>NC_137892.1:126370111-129038953 GCF_963455335.1 Martes martes | reverse complement strand
AAATATATATGGATCCAAGATGCTGTGGCATCTCAGTTACCATCGAGAAGGAAAATATTTATAAAAGAATTTATTGGATCCCATTAACTTCCTTAAGCAGGGAGACGGAGCATTTCTCATTTGTCCTTAAAATCTGTTACATACATATGTTTCCATGATACGTTGTTGGGAAATGACCAGAAGCAGCTTGGTAGAAAAAGGAAGGACCACACACTATGTTTCAGATGCTTGGTTCACTGTGTCTGACCCAGGGCAAACTGAGTCTCTTTCAAGGTTATTTCCTCAGGTGACATAAACACAGTTTCAACTGTTTGAACCATTTGCACAACAAAACTTGGAACATCTTAGCTTTTCTGAGCAAATGCTGTGGGAAGCCTCTCTGTACCCTGCAAGATCCCGCTTACCACCTACATGATAAAGGAGGGAAAAAACCCCCAAAACTAGGAGTTTTCATATGATAAAAACCAGACATTTTATTCTTTCCTTTTTGGTATTTCTCTTTAATGAACAATTTGGTGGGTGAATATCAAAAGCTATTGGAACTCAGTACATTATCACTCTCTAAGCCTTATGTTTTTAAGATGGAATGAAAGGAGCAAAAAAAAAAAAAAAAAACCCCTCTTAAATGATTCTTTTTATCTTTTCCAAATACAGTAACACTACCAACTAAAATCACTGAGAAATTAAAGCTGATTAAGGAACATTAGAAAAGCTGTCAATGCATTTTAAAAATCAGGCTAAAAGTTGCAGCGTTCATTAAGCCCTCAGGGGAGGAAGATAAGTTCTTCCAAATCACAACAACTGAAATGTATTGCTATTATTTTTTGTGCTAGACTTTTCCAGCACTTATCCTAAATTTTATAGTGTTTCAACAATTTCAAACTGATAGTTAAATGCCCTGAAGAAGGCTAGTGTGTGAACCAGAGAAGGAGAAACATTCTGGACTTCTAGCTAGCCGGCAGGTTATTTGGGGGGGATAGAATTTTGGTAATGTCGAATCTAGATGACCCTGAAAATTTACATGCATTTTCTTTTGTACTAAAAAAAGAAACATTTTGTTATAATTTTATGGGTTATGTTTTTTAAAAACCTCCTGAAAAAATCTGGATTTTATTTCCTATAGAAAGAGTCTAAATTGTGCAAAATTAGGAGATTTAAAAAGTAGTCATTTGAACTCCCTTAGATCGCAGGAAAACGTCATCAGAAAGTTCTCCACTGCAGCTTCTGCAAAGACTATTTTGTGAGAGGAGCCAGAGACTGGGCTGCTTGTGGATGTGTAAAAACCGAAGCATCAAAGGAGCTGCATGGACTCATCGCAGACCTCCTGAATTCATCCCGGGTGTGAGCCGAAACCTAAGATCGGGCTCAAGGACAGAATGTACATGGCTGGGTCTATCAGAGAGAAATCACATCGGCAACTTCAGATCGGTTGAAAGATTTGGAAAATCTTTGAAAGTTTGAAAATGAAAGATTTTGTAAAATGGTATGGGAAGCAATCCAGAGTAAAACAGAAACACACACACACACACACACACACACACACGCAAACCCCCATGAACCCACACAAAATTGGTTTTCGTGTAGGAATTGACAAGGCAAATATTCCTCTGATCTCTGTCTTGTATCTATTAGCTTGTTTCTACCTCAGGTCAGGCGGTCCCAGGGATTTACAAGCATATATACCAGAATAAAACTGTGATTCCCAAAGCCCTCATTTCACCTGCACCCAACTAAAATGAATTTGAGTTGATTATGTTCAGATATTAGTGCAATGAAGCAGTTGCGACTTTGTAAGAGGCTGGGTTTTCCATGAATGCACGAAAAACCCTCACTTCCAAACCTTCGTCTTCTCTTCCATTGACGTCAGAACTGACCACCTACCACAACATACTTCACAGGTTTTGCTGGATGGAACCAGCTCGCTGTGGCACATGTGTCTCATAAACGCGCCACATAAAAATGCAGTGTGCTCGTCATGGAGAAATAATGTAATCTTCAGTGCTTTGAAAGCAGATAATTTGAATTTTCTTTGATGATAGTGAAAATCAAGAGAATTCGTGTAAAGAAGCTCTGATAAAGCAACATGTTTGTAGAGAAGACAAGAAACACACAGCTTGTGGTTTCAACTCACCAGAACTTAAATTTATCACAAAATTGGGTAAGTTATTTTGGAAGCTGGTTTCCTTGGAAAATAGAGGTCCTTTCTTAAACATGGGGGGAAAAAAAAGAATTTGTATTAGAGATATATAACAAGAAAGTGTATTATTACAGCAAAAAACAATCTTACAATAAATTAAATATTAGTTCTACGAGGAAGCACTTGTGAAAATCCTCGCGTGGTGTATTTGCTAGGTCACCAAATATCGGCTGAGTCTGGCAACGCTTCGGCATTTCTATTAGTGTTTTTCATGGTAGGAAATTTCCTAATTAGCAAAAAAGCTAATGTTAATGAAGAATGTAAGACTATTTCCCTCTACTTAACTAAAGCCACAGACTGTCAAGTCTTGAGTTCTTGCCTTTTCTGTCTCATCCCCTGATACCGGAATGACAATTTGTTTTTGTCTGACAACTTCCTTTAAAACGGCATAGGTATCTGCCCTTTTGGATTTGTTTGTGGGCTGCTCAAATTGCAACCTGTTAATAGTGTGCCTGAGCATTAGGACTGCATTCTTTAATTTGAAATTTTTGTTATTTTTTTTATTTCCTTAGAATACACACCTCCAGTTTATGAGTAGGGTTTGTTGCAAAAAAATTATACAATGGAGGGAACTCAGGCTATAGCTTTCTATGGTGGAGGGGGTTTTCTAATGGCGGTTTTTTATCCTTCAAAGATTATTCAACCACTTTGTCCCATTGTAACAAATAATATTCATTAAGCCTCAAGGCCAAACTGGTAGAGCGCCTGGGCCTTGAGTCCTGCTCCAACCCCCACCACCACCCCCAAATTTTACTTCTCTCTTGTTGAGCTTCTTGAATTTGAGGGAGGCGAGGGTGACGGTAGATGGTGGAGAAGTGGTGAAGGAGCCTGGGGCCAGACAAGTGAGGGTCCGATGAAGCTACAAAGGTCTCCCCTGGCTCAGAATTAAGGAACGCTTGGGGCTGGGTTAGAGCCCTGGGGGCGGAGACTCAGCGTAAGGAAATCTGCAGCTAGCTAATGCACTCATTTCTCTGTGATGAGAAAACTTTGTCATTGACTGTTACTTAATTAAATCTTAATAAACGTCTGAGCTTTCCCCTAATCAAATCAGAACGGCTTAAGAAGTCACGTGTAATTTTGAATATCCTTTGAGCATATATATGTGATTTTCACTATCGTCACTGTGAGAGTCGAGTTATGTACCGGACAGATGTGCTCAAAGTCTCACCATTTCAGGCAATTGCTTGTGGCATAGAGACCCCATTACAGTAGTCAGTAAAAATATGGACCCCTGCTCTAGGAGATGATGTTTTAATGAGAATCAGCACATATGAAGACAACAAATTTAGGCTTTCTTTCAAGCAAATAATCTGACAATTGTGAAAGGAAAGCGGTTTCTTTTTTAAATTGAAAGTTTATTTTCCAAATTGCAAGAGAGTCAAATCATTAGTATATCTCATAAAATCTGAGTGTTAATTTTGCACTCAAAGTGATATCACTGATGGTCTATAGCTCGTGATAAAAGCAATTCATCTTATGGGTCAGTTTTCTTGTTTTCAAAATCCGTGATGGTCAGATTTAACCATCTCTAATTGATGTATAGTGTAACGGTACATAATTGAAGTTACCTGCACTTCTTTCCCGTGCTTTTCCTTGGTTGTGATACATCTTCAGCATATTTCAACCCTCTACTGAACCTTTAGATTTAATTGAGGAAGAAAAGGAACTTCTTAGAAACAAAAGAACAACAAAGTAGAATTTGTCTCAAATTGGTGAGTGAAGAGGATGGACAGCCAAAAGAACTAGAAACCCCCTCCCCAACTTTTATTTTTAGGAACCCTTTCTACTCTTTCTCCCCATCTCTGTCTTCCACCTCAGGCCCTAGCTTTTTATTAAAACTCAGTATAAGATCAGTTTGGGAAACAGAGAAAGTGAAATATAATTTATTTAATAAAAATTACAGAAATGATTTAAGGAAAGTAAAAATTAAATGCATACTTGGAATGCGATTAGTAAATAAAAACTAATATTCAATTTCTTATCCATTTCTAAAACAAATTTAAAGTGAGAAGTCTTTATTTAGTATGACTAACAGCGAGAAACATGATTTCCTTTTTCCTGTGAATGGCAACAGTATTGAGATACGTAAGAATTTTTAGTGGCAGAAGTAAAAGACCTCTAAGTGAAGGTCATGTGAGAGAAGGACTTTTTCAGGGGCCGCTACCTAATTTTAAAACTCCATTTTGAAATTTATTAATTGAACATTTAACAAAATAATTTATTTGGCTTTGACAAAGGTGATGTATATACTGTCTCCTGATTTCTATAACTAAATAATAAAAGATAATATAACATTAACAGTAGTAGGTGATTTTTGAATGTGATTAAGAAATGTGACGAAGCTTTCTCACTGAAAAAGTGAATACAATTGCACAAAGGCCGTTTATACAAGGTTTCATACTAAAGAATGATCCATTTGAATAGATGACACTTTGCTACTTTTACTAGATGACTGGAAATGCAAATGACAAAATGTATATAGAATATCTGACTATATTTGATTTAAAGAAAACTATTATAAAATCATGATTATGATTCATTTTAGCAACTTAGCACGATGATTATAGCAGCTATTAATCAAATGATTCCATGATGATCTACACAACAAATGGATATAAGAACAAAAGGTGACAGTTAAAGAACTTACAGTATAACTTAAAAATGCTTTGACTTGTGTACACTTGATTTTAATGTATCAAAAATAATGTGAATGTTAATTTTAGTCCTATGTTACTTACCGTGATCTACCAAAGTACAAAATGCACCTTTGCAGTTTTTACATTTCTAAAATTGTAGTTTTTATATCTGTATTCTCTCTGCACACTATTTTTAAAAGTGTCAAAATAGTTGTCTGTTTAATAGTATAACACGGAGAAAGAGTGTATCACTAAAATACATCTAATCAGAATTTTTATAAATATAAATTTATGTAAATATAAATTTACACCCCTCCATAACACACAGCTTGAGGTACTTTCCTGACCATAATAATAAAATTAAATATTATAATTAGTATACTTTGAAACTAATGAAGATGAGAATCATAGATAATAACATTATTATAAGACTATTACTGATCAAGAAGTTCAGTCATCTGGTTTTTGATCTTTTGGAAGCACACTGAAAAATATTTTTTGAGCCTCAGAAAATATGTTAAATTAATTTTGATGTAATTTAATTATAAATGATAGAAATCCAAACCAGTCATTCTGGGGAGAAACTTTATTTTCTAGAGCACGTCTGTGACTAACCAAGGTTATTTCACCAGATTTTAAAACTGAACATGTTTGAACAAGCTACTTCTCATCTTAATTTTTAAACTACAATAATGGCATGGCTTGCAAATCTTAATGCCAATTATTTCTGTCTGAATTAACTTGCAATCTTTATTGACACACGGGAAACCAGGAGGTTCTTTTCTCACTGATGATTACATTGTTCTGGTTGTTAGAATTATAGTGTCTCTGTTTTGTACAAAGCCAGTCAGAGCAAGTTTTTTGAAGTTGGATTTACGACTTCTTCATTGTCACCAGTCTACCACGACCTCAACAGTTGTGACCAAAGACTCTTCAACACTACATTTTTAGCATAGTAAAAGGAAAGGAACATCAACGGGGGACCCTTGGTACAAACAAGGTCTAGGAATATTTATTTGTAGGAGAGAAACTGTGCTTTGTTGCTATGTGCCATTTATTTAAAAAAAAAAAAAAGTAGACTTGCTTTAGCTTTCAGTTTTCTCAAACAGAAGAGGTAGACAAAGTATGTCCCCCGAATTTTATGGCAATATTATGCCAAAGAAAACGAGCCTGTCCATTTTAGGGGATAAAAATTAGAGTATTTTTGAGCAAATTTTTTCTGTAATATTTCTCCCCTCTAATCTTTAAGTCACTGCTTCTTTTCTTACACATGGATACTTTTCCATTGTGACTTTACCTGTCTCTCTTCCCTCCCCCCACCCTTCTCTCGTTCTCTTTCAAAGCATTTTTTCAATCAGCACATGAGGTTCTGAAAGAAAATTATTTAGTCTTGGCTTTTCCCTCAACTTTATTCAGCAAAGCTACTGACTTGAACAAAAGCAGTACTGTACCTGCTCCTGGCCGCCAGAAACAATGACGAGCGCCTTGATAAGATTAGATGTAATTTTAAATGCAGCAGGGACAAAGCCTCCTTCCCACTAACCCCACTCGCAATCCCCTACTGTAATTCCACCACAGTGAGCAGTTGAAAAATCCCTGACCAGAGCCAGACTGCTTGGTAAGCGCCACCTAACAGACATAGAAACATGATCTGCATCATTTTCAGGCTTGGCAGACATTTTGTGCATAAAAAAAAGAAAAGAAAAGAAAAGAAAAGGGGGGGGTGGGTAGAAAGCCCATCTTTGAAACCAGACACAAGCAAACTTTATATATTCCCAGGTTTAGCGTTTTAAGAACTTAAATCTGAAATATCAAACAGGAAAAGAGAGAAAAATATGTTGAAAACATGTATCAAATCAGTTTTAAAATTAGTTTTCTGTTTAAACAGCTGCTATCCCTGTATGTCTAAGTTTGTTCCGTGGATTGTGGAGTGTTTTGAGTGAGTGAAGTAAACATAACTGTTTGTGTATGGATCAAAGAAGCTAGGTGCCCAGTGGGCATTTTTTTAACTCATAAAAATTAACTTTTGAATTCTGGAGTGTTAGAGTTCTTTCCTTTTTCTTTTGTCCTTTGGGTCAGAAATTTGACCGAATATATGTCTTTATGTGTAGGTATTATATTTGTTCTGGCCACAAAATCCTGTTGATTCTTCTTTTCTGTACCAACATGCAAATAATAATGTTAATCATTGTTGTCTTAAACTGTATCTATTTATCTATCATCTATCTCTACCTATCTACTCTTTTCATAAGTACAAAATACTGATTATTAGATTTTAAGAGGAAAAGTATATTGACAACAGTAAAATGTATTTGTTTCATTAATTATACAGACGCAACTCATGTGCCCCCACACAAATGCTTTTAGAACAATATAGTATTTCAATTTTTGTGAAACAAATCATTTAAACTGCATTATATAAACTGTTTTTAATCAAAGCTAACCCCCCCATTTCATAATGTGGATAAGATCTCCTTAATTTGTCAGTTCAAATGCATTTTTTTGTGCGTTAAATGTTCTTTATAGGGGGCATGACTGCATGCTGAAGAAAAGTCAGATGTTGAAACTGGATAAAGAGTCTTAACTGACTAAATTTGAGAGGCTTACTAATCTCTGAACTTCTGATCCCTTAGTAGTAGGTATTTTTGAGTTAATACAAGAGGACAAATCTCTACACTCGCCTAGTTATGGAAATTAGTGGTGTTCTGAGCACGGAGCCTACCCATTAACCTGACAAATACACTGTATGTGTGTGCCGTGACTGTCCTTGTTTTTTGTCATAAAACTTTAGAAAGCTGAGAAAATATAGTTAGAATCTCAATTTCTATTCCAAGCCCTCCTAAACTCACATGCTGTTTTCCTATGAGAGAAAAGGAAACCTAAACGGTAAGAATTTTCACAAGACTTCATTTAATTAGATTCCACTAAACATTACTGAAATGTGTTATTATCCTTGAATGTAATGGAGTGTGTTGATTTTTTAAATTGTTTTGGCTGGAAAGAAATTTTTTTTTTTGTTTTCCTTCATCTCTTCTTTTTCTTTTCTTTTCTTTCTTGTTTGCTCCTTGTTTTTGTTTTTGGGTTTTGTTGTTGTGTGTTGTTTGTTTGGGTTTCTGTTTTGGTATTTTTTGATCAGCCAGTAGTGGAACCAAATACTTTCTGTGCTCTTCTGTCTCTCTTTTGTGTCCTCCTCCATCTGTTCCTGGAAAGATGTGGCTAGAAGTAGCCAACCACGTTAATGCTGAGAAAAATGGTAAAGATTATTTTCCTTCTGACAACCTCTTCCCAGGTGCTTAGCAGTTTCTGTATATTGGTGGACCCTCAGCAGTTTTCTTGAATAGTTCTTTTTTTGTTCCTCTCCTTCCTCCCTTCCTCATCTTACTTCCTGCAGCGCACTGGACACTGTGTTAGGGGCCAGGGATTAACGAGGCATGAGTAGGACATAGTTTCTGCTCTCAAGTTGCTCACAGCCTGGTGACGAGAGACTCAAGAAAAGAAGCAGTGGCTGCTTCCAGCTTTACCTTCTTACCTGCCCCTGATCAGAAGCAAAGCTTCCCATTTTCCCATTCCTTCTATCCCCCAGGCAGCTGGGAAACAAATGCAAGCTAACTTTACCTTTAAACGTGTTCTCATCTCAGGCAGCTTTTGCATTTTAACTCTTGCCTGCAAAAGTTGGGTGACTGCTAAGGATTTTTATCAACAAAAGAGCACAGATAAAAGG
Source organism: Martes martes (assembly GCF_963455335.1). NCBI lineage: Eukaryota > Metazoa > Chordata > Mammalia > Carnivora > Mustelidae > Martes > Martes martes. Next base: position 129,030,399 of record NC_137892.1, on the reverse strand, counting down.
GAGCCATCTTTTGTGTTAGAGAACCTCCCTCAAAATCTCTCGATAATGACCAAAATGTATTTATACTAGGGTGGACCTCATCTTTTTGGTCCCGGTTTATACAAATCCATCAGGATTCAAACTCAGAGAAATTTATCACAATAGTATGAATTTACTATTTTTTCATATTTATCACGTACAGTGTACACTTTGTATAAAAGAAAAAGAAACGAAATTACTATTTACATGCCAAAAATTTTTTAACATAAACACATTTAGACATATATTGAAATATTGTTTTCTGTACTACAACATATCTTTGTAAAAATTAGAGATGACCTCCAGTTTCAGAAAGCCAATACCTAGCAACTTTCCAACTCTTTCTAGTGTATTCCTGCTAGCATTATTTTAAATCCACAATTAATACATGTTTGTTGACATAAGATAACAATATCCATATAAACAACAGGAACAAAAAATAAGGGAAAACAATACATTTTTATATTGTTCTTAGTATTCCAAGACAGCAATTCTTAACATCTGCTTTCAACTTCTTTCTATCCAAATATTTTCATATTTTTCCACAACTGAGGTCATAGTGTTCATAGCAGTTTTAAACCATTTTAACTTACCAGTATGTCACAAATATTTAAAGTTCACTGAAGGATTATGCTCACTATCTCTAAATATGTTTCATTTTTAAAATATCTGCATTGCGTGGATGTAGAAGTTATTCAAGATTACCTTTTTTTGTGTGTGTGTGTGTGTGTGTCTTCTTTTCCCTTCTATTATATGAATGCATTCTCTTTTGGCTCCCTAACCCCCAGCCTCCAACTTTTTTTTTTTTTTTCCCCCATCCTGTCCCTTCCAAATGGTAAGTTTTTCCTTCCTTTATCTGCTTGTCTGGAAATTGTGTTCACCCTATGTGACTGAAGTGATAGGCCTTTTTCTCAACAAAGTCTCCGGTTCAGCTTTATCCTCTGCATTCCTATCATGCCTCTTGTATACTTGCATTGTGGAATTTATCACACACAATATGGAATGGCATCCTCAGAGATCGGACTCTGTAAGGCAGGCAAGTGTCCTAACAGTACATTCTCTTATGGGTCTATGTCGAATGTTCTGGGCAGAGCAGCCTTTGATGGCATAGACCGTTTGGAGAGCTCCTTACTTGTCGTGGAAAACAGAGGATCCTGAAGCAGCCGCCTAAATTCTATAATCAGGCTAACTTCTATAATCTGCATGTGTCCATTGAACCTCATGTGATAGACTCTGAACCCAGAGCATAACAGGGGTCCAGGCAAGTGCAAATCTGATGGAAGGATTTTGGGTTTCTCCAAAGAGACTCTGTTAGAGGAAGAGATTGCAGTTCCCCAAGAGAAAAATCATCTATTAGTAGAGAGAGGCTGATTACTGGGATCGAAATGGTAGAAGGAGCAGTGGCTGCTAGTGGGCCATGAGCCGTGGCTAACATGGCTGTGCCTGGCCATCTCTCCAACGTGCTGTGCTGGGAAGCAGACTGCTGTGAAAATAAAATGACTTGTGCCACTAAGGACCTAACGCCTTTGTTCTGGAAACCGCCCTGAAGGGATGAGTCAGATTCACAGATAAAACCTCCCAAGCGTGGGTGCAGCCTGTGCCGTGCTGAGGTCCCGGTGCAGTTCGCTCTGGCCGGCGGGCGCAGTGGTGAGATGCAGCTGAAGTCAACAGGACAGAAGGAAGGGGCAGGTGCAAACCCGGAAGAGTGAGAGCCTCCAGAAGAGGGCCCTCCCACTCCCCCACTCAGCCCACTGACTCCTGGAGGGATCCCAAGTGAAGATGGTACTTCCTCTCACCAGAGCTGAAGGGTTCAGAATATGGCATCTGGTGTGATACACAGATAGACATGGAAAGTACATCTTTTTTTTTTTTTTTTTGAAAACTTTTTTAGATATTTTATTTATTCATTTGAGAGACAGAGAGAGAGCACAAGCAGAGGGAGAGGCAAAGGGAGAGGGAGAAGCAAAGGGAGAGAGAGAAGCAGACTCTCTGCTGAGTAGGGAGCCTGATGCGGGACTTGATCCCATGATCCTGGGATCATGGCCTGAGCCGAAGACAGACGCTTAACCATCTGAGCCACCCAGACCCCCAGAAAATACATCTTTTTTACCCTTGCCTATTTCTAGCACTTAGTTCAGTGTCTTATAGATACCTCATAAATTCACTTATTTATTGAACCCACGGGCCTAATATATATCTGGTATTATTCTAGGTACTAGGATGGAAATGGTCAGCAAAAAGCAGTTGTGGTTATTGTCTTGGAACTAAACATTCCTTGAACTAGAATTTAAGCAAACAGATGAACATTTCATTACTTTCCTATCTTTTCATGCAGTCTGTTTTGAATGATAGTATCTTAAGATTTATGTCATTTTCATAATAACACTCTTAAAAATGTGGAGGAATAAGAAGTTCTAAAACATAAATAACCCAACAGGTTACAAATGATCCTTTGTAGGTGTTGTTAACTAAATTAATACTTCGGCGTATACACGACTTTTTCTAAGTCACTAGGCCCAAGTGACTTGCTCTGGAACCCTACGCTGTAAGGAAAATGTCTATGTTGCGTATCTACAACACAGCTTATTTGGAACTGTCATCCTAAATCTCTTTATTTTGACCTGACAATGAAGCATAAAATGAAGATGGATAATTATTTTGAACTGGATTCTTTAATAATTGCTATTGATTTCTTAATGTGTTCAAGATAGTACGCTTCGCCTTGCAAAAGAAGAAAAGGTGAACAAAAGATTGTTTCTAATGTCACTGTACTGTAAAACTAGTAGATTCGGCTAAAGATGGAGTTTTTCAAAACGAGTGAACGGCAGAGTGTTACTGTTGCCCTTGTGTGGACAGAGCACAATCGTCCTCCACAGGGATCCACCTACACAGGAGGTGGGGACACGCATGTCATCGTGGACACAGGCGGCAAATGGGGTTGTCCAGATAGCACAGACAGCGCGCAGCAGACTGAGCCCCCTCAGGCTCTCATTTGTGCATACCAAATGTATCCAAAGTGTCTCTATTCCTTTCTCACTTGAGTTCTGATACTTTTAAAGTTCTAAAGTCAATGAATTTTCTGTAATCATAATTATAAAATGGACAATAGTTAGAAAATTAGAAAAACCAAAGCTACCTCTTTTCAAAAGTCTTCTTCACTCCTGAAGGTGGCTTAATCACAAAAGTAGCATGTATAGCATTTCATATTTTATAAGGAACAGTCACACACTTAATTTTTATAGCAACCCCATGAACCCAGTCATATTATCTTCACTTTGTACGTGGCAAAACCAGGCCAAAGATATTTGGTAATTTGTCCAATGTGACTAAGACAGGGCAAGAATTTTTCAGTAATCAAAACACATAAAAAAACCACTTATTTTACTCCCACATTGGGCAAAATGTGATATACTTCCGGGTGGTTTGAGGATATGCTTGTGATATGGATGGCATGACTTCTGTGCACTAAGACTCTATTTGAATAGAGGTAAAGAAACTATTTACGTCAGACATAGAGCATCCTACTAACAGTGCAAAATAATACAGTGCAGGTTGTAGGCATAAATTCAGAGGTCTCATCGAGTAGTGCCATAGCTCACTAATGTTAATGCTATTAATACTAGAGATACTGATTTCTTGAAGTGCAGGAAAGGCGTGGGGTGATCACCTTTGAGTCACTAGAATTTTGTCATAACATAATAGCAGAGAAACCAGAGAAAGGAAAAAGGCTGTCTCTGAGCACTAGAAGGGTTTCATGGAGAGGCTTTTTCCTTTATAATTTCTAATTTCATTATTATGATATGAAGAAGACAAGAAATAAAACACCACTAAAAGGCAGAGAGAGAGGGAAGAGAGAGAGAAGGAGAAGAGACAGAGAGAGAGGGAAATAGACTCCTAGCTAGAGAGAACAAATTGATGGTTACCAGAGGGGGAAGTGGGTGGGGGATGGATGAAATGCATTAAGAGGGGGAAGGTGTGCACTTGCCATGATGAGCACGGGTTATGTTTGGAAGTGTTGAATCACTGTATTGTACACTTCACACTGCTATTACACTGTTATGTTGTTCACTATACTGGCATTAAAACATGTTTCTTAAACCACTCAAGTTTTACTAAGGAAATGATGCTTTCCATATGAAAAATCTGTGTGTGTGTGTATTTTATAAATAAGTATGAAAGTTATATAAATACATCAGATATTAAGGCAGAATCTTTCCCAGTCTACAGTTACGAAGCCAGGGTAAAAGATGGGCTCCCTTTACCATATGCCTTCGATCCTCCCTCAGAAGGTGCTTGGAATAAATTATCTAAGGGTGCATTTTCCCTTCGAGGAAAACCTTGAAGAAAGAGAGAATGTAATAGCTCACTTCCATGTAATGCAAAGGGATACTTCTTCAAATAGAGGTTTTATTTTACAGCAGACCTACAGCATATATTTCCTGCAGGTATAACACTGACCTACACCGAGAGGCTCTGAGATATCTACTAATTAGGGACTAAAGTTTTTGAAGAGAAAAAGATTAGTGAAGAAAAAAGTTACCTACATCTTTCAAGCCCCAGGGCAGCTCCCGTGTACATGGACAGTGATGAGTTATGCAGGCCAAAGTGTCTTTGCTTGCCGTTCTTAGGGAAATAATGGAAGCGAGTTTTGCTGCAATAAATTTATTTGCATTTAGACTTTCTTCTTTACACCTTCAATTGAAAGAAATCCTTATGAAGGCTTTAACAAGGAAGCATGTTTAAATTTAGGCAGTTGATGTGTGACATTTTTTTCTTTTCTTTATTTTTGTAGAGAACTATCGCACAGACTAATATTGCTTACGAGGTCAGTTGATTGATTCATTCTTCAGATATTTTGTCCAGATTCTAGCTGGTAAGCCCCAGGGTAAGAATTTGTTCAAGTAAAACAGGAATTTCTCTAAGCCAACATTTGAAACAATATTTGCTTGAATCCCACTGGTATTCTGAATTACAACCATAGAAATGAGATATTTTGGATGATGTCATTGTATCAGTATTTTTAAAGTTTTTGAAATGTTAATGTTCTCAACGAGCATCACCTTTTTGATTAATCTTAAGATTCCATGGTATTTAACATTATTTACAACCACTAGGTTGTCTTTAAAAAATGCTGGCACTGTGTTAAGTGAAAGTCGGTAGGGAGACCCAATCACACCTTCCCATTGAGTTAGTCTGCGTGTGAGTTCTCCCAGGCCTCTTCATCTTTCAGTTTTCTTCGTGTGCCTAGTGACGTAAATCAAACCCCTTTTCTAAGCCGCGACATTTGGAAGGACATATGAAATATACTATTTGTAAAAGAATTCTGAAAAAGTTGAACCCTTCATATATAAGTGATAGAATTGTGAAATATTCAGTTCAGCTGTTGGTATTAACCAGACTGTAATATGTAATGTTATTGATGCTGTCAATATTCTGTATTTATTTAAAACTAAAAATATACTTAGAGTGTGGGGGTCCCAAGAAACAAGATGGCATAGTGCAAAATGCATAGACTTCATGTCAGGGAGAATATGGTTGAAATCCTGGCTGCTATTTACTAGCGGAGTGATCTCAAACAAACTATCTTCTCCAAGCCTCAGTTTCCCTACATGTAAAACAGGATAGCTGTGTTTATCTAACTGGGTTTTTGCACAGTTTTAGTGGGGTTCACTGTTGGCCATAATAAATTTTGACTACTCCCAGGGATAGGTACTTTTAGGAAGTTGGTTAATGTATGAGTACAGCAGTTATTTAACTAATATCAGGTAATGTTTGTTCCTTAAAAAAAAAAAAAAAACTATGACTATTACAGTAATCTGAAGGAATTTATGCACCTCAAAGTATTTGAAATAATGGGGGGTAAAGTAGTATATGGCTTTTATTTTCCCTAAGAAAAAATTTTAGGGTTTTTAATTCCCTCAGGAAGATTTTAGGGTTGACATATCCAGATATTAGTCGAATTGCAAAGTTTAAAAAATAAGATATTTAGCCAGACAAAGGAGTACAGGATTGCCATAGAGGAATGGCTATAATGTTTTCCTAAAGGTGAACTAGATAGTTTCTGGTGTTCCATACTAATTTGTGCACAGAATACATTTTTAATCCCTAAGATTTTTAGGATAAGGGTTTTTATGTATTTACATTTTATATAAATGAACAAAATTATAAGCTACATTAAATTATTATTGACTGTCATTCGTTTATGGCGAGGGGCTGGTTTTACTCATTCATCACTTGCTAACTTTAATAAGTTTTTCTTAAATTATTTAATTTATTATTAAATTTCTGTAAAAAATTTTTAAGTGTTTGATGTATTTTGTCATTTTTAGGTTTCTGAGGAAATAAGGCAAAAATCTCTTTCTGATAATAAAAGTGATCTCATGTGTTATGTACCAGTGTCATAAAGGTGGTAGAATTCTTACATATTTTTAATATTTTTGAATATTTTGGGCCTTTTAAAAGTTTTATTCCTATACCCCTGATTTAAAATTCAGAGTCAAGGGGCGCCTGGGTGGCTTAGGGGGTTAAAGCCTTTGCTTTCGGCTCAGGTCGTGATCCCAGTGTCCTGGGATTGAGCCCCACATCGGGCTCTCTGCTCTGCGGGGAGCCTGCTTCCTCCTCTCTCTCTGCCTGCCTCTCTGCCTACTTGTAATCTCTGTCTGTCAAATAAATAAAATATTAAAAAAAAACTCAGAGTAAAAAATAATGACCTGTATTATTGAATGTAGTTACATTCTTAGAAATGGAACAAAAGTTGTGCATCTTTATCACCTTAGAATAAGGCATTTGGGGATTCTCAGTTGCTCTTGACTATTTGGAGATTATTTATTTTTGAAGAAGCTCACTGAAGCTCTGTGCTAGGTTTTGTGAAATATGAAACAAGCATTTAATGCAGTTTTAAAAATAGATTTTTAGAAAAAGGGATTCAGCTGTGAAAGCTAATTCTAATGCATAAGCATTCCCATAGTAATTTTGGTTATTGTAGATGAAGTTTAAAGAAAGAATGTGGAAAAGTAATTTTGGGGGGAAAATCATTTTATACACTTATTCAGTGTGTCCATATTAGATATTGAAGTAATAGAGGTAATGGAAATGTCAAATGTAAACTTAGGTTGTTCATTGGGTACAGAGAAAAATTTTAGCATTTATATAGGAATTATAAGAACAATGGACTCAGCTAAAAATGAAAGGATTTCCCTTGAAATGATAATAAAGAATTTGATGCCACATCTACTTTTCCAAGGCTTAGAGTTAGTTATCGTCGAAGACTCAGTGATTCAAGCAAACAGTGGAGTAATGGCATTTTGGTCCATAGCTCTTTCTGAGAAAAGGCAATAAGATACTATTTTACTGATGCTTTCTTATAATGTGATATCATTCCCCAGGTATGCTTTTTGTAGGAAGTAATGATTTATACTGGAAATGAGCGGACCCAAAAAGAAGATCCTCATGACTCGAAAGATGAATTCTCTGAATAGGTGCTATGCAATATTTTTAATGAAAAAGGAGCCATCATCTTGCTGATCAAATTCAGGGTAAAGATGTGGCTAACATAAATTCACAGGGGAAGCTGAGTTAAAGCAAGCACATTCCTGGGGTTTGGTGTTGCGGGGTTGTTCTTTTCACAGTTGGGCAACCAGAAAGAGGGTTTACTTCAACTATGACTCTGGAGGACATATTCTTACAAAAAGAAATTGAAACATGCCTGGAAATCTAAAAGAGAATTAGACAACTTGACCTTTTCTTTTTCTCCATTTTTTTTTGTTTTGTTTCATTTTTTGTTGTTGTTTTTGTTTTTGTTTTTAATCAGCTTTAATATTGTGGGCATATTCTCTGGGCTATTCATGTACTAGACACTTTAAACTATCTCTTGAAAGGATGTTAAATGAGAGTAAATAATACACAGCAGTCAGGACTCTGGATTATTATTATTACTGTGGTAAAAGGCTAAAGTTAAAAATCCCCAATCATCCTTTCTATAGTGAATTGCTGATACACTCTTAAATTTGGCTACAGAAAATTAATACTTGCTGTTAAAGTTAAGTTCAAATAGGAAAGAAATATCGATGTTAACCTTAGAGATATCTAAGTTCAAGTTGAGAACCATTAATATTAGAGTCCAATCAACCCAGGAATAAACCCACAATTATATGGTCAATTAATCTTTGACAAAGCAAGAAAGAATACCTGATGGGAAAGAGGCAGGCTCTTCAACGACTGGTGTTGGGAAAACTGGACAGCAACGTGCAAAAGAGTGAGACTGGACCACTTTATTATACCATGCACAAAAATAAATTCTAAATGGATTAAAGATCTAGATGTGAGACCTGAAAGCATAAAAATTCCAGAAGTACAGATAGTAACTTCTTTGACATCAGTCATAGCAGCATCTTTCTAGATATGTCTCCCAAGGCAGGGGAAACAAAAGCAAAAATTAACCATGAGACTACATCAAAATAAAAACTTTCTGCACGATCAACAAAACTAAAAGCAACCTATGGAACAGAAGTTATCTGCAAACGACATATCTGATAGAGAGTATGCAAAACATATGCAATATTTAAAAGCTAAATATTTAAAAGATGGTGACTTACAAAACTGAACACCCAAAAAACAAATAATCCAATTAAAAATGTGCAGAAAAGATGAGCAGACAGTTCTCCAAAGGAGACATCCAGATGGCCAACAGACACATGAAAAGATGCTCATCACCCCTCATCATCAGGGAAATGTAAATCAAAACTACAATGAGCTGTCATCTCACACCTGTCAGAATGGCTAAAATCAACAAGAAACAACAGGTGTTGGCAAGGGTGTGGGAAAAAACAAAACAAAACACTTATGCACTGTTGGTGGGAAGGCCAACTGGTGAAGCCACTGTGGAAAACAGTATGGAGGTTCCTCAAAAAGTTAAAAATTCAACTACCACATCACTGGGTATTTACCCAGAAATACAAGAACACTAATTCAAAGCGTAACATGCACTATTATGTTTATAGCGCATTATTTACAATAGCCAAGATAAGGAAGCAACGTAAATGTCCATTGATTGATGAATGGATAAGGAAGATGTGAAATATACACAATGGAATATTACTCAGCCATAAAAATGAAGTCTTGCCATTTAATGCTAAGTGAAGTCAGTCAGAGAAAGACAAATACCATATGATTACTCATATATAGAATTTAAGAAACACAACAAACAAGCAAAGGAAAAAAATAAGAGAGAGACAAATCAAGGAACAAATTAATTATAAAGAACAAACTGATGGGGATTACCAGAGGGGAGAGGGGTGGGAGAATGGATGAAATAGGTGATGGGAATTAAGGAGTACATTTGATGAATCACTATGTTGTACTTGTGAAACTAATATAATAATGTATCTTAACTAACTGGAATTAAAATAAAAATTTAGGAAAAAAAATAGAGTCAAATCACCTTTTCTAAAATAAATGAACATTGTTTTAATGAATATGCCTATTTTACAAAAGTAACTGATCCAGAAAAAGTGAATGATGGATATGTGCTTTTCTAATAATTTTAATTGAATTTTAAACTATTTTAATTCACTAATGGAAAGAGACAAGGTGGAATATTGGCATGTTTTGTCTTTCTAGTTATTAACAGAGCAATTTCCAATTAAATTATTAAAGCAAACTTTAATTATTTTTGAAAAATATATTCTTACAAAATAATCTTAGTCCTCATATATTGAACTTAAAATTGAAGTTTGTTTTTATAAAAAATCCAGACCTTTACATTTCAGAATGACAAGAGGTGACCAGGTCTGGTAAATGACTATCATGTATGAGAGATGGCTTGAGGATGTAAACCTTTAAATCTAAGTCAGTCATAAAAAATATTTTGATATATAACCTGGTTCATTTTTTCACTTCAATTTTCAGAAATTAAAGACATCACTGCAAAGAGTAAAAAGCATTTTGAGTATACAAATAAAAATAGAAAAGGACAAGCTAACAACAGGGTGCATAAAAATCTACTTACACACACAGAGGCACACACATCTCTTTGACTAGTTATTTAGGTAGCTGAGGCTTACCTAAAAATGAGTTCATTTTTTAACCTAACGATAAACCTCAGCTTCAGGGACTATTTGAATCTTCCCCTCGGGCTGCTAGTTGTGACACAGTTATTAAACTAAACCCATTTGTTCTTTTTAGAACGGCTACTAAATATCTGTGAGTGCTGGTTAAGTACTTTCCAAGTATAAGCTAGGCACGTCCAAAGACAGTGGTAGAACTAAGAGGGACAAAGGTTAGTATCTAACTTAGGGTAACTAAGCTAGTATATATTTTTAGCTCAATAAGTACTTCTACCTTCACTTTGCAATAGCTTACACATTTTTACGCTTTGTAGTAGCTTACACATTTATTCTGCATGCATATAATCTTGCCCCCATGGATAAACTAGTCTTGCGCATAAATGATACCCACACTGCAGCAGTTTTGAGAGTTCAAATGGCCAGAGAAATTAACAGTGCTGATAGTACTAAGTTACACATTTAAAAGTGACACCTTTGTCCTTTGCTATCATTTCCCAACGAGGTTATCATGGAAACTTCTTCATTTGAAAGAATTATATTTCTATCAGCTAAAGTAGCTGACAACACAGTGTGAGCTGACATGCAACTCTGGGTCCTTCCATTCCGCCCTTTCTTTCTTCCTTCCTTTCTTTCTCCTTTTTTTTTTTTTTTTCCTTGTTGGAGTTCTCCTAAAAGATTTTAGCTATCTGTCATCAGGCACAAGTTTAGATTCTACTGAGCCAAAGCAGCTTGGAATGTGTTGGTGAAGAGGACACTCCAGACAGGACAATATGCTTGTCCACAGGGTGAGCGTGAAGAAGAATGCTAAGAGGCTGTAGCGGGATTGCTTTGGCTGGTGTGAGCCTTGGAAGGGAGAGTGGAGCCACTGGGAACGAATCCTGGTGCTGAAAGGGTGCACTTCAACCTTTCAGTTTGTACACAAGCCTCAGAGCAACAGCACTCTCTGGCAATTGGCCTTCTTATGCCTAATTTCCAACCCACAAGTAGGAGTGAGGTTGTTGAGGATATCCTCACCTTAGAGTTATTCACTTTGCATAATGACTCTACTTAGCACGTTAGGAGGGAGTGCTGATGTCTAAGTGCCCATCTGCTTCCATAGTCGTTACTGTGCACCCTTCAATTAAGCAGTCCAGATACGAGTTCTTTCAAGATAAACTGAAAGTGATTATGGTGGTGGCTACATGAGTATGTATGTACATTTGTCAAAACTCATCTAACACTTAAAATAGGGGAATTTTATTGTATGTAAATTATACCTCAATAGACTTGATTAAAAAAAAGTTTAGGAATCTGAAAGTGTGAAGATAAAATAGATAAAATAAGAAAGCTGCTGTCAACAGAGACATGGTAATTTCTGCTATTGTTACAGAAATAAACTTTTCTGAGTGCAGAATACATTAACCATTTACAAGAAATAGCAAAACCAACCCATTATTGATGTATTTTATAATAATTTTGTAAAACAGCATGGCTCCCTTTGTCGCCATTGTATACCCATGGATTGTCTGGTGCACAGCACATAGTAGATACTCAATAAATACCAGTGGAATTGTTGATATCTGAATCGATGTCTGAATAATTGAGGTTCTGTATCATGTAAGTCTCAGGTGTTTTGAACAATTCAGGGAAGCATGCTGAAGGAAAGATTATGTCTTGATTCATGAAAAAGCCTTTGCCAATTTGGTTGCTTTCACAAAACATTTATTTTAAGTCATTTAAATTATGGAAACTAAAGAGGGAAAAACAAGGTAATTAAAAGGGATAGGTGGACCTCCTCTTCAGTTGAGGGAAGGTGGTAGATTACAACATTTGGAGGAAAATATTTTAGGGGCGTGTGTTGGAGGATTTTCTACTCATTTTGCAGCTCAAAGCAATAGTTAGGTTTGGCACTCAGTTGAGTACCTGACAATTCAAAACTTAGGCCTGGAGACTATGCATATGAGGAAAGCAACGCCTTTTGCCTTCTGCACTGTGTTTAGCTCTCACTTATACACAGTGTAGGGGAAGGATTGGAGCCATCAGTTTGAAATGCTATGTTTGAAACCCTGCACCAATGGAGCTAAATATTTAAAAGAATTAACTGACAGTATTTCTCAAAATATTTTCAAATTAAGCCTTGTGCCCAGAAAGTTTCCGAACTAATGTTACTTACAATATATTTACCTTGTTTTCTTATAATGAAGTCTTATTTAAGAAAGTTAAATCACTTTACTTAATTGTTATGTGAAAGCCATGTAGACAGAAAGGAAGGGAATGAGAATAGATAAGAATTGTAGTCGTCGCAAGTCCTCTGTGGCTTCAAGTTTGGACTTAATGTTCTCTCCTACTAATTATGTTAACTTTCAACAAAGACTCATTTCATTTTTACAGTTTTCTCCATTATTCTATAAGCTGCTTCATGGCTCTCTGCACCACCCACGATATATAGCACATAATATGATGCTCACTGGATATTTCTGAAATGACTGAATGCATCTATTAACAAAAAAAAATATGTATATGTACAAATACTGTGGTTCAACACATCAACTCTTTCCGTTTTCTCTTTTATCTTTGTGTACTAGAACCCTCTAAGCTTACATTGAGCACACGACTTTTCACATAGTTTCCATTTCTCAAATTTTTCTTGCAGCTAATTTTGACCATAATAATAAATTCAGGCCACTCTGGTATTACAGAAAAGATGTCTGCAAAGTTTGATATTTCCAACTGCAGACAAACCATTGGCCTTGGGTTTCAGCTTTTTTTCTCATGAACTGGATCACTAACTTGAGTGTGAATCAGCTCCAAACATGCAGAGGAGGATTATGTTCTACAAAATGACAGAGCATGAAGATGGAAGGAATCTGAATCCTTGCATGACAGCTTGCAGACAATGATCTTTAGCCTGGACCATGCAAGTTGGGACAAGAAAGAGAAGTAAGCATCTCATTCGTTTAAACTATTTTATTTGGGATTCTTTGTTGTAGCAGCTTCACCTACATACTAACTAATATATATAATTTATTAGTATGTACAGGCGACTATGTAATATGTACATGTAATTATATGCCTATGAATTGAGTTAAAAGAGAAAGGAAAAAAAAACTATCTATATAACCTTCCTTAAAAAACAAAACAAAAAACCCCTTCTTTGTTATTACTTACTTCACACGTGAACACATAATGCTTACATAATAATTTGGCACTTTCCAGACTTAAAAATAGACTACTGTAAAATAAAGAGTTGAAAGTCAATTCCTTGACTTTGAATTTGTGACTTAATCTTTCTGGGCTTCATTTTCAAAATCTGTGCTTTGAGCTCTAAAATTTTGTTTATCTTTGAAATTCTATGAATTCTTCTTAATATAATAGTAAAAAACATTTTTAAGAACTCCAATGAGATAACTTCTCAATGATCTTATTAGACACAGCTGAAGCATTTCCAAACTTCACCAGAGAGCTCATTGGAAAGAACTACATGATTGCTTAGAGTATTTCCTCTGTGGTCAATCATGGACATGCAACCCCTATTCCATTATTTAGAAAGATGAATAACAAGATGCCCAGTGGTTATGTTAACAAGTTTTTTGCCTTTGCGATTTTGTTTTTGGATTTTCATCTATCTGTAAGACCAACCCAAGAGAACTTACAGTAGTACAGATGTAAGAAAGGCAGGAATTAAACTCTCCACTGTTCTCGTCTACATTTTGTTACTTAAAAATTTTCACATTTGGATTGAGAATATTTATTATACTAGTGAGAGTACCAAAGATTTACATTCTTTGTTTTTAGTTCTCTTAATATTTTTCATTCCAAAATTATTATAAAAATTTATAAACACTATAATAATTTTATCCAAGGCCACTGTGGCAGTTCAGTGGGTAATGCAAAGAGATTTCAGACATGCTTTCTATCTTTAAGGTATCTGCAGACATGAGAAAATAGAATACATATGAACCCATAAACATACAGATAAAAATGGAAGATCATATTACAGATCTTTTTACTTGAGGAGCTCAGATCTGAGAGAGATACAAGTGACATGGAGGAGTTTGTGGTTTAATAGTCAACATGGATTTGAAATGGACCTGTGGTATGAATAAACCGTAACCAAGAGCCCTAAAGTGTGGAACTAGGTGTAGACAAGGTGGAGATGGTTACATCATATTTGCAAAGCCAGAAGTAGCCTGGTTTAATTGAAGAAGTCAGCTTGAGTAGGGCATATGTGAAAGATAGGCTTTGGGGATCATTTTGGGCTATATCAATTTAGTTCTGGAGATGAATTTAAAAATTTTACTTAATTTTTTTTTAAAGATCTTATTTATTTATTTATTTGACAGAGAGAGATACAGCTAGAGAGAGAACACAATCAGAGGAGTGGGAGAGAGAGAAGCAGGCTCCCTGCAGATCAGGGAGCCCAATTAGGGGCTTGATCCCAAGACCCTGGGATCATGACCTGAGCCAAAGGCAAATGCTTAAAGACTGAGCCACCAGTTGCCCATGATTTTGCTTAATTTTTTTTTAAAGAAGGAAAACTATATGAAAATCGTCTTCTTAGGAAGATTATTTTCAGACCATTATGTTAAAAGGATTAGAGAAGTCAAACTGAAGCCCAAGAATTAAATTGAGCAAAATTGCTGTTACCTAGGCAAGAGAAGTAGTTTTGATCTAGAGGAAGTGGCAGAATGCATGACTTTGAGAACCCTATTCTGTTGACAAAAATTTTGAACTTCCTTCCTTCCTTCAGTCTGTCCTTCCTTCTTTTTTTCCTTCTTTCTTTTTCCTTCCTTCCTTCCTTCCTTCCTTCCTTCCTTCCCTCCTTCCTTTCTTTTTTTTCCAGGACTACTCTTTCTTCAGTCTTTTCATTATTAATTCTGAATCCATCATGAGCCTTTCACATTGAGAATTCTTTTTTAATTAGTCATACCAGTAAAAGTAGTAGTAGTTGCTATCATTTGATAATAACTTTTGTTTGATCACTTACTATGTGCCATGTTCCATCTTAAGCAATTTACATGTAGTACCAAATGTAAATTGCATAATAAAACATATGAAATTGCCATTTTTACAGGTTAAAAATTATTGGAGAGTAGCAGTTTCCTATGGCTCACTTAATCCTCACACAACCATATGAGTTAGTTACTATTATTATTTTCATTTCCATTCAAGGAAATGGAGACATACAATGTTAAATTTGCGTAAGGTTGTAAAAACTAGTATGTGGCAGAGCTAGGATTCAAACACAAGCAGTGTTACTCCAGAGCTTGTGGTCTAAACCACTTGTTATCTGCTTACACTGTATACTTATATAATCCTCCCAACAATCTTAGGAAATACACACATTCTTATTTTACAGATGAGAAGAGTGAGACCACAAAAGAGTAACTTGCCCATAGTTATCCACATAAAAAAAAGAAAAAGATGGGGCACCTGGGTGGCTCAGTGGGTTAAGCCTCTTCTTTCGGCTCAGGTCATGATCTCAGGGTCCTGGGATCGAGCCCCACATAGGGCTCTCTGTTCAGCAGGGAGCCTGCTTCCCCCTCTCTCTCTGCCTGCCTCTCTGCCTACTTGTGATCTTGCTCTCTCTGTCAAATAAATAAATAAAATCTTAAAAAAAAAAAAGAAAAGAAAAAGAAAAAAAGGTCAAAATTTGAACCTAGTTCTGTCTGACTCTAGAATGTTAATGCTCAACCTCTTTAAGAGGAGACAGGAGGTAAGATTGAAGTCCCTGTTGACTCCCTATTGATATTTTTAAGAGATTATTCTAAACCCTTCGTATTCTACTTTCCTGCTTAACTTATGAATTTTGTCAATAACTCAAAATCTTTTACATCTGTAATCTTTCTTGACACTGCAACTTGCTATCATTCTGTCTTTTTTGTGTTTACTAAACATTGCTTTTGACTTTAAACTAACATCAATTCTTTAATCACATTTTATTTTACTTGTCTCTTGGTTCTTTATTGTTTCACTTCATATCCAAATCATAATGGATGCTACAGTTATTTCACATCTACCTTACTTATAATTTTCAATTTCCTCACCCATTGACACATTTGTTTCAGTTTGCCAGTGAATCCCCACCCTGGCTCAACCAAACTATCAATTTTCTCTAATTCTGTTCTCAAACAATTTGGATATAGCTGGAGAAAATTACAGAACGATGTGGATTGACTTCAATATAAATATATAATTTCCAATCTAAGTTGGACCCTTGATACCACACAGTAATCATTTTTTTAAAAAGTCATTTAACTTATCTCATTTGTATTCAAATTTCCAAAAACACATTGAAGTTGGCTTAAGTAATTTCTTCTGTTCTCAAATTGCCAATTCCTTTTCCATTCTTTTCAGTCTCAGTGTCTAATTCAGTGAAAAATGAAAACTTTATATTTGTTCAGTCTTATGATCATGCTTGTTTACCTCTTCTTCCAACCTAATGATATTTCATCAAAAGGTTTTCCCATCTTCCCCTCCCTGCAAAGATAACCCTTCTCCCAAATTTTCATCCTCTCCTAGGACTTTGAGCATTAGATTATCCTTTCTTTTTTGAATCATCAACTCCCACTCATTTTTCACAAATCTCTTGTTGCTGCTTAAAAACATACTCAAGGCTTCAGGTATTCCTTCCTAAAAAGAAAAACAAATCAATCCTCGATCGGGATTCTATATGACTTCTATGACTAAAGTTGCCAGCTCTGCCCCAGAGCCGTAAAGTGTTTTCCAATTTATTCCTGACCCACGTTCCTAAGCTCTTCTCACAAAATGCTTCCTAAGTTTCAAATCTTTCCCATCCCTTATCTGGTGCTCTGCTCCATTTGCAACTTCATTTTGCTCTGGTTCCTTGTACCATGAACTCAGCTTTGCTTCCACTTAATCTATGGTGTGTGTGTGTGTGTGTGTGTGTGTGTGTGTGTGTTTGAGTAGACTCCTTACTGGAGAACTCATCCAGCCATATGAGTGGAACACAGATAATTCTTTGACTATCTGCCACCCTAACCCCTTTCTAAATGAAGCTCTCAAATCGATCCCAAGTGTGATCTACCTGGGTCGCCTACTCTTAATCCATCTTTGATGTTTTATTCTCTTCCAATCTAGTTTTCCCACCATCATCAATGAACTTCCAGTTGAATTCCCAAATCAAATTCTCCCATTTCTTTTTTTTTTTTTTTTCTCTTCCTGCTCTGTAGTCAAGTCATCCTCCAACATTTCTCTTTTCTGGATTCTTTGATAATTCTCTCATTTGTTACTCAATACTGTAAAAAACTGGAGCATGTTTTATATTTTGGGCAACAAACTAGATTCCAGGGATGCAGAGTTGAACAAGGTACATTTCTTGTCCTCAAGAAACCCTGTTCTAGGGGCACCTGGGTGGCTCAGTGGTTTAAAGCCTCTGCCTTCAGCTCAGGTCATGGTCTCAGGGTCCTGGGATCGAGCCCCGCATCGGGTTCTCCGCTCAGCGGGGAGCCTGTTTCCCCCTCTCTCTCTGCCTGCCTCTCTGCCTACTTGTGATCTCTGTCTGTCAAATAAATAAATAAAATCTTTACCAAAAGAAAAAAAAAAAAAGAAACCCTGTTCTAATGAGGGAGAGAGATAGGAAAGTGAGAATTTACAAATAATGTATTGCTATAATAGGGCATGAAGAATCCTAAAGTGAATATGGTAATACAAAAAGGATGAAAGGGCAGTATTTTGGGTTGAGAAGCCTTCTTATATTTCTTCTTCTGTCCACAACCATTAATTTATCTTCTCTTTCTGCTTGTTAAATATCAGCACTCTCTGAAGTTACCTTTTCGACTTTATGCCCCCTTCTTTCCTAACACTACTTTTTCTTTTTAAATGTCACTCATGTTCTTATGTTACCTCACTTTAATGTTCAATTCAATATTAATAGCTTACTTCTATCTGCTAAGTTCAAGACCAGTTGTTGCCTCCTGCAATCTTTTCAGTATCTTAAGAATATACTTATTTGATTGCCTATAAAATATGCTTTTCCTCCTGAGGTGCTTTCCCTGGATAATAATACCTTATCTATTCAATCCCGAAGTTACTGACCTCATATTCATCTCGAATACCACACATTGTTTGTATATTTGGATCCCCAATTAGGTAGCGTGTTATTTAAATACAGACTCCTTTCATGTTTGATTGAACTCTGACTGGAGTATTTAGGGCTTAATGATGTTTATAAATGACTGTATGAAAATGAGGAAACACATCCAGAATTGTTAAGAACGTATTAGAAATCCTAGGTGAGATTTAGGTTTGAGTCTTTATAATGGAGGAAAAGTCATGTCATCAATATTGACTGAGGGAAAGGAGGAACATTAATTTTAGGTATGATATATTGGTGAGGTTTGCAGGTAGAGAGATTCAGGTTGTATTTGGAAATATTGTTCTGGAATTGCAAAGAAGTTTAAGAACAATCACTGAAGAAAAAGATGGGAATGGAACCTTTAGAACTTGTATGCAGAGAAATAGAAAAGGATAAATGGCTCAAAATTTAAAAAAAATGATTAATAGCAACATTTTGGTACTGTTAGGGACATAGAGACTTTTGGAGGGATTTTACATATATAGTGTTTGGAGTCAAAGTTGCATATCCAAATGAAAAAGGCCCTGAAGATTTGTTTAAACAACTCAAGAGAAGCAAAGAGACAACTGTTGAACTGGAATAGTGTCTTGTCGCAAAAATCAGAGCTGATAGGAGAATGGTGTTTGGTTTGACTAATCTGGCAAATCATAGTGATGTCCCCTCCTGACTGTTACATATAATAGCTAAGAAAATAGGCTTTTGTAAGGAGGTAATCAACCGCATTGAAAGAAATTAAAGCTCAATCTGGATGAGGTGGAAAAGAAACACCAATTGAATGTCCATTTGATTGAGTGACCTTGTAGAACAAAATTACAGTAGAATGATAGAGGTGAGAGTTAGGTAGCAGGTGGTTAAGGAGAGAACAATGCTGGAAGTAGTGAACATAGAGCACACTTGAATTTTGCAGAAAATGGAGGGAGAATACAAGATATTGAACAGTAACAATGTCAAATATTTTAATTTTATTTTAACTTTTCTTGCTTCTTTCCTTTTTCTTTCCCCCTTTTCTTTCTTTACTTTTATTTAGTGGGTAGAAAAGGGAATCCTACTCTGTTCACAGGTAGATAGAAAGTAAGTAGAATGGAAGAGAAAGGTGAAAAGAGATAGCTGAGCATGAACCAAATATTAGTGAGTAGCTATCTTGGAAGGAACTGTTGGGTTAAACGTAGCCCAGTTGGTGTTGGCTAAGACTATTCATAGTGCCAGGCTGCAAATAATTCTTTCTTGAGGGCATAATGCTACCTTGGTGACCTGAGTCTGGGATTCTAAGGTGATTTTTTTTCTTACGTTGGGGATGTTCAAACATGTAGAGATCTAATCCTACTGCTGAACTTTACCTATCTTACTTTGTGGTTTTAAGGAAAACGGGCCAACGCAATGAATAATAATATGGGTCTCACAGTTTGGATGCTGGCTATGCACATAAACATGTTTGCAATTTTGATAATTTTAGCATTTCTTTGGTAACAATTTATTTTGGGAACACAAAGTTAGGATTTGCTCAGGTGCAAACCATTGGGATTTTATTAAGTGTAATAAAATAATTGAAATCTTCTGCAGAAATTGAAAGAATTACTTTATATTTTATTGTAAATTGCCCTTTTAAATACTAATTCATTGATCCTAATATTATCTATCAGCTTTTCCATGTGAAGACCCTCTTAAAAAACAGAGAATTGACTGATACTATGTTTTCTTGTATTGGCAGCATTCCTGAATTTGTGCCTTCTCCAGTTTAGGAGAAAGTTTTTAAAAATTCTTTAGTCAACAACATACATTTGTATGTTGTTTTTTTTTTCCCCTGATTTCACAAATTCATTCTAGGATTTACATTTATTTAAAGATACCCCTTGTTAAGTTATAATTTCATTGAATTCTTAACTGATTTCCCCAAGTACAATATATTTGAGTTCAGGCATCTTCAAACCTATAAAATGTTTATGATTGATTTAAGCAGTTTCCCATAAAAAGTTAATGTAATGATAGCAAATAATGATTCACATCCTCAAATTTGGTTATAAATGAAGAAATTACAAGTTTTTCATTACTTAGAAATATGTACATTTCTGACCCAGAAAAATGCCTGGAACTTTGTACAAACATTCAATTCTTTTTTTTTTTTTTTTAATATTTTATTTATTTATTTGACAGAGAGAGAGATCACAAGTAGGCAGAGAGGCAGGCAGAGAGAGAGGAGGAAGCAGGCTCCCTGCTGAGCAGAGAGCCCCAGGTGGGGCTCGATCCCAGGACCCTGAGATCATGACCTGAGCTGAAGGCAGAGGCTTAACCCACTGAGCCACCCAGGTGCCCAAACATTCAATTCTTAAATAAAAGTAGTTGTTTCTTGGTGCTGTCATCTTTTGTAAAGAGATTAATAGAAGCTGACAACATGTGCCATTTATGTGTCAGGCTGGTTAGCAGAATCTTTTGATACACAGAATTATTTGTCAGGTAATACATTTCTAGTATTCCCTTCACCCTTAAGTGGATCTATCAAGTTTGGGTCATTCCTACCTGTTTCTCCCAGCAGCGCTCTAACACAGTCCAGTCCCGTGAATTTTGTATTCCTCTTATTCCCCTTTCTAAACACACTGAATAAATCCTACTTCTTTTTAAAAGACTTATTTATTTACTTTAGAGAGAGAACAAACAAGCAACAGGGAGGGACAGAGAGAGGACGAGAGAAACTTAATTATGCAGACTCCACACAGAGCAAGCCACCTGAGGTGGGGTTCAATCTCATGACCCTGGGACCACAACCTGGGCTGCAACCAGGAGTTGGTCACTTAAGCAACTCTGCCACCCAGGATCTCCTGAACAGATCCTCTTTTTAAAATACCTGTTAATCCTTTCGCTACAGCAACACAGCCAAAATGAGTTAAGAGATGGCACAAAGGAGATTCCAGTCCCCAGTGTGAACATTTGGGAAGTTAACCTCAATTACTTGTGTAATTCTTTTAGTTTGGTATTTCCCCTTATTTCAGTTGAAATATTATATATGTATACACACATATATATATATATTTAATATCAAATGTATCATAATGTATAATATATAATGTAATATTGAAACTTTAAAAGCTAACTTACCAAAGACATTTTACCAATGTCAGCTTCCAATTTTATATGGGTAACTGACCCCAAGATGGTTTAAAAGCTCAACATTTGACCAACTAAACAAATCTAACAAATCAGCAAATGGAAAACAGAAAGATGGATTTCTTTTCACTGATTCCAGTTTTCTCATATGCTGTATGTTCATTGTCTTGAAGGTTTTTATGATTGTGCCGTTTTCTTAGGAGAAGTAGAAGGTAAATCCACGAATTGAAGAGTAATTTCTTCAGATACATTGCTTTTTATTCTTTTTTGGTGTGTTCTCAGCGAATTCAATCCTTGTTTTCTGAGATTTGTAAGAGTTAATGCAATAGTTCCTGCTCAGCATGAGTATCACTGCACTGATATTTTGATGAGGTACAAAATTAATATTTTACTGGTTTTTAGAAGCCTATACTGAGTGAGATAAGAAGTCAGAGAGGAAAACCCATTTTTAGACTCTATTTCTTTGGCATAACTGTTTATTTGGAGAACTGTGTTCCTAATATACTAATTCTAATTTATGTGCCCAAATAATTATTGCTTTTGTTGCCTTTTTTTTTTTTTTTTTGAAAATGGATAGGCCATTTCTTATTTGGGAATGACTGCCTCTTAATATTTCTGTAACGATTTGTCATGCAATGTGTTTTTCTTGATCAGGTAAAATTAAATTGTACTTATATTATTTCAATCCCATGAATTTCTAAAGCAGTTAGGGTACAAACTTTTGTATGAAAAGAAAAGCAGATTTTCTGTGTATGGTAATATTGCAATTTTTAGAGTAGTTCAGAAAATTCAGAGGAAAAATAAAACCATATACTTTATATTCACCAGCTTCTCAGATTCAACTTTCAGTCCTTTTTATTACTTCATCTAATTTTGCATTAAATTTAATTTTGATATATTTTATAAGATATAGTACATCACTTTTTTAAAAGAATTCTTTTATGTTTATAGCATAGGAAAAACACTTTTAAGTTACATTGGTTAAAAGATAGCTTTCTTTTCCCTTTGCCAAACCCATCATCTCAAACTGGCAATTAAAGGGTTATTTAATTGGAGAAGTCAGAGTCAGATCAGCATTTCCCAGTGGCACATATCTTTAGCAGTAAGTGTGGAAGCCAACTCGGAAGAAACACGTTTGAAGTGGCAGAACTAATCATGCAGAAGCAATTTGCGATTTTCTCTCTCAGCCTAGATAAAGCAGAGCATTATGACATTGGCTGTGCTGGGCAAGGTCAATTTACTGTGAAAAGCCAGCTATAGACTCCAACTTCAAATAGACTTTTATCCTGCATAGCTAAAGACAGGATTTACTCTATTGCTTACACTAGAGAATGGGCAAAATGAAGTGGACAATTCAATTAGGATGCATCTGTATTTGTTACTACTTAAAAAAAAACAACAACAACAAAACAAAACTGGTTCAGATACTCAGCTTGTAACTATACCTCAAGACCTCTCCCACTCCCGGGAGGTAAGTATAAATGCTTGCAATAAAGTTTATTTTTTAGTGTTTTTAAACATAACCATTAAGAGCCGACCAATTACCTTTAAAAAATACAACGTGGACTCTCTTTTATTCCATTTAATTACATTTTGGCTTTAAAATGAAAGATTCCCCTCAGAAATACACATGAAACTATCATTACAAAAATAGAGCATATTAAAAGCATGAAAGAACTTTTCTGGCTTAGCATTTATGCAATATGCTATCTGAATGTTTAGCTTATTCCTAATATGGGAGACACTACCTACAGATGATCCTACTTCTGTTGGACTAGATATAAAATTTGCACTAATTTTTGGAAATGCTTATATTTATGGGAGCAATCATATAAATTGTTTGGCTACTCACAGTGAATAAACACAGTCTATGCTCTAAGCCATGGGGAAAAATGTTCTCCTACCTTCTTTTCTGGCTGATGTCCAGAGTACATTATTCTTATGAAAAATGAAACAAGAGTGTACCTTAATTAGCTGTTCAAGGATTCAGTCATCGGAGATATTTGTGTTTTAGTGCATTTAACTTTATTAGGTGCATCTGATAGACTCCTTTGGTCACAATTTGTATTGATAATGGTGCCAATAATCAATTATATTCAAATATCATGAAAGTGGGATGGAAGGTGTTCCCAGAAGCTGAGCCAGAACACAAATGAAAATATGACTAAATGTTATTATTTTTATAGTTCATAATAAAAAAATATATCTATGCCTAGGGCACAATAGCTCTACAAATTAATGTACTAGTCAACAGTTTTCTGGACCATATTCCGGTGCTCTTGTTAAAAGTTTGGCAGCTGATGGAACTCCACAGTGCTGACATTCGCTCCTGGAACATTGTAGAAGCCAGTCTTTTAATATTTTCATTGGCTTACTGAGATGCTGAGGTCGTGCAGAGCACACTGGTCTCCTGCTTTTGCTGACCCAATGATTGACAGTAATGTAATGTTCTTTTAGAATTTATGACTCTGGGTAAAGGACAGACTGAAATATGTGACTCAGGTCAAAAATGAGGATGAAGAATATCAGAGATGAGGTATTCATTTTAAATAGAAGTATAGAATCAATTTTTAATTGTGTTTTAAAGCTCTACCTCGAGATAATTGAAAACAGATAGGAGATGTTTTTCCTCCTCAGAGACCAATGTTTCTGCTTAATAACAGCAAAATGACATTAAAAATTTTAAAGCACGTATGTGTAAATGAATTTTGTTTTCCATTTTTCAAATTTAGGCATTCTTGATCATTTATGTAGTCACCTATTTCCTCTTTGTTTCAAACGAGATGTGTTCTCTTAGATAATCTGTAACTCAGGATCTACTGTGAATTTATAATAGTTAGGGCTGGTGGGTTTTAAGCTTTATGTTTCCATTGTGTTCTAGCATAACTGAATTCCATTCTACATGACAAAATGTAATCCAGTCAGTGATTTGCATATGCTATATTTTCACACAAGTAAAATTTAAGATTTCTTAAAAGTAGAGAATTTTAAAATATAGCGGGTATCTCTTGAACACAACTTTAATATATACATATTATTCTGTAACTGTAATCATGAACACCCAAATAATACTGTCATTTCATTATGTCACATCACAGTGTTCAAACTTCATTAGAATCACCTGGCTAGTTTCAAATTATATTGTGGTTGCTCTCATCCCGTGAAATTGTGATTTGATTGGTTTGGGATATTGCCTGACCACGATATTTAGAAAGTAAAACATGCCAACCAACCATTTCTTGGTTTACATAATTCCAATTTACTGGTGAGTTCATTGCAAATTTGGGGGTAAATGTTATGAGTTTAAATACTTTTTTTCTATTTATTCTGATCTTTTCTTCAGTTCTTCCAATTGCCTAAGTAGAACCTGAATTATAATATTTTTCTTTTGTGTGTGTATGTGTATTTCTCAGAAATCAGTTTTAATGCAAACATTTCAGTGTTGCATATAGGAAGTAATTTTAAATGTTTATTTGAACTGCACCTATACAAATTGTTTCTTTGAATTATTGACAGTTTAACAATCACTGCAATGACAATTTTATGTTGAGTACAATTAACATATAAAGGGATATAATAGATATGAAAGTGCTTTTAAAAATTAAAAGATCTAGGGGCACCTGGGTGGCTCAGTGGGTTAAGCCTCTGCCTTCGGCTCAGGTCATGATCTCAGGGTCCTGGGATCGAGCCCTGCATTGGGCTCTCTGCTCAGCGGGGAGCCTGTTTCCCCCACCGCTGCCTGCCTCTCTGCCTACTTGTGATCTCTGTCTGTCAAATAAATAAATACAATCTTTTAAAAAATTAAAATATCTATGGGGCGCCTGGGTGGCTCAGTGGGTTAAAGCCTCTGCCTTCGGCTCAGGTCATGATCTCAGGGTCCTGGGATCGAGCCCTGCATCGGGCTCTCTGCTCAGCGGGGAGCCTGCTTCCTCCTCTCTCTCTGTCTGCCTACTTGTGATCTCTGTCTGTCAAATAAATAAATAAAATCTTTAAAAAAAAATAAAATAAAAAATTAAAATATCTAAACAAATGTAAAGTATTGATGTCAAGATATTATTGTATATCAAAAAATAATATAATTGAGAAATCTGTGTTCATACTCACATAATCCAAACATTCTCATCATGAAGAATATTTTAAGTAGCTTCTTATGTAGCCTGTTTGACATTTTACATTTTACCTAACTTTAGTCAAACGTCTTAAGACTTTAGAGTTCAGGATATGTGTGTGTGTGTGTGTGTGTGTGTGTGTGTGTGTGTGTGTGTGTCTTTATCTTCAAAAAGCAATCTCAACTGTATATATTTTTTGCATTTGGATAATCTAATCATGACAGGTTAATACTCTTGATTTAGTGCCCAAATAAGATACATCTTCAGGCTTAGTAATTATCAAACAAGTTATGAAATTATTTCACTTTCTAACCTGCCATGACCAAGATAGTTGACTTACATAATAGTATAATTACGCTTAAAATTGCACACACCCCTTAAAAAAAACACAATGTCTCCACAAAAGAAGACAGCAATCTGCGACAAAGCCAACTTTCTGCCTGTCATTGGCAAACTAACAGAATAACAAACAAACATGAGTCTTGTTATCTTATTTACATTTTGAGTAATAGCTTTATCCTAATTTCATACAATTCAATTGACAGCATACAGTTTGTCAAGAGTACAAAGCAGCAAATGAACAAAAATGAACAAAAAAAGCCAAGTCATAATCACCTCACCTTTGCTCTCACTACAGAAAATAATCTTTTCTCTTTGGAAGATGTACAAGGAATTGGGATAAGTCAGAAGCAGTACAGTGTTCTTGAACATATCATTTTCTTAAAAATACGATCATTTAAAAAAATTGAACAACAAAACATCTTTCTTAAATGCTTCATGGAAAGTTTTTATTATTAGGTATAAAATTAATACTCCCAAATAACAAATAGTAATATGAGAATAAATATTTTGAGTGACATCACATTTGCCTAACACCACCTCCCCCAATATTTGGAAACAGAAACTTCCAGTAAATTTGGGAAATGAAGAGTTAGTTTTGCATAGAAAAGTAGAAAAGAAATGACAAAGACATACTAATTTATGGGAGGCTATAGAAAATGATCAAAGAAGCTGGTACTAGTGCTATATCACAACTTGTTAAAACTTTGTAGGAAAATTTCTCCTGTTCAGTTGAGATATTCAGGTAAGTGTATGTGTGCGTGTGCATGTGTGTTTGTGTATGTGTGTGTGTGTGAGAGAGAGAGAGACAGAGACAGAAAATGCTGGGTGCTGGGAAAAGAGGTGATTCAAAATAGCAAGTGACTTTTTTTTTTTAAAGTAAGTGTTATAACCAGAAGAAGAAAATAAAATGACTGTTACACCTATAGAAACTTAGACTTGGAAAAAAAAAAAAAAGGCTGCCCAAGGTATTTAAGATATAGGTATATAGATATATAGGTATATAGGATACCAGCCCATTAAAATGAGAACATGAAAAGGTCTTTTTGTTCTTGGTGGTTTGTTGCTGTTGTTGTTGCTGGTTTTCTCTCAATATTTCTAACTCCTGGACTTCCATAAATATTTTAAAATAGTTACTCTTAAAAACTTCTTAGCAAGTTTATTCGTACTTGGAGCTGACAGCCTATGCTGCAGTAACAGGTGGTAACAGAGGTGTCTTCTGAGAATTAGAAAATAAATTTGCTCTCTGAAAGTTAAACGGTACACTAAAATATGACAGATCGAGGTGGATATTTCCAAAAGCCGTCTTAAAAAGAACCTAGCCAGACCTGACTTCAACTTGACGGAAGACAATATATCTAAAGAAGGAATGTGTCCATCAGGAGCGGGCTTGGTCACCTGTGCAACGTTAGGAAAAGGAGTATCCCAGAGGCAAACTTCTGCCTCTCTTGGTAGAGTCCACACGCCTTGCTTCTCCTGGGTCAATGTAGAACCTTCTAAACTTGGTTTCTGTACTCCTGTGTCCTGTGTTTTAAAACCCAGAGTGAACCTTCCAGGAAAAAAAAAAAAAAAATCAGATAATGTCACGACCATGCTAAAACTCCAGTGACTTTCTCTGGCATTTAGAACTAGAGCTCCACGTCACATATTCCTGTCCATGTCTTCAACAGCGTCTCTTAGCACTGTATCCCCTTCTACACTCCAGACACTCTGACCTTCTTGGGTTGTCTCCATAAGCCCCCTCTTCTCCCTGGAGGCCTTTGTCCTAGCCTCCCCTTCTGCCTGCACTGCTCCTTTCAGGCAGACCCTTTCTTAAGCTGTCAGTTTCAAAGTCATTCCCTCAAGGGCAGCTTCTCCACACCATCTAAATAGAAACTCATTACTCTCTATTACATTAATGTATTGTAATTATCTCCATAATTTTCAGGCACTTATCATTTTCTGATCTTTTGTTTGTCTGTTTGAGGAGGACACTGCCTAGATAGTCACCAAAATTTGTTGACTCTTCTCTACACAACAGGTGAGGGAACACAGCAAGAAGCTTACCACCTTGTGTTGTGGAGATAGACAGACCAACAAGCTTGCTTCCAGATCAGAGCTATGGGCCAAAGATAGCGTTGGGCGATCCAATGAATAGTTGGGAATCATGCAGAGGTCACTGAGGGTATGACCTCAGGGGGTTCCAGGAGTTTGAATTTCAAGGTAGGGTTGGGTAGGCTGTTCTGGGATGGATTGGAGCTACACGGCTGGGCCTAGGCTCTAGCTAGGCACTGGTAACCCAAAGGACTTGGAAGGGAGGTCAAAGCACTATGCTTAGCAGAGGGCCTGGGCAGAAGGCACAGAGTCCCTCAAAAAATTTCCCCAGGGCGCCCAGGTGGCTCAGTTGTTAAGCATAGGTCTAAGTGGCTCAGGTCAGGAGCCCAGCATCTTGGGATCAAACCCCACATCGAGCTCCCTGCTTGGTGGGGAGCCTGCTTCTCCCCTCACACTCCCCCTGCTCGTGTTCCTTCTTTTATTGTCTCTCTCTGTCAAATAAATAAATAAAATATTTTAAAAAAAAATTTACCCAGTGAGACAGCACGTCAGCTCCCAAAACACTTCCTGATACAGATGAAGTGAAAAGAAGGGCCGTCCACATCCCAATGTTCATAGCAGCAATGGCCACATTTGCCAAACTGTGGAAAGAGCCAAGATGCCCTTCAACAGATGAATGGATAAAGAAGATGTGGTCCATATACACAATGGAATATTATGCCTCCATCAGAAAGGATGAATACCCAACTTCTGCATCAACATGGATGGGACTGGAGAAGATTATGCTGAGTGAAATAATTCAATCAGAGAGAGTCAATTATCATATGGTTTCACTTACTTGTGGAGCATAAGGAATAACACGGAGGACATTGAGAGGAGAGGAGAAGGGAGTTGGGGGAAAGCAGAGGGGGAGACAATCCATGAGAGACTGTGGACTCTGAGAATTAAACAGGGTTTTGGAGGGGAGGGGGTGGGGGGATTGGGTGAGCCTGGTGGTGGGTATTAAGTTGGGCACGTATTGCATGGAGCACTGGGTGTGGTGCATAAACAATGAATCTTGGAACACTGAAAAAATAAAGTAAAGTTAAAAAACACTTCCTGAGAAGACAGGAGTAAATCCCAGGCCATAGACTGACTTTGGCAGGTAAACAAACATTGAGCCAAGTGCCCAACTTTGTGTCCTTGCTCTGTAGCCTTGTCATTTGGCCATGAGATGGGTCACATTCTGTCCCCTTTCCTCTGGGTCTCCAAGTACTCATGCAGAGTCTCAAACATACTGAACCGAAGCCAAACTTCCTCCCTTTAACCCCACTCCCCTGGATCAGTCTTCCAATGCCTGCCTAGGTTTTTCTCTATTAGCTGTGATACTGTAGTTACGGAAAAACAAAACACAACCCAAGAACCTTGGCGTGTATGTCTGCATGTGTATTCCTCCTCACAGTCTCCTTGATACTGGTGTGTACCAACAGCAGAGATGTTTTTCAAATTTAGTTCAAAACCAGCCTTTTTTGGTTTTTAATTTTGACGACTGTGAATTTCATCTTCACTGAGATTAAGGAGAGCAGTAGGAAAAAATTAAAATTACAAGTCAGTCAAGACTTACACATCAGGAACCTACACAGAAGAAAGTTCGTAATTGCTGGCTGATAATCCCCACGGCGTGTTTAAGGGGGAGGGTGAAGGTGGGAGTGTGGGGGGGAGGGGCGCGTCCAAACGCTGCAGGGGAGTCCTCAGCCTGAGAAGCAAGGACCTCAGCTTCAGGCTAAAAAGTCAGGATAAGCTTGTGACTTACGTTGCCACCCATGACTCAAAGAATATCTGTTCTTTCAAATGACAGGTTTTCTGGTTTAAAGCATACACGTGAAAAGAAACATGCCTTTCACTGATGCATCATTGTTACTGCGGTTTAACTTCTTAACCCCGCTTCCTGTTGAAGATTCCTCCATAACTGAAGTGTCTATAGCTTCAGCTGCTAATTACATTTCACCTACAAGGCTTGGAAAAATCATTTAGGAAAGCAGTCTCTGCTGATGTGTGCATTGGAATTATTTTTAAACAAATTCATATTTTGGGTGACTTTGCAAAGGGAAAGTTCTTTCCAGCGATCCATGCGATTAGTAAAATAATGGTGTCTTGGTGAGCCCTATTTTGATCTATTAAAATCAACCTATGGTTTTAGAAACATGACTATTATTATAACATTCACTTGAACAATCTCATATTGTATACCAGAAAAGTACAAAATGGCTCAGAAAAATTTAAACTTCTGTCAGTATTTACAACTTACTTGAATCATGAAGGGTTATTGCTGCCTCCAAAAGGAAATTTAAAGAAAAATCTGATTTTATATATTTTCACCCAGATTTAAAAAACCCCAACATCCTGATGTTATTTATCTATTTAATATATGTCATATAGCGTTTGCTCAGCTTCCCCTAATGTTAACATCCTACACACCATGGAACAATTATCAAAATTAAGAGATAATCACTGGCACATTCTATGAACTAAAATACAGATCTTATTTGGATTTTCCCCATTTTTCCACATGTTATATGTTTGTCGAAACCTATAAAATGCTCAACACCAAGAGAGAACTGTAATCTGTTCTACAGACTGGGTAATTTGATGTGTCCATGTAGGTTAATCATTCTTAACAAATATACCACTCTGGTGGGGAATATTGACGGTAAAGTAATGTTATTCCTGTGTGTGTGTGTGTGGTGGGGGGACAAATGAGTAACCTCAGTACCTTCCCCTCGGTTTTGCTGGGACACTTAAACTACCCTGAAAAACTTTATTTTTTTAAAATTTTATTTATTTATTTGACAGAGAGATCACAAGTAGGCAGAGAGGCAGGCAGGGGTGGGGGGGGGGAAGCAGTCTCCCTGCTGAGCTGAGAGCCCGATGTGGGGCTCGATCCCAAGACCCTGAGATCATGACCTGAGACAAAGGCAGAGGCTTAACCCACTGAGCCACCCAGGTGCTCCAAACTTAAGTTTCAATAATAAATTTGTTGACTATATTCCTATGTATCAGTTTCCAAGTTTCTTAAAATGTGCCATTTAATATATGCATCGATCCTTTTGCCAATAATACCACCTTATCTTGATTATTAAAGTTTCATGATCCATCCTGAAATTGTAGAGAGTGAATTCTTCAGTTTTGTCCATCATTTTAGGAATCGTTTTGACTTTAAGAATTTTAGTTACTTTTCATTTCCTGAGAAGTCACATCTGTTAATAGTTCTATAGATCAAGGTGGCAGAATTTGACATCAAAATGATTTGGTAAAGGAGAAATATACTTAAGTATGTTGTCAGTTAAAATCATGTATGTGAATGTGAATAAAAGTTAAAATTGTAGGTTAAACAAGAAACATCTGGTTTTGGGATTACATTGCAAATTAAGCATATTAATGGCACATTTTTTTAAAAAGTCCATTTAGATGCATGACCTAAAACCAAAATGATATAGATGTGGAGAAAAGTTTTATTAAAAAAACTCAATATGGTAAAATGTATCTACCTTGTCACATTTTAAATTTATTAATATCCTATATTGTCATCTCCTATTTTTTGTTCATTCACTTGATATCAGGGCTAATTAATAGGAAAGCTAATGATCACTTCCATATTCTGGCTCAAAACATACTATACTTTTGAATTTACTTGTTGGTATACACATATCTTCTAAGAAAAGAGATTTCTCAATAACATCAAACTATACACTGATTATAGATACTTAAAAATATTGATGGAAAGCTGTATCATATTTTAATTACAATGTAATTCTTAAATTATCTGCAAAAGAACTGACTGATGTGGTTCTTGTAAGTAAATTTTACACAGAGCATACATAGGATATGAAATGATGCAAATATGGTTGTGTTGAAGTAAGAACTGTACTTTTATTACTACACATTATGCTATCAATAGTTACATTAAATCTTATTTCAGAGGCTAGTTCTAGTGTATGTACCTATTTCAAATGTAACTTCTTAAAATTTTATAGGCAAAGTCCTTCAATGAGCAGTGAAAAGATGATTAAAAAAAGGCTGTTGAATAGAAAACCAGCCGGCAACAGTAATTCATTTTGGATACAGTTTTACTTTTTATGAATAAGTCTGCAAAATATCAACATAAAGAGTGTACTTTTTTTTTTTTTATGAATACAGCCTTAATACTGAAAGCCAGTTCAAACAGTGAACATTTAAAAATTCTTATGACATGGGATTACGCCCTTGTGGTTCACACAGCACATGTTGCATTGGTTTGATTTTACTGCACAAAGAAGGGGAGAGTACAAGGCAAATAATTTGGTTTCTTTAGAAAGAATCTGTATCATTTTATTTTCCCATGCTATTTAGGAAATGACCAGGATAATGTCATACAAAAGAGTTATCTGTCTTTATGGGCCTTTCAAATTTCATGTGTATTAAAATATCATTATCATTAATAAATGTTCACTTTATATGAGGTACTATCCAGAACCACTAGAAAACATGATAGTTGACCACAAAGAACTTTGTGATTAAAGCAAAAACAGTATAAGGGATATTTACTAGCCTATATAAACATTTTACCAGCTCATTCTGCCCATGGAACTAAAGTCAAAAGAATTAGCCTTTGTAGCTGCTGTCCAATATCAAGGGTTGTAGACGAGTGAAGAAACCATATGACTTTGGTTTCCCCTCACTTGAGAAAAAAGGGCAAACAAATTAAATGCATCAGAATTTTGCCCTCTTCCTGATATTGTCAAGCCAAGGAGGCACAAAGTAGTGGAGAATCTTTGTACTATCAATTAATCAATCTAATAAACATGTAATCTAAGAAAAAACAACAACAAAACAAAAAACAAAAAGCAAAACAACTTCAAGACATATCCTGCAGTTACTTTATAAGAAATTTTACAGCCATTACTGTCCTCAGAAAAGAGCAAAAAATAGAATCAGAATGAACTATCCAGGGGAAATGAATTCCAAAGTATTGATATTTGGGTGAACAAGTAAGACTTCACCAAATGAAAATCATAGTAATAAATTTGTTGTAACTGAACCTAAATAGTTGTAACTATAAAAGTTATATAATTGGAATCATTCCTAAAGTTTTTATTTCTACTATACCAATAAGAGAGTAAATACACTAATTGTTTATTAAAAAATAAAATTATATTAGTGAAATTGGTAAAGGGGATTCTTTACTAAGAAAGATCAAATCCTGATTACATTTTTGAGTATATTTAAATTTGGCAAATAACAGTTCAGAATTTGTATATCCTTAATTTGTAACAGGTGATGATTTTTTGCAGCATTCCTGTTTCCAGAAATGTACTTGAAATAAGACCAGGCATAATAAGCTTCAGCCAGTATAAATTGCTAAAGGAAATATGGTCAGAGGACTCACTTAAAATAATGGCACTGTGAGGTTAAGCTTATCTCCTATACCTCTACTAAAATAGTAATATTGATTAATTTCAGTAAGGACATGAAATCTAGAAAAATGTAAAGAATTAGAGATTATTTGCAATTTCAACACCATAAAGAAGCTCTGTTGATAGTGTACTCTTTCCAATATATGTTACTTATTTAATAAGACTGAAATCATGCTATGTTTATAGTATTATTATGGACATTGTCTCATATAATTAAATATTTGTTTAAACATAATTTTTAATTGTTCCATAATATTTTCACTTTGTGGAAGAATTTTGTTTATTCTCTGATTCATGAACATTAATATTGGGTAATTTCCATTATAAATACCTCTATATAGAAGTGAATAATCTTAAACATAAATTCCTGACTAAATCTTTGGCAATGTTCTTGGGAAAATAAGTGAGTTATTGGATAAAACACTGTCTTGATTGATATTTCCCAATTGTTTCCTAGAAAATTTGCTACATTTAACACATCTCCAAATTGGATGAAACTATTCATTTCATCTCACTTTTGCCAAAATTAAGTATTATCATTTCAGTCTTTGCCTTTTTAAGATATTAATAAGCATTATTAGTTTAGTATTTTTTCATGGTTATTTACATGAATTTTTCAAATTCCTTCTGCCTTTGCTACCTTTTCTATAAAATTTATAACTTAATTTTTTCTTTTAATCTCTATTGAATTTCCCATGTTAGCTAATTGATACGTTATAGTAAATAAATTTTTTCCATTCCTTTTACAAATTCTATTTAGTTATTCTGAATTATTTTATGTAGTCACTATTATATTTACGTTAGGACTTTCTACTATATTCACTTTAGGCAATAAGTTGAAGTGTATATAACATTCTTTATTTGTTCATCTGCATCATAGTTTAGATCTATGACTCCCAATAAGTTAATTTGAAGGCTTTTAATCGTGTTTGTGTGTGTGTTTTAGAATTATTTTTATTAAAGCTTAAGATATGTCCAATAACTGAAATTTGAAAATATTTTTTCTGTGAAGCTATCTTGTCAAAAGTTTCATTAGAAGGTAATTCTTTGACAATTTTCTTTGCCAGCTTTGTTTTACTTAGCTCATGCTTTTGGGTGAAGTCAAATTAAATAGCTTCGGAAGATAAAAGAAAGAACTGAAGAACATGAGAAGTCCTTTTCTGGAATAGTGTTTCAGTAATTACCCTGAAAATGCTGAGCAGTTGGGTTAGGTAAACTCTTGCAGAACTGTTTTCATCAGACCTTAGACAAATAAGCATGGAAGAACCACCAATGGTTATCTTTCAAGGCCAAGAAGTAGAACAGGTTTGGATAGATTTTGACAGAACTTACATGTAGTGAAGATGTGCAGCCATGGTTTCTTATGAACAGTTTAGTTGAGAGTTTTCAGAGCTCACTTCCGGGGGCTGCTGGAATGGAATAAAGCCATTGAGTAACCGAGAAAAATGGGAAGAAGTGCCAGAAAAGCAAGTGGGTGATGTCTAAGAACTTTTCAATTATGTCATTGTTGTATTTGTTAATTGTTTATGTGGTTTCTCCTCCTCCTTTCCTTCATTATCACCTATGTCATCATGTTGTCATTACAATCTACTACAGTATCACAAATCACATGTATTAATTAATGTATCATATATTTAAATGACCACTTATTATATATATATTTCCATATAAGGCATTATGGAGAACACCAGGGAAATGATAATCACAATAACATATAAAGTATATTTTAGTTTATAACAGCATTTTAAAAAATTTATTTCCAAATTATAATTAGTTTTGGATTGGGTTGAGGAATAAATCCTGAGGACATGTCACTGTGAGCTGGTGAGGAAGGCATTAAAGAAGGCATTACAGAGGAAGTAGGATGTGAACAAGTGTTGGAATAAAACATCCTACTAGGAAGGTAGTGTTTCTTTAATACCGGCATATCACTGAAAGAGGTAGGGTAAGAGAGTGACATGATAAAATTAATGTTCAGGACCATTAATCTGAAGTCATGTGTCAAATGAAATATAGAAAAGAGAGATCAGGGAAAAGAACCCAACTGAAAGGCTACTTTAATAATCTAGATAAATGATTAAATGTCTAGAATACAGAAGCATTTCAGTAGAGTAGAAAAAAAAATCACTGAGTTCTGCTCAATCAGAAAATCTAAATAAGTCTGGAATGTCTACTTTTTTTCATTTGTAAAATGTAGAGTGTGGATTACCTAGAAGCTGCTTTCCATATCTAAAATATGGTCATAATATGATTCAACTTTCAGTCTTCCCCCTCATCTTCTCCTGAAAAGCAATGGATGTCAACAGTCATATTTAATTAACCCTTTAATTAAGTCCTTAGAGTTTGGTCTAGACCTTTGGTGAAGTCTCCATCAACAAGATGTCAAAGCCTTCAGTTCTTACCTTCAGTTCAGTCAAAACTTCAAATAATCATATGGACGAGTGGCAAGAAATATGTTTATGATGCACGTGGTCGTGGAGTTTAACATCACACAGAGAAAGTCTTAAACATGGTTAAGAATAGCAATTTTTGAGCATTACCAAAAATATATTTATACAAGGACTTTTACTTCTGAATTCCAAGAAGAAGTTTTTATTCCTGCCTCAAATATTAACAGATTTAAGCAATAACAATTTGGATTTCAGGAAACAAAGCTAGATAACAATGATAAACTATTTTTTAAAAGACAATTTTCCATTTATTACTCTTCTTTCCACTAGGAGCTCTACCCCTCACCCACCTCAGGTGGCTGTGGCAATTAAGAAACAAATAAAAGCAGTAGGGGATGATAACCTTGCTTTCCAGGAAACAGATGCAAATAAGGCATGTTATAAAAGAAATGGCTGTAGAGAAGAAAGATGTTACATTAAACTAATTTTTATTCTCCTTTCTTAGACTCCCTTGTCCCTTTCCTTCATATCACGGTTATTCTATTTTCCACTCAAACCACAAGAAATATTTCCATAATGAAAACATAAATCAATTTTTGAAGACCTTTTAAAAATTAAAATGCATCCAGCCTGTGAGAGACAGAATGAATGACATGGGTTTCCAGGAGCAACAAGGAAGTTCCAGGAAATATTGTGGATTTTGAGCACAAGTGTCGGTCATACTCTTCAAAAAGAAAGGAAGTTCAGTGTCTATCAACACTAGAAAGAAGTAAATGTTTTTAAACATTTACTGGTTGGCAAATATCAGGAATAACTTTCAGCTGAAATAAAATTCCAGACTCAATTTTACTTATTATTTTCTTTTAATACCCTGACTTGTAACCATTTCTTCCCTCAAACCGTGGGACTTGACAGAAACAGGGCTCATGGTTGTCCTTGATTTAGAGGTGTTCCAGAACTGGTACATAGACAGGTACAGGGAATTTTGCAATTTCACTGATACAGAGATGTAATAAAGATCTAGCTGCTTCCTAGAGACAAAATAAACCTCAGGCAAAGTCATGCAGGAGAAGTGCTCTCAGGGCAAAAGAATGATGGTAGATTCCCAATCACATTAAGAAATATTTTGGGGGCATTTGACTGGTTCAGTCCGTCATGCGACTCTTGATCTTAGGGTTGTAAGTTTCAGACCCATGTTGGGTGTGGAGAGTGCTTAAAAATCTTTAAAAGAAGAAAATAAATATTTTATAAAAGGTTTTTATGTAATCAATATATGTGGAAAAGTGAACTTTAAAGAAAGGCAGACTTACAAACCATGATAAAATACAATTAATTATGACAGGTTTTTTTCACACTGTTTTTCTAAAGGTTAAATGTAATCTAAAAGTGCCACACTTGATGTTTTGAAATTCTTTGGTTATCAAAATCAGTGATACAGTAGGAGCCAATATATCCAAAATTCATATTTTCAATTATTACATGTGTTTCTTTGTATTGGGTTATCAGTATAGTTGATAAAATTCTCCACTCAGTGAAACCCAATAGTACTTAGATGTTACTAGATGTAAGACTTGATGATGATTCAACAAACATTTGAGCTTATTTCTAAGGAGGGCATTTTTGAAATTTTACAAAATGTTAGTAATGTGAAATTCAGTCTTGTTCGGAAATGGTGTTAGTTCAAAGGGTTTGGGAAAACCAAAGTGTTCTTTGAAGTGCTTTGAAAGATTTTTAAAAACACCATTCACAAACAAATTTGTTTTTTACAGACGGCTCTACTCATTGGCACACCAAGACACCACTTCAAACGTGAAAGCAGAGCTGGGGACAGGCAGGAAGCGTCCCAAGCCGCCAGGGTTGTCCCTAGACAGACAAGCTGCAATCCTGGGGAGACTGACTTTAAAAAAAGATAAAAAGGAAAAAAAAAGAAAAGAAAGAAAGAAAGAAAAGAAAAGAAAAAGAAATCTGAAGAATCTCTCAGACCAGAGGTGAAAAATCATTCACCAAGTACACCAGTTTCTGTAACCGGAGCCTCTAAGTCCAAATGTCATGCTATGGATAGTGTGAAAACCACTGCTGGACACTATTGATCTCTGCCACGAAAGCCGGATTCTGAAGCAGAGCCTGATTTCCTGAAGCAGTGTCTTTGAACTTGGAGATTAGCAATAAGTTTGCTCATCAGTAAAAATCTATTTTCAGGTACATTGTCTTTATCAACAATATGAACTTTAAATAAGTTGTTTCCACACTTTTTAAAAAATAAGACCTTTTCTTAAAATAATACTTAAAAAAAATCCCATTTGATTCTGAGTTCTCAAGTGCATATGAATTGAGAAAACATACAAAGCCAAAACTAGTAAGAATGTGTAATATCTTCAATAAGTTTCAATTTTGTCAATCATGAAAAGTAGTACAATCCTTTGAATTTGAGATATATATGCATTAAAATTACAGCTTATTTAAACATTGCTTAGAGCTTTGGACCTCCTGTAATAGCTGTGAGGTTCATGATGTGGGAATAACTATACTACTCTTCTCAAAACTTTCTTTTTGGCTCTTTTACATTTAGGCTTACCTACTTGGAATCTCCAACTAGGAATATGGTTCACTTTACAGGCCTCTGAAAAGTGATTTGAATAATAAAGCAATTTATGTTAAAATGCAATAGGAGAGTTTATTATTAAGAATGTTACTGTAGGGGCGCCTGGGTGGCTCAGTGGGTTAAAGCCTCTGCCTTCGACTCTGGTCATGATCCCAGGATCCTGGGATCGAGCCCCACATTGGGCTCTCTGCTCAGCAGGGAGCCTGCTCCTCCCTCTCTCTCTGCCTGCCTCTCTGCCTACTTGTGATCTCTGTCAAATAAATAAATAAAATCTTAAAAAAAATGTTATTATAAATATTTGGATCATGAAGACTTATTTTATAAGCAATCTATATTTGCAATAGTTGGCACATGTATTGGACAACAGACACTTTAAGAGTTGTTCTACGTATGGAGTTATCAGACACAATATAAAAGAAAGATCTTTAAGCCAGTGATTACTTACCATCTGGTTTGTAGAAGAGTAAACGTAATAGAGTCAGGATAAGGCAATCATAGATTAAATGCAAATTTAGGTATTTTTACCATACCTATTAGTACCACCTTTGGAAAAAAAACAAAAAACAAAAAACATAAAAACATGGCATTTGGCAAAAAGATGAATGGGGATCCAAAGTAAAGACTAGATCACAGAACTGGTTCAGTCAGAGGAGAGGAAATTAGAAAATGTGTTAACAGCTAGCAGAGGTGGATGGGAAAGGATTTGCACTTGTTTCTGAGTCACAGAAGAAGAGGTAGGCAGGGTTCAGTATTAAAATTAATCAGTGAGAAGATATTTTTAGGGTCATAAAGACAGTTACAGTAAAAATTTTTCTTATTAATGAATGCATGAGTAAGAATGACAAATCTTAAAATAATAATATGCCTCTCTCCCTAAAAAACCGGGGAGGCTACAAATCTATCTACTGGAAACTCCCTTCATTAACTCCTTGACATGAGAAAATATAGTAATTCATGACTTAAAACATTAAAGAACATGAAGTATAAAAATTTAACCATTAAAAATTAGAAAATAGTACCTTGATTTGTTTTATCAGTAGAAACACAAATAGCTATCAGAACTCAGGCACAAGGACTAACAGATACTAACTTTAAAACTTAGGACAAAGGAAAACAAAGGAATATTGAAGGTGACATGCTATAAAAACAAATCCTTTGTTATATTTTACCCAGAATATGAATACTTCCTTTCTTGGTGTTACATTTAAAGATGTTATTATAGCTTCTGGATGTTTAAGAGTTGAAGTGGAAACATCTTTAAACATCTTCTGGCTATTTGTTACCATAGTGAATTAAGTAAGACGTATTTTCGTATTAACTTTCTTTCTCAGTCTTCACCCACCACTTGCTCAGCGACTTCAAAAACACACATTTTGTAGTGTTGGCCACAGAACTGTGCTGCCTTTGATGCAGGCTCATTTTTGGTGGTCGAAGCAGTGTTACTGGAAGAAATCACCTTCAATTTCTACTTATTATGGTCCTAAAAAGATCTCTGTTCTCCCATGTTTTTTGAGAGAAGGATACCAATATATTATCAACATTAAATAAGTGACGTAGCTAGAATATATGTCTATAGTAGATTTCCCTGTCAGATGGCTTATTTGTGTTTTTTCTCCTAGCGTATATTCATACAGTTTATGCTGTCTTAGCAATTATCCCATTGTGATACAAACTAGGAGCAGTGAAAAAGAAATCGTGCTACTGGAATGGTAGTTAAGGAACCCATTTGGGATTAAGAGTACCCTGGGTACTTATTTTTAAAAAGAACTGCCAAAGATTTAGGTAAATGTCAAAGGCATAGGTAAATAGAATATGATTTTATTTTTCATATTGTATGTTATGAATTATTTGATTTTTTTAACATCCCAGTGGAGGACGGAATAACTGTCTCTACTATAGAAGCCATTGCTTGTAAGCTCTCGGCTCCCTAGGAGTTGATTGATTGTATCTTACACTTCCATTACCAACAATGGCTATCAGAAAAGACTTAGTCTTTGTGTCTCTGAAAAAGGATTTTTGTTTATTTTTGTTACTACTGAGTGGAAAAAAAAGCACACGTGTATATAAACAGCAAATACTCAAATTGAACTTGAGATCTTGGAGAAATTTACACCAAGCATCACAATAAGGGGGCAAATAAGAAAAAAAAATTGTGAAGAAAAGGCAGGCATCTTTTATACTGCTGAAAATACACATAGAGTTTTCTATGAGAAGACTTGGCTTATAAGGAGAAGTCTGGGTAAAATTTCAGGATTTAAGAGAATACCAATAAAGTGAAGATTGACATTAACCAGACCAGGCTATAAATACCACACAAAGAGACCAAACCAGTCCTCCCCTGACAGGTCTGGCCACCTCTCCCCTTCAGAACAAACCTATAATGAACAACACTGGAATAAAACCTGTTGTTCTTTTAGGTCAGCAAAACTTAATATGTTAGTTAGAGCACTTTTGTTTTTGGATGAGTTCAAATTTGTGTATTTACCTGATCACTGTGTTAAGTATAGGTTAAATCATGCAGCATAACAGTGCAGTCAAGTCTCTGCAAATGTC
The DNA here is from genome assembly GCF_963455335.1 of Martes martes. Taxonomy (NCBI): domain Eukaryota; kingdom Metazoa; phylum Chordata; class Mammalia; order Carnivora; family Mustelidae; genus Martes; species Martes martes. Next base: position 128,989,682 of record NC_137892.1, on the reverse strand, counting down.
ATCATTTAATCATCTCTATTATCTTTCTTGTCTTATCACTCAAACTAATATGACTCCTTTTCTCTCAACAGCATTTTGATGTGGAGGAGGAAATTACTCTCGTGTTTAAGAAAAATCTCTAATTACCTGCACTGAGAAAAAGGAAAATATTAACTTGGAAGTAAATACACCTCTTCTTTCACTCTATATTATATCCTTAGAAAATACTAGTGTGCAGAGCTTGTTTTATACCAAAAGCACTGGCATATATATATGTGTGTGTATATATATGTATATACACACACATATATATATATTTCCTTTTAGCCAGTGAAAATCTCTCTTCGATCATAGTTGAGATAGTTCAGAGGTGACACGATGTTTAAATTAAAATCACCATGATGAGGACCTACACTGTTCTTTTTTATTCCAGTATAGTCTTGGCACATGATAGATGCTCAATAAATATTTATTTTTGCCAGTGATGACAATGACAAATTGGCCAATATCCTGTATATATACAGTGATATTAACAGGCCAAAATCCTGTATATATTAAGTGATATTAAATAAGCTCAGATAGTTATAGCACAAAATTTAATTTTCATTGTTTCTTGTCTGTTTTTTGCATTTATGATTGAGTTAAATTTGGTGTGCTTTTGTAGTAACTTTTGAATTTCTAAATTTTACATGGGTTCAAGGTAAAGTGAAATCATATTCCTTGAAATTATATAATTAAAAAGGGAGAGTTTAAAAAATAAATTTAACAATAGATTTAACCAGATTATTGAGGCTCCAAATGGGATTAGTAGAACCACATTTATATATATCAACTAAATATGCAACTATTATTTTCCTTACTGAAAAGCACACATTCAATGAAGCCATGTTCTAAAAATGCACAAAATGAGCTAAAGACACAGTCCTTCATTATCTGGGCTCACTTTTTAAAGGATAAATGAGTCTAGGGTACCTGGCTGGCTCAGTTGGTACAGCATGTGGCTCTTGATCTCAGGGTTATGAGTTTGAATTCTGTGTTAGGTGCAGCAATTACTTAAAAAATAAATAAAAATTAAAAATTAAAAAAAGTTTTAAAGGATAAATGAGTCTAGCATAATAACATTATACAAACTTGCCCTATGATTCATTTTGGAGCACAAATAAGCATAACAGTGATACTATTAATAATCTTTCCATATATATATAACAATATAGTATTACAATAATAAATACAACAAGGTTTAATTGATATGCACTCACGGGTTTTGTTAAAACAACTTATTCCATCAGATATGAGGAAGAGTCACATACTATTAGGAAAATGCTAATTAATCCTTCCACTATAGACACTGCAACAAGTAAGTGAAGAGGACAAGCAGTGATGAAAATGAAATTGATACTATTGTCTTGTGACATCAGATTATGTCTGATTATTAGAGATAATCCAAAAGTGCACATCTAAGATAGTATTAAAGAGAAGTCTAATACCATTTGAAATCTTAATATAACTAGGAAAGAAGAGGGGTGTTAGAGATTTCCCTTATTTTTTGTACAATACGTTCCACAGGCAATTATGGGAAGGACTTTTACTTGAAAACATAAAAGCAAGACATAAGATAGAAAATATTTAACATTTTCATCACATCATTAAAGTCGGCAAGGATCTAATGATGGCTGTAGTGATTGAGAAGACTGGCAAAAGGTATAGAAATCGTGGGTTTTCTAAAACTTCATGCAGAAAAATGTGTTCAGGTTTCATCTTGTTGTTTGGTATACAGATAAACAGAGTTGTTCTTAAGATGCTACACCTTTCATTAAAGTGATAGATAAATTTCATACAAATTATATACTTTATTAAATTCTGATCTTTCAATTGAAGATTTTTCAGACCCATTTGTAGATACATTTTTTAGAAAGTGGAAATGTATTGACTGCTCCATGGCAGGGTGTTAGCACAAATATCCAAAATGAGATAAGATACACTGTTTTCAAATAAACACACTTTGTTAACCAAAATGAGCTCAGATATAACGTAGCTTTCTCATCATGCCTCTCTTGCTAATGTTTGGAGTAAGCCAAAAAAGCTCCACTTGGCAGTATATCGGTGTCATTGTACATAAGGAAAACTGAAGATAAGGTTTTAGCAATCAAAATAGAACTTTAAAGTTTTGATCAGAAATGCAAGCAAAATATATTTATTGATTTAAACCTTTGATAGAGTGATTTAGCTAATTTTGGAAACTGACACTGTTGAATGCAGAATGGATAAAAGATAATTTGAAAATTATTTGTCAAAGAAAGATGATTTAAAACGGATGAGGAATTGATCACCAACCAATTTCAACTCGAAAATTTAACAATGGAGGATAGAGAGCAGATGTTGGATAATGTTAGTGATTTACCCTTGAAACAATTTTCTATTACTTCTCCTTTGGACTTCTAGATGAGTTAAATAGAAGAGCATCACAAAATTTCAGGATGAGCCATTAAAGAATTGTCATCATTTGCAATTGTTCTACATGATGCAAAATTGTTTTTGTATGATGCAACCCAAAATAAAACACAGAAATAATTTGTGTGTTATAGCTGATAAAGATCCTAGCTCTCATTTACAATCCCTGCTTATAGTTTTTTGCATTGAAAATAACCTTCCTATTCTCACTGATTGCCTTTGGAGTAAATACTGTATATTAAAACTTCAGAAAATGCATACAAATACATTATCATTTTATGTATGTACTCTTTGTGGTTCTTAAATTTCATTTAGAGAAAAAGGTTGACCTGCTAAAAAATGTTGAAAAGTAGGTTCTAGATGTCCTGTTCAAGTATTAATGTCAAGGACATAACTTTAATTTCCTCATGTAAAATATAGTGATCATAATACTTAACTGCCAGGGTTGTTGGAAGAATTAAAGGTAATATGTAAAATATTTGAAGATAATTTAGGAAGCAATATTTAAACACTTAATAAAGTGTCTGTCCTGAAATAACCATGCTATTAATTCTATTGTTATTATGATTACTGAAGATGTGCCCTCTTTGTGAATGTAGGAGAAAGGATTCATTGAGAGCACATTGGACTGTCAGGGAATTTCTGGCCTTCATATTACAGATCAGCTACTAATATTTCTTCACTTATCATAGTTCCTCTCGAAAACCTAACAAAATCTATAGACTTGTTCACATGAATGTAAACTTTTGGATTTTTCTGGTCTTCATTGATTTCCTAAAAGATCTAGTGTATCCAGAGAGTCCAGATTAAGATTTCTTCCTTAAGTTTGATCTTTAGAGATTATAGTAATACAAGTAGTTCTTTTTATTTTATTTTATTTTTATTTTTATTTAATTTGACAGAGATCACAAGTAGGCAGAGAGACAGGCAGAGAGAGGAGGAAGCAGGCTCCCCACTGAGCGGAGAGCCCGATGCGGGGCTCGATCCCAGGACGCTGGGATCATGACCCGAGCCGAAGGCAGAGGCTTTAACCCGCTGAGCCACCCAGGCGCCCCAATACAAGTAGTTCTTCACTGAAATAAACCCAGGATTTTTTTTTTCTCAGATATATATATTTAACAATCATGACGACTGTAAGATTACAGAATTCACCTTATTGATTTATTGCTTTGTTGTTTGTAAAGAACATTCTTATGGCCACTACATTGTCCACTCTCAGACCTAAGCTCAAATTTTTGCACAGTCCCTTTTCTTAAAATGGAGAAGATGGCTGGGAAGGAAGAACACAAGGACGGGCTTCCCTTTCTTCTGGTAATAAGCCTATAATTTTCAGAAATTCTTTCCTCAAGCTATGATATAACACTCATAAAAATAGAAACATGAGAAGCATGGATAAGCAAAAACTAAAGGAGTAATGCAAAGGAGCTTTTAAATTGAGTTAATGCTTTAACTTAGATCACTAACTTATATTTACCCAAATTATAAATTGTGTTAAGTGGGCCAAAGGGAAAGCAACTCATTTCTTTTATATTCTGAATGCTTTAAAAAGTATTTTTGGATAAAAACCAAAGGGTTTTCTCTCTTCTTTCTTTTAAAGAAATAAAAGATGTGGGTGATTAGCATTACAGTACATCAGTTAGTGTCTCTGTTCTCTTCATAATATATCAAATGTCAAAACTTCTCTCTTTAGAATAACAAAAATGACCTTTTGGTGCCATCAGCTCTGACTGACCGTTGAGTAGCCATAACAGTGGCAGAGAAATAATAAAGATACATCAAGCAAGAGTTACTTTTTGCCACTGGGATACTCAGGGCATGAACCAGAGTACTCTATGGGATTTAAGTTCCTAAAAATTTTAAGTAAAAATTAACAAAAGGACTTTCTACTATGAGAATCAACTTCATGACCTTGAAGTGGTATTTAAGTATCTCAGTTAACATAAAACTTACAGCAGTCTGCACTTTAGAGAAAGTGACATTTTCAGAATATGCTTTAGTGAGTGATATAAATATCAACATTTTGAAAGTTACATATACAGCGTAAAGTAAATTTATTAATGGGAAATATGGTTTAAGCACAAGGGTAGTGTGGCTTAATTTAAAAAATTTAATACAGAATAATAGTTTTTTATTCGACTCCTTCCCATTCATTAAAATGTTAACATCAGCTTGTCACAGAGAAACAATTTCTTTTCAAAAGACTTGGAACCACACACTGGCTGATGTTTGAAATCCTGTATCTATATGATTTATCTGTAGGGCACTGTATGAGCATTTATTATCTTTGCTGTCCAGGGTTCCTAATTTTGTTTATGTTTTTCATGAAGTGTGGAATCACAATTATGAATTTATATAAACCCAAGCTCGGTAGTTAAATAAGATGAAAGACCTGAATTACTTTCAGTACATTCCAGGGTGTGCAAATTGGGATTCTGGTTACAATGAAGCTCCCTCTTTCAGCTAAGTGGGAGGGAGGGAGAGGATGATTTCATCAAAGGGAACTGGGTCTGTGTAAGAGAATTTGGCCTGCCAAAGACCAAGTTCAGCCCTTTAAATAAGGTTTCAGTAATTACTCAGTTGCGTGATGCTGTTTGTTCATTGAGAGACACCTGTGATACATTTTCTCCTAGTTATTTTTGCTGTCAACTTTTTCCTTAATTATCAGTTTTTTAAAGACATTTAACCAATCTTAAAGTCTGTAGCAAAATAATTTGGGATCTCTCTTAGAATAATGAAACAGTTGTTCAATTCTCTCTTAGGCATTGGCATTTAAGGTATCTTTTAAAAATTGTGTTCTTATTTACAGATATTTGCCTCATATAATTAAAGTTTAGATTTAAATTTATAGTAACTTTTGTTAGAGGACTTCTTGTAAATAATTCTTGGTTTCGTTCATTTATTCAGTGGGCATTGTATTAAATATCTATTATGTGTTGTGCTCTATGCTTTTGGAAACAAAAATGAATATCAAAGGGCATCTTGGTTCTTTCCACAGTTTGGCGACCGTGGCCATTGCTGCTATAAACATTGGGGTACAGATGGCCCTTCTTTTCACTACATCTGTATCTTTGGGGTAAATACCCAGCAGTGCAATTGCAGGGTCATAGGGAAGCTCTATTTTTAATTTCCTGAGGAATCTCCACACTGTTCTCCAAAGTGGCTGCACCAGTTTGCATTCCCACCAACAGTGTAAGAGGGTTCCCCTTTCTCCACTATGGAGTATTATGCCTCCATCAGAAAGGACGAATACCCAACTTTTGTAGCAACATGGACAGGACTGGAAGAGATTATGCTGAGTGAAATAAGTCAAACAGAGAAAGTCAAGTATCATATGGTTTCACTTATTGGTGGAGCATAACAAATAATATAGAGGACAAGGGTAGATGGAGAGGAGAAGGGAGTTGAGGGAAATTGGAAGGGGAGGTGAACCATGAGAGACTATGGACTCTGAAAAACAACCTGAGGGTTTTGAAGGGGCGGGGTGGGAGGGTGGGGGAACCAGGTGGTGGGTATTAGGGAGGGCACAGATTGCATGGAGCACTAGGTGTGGTGAAAAAACAATGAATACTGTTACGCTGAAAATAAATAAAAAATTAAAAAAAAAAAAATGAATATCAAAGACAACACAGAAAGAATAAACCTTGAATTATGCTGTATTTCTAATTCTTCTCTAGCTCAGGTATATCATGCTAAAATGATTGGTGGAGTTCACAAAAACTGTTCTTTACAATATATCTTTTGGGGGAGGGGATGATGGGAATGAGAAGGAAAACAGCATAAGCACATCATCAGCAGGTTTGAGTAGAAACAATTTTAAAGATGTTACTAGTCTTTCCTTTCAGACTGTCTCTCCTTGCTGTCACCCCAGATAGAAACCCTCTTCCTCTCTTCTTCTTTTGTCTTCAAGACTCAGGTGAAGACACAACCTCTTTCAAGCAACCATTCTCTTCTGTAGCCCTTAGTTGGGCTAGAGAACTTCCCAAGGGTACCTACTGCTGGTACCACCCATTTGATATTAGCACATGTAACTATGAATTATCTATCCTTATATAGAGTTTTCTCTAAGCTTGCAATCATGATTTAAATACTGAAAAGAAGAATTCATATCTTCTGGGGTTCTGTATCCCCATTGAGGAAGTGATTATGATGATATTTTTAAAATTTTGTAGTCATATTTGTAGTCAAATATAACACCTCATTTATTGCTGGTTAATAACAAACATTCTTTCATCCTAATGACATACACATGATTATAATACACATAAGAGAGAGAGGAATCAATATCCAAATCTCAGAAAGTCTTTTTTTTTTTTTTCCCCCAGAAAGTCTTAAGTGACAAAAATAATGCTAGCTTCTCTCTTTCAGGGGTCATTGAAAGTACGACAGAGAGTAAACTAATGAATTTCTGGATAAGAAGAAATTTTAAGTGGCATCTAAATGAGAAACTGTTTTCTTCCCACAAAAATTTAGAAAGGCTTAAGAAATCCATCATGCTATATAGTTGCAGAAGTCTCTAAGTTTATGTCTTGCTAATCTGTTTTCCAAATGGCAAGTCCTTTAAAGCTGAAATCTGACACTCCCATCTTTTTGCTTAAAAATCACTTGGTGATCCCCTTCGCACTCTGAAGCTCCAACTCCTTAACATGTCATACACAAGTTGTCTCCTGACCAACTCTAGATTTCATTTTCATGGTTTTTTTTTTTTTTTTTCCATGGTCCACATAATGTTTGATAGCCACGTTGAATTACCGGCTCCTTGTAAGTTCATCTGCTTCCTCCTCTGGACCTTTGCAAGTGGTACTTATTTCTGGAATAAACTTCCTCCTTCTCTTTCCTTGGGTAAATAATTCCTTTGGTGTCCTCTGTGAAGACTTCTCTGTCCTGCTGTCAGTGTCCCTCTATCCGCTGCGGCATTTCTGCAAAGCTGTGCAGTACTACACGGTTACTCATCTCCAGGACCGCTGTTCACATTTTAGTCTCTTCCAGTTGCATTGTGGGAAGCCACTTAGCTAGAATAAAGTGTGGATGTACACAACTCTGAGGCCATGTCTTTTACTGTCCTTTCCTGGGACTCTAGAAGTAGAGTCTTAGTTTGCCATGTGTCACAGTCATATAGGCGTACTTATAAAAACTGAAGCCGACTAACACGAGACAACATAGTCCAGGTTGCTAGTCATTGGGTCTGGCCATTTGTTTTTTAAACCAGCTATTTAGAAGATTTCCTTGCTGCCTACAGTTTGGTAACTTTTACAGCTGACTTGAAATTCAGAGGGCACCAAAGAGTGTCCTAGCCACCTCTTTATCTTCAACACATATCCTGGAATGTAGCAGAATTTAATATTTAAGTGAATATACTTTCCTAAATATGGAAATAATCTTGTATCCTACAACCTCACTATAATCGTTGACCAGTTACAGGAAGTTTTTGTCAGTTCTTTGGGATTTTCTACATAGAGGGTCATGGGATCTGCAATTAGTTTTATTTTTTCCTTCCCAGTCTGTATTCTTCTATTTCTTTATCTTGTCATGCTACTTTAGCTAGGACTTCCACTTTGATGTTGAACTAAAGTAGGGAGAGGGGACATCCTTGCCTTGTTCACAATGTTAGGGGAAAGTATCTAGTTTCTCACCCTTAAGTATGATATTGACTATAGGTTTTTGTAGATATTCTATATTAAATTGAAGCAGTTTCCCTCTATTTTTGGTTTCCTGAGTTTTTTTTTTTTTAATTTTGAGTGAGTGTTGGATTATATCAAATGCTTCCTATACGTCTTTTGAAATGATTGTATGATTTTACTTCCTTAGAATGTTAATGTGCAGGATTACTTTTAATTCATGTTAAATGTTGTATCAGTCTTGCATAGTTGGAATATATCCCATTTGCTCATGGTGTGTAATTATTGTTACACACTGTTGTATTCAATTTGCTAATATTTTGTTGAGAATTTTTGCATTCATATTTGAAGGTATATTGGCCTGTGGTTTTTCTCTATTTTAATGTCAATTGGTTTTGGTATTAGGGTAATTTTGGTATCTCAGAATGAGTTAGGTAGTAATCCCCCCACTTCTACTTTCTGGGACAGAAAGTAGGAAATTAGTATCATTATTCCATAAGTATTTGGTAGAATTAACCAGTGAGCTCACCGGGGCTTGGTATTTTCTGTTTGAGATTATTAATTATTGACTCAATTTCCTTAATAGATACTGTCTTACTTAGATTATCTATTTCTGTGGATTTTGGTAGATTATGTCTTTAAAGGAATTGGTCCATGTCTTCTAGGTTATCAGATTTGTGGGCATAGAGTTCTTGAAAATATTCCTTTATTACCCTTTTAAAGTCCATAGAATCAGTAGTAATGACCACTTTTCAATTTCTGATATTTGTAATTTATGTGTGCTCTCTCTCTTTTTTTTCTTTGTTAGCCTCACTAGAATTTTATCAATTTTCTTGATTTTTTCAAAGAACTAGTGTTTGGTTTCATTGTTTTTCTATAATTGATTTCCTATCTTCAATTTCACTGATTCTTTTCTAATTTTTAATTTCTTTTCTTTTGCTTACTTTGTTTTTAATTTGTTCTTCTTTTTCTAGTTTATGAAGGTAGAAGCTAAGAGTCTCATCCTTTCTAATACAATATATTTAATTTTATAAATTTTTCTCTATCCCACAAATTTTGATAAATTATGTTTCATTTTAATTTTAGTTAAAAATATTTTTATTTTTATTTATTTTTTTAAATTAGTGTTTTTTGTTTTTGTTTTGTTTTTGTTTTTGTTTTTGTTGAGAAAGAGAGAGAGAAAGAGTGCCAGCATGCGTGTGAGTGGAGACAGGGGCTGAGGGAGAGGGGAAAGGAGTGAAGTAGACTCCCCACTGAGCATAGAGTCTAATGGGAGGCTGGATTCCAGGACCCCAAGATCATCATTTGAGCTGAAATCAACAGTTAAAGACTTAACCGACTGAGCCACTCAGACACCCTGAGTTAAAAATATTTTTAAAAATTTTGTTCAGGCTTCTCTTATCCCTGTATTATTTAGAAATCTATTGTTTAATCTTAAAATATTTTGGGATCTTCCAGCTATCTTTACGTTATTGACTTCAATTTTAATTCCATTGTGGTTTGAGAGTATTCATGGATGATTTCCATTCTTCTAAATTTGTTAAGGTGTGTCTTATGGCCCAGAATATAGTTAATCTTGTTAAATACTCCATATGAGCTTGAGAAAGAAGATTGTGCACTCTGCTATTGTTGGATGGAGTAGTTTGTATATATGTTTTTATTTTTATTTTATTTATTTATTTTTAAAGATTTTATTTATTTATTTGACAGACAGAGATCACAAATATGCAGAGAGGCAGGCAGAGAGGGGGAAGCAGGCTCCCCACCGAGCAGAGAGCCGGATGCTGCGGGGCTCGATCCCAGGACCCTGAGATCATGACCTGAGCCGAAGGCAGAGGCTTTAACCCACTGAGCCACCCAGGCGCCCGGGATGGAGTAGTTTATAGATGCCAATTATATACAGTTGATTGGTGATACTCTTAAGTTCAATTATGTCCTTACCGATTTTCAGTCTGTTGGATCTGCCAATTACTGATTGAGTGGTGTTGAAGTCTCCAACTATACTAGTGGATTTGTCCTTTTCTCTTTTCAGTTCTGTTTTTGCCTCATGTATTTTGATGGTCTCTTGTGCATATACATTAAGGATTGTTATGTCTTCTTGGAGAATTGACCTCTTTATCCATTATTTTAACTTTTCTGAAGTCTACTTTGCCTAAAATATAATAGCTACCCCAGCTTTCATTTATGTTGATACATCTTTCTCTGTCACCTTACTTTTAATATTTCTGTGTGTTTGTGCTTAAAGTGGATTTTTTTTTTTAGATTTTTATTTATTTAACAGAGATCACAAGTAGGCAGAGAGGCAGGCAGAGCGAGAAGTGGGGGAAGCAGGCTCCCTGCTGAGCAGAGAGCCTGAGGCTCGATCTCAGGACCCTGAGACCATGACCTGAGCCGAAGGCAGAGGCTTTAACCCACTGAGCCACCCAGGTGCCCCTTAAAGTATATTTCTTATAGACAACATATAGTTGGGTCTTTTTTTTTTTAATCCAATGTGGAAATGTCCATATTTTAATTAGTATATTTAGATAATGTGTATTTTAAATAATGATTGATATATTTGGATTAATATTTACCATATGTAATTATTTTTTACTCATTTTTCTTTTTTATCCTTCATTCCCCCCCCCCATCTTCTCTGGCTTTAACTTAACATTTTATATGATTCCACATTCTCTCTTCTATTAACATATAAATTATACTTCTTTTTAAGATTTTTTCCAGTTGTTTCTCTAGAGTTTACCATATACATTTACAGCTAATGTAAGTCTGTTTTCAAATAACACTATACTTCTTCACAGGCAGTATAGGCACCTTAAGACATAGTTTTCCTAATTTCTGCCTCTCATCATTTATTTATTTATTTATCTGGGAGTGAAAGAGAGAGAGTGTGAGCACAAGCTTAGGGGGAGAGGCAGAGGGAGAAGCAGATTCCATGCTCAGCAGAGAGCCCAATTTGGGGCTCGATCCTATCAGATCTTGGATCTGAAGTGAAGGCAGACGCTTAACTGACTGAGACACCCAGGTGCCCTGCTTTTGATTTGTATTATTTCTTATTGATTCTTTCTTTTTTTTCTTTGATTCTTACCATCTCTGCTTACATTGTCCACCTATTTTTGCATGTTGTCCACCGTTGCTTTAGAGTCCTTGGCGTATTAATTATAATTGTTCTTAAATTCCAGGTCTGATTATTCCAAAATTGGGTTCTGATACTTCTTTTGTATTTCCTGACGGTATTTCTTGCCTTTTTAGCATGCCTTGTAATTTTGTTGTTGTTTTGTTCAAAAGCAGACATGATGTATTGGGCAAAAGGAACTGGAGCAGATAAAACTTTCCTGTGAGATTTTGTTTATCTGGCTAGGAGTTACACTGTATTTGCTTTTGCTATAGCCATTGTTTCAGAGGTTAAAATCTCCTCTGTGTCATTGTTTCTGTTCTTCTCTTAATCTCTAGAGACTCTTTTTATTTATTTATTTATTTATTTTTTCAAAATTTATTTTTTTTTTAATTTTAATAAACATATAATGTATTTTTATCCCCAGGGGTACAGGTCTGTGAATTGCCAGGTTTACACATTTCACAGCACTCATCATAGCACATACCCTCCCCAATGTCCATTTCCCCACCACCCTCGCCCATACCCCCTCCCCCCAGCAACCCTCAGTCTGTTTTTTGAGATTGAGTCTTTTATGGTTTGTCTCCCTCCCAATCCCATCTTTTCTTTTCCTACCTTCCCCCAACCCCCCAACATTGCATCTCCACTTCCTCATAGCAAAGAGATCATATGATAGTTGTCTTTCTCCAATTGCCTTATTTATTTATTTTTAAAGGATTTTATTTATTTATTTGACAGACAGATCACGAGTAGGCAGAGAGGCAGGCAGAGAGAGAGGGGGAAGCAGGCTCCCTGCTGAGCAGAGAGCCCGATGCGGGGCTCGATCCCAGGACCCTGGGATCATGACCTGAGCCGAAGGCAGAGGCTTTAACCCGCTGAGCCACCCAGGAGCCCCACAGAGACTCTTTTTAAATAGGGTCTGAGATTTGTAGTTCTTTTGGCTCTAATTCCCTGTTACTACACCAGAGCCTTATCGATTTGGTCAAATCCATACAAACAGCAAGTAGATTACCAGTTCTGGAGTGAGGAGGTGTTGAGGAGTAATGGCAAATGGGTACAGAGTGCTTTGGGGGAGAGTGATTAAAATGTTCTGAAATAGTAGTGGTGATGGTTGCACAACTCCATGAATGCACTAATAATTATTGAATTGTACACTTTAGAAGGGTACATTTTATGCTATGTGAATTATATCTTAATAAAGCTGCTTAATAAAGCCTGATTTAAAAAAAGTGGGTAAAAGTATTTGATTTGGTGACAAGGAAAATTCAGAATTTCCTTCTGCGAAGTGTTGCTTGCAAAATTATGTATAGTTGGGGAAAATTGGAATATCCTAAATTATGCTATATTGAAACTATAAAGCTTTATTCAGTCACTAAAATTATGTCATCAAAAATGTCAAAAGTTAAGTGAAAAATCGAAGACAATATAAGATACACAGTATAATTCAAATTTTATAAAATATGTTTATGTTATATATATTTCTGGATATCACAGTAAATTTATATATTTTAATAAGAAAATAGTATAATGGAATTTTTAAAGATGTCAACAATGTTTATCTATAAGTGGAAGTGTTATGTGTCATGATATTCTATTTTTCTCGACAAATTAAAAAATTTTCCAAATTCTTTATAATGAACATTGCATTATAAGTGATTATAAAATAACCAATTGAAGATCATTATCTATTATTTGTGATTCTTAAATGGATGGTATATGATGTAAGGTGAAGCTCCCATATAGAACTTATTTATATGAGTAATAAATAATAAAGACTTATCAATAAAAACTTAGTCGAGTTCTCACTCGAGTTCTCACTCTCCTTAACAATATATTCAGTAGTTTTGCCAATGCTGCTGTAATGTACAAGCAAATGAACACAAAAACACAAGCAACTTGTCAGTCTTTCTTAGGAAAATCTATTTTAGAATAAAGGTTTTAGCAAGGTAGTGCATGGTCAAGCAAGGCAATTTAGAGCACAACCTTGGAGCTCAACTTAATTATGTAATCACTTATGAGGTAATTTTTATGGAGTTCTGTAAACTCCATTATAATTTTTTAAAAATGCATTTGTAATGCCCCTTTAGCGACCAACCACAAGATGGAGGAGGTAAGGCAAAACTCATTTTAGGGAAATAGAATAGAGTTGAAAATTTATGGGAAATTCTGAATCACGGTCACAATTTTACCCATTACTCATAATGATTACACAAAAACCAGAACAGGAAGAAACTGGACTTATTAAAATAAGCATTAAACATAGCACTAAACAATCTGGGCTTGCAAACTACTGTATCTAGAAGCCATGTTCCCCTGTGGACCTGCCAGGAAAACACATAAAAGACTAAGAAATGTTGATGATATGAACTTAAGAAACAAAATATTCCACCTGGAGCAGTTTTCATAAGTTATTTAGACTTGGTTCCTTTGCTTAAAAGCAATTTACATGATCCTAATAGGTCCAAGCAAACATTTTAGGTAACACAGCACGTGATATTCACATTGGAGCAGAGCCTGAAGTATTTTTAAGCACTTTGTTTTCCCAGCTTCCTATTTTTGTTTTCTTTTGGTGACCAAAGCCTTAGCTACATATTTTTTTCAGAAGTTCCAAAGCACTTACTGTTTGTGCCAAATATTTAGAATTTTATTATATTTTGTTATAAACCATTCTTTTTAAATTAAACCAAGATGCGTTTCTTATTTGAAATGAAGTTTCTCCAAGGAAAGAACTATATTCCATTTATTATATATATTTTCACAAGGACCCAGACTTGCACTGGGCAATACTTAATAAATATAAGATCTGATTTTGCTAGTGTTACTTTCTTATCTATAAACTTCAATTTAATTGGACTCAGATTCACAGTTTCCCTCAGAAACTCTGCTTTTACACTATATCACATCATATCATCATAGCATCCACTTTATTTGGTCATGCATTCATCCGTCCATCTAGTCAACAATCAACATCCAGACCGGTTTTCTTCTCTTTAGTTCAGGGCTTGGAAAACTTTCTCTGAGGGAAAAGGAAGTATTTCAGGCCTTGTGGGCCACTGGGTCTCTGTCACAGATATTCTATTCTACCTGCGGCAAAAGCACTCAAAACAATACATTAAGGGATGAGTGTGGCTGGGTTCCAAAAAATTTTATTTACAAAACCAGCTGCGGGTTGGATTTAGCCACGGGCCTGAGTTTGCAGGTCCCTGCTCTGGTCCATCTTCTTCATTCACAAATTCTCCATGCATGTAAGCCAATCACCAGGAGACAAAAATCTTCTAGAAATCATACCTCTCCAGTGCTGATAAATCTTCAGTAACATTAATTCCATTCTTGTCCTGGTTTTTAAACACTCATTTCTGCTTTCTAACATTCTAGAACATCCGCTCCTATAACTAAACTTGTTGTTTCCCAGAAAATGCCGTTGACTCTTCTCTGGGCATATTTATACAGCCCACTCTATTACTACCAAATTGCCCTTTTACTTAATTTTTCAAGAGTCACCTCCTCGGGGCCCCTGGGTGGCACAGTCAGTTAAGCTTTTCACTCTTGGCTTCGGCTCAGGTAATGATCTTGGGGTCATGAGATTGAGCCCCACCTCAGACTCTGTGCTCAGTACAGAGCCTACTTGGGATTCTCTCTCCCTCTCCCTTTGCCCCGCCTCCCCTAACTCCCTGCTGCACTCTTACTCTCTCTAAACGAAATAAATAGATCGTTAAAAAAAAATTCCCTCCCTTATCAAGCATTTGTAGTTATTCTTTCTCTGACTGCCCTAACAGGAAGCTGCTTTGCTGTGATCGTTTTTATAGAATTCATTTAATTGTTTATCATTTCTTATTATATACCCCATCTTTTATTAAGCATAATCACTATTCAAATCCTCTTACATTTTAAAAAGCTTATAATTTTATGTTCCTAAGTAGAATGTAATTCATTAAGGAAAAGCACTGTTTTATACTTGATGGATTTCCCTGTTGGATCTCCTGTTGTATTCAATAGTACACAGTGACCTGTTCATCTGATCTGTAGAGCTAGACCTAGATTTGAGGTAGGACATAACTTAGATTACCTGCTTTTTCCTAATACAGATGAGGTATCCAGGAATGGTCTTTTTTTTTGGTGAGATGCTTTCTTTGGTAAAGTGACTGCTCTACCATGGGAATAGGGATGACCTTTCTGCCTGGATACAGGGTAAGCTAGTTTACACAGGTACATGTATTGGATACATCTGGAATCCAGGAAGGGGTGATTTCAACTGAAATGGTTGCACTGAACCTGAAGGGGAAATCAGAGGCAGAAATTAGCACTACTAAAAATCCACTTATGGCTCTCTAGTAGGTTCAAATACTAGTAGGAGGACCTCTCAACAGAAGAAAAGAATATATGCGCCTAAAAAAATGTGGAGGTAGGGAGAGACAAGAACGTAAGAGGCCTTGGCTTGGCTTCATTGAAGAATTTTGTTCTTGATTTAAGGTGTGGTCATCGTTTTCCTTTCCATGAATCATTTCCTTTATGATATAATGGTTATAGTCAATGTGTAAATGAAAATGTAACATTCTTGAACTTGGATGTCACCAAGCAGGTGTATAGTTTTTCAATTTAGTTTTTCTGCAATTGTAATATATTGGTAAGAAACACTCTAAGTACCCAACTCACAAATATGTCTTTACAACTTACACACTTAACATTTTGACATTCTTAACAGGTGCATAGAAACATGTCTTAAATGATGAGAGACCATTTATTATAAGGGTTGAATTACTTAGTGTTTCTGAGTCATTATCTGCTACATCGTCATGTTATTTCCGTATATTTTAACTCATAGACTGTTATTGCTTTTTCATTATTAATAAAGCTTTCAAAAAATCATACAAGTAGTACATGTACATTACTGTTTGACTTGGTGGCTGTTACTCTGTAGAACTATTAATATCATATTCATGGAAGTGTCTCATGATGACAGTACAGATTACAACTGGTGGTTCATAAAATTTTTTTTTTTGGCCAGAGAAAATAAAATTTCTGTGGAGCAAACATATAATTTAGGACAAAAATGAATAATTTTAATGGCATTTTGTATATATTTCTAATTATCATAAAGGATATTAACACATGTAAATTAATGTTTATCAACTGCTATACTAAATTTTTAATAATATTTGACTTAATTACCAAGTGTCTATCAAAATAGTCAATTTCTATGAGCTTGTAGTAGATGAGTAAGAATAATAGTTAACATACAGGTAAAATATACCTATGGTTGTTTTTCACTGGATAACACATTTTTCCTTTAAAGGAGGAGTAAAACAACTTTCTATATAATGAATACTTATTTTTCTATATTTCTAATATGTATAATGTAAATATAGAATGAATAAAGGTTTGTTGTGAAATTTCTATTGTTACAGAAATGATTAACATAGAAAAATCAAGAACATTTTAAATTGTCTTTAATATAAGTTTATATTGATTCAATCTCCAAGTAGTTTGTAAAAGCATTGCAGGAAACGAGATCTTGGGAGAAACTTGAAGTATCGGCTAATTTTATGTGTCAACTGGACTGGGCCATGTTGTATCACGTATTTGGTTAGACATTATGCTGGGTGTGTCTGTGAGGGTGTTTCTGGATGAGATTAACATTTGAATTAGTAGGCTGAGTAAAGCAAACTGCCTACCCTCTTCTGGGGAGGGGGGGGGTCTCTTCCAATTCACTGAAAGTCAGATTGACAAAAGTTCTAATGGACAAAAAGGCTGATTAAGGAAGAATATGCTCTTTCTCTGCCTGGCTGTCTGTTTTCTGTTTGACTGTCTTCAAGCTGGAACAGAGGTCTTCTCCTGCATTTGAAGCTGGACTGGAACTTACACCATCAGCTCTCTGTCTTCTCAGACCTTTGGACTCAGACTAGAACTAGTACACCTTCTGCTTTCCTGGGTCTCCAGCTTGTTGACTATAGATCTTGAGACTTCTCAACTTCCATAATCACCTGAGTCAATTCCTTATAATAAATTCATTTATTATAATATTATCTATGTATCTATCTATCTATCTACCCACATACCCATCCATCCATTACCTACCTTAGATCATGTATCCTATGGTTCTCCTTCTCTGGAGAACCACTAATGCATTAGGCTTGGTTTAAGCAATCTTCTCATCTAAGACCCCTTTCTGGAGCCTTCCTGTGCCATCTCTATAGTCTATCTGGTGCTTTTCCTTCTTATTTCCCAAATCATCTGTCTTTGAAAACATATACTAATGTCATTTTTCCTCCAAATACATAGGGAGCACCTAGAAGACAGGGATGATACCACTTTCATCTTTCCTAGTGGAGTCCCTGAGACTTAGTAATGGTACCACTAAGTCCCTGAGACTTACTCATTACTATGCATGTCATTACTATACATGTCGTTACTATACATGTAATAGACTCATACATGCATATGAAAAGATATAGAGATGGAATTTGCCTTAATCCATGCACAGTCTCCCAAATTTTCTCTGTATATTTCTAAAAGTCAAATCTATATAGACAGGACAGACAGAAACAGGGAAAAACATACCAACGATTCTTTACCAGACAAATATAAATTCTTTCTGAAAGTCAGGTTAAAATAAGTAACAAATTCAATATTTTGAGTGATCTTTAAATTCAAAGACATTTCTCCTTGAACTCTGGTATCCTTGCTAAAAAACAGGTGTGTGAATATTGTCCTTCCCCCATTACAAGTTTATTTTAATGGTTGTACCTTTTTTTGGTAGTAGATAAATTTTCTATATGTAAGCTGTGGGTTTGGGAAATACTCATAAATGACCCATATCTCTTATAAGAAACAGCAAAACAATGGCTCAAATAGGTTGGCATAGAAATGAATTCAGAGCAGAAATAATGGACCCAGACAAAATTTCTAGGAGAATGAAGAAAAGTAACAAGGTATGAGAAACCAGTCCAGATAAAAGATCCTAACTTTTGGGGGGAAAGACAAGTAGGGGAAGGCTACTAGCTTCTCTGAAGCATAGAAGAGTGAAAATCCAGGCTTTATTTAGACAAAAGGGACACTTTGAGGGACAAAGAAGCCAGCTAGAGGGAGAAAACAGCTGTAGTCACTCTTGTGCAGATGAAATAAATTTTAAAAGGGGTGGAGGTATATAAAAGGTCGTAAGTATATGGCTGATGTATTTCTCAAGAAGTTGGTTAAATTTTGAAACTTCATAGGGTCAGAAACTTAATAAAAATAATCTTTACATCTCTGAAACCATAGGAGTTTTTCATAGCCATTCAGTGCTGAGAAGACAGCACTCAGGTCTTACCAAGAGTTAGGTCCTCGAAGGAATGCTAAGTCCAAGGAAAAATCAGATGTCAACTGAGCCTTGCAGAAATTGCAATCCAGCCGTCACTCAGGTCCATTCGGTTTGGATTGAAGATGGTTGCTCCTCCTCTTCCCACCCCAGGTCATGTTCCTCCTCTGAAAGCTCTAAGGAAGAATGAACTCTGCCTTTTCTTAGCTTCTGATGGTGACCAGCAACACTTGCTGTTCCTTGGCTTATAGCTGTATCACTCCAATCTCTGTCTCCATTGTTATATGGCCTTCTTTGTTCTGCATTTTTCTACATCTTCAGATCTCTCTGTTTTTATAAGGACACAAATCATTGGAATTAGGGTCTATATGAATCTAGTATGACCTCATCTTAACCTGGTTACATCTGCAAATATTTTATTTCCAAATAAGGTCATGTTCACAGGTACTGGCGGTTAAGACTTGAACATATCTTTTTTGGGGGGGAGAGGACAAAATTCAATCCAAAATAGGGGGGAAGGTAGAAACCCAGTGAGCAGGTGTTACATATAAATGGATTAGCTGTGACTCGCGCCATAGATTGTTGCCCTCCGGGCTTGCTGGCCAGCATTACTACATGTGAACTGGGGGCTGCCAGTTTGCATATTTTGCTTTCAGGAAAGGATTTACCTTGAAGAAGGTGGTTTGTTACTGGGGATTAATAGAAGAAGTCAATTGTGAACAGAGAGCCTTTAGTTTTACATGGCTTTAGAAAATAGTAAATACGTCCTACTATGTAGTAGAAGAAATGTTCTGGAATGCCAGGACTGGCAGAAGTACTGTAGTTTAGGAATGTCAGAGAGCCCTATCATAAACATTTGTGGATATCATTAAAAATTACATCTAAAAGACAAAGTGACTATAGCTAAACTCATGTATAATGTATAGCATTATGATCAAGTTTTCTTAGAAATTTTCCACTTACAAGTACCTTAATCCACAGTTATTGGATTTATTTTTTTCCTCTCTATGACACAGTTATGAATTTCACAAGGTCACTTCAATGCAATCAATCTTATTTTAACAACAGTTTCCAAAGGCATGGGATGGGAATGCAGCCTATTTTCATTTAGAATCACTAGGGTGGACTGCACTTTGGTAGTTCCCAATGTGGAAATTATCAATTCTGAGGAATACTTACTTGTAACTTGAAGAGGTTGCTCAGTATGAGAATATATTCTCCATTGGTAAGGAAAGACAGGATTTGAAGTCTAGAGAGATTGCAAGTGAAATCGTAGTTTATGTCTGAGGCTCACCATGTCAAAGGGACTAAATGAGCAAGATTCAACTCAACCCTCTTTTCTAGGAGTCAATTAAAAAAAAAAACTTCTTGTGTAGTAGACATTCCTTAAGGCCTTATATTTTTGAGCTCTGTTGAGTTTTCCTCCTGCTGGAAATACTAGAACTGGGTAGAATATTTGCCCCAGGCACAGATAATTATACACTAAATCCTTTTGTTGTTGTTGTTGTTGTTTTGTCTTTTCTTTCTAGAAGCAGGGGCACTTATTTAACCATGGACTTTGCTGATGCAACAAAATTTAACAATGGCCTATTTAGTGGATTTTCACACTCTCATTGCCTAACTAAGTTTACACCATCTAACATCCACCACCCAGCTGTGGCTGTTTTAATAGTTACACAGCAACACAAATGTTACACAAATGTAACACAAATTTACAGCTCCCGCGTTGGCTAATTCCACACACAATTTTAGCAATTATCTTTTCCATCACCTTTGCTCATTCCGTCCCACTATTTCCATATGGACCCACCATTAGATTGTAAATTCTGCTGAGGGCAATGAGACCTTTTCTTTTCTTTTCCTCTCCCATTAGTACTGTGCTTTCATATATTAGTCATTTAGCAAATATTATTATAATAGTTCCACAACACTAGTTGGTAAAATGAAATTATTCTTTTTTTTTTTTCACTATGAAACTGTTAATGTAAAACAACAACAAAACATAGTTGTAAGCTAGGACCACACAGTACAGTCAAATCTTTATTAATCACCAAGTAAACTCCAAACTCAGGCAAGTGAGTTATTTGTGCCCAGGGCAATTTTTACATTATGATTTCTCCACTATGTCCCATGATGGAAACACATTTAATTAATTAATTGACAACACTCCAGTTGACTTTATGAAGCATTAGACTGTGCTTACTTTGAAATTGAGGAAGAATTTTCTCCTACCCAAAGCAGTAAAATAAATTTTTTATATTTATGCCATGAAAGGAAAAAACCACACAGTCTCTGAAAAGATTTAGCTCTTTGGGGATTGCAATATTTCAATTAATGACACTCCTTCAAATATCTTAAATCCTGCTTTCTTGCTCAAAATTCTATTATCATAAATTTATTCTGTTGTGTTAGGACAAGTGTAAATTAGCAAAGTGAAGAGGAAAATAGAGCCAATTGTTCAGATAATTGAAGCAAAATATGTTTTTTCTCATTATTGTATATTTTCAGATAAAATCTTTTTAAAAACCTGATTACATATGGAATTATCCCAGTTTCCTCTCTAATAATGTATATAGTTAGAGTATATTATTTAAAGTTTCTGATTCTTATGAACTTTCTGACTTTGAGGCTTGTTCTATGTAGGTAAATAACTCCATTAGCAAGGCTAAAATATGCTTAGGGAGTTGAGTTCAAAGTAAAATGTTAAGCTTCAGTTAATGAATTTAAGTATTAGAGAGTTTACCCAAATAGATATATAAAAATCTCTTCCCTGGAGTCTGGATCCACATAAGAAAAATAAAATAAAGAATCAAAGTAATCATCTCAGTAAATAAAATCCCAAATTCATCTCTTGCATACAAAATATGCAGATAGAACTTAAAAAACAACAACAACAACAAAAAACTTTTGCTTGAATCATCCAAATTTGAACTTCACTTTATATTTTGTCATTTATATTTGTGTCATTTTTATCATTTAAAACTAATTTTTGTTTTCTAAACTTTTTCTTCATTTCAAAATAAGATATAGTGATTTTTTTTTTCTCTCATGGTGTAAGTAGAAAAGGGACAAGAATTTGTTCTTTAGAGAAAAAATTACCTACCTAATAATCTAAAAAAGAATCATAAACTACATTTCCCTCTTTATTTACTACTATCACTCTTATATGTTAGTTTTCTCTTTGTTTCTAAAATATTCCATAATTGCCTATTTTTGTATTTTATTTTTCCATTAAAATACTTATTTAAAATATCAAATACAATGAATTGGAGATAGCTAGCTCATTATGCAGGAAAGATAAATTTGTTGAACATATAAAAAAGCATACTTAGGTAAATTAAAAGCATAAATGTAAAAAGTAAAATGAGAAAGACTTAGAAATTTGTAGTGAAGGATTCTTTAAATCAAAAGACATACCATAGGGACGCCTGGGTGGCTCAGTTGGTTAAGAGTCTGCCTTTGGCTCAAGTCATGATCTCAGGTCATGAGCCAGCTTCCTCCTCTCCCTCTGCTGCTATTCCTGCTTGTGCTCTCTCTCTGTCAAATAAATAAACAAATAAATAAATAAAATCTTCAAAAAAAAAATACACAAAAGACATGCCATGAAGAAAAAATGAGAGATTGAACACATCAGTTAAGGCCTTTCATTCAAAAGAGGGCAGCTTCTGAGAATATGAGTACAGGTTGATATTGTTCTAGAACTGTAGCAGTTATTCTAAGAATGACAAAGATTTAATATCTAAAATATGACCCATGCAAGTCAATAAGAAAAACAAACAAGAAACTGAGTATAAAAATTGTCAAAGAAGAAGGAAGAAATTCAAATGACTCACAAATATATGAAAAGATGATTAATCTTATAACTAATCAGGTAGTTGTAAATTAACATAGCAATTGGATATTTACATGCATCTAATTATTGAAATTTAGGCAGTACCTATATTGGTCAGGATGTAAGAAAAGACAATTCCTTAAGTCATTGCCTATGACAATGTAAACTTGATTAAATTTTCATGAGACATATTTTGCGTGTTTTGATGAAATTGAGTATGTATATAATTTATTATCCAAAGATTCTACTACTGGGTATGTAACAGAGAAATTTTTGCATAGCCTATTGTTGTCTTTGTGTGTGTGTGTGTGTGTGTGTGTGGTATCAAGAATACAAAAGCAAACTAGTTGTCTATCACCATGGAAATGGATAAGTAAAAAGAAGGCCGATACAGAGAATGTGGTATTATGATGGAGTTACAATCAATGAACCAGACGTGCAGCAAAACGAATAGATCCTCAAACTTTGGGTGAAAAATCAAAAGAAATAGAACATTTATAGCTTCATACCACATATGAAATGAAAATATATACATATACAAAACAGCATTACATTATTCAATAATACAAGTATTACCAAATACATATAGCAAATAAAAATAGAATGTGTATAGAATGGGAATGAGCTTTGTTAATGAAGAAGAAAAAAATCATAAAACAGGAGAGAATCACATGTAGACCAAAAGTGATGGTGTTTCTGTTGTGCAAATAAAATGTCATAAACAAGGCCTTTATATTTCATTCCTCATGAAGTCAGAGATGCTTCCCTTTTCCTCTGATATTCTCACTGTACCAAATCACATAATGATATTTATGTTTCTTAGCTCTGTGTTTCCTTTGATTGACTTCCGCCTTATCCGCCTTACCTTTGTTTGTTTCTTTGTTCTTCTCCGCCTCTTGTTGACTCAAAGTCTCCTGTTTTATTGTACTACTCTAAAGTCTAGGCTCCCTATCCAGCAGGGAACCTGCTTTGCCTTCTCTCTCTGCTTGTTACTTCCCCTGCTTGTGCACACGCTCTTTCTCTCTCTGCCAAATAAATAAATAAAATATTTTTAAAAAATATATAAAGTATACTTATTTTTTAGTCAGATAGTAAGCTCTTGATGTAATTAACTCATAATTTTATAGCTTTGAAATATTCACATAAAGTTTCCAAGTTTTAAAAAAGCAAAAGATATTTTATTTCTGTAATACACACTGACTGCACTGCCAATAATGGATTATAGCTAACAAAAATGATTCCACTACTGGAATTGTTTACTCCTGATAGGGGAGGATGTCAGAGGATCAAGGAAGACTCTCTGCCCTTCTAAGTATTTTCTCCATATGCTGGCTATTACCTACAATTTCTTTACAAGCTATGTCATTTTTCTACTCCACAATTAGTCATGTAGCTCACGTTTGTAAAGCTCTGTTAAGAGCAATGGACCTTAAAAGAATGAGTGGAAGGGCCAGGGAATAAACAACAGAGCAAAAGGATAACATTTTCAATTATTTATTTATTTAATTATTGTTATTATTATTATTATTTTTTGGCTTACAATTGGCAATTATCATCTGCAAATATGAAGAATTCTTTAGTTCAGGACTAGATCTTTCCTTTCCCTCCAAAAGAACATAGGATGAGGTACCAACAGAGACCACACAGGGTTCCTAGACTGAGAGCCAAAGGTAAAAAGGAACCTTACTCCTGCCTCACTGCTTGTATTAGATGAAGCCTAGTGGAGAACTTTAACCAGCACCTGGAGGTTATGAGGTCATACTTCCATGGTGTCTGTGGAGGCCACATGGGGAGCCAGAATTTTTTTTCCTACCCAGCAACAATTAACAGGCTCCACCTGCATCATCCCAACTATCAATGGAGGCTGAGCAACAAACCTGGACTTTCATACCCACTTAGCAATAACCCACTGGCACTCCTCACTTTCTCTACCAGAGTATTGTCAGAGGATATCTACTAAAGCAAAATATTTGAACAAGATTTGAGCTTTCATAACATACCCTAAATGTCAGATTTTAATAACAAATTACTCAAAAGGAAAAAAAGGAACAATAGATGTCTACACTCAGGTGAAAAAGAATGAATTTATGTGACAAAGATTTAAAATTAGCCATCATAAAAATATTCCATTAAACATTTGGGAGTACACTTGAAATGAACGAAACAAAAAAAATAGAAAGTTTCAACAGAGAAATAGGAAATATAAAAACTAAAAGGAAAATTTAGAGTCAAGAAATACAATCACCACAGTAAAAAGCTCCATGTATGAGCTAATTCACAGAATGGAAAGAACAGAAGATAGAACCAATAAACTTGAATAGACAAAAATCTGTAGATCCAAGAAACTAAGCAAACACCAAACAGGATAGAAAGTAATCCATGCTGAGACAGGTTATAATTAAACTTCTGAAAACTAGTGAAATAGAAAATATCTTAAAAGTGGTGAGAGAAAAGCAACCCCTTACCCATAGGGGAAAAAGAATTTGAATGACAGAAGATTTCTCATCAGAAACCAGGAGGTCTAAAGGAAGTGATACAACATTTTTGATGAACTGAAAGAAAAGAACTGTCAACCCAGACTTCTATATGCAAGGAAAATCTCCTTTAAGAATTAAGGTAAATCAAATAAGCTCAGATGAAACAAAACTAAAAGCCAACAAATTAAATTTAGCTCAAAAGAATGGATAAAGGAGCTTCACTAATTAGAAAGGAAATGATTTAATGAGGAATTTTGGAATATTAGGAAGGAAGAAAGAACAAATAAAAGAGTGAAAATATGCATAAATCCTGTTGACTTTCCTTCTCTTCTCGAACTTTGAAAATAGATAGTCGAAGTAAAATTGTAATGCTATCAGACATGGTTCTCGATGAAGGTAGGGTATATACATACTGTGTATGTGTGTATCTCAGCCACTAACAAAGCTATACAAAGACAAAAAAACATGATTATAAGTCAAAATGAAATACTAATAGAATTTTCAAGTATCGCATAGGAAGGCAAAACACAAAAAAAAAAAACCAAAAAAAAACACAGAAACTTTTAAAAGAGGAAGACAGAAAACAAAAAATAAAATAGCAGACTTAAGCCCTAACATATTAATAATTTCATTCAATGTAAATTTAAAGACAGACAATGATGGAGTAGCTAAGAAAAGATTACCCAACTCCATGCTATCTACAAGAAACTCACTTCAACTATAATGGCATAGGTAGATTGAAAGTAAAAGCATGGAAAAAAGATAATACGATGTAAACATTAATCAAAGAAACCAGGACCAGCTCTACTAATATCAGGTAAAGTGAACTTCAAAGCAAAGAAAATTACCAGAGCCAGAGACAAACCTTACATAATGTTAAAGGGTAAATCCACCAAGAAAACAACAGCCTTCCAAATGTGTATGAACCAAACAGCAGAGCTGCAAAATATATGAAGCAAAACCTGATGGAATGGAAAGAAGAAACTGACCAGTTCACAAGTATTGTTAGAGACTTCAGCATTCCTCTTTCAGTAATTGGTAGTACAACCAGACAGAAAATCTGCAAGGCAGAGAAGAACTCAGTCACATCATCTATTGATGGAATCTAATCAGCATTTACAGAACATTCCACCCAAAAAAGAATGCACTCTCTTCAAAGACCCATGGAAAATATACCAACATAGATTATGTGCTGATTCATAAAACAAACCTCAACAAATTTAAAAAGATTGAAATTATACAAACTTGTTCTCTAATCACAATGGGATAAAAATAGAAATTTAAAAAAGAAGCATGAAAAGAAAATCTCCAAATACTTGAAAAACAAATAATGTACTTCTAAATCATCTGTGGTTCAAAGAGGAGATTGAAAGGGAATTATACAATGTATTTTATATTGAACTTAATGACAATGAAAATACAATATATATCCATCTTTCTGGACACAGTTAAAGCAGTTGTAAGAGAAATTTATAGCAGGAAATGCTTAGATTAGAAAAGAGAAAAGTCACAAATAAATATCTAAACTTCCATCTCAGGAAAGTAGGAAAATAAGAGCAAAAATGTGTTCAAAGCAAGAAGGAATCAATTAGTAAAGATACAAGCATAAATCAAAGAATTGAAACCAAGAGAAAATTGAACAAATGAAAATCAAACTGTTGAAATACAATGGATTCCTTAAAAGGATCAATGAAATGGATAAACATTCAGTGTGAGAGATAAGTTTATATGTCAACTGGGCTAAGTCCTAGTACGTGTTTTTAGTAAAAATCTACTCTAGATGTTGGTCTGAAGGTATTTTTCGGAAACGATTAACCTTTAAATCAGTAGACTTTGAATAAAGCAGTTATTCTCCATAATGTGGTTGGGTCTTGTTCAATCAGTTGAAGGTCTTAAGAAACAAAACAAAACAAAACAAAACAAAACAAAACAAAACTGAAATTCCCCAGGGAAGAAGGAATTCTGCCTTCAGACTCAAGACTGCAACATCAACACTTGCCACCAACCTGCTAGCTGGTCTTGCTAGCTCCCACAATTGTGTGAATCAATTCCTTACACAAACAAACAAAACTCTCTCTATATTTACACATCCTGTTGGTTCTGTTTGTTTGGAGAACTCTAACTAACACATCTAGCACTACTGATAAAGGAAAGCGAAAAGACAACAATCACCAATATTAGGAGAAACAAGAGTCGTCACTACTGTACTGATATCAGAAGGATAATAAGAAGATACTGTGAATTACTGCACAGATAAATTTCACACGTTAGATGAAATGGGCCAATTCCTCAAACTATGCACAAACTATCACAACTGACACAATACGAAATGGGTGATTCATATTTGAATAACCCTATAACTATTAATGGAATTAAATTCATCATTCATGCACTCATGAAAAAGAAATCCCGAGGCCTACCTAGATGGTTTCACTGGAGAAAACTAGCAAACATTTAAAGAAGAATCAACATCAATTCTACACATTTTTCCCCCAGAACATGAAAGTTGAGAATACACTTGCAAATTTATTTTATGAAGCCAACATTACCCTGGCTATGTGACTGTAAAGGGGTAGACTGAGGGAGAGCTTCACAGTGATGACACGTTCTATATTTTGATCATGGTGGTGGTTACAGGAATCTATGCATGCACTGAAATGGCATGTTCCAGTGTCAATTTCCTAGTTTGATATTGTACTATAGCTATACAAGATTCAGACATCAAGGTGAAATCAGGAAAACTGTGTGAAAGTTACACAGGATCTCTTGTACTATCTTTGCTACTCCCTGTGAATATATTATTTCAAAATTAAAAGTTAGGAAAAATCTTAGAATTTCATGGGCTCTTTCAATTAAACTTTGGTGTATTGTAATACTATTGGAGAACTAAAATTTCCCAGGATTCCTTGCCCTTGGACACTGTGAAACATGACAACTGTAGAAAGTAAGCTCTAAATAATTCATGCCAAAACATCAAACACAGTGCCTGATTTATGGTAAGCAAATACCAGGATACTAAGTAGTTTTAATAGTTTCGAACACAAAGGAACAAAAAATGACTCTGGGAATTTGTACAATGGAAATTAATGGTCAAGTCTTCTCTGGAAAATGAATGATGGACTTTGTTTTTCTTGTTCATCTTTGAGATGATGTTCTCTTATCAGAGTATTATCTAGTCGAATGGTTACTTTCTTTCGACTGTTGGATACTTCTCAAACTAATCTTCCCATTGCCCACACCTTAAATCAGAGGCATAAAAACTATAACTACACATATATGGGAATCTTTGATGAAGAAATAAAGGAATTAGTAAACTTATATGACTATTGAGTGATTTTTTTTACATGAAAAATGCAATGTCATGTCAACAATCTAGAGAAAGAATAATAGTCTGTATAATAGTCCTTAAACGTGGATGGTTGCTTACTCTAAAGTTGGTTAATCTTCAGTATGTTTGGACATCTCCATAAGTTTTTGGCAGTAGAACACAAAATTGTGCAGTCCCAGTTAGAGGAAAAAAAATGACATTTGATTGCTATAATATAATAATGATATAACCTCTTAATGTGTTTCTGACATAAAATATTATGATGTCAATGATCTTTTCATGCTTGGAAATACAGTGTTATATGCAATTTTGGTCTGAACATTTTAAACAGATGTTGGACTGGTAATCCATAAAAATAAGATGCTAAAGGAATAAAAACAGCATTCATATGAAGGAAAAAAAAACAGTTAGAGCTCTGTAGTTCACAGAGGGGAAAACAGAGTGGGTCCTCAAATGTATTCCTCCAGAAAATCAGTAACAGCAGCTTAGGCGGTGAGGCTAAGGGCATAAAGCATTTAGATACAACTTTTTGAAGTGACAGCTCAGGAGATGTGAGCCACTGAGCAGTTTGAATTTGGCCTTCCTTAGGCTAAGCACTGCCATCAGATAATTTCTTGGGTTTTCTTTCAGAATTATGATGTTTTAAAAAAATGGACTGAACTGAGGTTTCAGAACATGTACCCCATTACCTTAATTAAAATAGAAAACCCAAGCCTGTCTCTAGTGATTGCCATGTTTGACTTCATCTCTTTCATAATCTTAATTGTCTCTTTAATTAAAGAATTATCTTAATGATCAGTTTTAAGATAGTTGGAGCCACGGTATTAGTCAGTGTACTTATTTCGAACTTGTAAGGAAAAGTCAGAGTCCAAGGTTAGGTAAGACAATGTAGCACATTTTTCTTAGATTTCCAAGCATAATTTTGTTCTCTAATCTTAACACTTAATGTGTTAAGGAACATTCTTCCATCCCTTTCCGAAACTTCCGATGGCTGCATAGATGACCAGAAAGAAGTCTCAAACTGAAGATTGTTGTTCCACAAGTGTGTGAAGGAAGATTTTTACTCACTTGTCGAAGATTTGGGTTAATGGTGTTTAGACCATTGGTTTTCTCAAGTTTCTAAGTGTTCTCTTATGACAAATACACATTTAGCATGTAACGAAGTTTTGTTGTTGCTGTTGTTAAAAGCAGGATCAAGTGAAGTTTACTAAAGAGATCTTAAAAGTAGCTTCTTGACAATCCTACTAGTGCAAATAAAAACTGTATAATGAGAAATAGATGCAAAGAATTATTTTACTCCAAAGAAATTTGTCACTTTTCTAATGGGGGTGTTGTAAATATCATTTAGAAAACAAAGCAATTGCTATTAAAATACATGCAGAAGGACTGTGGAATATTGTAAAGAGCACAGACTGAAAGTCAAGAAAGCTAGAATTAAATCTCAGATCTGCCTCTATTAATGGACAAGTCATTTAATCTCTCTGTCTCATTTTTCCCATTCGTGGACTGGAAATAATACCCATTTAAGGATAAAATGTATTGTTAACTACAACTAAGGAATCAGTTTTGCTTTTATTAAGAAGAAGGTTTTAAAGCTTGTATTTATACCTTTTTCTCCCTGAAAATGTGAATTATTTTCTTAAGGCAGCGACAAGAAAAAAGAAGAAACTCTTCGTTAATATGGTATGACGGATGACACATCCACGTTGGTTACTAATAATACACCAACACTGAAAATTGTCTAAGTTTGAGACTGCTCAGTAGGTAAACTAAAACCTACAAGCCCTCACATGGACCTGTATTTACACACAGATGTACCCGCCTCTCAAAGTAATTGTTTCCTAACAAAGTATTGTTTATATGTTTCATGCAAATTGGTTTGAAGTGTTGCTTAGACAATCTTATTATATTTAGGAATAAAAACTTCCATCAAGAAATTGTACAAAAGAAAATGGACACACCAGCTGGGTAAATCTATCATATAGGGGGGAGAGGGGGAAAGCACTTTTAATTAGCTGAGTGAATGCAGTTTGCTGAACACAGAAAGCACAGCCTCAGTCATATTAAAATGTGCCTAATTTTCTGTGAAAAAGTCCCATCTGAACAGGCCTGACCACAGTCAATCATACTAAAAGCCACTGGTGCTTAATTTGATTTACCAATATAAAATGCAAATTAGGTTATTAAGTGGAGTGGCAGACTGAGTAGGGCCCCTTTCAAACCATCAAGTTAAATGCAAGCAGACAGCAAACTGGCTGTGCAAAGAAAATTTTAGCATATTCGTTTGATTAGTGCTACAAAAATTTAATTAGGTTGGCTAATTACTTGACAAATTGCTCTACACGAGAGAAAAGGCAGAGGAGGTTTTTTTTTTTCCTTTTTCATTACAAATATCCTGTGTGTATTTTAGCCCAAATGCTATCTGCCAATTTGCAAAAGCATTATTAAATGAATGGAAGACGGTCCCCAACAATGGTAAATCATATAATGCATATAATTAGACAAGACCCACACAACTGTACCCATATGTCCATACTCTCTCATGACTAAAAATATTTAACACAATATTTTTAAGTAACTACTGTCAAAACAGATTATTACAAAGCAGTCAGTTGTTCTTAAGAAAGAAAATATTGTGCATGATATGGAAAAGAGACATTTGTGAAATTTCTCCTAGAGGAGCTCGTTTGTTAACTCTTAAATGAAGTAGTGGTAACACGCTGAAATTTATCATCATGGAATGGACCTGTTGGCCAAAACATGCCTGATTGAGGCCTGGGTTACAGTGGAGTAGAGAAAATCATTTCCTTGTGGTAGATTCAAAATGTAAAACTATTAAATAATTCTCGAAGTCTACTGACATCTTATAAGATGAATTTCCCTTTTTTGAATGTTGTTTATTAGTATTCGTTTCTTCCCCTGTCTTTTCCAAGTCACTTCATAAGAGAGCAGACTTGAAATAGTCATCTTTGGGGAAATCTTGCAAGTTGTGTGAATGAAAGAAAATTTTCAGCCCATGTCAGTGTTTTATTGTGACTTTAAGAATGACCTTGAGTAATGGAAAGTGTCTTTCTGTGCTCAAAGGGAAACTTGATTTTCCTAGAGAAAGTATATGTTTTTATCAATATTCAAGAGAATAAGAAAGGGAGTTCCACATAATCATAGCATTATTTGGAGGATCCCACTTTTTTCATTTATTTATTTGATTTTTGTTGATTTTCTACAGAATTAGTGACTCTGTTCTAACTCAGGCACCATGATTTTACACATAGATGGTCACTTTGCCTGTTCAAGTGGAAAACGTAAGTATCATGTTTTATAAACATAAAGCTTAGCAGTTAGTAATTAGATACTGTATTTACCTGTTCTGAAGTGACATTCTGAGAAACTACAAAACTATAAGAAATATTTGGGTACACTAATGCAGGCTGTGCCTTATTTTTTTTCAATTAACATTTTCCAACTTATATTAAGAACACAAATGTAATGACACTGCATGATGCAAATGTGGTAAAATTATTTTATGTAACACCCTATCATTGCTGTCATTTTATCCTAACCTAACGGTTTTTACTTTTTTTTAGGTTTACAACCACTACCAAAGGAAGTAGAGTACAGATTATGAGGATGATGAAGACAACCTTACTACTATAAAATAAAGTTCTGGGAGAAAGTTGTGGTCTCCTAAACATACATTTGGCCATGAATTGCTGGCATTACATATAATGGCCTTGAGGATTCCATCTTTATATGCAAAGGTAGATTCTAAAAACACGGGGTCAGAAAACATAAAAGTCATGGCAAAGCAATAGTATTTTTAACATAACATAATTAATTACACCAACCCTTGAGGTTTTTCCCTTCAAGGTATTGGCTGATTTTTTTTACTCTCTCTTTTTCTTTCTTTATTTTCAATTTGATAAACTGACTGATAAATCTGGTAACTACAGTCTAATAAAAAATTGAAGTCCGGGATTTTTTTAACAGCATGAATATAAAGCAGTAAAATTAATAACTTGCAAATATGTTTTGCTTGTTAATATCAAATATATTTGCCCAATAAGTGCTGGCATACTAATTGCTGAAGATGTGATACTCTTTGAATATAATTGCTATGTGTTGCTTAGAACACACTCCATGCATGTATAATAATAACAGTTATCTTTTATCGAGCTCCTGCTATGTGAAGGCACAGAGTTTAATGCTTACATTTATTTTATTATTTAATTCTTTTAGTAAACTCAAGATATAAATATTATTGTTCCCATTTTAGAGAGGATGAGATTGAGACCAAGATAGTTTAAGTAAAATCCAAAATTGAAGACCTGAATTCTGTCTGAATTCCAACATCATGTTTTTTTCCCTATGCCACAAGCAGTTTTTGAAGATATGTTTTTGGTGTGGTTTTATGCATGTATGCGCTTATGATATATAATTAGTGTGTTTGTATATCATTTGAGATTTTATGAAACCACTGTGATTTGCAGAGAAAGTTCATAGATTTTAGGGAGTCTATATCAACTAGGGTGATTTAGTCTCACAAGAATATTTAGGAACATTATATCTTCTAAAGTTGCACAGAGTTAGATTATTTGTCATATTGGAGACATCAAAAGAAACACACATACACACACACACACACACGGAAGATAAGTATGGAACTGGATTAAGAAAACTGAAGTTTCCATTGCCATGGCAACAAATGCATTGGGGAAGAATACACCGGTATAAGAAAATATGAGTTTAAAACTAACATTAGCCTATTAAAGGGCTTCATTTTCTTTCAGTATAGCTATGTTATGAATTAAAAAAAAAAAAATCTTGGTTTCCAGATGGGATAAGATTCTTCTTGTTAGCATTTTAGAGGTTAAATTCAAGAAGGCTTATTTAAGATACATACAGATCTATGGGTAGCAAACAGTAATTAGCCATCTGAATGCCTTTCTATATGTTATTGATATTCCTGAAAGCTTTGTTTCAAGTATCTGATAGATAATAAATAATTTTTCATATAGAAATATTAATCCTTTTGAATAAATTTGAATTAATGGTAAAAATTCCCCCCAAATTTCAATTTGAAAAGCATTCTTCAGATTTTGAACTGGTTGATAAAATAGATTATTCTAAGATACACAATACTGCAACTACTAATTCACTACATTTAAAGTCCACTAAACCATGAGTTGCATGGTATTAATTCAATCATCAATACATATCATAATTCCTTCAATACTTTCATAGAAAAAAATCTTTCTGTTTCAGCTGAAAGCTAGAGGAGAAGAATCATGTGGAATTTTAGAATTAAAAAAAAATATTTGGGGGCGCCTGGGTGGCTCAGTGCTTAAGCAACTGCCTTGGGCTCAGGTCATGATCCCAGAGTCCTGGGATCGAGTCCTGTATCGGGCTCCCAACTCCACGGGGAGTCTGCTTCTCCCTCTCACTTTCTCCTCGCTCATGCTCTCTCTCACTGTCTCTCTCTCAAATAAATAAATAAAATCTTAAAAAAAAATTATTTGGTATTTTGATCAAATCATTTCTAGTGTTTGCTTGTCCTCAAGTCCTCTAACTTCGTCAAAGAAAACAAACATCCTGTTATATGGAGGTCTCATATTTTAATGAGTAGAACCTTACCAAATGTTAACTTCACCATCTGCAGGGTCCAGAAAACACTTCTTCTCCCACTGTGGGAATTCTCCTCATGCAAAGCGGCCAGTTGTGCTTCGGTTCTATTCTGTGTTCACAAAGGAAAAGTTTAGCTTATGACCTGTAGTTTCATGTTACCATGTATTGTTATGTATGTCATCTGTGATGCAAAACATAAACACAAAAGCTGCTATGCAGTTAGAATAATAGATGCATGTACTTACGGGCTTGAGAAGTGCCAGGAAAAAAAATGCCTGATTTTCCCCAGTTATTAATAATCAGAAAAAATTACACTGATATTTAAGCATATAAGCAAAAAGAAAAATAATTTTGCCAGTGAGAACAATTTAAGCATTACAAAGAAGACCATAAATTCAGAGCTAGTTTCTCTGAATTGAATGAACCTAAAGATGGTACTCTGACAAGAAGGAAAGAAATTATAAGGAATTCTTGCTGCTCAATTTCAAAAACCTCAAATATTTGAGGTATTAAGCCTAAAATTTTCAGCTCTTGTCACAAATGCAAAATTAGCAAGAATATAATTTATTATTTAGTTGCTGAATAATTCATAGTTAATTGTATGATCAAGGAATACCTTTACTTTAACATTGAGGCGAAATTATCCAATTAATTTGCAGGTAGTTGAATAAGGTGGACAGCATGCCGATGAGTGAGACTGTGGACACAAGGCCAGCTGATTCTCAGTTCCTTCAGCTGTGTGGCTTAAAAACAGTTTCCAGTATCAGGGAACTTCATTTTCATCCTTTGACTTAAGAACTTAAAAACAAAAACAAAAACAAAACTCTTTAAAAGCCATATGATTACCAGAAGTTCTTCATGAGACAACAGCTGTGTTTGGCATGTGAATCGCTGCGGTGGCTTTTGCATTTGGCATTTCTAGTTAAGTCTAGACAAGTAGAGGTAATAATGAAATAAAAATAATTGTTGAACCAGAGAAAAATTAACTTGAACCAACTGTAATTTTTGATGGAAATCATAGGTTGGCTCACTTGCTATCAGAATGGTCTATACATTCAAGTTCTTATTTGCTATAAAATCCAGATAAATTTTTATCTTTCATGTATTAAGTCACTTTCTTAAAATATCTTGAAACTGCTGTGTAAAACTTAATATGACCTGGTATTCAATAACAGTTACTTGTCTTGACTTAGTTACTGGCACCATTTATGGCTTGAGGGTGACTTAGAAGAACAGA
Source organism: Martes martes (assembly GCF_963455335.1). NCBI lineage: Eukaryota > Metazoa > Chordata > Mammalia > Carnivora > Mustelidae > Martes > Martes martes. Next base: position 128,954,735 of record NC_137892.1, on the reverse strand, counting down.
AGACAATAAAATGGATTGTCTACATTTTACTCTAAGAGTATGCCTTTGTTTCATTAATTTCGTCTTGGGGGTAAAAACCCATCTTCAGCTTGTTTTAGTGCTGAGTACAACACTCTGAGGAGCTGAGACACTGGGTATGATTAAGTCAGCTTAACATTATGGCTGCACAGTATTAAACCAACATAATTATGACCAAATATTAATTCATGGTATTGTCAAATTGATAAAAATTATGTTTTATTGGAGAGGTGCAAAAACTAATTTAGTTTCCTATTAAAACTGTAAATGCAGTAAAGTCCTTGGTGCAGAAGAAATGCTTTCTTGCTTTTTCCTGCCTTTCCCATTATTAAATGATCATTTTTAACGGCAATTGTTTTCTTTCTTTTTCTTGATGCTGGAGAAATGACTGCCTAAGCTTAAATAACATAGTCTATTCATTTGAGGGTGTATTTTTCCTTCTACAGAGCCAAGAACCTTTAGGTTTTACCAGAACTTGGAGATTTCTGGGAGGTTTTTGCTGCTTTAGGGCTCATTTTGTCTTTTCTTTTCTTCCAAGGTTAAACACAGTAGGTGCAAGTCACATTAACAAAGACTTACCTGTATTGAGATTCTAACGTGAAATCCAGCTGGGTTTGCTGCTATCATATAAGGCACAAATTAATCAGCACAATCTTTCACTCATCTGAGAAAACACCTTCTTTCTCAAAGGTGTAGGTAAGAACAGAATCACCTTAATAGGGTTCTATAGGAAGGGCCTCCTATAAAGCCAAAATATTCACAGTGAAACTACAAATTGTCTCTGTTTTTCCCTTAAAAGTAAACTACTGATAAGGATATATGAGAATAATATTTTTTACATAATTAGCCTTCTAGAACTTGATCGTTGTTCAATCCTAAGAGTGTTGAATTGTCTCCCTGCCTGATAAGGTACTGGTTTCTTTTGTTTCCCAATATTCTCTTAAGTATTGGTTACATATATGTGAAACATTCTTAGTTTATCATGATACTGGAAGTTTAACATTACAAGCTGTGAATATGTTTTAGATACCTGAGAAAATAGGTACAATGTGCAGAATGACCATTCGACCATCTTGGTCCTGCTACGGTTTCTTTGCAAAGACATAAAAACACCAGATCTTGCTGCTGGACACTATCATCTTTCTTAACTTTTCTTTAAATGGGAAAATTGTATGGAATGGCAAAAAGAAAAATGTTAACAAATAGCACAATATTAAAAAAGCCACTTCCCCAAACTTGTGAAAATTTAAAATTATTTGATAAGGAAGCTCTTTTCAAAAATAATGATTAAGCTGCTCTGACATCAATTTAACTTAAAAGCATAACTTTCTTTTTCAACTGAGTTCACTAAAATTACTATAAATACTAATGTTTTGAAATTCTAAGACAGAATCCTAAACTTCGATGTTAACTGCATTTGCTTTCTTGGGAAACATAAGAAGATCTTTAACAATTCAATAATTATAATTTTAGATAAGTTTTCTTTGTAAACTTCTTTAAATTATTTTAACTTGTTACAATTCCTTCTCTTCTAAGAATACTCTACTTATATCCTATATATTAATCTTATCTTTGATTACAATATATGACAAATTAACACAAACATATCTAAGATTTACTGTATTTTATGTTGTATATTTTCAGCATCAGTTTTTGCTAAATATTCTTTTTTTTATTTTTAAAATTTTTCTTTTTTTTAAGATTTTTTTTATTTATTTGACAGACGGAAATCACAAGTAGGCAGAGAAGCAGGCAGAGAGAGAGGAGGAAGCAGGCTCCCCGCCGAGCAGAGAGCCCGATGTGGGGCTCGATCCCAGGACCCTGGGATCATGACCTGAGCCGAAGGCAGAGGCTTAACCCACTGAGCCACCCAGGCGCCCCGATAAATATTCTTAATAAACTCTTTTGGTGACCAAATATATTAACTACAATAGAATCAAGAGGGAAATAGACATGACCAAAATTTTTCTAAATTTTCCTAAAGTAAAGGTGTCATTATTTTGGAAGGATATGGCATTTTACACTTTTAAGTATTTGTCTTTCATAAATTTTCCCTACCTAAAAGTAATATTTTTGCGGGGGTTATTATATATATGTCCATAGAAAAATGGGTTTGGGGTTAAACAGTTGTTTAGCATTTGTTTTTTATGCACCTGTTAGTTTAAAAATTCTCCTAAAATCCATTTATCCTCCCAAAAGAAACCATGAGGTCATTTGCAAAATTTCACTCTTAGAGAAAAAGATAATCAATAATTCTAATATTTTTTCTCTCTTCATGTATAAGCATCTAATTGTGATGAGCACTGAGTGTTGTATGGAAGTGTTGAATTGCTAAATTCTACACCTGAAACTAATATTACACTGTATGTTAACTAACTGGAATTTAAATAAATTTTTTTAAAAAGGAAAAATGTGTATTTTCTTCTCAAATACTAAAGTAACTTTTTTTTAAATGGTAAAGCCTCTGATGGAAGGTAACATGGCTATCTTCTATGATTTCAACATCTCCATTCCTTCTTTTATTAATTTATTCATCTTACAAACTTTTATTTATTCATAAATTCATTTATCACTCAAACTTTTGAGTATTTGAAGCAATGGGAATTGTATAGATAAATAAAATAATGAATTGGATGAGAAATGAATGTGCATAATATTAGATTATCTCAAATATTTGAGAGTAGAAGAAAGCAGATAATGCAAAAAGGTGGATTGAACAATAATTTCAACTCTAGAGATTATCTGTTCAAAATCTATGGACCTATTATAATGAATGGAATAAGGAACACATAATAAATATCGGTTATGCCATATTATTAAGGAGCTTATAAAAGCTTCATTTTTTATTGGTGGAATTTGAATTTTGGATGCAGGCTTTGCTTGACAGTAAGGGAACTCCCTTCTCAAGAAGCAATGAAATCAATCTCTGAAATCTTAACGGAAGTCAGGAAGCTTTCAGTTTTGCTTGTCTAAGGGACCCCCTTTCCTCCAATACTCCTTGAGCTCTTGGCATACTAAAGACAGACTTTTTCCTCTCAGGTGGGAATGTATTTTTTCTCTTAAAGCTTCTCTGAAGCAGAGAAAAAATACAAATATTAAGCTTTAAAGAGTTTCTCTGTGTGCAAGCAATTGCACTATCAAGAAAACTATGATTAGTGGGGCGCCTGGGTGGCTCAGTGGGTTAAGCCTCTGCCTTCGGCTCAGGTCATGATGCCAGGATCCTGGGATCGAGCCCCATATTGGGCTCTCTGCTCAACGGGGATCCTGCTTCCCCCCACCCCCCACCTGCCTCTCTGCCTACTTGTGATCTCTGTCTGTCAAATAAATAAATAAAATCTTAAAAAAAAATAAAGCTATGATTAGTAATATTTTACATAAAAATTCATTAAAAAAACAAGGTATAATTAGAAATATAAAGAACAAAACATTTTTTCTTACACACTTGGAAAATTACACATGCTTATAGATGCTCGTGGATTTAAAAAAGATACTTGGATAACTTGTTGAATAAAGGTTAACAGATCTAATGTTGCCACTTAATACAAATTGTAATGAAAACAATGGATGAAGAAGTTTATTTTCATTTAGGAGATTTCTGTCACCAAGGACAGACAGAGGGAGAGAGAGAATTGAAACATATCAGGTCAGGATATGGCTATTTTTTCAGTAGAGAACACATTACAAGAGTACAAACTAGGAAACCAGAATCATGATGTTTCCAAATAGAAAGAATACATCATGTGAAACTAATTTTTGGCACTCTAGAACCCTTTAGTTATTTCCCTAATTGTGATTACTATGCAAATTTCAGGAACAAAAATTTTTTTTGTATTTTTTTTCTCTTTCCTTTTCCTTCTTTATTATTTTTTAAAGATTTATTTAACTTATTTGAGAGAGAGAAAGAGAGTGCGTGTGTATGGGCGTGCACGCACAGGTGGCGGGGGCGGGGGGGGGAGCTGGAGGGGAAGAGCTGAGGTAAAAAACCTCAGGCAGACTCCCTGCTGAGTTGGGAGCTCCAGGAGGGGCTCCATCTCAGGACCCACGACATCATGACCTGAGCCAAAACTAAGAGTCAGAGCTTAACTGACTGAGCCACCCAGACTCCCCCTCCTTCATCATTCTTTTTTTTTTTTTAATTTTATTTATTTATTTGACACACAGAGAGAGATCACAAGTAGGCAGAGAGGCAGGCAGGGAGAGAGGAGGAAGCAGGCTCCCTGCTGAGCAGAGAGCAGGATGTGGGGCTCCATCCCAGGACCCTGAGACTATGACCTGAGCTGAAGGGAGAGGCTTAACCCACTGAGCCACCCAGATGCCCCCTCCTTCGTCATTCTTAATAACTGATAGGAAATAGAAAAGTTCATACTCCCAAATGTACTAAATTAGTAGTTTTCAAATCCATCACTCCCTCTCTCTGGCAGAGATGAAACAGTTACACACACACTTGAACATATTGTTCTTTTAAAGAGATATGCACCACCTGCTCTGTGTGTTCATTGGGAATACTGCATAGCCTTCGGATGCTTTTGCCACAACAGGAGCAAGTGAACCATAGTTCCTGGCAGATAAACATTACTGTTCTTAGTGCTTTCAATCAAGCCAAATCTTCATAGTTGGAGCTCTACGTATGTGGCTCTCCTATTGTAGAACTTTACTTATGTTCTACAATTATTTATACACTTTTTTAAAGGTTAAAATAGAAAACATGATATTTCCTGGGAGAAGAAAGGCAACTTTTTATCACATCCTTTACTGTGTCTCTAAATCTCTATGTGTCCCTCACATTCATCGTAGTTTTGTTTTCTACAGATTTTTGAAATAATACATGTTTCATTATTCAAAAAATTGAAAATGAAGAAAAAAAGGTTTAAGGAAATCAAAATAAACAAATGCTCCCATTTGGGTAGATTGTTAACATTTTGAAACATTTTTTTCAATAGTGGTAAGTATATATGCATTTTCCCTCTTATTTTGATAATATTTAGACCACACTACATATGTGTGTGTAATACTTTTTCACATTTCATCCATGTTATCAAATATTACTTGAAAACATGATTACTAATGATAAAGCAGATAGCATGACATTACAATAGGTTAAATATCATAATTACGTGGACTAGGCTGCCAGTGTTTTACTTTACAACTATAGTGAGCATTCATGTGCATAAATTATTGCATACATTTATGGGTTTTCTTTTAATGGATTTTAATTACAAATGTAATACATAGCCCTGGTTTAAAAAAAAGATCACACAGTACAGACAAATTTAAAATGAATAAGGATTTTCTTCCTGCAGATGCCTGATCTCAATTATAGATATTTCTACCATTAACTGTTTCTTATGAATCTTCTCAGATTTTTTAAAATGAAACTATTTTGCACATATGGTACCTTATCTTTTTTTAAAACAATTTTTTGCACTACCTTGAGGACTTTCCATATTTGAACCTTAAGAGATTATTCATTTCTAGTAATGTTTTCATCCTATTCTATGTATGCACAAAGCCAAAATATATTTATTTTTCTCATGTACTCATTTAAGTTCTTTCCTTTTTTTTTTCTATTAAACAACACTACAAAAATATTTTGATTCATATATCTTTCAGCATGGGTGCCAGTAACTGCATGAAAAATTCCTAAAGTATAAGGAGCTAGGTAAACATTCAAATGCATTTAACAACTTAATAGTTATTTTCAAATTTCATTATTAAAACTTTTTATCAATTTGTACCTCTGAAATAAAGTTGAGAGTATCTATTTCCCCATTTCTTGTTTTTTGCTGATATTTATGTTATTTATCTTTTTTTCACTTCTTTAATAATGAACAAAGCTAAGCATTTATTTCATATATTATTTGTTAACCCTTTCCCTTCCTTACTTTTCCCTTCTTTCCTCCCTTCCTTCCATCCTTCCTTCTTTTGTAAAACTCTAAATATTTTTTATCTATAAGGCCTTTATTAACTTGTATATGCTCTCATATATGTGTGTGTGTGTATTTAACTTCATGTAAGTTTAAAAACTTCTACATAATAAGCCATCAAAGAGTGGAAGAGGAGATAATTAATTTCTCTTTTTAATTATTTGTTGTACACAGTTCTAAAATTTGTATGTCAAGCTTATCAGGCTTTTAATTTATGATATTTGAGTTTCAGTCCATGCTTATTAAATCCTTTTCTTTTTTTTCTTTTTCCTTTTTTTTAAAAGAGTGAGAGAAAGAAAGAGAGAGGGAGAGAGAAGTCTTAAGCAGGCTCTACACCCAGCACAGAGCCCGACATAGGGCTCAACACACAGCTCGATCTCACAACCCTGGGATCATGACCTGAACCTAAATCAAGAGCCAGATGCTTAACCAATTGAGCCACCTAGATGCCCAGAAAATCCTTTTCTTCTCCACCGTTAGTTTTTAAGTTTGTATTTTAAACTATGTGGATATTTGGAAAAACACTCCTCCACAAAAAAAAACATTAAAGCTGCTGGCAATAGTGTTTTTGGAAAATATTCTTAAGAGTGTTAAATAATGAACACAACAGTAAGACAGGATAAAGCCAAAATCTACTTGGAAGAGGGAATTCCCAGAGGTAAGAGAAATACTGAATCTCCGTCTGTCCCCAGAGTATTCTGGAGACTGGGGGGAGTAAGGATTCAGTTCCCAAGGTCTTATGGGAAAGGAAGACAAAAAGCAAATACTTGGGTTGACTCAAGGTGAGGAATATAATGGAAGAATCTCTCTGCTTAAAGCAGGATTCCAAAGGCTTTCTTTGTGAAAGCATGAAATGATGGTAAAATTCTCTACTCCCTGGCCCAAAATTATGCAAGGAAATTTGCTTTGATTCTGAGCATAGCAGGGAGGAAAACCCACACGGTGTTGTAATGATTAGCCAGTCTTTTTGAGGATGTGCAGCAAAAAATTCTATCACTTGATGGTGTAAAAATATTACAAGTCATACAGTTTTTAAAGTGATCTCTGACTAGCAGAGTTTCCAAGGGCCGTAGTAAGCAAACTCAAATTTCCTCTGTAGTAAAGAATCTTTATCCTTGATCCAAATAATTTTGTAAAGTAGTTGAGCAGCTTGAAGTAAAAATAAACAAACACTAAACAAAATAAAATGAAACAAAGAAAATTCTTAACTCAGATCCAGTAGAAACAAGAATACCATAAACAAAGCTGCACAACCTTCGGGTATGGGAATTATTAGACACAGTTACACAGATTATAAAATAACTATGTTTACTTTATTAAAAAATTTTAAAAACAAATCAGAAAATACATCCATGGAACAGGAAACTAAAATCATCACTGAGAAGTTTGGAAAACATTTGGAAAGCAGCTTAGAGACTTGTAAGAATGAGATAATTGACTGAAAAAAACGTAATGATGATGTGTTTAGGTATAGCTAGAGTGTCCTGGGTTAGTAGAAAGTCATTAGAATGCAGCACAGAAAAGTAGAGGTGGCAAATATAAACAAGGTTAACAGATGAGACTAGAGTGAGATAGTCTAACACTTATTTAATCAGAATTCCAAAGACTAAAGAGATGATAGAGTTAAATCTGGAGAGATAATAACTCAGAGTATCTTATACTGTGTAAACTAAAACATCCAACAAATCCAAAGCAAGAAGTACAGAAATCAATCCACACTAGTTATGAAGAGGCATAATGAAGACTATGAAAGACAAAGATGTTGAAAGCAGTCAGAGAAAACAAATTAACTTCAAAGAAAGAAGAGTTAGGTAAACATCACTACACCTCAAATTAAAAATAAACATCAATCTCAAATCCCACAATGAGCAAAATCATCTTTTAAGAATGAGGTTGAAATAAAAATCAGACACAAATGTACCCAGCTGAAGGAAATTCTCAAGGATGTACTTCAGGCATGAGAAATTTGAATCCAAATCAAGCTATGATATGGAAGAATTATAGAGCTAAATAAGTGATATAAGTCTAAATAAAACTGAATCCATGACGTAGTAGTTCAGTTGACCCTTGAACAACGTGGGTTTGAACTGTGTGAGACCTCTTATATGAGGATATTTTTCGATAAGTACAGTACTGTATTGTAAATGTATTCTCTCTTATAATTTTTGTAATAACATTTTCTTTTCCCTAGCTCACTTTAAGAATATTGTATATAAAACATATGGCATATGAAATATGTGTTCATCAACTATGCTATCAGTAAGGCAACTAGTCAACAGTAGGCTGTTAGCAGTTAACTTTGAAGACATCAACTTCAATGATAATCTTCAGGGAAATTGAAATCCTGGGACCTTGGAATCATGACCTGAGCTGATGGCAGCCGTTTAACCAACTGAGCCACCCAGGCACCCCTGGAAATTGAAATTTAAACCGCAGTGAGATACCATTACAAATTCTCCCTCTTTCCAAAAACTAAATATCTGTGAGTACCAAGTATTGGTGATGATATGGTGCAACAGCAATTCTTCTGCTGTTGGTGGGAGTGTACATAAGTAAACTTCTTTGGACCAATAGTTTGGTAATATTTAATAATTTTATTCCTTTCTCTATATCTTATAGAAACTTGGCAATAAGTACCAGCACTAGAATATTCATGGCACCATTGTTCATTACAGACACAACCTAGAAAGCTGAAATGTCAACTACAGTAGAATGGACACATAATTTGTGGTTCATTCCTAGGAAGGAATGCTATGCAGCATGTGCTAAATGTGGAAATGAAGGAGCTGTAGCTATGCATAACACAGATGAATTCCACAGACATATTGTGTAAAGAAGCAAAGCACAAATGAATAAATTCTATGCTACTATTCACATATTGTTCAAAACCAGACAAAGTGACACTATCTTCCCAGGATCACTGGGAGCACCGCTTTTGAGAGCTGAAGTGGCTCCTCTCAGCCAGCAAGAGCTGATTATTAAATTTTCAGGAATTCGCTAACCATTGGTAACTTGAAATTTCTCATTATGAAAGTATTTACACCATGGAAATCAGAAAATGCTACAAATCAGAGCTTTTGGGTCCTTTTTTCTATGGCGAACTAGTTAAACATTTATCAGCATACTATTACTTAAGGGACACTAAGGCTTTTAGAAAAATCACAATTGTCTATGTCTATATTGGATGGTGATTAAATAGGTTTTCACTTTCAAGTTAGATTTTAACACTCATATATTTTTCTGTTCTTTTCTGTATTTATGATATCTTACAATAAAAACAATAGAAGCAAAATCTGTTTTAATAATTTCACAGTTAGAGTTCATGTATAATTTTTTTTTAAGTTTTTATTTATTTATTTATTTTTTGAGAGAGTGAGCATGAGCAGGGGAGACGGGAGGAGCAGAGGGAGAAGGAGAAGCAGATTCCATGCTGAGTGGGGAGCCCATTGTGGGGTTTGACCCCTAAACCCTGGGATCATGATCCAAGCCAAAGGCAGATGCTTAACCGAGTGAACCACCAAAGTGCCCCATGTATAATTTTTTGACAATATTGGAATATATTTCAGTGATAAGAATGAAATATGAAATCTTGTCTAATGGTTTTCAAAACTGGTTAGTGGCCAAACCTGGGTTTGGATATGACTGTCCAGTTCAAAGCCTTTATTCTTTGCTCTATTGGATGATGCCTTGATTATGTCATGTAATTTTTATCCAGTTTCCCACTTGTCTTTTTGTAGCCCCCTGCTCGAGAGTCACAAGGATGTAGGTCAATGGTATGAAGTCACTTTTGCACCATAAGGACAAAGAAATGAAATTATTTTGGCGGTCAAGTAGTGGGATTGATTCCATGATTTCAAGACAATTGATTCCTCCATTTAAATAAATGTAAACAACCCAAGAATATTGTAACAGTCAAGAGGCTGAGAATATACATATAAGTAGTCACATGTTATTATAGTATACAATCACTGGATCGTGTTTTCTTAATGCCTTATTTAAGGCACCAACTGAGTCACCCAGGCACCCCTGGAAAAAAATCTTTCAAGCCAGAAACATTTTAGTTTACCATTATTTTTAGGTTTAACATGATACATTAGAAACAGGTACACTATAAATAAAAAAATCTGTTTATCTTACTGACAATTTTTGTTCCCTGGCAAATCATATATCATATTTGTGGTACCTGGGTCTTTCTTCCTTGACTTTATGTCTTAATAGATATGTTTTCACTAAAAAATACCTCTGAGTATTGTAGAAGCATATCTTAATAACAAAATAAAATTAAGACTCCTAATTAAGGACTTGGTATTTAATACCGCTGGCTGTGTCACAATGTAATTTACAGCTTTGTAATTCCCCTTGATGGAATACAATCTTTCTTTGCTTTCTTCTGGGGAGAGATCATTTCATATTAAACAGAGTTCTGACACTGTCACGCTCTTATCATATTACAGAAAGTACTAATCCTTCGGCCATTCATCTGACTCCCTATTTCTGAAGTAATCCATGTTGGTCTGCTCTCTTGAGAATTTGCCCTTTTTGAGGATGCTGAGATCAGCCTTATTGTGCAAAGTGATCTTGGTTTTATGCAAAAGATGTCTTAGTTCCAGATGTTTAGTAAGAGTTTTATTATTTTTCACTCAAAAATGCTAACTATGTGCTTACAAATGTTCATGCTCATTACTTCTTTTTTTCTAGTGTCCACTACTAGAAGGCAATCAGTGAAAAAGGCAGTATTTTTGTGGCTTTTAGACAACTGGGTGGCAGTGGTAGGAAAAGAAATAATAAGAAAGAAAAAAAGACAACAGAATGAGAAATCTTAGATAAGCTTGATTTCATTCATTAGTGTTTCATATACCCAATTGTCACATACTTCAAAATTAAGTATATTCTATATTTAGCATTTTTGTCATTGTGAGAAAAATATTTGTAGATGAAGGTACTCAGTTCTTTTCTTAGGATCAGGATTGATTATTATTTTTTTTTTAGATTTATTTATTTATTTGAGAGAGACAGAAAGAGGGCATGTGTGTGATTGAGGGGAGGGACAGAAGAAGAGGGAATCTTAAGCAAACTGTGCGCTGGGTACAGAGCCTGATAAAGGGCTCAATTTCATAAACCTGAGATCACCACCCAAGCCAAAACCAGAAGTCCGACGTTTAACCGACTACAGCACCCAGGTGGCCCAGGATCGAATATTTCTAATAAAGATAAGTCCTTTTGGGAAACCAAGTCAATGGAAATTTAAAGAATTTGGATGGAAGAAGATACCTACAAATATAACTTAAAATATTTGAAGGAATGTATCCATTACTGCAAATATGACTTCCATAACTATTTCTTGGAAAACATTCCCAGCAGAAGATGATTTACACTTGGGTAAAGAACTATGAGTGAATAGAGAACAGATTTTGAAAGACTAACTTGTAAATGAACTGTGCTGCACGGAATATTGTGATCCACAAGATATTAGAAGATGTTCAAAAAACAAAAACAAAGACTCATTCTATGAATCAATGAATTTTAGAAAATGTGGATGAAGTAAGTTCTATTGATTTTGTTTATGTAAGACCTCTGTTTATCCCACTGTATCGACCTAAGAGAATGCTAGGTTTTCCTTGACCATGGACCAAGAGATGTCTTTCTCTTTTTCTCTGTATGTATTTGTACATAAAGTGTATAACAATATAATATATATTAATCTCTAGATATACATTATATATATATATTCATAATCTTGAAATATCTAGTAACATCTTATGCAAGAAAGGGCTCTATGAATAATGCTGTAATGGGACATAGTCAAATAGATATATTTGATCAGCAGTTGGAAAGTATATCTGGGGATTTTGAAATCAGTGAGGAGCCTGGATTGAATTATTGGAGAAAGAAGTTTAAAAGTTGAGCATAACTGCAAGCAAACTTTCTGCAGAAGGGCAAGAGGACCAGTCAAAGAAGTTGAAAAGTAGAATTAGAAGAATGCATTTGTGTCTGGCAAGGAGAGGGAAACCTAATTGTGTGCCCTGGTGGGTGAAGCAGGAACATATGGAACTAAAGCTCTTGAATTTGGATTGAGAATGCCAATACTGTCCTACAAGTGAGCCCCTTTGGACAAATGATGAAAACAGTCTGGGCAGCAAATAGTAGAAGTGTGAATGTGTGGTTAGAAAAAAAGCAGCAAATGCTAACTCTTCTCAGGTGAAATTATATTCTTAATATGATATCAAAGAGGGGTGGGGAATTCGTGAGCATTGCTGGAAATTAGGAGAATGCACCCCAAAGAGGAGGAGGAAATGGAAGGAAACTGAAGTGGAGACAGAAGCCAAAGTGGACCATAGGATGCAGGAGAGCCACATACTCTTCTAAGACAAAAGGTAGAAATAGAGGCTGAGGTGCTTCAGGTTAGCCTTATTCCCCTTTGGCAATTCTTAGCCGAGACGCTCATAAACATTTAATTCCACAGGTAAAAACCCCACCTACTGCAAAATTTCTTATCATTACTGTTGACTCTGAAGCATAACATTTAACTTTAAATTCTCTTTTCACCATTTATTAATTTTAATAGTAGAATCCAACATTTATTTATTGAGGGGTGAGAGATACATAGTGAGTGATTATACCCTTATCATTACTGAGTGTATGGTCTAGAATGAAATTCAAAGGAAATTAAAATATTTCAGATAATTAAAAAATACAGAAGGATAAATCCACTTCGTCATTAGACAATCAGAGTTAAGTCCCCGACCTATGCATACTCCTCATTCTGCCAACTCGGTAGTTACGTAAGTAGAAATTATTTCACTTGGTGTTGATATTTTATAATTATTATCAATATTTCAATATTTTTCAAATAGAAAAGAAAAAATCTCACGAAACCTGGGTTTCAAATATCTTATATGAGCCACAATACATTTATTTTAAAGGAATCAATTTCGATTAAAAACCCATAAACATTCTATTTCTTGGGGGCTTAACTGAATTTTCCTCAGACATAATTTTCCATGGATATGTTTGGATAATTGTCTAAGAATTGATGTTTTAAGTATTTTGATGGAATGATGGACTATTGTTGGTAATAATGAATACTTTATACAGTGTCTCTGCAACAACCACTAATTAGCTTCATTATAGCCCACAGTTAATTCCTGCGAATAACTTATGTAAATGATGAAACTCTAGTAGTTTTTTTTCTGAATTCCCTAACAATGAGATTTTGAGAGTAATAAGTGTGGCAAATTTCTGACAGCAGGTACATGTCTTTGTTGCATTTTCAGAAAGGAATAATCCAAATACTAGAATTTATTTAGCTGTGGAGGTTTTTCCTATTCCAAAATCTCTGAAAGTATAAACTGAGAAAAGCAGGCTAAAAAGAGCTTCACATTTGATTTGCATCTTAAGAACAAAGAAACAAATGAAAATGTGACTATTGTCTTTATCTTCACGGTTATTGTGTGCAGTATCCTTCTATAATCTTTTCTCGTAATGAGGCTTAATAGCTGCCTTTGAGATATTAATGGAAATTGTCACAGACAAGGGAGATATTACTGCATCTAATGAAGTAAAGTAAGACTAAAAGGAAGGAAAAAGGAACAATAAGTAAAATCTGCACAAATAAAAAGAATTTAACTAGTTTCTAAAATTTAACCCTGTAGATGACTCTGACTTAAAAATATAATAAAGGAAATGCATTCCTAGTCAGTTTTCTAAGATATCCCCTGTCAAACACAACTGGCAGTTTATTTTCTTATTATTTTACATTTATGTGATGTTTAAAAACCTCTTTTTTTAAAAAACCTCAACTTTTTTAAAAACCTCAACTTTGCCCTAAAGAAAGACATTTTATATGGTTCAAAAGGCAAGTTGGATCATTAGATTTGTTGCAGCAAGAGGATAGATTCCAAGAAAAAAAAAAGCCAAATATTCAGGTAAAATAATGGTTAATAACATAAAGAATAATGTAATAATTTCAGTTGGATTGAATCGTATATTGAACAGATGTTTGGAAGGTTTCAAGTTTAAATCAATTTTTAATGTAATTATACTATCGACTCTGACTTCTTCAATACTCACCTTTGGGTTAAAGTACTTGAAAGAAAAGTTGACGCTTAGGTATTATAATTTCATAAATATACACTCTTTTCCTTGATTCTTGAAAATTGAGAGATGAGTAGCTGCCATTTGAGTGCTAGTGTATTGCCATCTGATTAAATGAAGGATGTACAATTGAGCTGTCAGGCAGAGAATTATGAGGTTAGTATATAAGTTATGATGGCAAGCAGACTTCTTTTTCTCAGGACATTCCCTGAGGAACAAATTGTAAATAACGCCATCCAAACTTCCTAAGAACAAGATGCATGCCAGGTTTCTGCCAGGATAGCAGTTGATGCCTAATTGAGCTCAGGATTGTTAAAATGTCTCCTTTTGTAGTCCTGAATAATGTAGAGCTAATCAACACATTCAGTTTCAGATTTGAAGTATCAGCTCCCTAGCAAAGATTCCTTCATGATTTGTCTTATTTTTTTTTTTTTAAATTAAAATTTAGGGCGCCTGGGTGGCTCAGTGGGTTAAAGCCTCTGCCTTCGGCTCAGGTCATGATCCCAGGGTCCTGGGATCGAGCCCCGCATCGGGCCCTCTGCTTGGCAGGGAGCCTGCTTCCCTTCCTCTCTCTGCCTACTTCTCCGTCTACTTGTGATCTCTGTCTGTCAAATAAATAAATAAATAATCTTATAAAAAAAAATAAAAATTAAAATTTAGAGACTGTTCTTAGCTTAACTCCTGTCTACATATAGGTGCTAAATTTTTATCAAAATTTATATGTAAATTGTTCATTGTACATATACAGCTATTCTCAATAAGAACTGACTGGGTGAATTGATTGGCCTTGAAAACTACATTCCATTTTAATCATATAATTTGGTTCAGGAGTGAAAAAACCTGATTCCTTGTCCATGGCTGTCTTCTTTTTTCTCTGAATTTCAGACATGTAGAACATTCCCGAAATTTTTAGACAGTTAATGCTTATCCCATGCTTAAGAAGAAATACTTATTTTTTCCTTCAACTGTGGATATTACAAACAGAGATTAGTGGACTCTCACTTCAGAGCTGTCAGTGTTGAAGAGGCATGAGCTATTAACATTCTATTGTAAGTGGTCAGAAGCTTCCTTTGGCATTCCTGTCAAAAGGCCACTAAACCTCCCAGTTTGTGTTGTTTTCACTGAGATAATCCATTCCTGTCTTTTTTGATTGGTTGGTGCCATTCAATATGCCACATTTACTAATGATACGAGGCAACCACTGAATCTCTTCTACTTTAAAAAAAAAGAAGATAAGTCTTAGATCAGGCTGTATTCATATTGATGTTCTGATATGGTTTACACAGAAATATTTTATTCTAGGAAAAATGGTATGAGAGGAAATGAATAATATGAGAACTACCTTGTATTAGTCAGATAAGATTAAGTATCACGCTGGTTTCATATCAGAAAAACTGTCACAAATATCAGAAGGTCATTCATCTAACTAACCACCAAGACAGAATTATGTGGAGCACTGACAGATGTCCAGAAGCTAGAATCCATTCTTTCCTGGCTCTATGCTTCCTCTAAATTAGATGATCAGAGCAGTCTTTATAACTGTCCTAAACTGGCATTTGTATATTTAAGGAGATAAATAACATTATACATTATCAGAAAACTATACATGTACTTTGGTCAACTTATTCAGTTAATTTACAAAGGATTATGTATTATTTACCAAATGTTCTAAATCTTATAACTGTACCTTGGCTAGATATCAAAAGGTAGAATGTGTTTTCATATTTTGAGTATATACCTATCACATAACAACAGTCTTATGAGACAATTACAATGAATTCTCTTTTTTTCCCCTTGGTTTTATTGAGAAATAATTGACATACATCACTGTGTAAGTTGAAAACATACAGTGTGATCATTTGATTTACATATACTGTGAAATGATTACCACAATATGGTCAGCCAATATCTGCCTTCTATACACACAATAAAAAGAAAGAAGAAAAGAAAAAAGGGGGAGAAAAATCTCTTGTGTTGAGAACTCATAGGATTTACTTTCTTAAGAACTTTTCCTGTGTATCATATGGCAGTATTAGCTGCAGTCATTTTTGGGTATATTAAATCCCTGGTACTTATCTGTCTTATAACCAGAAGCTTGTATTTTTGACCACTTTCCTCTTTCCACCCTGTGCCTCTAGCAAGTCTGATCTCTTTTTCAATGAGTTTTTTTGTTTTGTTTTGTTTCAGATTCCACATAAAAGTGAAATCATAAGTATTTGTCTTTCTCTGCCTCATTTATTTCACCTAGCATAAAGTCTTCAAGGTCCAACTAGTAATGCTGAGCATTTTTCATGTTCCTGTTGACCTTTTGTTATCTTTTTTTAGAGAAATATCCATTCAGGTAATTTCCCATTTTTAATTGGGTTATTATTACTTTTCCTCTATTGCTATTGAGTGTATGAGTTCTTTATATATTTTGGATATTAACTACTTTTCAGATATATGGTTTGCAAATATTTTTCATTGCATAACTTGTTTTTTCACCTTGTTGATAGTTTCTTTTCCTGTGTAGAAGTTTTTTAGTCTGATGTAATCTGATGTTTATTTCTTATTTTGTTACTTGTGCTCTTGGTGTATACCCAAAAAATCATTATCAAGACCCATGTCGAGGAGTTTATTCCTATGTCTTCTTGTAGGAGTTTTATTTTTCAAGTTTTACATTCAAGTCTTTAATTCATTTTGCGTTAATTTTTGTGAGTGATATAAGATATGGTTCTAGCTTCATTGTTTTACGTGTGGATATCCAATCATTCCAAAACTATTGAACAGACTCCATTGAGTATTCTTGGCTCCCTTGCCAAATATTTTTTTTTTAAAGATCTTTTGTTTATTTATTTAACACAGAGAGAGAAATAACAAGTAGGCAGAGAGGCAGGCAGAGAGAGGGGGAAGCAGGCTCCCCGCTGAGCAGAGAGCCCAACGTGGGGCTCGATCCCAGGACCCCGAGATCATGACCCGAGCCGAAGGCAGAGGCTTAACCCACTGAGCCACCCAGGTGCCCCTCCCTTGTCAAATATTAATTGACCAGATATGCTTGGGTTTATTTTGTGGCTTTTGATTCTGTTCTATTGGTCTTTTCTCTATTTTTATGCCAGTACCATACTGTTTTGATGACTATAGCTTTATAGCATAGCTTAAAATCAGGAAAGGTGAGTCTTCCTGCTTTGTTTTTTTTTTCTCAGTATTTCTTTGACTACTCTGGGTCTTTGTGGTTCCATATAAGTTTTAGATCAATGAGATAGAGACTAGAGATACAGTAGAACACATCAACAAAACTAGAAGCTGGTTTTTTTGAAAGAATCAGTAAAATTGATAGATCACTAGCCAAATTAATCCAAAAAGAAAAGAGAGAGGATCCAAATTAATAAAATTATGAAGGAAAAGGGAGAGATCACGACTAACACCAAGGAAATAGAAACAATCATCAGAAATTATTATCAACAGTTATATGCCAATAAGTTAAGCAACCTAGATGAAATGGATGCACTCCTGCAAACCTATAAACTTCCAAAACTGAATCAGGAAGAAATTGACAACCTGAATGGACCAATATCTAGTAATGAGATTGAAGCAGTAATCAAAAACCTCCCAAAAAACAAGAGCCCGGGAGTTGATGGATTCCCTGGAGAATTCTACCAAACATTCAAAGAAGAAATAATACTTATTCTCCTGAAGCTGTTTCAAACAATAGAAACAGAAGGAAAATTTTCAGACTCTTTTTATGACGCCAGCATTACCCTGATCTCCAAACCAGGCAAAGACCACACCAAAACGGAGAATTTTAGACCAATATCCCTGATGAATATAGATGCTAAGATTCTCAATAAGATCTAGCTAATAAGATCCAACAGCACATTAAAAAGATTATCCACCATGACCAGGTGGGATTCATCCCTGGGTTGCAAGGATGGTTCAACATTCACAAATCAATCAATGTGATAGAACAAATCAATAAGAGAAGAGAGAAGAACCACATGGTCCTCTCAATTGATGCAGAAAAAGCATTTGACAAGATACAGCATCCGTTCCTATTAAAACGCTTCAAAGTATAGAGATAGAGGGAACATTCCTCAACTTCATAAAATCTATCTATGAAAAACCCACAGCGAATATCATCCTCAATGGGGAAAAGCTGACAACCTTCCTTTTGAGATCAGTAACACGACAAGGATACCCACTCTTGCCACTGTTGTTCAACATAGTACTAGAAGTCCTAGCAACAGCAATCAGAAAATAAAAAGAAATAGAAGTTATTCAAATTGGCAATGAAGAAGTCAAAGTCATTGGAATCTTGATAAGGATTGCATTGAATCTATAGATGGCTTTTGGTAGTATTGACATTTTAATAACATTAATTTTTCTAGCCATAAACATGGATACTTTTCTCCTTATTTATGTCTTATAGTTTTCAGAGTAGAGATCTTTCACCTCCTTATTCTTAACTGTTTTATTGTTTTTGATGTATTGTAAATGGGATCAATTTCTTTGGTTCTTTTTTCAGAAAATTCATTGTTAGTGTATAGAAATGCTACTGATTTTTGTATGTTAATTTTGTGTCCTGAAACTTCAATGAACTCATTCATTTGATCTAACAATTTTTGGTTGAGTCTTTAGGATTTTCTTCACATACAATTATGCTATCTACAAATGAGGACAATTTTACTTCTTCTTTTCCAATTCTGATACCTTTTACTTCTTTTTCTTGTCTTATTGCTGTAGCTAAGGCTTCTATACCATGTTCAACAAGAGTGGTGAGAATGGACACCCTTGTCTTATTCCTTATCTTAGAAGAAAAGCTTCCATAACTTTCATCATTAAGTATGATGCTAGCTGTGGGCTTGTCATATATGTCCTTAATTTTGTTGTCAGATGTTCTTTCTATGCCTAATTTGTTAAGTTTTTATAATGAATGGATGTTGAGTTTTGTGAAATGCTTTTCCCTTGTCTATTGGGAAGACCATGTGATTTTTTTTTCTTTCATTCTATTTCTGTGATGTATCACACTGATTGATTTGCCTATGTTGAAGCATCCTTGCATCCCAGGGATAAATCCCACTTGATCATGGTGAATGATCCTTTTAGTGTGCTGCCGAATTTGGTTTGCTAGTATTTTATTGAGACTCTTTGCATCTATATTCATTAAAAATAGTGTCCTGTGGTTTTCTTTTCTAGTAATGCCCTTTTCTGGTTTTGGTATCAGAATAATGCTGGCCTTATAAAATGAGTTTAGGAGTGTTTCATCTTTTTCAATTTTGGGGAAAGTTTGAGGATTTATATTAATTCTTCATTAAATGCTTGGTAAAATTCACTGGTGAAACAGTTCGGGCCTTTCCTTTCTTTGTTGGGAGAATTTTAATTATTCATTCAGTCTCTTTGTTCATAATTTGTCTATTCAGATTTTCTCTTACTTCCTGATTCAGTCTTGGTAAGCTGTATGTTTCTTAGAATGTTTTTATTTCTTCTAGGTTACACAGTTTGTTGTTGTATAGCTGTTCATAGTAGCATTTTATGATCATTTAGATTTCTGTGTTATCAGTTTATAATGTCTCCTTTTTCATTCATAATTTTGTTGATTTGAGTCCTTTCTCTTTTTTTCTTGGTTAGTCAGCTATGGATTTGTTAATTTTATCTTTTCAAAGAAAACTTTTAGTTCAGTTAATCTTTTCTATTGTTTTTCTCTTCCCCATTTCATTTATTTCTGCCCTAATCTTTACTATTTTCTTTCTTCTGTTAACTTTGGGCTCAGTTTGTCTTTTCTGCTTCCTAAGGGTTTAGAGTTAGGTTATTCATTTAAGATCTTTTTTACTTCTTAATGTAGGCATTTTTTACTATAAACTTCCCTCTTGTAACTGCTTTTGCTGTATCCCACAAGTTCTGGTATGTTGTGTTTCCATTTCATTTGTCTCAAGAAACTTTTTTATTTCCTCCTTAATCTTCTTTGATATATTTATTGTTTGAGACACTGTTGTTTAATTTCAATGTGTTCCTGAATTTTCCGGTTTTCCTCTTATTAATTTCTAGGTTTTTGCCATTGTAGTTAGAGAGGATACTTGGTATCCTTTAAATCTTGAATTTGCTAAGACTTGTTTTGTGGTCTGACCTATGTTCTATCCTAGAAAATGTTCTATGTGCACTTAAGAGGAATGTGTGTTCTGTTGAATAGAATGTTCTGTTTATGTCTGTTAGGTCTATTTAGTCTACAGTGTTGTTCAAATCTGCTTTTTCCTTATTGATTCTGTCTATCAGAATTGAATTATCAATTCACTTTTGAGAGTGGGGTATTAAAAGCTCCAACTATTACTGTATTATGGTTTATCTTTCCTTTTAGCTCTGTTAGTTTTTGTTTTATATTTTCAGATGATATAAAATTTGGCACATAAATATTTATAATTATTATATCTTTTGGTATATTGGCCCCCTTTTCATTACATCATGACCTTCTTTATATCTTTTCACCATTTTTAGCTTAAAATCTATTTTGTCTGATATAAACTACCCATGCTTTTTTTTTTTTTTTAAAGATTTTATTGATTTATTTGACAAAGAGAGATCACAAGTAGGTAGAGAGGCAGGCGGGGGTGGGTGGGGAACAGGCTCCCCGCCAAGCAGAAAGCCCAATGTAGGGCTTGATCCCAGGACCCAGAGATCATGACCCAAGCCAAAGGCAGAGGCTTAACCCACTGAGCCACCCAGGCACCCCTACCCATGATTTTTTTGAGTGACCATCTTCAGGAAACACCCTTTTCTCTCTCAGTCTATATTAGTCTTTAAGACTAAAACACATGTTTTGTGGGCAGCATGTTGTTGATCTGGTTTTTTGTGTTTGTTTGTTTTTTGTTTGCTTTTTATCCATTCAGCCATTCTATGTCTTTTAATTGGAGAATTGAATCATTTATATTTAAAGTAATTATAAATAGGTAAGAACTTACAATTGCCATTTTGTTAATTGTTTTCTGATTATTTTGCTGATCCATTATTCCTTATTTCTTATCCTGCTATTTTTATTTTGTATGTGTTCTGATGTTTTTTGGTATCTGTATGCTTGGACCTCTTTACCTTGTTCTTTTGCATAGTTACTATTGAATTTTCCCTAATGGCTACCTTGAGGCTTATATAAAATACCTTAAACTTATAACACCTATTTTGAACTGATAACAAATTTGAAGACAATTCATGAACTTTATACTTTTGCTTTTCTGTTCCCCCACATTTTACATTATTGTTATTATTATTATTATTATTTTGTATTGTGTAACTAGTAACAGTAGTTAAGTTTATTTTTGTGTCCTTATTTTAACTTTCAAGTTTGAGTTGTAAGTGAATTACACACCACTATGGCCATATTGCAGAATCTAATTATGACTGTATATTTACAATTACCAGTGATTTATACACTACTTTTATGTTTTTATGATGTTATTAGTTTTCTTTTACTTCTACTCAAAGAATTCCCTGTAGCATTTCTTGTAAGTCAGGGGTGGCAGCAATGAACTCTCTCAGCTTTTGTTTGTTTATTTGGGAAAGTCTTTATCCCTCCTTTATTACTAAAGAACGAATTTGCCAGGTATAAAGTTCTTGGATGATGATAATTTTCTTTCAGCATTTTGACTATGCCGTCCCTTTCTCTCATGACTTGAAAAGTTTCTGTTGAGAGATCTACACACAAGTCTTATAGAGGGTTTCTTTGTATGTAACTGCTTTTCCTTTCTTTTGTTGTTTTTATTTTATTTTATTTTTTTTTAAAGATTTTATTTATTTATTTGACAGACAGAGATCACAAGTAGGCAGAGAGGCAGGCAGAGAGAGAGGGGGGAAGCAGGCTCCCCGCTGAGCAGAGAGCCCGATGCAGGGCTCGATCCCAGGACCCCGAGATCATGACCTGAGCCGAAGGCATAGGCTTCAGCCCACTGAGCCACCCAGGCGCCCCTCTTTTGTTGTTTTTAAACTTCTTTTTTATCCTTGACTTTTTGACAGTTTAATTATAATGTGCCCAATGTAGCCATCCTCAGGGTCAATATGTTTGGGCTACTTTTTGCCTCATGGTTTGAATGTCAAGTTCTCTCCCCAGATTTGGGAAATTTTAGCCACTATTGCTTTGAGTATGTTTTCTATTTCTTTCCTTTTTCCTTCTTTTTCTGGAATTCCCATAATGCAAATATTGTTTCTATTCATTGTGTACCACAATTCTTCACTTTTAATTTTTTTTTTTTCTTTTTGCTCTTTTACTAGGTAATTTCCAATAGCTAATCCTTTAGGTCACTGATCACTTCTGTATGGTCAAGCATACTTTTTTTTTTTTTTAAGATTTTATTTATTTATTTGACAGACAGAGATCACAAGTAGGCAGAAAGGCAGGCAGAGAGAGAGGGGGGTGAAGCAGGCTCCTTGCTGAATAGAGAGCCCAATGTGGGGCTCGATCCCAGGACCCCGGGATCATTACTTGAGCTGAAGGCAGAGGCTTTAATCCACTGAACCACCCAGGCACTCCCTAAGCATACTTTTGAAACTATTTATAGAATTATTCAGTTAGTTATTATACTTTCAACTCTATGATTTCTGTTTTGTTTGTTTTTTGATGGTTGTCATTTCCACGTCAAAGTTCTCATTATGCTCATGCACTGTTTTCTTAGTTTTGTTTAGTCATATGTCTGTGTTTTCTTATGGTTCTCTAAACTTATTAAAGGGGTTATTCTCAATTCTTTGTTTGACAATTCATAGATCTCGATTTCTTTAGGGTAAGTTATTGGAACTTCATTAGTTTTCTTTGGTAGTATCATATTTACTGATTTTTCATGATCCCTAATTCCTTGTTTGTATCTGCACATTTGAGTAATTGGGTACTTCTTTCAGACTTTATAGGTAACTTTGGCAGAGACAGTTCTTCACAAGTTAGCTCAGTTTGGGTTTCTTGGTGTATCTGCTGGTAATATCCGTGGGCAGATGGGAGCCTGCTATCATGGTCTGTTTTGGGTTGAGGTAACTGTTGAGCTCTGAGATGGGGATGGGTGGTGTGCCCCTGGCTAAGAGCAATTGGATAGGACTACTGGCTTAGTTTTATATCCTAGTGAGGTTACAGGATGGGCCCCACACTTGCCTGGATTCTCTGGTCAGATTTACCGGCCAGGACTGGGTACTACATTCAGTAGTAAATGAGGCTGTGAGTTAGCCTTCCTGCCCTAGGAGGGCATCAGGATGGGACTCAGGGCCTGTATAGCTCACTGTTTGGGAACTTGAATAAGACCAGACTGTACATTATCCTCCCTGGTTGGGTGAAGCCACAGGGTGTGCTCAGGAGACAGGGAAATACATGGATTTTGTTCTCTGTTCAAGTGTTACTGTATGTAGGGCCACTGAATAGATTACACAGCTTCCAGGGTGCTGTAGTCAGTTTTCCTGTTTGAACAACCTAAAGACTGTATTTAATGATCAACAGGGCCATGAATTAGATTTCCTGCACAAGGGCAGGAGGAGAAGCAGCTCTAAAGCTGATAAAGGTCTCTGTTTGGTGGCTAACTCAAGCTGACCTGTGCCCCAAGTTCCCTGACCAAAAGGGACACTGGCTTTGTTGTGCATATCAAGTCTGCCCACTCACCTCTCAACTCAAGTGCCATGGGACTGCACAGATTCCAGGAGTTGTCTCTAGTCCTTCTCATCAGATAGGGCCAGAAGATACTCTTCACAACAGAGGTGCTATGTCTCAGCTCTTTTGCCTGGATGGGAAGAAGGGCTACTCCAGGCTACTCCCAAATAGGCTTTGCCAAATAGGCTATCTGATTGGGAAGGGCTGGGAACTACCCTCAGTCATGAATTGATCCCCTTGCCCTTACATAGCACAGAAATGCTCCACATCTGGTACTGGTTTTGCTCTGGGGAAATCAGCTCTGCTTGCCCTCCTCTTGGCTCAATTGCAACTGGACTGCATAACTTCCAAGAGTTGTTTCTAGCTCTTCTGCTCAGGTGGCGACAGAAAATATTCTCCACAGTGGGTGGGACTTGTGATTTAGCTCTTTGCCTGAGCATCAGCAAACTAGGCTTTAGACAAGCAAAATTCATTTGAGTTCTGAATCAGGCAGATCTGTACCCCACTGAGTTCCTGGTCAGAGTGCACCCTTACTTTGGTTTGCAGATATGCAAAACCTTCAGCTGGAATTACTATTTGGATACTGCCAGTAGGAACTTAGTCTGCCCAGATTTGAGTACTGGTTGTTGCAAGCTCCTCCCCTCTTCATCATAGTCAGAGTTCCAGTAGCTAAGCCCCCCAAATTTTCCTGAAATCCTCATGGGGCAAGCATAGAATAGGGTTTCCTAAAAAGCAACCCACAATACTGGTAGACCTAAATATCTTCTCTTTTTCTCTTTTCTCACTGGAAGAACTGGAGGCTCAGGGGAAGCCTCTCTGCACTGGCCTGGAAGAGGGTCTATATGCTCAATGTATAGCCTCTTCTTTTACTGTTCGAGTGTAGTCTACCTTGGTCTCTGAGGTGCACGGGGGTTGTTCCAGCCTACGCCTACGCTCTCAGTGGTGATTTGTACTTAAATATCTGCTGGTTATTCTTCTTTGAAGGGAAGCAATCTATGATGTTATTTTGGTAATTTTACTCAAATTTATTTTTAAATTAATTAGTTAATGTTTATTTCATAAATGATTTTTGTGTGCTTATTTTATGATAAGCACTATGCTAGACATTTGAGCTAAAACTGTGAACACATGAGACAAAAAAATTCCTAGCCTATAGAATTTGCAATGCAGAGAGGAAATAGAACCTTAATAGATAAATACAGTATATCAGCTGATGATGAGTGCTATGAAGAAATATAAGCTGTGAGTGGGGAAAAGAAGGGTCCAACAAGGGAATACCCTATTTTATCCAACTCTTAAGGTAGAATGAGATTGACTTTTCAGATATGAGAAATTTAGTTGAGCTATTAGGTAACTCAAATTTAGTTTTTTCTTTACTTTATTGTCAAGCTTTTATATTTGCTAATTATTTAAGCTCTGATCTAAATCTCCCACTATTTCATGTTGCTAACATATTTATGCAAATTCTGTAATCTTCTTCAGGGAAGGAAGGAAGGTTTTTGACAACAGCTAAACAATTACCTGATTTCATTTAGATTTAGTCCTCTTTTGAGTCACATTGAGCTCTAAATCTCACTCCATTCTGTTAATTTCAAATGCATTCCAACTTCTGACAGATAAACAGACAAAGAAAAAGAAAAGAATGGCGTTTTGAATACTGTGACTATATTCTTTTTGATATTAGAATTCTAATGAAAAATGCAAATCTTCATAAACAAAACTCTATTTTCTATTGCCTTCACTGAAAGCAACTCTAATGAAATAGATTCCATTTTAAAATTAGTTTTTTTGTGACCACAGAAGACTGATTTTGTGGACTCTGAGGAGCCAGACTAATTGTGACCCAGTTACAACAGGACAGCTTTGCTTTTATTAAATGATGTCCAAGGTTAATGTCAGACAGCATAGATCAACCTCTGTCCTCCACTTAGCTTCAGTGAGAGTTGTCTGAGTATATAGGGTGTAAATTTGGCCCTAGAAGTCTAACAGACAGTGGAGTAACCTAGACTACTCTTTTAGGATCTAGTGATTGTTTTTTAAAAAATTAGTTAAATTCTTTGGCAGGTCCCATACATTACCCCTTCCCCCCTTCTTTGGAATGTAAGTGACTTTCCCTTGAGGGATAAATTATTTTATAGAAATTCTCATATACATTTCTTTCGAACAATATCGGCCTTTTTAAACAGAATGCACCATAAAGATTTTTATACAAAAGAAATAAAACCTCACTTTGCTCATGATATGTAAAACATTTTAATTTATACTTCTTGAATTTTAAAATTTAGTTATTTAATTCACAATTTTAGTGGATTCCAATTTTTACCAGAAACACTTATATACTTGTTAATTAAATAAGTTTTCTAAATAATTATCAAACTTTTTACAACATATAATTCTATGTAGAAAAATAAATAAATCTATTTTTTCTTCTTCCATCTTCTGAAGAATAAATTGTTATATAAAATTAATTTTTCTTCTCATCATAATTAATTACATACAAAAGATTGTAAGGTAATAATAAACATGTGGTGATGAGATTAAGGGACATTACAGCTATATTTAGTTTACATGTTTCTGTTCTTTTCCACTGATAGTCAATTTTTAATCTTCAATAATTTATAAATAGCCTCATATAAAATATGTAACTTTTCTATTATGGAGAAATATTCTACTCTGCAGAGAAAATAAAATAGAAGCTATTTATAATAAAAATAGACTGTTCAAATATTTAATTGAATCTCTGACAGTGCTTGTTTGAACACTTTCACCCGTACCCCCTTATCAAATGAAAATAAAAACAGTCATATCATTAATATAAACATCCTGGAAAATTAAACAAAGCTTATTAATGCTGATGCATTGATTTGAATAACAACCAAACATACCTAAGACATTTTATTTTATGATTGGAATATTTTCTCTGCCTTGGGATAAATAAAATATATTTTGATGTAAAAAGATTTAGTTCATCTATCTTAACAAGTTAAGATACAACTTTCATGCATTCTTGGATTTAATAAACATTTATGGCAATGAGCTTTATACTGAGATGTGGGCTAAAAATATGTATGAAGAATCTCCTACACAATATGAAAGACAAGCAATGAAACTCAATGCCTTCACTGAAATCAACTCTAATGTATTGTATGTATGAAGGTATGATGCAATTGTGCAATAGCAAAAATATGAACAACATGGTACAAGAATTTAATAAGTGGAGCAACTTTGCATAGTAGATCAAAGAGGATTTGACACTAGAGATAATACCTTAGTTGTGCCTTGAAAGATAACTAGAAGTTTACCAGGTAGAAAGCTGAGTAAAGGGTGAGTCAAGGTGACAACTCACAGAGCAAGAAAAAGAAGTCGGGATCCAGAGAAGTGGGCAAAGCCGACATATTCAGAGCACAGAGTAGTTTGATGTAACTGAAGCTGCAGCTTCACCTTAGAGGGACCAGGCCCAGGATATATCACGAACGCTTTTATGAATTTATTCACTCAGAAAAATTGGTAAAGAATCCAAGTAATTCTCAAGTATTATGTTGTGTCCCTCAAAATATACCAAATCATGGGGGCACCTGGGTGGCTCGGTGGGTTGAGCCTCTGCCTTCGGCTCGGGTCATGATCCCAGGGTCCTGGGATCGAGCCCCACATCGGGCTCTCCGCTCAGCGGGGAGCCTGCTTCTCCCTTCCTATCTGCCTGCCTCTCTGCCTACTTGTGATTTCTCTGTCAAAAAAAAAAAATATATATATATATATACCAAATCATGAAACAGTTATTCTACAAATTGCAGCTTTCAAGTAGAAATGACAAAGGTGTAGATGTTATACTCAAAGGATAAGAAAAGCCAACACATTAATGTTGGTTTCATTAAACATTTGGAAGTAAAAACAGTGTACCCCTTGTTTATTCTCTTGTTTTCTTGTGTTGTATTCACTGTAGATGAAACAGATATGTAATCAAAATTAAAAGCTTTTGTACAGCAAAGGAAACCATCAACAAAATGAAAAAGCAACCGAATGAATGTGAGATTTGTTTTTTTTTTTAAGATTTTATCTGTTTATTTGACAGAGATCACAAGTAGGCAGAAAGAGGGGGAAGCAGGCTCCCTGTGGAGCAGAGAGCCCAATGTGGGGCTTGATCCCAGGACCCTGAGACCATGACCAGAGCTGAAGGCAGAGGCTTAACCCACTGAGCCACCCAGGTGCCCCTGAATGTGAGATTTTTGCAAACTTCTACAGTTCAACACTGAAGAAAAAAGAAAAAGAAAAAAAAAAAAAAGGTACCCGAAACAATCTGATTAAAAAATGGTCAGAGGATCTGAATAGACATTTTTCCAAAGACAACATACAGATGTCAATAGACACATGAAAAATGCTCGATCATCTGATCATCAGAGAAATGTAAATCAAAATCACAATGAAATATCACCTTGAGCCTGTCAGAATGGCTAAAATCAAAATGACAAGAAATAACAAGTGTTAGCAAGGATGTGGAGAAAAATTAATCCTTGCACACTGCTGGTGGGAATATAAATTGGTACAGCCATTGTGGAAAACAGTATGGAGTTTCTGCAAAAAAAATAAAAAATAGAGATGCCATACGATTCAATAATTCCACTACTGGGTATTTACCCGAAGAATATGAAAACATGAATTCAAAAAGGTCCATACACCTCTATGTTTATTACAACATTATTTACAATAGCCAAGATATGGATGAAACCTAAGTACTCATTAATAGATAAATGGATAAAGAAGATGTGGGATATATATACACATATAAAAAAAGAAAGAGATCTTGCTATTTGCAGCCATAAAAGAAGGATGAGATCTTGCTGTTTGCAACAACAGGGATAGAAATAGAGGATATTGTGTTAAGAGATATAAGTCAGATGGAGAAAGACAAATGCCATATAATTTCATTTATATGTGCAATCTAAAATACAAAACTAATGAATAAACAAACAACCAAAAGTAGCAACAGATCCATAAATACAGAGAATGAACTGATGTTTGCCAGGGGGGAGGGAAGTGAGGGAATGGACACAGTGGGTGAGGAAGAGTGAGAGATACAGACAGTTATGGAACGAATAAGTGATGGAACTAAAAGTTAAAGCATAGGGGAATATAGTCAATAATATTACGGTAGGGTTGGATGGTGACAAATGGTAGCTACACTTGTGGTGAGCATAGCGTATAGAGATGTGGAACCACTGTTTTGTACACCTGAAACTAAGGTGTAACATTGTGTGTCAACTATACTCAAAGAAAAAAAAATGTAAAGATTTTATGTATTTATTTGACAGACAGAGAGATCACAAGTAGGCAGAGAGGCAGGCAGAGAGAGAGGAGGAAGCAGGCTCCCTGCTGAGCAGAGAGCCCGATGTGGGGCTCGATCCCAGGACCCTGAGATCATGACCTGAGCCCAAGGCAGAGGCTTTAACCCACTGAGCCACCCAGGCACCCCAAGAAAAAAAATTTTTAAAAGAAAGATATGCAATCAATCTTTGGGGAAGAACACGCAGCATGGTTCTAATAGTTTCAGTACATATTGATTGAGTACATCTTAAGATCCAGAAGTCAGAGGTACACATATGGATAATATATGCTTCTGACCTTGAGAATTTTCTGATCTCCCAAAGAGGAGAAATAAACAGATAACTTCAAGGTACTGAGGTAAGTTATAAAACAGGAACACCACAAGCAGGATGCCTGGGAGTACAGAAAAGAGTCTTCCAGACATTTAAGCAAGACTGCTTGGATGAAGTCCCGCTCAGCTCAGTGTAGAAGAATATATTGTGAGCACCGTTTAGTAGAAAGAGACTAAGCAAAAGGAAGGAAAGTCTGTGGCATCTGCAGGAACACACAGAGTTTGATATTCTTAGAGTGTCAAGTGTGAAGTAGATGGAGGAGCCTAGAAGTTTGAAGCTATGGATCTAGACAGGAATCAGTCAAAACAGAAGGAGGCTTATCTCCATCTTAACAGAGTTTGGAATTTGTACACTGGGTACTGAGACATTAAGTGGTTTTCGGGAAAGTTAGGGCATAATTGTATTTGTATTTTAAATCGATGTCTAGCTGCAGTGTGTTGCTGGTCTGTGTAGTAATGGGAAAAAGATTCCAGGCTCTAGGACTGCAAGAAAATTATACATGTTATCCGTTACTCGGCACAATCACTTGCAAGCTAAGCAGGTGCTCCATAAATTTTTGTTGAATAAATGAATGAATAAACAGTTTGGGGGTTATTGATGAGAAAGACAAGCCTGAATCAGAGCTGTGGTAATTGGGAGAGGAGAGAAAAAGGATATGCATACAGGAAAATTTGCTAGGAATTAAAGGTTAACAAAATATGCTAATTAGTTCTGAGAGGGAGAAAGAGAAATTTAGAATGATTCAAGGGCTTGAGGAAAGGGAACATTTTTGGTTATGTTGATTTTTAATTCTGATTGGAAGACAAAAGTAGGACACACATATTCTTGCTCTTAAAGATGGATTGATATTTTTGGCTCATATACACGCAGCATTAACGGGACTCCAGGAAAGTTATTGCTTGTTATCTGAATGCGCGTGCACACGTGTGTGTGTGTGTGTGTGTGTGTGTGTATCTGTGTGTGTTCATGTGACTATGTATAATACATATGCAAAGAGATTGTAAGATTTCCATGGGCAGAAAGTGTCTAATCCTTCATGAAACATCTACATCCGCTATACAGCACAGGCTTTTAACAAATATCTGTTAATCGCTTGGCATTATTGTTCCAACTTAAGTCAAAATTTCAAATAGTAGGTTTTTTAAAAATATAATTTTGTAATAGATATCATGATACATTTCTAGAATCTTTCTAAAATACTATCTTTACTATCCATCTTGTAGGAACTAGGTATAGGTGAAATGGTCTTATAATTTGTTCTTCATGGTACTTTGCTATGTTATCTTCATTAGTGCCTTGGATAGATTACCTTTATAATAAACTATGACCTAGAGTAATGAGGACAGACATATTGTCCTTGTCCTGCATTGCTGATTCCAGTTGGTATGTGGACTCTAACTTTAGAATCTAGGTCAATCAGCCCTTCCTCTTTATTATTCCAGTTTGTGGTCTCTGGCTTTCTACCATGACTTGACAGTTACCATTAGCCTTTTTGTCTTATTTCAAGGTATTTTTTAATGTACATGAAATATATCTCATAGTGCCTATTAATTTATTTAAGTACCTGTGACAACTTCAGCAGGGGTGAGATTACAGAAAAAAAAATCTTTCCTTTAGGAAAATGAGAAGAAAATATAATTCAGGAAAAAAAAGGACTGTACATTCTTTATTAAGGGGTGGGTTTTTTTTTTTCATGTAAAGAGAAAATTTGAATTTAGTTACACTTATGCATTGAATGAAAGTCTTTGCGCTTGTTGTCAAAAGGAATTTTGAAGGCCAAAAAATGAACCTAATTTGTATCTATAAATTAATATTATACTAGTTAACAAAAATACCTTGCACAGTTTGGCTAGTAGAAACTGGGTATACTGATGAACATAATGATGTAAAAACAATATAATTACTTTATGCTTAAATTTACTTATCCTCACACCTGAAATTTATTGCTGTAAGAGTGAATAATTTAATGTAGTCTTGTTTTTTGCCAGTGTCTGGAGGTAAAAATTCCGATAGAAACAAATAAACTCACCTTGAATGAGATGCTTCTAATATCACAAAATCAATAGTAATTTATAGTCCCATAACAATAACTAATTCAATGTGTTTCACTTGGGTAAGTAATTTAAACCTACAATATCTTTTCTGTCTGTTCCATAAAATGGAAAAAGAGTATATATATTTAAATATTCCTATTAGAAGTTGTTGGTAAATATATAACTACTTAATGTATAATTTATTCCTTACTTCTTTCCTAAATAGGCAAAATTCAATGGTGGGGGTGGGAAGAATAAAAATCCTAAATATTTTTTGAATAGATGAATTAGCAAGTAAAATCAATATTTTATAAGAGCAATGCATACTCTAAATATACATGTTTTTTAGATTTTTCATTTATTATAAAAATTGAAAGTATCAGAAACATATCTTCTCATCTTACAGATTTATGTAACTCTTATTTGAAGTTTTCTCCAAAACTGTGCTTGACTCTAGAAAACTTCCCTCATTATTTGAAATGCACATTTCAGAATAATTTCTTTAATCTACAAACATTGCAAATAAGAAAATAACTATAACTTAATACAACAAAGAATAATTCATGTGGGATCCCAAAATCAGATTTGTTCTTTATATAGCAAGAAGGGAGACAAGTGGATTAAGTATGAGTAG
Source organism: Martes martes (assembly GCF_963455335.1). Lineage (NCBI taxonomy): Eukaryota > Metazoa > Chordata > Mammalia > Carnivora > Mustelidae > Martes > Martes martes. The sequence goes on along the minus strand of NC_137892.1, from coordinate 128,922,801 downwards.
TATCTTTTCAGCCTGGGAAATTGTGTGGTCATGGAGTCATATATTTCTAATTGTATAAGTTGGCTCTGGGTTCAGGAAAATATCATTTGGATGTCCTTGTCCTGAGCATTTGGATTTTTTTTTTTTTTAAATATATGAGTCTCCTTTAAAAGCTTTCAGGCATGAGCCTTGGGGTAGTAAATCAAGTTTACCTGAGTGTGCATTATAACTGTCTAATCCATGAAAGTGATACTCTATTTGTTTTGTGATATTTGATTCCCTGTTAAATACTTTAAAATGGAGGTTCTTGTCTGGCCATGTGGTGTGAGGGTACTTAATATCTAAGAGGATTCAGTTGTCATGAATCTATTCAGAGGGTCTTAAAATACTCCTCTAGAGTGGAGTCATTTTGAAGACTAGTCTATTCATTGTCCATCTCTAAAAGGTAAAAGTTGGCAGTTATAATGTATCTTGAGGGACCATATATTTCTCCTCCTTCTGTCCAGTTCAAGTTTGAGAGCACTAAAATGGAGCTAGAAGGGGACGTTAGGAAAATTTAGGCTTACATACTGTTTACTAGCTTTTAGGATGTAAGTAAACTGGAAGCACTGTACTTGACACACTAATTAGATTTTTGGAATTATTTTATTAGGCAGAATGCATTCACTTAAATATATGTTATAAAGGGATAATATATATATATTATAAAGGGATTCTTCTTTCATTAAGAAATACTATTTATAAGAAGTAGAATATTGATATGGTAAAATAAAATTTATCTATGAAGAGAAAATAAAACCCAAAACAAAGCCAAATTTAAAAGTAGCTACACAGAATTTTAAAACATTTACGATTTGTGGCAGAGACAAGATGGCGGGGAAGTAGGAGGAGGCGCCTTTTCAACCTGCACCCTAAAGTGAGCTGATTACCTACCAAAGAACTCCGATCACCCATGAAATCAGCCTGAGATCAGAATTATACACGTCTGGATCTCTACGGGGGCCAGAAGACGCCAGTGGGCAGGTAAAGTGGAGTGGGAACGTCGGACTGATATCGGAAGATAAACAAAAGGGGAGGGAGCCACCAGAGGCGACCGACTGGAAAATAATACCCCAATACGAGAGTGCCCGGCATCTGGGGACCAGCATTAACTTGGAGTCTTGTTGAAAGCACTCAAAAGAGCAAAGACTCGCGCGGGGAAATTGTGGGAATCAGGGCGGATAGGGATAGGGGCTTAAGTCCCCAGACCCAGGGCAGCATCCCCTGGCGCTGAGCCAGAGAGTGCGGCGGAGAAACCTGGTCTTTGTCCCGGAGCCGCCAGTGCGCCCGAGAACGGGTAGAGTCCGGCTCCCGTGACGGGCTGGGAGCCACACCAGACGGCAGAACGCGCACCTTCCTGGAGATGCGCGCGTGCCTCAACCTCCCCTGAGAGAGGTGCACGAACGCCCAGCCTGGTGTTCTCGGACCCACGCGGCGATAGACCCACGCCGCGATAGAGCCGATAGAGCTGGAGGCGCCGCGCCCCAAACCATCCCCTGGGAGAGGTGCGCGCAAGCCCTGAGCTCTCAGCCCCAGCCAGCGGGAAAATCTCAGTGTGCGATCGCTGCTTGGAACCTCTCTGGCGGTCTGGAGCTGCCCAGACAGCCACAGCTGCCTTGGTTTTGCGTACAAGCAGGAGATCCTGCGTCCCCAGGGACCACGACTCAGAACCTGCTCTGCCAGCGGCCCAGCGGCTGCAGCACCTGCAGGGGAGCAGACTGAGGCTTCTCTCTGAGAGGGAGGTTGGGGTGCAGTTTTCTTTCCTCTAAACCTCCAAAAACCATCAAAAGCTGTCAAGGCGAGAGAAAAGAAGTGAACAAACATAAAAACCTCCAGAGAACAAAAACCTGAAAAAAACGTTTTTCTCAGAGCCCACCCCCTTGAGGGGGGTGGGAGGACTTAACTCAGGGAACATCATTGACTGAAAACCCACGTGGCAGCCCCCTCCCCCAGAAAACAAATCAGGAAAAAAAAAAAAAAAGACTACAAGAGAACACCCACCACTACTTCATAGATACAACTTTTATTTTTAATTCTTTCCCACTATTCAGGTTCATTTTTTTTCTTTTTTTATAGATAATTTTTTAACCTATTTACCATCACAGTGAGATGTCCAGTACATCAAATTCCATGATAAACTTCTAACCTGAATTTTTTTGATACATACACATGTGTTTTTCTTTTGCTTTTCTATTTTCTTAATTTTTAAAAAAATTTTTAATTTAGTTTAGTCCAGTTTATTCCTTTTTTATTTTTATTTTCTAACATTCATATAGAGTTAAACTTCAAGGTAACCCCCTTTCTCCAAGCAATGCTACCCCTATAGGTGAACCAATTTTTAATCCCCCTTTTTCTTAGGAAAGTTGAGTCCTTTAACAAAGATATCAAGATACATCCAGGAAGAATCAAAATAACCTTCCTCGCCCACACCGAGAATCTATAACCATGCTCCCATCTTTTTCTTCTGCCAGTGTCTCTGTGTATTTATGTTGGTCTGGATAGTATATAAATCTTATACTTGGGGTTCTTCTTGACGAGGCTCCTCCTTTTTTTTGCTTATATATATATTTTTTTTCTCTCGTCATATACTTTTATCAGTCTTTTTGTTTGTCTGTTTTTGTTTGTATACGTCATAAACCTTACCCTGGGGCCCATTTGGGCTGAACCTTCACTTTTATCTTCCCTTTTTTTCCTGTCTCTCTCTCTCCCTCTTTTTTCTTTTTCTTTTCTTTTTTCTCTCATTTGGGTGGGGAATCCTGAGTGCTCAGAAGCGTTCCAGGGTGCACCTTGACTGCACCACGGTCGATACATCCAGCTACATCTGTCCAGTCATCTCTCACCAAAATGACTAGGAGGAGGAATCCCCAACAGAAGAAAAATACAGAGGATGGGCCTTCTGCAACAGAGCTAACGGCTATCAACATAGACAATATGTCAGAAAGAGAATTCAGGCTAACAATTATCCAGGCAATAGCTAGGTTGGAGAAAGCCATGGATGACCAAACAGAATTGATTAGGGCAGAATTGAAAGCGACCAGAGAGGAGGTCCATAATGTTAGGGCAGAGCTGAAGGCCACCAGGGATGAGGTTCACAACGCTCTCAATGAGTTCCAATCTAATCTAAATTCTCTAAAAGCTAGGGTAACTGAGACAGAAGATAGAATTAGTGATCTGGAGGACAAACAAATAGAGAGAAAGGATCAGGAGGAAGCCTGGAACAAACAGCTTAGAAGCCACGAAAACAGAATCAGGGAAATAAATGATGCCATGAAACGTTCCAACGTCAGAATTATTGGAATCCCTGAAGGGGAGGAGAAAGAAAGAAGTCTAGAAGATATAGTGGAACAAATTTTTCATGAAAATTTTCCCAATCTTGCGAATGGAACAAGTGTTCATGTACTAGAAGTAGAAAGGTCCCCCCCCAAGATTATAAATTCAAAAAAAACATCCAGGCACCTCATAGTAAAATTGAGGAATCATAATTGTAGATACAATCTCTTGAAAGCCGCTAGGACAAAGAACCTCCTTACATACAGAGGAAAGCCCATCAGAATAACGTCAGACCTGTCCACAGAGACCTGGCAAGCCAGAAAGGGCTGGCAAGATATATTCAGGGCACTAAATGAGAAGAACATGCAGCCAAGAATACTTTATCCAGCAAGACTGACATTCAAAATGGATGGAGAGATAAAGAGTTTCCAAGACTGGCAAGGCTTGAAAGACTATGCAACCACCAAGCCGACACTGCAGGAAATATTAAGGGGAGTTCTATAAAAGAGGAAAAATCCTAAGAATAGCATTGAACAGAAATATAGAGACAATCGACAGAAAGAAAGACTTCAAAGATAACACAATGTCAATAAAAACGTATCTCTCAATAATCACTCTCAATGTGAATGGCCTAAATGCACCCATAAAACGACACAGGGTTGCAGAATGGATAAAACGACAGGACCCATCCATATGTTGTCTACAAGAGACCCATTTTGAACCTAAAGATACACCCAGACTGAAAGTGAAGGGATGGAGAAGCATCTTTCACGCCAATGGGCCTCAAAAGAAGGCCGGGGTAGCGATTCTCATATCAGATAAATTAGATTTTAAACTAAAGACGGTAGTCAGGGATACAGAAGGACACTACATCATTCTTAAAGGGACTATCCACCAAGATGATCTAACAATTGTAAATATCTATGCCCCCAATATGGGAGCAGCCAATTACATAAGAAAACTATTAATCAAGATAAAGAGTCATATTGATATGAATACATTAATAGTGGGAGATCTTAACACGCCTCTCTCAGAAATAGACAGATCATCGAAGCAGAAAATCAATAAAGAAATAAGAGCATTGAATGACACATTGGACCAGATGGACCTCATAGATATATACAGAACATTCCACCCTAAAACAACAGAATACTCATTCTTCTCAAGTGCACATGGAACCTTCTCCAGAATAGACCACATACTGGGTCACAAATCAGGGCTCAACCGATACCAAAAGACTGAGATGATTCCCTGCATATTCTCAGATCACAATGCTTTGAAACTGGAGCTCAATCACAAGGAAAAGTTCAGAAGGAACTCAAATACCTGGAAGCTAAAGACCACCTTGCTTAAGAATGCTTGGATCAACCAGGAGATCAAAGAAGAACTTAAACAATTTATGGAAACCAATGAGAACGAAGACACTTCACTCCAAAACCTATGGGATACAGCAAAGGCGGTCCTAAGGGGGAAATTCATAGCCATCCAAGCCTCCCTCAAAAAAATTGAAAAATCCAGAATACACCAGCTGTCTCTACACCTTAAAGAACTGGAGAATCAACAACAAATCAAACCAACTCCACACGTAAGAAGGGAAATAATCAAGATTAGAGCAGAGATCAACGAGGTAGAAACCAGAGATACAGTAGAACGTATCAACGAAACTAGAAGCTGGTTTTTTGAAAGAATCAATAAGATCGATAAACCATTGGCCACACTAATCCAAAAGAAAAGAGAGAAAGCCCAAATTAATAAAATTATGAATGAAAAGGGAGATATCACAACTAACACCAAGGAAGTAGAAACAATCATCAGAAGCTATTATCAACAGTTATATGCCAATAAGCTAAGCAACCTAGATGAAATGGATGCATTCCTGGAAAACTATAAACTCCCAAAATTGAACCAGGAAGAAATTGACAACCTGAATAGACCGATATCTAGTAACGAGATTGAAGCAGTGATCAAAAACCTCCCAAAAAACAAGAGCCCAGGACCTGACGGATTCCCTGGGGAATTCTATCAAACTTTCAAAGAAGAAATAATACCTATTCTCCTGAAGCTGTTTCAAAAAATTGAAGCAGAAGGAAAACTTCCAGACTCTTTTTATGAAGCCAGCATCACCCTGATCCCCAAACCAGGCAAAGACCCTACCAAAAAGGAGAATTTCAGACCGATATCACTGATGAATATGGATGCTAAGATTCTCAACAAGATCCTAGCAAACAGGATCCAACAGCACATTAAAAAGATTATCCACCATGACCAGGTAGGATTCATCCCTGGGTTACAAGGATGGTTCAACATTCGCAAATCAATCAATGTGATAGAACAAATCAATAAGAGAAGAGAGAAAAACCACATGATCCTCTCCATTGATGCAGAAAAAGCTTTTGACAAAATCCAGCATCCGTTCCTGATTAAAACGCTTCAAAGTATAGGGATAGAGGGAACATTCCTGAACTTCATCAAATCTATCTATGAAAAACCCACAGCAAATATCATCCTCAATGGGAAAAAGCTTGCAGCCTTCCCATTGAGATCAGGAACACGACAAGGATGCCCACTCTCACCACTCTTGTTCAACATAGTATTAGAAGTCCTAGCAACAGCAATCAGACAACAAAGAGAAATAAAAGGTATCCAAATTGGCAAGGAAGAAGTCAAACTCTCTCTCTTCGCAGATGACATGATTCTTTATATGGAAAACCCGAAAGACTCCACCTCCAAACTACTAGAACTCATACAGCAATTCAGTAATGTAGCAGGATACAAAGTCAATGTGCAGAAATCAGTGGCTTTCTTATACACTAACAATGAAAATACAGAAAGGCAAATTAGAGAATCGATTCCATTTACTATAGCACCAAAAACCATAAGATACCTCGGAATAAACCTTACCAAAGAGGTTAAAGATCTGTACTCGAGGAACTACAGAACACTCCTAAAAGAAATTGAAGAAGACACAAAAAGATGGAAGACCATTCCATGCTCTTGGATGGGAAGAATAAACATCGTTAAAATGTCTATACTGCCCAGAGCAATCTATACTTTTAATGCCATTCCAATCAAAATTCCACCAGTATTTTTCAAAGAGCTGGAGCAAATAATACTAAAATTTGTATGGAATCAGAAGAGACCCCGAATTGCTAAGGAAATGTTGAAAAACAAAAATAAAACTGGTGGCATCACGTTACCTGATTTCAAGCTTTACTACAAAGCTGTGATCACCAAGACAGCATGGTACTGGCATAAAAACAGACACATGGACCAGTGGAACAGAGTAGAGAGCCCAGATATGGACCCTCAACTCTATGGTCAAATAATCTTTGACAAAACAGGAAAAAATATCCAGTGGAAAAAAGACAGTCTCTTCAATAAATGGTGCTGGGAAAACTGGACAGCTATATGTAGAAGAATGAAACTTGACCATTCTCTTACACCGTACACAAAGATAAACTCGAAATGGATAAAAGACCTCAACGTGAGACAGGAATCCATCAGAATCCTCGAGGAGAACATAGGGAGTAACCTCTTTGATATCAGCCATAGCAACTTCTTTCAAGATATGTCTCCAAAGGCGAAGGAAATAAAGGCAAAGATGAACTTCTGGGACTTCATCAAGATAAAAAGCTTCTGCACAGCAAAAGAAACAGTCATCAAAACAAAGAGGCAACCCACGGAATGGGAGAAGATATTTGCAAATGACAGTACAGATAAAAGGTTGATATCCAGGATCTATAAAGAACTCCTCAAACTCAACACACACAAAACAGATAATCATATTAAAAAATGGGCAGAAGATATGAACAGACACTTCTCCAATGAAGACATACAAACGGCTACCAGACACATGAAAAAATGTTCATCATCACTAGCCATCAGGGAGATTCAAATCAAAACCACATTGAGATACCACCTTACACCAGTTAGAATGGCCAAAATTAGCAAGACAGGAAACAACGTGTGTTGGAGAGGATGTGGAGAAAGGGGAACCCTCTTACACTGTTGGTGGGAATGCAAACTGGTGCAGCCACTTTGGAGAACAGTGTGGAGATTCCTCAGGAAATTAAAAATAGAGCTTCCCTATGACCCTGCAATTGCACTACTGGGTATTTACCCCAAAGATACAGATGTAGTGAAAAGAAGGGCCATCTGTACCCCAATGTTTATAGCAGCAATGGCCACGGTCGCCAAACTGTGGAAAGAACCAAGATGCCCTTCAACGGATGAATGGATAAGGAAGATGTGGTCCATATACACTATGGAGTATTATGCCTCCATCAGAAAGGACGAATACCCAACTTTTGTAGCAACATGGACAGGACTGGAAGAGATTATGCTGAGTGAAATAAGTCAAACAGAGAAAGTCAAGTATCATATGGTTTCACTTATTGGTGGAGCATAACAAATAATATAGAGGACAAGGGTAGATGGAGAGGAGAAGGGAGTTGAGGGAAATTGGAAGGGGAGGTGAACCATGAGAGACTATGGACTCTGAAAAACAACCTGAGGGTTTTGAAGGGGCGGGGTGGGAGGGTGGGGGAACCAGGTGGTGGGTATTAGGGAGGGCACAGATTGCATGGAGCACTGGGTGTGGTGAAAAAACAATGAATACTGTTACGCTGAAAATAAATAAAAAATTAAAAAAAAAAAAACCTTTACGATTTGTTACCAAATGGTAATATACCATGCTAAATTAAAACTGAACTCAAACATAATAGAAACTTATCAAATACTCCAATTCAACTTGAGGGTTAGGTTTGTGACAAATCAGTACTTCCAACTATTTTGATTTCACACTTTGAATCAGGGTTTACATTTCTATGTTCACTTTCAGCATACATCAAATATCAGAAAACTATAATTATTTGACAGGAATTTATTTATTGCCTTCCAAATGGTGAATTCTATTCTAGGTCCTAGTTATGTAGCATTGAACAAGACATTTTTTTATTCCAAAATATTTATGAAGCACTTTTTACGCCTGATGTTGTTATTGGCCCTGGGGTTAAATAGCAGCATTGGGAGGGGAGGCAAAAATCTCAATCTTAATGGTTTGTGTGTATGTTGTGGGAAGGAAATTAGAAAATAGACAAGATAGTAAATAAATGTAAGTGGTTACATAGTAGTGAGCATTAATGGGGAACTATAAAGCAAGGGAGGGGTGTAGGGAGTGTGTAGTGGTTGCAGTGACAGGGTTTCCATTTTTGATGGGGTAGAGGGAAGTCCTCATGGAAGATATGAAATGTAAGTAAAGGCCTGGGAAGAGATATAAGCAAGTGAACCATGGAGACACAGCAAGGAAGTGTATTCAGGATGAGAGAAGAACAAGAACAAAGACCCCAAAGCAGATATCAGCAGGTGCCAATCTGACAAGGCTGACTATCTTAGAGGATAGTCAGAGAGGAATAAGAGTAAATGATGGGGCAGCTGATTCCTTAGAGCTTTGTGTACATTATAAGGACTTAGCTTCCACTTAGAGGGCAGTAGGAAGTCACTGAAGGGCTTTGAGTGGAAGAGGGATAAGATCTGAGTTTTATTTTAATGGGATCATTCTGGATGCTGGGTCAAGAATAGATTGAAAAGAGAACGGTGAAAACAGGAAGTCCATTTAGAAGGCATTTTAATAATTCACAGAGAGATGTGAATAGACCAGAGTGCAGAGGAAATGTTGGGTTCAAGGTGTGTTTAAAAGGTAAAGCATCAAAGTGAACTCGGCCATTTGGTTGTGGGATATCATGGAAACAGAGGAGGGGCATGGTGATGCAAAAGATCTTGGCCTGAGCAACTCAATACATGAATTTACCATTTCCTGAGATGAGAAGGACTCTGAGAGGAAGAGATCTGGCATGAAAATCATGAACTCAGTTTTGGCATGCTAAATTGTGAGTAGAAGTAGCTAGCTATTACTCTGGAATTCAGAGAAACCATTTGGGCTAGAGAATAAAAATGCCCTTATCATGATCATAAGAATATTTAATGCCATGTGTTTGGATGAGATCAGTAAGGTGGTGAGAATAGATTGAAAATAGAAATGGTTTCCTAACCGCTCTGTGAGCGACTGAAATATTCAGAGGTCTCAGTGATGAGAGGGAACCAGTGAATGGAACTGAGACGGGTTATTCTAACCAGGTACCTGGAAAATAAAGAAAGCAGTACATTGTCTTGAAGTTAAGTGAAGGATTATTTCAAGTACAAGGGGATGATCAACTATTTCGAATGGTGCTTAATCAAGCGACTTAAAAATTGGGACTCACCATTGGATTTTAAAATTTGGGCATCATTAGTGATCTTGATTTAAAAAATAGCAATAGAATCATTGGGGGGAAAGGTCCAATTCAAATAGGTTAAAAAGAAAATGAAATGGGAATAGAGATATTTAAGAAAGAGTTTGGGCTTTTCTTTCAAGGAGTTTTGCCATAAAGTAAAAGAAAGAATCAAGGAAGGATTTTTTTTTTCAAGATTGGTAAAAATAACATATTTGTAGATGTATAAGAAAGATCCAGTAAAGGTGGAATATTTAAGAGACACAGTCCTTCCCATCATGAAGGATATGAGATATAGTAATCTAGCAGTTACATAATTAAGGGCATAATCAGGTGCTATGATGTAAATAAACTGCTGTGAGAATGTAAGTGAAGGGATTAGATCATTTTTACTGAGATGTATGTGACTGGAAGGAACCAGTTGTATAATGATAACTTGAAATAGAAATATTCCAGGTAAAGAGACAAACTAAGTGTGAAGATCCCAAGTCTGGTTTTCCATACACGAAATGAAGCATCTTAGAGGCTGGTGGAAGGAATTTGCATTTTATTCTAAGAGAGTGAGAAGGCATTGGAAGGTTTTATAAAGTCGTGCTGATCACTATATGGAGAATGGACTCAGGAAAAAGACAGCTATAGGCATGAGAACTGGTTAGGCAGAGATGTCAATAGCTCAGATGAAGTTGATGGTGACATGGTTTAGAATGGACGTGGATAAAGACAGAATTTTAATTTTGTTTAAATAGAAACTAAGGCACCTGGTTGGTTCAGTCAGTTAAGGGTCAGACTTTTGACTTTGGCTCAGGTCATGATCTCAGGGTCATGAGATTGAGCCCCGAGTTGGGGTCACATTGGGCAAAGAGCCTGCTTGGGATTCTCTCTCTCTCTCTTCCTCTGCCCCTACCCCACCACACTTGAGAGTGCTCTCTATTAAAACAAATGAATAGAAACATTTAAATAAGCATTTTAGTGTACTCTTCACAATAACCTTACAGTTACACTAACTGGCATTTATCGAACACTCACTATTTCCTTAATGTTGTGGTAAGCATTTTATGAACAACATTTTATTTATTTTCAAATCATTTCTATATGATACCCTAATTATCTTCATTTTGCAGATGAGAAAAACAAACTTTGGAGCAGTACTTTAACTTGCTTAGAGGCACAGTTAGCATATATTGAAGCTGGGTCTCTAACCTGATCTGCCCACTCTGGAGTCCCTTTTATTGTCTTTGCAAGTGATTATGCTTTATCTTCCACCTCTATTTGTGGCTCACAGTAATACAATTCATCAATTCCTGTCTGTCTTAAAACTTGTGACAAGTAAAAGGGAGGCAAAGTCTTGCCTTCCTTGTCAGAGACTAGAAGGTCCTCAAAGTAAGATCCAACCAATGTCCCTACAAGATCATTTTCCCCAAGCTACTCATCTCCTTTAATTTGCCTCAGTCCAGACCTCATGCCCCTTTTGGGTTAAGCCCACATTAGTTTGTGTGTAAGCCCTGTCATTTGTGCCACCGTGAATGGAACAGCAGGAAAGCCATAGTCCACTCCCTTTCATAAACATAAACACAGGCTCTTCCCAGTCAGGAGTATGAGTCTTTCTCTACCACTGGTCACCTGGCCAATTCCAGAGGATATGTACTGTCTTAGATAAATTATAACATAAGATGTAGGGAGACATTTTATTTACACAGAAACAATCTATTTGGTAAAATACTCTAGAGTTCAATCAATTTTTATTTTATGATCATGTTTATGATATTAATTAAAGTCCACACCTTAGGGAAATGAATGGAAGTGTAGGCTTCTGGTCCTCCTTAACTACCATGCATGTTGGAATAGTGACTAGTATGAGAAAAGATTCTTAGATACAGAGAAGACCACTGATTTGGATGGAGAAGACCTGAGTGGATGACAGTTAAAGAATGACTTATACTCAACCAAAGGTTGGGCACTGAATGGGCAGCTTATGTTCATTTGCTCATTAATGGCATTATTGTCACCTCCATTTTACAGATGAGAAGACTAAGAGTCGTTGAGATTAAGTGGCTTGAGGAGGTTCACACAGCTAGTAAATGCCCAAGATTTGAATTGAAACACTTGGACTCCGGACTTAGATTTAACCATGGTGCTTTCCTGCCTGTCCTTTTGCTTCTATACTCCCATTGGGACAGTTTTCAAAATCTCCATTAGTTGAGGGAAGATTAAGCTTAGTATCCTGAGTGTCAAATCATCCTCTCAAAAAACTGTTTTTCTTTTATAATTTCTCTCACCACTGGGAAACCTAGTCACCTTCAAGCAACAGATGCCCACTGGACTGCTTCAGGAAAACAGATTTCCGGGCTGAGCGTGGAAAGTAGGACTCTACAGTGATCTTAATGTGCCCTAAGACGAAGGAGATAAAGTGTAGGAAAGTCTTTTAAGCTGTTAATTGCTACATAAATGACTTAAGAAAATGATGATGATTTCTTAAAATCCTAGTCCTTTTGGCACCATGAAGTCAGGTTTGCTTAATGGCTATTAGTTGCACTTACATAAATAGAAAAGGCAGTTCTTCTTCTCATCATTTAAGTGAAAGCAGCAGAAAGGGGTTCCATGTGAGAGAAAACTAATTCCTTAAATTTCTTTTGTTTCATAAAAATATCAGAAAAAAAGAGCAAAATAGCCAATATAATTTAACTTATCACATTTTTTCTTTCTCTCTTTCCCTCTGTCCCCTAGAAATGTTATATATTTCTACATTTAAAATTGACCTTCCTTGAATAAATATTCATTTCAATAGACTGGATCTTCCTAACTGACCAACATGCACAAGACCACTTTCTTTTCTTTTCTTTTTTCTTTTTTTTTTTTTTTTTGGTAGTGTGATGTTACCATACCTGGTAGTCTGACATTAGGGGGAAAAAATAGTTCAACTATACCAAAAATGCCTTACGAACACTTCTCATGAGGTTTGGTTTTGGTTTGTTTTGAGATTTATTTATTTTACTTTAGAGAGAGAGAGAGTGCAAGCAGCAGAAGGAGCAAGGGGAGAGGGAGAGAGACAATCCCAGGCAGATTCCACACGTGTGGTGGAGCTCAAAGTGGGGCTCGATCTCACAACCCTGAGATGGTGACTGAGCCACTCAGGTGCCCCTCATGATTTTGACCCACAAAAACCTTGGCCCAGAAAATGTATGTCCATTGCTGAAGGCTTTCTCTCTGTTGTCTGTATAATCTTCCTTTTTTGGGTTTCTTTCCAAGTGGTCAGAAGATTGTAAAACTTTTGAGTAATGCCATAGATTTTTGAAACCACTCAACTCTGTGCATTTGGATTCTGGTTTAACATAGTGGGTAGAAGATGGGGAATTACTTCTTGTTGAGCCTGAGGAGGCTGCGTAGCGGAGTGTTTGAGAGCGGTATGCTGAACTGCACTGTCTTAAATTGCATCTCTGCTCTGCTGCTTACTAGTCAGTGTGACCTTGGGTGAGTTACTTATATCAATTTTCTCATCTCTAAAATGGAGATTATCATAGTACATCTCAGAGTTGTTATGAAGATTCAATAAATGAAAAACTATAAAGTACTTAAGAGTATCTGGCACGTCGGAGAGCTATTTATTAAATATATCTTTGCTAATTATTGTCTTATGGCCTATTGATAATCAGTAGCTTTTAGTCAAATAGTGTATTTATTCAGAAATTCTTGAAGTAACATAGACATAGGTTCAAGAATCTAGATCTATAGATTGTTTCAGCTGTTTGCTAAAACATTCAAAGACATTTCTGCTCCCTTTAAAGATCTGGGAATTTAAAATCAAAATGAAATCTTCAAATGCAGCTAATTTAAACTTTTCTTTTCCTAGATACAAAATCTCTGGATCAGGCCAAAAAGAGCCACAGTTGATTACTATCAGAGTTAGGACTAGAACTCAGATCTCTTGCTGTCCTGTCCAGTTTCTAAGAAATAGTGCAGTATTTTCTAATATGATGATCTTGTCTCCCAGTTAGTACTCTTCCACCAGTTTCTTCCTAGTAACACAAATATTTGCTGTTTTGTAATGCTGTGTTTACCATCATGGCCTTGACTCAGGGTTTATGTTTACTTTCAAAGTGTATCAAAGTATATTTTGGGACAAATACAATAAGAAGACTCATCAAAAGTGTTAAATGGTGCCATTTTATTGAACTGACACCCTCCATTGGCTCAGGCTTGGCGACACAAAGAGGAAGTTTTAAGACTCTAAAACCTAGTGTACGGAAAGTAGAAGCCTACAGAGAATCATGTTGTATTCAATAAGCTTTAGTCAATAAGAACGGTCTATTGACCTTGAATTCAATTATTCTAAACATACAGTGGTATATCAAGGGGAGCTAGAGCATCTGATGGAGAAAACAGCTCTATATAGGGAGTAATAAACTTATAGTCCTTGCTCAAAGAGATATTGTAGACTGAAAATAAATGAACTCTAAAATGTTTAGATATATTTGTGCCCAATGGGTCCATGCTAGATTATTATAAAGCAAATAAAGATGATTTTGGGGAGCCATATCGACTAGGTAAAATTGATTGCAAGAAGGATGAAATCTTAACAGTAAAATTACAGTATCAACCATGTATAATGTTGACTGGGAGGCAGACTGTGTGAAATGGTTTATCAATAATCTTTTTGATATTTAATCCCCCCGATAAAGTTGTGTAGAAAGTGTTATTGTGAGATGGTTGGCCCATAGTGGTACTCCATGAATAATTGTTTCATGAATAAGGAACGTGTGGCTCAGTGAAATGTGTATTAGGTGGAGGAATTGACCTTGTAAATCAAGGGTTCTGACTCCATCAGGCCATAAGGTCTTCAATCCTCACTGTTTTTTTTTTTTTTTTTTTTAAGATTTTATTTATTTATTTGACAGAGATCACGAGTAGGTGGAGATGCAGGCAGAGAGAGAGAGAGGAGGAAGCAGGCCCCCCGCTGAGCAGAGAGCCTGATGTGGGGCTCGATCCCAGGACCCTGGGATCACGACCCAAGCCGAAGGCAGAGGCTTTAACCCACTGAGCCACCCAAGTGCCCCAGTCCTCACTGTTTTCTGTCCCAGCTTGTCAGGGTCAGAATACAGGATGTTGCCTGGGTCCACGATGGGTGGACCTCATTGTGTTAAATTTTCAGGTTGATTCATATATATTTGCATAAATGAGCCTTAAGATCCAGAAAGCCCAAAAAACTTTTGAAAACACATCATATTTTTACCAAGTGCATTTGATTGTACTGTATTAAAGAAAGGAAAATTAAATAAAAAATCATTTTCAAAAATTAAAATTCAGAAGCATTTGCCATGATGCTTTGTATACTGCATAATTCCTCCTGGTGCTTGTAACTACAGTTGCAAGAAGTAGCTTTAAAACTCCATGAGTTCAGGGGTGCCTGAGTGGCTCAGTATGTTAAGCATCTACCTTTGGTTCAGGTCATGATCTCAGGGTCCTGGGATCAAGCCCCATGTTGGGCTCCCTGCTCAGTGGGGAGTCTCCTCCCTCTCCTTCTGCCCCCTTCCCAGCCCTGTGCTCTTTCTCTCTCAAATAAATAAATAAAACTTAAAAAAAATAATAAAACTCCATGAGTATCTAACAACTTGCTCACATATGTCTAGCACTAAGTAGTTTAAAAATAGAGAAAAGTTTAGAAAATTGTGAAAAGCAGATGTTATATCAAGTTGTTTTGTGCAGAGCTGAGTCCAACAAAATGATGTGCAATGTGAATATTGAGAAAAGTCTAGAAAGCTATTAAATCCTTGAAGATAATTAGCTTCATTATTTGTAGTCATTTAACAGTTGAAATCCAAACAAGTATTGATTAGGATTTCCAGATACCACTTCATTTAGTCTTTATTCTCTTTATTTAAAAAAAAGTAGATTACATTTTCCAATAAAAATAAAATTTTCTTTTAAAGGGTTCTTAATAAATTCTTTTTTAAAATAAATTCTTATTTTAAATAGATGTTGTAATAGGTCTCTTGTGAGTATCAATATACAGGTTTTACAATTCATACATAAGTTACTATTATGAAATATTCATTAGGATTCTGTTAAATTACATACTGAATAAGCACAGTACTTTCCTTGACACATCTTTCATAGAGTAAATTTCCCAGCAGGGAGTCAGGTCATTCGCATACAACAAAGAGTTTCTCACCATGTTTTAATTATTGATCACATGGCTTTAATCCTTTTTAAAAAAATAACATTTGTTCATTATTTTACTATATCTTTGTTTCTAATTTCATAAGATGTTCATTAAGGATATATGCAGAGGGGCACCTGTGTGGCTCAGCAGTTTAAGCATCTGATTCTTGATTTCAGTTCAGGTCATGATCCCAGGGTTGTGGGGTGGAGCCCTGAATTTGGCTGAGTGCTCAGCAGGGAGTCTGCTTGAGATTTTCTCCTACCCCCTCTCCCTCAGCCTCTCCCTCTGTGTGCATGCACTCTCTCTCTAAAAATAGATAAATAAATCTTTTGAAAAATACATGTGAATTAAAAAAAAACATTTTAAAAAAGAATACACACAAACAATTGTTTAAAAAGGAACATTACAAGATAGCATTTGAAGCCTAACTTTGGTATTGGTTCACAGCAACAAGGGGAGCATTCTGTGAGTAAAAATTGTACTGCCTGGACTGAAGACCTAATATAACATAGAAACACAATGTATAACCTACAATAAAAGAACGATTATGTCTATGTGATTGCATACATTTGTGGGGAAATGTGTGTATCAATGTATTCAATTTCATTGTGTTCAATTAAGATTACTGCACAATTAATATGAATGGCATTTATGTGAGCCCAAAATAGTCCTTATGTAACAAAATAAAATCAGAGGGAACGTTTTAAAATATAAACATACTCAGTTATTAGATATGTTTATTTATTTGATATTACATTAAAGTTTATATGTAGGAAATTTCAGTATTAGATGTTGTCTTGAATTACAAAAGTTGCTCCAAATCATGGACTCCAAAGTTAATCACTAATATAAAAAAATAATCTGTAATGTCAAAATTGCCACATGTATAGATCAAGTTTTATTTTACTATAGAAATCAGAAAAAACTGTATAACAAAACATAGCACTTGTGGAGAGAAATTACTTTTTTAAAAGCATGTAGACATTCTATAGGAAAGCTCAAGAAAGGGCAAAGAGTGCTTTTGAACAGATTCCGTGATGTTTAATTATTTGAAATGTTAAAATATTTGTCTATACTTGGAAATGAAGTCAGGGTGGAGAAAAATTATGATTCCATTTAAGACTTTCTTTAAATAGCAAGTATGACATGAAACTTAGTATTTGTACAGGAGATGTTTAAATATTCCAACTGTACTGAAGAAACTAAGAAAACAATAAGACCTTTTCATGTCCCAATTCTCAAAGGTACTATTGTAACAGACTCTTCTCTATCCACAGACTCACACATACCTCTTAAAATATTACAGATTGGATTATGGTATATAATTACAGTGTATACTGTTCTCAGCTTGCTTCTTAACATAATATCTTCTGATTATTTTTCATATTAACACATATAGCTCTATTATTTTCAACTTTTGCTTAGAAACCCATGTATGGATGTACCATGACTACTTTAATCAGTTTCTTATAGGTCAATAAGTTTCTTTCCCAACTTTTCGTTGTTATTATTGAACTATGTGTTCATAGTCCTTGCATGTGTAACAGTGGGGAACATAATGACAGAATAAATTCCTAGAATTGAAATCTGGGTAAAAAATTTCAAGTATTTCAAATTTTTATATTGACAAAATATCTTCCATAGAGATTATACCAATTACTAAGGAGTATGAAAATACCTATTTTCCTATTCCTTTATGAAATGTCATGTAATAGACAAAAAGAATATTGCACTTTGAAGTGCATTCCTTTAATGTGAGATTTATTGGCATTTTTTTCCATGTTTACTAGCCACTTACCTCTTTATTCCTTTGCCCATATTTCTACTGCGTTGAGCATCTTTTTGCTATTAAACTGCAAGATGTTTTTAAAATTAAAGATAGTAGCACTTTGCTTCTCATAAGTTGAAAGTATTATTTCTTCATCATCATTTTGCTTTTTACTTTGTTTATGATATTTTCTTATTGTGTTGAATTTTTAAAGAATTGTAATAAATTTTTAATTGTTCCTATGATATCTTCCTGGAAGAATCTTGCCATCCAGGATTATTGTGTTTTTTTTTTTTTTTAAGTTAAACAGCACCATACTTCTGATTTCATTTTAGATATATAAGTTTATCTATTACAGCATCAGGGTAAGGAAAATAAGCAGAATATTTTTCTTTGATAAGAATTGAATAGAATCCAAATTCATTGTGATCCAATTATTTTTATCTAAATTATTTCTAATATTTTAATATTACTATAAATTTTTTTTCCTTGAACAATTGAAAGCTTTTGCTTTGCTTAATGACTGATAAAGTTATCAATGTACCCACTGTATGGGTTGATCTTTTGTAGTTGTACTTTTAGGGGAAAGCCTGAATTCTTGGGATTGAGTAATTGGTAAATGAGGTGGGAAGCCAAAAATACATAATGTAAAACTGAAAAGATCTCATATATCTTATAAGGCTTACTTAAATGTAACAGTGAGGTCTTAATTCAAAGGAAGAATGTATTCACATATAACTATATCAATCTTTGTGCAATCATTAATGTATTATTTTCTTTATAAAATTTTTAAAGATTTTTCTTACACGAGAGATATTTATAAATTAGTTTGCCCACAACAGTCCATTCGTTGTATGATACTCATCTAATATCTCCGTCCACAAAAGAACACTTGTCCTTAAAACTAGAAGCTTCAAATATAAATAACTGTGTACTACTAGTAAAATAGTTTTGAATGGGAAACATGAGCTATTATGAATATTTCTTACATACAACATTGGGCCCTTCAGAGCTAACAATCATCAGTATACTTTTGTAAAATACTAAACACCATGAAAACTGGCAGATGAAACAGAATTATTTCTGTCGAGTTCTAATTAGAGATAAGCCAAACTTGATTCAGTTCTTCACAAGAGTTCTTGCAAGTTCTACTGTATACTCCTATTGCCTATGCTGAAAATATGGACCATGATTTGTGTGTATAGTGTTAGGATCTGAAAGCTGCCTGGTTCCAGGACCACCTTTTCAACCAGTTCTTCTCAGTGTAATAACTATTCATTTGGCTCTTGTCCTCTGCTGCTCCCGGTTGGAAGTCTCAATTCAAGTTAAAGAGCGGTGATACATGAACTTTTGAAGATTTGTAGGTTTGGATAAAACCCCAATGGGATTAGATCTTTATCTAAAAGTTCATGCTAACTTGTGGGGAGATTCTATACTTAATTTCACTTAAAAGTCAGGAAAATATTAATAATAAATTTAGAAAGAAATAACTTTCTTTACCTTTGGAAAATGGGCAAAATATTACTGTACTGAAATAGACAAATTTGGAAAAATGTAAAGATTATTTGTTTTATTATGGTGACAACTCATGACCATACCAAAATACACACTTACTGATTATAGTATTTTATGACTCACATCTACGAAATGACCAAGTTTCACAAAATACTTTCTAAATTTAACTAAAATTACTATAGAGGAATCAAACTTTAAAATGTTTGAGGTATCTGTCTGACAGTTAATAATCATGGTAGTAGTGTTATGTTTTCCAAGGCTTTGAACAGGAGATTCTTGTCACCTACATTGCTGCTTCCTGGCTTTTCAACTGAAACAGCTCCACCCAGGATGAGGCATCCAGAAGTGGAGAGATTCCACAGTAGCCTTATGAATGAAACAAATGACATCCTCTGAATGATGAGCAAAAGAATGACCTAAGGAAGCTTAAAATTATCAGTGGATTTATTATAGGGCTACTATGGGACACAATCTGAACCCTACAAGTGAGATCTTATAAGGTGATCTAAACACTAACCAGACATTCTAGTTCTTTTTAATATGCTCCGAGAGTTTGTGTTCAAGGGAGATTTTACTTGGAAAAAAGTCATTTCCTCCCTCCCCCCCATCTGCACTATTTGGGTCTCTGCTTTCTCCCAGCAGTGGTTCTGATCCAGGACCACATGTCATTATTAGAATACCACTTCTATTAATCACAGTGAAAGCCAAATTAAAAAGACCCAGACAAAGTTGTATGCATTTTGATTTGAAAAACGTGTACAAATTTAGTTTTTGCTTGGAAGGATCATATAAAGGAAGTACTGGTTAGCTTTCATTAATGCAATATTGTAAACAAAGTAGACTGGTGAATCAAGAAGTCCTACTATTTCACTATGGAGAGGATTCTGGAATCAAAAGGTTTCAATAGTAAATTGAAACTTTTCCCTAAGTAAATAACCTTTCCCCTATTGCTTCTGATTAATGCTTTTCAACTATTCTGCTGTAAAATAGTAAGTCATCTAGAACTTTTAAAAATAACTTTTAAAACTTTTCTATAGAAGTCAAATGGAAATGGTTTGTTTCAGTGAAACAAAATTATTAAAAATTGATTAGGACAGGTTTTCATATTGTTAGGCAAATAAAATCTTATTCCTTGTTACATTTTAATGAAGTCACAAAACATCCGGTGTTTCCATTCTGAAACTACAAGGATTCTAACTGTAGGACGCTTGTGAAAGCATGAGAATATGGAAGGAATTGAGTATTTTCCCTTCTAATTATGCTAGGATATTGGGTTGACAAAAACATTGGACAATGACAGTTGTCCTCTCACTTTCTAATTGAATTATAAGTTGCATATACACACTATATTAAAGAATAGGTTTGATCTTTTTAAAATAAAGATTTTATTTATTTATTTGACAGAGAGAGAGAGCAGGAGAACACAGGCATTGGGAGCAACAGAGGGAGAGGGAGAAGCAGGCCCCCTGCTGAGCAGGGAGCCTGACGTGGGGTTCCAGGACCCTGACCTGGGATCATGACCTGGGCCAAAGGCAATCACTTAACCAACTGAGCCACCCAGGTGTCCCTAGGATTTGATTTTTTGAAACTTGGCTATAAAATATTTGCTGGCCAAAAAATACACACAGTTCCTAAATATGATCTTCTACTGCCCACAATGGCAAAAGGTCCTAGGGGTATAACTATGAAGTTGAAAAAGCACTAGTTATATGAACTCACCACTACCCTTTTTCCTACTACCTCATGATTAAATAGGAGTTAATTGGGTTTTGAGATGAAGTGTCATTTTTTATTGTATTTTATCAAGATTAAAGATTATTAACATGGTATCACTTTTGATCTCCTGCCTTAGGTTTGTTGAGTTTCTTCACTATAAAATTTCTGTTTTTTACCTGCTTTATATACTGTACTTTTTGAAAAGAAGTAGCTATGCCAGCCCACATTCAAGAGGGAGGGAGTTACGCTTAGCCTCTTTGATAGAAAGTATTTGCATAAATTATTTAGAGATTTTTTTCCTAGGAGGAGGAGATGTCTGTTTCCTAGGAGAAACAAAAGGAGACTTGTCTATTTTCTCTCATTTATTTACCTATTCAATTATATATTTATATCAATATAGGGTCACGGATATCTATTTTATACTTTGGATTATGATCCAATACTGCGTTACCTTGCTACACTGTCCCCGCTATAGCCCCTAAGAACATTTTTAGTTGGTGCTTGTGTTTCTCTAACATTCACCCATTGTTGGATTTTTACTCCGTCTCCCCCACCTTTGGTACTTTCTTGCTTTCTGGCACTACAAAATGATCCCAGTTTATTTTGTATATTCCCTGCCCTGTCTTAGATTTAGCTGTTTCCCCAAGGAACCATAGTTCTTTTAATTGGAGAATGGTATTTGAAACCAAAATCTAGTTGCTCCTTTTTTTATAGGTCTCCTCAGCTGACAGAGCAAGAAGATATCCATCTATCTATATCTATATATGTATAGATATAGATAGATATAGATAGATAGATCTTTGTATATATAGGTGTTATAAATACTTCCTCACGTAACTATCTTTGTCTGTCTTATGCTAAACATAGTTCATGTGATATCCCCTACTGTAATGCAGTACTACATGGATCCTTCTAGCCTCCTCTCCTTGTTTATCTGTACCCTCCTACTCCTATAGGGAGAACTCTGGTTCCCATCATCCACCATTCATTTACTTAATTGGGTTCTAGGATATGTGTATAGTGGTTTTAGAATTGTTAACTTGTATGCTTATGAAAAACAACTTTATCAAGTGGAATAATACAGTTTTTATGTACAGTTTCTTTTGCTCTTAGTCTTACCATCTCTACTCATCCCCAAAGTTACTTAGGTCAGCAATCTTCTTCCACCTCCATTAGTGAGGTTATGTTAGATAATTTATAATACAATTGGATTCTGGGATGCCTGGGTGGCTCAGCTGGTTAAGTGTCCAACTTGTGATTTCAGCTCAAGTTATGATCTCACAGCTCATGAGTTCAAGCCCCAAGTCAGGCTCCATGCTCAGCAGGGAGTCTGCTTGAGATTCTCTCTCTCCCTCTGCTCCTCCTCCCACTCGTGCACACATAAACTCTCTCACTCATAAATAAATAAATCTTTAATAAAACAGATTATTTTGTCCCATTCTTCATTCCATCTTGATATCTTCTGACTTGCTAAATGATTTAATTTTTCTGTTTGCATACATTAATTTTGATACTTTGTGTTCCATGGGCTTTGAAAAATACAGTGTCACGTAAATATCATTACAGTAACACAACGAATAGTTTTACCTCCATGCTCTATCGATTTAATCCTCCCAGCTCCTCAAGTCCATGTCAGACACTGACCTTTTTACAATCTCTACAGTTGTTTTGTTGTTTTTTCTTTTGAATGTCATATAAATGGAATAATTCAGTAGGCAGTGTTTTGGGACTGACTTTTCACTTAGCAACATCAATTTAAAATTCATGTATGTCTTTCATGGCTTCTGATTCCACACCTTTTCATCACTGAATAAAAGCATTTTATTATATGAATGCACAGTGGTTTGTCTATAAGTTCACCTGTTGAAAGGCATCTTCAGTGCGTCCAGCTTTTGGAATAAAGCAGCTATAAACATTTGTGTGAAGGTTTTTGTGTGGACATAAGTTTCAAATGGGGTGAATACCTGGGAGCACAATTGCTGAATCTCAGGATACAACGATGTTTAACCTCATGTATGGGTTTTTGTGTGGATGTAAGTTGTACAACACTGTTTTCAAAGTGCGTATACTATACTGTATTCTCATCAGCAACTTTTGCCATGCTTGGTTTCTGTTTTCATTTATTTTAGCATTCTGATAGGCTTCTAGTAATACCTTATTGTTTTATAAATTTTATTTTTGTGGTGACTAATGACTGCATCATTGGATGTGCTTGTCATTGCCATATTTTCTTTGGTGAAGGGTCTGTTTGTATCTTTTGCTCATTTTTAATTGTTTTTATTATAAATTTTGAGAGTTCTTTATGCATTTTAGATACAAGTCTTTTGTCAAAAAAAATTTTTGTAGCTTTACTGTGCTATAATTTATTCATTGTAAGTGTACAATTTAATGATTCTTATTAAATTTCTAGAGGTATAAGACTGTCATTATGATTGTGACTATAATTATATTGTAGTTAAAAAATCAAGCTTTTTAAATATATATTTTGATACCGGTAGGAGTTTCTCATTTATTGAAAGATAAGAATTTTACATATTTTTATGTCCTCCTCTTCTCCATTGCCTAGAAGACTTTTGGATATTACATCTTACCACTTACATTTTAAATCTTCTCTTTAAGGTATTATTTTTATATTGATCTTATGTTATATGACTGTAAGAATGATTCTTTGAGTTTGCAATGTTTCTGATGTTGTGACTCAGTGAATTTGCAAACAACTAACAACTGTCATCAAACACCACACAGTCAAGAGGAAATAATTAAAGGGAGATTTATTGACAGATACATAAGTGTAGCTTCCTCCATCTATGATTAAAATTTAAATGTTATCGATATTGGAATGTAGTCATTATGTTAGCTGACTCTAAGTCAGTGGAAAGATTCAACAGTAAGTCCTTAGCAAGCCAAGAGTAAGCGAACTCTAATACTGCCTTCACCAATTTGAGTGACTGGAATATGGAGGTGCAGATTCCCACTTCTCCTGTGCACACTGACCAGAGGCATGCTGGAGTGCTGGGTTTAGTTTTGTTTGCCATTCTATAAGAAAGACATTGACAAATTGGATCTAATACATAGGGCAACCAAGATAGTAAAAAGGGCTAGACATGGTGTCACATAAGGAATGTTTAGAAAAAACTGGAATGTTTAGTCTGCAAAAGGAAAGAATGATGGGGCTGTGGATTGGTTGGAGGAACATGATAGCCATCTATCTTTAAACATTTACAGGACCAACAAAATAAAGAGGATTTTTTTTTCTTTTTGTCACAGAGACTCACTAGTAATATAGATTAAGTTCAAAGGAGGCAGGGCTTGACTTACACAAATAAGAGCTTCTTTAAATTAAAAAAAAATTCAAATGAAATGGGTTTTCTGATTTAGATGCAAACTTAGGGGGAAAGAAAAGAACTTCAAGATCAACAGCATGCAGGAGTCCTGTCTGAATATCCCTGAACATTACTACTTACACTTCTTCATAAACTTATACTCCATCAAAGAGTATTTTCTATAATAATTGAAACAGATGTGATTATGATAGCAAGGCTTCTGTTGTCCTGGACATTGAGTATAAAGTATGATAGACAGAATGGTCAATGGATGATAAAATTAAAATTTTCAAGATGGATAGCTTTTGAATAGGCAGAAAAGCAATAATTTCAGTTGAAGAATTATGTCTAAGAGTACAGAAAAAATAAGCAAATGTGTCATTTTCATAAAAGACACTGAGTAGGCAAATCTGACTAAAAACAACCGTGCCTGTAGTGTTAATGAAATAACTGGGATGAGATATTTGGTTTGTCATTAATAGCCTCTAATACCTTCCACAGTCTAAATTAAATGATCAATTTATAGCCCTCATCTTACTTAACCATTAATTACCAGCCATTAATAGTTGATCACTCCCTCCCCTTTGAAACAAAAATCATCATTTGGCTTCCAAGACACTATGCATGCCAAATTTTTATTTTTCCTTTCTGGGCGCTCCTTCTTAGTTTCCTTTCCTGGTTCTTCTATACTTATTCCAAGAGTAGTATAATTTCAATAGCTTTGCTTCATATGCCATGTATAAGCTAATCTCTTCCAAATATGTGTCTCTACTCTGTACTTCCCTGAATTTCAATTTCAGTTATAAACTGCCTACTTGATATCACCTCTGGTGTATTTAACAAAGCATAGAAAACTAAACATGCCCTGAACTGAACTTCTGCTCTCCACTCCCCTCACCACCACCCCCTCCCTTGTAATATCCTCCTCTTACTAAATTATAGCTGTATTCTCACAGTTGCTTGGGAAATCCGATTCATTTCTGATTTCCATTTCCCTCATGGTCACACATTGAATCTATCAGTAAATCTTGTTGGGTCTACCTTCAAAATATATTCAGAATGCGACCCATTCTCACTCCTTTTCAACTACCCCCTGCTCCCAGACACCATTATCTCTTTCCTAGATTAGGATAGCCTCCCAACTTGTCCTTTTGGTGCTACCTTTCAGTGCATTCTCAGTAAAGCAGCTTTTAAGATGAAAGTCAAATCATGTCACAATTTTGTTCAAAATCTTTCAATGACTTCTTTCTTATTCAGAGTAAAAGCTGAATTCTTTGCAAGGACCCACAAAGTTCTGCTAATCTAGCATCCTTCCCCTGTCTAACCTCATCTCTTAGTTGTTTCCCACTCACTCACCTCTACTCTGGTCACATTGGTCTCGCCATTTATTATTTTTTTCCTTTCCAAACACACAGACAAGGTGCCTTATCAGAACCTTTGTAATGTCTGTTTCCTCTACCTGTAGTATCCTTCCACTAGATATCCATAGGACATGCACTCTTCTTATTTCCTTCAGGGCTTTACCTGTAGTCACCATCTCAGTCAATCCAACCCTGTATAAAATCTCACTTTCATCTCAACACTGAACAGAACTTTCCCTGTTTTATTTTTCCTCCTTAGCACTTCTCACTATAAATATATCATTTACATATACTGTATAGCTTTGTTACTTAATTTGGCTTGTTGTCTCAGCTTCTCACTAGATGTAAGCAAAGATTTTTATCCATATATGTTCACCACTATACTCCAGTGTCTAAAAGAGCTCATGCCACATAATCATTGCTCAATAAATATTAATGTATTTTTTAATGTGTTTTGAAAGCCCTGAAAAATAGGCCAAAGAAAGAATTGTGTTTGCTTAGCTTTGGAAGAGTGTGGTAGCTTTTTGACAGTAGAAGTTATGCTAAAGATGTGTTGTAGGAAGACTCATTTCCCAAATTATAGTTTGAGTATACAGAACATTGAAAAGTTGCAAAGTTTTAAGAAAAGAAGATTTGGAGGGATGGTGATAGTAATTTATAGCATCTTGTGGACAAAAGAAAATGGAACACAACAAAGAAGATACTAATTACAAAAAAAGAATCACTATCTAAAAACTGGTTACTGCATAAAGAGGAGAAGAAATCAAAATCAATGATTTTTAACTCCCTCCTTTTTTTATAGAGTAGTGAGGGAGGAAACAGGATCAAAACAAAAAAGAGCATAGAGAATGATGGCATATACCACCCTTCTCTCCTTCAGGGCTGAAGTTCTCACTCTTCCAGCCACTGCCAGTGGTGGTGGCTGATAGCTCTTAGTTGAGTCTATTTCCAAAATTGCCCTTGGCTGAAGCATGCCCACCTTCCCAAGTTCATGCTGCCTCCTTTGGAAGCAGGGTGCATCCAAAACTAGTAGATAAGGAAATATGAAGGCCTTAGAGTGGGACAGCTGTGGGGGACCATCCCAGCTCTGGAGCCATTCGTTAGTGGTACCCAGTGAGGTCTTTGCTCTGACTCCATTGCAAATCATCTACTCCTTTTACTCAATCTAACTTTCTTTTCCCTCTGGTGTTGCTCTTGAAGTCTCTCTCCATAAACTTCCTGAATGTGATGCTCTTCCCAAGAAACCCAACCCAAGACAAATAGACATCTGAGAAGCATTGAGGAGGATAAATAAGTTAAAAAATTGGGAACTAACAACATTTATGTTCATGACAAATAAAGAGGTACATTTCTCTTTTTTAAAGTTTTATTTATTTATTTTTAAGTAATCTCTATACCCAGTATAGGGCTCAAACTCATGACCCTGAGATCAAGAATCGCATGCTTTTATGGTTGAGCCAGCCAGGCGCCCCATGAGGTATATTTCATACGTTCTTAAATCCAACTGAAGTCATTTAATTTTAATTTGGATCTATTAACATCCAGTGTTTAGAGAAAACTATACTATTTACTATTGGGGGCATAATAAAAACAAGATTACCTTGCTTCTGAACCTCACAATAAATACGTTCAACTTATGAAAGAGCATTGATACTAAAGCTGGAATCCTTCCGGATCACAACCAAATTCATGATTAACAACCTGCAGATATGCATAAACTTGTGGAAATATAATGTTTCTGAAGCATGTGAGATGATACTAGTCTTTGTTTATGACATTCTTCCAAAGATACTCTATGCATCTGTAGACTATTTAGTATTTTAACTACCTTCTTAGTTCCTTAAACAGGTATACATCTGTAGTTCTAATAATACAAAAAGAATATAAGTTAGTTTATAGCCATATCCTCTTGTAATGTTATCCTTTTTGACCTTGGATTAAGGCAATATGGATGGACAGTTCTTAAGAAAATTCTGAGAATATTATTTAATGGTTCAAAGATAAGTAATTGCTAAAATTTCTAAGAATAATCTGTGGATTCGAACACTAGGAGCATTCACATGATATTAACTTAGCCTCTTGGAACATTCTCTAAGAAACAATTCTTTTTTTCCCTCTAACCCATTCAGCAAAACCAGCAAGAACCTGGTGTCTGAATTCTGAGCATTTCTTCTCTCTCACACATGGGTATTACTAGTAATTTGTCACCAGATAGCTAAGAACTCTATAAGGTGAGATTGTAATAAACATGAAAAAAATTTAAAAACACACTAGCTGTTAGACCAAGGAGAGAATCATCAACTAATACAATGATAAAGTAGGAAGTGGTATTCACAACAAAGCTGTTGCAAAAATACTCACTATAAACAGCTATCCACCATGTACTTAAATTCTTCTCAGGAAGGAAATACCAAGATTTTTTTTCCCCAAAAACTCAGAATTTAATAGCTTTTGCCATCAGTCTTAAATAAATCCCTCTATGACAGTTGAAGTCTATTTCTTGTTTTTATATCTTTAACACTCAGTGATCCACATAGCAGCTGTAATAAATTTTTGCCATCCCGAGAAATCATTGAATCTACTGTACACTGCCACCTCCCATTTGGTGTGGATGGCCTAATTTGATTTTGTCACCCATAAGACACATAAACCATTCTCATCTGTATTATTCTCACAGTTCTTGCTCTGAAAAACCTTACATCATTGTTGATATTATAACCAAGATTGCTACATCATTATGGGAGAGCAACAGAAGTTGTCTTTAAGCTGAAGACATTCATCCCATAATATTGCTGTATTATTTCGCTCCCAACACATTCCCAAATGGTTTACTATCTACTTTTTAAAAATTATTTTTATTAACATATAATGTATTATTTGCCCCAGGGGTACAAGTCTGTGAATCATCAGTAAAATATTCTGCATAAAGCAATATTCCAAATGACAATCCTTGCTTTATTCCTAATTTTTAACTTAATATCTCACCTTTTGTTTTTAACCTGATTTGTTCACCATCTCTTGTGTCTCGAGATAAAAGAGGTGTTTCTATATCATGCTTTTTTTTTTCATTTTAATAATGCTTACACAACTTGTAGAGAATGGCCTGTAGCAATTTCTGGATTAAATTTTTATTTACAAAAACTCCTGCTCTGGGAATCAGGTTCAATCAGAGTTTCCTTGGTGAATAATCTTACATGGCTTATTCCTACCCATGCTCCCATTATTTTAATCAGTATACACTATGTGTTTGACACTGTAGAATGATATAGAGAAATTCTGCTCTTCTTGCAGATATTTATTGACCATGACATTTAAGCAAGGCAGATGCTTGGTTACAAAGAGGGTTAAGAATTGGGCTAATCATGACAAATGTAAATGTTTAGCCCAAGTATTAATTAGTAACTTTGTGCATATCTAGAAAAACAACATGATTGTACTGACAAACATCCAAAAAAGTGATTGATTAACTCCATCTGGATTCTTTGTATAATCTCAGTTTTTTGAGAAATATTTTACAACAAATATGGCAACTGTTGAATCCTCACATCTGCCCTGCTATTTGTCTATCTGTCCATCTGTTTGTTTGTCTAAATGTATTTGGTTAGAGCATAACATATATTTCTTTGTAAGCCTCTCTCCATAACTAAGGAAACAAAGGGATTTAAGTGGTAGCAACCTTGTTTACTATATATCACCAATTTGGAACCACAGACTATTTCCAAAAAAGTACTATGTATACTGGATACAATATATTATTAAAGCCGTGTAGTGAACATAAAAATTAAAGTATGCATAGAAAATAAAAAGATATCTTGGTAAAGTGAAAACCAGCAAGGTGCCCAACACGTATAATAGAATCCTTTTGTAAAGATATTTATACATACATCATGTTACAGATAATATTAAATACCTGAAAAAGAATCCAGCAGAATGCTTATAAAAATATTAAGACTGATTACTTTTGGGGAGACAAATGGAATGGGGCATTATTATTAATCTTCATAATTCCTTAGTGTCTTATTTGTTTTTAATATGTATATAATTTTTAATAAGTGTATAATTGTTTTTATAATTTAAAATATATCTAAGAATGAAGTACATCATTTTGCTGCTCAGTAAATGGAGAAGCAGCAGTTTCTTTATACTTTTATATTCTTTCATGTGGACATATTAGATAGGGCTCAATTTGATAGACTACCTTTATATATAAATCCCATTATTTTGTTCTATTTTGTTAATATAGCTTCTAAGTTGTTTCCCTAGCATTTTAAAATCAAACTGCATGGATTTATCTGTTTTTTACAGAAGCAAATGAGATCAGTGTCAATGTCTAGCAATTTTTATAATTGCCTTTTTTTTTTTTGAGGGAAAGTTTTCAGAAATCTTCCAACAAGAAAATTAATCATACTCTAAAGCCATTGGAAAATTCATATGGAAATAACATTTTGTTGAATAAAATATAAATATCCCCTAAATGTTATTCAAACAATAACAATAGATGAATCAAAATTATTGAAGCACTGACAGCCACAACCCAGAAAATTCTATGAATTTTTTATAACACTAGGTATGAACATTATGAGGTGAGGGACAACTCATTTAGAATTAACCATGTGCAGTTAAATATGCCTATAAATCAATCAATCAATCTATCTATCTATCTACTATCTCCTCTTCTACTTTCACTTTTACTTTGGATAGCATTTTTTTAAAAGATTTATTTATTTATTTATTTATTTATTTATTTGAGAGAGAATGGGGAGCACGAGGGGCAGAGGGAGAGAAGGAAGAATCTTAAGCAGACCCATACCCTCTCCTGCTGACTGCCTAGCCTGACATGAGGCTGGATCCAAGGACCATGAGACCATGACCCAGGTTCAAATCAAGAGTCAGACACTTAACCAAGTGAGCCATGCAGGAACTCCCTAGTTAGCAGGTTTTTTCCTTATAAAAATCCTTTCTTCATTTCTAATTCTGTATATAGTTCTTGTACCTTGATGGTAACCTGTGATTGATAAGATCTTAGTGATTGAAGTAATGATTTTTTTTAATGGCAACTTCCATTACAGACATTATGAAAACTGGCCCAGTCTCCATCTTTTCCCTTTCAGTATCTTTAGGAAGGACGCATTGTCTTTGATGATGGGTCTGGAGCACTCATTTCCAATGTCTTTAAAGACAATGACTGCAGAGTAGAAAGCCAGAAACTTCTAGATTATCACAGCCAGTACTTGGGACACCTCCTTAAAACCCTGGGAGAGAGGTCCTCTAATGTATTCAAGTGATTTATTACTTGAAAGACATAGCTATCTTGGTAGAAAGTCATAAAGAACTAAAGATTAAACATATAATAAAGTCATTAAATGATATGTATAAGTGTGAGTGTATATATATATGTGTGTGTGTGTGTGTGTGTGTGTATGTATATAGATCAATTCTTCTATAGATAGTGGAAACTTTCTTTTTTTAAAGATTTTTTAAATTATTTATTTATTTGACAACAGAGATCACAAGTAGGCAGAGAGAGAGAGAGAGGAGAAGCAGGCTCCCTGTTGAGCAGAGAGCCCGATGCAGGGCTCCATCCCAGGACCCTGGGATCATGACCTGAGCCGAAGGCGGAGGCTTTAACCCACTGAGCCACCCAGGCACCCCTAGATAGTGGAAACTTAAGAAAAAATACATTAGGATAAAATTTACACTTGAGAAAATTCTTTAATGTGTTATTTTTGATTATTGAATAAATACTACATTTATATAACTTGTAATTAAAAAACCTTTGGTGTTCTAACAAAAAGCTAGCTTAAGAACTTTCCATAAGGTGTTCATTCATTGATCATTCATTCATCAATTTTGAGCTATACATTTCCATATCCAACCGCCTATCTGACAACTTTGCTTAGATTAAAAGGCAAACAAAATCAAAGGCAACAAAAACAAAACAAAAATACCTCTGAATTCCATACACACAGCCCCAACATCTTTCTCCTACTTACCTCATCTTGGTAAATGCCACCATAATATACTCAGTTGGTCAAACCAAAAATCCTATTGATGATCTTAGATTCCTTTCTTTCTCTCATCTCCTATATCTAGCATATTACTTCCAAAACATGAATCCAACTTCTCTTTGTCTCTACTGCTACCCTAGTCTGACCTACTGGTATCTCTTGGCTTCATTTCCTCAGGAACTTTCTGTTAGGCTTCCTAACTTCATGGTCCTTTAAAGTCTATTCTCCACATCAGCCAGAGTGGATTTTCATTATGTTCATTTAGCCAACATATAGTACAAGTTTTGTTGTAGTGTTCAAAGATTCATTAGTTGCATATAACACCCAGTGCTCATCCCAACATGTGCCCTCTTTAATACCCTTCACCCGGTCACCCCATCTGCCCCACCCCCCCATTTCTGTAATCCTCAGTTTGTTTCCCAGAGTCCAGAGTCTCTCATGGTTTTTCTCCCTCTTTTATTTCTTTCTATTCAGTTTTTTTTTTTTTTCCCTTCTCCTGTGGTCTTCTACTCTTTTCCTAATGTTCCACATGTGAAAGAAACCATATGATAATTGTCTTTCTCTGCTTAACTTATTTCACTTAGTACAATAATCTTTAAAAAAAAAAAAAAGACTCTGGTCATAACTTCCTCTTCTTGAAACCTCCAAAGCTTTCGTATTTGACATAGAATAATGGAATGCAAGCTTTTTGTCTTTGTCTACAATACCCAATATGATTGATTTCTGTTCTGTCCCATCTCCTATCACTTCTGCTTTGTTATCTCTTCTCCAAGCTACATTGACCTTCTTTCTATCACTTAAACACATGAGGAGGGTTTTGGAGTCAATTGGCTCCTAAGGAGGCAGAGGATAGAAACCACATCAGGAGTAAGGGGACACAGATCACTCAGCCTGGTTTGACCAAAGCACCAGACCTAAATAAGGGCCTATTATTCCACATTACCATGAACAATAAAAAAAAGTAGAAAAAAAAATGCTCTGTGGGCCAAGTGATATCATCAGATTAGAAATGCATTTCCTATGCTCAGGCCAGATCCATGGGTCCATTTGAACAAATCCTTATTTTATTTGTTAAACAGTTATCTTTATCAACTAGACTCTATACTTGGTATTATTCTAACTATGGGAAATAGAAGATTGAATATAATAGGCTAAGTCTTGCTCTCATGGTCTTTACAGTTAGCATGGGGGACAGATCAAAAACAAGCAAACACTTGCTCTTCCAGGCTCTGAGGAGAAACAAGGCAAGGTTAAGGAAAGATAAGAAAAGGGGAACTGCTAGTCTACTTGGGATGATCATGGAAGGGCTCTCTGTGAGGAGGTGAAAATCTGAGTGGAAACCTGAATAGACCAAGGGAGGAAGACGAAGTTCTCTGGAAAAAGAACATTCTTGACTGCTAAAATGGCAATGACAGAAGACATGAAGCACACAGGCGGTGACATTAGAGGAGAAGAGCAAGGAGGCAAGGGCTCCTGGAGCAAGATGAGCTCTTGAAGGAGTGACAAAAAGTCTTAATCAGAGAGAGCTGGTGGCAGATCATATAAGGCACTACATAGATTTTCACTTGTACTGAATGACATGGGAGCTACTGGAACCTTTTGAACAGAGGGAAGATGCCATGTGACTTGTATTATAAAATAGTCATTTCATAGAGTATATAGAGTAGAGGACAAGAAAGGAATGTGGGAGACTAATTTGTTGGCTATAGTAGGAGTCCTGTCACCAAACAGGTGGTGGCAGCTTGAATAAGAGAGTTACCAGTAGAGATAAGTGAATGAGATGGGTTATGGTTTCAAGGTGAATCACTCAAGACTGCTTGATTTAATGTAGAGTGAGAAAAAGAGAGGAAATCAACGGTAGTTTCTGGTGTGTTTGCTCTTTTTTAGAACAGCTAACTGAAAGGATGATTGTGCCACTTTCTTATACAGAGAGAGAGAGATTTCGAGTTGAAAACCAAAATTTCTATTTTTGATGTATTAATTTGTGATACCTATAAGCAAATACGTATACTACTCAGACTAGAAGCAAGGAGACATTTTGATGGAGTTAAAGTCCAGGTTTGCAAGTATACACCCTGATGTTAACATGTCAATCTGAGTTGATAAGACTAAGCATTTCAGTAGCTACTAACTCAATTCCTAAGAATGGACTAAAAACTAAATCTAAGGACCAGTGGTCAGAATCCCACAGGACATTGCTAGTTAGTTAGCAGCAGTTAGTTGAATTAACAAGAAGTCTACAGGTTGAATCTGGAATGTGAGAAAAGGGAATCTCATGATTTTATGTGGTTTTTCATTAAGAAAAACATGAATGACCAGTTTTGCTTCAATACCAAGTCTTCTAAACCTTCCTGGTGCCAAATATATTAAGTTGATAATATATACTGTCTCCTTGTGTGTGTCAATACAGATTGACCTCAGGTCAAAAGAGACACAATTCAGAGCTTTCACTGTAAAAGTCACATTTCAATTTAGTCATTAAGCCTATACCTTAACCTTGATTAAACTTTGGTAAATTTTCCAGGTTCAACAATTACACTAATAAAAAGAATAAATTAACTTAATGGATGTCTAAGGACATTCATTTTGTTTCAATTTTTTAAATCATTATTTTCCAAAAAGAAGTTCTACTGGAATTTGGTATGTTTTTCTCGATATATCTACTTTTATATTCATTTATTTAGGCTAGTGAAACTAGAAAACTGGAAAAATTCAAACTTGAATAATCTCTTATTGCTTAGATATTAAAAAGATTTTAAGCCCACAGCAACGCAAAAAAAAAAAAAATCATAGGAACATAACTAGAATGTGATTTTTGGTTGAACTTAAGTGGGATTTTAATTAAAAATAATATCCTAATGCAATCATTTCACTAACTAAATATCTCTTCATTCTGTCTAAATTAATGTCTTATAAGTTAAAAGAAAGAAACTGAAGATGCTTTCTAAAAATAAAACCATAATAGATATGACCTTGGAATTTTATCCTTTCTGCTTAATGAATACAATTAATGTTCTGTAGGGGTAATTTATCTGAAAGTACTGTACTCATTATGTTAAATTGTCTCTAATTATTATTTTCAGGCAATTTGGCACAAATAGACCAAGTTCAAAATTACAATCCTCATGGAATCTATGGTGTTTGATAAACAGAAAGTTATAACTTTATGTATATAATCATGATGTCAAATCAGCAGCCGATTGAGGGAAACTCAGAGCTAGTGCTTCCTACTAGCTAGAATAGTGAGAAGGGATTCAGTAGATGTGCATTCTATTCCCACTTGGCCTTTCTTTTGTGATACACAGAAACACTCTCCTAAAGGGGAATGAGCCATGCTGCTTTACTCATATAGCTACTAAGATTAGATTCCGTTTTGAATTCATTAGCTGAAAGGAGGCTTTTTATTGTTGTAGTATAATACAACTGTGTTCCTAACTTGGGGAGAAAAAGAACCAGCTAATGATACAGATGTGTTTTGGTAATGATCAGTACCATTAGTAATTCTAGCCACCACTAAACTTTCAGAGAAGGAAATAAATATTCTCATTTACTATAAAAGCTCTGGTTTGTACCCTTGGTTCACACTTGATTTCCTTCTTTTTCTCAGAAGTTGTGAGCAGCTCACATTGACAGTGGGAACAAGGAGTCTGATAAAATAGACCTCCTAGAAGAGGCCTTGCCTTCTTAATGCTGAAGAGGATCCCTCAGAAAAGTCTTTTTATAATGGGAGCTAGCCCAGCAAATGCTTTCTGCCCTAGGGGCCTGTCTTACAAATCGTGATTCAAAAGAAGTACAAGGAACTGAGTGACAGGAGGGGAAAGAAATGTGGCTGGGTTCAAGGGAGGTTATGTTTAGTTAAAAAAAAATACTGGTTTAAGAATTTCCTAAAATGCTCTAGAATCTCAAAATGCTATAATCAAAAGCAATTGCAAAAATTTACTTTGACATTTGTTTTACATTCTGTAATCTTGTGGAAATCACATCTCAACCTTTTATGATTTTTTTTCATTTGAACACACTTTTAAAAAAGTCTTTTGGGAATGAATACATTAAAGACATTGCTAGAAAGTCAGAAAGTCAGAAGGTATAGGAATATTTTGATCAAATCAGGATGAAATCTATTGTTGTAAATCACTCTGAAACTAGAAAACATGCATCATTCATGATTTATTACAAAGAACCTAAATAGAGGTATATACCACCAAGTAAAAGTCTATAGCTGAATTGTAGCAGTGACATAGATGCTTGGCCAAATAGAATTCCATTTCAAAATTCTCAATTTCATCTCCCCATACAGCTGGAAATGTTGGCATTTTAAACAAGCCTCCATCATGTGCAAAAAGTGGACACAATTCCACACTCACTTTGCAGACCAGACACGGTCTGCTAATTCCACTTAAATGATGTGACTCTGCTTATATCCTACCTAAAGATTTTGAAGACTTAATTTTTTTCCTTTGCAAAGCTTCAGTCTAGGGTTGCCAAATTTTGGAGAACTCTCAGGTTTGTAATTTAACACTTCTTGTGAAATCATTTCACTGATGTGATTGTTTTATCTCCCAAAGGATCCTAAACCTGGCCCCCATCTCAGGAGCGAGCGTTTGTGACAGCCACGTTGCCTTTGCCCACCTGTGTTAGGTTTCTCCTGCTCCCTTTATCTGCCTTTTCCACACAACAAGACAATCCAAAGTGTGTGTCATTTAGGTGTCACCGGGTCTGTGAGATGTGAAAAGCTCTGCCAGTTAACATAAAACAAAAATCCCGGAGGTTTCATGGAATCACATTTCCCTACTGCAAAGAAAGTTGAGAAGGAGGGCAAGGTAGCTTTAGAGTGGGAGTTTGAATGAGGACACTTTGGCCATGAATGGAAACTCTACATTCTTTGTTATTTTAACAGGCTGTGTCTGTTCTCCTTGAAAGAAATTGTATGAGAGAAGATTGGATTAAGTAGTTTTTATTTTATTTCAAAGCACTTGTACACTTTTCCAAAGATCAACTTACTTAGCCAAGTAATAAACTCTTGTTTTACAATAATACTAGTGTATATTATATCACTCTAGCTTACTACAAAATACAGAATTAGAGTCGGGAAACAAAACATTTGTTTCTTTGGTGAATGAGGCATATATCATTACCTATTCACTCTGCCAGATATAACTTGAACCTTTTAAGCTATTCAAAGAAATACCCAACTAGTTAATCTGCTTTAGGAAAAAAAAGAAAAATACCTTTGCACCTACTCAGCCTCTTGGTTTTATGTTGTTGTTGTTGTCTTTTTAATCTTAGCCATTTGCAGCCCAAAGTTTCTATTTTCTTTGCAAATGTATCTTTTATGAAAAGTTAAAAAATGGGTTTGCATGTTTTCCAATTCCGCTTTTCATACTTTTTAAAGTATTACAGGTTCACAGTGAACAAATAAGTTCACTGAACCAATTATTAGTTTGGCTGTTTATTTTTCATCACAGAGTATGCAGATTTTCAAATTGTAAATAAATTATAATATATTCTCATGCTTCAGGCTACTCAAGGATATGATTGTTTACCCATTTTTAAAAACATATTAATATCACTTTTTTTAGTCTCTTAATAATCCTACCAAGCTTTACTTCTAGAATGGTCTCTATGATTGTGAACTCAGCATTTGCTTAGACCCTGCCATATGAAAACAAAATCAGTTTTATAATTTCTGTTTAATTAACTTGATTTTTTTTTCTTGCCCACAGTTGGCCAATTCTTGATCTTCTACTTTTATTTTTACCATTCTGTGTAATAGTCAACTTTGCTGTTAGAAAGGAATCAGGTAGTCACCTACCTTTTACAAAGAGTGGCTTTTTAAAAAATTATATATTCCCAGTTGGTGTCATTTGTATTAAATTCTGTTAATTTAACAGAATTGCTAACTTCTCAATGGATTCTAACTACCTACTAGCTACTAACACTACTTCTCAATGGATTCATATTCTAAGGTGGTCACTACAGCTTTGTCTACAGAATAATCAAAAAAAGTCGTGGGTGGTCTCAGCTGATACATGAATTAACCACTTGAATTCTATTTCCAGGGAATGTTTCAGGTTAAGTGATTCTTTCAGTCAGAAGTGATGCTTTCAGACATGTTGCTACAGGTGAATGACTGAACTAAACAACTTGTTGACCCATCTTTGTGTGTTGTCGGCTGCATCAAGAGATATGTTGCTCTGCCTCAGCCAAAAATGATAATGACCTATCAATTTTTTTTCTTTGAATGAAAATAGGTACCGGTACAAAAATACCCTATCATCCCAAAGTTTCCCTTTATTAAATCTTCTGAAAATTTGAAGTATTCTTGAGTTTTGAGGAATGCCTCCACTCTCCGTTCCAAATAGCTCCATCTCACTTTAGAAGAATGTGTTTCCCTATTTGGTTCTATTAAGTAAAAAAAGGAAAATTTTCTCTTTACACCTTGACAGGACTTTGTGTATCTTTTCTTTTGTTTACATTGGGAGAACTCAAGAAAAACCTGGAGAAATGACATTATACTAGAATACAAATATGAGCTCTCTCAAGTTCAAGTCTTATACAACCACAGGTAATTGTGTTGATGTTGTTCTTGGGTACCCCAAGGGGCACACACCAAGACACGCATATGACCGCACTGCAGGACATCTTTATAGGAGAGATTTCTATCCTTGGAATCAGTGAACAGCCTCCCATTAGAGTTAGCAAATTTTAAAAATTCTATTGAATTCTGTGGCTCCCAAATTTAGACATTATTTAAAAAATTATAGGAATAGAGAAAGCAGAGGTAGAGAAACAAGAAGAGTGTGAATTAGAAGAAAATGAAAGGAAGAGAGAGGAAGAAGAAAAAACAAGTTATGGAAATCAGTGCCTGAAAAATAGCCAAATCTGCTTTGACATTTGCCTTACCAGTAAGTAGTTTGTCAAATAAAAACAAAGGTTTTGGAACACTTAAAAAAATTAAATTAAATTAAAAACAAGCAAACAAACAAACACAAATCTCAAAGGATAGAGAAACAAATCCTGAATATTTCTTCAAAATCAGTGGAGATAATTGACAAAGATTGAGGGGATAAATGGTAACATTTCTCAGCACCTAACATAGTGTTGTCACAGAGCAGATGTCTCTGAAAGGGTGGCAGAATTAATGAAGAAGAATATAATAAAATAAGGGGCACCTGGGTGGCTCAGTGGGTTAAAGCCTCTGCCTTTGGCTCAGGTCATGATCCCAGGGTCCTGGGATCGAGCCCTGCATTGGATTCTCTGCTTAGCAGGGAGCCTGCTTCCTCCCCTCTCTCTCTGTCTCTGCCTACCTCTCTGCCTACTTGAGATCTCTGTCTGTCAAATAAATAAATAAAATCTTTTTTTTTTAAAGAATATAATAAAATGCCCCTAAGGGATTTGATACCATCTCCAAAGAAAGGGAAGGAGAGGAAGGTCTTGTGATGAACACGTCCGAAGGTGATACTCCTGATAGCAGAAGAAGCAATGATGGTAATAAAACATAAAGGTGATAAAGCTGGTGATAAAGACTGTAATAAAGCATAGAGTTGACTGTCACTGGCTTTCCCTTTTTTCTGGAAGTGTGACATCATAAAACAAACAAGTCTAAACAGCAAAGAAAGGGTTGAATTTGGTGTAAATTGCAATCCTTTTAAACCTAACATTCTAGATGTAGGACTCAGTGTGTAAATTTAATTTGAAGGAAAATTAGGTCAGATTTGGCAGCAGGTACATCTGAATGCTTTTTCAAATTGTTAATATTTTCTTTGAGTTGTTTTAATTCCAGAATGATAATGATTGCAAATATATCCAGGGATTTAATATTTTAAACTTTTGTGTAAATCACATTTTATTTATAAATATAAATTTAAAAAATAGAAAATATATTTTATTAATGCAACATGGCTTTCCAATACCCTAAATACAGTTTAAAAAGAATCGCAAGCATTTGACCTGGTATTATTATAGATCACAACACAATAGCCCCAAATTAGGGCAATTATAATTTCAAAGTAGGGAAAATCTAACAGATGTCAAATGGAAAAGGCTTTAAAAAAATTAAAAAGACTTTGTTTTACAGTAGTTTCAGGTTCAGAGAAATATTAAACAGAAAGTACAGAGAGTTCCCATATACCCCTCGCCCTCTCGCACCCACAGCCTTCCCCATTACCAACATCTCCCGTCAGAGTGGTACATTTGTTAAAATTCACAGCCTATGTTGACACATCATTATCACCTAAAGCCCACAGTTTGCAGTAAGGTTCACAATTGGTGTCCTAAGGATTTTGATAAATGTATAAGGACTTTTGTCTGACACTCTAATATCCTATTCATTTCACACCTCTGAAAATCCTCTGTGCTCTGTGTATGTCTTTCTTCCCCAAGCACCTAAAAGCCACTGATTTTACTGTCTCCATGATTTTGCCTTTTCAAGAGTGTCATGTAGCTGGCATCATGCAGTACGTAGTCTTTTCAGATTGTTCTCTTTCCCTTAGTAAAATGCATTTAAACTTCCTCCATACCTTATCACGGCTTGATAGCTCATTTCTCTTCACTGCTAAATAATATTCCATTGTCTGAATGTAACACAGTTTATTTATCTGTTCACCTACCGAAGGGCATCTTGGTTGCTTCTAAGTTTTAGCAATTATGAATAAAGCTGCTATAAACATCTGTGTGCACATGCCTTTCTTTTTAAAATTTCTAATGGTCACAAATAAATGAATTAGTGGAATTCAAAGTCTTTGGTGAAAGAAATACTGTGCAAAGACTCTACACTGTTTATTCACAGTAAATACATTTTAAATTCCTTTTTATAATTCTTAATATCACTTTTATCATATAACATATTTATTACATTAACACTAGGTGTTTTTCTAATACTGGCAAATGGCATGGAAAGATTGTGGTTTGAATCCTGGTTCCAGCACCCCAGCCCCTTCAAGCTCTTCAATCTTAGAAGAGTAATTAACTACCCTGAGGGTCATTTTCTCTTCTGTAAAGTGGGAGGTTGATGTGGCAGACACATAGTTCATAAAGCTGAATACACACACACACACACACACACTTACTTCTACATCAGACCTATGGTGTAAAGAATGATTATTGTCAATGTATAGATGAGGAAGCTGAGGCACAGAAAAGTTAAGTTGTTTAAGTCCACAGCCTGGCCTGTGAGTTTGTGCTCAAAATCAGTATTTATACTGCTTCGGGTATGCCTACATGCTAGTGTTAGTATGCAAATTTAATGAGATAATCCATGTAGTGTTGTTAGAAAAGTTTTAGGCATGTAATCAGCTTTCAACAAAAGTTAAACATGACTGCAACTATGTGCATATCATATAAACAAATTTGATATTGATGAAAGTCTTTACTCTTTCTCAAAACCTTGTAAGATAATTATTTTACCAAGGATATTAAGAGAATTAGTTGTTATATAATAGAGGTGTGGTCAATTTGGGAATCAAATCTCTTCTGACTTCAAATCTTTTGACTGTATTCCCTGATCTTCAGAGCTTCTGATGATAGATGCGGATGTATTAATAAGAGACTTCCTCTTGATGCTTTTTTTTTTCTTTAATTTGGTGAGACTAAGCTGGAATTTGGAAGTAAGTAATTGAATAATGTTCCATGTAGGGATATGTTGTAATAAAGTAACTAGTTTTTTCTAGTTTTTTCTGGGATCCTGAGATAGTCTCCATAGGAACACCTTAGAATCACAAGTGTTGGTTTGGAATCAGGCAATCCCAAAGTGATTCCCATTCTCCACTCTGTAGGCACTTAACCTTGAGCACATTTCAAATGCTCTAAATTCATTATCTGCCCTATAAAATGGGCATCAAAATACCTTGCTAGACTTCATTTGAAGATTCAGGACACTAAAGTGACAACTTATAATTATGCCTTTTAATAACTCCCTGTAGTTGCCTCTATCCTTTGGCTTATGGGCTGTTCTTCCATCTTAAAGAGCATCTTTTTGATCTTGTATCTGTCATCTTATCACTTACTCCTCCAACTCTGACTTACCGGTGCTCTTAGAAGGACCACTGTGATTATATTGACCCACTCAATGGATTCAGGATAATCTCCCCATTTCAAGATCTTTAAAGTCTAATTCAAAGGTCCCATTCAAAGGTCACACAGATTCTGAGGATTATGACATGGACCCATTTGAGGGACATTATTTAGCCCACTTAAAGGGGTTGTGATGTTCCATCTTATTTATGGTAGCCAAGGGCTGTATAGTGATAATTTGAACAGCTGGAGCTCACAGTCCTACATCGAAACACCATTCCCATGTCCTCGCTTTTCTCATTCTCACAATAACACTCTAAAGTTTCCTAGATGAGAAAACCGAGACACAAAGTGGTGAATTAACTTTTCTATGATCACACCACTGTGATTCTAGAAAAGAGCTAGGATCTTAAGTCTGCTGATTCGATTCCAGAGGCCTTGACTTGACAACATTGCTCTAATGCTTCATGTTCTTTTCAAGCTGTTGTGGTTCCTTAGAGCAGGCATATTAACAATTGGTGTAAAATTAAATGGGATTCTTCTCTCTCTCTCTCTCTCTCTCTCTTTTTGTTTTAAAGTGGGGTTCTTTTACCAGTAGACTGGTGGCAAATGCTCAGGCATCTGGGTTTAGGACTACCTGGTTCATAGGCTGAAACAGGGAAAGCTTGTCCTCAGCCAATATTAGCTCTTTTCCATGATACTTCCTCAGCACAGGTAACTCGCCATCGTTGATTTAAGACATTTTATCAGAAGCCTACTCTCAAATCTTCCCCTGAGTATAAACCATGAAACCCAACTTGTACATCATCTTCATGAGGTCCCTGTGTTTTGGGTATACTTGAACTTTCCTCTGTATTCCAGCATTTTATGATAGTAATATTAGTCACAGAATAGTTGCAGAAGGTTGTTGGGAGGGAGAGTTGGCTAAGAATGAGTATTCCAGCTGCCCTCAGACTTTTTCAGGGCTAGATAGTGTGTTTAAATAATTGCACTTGCCTTTGCTTATAATACTACTTCTTGTTTCCTACTAAATCCAAATTTACCTATATCAGCCTTCAAACACTGTTACACAATGTATTCAATGTACAGCTTCGATTACTCCAGAGCAAGCCCTCTGTTCCAGTTGGATAAAACTAGTTGCCATTTCTTACTTCTCTGAAGTTTCTGGACTCATGCCTTTCACTCCCATCTGTAAATCCAGGCTTCTCAAAAGCCAGTAATTTGACTCTTCTGTTGGCTCTGGATTTCTCTTCTTATATCTTTTCCCTGAGAAATGAACTTGGAAGACCCTCGCTGTAAGAGCTCTGGGAAAGGTCATGAGGTACACATAATTACAGGGAGAGATCTTGTTGGCTAATATATCAAAATATTAAC
Organism: Martes martes; assembly: GCF_963455335.1. Classification (NCBI taxonomy): domain Eukaryota; kingdom Metazoa; phylum Chordata; class Mammalia; order Carnivora; family Mustelidae; genus Martes; species Martes martes. Next base: position 128,880,011 of record NC_137892.1, on the reverse strand, counting down.
CTGCCAGTATTTGAACTGCTTTTTGAAGAAAAGATACATGAAGGACTTGCAAAGAAAAAGGACATCTTTAACCCATAAGGTTCTTATCAACAAAGATGCCAAAATCTTCTCATGAAATATTTTTAGCTGGCAACCAAACAACTGACTAGATGACTTCAGTTTGGCAATTCTTCTGAGCTATACATATTCTCTTTATTCAAATGTTGTCTTGAAATTATTTGACAAATACATGTTCTCTATCTGTGCTGTTAGGATATACATTTCTCAAGACACTGCTTTGTCTCCTTTAGACATGTAGTTCAGTGACAGTATGTGTAGATATTCAGAAATATTTTGCACAATTTCTCTTATGGTGTCCACCATTAGAGGAATGACTGTCCACGTTGAGATGGCTGAGCAGCTACTCATGACCAGCATTTCCTATACTCATTCATTGTTGTCAACTAATTGATTTATACTGCCAATATAAATGAGACTTATACAGTTTAAATGCAAATTTTTTTTAAAATTAAGATAGAATATAAATAAAAATATAACTGAAGAAATGTTGGACTCATAATCCCTGAGTTGCTGATAGTGACTTTAATGGGACTAAATGAGAACTAATTTAACTCATATTTTCTAATCAATTGTATAATTTATTCAAGTTGGAGTAAAAAATGGAGTAGTGAAATTATTTTAAGACCAAAACTAGAGATTCAAAATATCTCCCAACCAAATCTTATACCTAGAGGAACAGAAGATCAAAAAAAAAAAAAAAAAAAAACCTAAAAATATAACCTGAAATTACTATACAGGTGATGAAGTTGAGAAATCAGAGTTGGCCTTGGAACATAAGCATAAATGTAATGAAATAGACAAATAAATGATAACAGTACACTTTGGCAGTGACGTAACAAGGAGGAAGAGTCAGGAGCATAGTCTTCTTTAGTGGGGAGGATAACTTTAGCACTAAGATTGTTTAGAATTACCAGCACATGATAATTAAAATAAAAGACAGCCTTGTGTTTAGATATTTCATTCTTGTTTTAAAATTCTCTGTGGATAATGCAAACCAGATAATGAGTAGATCTCAGGTAAACTAATGAGTAGTTTCCAGGTAAATTTATTCTATCCCTCCTCTCTTGGTACACAACTCTATTCCAATTTTCTACTCTCTGGAGAATGTATTTTCTTGAATTTTGCTCAGTAAATATATGTGGAATAAACAAGTCAACCATTTTGACTGAACTCAAACACAAGGGTAGATGTAGGACTGATTTATATTCTAGAAAAGAGAGTGAAGTAGGAATTAACCTGTGTTTAGTACTTCTTACATCATTATTTCTTTTTAGAAAACACTGTTAGATATTAAAGTGCCTCAGTAGATCCTGGGGATATAAAGATAAGTAAAAGTCACACCCACTTTTGCACATTAGCCTGCAGGAAGTCACAGTCCGGTAGCAATAACAGACACAAGTAAACACCAAATTAGAGAACATGTGGATGCACACTGTAAGAATGGTGAGTATAAAATCTGCAGTAGCCAAGAAAAAGAAACAATTAATTTGCCTTGAGGTAGAAATGCTGAAGTCACATCCCTGAACCGGGTTTTGAAAAACAAAAATGATTTTGCCTGCTGGAGTAATGCGAAAAAGCCGTCTGTTTCTGTATTGACAAGGTAGGGAGCAAAACAACTGGCTAACTTCTTTAATGCCAAGGTTTTACCTATCTCAGGAATGGTAATTGCTCTGTAACTGAGGACATTTGGAGGTGGGGCTACGGAAGTCATTGAATCACCACATAGTGGACACTCAGGCAATACAGAAGGTAGCATTTTTATTTAGGGAGTCTTCTGGCATTGCTCAAATCATACCCTTTGGGTGGTTACCTGTCTAATATATAGAAAAGACCGGCTCCAATTTGGGTTCTCCAAATTGAGACATTCCAGTAAAAAGGAGACATAGGGTCATTTCCACCAAATAAATAATCCGTTTTAATAGTTGGAAAAAACTAATGAACTCAGAGTTCTTTTAAAATGTATGGGGTTTAGTTTTTGAAAAAGAAATCACCTCAGTTTCCCAATAGGGTTGTAAAATACAAGTACTAGAAAATGTCAATGCAGGTTGTAAAAAATTAAGTACCCCTGGAAATTATCTACGTAATCCTGGTTTGTAGGATTTCCATTTCAGGAAAATACCTATTAAGGTTACTACACCTTGGGTCACCGACATTGCATCATCCTTCTAGTGGCCTAAGTCTACCTCAAGATCTCAGCATGTGGTGCAGCCACCATTGCTGCCAGCACTGCCCTGCCCCCCATCTCTCTTACACACAGTGTTGCCTGGAGTAGCTCAGTCTTTAAAGATAATGACTATCATTATCTCTATGGATGGACAGTGATCTTTTGACTTCTTTCTTATTTCTCTTTCTTATTTCTTTTCCAAGTAAGCAAACAGAAGATTGATAAAAGTTGAGGAGAAAGTGCTCAGTCCCACCCTTCTTAAATGTTTTTCTCCATTTCTATCTCCTCTACTGATTGTTCATGGCCCATCTGCTTGCTACTCCAGGCAAAAGCTCCCATGTCTAATTCCAGTATGCCTTGGCAAGGGAAGCCACTGCTTAGACACACCTCTGAAGTACTGGCATTGGCAGATTCTACACCATAGTTATGTCTATTGGAGATACAATTTGTCATTCTCTGTTTGCTCATCCTCAAATCCAAATTCATTAAAGATTTGTGGTTCTTGCTGTAAATGAACTGCTCTTATGGTGTACAAGGGTGTACATGGCTTTTAAACTTGTAATTCTATCCAGTATGTTTTGAAATAACCATTCAGTGAATGCGGTTTTTTTTTCATGCAAAATACAAATATTTGCCAATCTTGCTTTAAACGGGAAAGAAAAACCTTTATTCACAAATTGTTTAGCTTCCTATTTTGCTTGTTAGGTTTCAGGTGTATACTCCTGGGCTCAGCTGGTTTCTAAGCTTTTCAGGAGGTGCTGTCTCTGAAAACAGATATTTTCACCCAATTGTCATTAAACAGGGGGTAAATTTTTATTCACATCAGCACCCCTTCTCTCTTTGGGGTTGGTTTCTTTTTGTTCAGGTGCAAATGTCTCTGCACAGCTCTCTGAAGCACCCTTCCAAGCCTTGTGCAGAAAATAAAAATATTTTCCTATTCAGTTATAGCAACAAAAGAAAAGGGGAAAAAAACCAGGCTTGCCTTTTCTACTTTCTGAACATGTAAGTAGCAGTTCCACACCATCCCCTCATGGGAGCCTGGCCCCAAACAGCACACTGCAGGCTCACTGCCAACCCATTTTGTGTAGAAGTAGCGTTGGCAGCCGTTTGCTTTGGCAAAGGATCTGTTTCTTTTTCAACCTAAGGCTATTATAAGCTTCCTGTTGTATCTGCTCTATTCGATTTGTTGCCTATCGTTCTGTTCTGACCAGGTCTACCTTTTAATCTACTTAGTGCATGAGGGGAATATGACAAATCCTTCAATTACGTTATCTTATCACAGGCTGTTCTGCCACTTTTTTTTTTTTCTCTGTTTTAAAGTTTATCTCTCAGGATTTAGTTAGAAAACTATCCAAAAAATCAGTCTGTCTTACTCATCAGTATTTAGGCAACCTTGTAAATGGTCATTCATGAGTGCTTGCAAACATTCAAAGCGAACACAGGTCTTGGTGTTGGATCATTCTGGCTGGAGTATGTTGGTAAAATATCAAGAGCTTGTTTGTTCTTTATTTTGGTATTATTTTAATAAGCAAGTTTTATTTGAAAGTCAAAACAATTACACTAATCTTTTAGCTCATTGAAATCTCCCTCTGCTAATCCATGGTGTAATGGGTAGTTAGCTTCTGTAATCAATGATAACTTTGTTTAATCCCAGGACTTGTAAATTTCCAAGCAACTCTGGGCAAATAATTACTCTTTGTCTCAACTGCATCATCTCTAAAGATGGGGATAAAAGTAAACTTTTCAGCATTTTGGTTACTGCAAAGTTTGAATTACAGGATATAGTCCACGTAAGTATTTTGCATATTGCCTGGCACTTCAGTTGCAATGAAGATGGTGATGAAGACGTTAGCGATGATGACTGATGTGACTCCAGTTAGTAATAAGCCAGCTTTCTTTAAGCTTAATCATGCTTTTGGCTACTATGTGAGAGAGTCATGATGAAACAATAGGATATAGCCCTGAAAGTAATCTTTTGCCACTTCCTCTTTTATAGATGCAGAAACTAAGACTTAAATAAGATAGGGAAGAGCCCCAGGTTTTATAATTAGAAGCAGATCCAGAAATTAAATCTTGATTCCTTATCCAGGGTCTCCAAAATTCTTGTTTTTCCCTCTACATTATGTTGTTTCCCTGACAACTTTCTATGTCCTTTGCTCCAACAATTAAAAACAAAAAAACAAAACCCCCTCCCCCAAAACCCATAAGTTTTACAAATGGAAAGCAGATACTGAAGCCAGATTGAGGGGAGAAAGAAACAAAAGGAAGCAAGAGCATTTTAAATTCCCTAGTTCACAGCAAACTCACTAAAATCTACCTTTGTGGGGTCTCTTAGAAAAGTGAGCCTTAAGGACTAAGAAAATTTTGAATTCCAGGGCACCTGGGTGGCTCAGTTAGTTAAGCATCTGCCTTTGGCTCAGGGGCTCAAATCCTTCAGGGGAGACTGCTTCTCCCCCTCCAGCCCTGCCTCGCCCAGGCTCCAGCTCTCTCTTGCTATCTCTCTCTCAAATAAATAAATAAAATCTTAAATAAGTCTTGGGGCACCTGGGTGGTTCAGTGGGTTAAAGCCTCTACCTTTGGCTCAGGTCATGATCCCAGGGTCCTGGGATCGAGCCCTGCATTGGGCTCTCTGCTCAGCGGGGAGCCTGCTTCCATTCCTCTCTCTCTGCCTGCCTCTCTGCCTACGTGTGATCTCTGTCTGTCAAATAAATAAATAAAATCTTAAAAAAAAAGTTTAAAAAAAATCTTAAATAAATCTTGAATTCCATTACTTGTTAGACGTATACTGGGAAATAAGCCTGGACCATACGTAACCTGCAAAGACTTATTTCTGGGGCACCTGCGTGGTTCACTTAAGTGTCTGCCTTCAGCTTAGGTCATGATCCCCGCATGCATAAAGCACCCTGTTCTCACTCACTCTGTCTCTCTCAAATGAATAAATAAAAAAAAAAATCTTTAAAAATAAAAAAAAGCCTTCTTATTTCTATTCTAGAAGCATTCTTCAGTGAACTTCCTCAATCTTTTTCCAAGACTTAACCTGCTTTCTGTTTTGTTTTGTAAGGCTGAACTACTGTTTCACTAATAGAAAGCCATTAACCATTCACAATAGAGACTGAAAAGTCGGGTAATGTCTTTCTCAGCCTCCTTGGGAATAAGGATGACCATGTATGACCAACAAGATGCCCACTGGGAAGCTTTTAAGAAGATTTATGCTACCTTACAAAAGATAATAACATAGTAGAAGAGTTCTTTCTCCATTTTTAAAAATTTTAACATAAAATTTTGAACTAAAATTTTGAAATTTTAGTTCAAATTAAAAATTTGAACTCAAATTTAACTCCATATCTAGAGCTAAAAAAGCCATTTTCCCCCCCATGAGGCAATAATCATGAGGACAGTAAGCCAACATTTAAGAATAGTGGAGTCAAAAGAGAGAGAGAAACTGAACCCTTGAGAATACCATGGAATCACTGACCTATCTTGAGATCATACATCTCAGGTTTGTTGTTAACTCTAAATGTTATGTTTTAAGTCTATTTCTTGTAACAGTTGTCATTTCTAAATGACACTTTTCCATAGAGAGTGTTAAGCATGCGGGTAGCATCTCCACCTAAATGGAGGAAGGTTCCAAATTCTTCTTACTTTACCAGCTTCAGGGAAGGAGAAAAACATATATGGAAATCTACAAAGCAATCCATGGAGGTGACTGAAAGATGATTCAGAGAGTGAAAGATTTATTTTCTTGTTCTAGGTCTAATTATAATATTGCTAATCCTACCATTAAAAGCTTTACTCCCAGCACAGAAGATCAATTATTTGCCTCTAAGAGATACTCTTGAACAATTTTGCAAATCATCAAAAAGTCTGTGTGTTTAGAGTTTCATTGAACTTTACATACAAAGGAGAATTCCTAATTGTGTATCTTGAAGATGTTTCTTAATTTCTCGATCCCTTATATCACAAGTCATATTTCATTTGCTCAGCTACGTGCTTGATATCGTCAACTGACTCTTAAGGAAAAGCCCAATAGAGCATACGAAATGTCTCTAAAGGCCACTCAGAGACAATAAACTTGTCAACACACATGTTTATTTTAAACGTACACACTAAAATTTCTTTAAAATTTGTTTGGCATAAACTTTTTGGAAAGTGACTTAAAATGCACATACTCTTTTACCTTGCCATTATACTTCAAGGAACTCTAATTTACTCACTCTGTTAAATTAAAGGTGGCTGTAGTTATTTATTACTGCTGTTGAGAGTAGAGTTTAATTTCTCTCCTTTTAACTTTGGGCTGGTTATAGGAGATTCTGTGACTAGCAGAAAGTAGCAAAAGTGATGTTATGGGACTTCTAAATTTAGGTCATAGAACACCTTGCCACCACCATCTGGGCCTTTTGGAATACTCTTTCTTGAGCTCTGAGTTGCTACCTAGATCACCAAATACACTGCCAAGCAGAACAGCCTACATGTAGGCACATCTGTTAACAGTCCGAGCAGAGCTCAGCTTTCTAATCATCCTTGTCAAGCTACCAGTCATAAGAGGGAAGTTGCCTCAAACCCCAGACAACACATTTGGAACTTACTTCCACTGAGTGACTGCCATTCGTGTCACGTGAAACAGAAGAATCACCCATGAATCTGTAAGACACAAAACCTTGAGATAGAATAACTTACTCTTTTAAGCTGCTAAATTCTGTGGTGGTTTGTTAAACTGTGATAGAGGACTGTAAAAATAAGCATAAAAAGACATATATGCAAGAATGTTTATTGAAGCATTCACTGTAAAAATTAAAGCCTGTGAAGAATTTAAATTCCATTAATAAGGGATGAGTTAAGCAATTTATAGCAAATCCATATAAGAATCTGCGAGACATATGGCTGTTGAAATGATTGGGATAATATATATATATATATATATATATACATATATATATATATTTATATAAAATGATGCCCATGATGTATGAAGTCAATAACATTCCAAGTTGAAAAGAGCATTATATATAGTAAGAGTCCACACACACACACACACACACACACACAGATAATGTTTACATAGATAGTTCTCTGTGTGTGCATGTAGGTGTATCACAAACACATATGTACAAGTCTGCGCATAAGCCTGTTAATAGTTTCAGCATCATGGGAAATTTCCCCCCCTTTGCCGTATGTTTTAACGTTATTGTTCACAGATAATTTTCTTGTTTGTGTTTACACTTTCTAAGCAGTATATACACATGAAGAAATTTTGGAAACGAGCCAAAGGTGGCAAAAAAACACATACTACAATTCTATAGAGATACCCTTTTATTTTAAGCCTTTCCTATGCATGTTTCATTTTAAGTGTGGTTCAAGTGTTATATTGCTTTACATCTTTTATACATTTGGGTTTTTCAGACTTAACATCATATCATCTGCAAATAATTATTTGGTTTCTTCTTTCCAGGTTTCACTAGCTAGACTTAGGACAATGTTCAATAGTAACAGTATCCTCCGGCAAGTTTGGATTAAGTCCCATACTGTCTCTTGGATCAAGCTTGATAATCTTCATCATGTTGAGGAAGCATTTTTATTTCTCTATATTAAAAACTTATACTAGTTAATGGTTCTTGGATTTTTGTTATAGTCTTGGGCATCCATTTGGAAAGACTCTATTATTTTTTTATATTCAGCTTGTCTATGTGATAAATTTTATTAATAGATTTCATAATGATGAATAGTTTGATTCTTGGACTAAGACCATTTTGTTGTAGTCTGTTTAGGATTTTGTGTGCCTATAGTTACAGAGAATTGGATATATAGATTTCTGTGTATCATTGTCAGCTTTTGTTTTCAGAATAGTTCTTGCTTTGTAAAGTGAATTTGGTAACTTTCCTTTTTTTAATCTATGTTTTCCAGTAATTTTTGTAACACAGACATTATCTGTGTTTTGAAAACTTAGAATAAGTCAAGTGTAAAAGTATCTGCCTCTGGAGGTACTTTTTTGTTTGTGCTAAGTTTCTGACAGTTTCCAGTTTTTTTGCTTTACTTTTTCCTTTTGAAGTTCTTGTTGAATTTGTTTTGGTTGCTTGTATGTTTTCCATTAAAAATTTGTCCATTTTCTTGAGATTATTAAATATATTAGTGTCACTTGTTCTAATTCTAAAATGTATTCTATAGCTGTTAAAATATCCCCTTTCTAATTTTTGAAGTAATTTAATTAACCAGAGTTTTTCTATATAACTGTTTATAAAAATTCCATATTTATTATTTCCATTCTTTTGTTATGTAATTATTTCTGCTTGAAGTTCCCTTATTTACTTTCTTCTGAATTACTTAGATTTTGCTTATTTTTCTTGCTATCTCTTGAGTAAATCCTTTTTTTTTTTTTTTTTAAAGATTTTATTTATTTATTTGTCAGAGAGAGAGAGAGCGAGCACAGGCAGACAGAGTGGCAGAGGGAGAAGCAGGCTCCCTGCGGAGCAAGGAGCCCGATGTGGGACTCGATCCCAGGACGCTGGGATCATGACCTGAGCCGAAGGCAGCCGCTTAACCAACTGAGCCACCCAGGCGTCCCCCAACTGAGCCACCCAGGCGTCCCTCTTGAGTAAATCCTTAATGGAATATTTCATTTATTTTAAAAATAATGAAAATAACAGTCGCTCTGAATGTGCTTTTATTGCACTCATAGGTCTGATATGGGTATGGTTTATTTTCCTACTTATTCTGTTAATGTTAATCCAATTATCTCCTTGACTGACTGTTCTTTACAAGGATGCATACAAAAATTTTCAAGTGTTTGGATTTTGTTGATGCTATTTTCTTTTCATTTACCTTATTAACTATCTCAGAATATGGTCAATAAGATAAATAGTCATATGTGGTTATATTAAAACTGTGAGGCTTTCTTACACCAATTTATCAATGTTAAGAACAGCATCATACTAATTTACCCACTTTTGGAAAATAACTTTCCTCCATCCCCAAACTCCACCCCTGCCTAACATTTCCTCAGTAATCCACTTGGAGATAAGACCCAACAATTTTTTCTTTGTTATTGCTACCTGTTTGGAAGGGGAAAAAAAACGGTTCTAAAGAACATTCTTGAGAGGTTGTATTTTTTTTTTTTTTTAAACATCTGAATGGGGCACCTGGGTGGCTCAGTGGGTTAAAGCCTCTGCCTTTAGCTCAGGTCATGATCCCAGGGTCCTGGGATCCAGTCCCGCATCAGGCTCTCTGCTCAGCAGGGGGCCTGCTTCCCTCTCTCTCTCTCTCTCTCTCTCTCTCTGTCTGCCTCTCTGCCTACTTGTGATCTCTGCATGTCAAATAAATAAACAAATAAAAATCTTTAAAAAAAAATAAGCATCTAAGTGGAGTATATTCTGAGTTCAAACACATCTGAGATTATCTTTGCATTGTTTTCATATAGGAATTATATCTTGGCTGAATGTAGACTATAAGACATATTACTGTTAAAGTTTTATTGGTATGACTCCAGTTTCTTTTTTTATTTAATATGGACCAAAAATTGGAAGCCAGCCTGACATTCTCTTTATCTTGTGAGATACCATTTTGTTGTTGTTGAGCACTGAAGAAACTTTTCACTTTACATGTCAAATAATTAGGTCAACCTAAAGTGAAAATCCTTTCCTTAATTTTTTCCTTAATGCAGTAAATATGAGAATGTTTATTAGTCTATATCTCAAGTTTTTTCTTTGAAGATATGATCTGTGAATTTTCTCTATATTTTTTATAATTGATTTACTTTGCATGTATTCTCTTTATTTTTAAATATTATTATAATTAATATGTTATATCAAAGTATTATTTGGATGCTTTAAAATGTGCAGTTCTTTAGTATTCAATAATTTAACTGTCATACAAAATATATATCAAAAATTCTTATACCTCTTTCATCTACTAACATAGATTACTTTTGCCTGTTCTAGAGGTTCATATAAATGGAATCATACAGACTGTATTCTTCTGGGTCAAGTTTCTTTTATTCAGCATACTGTTTGTAAGAGTCATCCGTGTTGATTCATGCATTAGTAAGACATTCCATTTCATATCTGAGCAGTCTTTCATTGTGTGATTATCCTATGGTTTATTCACCCTTCTTCCACATAATGGGCACATAGAAATTTATAGTTTTTTACTATGATGACTAAATCTGCCAGGAACATTTTTGTTTTAGTCTTTATTGTGAATTTATGTTTTTATTTCTCTAGGATTGATACTTATGAGTGGAATTGCTGGGTTATAACATAGATGTATGCTTAACTGAATAAGAAATTGCCTTAAAAATCTCCAAAATATTGTACCAGGTTTTACTCCCACCAATAATGTATGAAAGTCCTATTTGTTCTACACCACCACTATTTAAAGTCAGTCTTTTTGAATTTCAGGTATTTGATGGGTGTTGAATGATCTCTCACTGGGGCTTAAATATGCACTTCCCTGGTGCCAATAATATTGACCACATTTTCAAGAGTTTATTGGCACTTACATTTCTTCTTTTATAAAGTAATTTTTTCAAGTTATTTCTTAGTTTATAAATGATTGCTCTCCTTTTTATTGTTGATTTGTAGAAATTCTTTATATATTATAAATACAATTTTTGGTCAGATAGAGATATTGCAAATAATTTTTTCCAGAGGGTTTTTTTTTTTTTTAGTGGAAATTTTCCTTAGAAATGTTCTATCACTCTCTTTTTCTCTCCCCCCTCCTACATATATGCATGCCTAAAGGTAATTTTGTATTAAGTTTCTGACTCAGTAGTACATCTATGAACCCACCTTTACTTTATGACTTTGATATTTTATTATCTAGCTTATCATTTTCCTTTCAATATAGCTTTAAGTTAACTACTATGTTTTTGTTTCCATGTAGTTTCATTTTAACATTTTGTTTTATTCTATTATCTCTTTATGTTGGTCTTCTTGTTTTTTGATGTAGAAGGTGTTAGATAAAATTTTCTGCTTGGAAGGTAATTGAGATACAACTTTAGTTCTGGACTCTAACACAGACTTATAAAAGGAACCACCCAAGTTTAAAGTGAATCTGCTTTTTGGGGGCCTGCTCAAGCATGAGCAACAATGAGGCTTATGAAGAGGCTCCCTCATGAAACACTAAATTTATAAGTGTTCTTTAGAAATGCTTTAGCACAAAAGTAAGGTTGTGGAAAAATACCAGTATTTGTCTATTTGCTCCTAAATAACAATAAAACAGAGGTTATAGCTATAATAGTGAGATTAAATATAAACATACATACAATTAAAAGTTATTATAATAATGTAAAAATTAATACTACAGAATCTATTTTGTAGTTTCTTATATTAAGTTTTTGCAAGTCTGACATTAAGGTCTTTTTTTCTCTAAGTTAGTGAAAGGTTCTCAACAGTTTTCAATGTGCTATCATCTATGCATCTGTGATGCTTACCACCTAATATCTGACTCTTATTCCTTTTTTAAGAGAGTAACTATGCTGCATGGATATAATGGAAGTATGATTCTAGAAATACTTCACTGTAAATAATAAGTTATACTTTATTCTGAAGAAGGGTCATTGTAGCAGTCCTTATGTATTGGCATCTTCAAAATTCCAACCCAAAGACTACAATAAAAGAGAGAATATATGTATATGTATCTCTCTGTGTGTGTATACATATATATAATATCAAAATAAAACTATCCACATGAGATGAAAATACATTCAGTATTTCATACTGAAATATTTCATACTGAAATATTTCATACTGAAATATTTCATACTGAAATATTTCATACTGAAATATTTCATACTGAAATATTTCATACTGAAATATTTCATACTGAAATATTTCATACTGAAATATTTCATACTGAATGTATTACAATGAAATACATTCAGAATTTCTGGCATTATCTACCGCATTTAACATTACTATATGTGATATCCTGTATTGCTTTTCTAAGGCTGTCACAACAAAGTGGCTTAAAATAACAAATTGATATTCTCAGAGTTCTGGAGACTAGAGATATGAAATAAAAATGTCAACAGGTCCAAGCTCCTCATGAAGACCCTTGGAAGAAACCTTACTTGCCTCATCCCACTCCTCATGGCCCCCAGGCTTTCCTTGGCTTATGGCAGCATCACCCACAAATCTGCCCCCATCTTCATATCCTTCTTCCCTCCATGTCTCTATGTTTCTGTGTGTTATGAGAACGGTCATTGGATGTAGGATCTATCCTAATTCAGAATGACCTTTTTTAATTTAACTAATTATATCTGCAAAGACCCCATCTCTAAATATGTTCACATTGTGATGTTTAGGGTGGATATAAATTTTGGGAGACATTATTCAACCAGCACAGTCTCTTAGAAAATATCAAAATCTTTCGTATAGAAAAGATTGTAGTTTTAAACTTTCAGTTCATTCTTGGTCTGAGTACCTTCACATTACATTGAAAGATCTTTGGGTTGGCATGATGGTGGCATTAGTGCTTAATGTTTTGAGCAACTGACCAGTAGCATGGCCTTGGGTGAGTAGTTTAATATCAAATCTCTCAGTTTTTCTAATGATTAAAAGTGAAGGGATTGGACTAACTTTATGCTGAGGTCTCCTTCTTGCCTAAAATTCTTTGGTTCTATATAGAGTACAGACATACCTCAAGGTCATGATTTATCCAGCAACTTAAATTATACTGAATAAAATTAAGAAAACAAAGTTAACTTTGTAAGATAGCAAAATTTAATCCCCAAATGAATTCTCTTTGTTTCACATGTTTTGTTGGGAATAAAATAAGTGGAATAGAGTAAAACTGAATAGAATATAACAATAGAATAGAACTATAGAAGTTAGGGAGACTGGCTTTCTTTAATACTTTCTATATAATTAACTAGAAGTTTTTCCAGTGGTTAGTCCCAAGAAAGATCTTCCACATAACAGATTTTCCAAACCAATAATAGAACAATTCAGTTGGTAAGTTTCAAGAATCATTTTTTAAAGATTTATTTATTTATTTTAGAAAGAGAGAGCAGAGGGGAGAGGCAGAGGAAGAGAGAGAGAGAAAATGCCAAGCAGGCTCCATGTTCAGCACAGAGTCCTATGTGGGACTTGATCTCATGATCCTGAGATCATGACCTGAGCTGAAATCAAGAGTCAGATACTTAACCAACTAAGCCACCCAGACACACCTCAAGAACCAATTTAAAATCAAATAACTGTGCTTCAATAGGTACATAATGACCAGATCTTGTCATCCTCTCTCCCCCCACATACCCTATGTGTGTGTCTATGTTTTTAGAAGTATTTTGCTGACAAGTTAAAAGTTTATTAAGACTATGAATCACTGACCTGTACCTCTGAAACATATAAAACATTATATGTTAATAAAAAAGCCTATTTTTCTCTTTACTTTGTTGTGAAATGAAAGGTTATGTAGCTAGCAAAAGCAAAATCTGAAAATCCTGGCAATTTAAAAAAAAATTAACACAATTTAAATAGTGTGGTTCCTTCCCTGCATTTCTAAACATCTTGATAGATGACTGCAAATTCATTGATTTGGTTATGAACCTGAGGATAGACATAAACAGACACTTCTCCAAAGAAGACATACAAATGGCTAACAGACACATGAAAAAATGCTCAACATCACTTGGCATCAAGGAAATACAAATCAAAACCATTATGAGACACCACCTAACACTGGTCAGAATGACTAAAATCAACAACTTAGGGAACAACAGTTGTTGGCAAGGAAGTGGAGAAAGGGGAACCCTCTTACACTAGTTGGTGGGAATACGAACTGATGCAGCCACTCTGGAAAACAGAATGGAGGGTCCTCAAAAAGTTAAACATAGAACAACCTTATGACCCAGTAACTGCACTACTAGGTTTTTATCCAAAGGAGACAAACATAGTGATTTAAAGGGGCACATGTCCCCACATGCAGCCAACTCCACAATAGCCAATCTATGGAAAGAGCCCAGATGTCCATCAACAGACAAATGGAGAAAGAAGACATGGTGTGTACACACACACACACACACACACACACACACACACACACAGGAATATTACTCAGCCATCAAAAGGAATGAAATCTTAACCATTTGCAAAGATGTGGATAGAGCTAGTGGGTATTATGCTAATAGTAAGAGAGTCAGAGACAGACAAATACCATATGATTTCACTCAAATGTGGAATTTAAGAAACAAAACAGGTAAACACAGGGTAAGGGAAGGAAAAATAAAATAAGATAAATGGGGGGAACCATACAAGACTCTTAACTACAGGAAACAACCTGAGAGTTGCTGAGGGGGAAGTCTTGGTGGGGGGAAAGGATGATGTTGGGGGATGGGCATGAAGGAGAGCACTTGATGTAATGAGCGCTAGGTGTTACATGCAACTGATGAATCACTAAATTCTACCCTTAAAACTAATAATACATTAGAAGTTAACTAAGTTGAATTTAAATAAACATTTTTTAAAAGAATCATTTTAAATATATATCTTTATCTTTGGTGTGTATATCCTAATAGCCATTCATAATCCATGATATTACCAGTATTTCTTCTTCACTGATAACTGAATTTTTTGAAAAAGCTATCTAAGTTGTCATATTTCTAAATATGAACTATGTATTTATGTAACTAAGTTAAATATAAAATTTATTATGGTTAGGTAATGAAGATGAATGCCCACAGAAATTCACAGATGAAAAATTGCTTATTGATTTGGTTTAGCATATAAATTAGTTTGTTACAGTATTTTTTCCTGGGAAATAATATAATACCCAGGAAGTGTCTGTTAGACTAATATTCTGTTATTAACAGTGAGATTTTAGACACGTAACTTAAATTTTTGAAACTTGCTCTCCTCATTTGTAAAAATAGCACAACAATGCATACTTTTTTTATGATGAATAAAAACAATTATGTGTAAAGAGTATCTTACATCTAGTACATGGTCAATAAATGGTGGCTACTCTGAATGATTTAGATACTTGAGGTTTTTCCATGAAACTGAAGAAAAAAGCTTAAAATTTGTTTTCTAAGAATGGTTGTTTATAAACACAAAAATGTTAAATCAGGACTTTTGCCCAACTAAAACATATATACACAATTTTTATGGAAAATAGAAATTGGTATGCATATAATCTTTCTCTAGCATGTGTAAAAATGTATCATAAATTTTATTTATGAAAGCAATTAATTTTATTTAATAAGTAGTAAAATTAAGTGTTTCAGAGTGTATCTTTAAAATAGTATAATTCAAATATTTCCAAATGTTGCTCAATTGAAATTTTTTTCCTTGAGCTAGCCCTCTGGTGGGGGCAGGTGGATTTCTTGGAAGTATATAGTCTTGGACTCTGCATTAGACTTACTGAATAAGAATCCTAAGATGCTTGGTCCAGGTTTGTGAATTTATTTTGGGGGAGATAGGTTATATATTCTTTGAATATTTTAGGATTAGGGAGATCTGGGGAACACTGAGTAGAAAAATATACCTGGATAATATGGCTACAACTATGAATTGATGATTTGTAAGATTTTCTTAAAGACTTTCAGAAATTGTAAGAACAATCATTTTAAATATCTTCATCCAGTTGGTCAGTTGTCCCTGTATTCAGGGTTGTATTTCAAAGTTGGCCAGCACATCAGAAGTCTGTGATTTTGCTTTAAACCATATATCTCATATAGCATGACTGAGTTTTTCTATATGTGACTGACTAGGTGTTAGCAGTAAATGTACTGAAAAATGATACAGAATTATAGCACCGTTGTTTCTGGGTTGGGACCTATAACTGATTACAAAATCTCAAATGAACACTGGCAGAAACAGTATGTTATCAGTTCAGTTTTCTAAGTATTCCTTTTAGTTCAACAATTTATGGCACATATTATTCTAAGATGCTGGGCTTACCCCACCTGAGAGTAAGAATGGTCCAAGTTAAGAGGATAGTGAGGAAAGGTTTTCTGAAGGCTCATTGTGAGGGAATAGGGGAGGAAGGCCATTCTCAAGTTAAGGTCTGGTCACTTACAACATGAAAAATGTTTAGAGACTAGTACTAAACACAGTTTTATGAACATATTTCTGGTTTTTTTAAAATCCATTTTGTTCATCTATAAAATTAGATTTTATAGGGTATTTGTAATAAAGTAATGAATTACCTATGCAATTTTATACTTGAGACTTAAAATTTTCTCCAGTTTTCACTAACCCCAAATCATTAATATGATCAAAATAGATGTCCAATGTCAGAAGTAGAAAGTGGGGTTCCCTAATTATTAAATTTTCATCTTTTGTCAGTTTCTCCCAAATTATTCATTTCACATTGTTGAGATATATAATTAGTCCTCATTATCTTTTATTTTAATTCTGATTCATTGCAATAAACTGTAATTTGTGTTCCTAAATTAATCAAAAGAGAAACTTAAGCATGGAAATCTCTCCACATCTAGTACTTATTCTTTTATCCTTCTCTAACATTATGACTCTCTTGGATTTCCACTGCCATTGCCTAACTTATCCCACATTCATGCTCTTCATTCTGATGTAGTGTCCTTATTTAATTAACCACTTTTCTGTTAGGATTTATCATGCCACTTTATTTTTCCCATTGGTCACTATGTCTACTCACACTGCTCTAGACCTCATACAAAATAATCTTGCATAGAAAGTGCTTTATAAATATGCTAATTATTCTCTATTCTATACTTGTCTGGCACTCATTCTCCAACCTTCTCTTGAGTGCCTGAGAATGAAGGTGGTGAGCTTCCAGTGGGACTCAACCCATACTGTAGATTGTCAGGTGGGTGCAGGATATTTCTTTCCACTACTTCCCTGGGTGGCACTGCATTTCTGACCACAGGTAGCTCAGAGGACACTCTTCTCCATGTCGCGAGCTCTTTTTGCACTATGGTAAAACTCTTTGACAACTTTATTCCCTCAGCCTTGATGGCAGTAATGACATATTGCCGCTGCTATTTGTTCCTTGTTTTGTTTTGTTCTTAATCTTGCCCGGCATTGAATCTCTTTATTTAAGCCATCTAGGAAAAATTCTACTGGCACCATAGGCCCAGATTGATATATTAAAAAATTTTAAAAATTAAGTCCACTATAAATTATAAAAATGTAATTTTTATCTAAAAAATCTTAGTAATATGTGGTCCATGTGTACATTTTCAGGCTAAACATACATCATATACAAATATTCCCCCAAAACACGTATTTCATGTTGACTTATGTAGATATCGTACACCTTCTCAGATAAAATGTACCTTATGAGGAAAATTATAGCAATGGCAAGGGACCAATAATTTCGTAGACTTCTATATTTTCACCTCTATCTTGGTTCCATCAGATCCTTCTTTTCCCAAAAAGCAAAGAGCTGCTGGTATTAAGGGCTATTGTTCTTTCTCCAGCTTTTTCACACTGGATGTTGACAAGTTTACATTGTGGAGTTCAGTTTTTATAAAGTTACATTGAGTTAAAAAAATATTAAAATACAAGAAGAACCTTCTTATGTAACTTTCTGAAATTTAAAAAGATTTTTTTTTTAAGTGGGCTGCATGCCCAGTGAGGAGGCAAAACAGGACTTGAACTCACGATCTTAAGATCAAGGTCTGAGCTGAGATCACGAGTTGGATGCGTAACCAACTGAGCCATCCAGGTGTCTCTAAAAAGTAAATTTTTTTTTGAGGATTGATAACATTATTTGTAATTCATTTAAAGATTTAAAGATTCCCTAAATCAAAACTTAGAGATTAAAGAGAATTTAAGATCCTGCTAAAGTAAGATTAAATAAAAGGAATACATCATCCTATACATAACCTATATAGCCATCCTATAAACTGGTGCTGTCTAATGGACATGTAAAGTAAGCTGCAAATAAAAGCCATATATGTAAATTTAAAATTTATAGCAGTCACATGAAAAGTTCAAAAGAACCAGGTGACAATTTTAATAACATTTTATTTAACCAAATATACCTAAAATATTATTTCAACACATAAAAAAAATTTTTATGAATACTTTCCTTTTTCTTTTTCACACTGTCTTCAGAACCCAGTGTGTATTTTTCACTTAGAGTTCATCTCAACTCAAGCAAGCCACATCTCAGGTTTTCAAGAGCTACACGTGGCTAGAGGCTGTGATATTACATAGCCACTAACATTCCAGTCGCCTAAAACTCCAGAATTAGAATAAGATTTGCTTTCGGAGATTTCTTTCCCCTGTTGTTTCATCTTCATTCCCGTACCTATTTCATCCAGCCCTGAAGATTCTGTTTCTTCGAAATCCTGATACCCAAGCTCTTCTGTATGTTTCAATAAGACTCGACAGAACAGATCTCTTTGTAAGGACAACAAAAAAGTTCTGTTCACAATACTTCCTACCAAAGAGAGTCAGTAATCAGAATCCCTAAGGCTCTCCCTATCACTTATTGTGTCCAGCAACAGGTGGTAGATGAGCCTTTACCCTGTACTTCCCTTCAGACCACAATATTGAAAGAACCAGCCTTGAGCTGGGCTGGGAGGTGCTCCTGCTGAGACCTACCTGGTGCCTCTCTCATGCCATCTTTCTGACACCAGGATGAATGGTTGCATATGGACTGTAGCTGTTCTCACTTCACACTCAGATTTGACTCATTTTACACATATCACTGGAGTGCTGCTCAGGACCTAGTCATCAAAGGCCCTTCCCTTGGTGTCTTCCCTTCGTTAGTAAAAACAATCAGCAATTTGTAAGTTTAATCTTGAATTAAATTTTAATGAATAAAAGTTTATACTTTAATTGCTACTGTTATGAACTGTTTTTTATTTTCATGCTGATGATCTTGAAGCCAGGTTTATGACAACAGTTCCTAACTGTACAATGGTAAATCTCAATAAATGAGGAAAGGCAGTTATTGTCACTGGAATAAAGTTTTGTGCACAGCTATTCAAGCTTAGTAAGTTCTCAACAAATAATTGTTTTATTTTATCAATATATCCTAAGAATATCCAGAAACTAACTGCCAGAAGCCATTAGTATTAAATTAAGGTTGAGCTCAGTCTTTGGAATTATATGAACCTCAACTAAAACACCAGTTTCCATTTTTTTAAAAGATTTATTTATTTATTTATTTGAGAGAGAGAGACAGAGACAGAGAGAGAGAGAGGGCACATGCACAGATGGAGGGACAGAGGGAAAGAATCTTCAAGGAGACTCCCTGCTGAGCACAAAGTCCGACTTGGGACTTGATCCCACAACCCATGAGATCATGACCTGAGCCCGAAGCAAGAGTCAGACATTTAACTGACTAAGCCACCCAGGTGCCCCCCAGCTTCCAAATTTATTAAGCTGTGTGATATAGGGAATTCTATTAACTCTCTAGATCTTAATTTTCTTGTCTGTAATATGGGGAATATTAATAGTCTTGATCTTAGAGTTGTGAGGGCAAGTCAGATAATGCACTTAATGTGCTTAACTCAATGCTTGGCAGTAAAAATGTATGAGAATTAGTTATTATAATTGTCATTGTAATTTTTTATCACAGAGTCCATAGTAGGGCTTCAAGGCTAAAGTGAATCAATCCTTCATTCACTCATGGATTCACTTAATATTTACTGCACAGCATCCACATGCTGGGTGCTGTGCTAAGTACTGATGGTACAAAAATGAACAAATAAACACTCTTTCTGTCATCATGGGTCTTAGGCTATTAGAGGATACAGACAAATAACTAAATGACTCGAGCAAAGTGCTTTTTACAGGAGTGACTTCCTCTCTGCTTCTGGGGGTTTCTGTTTTGGGACTTGGCTTTCCTTTCAGGAAAAGGTATTCACTGTCACTGGTATTCATTTAATCCCAGGTTTTCTCTCCTGGGAGATTTCCACTCTGTGCCCCATGGTCTGCCCTTCTATTTCTTCACGTGTGGAGTGGCTCACGATATCATTTGGGTTCTACAGCACTTTTCTGTCTCTCGTTAGTCATATTCTTTTCTGAACATAAAAGATACTGCTCAATCTCATCTGTCTTCACTTATACCAAATAACTATTTCTCTTGAGCAACTTTGGGTCTAGTGGTTCTATGTCCAGACTTGAGTGTGAGGTGATCCTGTTCTAGCAGGGAATTTCTGGAAAGCAGCCACTCGAAACCAGTCTGATCAGACATAGAAGGGAAAATCTCACAGGCCGTTCATTGTCATGATGGAGTGAGCCACCAGAATTTATGAGTTAGGGAGACTTTACATTCCTCTGAGAGTACATACAGTGGAACTGCTCCAGAATGCAGACTTTCAAACCTCTTAATTTTCAAAAAGATTGTAATTTGGGGGTAGGGGAGGTAGGGGATATGAATGTGAGATCTTTTGCATGTCTTAAGCCTGTTGTATCAAAAATATTCTGAATATTGTTCAATGTCCATTAGTATTCTGGACCCGAAAGTTACATAAATTTATTTTGCTCCAAGATAAAAACAAATTAATATATGATATTTGTTCTTCATTTTTTTTGCTTTCATTTTAGAATAAGTGTTCATCATTAAGCTATATACAAAAGTACTGCCAAAAGCTTTTTAGGACTCTGAGTGACTAATAGCTTGAGTATGGATAATCTAGTGAAATATGCATTGTGTATATGATGAATAGAAGTGAGCTTTATAAGAATGGAAATAGAATGTAAAAGATCAGACATTTTAAACACTCTTCATCATACAACTAATTTCATCTCATTCTGTACCATCTTTCTTCAACTTTTTAGAATCTTTGCTTATTTCCTTAGCCTAGGGAACGTCATTATTCTTCTCCTACCCACAACCATTTTCTTCTTCAGATATGTGTCAAAATTGTCCTCTCCAAAGAGTCTTTCTTATTTTCTCACTTTAGGCTAATAACTCCGAGGGTATTTGTAACATACACAGGTACTACTTTATCTGGCCCTAGCTTTGGCTGTGAGGTTAACATGATTTTATTTTTCAATCCTCACTGCTCCTTTTGGCTGACTCCTACAGATATAATTTATGTTTTCCCAGAATTGTAAGCATCTAACCCACTGTAGAAGAAAGGGAATACTATCTTTGAAATTCTTTAAATAATTAATAAAATGAGAACATGTTAGAAGGAGAAAGAGAATATGAAGTTTTAGAAAATGACCATTAGCCATTCTGGAATGAATAAATATAAACTCTCGACAGTAATTTACATGTTACTCTGTTTTAGAAAATCTGATTGGCTTAGGCATAAGAATGAAATGAAAGAAATTGTCAACTGCATTTAACAAAAATCTCTTGATGAACTCCCTCAGTCAACAGACATTTACTAAACACTCACTACATTGCATATACTGTGTTAGGGACATAAAAACTGAAGTGTGGTCCTTGGCTGCAGATCACTCACAGTTTAATGAAGAAAAAAATCAATAGAGAGTAGTGGGGCTATATTGTATTGTTCTAGGTGTTATGATGAATTGAAGCATAAGAAATTACAGAACCTAAGAAAATCACTGAAACCACTTAGCAATTGGGAATGAATTAGAAAACCTTTTTAGATGAGATGACATTCCAGATAAGACTCAAAAGACACATAGAGAATAGTCACTTGTAGGTAGAAGGGGCAGAGGCATAGGGATGGAGCATAACAAGGTGAGGAAGGGAAGAGGTTGAAGTACAAAAGGATTTCTGGGAATAAGAAACTGTATGTTTGAAAGCCCCGAGACATCATGGTCGGTGTTCAGGGACTCTAGGCCCTTTGATGTAACTGAAGAGTAAGGCATTTGTGTGACTTGTGTAAGGCGGGTGTGGAAGACAGCTGCAGCGAGAAATGGCTCTAGATGATAGTTGGCGGCCGATAATGAAGGAACTCCTCTACCACGTCCCATCCTTATAAGATGTTAAGAAAGAGAATGAATTGACCAAATTGGTGTTTTAGAAACAACGGATCTGCACTACATTACACAGGATGCTAGGAATGTGCCTGAGAATGTCAAAGACACTAACCTGGTCTACCCAGGTTCAGTTTCTGTGACTCAATATGGATGTGATACAGACATATTCATAGGGGCTGCCAAATCCTAAGGTCAAGGGACCTTCTAAGCAGCAGATGGAAACTCAAACATCTCAGCAGAATATTATGTATATGTATACATATGTACACACACACACACACACATATATATATATATTCATATAATAGTATCTGTGCCCTTTAGACAATTTTGAAGATTTATCTTTTGTTCTATTCAATTTGACACAGTCAGCTGAAGAATCACATAAATGCCCAAACCATCTGGGTGATTACATGCTGTACATTTTTTGGCAATTGCTTTTCCCCCCAAAAGCACCTGGAAAAACATCTACAAGCTGATGCAAGAAAATGTGATCAGAATTGTTTAGCTTTTTCTACAAATATAAGAGGAAAAAGTTTTGCTTTAATAAACAAATAACATTATAATTTTTTAGACAAGCAAATTATTTTTATTACACCAAAGCAAATAGATCGTTATAGTTCACTTGTCTGAAGATGATTCATCTGACATACCTGCTTCTCTGGAACACAGTTAAGAACCCACAGATAAGGAAAAAAAAATGTCTTGTGAGAAGTCAAATAAATATCCTAATTCTCGACATCAAAACTTGTGTAACTTCCTAAAAATGTCTTCACATTTCTGTTCATCATATCCTATGAACTTGTATTTTACCAAAAATCTGAACAAGTTTGGTGGTTATGATTTTCTAATCAGTAATTGATGGATGGCACTTACTGTGAATGAGCATGTTTGTGTCAGGGGGATGCTTGTGTGTCTGCTTCAGAGTTTTATTGAGTTGCATTTTGGAGACATAGACTCAGTCATATGTGATGATAGGTGAGAAGAAAAGATTAGT
The DNA here is from genome assembly GCF_963455335.1 of Martes martes. Classification (NCBI taxonomy): domain Eukaryota; kingdom Metazoa; phylum Chordata; class Mammalia; order Carnivora; family Mustelidae; genus Martes; species Martes martes. The sequence continues at coordinate 128,856,955 of NC_137892.1, read as the reverse complement.
GACAAAGAAAAAAAATCCTGAAACCAGAACAACAACAACAATAACAACAACAAAAAAACAAAACCCACAAATGGCAGCAATCTGTAGCTATTTATAGCATTATTTGTCCAAAACAGACATCTAGTTCATTATGTTGACTTTTTTCCAAGTAAATATGGAAAAGTTCACCTTTACAGGGGTTTTCATACCAAATGACCAAAATATAATACAAATATTATAAAATAACTTTCCATTACTTCTTAATTACTCACGTTGAACACCTACCACCAGATATTGAATGGATAAATAAATTTCTGCAGTATTTGTTTAAATAATAATTTACATTGTCCATGTTCAACATAATTTCTAATTAACACAATTGTTAACTAATTTATTGTTGGAGTTTCCAAAGTTTTTTCTATAAGGATAGTTTTAATAAATGACAGGGAGCCCAGAGCTAAATGACACAACAATACAGTTTTTAAGTATTTATTATTTGCTTTCTGCTTTGTACTATACATATGTGGTTTCATTTCATATTTATAATAAACCTAGGAGGCATGTAAATTGATCATAATTTACAGATTTGGAAACTGAGGCTAAAGGGTGGCCTAAAGCGACAAAGCTAGTAAAATAACTGAATCTCATTTCCAAACCCAAGTTCCCATTACTAAGTACCACTTTGTCTTTCACTGTACTGTTGTGTATCTTCAAGGCTTCTGAATTCCAGTGATTGGCATGTCCACAGATGACACAGTGAAACCTTTTAGGGGATATGTATCAGGTTGCAATTGGCTGCTTCTCCCTAGCATCCAGTTATCTACTCAAGTGCCAAGCTGCTTTATCTTTTATCTTTTTAACACTTTCCATTGTCTGAGTGTCTGCAATTTGCTGCCTGGCACTGGTTGGAATAAGAAACAGTTGCTGCTATTATTGCCATCAACCCTACTGCAAATCACTTTCATTGTGGTCCCAGCTGCCACCACTTTCTCATCTCTGGAGCTTACCATCCCAACTGATCACTTTTCTCCATTCTTAAAACTCTATTGTGTAACGTGAAGCTGTTGCACATGAATTGGGGATGTTACCACCTAGCACAGAGTTCCACATTATGCCATAAGAATAATGATCAGAATTCACTAAATATAGCCCCCATTTTGTGACCATTTTGGAACTATATTTGTAACTATTGGATATACTAGGACCACATCAACCGTCAAGATTTTTAGTAGGCTGTTTTTATGTCAGACTGTTTCTGGAAACCTGATAATTTCTGAAGGCTGAGGCTAGCCAGCAAGTTGTGTATATGTGTGTGTGTGTGTGTAATAAATGAAATGCATATCAAAAGAGGAATGAGGAAATTTAGGGATTGAAGACCAAGATTACTCAGGTTTTAATTAAGTAAATTAATGAAATAGGAAACTACCACTTAAATTTATGGGCTTCATTTAAACACAGTTTAATTATCAATACTTTATAAAGCAATGCTGTGATTATAAAACAATATATAAATTAAGGGTGGACAGTTTATCAGCAAAATCTCAAGCGACTCAAGTGACTATTGGGTGAATGGAGTGGATGGTGAGTAGCATTTGAAAGTGTGACACAGTAAATAAATAAGGAAAAATTCTTTGTGGTAGGGCTCAGTCCAGATTATGTTCTGCTCCTAAGAAGAAAGGCACTCTATAAATCTCTCCTTATAAACTGGGTCAGGCATATATTATCATAGCTCGGCATAATTCGGGGGGCAGACATATGCAGAGCTATAGAAACAGAGTTCAAGTTCACTCATAGGCATTTGCAGACTTGGACAAGAATCCTTTCCACCGGATGTCTTGTTCTTGACACAATCCAAGAATCAGAGTAACAGGAACCCATTGTATTTTTTGATAAAGGAGAATACAAAGGACAATCAGGGAACAGGAAGTATAGAGACATTCTTCTCACCCATATTTAGCTCAGATTTTCAAGATCGTTTTAGTGATCAAATATTGACAATTAACACCAAAAACCACACTGTGGTCACATTGTCATATCATTTTAGTTTTTATACTGACAGTCTTTAGAGAACTTCCTCATGTCCGTTCCTGACCATGATATCCTTCACTATAGGATTTGTGTAGTACTTTCACTCACACTCTTCCTAAGGACTTTTGCTAAGCATTCTGGGGCACAGTGATTTCTATTTTCCTTAGAGATCTTATAATCTTCACTATTTGTTTTAGTCCTTGATTATATTTTATCTTAAAATATGTGGTATCTTAAGAAGTTTAATATGATGCAAGGCAAAAGAGTTTTCAATGAGGATATAATTGGAAGCAAAGAGACGATTTTAAAGCATTTAGTGCTAAGTGCCTGATGAAAAGAACTGGAAGAAGGGAAAAAAATTTTCTATGAATTCTTTTTTTCATTTCTATGAATTCTTGATACTCATAAAATATAGAATTTAAAATATGCCAGCCAATTCTTCCGGAACTAACTTCTAGAATGGTTTCCATAACAAAGTCAAGACCTTGGAAAACTCTTTTGGTTTGCACACTCTGAAGTTTAGAACTATCTGCACTGTGATCAAATGCTTTGTCCCCCCTCCCAAGTTGCCTTATGTGTGTATAATGTGTATCTTGCAAGGTATAGCCCTTGTCATCTACTGCTGTAATAGGATAGCATTTTCCAACATGTATTTCTCTGAAATATTGTCCAACTAGATAGACATTCTTTGAATAAAGCCTCTAAGTCAAATGGCTTTGGAAATGCTGCATAACCTAAGGTCTTGTTGATCAGCAGTTAAAAATATTTGACATACTTCAATATGATAGCACACATAATTTAAAACTATACCAAGCTCTTTTTAATTAGAGAATAATTTTCAATGAATAAAGTAATTCACAATTATATAAGGAATTCCTGATATGACACACAATTTGTCATTCTTCATGTCTGCAAGACACATCACAAAGAACAATGTGTTTTTAAGAGAAGAACTGAGTGTCATCACAGCTTTAAATATAACCCATAGAGATAGCCTGTTATCACCACTGTAACCAGTTCCCTCTTTCTATCTCTCTATTTCTTTAATCACTTTGGGAAAGCAAATCCCAATGGTAGCATGCCATTACAACAGAAGATGATAACAAAAAGGCTCTAGTAGAGAATGCTCAACATTTAAACAGCTTTTGCTCTCATCATTTCCCACTCTCCTGCCTAAATGTTGTAAAATAAGTAACTGATTCAAAGTAAAAGAATCCATCATGTTACTTAAAATTTAAAAACAAAAACAAAAACAAAAACAAAAACAAAAATGTGAGTGAGTGAGCTCAACGTAAGTAGCTTGAAAGAGACATTTACTTGGTCTTGGAATATATTACGTCCTCCTCTGTCCTCTCCCCACATAAAATATATTTCGATGAAAAGACATTGCAACTTCTATAATATATATTAAACACAAATTGACAGCCTGGGCATGTTTTGCCTTTTGTCTTTGCTTTCAACTGACTTATGTGAATGCTGTTCTGTCAGGTGATGTGGACACGTGTATCACATCCTGCGTGACTATGTGGCTTTGTAACTTGAAATTTCCAGATTACACACTGAGAAATATAAAAAAGAAAAGGAAAAAAGTGCTTTTTAAAAGTTTGATTTAATTGATTAATTCCAATTTGTTCAAACTTTAATGACACTTCTTGGTACAATTTTTGGTCTGACATACTTTTACTTCTTACACCATCTGCTTTTACTATATTGTAGAATATTATTATATTATAAAATATAGAATATATTCTATATGGAATATAGAATATATAGAATATAGAATATATATAGAATATAGACTATATAAAGCTATCCAGTGGTTAATATTTTTTTAACTTCATGTAAAGGGTAACGTGACCAGGGGCAATGTGTTTCTATGACTTTAGGGAAGAACTTTCAAAATTTTAGGTAAGACTTAAATGATGGGATGAGGAGAAAGAGTATCCTGGAAAAAAACTTTCTGGGTCTTTATTATCTTAAATATGTCTAAGATTTAAGATATAAGATAAGGTATTAGACATCCTTTATAGGAATATAAAATAATATCTTAAGTTTATCTTTAATTTTTTAAGTTTAAGAATAAAAATTTTCTAACTCTTAAAAACATGTTTAGTTTCATCCTGCCTCTTCAAACTGAGGTCACAACTGTGCTGGCTAACTCCACAGTATAGCTACACTTAGAGTGAAGGAACAAATGCTGACTGTTCTAAGTTCCTGCTCATCAGAACCACTGGCAGGAGTGGCCCTCTGAAGGGGTCCATGTGGCTTCCATTCTTAACACTTTCTTCCCAGATGAATAAGTAGTGCTAACTACATCTTTTGCTCATATCCACATCAACTCTGCCCAGAGAAATATTTTATGTTACACATTTTAGAAAAACAGATAAACATATAAAATGAGAATAAATCACTAGTATAGTTAACTTCAGTGTAGTTCATTTTTTTAAATTATCAACTATGATAGAATATATCTTCATTCAATAAGATAGACAGATGTTCCAAATTTGAAGTCCAGATTAAGAAAAACAACTAATTTGCCACAGTTTTACATTGCTGGTATTTTAAAAGCCAGATGATCTAAGAATACACACATTTACTTATCTCACAAAGACATAATCATACTGTCATCCATTTTTGAACCACAAAAGATGGATAGTATAACATGTGCTTAAATGGATTCATTAATTATCAAAATAGATAAGTGTTTCATCAGGTATATACAGCAGATAACATTTATCTTTTCTCATAGAAGAAAAAAGATTAAAGTAATTCTTGTACTCATATTGGGGAAGAAAAAAGCCTACTCTACTGAGACTTTCATGATGTGACACTAGAACTTTGCCACAGATGGAAAGTTACACAAACAGATACAGACAAGTTATTTCATATTCAGCTGGGGCAGCTGATTGCTGAGTAAAGGCATTCATTCCACCATAAATATTACACAGCATTTATTTTGTGTTATCTTTTTTTATAAACATGGAGTCATCATAAAAATCTCACAATAAACATTAGGAATTTTTTTTCTGACCTTCCTTTCAGAAATTGCAGAGGATTTGCCCCAATATAGTACAACAACTTGTTAATAACAATGGCAAGGTGAAACACATCTAGTCTCAATGGTGGCTATTGTAATAAAGGACCCTGGACTTAAAAGGGAGTGACTCATCAACGGATACTTACTGATTCTTTCTATACATCTTTTTTTTTTTTTAAGATTTTATTTCTTTATTTACTTTGTTAGAGAGAGTGTGATGGGGGAGAGGAGCAAAGGGAGAGAGAGAATCCTCAAGCAGACTCCCTGCTGAGTGCAAAACCTGTCATGACACTCCAGTCCATGACCCTGAGGTAAAGATCTGGGTGGAAATTGAGAGTTGGACACTTAACCAAGTGAACCACCCAGGTGCCCTAATCTTTCTATATGTTAAGGGTGACAGATTAACATAAGCAATTTTTACAATTCTCTGAAAATTTGAAGGTGACTATTAAAATAATTATCTTCTGTTACATTTCTCCTCATAAAGTGTTTAAAACTCAAGACTTCTATCCACTTAAGTATACCAAAATGCATCTGAAAGGAGAGAAATAATATTCTTTAACTGCTGTCAATTTTAGTCAGAAATAATTTTGGGTAAAATGAACCAATAGGGAAAATGGAAGTGAAATATATTTTCCACTGGAAAAAAACCATTTAACAGAATGTATGATCATAGCATATTTTGTATGGATTATTAAGATCACTGATAAAAATAGATTTCAAAAGTTTATTCATCTGTCTTCTCATGAGTGGCCTTAGATTGCTCAACTGCTGGTGAATAAATGCCTCTTGATTGTGTTTGTTCCATATTTTACATTGTTGAGTTAAGGAGCACTTAGATCACATGACCTAATATAGCTCTACCCCTTTACAAGTACCTTTACTTTGGGACTGAGAATATCTTGTAATGTTTTCCAACAAGTTAACAACAAATTTTGTGTAAAAGTATTTCATGTTTCTATTTGTACACTTTTGAATTGGCTTATCTTTTGTAATGTATTGTAAAATATTCTATTCAGCTTATTTCTTCCATTTGTTAACTGTAAATGATCTCATTACAAAAGCATCCTATCGGAATGCGCTCTATGAAATCTGGAAAAACATAATTTCTGTTGCCTATTCGTTTTTAAATATCTGATAGATGCAACATTTCTGTGTTTGTGGCATTTAGTTTAACCACATTATCTCACTGTCAGATTTATACTTATAAAATTCTATGCAATCAAGTAAGTAAACCTAGTATATATTGTGATATTGATCATGCCAAACACTTTGAATTGTAACACCATTGACTGGATAACATACTCCTCTCCATGTGTGCAATTCACTGAATAATGTATTACTGCTTAGGGTGGAGACACATGAAATAATTCAGTTGTTAGTAAACTACTTAAATGCGCTTTGCCAACCTGAGTAAAACAAATGTGTGGGGATATTAAAAGGAAAACACCAGAAATGAACGCCGTCAGATTTGTGTGTTAATTTTAACTGCACTCTACTGGCGGAATTCAAGTGTGCCCTTTTGAATCATTATCAATTCATTTGAGGACTCAAATAAACATTGATAAAGGGCTCCAGGGAAACATAAATGGCAAGAATGCTCGGAACAGGAATACAGACACAGGCCACTGTTTTGGGAAGACAAAAGCTTTTCTTGCAAAGGGTGTGCTGGCACTTTTGTGTTTCTACAGATTCTTATGAATGTTTTAATCCATAAAAAAACTTAAGATAAATGAAATAAGTCAAAGAAAGGAGAAAGTTAAATAAGTTAATCTCTTGCAATTTTGCTTAAAGTTGAGATAAATTTCTAAAAATACTATTTTAAAGCTATTGGACTTAAAGTGCACAAGTTACTGGGAAAGAGAGACACAATTATACAAAAATTGAAGATTTCCAAACCATTCTCTGAATAAAAAGATATATTTTGGCCGGTGCCAACCATGTCCTCCAAATGGAAATGACCCATGGTTTACCTACCCGATAGTATTATGTTCAACTGAGTTTAATTGAAAATATCCAAAAGCTAATTTTGTGAACAATGTTTGTTAACAATAAACTTATTTAAATATAAATGTTATAATAAAACATACATCAGAAATAATAAAATACCCAATAAAAAGAAATTCACTGTGGAAATAATCTTTCTACAAACATTGAAACTTTTTTCTCCTTTTCTTTTTAAACCATCAAGTTGTACTAAATATTTTCATCCATGTGTACATAGCCAAATATTTCGCTCCGAATTCACGGGTTAACGTGCATGAGGTTGTAAACATTTATGACATGTGGAGAGTTATTTTATTCATTAGAATGCATATTTTTCCACAGCAAGTATATTCCCTCACTCTGAAAGTCAGGGTAAATAACGAGCGAGAACAAAATTCACGAATTATGTTCAACTTAGCTTGCAGCAGATTGAGTGACAGCCATTTTTCTGCACATCTCCTCCAGCCTCACTCCAGATTAGAACTGGCACCTTCCCCTATGCAAATGAACATCTAATTAGAGACACCTCCCAGTCAATAAGCCGCTTTCTTAGCACCAGTTATATTACCTGACAAGCCCTTTCTTTCCAGTCCTGGCCCACCAAGAATCTTCATTCATTTTCTCTTCTTCTTCTCTGCAAAGTGAACTGATCCCGCATAATCCCTGGAATAATGTAGTTTCTCTTGTGGAAGAGCAGCTTCCCTCTCCCCCTTTTACATCAAGCTAATGGAGCCAGTAGGTATCCTATTGATCTTTTCTCTATATGGTTTCCACAAGGATTTGACAGACTTCCTTACAGGTTAAACATCCAGGCTTTCTGAAGTGGCTATAAAGCTTTGTTTTTGATTTTTCTAACTTTTTTTTTTTTTTGAAACCCTTGCTCATCTGTAATCTTTAAAAGCTCAGTGGATGCCATGCAGAGCAAAGCCTTATTTCTTTGCAGAACTAATCTAGACACTGTCTAGTGTTGAGTACAGTTGTCTGATTCAAATCTTCTGTTACAAAGCAGATGACATCTAGCTAGATGTCATGAGAAGAGCCTAACAATGACAATTCACTTATCCCTTAGAAAGAATCAATTCTCCCACAATGCATCTGTCAGAGAACTCTCACTCAGTAAAAGCAATTTTTCTAGCTGTCTGACACTGTAATTGCTCTTAAATTTTCAATGAACGTTTTACAAGGACTCCCCTGAACCATGATGAAAAACTTAACTTTTTTCTAAAAATGAGAGGCTGACAGGATGAAAGAGGTCTTTCTCTTTAAAGCCTTGCTTGCTTGAGTAGGAATTCTTTCATATCATCAACAAGCTGTTGAATAGAGGATAGATTACTTTCCATTTATTTCATCAATCAGATTAAAGGCTCTCCTTCACAATGCCCTTTAAACAAGAGCTGTTTATGATGTCCTCCCAGGTTTGACTTTAATGTAGTATTAAATCACTATGGACAGTGGAGTCCGTAAAGAATATAAATATGACGATTTTCTGACAACATTTAAGTATTGCATATATTGTGGTCATTATCTTCATTCTTGTCATAAAAGAGAGGTAAACAGAAGAAGAAACACAGCTATAGGTTTGCTATTTTTTAGTCTGGAAAAAAAAATTCAACACAACTTCCTTTTATGGATCAGTAAGCAGAAATGCCAAGCACAGAAGTGATTTTTTGTCCCCTCTCAGACCAGTAATTTAAAAGAAAAAATAATTTAAAAAAAGAAGTAGAAATTTCCTCATTTCTATTCTTTTCTAAATACACATTTACAAGCTTTAAAAAATAGAACTCTGAGTCTGTACATTCTTTGTGAATTCAGGCTTAAAGAATATAGGTGGTATGGATAATCCTTTATTTTAAGATTTTCCAAAAGTAAAATAAGCCCAAAGAACTGTTTATGATTTTATGAGCAATTATGATGGTCTTTGCAGAGAGATGGATGTGTCAAATAGGTTAGAATCATTGCTTTTACTACGTGTGTGTGTGTGTGTGTGTGTCAATGTGTGTATCTAGTGAGTAGATGACAAAAATATTAAATGCATCAAAATTCCTTAATTCAAATATAAGATATAACTGTGAGCAAACCTGCTGTTTTAGGTACATAGTGATACTGCAGCTGTTTTAAGATGAAGACGAATTTTATAGTCCAATCTCTGTTATGCATTACTGCAAATAAGAAGGAAGTTATATTGTTATTGTCGAATTTTTTAAAAATGTCAAATTGTGGAAAGGAAATTTATAGCCATCTTATCTTGTCTTCTAGCCCACACATGCAGCTCCTGAATGACTGCTTTGGTATTTTCCATCCTTTGCTACAATATCTTCAATAACTGGAATTTCATTACATCCCCTGGCAGCTTATATATTTTCTCACAATTCTATGTGTCAGAAAATATTCTTTTAATACCGAGTCCAAATCTTTATTCTATGATATATTACCCATTGTTCTGTAGGCCATTGTTTTTATATAAACCAAATTTTAAAATATATGATACTTGAAACAGTAGTATTCAGGTATTAAGACAATTACTTTTTTGAAGACAATTCTCTTGTCCTCTCCACCTTCTCTTTTGAAGCTAATCACTGTCAGTTCCTACAACAGTTTTTTATGTATTCATTGCAACAACTTAATAGGAACAAATCACCCAGGCATTTTATCTACATAATCTCATTGAATCCTCAATCAGTATATCTATGATAGACATGTCTTTTATTCAGAGAAAGAAAATGAGGCACGAAAAGATTAAATAAATTGACCGAGTCACGTAGTTAGTAACTAGAGAGTCAAAATTTAAGCCCACATTTGTCAGGTTTCAAAGGCCACCATCATCTTTACATATTTTCATGCTGTCACTAATCCTTCTTATGCCAAAATCCTTTTTTTATTTGCCTTCTGATTATACATCTCCATAAATTTGGCAACCATAAAAGTGGGTAGCAAGCAAATAGGTTGGTAGTGTTGTGCTTCAGACAAGAATTTTGATAATTATGATAACTATGATCAGAATGGTGGCGGTGGGTATGAAGGCGAGAGGATAGTTATCCTTTTCTCTGTATCTTCTTCCCCTTTTCCCCTCCTTCCTTCCTTCTTTCTTTTCTATTACACACACTCACATACATTTTTATTAGCTTTCTCTTACTGTCATAAACTTGCCATGTGTTATAGCATCCAAGTCTTTGATAAGATGTTTGCCATAGGTAAGGTTGAAAACTGCACTCTTCAACATTCCACTTAGAGATCTTCCTACTGGTCAGTATCAATCCATTAATTAGCAGTCTTTCTGCCAGTTACCAATTCCCCTGGATAAATCTAGTCATCAAGTTCACTATTCTCAGTGTATCAAGAATCTCACTGAAGTCTGTATAAAAGGCCTATATTTCATATACTTTGTGTATCGCATTAATCTATTACAACAATACCAGAAACAGTGACTAATTTGGTGTGATTTGTTTTAGTGATCAGAAAAAGAAAAGAACCCCTTTGTTTCTCATTTTTAAAACCTTATTCAATCATAACTCATATAGACATGAGCCATTGGTTTTTGCCTGCCCTTAGTTAGTCATGTGACTTGTATGGCTTGCATTTGCTTTTTTTAAAAATCAAATCTGATTTCATCTCAGAGATTTTTAGGCATTGATCTCTTCATGGAGGACTGGAGTTGGGAAAGTAATTTTCAGCTATGGAGTAAGAACTGTCTTCTTGGAAATCTTAATTTCTGTAGGTATCTTTCTGTTTACTATCTCCTTCCATAGATTTGTATGTTCATTTCTTTGTTCTGCTTACCCTGGGTTTTAGCCAGCTTAAGTAGGCCACTTAGGAAACAGAATCTCATTTGATTTTATTTTTCTTTCTTTAATCTGTTCTATTTTCACTTGGTTCCAATTTTACCAAGAAAACTGAGAATTTCAGGCAAGAGATCACTGTTTCCTCTACCAATACATACCAAGTTATACACATTTACTTGTCTGAGATTCATTCTGCCACCTGTTACGGCCACCATTCCTCTTCATCCAGGAGGTACTTGTTTTATTGATTATTCTTTCTTATGTTTGTAATTCCGTTTGCTACTTTTCATTGCTTTTATAGAATAAAATGGATTAAGTCTCTACTAAAAATATATAAAACCTACACAACAAAAAGTCCACTCCATCTAATTATTTTCATCTCCCTCCTTTCCCTCTTATAGTCAAGACTCTTGAAATAGTAGACCAACCTCAGCATCATTACTTTCTCTCCCTCCCTTTTAGTGCTCAGTCTATTGGAGTCCAGCTTTAAATCTAGTCAGTTTAAATTCATATTTCCATAGCCTTACCTTATCTCAGTTACTTTTCCTTGGTATTTGATACTATAACTAAATATGTTGAATTCTGAGTTGCTAAATGTTCTGGTTACTTTTTAGAAAGTTCATCTTTTTCTTTTTCGCTTGAAATATGAATTTTCCTTAGGGTTCAATTTTCAGTTCTCTACTTTTTTCTCACTATATCTTCTTCCTGGATGATCTCATTGAAATTCAAAGCTGTAACTATTGACTATGAAGACTTAGTCCTCATCTCAGGATTCTCTTTGAATTCTAGATCCAAATATCTAACTAGACCTACTGTACAATTTCACTGGTTTTCTACTGCTTGAATGAACAAACCTGATACTTCTTTTTCTATCGGGCTTCTTGTTTCTATCCTTTCTGGGTTTGAACCCAGAAGAAAAGACATATGACTGATACCTAATGAGCATACCATGAAATTCTCTTGAAATTAAACCACAGGCTTATTTATGTTCATGGTCCATAGGATCAGCAAAAATAATCAAATGGAACTCATCTGATTTCTCCAACCATGCTATATCTACCATACTAACCTACTCAAATTTGCCACATTCTTTTTTTGCCCTGTTACAATAATTGGGCAAATGACTTGTGTCAACTCATATCAAAAGCAATCACCTTCATCATGTTTTGAGATACCATCTGCTGTCAGCATCCTAACTCCTTCACTTCTGCTTCCCTTCCACCCCCCGCCCTGTTGTTTTGCATCATCAATTTCTTTCTATCTACCCTGGATCATTTCCATCAGGACACCCCCCTTCTTCAGTACTTCCAACTTTAGAGAGTGTTGTCTTGACTTTACATCCTTTTTCAATAATTTCCTCCATTTTTTGTTCTTTTTGAAAGCTGATCTTGAGAAGATTTTTCTACAGTAACTATCTCTATCTTCTCATTTTGAAATTTCTTCTCAACTCACTCCATCAACACCATAATTTGAAGCCACTCTTGTCAAAAGTTATCAATTACCTCAGATCTAGAAGTCATTGCTCTGTCTTCAGTTTTTCCTTTAATCTTCCAATAGTCTTTGACAAAGTTATTAATTTCCTATTCTGACTATAGTATTTTAAATTGTCAAGCCACTTCTTCCGCTACCCCTAGTGCTCTATACCCTTGTTAACATGCTCTACTTTAAAAAAATCTCTTGGGGGTGAAGGGGACATTTGGCCTGGGTAATTCAGTTGTTTAAGCATCTGCCTCTGGCTCAGGTCATGACCCTGGGGGTCCTGGAATCAAGCCCTGCATCTGGCCCTATGCTCTGTGGGGAGTCTACATCTCCCTCGTTGTTCCCCTCCTCATGCTCTCTGTTTCTCAAATAAATAAATAGAATCTTTTAAATAAATAAATTAAAAATCTTTTTCATAAAAATCATCTTCTATGATTTTTAAATTTATTATACTTATTGTTTTATTGTCTATCTTCCTAGTAGAAAATAATCTTCATAATAATAGAAATTTTTATCCATTTTAATATCCACTGATGTATCCCAAGTGCCTAAAACACTGACTGTTATACTGTAAATACTTGATAAGTAATTGAATGAATGAAAGAACTCCTTTGTGAACTCCTGCTTCTCTTGGCTTTTAGATATTCTATTGATTTTGTTTCTACCTTACTGTCCATGAATTCTTAGTCACATTTAAATTTTACAGTGCCCAAAGACTGAATTCTTAGATATTTCTCTTCCTTAACCATAGTTTCTTTTTAAATGATCTTATCTAGATTCATGGGTTTGAGCATATTTATTCTATGGACCCCCTGATTTACAGATAAAGTCCTAAACACTTTCCTGAACTTTACTCTCATGTACCTGACTACCTACTTGATATCTCTACTTAGATACCTAGAAGGGACCTTAATCTTAACATGTCCAAAATAGAATTCTTAATTTCTATCTCAAACCTACACTCCTTCCATGGTTTTCTTTATCTCATGTTTACCATCTGCCAATTGCTCAATCTCCAAACTTAAACTCATTCTCGAGTCTTCTTTTTCCTTATCCCCTATTAGAAATTTGTGCCTATTTATCTTGTGTAATTAACATCAAATTTCCTGTTTTAACTCCCTCCCCCAACATTCTTCTTTAAAAGCAGAAATGATGGCATAGCATGACTTGTGCCCACCCCTGCTATTTAAAACACTTCAATGCCTTCACATTGCATAAACAAAACAATTGCAAGCTCCTTTCCCTGGCCTGACCTGATTGGCCTTTGCATCCTCACTTCATATGAGAGTCCCTTTAACTTACTGCTCTCTAGCTACACTTGTTCTCTTTCTGTTCCTCAAACATGTGAAACTTCTTTCTACTCTAAGACCTTTTACATTAGTTATTTTCTCTTTCTAAATTATCCTCATCATCACAGGGCTAGCTCTGTACTGTCAGATCTGAAGTGTCATCCCCTTAGAGAAAACTTTCAGAATGTTATTTAGAGCAGTAACTGGCTATTCTCCATGATATCACCTTATTTTATTTTCATTAGAGAAATTATTACTCCAAGACATGTGTTTGTTTATTTTTATTTTTTTATTACGTTATGTTAGTCACCATGCAGTACATCATTAGTTTTTGATGTAGTGTTCTGTGATTCATTGTTTGCGTATGACACCCAGTGTTCCATGCAATATGTGCCTTACTTAATAATACCCATTACCAAGCTAACCCAACATGTGCTTTAAATTTTTAGTTCAAAAAAATTTTTTTTAGTTCAGTGTTTGTTTTCTATAACTAGTATGTAAGTTTCATGAAATCAGAAATTTTGTCATTCTTATTCACTGCTATACCTCCAAAGTCAAAATTAGTGATACACAGTCAGTAAGTACTTAATAAACAAAAGACTTTTGTTGACAAGTCTGGTATGTTAAAAGAACTTTTGTTTTTCCCTTATGCTGTATTCCAAGTGACATTGCCTTAGTTTGGACTCCATTTCCACAAGTGTTAAATCTCCTGATAAAATCTCATAGATCATTCTCTATTTTTTCTTTTTAGTCTTGTATTCTTTTTGTGCTTTCATTTGTATAGTCTACAGATTGGTAAAAATAGGTTATTGATTCTTTGTGTGTGTGTATTTAATCTGCTATAAAGCCTATAGAATAATTTTATTAGTTGAGATATATTTTCCTTGCCCTAGGATATCCATTTGGTTCTTTCTATTACCTTCCATATTTGTCCTGAAATTTACCATCATATTCATCTTCTCCTATAAATTCTTTAATATTTTCATCTAAATAATTATGAAACCTTGTCTTCTAACTTTAATATACTGATTATGTTGTCTTCTAATTTCAACATCTTTAAAATCTCTGACTCTGTTTCCATCTCCAACCCTCAGCTCATTCCACTCTGGTCTATGGGTTGAATTTTTGTGGTTTCTCCCTATGTTTGGTGGTTTTGTTGTTGTTGTTGTATATTAGACATTGTGGAAAACCTGTTGCAGAAACTGAGAATTATGTTATCTTCCTGTGAAAATGGCCAAATAAACCCATGTTTATATGGTCAAATAATCTGTGATAAAAGAGACAAGAATATACAATGAGGAAAAGACAGTCTCTTCAACAAATGGTGTTGGGAAAAATGGACAGTCACATGCAGAAGAATGAAACTGGACTACGTTCTTATACCATACACAAAAATAAATTAAAAATGGATTTAAGACCTAAAGATGAGGTCTGAAATGATAAAACTCCTAGAAGAAAACATGTGCATTAATCTCTTGAACATTGGCTTTAGCAACATTTTTCTAGATATATCTCCTAAGGCAAGGGAAACAAAAGCAAAAGTAAATTATTGGGACTCTACCGAAATAAAAAGCTTTTGCAGAGTGAAGGAAACCATCAACAAAACGAAGAAGCAACCTACTGAAGGGAAGATATTTGCGAATGATATATCCAATAAGGGGTTAATGTATTTTATTAAAAATAAAATATTAAAACTACTAAAAATAAAACATATCTTAGTTTTAGACCATTATTTTCTGGTCTCTTTCATTTAGTTCTGTTCTGGTTGTTTTTTCTTTTGTTCCTTGTCCAAATTTGGGCTTAGTTTGTTCTACTTTTTCTAGTTCCTTGAAATATATAAAGAACTTATACAACTCAACACCAAATAAACACAAATAATCCAATTAAAAAATGATCAGAGGACCTGAATATCATTTTTTCTCCCAAAGAAGACATACAAATGGCCAACAGACACATTTACATGCCCAAAATCACTAATCATCAGGGAAATGTGAATCAAAACTACAATGAGATATCACTTTCACCTGTCAGGATCACTAGAATCAAAAAGACAAGAAGAAATAAGTGTTGGAAAGAATGTGGAGGAAAAAATAGTTCTTGTACACTGTTGGTGGGAATGCAAATTGGTACAGTCAATGTGAGAAACAGTATGGAGATTTCTCAAAAGATTAAAAATAGAAATACCATATGATCCGGTAATTCTACTACTGAGCATATACCCAAAGGAAATGAAAACATTAATTTGAAAAGATACATGTATCTCTATGTTGATTACATCATTACTTATAATAGCAAAGATATGCAAGCAACCCAAGTGTCCATTGTTAGTTGAATGGATAAAGAAGATGAGGAATGATACACAATAGAATATTACTCAGCCCTAAAAAAGAATGAGATTTTTGTCATTTGCAGCAACATGGATGAACCCAGAGGGTATTACACTAACTGGAATAAATCAGACAAAGAAAGACAAATGCCATATGATTTCACTTATACCTAGAATCTAATACAAAACAAAACAAAAGATAAAGCAAGTGAAAAAGCAGAAACAGACCCATTAATATGGAGAACAAACTAGTGGTTGTGGTGGTTGCCAGGGAGAAGTGTGTGTGTTTAGGGGGGGATTGGCAAAATGGTCAGGGGGAGTGGGAGGTATGGGCTTCTAGTTATGGAATAAATAAGTTATGGGGATAGAAGTTACAGTGTAGGGGATAAAAATAGCAAATTTTGTTCTGTTATGCCATTAATATTGTGAAGGCTTGCTTTAGGCTTTATTAGAGACAGTCTGTTTCAATTGTGCCCTTATTCTTAGGCCAAAGTCCTCAATCTTGGGATTTGGCCTTTATTTCTTATTCATGCTCCTTCTAGAGTTTAATGTAAAGCCAAGTTGATTATGGTCCTCTAGTTTAGTGAAACTTTAAATCCAAACTCTCAGCCACAGACAATTTTTGAAGTCTCTTTTCAGCTCTCAAGCTTCTAACTGTAGTTTTTTCTGATGTTTGGAGTCTCACTCCATGCATATACCATTCAGGTATCAGGTTTGGATTTGAAGAGAGATTTTTTTTTTTTTTTCCAAATCCTTTCCTCTTTTTGTCTATTTTCTGACATTATACAACCGTTTTCCAGTCAGTCTAGATAGCCCAAATTCTACCTCTGATTCCTCACACTCTGTCTGGATACAAATAGGAACCAGCCAGTGTCCCTATGGGAGCAAAAAATGTATAATTGTGCATCTCACCTAGTTAGTTCCCTCACTTCAAGGATCATATTACCTCCAGTTTCTGTTTACTTCTAGTTAATTTCCAGTTCATTTGTAAAGTTTCTTTTAAAAAACATTTTGTCCAGAGTTTGGAACTATTACCAGTGAGATGGCCACTAAAATAAAAACTATACTTGCATTATTCTTTTATTGATTTATTAAATGCGTGATTTCAGCAACCATAATTTATTATCAGGAATCATTTTTAGTTCATTATTTTTGTACTATTAATCCACAATACCTCATTTACAATTCCAAAATCTCTAATTTTCTATAAAACTAACATTTTTAGTTAACTTACTTCATGACTTAGTTATTTTGTCATTTATTTATTCTAGTTACTGTGAATATATATTTATGCTGGATATATATTAATGCTTTTAATTATGATATCACACTCTACTGTGGATATTATGAAGTATACCATATATAGGTTACATTTTATGTCTAAAATATAGGAAACACCAAATTCACCATCATAACTTGGTTCAAATATTTCAGATAAGTGATTGCCAAACCATATCACATTTAAGCAAGAAAAATAAATGTCCTGGTTTTGATCTAGATTAGAGACATGGTTAAAAGTGTCTTTGGTAAGAAGTACTTTGAATTTTCTCTAAAAATCAGCAAGTAATTGATCTGGAAAGTGGCGGTGTGGAGCTGATAAAAAGCTAATGTAAACATACCTGTCCATTAGAACAGGCTTTGCTAATAGATGTTAGTTGTGAGCTACCCATTTAAGTCAAGCAATTTGTCCACGCTTTATTTTTCTGATAATGTGACTGAGGTTTAAATAGACAAGGTATGTAGAACTAAGTCTAGTCAAACTAGCTGACCTCTCCAGTCTAAAGTCATTAGCTGGCCACTCCAGTAAGCTACTGTCTAATCACTACTGCCTGTGATTATATTTTTAAGAATATTATTTTCTCTTTTCTTAAGCAAGGTCTAATCTACTTGAGCAATCTCAGTCTGTTGAAATCTTTTTAAATCATAAATTTTAGAGTGTCTCCAGAATAGACATTTACAATTCCGAACACATAACAAATATTTAAGGATCATAGATGAATCCCGTTGATGGTTCTTTATTTATTATGGGGTAAGGGCCTTCCTGAGATGTTCTTTTGGAATTATAGATGTGTTTTTCTGTTTTTAAATTTCCAAAGAAGATTCTCAGTTCATTTATGTTAGGGTACTTTAAAAAGTCAACCAGGAACATTCTAAAAATGAAAAATGTTTAAGTCCAAATCCCCTTATATTACTGTTTAAAAAAAAAAATCAAAACTGCAGACCAAGCAATTAGAATGTTGCAGTCCTTAAAATATGAGGCCATATTTCTACTACAGCTAATTGATTTTACATCTGGCATGTTAAAAGAATTTATGAAACTTGAATAGTGTCTTTGTTTATACCCTGAAGGCTCAAAATGAATTCTCTACATCATCATCCTTAAGGAGAAATAATCTGCTTTAGAAATGTAGTCTGAGTTCAAATGTAAGTCTAATTAATTTTTTAAGATTCTGATAGGAATATTTTTTGAATGTATATAATTATTTCCTTTAAATGTTTAGGACATCTTTCATGTATAGAAAAATAACAATAATTTAAGTTGTGATAAGAAACAAGACCACTGGGAAGTATCCAAGGGAAAATGACATTACATTAAAAAAAAAGTATAAAAGAAGGTTTAAAAAAGTATAAAAGAAAACAAGGATTCACATTTATAATTAATAAAATGACTTCTCTTTGTGATAGAAGGAAGAGACTAACATTTATTAACCATTATGTTCATACCAAGTAATAATAGCTAATTTATTGACCGCTTATGGGACAGGTATTGCTCTAAACACTTAACATGCATTTACTATTTTAATCCTCCCAACCAGTCTCTGAAGTAGTCTGATTATTATTCTGACTTTACAGATGAAAAAGAAAAGAAACCTCAAGCACAAAGAGGTTCAATACTTGCTCAGAGTCACATGGGGAGATGTGGTAGGACTGGGACTCACACCCAGGCAGTCTGGCTCCAGAACATGGGCACTTAAACTTTATGATATATGGTCCCTTCCAGTATTGAATGCTTACTCTGCCAGAACAGTTTTAAGGGATTTACATGCATTATATCTTCTAAATTCAATAGAAAAGAGGTAAAACACAGGATCACTGGTCGATCCTACATCAATACATTAGTTAGCTGCCTATGTCTGTCAAGATTACCATTCTGGCTTCTACCACAAAGTTATTAAGAGAAAAGTAAGATATTTATAGAAGTTTCTGGCAATCTATTCTCAGGACCTTTTCCTGAACATGCATCATAGGTAGTTTTAGCCAAAATATATATAATATTTCCAGGTGCCTCTCCAGTAAAAATTACCTTGAGCTTTGCCATAGAAATCATGCCATCTCCATTTGGAAAAAATGGTATTTGACTCAAAGAAACAGATGTACACAAGATTTCTTATTTTTCTTGGCATCCTTTTAAAATTTGTTTAAAGATGAGATTGAATGATTCACCAGGTATTCATTGGATTATGGTGCAAATTCTTGCTACAAAAGGGAGAACATCCTTGGCCCACTAATATTTTTCCCCAAATCTTTTTATTTGGTTTGAATGTTCACTGGAATCATATGTTAAGATAACTTATAGATATTGAGTGATATGTGCACAAGGGTTTTTATAAGGTTTTATACATATAAACTATATTGACAGCAGGTTTTTTTTTGGTCTTCTGCCTTTGATATTTCATAGATATAAGAAATGTATGAAAGTTTAATGAAGTTCAATAATCTTATCAATAAATTACTCACTCTGAATAGTTCATTATTTTTACTGCAATTTTATGAAAGTTATTTTTAGCCTTTGGTAACAATTCAATAAAAGACTATCCTTCAAACCAAAGAAAAGATTTAAATGAAACCTCTCAAAATAAATTTTCAAATAGAGTTTTAAAAATGACATTTTTAATCAGGATAATTATTATCATTTTAGAAATAAGGTCACTTCTGATAATGACAAAATTTTAATTTTCAACTATGTTTTCTGAAAGTGACTAAATTCTGTACTAGCTCTCTAAAACTAATACAGCTACATGGTGCGGAGAAAGAATGGGAATATATCCAAGCGCCATTACCAAAATCAGTGGCTTTTCAACCTTCTAAACTCAGTTTTGGTAAAGTTGACTGAGATGGTGGCATCGACATTATGAAGGCTGGTTACTTGGGGATAATTTTATATCCTCAATGTCATTGAATCACAAATTATCAATGCATGACTTTCAAATTTTAGTTTGAATATTATATTAATTAGGAAAAATAAGTGCTCTGACAAGCAGTCCCTCAAAATTTCAGTGCTCTAACAGAAACCTGTGTTTGATTTTTTGCTCCCATAAACTTAAAATGGGGTCAGGAGTTACTTTCCTCCATGTGGTGATTCAGAAATCTAGGATCTTCCAATGTATAGTTTTGTCACAACTGGGGTCTGTATACAACAAGGAGAAAAGGAATATGGAGAAGTCTTACCTATATCTCAAAAACCACAGCACCTTGGAGAAAAGTCATTGCATTTCCACATCTATCTGCAAGGGAAGCTGGGAAATATGGCCAGCCCCTGCCTAGCAATTCTAAATAACAAAGGCAAACAAGTATTTTGAGGGCAGTTATTTGCGGTTATCACAGATACTCACTGAAATGTATAATCTGTTCTTTACTTCTTACTTAAATACCAGATAGTATATTTTCATTGGTCATTTTTCTTTGGTGGTTCCTTTGGATACCAAGTACAGTGCTGGGCACTAGAGATACAAAGATGAACAATATATGAATTTACAGCATATTAGGGAAAAAAGAAACTCTTAATGGTGCAATTATAAGCCAGTGTGATAATTACTATAATAGATGTAAACCGTGAGAGATATAAGCCAGAAGGGACAACTGTCTCAAATTGAGAATGATTTGAAAAGTATATTAGATCAGATTCAATCAGGAAAACAGAAACCATTCTAAAAAAGAGGGTGTCATGGCAATAATGAAGACAAAAATGATGGTGGTCCAAGCAAAGTTATTGGCAAATTGACTGAAGGCTGGGCAACAGATAAAAAAGAGACAAATGGGAAATATTTGTTGAAACAACACATGAGTGATTCAGGGCTAGGCAGAGGGTCTGGTTTGGCTGTTGAATAGGTGTTGCCATTCACCAAGTTTGAGCCATAGGAGAACAAACATACTGAGTAAGGAGTAGAGAGAAGAACACGGTTTGGAAATGAACTTAATTTCCTTTGGTAACTTGTATGGAGAAGTACAATAGACAGTTAAATACCTAGATATGCAAGCAAGAAAATTAAAGGCTGAAGCTACAGATAAAAGTAATTGCTATATGTATCAGTTAGTGTTCTCCAGAGAGAAACAGAACCATTAGTGAATGGTGTGTGTGTGTGTGTGTGTGTGTGTGTGGGCATGTGTGTATGTGTATGTGTGATTTTAAAAAAATAATTGGCTCACATAATTATGGGGGCTGCAAGTCCAAAATCTGTAGGGCAGTCTGGCAAGCTGGCAACTCAGGCAAAAGGGGATGTGTAGTCTTGAAGACAAATATCTACTTCTTCAAGAAACCTCAATTTTTGCTCTTAAGGCCTTTCAAATGATTGAATGAGCACCACCCATATTAGAGAGAGTAATCTGCTCTGCCTAAAGTTGACTATTCTAGCTGTTAACCACATCTAGAAAATACTTGTATGTCAACACCTAGATTACTATTGTTATTTAATTAAATAATTGGGTGCTATAGCCTAGCCCAGTTGACATGTAAAACCAATCACCACCCTAATAGATGAAATCATCAAAGAGAGAAAATAATAAGTAAATACCAAAGTGGTTGAAAGCTTGGGCTTTGGAACAAAGGGCCTGGGCTCAAATTTCATTTTTATTATTTTGTGTGGACTTGCTTCTGTAAGTCCAAGTTGCAGAATCTATAAAGTAATGATAATATTCTACATCTCTTGAGATATTATGAAGATGAAATAAAATATGTAGGGGTGCCTGGGTGGCTCAGTGGGTTAAGGCTCTGCCTTCAGCTTAGGTCATGTTCTCGGGGTCCTGGGGTCAAGCCCCGCATCAGGCTCTCTGCTCAGCGGGGAGCCTGCTTTCCCTTTTTTCTCTCTGGCTCCTCTGCCTACTTCTGATCTCTGCCATATAAATAAATAAAATATTAAAAAAAAAAGAAAAGAAATAAAATATGTAAAGTTCTTGTCACAGAACCTGGAATTATTGTGTTCAATTAAATAAACTAGAAAATGGACTCTTTTTAAAAATGTGATATTTATAAATATATTCTGATGAGGAAAGGGCAGTATTAAAAAAAATTGAAGATAGAGTGTTAAGAAACAACTGATCGAGTAAAAGTTGGTGGTAGAGGGCAGAGGGAGGAAACTGAGACTCAAAACATAACAAAAGATAAACCTTGAACAAAAAGATGGGAAAGAAGTTGAGTGTGTTCATATATGCTGAACTTGATCTTCTCAGTGAAGGGTAAAAGGTTATTTTTTGAGAGATATTGATGGTTTAAAGAAAAGTGATGTTTCTGTGAAGAATAGGAGAGGTTAATAAACGCAGATAGAGAAGCAGTGAAATAGAATGCTAAGGTTCATCTTCTATCTGCTTGGCTGGGTTATCATAAATTCCTTTAGAGCAGAGCACATTGCTTTTTTCCTGGTTGCTATTTGGCACACCATAAGTAATTGGCTAGAATGTCCTCAGTTGGAATACTGTTTTCTCTACTTGCAGGTAGCTGGGGTATGAAAATGGATGGCAAATGGAGCAACTGATATAATGTTGAAGCTTTGTCTTATGGCTGCATTTGGAAAATATAAGCGACATAATGCTGACCATACTGGTGCTTATCTTTGAAGGACTATAGTATAGGGAAAATAAGAAAAGGAAAAAAAACTATAGGGGTAGCGGTGGACAAGAAAAGGGCATTCTGGGAGTAAGAGTGTTACAGACCAGGAAAGATGGGAGGCAGTGGTTGGAGACTGGTGTTGGAACAGATTTCAGAAGGAAACAAAGTGAAGGAAATCAGTAAGTAATGCTATGGCAAAAGTGGGTTGGAGAGAAGAGAAAGAAACTGGTGTCCAGAAAGTTACAGAACTTGAACTCAAGACCAGCCAAAATAAGGGGCAGTAGAGGACAAGACAGAATGCTCCCCAGTGCCGGTTAGGCAGAAAGAGCAGTGGAATCAGTAGTATGCAGGATGATTCCAAACCCTTGGCACCAGGGTAAAGGGCACTTGCTCAATTTGTCTTACATTCATGTATACTGTAGTTTGTTCTCAAGTAGTAATACTAAAGGCAGCATATTAAAACAATGCATAAAAGGCCAAATAATTTATTATCCAAAGATAATATTGGATAAAGTCAGGGGAGAACTCACTGATGAGAATACCTGAAATTTCTTCCTCCTTCCACAAAGTCCAGTTGGCTGAATTTACTAAGTTAACTACTTCTATTTTATCAACCCAACCCCAAACTCATTTCCTCCTATACCTTGACTACCCTTCTTATCAATAGTTCTCACACAGGGTGCCTGGGTGGCTCAGCTGGTTAAGCTTCTGCCTTCAGCACAAGTCATAATCTCAGGGCCTTGGGATCTAGTCCCATATCGGGTTCTCTGCTCAGCGGGGAGACTGCTTCTCCCTCTCCCTTGCCTCTGCTCATGCTCCCTTTCTCAAATAAATAAAATAAATCTTCTTTAAAAAGTAGTCCTGGGGCACCTGGGTGGCTCAGTGGGTTAATCCTCTGCCTTCGGCTCAGGTCATGATCTCGGGGTCCTGGGATCAAGCCCTGCATCAGGCTCCCTGCTCAGCGGGGAAGCCTGTTTCCCCCTCTCTCTCTGCCTGCCTCTCTCTGCCTACTTGTGATCTCTGTCTGTCAAATAAATAAATAAAATCTTAAAAAAAAAAATGTAGTCCTCACACAATGGTAGCCTCACAATGAAAAAAAAAAAAAAAAAAAGACTGGTAAGCTTCCTTCCAGTGTGATATGATGAGGGTAAGTGTCTGGGAGTAACATATAGGACTACATAGGGAAACAGAAGAGCGAGAGGAGTAAAAGTGGAGATGCCATAGTAGAACTAAGGAGACACTGACTCTGGGGTGGGGGAAAGCCCTAGGACAAGCCAAGCTTTAGATAAATGAGGAGATGGTGGGGATAGTGTGAGAAGAGGGTAATCATCAAGAAAATATTTTTTTCAGAATGAAATTTGGGCTCAGAGGGCAGGATGGAAAAAGAGGGAAGCAGTGAAAGAACCTAGAGAAGAGACTGAGGAGAACGGGAATGAGGATCATGTTTATAGTTATATCATCATTTCAGTAATATTGTAAAGCTATGTAACTTTATACTAACTTCTATTAACAAGATTATGTGTCGTTAGTGGGTTACACAGAAAATACAAAAAGTCTACCTGATATACTTCTAGGTGCCATTTTCCTTTCATTAACAGATATACTTCTTACACGGATGAATGCTAAAGAAAAATGCTAAAGGACACACGCGTGCGTGTGCGTGCACACACACACACACATATGATATCCTTTTCACACCTTTAAATCATCGTCAAATGTATAATACTTAAATCCATTTAGAATATTATGGAATGAATTTCCATTTGTTAAATAGTACCCTGGTGACCTGAAAATCAATATAGCTTTTAAAAGTACTTAAATTACAATTAGGAAGTAGCTAGAATATGCTAGCATCAAAAATCAACAAAATATTTTTGTTGATTTAAACAAAATTTAATATTGTTAAGAGAAATAAAAAAAGAAATCTACATAATTTTGAAAAACTTGAAAATTAACGAGAAGCAACATATATATCAATTTGCTATCTTATAACAAAAATTTGTTGCTCATAGAAAAGGTGAATATTCCTTAACTGCTCACTTTTCCCATTTATAAATTATGTCATCTATCATCTATCTATCATCTATCTATGTATCTATTGATCATCTATCTGATCTATCCTTATCATTTAATAATTTTGTCACTTTTACATACTAGTAACTCACCTTATCAAAGCAGCTATAAGTTCGTGTAAATCTAAAAGTATTCCTGAGGTTCAGCTCGCAGAACTCTGGATGGAAATAAAATTGAAGTAGACATGAAGCATAGACTATAGCTAATTTCATACTGAGTAAACAAGGTCCATCGAATCTGATAGTTTGTCTCTGGAAATAACTAGCTACTTTGTAGAGGATCAGAGAGGATATTCATGTTGATATTAGAAAGTTAAACATATTTCACTAAAATCTCTCACCCTCTGTTAATAGTTATCTTCCTATACATATACATTTTCCTCATTATTTCGTAGAATGAAGAGTTGTATCTATCAATTTGCCTTTTAAATTTAAACCATTACTTTCTTTTCCAACTGAGTATTTTTTTTAAAGATTTTATTTATTTATTGGCAGACAGAGATCACAAGTAGGCAGAGAGGCAGGCAGAGAGAGAGAGGGGGGAAGCAGGCTCCCCGCTGAGCAGAGAGCCCGATGTGGGGCTCCAACCCAGGACCCTGGGATCATGACCCGAGCCGAAGGCAGAGGCTTTAACCCACTGAGCCACCCAGGTGCCCCTCAACTAAATATTTTGAGCCTATACAAATGTCTCTATATTTTACCTTTTCCCCAGGAAAGGATATGTAAGTTGGTGCCTCCCCTTCCAAAATGTTATGGGTCCCCTTGATATACTGTCTCCATCTTTGCCTTCTCCATATGTTAGAGTCCTAATATGATAAGCCTATCCTTTTATCTCCATCCATTGGTCATATTTGCTTTTCTTTGGGATGTGTCCATTTATTCCAGTTGCAAAGGTTTTATGGGAGGTTAATGTTTACGGTTTTGTTTCTCCAGTCTCTCCTGATGCTACTTAGGAGCTAGAGTGCTAATTTTTCACCCAGACAGTCTGACATCGTTGAAAGCAGTCTATCTCCACTGTTTTCTGAGTAATAACTGATTATTTGATCTCTGTCAAGTTAGAATGCAGTTTGGATCCCAGTCCCCTAATACATACCCTGACTTTTGTCCACCTTGATCTTATTTTCCGTTATCTTCTTATTCACAGAGCTTTCTGAGGGATGAATATAGTAAAGAAAATTTCCATCAGCTTGTTCTAAAAGAGTGAATCATATTGAACAAAAGTTGGTGACAAAGACAATGTTATAGAATTGATTACCCCTGCTTTGCTGCTCCCTTTTACTGGGGCAAAGGGCTCTGTAAGAATTTACCCATAAAGGCTCTTTATTTCTATAATTTTATTTTTTATCAAACTCATTTTTCAGTAAAAAGAAAGATGTTAAAGAAGAATCTTTGACATTATTATAAGACCTTTCTTCATTGTATTTAATTACGATATATTACAGGTATACAGGGCATTTTTAAGCATGGACTATAAAGCCAACTGTCCAACTTCAAATCGTGGCCAAACCACTATGCATCTTTGTGGGAGAGCTTACTTACTTTCTCTATAACTCCATTTCCCCATTTGTAAGAGAGAAAATGGTAGATGTGACTAATGGCATTGTGAGGCTAAAATAAATTGAAACAAGGAAAATACATAAAACTTTGTCTGCAACATGGTTAGTATTCAATGTGTGGCTCTTATCAGTTCAACAGAATAATAGAACAATTCTATAAGATAAACACATTTATGAACACTATGTGTAAAATTTTAATGTCCTATTGTCTTTCTTATTTCCTTTTTATAGACAAAAGTGTTTGAATTCCAAGTGTATTCTGAGGTATTTTTATTGATAAAAGAGTACAATAAGATAAAACATATAACCCACCTTCAAATGGAATAAAAATTATATGATGATGGTTTTGAACTATGGGTGCCCAGACTAAATTTTTTACTCATTAACATAGTTTTCCTAAAATAATGCAATAAAAAAGGGTAATTAAAATAATTCATTAGTACAAAATAAAGTAATTTTTGAGTTATGCTCCTTAAAATATGTAACAAATATGTGATTAAAATATTTATGATATAACTCCAAAATAATGACTTTATTTAATAACTGATGTTACAAAATGCATGGAAATACATTTACCAGAGGGACAAACTGAGATTTTAAGTAATTAGCATGGAATAGAGCCATTATTGAGGTAATACCAGCCTTAGAACAACTTTAGATAGACTCTTTGTTAGACATGAAATAATACCAAGATTTAAAACATTTTATTAATGATCAGTTAGATATCAATTCTGTTTTATTACTTTATAGCAATTAATCAAAAGACTATTCTTGTCTTAAGAAAATTAAGACATGTTTTTAGTGGGCTATTTAGAGTTTACACATCTTCCTTAAAAAACTGAAAATACGTGGAATACATACACACATATACATTATATGTATTATTCAAAATATTGGTCTCTTTTCCTAAGGTATTGCAAGGACACCTACAGGTGACAGAAACAAGAACAATAAGCCATTTAATTTGAATTGATTAGTGACAACTTTCCAAAATCTAGTTCTTTTTCTTAAATCATGAAATAGTATTTGTTATGTCTAATAATACAAACATGAAGAAAATTTGTGGCTACAGAAACATGATGATAAAGAAACATCTGCATTTAAAAAATAAGCATCTACATCTGTCATTGCACAGTGGAAGAAGATACCCGGAAAAATGCTATGTAGCGCCTACACATTTTCCTCGACTATCCAAGAAGCAGCTTCTTCTCTAAGCATACCAGTTTTCTTCACTGAAAAAGAAAGCATATTCGTGTGCTCCCATATACCGTCAGAATTTATACTGATGACATAAAATAAGAGTTCGATGGGAGGAAATTTGTAGAAAAATGCTAGAGGAATATAAGAATGTGCAGGAAGGGGGACTGAAATGGATCTCACTTCGTGAGAAAGGGGTGGACAAAAATATGCAGCGTGGGTTGGAAAGTAGAAGAAATTCTGCCTCACTGCAAGCAGCTTACGATATTGGCACATTATTTACACAAAATGAGTACTTGTTAAAGCACTACTATCAATAGATTCATATGTCTCAGATTCAATTAGCAGCCTCATTTATTACCCACCAAGATGTGAAACTGCAAGGTGAGGTTAAAGTGTCACCCAGGGTGTCTTCATCACTTCAATATCATTGCCTTAAAAGGCACTGACCAGAAGAAGCAGATGACCTCATTTCAAAATTATTACAGTACAGAGAACTCCGTTTCAACATTATAATTCATTTTCTCATGGAATATTTCAAATTTATTATCACTTTCCTGACACGTAATGGCTAATCGTTAAGGATAGCCACTTTAACATAATATGAATACGCATTTCTCCATAGGTAATACAAGGGTTCCTGCATTAGCATTATTGACTAAGGTGCATTTAACTTCTTCACTAATACTTAATGGAAGGTTAATGTATAAGTCAAGAGATTAAATGGCTTTTACTTAAAACAAGTATATTGATTAAAATAACTTAGGGAGATTTTTAAGGCTGATGATATAAAAATAGTCACACGTTTTAATATTTTATTTAATATTAAGAGCAAATTGTAGGGTATAACAAATCAAGATTAGTGGGAGTTATCGCACTAATTACTCGTGGAACTAATTCTTGCTCATAGTTAACAAATGGGTCTTATATATTGGAAGGTGACAAATCATATTGTTTAATTCTACTGCTCAAGGAGACTTTCTGTTTAAGAATTTCCATTGTTTCTGGCAATGTCCTTCAGGTATGCTTTCCTTGTGTCTTACACCTGGCACCATTGAAAGATAAAACGGCCTTCCAAAAACAGAGCTGCTATTCAGTGTCATTGAAATGTAGCTCTATTTCCTTTTTTTCTCTGTATTTATTATTATTTAAATCTATGTTAAACCTAATCTAATGCTTTCAGTGAATTAGCTAATGTTACTTTATCATTTCCTTTTTCTTTGCTCAAAACACAATATTCCACCAAGTATAGCAGCCTAACAAATTGGCCTTGTAATAGTAGGACATATGATGCCAGAGACCATTCACTTCTTTGATTCTGTTTCCTCCCAGAAATACTCAGCCACCTTCTCTATTCATCTCTTCTGTTCAGGTAGCACAAGGTTACACCTGTAGGGGCTTGCTCAGTTTTAACCTGAGCTTTGTATAAGAGGGATTTGATCTTCTAAAAAAAAAAAAAAAAAGAACGGAGCCCATGTAACCATCATGCCAGTCAGTGTAACCGCAGAGTCTGGAACATATAGCACGTTGCAGTGGGTTTAAGAACTGAGAGCAGGATAATAAATAAGTGATAAAAATTTAAATGCTAAATATATAGTATAATATGCTCTGTAGTAACAAAAATGTTCACACTTACATAGTGCCTATCAGGAGCCAGGCTTGGTTTTAAGTGCTTTGGGTACAATAAATCATTTACAACTCAACACAATCTCATGAATAGGCAATTCTTATTATCTCGGTTTACAGAGGGGAAACTAAGGCACAGGAATGTTAAGATACTCAGGCATGGAGCTATTCCATCAATTGTCCAAACCACGCAGCTGATAAGAGGCAGGGTGAGGAGCCTAACCCCAGGCAGGGCAGGCTCTTAGCTATAATACTACACTAATTCTCAGGCTCTGAAAACAGAAGGACTTTAGTTCAAATCCCAGCTCTGCCACTGACTAATGGCTTCAAGGCTTGGTAGCTTTATCTGGGAAGTATATAATAATAAAATCTACATTATTAGGTCATGAGAAGAAAGCAAAATAGTCCATTATTATATATTGGACATATATATATATACACACACACATATATATATATTATATATACATATATATATATATATATAAAATATATTCTCATTAAGTAATGAGAAGAAAGCAAAATAGTCCTGGGTTAGCATGCTATTTGACACATAGTAAGACTGCACTAAACTGCACCTGTTATTATTATAATTATTTTAAAATATGTATTCATTTATTTATTTAACTGACATTTTATTTAATTAATGCTGATATCGGGGCTAGGCTTTGGTAAATAGGAGTGCTTTGGCTCATAGCGTACAAAGGGGCAATGGACATGGAAACAATTAACTGCAATTAGAGTGCCATGATTGATGTATTTAGGCAAAGCAGATAAAGTGAAACATCTTATCAAGGAAGGCTTCATTAATATGGTATGTAGAATATTTATATGGTTTCTCATCCTATAAATTTTCTCAGGTTGAAATTAATCAGCTAGAGACTTTATAAATTTAATCAGTCCATCTCTTGCTTTGAGAAATCATGGAATAAAGGAAAAAATATAATTCCAAATGTTGTGCTACTGGTTGGATGAAGCTGGTGGATAAATTCTACTAAATATTCTAGTGAGATCAATCTATGCCATTCTGTAACTTAAACCATAAGAATCTGTGTGATATATGAACAATAGCTTTGCCCTCATCATATTTTCTCTTGGTTGTGATCTAAATTATGTTCTGCTTTGTGAAGCATCTTCTTATTTTTAGATGAGCATTGCCATAGGTAGGTTACGTGTAAATTAAGAAAACATAGACACAGCCATGCCACTTTTCCCAGAAATTGTGTAAGACAGAACTTTTGAGTTTTACACACACACAAATACAGTTTATGCTCAAGGTAATTAACGTTGAAATGTATTAAATCTTCATCAATTGTTTTAACATATTTTTCCTTTCTCAGAGTATGAGGATAAACAGTGATTTCATTCTTAATGTATCCTAATGAGCAGGACCGGGATTCTGTGTTATACAGGATGATTTTCTTGGAAAAGTAGAGAACAATCCCCCAAAGAAGAATTTTGCTTAATAAAACCATGGTTTTAAGTGAACTTTAAAGTTTAGGGGACAAATCACTTTTGTTATTCAAAGTGAGTTTCAATAGATCCATTACCCATTCTGGATTGAAAAACATTTTAAAATATGATCCTAAATTTATTCTCTTCTTTTTCTTCATTTGATCTCTGAATCAAACATTAGAGAAGAAGGTGAAATAACACCTACAAATGTTTAGCCATCCTACCTACAGATGCTTTCTTCTATCTGTTACACTGAGATGTAGTTCACCGAGATGGAAAACTTGGCTCAACTGAGATTTCCATACCAAAATCCAAGAGCAGTTTCTAAAGGTCCTGGATAACTAGCTCTTAAAGCTCATTCTGTGCAAGATAAAAGCACATTTAAGTTGTAATACTTCCAATGACTAATATAAAAGCCACACTCTAATTCATTTTCTTTATCTCATATTTCATTCACTCCTTTGTCAGTCTCTTCCAACCCTCTTCCTAGTGATTGTTGGCTAAACTGTGTCCTCTAAAATTGTGTATGTTGAAGTTCTGCCACTTAATACTCAGAATATGACTACATTTGGAACTAGAGCCTTTATAGAGGTCAGTAGGTTAAAATTAAGTCATTAGACTGGGTTCTAGTTCAATATGACTGGTGTCCTTATAAGAGAGGTAGTTAGACACAGACACATACAGAGGGAAGATGATGTGAAGACACAAGGAGAAGATAGCCATCAACAAGCCAAGGAACAAGAATTGGAAGTGGTCCTTCTCTCACAACCCTCAGGAGGAATGAGCCCAGAGGACACCTTTATCTCAGATTTCTATCCTCCAAAACTGAGATACTACATTTTTGTTGTTTAAGCTACCCAATCTGAAATACCTTGTTATGACAGCCCTAGCAAACCAACACACCAACTGATGCTTTTGTGTTTCTGTTTATTTTATACTCTTGTTTATGAATATGTATGCTCATGAGCCTTTCAGAGTTTGTAGATCATGTTGTGTACAGTCAGAATCAGTGTTGTTTTAAAAGAAATTTTAATAATAGTTTTCATGTTATAAAAAAAAAAAAGAGTAGAGTTGCCAGATAAAATGCAGGATACCTGGTTAAATATGAATAAACTGCAAATGCATGTTTAGTATAAGTATGACCTAAATACTCATAGGACATACTTATACTAAAAAAACTTGTGTTTTTAATCTGAAATTCAAATTTAACTTGGAGTCTTACATTTTTATTTACTAAATCTGGCAACCATGTTAACTGGTTAGATGATTTAAAAAACTGGTAAATTTATTAGTTCTTTGTGTTTTTCTCTTATTAAAATTTACGATTTTTCTCAAATAGGGCATTTTTCTCCTTTTTCCATCATCTTTCTGTAACAGATGATTCACAAATCCAATCACAGTACCTTTCCTATTTGTTATATCATGATCAATTATAACCTCTGCATTTACAGAAGCATTTAATTATTTTTTAATGATTTTTTAGAACTCTGTTTTTAAAAATGGACATTTAAACAAACTAAAGCATCCAGGAGACATTAACCATGTAGTTTAAAAATGGAAAAACATTTCTCCATAAGCTTTCCTAATGTAATTAAAAAAAAAATCTTGAAACATAATGAAACATAATGCCTGAATGGAAAATTTCAACTCAAAAGATAAATGGAATATGCAAGAGAGTGGAAATTTGCATATAGTGCAATTATAGAACTTAAAATATATTATATTATCCTGTGATTTATCAAAAAGAAATTAAAGAAAAAAAGGGCAAATTTTCAAGAGAAGAATTCATGTTTTATTCTATTAAAAGATTGAAAAACTGTAATAAGATACCACTTCACATCCACTAGATGAACTATAATTTAAAAACAACAGTACTAAATGCTGGAAGGATGTAAAACACCCACAACTTTCATACAGCCCAGAAGTTTATGATTCAACAACTTTGGAAAACTGCTTGTTTTTACAAAGTAAAACATACAGGTACCTTGTGACAGAGCGATTCCACTGGTATTTAATTAAGAAATACTAAAACATATGTCCACACTATGAATGCTCATAGTCCATCTATTCATAATGGACTAGAACTGAAAAACAACTCAAATGTTCAGAAAAATTAATAAATTATAGTGTATTTATAAAATGGAACACTACTCACTAATTAAAAAAAAGAATGAACTACTCATATTTTCAAAGTTTTGGGTGACTTTCAAAAATAATATGCCGAGTAAGAGAACCCAGGCACCAAAAAGTGCCATTTGTTGTTTTCCTGATGGAAGGGGGATTCATAATGGCAGCAGTAATCAGACATGATGGAAATTTGAGGTGATTGGAGTGATGGTTATACGGTTGTACACATTTTTTGCAATTTATCAATGAACACTTAAAATCTGTGTATTTTACTGCATGTAAGTTATATCTCAGTATAAAAGGAGTGTTGCGGGTAAAATGAATCACAATAAAAAGATTTGAAGCATTTCAAGCTTTGACTTTACCTATATTTCCAAATAGCTGAGGTTGGTTTTAAAAGACTCGCAAACAGTGTAAAGAATCAAATTACAAAAAATACAGATCGGTCCTTTCTCTGCTGGTCTTTTCTCTGGTCAGATAGATAGGGATCAATGTTAGGGCTGAAATAAATGCTTTCTAAAATGTGCCCTCCAAGAGTTTTAATGCATTATAAAACTTGCCATTCCTATGTAAAAAGATTTTGAGCTTCCAGAATGCCTGTTTATAGAAGGTTTATCTTCTGAATAAAAGAAACCTTTCTGGTTTATATGTGTTCTCATTTAGTCACTCTGCTATTTGTTTTACCAGGTCAACATAATTCAGTACTGTAAAAGTAGGTATTATAGATTGTATCTTTCTTTCTTGTGATATACAGCAAGCATAGATGTGATTACTCTCAAGTAGTATTCAAACACTGCATATTCATGAGTTTATTCAGTGTTTTCTATAGAGCTGCTTAGGTAAAAGCTCTGACCTCTAGGAGTTCATAATCTAAAACAAATAATAAATATTCAGAGCCACTTATAAATTTTTTTTTTTAAGATTTTATTTATTTATTTGTCAGAGAGAGTGAGCACAGGCAGACAGAGAGGCAGGCAGAGGCAGAGGGAGAAGCAGGCTCCCTGCTGAGCAAGGAGCCCGATGGGGGACTCGATCCCAGGACCCTGGGATCATGACCTGAGCCGAAGGCAGCTGCTTAACCAACTGAGCCACCCAGGCATCCCTTCAGAGCCACTTAATAAGTGAAGTTGTGAACATAAAATTAAAAATGATACCAAAACAATATAGCTAACAGGATCACTCTGGACTTAATTCCTGGGACCTCTTTGGCCATGAAAAGTAGGAAATTGAAGCACTCCCTTTGCCTAGTTTTTAGCCGATTGGGGTGAGAAAAATATTATATCAACTACTCAGATTTCCTACATTTTTCTTGTATTACAGTCAAGTAATACACTTATTACTTATTTTGTGCCAGGCACAGTTCTAAACAGTATATTCATGTTTACTTAATTAGTTCTCACACAAAACCCTCATAAGGAGATTTTTATGGTCTCCATTCTAAAGGCATAGAAAATGAGGGATAGAGAGAGAAAAGAAAGAAGATAATATTACCTTCTTTAGGGGTAAATCTTAAAATGTGTGGATTGTGGTATTCTGTTCAAGTTGTTATAACAGATCATCATAGACTGGCTTAAAAAATAGACATTTATTTCTCATAGTTCTGGAGGTCTGAGATCAGAGAGTCAGCATGGTTGGATTATGGTGAAGACTCTCTTCCTGACTTGCAGATGGCTGCCTTCTCTCTGTGTCCTCATATGGCAGACACAGGTAGAGAGGGAGCTTGGTCTCTTCTTATAAGGACAACAATTATATCATGGAACCCCACTCCCATGACCTCATCTATACATAATTATCTCCCAAAGTCCCCACCTCTAAATACCATCTTATTAAGAGCTTCAGCAAATGAATTTGAGGGAATCCAAACATTGTGTTCATAACATTGATCTCTGCTGCAAGTATCAAATGAAATAATACTCATGTGCTTAGAATCATGCCTGGCACATAATAAATCCCCAGAAAGTGTTAATTCTTATAACAATGCAAAATTGATTGAATAATTTAACCTTTGTAAAGTATATCACTATAAGGTAAATTTGTAAAAATGTCAATAGAAGTAGAACAACTTCATATTAAAAGTAGACTATATTTTACTTAGAAGAAAGAATGTTATACTAATAAGCTGGTAGGACTACAACATTTAGAATGCTTCACTTTTACAAATACCTTGGTTATTGATTATTTTCATTGATAATACAACATATTTTCCATACAACTTAAAATTAATTGGATACCCATGTTTGTTTATTTTAAAAGAAATGATTACTACAACATTTAGAATGCTTCACTTTTACCTTTAAATTCATGAAATGCTAATTAATCCATTATGTATTCCATAACATAGTGATAATACTTGTACTAAATTCAAACAATATAAACAAACTTTAAATTCCTATTACACTGAGGTGTCAGTGATAAGATGATTGGATTGGTTAAAAAGAACACCTGGGAATTTGACTGAAAGGAAGACACCGATATGTAAACATATTCAAAAGAAGACACTCCCAAAGAAATAGACCAAGTGTTGGGACAAACAGCATAGTCTCAGGAAAGAGGAAGTCAAAGGCAGAAAGGAAAGCAATCAGGGGATGGAAGCCCTGTAATATTTGTTCAAAATACTATTTAATTTTGCCTGAAGGATTTGAGTGAGTAGTCTTAGAGCCACACACTGATATTTCCAGCAGTAAATCCCACCATTGACTGACTTCTGGACAAAAATTTTGACATCAATTTAGACCCTGCCTCCTTTTGGAATCCCATTCTGATTTCCCTCTCAGGCTGGATTAGATATTCCTCTTTGAAGCCCCATAGCAGCCATAAAATAACCTCTCAGCTTATCTTGTTATACAGAAACGTCCTCTTTCCTTGTTTATCTTTTCCCAATAGGATATAAGCTCATGTCTTTTATTTGCTGTTGGAGACCCTGGACATAGCACAGGGCCGGACACATAGAACCTAAATACTTAATTCAACTTAATACTTAACGGAAAACTTAAATTACTTCTTCTCAAGCCTAACAAAACTTGTGTCTTAAGGTTATGGCCTTAAGAAGACAAACATTATGGTAGTAGATACCTGAGTATTGACACATCCAGCCTTTACTGGCCTTGTGAACAAAGATAATTACCGTTCTCTGAGGTAATTTGGAGGAGGACCTGATGCCCCTATTAGCATCTACTGTGTTAAAGCTCCATGCCTTGGGTTCAAATAATGGATATTGGAATTTTAGGAGACATCTGTCAAAATGTAAGGTGAGAACATTCACACACTAATCTCTTCAACTAACACTTCAGTCTTTAGTTTTATCAGTGAATAGCTCAGCAAAGATTTGCAGAAATTTGACGGCAGTCAGAGTCAGGTGTTTGTGTGTTGAGGGGGTTTCATTTTAGTTGAGGAGGTGCTGTGAAGAGTGGATGGTGTCACCTGGCACAGAGTATTAGAAAGAGTGCAAGTACCTAGCTACAGGACATGAAAGGATGCCAAGACAATGTTCACCTCCTCCACAAGATAGCCATGACCTTTCTTCTAAATCTTCTTGTGCATGAATTTGTGTGTAGATTCATCTTTTCCACTGAAGTATCTAATTTTTCACTTTTGATAGAAAAAAAATTCACCTTTCTCACCTCAACTCCCATTTTTATAGACTTGATCTTAGTATATCTCTCTCTCTCTCTTTCTATGTATGTGTGTGTGTGTATATGTATATACATATGTATATACATATACACACACACACATATGTAACCTTTATTTCTTATCAGTCTTTGGTCTCATGGCTCCAATTACTTGTAGGAATGTTTTTTAAATGAATATAATTCTCTGTATTCAAGTACAAAATAAATAGAAGCAAATTTACCATATTTTTCCTCCAAATAATTTTTTGGTCAAACTACTAAGACTAGAAAACTGAATATTTATCTTCCCCAATTCCTTTTTCTTGAAGGAATTTTTTTCTAGTGTTAGGTCTTCCTCTAATATAGCTCCTGATTTCCCTCTTTACCACTTTCTTTTCTTTTCTTTTTTTTTTAATTTCTTTTCAGCGTAACAGAATTCTTTGTTTTTGCACCACACCCAGTGCTCCATGCAATACATGCCCCTCCTTAATACCCACCACCTGGTTCCCCCAACCTCCCACCCCCTGCCCCTTCAAAACCCTCAGGTTGTTTTTCAGAGTCCATAGTCTCTCATGGTTCACCTCCCCTTCCAATTTCCCTCAACTCCCTTCTCCTCTCCATCTCCCTATGTCCTCCCTGTTATTCCTTATGTTCCACAAGTAAGTGAAACCATATGATAATTGACTCTCTCTGCTTGACTTATTTCACCCAGCATAATCTCTTCCAGTCCCGTCCATATTGCTACAAAAGTTGGGTATTCATCCTTTCTGATGGAGGCATAATACTCCATAGTGTATATGGACCACATCTTCCTTATCCATTCGTCCGTTGAAGGGCATCTTGGTTCTTTCCACAGTTTGGCGACCGTGGCCATTGCTGCTATGAACATTGGGGTACAGATGGCCCTTCTTTTCACTACATCTGTATCTTTGGGGTAAATACCCAGTAGTGCAATTGCAGGGTCATAAAGAAGCTCTATTTTCAATTTCTTAAGGAATCTCCACACTGTTCTCCAAAGTGGCTGCAACAACTTGCATTCCCACCAACAGTGTAAGAGGGTTCCCCTTTCTCCACATCCTCTCCAACACACGTTGCTTCCTGTCTTGCTAATTTTGGCCATTCTAACTGGTGTAAGGTGGTATCTCAACGTGGTTTTAATTTGAATTTCCCTGATGGCTAGTGATGATGAACATTTTTTCATGTGTCTGATAGCCATTTGTATGTCTTCATTGGAGAAGTGTCTGTTCATATCTTCTGCTCATTTTTTGATATGATTATCTGTTTTGTGTGTGTTGAGTTTGAGAAGTTCTTTATAGATCCTGGATATCAACCTTTTGTCTGTACTGTCATTTGCAAATATCTTCTCCCATTCTGTGGATTGCCTCTTTGTTTTGTTGACTTTTTCCTTTGCTGTGCAGAAGCTTTTGATCTTGATGAAGTCCCAAAAGTTCATTTTCACTTTTGTTTCCTTTGCCTTTGGAGACATATCTTGAAAGAAGTTGCTGTGGGGCACCTGGGTGGCTTAGTGGGTTAAAGCCTCTGCCTTCGGCTCAGGTCATGATCCCAGGGTACTGGGATCAAGTCCCGCATCGGGCTCTCTGCTTGGTGGGGAGCCTGCTTCCTCCTTTCTCTCTCTTTACCTGCCTCTCTGCCTATTTGTCATCTCTGTCTGTCAAATAAATAAAATCTTAAAAAAAAAAAAAAAGAAAGAAAGAAGTTGCTGTGGCTGATATCGAAGAGGTTACTGCCTATGTTGTCCTCTAGGATTCTGATGGATTCTTGTCTCACATTGAGGTCTTTTATCCATTTCGAGTTTATCTTTGTGTACGGTCCTCTTTACCATTTTCAATTAAATGCCACTATAAAGTTGCACAGCACTATGTCCCTAATAACCAGAGTAATTGAGTAATATAGCTTATGTAAAAGAAAAATTTACATTTTATTCACATTAAAACTTTAAATTTTATTCATAAACAAAACCTATATGACAGATGAGTTTAGCTCTCAGATCCTCCATTTTGTGGTAACATTAAGTTGTACCCTACTTACAGTGCCTGCCTCATGAATCCTCATGGTCCCATATTTAGGAAAAACCCACATTTAACTGAGCCTTCTACAGTCACTGTCATGACATTCTTTGTAAATTTTGAACATGGGACTCCAAATTCATTTTGCAGTGGGCTTACAAATTAAGTAGCTGATCCTACCTACTTAAAGTTATTACCACCCTTCACCTGAATTAATGAAGTATCACCTTAACTCGTGTCTCTTCCTTTGGAATTTCTGTCTTCAAGCTGTCCTACATAGAGCTTTGGAACTGATTTTCCTAGGACAAATTTTATCGTGCTGGCCTCTGTTCTGTAGTTGATATACTAAACTCCACCGCCTGGTACAGATCTCCTTCTAGAACTTGACCCTCTCTATATTATTTCTTGCAGTTTCTAACATGAATCCTCTATTCAAGTCAAACTGTCTCACCATTATTGTCCTTTAGGTGAGTTCTATCCATATTACAACTCAAGCTTCTGGTTAAACTTAACCATATATTATGATTTTTCTTCTTTTCTGCTTATCCAGAACCATCTTCAGCTGGCTAGCCCCAGTTCTGGCTTCTCCACAAAAATCTTCCAAATTATTCTCATCTTTAATTAGCATATGTGCTATCAGATATACATGTGAATCCCCTAGACCTAATTAACCCAAATCTTGGAGGAAGTTTCCAAGGAAACTGCATTTTAAATAAGCACACCAGTTCAAAACTATACCAGAAAATACAAATACTACTAATGTTTAGTATGTGCTTTATGAACTTTGGCCTTGTCTATCTATCTGTAATGTAACAAGTTCTCAGGGCAGAAGGACTATACGTACGGTCCCTATAATTACCAACATAATGTCAAACTCATAAATTCTTAGGCATTTGATAATATTTTAATATGTTTTATTAGAAGTATTTTGGTAGATTAAGAACCTTCTCTGAAATTTCAGTTCAACTAAGACTCAGGTTTTTGTTTTGTTTTGTTTTGTTTTGTTTTGTTTTTTTCTAAGACTCAGTTTTAAACCCCTCTTAGAAATTGTACTTGAGGGGTGCCTGGGTGGCTCAGTGGGTTAAAGCCTCTGCCTTCAGCTCAGGTCATGATCCCAAGGTCCTGGGATCGAGCCCCACATTGGGCTCTCTGCTCAGCAGGGAGCCTGCTTCCCTTTCTCTTTCTCTGGCTGCTTCTCTGGCTACTTGCGATCTCTGTCTGTCAAATAAATAAATAAAATCTTAAAAAAAAAAAAAAGAAATTGTACTTGAGGTGAAACACATTTTTCTGATTCAAACAAAAGAAAGAAATAATGAAAATGATCATAAGTTTTTAAAAGGATATCTAATAGTTCTTGAGAAATATCTTGATAATTTAAATATAACTGAATTAGAATCATATGGATTAAAGTACCATTGAAATATATATATGGGCTAATACTTGGCAAAGTGTTTTTCAGATTTTGCCAGTTCTAAAATGTTCAAAAAATAGTTCAAGATGATGCTTTGGCAGAATTCAAGCACCACAGAATTGTCCAGTGTCTAGTTGTGGAATACCTAGTTGCCAGTGTTATATTTCCACATGTGGTCTTTATCCATAGCCAGTGTGACTGGGCACAATAAACCCGTCCAGGTGGTCACTGAAGAGTCCATAAAGTCTGTTTTTTTTTTTTTTTTTTTGCTTTTTTACTTTTTAAAACCTGTTATTAGGGATTGAGTGTATGATGAATATAGGGACCAAAAGTTTCAGAAGTTGAGCAACTATAATACAGTCTGTAAAGCTGATGATCTTTCCAAGGATCTTATAACTGTTTATAGACATCATATCTTTCTAGAAGAATTGGGTGAATGTGAAAAAATGTAAAGGATCAAGCAGAATGTTAGACTAAAGTTCCTGCTCCAGAACTAACAGGTGGTCCTGCCATAAGGTGTACATATGGCTGAGACACAGTGCTACTATGAATTCTGCTCACAGAAATGCATCTTGTCACCCATGGGGAATAGAGTCTCTGGCAGTGACCAGATTTTTGAGTTTTCTTATAGGCAACAGATGCAATGGTTTATCACAAACTCTTAGCATTGAGGAGATTTCTATTCCAATCCATTCCCCTTTCTAGTAAAGAAATTTCTCCTATGACATTCTTATCAAATTGAGTACTTCAAATTAACTAATATTAATAGATATTTTATTCTTGTATGTTGAACAGTAATTACATGCTTTTGCACAAGATGAACATTCTTAATGCCTTTAATAAGTACTTTGGTTATTGATTATTTTCATTGATAATACAATATATTTTCCATACAACTTAAAATTAATTGGGTACCCATGTTCATTTATTTTAAAAGAAATGATTACACACACACACACGCACACACACACACACACACATACATATATATATATATATATATATGTTATCTAAAAGAAAACAGTTTTACATTTTTGACTGCTTACTCTTAAATGAATAACCTTTCTCTCAGTGCCTGTGTTGGTCACCCACATATATGGAATCATCATCTTCTTCACTTCAAGAAGTGAAGTGAAGATGGCTATATCATCACCATATAGCCATGCATAGTGTTTAAATCTGTTGTCCTGATACAATTATTTGTTGTCTCATTTTGGTAAATAAATACATAGTCACCTAAATTCAAACAAGCATGATTTTATTTATTTGACTACAACAGTCACCTATACTCTGTATCCACTTTTCTATATCCTAATTAGAAATAAGTACTGAGGTGCTAATTATAGACAAAGCTCACCTTTGTTTTAATGTTTTAAAGTAGCCATCTTAGACACTTCAAAGTAATTTCCCTTGAAGTGTGTCAGTGTATGTTAGTGGAGAAAAGATGGCAATGCAGTTTCTTAGCAAATATTATAATTGAACTGTATTATGCTGGAGTAATTATATTACATTTTAAGCCTATTATAATGAAGGACAGGGAATTGGTTTTTAAGAAAAAAAAAAAAGATGTAAAAGAACCCTAATGAAAGCATAAGAATAGCTGACAACCAGGGAGTCCAATTCTCCCTAGTACACTTGTCAAATATACTTGTCATCCCAGGTAATATGTTGAGATCATATGATGATAATTAACTCTTTCAAACCACTGAGGCTTGTAGTGGGTTTCTTCTGCAGTTCTCTCTCAAAACTTGTTAAATCTCCAGAGAGTTTTGGAGTCCTCAGCTCTCTGTCATTAATCATTTAGACATCCATTTGTCTGAAGGCAAAGGACTAGAGAAGATGATTTTTCTTTTTTTTAAGGGCTTTATGTTGCTGCCTCAGATATCCAAGGAGGAAATGGTAAATTCTGTTCTTGTTTTCTGGTAGCTTTCTGCCTCACTCATGAACCTATGTGTACTACTGTTCATAAATTTTCTTGTACTGGCTCATTCTTGTCCTTTCAGTGTTCTCTTTCCATTACTTTTGGAGCTTCAGAATCAATGGTTTGTTTCCTTATTGTCCATCCTTTTTGTGACTTCTTTCAACTCTGGATATTTGAAAAGAAAGGAATGATTAAACAGAATGAGTCTCTTCAATAACTCAGAAAGGGCCTCATAGTTCTCCTATCATCATTTTAACCATTAAAAGTGTAAGGTACAAATGTTGCAGAAAACCTAACTGTTCTTTCTTTTTCCACATTAAGAGAGAAGAGTAAAATGACACTGAAGTTTTTCAGTTATCATTGGTTTCATTCACTTTATTCCAAGACAAATTAGTTATATCTTAGGCCAGAATACTGTAGCCCTTGGGTCAAATTCAGCCTTTCCTTATATCTGTAAAGAAAGTTTTTTTGAAACACTACCATGCCCATTTATTTCCACTGTCATGGCTTCTTACCTATGACAGAACTGAATAGTTCCCCAGTGACCTTAGGACCCACAAAACCAAAAATATTTATTATCTGGCCCCTTACAGAGAAAGTTTTCAAGCTCTGAATTACATCATGTCTTTGTTTAAGATTTTGTTGTGCCTGATCGAGGTAATATTTCAATATCTTAGCAAAATTTCAGGACTTTTTCCTTATTTTTTTCCCCATGATTTAAAGTAGTAATATATTTTCTCATTTTCAAAATCAGTATTACTTAGTAAAACACCTTATTACACTTATTTAATAGATGCTTTTTCTTTGAAGCAACTCATTTTAATTTTAACGTAGTTCATGCAGTTAAACTTATAGAATCGTAGTTAAACGCTTTTTACCAGTATGCTTTTCTTGGTTTTCTCCTTTTATTCATTACTATTTAATATTGGTTCACTAGTAGATGACATAGTCGTGATGATTGAAAAAATTATGTAGATTGTGACATTTGCTTTACTTTAGCATTAATGAATAAACTGCAGACTCAAACATTTCTTCAACTTATAAAAATGTATTCAGTTAATGGAAAAATAGAGCGGTCTATTTTCAACCTGTGCTACTACTAGCCAATCTGATGTATAGTCTAAAAGTAAATTCTTTTTTTTTTTTTTTCAACAGAGTTTTGAATTTTATTTTTTTTCTTTTTTCTTAAGATTTTTAATTTTTTTTAATTAAATTTTTTATTTATTTTCAGCGTAACAGTATTCATTGTTTTTTCACCACACCCAGTGCTCCATGCAATCTGTGCCCTCCCTAATACCCACCACCTGGTTCCCCCACCCTCCCACCCCGCCCCTTCAAAACCCTCAGGTTGTTTTTCAGAGTCCATAGTCTCTCATGGTTCACCTCCCCTTCCAATTTCCCTCAACTCCCTTCTCCTCTCCTTCTACCCTTGTCCTCTATATTATTTGTTATGCTCCACCAATAAGTGAAACCATATGATACTTGACTTTCTCTGTTTGACTTATTTCACTCAGCATAATCTCTTCCAGTCCTGTCCATGTTGCTACAAAAGTTGGGTATTCGTCCTTTCTGATGGAGGCATAATACTCCATAGTGTATATGGACCACATCTTCCTTATCCATTCATCCGTTGAAGGGCATCTTGGTTCTTTCCACAGTTTGGCGACCGTGGCCATTGCTGCTATAAACATTGGGGTACAGATGGCCCTTCTTTCCACTACATCTGTATCTTTGGGGTAAATACCCAGCAGTAAAATTGCAGGGTCATAGGGAAGATCTATTTTTAATTTCCTGAGGAATCTCCACACTGTTCTCCAAAGTGGCTGCACCAGTTTGCATTCCCACCAACAGTGTAAGAGGGTTCCCCTTTCTCCACATCCTCTCCAACACACGTTGTTTCCTGTCTTGCTAATTTTGGCCATTCTAACTGGTGTAAGGTGGTATCTCAATGTGGTTTTGATTTGAATCTCCCTGATGGCTAGTGATGATGAACATTTTTTCATGTGTCTGGTAGCCATTTGTATGTCTTCATTGGAGAAGTGTCTGTTCATATCTTCTGCCCATTTTTTAATATGATTATCTGTTTTGTGTGTGTTGAGTTTGAGGAGTTCTTTATAGATCTTGGATATCAACCTTTTATCTGTACTGTCATTTGCAAATATCTTCTCCCATTCCGTGGGTTGCCTCTTTGTTTTGATGACTGTTTCTTTTGCTATGCAGAAGCTTTTGATCTTGATGAAGTCCCAAAAGTTCATCTTTGCCTTTGTTTCCTTTGCCTTTGGAGACATATCTTGAAAGAAGTTGCTGTGGCTGATATCAAAGAGGTTACTCCCTATGTTCTCCTCGAGGATTCTGATGGATTCCTGTCTCACGTTGAGGTCTTTTATCCATTTCGAGTTTATCTTTGTGTACGGTGTAAGAGAATGGTCAAGTTTCATTCTTCTACATATAGCTGTCCAGTTTTCCCAGCACCATTTATTGAAGAGACTGTCTTTTTTCCACTGGATATTTTTTCCTGTTTTGTCAAAGATTATTTGACCATAGAGTTGAGGGTCCATATCTGGGCTCTCTACTCTGTTCCACTGGTCCATGTGTCTGTTTTTATGCCAGTACCATGCTGTCTTGGTGATCACAGCTTTGTAGTAAAGCTTGAAATCAGGTAACGTGATGCCACCAGTTTTATTTTTGTTTTTCAACATTTCCTTAGCAATTCGGGGTCTCTTCTGATTCCATACAAATTTTAGTATTATTTGCTCCAGCTCTTTGAAAAATACTGGTGGAATTTTGATCGGAATGGCATTAAAAGTATAGATTGCTCTGGGCAGTATAGACATTTTAACGATGTTTATTCTTCCCATCCAAGAGCATGGAATGGTCTTCCATCTTTTTGTGTCTTCTTCAATTTCTTTTAGGAGTGTTCTGTAGTTCCTCG
Organism: Martes martes; assembly: GCF_963455335.1. NCBI lineage: Eukaryota > Metazoa > Chordata > Mammalia > Carnivora > Mustelidae > Martes > Martes martes. The sequence goes on along the minus strand of NC_137892.1, from coordinate 128,812,294 downwards.
AGTACAGATCTTTAACCTCTTTGGTTAGGTTTATTCCGAGGTATCTTATGGTTTTTGGTGCTATAGTAAATGGAATCGATTCTCTAATTTGCCTCTCTGTATTTTCATTGTTAGTGTATAAGAAAGCCACTGATTTCTGGACATTGACTTTGTATCCTGCTACATTACTGAATTGCTGTATGAGTTCTAGTAGTTTGGGGGTGGAGTCTTTCGGGTTTTCCATATAAAGAATCATGTCATCTGCGAAGAGAGAGAGTTTGACTTCTTCCTTGCCAATTTGGATACCTTTTATTTCTCTTTGTTGTCTGATTGCTGTTGCTAGGACTTCTAATACTATGTTGAACAAGAGTGGTGAGAGTGGGCATCCTTGTCGTGTTCCTGATCTCAATGGGAAGGCTGCAAGCTTTTTCCCATTGAGGATGATATTTGCTGTGGGTTTTTCATATAGATAGATTTGATGAAGTTCAGGAATGTTCCCTCTATCCCTATACTTTGAAGCGTTTTAATCAGGAACGGATGCTGGATTTTGCCAAAAGCTTTTTCTGCATCAATTGAGAGGATCATGTGGTTCTTCTCTCTTCTCTTATTGATTTGTTCTATCACATTGATTGATTTGCGAATGTTGAACCATCCTTGTAACCCAGGGATGAATCCCACCTGGTCATGGTGGATAATCTTTTTAATGTGCTGTTGGATCCTGTTTGCTAGGATCTTGTTGAGAATCTTAGCATCCATATTCATCAGTGATATCGGTCTGAAATTCTCCTTTTTGGTAGGGTCTTTGCCTGGTTTGGGGATCAGGGTAATGCTGGCTTCATAAAAAGAGTCTGGAAGTTTTCCTTCTGCTTCAATTTTTTGAAACAGCTTCAGGAGAATAGGTATTATTTCTTCTTTGAAAGTTTGATAGAATTCCCCAGGGAATCTGTCAGGTCCTGGGCTCTTGTTTTTTGGGAGGTTTTTGATCACTGCTTCAATCTCGTTACTAGATATTGGTCTATTCAGGTTGTCAATTTCTTCCTGGTTCAATTTTGGGAGTTTATAGTTTTCCAGGAATGCATCCATTTCATCTAGGTTGCTTAGCTTATTGGCATATAACTGTTGATAATAGCTTCTGATGATTGTTTCTACTTCCTTGGTGTTAGTTGTGATCTCTCCCTTTTCATTCATAATTTTATTAATTTGGGCTTTCTCTCTTTTCTTTTGGATTAGTGTGGCCAATGGTTTATCGATCTTATTGATTCTTTCAAAAAACCAGCTTCTAGTTTCGTTGATACGTTCTACTGTATCTCTGGTTTCTACCTCGTTGATCTCTGCTCTAATCTTGATTATTTCCCTTCTTACGTGTGGAGTTGGTTTGATTTGTTCTTGATTCTCTAGTTCTTTAAGGTGTAGAGACAGCTGGTGTATTCTGGATTTTTCAATTTTTTTGAGGGAGGCTTGGATGGCTATGAATTTCCCCCTTAGGACCGCCTTTGCTGTATCCCATAGGTTTTGGAGTGAAGTGTCTTCGTTCTCATTGGTTTCCATAAATTGTTTAAGTTCTTCTTTGATCTCCTGGTTGATCCAAGCATTCTTAAGCAAGGTGGTCTTTAGCTTCCAGGTATTTGAGTTCCTTCTGAACTTTTCCTTGTGATTGAGCTCCAGTTTCAAAGCATTGTGATCTGAGAATATGCAGGGAATAATCTCAGTCTTTTGGTATTGGTTGAGCCCTGATTTGTGACCCAGTATGTGGTCTATTCTGGAGAAGGTTCCATGTGCACTTGAGAAGAATGAGTATTCTGTTGTTTTAGGGTGGAATGTTCTGTATATATCTATGAGGTCCATCTGGTCCAATGTGTCATTCAATGCTCTTATTTCTTTATTGATTTTCTGCTTCGATGATCTGTCTATTTCTGAGAGAGGCGTGTTAAGATCTCCTACTATTAATGTATTCATATCAATATGACTCTTTATCTTGATTAATAGTTTTCTTATGTAATTGGCTGCTCCCATATTGGGGGCATAGATATTTACAATTGTTAGATCATCTTGGTGGATAGTCCCTTTAAGAATGATGTAGTGTCCTTCTGTATCTCTGACTACTGTCTTTAGTTTAAAATCTAATTTATCTGATATGAGAATTGCTACCCCGGCCTTCTTTTGAGGCCCATTGGCGTGAAAGATGCTTCTCCATCCCTTCACTTTCAGTCTGGGTGTATCTTTAGGTTCAAAATGGGTCTCTTGTAGACAACATATGGATGGGTCCTGTCGTTTTATCCAATCTGCAACCCTGTGTCGTTTTATGGGTGCATTTAGGCCATTCACATTGAGAGTGATTATTGAGAGATACGTTTTTATTGACATTGTGTTATCTTTGAAGTCTTTCTTTCTGTCGATTGTCTCTATATTTCTGTTCAATGCTATTCTTAGGATTTTTCCTCTTTTATAGAACCCCCCTTAATATTTCCTGCAGTGTCGGCTTGGTGGTTGCATAGTCTTTCAAGCCTTGCCGGTCTTGGAAACTCTTTATCTCTCCATCCATTTTGAATGTCAGTCTTGCTGGATAAAGTATTCTTGGCTGCATGTTCTTCTCATTTAGTGCCCTGAATATATCTTGCCAGCCCTTTCTGGCTTGCCAGGTCTCTGTGGACAGGTCTGACGTTATTCTGATGGGCTTTCCTCTGTATGTAAGGAGCTTCTTTGTCCTAGCGGCTTTCAAGAGATTGTATCTACAATTATGATTCCTCAATTTTACTATGAGGTGCCTGGATTTTTTTTTGAATTTATAATCTTGGGGGGGGACCTTTCTACTTCTAGTACATGAACACTTGTTCCATTCACAAGATTGGGAAAATTTTCATGAAAAACTTGTTCCACTATATCTTCTAGACTTCTTTCTTTCTCCTCCCCTTCAGGGATTCCAATAATTCTGACATTGGAACGTTTCATGGCATCATTTATTTCCCTGATTCTGTTTTCGTGGCTTCTAAGCTGTTTGTTCCAGGCTTCCTCCTGATCCTTTCTCTCTATTTGTTTGTCCTCCAGATCACTAATTCTATCTTCTGTCTCAGTTACCCTAGCTTTTAGAGAATTTAGATTAGATTGGAACTCATTGAGAGCGTTGTGAACCTCATCCCTGGTGGCCTTCAGCTCTGCCCTAACATTATGAACCTCCTCTCTGGTCGCTTTCAATTCTGCCCTAATCAATTCCGCTTGGTCATCCATGGCTTTCTCCAACCTAGCTATTGCCTGGATAATTGTTAGCCTGAATTCTCTTTCTGACATATTGTCTATGTTGATAGCCGTTAGCTCTGTTGCAGAAGGCCCATCCTCTGTATTTTTCTTCTGTTGGGGATTCCTCCTCCTAGTCATTTTGGTGAGAGATGACTGGACAGATGTAGCTGGATGTATCGACCGTGGTGCAGTCAAGGTGCACCCTGGAACGCTTCTGAGCACTCAGGATTCCCCACCCAAATGAGAGAAAAAAGAAAAGAAAAAGAAAAAAGAGGGAGAGAGAGAGACAGGAAAAAAAGGGAAGATAAAAGAGAAGGTTCAGCCCAAATGGGCCCCAGGGTAAGATTTATGATGTATACAAACAAAAACAGACAAACAAAAAGACTGATAAAAGTATATGACGAGAGAAAAAAATATATATATATATAAGCAAAAAAAAGGAGGAGCCTTGTCAAGAAGAACCCCAAGTATAAGATTTATATACTATCAGGACAAACATAAATACACAGAGACACTGGCAGAAGAAAAAGATGGGAGCATGGTTATAGATTCTCGGTGTGGGTGAGGAAGGTTATTTTGATTCTTCCTGGATGTATCTTGATATCTTTGTTAAAGGACTCAACTTTCCTAAGAAAAAGGGGGATTAAAAATTGGTTCACCTATAGGGGTAGCATTGCTTGGAGAAAGGGGGTTACCTTGAAGTTTAACTCTATATGAATATTAGAAAATAAAAATAAAAAAGGAATAAACTGGACTAAACTAAATTAAAAATTTTTTTAAAAATTAAGAAAATAGAAAAGCAAAAGAAAAACACATGTGTATGTATGAAAAAATTCAGGTTAGAAGTTTATCATGGAATTTGATGTACTGGACATCTCACTGTGATGGTAAATAGGTTAAAAAATTATCCATATAAAAAAAGAAAAAAAAATGAACCAGAATCGTGGGAAAGAATTAAAAATAAAAGTTGTGTCTATGAAGTAGTGGTGGTTGTTCCCTTTAGTCTTTTTTTTTTTTTTTCTTTCCTGATTTGTTTTCTGGGGGAGGGGGCTGCCACGTGGGTTTTCAGTCAATGATGTTCCCTGAGTTAAGTCCTCCCGACCCCCTCAAGGGGGTGGGCTCTGAGAAAAACAGTTTTTTCAGGTTTTTGTTCTCTGGAGGTTTTTATGTTTGTTCACTTCTTTTCTCTCGCCTTGACAGCTTTTGATGGTTTTTGGAGGTTTAGAGGAAAGAAAACTGCACCCCAACCTCCCTCTCAGAGAGAAGCCTCAGTCTGCTCCCCTGCAGGTGCTGCAGCCGCTGGGCCGCTGGCAGAGCAGGTTCTGAGTCGTGGTCCCTGGGGACGCAGGATCTCCTGCTTGTACGCAAAACCAAGGCAGCTGTGGCTGTCTGGGCAGCTCCAGACCGCCAGAGAGGTTCCAAGCCCCGATCGCACACTGAGATTTTCCCGCCGGCCGGGGCTAAGAGCGCCGGGCTTGCGAGCAACTCTCCCAGGGGAGGGTTTGGGGCGCGGCGCCTCCAGCTCTATCGGCTCTATCGCTGCGTGGGTCCGAGAACACCAGGCTGGGCATTCGTGCCCCTCTCTCAGGGGAGGGTGAGGCACGCGCGGATCTCCAGTAAGGTGCGCGTTCTGCCGTCTGGTGTGGCTCCCAGCCCCTCACGGGAGCCGGACTCCACCCGTTCTCGGGCGCACTGGCGGCTCCGGGACAAAGACCAGGTTTCTCGGCTGCACTCTCTGGCTCAGCGCCAGGGGAGGCTGCCCTGGGTCTGGGGACTTAAGCCCCTGTCCCTAGCAATCCTTTGCTCTTTTGAGTGCTTTCAACAAGACTCCAAGTTAATGCTGGTCCCCAGATGCAGGGCACTCTCGTATTGGGGTATTATTTTCCAATTGGTCGCCTCTGGTGGCTCCCTCCCCCTTTTGTTTATCTTCCGATTTCAGTCCGACGTTCCCACTCCACTTTACCTGCCCACTGGCGTCTTCTGGCCCCCGTAGAGATCCAGACGTGTATAATTCTGATCTCAGGCTGATTTCATAGGTGATCGGAGTTCTTTGGTAGGTAATCAGCTCACTTTAGGGTACAGGTTGAAAAGGTGCCTCCTCCTACTTCCCCGCCATCTTGTCTCCCCCCTAAAAGTAAATTCTTGATGGATGAGTCTTGATATTAATCTTGAAAAGAGATTTTTTTTATTTTTTAATAGCTCATGACCATTCATGTGTGTTTGAAAAAGGATTATGACAATATACTCCTTTAAATAGAAACTAATATCAATAGGAAACCTGAGTTCCCTAAGTAAGTAAGTCTCCACCAGAAAAGACTTTTTGTTTTATTTTGTTTTGTTTTTTTAGAAAAGACTCAAGTCTTGATCTCAGTGTTGTGAGATCAAGCCTCGTGTGCGGTTCTGCACTAAGCATGGAGCCTATTTATGATTCTCTCTCCTTCTCCCTGCTCACACACACACTCTCTCTCTCACTTAAAAAAAGGAAAAAGAAAAGACTTTTCTAAATGTCATTAGACCCCTTTAAGAAACACAACCGGCCTTATTTCCTTATATGGCTTTCTAGTGTAGCATGCCAGCTAAAGGAGCATGTATTGGTTTACATCTTGTTTTTCATTTCTTTTTATCTATATTTTTAACTATAACTTCTAGTTAGCTGAATAATTCTAAAGTTTATATATATTAATACTCTTTTTAAAAATATGCACTTTAGTAACTCTTCTATTTATGTGTTGAATATGGACTGATCAAATGATAATAATTTATTTAATAATATTGAACACATTATGGGCCAAGAAGTATGCCATATGTGCTTTACTTTTATGCTGGTGGTGCTTTATGTCCATTATTGTTGGTGCTCAAATTGTGTCTATAAGTTAGATATTACTATGTTTCTTTAACATTTACAGAAAGAGACTTGTAGTCTATGAGTATCTAAGTTCTTAGGGCTGCAGATATTAGAGCTAGGATTCAAATCCAGTTGTTAGATGTAAATCCATTTATCTTCCAATATTTCATTGGTAAGAAAATCTACAATAAAAGGTTCATGGCTCAAATATTTGTAGGTTCAGTGTATGGACTCATGGAATGATAGAACTGGAGAACATTCCTTTGAAAACATCCAGTTCTGTCCTTTTATCATATAAATAAAGATGTTGTAGTCCATTCATTTAGTTGAAGTTTTAATGAAACAAACTTATCTTTGGTTAGCAAATTAATTTCTAGTCCAACCAAACTAAAGGCCGTTTGCTTCCCTCCCAATGTACAAGTCATTTTGCTGTGCATCAAATTTCTCTCTTTCCAAATGTTCTTCCATATCCCAGGTACCTAAACAGAAATCTGAAATGTGATTTGGATCTTGTTCCTATTTACTGATAAATTTAGAATGCATATGCTGATGCCACCAATATATACTTACTGGAAAAGTAATTTGTACTGCCATATCCTTATTAAATTTCATATTTCAATGACTCACACAGTGAGAACAAATTGGTTGTTTTGAATGTCTTACACTGAGAAAAAATAACTGTCATCCTCAAATTTCTTCTTCAAGAGAATCAAGAAAATATTTCTGATATTCTGATTTTGTACTCAAATCAGACTAAAGGAAATATGTGTTATCTAGGCAAATAGAGACTTATGGAACATAAACATTTTGAGACTTTCATTCTAGGGTGAAGAATGTATATTGTTCATATTATGTTCTTTTGCAGAATGTTGAGATCTCATAATTAGGGACCCAAAAGATACTTAATGTTTTTTCCTTTTGTAGTCCTATTTAATTATCATTGATGTTAACACTGGAAAAGTTGCTTAGACTTTTCAAATTATTTTTTGAACATTATTTAATGAAATAAGTGAAGCATTAAGAGTTCAAGATTCCACACTGAATTTCCTTGAATTTTATTATTTGAAATAGAACCATAAACACAAGTCATTATGAATATGGAAATAATACAAAGGACTCTCACTTCAGAATACTTCTTGTTAATGAGTCCTTTATTTTTTTTTTTAAGATTTTATTTATTTATTTGACAGACAGAGATCACAAGAAGGCAGAGAGGCAGGCAGAGAGAGAGGGGGAAGTAGGCTCCCTGCTGAGTAGAGAGCCTGATGTGGGGCCTGATTCCAGGACCCTGGGATCATGACCTGAGCTGAAGGCAGGCTTTAACCCATTGAGCCACCCAGGCATGCCATTGTTAATTAGTCCTTTAAATAAAGATTGCTTGTATATTAATTGTGAATGATGCATTTGAATATGGAAATAGCATATGCTTGCTAGCCATATACAAACACACAAATATATATAGTAGGCATCAGGCGCAAAGAATTAAGATAGCCATTCTCCATAGTTCCTATTTTATTTTCATCATTGTTCAAGGTCCTTCTCTTGTTTTGTTTATATATCTTATTACTTTTTTTTCTACAATCCTGACTCACACATTTTCTATTCATATCCATTAGCAACTAATCTAATGTGTTTACTGTAATGTAACTGTAATGTGTGAATATATAACCCCATATATATGCAGGTATACACATAAATGTATAAAAGTCTTTTATATATGCATTGTTGTTTTATTTACATATGTGGGTTTAAAAAAACAGTATAAGCTGTCTCGTGCCAAAGCTCTTGTCCTATTTCTTATATTTGTTTATTTATTTATTTATTTATTTTCGAGAGGGTAGGGAGCAGCAGAAGGAGAAAGAGTGCATCGTAAGCAGGCTCCATGCCCAGCACAGAACCTGAAGCTGGGCTCCATCTTGCAAAACCGAAATTGTGACCTAAGCTGAAATCAAGAGTTGGAAACTCAACCAACTGAGCCACTCAGGTGCCTCCATTTCTTATCTTTCCTAATGTTTCAATAAAAATGTGGTTAGAATTATGCATTTAATAAAAAAATATAATTTATTAAAGGAAAAATAATATTTAAATATGCATATAACACACCATATCCTAGGGTAGGAAAATTGAAAAATATAGTGATGTTAATTCTTCCAATTTTATGTGAAGTTGACAAAGTTTCCATATATTGAAATTGCCCACCATTACTGGAAGCATAAAGAAATTTTTAAAAGTGACATTAAAATGTATATTCATTTCCTAAAAGTAAAGGAAAATCTCTGTAACTCTAAATAGAGAGGAAATCCAAATAAGAAGTCCCATAGCAAGCCAGATCACCTGGTGGGAGTAAGGTTACCACTTTCCAGAAGCAAAAGGTTAAAAAGGGCCTCAGGCAGAAACTGGATCAAATTTGGACTTTCAGAATGGCTGTTTTGTGTTCTACAAGCAGTAAGATAAAGACAGTGATTAACACTGGCATCTTGTTATAAAGATAAAGTTGTATATTTCAAAAAAGACCTAGCACATTTAATGTAAAAGTATGAAAGAATTAAAAAAAAAAAAAACTCAACCAGACAAAGGCAGGAAGTGATTAAAAAAAAAAAAAAGGCTAAGAAGAAAACATGGTTAAAATACATTGCAAAAGATCATGGCAAAAATAAACTCAAAATTTCAGTAATCACTTTAAATATAAATGGCTTAAAATGAACTGTTGAAAATTAAGGAATATCAAATTAGATTAAAAGAAGCAAAATCTAAGCATAAATATTTATTGGTAAAACATTAATCCTTTCAGATGACACAGAAAAAATTAATCCAACCAAAACAGAGTGTTTAGCAACATTCTCCAGCAAAGAATATTCAAGGTTCTGAGACCCAAATCCTATCCAGAAGTTTGCTCAGCTAAAGACGATTGCATCAGACCATGCGGAAATACGTCTGTCTTCCCTAGCTTCAGCTTTATGTACACAGGGTTAGAGCCGCTCTGCATATGGGGTAGAGTGATTATATTTGAGGAACTTCCTTATTTGAAGCAAGTGGTATCTTATAACTATTCATTATGTCTCAAAACATCCTCCTTGATGTTTTTTTCCTCTTTTAACAGTCATACCTACAAATATAATTTAGAAGTTCCTTTTTTTAAAGAAACTTTTAAGCCTTTCATTCTTTCACATTGTTAAGCTTTCACATGTACGGGAGAATCTGGCTATATGAAATTCTAGTTCCAAATGTCATTTCTCTGAAATTTTTAATAAATAATCCCCAAAGTTCTCTTGTCTCTACCCTCTCTGTTAAGAAGTTTGTTATCAATCTAATTACCTTTCCTTTGTGGGTGATCCTTTCTTATTGGAAACTTTTGGAACTTCTCTTGGTTTTTGTAGCCCTTATATTATACTTTCATCTATCTTGGTGGGGGCTTTTCCATCTATTCTGCTTAAGATTGTATCATACCAATACTAAACATTCATCCTTTAGTCTTTTGTTTTTTGCAATTTGTAGTCATTATTTCTTTAAATAGTATATCTTGATGCTTTTTTTAACTGTCCCTATTCTTCTGGGTCTATTATAACTTTGCTACTTCTACTCTTAACTCTCCAATTTGTTAAGTTTTTGTTTGTATTTTCTACCCTGCCTTTCCTGACTGCCTTCTACAACTGACCTTTCATCTACAAAATTTATTCTTTGGCTCTCTCTTATTTTCATTTAGTTCATATATGTGTTGTTCATTCCAACCATTACCATTCTTTTTATTACCAGTATGCCTACTTAATGATGTCTTCTTCAATTATCAATAGCTCCATGGATATAGTGTTGGGAAATTCTTGACTAACATGCTGTATTAATTCTGATTTATCCAACCAATGGAAAAAAAATTCTGGTTTATCCAGTATAGTATATATAGTGTTTTGATATATCTCTTTTATTTTGGTTGTGCTCCTCAATGTGTGGCTCTTTTGTTTATGAGATTATTTCCCATTAATTTGTCAGTCATCTTGACTAGTTTTATAGAGTAGCAGTCCAAAGATCTAGTGCTAGCTTGCAAAATTTCTGATGGGTTTGGAGGTAAAGCATATCCCTGAAAAAGGTTCCAAGGTTCCCAGAACATCATAGACTGGGTTTGACAAACCCTGTTTTTTCTTTCCTCACTGACTCTCTCCCTCAGAGAAGGTTGATACTTCTTCTTGACACTACTCTATGTTGAATTCTCTCAAGTAATGATGGTTGCTATATCTGGGAAGTAGGATAAGAATACTCAGGATCCAGCTGGTCTTCTTTCACCTGTTGCCTACTTAGTAAAAGCTGTTGTGTTGACTCTGGTACTGTTCTACTCTGAAGTAGTGAGAAAACAGGGAGTGGTAAACACCCAAAATATAGCAGTGGGAAGGGCAACAAAAAGCTCCCACCCTATTTTCAGTCAATAATGACACCAGATTTGCCTTTGCCTCAGGCTGCCATTGCTTCCCCACTGGACTTTATCAACCTCCATCCCCCGTATACTCTTTCAAGTATTTCTCACAGCTGTACTTTATTTCTTCAAATCACTTTTGCTTTTCTTGTGTGTGATTTCTAGGTTAGACTGTGGAAACAGTCAGCAGCCTGTGACATATCCATGTGTTACTCTCAAGAAACATTATTAAAGGGGAAAAATATCAAGGTTCAGAAGAACATTATGTTATATGTAAAAAATAAAAGATACATATATACTCATAAAGATAAGCTTTCTTTGTCTAACATATATCCAGAAAAATTAACTGTGCTGACCCTTTGAAGAAAGACTCTCTACAGAGCAGTCTTATTGTATTATAATTTAAAATCTTAAATATACAGGTATATGGTTTTTAAATTTTTAAAATTTACTTTGCTGATACCATATAAGGAGATCTGTTTCATAAAACATATATTTTCATACCTGTGTGCAAATACTTATTTAGTATTTTATGTTCTGGTAGAAGACGTTACATAAGATTGCGTTCAAACTTTTATGTTAATGAATAAAAGTTATAGAAAGAAATGTGAAACAAAAGGACATAAAAATATCATTTAGAAAAAAATATCATTTAGGTGGTTATATTGCAACACTGCCCATTGTTTTATTAGAAGTTATTATCAGTGAAAGCTGATACATTGTTTTATTTTAATTGTATGTTCAAATTCCATACTAAATGATTTATTCTTAGTATATGAAATCTGTGTAGAGAAACAATCTGCATGCTAACATAAATGAGCCTGTGAAAGGTGTCAAGTGGTATTATTGAACAGCAAAAGAGATTTGTTGAGATTAGATAAACCAAGGCATCACTTGTCAGTTCGTCTATTTAGAAAAAGTAGACAGAAAGGAAGACAAAAGCCAATATTCAAATTATCAGCGTGATTTTTTCCTTTTTGACTACAAATTGTCAATGTAAGAAGAGTGGTGAGAAGAGACAGTAAAATCAAAACGTCACTTTCGTTAACAGATCAAAATCCAATTTTTAATGGTATGGGAGCTATAGCAAGCTCTAACAATGGAGTCACACCCTCTCTTGGATGGATTGGCAGTTTCTATTTTGAAGTATTGTTTTTAATGACCTAGCTAGAGATTTATTTTTTAAAGAACATGAATATAGTCAGGTGTTCATCTATCAAAAATTTATTTGCTATCTTGTGACCAGACTGTACTACATGAGGGAGGGGGACCTTGATAGATAGTGTCAGTTGATACTAAGGCTATGTCTACATGGCTAACAACACATTTCTGAAAAATGTTCTCGCTCTAATCTGTAGTCAAATCAATTAATGCTAGCTTACTACATGCTGATTCAATCAGAACCTATAATTCAGAGTTTCACACTGATTTCACTGGTAAATTTGACGGAAAGCAACAGCTATGGAAAGATTCTCAGAAATGTTTGCATACACAAGCAGACACAATAAAATTAAGTTAAGATTAAAATAAGTCTAAAGTCAATTCATTTTCTCAAAGAGTGCTTATGGATAGACATATAGGAATAGATTTTGCCATGAGTAGTTTCCTGTTTCTGCTTCCACCTTCTTTTTTAAGAAGCTGATTTGTTTAGTAACAGCATTCAATGATTTACTTTATTCTAGAACTTCAAGATCAAATTCTGAGTTTTGCAAAATGAACCCAAGATACAGCAAAGCAGCTGTATCTCTGCAAAGCAGAGATAATATCTGACCAATGAGGAAAGGACGGGTGAGGGTGACAGAGTAGTGAGAATGAAAACAAGAGAGCAAGAGAGGAAGAGCCAGAGAGAAGTGTGTGTGTGTGTGTGTGTGTGTGTGTGTGAGAGAGAGAGAGAGAGAGAGAGAGAGAGAAACTGACTTTGAGATACCCAGCAAAACATTTAAACAACTGGTCCAAACTTGTCTGAAGCCAGAAAATTCCTGGACTTTTAAATTCTCAAGCTGTTACATTATTACCCAGATATAATCACCTAAACCCTTCCATTTTTAAATGCAGAAATATCAGTTTCGTTCTTTTAAAAAAAAATATATATATATTTTTCTTTCTGGGAATCACAGAAGCAGGAGCCTGTGTATCCCTGAATCAGTCCTAATTATTGCTTAGTCCCATCAGCAAACTAAGGGAGTATCCGTGCCCTGAAGTCCTTGTTTAAGAACCTTAAAGGAAATCTGCTTTTGTCCAGTCACCATCACCATCATAGCACTAGTGAGGGCTAATGGCTATGTCAATTTCCTGGACGTCTGTAAGGCTGTAGTTTACATTGACAAAACTAGAATGCTGTTTTTAGTTTCCAGTGCCAGAAATCTGAATCAGCATTTTGGGGAATTGTGCAGGCAGAACTGTTGCTCTTGCCTTGTAGTCAGTGAGTAAGCATCAAAGTACTACAGTGTCAGTGATGCAGCACTTCCATGCTCTCTATCAGGGCTGGCTGAGCCAAAGCCTATATGACTGCCAATTCCACCAAGGGACGGTTTCTGAGCAGGAGCTTGGCTCCCAACATGTGGATGGCTAGGGAGTTGCATCTCTGCAGTACTAGACTTTTGTAGAGCTGGCAATCCGCCACTGGACTTCAGGATCTTTGACGTACTTCATTTCCCTTATAAAGTCGCAGGGAAGTAGTGCTCTTGGTTATGTGTAGTGAGAATGAAAATGAGTCTCCCCTCTGTGAGGTTGCCTGAGCACTAACACAGTATTTAGTTAAACAACTCTTTCAATCCACTCCCAGAAGAGCACTGGAGGTATCAAGCAGAAGGAATGGCCAAGTAAATCTAGAAAGTTAAAAAAAAAAAAAAAAAAAAAATGGGGACCAGCAAAATCAGACAAGTATACAACACACACCTGAACACACTAATTGGGCTCTTGAGATCCAGTTCTTTATACCTTACAATCAAAGGAGAAGAGAGATGTTTTCTCTCCCAGAGTTCTCCCATCCATCCCTGAAAAATGATTTAGAGAAATCCATCTGGGTCGAATACCTACCTATGGGCTAATGTTGTACTCAAAGGAATGTGACTCCCTGGTCAGCTAAACGGATTTGTGTGCTGAAATTCAAGAGATGTAGAACCACAACCGACAAATACATGTAGAAAAACAGTGGTCAAATAAAAGGAATATGAGATAATTCAACAATAAAACTTCTGAGTAATTTCTTTCTTTCTCTCTTTCTCTGACTCATTCTCTCTGTCTCTGCTTCTCTCTGAGTTGTGTTTGTGTTTCTATATTTTAAAAAAAATAGTGTATGTTAATTAGATTTATTTACTTTTAAAATAATTGTATAAAGAAGTTGATGAGTCCTTGCTACCTAAATACCACGTCTTTCAGGGATATTTTCTATTATTTTGTTGATTTGATCTTCTTTCAACCATCTCTTCCTAGAATAAGTAAAGTGGTGCTATTGGGTTTCTTGCATCTGGTCTTTGTATTTTATAGATTACTCTCCTATTTTTTTTACTTTTGTTCATTTTCCATTGAATTCTGAGAAAAAAAATTAGTTCTGTCTTTCAATTCAATAATATAACCTTTAGTCAGTTCCATTCCACTATATAGCCTATCTATTGAGATTTTAATTTCAGCAATTATTTCTTAAAAATTCATTTTCTTGTGTTCTAAATGTTGTACCTTAATGTATTACTCTAATTTTGCTAATTACTTCTACTATAAACCTTATTATTTGGTCTCTTTAATTATTTGCTTTCTTGAGGATTATTTCTTTTACTGAGATTTCAGTATCATAATTTTAATTGTTGTTCTCCTGTCAAAGACACTATTTTTAATTTCTCTGAATTGACCAATCATATTGCTGTCCTTCATTAATTCTATTTGCTGGAAGATACTTCTTTTTATTGGTTCAGGAGAATAAATACCTTGTTAAAACAGTTAAATGATATTGGAAGCTTCTAAAGTTTACTGATTTTCATTTATTTCTACCTCTAAGAAAGTGTCTAGATTTATCAGTTTTAGTAGATGGAGAATATTTCCTCAGTACAACCTAAACACAGTTGGCAAATACTGATTCTGATTATAAGTATGCTGATTTTATGGATTTTTTACAGATGAGTAAGGTGTATGAGTAGCTTGACTTCTAATTGTGTGAGTTCTTCCTGTTTTTCTTTTTGCTCTATCTGTATCTGCAGCTTGGGAGTCTCCTTTAACATATGCACCACTTCAGCTAAAGAACTCTATGACTGGCTTTTAGTTTTGGGGCAAATGCCCTAGCAACTGCTGTGAAAATGAATCTTAGTGCAGCTGTTCCACTGCCCTTTAACTCCATGTGAATCAATCACTCTATCACTGATCACTATCTCATCTTCTGCTTTTCACTCCTTGGAATATTTTCATGTTTTTATTTCTTGTAAAAATTCATTTATTTGGAAGCTCTTTTCCCTGTGTAAGTGTCCAAGCTCTGTGGAGTTTTACCACTAGTTAGATTCCATTTGCATTATATCTTCCAGAAAGTCCTTAATAATAAGGCTTGCTTTGGCACTGTTTTTGACTTTCTAGTAATATATGGCTTTCTTCTCATTTTTTAAATATTTATCTTGTCATCTTAATATAATTTAAGAAAGGAAAAGGCCTAAATAATTGTGCTCTATAGGGATCATAAAGCAATATTCTGGTTCATCTCTGAAACACAACTAAAAAGTTCTTTTAAATAAGTACCCAACAATAAAAACATATGTTCTTGAGGAACTTTTTTGTAACTCAAATGAAGATAAATTTTGAATTTCTTGACTTTCTGTCTATTATTTTAATATTGATTCACAACTAGGCAAACCAATAAAATATTCTAGCATGCACAGACATCTTTCTCATTAGTAGAATCTAAATCAATGAATGCAAACAAGTATCATTTTATTACTAATGATTGTCATTATGTTTTCAAAGCACATTTCAGCAACCATCTATTTCTTCATTCATAACTATACACAATGTAATTATAAAAAAGACCAGTTTCAAGTCATTACTTAGAATAAAAATATAGATTTAATACAGATGATTTTTTTTGCAGAGTATCTGTAAATATACTAGGTAGGAACAAATCAAGTTTCTCTTTGGATCTGTCCTTCAACAGATAAATTTACATGTTGTTTAAAATCTTTGAATGAATAGGACACCTGAGAGGCTCAGTTGGTTGAATGTCTGTCTTAGACTCTATGTCATGATCTCCGGGTCATGATCTCTGGGTCCTGGAATCAAGCCCCATGTCAGGCTTCCTGATCATCAGAGTGTCTGCTTCTCTTTCTTTCTTCTGCCACTACCCCCACTCATTCTCTCTCTCTCTCTCAAATAAATAAATAAAATCTTTTTAAAAAGAAACACATAAAAAAGAAATTCTTGTATTTAATTTAAAAACTTGACACCTTTGTTGAAGAACTACATTGATTTTCTTTCAATATCATAGCAAAAGATACGTGTTTTGAGAAGCTGACTTCTCATACATAGTATTCTATATGTTCTGGGAACTGTCAGCATAAAATTGAACAAAATAAAGTGGACAGCATTTTTCTCTAGGAATAATTTCATAATTTCACATTGAATTCCAGACTAAGGATTCAAAATTAAATAAACCGTATAAAGAAGAATTCATAAAAAATTAATCTGGATATTAATATGATAAAAAGGTTATGATACATGTAATAGCATTGAAGAATATCAAAATGTTTTGATGAGTGAATTTGAATGAAGCCAGACATGAAGAAAAGTGTATGATTCCATTCATATGAGATTCTAAAAATGAAATAACTATAAAATGGAATTTGAGGGAGATGGAAATTTTCTATATCATGATTCTAGTAGTGATTCCATTGCTTCATACATTTAGCAAAGCTCATCTAATTGTACATTTAAAATTGATGAATTTAAATTATATGGTATATAAATATGTATGTATTATATATTATATATTTATATTTATATTATATCATATTTATATATATTATATTTATATATTTATTATATATATTAAATTATATAGTATAGTGTAGTACTTAAATTGTACCTCAATCAAAATCAAACTGAAATAAAGTTAAAATCCCTATTGAAGGTTTACAATAAACACCAAAACTTTTAGTATATCCTATATGGATTTATGCTATTTGTTTCATGTGGTCTCCAAGACTCACATCTTACTTACTCCACTTTTTGTGTTTTGTCCTGTCATAACGGCTGCCTATGTAAATTGCCTTGTTTTAATCACTCTGCCCCCCAATTCCCCGTTATAGGTAGAAATATGCTGTTACCTCTGCTTGCAAAACTTTTTCCTGACTTTTATCTTCTATGCCCATCAATTACTCCTTTCTTTAAGATAAGAACAAAAAATCACTCCACAGAAATCTTCCCTGATGACCTATATTAGATTAGGTACTCTTATAAAAGATCCTCAAAACCCTCTCTTTTACCTCTGGAATGCTTTTCATAAGTGTAAGTTATATAAATTTTGTTACTCTTCTGACAGTCTTATACACCTTTGTGCAACCTAACATTTATAATGATAAGAGAAGAGCATTTGATAATGTAAGGCAAGCTAATCAAAACATATAAATTTCTTCAGTACAAAACCACCCAAGAGATATGCCAACAGGAGGCTAATCTTGGCTCTGTGAAAGGTTCACACTGAGGCTAAATTACAAAGAAATCCTCTCCCTTCTTTCCTATCTTCTACCCTGGCCCCCTATCTATTCATGGAAATGATAAATAACTGATAATTTTCACAAGAAGCTGAGTTTAAAAGAAGAGGTGGGAGTCAAGAAGAAATAAGGCATAAAGGGAGAAAGGGTATATGAGAGAGGGCCCAAGATGGAGAATTTTTTTCTGACAATAATGAAGCATTGGTTATATGGGAGTGTCTCCAGAATTAAGAATTAAAGTCTGCCCGTTGAAGGAGCCCCGTTCATGTGGTACAGGTGAATAGAGTCAAATATCTGAATCTTCACCTACTTCTGATTACGTACAGAATGGGTGTAAGACACATCCAGAGCAAGAGACCACTTGCTCTCCACTTGCAGAGGATTTTCTGCTTCGGTTTGTCAACCAAAGTTACTGTCATGAAATGTATTATTCCTCCCTTTAATAACAAAGAAGGTAGAGCAGAGTTTGTTACTAAATGATTGTTTGTAAAATGGGTAGATTGTTATTTACTTCCCTGAATATTAATCTTTCCTCTTTGCTGTGGTGTCCTTCATGCCTAGCATCTTATCTTCATGTGGTGGACACCACATAATGGATATCATTAAATCAACAAATTATATTTTGGAGGAATAGAAGGTCCTTTAACACTTTTCAAGCTTTGCTTGTCTGCTCCATATCTGAGTTAGATTATGAATCTTCAAACTTGTCTTACTACTCGATAGTTGAGAAAAGATGTGGAGAATCAAAGCAAACCTGGTTTTAATTGAGAATGATTCAATTGTGGGAGTGATTGGGCTAGTCAAAATCTGTCAACATTGATACTTATTTTTTATAGTCAGGACATATATCACTCAAGCAAATAAACAATATCTCTGAAAAAATCAGGTACAAAAATACAGCTTGAAAAGAGGAAGATGAATTACTTGTTTATGTGTTTAATTACAGCCTATATTGTATATCACAGCTAATTAAAATGGCTTTGTCTTAAGTTATATGTAAAATATTGTATTTTCACGATATTTTATAGAAATTAAAAAAATTAAAAAATTGACAATTTTTTACAGGTGGGATAGTGAAGAGATCATAATATTTGAGTTCAACTTTGAAATTTTCTTTGTGTAGATCATAAAAGTGGGTATAGGCAATTTTATGAGTCTACCTGATACTCTTGCTTTTTTTCAGAATACATACCAGTAAGGATATGTTTGTAAAGGCAACCAAGACAAACATATTAATGAGGGAAAAAAAAATAAAAAGAAGAAGAAGAAGAAGGAACTGAGAGAATAGAAAATGATGGGTCAAGATTCCAGTAGAGAGGCAAGTGGTATTGTTAGACTGGAGAAAACTGAATTGTAAACTTACAGTGGGATCATACGGTAAGAATAGGTTTAGTTTCGTAAGAAACTCAAACTGTCTCCCAAAGTAGCAGTACAATTTTGCATTTCCATCACCAATGAATGAGAGTTCCTGCTGCTCCACATCCTTCCCAGTATCTGGTGTTAACAGTGTTCTAGATTCAATCAAAGAAGCCTATAGGGGAGTCTCATTTTTATTTTAATTTGCATTTCCAAAATGACATATGATATGGTACATCTTTTCATATGCTTGTTTCCTATCTGTATACATTTGTTAGTGAGATAACTGTTCAGGTCTTTTGCTCATTTTTTAATCAGATTGTTCATTTTCTTACTGCTAAATTTTAAGAGTTCTTTACACATTAAAAAAATAGTACTTTATCAGATATGTCTTTTGAAAATATTTTCTCTTAGTCTATGGCATGTCTTCTCATTGTCTTGACAGTGTCTTTTGCGAAGTAGACATTTTTAACTTAAATTAAATTCAGCTTATAAATTCTTGCTTTCATGGATCATGCCTTTTGTGTTGTATCTAAAATGTCATCACTACATAGTGATTAAGGAACTTCACTCACTTGAACTCCATGTGTCTATATGACTTGATTTGCAAATTAAAAGTGATGTGTGCTATTTAAAGCAGGAGCTTGGAGACCCAGCATGTTCCTTTCATTTGTACTATCATATAAAGGGCAGTAGTATGACCAACAATTCCTGCAGGGCATCAGTCCATACCCCAGAGTGAAAGCAATGACAATATGGAGCAGAATCCTCGGCCACCCTTTAAAGAACATATAGAATAAGTGAGAAATAAATCTTTACAATTTTCGGCCTCTGAGTTTTCTGAATTGCTCATTATTGCAGTGTAACCTAGTCTCTCTTGACTCATACAGAAATTAGTTCAAATTGAAGTTCTACTATTAAAAAATTAAAATATGTGGCATGAGCTTTAGGACAGGGAAGGAGACAGAGAGAAATTTGAGGCTTGGAACTCAACCACTCATGTTATGATAAGTTGAAATATTTGGTTACATTGCAATTTAAGATACCTTGAAAAGCAGATAAAGACTGTAATATCTTGTCATTTTAATCAAAGATATTGGAAAATAAAGTATTGATAGTTTGTGTTTATTATTATTGCTTGTATTTGAAAATGAGCTACAAGAAAGAGAGTAGGTCAAAGAAAATTCCTGCTTTCCAAGCATGTTGTGAAAGGAACAAGTGAGAATTGAGAATTGTGGTATTGTAAGTGGAACTGATTCTATCCTTAACTGATAAAACACAGACGATGTCTTACTACCAAAGGCCAGAGAGAATTTGTGGCAATAATAAAGTCAATGGTACAACCTTTACATCTTTTTTATACTTGAATAAATTAAGGTATTTCTCAGTGAATCTTTTCAGATGGACAAAATTGAACACGGAAAAAGAGACTAAGAGTTTTGCTTTCTCCTAACAACTGATTCAGTCAAGGTAAACATAATTAGGTTGAGAGAGAGAGAGAAAGCAGAGGGAGGGAGGGAAGAAGAGAGAGAGAGAGAAAGAAAAGTGTCAAAAAAAGTTGTGGATATGACTGGTATATGGATTGAAGAAATGAAATATATAAGAAGCTGAATGTGATTTTAGGAGGTATTGCCAAAAGAAAAGCCACGACAGAGAAATAGTCTTAAAAAAGATGTTCAAATCCCAAGGAGAATATACTTTCCATGCAGCCTGGGAAGAAAATAAGAAAGAAAGGATTTATCAAGGTTGAAAGTCTAAGAACCATGAAGAACAATGGGCTGAGTAGTAATTAAGGAAAACTTCCTACACTCTTTCTCAAAATTCTGCCTGAGGATTCTAAAATTCTTTCAGGTGAATGATTGCTGTTCTTCACTCCTTCTTTCTGTTTCTGAAAGAGAGTGTTTTTGTTACTATTCCACCACTATATACTGGTTACGGGGGGAGAGGTGGGGGTGGTGGGGGAGGAGGTGAAATGACACTAAATGGAGCTGATAATTTGTTTTTTTAATTGTTGTTCCTAGGTTTCTTTACCTCAAGTACATACCACAAGATTCTTCGCTTTGTGCTCAGTGCTATGATTGGAAGGAAATTTTGACTTTTTCCTGCTGTTGAAAGGCAATGTCTACTACATGGATCCTGTACCTGCCCTAAGCTTATATGCTGACTATGGAGAGGAGGTTAGAAAAAATGTTCTTTTGTCTTCGGATCTAAATGAATGTTACCCAAAGAGCCATATCCAGGAGCTACACCTGAGGAATATCATCTGCATCCAGACCAGATTTAGATGATAAGATACTGGATCTCGGGCCCAAACTTGATTGCTGCGATGTAATGAGAATTTCAGAACGCAGCGTCTCCCAGGGAGTGAACATATTTTACATAGTATGGGAATGTGAATAATTGGTAGCCATGGAGCAACCTAGAGATTTCAATATAATGGCTACAAAATTCTTTGCCACTCCTGTCTTGAGCCCAGATGTGTTTGGGACTGCTTTGACCGTGAAAACATGGAGGCAGTAATGCTATATGACTTCTGCAGCTACCTCATAAAAGCCATGCAGCTACTACTTTGTACTCTCTTGGGACACTTATTCCAACTCATAAAGAGTTTAGACTTTCTCCTGGAAAGGCTACCTGGAGGTAATTTGATTGTCAGCTCCACTGAGCTCCAGCCAATAGCTAGGGTCATCTTTCAGCCATGTGTGAGCCATCATTGATATCCTGCCCAAGTGAACCTTTGAATAAGTGCTGCCCCAGCCATTATTTGCATGCAACTGCCATGAGAAACTCCAAGTGAAAACTGTCCGACAGAGACCTTCCTGAATTTCTGAGCCCCCAATTCATGGCGACGTGAAATGACTGTTTTAAGTCACAAAGTTTTAGGATACTTTTTTTATACAACAATACTACCAGAAAATCTGCCTACAGTTTATTCTCAACAGAGCAGCTCATAGGATCTTTGCAAAGTATGTGAGACCCAGTGACACTACACTGGAAGACCCTGCAGTGAAGTGTTTCCACATTTCACCAGAGTAATTGTCAAAACTTTTGCCAATAGCCTGCACTGCTCTACCTGAGGGACCTCTTCTCTAACCTCATTAGCTCTTCTCCCTCAGCTCACTCAGCTACAGCTGCACTAGCCCCCTTTCTATTCATGTTCTCTGCCCCTGGATATTCCTGCATAAAGACCTTGACTCTAACTGCTCCCTCTTCCTGGATCCTACCACACCCAGATGTCCTCTTGCCTAGCTCCTTCATTCCCTTGTGTTGTATAATCTCACTTTTCATCAAGGCCTGGCTTGAGCTTCTTCCTCCCCCACTTATAGCATTCCTAATCCTCCAACCATACCCTCTGCCTTCTATTTACTTTTTATGGCTCTTATCACCATTGAACAGATGTATTTATTATATCTACAGTTCACTGCTAGTCTCTTCTTGCTAGAACATAACATCAATGAAGGCAAAGATATTTGTGTATATGTGCATATGTTTTTGTTTTAGTTTTGTTTTTTTTTAATTGTATCCCAAATGCCTATAACAATGAGTGCCTAGCATACATTAAATACTTACTAAATATTTGCTAAAACATGAAGAAAGAACATAGAATTCATTTTTAATGAGAAAATCTATTTGAAGATCAGCATCTGTTCAGATTATCTTGTTAATATTTTTCTCATAAATTTTACCTGACAATTTCAAAATTTAAAGTTTACTTAATAAATTTTACATTAGTGATTTGTCACAGCAGGAGCATTAAAGTAAATGTGCTTTTAAAATAAATATGTACTGAATTTAATTTTGCTTAAAAAAAAATAAATAAATACCAGAATCCCATGATCAGACACTGTTCACTGTTTTCACAGAAAGTTCAATGATGCTATTTCATTTTCGAAGATTCTGGAGTTAAAGCTAGGCTCCTTACTTTATGATAAACTAAGGAAAATGAATTGTTCAAATTCAGATTTTGGATCTTGTTAAAGGTATTTTTAATCTGCTATAAATAAGAAAATTCCAAAGTAATACTCATATACTGTCTTCAAGTTACACCCATGCTGGGGCGCCTGGGTGGCTCAGTGGGTTAAAGCCTCTGCCTTCGGCTCAGGTCATGATCTCAGGGTCCTGGGATCGAGCCCCACATCAGGCTCTCTGCTCAGCAGGGAGCCTGCTTCCCTGCTCTGCCTACTTGTGATCTCTCTCTGTGTGTCAAATAAATAAATAAAATCTTTAAAAAAAAAAAAGAAAAGAAAAAAGTTACACCCATGCTGCTATTTTAAGCTAAAATTCCTTTCACTGATAGCAGTACTCCCAAAGGAGTTTCTTTACAAAAGATCCCTATTTTACTGTTTATTTAGTATAATCAGTAACTGATATTTTTTTGGCCATTTACCCAGTCACATTCTAATGAACATATTTTTAATGAAGCAGAATGAAAAGTCTCTCCATTCATCAATTTATTTGCTGAACTCACACATGAAAAAATTGTAAATATAGCTTTCACATACTTTAGAAATAAAATAATTTAATTTTTAAGCTTATTTTGAAATGTGTAATATATATAATTATTACTTAGCAAAATTATGGATACTGGTAGCATAAATTGAAACTAATGTTTCATACTATGAAATGGAAACATCTATCAGAAAACTAAGAGTTTCCATGTGGAATATCCACTTAATTTATAAGAGTTCAAAAGACATCCATTCTTAACTGAATGACATCAAAAAGAATTGTAAAAATATCTTGTCAAGCAGTATTGTTGTGCTGTCTAGCTTTTTAATCATAGCATAATGTTAATGCTATTAATGTATCTGCAAAGACACACAGAGGTCAAGGAGACAGGGTGAGAAAAAATAGAGAAAGAAAGAGAATGTGTGTGTCAATTTATTTCTGGAAGTTTGGAAAGATGATGTGATTGCCTTTAGTAAACTATACTAATACTATACTTATAGGCATATGATCTGATTTTACAACAATTCTTTGAACTTAAGTAATCCAAGAGATTACCTGGACAGGAATACACTAAGGGTCAAATGTAAAGGACTTAGATTAATATTTTTGAAAATATAAAAAAGTATATGTAAAGAAATTGAATTGACATATTAAGGAGAAGATTTGGTCAGTAACGTCAATAATTGGCACTTAAATTATGCTTCCTAGCTTATCTTTTTAGAATCAAGTCCTTTAATATTGTAACAGTAACATACATACTTGAGAATGAGTCTATTTATCAAAGTGATTAGACTAAATATTTGGTGTAGCGTATAATATGTATCAATTTGTAGCTATAAATCTAAAACACTATCTCTCAAAAATGTATTCACGTGTACAAATTCTCATCATATGTAGTTACGTGCAGACACATTTGACTTCATTTTACTCAAAGATGAATATCAATTGCAAGTGTTTGACTTGCATTGTTAAGATAATTTTTTTATTATTCCAACTCAAATAAATCAACATTTCTCTTTTACTTAAAAATCTTTATACCTACAGGCATTAATTCTAAGTATGTTTGTAGATCTTTAAATACGCATGTAGTGTCAGGATTTCCCTTGAGTACCGTAAAAATGCTCCAATATAAATTTTGTATTCATACCTTGTATATTTTAATATTAAAAGTAACAAAAAACCATCATTGTCACCAAATACATGATGTGGCCTAGAGTTGGCATCCCTGAATGTCTAACTTTCAGTTGTAAAGGAGAGACATCTTATTTTTTTCCTCCTTTGATCAAAATTTTCAAGCTCTATAATTTTCTTGCTGCTCACAGAAACAAAGCAAGCCAAGCTCATACGGCAAGTGTATTCCGAAAGCTATAAATATTTGCTATTCAGAAAACCTCAATGAGGGTTTAGTTATTTAAAACTAAAGAAAGAAAATTACTATTAATAATTGGTTTCAGCTAATGAAATGTTTTTATGCAAATAGGTGAACCCTAAATATGACTTGGAAACAAAAGACTGCTTAACAGTTACTATTAAGCAATACATTAGTAGATCAATTAAACAGAACTTCTTTTTAATGAATGTGCCTTACCCTTGTTGCCATAGAAACCTGGAAAGAGAAAGCTTCAGAATGCTAATAGCATGAGAAACACAACAAAATGTTTGTAAACATACACCTTGAAATTTGCATGATCAGTTAAGTAATAAAAGGGTGATGCATAGAATTTCCCAGTACAGAAGGACACAATTCAGAATTCAAGGTATTACATTATGTTTTCATTATGCAGATCAGCTAAGAAGCTGCCAAACATTATTATGGGTCACACTCATATGCATTAGTTGATATAAGAAAATAGTCTGCTTTCAGGGTTTGAAAGGAATTATATTGGAAATCATTGAACATAGAGGGCTAGTGAAAAATTCATGTAGGATTTCAGAGTGAAGATGAAGACAAGATAGGGTTAAAACTGAAAATTTTAAATTCATGATGCCCGTAACATTTTCACCCACAGATATAATCTGTATAAGCCTTTCTTCTCTCTCTCTCTCTCTTTTTTTGTTCTCTAATTCTCTTGTTTGAAACCTCTTTTACCCCTTTGTTTTGGTGCATGCATTAATAATATTTGATTTGGCTTAAACAATTCCTAACAAACTGAAATGTCTGGAGCTCCATAGACAAATACTGTTATTTATGCAAGTACAATTACTGAATTGAAGAAGAAAAATAATTTGGGCCACTTTAGGTTCCTGACTTCCAATGATAATTACTCCAATTTGGGCTATACTTTCAAGAGAAACAAAGCAGCTAAATAGCAACTCTATTCAGCAAAGAATTAATTTCTTTCCTATTCACTATTATGACAGAGTATTGGATTCTTTTAGAATCTAATAAATCAGAAATTCCATAACCATTTTGTACCAAATTTCATTCACAGTTATTGCAATTGCAAATGGGACAAAGATAACCTTCCAGTGTCAGTGGAAGGAAAGATAAGATAAAAAGCTTGACATTGTCCAAGGACATAAGGTTTGTGTCCTGTGCTCAGGAACCTACAAATGTGACAGAGTGTGATTCTCCCTGTACAGAAGGCCCTGGCCTCTCCTTGATTGGAAACGGATAAAAAACCTTTCTAGATCTACCCTCCCACTGTGTTCACCCAACCTAAGTTAATTACTGGAGTGTAGCTGAGTTTCTGCCAACTGCATAAAGGTGGCCGATGTGTTTGCTGCCTCAGAGAATATTGATTAGAGATGTACGTTCCGATGATACATTATTTTCCTTAAGGAAAATCACGAATTTTCTCTAGAATATTGTCGTGAGACATACAGAGGCTATTATATGTACTCTGTGCTCTTATCAAGAGGTCCATTTTTTTCTTCCTATCCCCATATTTATTCAGGCTCTATCCTCGGAACACTTGATTGGAAACTGGGACTGTTTTATAATTATCATATATTAACTGATCATCTCAGGTATTATAGATTTGCAACTAATCTTTCAAGGGTATGATGGAAATATTGAAAAAAAAAAAAACCCAGCAACACAGATTACTGCAAGTGTATCACTCTTTAAAATAGCCATCCACCAAATAACCAAAATGTAAAGAATATGTTAACTTTTGTCATATTTGCTTTAAATATTTTTCTATAAGAAAGACATAAACCATTTCATTATACTTAAATTCCTTTTTTCCTTCTGAGGCTTTAAAATTCCTTCCATCCCAAGAGGCAGCCTTGAGTTTGGACTTGTTTTGTAACAACTCACAGCAAAAGTTTTACATAAAGGTACTCATAAATAACAGAGAAAGTTTTGTGTGCTAGATATCAATGCCCAACTGCATTATATTGTTTTAAAATCTTTTTATATTTAAACACAGACATCTAATTAGGTCATTTTAACATAGTATTTGTGAATATGACATACCATCTTTTATTTATTTCTGAGTCTGTCATCCGACATTTAGATAATTTTCAGTTTTTTCCTTACACAAAATTTCTGCATTGAACATCTTTTGCAGATGTTACCTTGTGGCTTGTCCTTCAGATTAACTGGGGGATACATTTGGAAGCAAAATTGTTGTACTCACATAATTCAACCTTTCTAAATATTGTCAAATTAATCTTAAAATGTTTGTGTCAGTTTTTATCTGTAACCTCAGTGAATGAGAAATCAAATTCTACCCTCCTCCCTCGATAACATATACACCTACTGCATACTCATCAATTTTTGTTATTTTATTTTTTGAAAACTTACTGATTGAAAACATATGATTAGTTGTTTTAACTAGAATTTTCATGATTGCTGGTGAGGTTCATTCCTGTTTTGGGCCAATAGGTCCTCCTCTTCTATTTATCTCTGTTCTTTTACTCTGATCAGGCTCAGATTTACTGGATTGTCTGTAATCTTTTTCATTTTGATTTGTAGAAGTTCTTTATGTATTTTAGAAACTCAAATTTGTACATTATAGATGTGTAAATAGCTTGTAACACCCTGGATTTTAAAACTTGTTTATATGGTGTCTTTTATGACACAAACATCTTAATATTGACAAAGTTTATAATTTTTTCTTAATAAAATTTATCATTTTTTGATAAATTCATCCTATTAAAAAATAAAGCATTCTTCTACATTTCCATCTAAGTTTGAAGTTTTGCTTGTTACTTAGGTGTCTGATATCTCTAGGGTTAATTTAGATGCATGGTGGGAATTAGGGATATAAAATTATTTTTTATATCATATGGATAAGTGATTGTCCCAACAACACATTTTCAGTAGATCATCTGTTTCCAATTGCTTGGTAAGGCCACCTCTATTTTACACAATATTTTCAAATACAATTGTGTTAACAAATGATTTCTCTGTTTTGTGCCATTAAGTTATGTTTCTATACTATACTAATATTACACTATTTCCAGTGCTGTGTTTTATCATAATTTTACCATAAAGTGAATTAAATTCCATCTGTTGCTTTTTTCCTTCAATATTGTTTTCATTATTCTTAAACACTGAGCCTTTCATCAGTTTTTCAATTTCTAGAAAAAATCCTTTTGAGACTTTCAGTGGAATTGAATTAAAATTATAGATAAATTTGAGAAGACTTGACATTTTTATGACATCTATCAACATGGTAAATCCCTCAATTTACACAGGTTTTCTTTTAGGTCCTTACAATTTTTTTCCCATAAAGTTCTCACACATCTTTTATTATATTCATTCACAGCAACCTTAACCTAATTTTTGGAGGTAGAAGGACATAAAACTTTTTGTCTGTTATATTTTCTAACTGGATATTATTGTATTAGAAAGATATTTTGATTTTTTATATATTGATTATGTTCTTTTACTTTACTCAGTAACTTTGTTTTTAGATTCTCTTACATTTTCTAGGTAGTTAATTATATTTTGAAAAAACATATTTGCCTTTTCTTCTTTTCCAATCCTTATACTTGTAATTAGCTCATCTTGCTTTATGGAATTGGTGAGGGCCTTCAATGTAATATCAAATACTAATGGTAGCAGACATCCATATCTCAATTCTCATTGAATAAAAGTGCTTCAAAAATTTAGGTATATATTTTTACCAGATAAAATTGACTTCTAGTATGCCTTGGGTAAGATCTTTTTATGAATGTATGTTAAATTTAAATGACTGTTTTTCTGCATCAGTTGAGATTTAAATATTTTTTCTCTTTTAGATTGTCAAACTACAGTAATCCACGAGTAGAATCTTTGATATGTTAAATTGTAAGGCTTTATCAATTTCTGGAAAAGTTCAGTCATTACTTCTTGAAAACCTGCCTTATCCACATCTGCACTATTATTTCCTTCTAAAATTTCTATTGTACATATTTTAGTTTCTCAATGTAACCTCCATGTCTTCTAACTTCTTCTTTATATTTTCCACTCTATATCTAACCATGTGGCCTTCTGGTTGTATTTCTAATTACATCTCTTCCAGTTCAATAATGCTCATTTCAACTGTGTCCATCCTAATGTTTATTTCATGCATAGAGCATTTTAGGTTGACTTTCTAAGGAATTTTTATGAATGAATTTTAAATTTTATCAAATAATTATATGAATAAGTTCATATTGATCACATTGTCATAGCTGTCATTATTTTCTACTCTATAGATTTCCAAGACATTTTTTTCATATCAACCTGTTCTTGATTAAAATTCTGATACACTTTATTTCCTGTGCATTTTCTTTTTTTTTTTTTTTTTTTTTAGATATTTTTTGATTTATTTAACAGAGAGAGAGAGAGATCACAAGCAGGCAGAGAGGCAGGCAGGGAGAGGGGGGAAGCAGACCCCCCGCCGAGCAGAGAGCCCGATGCGGGGCTCGATCCCAGGACCCCGGGACCACGACCCAAGCCGAAGACAGAGGCCTTAACCCACTGAGCCACCCAGGCGCCCCTTTCCTGTGCATTTTCATTGCTTCTTACCTATTTTTGAAGATAAAAAATGTCATTTCTTAAATCACTCTATTTCCTTTTCCTGGGAGTGAATTACTTAATTTAATTGTTTAATTTATATTTTATTTGGATTGTTGTCAACATGATATATTTTTGTTGCCATTTTCAAGATTGAATTGACTAATGTGCTTTGTTTTTGCTTGTTGGCAACTTTTGTTTTTCTAGATATGACAATGTGTGATCATCTCTATCTATTCTCCTCAAGCATCTGTCTGAGACACAATCAATAGCTGGCCATGGAGAGTTCTGCTTCATGGATATTACAAGTCCTGGTGTTGATCCATCAGGTTGTTTGTCCCAATTTGAAGTATTTGACTATTTATGCTCTTTCCTACATCCTAAACAAAGCAGTTGATTTCTGATCAGAGCCCCAGACACTGGTTATAGGCTGTTTTTGCTTTTTATTACAATTGGAAGCTCTTCTTCTGAGTCCCTGATTTGCTGTGTTGAGCCTGGCTTGTTCTTGCAAACATAAAAGTATTTCTGATTCCTCTTAGGAGTTGAATTTTACATTACTTCATTTTTGGCTGTTCCTTATTCCATGCATGTGAATTCAGTATTTAGTACATGATGATATTTATCATATTTTTAGAGTAACTGTGCACTTTCGGGCTTTTTTTTTTTTTTTTTTTGAAGACTTTGTAGATTTTATTTATTTATTTGAGAGAGAGAGAGAAAGAATTAGTGAGAGGGAGAAGAAGAGAGAATCTGAAGCAGACTCTGCACTCAGCACAGAGCTTGACTGAGGGCTCAATTGCACAACTGTGAGGTCATGACCAAGAGCCCAATGCTTAACCAATTGAACACCCAGGTGCCTCTGTCCTTTTGGTTTTTAACTTTTCTATTTTATCTAATATTGGCATATATTTGAGTAAGTAGTCCAAAATTAGCAGAAGCTAATGTTGTTAGAAAACTCCCTGTTATTTTCAATCCCCCACATTGTACTTAAAAAAAGAAAAAAGTATTTTACCTTTATTTGGAGGGTACAGCTGATGGGTTTATCATAATCTGAAGGATATGAAAATTTTTAGTGAATATAATTATAATCATCTTCTAGAACAAAGATCTTGGAGAATGTAGGTTGTAAGCTTCAAGGGATTCTTTGTATTTTTCCTCCATGAGTCTAGTCCTTCAGAGCAGTTGCTGACAAGGCCTTGTTGACCATGGGCCTTTAACTAAGACCAAGATATGGTCTTAGTTAAATGTAAGGTAGACTACATAATATTCCTTAGTGTAAGAACAAATTATATCCAAAAAAGCAAGGCTTTCATTCATTCATTCAAAACTATTTATTTATCATATGCTTTGTGCCAGCCTGCGAGATAGTGCTATAGTTAGTAGTATGGTAAAATGAGATCTTAAACTTCAAGCTCTATTTGTAGCTATAAAGCTACAAAGACTATACTTATAATACTGATTTATTGATAATTTGTGAGATTACTGGTAGCTACATCATAGTTTTAGGAGAAAATATAAGAGGAAATAGACTAATGCTAGTTCCTACAACAAATCAACTGAACTTCCCAATTCAGTATATTAACTTTATAAAGATTTATTTCTGGTGTGAGTCTGTAAGGTCTCCTTCTTGGGGTCTTTCCTGTATGTACTAACTCAGGAATCCAAACTTTGTGTGTGTGTGTGTGTGTGTGTGTGTGTGTGATGCTACTGCCTTAAACAAAAGGTCACTGGTGTCATCATGAAAGAGGAAGAAAGAAACCAGAGGTTTAACCTAGAACTTTTTCAAGAGCCACATATAGGAATGGCATTATTCTTTTTGTATATATTTTACTGCCAGAACTAAATCACATGGCCTCAACCTAGCTGCAAGAGAAGCAGAAAAATGTAGCTCTCCACTATTTCCAGGAATTACACTTGTGAGGCTCTGGTTTTTCTTTCTGTAGATAATCCTGGAATAACAAATATTAGTAAAGGGGAAAAAGAGATTTGTGAAGGTAGAAATATAAATAAGATTATTTTTATGATTTGAAGAATTCAGTTTCTCATTCTTATTAACTTCATCTAAAGGCATTTTCTTATGTCCTTCCTTGGCATGAAGTTTCAGAGGATAGCTGAAGATATGTTTTTCTAACGTTGTCCAACCCTGGTATTTTATTTAAAAAGTTATAATTTTGTTCCTATGACTATTCATTGTGTTTAAAGACTTGAGGGTCTGAATGATCAAATAACTCTCTCTACCCTCCAAAACATAAAGCATGAGAGAATATTATATTAGTTTTCTATTGTTGCATAATGAATTACTACAAACTTAGTGGCTTTAAACAATACCCATTTATTAGATCACAATCCTGTATGTCAGAAGTCTGGGCACAGGGTATCACAAAGCAGAGATCAAGGTGTTGGCTGGGCTCTTAACTGAAGGTTTTGCAAAAGGATTTACCTCCAGGCTCTAGAGTTTGTTGGAAAAACCCAGCTCTTTTTGGTTTTAGGTCTCACATCCCTGATTCCTTTCTGACTGTCAGCGGGAAGCCATTCTTTTCCCCAGGAGGCTTCTCATATTTCTTTTTATGTGTCTTTATCTTTAAAGCCAGCATTATCATGTTGAGTACTTTTTATGTTTCAAATCTTTCTGGTTTTACTTTTTGCCTTCTGCTGCTTTTAAAGGTTCATATGATTAGATCAGGTCCATACAGAGAATTTCCCTATCATAAGGTGAACGGGGCTAAGTAACATAACATATAATCACAGAAATGATATCTTAGTGTATTAACAATTTTCAGGGATTAGGTGGTACACTTAGTTGGAGGGGAGGAGGGTTTCAAAATTTTGTTTACCACAGATATAGTTAAATAAAGTGATTACAAAATCCATGAGGAATAAGAATGTTTTTGATTCAAAATAATCATATTGGAGTACTATTTTGAGGTGAAACTTTATGTAGTTCTTTTCCAGAAAAACACCAAGAATCAGTATCTTGATTTGCCTCTATTCTCCGTACCGAACTGTCATTTTATTTATATAGAAACTTCACTTTATTTCATGATTAACTACTCTCATCACAAGTAGTGGAATATAGTATTTTCTCAGTAGGAGATAAGTGTAACACTTGAGGATACTTGGATGTTCCCTCCTGTGCAGTCAGGGCTTGGGATAAGAGGTAGAGATACTTAATGGCAACTATAAAGTTACAAAGACTATCTATTGTTTTTTAAAGATTTATTTATTTATTTGAGAGAGAGAGAGAAGAGAGTAAGAGCACAAGGGGAAGGGGCTGAGGGAGACGGAGACAGAGAATCTCCAGCAGACTCCCTCCTGAGTGAGGAGCCTAACGTGGTACTAGATCCCAGGACCCAGACAACATGACCTAAGCTGAAATCAAGAGTCAGATGTTCAACTGACTTAGCCGCCCAGGTGCCCCTTGTCTTTTATATTCTAGAACCACAGTATAAGGAAGAGTTTCTGAACATATAGTACCCCCATACATGATTTTTGACATCCTGGTTATATACTAGTTTTTCTCTTTAAAGCTTTGAACATGGAACTATGATGATCAAGAAATGTGTGGGCTGAAATATCACTTGAAGCACAGAATTGGGATTTATATGTGAGAAAACACAGGTAATGGTGGTATCCAAGAATTTTTTGTAAGCTAAGATAGAATGGTCTAATTTCAGCTGGAACAACTTGTAAAGTAAAAAAAAAAAAAGTCAACAAATATAAATAGATCTTTTCTTATTTTTACATATAAAATTATGTTACTGGCCGTACCTTGAATTTATGGATGTCACACCATAGGAAACAAAAATTAACTTTACATTAGTTATATATCAATTTTAAGTATTATCCATCACGATTTCTCTACATATATATCATCCACTTTGTGCAAGGTCTATGAGATCTTGAAGTTTCTAAAGTTCTTTTCCTTCTCACATTTAGTTGTAGTGTAAACCAGAAATACAAAATTATTTTAGGAGCAATGTAAAAAAAAATAATTAGCATTGAAATTATACAGTACTACTAAAAAGTGTAAGTTCTATATGCATAAAGTAGTAAATTTGTGGTAAACATTCTAGGATTTAAGCATTCAATCTTCTTCAAATAATTATCTGTGATAAAAATACAGTTATCGGGATGCCTGGGTGGCTCAGTTGGTTAAGCCACTGCCTTCGGCTCAGGTCGTGATCCCAGGGTCCTGGGATCGAGTCCCGCATCGGGATCCTTGCAGGAAGCCTGCTTCTCTCACTGCCTCTGCTGCCTCTCTGCCTGCTTGTGTGTATTCACTCTCTCTCTCTCTGGCAAATAAATAAAATCTTTAAAAAAAAATACAGTTATCTTCACTTATGTTGCAAATAAATATTATATTATTGTAAAGTTGCAATTAAGCGAAATATTTTTTCACAAGTTTATTTAATGAATACTTGTTTAAATTATATAGTGCATTTTATTTTATTTTTATTTTTATTTATTTATTTTTTTAAATTGTTGGGGTGGGTGGATGTTGTCTTCAACACCCAAAAGGCATTTGTTTTAAATGTTCTCACTGGCAGCAATTTTTTTCCTTTTGAGAATTTATTTTATTTATTACACATTTTTAATTTAACTTGCTGTTAAGCACGGTTTCTAAAATAGATGAAAAAGGTACTCTTGGTTTCAATATATTATATTAATATATTCTTGTCCAGAGCAACTTCTAGATTTTTTATCTTCTAGCTTTGTATGATATCCACATTTCTTTGTCACTCATGCTCTTTGGCTAACCCAACCACTACTTCCCCGTCTGTCTCTACACACTCCAATACTTAACTAGTTTGTAATTTTGAACAAGTTAACATCGCTAAGCTTCATTTTACTAATTGTACCCACCACATATGTTTTTCGTTTTCTGGACCATGGGTCTTTCTTCCAGGATTCAAAATTAAGATGAATATAGTATTAATATATTTTTCAGCTTTATTATATAATGCATTCATATGCTAGCCTGCACTTAGGAACTGCTTATGTTTTTTGCAGAAAAAATATTGGAGTTTCAAGCAACAGACCTACAAATAAATGTCTGTTTTGCAATAATTTAATAAGTAAAATAATTTCCCTATTGGAGCTATATCAGTAACTTTGATGAAACTTTTATAAAGTTAAGAAACTTCCATTATTTATCTAAAATTCACTAGTTTAGCTTTAAGGTTCTATATGCACAGCAAGGAAGTCAATTAGCTCCACAAAGAAACTACTACCTGTCCTTAT
Organism: Martes martes; assembly: GCF_963455335.1. NCBI lineage: Eukaryota > Metazoa > Chordata > Mammalia > Carnivora > Mustelidae > Martes > Martes martes. The sequence goes on along the minus strand of NC_137892.1, from coordinate 128,778,170 downwards.
TAAGGAATAAGTAGTCTTTGCAAAAGAAAAATATGAGCTATAGTGTTCCTCCATTTAACATGAATAGGAAACCATGCGGGTAAAATGAAATAGTGGAAAAGGCAAGTCCTCAGGGAAAATAACCTCACTCTATGAAAAAAAAAATTAATTAAGGTCCTGCTTATTTTTTGATCCTAATAGCTCATTCTCTCATTCTCTTGTTTATCAAGCTTTTACTATAAAACTTTCTGCTTCCTTTGGATTCTTGTTTCAACTTGATCCAAGTAGAGGATAATAGTTGCAGGTTTTAAAAAGACAGAGTCGTTATTGCAAATTGTATTCTACCTCTCCAAAAAACAAATGCATGCGAGGGTTTATAATTCACAGCAAATACATTTTTAACCCTCTTAGCCTTTCAGTAATAGATACTGAGGTAAGCCACCTTAATAAATCAGGTATAATACTATGAACATTTGCATACCGAAACAGAGAAGGAGTTTTTCTGGAATGTAGCAATAGATATGTCCCCCGCCCTCAATAATCACACATGAATAGCTATAGAATACGGAGGAGAAATTCTGCCTCCACAGAAATAGTTGTGATAGTTTCCAATGTTTTCTATATGCCAGAAGTCCCAGTGAAATTAAACACTACTGCACATCTGCTCATTTAGATATTGACAAGGAGTACTCAGACTGATTCATATAGTTGGATATATAAAAGGCTTTGGATCCTCTTTTTCAATTCTCCAGACAGAACAATTTCTTAATACCAAAAGCGACGGGGGCATCTGGTTGAGCATCTGCCTTCCACTCGGGTCATGATCCCAGGGTCGTAGGATTGAGCCCAGCTCTCTGCTCAGCGAGGAATCTGCTTCTCCCTCTTCCTTAGCCTGGTGCTCTGCCTAGTTGTGTGCTTTCTTTCTCTCTGTCAAATAAATAAATAAAATCTTTTTATAAAAACCCAAAACCAATGAAGTGGGGTCTAGAATTTCTTCTCACATTATAGTTTTATGTCAACATTTGATATCCTCTAGGTAACATAAAATAAAATGAAGTAAAACTTCTGCTCAAATGAAGTCCAACAAAGATTCTGGTTCATTTCCCTTTCTTGAAACAGACAAACAACAGTAAAAGAAGCAAGTGACATATGGGGGGGAATCTTTCTCTGTTCTCAAGTAAACTAGAAAATATCTGAAACACCAACTATCAAACAACTGGGAAAGGAGACTGGCCAAAGTTGTGAAGTTTAAACTTAATAAATGAAGATGACAAAGAACACAAACAAACATTCTCAATAGTGGAGGCACTTCGTCTGAAAAGTTATCCAGGGATGTATTTATTAAAATAACAAGATATGTGGGCATGAGGGGGCTGCAGGAGAGGCCATTTAAAGATCCACCCGCACATTACAGAACAGAAAGGTAGATCTGTAGAAGAAATTACTTTGTTTTGTCATTAGCACAGTCTGTGAGCCACAGGCTGCTGACAGAGAACATTACAAGCATGCTAGAGGGGTGCCTGGGTGGCTCAGTGGGTTAAGCCTCTGCCTCTGGCTCAGGTCATGATCTCAGGGTCCTGGGATCGAGCCCCGCATTGGGCTCCCTGATCAGCAGGGAGCCTGCTTCTCCCCCCGACCCTGCCTGCCTCTCTGCCTACTTGTGATCTCTGTCAAATAAATAAAAAATCTTAAAAAAAAAAAAAAAAGCATGCTAGAGTGAAGGAGAGATGGGGGTAAGCAGCCTATGACAGAGAGGTTCAATGAGAGACACATGGATCACCAACTCTAAGAGCTACATTCTAGCCTTGACAACGTTGTCTAATGGTCCTGAGTCCCTTATTTTCTAGTACAGTTATTAAGAAGGAACTCAAATAACCCTGAAGCCATCTTTCCCTAACTATACTTTCCTGTAAGGCTTAATGTTATCACCATACTTCTAGTCAACAAACCTGGCAGACTTGGAGTTATCTTTGACTCCTTTTTCTCTCTTGCTTCTTCAAGTTAATTATCCACTAAGTGATATTACCTTATCTGCAGCTATATCCTTCTTGCTTCTTCCCTTCCTTTCCCATAGCACTTGATTATTTTTTAGTGTATATCTGCAAGCTCCTTTGCTCCATTATCTCCTCTACTTAATCCATTCGCATTGTGACGTTGAATTTGAATTCTTAAACCTGGTTCTAATAGGTTTCTCTCCTTCTCGAGAACTTCTCTTAGATTACATTAAAAGCCACTGCAAAGCATTTAATTTGTTATCAAATTTTGGAACTTCCAGATTATCCATCCCAATCTTTTAGACCTTCACCTAAGAGAAACCTTTGTATGCAACATCTTTTAGTTTTTCTTTTTTTCTTGTTTAAGGTATATGATTACTCTGAGAAGACTTCTCCAAACTTTTGCATCCATATAGCACCTCCCTTTGAGTGCCAATAGAGTATTTTGTTTGCTACTATTCATTCAACAGCTATAATAGACTTCATTCATATATATAAATATGTATATATGACCATACCATTTATATATACATATTATACATATATACATACACACACACCCACACATATATATATGACCAACACCTTTATTAAAGGTCTAATATTAATTGACATTGTGACAAAGAATAAATATGAATAAGACAGTATACCTTCCCTTTAGGAAATCATTTTTTGGAGTGCAACAGGAAAATAGTCTAGTCATTAAAATTCAATGTATTGTACTTTTTCATGAATCTATAACTACATTTGTATCTATCTAAATGGGTATCAAGATATATTTTAAGTCCATTGAAAGCAGGACCTACACATAATAATATTTGTTGGAGATTGATGATGGTGATGATGATAATGGTGTGTTTTGGACTAAGTGAAAAGAAAATGAATATTTACCATCTATGAAGTGCTGTGCGAGGTGGCTTTACTGAATTATAGCACAACAACACAGTGTCAATGTGTATGCTATTGCTTTTGAGCTGCTAAAAAAAAAATTTCTATGTTGGCCTTCCTTTTTGTTTACTTTTAACTGTGCAGCCCAAGGGTGGGAGAGAGAGAGAGAGAGATAAGGAAAGAAAGAAAGAATAATAACTAAAAACTCCACTATGCAGATTACAGACCAGGAGATGCCCTTACCATACCTGTAAGAAGATGGTGTTTAGGGTGACAGGCTACTCCTGCATCTTCTATCTCTATCAAAGACATGCCTAGCCATTCTATTTCAAAGTTTACGTTGTGAGCCAGGGGATGTCCCAGGGAGGTGGCGAGGAAGCCCAGCTGGTTTAGAAGGCAGCTCAGGCTGTCACTGAGATGGTGCTCGTTAACTCCATTAGGTCAGACCCGTACTTAGCGGGTCATCGTTCTGAGTCATGTTCCCTGGTGCAGAACTGCCCTACGTTTGCTTTTTTCTCATTTCACTGGCCTCTTAGTTATTCCTAGGGTGGTTGTTTCAGATCCAGAAAGCCCAGGAGACCCAGACTACTACGGAGACTAAACAATTCTAGCTACACATTAGTTACTGGAAAAAAGAACTCTGCCAACCAGCAGATTCTCAGAAAGAAAAGATACTCTCTCACTTACAAAGGGGCTAAGAGTGTCTTTCTAATAACCATTTTCTCTTTTCCTTCCACACACACATCTCTTAGACAGCAGACTCACTTTTTTGCTACCTCTGCTCCCTTCTGCGCTTCAGTGTGCTTGAACCACATTTCTCCAGTATGGATGATTGGGGCAGAGAATATAACATAATGCTGGTTTTGTGCTTATTACCTCAGGAAGGAAAAGCAGTGTATGGCAGTACCTCAGGAGACTGCAAGTCACCATGTCAAAATTCATCAGAGCCCTAGTTTTCTTCATGTCATGTAAAAGTGCCGGCTCAGCTCTAGCTCAGTTCTCTTGGGTTCAGAACCAATTGGCAGGGGATGCATTTAAAAACTCAGGAATGGACTTGTCTTATGCCTTTGCCATTTTAACTTTTATATGTGTTTTATTCACATGTCAAATGATTATATATATATGTGTGTGTGTGTGTATACACACACACACACACACATACATGTGTATATAATCTTGCAAGTATTATTTATTTCTCCTTGGTCAATAGAGACTTTGCACACATAAACACACATACACACATATACACATGCACTTTCATGCACACACACACAGGTGATTCCTAAATGAAAAAATCCCCTTCTGTGACATAAACCCAATGATATGCAGCTTTCTGTGTGCTTTTTCGTCGGTTTGTCAGGCATTGGACAAACACATGTCTATGATGGTTTGTAGGGATCTTCCTAAGGTAAAGTATTATGATGCTTGCAATGACTTTTCAAATTGCTTACCAGGATAGAGAAACAGATGGACAACGATAGATAGATAGATAGATAGATAGATAAAGGAGAATTAATACAATGTGAGAAAGAGTGAACATGAGAGAGAAAGTAAACATAGTAGAATATTAATAAAAGGTGAATCCAGGTGAAGGCTGTGCAATATTCATTGTAGTCTTTTCTTTTCCCCTATAAGTTTGAAATTTTCCAAATAAAACATAGAAAAGAACATAGTACTCTGTATAAAACCAAAATAACTTTGAAGAACACTGGAAGATCTTCTTGAAAATTTGAAGAAAAGAAAAGACACCGTTTGTCTAGAGTTGATTTATTTAAATTTTTTTATTGGTAACATATAATGTATTGTTTGTTTCAGGGGTACAGGTCTGTGATTCATCAGTCTTACATGATATACAGTGCTCACAACAACACATACCCTCCCCAAGAATTGAGTTTTTCTGCTCTGGATTGGAATCAATGGCTTCTGGAGATTCTCCTTGGTTCTAAGCCACTTGCATCTAACTGGAAATCTACAGAATTCAAACCAAATATGGGTTAAAGGTCAGAACAACACTAGGGACTGGGACGAGGCTAAATTATTGCAAAGAATAATTTAAATTAGAAAGAGATGGGTTTGGCTTCTATTTGACACAGAAACAGAAAAGAACTTTTATTTTTTAACAACAACAAAAAAAACTTTTTAAAAAGCTGGCCAACAACAAAGCATAAGAGAAAGAAAATAAAAATTAGCTTCCACTCAAACTGGCATATTATTAACTATCCCCTTTCCAAATTTGTAACTAGGAAAGAGGGATACATGGGGGTGGGGGCGAGGTGAAATGAAGCCTGCGTAAAAAATTTAGTCAAATTGTACAGGGTCCTTGGCAAGAATAAAATGAAAGGGGGGGACATTGTGCTCTTAAATCAAATTGACAATCAATCAATGCTGTCAAATCCAACTTAATAACAGTCACTATTCCCCCAGGAGAATGTCAAGAAAATGGAAGTTCTTGTCACTTTTGTGTTTGAAATTTGGGGCTTTCCTTTAATGTCTAGATTCTGAGCTGCTCTCAGAATAAGTAAAGGAAGCTGGAATAATAGCACAATTCTATGTTCTGGGAATCACTTTGCTCCCCTACAGGAATCAGAAATCATCCTAGCATATGAACCAACGAACTTGCACTGAGTTGACTGTGCCAATAAAATCCAGTAGCACAATGGTTTCAAAGCTAAATTACTGTAGAAGAGTTTCTCTAAAAATTACTGCACAGCTGTATCAAGAGTAGAGATTTAATTTAATGAAAATATGAAGAATTGAATTTATTTCCAAAACGATTCAATAAGCATATCTTGAAAGTCTAGTATGTTTCGGAAGCTGCTCTAGATGCCAAGGATATCACAAAATGGAGGGCATGTCTAGTGCTTGGGAAATGCGGTGAGTCGGTTATCTGTAGTTTCAGTGTTTAACAGGAAAGGGTGGTTATACCTGAACATCCACTCGTTGTTTTTGTAATCAGAGACCATGATTGGTAATATCTTTGGTAAACTGTGGAGAACATGAATTGAATCTGAAGCTTCTAGAAGTTCCCTGGAATAGATTAGAACCTCCAGATAAGACCCAGTAACTGGCACAAAGATCAAGGCCTCCTTTGATTTAGAAATTCACATAGGTTCAGTTAGCAATAACCACACCGTGGATAAACTTCATTGACTATTATATTGCTACTGTGCAAAGTTTCCCATAGGTTCAGAGAAGCCCATGATCTGCATATTGCCATCATTGTGACTTGTTCTCTCACCCAGATGATCCATCTCCATTGCCTTAGCCCGTCAACAATTTGTTCCTCCCAAATGGTTTGCCATGACCAACGAAGATACTACTAGAGGAATACTGATTTTGAGAATTCTTCTATGTAGACGTCACTTCCTTCTCTTTCTCCAGCTCACTTAGGGCACCATGGTGAATAGACTGATCTCTGGATTCAGATTGATGACTGACATTTTTCAAAGCCTGGAACATCACTTTCCAAATATGTGATCTTTGAAAGTTTCTCAACCATTCTGTGCTTTGGTCTCTTTATCTGTAAAATGGGAATAATGATAGTCTTTTCTCTCAGAATTGTTATGTACCCAGCTGACATACAGGATGTGCTCAGTAAATGTCATCTATTATACAATAATAATACTCATTGTAATAATTCTTCATCTTCATTAAGAACTTCATCCATTGAACCTATTTATACCTATACCTCTTGAATATACTTCTTACAATTCTTATATACTTCTTGCCCATTCCTAAACTTAGATTCTATAGTTCATCTTCATTACAAATAGCCTAATTTCATTATCTCTGCTACTTTTTTTTTTTTTTTTTAAATCTGGTCCTAGCGGACCAGAGCGTATACCACACCCTGTTAAATTAAACTATCCACCAATTATGTGGTGTTATGAGCTGAATAGTGTTCCCTCAATAGTCAAATGTTGAAGCCTCAAACTTCAATGTGATTTGGAGACAAGGCCTTTAAGGAGGAAATTAAATTAAATGAGGTCATAAGAGTGGTCTCCTAATTCAGTATGACTGATGTCCTTATAAGAAGAGAGAGGGAAAAAAAGAATAGAGAGAAACACACACAAATTAGTAGTAGTGCATTAACTTTAGGTATTTCTGTTGGTGTACTAAAGAAGTTGGTGTACTAAAGAAGTGGTACTAAAAAATTATTTTTAGATTGTTTCATTATTTCTCATGATGTTTTAATAGTAATTAATTGTTTCAGGAATCTATAAAATTCTTTAAATGCAGCTCTTAAGAGTGTATGAAATTACACATGTCTGCAAATTTTAAAATTGTGACATGTAGTTCATTTTGTAAAATGAATAAAAAAGGATCTGTTGAATTTGTGTGTACATTTCACGTAGAAGAAAAAGCGAAAGACTGATAGGGACTTGTAGAGTTACATGCATTGATCAAGACAGTATATACCCTTATATCCTTATTTATTTGATCAGTCTTACAAGTAAATTGTACATATTTTCATGACTACTTTATACAACAATATCACATAACTATGACTTATACCACTAAGACAAATTTAACTGACAGATGAAACAGCAGCAAAAAGCTCTTGAGGTTTCCAGATAAATAATTTACAAAATGACTATATATTTACTCCATGAACTTTAATGGTATTTCTCCCATTTAAAATATACATAATAAATATGTGAAGTTAGGTTTTTCCAAATGTGTACATGAATCTGGGAACAATATTTTAAAAATATAATATAAAAATATAATCAGAAAATCACCCAATATATACTTATCCAATCTCAAGTAGTTGTTTCTGTACATTTCTCCCTTTCAAATTTCTTACAGGAGTAATGTAAAATGTAAAGCTCTCCAAAAACCATTTTCATATTATAAGATTGAGTAAACTCAATATAAAGATTGACATTATGCAAGTGAAATGTTAAGATTATACTAGGGCCTAAGAAAGACCAGATATCTCAATTTTTTGCAAAATCTCCCTCTTATTTAGCCAAATGTCTGTCCTCAGAGCTAGTTCAAGCACATTCAAAACTGAACCACGTTCCCTTCATTTCTTGGATATTGCAATGGATTGGAATATAGCTAGGTAACAGAACAATAAAGGGGAAGATCTAGGCAAAATTTTGAATTTAGCATCTAAACATCAGCTAAAATGTTTAGGTAATTGTTATCTTATATTCCTGAAGTATTTTCTCAGTTTTTTTGTCATTCTGACAATCAAGAAGTTCTCATTTATTTCTGAACAAATTCCCTTGTAATTTTTATGATTATTTTTGGAAAAGCAATATTTTAAAATAGAAAGGAAGTAAGTATGTATGATTAAGGTTATTTTTCTACATGGAGGAGAAAGAAATATGTAAGAATATCAAGAAAAGAGCTTTCCTGGGGAACGTCTGTACAGATGTTCTGCTCTGGACTGCTCAAAGATCCTTGTCAGAGCTGCTGAGGGGGCCATCAATATCTCGTCCACCTGTCCCTTGCCAAGTTATGTGGCCTCTTACATCACTGATTCAACCTCATGAAGGGAGGCCTTTGTGGGGTGTGTGTGTGTGTGTGTGTGTGTGTGTGTGTGTGTTTTATTTGTTTGTTTTTGGTCATGGAGCAACTATCTGCTAGGTATACCAAGAGTCTTAAGACTATGTCCATCTAAAGGAGGTGTCTATTTTAAACGTCATATCAGAATCTCTACTAAGAGAATGATGGATAGCAAAGGCCTTGACTTGTCATGTATCTTTGTGTGCATTTAGGAAGGGAAGTGTGAGTAAAATGAAAGCAAGAGTAAAAGCATACATAAATAGCTCAACATAATCTAGTTTGAGCATGGTTTGGCTCAAAAGGATTGTGAATTGATTAGCTATTATACGAGTGTTGAGCAAAGAAAATGCAAAGGTACCTGTGGATCAAAACAAAAAGAAAGACAAGTAGACATCATATCTCTTTTCCAAAAATTCATCAAATAGTGGAGATCATTATTTAGGCATTTCACAATTTTAATTCTGAGAAGGAGAAAGGAAGAAAGAGGGAGTGAGGGAAAGAAGGAGGAAGGAAGGAAGAAAGGAAATGGAAGGAGGGAGGAAGGGACTCAATTTGACAACATCCCCATTCTAGTAGCAGTAGAATTTCAAACTTAGGATAGACTTTTGAGGCCACTGAAAATAACATTTTTATTTCCAGATTAGGAAAAACAAACTAACAAATAGGAATATTGTGAGCTTCTAGGCTAGTTAAATGGGGGGGGGGGACCCTCAGATAAGATATTTTCATAGTCAAATATTTTCATAGTCAAAAGTCCCACTGTATTGTTCTTTCCTACATACCCTTACAATAATTGCTACATCAATCAACTCTACATGTAGCAACTCTCAGAAGGTTGGTAATTCCTTTATCATCATTTTATAGATGAGGACACTAAAGCACAAACAAGCTAAGTTACCTAAAATCACACAACTTGATCAAAGAGGATTAGTCCAAAAGAACTTAACTGAAGAGGAATTCAAGGCCAGACAGTGTCATGCCAGAGCCTGTGAACTTAAACTTCACATCTTACTGATTTCCTTAAAAGTTGTCTGAAGAATTAGGATGTTAACACATAAAATGATAAAATCATTCAAAATAATGCCATATAATACTAATGTTTTTGATATCTGTATAGAAGTTCAAAGAAAGAACTCTCTGTGAGTGAAGGTAAACAGAAAAGACATTCTACAAGTGACTTAAGTAGGACTTTGAAAAATGGAAAGGGTTTGAGTTGGCTAAATGGTATATATTGGTAAGGGAGGAGAGCATTCTCAGTAAGGAAATGACCTATAAAAGAGTTGGAAGTTATCCAACTGTATTTAGAAAAGAATGAGGTCATAGTATAGAAATTTTTAATTCCAACTAGAGGTGTTTTTTTTTCCTTCCTTCTTTCCTTCCTTTTTCCCTTCCTCCCTCCCTCTCTCCCTCTCTCCTTCCCTCCCTCCCTCCCTCCCTTCCTTCCTTTCTTTGACAATACATGCAATGAGAAGCAAATGGTGAATAAACAGAAGATGTAACGAGCCATGGTCTTGGTCTGGCAGTGCTATTTCATTTTGTTTGAAATATAAATATATAGAGAAGATAGAGAAAATTTTTATAGTTGTTCAGCAGGAATAACTTATAGAAAATACTTGTTAATGTCTTTCCTGGGGTTATACTTCTTTTTATGATAGTTTCACCATATTTTTGGACATTAAATGCAATGAACTCAGAAATGATAAAAAAACGACCTCATTCAAAACTGTCACTGTGAATTAGAGCCATTGGCCAAATCAGACAGCATGTACATGGGTAAGGAAAAATTAATAAAAGCCAAATGGACTTTTAAAATGAGCAGAATCAGACAGTGGAAGTTTCATTTTGATTGAGTATAGTGAAAATCATAACAACTGGTTATTTTAGTGTGTTGGTAATGTTCTCCACGCTGTGTGCCTCAACCGGTTTTTAAATTCAGTTTTCATTTGATTATATATAAAAAATATAATGTATTCTTGGTAAATAACACTGAATTCACTATTTTTTACAAAAGATAGGACTTGTCTTAATGAAAAGTAATATTTTGAAGTCTCACAAGTATCACAAATTATAAATTACACAGTAGTATAGCCTAATATATATGGCTATACAAATTTAAAATATGGGATACCTGCGTGGATCATCTGACTCTTGATTTCACCTCAGGTCATGATCTCAGGGCCATGAGATCAGGCCCCACATCAGGCTCTGTGCTCAGCTTAGAGTCTGCTTGAGATTCTCTCTCCCTCTCCCTCTGCCCACTCACAGACCCATTTCATTCACTCTCTCTTTCTCTCAAAAAAATAAATAAAGTCTTCAAAAATTTTTAAATATATGTTTTAATGCTTATGAAAATGTCTGTCTGATTCAGAAAACTTGTTTTGGCATAATATACTCTGGTTGCATTAAGAATAACGAGCAGACAGGTGCCTGGGTGGCTCAGTCAGTTAAGTGTCCGACTCTTGATTTCAGCTCAGGTCATGATCTCGGGGTCGAGATCTAGCCCCATGTTGGGCTCCACACTCAATGCAGAGTCCGCTTGAGATTCTCTCATTCTCTCTCTCCCTCCCTTTACCCCGCCCCCCACTCATGTTCTAAATAAATAAAAACTTTTTAAAAAATTATAAAAAAGAATAATGAACACAGACATTGCGTCAGTTATTCCAACTTATTTTAAAAGTATAATTATTAAACTATCATTTAAAAGCCATACATTAACAATTTAACATCTCTTGCAAATGTTATTTTTGCTTATGAAGAATAAGTGCTAGCTGGTGGTTTTATTAAAACTTAGATATAGAAATAATAATTTTAGAATATAAAACTGTTTCATCTAAAATGAAAATGATTCAAAAGATTTAGGTACAAATCCTTCTGGATATTACTACCAAGCTAATGAGAGAATTATTTAATTAGAGAATTAACACTTTAGCATGCATCAGAATTATCTGGAGGGCTTGTCAAAACACAAATTTCAGAGCTCCACCTTCAGTTTCTGATTCAGCCGATCTGGAATGGGGTTCAAAAATTTGCATTTCTAATAGGTTCTCAGTTGATGGCAGTCTACACATTTCATACTTTGGGAAGAAGTCTTCTAGAGCATGTGAAATCTTAATATGTACTCTGAATGAAGAAAAAAGTGTTGATAATGCTATTCCTTTCAGTTTTCCTCTCATCAAACAGATGCGTCATCTTAGGAACCAGTTGTATGATAAAAGGTCCTTTCTAGAACAATGGGGAAAAGTCCTAGGCTGGAAGAAGAAAGACCTGGGCCAAGTCCAGTTGGTTACATGGTTCAGGTACAGCTTTGGGTAAACTAATGTTTTTGATGCTTTGTTCCTCCCTTGTAAAATAAAGATAATTCTTACACTTAAGACTGTGTGAGTGATAAATATTTGCTTTGTAAATTCTATACCATATACAAATGGCAGTTACCCAATTAATTATTTGGAGCTCAGAATCTCATATAGAAGAAAAGATATTAATGTTGGCTGAGTATTCAGTGTTGCTCACCAAAATCTGTTCAACATATTTTTTAAAAAGGTTGTTTAACATGTTTAAATGTCAAAACTCTTTCAACTCATCTATAGTACTCCCCCATATGTAACAATTCTGTAATGTATTTCTTCCTAGGGAGTTTTCAAGTCTGTTAAGCTTCCAACAGAACCCATCATGATTTCTTAGAGTAATTCCTAAAAAATGTTCATTGAATTGAACACATATACATCTTCTAAAAAGAACAACTGAATAAGTTGAACACTTATTTTTAATTTACTTTTGATATTGTTATTTGAAGGAGACAAAGCTGTTATCAGGTTAGGAGGATGCTTCTGTAAGGTCATCTGGGTGCTTTGAAAAGCTTCATGGTTGATGACAATATTAACTTATTATATCTAATTTCACATCAAAACTTCCCTTTCCCCCCTAACTGATGAGTTAACCAGTACTGTTCCTGCAACTTTCACACATGATTAGATACTCACTGACTGGATCCAAAAATTAGCAATTCTTAACACTACTTTCACTCCCAATACTCAGAAATTTCTTCAATATCCAGAACAGAATTGCTTTTTTAAAATATTTCTTGGATTCTTTTGTTTTGTTTTTGTTTTATGCTGAAACCCAGAATGGACTCTTCTTCTTCTTCTTCTTCTTCTTTTTTTTTTTTTTTCAATTCTACTTTCTTTGATTGAAGGTCTATACTTTTTACTTTGATTTTCTTAGTAACAAGCACTGTTGCTTCTCCAACTGGACAATGAAAGTTCACAGGTGCTAGCAAGATTACATAGCACTTTGAGTTATGAATCTTCCATCTGTCAGGCTTAGTAGAAAGCAGACTCTTCAATCTTTGGGCCTGCACCTTGCTTAGGCTTATATTTCAGGACAATGTCAAAAACATTGTGCTGGGTGCAAAATGAAGAGGGCCTGGTCCTCTAAATTCTTACCAGACAGAAATAAGAGTGTTCAGACCTATGTTACCTATATAACTTTCTAAGCCACTCTTGGCCTTGAGTGGGGCACTAGGAGCTTCAGGGAGAAGTTTGTCCATGTGGGGGATGAGGGGCTCTAGTCAGTGCATGCCATAAGGTGGGAGCTACATTTGTAGGTCTAATCTGCAAGTAGCTGCCCTACAAAGTAAAGATAAAAGTAAAGCCTGTATAAAAACTTACATTCTAACTACTAGCTGATAAACATGGTAGTTGTACAATCTCTCTGTGAATTTGCTACTGTGAAGATTTCCCTTCTTTGCTCCCTGACTTCTAACCAGCAGAGTTTTAAAACTAATAAAATAGCAATATTATGTTCAGGTTAAAAAGATTAACATAGCAATAAATGTAAGAAACATAAATGTATTTTAATCCATTATAGTGAATATCACATTTGTTGCTATAATCTTTTAAATTAATTTTTCTGACATTTTATTATGAACATTTTTAAACATACCACAGTTGAAAGAATTTTTCAGTGAATACCTATATAACCACCTAGATTCACACTAGCACTTTACTGTATTTTCTTGGTCATATGTGTATACGGCTATCTAGCTCTTTATCTGTTAATCATCCTATTTTATTTGGATGCATTTAAAAGATATTTCAACTTTTAAAAAACATATAGCACTTACCCAGTTATCAGTGGTTGCTTATTTATTATACAAAATTTAGTAAATTCTCAAAATTCTACCATCTAGCAATCATTATTACCAGCAGGTTAATATTTCCTTATACATGCACATAAAATACATTTAACATATTTAGAACTTCCTATGAAAAATATTTCATAATCTGATTTTCCTTACTTAGGGCTATGTCATAAACATTCATCCCATTAATTATTTTTCTATATATGACTTTTATTAATTCTGCATTTTGTGTATATACTCTGGTGAATTCAATCTTTAACTGATGAGTATGTAGATCACCTGCCTGTTTTTATAGTTACATCACACTGTTGTAAATGATATTGTTAAGTAATATTTTTATATGGCTTCTATGGTTTCCTTGTGATATCCTCCTGTTACAAAATTCCTTTTGACATAGCCTTTCCAATATTTCGTTCCAGGCATTTGCATCAGTGGGAGTGTGAGATGGTTTTTGGTCCTACATTTGCCCAACATTAAATATTGATTATTTTGAATTGCCATATTGATACATAAAAATAATAACCTCATTTGGTTGTTTTTTTTTTTTAAAGATTTTATTTATTTGTTCGACAGAGATCACAAGTAGGCAGAGAGGCAGTCAGAGAGAGAGAGGAGGAAGAAGGCTCCCTGCTGAGCAGAGAGCCCAATGCGGGGCTGGATCCCAGGACCCTGAGATCATGACCTGAGCAGAAGGCAGAGGCTTTAACCCACTGAGCCACCCAGGCACCCCTCATTTGGTTGGTTTTTACTCTTTGTTTCTTTACCTACAAGTAATATTAACTAGTCTGCATGCTTATTGTCTCCAAATATTTTCCTTGGCAAAATATAACATTTTTCTACATGTGTGCTCACACTCATCTGTCAGTGTATATGTGGATGTGGGTTTTAGTGATTGTAACTGCTCCATGTGTAGGAAAGTTTGCTTTGGCATGTGTAATGCAAACCATTTTCTCATTTTTTTATGTCTTATTTTAGTGTTTAATATTTTGCTCTATTTAACGTATTACTTTTAACATTCGTAGTTATATTCTTTAAAATATGTTTCATTCTTTGAGAAAATATCACAGGTCTACATACTTTTAAAATACTTATGTTTAATTTTTTTACATTTAACTGCATCAACCAACTGCTACTTATCTTGTATGGTGTGAGCTAGTTCTACTAACTAAGCCTAATGTATTTCTCTTCCTGAGAAGAGAATTTTCCCTCTGTATTGATATTTGCCACTCGACATTTCATGGCTTTTTGCAGGTGTCTAAGTTCTATTTCTTCCTATTCAAAAAAACCTACTTTCCACATTTTTCATCTTCTGATTAGCCCTCTTCATCATTTTATACTTGAAACACATGCTTTTCAAGTTTGTCCACCATTTGGGTTTAATAACCAGGTTTTTGACCAACATTTCTTTAAACTACTCACATTATTTATGTTGGTCAATATATGGCATGTTGGTTTGCACTATGGGAAATTCATGTGTGTATTTCAAAAAGCTTTTATCACATTGTACCTGACCTTTCACTTCTATAATAACCACTCACAACTCCTTTAAGCAACTCAAACTGTTTCAATTGATTGCAAAAAAAAAAAAAAAAGCTGCCTTTTTTAAGCTACTGTTTTTTTTTCCTTTTATCCCCTAACCCTGATATTCCAAACTATTGTCATCCTAAATTATCTAACTTATAGTGTTATAGTGAGCTGTTGAGAATTTAGAATTCTCTATATTCTTTTTCTTCTCTAACCCTTCCTCAAAGACTCCCAAAATTTCACTTCAAATGACTCTTTTGATCACTGTTGTGGTATCTTAATTTAGTTTAGTTTTTATTTAAATTCCAGTTAGTTAACATACAGTGTAATACTAGTTTCAGTTAGTTAGTTTCAGTCAGTTAGTTGACTAACTAATGACTCTTTCAGTTTCAGTTAGTTAACATACCGTATAATATTAGTTTCACAATATAGTGATTCAACACTTCCATACATCACCCAGTGCGCATCACAGGTGCCCTCCTTCATCCCCATCACCTATTTCACCCCCCCACCCCCCCACCTGCCTTCTGGTAACCATCAGTTTGTTCTATATAGGTAAGAGTCTGTTTCTTGGTTTGCCTTTCCTTCTTTCTCTCTCTTTTTTCCCCCTTTGCTAATTTCTTTTGTTTTTAAAATTCCACTTATGAATGAAATCATATGGTATTTGTCTTTCTCTGACTGACTTCTTAGCAGAATAATCTCTAGCTTCATCACCATCGATCATTGTTATGTTTTAATGGCATGTATTAATCACAAAGGGAAGGAAAATCAGAGGCAATTCACATAATCATACTATAAACAGAATTGTCATCCTAATAAATAATGATAAAGAACAGAGAGCAGAATATATTGAAATACTGGTTAAAGTCCTTTGTTAGCTCTTTTCTTTTGAGACTCACCAATTAAATCTGTTCTTACTTGCTCATAGTTTTCTCTCTACTGTTTCCATTAATGTGTGTGTGTGTGTGTGAGTATAATATGTTTTTCTTAACTGATCAGCCTCAACTGGGCTTCAGTCCTGTGACCTCCATGTTATATAATTTTAATTTGTCTATATCTGTCAAAGTTTTAGGATATACAAATTAAAATTCCTAGTTATTAGGATATTCCTAGTTTTAGGATATACAAATCAAAATTCCTGATCAGCCTTAGGATATACAAATTAAAATTCTTAGTTATTAGGATATTCCTAGTTTTAGGATATACAAATCAAAATTCCTGATCAGCCTCAACTGGGCTTCAGTCCTGTTACCTCCATGTTATATAATTTTAATTTGTCTACACCTGTCAAAGTTTTAGGATATACAAATTAAAATTCCTAGTTATCAAAGAAATATAAAAATTATAATTTGAAAATTGCCACTAAGACAAAGAACCTAGAAAAAAATGTGTACATTCCTGTTAAAATTTCCTAGACACATTAACCCTGTAGGTACCATTGTCAGCAATTTCCAGATAGATCTGGGACATCCCCACATATACTTGAAAAATTAAAGAATGATTTGTGATGGTATTATGCTCTTATTTTTTGTTTTTTAAGATTTATTTCTTTATTTTGGAGGGTGAAAGAGAGAGAGAGAATTCTAAGCAGACTCTGGGCCCAGTACAGAGCTCAACAGGGTGCTTAATCTCACAACCCCGAGATCACAAACTGAGCCAAAACCAAGAGTCAATTGTTTGACTGGCTGAGTACCCAGGCACCCTGCTACTATGCTATTATTTATCTCATTGCATTGTATTATTACTGATATTTTAAAATGCTCATAGATTTCTGAAACATGTAACTCACTAAACTCATTTTTAATTAGGATCAAATACTAATTTCTTTTATCTTTATATTAATATGATTAAAATAGATCCTGAATATTATTCTTTTAGTGGTTACCTTTTCATTAAAATCTTAAATCTTAAATCTTAAATAACTCTCTATTTATTAGGTCTTGAATGAAATACTAACTTTTTAAATTTCTCTTTATGTGAGAGCTTCCCCACTGTCCGAATGCATTTCCCGGTATTGTTTGTTTCAGCTAGAGATTTCAGACCCAGAGGAATACATTATTGTTTTTCTTTTATATTATTCATCTTCTTTTATTTTCATATCTAAATTATGTTCTGAAATTATATATACAAAATTAAATTTAACTAAATATATGGTTGCTTTCAATAATTATTACCAGTCTTTTTCCAGTACAGTTTTTAACTTATTTTGGCTTCTTTCTCAATCAATTACACTGAATCTTTGAGACTGTAGTCAGGAGTAGTGTTCAGCTAAAATACTTTTTAAATCCTTATATAAATCAAAGAAACTTTTGATTAATTACCCAGTTAACAACTTCATAGAACATTGAAAATTGAGTCAGACAATATTCTCCTCTGATTAATCCATTGTCTTCTGACATATAAGGTTGTAAAAGATAAGTCTCAAATTAGTTTAATTTTTATTATTTTTAAGGGTAACTTTTTCCTTCTTTATAATTGCTTTTTCCTAATTCTTGAATTTCAGGTACTATAACTGATATACATATATTTTCATTTCTGCATAAAGCTTATAAATTTTTCTTGTCTTATAACTTTGATTATTACTTCTATTTTATTTTTTCTAGTCTTTTGTTTAGGAACACCAACTTTGTAAGTGTTTAGACAATCTTCCTTTTTTCCTATAGTTATTTTTTATCAGTAAGTACTTGTACTACTATTTATGAGTTCTACTTTTGTTGTTACTATATTCTCTGATTATCTGCCATTTTTTCTGCTATGATGTTTTGGTTTTCTTTAGCTTTGTTTCTATCATTAATGATTCTAATATTATTTTAAATCCACTTATAGAATGTTTGGAGAATTTACAAAAAAGAATGGAAAACTCTGAAAAATAACAAAGACTCCTTTAGCGAAATAAACCCAGATTTGTTTACTTCATTATCTGAATTCATTTTGGTTTATATTCACTTAGATTTACTATTGGACTTTATTAATACTTTTTTGTCATATTTGCCTATTGCCTCACATTTTTCTACTTTCATTTTTCTGCTTGCTTGTTTAAAATGAGAGAGAGGCAGTCAGAAAATATAATGAATGCGCATTACATGATCCCTCTGAAATCATTATTTGGCTGCGTAAAAAAAAAAAAAAAATAGCTTACATTTCCCCCTCCAAATGTTTTTTGTTTCTGTTTTTGTTCTTTTTTTAGTCCCCATAGTGTTTTTAAAGGTATCATCCTCCTGTATTTTGGCATCCTAATTGCTAATGAGAAATCTGCTGTTGGTTTATTGCCATTCTTTGTAAGCACTTTGCTTTCTTGTGGCTTTTAGAGGTTTTGTGTTTTGTGTTTTGTTTTCTGTTTTTTATCTTCAATATTCTGCAATTTTGCCTTGATGTGGCCAGATGTGGATTGAACATAATTATTCTACCTCTGGGCTTTTTCAATAGGAATATTTCGGTATGGACAATTTTTAGCCTAAACCTTTTGAATTTTGTCCATTGAAGATGTATCTCCATTCTCTTCTTCTGCAAAGTTAGATATAAAATGGAGCTTCTTAATTAACCTTAAATATATGTTAATTTTTCTTTCAGATTTTCCATTTCTTTGTGGTACATTATTGCAGATATTCTAGCTTCTAACTTCTAATCCAATCACTATTTCTTTAGTTTCTCCTAGGTGACTTAGGAACTCATCTATTATTTTAAAAAAATATTTTGACTATGCTTTTTATTTCTAATATTTCTAAAAGATGATTTTTCATAGTATCTGATGCTTTTTAAGTAATAATTTCTTTCTTTTTAATGGATTATGCTTCTCTTATTCTCTTATTCTATTCCTTCTTTCACAGCTCTAGAAATTTTAACCATTCTATTGAAATGGCCTTTCCAAATCATTTCATTATTATTATTATTATTACCTTGGATATGAATTTATTAAAATTTAAAATATTAAAATTTAAAATTATTAAAATTGTTGGGTCCACCGCCCTCTTTTCATGTTACTAGACTTCTTCATGTGGTTTTAATTCATTTTAGTCATTTTATCTTCCCAAGGAGTTTTCTCTAGTGTGCTTCACCCTGTACTAGGTTTTTGAGTTATCAAAAGCACAGGCTTACCAAGTGTGCAGATGGGCGATGCTACCAGTCCCCCAGCCTGGGAGGGGGTATTCGAGGTTCCATCCAGTTTCGTGTGGGCACCTGCAGTTCTGACTAACCAGCACACAGGACATGACCTCAGCCTCACCCTCCCAGGGGCTTTGAGACCTCACTGAGACTTGTTTTAAGGTTTGGCTTCCAGTGAAGAGTGTAGCTCTAGTCCTCACTTATACCATTGGTTCCCTCACTGTTTTTGCTCCACAAATACAGCTATATATTTATATATTATTGTAGAATTCTGTCAAATATTTTCTTTATGTTTGGAGTTGGAAGATGTGATCAAACTGCCATTTGACCTAGAATTACTCTGTCACTGAATTTTTGTTTAAGAAAAGATATATCTACTTATCTCATTTTCTTTTCTCTCTCTCTCTTTTTTTTAATCTTTCTTTCAATCTAATCATTTTTATCTTGGGCTCTTTCACTATAAAGAATATTTCAATGCAAAAATACCTCATCCAAAAAACTCTTTGAATTTTTAAAATTTCTTTTAAATTTTTTAAAGATTTCATTTATTTGACAGAGACAGAGTGAGAGGGAACATAAGCAGGGGGATTGGGAGAGTGAGAACAGACTTCCTGCAGAGCAGGGAGCCCAATGCAGGGCTCGATCCCAGGACCCTGGGATCATGACCTGAGCTGAAGGCAGACACTTAACGACTGAGCCACCCAGGTGCCCAGAATTTTCAAAATTATCTTTATGAGCTTGCTCAATAAAAGAAAAACTTTAAAATTTCTGTAGAAATCTTTTTAAAGTATGTGCTTCCTTTTGTATTTAGCTTTAAGATAGCTCGTTTATTTTGCTAACAATGTATGCATCTTCTATGATTTTAAAATTTGTTTTCTCAACATCAAACACCCATTTTCCATCTGTGGTTTCAAATAAAGGATTTTTTTAAGATACATTAAAGATTTAGAAACAGCTACTTAGTGTGCTGGCTCTGGGTACACGAGTTCAGCTTAGAATGGCAATCTGCATGAGTCTACAATGGTACTAACAGGTGTTAGTGTTATAATGTTCTTACTTGTTGGGAATACTGATACTGCAATTAAGCGATGTCAAAACTGCAAAACAAGAAGAATAGACTACCTATGACAAGAACATTTAATTTTAAAACACAATTTGTTACAGTTTTAAAAATGGAAATTTATATTTTAAGTCACAATAACTTAATGTTAAATTACCAAAATAGCTGAAAAGCTTCAATTGGATACTCGTGACTATTCTATTCATGCATTGCCTGTGCACAGGAGTGCTATGATAAATACATTTAAATATGCTTAATGCTCCAAAACCTGCAAAGGCAATTAGTGGCAATAAAATTTGTATTGAATTTGGATAAATTTTAGACAATTAGCCATCTTCTAAATGTGATTTTAGCCAAGTAATCCAATGGGACACATGACTTATCCACATTTATTACTCATTAGAGGAGAGTAATTCCTGTCATAGCTCAACATCAAGGGATTCATTGTCATAAATTCAGATCAGCTAATGGACTCTGTAACCCTTTTTGCCCAAGTACAAATCCCTAGGTAAAACATGAAATACAAATTGATCACAGATATGCTCTCATAGAAATTGGATGTGTACACATACATGAACATTTCCAGCCTACACATTTTAATATTTTTATAGAACTTATAGCTGTGTATGTATACTATATGAATTATATATTTCACATAGTATATATATTTATGCTGTATACATACACATACATACACACATATACACATGATCACAGGAAAATTATAATATCTTTTAATATACACCCAGCTGTTTGTGCCTAGAAGACTCTAGGTATTTTATATATATACTATGTAAATGTTTACATATAAATCATATACATACACACGCAGATTTTTGTCTAGTTGGTGTCACATATGGTACAAAAAAATGGCTCATGACTACTCGTTACTTGCCCATGAGTGTGGAAAATCACCACCAGAACTCAAATAATTTACACTCTCTTTTTTCTTCTCTTTAGTATTGCCTCTTTTCTGATAATGTGCCACACTTTCTTAAGGAACAGAATACTTTCCCTGAAAATTGTTCTGATGTCCTTCTACCAAAAAAGACACAAATAGGCTCCAGGAAGTCACACATATTCTTCTGGGGCACAGGTCATTTCTGTTTACACATGGGCCCCTTCTTCTCATCTGTCTCAGAGGTGCTGATGCCTCAGAGACGGCAGCTTGCTGCCCTATTTCCCAGCAATGACATTTGCTGTCAGCAGCAGAAATGGCGAGCTGGGTCTGATTTTATGAGAATTGGCTTGTGGCTTTCCATCAAATTTAAACCACACTATGCTCATGAGTGTGGAAGGAACTTAACGGAACTTTTTACTTATGCTTTTGACTCTATGATACTGTCTGCCATTTCCTTTGGAGATTTTCAAAATATAAAAAAATAATTTATTATCCTCTCTGACTCTTGACTTTTTATCCCCTTATAGCTGCAAGAAGTGTTTTCAGCTTAATTTGTTTGATGTTTTATTCAAATTGATGTTCAGCTACTGTGAAATATATGTGAGGGATTGGCACAAAATAAGAGAAATTTAAAAATCCTAGTAAACTCAAGCCATATATGCATACAGACACACACACACACACACACACACGTATATCGTTTAAAACATTAAACCTACTTCCCTTAAAAAATGTAATTCTATAACGAAATATTAATCAAGTGTGACAGAACTCCTTCTATATGCAAATTGAGGGAAGTTACAAATACATGATAGGGAGAAGCAATGACCATTTAAAAGCCAGCACAATAGAGTTATCTTGCTTTCTTGGTACTCTGCTACAACCAAAAGTCAATTTAGTTTTTCTTTGAAAAGGAATAATATTGTCTTACCATTTCCAAGAATGAGAAAATGGAAAATGCTATGTATTTTCTGTTCTTCCCCACAGAATCCACAAATCCATGCTTCCAGACATTCTTTTTATCTCAGAATCTCCAACACCTAAAATAAGACCAGCACTTTGTAGGTCTTTGATAAATAGATATCAAGTAAATGAATGAATGGATAAATAAATAAATCACATTAATATAGCTTCTGGCAGCTTACAAATTCTTTCATCCTCTACACCTATTTATTTAATTAAATTAAACTAAATTTTCCATTTCTTATTTAATTTTCTTTCCTATTTAATTCTTCTAAAATAAGATAAACATTGATGGAAATTTTGAACAGTAGTTTAGACAAGAATAAGAAATTTTATGGGGAAAGGAATAATTAATTATGAAATTGATTCTAAAATAAATGAGTTATGCAACTATTACTGGCCCATAGTGATATGGATTCACAAAAGCAAAGTCTGGGCCGATTTCAAAAAATAGTAAAAGGTGAGTGAACTGGGTTGGGAAAATTAGATAAAATTTGGATAGGAGGTAGCATGTAGGAAGGGGACCAAGTGCATGTAAAATTTTATGAACGAAAAGCTCAGTTACAGGGAAGAGCAAATTAGGGGTCAATCAGGAGAAACTTTTGCCTGAAATTAGGAGACCTTTGTTAAGAGAGACCACTCTGATAAAACTGGATGTGAGCCACACATATTTTTTATTTGAAATGGAGAAAAATCTTTGGTATGGGGTACTTCCAAGGTATAACTAAGTGTCTTACTAGTGCTCCCTGCATAGCATGAGGACACCGGATTTGAGGTGCAGGAATGGGAAATGCTAGCAGTCTGGAAGACGTTGTTGAACAATCTGCTCTCTGCAACTTCTACTTGTGCTGGTCAGAAATGAGAGTGGCCTCAGAGATCATCTCATTTGGACATCCTCAACCCTAGCCACACATTATAATCACCAGGGGAGCTTTGAATAACCCCCAAAGCTTGGGCTCCTCTCCCAAAGACACTGACTAGCCTACAGTGGGTCCTAGGCATTGGTATTTTTAAAATCTCCCCAGGTGATTCTAAAAAGTACAGCCAGTGTTGGGAAACACCAATCCAGCTTCATGCCCTCTCTTCATACATGAGGAAATTGAGACCCAGAGAAATTAAATGTGGCTCAGGCCACAGATTATAATTAGCTAATTCTTATTCATCAATTCTGATTTAGCTCTAGGATTGTCTTTTCCATAGAAACTTCTCCAATGGGTCAAAGGTAGATCTATTTCCCATAAAATTCTGTACATTTCACTGTCATGGTACATGCTGCCTCTATCCCATCCCCCTCCTCACTATTGGGATATCACTTTAAGAACAGAGCTACTGACATTTTTTTTTTAATCCAACTTTTCCTAACTATATAGTACATTGCTCAGTAAACACTTATTAAAGACTAAAAGAATGCAAGCCAGCCCCATCCATGGGGGTTTATTTTAATATTCTTCCCATGGCCTTCTCCAATGTCCCCGTTCTCCAGATGATGACTTCAAATTTACAGGGCAGAGAGAAACTCTTGGTTCAACTCTTCTTCCTTTGAGTCCCAAATGGACACTGTTGACTGACTAGCTATTCTCACTCACTCTTCTCATTTTCAGTGTAATAAATTTCAAAGTCCATACACAACATCCAAAGTTCTCAATAATAAGGTCACAGATTGGGATGCCTGGGTGGCTCAGTTGGTTAAGCAGCTGCCTTTGGCTCAGGTCATGATCCCAGCGTCCTGGGATCGAGTCCCACATCGGGCTCCTTGCTCGGCGGGGAGCCTGCTTCTCCCTCTGCCTCTGCCTGCCACTCTGTCTGCCTGTGCTCGCTCGCTCTCTCTCTCTAACAAATAAATAAATTTTTTAAAAAAATTAAAAAAAAATAAGGTCACAGATTCTTTCTAAATTTACATTCTAGAATACATCTTCAGATTACTTCATATTCCTTCCCCAAAAAAGGCTTATGTTCTCTGGTCAGCTGCCTTTTCCCCTTCCTGGAATTCCCTTCCCCCTGCCCCTTTTCCATCCAACTAAGGCCCATCCATCCTTTAAATTGCAGCTCAAATATCACTTCCTCTGTGTAACCTTTCCCTGACCTCTTAGACAGAACAGATCACTTCCTATTTCATGCTCCCTTAGCACTTAGGACATTGTGCTGCAGTCAGTAGGTTCCCCTCCTCCACACGGCCCTAAACAATGCTTCTGAGAGGAGAAGACTTCATGATTTTACTTATTTATATATTCCCACGTCTTGGTACAATGATAACATACTTGGTACCTAACAAATATTTGTTGATTCAAGTCAGGTAAAGCCTATTCATATTTTTCTCATGTCTTCTCTGGGTTGAAAGAGTATGACTGCATAAAGAACCTACTTCAAGTTTTTAAATCAGCAACAAGCCAAACAAGAGAACTATACTTTGAAACCCAATCTTGGTACTGTTAACAGGAATTTTAAGCATCCAATACTGTGGTAAAACTGAGTGTCCACTTCTAATGAGCCTCTAAGCCGGTTAACAGTCCCAGTTTATAGAAGTGTGAAGGTGATGTATTCCTTATTGTTAGATTCCAGTGACCACCCAGGATTTAACTTCAAATTCAGGCCTATGATGCTCTCTCACTTTTTTGAAAGGAATATTGAGACTTCTAATCAATGTGTGTGTGTGTGTGTGTGTGTGTGTGTGTGTGTGTGTGTGATTTGACCGGCAGAGTAAATTAATCCACGTATATTCCAGAACAAATAAATCAAATTAATCAAACTTGGCACTCAAAAAAAAACTAGGAAATGAACTATTTTCTGGTGCCTACATTCTCTTGTAAATGTAGAAAAATGTGCCACTCTAAAGCAAATATCAACATTAGTTAAAATTAATTACTTCATTAGACTATGTTATTCTGAAGTTGGAATACATAGAATAGTCTCACTTGGAATGATAGTTAGTTACTTAGTTCATCAATGATTAGTTGAAAAGAAATATGAATATGGTCCCAAATCTTTATGAAAACTCAGCCCAATAAAGACAACTTCAGTGTAGGGTGGCCTGAGTAGCTCAGTTGATTAAGCCCCCAACTCCTGATTTCAGCTCAGGTCATGAGCTCAGGGTTGTGAAATCGAGCTCCACATTGGGCTCTGCACTGTGCATGGAGCCTGCTTAAGATTCTCTCTCTCCCTCTCCCTCTGCTGCTCCCCCATCATCTCCCCCTCCCAAAAAACCAAAAAACTAAAAACAACTACGGTGTAGAAATTTAGAGTGATCAACAGCATCTCTTTGCTACTTTTATAAACAGTGACACCAAGCCTTGGGGCCATGAACTGACAGACTGTGGGTGAGTTCTCAGCAGAGTGGAGCTAGAGGTCAAGTGGGGTATTGTTCTCTCCACTACCCCATGCCACTTCTCTCCACCACGCATTATCCTACAGCTTTCATTTCCCTGCAGAATCAGTGATGCTGTCATCTGCCCTTTCCCCTCCATTTTTTAGCTAAATGGCTAAAAGCATTTCATGGGTGAACTGCTAAACACTGAGTGGATGATGCTGCTATTTTCTAGAATGAAGACTACAGGGGTGTGGGTGGAAGGTGGACAGATTTGGGTGCAAGATAAATCTTCAGGTCTGAGTTTGGAGCATTTAGGTAGTCCTCTGCCTATGGTGACTGAAGCTGTGATGGAACAAGAAATCTAAAGGCTCCTCATGTAATGGGATACATACCAGTCTGGGTTACAAATTTCTCTTCCACTCAAACTTTGAGTAGTGAGCAACACTTGTGGTTTGTGACTGGATTTTCCTGGCATCCTGAAAAATGATTACAAGGAAGTTCAGCTGAAGCCCCTTGGCTTTTGGAACATCTCCATCCTGGTGATAAACGTGCAATAACATCAAAAACAAGTTTAGCAAGAGATGAAGCACAAATGTCAGTTCCCTGGGGCCATGTATTCAACATATGTTCTAATTAAAAATTTATTTTAGTCCATTTAAATTAAGTTCATATGTCATGCTGACTGCCTGTTTCTCCCCACCTTTTGTCCCTCAACCCATCAACCTGAAGGTCTTGTGTCAAAAGGTTGGGGAAGAATCCATCTGCAGGAGGGGAGGGAAAGCCCATTTACCAAGGCCTGGCAAATGAGAAGCAGGACAGAGCAGAAGAATTGAAGCTTTGTTTGCCTTTTATTGCCAGTGTTCATTGGTTTAAGTATTCATAGCAGAAGGTATAGGCACAGACCAACCCTCATACAGCCATATAAGATTAATTGAAGAATTTTGTAGTCTTTCTAGCAGCAATGAACTATTGTTATCTCTTAAATTTCTAAAGACTAGCCTAGAATTCTGGGAACTGTTAAGACTTGCTTTGGGATGTCCATTTGGGGGACTAAGAGCCAGAAGTCAGAACAGATTCCTTTTATGACTTTTACCCATAAATTATTCATTGATCTATAGATAAAATTCACTATTTATGTGAATAAGTATGAAAGAAAAAACCTCTTCTTTGGCTCTTCTGATTGGCCTAAATACATGTAAGATTGGAGATAGAAGGCAGTAGATTTAAATTTTTTCATGACCATTATAATTTTGAATTAATTAATTAACTTTTCAGCCTTAGTTTTGTCATTGGTACTAAACAATATATTGGCACTATGCACTGGCCAACTATAAAGAAAGGGGCCCCACATCAACGGACTTTGGAGAATGAGTAAATACTCCTTTCCAGCACCCTTGTAGTCATGGCACTGTAGCCAATACTTACCCGGGCAATTTTCAAGGAGCTGGAGATGAGAATGAGAGAAAGAAAGAGTGAGTGTGCAAGTGAGAACATGCTGAGAAAAAAACTTTTGCTTCTAGATTCAGGGGAAAAAAAAAGTTCTTCAATCTTCATTGGGGAAGCTATAACAATATTGAATGTTTAAATGCCTCAGATAGTTAATGATATTATGTGATTATGTTATTTTTTTTTCCAAAATTCTCAATTTTATACAGACCTTATTTTTTAGCAACAAAGATAATTTATACTTCAGAATTCTATACTTTTCAAAACTCTGTCACACAAAAAGTACATTCTTTACCACAATTCAGTGGAAGAAGCAAGACTAGCTTCCTTTTCTGCATTCTTCTGAGATAGAATTTAATATTGTGGAAAGAGGAAGGGATCCTCTGTCATTCAGAGTTGGAACCAGGACAAATATCCAGATCCTTTGGCTTCTTGTCTCTGATGGAAACTGAATCATCACGTGCAAATATTTCCATTGTCTTTAAAACAATTGAATGTAATATAGTGTAACCACAGTTATTCATATACTTTTCACAGAAATTCTTCCTTGAATATGCCTCATGCAATGATTTCAAACAACTCACAGAACTTCCTGGGTCATCTCATTAGTTCTTACACTATCTCTGAGGTTGGGGAGAGAAAAACACTAGTACCACTTGGCATTGATATAGATTCATTCTAAATATTGTGGTGATGATAGTGGTGGTTGTTATTGGGCTCCAGTGCACAATTTTTATGGGCCATTGGAAATCCAATCATTGAAGAACAACATTATTAATTGAATTTTAATTTACATTCATGTATTTTAAAATTAAATTTGATCACTACTTTCTGTTGAATGGATTATTAAAATGAAATACTTAAATTCTAATTTATGGCAGGACAATGATGTAGCACATTGTGATGTATCTTTCTCATTTCACACGTCTGTAGAAATTTCTTCCATTTTTTCCCATTTCCTTTCAGAATCCTAGCTATAAATCTACAATATAATACAAATATTTTGGGTAAAAGAACATGAGAACTTTTTATTTTAATATTTTAATGTCGTATCAGCTTAGTTACAGTTTTTAAAAATTATATGTATACCAGCAAAGACCTCTTTATGTTTGATTTTCAAATAGTTAAAACTTAATTGACAGCAAACCATATTGCTTAAATTGGTTTATAACAAAGCATAAAAAGTGTCCTTTAACTAGAATATTCTAACATAAAATAGTAACTTTAAAAATAAACCTCCATACTAAATCGTTCCGAGGGCACAAGTATTTTTAAATAAACTATTTACTTTCAGCATTTAAAAATCACATTTAGTTCTTTAGAATAAATATGTTTGATTTTACAAATAACCTAAAGGATTTTCTCACATTCATTTGATCCTATTAACTTAGAAGTTACAGAAATTTGAAAGTAACACTTTTGTTTCCTGTATGATAAGACACAAAAGGAAACAACAACCATATTTCTACTAATATCCTCTCCAGCACAGTGCCAGTAATTCCAGATCTTGTGTAATACCTCTGGTGACTGGAATCATTAATCCCATGTTTTGAAAATTATTTAAGATTGAAGGTGCCACGGTTGTACATATTGGTTCAGTCTCTAGAGCCCTAAGAAAAGATTTAGTGCATTTTCAAAAGAATTTTGCAGGTAGGAGCCCAAATGGATTTTCAACTAGGCCTCAACCTTTTTGAAACCTACTGATGTTGAATAGTCTTTTACTGGTTGCCATGCCAACTGATACCAGAGGAACACTCTGCAGTGTGTTCATCCCCTAGAAAGCTTCACCAGATGTCTTCAACAAATTGCTATGAAAAGACTTTGGTCTGTCAGCCTTGTTAGGAGATAAAAATCAGGCTAAGAGACGTCCCTGCCTCCACTTCTGATAAAACCAACCCATAAAATATGTAGACTTGTTCTACTCTCACAATAAACCAGTAAAATCTCTCACCCCCACCCCAACCCTCCTTACTTCCTGTAGCAGGATTTTTAAAATATTTATGCTCTTATTTCTACATGAAGCAGAGGCCATTATGTGTTGCAGCTGACATTGTCTGGCCGAGCAAAGCGAGAAGCATCTGGCTGGCAGCAACGAAAGACAGCAAGTTGATAAATTATTGATTTACATAAATCAACACCCTTTAAATATTGGTCTTTTGAAGAAAAAAGCTTTTATGTTATTTCAGGTTGAAAAGTGTTAAGATGATAAATACAGAATCAGCTGTGTCATGATTTTATATTTCTAATCAAACATACACAGGTATCACACAGATGTATAGTGTATCTGGTAAGTTTGGAACTAAAATGACCTAATCTCATTTTCTGGAAGATCAAATGGACAAATAGGAGTATTTCTTTCAAACACATTTAAAATTTTAAAATATTTTCCTATCTGAATATTTCTGGAATATTAAGAGGTTTTCTGTAATAATAATAATAAAAAATGACTTTAAGTATTGGTTTCTTTAAAAAAAAAGAAAAGAGATCGGGAAAATAGGGTCCACGTGGAATATTATTTACATGTACCAATTGGCATCTGTATGTTAAAATTGTGGGTTTGCACGTGCAAATGAATCATTAACTGTCAAATTACCTGTTTGCATATGCAGTTATTCCACACAGTATGAAAATGTGTGAAATTTGCATATACAATTGAGGCTTAGGCATTTACAAAGCCTGATTTTTAAATAGGAATTCAAAATCTTACTGCTAATTAGCAAGACAATGAATTACAAAATTGAATCCAAAATGTATTTTGGGCTACATTGTTGTACTACAGTTCAAATTCAAAGCCCAGACAAAACATCTAAACTTAGACCTAATCAAGGATAATGTGCTATTTGTATTTCCAGGGTTATATGGCCTTTTGTCCCTCTCTATACAAGTGTGTTTGTGAGTGTGTGAGAGTCTATTTGATATGTTTGTATTTTTGACATGTACAGAAGAAACATTTTGGAAATATGAGATAAATCTCATATAATTGTATTTTTATCTTGTCAAATCTTTCTAGGAATTAATTATTTTAGTATCAAACTATCTGGCTAATATGATTAAAAATTTTAGCATTTGGCTTCTATGTTTTGTTTTGGCAGATTTATAATCTGATTGAATTTCTTCTAAGATTTCAAAATGGATCAGAAGCACAGACATTCATAACATGAGTCTTCATGAAAGAAACACAACATAGGAGTTTGAATATATGTATGTGTATGTGTGTGTGTGCGTGTGTGTGTGTATATATAGAAATATATACACAGACATATATATATATGTATATATATTTATAAAGGACATTAGAATTTTTCAACATGAAGAAGAAAATTTACTCAAAATGTTTACTATATTTAAGGAGATTGCTTTTCACAGAGAAAAAAGGACTCATTGCAGTGTGTCTCCAGATTACTAATTAAAAAGAAATGGACAGCAATTTGATACCATATATGTCAAATTTAAGTAGTATTTTCCCAAATTATATTAAATGTTGGTCTTATTTATGGATTTCTTTTATATGAGTATTAAAAATAGGCTGTCTTTTTTTTTTTTAAGTGTTAGACATTTTAAGAGATTCTTTGAGTGATTTATTTCAGGAGTTAAAAAATCATGGAACTAAGAAAGAAAGAAAGACAGACAATACAGGTTGGGTTATCAAGCCAGCCACCACTTTAGTCAGCTGGAGAAAGTCTGAAAGTCAGTGTAGAAAGCATGTCACAGAGTTATTCAACTTATAACCTGAGTTATACCTATTAATCATTGAAAGTTGGAAGTCAGGTCAGCAAGCACTGAAAGAGAGAGGAAGAGAGAGCTTGAGTAGGCTGCTATACCTATGAATACACTTGCCCCCCCTAATTTTCCCCTCTATTCTACACAAACATTTTAGGAACTCCATTAAGGTATTCACACTCACTAAAGCACTTCTCTTATGCCTACATTAGTGTGTCTATCTATAATCTATCACTTGAATTGATTTAACTCTCCTTTCAACAACACAAGCAAATTGATTTCTACAATGGTGGCTGTCCAGCTTCAGCGTGTGCATTAGAATCACCCTGGGGCACTTGATCAAAACGTGTTTTACCATGCGCCATCTCCACCAATCTTGATACGGTTGGCCCATGTGGATCATATGCTGACAAAATTGTTCTGCAGGACTCTCAGCTGCTAAATTCTATCCAAAAAAATACCACTCCAACATACATTTCATATTCAGTCATTTTTCTAAGCCATGGCTGACAGGCCCATGTTCTTTGGAGGTTACTCAATGCCACAATGAAAGAACTCTGATGGAGACTGGATTAAGCCACTAATGATATCACATAATAGCTGTGCGAGTTGCAAAGTAACACTGAACCTCCCAGAGCACTACTTTGATCACCTTGAGATAATCTAGTACAAGTGTATTATGTGGAAGACGTTCAGTTGTTTCTAAAATTGATTAAATTAAAAAAATTGATGATTCTTCCATGTTGTTCACCTTTCCTCACACCAAAATCCAAAACTCATATTTAGGAATGACAATGATTTAAATGTACTGACCTACATAGATTGAATATGGATTTTCCTACTTGAAGTCTCTGCCAGTTGGGGCAATTCACTTGACCTCTTCTGGTCTTTTTTGTTTTGCATTAAATGAAAACACTGGGCTAGGATTGTTTCTTAAATTCCTTCCAGCTATGACACTCTATGAGTAACTTGATTCTGGTTTTTCATATTGGATTGCATACTATTTGCCCCACATTTCTTTACATAGTTTGGATTCTCTAGAAGCAAATGCTGAGATGGACTTTGTAGTATTAGATATTTACTAGGAATCAATACCTATGGAAAAAGGGGGATGTAAAGAATTTAATTTAATTGTCAACATTATCTTATAACCAGTCCAACATTCATATAATATTTTTTGCAAACCTTCTCTGATACTGATGTTTGTAAGAGTGATTTTTTTTTTTTTTTTTTTTTTTTTAAGGTTGGTAGAGTTTGTGGCCAAGAATGTGGGTGGAGAGAACATAAAGTGTTGTTCCTTGGGGCAAGCCAGAACATTTACTTCTTCTGGAATCATTGGTACTTGCATGCTAGAGCAAATGTGCCTGATTTATGAATGTGATGCATTCAAATTATTCATAGAGGTGTTGTAAAGCAATGTATCTGTATGTCCTGTGTCTGACAGCAAGGATGGGAGATGGCAAATCTCGTGCCCAGCATTAACATATAGAACATGGGATTATTCTCTCCCTACCCTGTGCTCCCATTACACTTGTCCTAAACTTTTTCTCTGGGACTCCTCAGTTCCAAGAAAGCAAAATCTGTGTTTGAACTTTCAGTAGCAAACACAGTTCATGGCCTGCTGCATTGTCTCTGCTTGTCTTTGAGTTCACTTGCTGCAGGAATAGAAAGTTTCCTGAAAGACTGATGCCTTCCCACCTTATGCACTTGCTTCTCTTTACTTCTCTTCCCAAAGGCACCTAAGAACTGGTAGTAGGGAGAGTCCCTCTTCCCGGCAATCTTCAGCCAATGACAGATAAGAGGTGATATTCAAATGTCCCTTCCTTTCCGCTTCAAAGTTTCTGAGGGTTTTTCAAAGTGTCTTCAGTAGAATTCAGCCTCATTTGCCTCTTTATGGTTTGTTTGTTTTTTTTTCCACATTCCCTGACTCACTTTTTTTTCCTTTGTCCCTTGTACTACCTGTAGTCATCTGCTAAATAAACCACCTGTAACCAATTCCTTGTACTAAGATCTCCTTTTTGAAGAATTGAAACCAACCAATCATTATATTTCCAGCAACTTAGTGCCCAGCATGTAGGAGTTCAATGAATGTGTGCTCAATACCCTGATTGTGTTGAACCCAGTTTTAGTTAAAAGCCTTGGACCTACTGCCAGAAGACCTAAACCCTAGCCCTCTCTGTGTGGCTTTGGGCTCTAGACTTCAGCTTGCTCCTTTGAGAAGGAACCTTCCTCATGGTATTGCCATGAGATCAAATGCCATGATGCACACATATGAAGGAATATGGTAACACAAAGTGTCCCACTTGGCATTTATGTTCATGTAAATTTCCTATAGTAGAGCTGAACTCCTGTAGGTGGTAATTTTGTTTCATCAAACTTTATATTTTTAGGAATCCGTAGTTTAGAGCCTAAGGATTGGAACATAATGAATAGTGAGTATTTGAAATAGCCAATGTTATACTCAGGAGTGTAAAGAGTGACAAGCAATAAAGACTATCTCTGTCAATTGAAGTATTATCCTGCTCATAGACAAAAATTAGCACACATAAAAGAATTGGCTAAACTGTGTGGTCAGCTACTGGCTAATTGCTAAAGAAGTTAAGAGAGGGAGGAGATTGATAGTTGCTAGATTCGCCAGGGGAACTCATGGAGGAACCAGGTCCTGGTGGGCACTAAAAGCTGGGCAGGAAGAAGTCCATCTGGAGGATGCACAAAGTAGTGAGCCCAGGAAGAGTGAGGGGCTTGGGATCGCTGGAGACCGAGTCATCAGACTAGATGAAAGATCTCGTGCAGAGTGACAGCGTGAGATGTGGTCAAGAGCACATGCTGAGTTCCTTCGACCTGCCTTAGAACGTGGCTGGGCTTCTGTTCTATTAGACAAATCTCTATTTCCATATCTGCATTAACAAGGATGACAACACAAATTCCCTATTTTGTGTGAAGATTTAATTTTGTAATATACAGAAAGCACTTAGTGAGGTGTGTGGCATCTCCCTATATATTATATAGTTATTACATCCTTATTGCTGTTATCATTATTCTCTTTGTGAGTAGGAAATCTAGGCTCTCTGTAGTTCAGTCATGAAGACTCTTTTAATTCACCATGAACTTGATATATTTGATTTTGACTTTTCTCCTCACTTCACAATTCAGCTCCTACACTACTAGGAAATAAACCAATAAAAACAATAACGTCAGAAGTCTACTGAATTTTCAGAGCACATACTACCATCACATGTATCTTCCCAGGAATTAAAGAAGAAAAAGAATGTTGGGAAAAGGGATATTGTATTTCCTAGAAAGTGAATGCTCTTTTGCTCTCCAAGTTCTAACCTGCCTTTTACTTGCAAATTATCTTTCTCCATTCAAGGGAAGCTTCAGGAAGAAAGGTTATGGCTGAGCAGACAGGTAATTCCCAGCAAGGTGCTTGGTGCCTCAGCTTTACTGTCCCATAAAAGCTAAATGCAGTTATTTTGGGAAAAAACAGAATTGATCCTATATTTGAATATCACACAAATAAAAGGCCACAAGTGACTCACAGGGTTGTTCTGTCTTTAGTCGCCTTCATCATAATCTTATTAACACAGGTTGCAACTTTTGGTAAGTTGTTTCCAATCCCACATTGTTGAAAATGTTGACTTGATTCTTATACAATGGAGTCTTTGTTGTAAGACTTAACTCAGTAAAAGCTTACCAAATCCAGAATTTCTTTTCAAGGTATTTTAAATCTGTTTAAAAACACTTTTGTCACTAGAAAGAGTCAATTATGGAAAAGAATGAATAACACATATGTAAATATTTATTCTACACTTCTAATATACGGAATATCCTACTTGTGTCTATATTTTTATGGACTCATAATATTCTTTTGGCTTTTATCTGCAGGCTATGCAATTTTTCTAGGTAGACCTGGTTTTATTATTGCCAAAAACAAACTCATCAAGTATAATAAACTTTTTCTTATTCTTAAACTAAAAGAACATGTGTTTTTGAAATACCTATCAACATAAGAACAGATTGTGGTATTTTCATTTAATTAAATACTATACAGTGATAATAAATAAAGTACTCCTCAAAATATGAATGATATTTTAAAAATGAAAACAGTGCTATATTAAGAAAGCAATATAAAAAGATATAATTTCATTTATAGGAAGTTCACAAGCAAGATAACATTGTACTGACATTGTACTGATCACGCCCTGCACACATCTTCTACTCCTTTGACCCTCTTTTACCTCTGATTAACAGTCAGAAAATTTCATTCCCCATTGTATGGAATTAGGAGAAACTACCTGGAGAAAAACAATTACTATGCATTGTCTCCTTTTATATTTATGACCACAGATCCGGGTTATCCTCCAGTGTTGTCCAGTAATCCTTCCGTATTTCTATATCCAATTTACCCCACACTTTCCATAAGAGTAATATTTTATAGCACCCCCTTTCCCCTCACACATATACATCTTCTCCTCTCTTCACTCTTAACTGAGGATCTCATTTCCCTGGGAAACCAAGGAAAGCAGAAGAGAATGTTCTGATTTTCTCTCTTCTGAATCCATCAATCCTTATTGGCCTCTATATTTTCTGTCTTCTTTGCTGCTACAAAAAGAACTGTGCTGTTTTTCTCTAAGCCAAACCTACTTTGAGTATTGATTCCAATTTCTTATCTTCTTAAGTTCACTGTTTTGGCTCTTGTCTGTTTTCCCTCCTACCTTCAGATTTTCTCACCAAGTTGAAACATACTCTAAGTTTTCCAATTGTTAAAAAGAAGAAAGAAAACTCCCTTAGCCCACGATCTGCCTTCATCCAATAACTTTTATTTCATGTCTATCTATTGCAAAAATTACCGAGAGAGGGACCTTATTCTCACTGCTTCCACCTTCTACCTCTGTTTTCTCCCCCGCCCGCCCCCGAATCCAAATAAACCTCCATTTCTTGTATTCCACTAAAAACGATTTTCCAAACTAGTGAGTAACTGCCTTGGGGCCAAATCCAAAGGTCTACTCCCAGTTTTTATTTTGTTCAACTTCTCAGCAGCATTTGACATGGTTTGATCAAGTTTTCAGGACATGGCCTCTTCTTTTTTTTCCCATCCCTCCCTGTAGCTACATATAATATTCTCACACTACTTTTTATCTCTTTCATCTGGATCTGTACTCTGTGGTCCTCAGTGTTTCAAGTTCTCTCTTTCTCTCTACTCATTCCAATAATGCTTATATCCAAATTTCTAACTTTAAATACATCTATACAATGAAAACTCAAAATTTATACATATAACCAAGCCCTTGCCCATAAATACCAGACTGTAATTTCCACAGGCTGATTTGACATCTCTATTTTAATTTCTAATAGAATCCTAAACCTAGCTAGACCAAAATGTAATTCTTAATCCATGTCTCCCGCGCCACCTTCTGAGTCTTCCCAAGTCCTTCCAATATCACATAATAGTATCACAATTTACTCAGTTGCTTAAACCACAAACCAAAAAAATCATTATATTTTCTACATATATTTTTTCTTTCTGTTTATCTATCTACTGTAGTGTAACTTACCAGCAAATACTATTGGTTTTATCTGCAGAATAAATCTTGGATCCAAGCGCTTCCTTCCACCCTCATCAAAATTCATTTGGAATCCAAGCAATGTTTTCCATTCGCACTGCAAACCGTTCTCTGGTCTCAACTGGTACTGTCTTTTGTCTGGAATTTTACAGTAACCTCTTCACTGATCTCCTGCTTATACATCAATCCCATCTTCCTGAGACTTATTCTTCATGGAGTTATAGCAAACTCTAAAAATCATACTAAAAACAATTTTAATAACATTTAATAACATTTTGTGTTTCCATAAATGAAGTTGAATGACAAAATTGTCCACCACCGCTGTTCCTATTTCAGCATTGTAATGGAGTCATCAGCAATGCAATAAAACTGGAAAAGGGAACATATATGTAAAACTTGGAAAGGAAGATGCCACTTATACTTATTTTTAAATAATATGATTTTCTGTATAGAAAAATCACATAGACTAATAGAAAAAAATTCTTCCTATAAACACTTATAGCAGAAACTGATAGTTGTGCTTTAATAATTGTTCTCCACTTCTCACATGATAATAAAATTAGATTGGACCTATAATAATCTAAGTAAAGACAACTGCTCCCAATCTCTCTCTCTCTTTTTTTTAAATTAATTAATTTATTTTAATAAACATATAATGTATTTTTATCCCCAGGGGTACAGGTCTGTGAATCGCCAGGTTTACACATTTCACAGCACTCATCATAGCACATACCATCCCCAATGTCCATATCCCCACCACCCTCTCCCATCCCCCCTCCCCCCAGCAACCCTCAGTCTGTTTTTTGAGATTGAATCTTTTATGGTTTGTCTCCCTCCCAATCCCATCTTCTTTCATTTTTTCTTTTCCTACCTCCCCAACCCCCCCCACATTGCATCTCCACTTCCTCATATCAGGGAGATCATATGA
Organism: Martes martes; assembly: GCF_963455335.1. Classification (NCBI taxonomy): domain Eukaryota; kingdom Metazoa; phylum Chordata; class Mammalia; order Carnivora; family Mustelidae; genus Martes; species Martes martes. Next base: position 128,741,141 of record NC_137892.1, on the reverse strand, counting down.
TAGTTGTCTTTCTCTGATTGACTTATTTCGCTAAGCATAATACCCTCTAGTTCCATCCATGTCGTTGCAAATGGCAAGATTTCATTTCTTTTGATGGCTGCATAGTATTCCATTGTGTATATATACCACCTCTTCTTTATCCATTCATCTGTTGATGGACATCTAGGTTCTTTCCATAGTTTGGCTATTGTGGACATTGCTGCTATAAACATTCGGGTGCACATGCCCCTTCAGAGCACCATGTTTGTATCTTTAGGATATACACCCAGTAGTGCAACTGCTGGATCATAGGGTAGATCTATTTTCAGTTCTTTGAGGAACCTCCACACTGTTTTCCAGAGTGGTTGCACCAGCTTGCATTCCCACCAACAGTGTAGGAGGGTTCCCCTCTCTCCGCATCCTCGCCAGCATCTGTCATTTCCTGACTTGTTAATTTTAGCCATTCTGACTGGTGTGAGGTGGTATCTCATTGTGGTTTTGATTTGTATTTCCCTGATGCCGAGTGATGTGGAGCATTTTTTCATGTGTCTGTTGGCCATCTGGATGTCTTCTTTGCAGAAATGTCTGTTCATGTCTTCTGCCCATTTCTTGATTGGACTATTTGTTCTTTGGGTGTTGAGTTTGCTAAGCTCTTTATAGATTTTGGATACTAGCCCTTTATCTGGTATGTCATTTGCAAATATCTTCTCCCATTCTGTCAGTTGTCTTTTGGTTTTGTTAACTGTTTCCTTTGCTGTGCAAAAGCTTTTGATCTTGATGAAGTCCCTATAGTTCATTTTTGCCCTTGCTTCTGTTGCCTTTGGCGATGTTCCTAGGAAGAAGTTGCTGCGGTTGAGGTCAAAGAGGTTGCTGCCTGTGTTCTCCTCAAGGATTTTGATAGATTCCTTTCTCACATTGAGGTCCTTCATCCATTTTGAGTCTATTTTCGTGTGTGGTGTAAGGAAATAGTCCAATTTCATTTTTCTGCATGTGGCTGTCCAATTTTCCCAGCACCATTTGTTGAAGAGGCTGTCTTTTTTCCATTGGACATTCCTTCCTGCTTTGTCGAAGATTAGTTGACCATAGAGTTGAGGGTCTATTTCTGGGCTTTCTATTCTGTTCCATTTATCTATATGTCTGTTTCTGTGCCAGTACCATACTGTCTTGATGATGAAAGCTTTGTAATAGAGCTTGAAGTCTGGAATTGTGATGCCACCGACTTTCGCTTTCTTTTTCAATATTCCTTTCACTATTTGAGGTCTTTTCTGGTTCCATATAAATTTTAGGAATATTTGTTCTATTTCTTTGAAAAAAATGGATGGGATTTTGATAGGGATTGCATTAAATGTATACATTGCTTTAGGAAAAATAGACATTTTCACAATATTTGTTCTAATCCAGGAGCATGGAACATTTTTCCATTTCTTTGTGTCTTCCTCAGTTTCTTTCATGAGTACTTTATAGTTTTCTGAGTATAGATTCTTTGCCTCTTTGGTTAGGTTTATTCCTAGGAATCTTATGGTTTTGGGTGCAGTTGTAAATGGGACTGACTCCTCAATTTCTCTTTCTTCTGTCTTGTTGTTAGTGTAAAGAAATACAACTGATTTCTGTGCATTGACTTTATATCCTGACACTTTACTGAATTCCTGTACAAGTTCTAGCAGTTTTGGAGTTGAGCTTTTTGGGTTTTCCACATATAGTATCATATCATCTGCAAAGAATGATAGTTTGACTTCTTCTTTGCTGATTTGGATGCCTTTAATTTCTTTTTGTTGTCTGATTGCTGAGGCTAGGACTTCTAGTACTATGTTGAACAGCAGTGGTGTTAACGGACATCTTTGCCATGTTCCTGACCTTAGCAGAAAAGCTTTCAGTTTTTCTCCATTGAGAATGATATTTGCGGTGGGTTTTTCATAGATGGCTTTGATAATATTGAGGTATGTGGCCTCTATCCCTACACTTTGAAGAGTTTTAATCAGGAAGGGATGCTGCACTTTGTCAAATGCTTTTTCAGAATCTATTGAGAGTATCATATGGTTCTTATTCTTTCTTTTATTAATGTATTGTATCACATTGATGGATTTGCAGATATTGAACCAATCTTGCAGCCCTGGAATAAATCCCACTTGGTCGTGGTGAATAATCCTTTTAATGTACTGTTGGATCCTATTGGCCAGTATTTTGGTGAGAATTTTCACATCTGTGTTCATCAAGGATATTGGTCTGTAATTCTCTTTTTTGATGGGATCCTTGTCTGGTTTTGGGATCAAGGTGATGCTGGCCTCATAAAATGAGTTTGGAAGTTTTCCTTCCATTTCTAGTTTTTGGAACAGTTTTAGGAGAATAGGAATTAATTCTTCTTTAAATGTTTGGTAGAATTCCCCTGGGAAGCCGTCTGGTCCTGGGCTTTTGTTTGTTTGGAGATTTTTGATGACTCTTTCAATCTCCTTACTGGTTATGGGTTTTCTCTTTCTTCCTGGTTCAGTTGTGGTAGTTTATATGTCTCTAGAAATGTATCCATTCCTTCCAGATTGTCGAATTTGTTGGCGTAGAGTACTCGTAGTATGTTCTTAAAATTGTTTGTATTTCTTTGGTGTTGGTTATGATCTCTCCTCTTTCATTCATGATTTTATTTATTTGTGTCCTTTCTCTTTTCTTTTTGATAAGTCTGGCCAGGGGTTTGTCAATCTTATTAATTCTTTCAAAGAACCAGCTCCTAGTTTCGTTGATTTGTTCTATTGTTTTTTTAAGTTTCTATTTCATTGATTTCTGCTCTGATCTTTATGATTTCTCTTCTCCTGCTGGGTTTAGGCTTTCTTTGTTGTTCTTTCTCCAGCTCCTTTAGGTGTACAGTTAGGTTGTGTATTTGAGACCTTTCTTGTTTCTTGAGAAAGGCTTGCACTGCTATATAATTTCCTCTCAGGACTGCCTTTGTTGGGTCCCACAAATTTTGAACCATTGTGTTTTCATTATCATTTGTTTCCATGAATATTTTCTATTCTTCTTTGATTTCCTGGTTGACCCATTCATTTTTTAGAAGGATGTTGTTTAGTCTCCATGTATTTGCATTCTTTCCAAATTTCCTCTTGTGATTGAATTCTAGCTTCAGAGCATTGTGGTCTGAAAATATGCAGGGAATGATCCCAATCTTTTGATACCAGCTGGGACCTGATTTATGACCTAGAATGTGGTCTATTCTGGATGTGGTCTATTCTCCATGTGCACTAGAGAAGAATGTATATTCTGTTGCTTTGGGATGGAATGTTCTGAATATATCTGTGATGTCCATCTGGTCCAGTGTGTCATTTAAGGCCTTTATTTCCTTGTTGCTCTTTTGCTTAGATGATCCGTCCATTTCAGTGAGGGGTTAAAGTCCCCTCACTAAAGTGAGTGTTAAAGTCCCCTACTATTATTGTATTACTATTGATGTATTTCTTTGATTTTGTTATTAATTGGTTTATATAGTTTATATAGTTTATATAGTTTATATAGTTTATATAGTTGGCTGCTCCCATATTAGGGGCATAGATATTTAAGATTGTTAGGTCTTCTTGTTGGACAGACCCTTTGAGTAAGATATAGTGTCCTTCCTCATCTCTTATTATAGTCTTTGGCCTAAAATCTAATTGATCTGATATAAGGATTGCCACCCCAGCTTTCTTCTGATGTCCATTAGCATGGTACATTATTTTCCACCCCCTCACTTTAAATCTGGAGGTGTCTTCGGGTCTAAAATGAGTTTCTTGTAGGCAGCATATTGATGGGTTTTGGTTTTTTATCCATTCTGAAACCCTGTGTCTTTTGATTGGGGCATTTAGCCCATTAACATTCAGGGTAGCTATTGAAAGATATGAATTTAGTGCCATTGTATTGCCTGTAAGGTGACTGTTACTGTATATTGTCTCTGTTCCTTTCTGATCTACTACTTTTAGGGTCTCTCTTTGCTTAGAGGACCCTTTTCAATATTTCCTGTAGAGCTGGTTTGGTGTTTGCAAATTCTTTCAGCTTTTGTTTGTCCTGGAAGCTTTTTATCTCTCCTTCTATTTTCAATGATAACCTAGCCGGATATAGTATTCTTGGCTGCATGTTTTTCTCGTTTAGTGCTCTGAATATATCATGCCAGTTCTTTCTGGCCTGCCAGGTCTCTGTGGATAGGTCCGCTGCCAATCTAATGTTTTTACCCTTGTATGTTACAGACTTCTTTTCCCGGGCTGCTTTCAGGATTTTCTCTTTGTCACTAAGACTTGTAAATTTTACTATCAGGTGATGAGGTGTGGACCTATTTCTATTGATTTTGAGGGGCATTCTTAGCATCTCCTGGATTTTGATGCTTGTTCCCTTTGCCATATTAGGGAAATCCTCTCCAATAATTCTCTCCAATATACCTTCTGTTCCCCTCTCTCTTTCTTCTTCTTCTGGAATCCCAATTATTCTAATGTTGTGTTGTCTTATGGTGTCACTTATCTCTCGAATTCTCTCCTCGTGGTCTAGTATTTGTTTGTCTCTCTTTTGCTCAGCTTCTTTATTCTCTGTCATTTGGTCTTCTATGTCACTAATTCTTTCTTCTGCCTCATTTATCCTAGCAGTAAGAGCTTCCATTTTTTATTGCACCTCATGAATAGCTTTTTTTGATTTCAACTTGGTTAGATTTTAGTTCTTTTTTTGCTCCAGAAAGGGCTTTTATCTCTCTGGAGAGGGTTTCCCTAATATCTTCTATGCCTTTTTCGAGCCCGGCTAGAACCTTGAGAATCATCATTCTGAACTCTAGATCTGTCATATAACCAATGTCCATATTGATTAGGTCCCCAGCCTTCGGTACTGCCTCTTGTTCTTTTTTTTGTGTGTGTGGTGAGTTTTTCTGCCTTGTCATTTTGTCCAGATAAGATTTGCTTTCTCCTGCTGTGGAATTCCGCTGTTCTTGGTGAGCGAAGTTGGTTTTGGCTGGGTTTCTTGTTGATCTTCTGGTGGAGGGGCCTGTTGTAGTGATTCTCAAGTGTCTTTGCCCCAGGCGGAATTGCACCGCCCTTACCAGGGGCCAGGTTAAGTAATCCGCTCGGGTTTGCTTTCGGAACCTTTTGTTCCCTGAGCGCTTGCCGTATAGTTCCAGAGGACGGGAATGAAGATGGCGGCCTCCCAATCTCCGGCTCGGAGGAGCCAAGAGCTCGGGGTCCTGCTCCTCAGTGCACCCTCAGAGAAAAGCGCCCAACCACCCCCACCTCCCTGGCCTCCGGTTGCGCCTGGAGGAAAGTGCTCAATTGCTCACACTTGGAGAAAAGTGCCCGGTCGCTTCTGTCTCCGTGGCCTCCGGCCGCACTCCGAGCCCACCCAGCCTGCGCCCAGCACAAGGTAACCCCGAGCTGAGAGCTCACTCCTCGGCTTTGTCGCTGTAGCCAGCTTCCCCGCTCTAATACCTGCGAGCTCTGCGACACTGACACCCCCGGTCCTTCTGTGACCCCGCGTGTGCTTTCCCCCGGTTTAGCCTCTGGAGTGATGTCCCTCTGTGGAGCAGACTTTTAAAGGTCCTGATTTTGTGCTCCATTGCTCCGCCGCTTGCCGGGAGCCAGCCCCTCCCCCCGCGGTCTGTCTTCCCATCGCTTTGGATTCACTTCTCCGCAGGTCCTACCTTTCAAAAAGTGATCAATTTCCTGTTTCTAGAATTGCTGTTCTTCTTCTCTTCGATTTCCTGTTGGATTTGTAGGTGTTCGCAATGGTTAGATAAGCTATCTAGCTGATCTCCTGCTACCCGATGTCGTCTCAGCCTGCTACTTCTCTGCCATCTTGACTCCTCTCTCTGCTCCCAATATACCTTATAGCTAGATTTTAGTGAACAAGATACAAAAAGAAGTGGTATGTATGGTTTCTGGACTGTGTTTTTTTTTTTTTTTAAGGTTATATTTCTTTATTTGTGAGGGAGAGTGAGCAAGAGCGAGGGAAGGAGTAGGGGAGGGGCAGAAGGAGAAGCAGACTGCTCACTGATCAGAGAGCCCGATGGGAGGCTCGATCCCAGGAGCCCAGGGTCATGACCTGAGCCCAAGGCAGACGCTTAACCAACTGAGCCACCCAGGTGCCCCCTGAAGTACTTATCTTGGCACAAAAGGAGAACCAGTAACTTAAAATTGATGCGTCCCATATGTCCTTCATCAATCTCATATGTCTCCTCTCAGAAAGTTAACCTTGTCATAAAATATGTTTTATCAAGAATATAATTTATATTGTCATTAAATATTAATATTTCCTGAAACTATGTAGAATGTCACATTGTGTTTACTTCTAAATGTTCCTTTAATGTTTTACATAATATGTCACATTACATATACAACTTACTTTTTCATTCATTATATTTTTAAAATTCTAATCATGTTATTATATATTGATATAGTTCATGCATTATATTTTACAGTATAATACTCTATGAAAGTAGGACAGTTTATTTATTGAGATCCTGAACTTTTTGTTTTGTTTGATGATATATGAATATCTGTAACAGAGTTTGGCAAATTATAGGCATTTAACAAAAATTTGGGTAGTAAGTGAAATAATTTATTTCCATGATTATGGACATTTGAGTTGCTCCAAGTTTTTGTTACTACAAATAAGGCAACAGTGAATATATCTGAGCATGTCTCAGCATTCAAAGTAGCTGGGAGAATTCTTTAATAGCTATTCTCTGAAATACAAATGATCATTTGAAGGGTATGAGTAACCTCAACTTTACTGCCAAGTTACTTTCCAAAGTTCATGAGAATATTCTTTTTACCACATCCTCACCAACAGTTTTCTCATAGGAGAATTTCATTAATAAGTGTTATGGGCTAAATTGTGTTTCTTCAAAATACGTATGGGGAAAGCCTATCTTCAGTACCCCGGAAGGTGACTATATTTGAAGATAGGGTCTTTAATGGGGTAATTCAGGTTAAATGGGGTCACTGGGGTGGGTCCTGATGCAATATGTCTGGTGTCCTCATAAAAAGAGATTATTAGGACACAAACACACACAGAAAGAGGACGATGTAAAGACACAGGAGAAGACAGCCTTCCACAATGCAGGGAGAGAGGCCTTGCGGATACCTTCTTCTCAGATTACTAGGCTCCAGAATTGTAAGAAAATACATTTCTGTTGTTTAAGACACCCAGTCTGTGGTACTTTGTTATGATGGTCCTAGTAAACTAATACAAGAAGTAACTTGCAGTAAATTCTCATCTAATGTTCTGAAATGACTTTTCTCTATGTTTTTAAACACATCATGGTATTATTTAAAAACATAAACAACGCAAAACTTGGTTACAGGCCTATCTTTGAGTCACATACACTCTCATGGAAGAATATGTATAAAACGTAACCAGAATGATTCTTAAAGTTTAGTAGATTTTACTTTTTTCTCTTATATGAGGAAATTAAATCTTTTTTCAATGTGCTGATGCTGATACCATTTATAATAAAAATTCTGATTTGTAACTTCATCAGTCATATGAATTGCAATGCTCCCATTATAATTTCAAATGGCTTTATTCTGGAAGTACTAAGGTTTTAATTCAAAATATAGGGGATGAGTTGCAAATGTTGCTATAAAGCAGCTTAAATGTCTCCACGAAAAGCAGTGTTAATCTTAAAAGCATAGTGATATACAAAGTATGTGATTATGGAGTATTTCTACAAATATCCATATGCCCAAGTGGACTTCTCGAAGTTTCTAATTTTAAATCTAAGATGTAGAGATACCATTCAACCATTTTCTCAGTGTCACAGTTGAGGCAATGGTCCTCATAATCCACCATTTTGCTTCATTCAGGGGCAAAAGAATTGAGCAATGAGCAAAGATAAGCCTGGGACAAGGTGCTATTCATTTCTATAGTGTAATCTGTCTCCCGCTGCTTTTGCTTATTACTGCCCTCACTTCATTTTATTTCCCTTAGGAATGTGCGTGCAGCTTGGCCAGGGTAGTAGAATTATCACTAAAATCAACCCCATTGCTGCTTGACCAATGAATAAGAGCCTGATGATTCCTTGATCCCTGTTTGGATTTGTACATTTTATCAATTGTTAATGTGGCCTCTGCCTGACGTTCCCCATCCCCCACCATTACACATCTTTAGAAAAGGAAAAGCAGATACTTCAAGTTCTAGTATAGGATGGAAATGCTCTGTCATTCTGTCCCTCCTGTTTCTTTCTTTCTTTCTTTCTTTCTTTCTTTCTTTCTTTTTCTGTTCTCAAATCTACCACGGTAGGATATATAATTTAGAAACAATTATTTGGGTATTATGTTATTTTGAATAAATGAATTGAATTTGTTGGCTTAATAGACTTTGACTTGCCTTATTTCAGCTTCTACTTGCACTAAATTCTTTCTCTACTATAACAGAGATCATAATTTCTGCTAGTACCTTTTAACATTTCTAGCCATATGGAGGTTGACAAGGTGTCTATATCTGTACTACGTGGCAGAAACTTGTAAGACATGGGATTTGGAAACAGAGAGTTTATGTTAGAATTTCTTTTTCCACTGACTGTTTGCTATGTGATTTTATTCAAATTATTTAACATTTTTGACATTCAATTCCCTCACTTGTAAACTGGAAGAGATAATAATAATTTTAAAAAGTGAAAAAGTCTTCATAAAGCCATGAAATGTAAATGAAACAGTAGTACAATACATAGCACATAGTGAACATGCTTGCTATTATTTTATTATCATTCAGATTTTAAGGACTTCTACTAATACATTAAACTTTTATTGAAACTTACTGTTTGCTAAGTGTGGTGCTTGGTGCTGGCAATATCTAGATGAAATAAGGCATAGAACATTTCCTGAGAAGATAAATTGTCTAAAGGAGGAGTCATATAAAGCACAAATAATTGCACTGCAGATAATAACTATGATAGAGGTTTATGAAAAGAAGTTAAGGAGAAACCTCTCCATACCATCCCCACACATAGACCTGACATTCCCTACCCAGTGTCTTCAATTATTTCTTTTCAAATGTCATTATTACCATGCTACATATTTCCCTCATCTATTTGTTTATTGTCTGTGAATTCCTACTAGAATATAAGATTATGGGAGAAAGATTTCTGTCATTTAGTTTACTGCTGCCGCATGGATACCGAAAACACTACTTGGCGCATTGTAAGTTCATAGGAAATAATTGGAGAAGGAATGACTTACCAGTGCTCCCTAATTTCATACCATTCACATTGAATGACCAAAGAGTTTCCTCCTTTAAGCTCTTTTATTGTTCTAGAAGATAGGACTTAACATGTAACTTCTCAAGAGCTATAGATGAAGCAATATAGTACATATACACATTAGTTTTTCAGAGGTCATAGATCTGAAGAGAATAGCTCAATCACTGATTTGGAAACCATAAGCTAGGTCTAAAAAAAATGGAATTGAAAGGATGTAAGTTTTAATTCTTACATTCATGGTCAACCTAGAAATATGTAAGACCAGGGAGACTTTGCGTAATAACAATTAACTGAAAACAAGAGGTAAGATATTTAGCTCATCGCAAAGATACAATGAACAAGAGAGTTGTCGAACTAAGCTAAGAAAAAAGTATATTTTCAGTGTTCTAGTAAAGAACTAGGATTTAACATCCCCACTCTATTATGTACCAGTGAGTCAACAACTGAGGAAGTGTGCTGACTTTTGAGATCAAAAATTGACAATTGCTCTGAATGTCTTGGAGACCAGGTCATATAAATACTGAGTATAGGAAGTGTGTTTGGTCTAAAAGAGAAAAGATTTAGAGAAAAATATGATTGCTGCTTTCAAATATTTGATGGACCATTTTCCCTAAGAGTTTACATTTGTTCTAATAATTGAGTAGTGGTGTGGCATAATACTCAAATGGAGCTGATTTCAGTTGCAGCACAGACATGAACTACCTGTTATTTTGGTTGCTGAACCCTCAGTTTTCCAGTATCACCACAAAAAAAAAAAAAAGTAAATTTTACATTATATGGTTGTTGTGATGGCTAAAAATACTATTGGTTAAACCTATGTCACATACTAATTTTTCTATAGATCATAACTACACTACATGGTTCGCAGTGGAGTTACAGCAAAACTCAAAATAGTTAAATTGTTCAAACATGGAATCAACTTCCTTCTCAGTATCACCGGAAGAACTTCAATGGCTAAATGGCTGCCCATCATCAATTTTGCAAGGTCCTTTTCAATGCCATAATTATAATACCTACTGTAGTCTCTATCACTGCCATGGAGGCTTTTCTAGGAACATGTAATACAAACAAACCCAGCAAAGACACAAAATGTAAAAAAAACAAAACAAACAAACAAAAAAAAACACACAAAATGTTTCCAAATAAATACTGTTAGAGCACATATAGATATAGAGCACATATAGATATAGAGGTAAAATCAACTTTTATGTATCAGTAAAGGTCTTAAGAGACTGGGCAGGCTTGAATCTTAGCTGTGTCATTTAGCAGCCTTGAATTCCTTTTTTGTTGTTGTTTTTAATTTCATTTTTTTTCAGTGTTCCAAAATTCATTGTTTATGCACCACACCCAGTGCTCCATTCAATATGTGCCCTCCACAATACCCACCACCAGGCTCAGCCCCCACCTCACCCCCAAAACCCTCAGTTTGTCTCTTAGAGTCCACACTCTCTCATGGTTTGTCTCCCCCTCTGATTTTCCCCAACTCACTTCTCTCCATCTCCCCAATGTCCTCTGTGTTGTTCCTTATGCTCTACAAGTAAGTGAAACCCTATGATAATTGACTCTCTCTGCTTGACTTATTTCACTCAGCATAATATCTTCCAGTCCCACCCATGTTGATACAAAAGTTGGGTATTCATCCTTTCTGATGGAGGCATAATACTCCACTGTATATATATGGACCATATCTTCTTTATCCATTTGTCTGTTGAAGGGCATCTTGGTTCTTTCCAAAGTTTGGCAACTGTGGCCATTGCTGCTATGAACATTGGGGTACAGATGGCCCTTCTTTTCACTACATCTGTATCTTTGGAGTAAATACCCAATAGTGCAATCACAGGGTCATAAGGTAATTCTATTTTTAATTTCTTAAGGAATCTCCACACTGTTTTCCAAAATGGCTGCACCAACTTGAACTCTTAGGAAAATTCTCAATCTCTCTTAACTTCAGTAAGAGTAAATTGGAGGTAATATCTTCTCACAGTTATTGAGAGTGATTACCCTGCCCTTGGTGTATAATCTAGCACATTGCCGTCACTCAGTTAAAAATCATATCTCCCTTGTTATTCCCCAGAGAAAATTATAATTGGCCAATTATAATCACTTGTTTTCTCTTTTTTAAATGGAGATGAGAATGCAGTAGTGATATAGTAGCCAAATGAGATTTGAGAAAATGCTCATAGTTGTTTGAAACTAAGATTCATAAGTGGAATATAAACAAAGATTGGGACAAAGAATCAGGCAATAAGATTTGATGCAAGTCTATCATTGATTCTATCACCTTGAGCAAGTCATTAGATCCTTACCTCTCTATACAGGGCAAATGATGAAGATGCTCTTGAGCAAACAGAAGAACAAACACAGAAAAATATGAGTGGTACAATATACTGACATGCTTTTACTCAATACATTTTACATTTCATTTAAAAATGGTTAAGTTTACTATTTGCAGGTAACTAAGAGAAAGTGAAAATAAATAGAAAATCATTGTCTATGAAAGACAATGAGTTTTAATGATTAATGTCCTTGTTTTTATAGGAAAAATTAAACAATCACATTAAAATTTTAAGTGAGTTAGTTCTACAAGTACTGTTATACATTTTATAATTATGTAAATCACTTCAGTCTTTCTTGTTGGTTTGTAAGTAAAATTAGGGGAGGAAAATATCCCTCTTATTTATCTATATGTTGAGTCTTATATGAATACGAGTTCTATGATTATACTTTGAATGAATAAATAAATTAATTGAACAGGCCATATAAGAGTTTGGCTCAGAGATGCACTGGCAACCCATTTCCACTTTCTCCCTTATCACCACCCTAACTCGGCTTAATATACACTTGCTTCCTACTGCAGGTTTTTTGTTTTGTTTTGTTTTTTAATGTCAGCTTTATTTTTCTTGATTCAGCTTTTTTTTTTTTTTAAGATTTTATTTATTTATTTGTCAGAGAGAGAGAGAGAGTGAGCACAGGCAGACAGAGTGGCAGAGGGAGAAGCAGGCTCCCTGCAGAGCAAGGAGCCCGATGTGGGACTCAATCCCAGGATGCTGAGATCATGACCTGAGCCGAAGGCAGCCTCTTAACCAACTGAGCCACCCAGGCATCCCTTGATTCAGCTTTTTGAACAAAAAATTCATCATATCGTTCTTTCACCCACAGTGTCTGGGAGACAGTAGCCATCAAGAAGTTTTCTGTGAATGACAAAGCAGTGGACCTCATAATTGCAGGGAGGAGAATTGTTGATGTTGACAAAATAAGCTTCAGGGAATATTCCAACTCTGATTGTGAGATATCTCTGTTGCTTCTGCGTTGAATCATTACAGACATCTTTCCCACATTTCCATTTCTGTTACACATGCCTAGAAATATACTCAGGAGCAAGAGTTTTATTTAAAATATCCAGCAACTGCTAGGGAGTGACTAATCAAACCAGAAGTCATCCATATGCTAGTTAGAGCAAGGCCCTAAAGACCTCTTACAGGGCTAAACATTATTTTGAAGATGCAGAATAGTCAGTTGGGCTGGAGGGGTAGCTGGGGGAAGAAGCCAACTAGTAAACCAGAATGGGGGAGGGATACTAGAAGGCATTGAGCAGTGATTATTTACTCAGTGGAATGGAAATACTTCAAAATCTTAACAATCAGTATGGCTATGTTAGAATGTACTGGCTGAATTTCAGCTCTGCTTAGCAACATGTATTAATAAAAGAATTGGCAGAATGTCAACAAGTTCTACAAATTGAAATCCTGCCAATTCTTTTTGACTACCACAACTCTTAACAATCTCTGCTAACATCCCTTTTCTTGAAGAATGCAGACTGGAAAATGAATGGGGAATTTTAGTATCTGCAGAAATGTGAATGGTATAACTCACTATTTTACAGAAGCTTGATTTATAGGAGGGGAATGGGAAATTATGTGTGAGATCTAAAATTGCAATCTCTTGGGATCTTTTCTACTTTTCAAAAGAGAGGCAGGTCAGGTCAGAATTTTATTATTTTTGGCCAAAGGCCAATGAATGTCTTACAATGTGATCTTAACATGTTACAAAAAAATCAAATCAGAATAAAGTTAGAATGAGATTCTAAGCACAAAAGTTTGTAATGAGAGTTGAGAGTTAATTTCATAAGAAGAGACAGCAAGCTAATACTTCACTTTGTTTTTCTTAACTTGTAGTGTCTTAACTTTTCACTAGCTGCTTCAAATGTCACACATGAAGAGAGAATTCACATTCTACCATAATCAGAAGTAGAGAATTACTTCTTAAATTTTTAAAATCATAACCGCACCCAAGAAGTTTCTTATATGATCACAGATTCATGAGGAAGAATCCGTGGATATCTAAAAGGGATCTTAACTCAGAGAATTCAAAGTTACCTACTTATTAGTTTGGTTGAGTTTTTGATTTTTGCCCTCAGTGATAGACTTGCATTGTGACATTTTGCAGCTGAAGAAAGTTAAAACGAATTGAGTAAAATTATCTTTTTTGACTTGTATTTAAAGGCTTTAAATCAGGTGGAATGTGAAGGTCAATATCTTTTTATGAAATACTTTTAATAACATTTACTCATGGTGGAAATTGGAGTATATGCAAATCCCTTGTAGTGTGGGACAAAAATATAGCAAGTGTGTCAATTTAAATCATGTGTATTATATAGACCACAATAAAAATTTATTTATAAAATATGCAAGCCCTTTTCATGTTAAATAATTCCTTCCCAAACTGGTAAAACAAAGAAGCAAATAAATCAAAACTTCCATAAAAGAAGAATAAAATAATTTGTTTGAATTTGAGCATTCTAAAAGGGTCAAAAACACATATAAGCTGGTTTTTAGTGCATTTTAAGAAATTTTCTGATAAAATAAGTTCCTATCCAGAAAAAAAAGGCTAATCATGTGCTATTAGTTTAATAGTCTCATTATTTATTTCTTGAATTTTCTCAAGTAGTTAATTGGTTCCTAAATAAACAAGCTTTGAACACAGTTTTTTTTTTCTTACATTGGGAAAATTAATTGCTATTTGGCTCCCTGAAATAGTCTTAGAGTATGCAATGAATTGAATTCACTCATTTGTACATAGGTGCCCTGGTGATTTGAGATAAGTACAAGGAAGGTTTTCTTTCCATAGTGCCTTAGTTCTGATCTCTTAGATCACTGAGACCATGAAATTACTGCTTGGAATCACAGTTTAGGGAGGAAAATTGATTTAATGCCCACTTCTTATTACCCATTTTATAATTAGGGAATGTAGTCTCATATAACAATGTATCTCAGTTTTAATTCCATATGCCTGTGAATTTTTTTCCTTTATACTCTCTAGACCAATGAAGTCTACATTCCTTAGCTTAGTTTTGACATTTTGGTGGCCCCTCAATCTTTCTGAATTTATTTATCATTAACAGATTTTCTGAGTCCTCTGCTTCACTTAAACTGATCTTACACCACCACTTCCAGTAGAACAAGGCACATCACTTCTAATTTTTGCTAAAACTACCCTCCGGGGGGTAGGAGGAGTATGGGTCAGGATCTGGGGTGTTCATTAAATCCTACACTTACTTCCTCTATTAGCAAAGCCTCCCAGCCTGCTTTATATTTGTGACATGTATAAGTTATGTTCTTACATCACCTTCTTTCACTCTTGGAAATGAAAGCTGCTTGAGAGGGGATCTATGTCGTATATTTTGTGTCACAGCACCTTCCCAACAGAATGTGAAAACAGAGAAGGTGCTTAATGAAGTGCGGGTTTTCTTTGTCCGTATATGCATCTCTTGCTCTATAATTAAAGCAACAGTGATGAAGAGGAAAGTATGATGATAGTAGAATTGTCTCTGTCTTACCAATTTTCAGGGTGCCTTCTATATTTTGAATAAAAAATACAATCAATATCAAGAATGAAAAACAAATTAGCAATCACTCCCTATGATAGTTATTAGTGCTGGTCACTGTTACCGATGGCTCTGTGCCTTCCAGGAATGTGGTAGTATTACATTTTCTGACCATCTTCGGGTTGGGAAGGATGGTAACTCTGTCCTGTACATTGTGCATGAAGATGTCACTTCCTGGCAAAGGCATTTACTTGTAGGTAGAAGAGAACTTCTCTTTCCCTCTGGCTCACTCACGAGCAGCACATGGGATGGGGGGAGCTCCGTCAGTCCAGCTTGTCCTGATGAACACAACTTCCTTGCCAAAATGAGAGAATCATAGGAGTGAGAAATAAGTCTTTGAGATTTAAAACCCTAAGATAAGGGAATTACTCCTTATCCCAGTATAACTTAACCTAACTCAGGTATAACTTTACCTCCAATTTCAGGTTTCATATAATTAATTGGGAGCATATCTTTCCACATTTTGGGTCTCACTGATGAAAAAAAAATGTGAAAATAAATGCTTATATATGTATAGGACATTTTTACAATCAAAATGAAATTTTACTGCTCTCACTAATTTATAGAATTTTACAAAAATAAGATTATATTATATACATTTACTTTGATACTACAGGAAGTATTTTATATAAAACAAGTGACGTACTTGTGTATTTAATAATATTGAAGAATGCTTATTTTATGATTAAAATAAAACTTTTTTAACTTTTTAAAAACTTATATAATGGAACAGGATTTTCAGGGAACTTTATGTGTTTTGTAAAAATTGCTCTCAATTTAGGAAGATAATGCTATTCATAATTAGGGCCTATATATAGAGCATTTCTCTTTTTTCTCATTGTATGATTTTCTCTTATAATTTGAATTATTTTTACTTTGAGATATACGAAAATATAAACAAGGAAATGTAATTATCAAGAAAACCTTAATACAAGTTTTTAGAATTGCATCTAGTAAACAAAATAGTTTACATACTATAGTTTACAGAAACACTACTTAACTTTCATACTCTGAGGTTATAATTTTACCATTTTGAGCTATTCAAATTTCATATAAATGTTAGATTATTTTACAAATATTTGCTTTGCTTCTATTTTCACAGGTTTAATCAAGTGCCTATGTAAAACACTGCCAAATTATGGTCAGGCAAAACAAACATTATTTTGGTTCTGGGAACTAGGTAAGTTGCCATGTACATTAAATCTGGTGCATGGATGGTGCCTTGAAAAGTCCTACTAAAAATACAATTCCAAGAAGATAAGATCAATATCTGAAATCATTTAAGAACAGGAAACTATACAATTAAATGCTAATCACTGTTACTTATAATATTTTAAAATAAATTTCTTTCACATTTCAGATAAAACTTTATCTTTGAAGAAGGAAATGAAAAGATGATGTAGGTTTTATGGAAAAAAAACTTTCAAGAAGATGATTTTCTGAGAATTTATTTGTTTATAACATGATTTCTTGAAATATGCAGTATCTTGGTACATACTGGGTAATGGTATAGTAAAATCAATCTTTATTAATCATTGTTCTTCTGTGACTTAGGTGATGCAAACATAACTGAAAAGTTTTAAGTTGCAAGCTTATCATTTCTTATTATCTATAGAAATAATTAAAAGCATACAAAATGTATAATTTCATTCACCATTTACCATTAGTAAAGCATTAACTAACATTGACATATAGTTACACATACATGTTATTTTTACATTATTCAAACAGATATGCAAGTCCAATTACAGGGAATTTTTGGCTGTTTACTTTGTAATACTTTGTATTTCTTACTCATAAGAAACACAGAAATAAAGAGGGGAACTCGGGGTATAAAGAGGCTTTTATTTTCTTATATATCAATTATTTGAAAAGTCTTTTGTAGGATTAAAAAAATAAAGTTTTGTAAGGATATGGGCCACCATCCCAGCACAGTACTTTTAGAATCTCAAGGAACAATGCCAAATAAGAATGAAAACCTTGTTGGCAATTTTGGAGAGCTGATCATGTTCACCGATGAAGAGCACTGTCTAATTCCAGCAGGTGGGTAAGCCCAGTGAGGGCAGCTATTTGGATTTTTATTTTTGATCAATGAAGATATAACTTCTGGGTTAGAATGACATGCATTCATTCAAGCTAATGAAGGGTTTAAGCCCCCATTCCTGCACAGGGAGAGAAGGCACCATCCATACACACCATACCCTATGTCACAAAAGTGAAAAAGAAAAAAAAAAAAAAAGAAAAAAGAGAGATTCAA
The DNA here is from genome assembly GCF_963455335.1 of Martes martes. NCBI lineage: Eukaryota > Metazoa > Chordata > Mammalia > Carnivora > Mustelidae > Martes > Martes martes. Next base: position 128,723,837 of record NC_137892.1, on the reverse strand, counting down.
ATAGGATGCTTTTACCATTCTTATAAAATATTTCATGTGGAAAACTACTACCAAAGAGGCAGCTTTAATAGTGCCCAAATCACTTGATCGCTCTCTCCAAAAATATTTTCCTTAGCAGTACAGTTCAGTGCTCTCCAATGAAATGAGAGAAGCAGGCTTAAAAATTAATTCTTCCAACCGCCAAGAGTTTGTCTTAAAACATCACCTGATGTCAAAGTCACGTCTCAGGAAGGAGAAGTTTTTCTAAAGGCACTAGTGGAAAGAAAGACAAGTCGCAAGTAAGTACGGCATTTAGGGTAGGAGAAAAATGATGTACCAACAGGATAAGTATCTCTACCGATGATATTTCTTATCTCCCCCTCTTGGGAGTTTAGCAAAAAAGCCACTGCCTTATTGAGAACAAGTGATGGAGTCTTTTCTAGGAAGGGCGAGTTGCATTTGAATACTCAGACAAAAATTCATGTGAACCACTATTCTTTTTTTTTTTTTTTTTTGGTAAGCCACCATCTAATTTAATATATTTATAAAATGTGAGTGTGTATAAATACACAATGTAATAAATATGAGTGTAATAAATGTATAATATGAAATCCAAATTGTGTCTTTTGTTTATTCGGTCACTTAATTCTTAATGAAAATAGTAACAATCATGCAGCCTGTTTTTACATACCTACTTGTCAGCAAGGACTGGTAGTTTGACATTATCTTATTTAATTCTGCCAATCACCTTAAATGATTTATTTTTCTCAATTTACACATAATGAACTTGAGGACCAGATAGGTTACATAAGCTGTTCAAGGTCATAAAACTAGTAAAAATATGGGTTTACAAATCTCTATTTATTCCACTGTCTCATACTGAAATTAACTCAATGTCAAGATAAACATGCAGCAATAATGGAAAGGAATTATTGTTATTGTAATTGTGTATTGTGTGCCAGAGACTTAACAAAAATATTTTTCTCGTGCATTGTTTACTCCTCTCAATGATATTATTTTCATCATAAGACAAAAAAAACAAAAAAAAACCCAAAAACCAATGCCCAGACACAAAGTGGTGGTTAGGTCACTCACTCTAATCTCACATGGCTAGAAAGTGCTACAGCTGTGATTAGATCCAAGGCAGACAGAAGCTAGAGCCCACAGGATACAGTAAGTGAAGTGAAGACTCTGGGTATGAACACATGAGAAAGAAGGTCTGATGATTATTAAGTAAATTTTATTTGTTTTACATCAGTCAGTGCCCCAGTTATGCTAGGTAGCTGATTCATTGTTCGGCAACACTTCCCCTGTCCAGAGAGTAACAAAAAACAGTGTAATCTCTATTGAAATCTTTTCGTTCATTTACGATCAATAAAATTATGCAGAACTCAAGTCAGAAACAATCTTTTGGCCCAAATGATGGTGTTCTGTTTTTGCTTAAGTGCTACTGTAAAGGTTAAAAAAAAAAAAAAAAAAAACTGAACTCACAGAACAAGAAGGAGAGGAGAGGGAGAGATCCTGAAAAGATTTTTTTTTCCTGAAAAGATTTTTAACGCACAGATTCTTTAATGTATTAATTCTTAGATATCAGGAGAAGTGGAGAAACAGAAATAAATAAAAAGAAGTGCATGTACACAAAATCTCTGCAGCAAGTACCCTGGGCAGCAAAGCAAAAAGTGTTTTGATGGTTAATTTTATGTATCAACTTGACTACGCTACAATATCCAGTCATTTAATCAAACACTCTTCGCGGTGTTGCTGGGAAGGTATTTTGTAGGTGTAGTTAACCCCTACAATCAGTTGACTTTAAATAAAGGAGATTATACTCTATAGTATGAGTACACAGTATGCAATCAGTTGTAAGCCTTATGAGAACAAATTCTAGTTCCCTGGAGAAGAAGAAATTCAGTTTGAAGATTCCAGTATCAACTTCTGTCTGAGCGTCCAGCCTACAGACTGTCAGCCTCGACAACTGTGTGAGACAACTTCTTAAAATAAATCATATAAAAGATCAGTTTTATAACTTATAAAATACAAATTCTTTTTCTCTAGAGAACCCCAAGTGATACAAGTGTTTATTTCCACCTTGCTAAACTCTGATGCCAGTAATAGTCATCAGTAATAGAGCTGAAAGGACAGGGCCAACTGCAGATAGGTCTATCTCACAGCATCTGCCATCGTCCTCAAATATCATCCAATGCTTGGATTCAAAGATTCTGTTAAAAAATGTAACTTATGGGGGTGCCTGGGTGGCACAGTTGGTTCAGCACCTGACTTTTGGTTTCAGCTCAGCTCGTGATCTCGCAGTCCTGGGTGGAGCTCCCCCCCCACATCGCTCCCCGCATGGTGCTCTGCTCTCAGCGGGGAGTCTGCTTCAGATTCTCTCTCCCTCTCCTGCATTCTTTCTCTCTCTCTCTCAAATAAAATCTTTAAAAAAAGGTAACATGTTATTTTCAGACCACTGACCCTATTTTACGAACAGTACATTTTGATTTGGCCACTGATCCACAGGACTCAGGTTTGTGATCTATGGCGTTTGGGGAAGGAAACACTTTCTTTTATCAAAGATGTATTTCTGGGATTTTTTTTCTGGGATGCTGAGGAAAACTTTAGGTAAATTCTTATGTTAAATACTTTTTATACAAGTAGATCTAAATAAGAAACATGAAAAAATTAAGATTTTAAAAATCATGGTTTTAGAACATTTATCTTGACCATTACTTCAGTTAAGATGCTAACCAGTCATTTGACCTATTTGATATGTTAAAGAATAAATATCACATTCATTGTTATTATTCAAATTTCAAGAAGGCTGGATTTATAGGAAAATGTTTTACTCTGAAGTTCTTATACAATACAAATAAGTTTTCTATAAAAATTAGTATACATTCACTATGATAGTTTCAATAAGAGTATAACAAAATATTTACTATATTTTTATTTTGCATATGAATTATTACATATAACCCAAGTTCCTCTCTATAGCTGAAAAACCAAGTGACTTATTATCTTCCGAAGAGTCCACCAATGACTATAACTTGTTATTATAATCAAAAATCAATGTGTACAAATTATTTCAGGCAAAGGGCAGTGCAAGTGATATTTAAAAACAATACAATAATCAATGAAAATGTTATTTCCTGTATTTCATGGTGTCTTTAATTAGAATTACAGTTTTTATTTGAAAAGAAGCAAGCAACACAGTCTCATTTAAAAAAAAAATGTCCAGCAGTAAAGAGTATTTAATTAGCAAAGAATGATGAGCTGATTGTACATTTACAAAATGTTCTTTTAAGTAAGTCTGTGAAGTAAAGACAAATAGAAGAATCTCAATATGTAGTCATAAACAATCACTGTCCAGTGCTGGGATGAACCCAATATTTCTCCAATTTATTTAAGATGAAACCCCAGATTAGGCAGCCCTAACAGCAAAGTCAAAGCTAATTAGTCTTAACTAACAGACAAGTAGTAAACTGATTGAGGTCAGCTCCACCCTCAAGAAAGTGGACATTCGTGGGAGGTTTTTTAAAGCAGTGTCTGTTTTTATAGGCAGTGCAGGGAAAGGCTAAGCCAATAAAATGTAATGGTCCCAGTCTATATTTTAATAGCAACCTCCAAAGGACAGAACTCTTCCCTGAGATTTGGAGGCAAAGCTTTATACCAAGTTAAAAATGAGACAGGAGCAAAGAAAATTGCTGTCATTTTACTTACATCCTGAGCACTGACTGTAACACGTGAATAGCAATCAAGCACATACCAGTCATTGGGCTTTTGGGGTCAGAACCATTCACGTCGTGGGCCCTGTAGAGACCCTGAGACCACCTTGGGGCTCCCTCAGTTTACCCGGTGGGTAAATCACAGGAGGTTCACATTGATCTGTGTTTAGGAAGAGGGAAGCATCCATCTGAGAATCTTGGGACACTGTTGGGAAATGTTAGGCTTGAGCAGCTGTAGTCAATTACGGCTTCATTTTCTCTCCCGCCGTCTTTGGTTGCATGCCATAACTGCACGGGGCATTGAGGTTTACGGCTCTAAATAGCCTTGTCATTTTGTGAAGCCTAACAGAGCAAGGAGGTTTGGGAAATGGTTAAAAATATGTTACTTAGAAAGCCGCTTCAATCAGATTATTCTTCCCCCTCTCTCTTTTTTCCAGCATCCCAATAGTCCTGAAGCATCTAATAAGTAAACATTGATGGCACCAACCTGATAAGCAAAACAAAAGCTTAAAAAAAATCCTTGTTTTGCCTTGTTTACAAGTTGTTTTTCTGCATACTACGGTAAATTAATCCAATAAATGGTATATTTATTCTTAGAGCACTTACGGAGAACACTAGGGTAGAGATGTTATAAATTGTTCACAAAGAGGATATGGGCTACAACTCTCATCAGCTCCAAAATTTTCATTTTACTCCCAGCAAGAAGTACTAATGATTTGTTTTACTGCCATATTTTTCATTTATGTCATCCCTTAACATACAAGGAAAAACAAGTCATAAAATAATAGGCCGTTCACGTAGTCAGTGCCAACAAGCCCATCAGTGGATACACACTACTAACACTTAAGAGTGGTAGGGGTGGGGAAGAGAAGTCTACTTAGAAACAGCCATTGCTTTATAGACTCAATTATTTAACTTACTATTAAGTACACATATCTAAACAAGTTTCAGTTTATTGAAAAAGAATTCATGTGGCATTCTGGAAGCCAGTGGCTTGAAAAAATTCTATTAATTTGCTGCAGCCTGCAGGAGCAACAGGGCATTTTTTCACTGGTGTTCGATGTAATTGCCACGGTGATGGGATTCAGACTTTCCTCCATGTGAAATTTGTCTTTCATCCAATCAACGCAAACAACTAATGCACTGCAAGGTATATTATATTCCATCCACTTCCCAATAAAGTCAGTGGTGTCCAATCAGACACCTATTGTTAGCAGAGAATCTGAAATTGATACAATCATCACATTGATCCAAAGTTGTCAATCATCCTACATCTGTACTTCCTTCTTTCTCTTTCCTCAGAATTTATAGATTCCAATGGATATTGTCATATATATTCCAAGTTTTAGAAAGTCATCATCGAAATCATAGGTTTTTCAAATTATTTGCTAGTTTGATTTTTAAAGACTGCAAATATGTTTTTTTTCTACTTGGCACTTAATACTTTGAAAAATGCTATTTACACCGAAAACTAATTTTACTTTAATTTGATATATTTTATCTACTCTTTTAAAGTACCATATGAAACTTATGCTACATCATAAAATTGTGTGACTTATGAAGGTATCTTGAGGTTCAGCTTTATTTCTATTAAATTTCTACATACACACACACACACACACACACACACACACATATATATGTATATATACACACATATTCTATATATACAATGTATGGATACAAAGCTAAGAACAATTAAGTATGTAATTTCTCTAAGAATTTATTCATGAAAAATCTGTATTCTCCTACTATAAATTCCTTAAGTTTTTTGAATGAGTAGACTGCAAGCCTCCTAGAGGTAGGGATCTGAATTTTATGTTCTTTGTAATCACAATTCTAAATATGCCAGATATTCTGGCACTATCCTACAGAGTGGAAGATTAAGCCTTTTATGTTAATTAAGCATCTCCTTTATTTCTCCCTACTTCTGAAGATATTGAATTTATTGTTCATAATGTTTGTATTTCATTTCTTACAGCTTAGTGGTGTCAGTCAGTTCCTTAAATGTCAAATGATGTCAGGGCACTGGCTGGAGCAAATTAGTACTTACACATTAAAGAACTCTGGTCCTAATGTTGTAGTAGAATCATTCAAATACTACTCCTCTGGTCTTCTGGCAGTGTGAATGAATTATGACTTTGATTCACATTTCAGCCCCCATATAATTAAATATTCTATATCACTTGTAGTTCAACAATTCTGTCAGTGTATTATAGGATCGTTACAAAACCGTTTTTTTTTCTTATATTCTCTTTTATGCTCAATCAAAATGATACATAATGATCTAGGAAACCACATGCAAATAGCTAGAACATAGTTTCAAATGGTATAGTTAATGAAATAGATTAAGTTCACAGTGATATTAAGATTGAGATGAACATCTAAAAATATTTTGTGTTAAATGTAAAAATAAAAGTAGGAAAAAATGTAGGTCAGGGATGTCAAATTTATCCATTTAAACCATTCTTTTCGAGAATAGAATGCATGAAATTTCTGAAATCTGATCTCATCTGTGACTGAGTGCTTTAATATTTCAAGAAGAATATCACTAAGCCTGTTTATAATAAACAATTCATTAAATAGTGATAATTAAACCAATGTATAACATGTATAAAAATATAAATACATTTTATTATATTCATATTTGTGTCACAAATAGAAAGATAATTACCATTTCTCAGATTCTGACTTCCCCACCCTGGACTCCAGTTGCTGTTTGTTACAAAAATGGTTGCTAAGAATATATATATATTCTTATATACACACATACATACACATCAATGTGCATATTAATGACATGGGGAGCAGATGCCACCCATAGGATAAATGATGTCATTGCCATTTGAGCTACTAGGTAGTAAACAGCGACAAAATTAGGTCATTACTGACCAGGGCTATGCACATGTGACAAAATTGTTTCACAAAGAGAAGAGTTGAAGCACCTGTTTACAGAGTTGCTATTAATATTCATATGTCTATCTAGAAAATCATATGTAAGCAGATGGATGAAATTTGAAACCTGTCAAAGCACAATTTCTTAATTGCTTTAAATAAAAGATTCCTACAGTTGGTGGAGGAGCAATTAGATGTGTGCTATATTCATTACCATTTTCCAGTGTCAGAGTTTTCGTAGTTAAGAAAATTGATCTGTGGGATATTCATCACAATACCAGTGACTAGCACAAAATTCAACTTTCAATGTTCAACGTCAGTTGTAGAAAATTCAGGTATACTCAGTAGCACCAAGTTGAGTAATTGATGTCTTTCTAATTTGTCATGGCTTCAATGTGTGGATGGAAAATATAAGAGCTGGAAAACAACCTCTATAGTATATTAATTGAATGTATAGTTTGAACCCTGTATATTGAGAAATTTGTATTTTTAAAACCTAAATGCTTTACGTTATGTCATAAGCTTTATGCCAGGTAATCTTTGCTTAGTGACAAAACAACCATAGAATCATATTTTAATGTGGTTAATAGGAAGAGATAATTTTTGTAAACTTTCTAACTAGTCACATGTTTATTTTTTAAAATGTTTAAAGATTTTATTATTTATTTATTTATTTATTTAGAGTATGAGCAAGGTGAGGGACAGAAAGAGAAATAGACTCCCCGCTAAGCAGGGAGCCTGATGTGGGGCTCAGTCCCCAGACTCTGTGATCACGACCTGAGCAGAAGGCAGATGCTTAACTGACTGAGCCATCCAGGTGCCCCTAACTATTCACACATTTAAAAAATGTTTAATTTAGTCATTTTAGTTGTTAGATGTTAATCTTGTAAAAATAACCCATAGAATCAATCAACCTTCATGGTTTTTATTACAACCTCTCTCTCTGTAAAAAGAAATCAAAATTAAATAAAATAAAAGGAAGGATATGTAAATAAAATCTTTTTTTTTTTTAAAGGAGGGGCGCCTGGGTGGCTCAGTTCGTTAAGATGCTGCCTTTGGTTCAGGTCGTGCTCCCAGGGTCCTAGGATCGAGACCTGCATAGGGCTCCCTGCTCAGCGGGAAGTCTGCTTCTCCCTCTCCCACTCCCCATACTTGTGTTCCCTCTCTCACTGTGTCTCTCTGTCAAATGAATAAATAAAATCTTAAAAAAAAAAAAAAAAGGAAGAATGTGGTATGGATGAAAACAGCAAGTAATGATTACAACACAGGAAGGCAGTGGACCTGATATGTGCTTTCACGAGTTTGTTCAAAAATTATTTTAAAGATTAAAAAAGTTTAAATTGACACAAGCTTAACAAATTTAAGAATTAACAATTTTAAATTAAATAGATTAATGTCAAGAGAACACATGAATTTAAAATATTAGAAAACACAAAAGAATATAACAATACATTTAAAAATTATTAACTTATTAAACACTATTTAGAACAAATTTGAATTACCTTACAAATATTTAAGAAATCTTGAGATCTGTACAATTGAATCAGTAATTGTAGGGGGGCACCGCCTGAGTGGCTCTGTTGGTTAAGCAATTGCCTTTGGCTCAGGTCATGATCCAGGAGTCCTGGGATTGAGTCCTGCACTGGCCCCAGCTCTGCTGGGTCTGCTTCTCCCTCTGACCTTCTCCCCTCTCATGCTCTCTCTTACTCGCTCTCTCTCTCAAATAAATAAATAAAATCTTAAAGAAAAAAGAAATTGTAGAAAGATTTAGTAGTCTCTGAAACTATGACATACATTGAAAAATATATACAATGCTAAGAAAAAAGAATCATTTAAAATAATTTCCTCATCCAGGAAATGCACCAGGTTTTTGGTGCATTTTTAAAAATTTTCAAAGAAATACTTATTTCTGCTAACTCATACATGGATACTAATTTCATCACTGTCTACTATGTTGGAAACATAATAAGTTCTCAGACGTTATTTGTTAAATGAGTATTATATTTCAGAACTTAAATAGATATGGAAAGAAATAATGATCCAGTTTATAAAGTTACTAAAATCCATGGGCTAAAACCTAAAAAAAGAAATACCAAGAAAGAAAATTAAAGACCTATTTTATTTATAAACAGATGCAAAACATGAAGTATGTGATCAGCAAACCAAGGATAAGCATGCAGTGTTTTCCCTGGAATTTAAGGGTAGTGTGATGGTGGGAAACACATTACTACTTTTACTAGTAGTAAGAGAGTAAATAGAAAAGTAAAATCACCTCAAGCTGCCTGAAAGGCATTTGATAAATTTATTAACATCTCTGATTTTAAAACGCAGAATAATACAATGCAAAATCCCCACACATCATGTATATGTTTGAAATATCTTTCGAAACTAACAATCAAGGTCATTTTTATTTTGATCAACTTCAGCTTACCATAGTGAGATAAAGAGTTGGACCACAATAATACTTAACTATTATTATTTAATACTGTCATGAGGGTAAAATCAATGCTATAATCTGATCCAAAAGATGTAAACAAGTAGGAGGATTAAAAATGAAGGAATGCAGGGGACTCAGGACTTTGCCAGATGGCCATATACCCCTTTCAATGTTCCTGATTACTTATAAGTCTATTTGCCTCAAGCAGTGGACAAAATATAAAGTAATATATTACTATTAACTTATAAGATTTAGAGGACCAAAACTTATTTGTTTGGTCTGTGTGTACTCCCCTTCTACTATCTAAAGTTTTAAATTGTGATCAAGAATTTGTTAAATTGATATTAATTATTTATATGCTATTTTGCTCATTTTTGCTTTGTAAAAATCATATTGGCCTGAATATTGCATTGAAAAGCAAGTATTCAAAGACCAAAGCATTCAAATCTTCACACAAATTAATTTTTAAATTGTGCCCTAAATAATAATGATTATATAGAGAGCGAAATCTAGAAAATCAATAAAAGTATCCTTAAAATTTGGAAACCTGATTGAATATTAGATGCATTAAATTTGATAGGGTTTCTTATGTAACAATAATAATCAGCTTATAAATGTCTTGAGAAAAACCTTATATTTTGAAAGTAACAAAACACAAAATATTAGATATGGTTCTAGAAAGAAATATGTGGAACCTGTATGTAAAAATCACAAAATTAAAATGTTAGTTAGAAATGTGACTAAGTGGAGAGAGATCTTAAAGCAGCAGTATAAGTATTCTAGGGAGCATGAAAAGCAAATGTAAAGCAAGGGGTCTCATTGAAGAATTTGAAACAGAAGTGTCATGGATAGATTTTTAATTCTTAAAATGATTACTCTGAATGCTGTATGAAGAATTCATTGAGAAGTACAGAGCTGGAGCCAGAGATCAATTATGATGTTCTTCCAATTGTTAAAGAGAAAAATGATAAGGATTTTGATTCCAGACTGACAGTGGAAACTGAGGAAAGTGTATATTTAGAAAATATTTTGGTGATAGAATCTACAGGAATTGGTAGTTGCCTGGTGAAAGAGAAGGAGTCATGAGAATGACTCCCATTATTGTGCCTTGACTATTTGGGAGTGGCTCTGTGGAATGAAATGAGGAATGCTGTAAGAAAATTTTTGAGAAGAGTTAAAAAAGCTGTTCCATTTGGATATGCTATTCTTAAGATATTTGGAAAAGGTGATTGGAGAGTTGAGTAAGCAATTAGATATATTTTGGCAATCTGGTCTGAAATACAAATTTCTGAATTAACACGAATAGATAATATTTGGATTCACAGGAGTAGTCTTTCTTTCTTACAGGCATAATACAATTAAAAAGAAAGAACACCAGTTGTCCAAACCTGAACACCACTGTATGGAAGACAGGAATATAAGCCAGGACAAGAGCCCAAGAATGGAGGACCAATGAGACAGGAGGAAAACCAGAAACACATGGATGGCCTGACAGAAGCCAAGGGTTGAGAATGTTTCAGAAAGAAGACAGGGACCAATTCTGAGTAATATTGTTGAGTTATCAAGTTAGATTAGAAATTTAAACAGTCTGTTACATAGGGCAGTCTGATAATCATTGATTATTAAAAAGGGCAGTTTGGGTACAATGGTAGGAATAAATACCAAGTTTAAGTGGTTTGAGGTATAAGTAGGTAGTATGAAAATGGGTAGAGAATTCTTGAGACAATAGGGGGGCATTTTTAAATAGAATTTAAAAGATATTGTGAGCCAAAATAAAAAGAGAAGAGATAATGGAGCATTTATGGTTACAATAAAAGAAGTAACATCTGGAGTCTCAGAAGAAAAAGCTTTAGTTATGTTGAGTATCACAAAGAGAACTTATAATATATTGACATACATTATAAATTTACAATTAAAATTCTGTGACACAAACCCAAGATGCAAGTTTTTCTTGAAACATGCCTTATTACATGAAAGAATTTAAAATGTTCTAGAAGAAAACAAATACCAAAGGGAAAGTCCAGGTATCATATTTTCAAGAAATATTGATTTATAACCTACTGTGGGCTAGACACCCTTCTAAGAGCTGAGAATACACTACTGAACCAAGTTGAAAATGCTGTCTTGTAGTTTACATTTTAGTAGAGAAGACATCCTACAAACGAGACTATTAAGTACTAAATGATTAAGACTATCATTTGTTAAGCTATGGAGAAAAATAAAGCAGGAATGAAAGATGAAGAGTACTGGGGGAGTGGAGATGTTGAATAAATAGCCAGAGAAAGCTTTTGAAAAGGTGAATTTTGAGAAATACCTAAAATTATTGCACGAACGAGCCACGGGAGTATCTGAGAATGGTGAAAAAAAAAAAGTGTCCTGGTATGTCAACATGTCCAGAGTGTTTGAAGAAAATAAGAAGACCAATATAGCTGGAACAGACTGAGCAAGGGGAACATGTACCACAGGAGGTCAGAGCTGAGAATGAGGGCCTTAGGAAGATGCAGATTAAGCAGAGCTGCATCCGACCATTGTAATTATGTTATCTTGTTGCTGGTCGGAGGGCAAGTGTTGACAAAATAGTCAGATTCTGGGTATATGTGGAAATTTCAAAGCAGAGCTAGCAATATTTGTTGCAAGATTTCATGTTAAGGGTTAGGGTGAGTAAAAGTGTATTCCTGGGTTTAGAGGCCAGAAACACAGAGGTTCATTATCCCAGAAGGTGAACTGTCAACATTTGTATTTCTAGCTCAATCACCAGTATGGCCTTGGGCAAGTAATTTTTTTTTTTCTTAATGCCTCCGTTTCTTCATCTGTAAAATGGGGACATAATCATACTTCTCTCACAGAGTTGTTATGATGTTTTCAAAATACTTTGATCAGGGTTTGGCATACAAGAGCAACAGAGGTTGCATCTGGAAGGATTATACTGAGGAATGATTAGAAGGTAAATTTTGCATACTTCAAGTTGATTCACTACTGGACATGTTCATAGAGATGTCTTGAAGGCAGTTAGTAACACAACTATTGAGACTTAGAGTACAAGGGAAATACCCAGACTAGAAATTTAATTTGTAACACCTCAATGTAGAGATGTCATTTTAAGCTGAATGTACAGAAAGAAAAACCTGTGTCACTAGATGAAGATCTGAGGGTATCTTAAAATTTAGAGGACTAAAAGATGAGGAAGAAATGGCAAGGGAGCTCATAGAGGCACAAAAGAACATTCAGGAAGGTGTGGTGCCCTGAGGGGTCTACTAAATTAAATGCTGTTGATATTCTAGGAAGAAAAGGACAAAAAAACTTCCACTGGATTTAGCAATGCATCAATCATTGATGTTATTGATAAAAGCTGCTGAAATATTGTTGTGGGGCAAAACTATGAGTGGAGTAGGCTCAAAAGAGAATAGGCATAGAGAAATCGAAGAGATTGAATACGGACTTAAAAAAAAAAGATTTTATTTATTTACTGGGCAGAGAGAGATCACAAGTAGGCAGAGAGGCAGGCAGAGAGAGAGGGAGAAGCAGGCTCCCCACCAAGCAGAGAGCCCAACTTAGGGTTTGATCCCAGGACCCTGAGACCATGACCTGAGCCAAAGGCAGAGGCTTAACCCACTGAGCCACCCAGGCACCCCAAATATAGCCTTTTGTAAAAGAAGATTTGTTGTAAAGGGAAGGCAAGAATATGCAGTAACTGGAGAAAGAAATTAGTCATGAGATGATGTCTTTTAGTTTTCGGGGTTTTTTTTATGAGATAAGTGACAACTTTGTAGATTTATGTGAGAATTTTCAATAAAAAGGGGAAAATGATTATGCAAGAAACAGAAAGGAGAATTTCCAGAGCAAGGTCCTGGGGAAGCAAGAAGGGATACGATTTGATGGCAGGTTTGGGTTTTGCTAGGCTCATGGATAATTCATCCTTGATAATAGAAAAGAAGGTACAGATGCAAGTGAGTGGAGGAACAGTAATGGAAGCAAATAAAATTTAACTTCTCATTAATTCTATTTTCTAAGTGAATTGAGAAGCAAAGTAAAGAGCTGAGCATGAGAATGGGGGAGAAGCTATTGGAGATTTAAAGAAGGAAGAACAGGTAGAAATTATTAGCTAGGCACGTTGACTGAGAAATACCAATTGATTTCCAAATAGCATGATGGCTACTTTAAGTTTGGTTATTGGGAGTTCAAAATAAGAACCATCAGCACATTTGTGTGCTTTTATCTCCAGCCATGTTCAAGTAGGGGATGCGTGAATGGAACAAGTACAAGACTGTGGTTTCACTGAGTGAAAAGAAAAAAGAAAAAAAAAAAGGCAAGAGTTGAGGATGAGGGCAAGGAAGTAATTTTATAGATTGACCTTGAAATTTGAACTGGATTAGAATGTAGTTGAGACATGGGGGAGGTGTGGGGCAATGGGATCCATGGATTGTAGGTCTTGTTAGACTCAAAGTGCTTTCAGAGGCAGAATAATTAAAGATATGAGCTATAAAGATACTGGCACAGTAAGATCCTTAAAATTGAGATTTTACACAGGGATTGTAATCATTAGCAATAAGTATTAGAAAAGGATCATGGGAACAGGTAGCTGAGGTAGGACTGAGGATGAAACTGATGGACAAGTAGAGATTAGGGACTGAAAAACTATGACATCAGAGTATGAATTCTAGAATCGACAAGAATTCCAACAGGTGTAGTATTGGAAAGAGTGATAATGAGCCAACTGTTAAACCTTCAAGCAGTTAAAGGGAGTAACTCAGAGTTCTACAGGTGTTTGAAAAAAAAGGATTATGGGTAAGGCAGACTAATGACATATAAAAGATTCAGGTTGGAAGCCTTCACAGAGAGAAGAGAATGATCTGAAAGCAGTATTAAGGATCAAGGAGATCTATACCATCTGAGATGTTTGAGAAGAAAACATTCACTCCTTGACAGGTTTGGCAGTATCTTCAGGGGACAACACATTTATTTTAGAGCAAAATGGTCAAAAGGCTTTTATGAAAGAAGCTGAATGGTTGTTTAACGACAAATTTAGAAACTTTGACAACTTGGGAAAAAATTAGTTAAATATCTACTTTTACTGAACAGGCAAATCAATTCTACAGGAACAAAATAGTTGAATGAAAAAAACCCCAAATACACAAATATGGGTAAATACATAAGGAATTTTTGAATGGGTAAGAACTTTTCTAACACAAAAACAAGGAGATAACCTTATGAAAAAGATTCATTATATACTTATACTAAAAAACCTGGAACCAATATTTGCCATTCATATAACAATAGCTTAATAGCTATATAGATATGCATATATCTATAAATATGTATTTTTACATTATATATAAAATATGTAACTTTTTAAAATATTTCATTCACTTATTTGACAGAGAGAGATCACAAGTAGGCAGCGAGGCAGGCAGAGAGAGAGGAGGAAGCAGGCTCCCTGCAGAGCAGAGAGCCCAATGCGGGACTCATCCCAGGACCCTGAGATCATGACCTGAGCCGAAGGCAGCGGCTTAACCCACTGAGCCACCCAGGCGCCCCTAAAATATGTAACTCTTATAAGTTATTAAGGAAAAACTCTCACTGAAAATAATATACATAAAATTCAAATAATTTTCCAAAGACAATTAAGTTTTTGTTTTTGTTTTTTAAGTAGAGACATGATGGCATGGTGGCTAAGAGCTTGATTTTGTAATCAAAACTCTTGTGGGAACAAGTACCAATTTTGCTAGATACCTGCTAAGTGACTTTGGGAAACTTACAACTTCCTTAAGCTCCAATTGCTTCATTGTAAAGGGGTGAAAATAATTCAGTACTATTTAACTCATATGGATATGCTAAGTTTAAATAAGATAAAAGTTCTTGTTCTTACTATGGTGGTTGTTGATGTTATCTAAGTATCTTATTCATCTACTGTTTTATAAAATGTTTTACAGATGTAGTCAATCGATAAAGTTTTGTTAATTGAATGAATTGACGTTTAAATTGTCAAGTACAGTACATTAAACAACATCATAATCAAACTCTATTCATTGCTTACTCAGAGATGGATGGACTCTAACCTAAGCTATGTGTAATTGTGGCCAAAGTGCAGTAGAATGAGGGCCTCTGAAACTAATAGCATAAGTCATACAAAGTTAAAACAATAGGGCAATTATACACCAATCACATAGTAGCCATACAGAAATAGGTGTCAATTAGAAATATAACATCCTGGCTGTCTATTAGTTAAATCCCCACAAAACAGAATCCCTCCAGAATTTACTCCCACAAACAAATTTAAGAAAGGAGCACCTACAAATGTGCCAACATTGAGGGAGTGGAGAAGAGATAAGGAGGCACTGCTAGGTTGACAGGAGAAAGAAGCTACCCTCTCTTTAGGGCTAAGGAGACAAGGGAGGTTCCCAGATCCCAGTGAGAGTTGAGCCATTAAGAGTTACCACCCTTATTGTTGGTCAGTACTTCCCATTGGCTGAAACCAACTAGAAGCTAACTATTAAGATTAGCCTCCTTGGGCATAGAACAGGACGATAGCAGGCGGAAAATGGATCTGGGAGTATGTATGCGGGTAGCTGGAACATGGGTGGAGAAGCCACATGATGCCTAAAATATATTGTATATCCTCTATGGGTTTTAAGTTTTCCTCATAACTCTCATTTATATAATTGTCACAGGACATGGTGTGTATGTTGTTATTCTAGAGCAGTGGAGAATGTTAAGTTGAAATGTCAGTAAATTGTGTCACTGGCCACAATGAGGGGACTCATAAAAGTTCTCATTTATTTCAAATTTGAGGTGCCTGGAATTTTGTTGACCTTGTTTTTCAAACTCCTAAATAATAATTTTGAATCTAGTCATGGTAGTAATAATGTATTCATGTCTGACATAGAAAATCCTTTCCGTAAGTCATATCACTTCAGTGTCTAATCTCCTTGAATGCATCTAAAGTGTTAGCATGCATAGAAAGCCAACATCAGATTTAGTAACCTTTGTGCTTAGACATATTCTAAGCAAATTACGGGGTATTTTTTCTGCTTCTAACTTTCCAGAATAGACAATAAAAGGACTGGACATAGACTGAGTATTTATACCACCACTTTTTTCTTTTGGAATATATGTAGGCAAATTGACCCAGAACTATAAAGGTTCTGGGCCTGCCTGAATGAAAGAGAGAGAGAGAGAGACTTGTGTGTGTTTTAAAATATTTTTTTTTATTTCCTATTCTTGGATATATTCAAGGATATTTTATATTCTTGACTAAAGTGGGTAATGACTATTCAATCCACACACCACTGTCTAATATATGTTTAATTAATATTGCATAAAAGGCTTGCTGTGGTTTTTTATGCAAATAGGACCATAAGTGTATCTGTAGATTTTCTTTCCTTTCCTACTTCTCTCTTTTGGAGTTTTGCTCTCCTGAGGTACAAAACTGAGCAACAAAATTACCTTAAAGAGGGTTTATGAATCACAAAAGAGAATTCTTTATGTACCTTGTTTCCATATGAAAGTAGCAACATTTGTGCATAAATGGCTTGCATCATTTTTTTATGAATTGGGCCTTAAGTGCTCATGATTGTCCTTGGTATTCAGTTTTTAGTCATTAAGTAGCGTTGAAACAACAGGAGGAGAAAAAAGGAAACATTTTGTACCTGTGGTACACACTTGGACAACACAGCTTTAAGAAAATAGCTACACTCTTATCCTTTTATATGTATAAATTATTCAGGGACAAAGACAAGTGTGAATTGATGAAAAGGCAAATAATATATTTCTGAAACATTAATAGTCGAAGCCATACTCAGGATAAAAAAAAAATTGCATTGATTTTCTTATTTGATTCACATGCACTCTCATATTTTGCCAATCTATATGGCTCCGTTGACAGAATTAGGTTGCTCCAGATGAAGAAAGGAATAACTCTCTTTCTAACTCTAGGTAATATGTCACTTCTCTTACCACATTACCTAATAATCACCACCAATGACTGAGGAAGAGGGGCATGACATATAGATTTTTTTTAAAGGTTGGTTTTTAGTGTTTTATTATTTTATACTGCACACAAAGGTAAAAGGTTCAAGACAAGAGAAATCTTTCTTTTGGACATTCGAAGAAATATATAAGAGAAAAATCGAAAGATTTCTCTCTCTATTGTAGGCTGAATTGGATCCTTCCAAATTCATATGTTGAAGCCCTAACCCCAGGACCTCAGAATGTGACTGTATTTGGAGATAGGGCCTCTAAAGAGGTGATTAAGTTAAAATGGGGTCATATGAGTGGACCCTAATCCAGTATAATCATGTCCTTATAAGAAGAGCTAAGGACACAGACACACACAGAAGGAAGATGATTTGAAGATAGGGGCAGAAGACAGCTATCCTCAAGCCAAGATAAAGGCCTCAGGAAAAGAAAAAAAACAAAACAAAACAAAACAAAACCTGCTGACATGTTGTTTTCAGATTTCTAGTCTCCACATTTGTGAGAAAATAAGTTTCTGTTGTTTAAGCCACTGAGTCTGTGGTATCTGTTATGACAGCCCTAGCAAACTAATATAGTTTCCAATTCCAGGTTATAAGGGTGACAGCTATAAATGAGCAAACATTTCCTCTGATCCCCTGAGGATAATAGAGGAGAATGAGCTGTGTGGTGGAACCTTGTACCACTGGTCTCTGTTGAACACAGAACACATTTCTTTCTAGAACTTCCTGAACTTTCAGTTTCTATGTTACAGATTCATAAAGCACTTACTCAAACCATGATCACTAATAATCATATTTAGATATATGGTCTGAGGTAAGCTTATTTCTATTTTTAGAGGTAGTGAAGCAAAGATCCAAATATCTTGTCTGAATTTAGTTAAAGCAGAGACCACCATGTTTGATACAACACCCTCCCCCACCCCACCCAGATCCCATTGCTTCCTTCATTGCCTAAAACATATTTCAGGAGTTGATTAAGTCCCTACACCTCCCAGGATCCTGACTGAAGCCTTTGCTGGAGGTTGAAAAACTATAACTGATATGTGTTATACACTCAATAGCTATTTGAAGAACTAACAAAGAAATGTTTCCTCTATCAAGAAGTTCTGAAATAATCAGAATGGAAGACACTTTTAAGAGTATATGGTGCCCATTTTCAATGATTACTAGAACATGATGCCATGTCCTGAAAAAAAAAAAAATTTCTCCTTTGCAGTTTGAAGTGACCTAACTTAGCTTTTTGATTCTATCTCCACACATAGTTACTGTTTCAATTTTATCATTTCTCTATATTGCCATCATGAAAGTATGTACAACCAATTCTCTATTATACTCTTTTCAATTCCTGATATCATTTTAAAATTTTCCTCTGAGATTATGCTGAGTGAAATAGGTCAAGGAGAGAGAGTCAATTATCATATGGTTTCACTTATTTGTGGAGCAGAAGAAATAACACGGAGGACATGGGGAGAAGGAGAGGAGAAGGAAGTTGGGAAAAATTAGAGGGGGAGACGAACCATGAGAGACTGTGGACTCTGAAAAACAATCTGAGGGTTTTGAAGGGGCAGGGGGTGGGAAGTTGGGTGTGCCTGGTGGCGGGAATTATGGAGGGTATGTATTGCGTGGAGCACTGGGTGTGGTTCATAAACAATGCATTCTGGTACACTGAAAAGAAATTAAAAAAATAAAAAATTAAAAAAAAAATTTTCCTCTGAATTCATTCAAGCAAAGAAGTAGGTGGTGAGAAACTAATGTCTTACTCTCTCAGCTGCATATATTACAGGAGTCTCCCAGAATTATGTCACATTATCTAGCAATGGAAAATCTAATGGTAGGATTTCAGTATTACAGGAAACCTATAGAGGAGTATTTCAACTTAAACTGCGGAGTTGGTTGCCAGTCTATGACATTTGGGGAGGAGCCACTGTGAACACCCAGTGGACTATACAGTATTGAAATTGTTGTTAAATTATGCCAGATTAAAAAAGTAAGAAAAGAAAAATGCACAAGCCAGGGGAAATAAACTATATGAAAACGAACATTTCGATTTTAATGATCTGATTAAAATTTAATAAGACTCATCAAAAAAGGGTGGACTTTCACCACAATCTTGGCAACTCAGGGCACAAGAAATAGAAAACAGTGGAGGTAAGACAATATCCTGGGGGTAGCAAAGATGAAAAGACATTAAAGATTCTGTAATGCATTTTTCACACATGTCTTAAATAATAGCTCACACACTGAAACTGAGTTTTGTTCTATTATGAAATCATTCAGAAAGGTGAGATCTGAAACCAGTGTTTCAGCTCTAGCTTACACCTAATAATATTTTAGCATTTTCATTTTTATTTTGTATTCACAATCTGGCTTCATTGCACACTAAATTGAATACTAATCTCGCATACTAACTTTATACTTTCGAACAACTGAGGGACCTGAGACCAGAGCAATAATAAGAATAATAATAACAATGAAAAGAAAAAGCTACAATCATTTACCTTTACAGATAATTTACTGTGGACCAAATGCTGTGCAAATTCTTCCAAATACATTGTCTCTTTGAATTTTCATAAACCTATAAAACTTATTAATATCCTTGTCTTACGTATGAGCACAACTGAGGATCAGAGAAGGAATTTCTTAAAGTCACGCAAATAATAAGCAGAACCATGATTTTGAACTAGATTATTTAATTCTAAATATAATGCATTTTCTCATTGCATGGAATGAGCCAATCAAATAGGTTTGGGGAAAGCATGGTACATGGCAAAAGCATTAGCTTATAAAATTAATGAAATAAATTAGTCATAACATTGATAACAATACCAGTTAATTAATCCAAATGTTCTGTGTAATTAGCTGATGAAGATTGAGGGCCTATGCTGAATTTCCCACACCTTATGTTGCTATCAAACTCAGCTCCATTTTGTTCTTTCAGGTTGACAACAAATAGATCTGCTCAACTTCAAACAGTAATTGTTTTAGGAGGAGTCTTTCTTTGTAGATAATTTTAATTGATATGCTTTCTATTAAAATGCCAATTAGACTTGATTTTTATCCTTTATTATTTAAAATAGGTACTGAATAATTTTGTTGCAGATATAAAACCGCAAACCTTTAATGAGGTAAATTGCTTACGGAGTTGCTGCTTAATTAGTTCAGTCTCTAGCTGTCATTCCTAATTAGATAACTAAATTTCCTACATTTAGAAAATATCACATTTAGTATAAACTTAACACTGACAGGCATTAGTTTAATATCCCATGGCTATATTTATGGATTCACTTATGAAAACTTGGCTTTGCACTTGTTTCACTCATATTTTAATTTCAACACATGTGATATGATTACTTTCATCTTTCTCTGTCCATTTATAGCTTATTCAGAATAATCTTTTGATATGATTGTTTTAAAAATGAAATAAAATTGATTGTTAGTGATTAAGTTTTTTTTTGTTGTTGTTCTTGTTTTTGTTTTTTGGTTTTGTTTATCATATAACCAAAAATCTTATAAAAATCTCTTACTTCAGAAAGAAGTGCAAAGAAGACTGCAGAGATGAATGTAGCCCACATTTTAGGTCTAAATGTAAAAGAGCTACATTAGGTTAAAAGCAACTCTTACTAGGAAATTTGGAAAAGGGATGCCCGGGTGGCTCAGTCATTAAATGTCTGCCTTCAGCTGAGGTCATGATCTCAGGGTCCTGGAATCCAGCCCCACATCAGGGTCCTTGCTCAGCAGGGAGTCTGCTTCTCCCTCTGCCTGCTGCTCCCCCTGCCTGTGTACTCTCTCTCGCTTTCTCTCTCTCTCTGACAAATAAATAAAAAAAATCTGTTAAAAAAAAAATATATATATATATATATTTCATATATATATGAAAGGTAAAGTTATAAATGAACTAGAATAATTGTATTTATTTATGGTTTCCCAAAGGCACATACATTGGGCAATTTCACAATACATGATGTACATATTAAGGAATATTCAAAGGCCACAGGAAAAATAAAACATCAGGGTGATTGCTTCAGCAGATTCTGCATCTAGGACTTCTCTAGGCGTGTGGCCAGACTACATTTCCCAAACTCCCTGGCATCTAAAAGGAGCCAAGTAGCCAGTCCTCCTGAAAGGGTTTAGGTGGCGGCAGTGATTTGGATCACTTCCTGCCTGACATAGTTAACATCCATTCTCCTTGTTCTCGCTCTCCTCCTGATGCAGAAGATTCAGAGAAGAGCCATGACAGTTCAGAAGATGGCAAGAGGTGAATTTCTGCACGACTTTCTGATGTGAAAAATGAACCCCCTGCCACTTCCACGGTCGCACTCCCACTGACTTCATGGACTGTGTAGGAGGGAGAAATACACCTTTATTTAAGTGTGAGATTGATTTATTGGAGCTGTTAGCCTATTCTGAGTTATAATAGCAAGTTTATAGGAAGAACATTGCAAAGACCAGTCAGTAACAAACAGACCATATAGACCATTCAGGTTAAATGAAGCAACTCTACAGAAAAGTGAAAAAACGAAAACGAAACAAAGACCTGAAGTAAACACCACAATGAGGAACTATAAACCAAGTCACCAGTATACGCTGTATACGCTGTCTCTTGAAAGACACCTGCAGATAGTGTCTTAGAGATGATGTCAAAAGCTAAAATCAAGTACGCCAAATCCACTGTAAAAGTTACACATGTAAGGATCTCACATGAAGGAAGACATGTAAATTCTTTTTTACTATTCTTTCTTTTTTACTATTCTAACAAGTGTATACTAATGCTACAGAGCCCAAGATAAATGGGTACATTTAAGTTCAGATTACAGTGAAAAACACCTTCTTTGCTACTCACCTGCTTACTGCCATCCCTTTTCTTCATCAATTTCCCAGATAAAATTAGTAATAAAAAAATTTTATGGTGGAAAAACCTGCAACATTATGAGAAAAATAGAACCATGGGAACAGAAAGAGGAGCAAAAATTTTAAGCCATATTTTTATGCTCATATAAATAAAACGGGTCACACTTTGGGTATGCCTCCAGTATACCTGCACGTCTGATATTAGGACTAACCAGTGCAGTAGGAATTTCATCTCTGTGTCCTCTTCAGGATCTTCAGTTCCATGCTTCGACAAGACCCTCTGGATGTGTTGGTTTTGTTTTAGTTAATACTTTTTGTCCCCTTTTTTCCTGTATGGCTTCCTGTAAAAATCAGCAGTGTCTTTCTAATGATCTGACACATTTCCTCCTGCTTCCCATTATCTACCCAGTGTCCTCGGACGCAGATAACTCAAATGTTTGAGACGGAGTGGTAGAGTCAGACACCATCCTGGGTAGTCTTCATTTCTAAACCCCATTTCATCAAACGCATGGTTTTAACTTGCCTATAATAAATTTGCACCTCCCTTCCTTCTTACAGAGTGCCCACAAGCATATTGAAAGTCCAGACTTTCTCTCCTCCATCTTTCGTTATGCATTTCAAGGGTATTTGCTTTACTTAAGGTTTCTCTTGGACTCTAGACTTAAGCTCTACATTCTTAACCATCATAACTCTGAAAATGAAAATCTTAAGACTGATTAAAGAATAAAAACATATATGAGGTTGAATTGTGTTAGTATCTATGAGGGTACACAATATCTGAAGGGGTGATGATTGTACACTAAGTAAATATTTATTTTAAATTAAGACATGCTAAATTAATATGTTTATGCCTTTTTATTCTTTCATGGGTTTTTTATTACAAAAATAATTTGTCATAATTTAAGATAAATTACACATTCGTTAAAGATTTTTCTTACAAAAAATTATGAACAATTAATAAAATGTTAGTGAGTCTCTTTGTTTGACATTTTCTTTATGTTAGGAATCTCCCACCAAATGTAAATATACCTTTAAATGGGAGCAGGAAATTTTTACCTAACATTGTGTTTGTACCCAGCAGTCAAAGCTATCAGAATAAAATATGGTAGAATGTTCTATTGACCAATTGTGAACAAAGATAACATTGAAATAACTGGACCTATCATAGTGTGAAATAACAAACCATGTCAAAAAGCAAAACCAAACCAAACCAGAGTATTCTTCCTGGCCACTATCTTATTTTGTGATTTGGAAACATTATTCCTACTTACCACAGACTTTAAAAGATTAAAAATGTAATCACTTAATTTTTTCATCTTTGCTTCTCTGTCACTTATTTACCTACAGAAAAAAATGTTTGCCTATCCCATATTGGTATGGAAATATAATTAAGGATGGATAAGATCTGCAACATGTGTTATAATGTATAGCTTATAAATTAAACAGTAATTTTGTTTAAGGATTTTAAATATGAGTCCTTTGATTTCAGATTGCATAGTATCCTTATTTAATCTGTTTAAGGGGAAAGAGTATAGTAAAGTTTTCTTTCAGGGTTAAGATTGAAAGTCTCCAGAGGAAGAAGTTTTATACACTCTTGTAGTCCTCATTCTATAATATCATAATAACTAAAATTAATATGTAACCAAAATTAGATTAAAATGAGAGAAAAGAGAAAAAAAATATAATACAAAGCCAGATGATGTAATAAAACACTAGATAAAGCAAAGATGTTCTTCCTCCTGAATTACTTTAGCTATTTAACTCTCACCTTTCACTTGTCCTTAAAGTAAATATAGGAATATTCTTAATATAATGGAAATTTATGTCATTTATTTTTCTTAATCCAATTCCAAACTGAAGGAAATTTTCAAAATTCTTTGGCATGCATTGTTTTGCAATGAATATGCAGAAAGTCAAAACCAGAATTTAACTCTGCTTTTTCTGATAAAGCAAAGTCTTTGGCAACCTTTGCATATTGCCTTTGTTCCTAAGGACTTCATTCTTAATAATTAATCCTTTTGTGAAACTGGCTCCCTTCTGCAATCACATCAGGATGACCACCCTCTGTACCACTCTGAAACATCTTTAGATTCAGAATGATAGATTATGCCCAGGAAATACATTCATCATGTCCATGCCAATCATTAGTACGATGAAAGGACTAACATCTCTAACTCAGAAAGTAAAGTTTTTATCATAAAACTAACACGTATATAGTTATATTTTCCTCCAAAAAATACTAAATAAATAAAGTCAGGATTATTTAGTAAACACTCAAAGAAATGAGTTATATTCTCAAATTGACTTTTTTATGGACAATAACAAACCAAATTACAGTTGTAAAAAAGAGGAAAAAATAAACATGTGATTGAGGAAGGAAAAAAATTTTGATTAAGTTAACAGCATTTGCTTTACCAGATATTTGAGATTTTTTAAAAAATAAGAAAATAACAGTTCTTAGAATTTCATACACATCATCTTTATAGTAACATTTACTTTAAAATTTTGTGTGAAACTGCCACAATTTGGCATCATGACCACTGCTTGTCAGAGTCTATTCCAAGACCAACCACTTACACCTGGTTCACATAAGAGAAAATACATCAATCTTGGGTGTTTCTTCCCCCTGGTGTTGTGTTTCCTTTTCTTAAAGATGGATCTCCTCCTCAGTAAGTAGATTGACTTTATTGAAACAATGAGTACTCAGTGGACCTCAGATTTTCATACAAGCATTGAAAGTCAAAACGTAATATTACAAAGAACTAAAATCATCTGATGATTTTAAGATCAAATTTATTTAAGAGAGAACTAAACAAAAACATACAGCTCTTTCATTTTTAATAATTATCACAATAATAATTTCCTCACATGTCTGGGTGACTTTTTCCAAGAACTTTATGAAATCTATGTGCAAAAGGCAACAACATAAGTTAGACTATGGTTTACATAAAAATACCTACATAATGTACACAAAAATACCTAAAGTTTTTCTTAAAAAGTTAATGCTAGTGCAAATTACTGATAGTTGTTTAATACATAATAAAAATAACCAAGTCCTAATGCACTGGTATCAGATTTTTTATTATATTCTCTACTAGATGAGTATGATTAACTATCCAATTTTCAACTTCCAAAGACCACATAGGATTAAAGAGCTGCAAATCAATTGACTTACTGCAATTTAAAGTTTCACTTTTTTTTAAAACTTTCGGTTTTATTTATTTTTAAAATATTGTCATTCTTACATTTTTTGGAAAACACTATATAATTAAAATGTTCACATTTCAAAAGGAGAATAATTTTATTTGTTAATAATCATTTTGCTAGGAACTATTATGGTTCTAAATATTCTTGGACATAATTTGGCAATTTTTGCAAAAAAAAAAGGTTATCAGGTGAATAATGAATATTTGTGATAATTTACTAGCTATTTTTCTTCTGTACAATTTTTTATTAAAAAGAAGTATACATTTGACAGTGTCAAAATACCCCTGTATGTTTAACGTGTATAAACAACTTTTTATATATGTGTCTAACATATATGCTCCATATTAAATAACTTGCCATTTCAGTTAAATGTGAAAAAAAAAGTGCATTGTTACTTTGAAAAGAAACTGTGCATGAAAACAAGCTACAAAATGATATATGCCATGTTAAGAGTCATTAGATGGGGGCCATGTGATTGTGGAAAATACTTGTTTTCATCTTTGCTTCTTTGTATTTCAGTGTCAATGTTTCTTGTATTTTGAGAACAGGTCCTGGAGAAACATTAAACACAGCACATCAGGATGCTGAAAGAGTGTTTAAAAGGCGATGAGTAATAATTTGACAACATATGGATGAGAAGCAGGTGACTTTTCCAGGGCAATCAGGCCTCTTTTGCCCATGAACTGCAGGAAGTAAGCTGGGCAGAATGCTAAAGAGAAGATAGAATCAGGGCACAGTTTTAGTGAGAAAGCAGCAGTTGGGAAAGGGCTCCCTTGAGATAAACCATGAGGTTTTACATGGATAACTTATGAGGTAACAGGGTTTGGTCTAAAGGGCTATGAATAATATGCCATGGTGGAAATGTTTAATAACATTGTACTTTCACCTTGGGAGGCTATAACTTGAGGATTTTTATTGTAGTTGGGATAATGATTGTTTCATCCTATTTTATGGATATTATTTATCTGTTTCCCCCTGTGTGTGGTCAAAAGCCTGTACAGGAATGTATCACACTTGAACCTATACATATTCTTAATGGGGTTAAATGTGATGGGTAAAGAATGGCAAGGTGAAATATACTTTTTGGTTTCTTAAATTACTTAAATGAGTATTTGATAGAGCAATTCCACGAAATCACAGCTATGAATTACAGACCAAGTTTCTTAATTTCGACAAAAATTTTATATAGATTTACTATAAAATAAAAATTAGAAGGTGAAAATAATAGTAATGTCCCACATTTCTATAACATGTTATTTTGTTTTCCATAACAAAATCTAACTTAAGAAGTTAATAATATCTGTAAGGTATTTATAAAATGAACTCTTTATGCTCTGATAAATACTCTTTTCTTCCATCCTTAGTTTTAGAGGAATAGTTCAGAAATTAGTGCAAAAAATACTGTAAAATGTGCACATATTATGTATATTTAAAATGTTGTCAGCTCTGTGTAAACCACTGCAACATAAAATGACCATGACAAGACTTAAGGTAAATTGTTGGTCTGGAGTAAAGGCTATTTTGAGTTCCGCAAATATGTACCGTGTGTCTGAGCTCAACTTTTGATCTACTTTTTCTATACAAGTTGTATTTAACATCTTTGATCTCCAAGTTAGTGATCTAATCCGCTGTATAACTTAGCTTTTATTGATCTGTTCTCATGCTAAGCAAATCAAGTCTCACTTTTATGGGGTAGATTGAAAAAGATAGTAAAACTGCCTCTGAGACAGCAGTTTAAATCTGTGCAATAACAGTGAAAGCAAGAGATAAGACTTTTATTACACTGCCAAACTTCACGTGAACTCCAAATGTCATTAAATAGGTATGTGTCATTTGCCACAGATATTTATTTTACTAGAGAGCACGGTTACCACCCATTTGGAGGCAATGTGGTGTATTTTCTACTGACATAGACTATATTGCTTGTCCAGGTACCTACATTTATACTGACTTTCGGTGCATAACATAGCATCCTTTCTGAATAAATTATTTATTCTGATTGAGCACTGTCTGCATTTCCTGGTTTTTCTTTCCTTTTAATGTAATATCAAGAGCAACAGCGTCGAGGTTTATGTTGGGTTGCCTTTGTAATGTTTGATTTTTAAAAACAGGTTCAAGGGAACAAAAAGCCAATAATATAAATTGACTACCTTCGGTTGTCCCTGTAATATTGCTGCTGTTCCAAGTGATAGTTTATCAGAAACTGGAAGAAGGTGATGCAAACGTTGAAGCTCAACAAACTAATATTGACAAATTGTCACTTGCACTCTAAGGGACATTTTCTGTTAGAGCTGGATCTAAGAATTCAGAATATGGGAGCAGAAATAGTGATAGTTTGAAGATATGGTGGACTGTAATAATTGAAACAAAGACTTATTTGAATAGCATTTTTTGTCCCTATTTATGAGTATACTCTAAAAAATTATAATACAGTATTAACAAATTATATTACACCATCATAAAGTGGTACCTGTTATTACATGGTATGTAGAACACACAGAAAATTGCAGAAAAGAACATAACTTCTACCACAATTCCAAAATTCTGAGAAAATCACCTTTAGAATTTTAATGTTTCAATTTCTGTTACTTTTCTACAAAGTTTTTAAATTAAAATTATTGAATTAGTAAAATGTCAAAAATCGTTTCAGTTTTTTAGTTTAATATATACTTCTTTAGACATACATATAAGGCTTTAGGATACCCTATCATACAGACACTATAATTTACTTCATCACTTACTTAATGTTGACCATTATCTTTTGTTTCAAGAGAAATACTGTTATAAACACTATTGTGCCAACTCTAACTTTCCTTCAAGTTTTTGTTTGTTTGTTTTGCTTTTTTACCTTAGCTCAGATTTTTTAAATGTGTATACATTTTGATACATTTTTAAAATGTGTATACATTTTGATACATTTTGCCAAATTTCTTTTAGAAAAGTGATGTTAATACCTTTAGTCTCTTGCCCACCCGATTCTACCTTCCTGGTAGTCCACATAATTGATTAAGCCTCCCTTGACCTGATAAACAGAGGGAAGTAATTTATTTTCAAGTTAACATTTTTTCATTAATATCAAGCCGAATATGTTTCATATGCTCATTAGTTACTTTTATTTTTTTGTGTGGGAACTTTTTTGTTATCTACTAAAATCTCAGTATCATAACAATTTTGGTAGTTACATTTATTTTAAGAATTTTTATTGTAGGGGTGCCTGGGTGGCTAAGTCAGTTAAACATCTGCCTTTGGCTCAGATTATGATCCCAAGATCCTGGGATCCAGCCAGGCATCAAGCTCCTTGCTCAGTAGGGAGCCTGCTTCTTCCTCTCCCTCTGCAGCTCTTCTTGCTTGTGCTTTCTTGCATGCTTTCTCTCTCTCTCTCTCCCT
The DNA here is from genome assembly GCF_963455335.1 of Martes martes. Lineage (NCBI taxonomy): Eukaryota > Metazoa > Chordata > Mammalia > Carnivora > Mustelidae > Martes > Martes martes. The sequence goes on along the minus strand of NC_137892.1, from coordinate 128,695,392 downwards.
GTCTGGCTCTCTGTCAAATAAATAAATAAAATCTTTGAAAAAAAATAATTTTCAACGTATTCTCTAATATGTTTCAACTACGTTTTACATTTTTATGCTTGCCATTAATTTTAGTCATGTTTATGCTTGATGACCAGAAGTTTAAATATCCATATTTGTAATGAACAATATGATGTTTCCTTTTGTTTTAACAGTCAAGCTCAGCAAGTGCTTTTACATCCTGAAAGCAAAGGATGTTATATTTTTCTAGATTTTATGCTTTGTTTTTCCCCCTTAAGTTATCTGTGATTCCAGTTTATTTTGTTGTGTTGTAAGAGGTATGGATTCAAACTACTTTGGATATTCAAAGAGCTGACCAATTTCCTGGTGCTATTTATTAAATAAGAGTATTAACAGCAACTCAGTTATAACTATGGTCAACATATCATTTGTACATCAGTTTTTTATTTATTATTATGTAATATAATTCCCATTACCTATGGTCTTCAAAACCATCTTTGTTTAAAATTTTTTAAAGATTTTATTTATATATTTGAGAAAGAGAGAGCATGAGCAGGGGGAAAAGGAGAAGCAGACTCCCCACAGAGCAGAGAACCCAATGCGGGACTTGATCCCATGACCCCGGGTTCATGACCTGAACCCAAGGCAGACACTTAACTGACTGAGCCACCCAGGTACCCAAGCTCTTAGAGATTTTTTATTTTTTATGTCTTTTTAATTATATATTTGATGTAATTATTTATATAAGTTAGTTACTAATTTGGATTATAATAAGTATTATATATATCTTTCTTTTTATCTTGATTAATTCATATAGATGTGTTCATTTTTGCAATGCCAAATCTATTCACCATTCTTTTAAATGGACTATGTCATATTTGCCAAAAAAGATTTGGTAGATATGTACTTTTGTTTTCTATCTATATTTTATAGCTTGGATTTTTTTTATTTTAAAATATTTTTACTGTTAAAAATAAAAGTCAGTTCTGAAACAAATTTTTGATAATGAAATTTAAAAATTTTCTAAGTTCTTTGATATGAAAATAATAATTTTATTTAATCTTTGTTATTAGTTTGATGGCAACAAGTGCTGAGAACTCTAATTCAGGAAAACAATGTTTTTACTTAAAAACTATGTTATATCCAACTCAGTGCAGCTTAAAATTTTTAAAAATTAATTTATAGCTCACATAGCTAAATAGTCTAAAGGAATGAACTTGGACCCATAGCTGGATCTAACATTTAAATAAGGTTAGTGTCTAGCTTTTGTGGGACCTCTGGGCTCTGATATTCTCTTGCTATATTCCCAAGCCACATGGCCACCCTAGACTGATAATTAGCTCAAAAGAAAATGGTGCTCCTACTGGGAAGCCTGAGTGGAAGTGCCTACCTCTGTCCTACAGAAGACAGATCACCCAATCCTAGCCTCAAAGGGGTGGGGCAGGTCCAATAAGGAAGAGATATAGAATCCGCAAAATGAAGAATGTCTGCTTCTATACAATTGCATTTCTACAAGAGTCTTTGAGGTAAATATTTCTTTTGTCTCAAGTTGGTGACAAAATCATTGGATAAGTTCCACCACACTGATGTGTCACTGGAAATAAAATTCAAATTCAAGAGTCAGGGGCGACTGTGTGGCTCAGTGGGTTAAGCCTCTGCCTTTGGCTGGGATCATGATCTCAGGGTCCTGGATCAAGCCCCGCATTGGGCTCTCTGCTCAGCACGGAGCCTGCTTCCCCCTCTCTCTGCCTGCCTCTCTGCCTGCTTGTGATCTCTGTCAAATAAATAAATAAATAAAATCTTTTTAAAAAAACATTCAAGAGTTGGGGCGCCTGGGTGGCTCAGTGGGTTAAAGCCTCTGCCTTCGGCTCAGGTCATGATCTCAGGGTCCTGGGATCGAGCCCCGCATCGGGCTCTCTGCTCAGCGGGGAACCTGCTTCCTCCTCTTTCTCTGCCTGCCTCTCTGCCTACCTGTGATCTCTCTCTCTGTCAAATAAATAATAAATAAAATATTAAAAAAAAAAAAAACATTCAAGAGTCAATTTTAATATTGAGCAGAAGTCAACTTCAAATTTTTGTGGTGTTTCTACTTACCTGACATTTCTGCTCGCCAATAAATTGGTAGAGCTTTACTATATCAGAAATACTTTATTCTGCATAGGAAGTTCAAGAGAAGAAGCTTTTGCTGAATAACTTGTGGTTTATCAGTAATGTCTATAATGTTAAGTATAGGGTCATAAGGTCTTGAAATGTATCCCTTTTTATATTCAAAAATATCTGCAAAGTAAGCTAACCTAAATAATTTCTCCCTATTGAAGAAAGACTTCTTTGTTCTGAAAAACAAAAAAAACTTCACACTTAATCAAAATAATTTTATCCTTATTTTTGTGAAGAAAATAATCTCCTATTAATATAAAATAATTGTAAAAATTGAAATTCTTATTTGGTTAACCTACCATATATATAACCAAGGAAAATGGGGAGCTGGTCAAACAGAGGAATAGCACTTGTTGATGAAAAATGGAATTGCAGTCAATTACCCCATAACCTTCCTGCTTCAAAATATGGAAGATGTTGGAAATGCTAGAAGTAGATGGTGCCATTTGACAGAGGTATTTCTTTGGTATTATTGCTGATTGTTAAAATAATCCATAATTCTTCCCACTTCCATAAAGAAGCAAAATCCATTTTTCCATTCCCTGAATCTGGGTTCGCCATAAAACTTGTTTTGGCCAAAGGGATTAGCTAAGCGAACAGAGGTTTGAAAAGCATCTGTCCATTGGGACCTTTACTTTTGCTCTTCAAACCCTGCTGCCGCTATGTGCACGAGTTCTGGCTAGCCTGCTGGAGCATGAGAGATACGTGGCCCAGTTACACCTATCACCCCAGCCAGCAGCTGGACTTCTTCCAGACGTGTAAGTAAGGCCATCTTGGACTACCCAAATACTAGCTGAGCTGCCAGCAGACAGTAGACACATGAGAAAGCCCAGCTGAGATGAGCTTAGTACAGCCCTGATCAGCACAACCACCCAGTTATCTTACAGATGCACAAGCAACAAATGTTAGAAGTTTTAGGTCACTAAGTTATGAATGATTGTTTTTATGCACTATTAGATAACTGATAGAACTCACCTTGTTTTAAGTAGCAAACCAGAGAGATTGTTTCAAGGGGAAATGGAATGATTTTTTTCAATCATGAACTACTTTTGCTCAATTACTGAATAAGCCACCCTGCAACAAAACTCTAGGACAAGAGCCTTTCAATGGAATAAATTCCATTTCAGCCTCCATTAGAAAAGTCTTGGCCACATAAATAATCCACACTTTCTCATGGATAGAACCCAATCACTCTTTCTTCTGAATTTCCAAATGTTATTTGCCTTACAAAGCATCACTGAGAATTTTGGTTCTTTTGTGTTTAGTAATGCAAGTTAAGGACATAAGAATTTAGTCTTATCTTTTCTTTGACATTTTCCAACTTAAGTTAGGTGACTTTAAACAAATACTAGAGGTCGGTAATTATTGATAAGTTAGATCTTCTTTTATTCTTATAATAGAAAAGTATTCTAAATATCAAAGCAGAGACAGTGGTCACTTGCATGATATATATGATGAGTCTCATGCCACCTTATATTTCTTTGAAAGGAAACAGTAAAACTTTATTTGTATAATGTGACATGAATTGTTTTTAAAAGACAATTTTCTAAAAAAAAACAAACAAACAAAAAAAAAATAAAAGACAATTTTCTAAGTAAACAAGAAGTGTATTTAGGAAAAAAAGGATTCTCCTTTCAGTTTTTCTTTTTTTTTAACAGCCAGTTCATAGATGCTATGACATTCAGCCATGGGTCACAGTTAATAAACCTATACTCAAGACTTACTATTAAATAAAATGTTAATAGTAAATTTAAAATACTTCCTATCATAAAAAATCAGGGGTAATTGAATTTAATATCAGTTGTCCTTTAGAAATCTTGTGAGAGGATAATATAGTATTTCACATATTATGTTTTTTTAAATTACTCTATTTCTAAGTAGCCAACCATGCTTAAAATCTGGAATTGGATTTCCTGACTTATGGCAAAATATGTTTTGAAATATCAGATAACATTAGTAGTATTTTAATTATTTTCCAATATGATGATTTCAAGTTAGAAACACACACTTATGTATATAGGTATACCTATGTATGCATGTGTGTATAGGTATGAATATGTACATATACATACAGATATATACTAGATATGCATATAGCTATCTTAAAACCTTTATATGCTCAAGGCAATATTTGCTCAGTGAAATGAATCAGTTTTCCTTCATTTCCTACTGGCTGGAAAAATTTTTAACCATTTCACTTATCTGTTTTTGTTTTTGTTTTTTTTTACTTCACAAGTGGCACCATTTAGAAATAACTGCAGATGCATTTTTCCAATTGTTCTATCTATGGCAACGATGGAATGCATTTATTTTTTGTAATTATTGAAGTTTTTAATAAAGTTTTTTAAATTTTTTTATTATGTTATGTTAGTCGCCATACAGTACGTCATTAGTTTTTGACATAGTGTTCCATGATTCATTGTTTACATATGCTCCATGCAATACCTGCCCTCCTTAATACCCATCACTAGGCTCATCCATCCCCCATCCCACTCCCCTGTAAAACCCTCAGTTTGACTCCCGAAGTCCATAGTCTCTCATGGTTCATCTCCCTCTCTGATTTTTCCCCCCTCTTATTCCCCTTCCTTCTCCTAATGTCCTCCATGCTATTCCTTATGTGCCACAAATAAGTGAAACCATATGATAATTGTCTTTCTCTGTTTGACTTATTGCGTTTAGCATAATCTCTTCCAGTTCCATCCATGTTTATGCAAAAGTTGGGTATTCATCCTTTCTGACGGCTGAGTAATATTCCATAGTACGCCACGGCCACTTTGGAAAGTCGTGTGGAGCTTCCTCAAAAAGTTAAAAATAGAGCTACCCTGTGACACAGCAATTGTACTACTGGGTATTTACCTCAAAGATACAGATGTAGTGAAAAAAAGGCCATATGCACCCCAATGTTCATAGCAGCAACGTCCACAATAGCCAGACTGTGGAAGAAGCCAAGGTGCCCTTTGACAGATGAGTGGATAAAGAAGATGTGGTCCACAGTTATTGAAGTTTTAAAATTTATCAGCATATATTTTCCAAGATTAGAGAATTTTCTAATATTTATCACTGCATTATAAATATTACATTTTCTCTCATATCTAATTTATTTTAAAATTTAAGTTAGTTACAGGTTTCTCTAATTCTATGTGTGTAAATTTGTATCTACAGATATTTCAGATATTTTTATGTTACTTGCCTATCATTCTACAGATTTATTGGCTTAAGTTTATATTCATTTATTCCGCTAGAATTCCCCCTCCCCACTTTTCCACTCTTTTTCTTTTTTGTAGATATGTCTTTCTTTTTTTTTTTTGTAGATATGTCTTTTTTTCTTTAGAATTCCTTTGTTCTTTTTCCTAACAGTATAAGTTCAATACTTTACTTCATTATTTTCTCTTTTTCCAGTAGAGAAAACATTGTTGCCTGTGACTTTACCACTTCTGAAAGGACACCACACTAGAAAGAATCAACCCATCTGCTGTGCCTAGTGCATTTCCCCCCTTGTCAGAAATATTATTAGCCTTTTGTTTTTAAATCACATATTTGTTTTAGATTTTCAAACACCGAAAAACCTTTTTTTGACTTACTTGTACTCTTCAGTATTTGAGTCATTTCCTTTATTTTAGGATACATTCCGCATTTTTTCCTATTATAAACAATAAAATTACATGAGCTAGAAATAATAGCAACATTGCAACATTATCATACACTATCATCTTGACCTATATTGGGTAATTTAATAACTGCAGTCTTATAAGGTAGAGAGCAGAAACTCGAAAGAATGGAAAAGAAGATAGGTAAATTTTGGAGAGGTTAAGAAAATGATATATAGAAGTTTGTTACACACATTACATGCTTATGAAATATACAGAGGAAAGAGACTTTTATACCTAATAAGTGAAAAAAAAACCTAGAAAAGCAATGTGTATACTAATGAATAAGTTCACTCATTTTACAATTTTGTATATTTTGCAAGCCAATAAACCTGCGTTCTAGGTTATGCTATAAGGGAATGGTGATGTGACAATGGCCTCCCAACTGTAGAACATCTTACTGCAGTCTAAGGCCATAAAAGGATAGATAAAATATTAATGGATTAGTATTAATATGCTTACCAAGTATTTATTTTATGATTTACCCACTCATTTATTCTCATAGCAAAACCATACATTAAAATGGTCAATAAAGTTTTATATATCTCAAGAGTAAGACTACTGGAAGTGACTTATCTGGGTATCCACAGTGTAAAGGAAAATCTTCCCAACAGTTGAATGCACAAATTATTCTTTGGTTCTTCCTGCCACTATTGGATCACCAATAAAAGCGTGTGGCAACACTAGGTCTAGTTACTTTTATTAATCCATCATAAAGCACTTTCAGGGTTTCTGAATCTTGACAAAGCATTTAAAAGTCACAAAATTAATTGGCTTTCATGCTTGTTAAAGCAAATATTGTGTATCTTTTTTCCTAAAGATTTATTTATTTATGAGAGAGAGAACATGCTGAGAGGGAGGAGGAGCAGAGGAAAAGGGAGACAAGCAGGGTCCCCGCTGAGCAGAGCCCGAAATGGGGCTCCATCCCAGACCCTGAGATCATGACCTGAGCTGAAATCAGGAGTTGGACGCTCAACCAGCTGAGCCACCCAGGCGCCCCTATATTGTGTATCTTAAGCCCCTACAAGCAGTCTGTCTCCTGTAATTACTAGAATAACAAATGTGCAGTTGTGGCAAAACAGACAGCAGAAATTAAGAGAAAAATGAAAATATTTTATTTCAATAGTGAAATGGAGTTTCATTTCAAGCTTATAAAGGCTAATGAAAGTGGCAGGTTTTAGTTTATAATAATGCTTTGGTTAGATCAATGTAGCCATTTTAATTTTAAGGACACTTTAAGGGCTTTAATGAATTAATTTCAAATCCATCCTGAGAAGTATAGAATTCTCATCTCTATTTCAAAGGGGGTGATAGAATGCAATTATTTCTGAATCAGACTTAACTGTGGGATTTTCTCAAAATTCAGTATATTCATTTATTTCTCTATAAAACTCTCTATAAAACTTTTCCCCCATCATCTCCAGAAAAGAGTTATGCCAGGAATTATGGGATTCAGCACAGTCTGCTTGTCTCTCTCCCTCTGCTCCTGCCTCTGCTCATGCCCCTTCCCGCTCTCTCAAATAAATAAATAAAATCTTTAAAAAAATAAAATAAAATTTGTCTTCTACATGTTGAAACAGTAAATCTCAAGTCATTTTTGAGCAAATATCAAGGCAATCTCTCCAGCATTTGCCTCATTTGTGGGTAAATTGCCAATAATTTCAACCAAATGATTTCATTCTGATAATAGCATATTTTTACATTCAACGGTCAAAGATCCTATTCACAGAGTTGTATATGTTTTCTCCCTTTCCTTAAATGTAAACTCCTTGAGAACTGACTCCATATGTTCAGCCAGCTGCTAGGTTCTCAGTACCTTGACCACTGTCTGGCACTTAGTAGGTATTCAGTAAATAGTGAATGCATGTGTGGGGTGCCTGGGTGGCTCAGTGGTTAGGTCTTTGCCTTAGGCTCAGGTCATGATCTCAGGGTCCTGGGATCGAGCCCCGCATCGGGCTCTCTGCTCGGCAGGGAGCCTGCTTCTCTGCCTGCATCTCTGCCTGCTTGTGATCTCTGTCTGTCAAATAAATGAGTAAAATCTTTAAAAAAAAGAAAAATAGTGAATGCATGTGCAAATGCATGAAGGTATTTCTCAATTTTCATAGGCATACTTTATTTGTTTTTTAATTTTTATTTCTGAAGGGGTTTTTTTGAAAAGAGTAATAACTCAAAACTTAAGTGCCATTCTGAGAATTGCTTTGTTGAAAACAGGAGTAAGAACATCAAGTAGAGGAAATCCATACTTTTTATAATGTTTCACAAACCTAATATTAAGTGGTAAACATATTTTGAAAACTTTGTTTTATTAGGACTATTAGAAAGTATCTCAATTCCTTCAATATCTGCTGTTTTAGTCTAGATTACATTAGATGGTATTCCTGTATTAATATTTAGAAAGTAGAATTGTTTACCCCTTAATGGCATTTCAGTAACTTCCAAATCATGAAGATATGCATATGCATTGTGTGTGTGTGTGTGTGTGTGTGTGTGTGTGTATAAATGAAACTGCTGAGGGACTTTAATAAAAATTATTTTCAATTACAAAGTCAGGGAAAATTTATATTACATCATTTTCCAGAAATGACACTGATTTAGCTGTGTATTCTCTTGAAAGCAACACATACTATTTAAATATTAAAGAGGAAAAACCAGAAGAGAAAAAAAAAATGGACTCAATAGTTGTGTGGAAGAAAAATCATCACATTTAATATGTAGGTATATTTATTTCATCACTACAAATGTTAACATTTACAGGAATGGTTTGTGTATTTTTCAAAGTTTTGCTCAGCTTAAATCCTATAAATCAAGGGGGGATTAACAGCAGGACATGATAAAGCAGCCAAGATAAAACTGAAATTACTATAGCTTATACTTTACGTTTCACCACCATGGTCCCATTTTATGAATCTCATCTAGATCAAGGAAATGAGAAGCTTTGAAGGGACTTTTGAGTTGACTTAGCTTTACCCTTAAAATACTTTTTTAAATGAGATTACTGAAGCCCAGAGTTCATGTAACATGTCAAAATAACACAGTTAGGATCTTCTGATTTTATTCAGCATCTTCAGTTTATATTAAATTATATCATGAATATATATATACACACATATATATATGTGTATGCATACATATACATATATATATCCTAGAGTCCAAATATTATTTTAAAATAAATAAGTCTAAATACATAATAAAACATATAAAAATGGATTTGCTGATGAACAGAAATGATAAATCAATACATACTTGAAATATTTTTCTTCCAATATGCCAAATCTGAATAAAATGATCTCTACCATAAGTAGTTGACCTCTTTTCAGTAGACTCATTAAAATCATTGTTTATCCTATGGCAATAGAGGGAAGAGAAGAAGACACGGATCTAGAATAGCGAAAGGGCTCTGGGAAAAGTCCCTTTGCTTAAAAAAAATCCTCCTTTAAATACTCTAATCATATTGATAACCTCCTCAATTTCATTATAGGAACCCTAAAAAGTATAAACCTATCTGCAATCTCTATATGAAGGAAAATCTTATTTATTTACTTATTTATTTAGCCGAGAACCTAATCTCCTTTGGGGAGGGACAGTGTGGAAAGTGAACTAGAAGAGTGGAAGGAAAGGATCATTTAAGGCAAAGAGTTATCCTCCCCGTGGGAGCAGAACCGAATGGTGCACCCCAGTTGGGTACTTGAAAGTGACACGCAAAGGCAAGTCTCAGGGTTTGGGAGAGGTTGTTTACAGCTGTATTTAATTCAGAGACTTCATGAGCAGGTAGCTGAGATGATTTTGCTTGGCCTCCAGAGGAAAACACTCCATAAAGTCCACCAACCTTGTGAAGCAAAGTGCTGGGAGGCTTCTCAGAGAAATAATATTTTTCATGAAGCGATATGATAAGGCTCACTTAAAAATTCTGACCAATTTGTAACCAAGAGACAATAACTTCTGCCACTTCAAATTCCTGATTTTACTGAATTGGGATTTGTATTGTCTAGTATGCACCATTCAAGGTGTTACCTAGAGAAATCTATCCTGATTTTCTATTACTAGAAATTATTTATTGATGATTTTCTATCACTAGAAATTATTTATTCCCTTCAAGATGGCATAGTATTTGATTTAAACATCCACCATGTCATGTAGCTTTAAAAGGACTCCCAAAGAGCATAGATAGGAACTCAGACTTTATTTAGGATATTGAGAGTAATAGTCCAAAATGAATAAACTTCACCAACTCATTCATAAATACCAAGTGATTACTACATGGTATATGCCAGTACTATAGGTTTTGTGGGAAGTGTTATAAAGCATCTAAGATATACTCTCTAAAGACTCTCACAATCTAGTTTAGACAAAAGGACATGCAATCCCAGTAACATGTATACACATTAGGTTCTAAAATATCTTAACATGTGGTCTCCAGCTAACTCATGTGCTAGTGAAGCATGTGGAATTTGGTCAGAGAGAAACAGGTTAATGTTGTTTCAATTCTATTCTCTAAGCCACACTACACATTCATCGGTGACAACCACCTGATGGGATGTTCCAAACCTCAGCACACACAAAACAACTCTGATTCCTGCTGGATGGATTGGAATGCTTCATGTACCTTCACGCTTTGCCTGGTTAAGGGAATTCTATCTGTCTTTCTTTTCTTTTCTTTTAAAAAAAAACGTGTGGATTCCAGGGATAAAGTTAAAAAGGGAAAGGTCAGAGTGGGATTGGAATCTAGGGTCATTTAAAACAGTCCAAGAGAATCTTGATCTTCAGAAAGATGGGGGCAGAGCGGAGAAGAGGCAAGACTTTTGAAATAACATCCTGGAAAGTAGATCTAAACACAGCATGATTATTGTCTAATATTCCAAAATTAATTTTACAAAACAAAGTATTTTGGCTAGCAAAGACATACTGCTTATCAATTGAGAAATGTGAGCTGTTACTGAGTTTGATCCAAAGTTTGAGATGAATTAAGAAGGGTAATATTTCCTGAAGGAGTTTTTAGTTCTTCTGTTTAACTCCTTGTTTATAATGTCTATCCTTGTTACTTGAAATTTTCATTCTCTTTTCTTTTCCTTTTCCCTTCTTTCCTTCCTTCCTTCCTTTCCTTCTTTTTTTTCCTTCTTCCTTTCCTTCTTTCTTTCTTGCCCTAAGATCGTATCTCTGCACTCTGAATCTGGTAAATAGTTCCTGAAGTACTAGTTAAAATACCCTTGATCCTACTCTGAAACAGCCCTGAAGACTTAAATGAATGGTGTTTGGTGATCTCAGTTCAGTCCCCAGTAAATGTCCACATCACAAAACCACATCACTTAATTTTAGGTGATTGATTGTATCTGCTTAGCTTAAACTCAGGCTTGAGTCAGCCAGAAGATTTTATTACCCTCCATTCCTGCGAGGGTGGTCCAGCCAGGTCAAAGTCGAGGTCAATAATAGGGCAAGAAGGTACCGGCTTTGCCAGTAAGCAGACCTAGTCTCAACCAGAACAAAGAACTTCACTCCTCAGAGATGCTGTTTGTGTAAACAGACATAGTCACCACTAATACTAAAAGGCTACAGTGAACTCAAGTAGCATATTTGACCATATTTGTTTAGAACATATTTATTTAGAACTTAATCTAGGAAACAAAATATTTAAAGTAATTAATTTATTAGATACTTCAAAAGCAGTAAGATTACATGAATCAATTCCTCAATGAAAATATCTATTTAAATATGAAAATTGAAGATACAATTTTAAAAGTAACTTCTAATAGAAAAACATTTAGTTATAAATAATAGACTCAAATTTAAATTTGTACACTAACTTGTACGCTGTGAAACATTATAAATAGGTTAATAGTTTGTTCCCAAAAGGAATCTTGTATTTATGTTTAAATGCAAAATGAAAATATCTACACATTTTTATGTTAAAAGTCATACTTTAAAGTAGAACTAAATATTATTCATGGTAGGGGATTTCAGATTGTACAGCTATAGCAAAATAAGATAACCCATTAGCACCAAATGTATATAATTATTTTATATGATTATAATGGAAAATTATGACAAGAGAAATATGATTTTAATGGTAACATTAAAAACCAGACACTAAAATATGTCATACAAGAAAATTATCCAAAAAAGTTAATTTGGCCCTTAAGTACTATTAATTTTCAACTTTCCCATGAATTAGCCCATTAAAATATGAAGAGAAAGTGTTTTAGTATATTTTTGAACTAGAAGCCATATTTTAAATAAAGCAAATTAAGCTGAATTGTATAAAAATGAGGATAATAATAAGTCAATGGAGAAACATATATTATAAAGCTTTATTGGGCAACCAAATAGACCTTCATATAAACACTACCACTGTTTCCTATCGAATGTGGCCTTGGAGAAGTGATTAAATCTCTGAATGAACATTCCCCATTAGATGGTAAATTGGGACAGAGGTTTTATGGGGAATAATTTGTACCATGCAACTTTGCTGTAAAGAATCAAATTTTTAATATAGATAAAAACATATGACATATATTAGATAAATCTTTGTGGGGATTTTTTCCATATAAAAAACTCATAAAGATGGCTTTAAGAAGAATAGCTATAAAGACTATAAGTCAAAACTCAGTGATTGTTTTCTAAGTTTTATAATCCCATTTGCTCTGCAGTGGTCTATTTTGTAGGTAAGTTACTAGTAAACGTAATCTTAAATTCATGTCATTTGTAAATTAGAAAATTAGTTATAATAACTTAAATTGGGCAGCAAGCAATAGAAATTCCCTCTTGTTGCCATGATAGCAAGTAGTGTGTCCATGTCCACACGGACTGAATAAACCACCCTGCCTGTCCCTTCATTTGTCTTAACATGTTAACACTCAGTGCAGGGGTGTCTGGGTAGCTCAGTAGGTTAACTATCTGAATTTTGGCTCAGGTCCTAATCTCAGGTTCTGAAATCAAGTCCCACAGGAGCTCCCTGCTTGGTGGACTCTCTTCCTCTCTCTAATAAATAAGATCTTAAAAAAAATTTTAAAAAATCAGTGCAGACTACTGCAAATACAGGTCAGCAGTGGCAGTCAGTATGTATCATGTGACATACTTGTGACAGTATGTATCATCTTGTGACAACCAAAATAGATCAACCATGTTCTGATTCTTTTAAAAGACCTACAAGAATGCACATTTTTAAAAAAGTTTATTTGTTTAAAAAACGTTACTTCCTATAAGAGGTTTTCCAAACTCCATTTGCTATATAACTCTACTAGATATAACTAACAAACAAACAAAAGACTTCTTTTACTTTTTGTCTAGTTTTGTATTTTTAGAAACAGAAGCAACACACAGAGTAATAAGATAAAGAAACCACAGAAGGCAGAAAATAAGAAATGAGTGTACTATAACCAATGATCCTATTTTCCTGGGATAAGCATTATAAGATACTTATTTACTGTTTATCCCTTCAGAGATTTAGGTACATACAAAAATATATCCTTACATATTTTAAACAAAATTAGGAGATTATACGTGTGTGTAGGTATGTATATGCATATATGGATATATATAACGGACTTTACCATGTTCTGGGCAGTTCATTAGAGACTAATAGCCTGGGCCAAAATCAAGTTTCTGCTTTGCAATTTTAATTAGGTTATTCAACCTGTGTCTCAGTTTACACAATATTCAAGTAGAATTATAATGATAATTATCCTCAGATAGTTGCAAACTTTCTATGTACTCAGTAATGTTAGCTATTATTACTATTCCATATGGGTATATATAATCTCTATCATTTTTAAGCTGCATATTATTGAATGGATATGCCATGTTTATTTAACCAATTTCCTATTGACTTTCATATTATCTTTAATTGTTTGTTATACATAAAGTATATTAAACGAACTTAAGGATAATTCTTTGTGTACTGCAATGAAAGTGTCGTAAATGATTTCCTAGAAATAAAATTGGAGATTAAGCAATGTATGCATTAACAATTTTGGTAGATAGTCTCAAACCATCCTTTCAAAAAGACAATGTGTCAGAATACCATGAACTATGCAAAATACCTATTTTATCACACTATTTACAACACTAGCTAGTATCAATAATTTTAATCTTCACAAGTTTGATGAAATTGAATGAGATAACGACTTCCATATCTATTTTACTCTTATTTATATCAGATATGTGTTTATGAACTTAATAGAATAAAGAAGGTATTTGCCTTGTTTTTTCTGTAATCCATTCAAATCCTTTGTACCATCCTCCCAAGATTTTGATCACTGTATTTTTTTTAACTTTCTAGAAAAAATATAGAATACTTCACAACTTTGACAAATTCGTGTGTCATCCTTACACAGGGGCCTTGCTAAGCATCTCTGTATCTCTCTAATTTTAGTATATGTGCTGCTGAAGTGAGCACTTCATCTTTGTGTTCTTATTCATTTGTTAAAGCTCTTTACATGTTAAATGCATTAACCATTCTTTGTGTCAGAAAATATAAGCAATCTTGGCAATAATCTCAGTTATTGCTTCCCCCTAATAATTTTTAATCAATAGAGATAAATTTGAGGCCCTTAATTTTAAAATGGTCCATATACGCATATTTGCATATAATTAAAAACACATGTTTGCTCATTCAAAAAAATTTTTATAGAAATAATTCACCATTTACTTAGTCTCTTTTAGAAAATCCAAATGTCATGATCACTTTTGCAAAGATGAAAACTCTCCTGTACATCATGGAAGATCTAAAGATCCATGACAGTGTAATTTACATTGTTGGCACTTTTATTTAGGTTTACTTAAATTTCTTTGTTTAGGTCCATAAAAGGGATACTTTATCTTATATTTTAAGCACTTGGTTTCTCTCTACTTTAAAAGAAAATTAGCATACTGCAGTCAGAGAAATCTTTTATTTTATATTTTTAAATTTTTTATTTAAATTCAATTTAAATAACACATAGTGTATTATTAGTTTCAGATATAGAATTTAGTGATTCATCAATTGCATATGACACCCTGTTCTCATTCCATCACATGTCCTCCTTAATGTCCTTTACCCAGTTACCCCATACCCCCCATCCACCTCCCCTCTGGCAACCCTCAGTTTTTTTTCCTATAGTTAACAGAGTGATCTTTAAAAACCACAATATGATTTTGTTTAATTCTTTTAATAACTCTCATTTGCAAATGTTTAAGATGGCTTTTAGCAGGGCTATTATAAAGTGTTGTATAAAGAGGGGCAGTATCGCACATCTTCACCACCTGTGACCTTATTAGAAATGTATATTCTCAGGCTCTATCCCATACTTACTGAATCAGAATTGATGCTGAAGTATGAGAAGCACTAAACAGGATCTTGGAGGAGGAGTGGAAAACCCAGTCTTTCTATCCATTTTCTTCCAGTCTCGCTCTCTTTTTGATCACTGTATCCCATGCTTGCTTTTTTTTTTTTTTTTTTTAAGCTACACATTCCTTTCAACAGCCTTGGAATATTTCTTCCCTCCTTCTGTTCTACTAAATCTTACACAATTTAAATGCCACTTCTTTGAGGAAGTCTTCCTTCACCATCAAACCATGCTCTTCCTTATTTTATATTTTAATATTTCCTTGTGCTTTTTATCAGTACATGTTTTGGGGATTCTTAAATCCTTCAATCCTCACACCATCACTATTTCTAATCATAAGAAACCCTTGAATCCTCAGATCCTATCATGGTGCTTGATACATACTGAGATTGAAGTAAATATTATTTGGAAGGATGAATAAATACATCAATGACTAAAATCCTCCCCAAAGTGCTTCCTCACTAATTTGAGGATCAAGCCTAAACTCAATGATCACTTTATGACTGAAGACTCCTCTGGTTTCCTCCTCTGCTTCAGGATACCCTGTGCCTCTTTTTCTGTGCCCTTTTGCATTCCCTCTTCTGACATTTCCTTTGATTTATATTTTGACCAGTTGTCAAATCCCTTTGCATCTGCTTCTCCTTAAGCTTAGGGATGGCATCTCTCTCTCTTGCTTTCTCCAGGCCTTTCTCTCTGTCTTTTATTTTAGCCTTGGTGACTGGAGCATAGCAGACTCTCCAGTGAGCTTTGTGAATCAAATTAAATGTTAAGATAGACTTTGCCGCAAGTTTGTTTTGAAACCCGGGGCCAGACGGTTACTTTCTGTACATTTCAGTTTGCTCGCTTATAAAAGGACAGCAACTTAAAGGAATTTTTTGAAAGATGATCTATATTTCGATTGTGGTAGTCGTTACTCAGTGATACAAGATGAACAAAACTCATCAAACTGTGCTTTTAACATGGGTAGATTTCGTTTGTGTAAATTACAGCTCAGTGAACTTAGAATAAAACTGAAGGCAGAAAACAATGATGACATGATGGTCCAGTAGATATTTTTGAGTGGAACTTAGAATGAGTTTCATATTTTTAAACTTATTTTAAGTGAACCTCAAAGCCCAGCCCTCAATTCCATCTTTCACAGACCCATCTCTGTGATGACGTCGCATGAGGGTTGATTCTCCCATTTTTATTAATCTCCCCCAGTAGAAGCCCCTTTCCCAGTCTCTTTTGGAACTAAATTTCTTCGGTTTTCCCCATAAACATTAGATCACATTCAAGGGTCATTGCTGAATATGATACCCACTTGAGGATGATGTAAATCCTTAATTATCCAATTAAGTGACTTCCCTAAGGGCATATATCACCCAAGGATTTGCTTGTATTTAGTCAATGTGGTTCAAATGAAACTTGGAATGAATTTATTTCAAGATTTAAATGCATCTTCACACTACTTTTCTACCTTATAGGAAGATCATCAAGAGTTTCTTCCTGTGATGATTAAAGCAAAGTATCTTATCAGACCAAGAGTATCTTATGGAGTAATATATAAAAAATATATTACTCTATAATATGTAATACAATGTATACTATATAACACATATAATAAAATATAAAATAGTACATATTATATATATACATATATATGTATATAAAATTTGCAAACACACACAAACCTATAGCATTCTTAACACAATTTAGTGTTTATTTTCCGTTCCTATTAATCTTTCACTGTTACTATAAGGAGCTGTTTCACATCTAATGCGCTGTTAGAAAAGTGCCATTATTTAGAACCTCAGAGACACCTGCCTCGCTTTGCTGGTGGGTTACTTCAAATTTTATTATGCCAGGAAATTGTTTTTCTTTCCCATGTGTTTGCTCTCTTATCACTCATCCCATCTCACACTTCCAAACCCATCCTGACTCTAATAGGCTAAGATGCTCAATCATCCTAGAAGCTGACAAGTATAACACAGAGCAATAAGGAAAAGAGGAAACAAAGGCGGTCTGACTGCTGCACCCCTACCTGGGATAAACACGAGAAATGGGAACCTCACATTTTAAATGGCAAAAGAAGAACTTTGTTGTAATCTTATAAAAGGATATTTCTACCCTTATTTTATATTTCTTAAAAATCACTCTTATGCATAATCTGGGACTACATGGATGAAAATATATTGTATAATTATAGATTTTTAAAAATTGTAATACAAATAATTGATTAATTTGTCCTGTTTTCCTTCACAAGGGTGAAACAATTTCTGTGGTTCATAATATAAAAGATTCATTTCATGTTTAAAAGTAGTGTTTTTCTTTTTCTCTCTCTTTTTTTAGAAGATCTTATTTATTCATTTTTGAGAGTGAGTAGGAGAAGGAACAGCGGGAGATGGATAAACAGGTTCCACACCCAGCATGAAGCCCCATGTGGGGCTTGATCCCATAACCAGAGCTGGTCATGGCCAGAGCTGAAATCAAGAGTCAGAGGCTTAACTGACTGAATGGGTGACTGACTGACAGAACCAAGAAACACGAGAGAAGCCGAGTTGAGAGCAGAGATGAGGAAAGTGCGGGAAGATGGAAAAAGATGGTAGAAAAGCATAGGAACTGCAGCACTGAGAAAATAGGTAAAGAAAGAGGAATTTAGATAAAATTAAAAAGAAAAATCCAGAAAGTAAGAGAAGCTTAAAGGGCTGTTTGTTGTTTTGTTTTGTTCTTGGTGATGGTGGTGGCAGTTTTGGTCAACTGCTGACATCTCCCTACCTTACACTAATATGGGGCGACATGGCTAAGACAGGCCCAATCCTGAATTCGTTGTGTCCATGAAAACCTCTGCCTCTACGAGTCAAAGGGACACCTGGGCCAGACCTTACAAAAGCTCTAAGTGGAACGTCATGAAACCCTACAGATGGAGTCATTTGCTGATGAAGAGCAGATTCACGTAATGCTACTACTTCTACTGAAACACTGATACAAGTCTTTTTCTACTATAATGAGAGCTCTTAATTATTGGGTCCCAAAAGTAGGCCTAGAGCTATACTAAATATATTTCAGTTTTTAATCAAGTTACTTTGCAGTATAGCTGTTATGATTTCCATTTAAAAGATATGGAAACTGAGGTCCGATGCACAGACACTTGCCGAAGTCAGGTAGCTAGAAGGTAACAGAGTCAAAATTCGAACTAAGGTCTGACTTCATAGTCTGTGTTCATTTCACACATTAAACTCTTTCTGACAAAGACATCTCAAAAGCTAAAATGCTTACCAACATACTCAGGTTACAAGAGTTTGCTATTTTGTGTTGACATGATATGACAAAGCTACGTATAGTTTGTGATCCATAGTTAATAGTTTGTGTGTCTAAAACTGATTTTGTAACTTTAGCAGAGAGTAAGTTTCTGTGCAAACATGTCGTCTAAATTATTTTACTAAGTTACTAAAACTCAATGTGAGGATAAGAGTAATGCTTGTCAATTTCCAGCCTGACAGATGGTGGAGACTGAATCCTAGGTTTAAACACACCTAGAACACAACTGCTTTTTTGTCTATTTGTTTACTGTGTGCTTATACCATTGTTTCACAGAGAAAGAGAGCTCAGGGTGCCTGGGCTTTCAGTGTCTGCCTTCGGCTCAGGTCATGATCCTGGGGTCCTGGGATGGAGCCCTCCCAGGCTCCCTGCCTGGCTCCCTGCTCGGCGGGAAGCCTGCTTTCTCCCTGTCCCACTCCGCCTGCTTGTGTTCCCTCTCTTGCTATGTCTTTCTCTGTCAAATAAAGAAATAAAATCTTTAAAAAAAAAAAAAAAAAGAAAGAAAGAAAGCTCAATTAGTTAGGAAATGTTAATATGCAAAAGCCTTCAAATATCTCACACATCTATCTTTTGTTTTAACATAAAATGCACTTTTTTTCCCAGTTGGCCAGTACTATCATCTTTTGTATCTTAAAAAAGAGAGGATCTCTGATCTTTGAGTCTAGAAAAACTTTCCTATTGCTAAGCAATTGTAGATCTCACCCTGAGGAAACAAGACTAAATTGAAAATCACTTTTACTACCTTTATGTGAACTCCAGTTCATATCAGTTATCTTGCTGAATCAACTTATAGATAAAGTTATTAATCAAAATATGAGATGTTATTACAGAAGAAAATTATGAGAGAGTCGCTTCAGCCCTTGAGGTACTGAAGACAAAATTTTGAGGGTTGTTAATGGTACAATCTCTGATTTGAAACAAAAATCCAACAACCACGTAAGACTCAGGGGCTCATTTTTGCCCATGTCTTTAGGAATAGAGTCCATCTATAATCGATACTATAAGAGAAATATAATATATATTATATATTATAATATATAATATAATATAAATATGTCTCAATATGTGTTAGGCTTCCTAAATAAATGTTTTTAAAATAATGGTTTTGAGTAATATGGCTACGAATTCATTATCATAGCTATTTACTGGTATAATACCTATCTAAAATAATCTATGTAGGAAGGATGATGATATTTTATTCAGGTAATTAATACTATGACAGTTTAATGATGGAGCTGGGTGGAGGGACCAATTTCAACCATGCTGGTCAGGGAAGGCATCCCTAAAAGGTAACACATGAGTGACACCTGGGAGAAGGTGAGAGAGCAAATCATAGGTCGGAAGGAAGTTCTAATACAGTGAGCTATTTCAATGATTTTAAACTTACTGGTGGATACACTAAAAGTTGCAAAAGTTAAAATACATGTCTTTCTTTCTTTACAAAGACCCATATACTTGTACGAAGACATTTCTTTTTTTAATAAATCTTTTCACCTCCACACTTTTTTCTATATAAATTATATTTTAGAAGTAATAACTTGTACACAAAAATGTTTACTAAATATTAATACAATTCCATTTCTAAAACACAAAATAAAAGCGATTAAAATATTTATTTTCAAATATTTATATTTCAAATAGTTTGATGGGAAAAAATGCTCACACTGATTTTCACTTTTATTTATTCTCCTTGAAATATTTTAAAATATTACATAGCCTAGAGGCTATGTAATCATTCAGACCTGGACCAGCATGTAAACATTTGTACATTTGTTCAACCTCAGAAATCTAGCCTTGTATGTCTAATGATTTAGGACTTCTTTTTAACCTCTGACTCTTAATAGCATCTGAAAGTCCTCTGTAAACCAAGAATCTACTATAAAAAAGGGATTACATTGGGCTTTCAAGTAACAAATGAAAGAGAGAGGTGAGGAAGATCAAATTGTCTGTTTTTCATTCTGAACTTTAATCTTTATTTGAAAACTTTTTTCTTCTACTTGGCAGTTCTGAAAATCTGGCAAGTCTGACCAATACTTCTTTGAATACAAACAAAAATGGAGACCTGCAAGATTTTATATTCTTGGAAGAGGCTATTTTAATTGCATTCTCAAAGAAACTCTGAATTTCTAAGAATTGAAACAATTGGTGTAAAGAACAGAGAAGGTCAAACCTATTATATTGCCCCTTGTTTACATAGCTTGGTATTGGCTTTTTCTCTTTTCTAAAGACACAATTAGACAGAGTGACACTCTGGCAAGTAGAGAACTTGTGTTCATATTTCCCTTTTTCTCTTGTGTTGGAGAAGGCTGGGGTGAGCATTTCCTCTGAAAAAAATCACACATGTGAAACTGTAGAACAGACTGGAAAGTTCCCACCCCCTCTTCACTTTTATTCTGCTCTGTTTGGGCAATGTGGCTTTCCACCGCTGTAGTTAGAGGGCAGTGGGCAGAGGAAGGAAGAGCCCTCAGGCAAAACACAAACACTGGAGACTTCAAGTCCAGGAAAGCACACTGCATTCTCCAGGGACATTCTCCAGCCCTACTGAGGGCTAAATGAATACCCTTTTTTTGCAGACATAATTTCTTATACATTTTTTTGTTTCATTACTCCTGGCAAACCAGTGAACTAAGTCACTATTCCCTTTTTATAGATGAGAAAACTGCCAGTTGGGAAAGGTTAGTAATTTGTTGTATTAGCTTGTTAGGGCTGCTATAACCTAGTACCATAAACTGGGTGAATTTAATAACAGAAATTTCTTGTCTCAATCCTGGAAGCTAGAAGTCCAAAATCAAGGTGTTGGCAGGGTGGGTTCCTTCTGAGGGCTGTCAGGACATATCTGCTCTGGACGTTTCGCTCCTCGGATTATAGATGATGAACTTCTCTCTGTGTCCTCACATTCTATTTCTCTATCCATATCTGTCTCCCAATTTCTTCTTCCTATGAAGACACCAGTCATAATGGATCAGGACCGATGCTAATAACTTCATTTTAACTTCATTACCTCTGTAAAGATCTTATCTCCAATAAAGCCGCATTCTGAGGTATGGGGGTTAGGACTTTAACATGCAAGTTTTAGGTGGTCACAATTCAACCCATAATACTTGTCAAACGTGCCTTAGTAAATGAGTAAAGAAGCTGGGGTTTCAAACATGTGAATGCATAATTCTAAAGCATATGGTCTTCAACAGAGCACTGTCTTCTGGTACGCTACATTTGGTAGACAGTTACACAGTAAAAAAATTAAACCTAACTTTCTCATATTACATAACTTTATAGGGAAGAGGCTACTAAGGGCAGGCTATCATTTACCAGTCTTAGAGCTTAGACCTTCCTTCCCCATCAAGGGAGTCCATTGCATAAGTGTCTTGTGATATGATTTACAGGGACTAGGGATGGCTGTCTTCTCCCATAGGTCAATTCAAATGTTACCTTCATTTGTATGGACTTTTCTAATTCCTTTATTATAAGTTATAAATATTTTTAAATATTTTTCTCTACTTTGAAGCATTATTATTTTTTCGTGTTTGACTACCAACAAATTATAAGCCCCTGGGGGATTGGTCTTCTCATAAAATGAAAATAAAATTAAAACTGGAGAATAGGGGCGCCTGGGTGGCTCAGTGGGTTAAAACCTCTGCCTTCAGCTCAGGTCATGGTCTCAGGGTTCTGGGATCGAGTCCTACATCGGGCTCTCTGCTCAGCAGGGAGCCTGCTTCCTCCTCTCTCTCTGCCTGCCTCTCTGCCTACCTGTGATCTCTCTCTGTCAAATAAATAAATAAAATCTTTAAAAAAAGAAAAAAAAAAAAAAAACTGGAGAATAAAGAATTAAATCCAAGGGAGCTGTACATTAGAACAATCATGTCATAGCACTACCCATTAGAACAGTTAACATTAAAAAATACTGAGAATTCCAACTGAAATTCTCATACACTGCTGGTGGGAGCAGGAAATTTTATAGTCCCTCTGGAGAACAGTTTGGCAGTTTCTTATAAAGTTAAACATACACTTACCATACAACCCAGAACTTCAACTTCTGGGTATTTACCCTACGAAAAGGAAAACTTAACGTTCACACTATAATTTGTATACAAATGCTTATAGCAGCTTTATTTAGAATAGTCAAAAACTAGAAACAACCCCAACTGTTCTTTAATAGGTGAATGGAAAAGCAAACTGTGAGACTCGCATACAATGGAAAACTACTTAGCAGTAAAAAGAATGAACAACTGATATATGCAGCAACTTGGACAAAACTGAGTAAATAAAATAAGTCTGTTACAAAAGATTGTTTGTTGTATGATTTCTAGTACATGACATACCTAGGGGTGGGGGGACACCAATGCAATGATAGAGAACAGATTCACGTTTTCCAGGCTTTATGGATGGTTGGGGAACGTCACCCATAAAAAGATGGATCAGAGAGTTTTTTGGGTGATGGAAATATTCTGTATCTTGATTGTTGTGGTTGTTATGAGTCTACATGTGTGTTAAAATTCATAAAATCGCACACCAGAATTAAGTCAATTTTAGTTAATTTAAAAATAAAATTCAAATGCCCCTCTCCCAAAGAAAAACATTAAGGGATCAAAGAAATACTAATTAAAGCTCATTTCTTCCATTTTCATTGTGAGTCATATTTTCTGCAAATATTTTTATATTTTCTGCACATATTCTGGCTCCTCAGTGAGGAGGGATGTAGGGACATTTGCTGAAGGAGGGTCATAAGTGGCCAAAATAAGATTCGATTCCTTAGGGGCACCTGGGTGTCTCAGTTGGTTAAGCATCTGCCTTTGGCTCAGATCATGATTCCAGGGTTCTAGGATCGAGCCCCGCATCTGGCTCCCTGCTTCTCCCTCTCTCCTGCTGTTCTTCCTGCTTGTGCTATCTTTCTCTCTCAGTCAAATAAATAATTAAAATCTTAAAAAAAAAAAAAGATTATATTCCTCAAGTTAAAAATGCATCTCTTTCTTTAATTAGGAAAAATTTTTAGACATTATCTCTTCCAACTGTTCCTCTCCCACATTCTTCTTTTGTTTTTCTTTCCTTTAAGAGATTTTTTTTTTTTCCCCACAACTTATTTTTAGGCCCCAAATCCTTTGACAGACTGTAAGTTTTCCCATTTCTTTTTACCACTAGTGCATAGACTCTTCTAGTAGCTGGGACTAAGGAGCACTTCAAGGCTTCAGAGTCTATGTAGGAGCCCACTTACAACTATCAATATTCAAACTGTGGCTCTGTTTCCTCATTGTGTATGGTCATTGGAACCTGAAGTTTTTAGTGGCTAGACTCTGGGCCTCTGTCTAGACCAATTTCAACCGGCTGTTAAAGTTTCAACCTTCTCTTTACTACTCTGGCTTTGATATCTCTCCATTTTCAAGATCTGTATATTTTTATTCATTACTTAGAACCTAGTAATTTATAACTTTTTATTTGACTCAATCCAATGTTTTTTTCTTTTTTTTTTTCTTAAGAGCTTTTATTTAGTCATTAGAGAGAGAAAGAAATGAGAGAGCACACATAGAGGCAGAAGGAGGCTCCCCACAGAGCAGAGAGCCCGATGTGGGGCTCGATCCCAGGACCCCGGGATCATGACCTGAGCTGAAGGCAGACACTTAACTGACTGAGCCAGCCAGGCACCCCAGATCCAACCTTTCTATATGCCCATGTGTATATGAGTGTGTGTGCGGGAAAAAGAGGCTTCGACGGCATATCTATTTTAGCTCATCCCATCGTGATGGAGGGCATCTCACTTAATAAAGACTGAGAATAACCTTAGGAAAAAAAGTTGTCTGTAGATCCACAAAGGGTAGGATAAGATCATATATTTCATTTTATTTCCCATTGCCACTATCCACACATATAAACACAATGTTCTTACAGTTACATAAGAACTTATGCTAGGGGGTGCTTAGTATATCGTTGTTTAATGAATGACTATGAATGAAAAATGTCTAGGACATTATATATGGATATGTAAAACAGGGGTCTTCTCAAAAGTTTGTCAACCTTTGTTTATGGCAAATAATTACTTTAATTATTTATCTAACAGATACATTTAATCCTTTATATTTGCCAAAATATCATTAACTTCCAAAGTTTATTACGCTTGTTGGTCAATTGTTCTACCAATATGATGCATGCATGCTAAAACCCAGGGATGTAGCATCATTATGGAAACAATAAAAATATCCCTGACCCTGTCAGAGAACATTAGTGAAGGCTTCCCATAGGCAACTGCATTTGAACTGAGACTTAATAGATGAATAGAAAGGATATGAGACAGGCAATAAGGGATACAGGCAATAAGGAAGGCCATCCTCAGCTAAGTGAATAATAGCAAATGCAAAGGCATCAAGAATTGAATGAGGATATGAATGAGGATAAGAGAACTTATCCTCTCCTAATATGATTAGAGAAATGCATATTTGAATTAGGGTGGCACAGGGGCTAAGAAGGCATGAGAGTTAAATTTAGAAACGTTGGCAGACTGAGATCATGAAAAGTCTTGCTATGCCATTTTAAGAGCTGTGAATTTTACAGTGTAGGAAACCTTGCGTCACTGAGGGATTTTAAGAGGGAACTTATATGATCAAATTAGGGATTTATTTATCTATTTAAAGATTTATTGTAATTATTTTAGAAAGAGAAAACAAGCATGCGTCTGCGCATGCACATTTGTGAGCAGGAGTGGTGGGGCGGGGCGGAGGGAGAGAATCTTCAAGCAGACTCCCTGCTTGGTGTGGAGTCCAGCCTGGGCTTGACTTGATGCTGGACCTCATGACCTGTGAGATCAAGACCCAAGCCAAAATCCAGTTGGTCGCTCAGCGGACTGAGGCACCTAGATACCCCTCAGATTAGGGATTTATAAAGCCCCGCTTAGAGCAGTGTGGAGATGATTTGGAAATGAAGACCACTAGTTAAGTGCGTGGTAAGAAATTATAAGGCTCTCACCTAAAGTAGTAGAAGAGTGAGATAGAGAAATAACTAGGTGTTCAAATCCACAAGCCTTAGTAAAACCTGGAATATGTGAATGGGCTGGAAAATAGACTTCAATCCACTAGAAGTATTCAGCCCATGTAAACTATTATTCAATTTGAATGGCATCTAAAAATTTGGACTGATTTTCTGATAAGGACAGACATTATTTGTCCAAGAAACTCTTTGGGTTCATAGCTAATACATTTGTCAAAACTGTCTCTAAATTATCTGAAAGTGGTCGTACATGGATGACTCTGACCAAAAAAAAAAAAAAAAAAAAAAAAGTCTGCATAGCTAAATTTGTCCCTCACCAAAATATTCCTTCCTCCTGTAGTTTTAAAATTGCAGCCCAAATATGAATTGTGAACACATCTGCTTTCACCAAATTCAGGCAACCTCATTTACAGCAGCATCATCTGCAGACAATGTATAATTGCTTCTTCTTTTCAATGTAACCAAAACTACCCCGCATAACTTTTTTTTTTCCAAAGAAAGAGCCAAAAGCATAAAGATGGAGTTTTAAAGTGCAGCTTTTGTAGTAACAGTTTGAACAATTTCTAGAAGTTGAAAAATGCTGATTAGTTGCCTAGAGGGTTATGCTAAGGAAAACAAGACAGAAATCCAAGCCCTAGAATTCATGAAAACCTTTGTCATGGCAAACAATAGTGAAACCCAACATTGCCTGGAAGGGGAAATTTGAGTCTGCAATCTGTTAGACTTTATGCACTGATAAGCGATAAGATTCTGTGCTGCATTTGGAAAGGAATACAGTAAACACAATTCCGGACAGATCTGCCTCAGGCTTAACATGACACTTAAGTGCTCTGTAAGCAAAAAGAAAAGGCAATTCAGGACACATTACAAACTGCTTTTATTTTCTAGCATTGAAGCTAAAATGTCAAGTAATATCTATTAACAGGAAAAAAGTCCTCTTTACTGTGTTTTATCCGGTCTATAAAAACATTAATGTGGAGGGAGAAGATAATTATTATTTTACATAGGAATATATGTGAATGTTTGGAAAATTCTATCACAGAGGCACTTTAGATTTTAAATATGTTCCCAATCCAAAACAAATCTAATGCAAAGTACAGTAGAAGTAAATACTTATGAGTAAATCTGAATCGAAATTCATTTTCTACAGTAGAAAATAGTAACTAAAGACGATAATCATCAGCTACAAGAGCAATACATCTTTGACGCATAGCTTTCCTGTGGAAACCCACAAGCTAGGAGGGGAGAAAGAACAGCACCGCCACCAACAACAGTATGTTTAATTATGATGGGTCAAATACTTGATGATTTGAGATAGAAATTGCTTACATTTCCAAAAGTAAAGCATTTGACCAATACCTTGAAACTAAGTTATCTGTGGAACTGTACACAGAGACATCTTTAAAATGTCCCACTTATTTAAAAATTATAAAAGAAAAAAATGACTTACGGACATTTACTATGGGAAAGTGTTCTTCACTGTTACAGCATGTTAGTTTCTAAGAAAAAGTTGAATAGCATTTGTCTTAAAATTGTGGAGGGGGTTTTTGGCTGGAGAACAAAATTCATTTTCTAAAATGTGATATTGAGAAAAAGTTTTGCCCTTCTAATAATTAAAAGTAAGTGGAATTATCCATATAGTTTACAATTTTATGTACACAATATGAATAAGATGAACAGGAGTTGGACAACTATGTGGGTTGAATTTTAGATATTCAGAGACATAGTTTGTCTTTTATCATCATGAATCATCTGTTTACCTCATTATTTTCTGCATTATATTGGCTGTAAAGGCACAGTTTCTAATTATTAAGGGACTTGCATTTGTTCTTTGACATTTTTAAATGTAAGACTAATAAATCTATAACAAAATATTATAATATATTAAACGTTATTTGAGTTTCTTTTTTTAAGATTTACTTATTCTTATTTATTAATTGGAGAGAGAGGGAGCATGAGCAGGAGGGGCAGAGGGAGAGGGAGAGAGAAACTTAATCAGATTCCACACTGAGCATGGAACCCAACTCAGGGCCTGATCACAGGACCCTGAGGTCACCACCTGAGCCTAAACCGAAAGTCAAACTCTTAACCAACTGCACCACCCAGGCGCCCTGAGTTTCTTTTTTAATTTAAAATATTCTCTACTGGGGCATCTGGGTGACTCAGTGGGTTAAAGCCTCTGCCTTTGGCTCAGGTCATGATCCCGTGGTCCTGGGATCAAGCCCAGCACTGGGCTCTCTGCTCAGCAGGGAGCCTGCTACCCCCCTCTCTCTCTGTGTCTGCCTCTCTGTCTACTTGTGATATCTGTCTGTCAAATGAATAAATAAAATCTTTTAAAAAATATTCTCTACATAATTTTCACATTGTTATAATTATGTAAATTGATTAGATAATTTAATATCATGATACTACATACATCATTTCCCTTTTCATATCATGAATTTTTATATATATAATTTCCCTGAAAGCAAAGCCAGAACTGAGAAGAAAGTTATACTTAATTTATAAAAACTTAGAGCAATGACTTTTCCTTCTACTATTCTATTCTACTATTTGCACCGTTCTAGGAAAAATTGTGTAGTATACTTGAAAGAACAACAGAGACTTGAGATTGTATCTAAGTTCTACTACCATAGATTTTTGCTCTGGGAAAATTAATTCATATTTAAAAAAATAAAAAAATTTAATTAATCTCATTTTCCTTGTCAACTTTAGAAATAAAATAGCCAGTCAGTTTGCCGGCAAAATTAGTTTATTCAGGAATAGCAGAGGAATTGCAATTCAGGACATGGAAGCCATAGGCAAGAACAATTTTATTCTCTAGAACAAAAGAGTAGAGCATTATTTTATGCAGGAAAAGAGGAAGTTGAAAGGACCTGTGTGGAATCAAAGTTCATTGGAGGAGAGTAAGAGTTCAGGGTTGTGCAGACTTCTCATCGGCTGAGTTGTGGTAGTGCTCATTGGTTGGGTTGTTGCTGGGCAAGGAGAAAATCTGTGATGAGGACTTACGACTTACTTTGAATGAGGTTTTCCTTTACTCATTTTGACATTTCCCAGTTTTGATCAAGATCGCTCCTCAAAAGCATCACTGATCAAGGGTCAGATTTTCTCTGTTTAATGCCAGTGCCAGGAAGGAACTTTCTTGGATGTCATGTGCCATGTCAGAGGGAAAGTGTACAGATTGGAAACTGAGACCCCATTTGAGGAACAAGGAAGGTTAGGAAGAAGAATTCTCAGGCATTTCCCACCAAAATCTATATCTTATCAGGGTCATAAGTATTGGAGATCATCTCAATGAACTGGGTTAGCATCAGTCTAATGGCCACAATGTCTCTGTAAAGGTTAGATAAGCCACAGGTGGGAAGCTTAAACATGATTATGCAAAGTAATAGGAGGAGCAGAATAATTACCCAATTTCTATAATAGTTCTAAACAAGGAGCCTAGACCTGAAGGTAACCATTTAAGCAGATAAAGGGATCATGGATCATTAGGTGAAATTTTTTATCGCCAATGTTTTTCTTTCCTAATCATATGTAATTGGGTTTGCACTTCTCCAGAGGAATTTATCTATGCACAGAAGGGAGTGTCCATACACACAAATACCTCCTTGCTCAGCAAGTAGGTAAGCAAGGGCCATGTAATTGTCCAAAACTATATTAGCCAGCAAGTCAAGTGCTCATTGTTGAGCTGCAGCTGCCTTGGGTGTGGAAATGGCTAGCTCCCCTAATGAAGAGATTTCTGATCATGCATTCATTGACAATAACTCTGGCCGAAAGAAGAAAGTTTATCTCCATGGAAGAAAGCTCAGAGTAATGTGTGCCTTCTGGAAGTTCCCCTTTAGGAAGGCCATGGAGACTCAATGGGGTGAACCAAAGGAAAGATCTATGGGAGGCTTCTGATTTGTTATGAATGTTGACAGGGATAACTGGATGTCCCAATGAGCATTAGCCTTCAGTTAACCAGCTATCTAAACATGAATATGCCCATGGGAAATGCCATCCCTTACAAACAAAAAGGAAACAGGGTGGAGTGCAGAGGTCTCCAGTTAGTCTGGTTATTGATAGATCCACTAGAATTTCTTGATACTTTCAAGCCAGAGATCAGAGGAATTGGATTGACATTCTGTGAGGTACCACCCCACCCTAAAGAGTTCTTCTCTAAAAGCCTTGGGAAAAGGAGTTACACTATTTTTATTTCCCTTGGGTGCAGGGGATAGATCATATTTAAATAAGAAAAACATGGTGGGGAGTGATCATACAATTGGCAAAAATGGAGGTATCTAGCTGATCTAGTACAGTTATGACTAGGGAAAGTTTGAAATAAGGGATGAGGATGCCTGGGTATAACAGCCTATCCCAGTAGGTAACATCCTTACACTTGCCAGCCTAGTCAACAGTGGGTTGGGGATGAAGGAGACATTAGTTATAGATAAGATGATTAGAGTATCTGACATCACAGCATTATCTGACATCATGTTTGGAGTTTCTGTTGATAAATCCATCAGTTAGAAAGATTTTTCTTGTTTTGCAATATATTGGGAAATGTAGATAAAAACATTGCCTTTCCTAGAAAAAGGGAAAGTAAGACAGGAAGCAACAGCAAGAAAAAGATATACAGGTCTGATCCCGATGTCTTGGGAAGGCTGTTTCCTTCAGCTGTTGTCTATGTCAATTCCTATAAATGTTTATTTTCAAATCACCAGTTAGTATGAATGTCCAATGTTTGGTGCTTTCTTTCAGGTGTGACATGTGGATCCAAGATTCTATTCCCTGGAGTTTGGTGGCACAAAGAATTGAATAACAGAACCTGATAGGGACCTTTCCAGTGACACTGAAGAGTCTTTCTGGAGATGTCTTTTCCAATACATGAAATCTCTGGGTTATGAGTGATGCTTGAGGTCTTCATCTCCTGACACCAGGCTGTAAAAAGTCTGCCTACTAAAGCATGACTATTTTCAGTAGATTTTGTTAGACTTTTGTAACATTAAAATATATTTCCTTTTATCAGCTGTGGATCAAAAGAAGCAGGGACTAAATACATCAGGCACTTGGTAAATGTTTATGAGCCACAAAAAGATAAACCTAAGGTTTAGAAGGACTAAAGGCAATGCTTTTGGGTAGAGTTTTTGAAGGGTCTCTATAAATTTTGTCAGTTGAGTTTTACTGATGCCATTAGTGCATTCAACTAGCCCTGAGAATTGAAGGTGATAAGCACAGTGAAACCAGCCAAATAACACAAACTTGCCAAAGTGCCTGACCAGTAAAGTGAATTCCTGGTACTATGAAGTTCAAAGCAGGAGGGGTATCACCACGTAGAAGTGATCCTTTCTGATGAGATTTTAGCCACAGAAGAAGCAGTAGCCAGTCTACAAGGAGAAAGATTCTTATTTAATTTATGCAAACAACTTACTACATTGCTGTGAGAAAAAAGTATTCAAAAGTTTTTAAATTCATGTAGGATCAGGATGGGGAAAAAAACTAATTGTTTCATCTCTGTTTACAAAGATTTTACCAAATTACTTTAAATCATAGATAGTTTAAGAGAAGACATTTCCCTATATCCAATTCAGTGGTATGATCTTAAATCCATCAGAGACCTATATTCTACAGTATTTGTCAGAGTGCTTTTCATGAATTTCTCTGAAGATGAAACACGTTTGCGAAAACATCAGAATAAACCAATTACTGTCTGTAAATGACAACAGTCTTAAAAATGTCCATTATTAAGGAACTGATGAAAGTTAATTATAATGGAATTAACTAAGGGATTTGCTTATTTCTGTGACATATATTTTAAAATTATGACTGATAACATTATATCAGGATGCAGTAGATTTCAGAAATTTTATAAAGGTTTTGGAACACATATTAACATATACCTATACAAATATAAGATGAAGAAGGTTTAGTATAATTTTTATTTGACATGCTTCCCATGTAATTTAATGTACCGTTTAAGCCTAATTTTGTCTAACATTCCCTTTTTTATAAAGAGAGAATGAATCCTTTGAGATGTTCTAGATATCTTTTAGAAAAACCTCAAGTTAGTTCAAAGTTTAAAAGACTTCACCCAGAATTTGATTTTGGGGAAGGTTGTCAAAAAAGGACAAAAGTTTTTGGACACTTGACCAAATAGGATCACAGATAATTATGAAACGAGATTTAATTAAACATTTAACCAAAGTGACAAAAAGTTTTTATTTTTATTTATTTTTATTTTTAAATTAACATATAATGTATTATTTGTTTCAGGGGTATAGTTCTGTGATTCATCAGTCTTACACAATTCACAGCACTCACCATAGCACATACCCTCCCCAATGTCCATCCCCCAGCCACCCCATCCCTCCCACCCCCTCCACTGAGCAACCCTCCATCTGTTTCCTGAGATTAACAGTCTCTTATGGTTTGTCTTCCTCATTGGTTTCATTTTGTCTCATTTTTTTTCTCTCTTCCCCTATGATCCTCTGCCTTGTTTTTCAAATTCCACATATCAGTGAGATCATATGATAACTGCCTTTCTCTGATTGACTTATTTTGCTTAACATAATACCCTCTAGTTCCATCCATGTCTTTGCAAATGGCAAGTTTTCATTTTTGATGGCTGCATAATATTCTATTGTATGTATATACCACATCTTCTTTCTACATTCATCTGTCAATGGACATCTAGGCTCTTTCCATAGTTTGGCTATTGTGGACGCATATGCCTCTTCAGAGCACTACATTTGTATCTTTGGGATAAATACCCAGTAGTGCAATTGCTGGGTTGTAGGGTAGCTCTATTTTCAACTTTTTGAGGAACCTCTATACTCTTTTCTAGAGTGGCTGCACCAGCTTGCATTCCCACCAACAGTGTAGGAGAGTTCCCCTTTCTCTACATCCTCACCAGCATCTGTCATTTCCTGACTTGTTAATTTTAGCCATTCTGACTGGTGTGAGGTGGTATCTCATTGTGGATTTGATTTGTATTTCCCTGATGCCGAGTGATGTGGAGCACTTTTTCATGTGTCTGTTGGCTATCTGGATGTCTTCTTGGCAGAAATGTCTGTTCATGTCTTCGGTCCATTATCTTGATTGGAATATTTGTTCTTTGGGTGTTGAGTTTGCTAAGTTCTTTATAGATTTTGGATACTAGCCCTTTATAAGTTAATTCATTTGCAAATATCTTCTCCCATTCTGTCAGTTGTCTTTTGGTTTTGTTGACTATTTCCTTTGCTGTGCAAAAGCTTTTGATCTTGATGAAGTCCCAATAGTTCATCTTTGCCCTTGCTTCCCTTGTCTTTGGTGATATGTCTAGGAAGAAGTTGCTGTAGCTGAGGTTGAGGAGGTTGCTACTTGTTTTCTCCCCAAGGATTTTGATAGAGTCTTGTCTCATATTGAGGTCTTTCATCCATTTTGAGTCTACTTTTGTGTATGGTATAAGGAAATGGTCCTGTTTCATTCTTCTGCATGTGGTTGTCCAATTTTCCCAACATCATTTGTTAAAGAGACTGTCTTTTTTTCATTGGACACTCTTTCCTATTCTGTCAAAGATTAGTTGACCATAGAGTTGAGGACCCATTTCTGGGCACTCTATTCTGTTCCACCAATCTATGTATCTGTTTTTGTACCATTACCATACTGTCTTGATGATGACAGCTCTGTAATAGAGCTTGAAGCCCGGAATTGTGATGCCACCAGCTTTGCTTTTCTTTTTCAACATTCTTCTGACTATTCAGGTCTTTTCTGGTTCCATACAAATTTTAGGATTATTTGTTCCATTTCTGTGAAAAAAAAAAGGTGATGGTATTTTGATAGGAATTGCATTAAATGTGTAGATTGTAGATTGCTCTAGGTAGCATAGACATTTTCACAGTATTTGTTCTTCCAGTCCATGAGCATGGAACATTTTTCCATTTCTTTGTTTCTTCCTCAATTTCTTTCATGAGTGTTCTATAGTTTTCTGAGTACAGATTCTTTTCCTCTTGGGTTAGATTTATTCCTAGATTTATTCTTATGGTTTGGGGGGCAATTATAAATAGGATTGGTTCCTTAATTTCTCTTTCTTCTGTCTTGTTGATGTATAGGCATCCAACTGATTTCTGTGCATTATTTTATATCCTGCCACTTTGCTGAATTCCTGTTTTAGCAATTTTGGGGTGGAATCTTTTGGGTTTTCCATATAAAGTATCATATCATCTGCAAAGAGTGAGAGTTTGACTTCTTCTTTGCCAGTTCAGATGTCTTTTATTTCTTTTTATTGTCTGATTGCTGAAGCTAGGACTTCTAATACTATGTTGAATAGGAGTGGTGATAGGGGACATCCCTGCATTGTTCCTGACCATAGGGAAAAGCTTTCAGTTTTTCCCCATTAGAATGATATTTACTGTGGGTTTTTCATAGATGGGTTTTATGATATTGAAGTGTATACCCTCTATCCCTACACTGTGAAGAGTTTTAATCAAGAAAGGATCCTGTACTTTGTCAAATGCTTTTTCTGTATCTATTGATAGTATCATATGGTTCTTATTCTTTCTTTTATTAATGTAGTGTATAACATTGATTTGTGGATGTTGTACCAAACTTGCAACCCAGGAATAAATCCCACTTGGTCATGGTGAATAATCCTTTTAATGTATTGTTGGATCCTGTTGGCTAGTATTTTGGTGAGAATTTTCACATCTGTGTTCATCAAGGATATTGGTCTGTAATTCTCCTTTTTGATGGGGTCTTTGGTTTTGGGATCAAGGTAATGCTGGCCTCATAAAATGAGTTTGGAAATTTCCCCTCCTTTCTACTTTTGGAACAGTTTCAGAAGAATAAGTATTAATTCTTCTTTAAATGTTTGGTAGAATTCCCTTGGAAAACCATCTGGCCCTGGGCTTTTGTTTGTTGAGAGATGTTTGATTATTGTTTCAATTTCCTTGCTAGTTTTGGGTCTATTCAGGTTTTCTATTTATTCTGGTTCAGTTTTGGTAGTTTATACGGCTCTAGGAATGCATTCATTTCTTCCAGATTGTTTAATTTGTTGCCATATAGTTGTGCAAAATATATTCTTATAATTATTTGTATTTCTTTGGTGTAGGTTGTGATCTCTATTTTTCATTCATGATTTTTATTTATTTGGCTACTTTCTCTTTACTTTTTGGTAAGTCTGGCCAGCAGTTTACCAATCTTACTAATTCTTTCAAAGAATAAGCTCCTAGTTTTGTTGATCTGTTCCACTGTTCTTTTGGTTTCTATTTCATTGATTTCTGCTCTGATCTTTATTATTTCTCTCCTCCTTCTGGGTTTAGGCTTTATTTGCTATTTTTCCTCCAGTTCCCTTAGGTGTATGGTTAGGTTGTGTATTTGGGAATTTTTTGTTTCCTGAGAAAGGCTTGCATTGCTATATACTTTCCTAGTTAGGACCATCTTTGCTGCATCCCAAAGATTTTGAACAGTTGGGTCTTCATTTTCATTTGTTTCCATGAATTTTTTAAATTTTTCTTTAATTTCCTGGTGGACCCATTTATTGTTTAATAGGGTGTTCTTTAGCCTCCATGTATTTGAGTTCTTTCCAATTTTCCTCATATGATTGAGTTTGAGTTTCAAGGCATTATGATCTGAAAATATGCAGGTAATGATCCTGATCTTTTGGTACCAGTTGAGACCTGATTTGTGACCCAGCATATGATCTATTCTGGAGAATGTTCTATGTGCATTAGAGAAGAATGTGTATTCTGTTGCTTTGGGATGGAATTCCAGTTCTGAATATATCTGTGAAGTCCATCTGGTCCAGTGTGTCATTTAAAGCCCTTATTTCTTTGTTGGTCTTTTGCATAGATAATCTGTCCATTTCAGAGAGGAAGGTGTTAAAGTCCCCTACTATTATTATATTATTGTTGATGTATTTCTTTGATTTTGTTATTAATTGGCTTATATAATTGGCTGCTCCCATATTAGGGACATAAATATTTACAATTGTTATAACTTCTTGCAGAGTAGACCCTTTAAGTATGGTATAGTGTCCTTCCTCATCTTTTATTATAATCTGGTTTAAAATCTAATTTATCTGATATAAGGATACCACTCCAGCTTTCTTTTTATGTCTGTTAGCATGGCAAATGGTTTTTCACCCTAAAATGACAAAAACATTTTAAAGGCAAATGTAGAAATTTGTGTAGTTGCAGAAAGCCTTAGCTTATTTTTAATAAAGACAGTTTTTCTAAGTAATCAAAAACTTGATAAAGACAGAACACAGAATAAAATCTTTATTTCCTGGGCAGATTACATTAAAGGTAAATTTGTTTATAATTTCTTATTAAGAGCAGACCGATAATCTAAAAAAAAAACAAACTTTATCCTTTACAAATATAAAACTTTATCCTTTACAGAGATAAAAAACAAACTCTAATTTTCCACCAGTATACTTTTAATATTAAAATGCTTTTTTAAATTTAAATAAAGTCATTCTGATCTTGGCTTGACTGGACATAGAAATCCTTTCTCAAGATTTCTTTTACATAGACCTTCTGTAATTTGGTATATCATTTCAGCTTCTATTCCATCTTTTTCCTTTCTTACATTGGCATAATTTTTCTTTAGGACAAAACTACTTTTTCTTTCCTCAACAAAGTGTATTTCCATTCTTCACACCTTTTTTTACTGAAAACACATATCCTGCTTCCCTTGCCTTCCTTCATATTCAATCATTTTCTTTCATCCTTATTGCTTCATATATATGTATATTATGCATATATATTTAATTTTTTATTTATTTTTAAAAATTTTTTATTTCTTTTCAGCATAACAGTATTCATTGTTTTTGCACCACACCCAGTGCTCCATGCAATCCATGCCCTCCCTAATACCCACCACCTGGTTCCCCCAATTTTTTTTTTATTTTTAAGTTATCTCTATACCCAATGTGGGGCTTGAACTCATAACCCAGTGATCAAGTGTTGTACACTCCACTCACTGAATCAGCCAGAAGCTCCTATTTTTACATATAGTAATTGGAAATCTTACCCATAAGATTCTTAATTCTCGGTGAAAACTAAGAAGGAAGTAATTGTGGACTGGCAAACTTTTAAATACATTTCATAATTTCTAGAAACATTTGTCTTTTTACCTAATGCAATCCTTCAATGTGGCACCAGACATGGTTACTAACAGACCTAAATTTATCTTTCTCTGCAACTGGAAATCAGAAGTAGATAAACCTATTTTCAGTAACAAATGTTTCAGCATTTTATCTTGTTTGGAAAATGATCTCAATGAAAATCTATCATTTAATTTAACTTAACAAACCTCTAACATTTCTAATTACCAAAAAGAATTACGGAAGCTATTTATTTTTAGCATACATACTATAAAACAAAACTATTGTACCTAAAAACTCTTAACCCATTTACATGTATCTAAGTTACTTGTTTCAAAAAATTGTTTCAATTATTCA
The DNA here is from genome assembly GCF_963455335.1 of Martes martes. Lineage (NCBI taxonomy): Eukaryota > Metazoa > Chordata > Mammalia > Carnivora > Mustelidae > Martes > Martes martes. The sequence goes on along the minus strand of NC_137892.1, from coordinate 128,658,574 downwards.
TAAAAACTTCATGAGACCTTTCCCTGCTAACAAATTGTGAAGACATACCTGCTTTTATTAAACCAACAAATGAAACTAGATTTATCAAAGATTATCTCAAATAATGTAAACTTGAAAAATATTTGTGTCAGTTTACTTAATTTTTATAAGCTCTTATTTTTCTTTAAACTGATTAAATAAAGCTCTTTACAAATTAATTTTGGTTATGCCATCTGAAGATAGAAAAATATCACATATTTATAAAATACATATATAATATACAGACAGACATGGAGATCTTAGAGCTTCTGTTTTAAAAATTTTAGACAAGTCTGAGGTACAAATTCAAAAGAATAGTTGGATCCAAATTGTATTTATAGCAGATGGACTAATTTAAAGTTCTCTGCTCAAGTTTTTTAGCAAAGTTTTTTGTTCTTTGTTTTTGCTTAAGTTTTTGTTATTGTTTTGTTTAGTTTTACATACTCTAAGTTTCATTTTAGAGTTGTTTTTGGAGCCCTTTGTCTTTTAGAAGCTTCTGCGTACCAATCAAAGAATGCATGCCATTTAAAGACTTGAAATCATCTCTTTTAAGAATCTGTCTTAATTTATTTTAAATTTATCTAAAACAAGTCCTCCTCAGAATGGCATTACAATTCCCAATTATCTAGAAGTTCACATATTTCCAGAAAGGTACAAGATCCTGGTTCAAGGACCAGATGAAACTCCTCTTGCCTTTGGATTCCATAAAACCTCTAATTATGAGGGGCTTTGTTTTCCAATAGCTGTTGGGAAACACTGGGAGTCACACATTTTACTCCTCGAACGAGTGGCTTACCAAAGAGCTTCAACAGAAAAGAAGAGACTAAACAAACAGAAGTAGAAAACAAGCATCACAATAAAGTTTGACAACTCAGAGCATAGATTGAAGAACCAGTAGTTCAGAGAACAAGAGTACTCACCAGGAATGGCAATGCCTTCATAAAAGCAGATCCTGAATAAAGTCAGAAAGCTTGACCAAAAGCAGGGAGCGCAAATCCAAGAAGAGACTTACCAAATAAGAAAAGGGAAAGAGGACTCAGAAATGGAGAGGGTGTGGGGCTCAAGTAAGTAGTGCACATGATTCTAGGGTTCTTTTGTTCCTCCTGGTTTGTCTCCTTTGGATCCCACTTCCAATAATGCATAATGTCAACCTTAAAAATAAATTAGCTAATTCGTGTACTGGCAAAACAAGTTTATTTGGGAATAGTAGAGGAATTAGAATTTGGGACATGGAAACTATGGCAAACCATAGACAAGACCAGAGAACAAAGGAGTGAAATATTATGCTAGAGAGGAAGGAGGATGGTGGGCTGTTTGGAATGAAAGTTCGTCGCAGGAAAATGAGAGTTCAGGGTTGTGGTGACTTCTCATTGGCTGAGTTGTGGTGAATCTCATTGGTTGGATTATTCTGCCCAAGAAGAAAGTTTCCCTTCCTCCTGCTGGGGTAGTCAAGTAAGCTTCTTATCAGGAGATGCAAAGTAGGATGCAACAAATGGTACATGAGTGAGAACTCCCCCTTTAAGACTCCCTGACACCATTCTGAATGACATTTTAGTTCATTCAATTTCACATCCGCAAATACAAAATGAAACTAATAATGAGAAAAAGAATAGTGGGGCACCTGGGTGGCTCAGTCAGTTAAGCATCTGCCTTCAGCTCAGGTCATGATCCCAACATCCTGGGATCAAGCCCCACATGGGTCTCCCTGCTCACCAGGGAGCCAGCTTCTCCTCTACCTGCCCCTCCCCCTGCTTGTGTGCTCTGTCTCTCCCTCTCTCTCTCTGTCAAATAAAATGTTTTTAAAAAGATAAGAAAAAGAATAGCAACAATTTTGGAAGATTCTTTTAAGATTTAAAGATGACGTGTGTAAAGAAATGATCAAGGGAGTCAACATATAGTAAGTTTTCAAAATATAACAAAAGAAGTAAAAGTAATAGTCAATAGTAAGGGTGTGTAAGTAACACCACTATAGGTGAGTGTAAAATCGTCTTTTTTAATATCCTAAATTAGTAGAATTATTTTAAAAGGATTTATTTTATAGACAAATATCTTTAAATTACTTCACATTCTTCTTAAATCCATTTTGACAATATTTCCCTTATTTATGACAGTTTATCCTCATTGAAGATAATGCTATGCCAAGTCATATTCATTGTCAAGACACACTGCATCATACACCACACAAAATGATAGATACACAAAAGCAAAAAGTCTTTAAGCTACAGTGAAGTCTATTTAACGAAATGACTGCTTATGAATCATTATTATAGAAAATGTCAGAATTATGGAAATATCAAAGATATTTGTCAAGTACAAGGGGCACCATTTGTAAAGTGGGTCTTCATAGAGAAGGTAATACTTGAGAAAAGTTAAAAAAATAGAAATGAAATGGCAGGCAACCCGGTGTGAGAGTTTATAGTAAGAAAGCTTTTCATATCAGAAGCCAAAAATCTGTGAAGTTATTTGGAATTTTGAGGAACGGCCCTGACAATGGTATTGTAATATTTAATAAGAATAAAGATGCTGGACAAATATGACTGAGAAGAAACATAGGGCCAGATTTGTCATGGTAAGAATTTGAGATACTTTCATTTCCTTAAAGGTGATGGAGAATCAATGATGAGTTAGCCAAGGAATGGGATGCTCAAATTTTCACTAAAAACGAACAAACAAATAAATAAATTGTGGTTTGGAGGATAAAAGACAAACACTAAGGATATAAACTGCAGAATATAAGCAAAGGGCCTAGATTTAGGTAAGGCACAACAAAGACACTTTTAGAGATTATAGAGTGAAACATCAGGAGAGAAAACAGGTATTTCATCTCAATTTGCCAAAATCAGCATTTAATATCATGATTCTCTCTGCCACTCAACATTTCTTTACAATTAGAACAAAAATATCACCAATGTTTGAAACAATCTATGGTTTTTCAGGTTAAGCAGTCAAATTGTAAGTACTTGACATAATTTTCTCAACTAACCATTCTTTAGCTCCTTACACTATAATTGGCAGATATGTTTCCAATTATGAAATTGTTATTTTTTTATTATTCATTGTTTTAATTCTAGTATAATTAACATACAGTGTTATATATATTAGTTTCAGGTGTATAATATAGTGATTCCACAAGTCTATACATTACTCAGTGTTCATCATAAGTGCACTCTTAATCCCCTTCACCTGTTTCACACATCCTCCTCCCACCACCTCCTCTCTAGCAACCATCAGTTTGGTCTCTGTATTTAAGAGTGTTTTGGGAGCGTCTGGGTGGTTCGGCTAGTTAAGCATCTGTTTCTTGATTTTGGCTCAGGTTATGGTCTCAGGGTCATGAGATCATGGGGCATGCCCAGGCATGGAGCTTGCTTGAGTTTCTCTCTCTCCCTTTCCCTCTGTCCCTCTCCCAACCCCCACTGGAGGGCCTTCTCTCTCTCTCTAAAAAGAAAAAGAAGCCTAATTTTTTGTTTGTCTCTTTTTTCTTTGTTTGCAAAATGCATGTGTACATATACATACAAAAAAATGGGTTTACTAGGGAATATGGGAATATTCATTAAAGTAAGTTATATGAAGAAAATAGAAATCTTCAGCAATCTAATCATAGAGAAATAATCATTGTTTCTAATTTGGTGTGTTTCCACATGTATTTGGTTCATAGCATGATGTCAAAAGACATCATGTTGCTGAAATTTAAAGCATTTAAGCAATTCCTACTGACAGTGCAATGAAATTCATTTTGATATTTTAAAATTATTCATAATAATATGGTGAACATCATTGAAAACATTTCTAATACTTTAAATTCTACATTAGTGGGTAACGTCATTTTTAAGTCTCTTGATATGTTCAAAGCTGTCCAAAGGAAAGGCTGTGTCATTTGCATTGCTCATTTTTTTAAAAGATTTTATTTATTTATTTGACAGACAGAGATCACAAGTAGGCAGGGGGGGGGCAGGCTCCCTGCTGAGCAGAGAGCCTGATATGGGGCTCGATCCCAGGACCCTGGGATCATGACCTGAGCTGAAGGCAGAGGCTTTAACCCACTGAGCCACCCAGGTGCCCCATCATTGCTCATTTTTATCACCAGTGCTGGGTATAATACGTTTTAAATATTTTAAAATGTAATAGGAAATAATCATGATGTCATTATTGTTTACAATTGTATTTCTTTTATTAACAATAAGGGTAAAAATGTTTCCCCTTATAATTTGGAGAAACAAAAATTATTTATTATTTTTTCCAAAACTTAAAAACAAGGAAAAGGATAGCTCTTTCCTTCCAAGCAAAGCATCCAAATAAACCACTACTGATATAACTACAAAACCATAAGGCACTACTTTGTCCTTCCTTGCATTAAATTGTTTTCCTTATATTAAAATTTCAAAAAGTACAAATTAGTTTAAAGGTATACATTTTTCGACAAGTAATTGAAATTATGAGATAAAATAAGATAAAATAAGACCAGTGACCAGTGACCATGTATTGAAGCAGGAAGAAGCACATTTGTTGGAAATAAAAAGAAATCAACAGAAAGTTTTTAGATTTCCTTGTGTTTGACCTCAGTAAACAAGATTACTACACTGAGTGGGTGACTTTTATCATAACCATCCAAGAAGGTACCGTCAGTTGGTACACTAAAGACAGTTATAAAATTAAGATTCATAAACTTTAAAAGGAAGGATAGAAGGAATTGTGGTTTGCCCCTTCAAGTCCCCATCGCACCAGGTGTCAAGACAGAGGTTTCATAAATCTAGACCACACATAGTCACCCAGAGTGATTTCCACACTCCTGGAAAGTGACCTCAGTAGCTAGTAACAGCCAGAACAGTACACTGTGATGCTCATACCATTTCTATTGACTGACTGGGTTCAGGACTGTAATTATCTGATATACAGAATTTAAAGAGAAGAGGAAGGTATAATGAGAACACATTGTCGTAATAATATAACTCTTACTTTTGCCAGATGTCTCTGTCTATAAGCAGAGGGCTGAAAGTAAAAATAATATCACAAATAGTAGGAGACAATATTCTTTAAGTGTGTTCAGATTTTATAAATACAAGTTCAGGATTGAATCCTGAATTTTGAACACACTGTTCAAAATATATGCATTGGTTCAAAAATTAAATTTCAGTCTTATAAATTGTGTTGAGAAATTAACACGATTGTCTGCACGTGGTCAATCAGGCTGTAGAAAATTGATAACAATATTTAAATTTCAAACACAGAGGAAATAAAGAGAGTAAAATTTGAGCTCTTAAGGAATTTGTGTATAGTCACTGTGTCATTATAGCTACTATTTAAGGATAGGCCTAAAGATGTTAGATTAATTTTAAAATGTTGAATGTGTCATTTATTAATAACAAATAAGGATGTACTAGGGAATTACAGTATGTTTAGAGTAATTTTCACATCTACAAGCCTTCTAAAGTTATGCACTTAATTAATTTGTATTTATCAACAGAACAAAGGAGCAGCATTCTATTCCTTTTGTGGTTCCTGCCATCAAAGTTTGAGTTGTTAGAATTAAAGAATTTTTTTATAATTTCCGCCCTGAACAAGGCTAGATTTAAACAGACTGTCTTTCATTAATAGCGGTTCAGAAAATGTTCCTTGAACTGAACTGAATTTAAGGGCTTATTATTTTGTTCTGAAAGTCCAAGCTTGTATTTTCTACTGTAACTGGGGACATTCAGGGCCAGTTTGGTTGCATATTCCCAGCATTTAGATGAACCCCTGGTTATACCATTAGTATTACAGAGATATGATTGTTCTACTTTATTAAATCTTTAGAGAAAACATAACTTAAAAAAAAAAAAGAGTCAAACAATAATTGCCACCATCTGTATGTTAACAATAGAAAAATCACTGAGGAACATATGAATTGTGCACTTAATTAATTAGCAAACTTTATAAAATGCTTTTTTTAATACTACCTTAATGCAATGCCAGCTTCAAAAAAACCAACCCAAACCAAACCAAAACAAAACAAAACAAAAACCACCAGAAGCTTCAGGGAATTTTAAAACTGTCCTTGTTATCAGCTTATCCTTGTAAGCTTCAGTTTATCTTATCAAAGTAAGGCATCACTTTTGCTTCCTTCTGCTAATAAGGTCTGGAACAGAGCTTTTCTCTAGCAGTTCACTAATTCCTTTTGCAGACAGAAGTGTTCAGTCTGCTGGCTCTCCCCCCATTTCTCTCTCCTCTTCAGTATTGCTCCCCCCCCAGAGAAATTAGAGATCCAAATCCACTTTCCTCCATTGCTTGAATTTAAAGATTCTACAGAATATAAAGTACTTTTTTTTATCCTGAAAACCTCAGTTCTAAGTAGATTTTGGTTTTCTGGATGTCTAAATGTTTCTGTAAGAATGTAGATTCTGGGAATTCTGGGGTAAGTCATGAATCATAACTGAATCATGCTTGAATTAGGCATAACCATATTTCTGGCACTTTTATCCAAGCCAGTGGTAAAACTAACAGTCAGTACCTCAGCTCCCTTTTCTGTAACTTGTGATGAAAACTAATAATTCACAAAATATTTGCAAATATAATGAATTAATATGAACATGACATAATGGTATGTTTTATTATTGCTACTATTACTATTACATTAACTGAGACAATCTATATAAAATATCTGATATGATTATTGTTATTTTTGTTGTTATTGTATATTAGCTCATTATCCCAGTTAAAGAGTAATTATCAATTTACAAATGGCAGCTTTGAAAAAAGGATTTCTAATTCATTACTTCAGTAAATTTGAAAGACCCTCAGATGTAAACAGATCACAGCTTCATCAAGACAAGGTTAAATTAGAACAGTTGAGGAAGATGGCAGTGGAAGAGGGAAGAAGAATTGATTGATCATATTTGGGAGCAAAGGCAAAAAAGTGAGTGTATAAAGAAGAAACCAAGTACAATCAGTCAACAGTGTAAGAAAGGCAAAGTTAATGCTGATACAAAATGAAGGACATAGTATGTAAGAACTATGAGGTAATCCTCCTAATGAATGGACAACTTGTCAAACCCTCCCTGGGATTCTGTATCATGTAGAAGACTCCCAATCTTAAAAGGAATGCAAAAACTTGAAGAGGGTTCAGAGGACAGCCACAAAGATAATGAATTGGTTGTAAAGTAAGACCTACAAGAAAAGGTTAAAAGATCTGGAATTATTCAACTTGGAGGCAAGAACTTAGAAGTTATTTAAATCCTCAAGTTAAAAATATACGGTGCCCATTTCAAGCTTCCCCATGAATTAAAAGGAAAAAATCAGTTTAAATCTCAGGATGGAAAATTTATGGAATTTATACAACAACTTAGCAAACAGATTCATTACACATCATTAAGGATTCCTGAGAGTGGTTTACAAAATGTACATGCCCCTTTAAGTTGTATAATTTATTTACATATTTATTTTAGTTAGCTGTGAAGGTGCGTCTTTGATGAAGAAGAGAAATGGCCTAGATGACCCAGCAGGGTTCTTCAGAGTCTTAAATTTCACCGAAATCCAAAGTTAAGTATTAATAGTCCACTAAATCATTGCCATGCATCTAGCCTTGTCTCTCACTCATTTGTTTTAGTACTGTGGGAGTGAGAAGGAAATTGAGGTGATTTGTACCAAGGTGAGTCTGGGCAAAGGGGACAGTGGTGGGGTGTGGAAAGGAGGGAAATGGAGCAGTTGGGAGAATGGCATTCCAAGCTGAGAGAACAGCAGTTCAAAGGCACAAAAGTGAGAGACAGTGCAACGGGGGTGTAACTTGGGGGTTGTTGAAACAGCATGCATGGAGAGGATGGTAGGAGATGGAAGCTACTGGAAAAACTGGGTGACATGAAACCATGCGTGTGTTTTAGTTTCATGATGAAGCTTGTCTTTATCTCTTAGGTGTGCAGATTTAAAGGGTATTTAAAAGAGGAATGGTGTGATTCTGTTTTGGGAAAATACACTGAGAACAATGTGAATGATGGATTATAGAGGGGATACTGGAAACATGAAGAGTTTGTAGATCTATATCCAGTCAGATCATCCGAGAGATAATAAGGATCCAAACTTTTAGGGGCAATAGGTAAGGAGAACAAAACCAAGGGATATTTAGGAGGTAAAATGTGTCCATCTGGGAGTCAGTGTGGGAATGAGAGAGTTGGGAGGGGATAAGTTTTAGTTTGATACCTTTGGCATATAGAAGGAAAATAATAATTTATCAAAGAGACTATTCAAGGATACATAGCTTTGACTAAATAATTCACTTATCAATTTATTCAACAAAAGAGTAGTCATTATGAATCAGGCATTATATCGGGTATGAAGGATACCAGGATATTTATCAGTAGGTAAATATGCCCTGGTTTGCTTGGAAAAGTCTTGGCTGACCCTTGCTATACTCATCCATCAACAGGCAAATGGACAAACACATGTGGTGTATACCTAAAATGTAATATTATTCAGCCTTAAATAGAAAGGAAGTTCTGACAGGTGCTACAACAGAGATGAACCTTGAAGATATTATGCTAAGTGAACTAAGCCAGTCACAAAAAGAAAATACTGTATGATTCCACTTATCTAAGGCAGTCAAACTCATAAAGACAAAGAGTAGAATGGCAGTTGCCAGGGGATGGGGGAAGGAAAAAATGGGGACTTACTGTTTAATGGATATGGAGTTTCAGTTTTGCATGACGAAAGGGTTTTGAAATGGGCCTGTACAACAATAAGAATATATGTAGCACTTCTGAACAATACACTTTAAAATGGTTAAGATGAGGGGCGCCTGGGTGACTCAGTGGGTTAAAGCCTCTGCCGTTGGCTCAGGTCATGATCTCAGGGTCCTGGGATCAAGCCCCGCATTGGGCTCTCTGCTCCGCGGGGAGCCTGCTTCCTCCTCTCTCTCTCTGTCTGCCTCTCTGCCTACTTGCGATCTCTGTCTGTCAAATAAATAAATAAAATCTTAAAAAAAAATGGTTAAGATGAGGGGCGCCTGGATGGCTCAGTCCATTAGGCATCCAACTCTTGGTTTTTTGCTAAGGTTGTGATCTCAGGGTCTTGATATCAAGCTCCTTGTAAGGGTTCATGCTCAGAGCAGTCTGCTTGGGTGTCTCCCTCTCCCTCTGCCCCTCTTCCCCTTCATTAAAATAAATAAATAAATCTTTAAAAAGTAAGTAAATAAAATGGCTAAGATGGTAAATTTTATGTGGTTGGTTTGTTTTTGTTTTTGTTTTTACCACAAGTACAAAATTTTAAAGTTTAGGTTAATTCATTTGGTTCTAACTCAAAATTTTCTTTTAATTCTTTGAAATGAAAAATATATTAGGACTTGTCAATTTCCTTAATTTTTTTTTCCTACAGTGTTTGTGGTTAGCAACACCCATAATTTTATTTTAGGGTAATGAGTTTTACCATACAGTGAGGAGCAAGGGTAATTTTACATTGGCATCATTTTCTGTAAGTCAGTTCTCTAAGCCAAAGGCCAGGCAGTTGTTCCCATGGTTTACCTTTGGGAACAGCTACTCAAAGCTGCTAATGAGAAGCTTAGATACAGCACATCAAATCTCTACAATATTTAGTAATACCAGCCTACCTACAATATTTAGCCATACCAGCTTATTAAATAGAAACATCAAGGAGAGTAGTCAGGTCTCTAGACCCATGGGCTATCTGGACCTCAAGTCATGTGGGCATAGTCCATTAGTTCCATTAGGGTACACCTGATGGCCATGAGAACTAATGGCAAAGATTTTGGCCATGACAACTAAAATTCCTCAGAAAATTTTGTCTTTTTCCATTTTTATGTGCCGTTCATTCATTCTGTTTTAATTGACGATTGTAAAGGAGGTAAAGCTTTGGGGTTACAAACTTCCTTAATTATCCTCTCCGTCAAATGAGTACCACTGTACTAGATATATATGAGAGTTTTCCCCAAGTGGGAAAGGTAAAGTCTAAAATTTCTTGGCCTACCAGAGCAGTTGTTTTATTGTTAGAGAGTCTATAGAAAGAAAGAGAGGAGCATGAAGAAGCTTCTAGCCACCCATGAAACAGACAATATCAAACATACTCATAAACATTCCAGCAGGGGCTGGAACCAACATTATTTGAAGATATTCAAACATGCTTAAAATTTTAGCCTATATTCTTAGCCAGTACTTTTCCCACTTGTAAGTTTTCTTTGTATTGTAGGCTTGAACAACAGAAAAAAAGAGACATTCTGGACAATTCCATTGCAGTTTCACAACAAAGGACATTTAGGATGGTTGTGAAGTTTTTCTATCTGTTGTGGTTTATAACTACAGCATTTTTGATAAGACTCCGTTTCACCTTACTTGGGCTGACTATCTTAGTGCCACTAGAGACTGAGTGGAACAAATAATCTAATCTTTACTAAAGTGCCTTTTTTATTTTTCTTTTTTCCAAAATAGGAGCCTAAAACTGGCATTAAATCAAGACTTGATGACATCAATCAGGATTTTGTTTTGGCTTTGATTTTTAAACTCGTTGCATAGGCTAGATGTGTTTTAAAACAGTTCATTTAGCATTATAATCTGCTAAAGCATTGCCTTTTGCTTGTTGAACCTGCTTTTAAACTGTGCTTTAATCTTAATTATTACCAATTGCTCTGTAAGAAGCAAGTCAATTAATTGGGTTTTGATATGGCTGGCATATTTAATTGCAGTTCCACCTCCAGATAAGAACTCTTGTTGCTTCCAAAGCACCAAAATCATTAAGGACTCAAAAAGATAACTGCTATCTGTATAGACATTTCTTTCCCATCTGTACATAGTTGACAGGGCACAGTAACCCCAGCATCAACTAGAAATGAAATATTTTGTTCTTGCCATTGTGTGAGAATTTCCCCCTCTTTTGTGAAGGGTAAATTTTGGTCAAACAGGAGTCATCATTCAATCAAACAAAGTTTGTTCTTTATCTCTTTAGATTTTATCTTGTAAGATAAGACACAGTAATTGTTCTTTAAATGTCCCTTGCCTTTCCTATACTGACAGGTATGTGAGGTTTTATTGTTGCTCTTATTGATTTGTTTTGTTTTCTGAGTAGTCCCAGAGATGTCTTGTCTTAGGATTACTTAATCGTTAAATTTAAAGAGTTACTATGGAGGTCTAGACTTTTTTGTTTGAGTCAAATTATCTTCAAAATGCCCAGCTAGGTCTTACAGATCAGGGAAGAAGTCGTCTATTTGTATTCTTTTTTTTCCTCTTTAACATATAATGTATAATTTGTTTCAGGGGTACGGGTCTGTCATTCACCAGCCTTACACAATTCACAGCACTCCCCATAGCATGTACCCTCCCCAGTGTCCATCACCCAGCCACTCCATCCTTCCCACTCCCCTTCCCCTCCAGCAACCCTCAGTTTTGTTTCCTGAGATTAAGAATCTCTTATGGTTTGTCTCCCTCCCGAGTCCCATCTTGTTTCATTTTTCCTTCCCTTTCCCCCTTGACCCCCCCCCCCACCGACTCTCAAATTCTTCATATCAGAAAAATTGTATGATAATTGTCATTCTCTGATTGACTTATTTCGCTTAGCATAATACCCTCTAGTTCCATCCACGTTCTTATGAAATCTACCATTGCAGATTTAAGACAGTCAACAACAAAGATGAATAAGACAGTGGTAGTATCTTCTCCCTGACTGAAACCAGAATACTTTCTAAAAGTGTTAATGAGATGGTCTCTAATACCTGGGATGTATTTATTTTATGCCCTGTATTCAGAACTGAATTTTGACCAATTTTTACAGTAAAGATCTCAGGGATATCTTCAACATATCTTATTCAATTTTTATATACATGTTTGGCCAAATTTTGATTCATTAACTTGATATCACTTTGGTAATCAATTCACTCTGATATTTCCCCATTTTAACATTCTCTGTTCCCAAGAGATGACTCCTGGACTAAATTTCACAGCGGGACATACTAAATCCTCCCATGGATTTTTGTCTTTACTTGAGAGGGTTAGAGACGTCTTTAACTAGATAACACAAATCTAACCTTAACTAAAGCTTAAAACCCTAAAGCCAGCAAGTGTAGTCATCATCTGAAACTATGAGATATTGTAAATGGTTATTGACCAACAAAAGTAGGAAAGGTTAGTGAACAAAAAGGAAGAGTATAGAGGGAATATAGCAAGAGGTGGGCAGGTATGGGGGTCACATTAAAGGTGGAGGCCAGGGAAGTGTTCATTTTAGAATTGTATTTGGCAGAGGGGTCAGTTCAAGTTTAAATTTTAGTTCTTCCATGTAGGTATTTCTTTTATCAAAGTAGCAATTTTAGAATTTTCCTGGATTTTAAAAGCCTTTTTCTATAAATCACAATATAGCTGGCCACAGAGTATTTTAAGTCTTAGGATCCTTTCATTTCTAAGATGTCACATAGGCAAATTATTTTATTTGTGTCTTAAGTTCCTCATGTAGATCATTGAATTTCTTTATGACCTCAGTAAAATCCTGTAAGAGTTTCAAATATTTAGTCAGTCTTGCTCTTTCTTTCTTTCTTTCTTTCTTTCTTTCTTTCTTTCTTTCTTCTATAATTCTCCTCTATGTATAACCCAATGACAGAGAGTTGCATAAAAACTGATGATTACTGTATCCAAATGATGAGAATAAGTGAGAGGAAAAAAAAACAAACCACACTAGATCCCAAGAGTCATCTCATCCATGAGAGCCTTGAAACAAATAAATCTAAATTTTCAGCATGAAAAATTAAAAGTGTGAATAGGGGCTTCGATGATGCTCAGTATAAAGAAATGAGTAGGACTGATTCAGTGGCTCAGTGCCTGAGACTCCAAGGAGGGATGTCAATGGCCTCCTGCATGCTCTACTCTTGTCAAAGTGGACTAGATTGAGAAGCAAGAGGATGTAGACTCATTCAAGTGACAGCAATTGTTTTTACAAGATCCCAAGGTAATTCTTGAATAGAGCTTCTCTACTTTTTTAACAATGAAGTTAAATGTGTTTTATTAGTTTATCAAACATAAAATATATATTAATCATGTGATAGTTAAACTTTGCTATCATTAGTTTACAAGTGATAAATTTAAAGCTGCCTAAATGAAAGTGGGCAGAATTTAACCATAGGGCTGTTTAGAGTGTCAGAAGAGTATGGCAGCTACTGATGTCCAATGTTAGCTATTGTCTTATGTTCTCTGTCAAATATACCCAAGAAAGGAAACGATCTAGTAGGATGAGAGAGATAAACATAACTTAAAATACATATTTTTATGACTTTTTTTTCATAAGAATAATATCTGAGACATTATTAGATTTTGTACTTTACATATGAATTATTAAAATATCAAATTTTAATTTGTTTATAATAATTTCATATCTATGCATTAAAAAGCAAACCTATACATAAAATAAAAAATTGAATGTTCATTTTAAAACTTCAAGACAACTTTATAAACAAATATATGTTTATAATAAAATTTAAAGAAAGAAAATTTGATGTAAATGATATTTTTCAAAAACTATCCCATTAACCATCTGAAAAAACCTGACCTATAATGCAAAAAGGTAATATAAATAATGTCCCTTAGATCCATCTATATTCAATACACACACTTCCCCAAGACTGAAAGGAAACAACTGAGTACACATTTTTTCTTGATTTGGGGGAGAACATTCTTAAGTATGAAAGAAAAGGAATAGAACATGATATTTAATGAGGTCAATACTTTTTATAAAACAAGTTCCTACAAACTGGATAGAAATCTCTAACTCCCATGCAGAGTAGTTAAAGAACACATAACAAAAGAGAAATACAAATGGTAATAGCATATAAACCTACATTCATTCTTACTATTAACCAATAAATGTGAAATACAACATAAGTGAACCATTTTCTACTTACAAAATGGCCCAAGCATTGAAGGAGACAAGCTCTCTCAGTTCAGGTATATGCATTAGAAGCCACAAAAGATATCTCTTGACTCTACAATCTGATAAAACCACTTTTAAGAATTTATCCAAAGAAAATGAATACAGAAAAATGATATTGTCAGAATTATCCACTCTAAAATATAAAAAGTAAAAATGTTTTTGAAATATTTAAATACAAATGGCAATAAAAACTTTAAGAAAAAATCAAGAGACAAAACTATGTATTACAATATCTCAAAGTTTCAAAAATACCTTAAGTAGTTTTATTTTTTTTTTTTTTTTTTTTTTTTTTTTTTTAACTTTTTTTAGTGTTCCAAGATTCATTGTTTATTTATTTTTTTTTTATTTTTTTTTTTTTAATTTTTTATTTATTTTCAGCGTAACAGTATTCATTGTTTTTTCACCACACCCAGTGCTCCATGCAATCTGTGCCCTCCCTAATACCCACCACCTGGTTCCCCCACCCTCCCACCCCGCCCCTTCAAAACCCTCAGGTTGTTTTTCAGAGTCCATAGTCTCTCATGGTTCACCTCCCCTTCCAATTTCCCTCAACTCCCTTCTCCTCTCCATCTACCCTTGTCCTCTATATTATTTGATATGCTCCACCAATAAGTGAAACCATATGATACTTGACTTTCTCTGTTTGACTTATTTCACTCAGCATAATCTCTTCCAGTCCTGTCCATGTTGCTACAAAAGTTGGGTATTCGTCCTTTCTGATGGAGGCATAATACTCCATAGTGTATATGGACCACATCTTCCTTATCCATTCATCCGTTGAAGGGCACCTTGGTTCTTTCCACAGTTTGGCGACCGTGGCCATTGCTGCTATAAACATTGGGGTACAGATGGCCCTTCTTTTCACTACATCTGTATCTTTGGGGTAAATACCCAGCAGTGCAATTGCAGGGTCATAGGGAAGCTCTATTTTTAATTTCCTGAGGAATCTCCACACTGTTCTCCAAAGTGGCTGCACCAGTTTGCATTCCCACCAACAGTGTAAGAGGGTTCCCCTTTCTCCACATCCTCTCCAACACACGTTGTTTCCTGTCTTGCTAATTTTGGCCATTCTAACTGGTGTAAGGTGGTATCTCAATGTGGTTTTGATTTGAATCTCCCTGATGGCTAGTGATGATGAACATTTTTTCATGTGTCTGGTAGCCATTTGTATGTCTTCATTGGAGAAGTGTCTGTTCATATCTTCTGCCCATTTTTTAATATGATTATCTGTTTTGTGTGTGTTGAGTTTGAGGAGTTCTTTATAGATCCTGGATATCAACCTTTTATCTGTACTTTCATTTGCAAATATCTTCTCCCATTCCGTGGGTTGCCTCTTTGTTTTGATGACTGTTTCTTTTGCTGTGCAGAAGCTTTTTATCTTGATGAAGTCCCAGAAGTTCATCTTTGCCTTTATTTCCTTCACCTTTGGAGACATATCTTGAAAGAAGTTGCTATGGCTGATATCAAAGAGGTTACTCCCTATGTTCTCCTCGAGGATTCTGATGGATAGTTTTATTTTTAATTTTTAAAAAATTGTTAATGTATTATTTTTAAATTTTTATTTCAATTCTAGTTCATTAATATCCAGTGTAATACTAGTTTCAGGTGTACAAAATACAATGATTGAACACTTCCATATGACACCCAGTGCTCATCAGAAGTGCCCTCCTCAACCCCCAACCCCTATTTCATCCACCCCCTGCCACTTCATCTCTGGTAACCATCAGTTTGTTCTCTAGAGTTAATATGTTTCTTGATTTGTCTCTCTCTGTCTTTTTTTCCTCTTTGTCTCCCAGTATTTTAGTGGTTTTATATAATAGAAACTTGTTTCTTGTCCATAGAATCAGCTGAGTGGTCAAGACGCTTTAGTTACCAAATCATCACATGAAGGAAAGCCATGCCTCTATCTGAACTTATGTAGTTTTGAACTACAAAGCATGATACTAAAAAATAGAAAATGGTGATTTTTGTGTTGTTTTTCAGATTATCAGTGATTTAAGTTTTTTATTCATACTTTTCTGAATTTTCTAAGTTTTCTAAGCATGTCATGTATTAACTTCTCTAATTATAGAAATGAGAAAAAAGCTACAAAACTCCATCTCTCTAGTTGTTAATTAGGCATATTAGATGCAATACTGCAAATATATTTCCTCAAAATTTTCATGGCTTTTGTCAGCCTGATTTACCCTTTATTATTTAAAAGACATAGTTACCTATATTACATATAAAATTCCATATATGTGTAGACATGTATTTCACATGTATACATATATGCATGTATGTATATGTACAAACAGCTATATGCATACATATATTCAAATACATTTACATTGGTGGCAAATGTCAAAATATTGTGACATCAGTATCTTAATAATTAAAAGTGGTTATTCTATGATTTGTATTTCAAAACTTCATTCAATGAAATCTAATTTCAAACTTCACAGACACACCAAGGATTTGTAAATTCCAGCCAGATAAATGGAAACAAAACAAAACAAAACAAACCAACACATATGAAGCCAGCAAAAGGTCAACTGTATTTCACTTTTTTAAAAAGTTGATAAATAAAACGGAAGTGTTATTTCAGGAAACCAGTGTGTAGTTCTTAACTTTTCTGTTGAAACAACATATAAGCAAGGCTCAGTAGTAGAGTTGAAGTCAGAAAACCAGAACAGTCTGTGATGTCGTCAAACCTTAGGAAAGTATAAAGTTCTATACCAATTAGCTAGTAATCTATTAAGTTTTATCTCCAACAAGGGGTAAAAACTTAAACAAGGTCTATTAGCAGTAAATAATTCTGCCAATATCTTTCCCAGTAGGGCGACTCCTCCAGCAATTTTCAGGATTAATTACCAGTGGCAAGCGTTTTCATAATCTGTTCTTAATTTTGCAATGTCTGAATGAACTTGGCTCTGACACATCCCTTATTATTTCCCTACTACCAGTAGGATGAACAACTTGTCCAGGTCATGCTGTGTGAAAGAAGTGCTAATGTGTTTATATAAATGCTGCAAAGAGCACCTGTTTTATACCCAATGTATTTTTTTTTTCAGCTACAGTAGAACACACACACAATTTCTTGGTATAGGAATGTAAAAGGGAGAAAAGCACAAGCCGAAAATTTATAACGATAATAAAAATTAAATTGTTTTTGCTGAAGCCCAGTTGGTTATCATAACATTAAAACCAATTTCTTTTCCTCATCCACTGCTTTTCCTCATTTCTATTACTTATATAGGTAGAAATTTCAATTAGTTTGTTCTTTTCAAATGCTTTGAGACTTGTAATTGAACTCATTTTCATTCTTTTCCTCAATATGTACATTGAAAGTGAAAATTAAATTAATATGGCATTTCTTTTGATATGTGTGATTATATATATTCTAGATTGTTATGTGTAAGATAATAATACTTATGAATCATCTTAAAGAAAAATGCATAATTATAGCTAAGCTTTGATAATATTTCTGACCCCCAAAATTATTTGCCTATGAATCAAAAACATTACCCACTCATATAGTTCATTTTCTTTCTGTGTTATTTTGAAATGTAAAACAAATCTTTAAATAACTCTTATTTCAGTCTCAAATGTTGTATGAAAGAAAAACCCTCATTTTTAATTCCAGTGAACATATGGCACATCTTTAGTGTCCTTTGCTAGCTCTTAAAATAAGTCTAGTAGTCATAATTTCCAGATGAACATAAAATAAAATCCATTCCAATCAGTTACATAGTTCTTCCACTTACATTAAAAAATTCAGCTAGGAAAATACTTTGTTTTTCTAACAAATTATAAAATGTTGTAATTTTGGTGAATTATGGAATAAAAAATGGAAGATGGCAAATATATATACGAAAATGAATCACTTTTTTAATGAGGGTTAAATTGATAAAGCTGGTTTAAGCTGGTTACCTTTTATTCATATCTTATAAAAGACAAATATCTTTTATTGTGAAAACTTTAATTACATTGTGATGCTTTCCGTTGCCATTCACTCATTTTCTTAGGAGTTAATACGTATATGCTGAATGTTATAGCCAACAAATTCCTTAAAATACAGTAAGAGAATTGAGATTGGAGGAAATGCTATTTCCAGCACAAAGCAGGGTAAACTGAAGCCTAACACGAACTCCGTGCATCCTAACTGCAGCTGAGTAACTTAGAAATGTTCAAAACATTTTCAAAATAATAACATAAATGAAATAGCTTTTTCTTGTATGCTTTGGTATATATGAGACAGATTGAGAGACCAAGACAAAGAGAGAAATGTACATAGGGCAGTGTACAACACTTGGTCATAGGATATGCTTGAGGGCCAGGGCTGGGCCCAGAATAAGGGTTAAAGGGCCAGCATATGGAGCCTGAAGTCCTGGAGAGCCTGGTTTCAATTCTAAGTGCTACCATGGGGCTCATAGTAACCTCCATTGTTGAGAAGTCACCAGCTGGATCAAGATTTGTAACCACATTAGAAGCAAGTTTTCTAGTTGTCAGTGCTTGGGGCAAAGATTGTAAGAAGTGAGCAGCTGTCTCCTGAGAGAAAAAGAGATCAGCTTTGGTGAATTCTGTGACAGTTCTGTCACTGACTGAGGGGCTGATCAAGTTCACACAGATGAGGATTTTAAAATGCACCTTCGAGATCAAAAGGGAAAAATGAAAGTAAATTTTTACTATTGCTAGGATTGTTAGGTTGGAGGATACTAATGTAAAAATAATTCTTGCAATGTGTGTTGGAAGAAAAGCAACGGCACACAATCTGATTACTCGGGGTATGGTGGCATGTGTAAGTTAAGTAGATCTCAGTCTTAGTTTCTAATGTGTGCAATCACCACTTTGAGCAATACGTTTATTAATCTAACCTAAAAATTACAACCAAAGATTCTCTGTGCTATGTCAGAAATATTTGTAGTTCTACATAGTGTGAGGAACAATATTATAAAAATACGAAGTTCTAAAATCATCTATTATAAATTCTATCCTATTTTCAATGACTCTCCCTACTGCTTACTCAATTGAAAGGATGGTTATTGATTTGGGATTGGGTCAACAGACATATACCTTTTGGACAGCTAATGCCACATTAATCTCATTTTTTTTTCTGTATTGCCAAATTTGAGACCTAAAAGAAGAGCAGGAGAAAAGTTAGTGTATGTGAGCATAAGGCTTAAGTGTTCCTTTGGAGCAAATCAGAAGTAATACATGAAAGATGGAGAATGAAGGAGAGAGAGGGAAAGTGTGAGAGAGAGACAGAGACAGACAGACCCAGAGAAAAGGAGTGTGTGTGTGCACAAGAGAAAAAATGATTGAAGGAACTGAGATATGCTAAGAAAGAAAACAATATGAAAGATGCAGCCATTGAAAGTATTTTTATTGGTATTGCACTTGGTTTGGTTTTAGCCTGTAAGACATTCATTAGCAACACATACGCTATGGGAGACCTTCTTCAGCTACACTTTTTTGTCAAGTAGACACTATATATCACATGCATTAAGGAGAGGTTATTTCCCATAACAAAATGCTTCCATCAGCACTGATGAGGTGCTTTGAGTACCCATGTTGTTGGCAGTCAATAAATGCTTAATAGTAGTAATAATACCACAGATAACACATAGTTTAAGAAATAAAATTGGCCATCACATATTTGTCTCTTCCTCAAAGAATAAAATGTCTTCCCTGGCCCTTTTTCATGTGATGTGATGTGAACATTTTCCCATTAATGTGAGGGTAGCTCTACTTTGATGAATGCTTCTGCTGCACTCAGGAAGATAAAAGTAGGCCAGAGCATAATCACTTGAGTTGTGCTCATGGAAAGAAATGCTATAGGTTCTCAAAACATTTTACTCATCATATCTAATGTAGCTAGTTCAGTTGTATTGACTTTCTCTAAAATCTTTGATGCTAGATGGAGTATTTGTTATCCTGAATCACGTGATTAATTTCAGATTGTAAGGGACAGACAGAAGAGAACAAACTGTTATGGAGTAGGATTATGATTATAATGAAAGTATGTTATATTGAAGCCACAATCTGTATAAAAGTACTCTAATTGTTGCTAAATAGGCATCTCAGAAGCTGAACGTATTATATGTAAAAAAAAGGAAAACAGTAACAGGAGAAAACAAGGAATACAAGAGAAAGTTTACACTTTTGCAAACGACATTTGAAACTTACATACATACAAACAAATTGGTTATATAATAAGTATATAACATTATATGATATTTAAGGGTCTACTAAATTAACATGAATAATTACTGAATCGTATTATTTGGACATTTAGTGAAGTAGGGTCAGATTCTTTGACAGTTTTGTAAGAGAATTTTATCTTTAACTACCATTACTATCATTACTAACCTCTAATGAGTTATAGAATATAATCTTTGTGTATATCTGATATTTTTTTCAAGGATCTGATACATTCTTATTGGTTGTATTTTTATCTATTTGATTTCCTTTTCAGGATTCCTTGTCACTTCTGATTACTTGCTTGAATTTTCTAACTGGAAATGCCCAAGAACCCTTCCCTGCTGGTATTCAAAATACTGTGATAAAGAACAATGATTAAAGAAAAAGGCTCCACTCCTGTTTCTGAGTACTCAGTGTCATCTAATGTTTTTGCAAATAAAGTTTTATGGAAATACAGCCTTGCTCACTCATTTATATATTGTCAGAGGCAGCTCTCTCACTTTAAGGACAGAATTGTGTATGTGGGACAGAGACCTTATAGTTTGCAAAGCCTAAAATATTTTCTACCCGGCCCTTTACAGAAAAAGTTTCCTGACATCTGATTTATTATAATAAAGTAGCTGAATTTTTTGAACCCCATTGCACTCTTCCCCCCAATCTCTTTTCTTCTTTCCCTCCTCATTAGAAAATACACAGATCTTATCCCCTTCCTACCATTCATTGACTGGCTACACGGGCTTCAAGTTTTCACGTGAGAAACATTTTTTAAAAAGTCTAAAATAATTCAGTTTGAATGACTTTCAGAGATAACTGAAACACTCTAAGACCAATTCATTTTAAATAATAATTTAAAATAATAATAGCAAATATAGATACAGCACTAAGTTCCGATCATGCTTCAGAATATATAGCTTATATTAATTTATTTAATCCTCACCACAACAACTTGGAGAGAAGTGTCATCGTTATCCCCTTTTGGAGAATGAAGAAATTTTGGTACCGAGCGTGTAAGTAATTTACCTAAAGTAACATAGCTAAGTGGAAGGCAGAAATGGAATTAGATTCCAGGACAACTGGATAATGACTAAACTCTGTGGCTTCAGTGTATATATGTTGGCCAATTAAAGTGCTTTATATTTTAATCAACATGGTTACCCCCCAAAAGATCATTCTCTTGTTCTTATACAATATCATAAAACTCTAATGTAAGCCAGGTGATACAATAACAATTTAAGGTTTTCATTTAATATAGAGAGGTATCCCGGGACTCCTGGGTGGCTCAGTGGATTAAGCCTCTGCCTTCAGCTCAGGTCATGATCTCAGGGTCCTGGGATAGAGTCCTGCGTTGGGCTCTCTGCTTGGCGGGGAGCCTACTTCCTCCTCTCTGTCTCTCTGCCTGCCTCTCTGCCTGCTTGTGATCTCTGTCTGTCAAATAAATAAATAAAATTTAAAAAATATATATATATATATAGAGAGAGAGATATCCCATGTCTCTAACTCTCCAGTGCTTAGTGGTGCTCAGGAAACATTAAAATAGACCTTAACAGTAGAGAAGAAGGGGGAAAGTGGTGCTACTTTGAGCTTTATGTGACATTGAACTGAAATTAAAAATGAGATTAAATATTTTCGAAATAATGTAGAATTTCTTTATGAAAAAGAGATGGACCATGTCCAGTTCTTCCATCAAAATCTTACTAGTAGATGTCAGAAATAAAATAATTTTACTATAACATGGAATTTTTATATGAAGACACAGATGAAGCACAGAAAAATAAGTGAGCATATGGAAATAAATAACAGACACAAATTTACCTTGATGGTGTCCACTAAATCAAATTAGAAAGAACAAATTTGCCCAGCAAATAAACCACCACTGAAAATAAACTTCCAGTTTATTATTTATAAACTTTTTATTTCATCACTGATGAAATAAACCATTACTGAAAAAAAATCCCTACAAATTAGAGAGAAATACATTGTTCAGGATATACATTATTATTACTAATAGCACAATAATTGAAAAAGGGAAAGAGAGCTTTGGAAAATGACTCTAATTTCAAAGTAAGCATTAATTACTCTAAGTAAAATAGGTGAGAAAAAATATGTGAGATCTAAATGTCAGTAGGATATCTTGAGAATTCATCAAGTTCATCAAGTTTTCTTTCTTTTGTAAAGAATATACCTAAGCTATTCAAACACAAAAAAATTACCTCACCTTT
The DNA here is from genome assembly GCF_963455335.1 of Martes martes. Lineage (NCBI taxonomy): Eukaryota > Metazoa > Chordata > Mammalia > Carnivora > Mustelidae > Martes > Martes martes. The sequence goes on along the minus strand of NC_137892.1, from coordinate 128,636,273 downwards.
AAACTCACATAATTATTTTTGATTTATGAGCCTGTCTTCATAATTCATTGTCTGAGAATATTCTCTTACTCAGTCTTTGATTCCCAAAAATAAAATAACACAACTACTTTTTTTTTTCTAGAAAATTATGTAACGTACTAAATGGAGAGTGACAAAAAATGTTTCCTCTTTAAACTCTGAAAGGAAATGAACTCCTATTGTGTGATATGGCTAGTGCCATATTATTTTATTCTATGTGATTGCATAGTCATCTTGAAAATGAGAATTACTATCAATTCAAAACATTACTTTTTACATTTAATAAAATATAGTGGCTACTCAGATCAACCTTGAAACAAAAATAAGTTTTGTTGGATTAAAATTTTGTTACAATAGCTGTTTTTATAACAACTTGTTTGAAAATGCCGAAACATTCACATCTGATGGAGGGATAAATCTGTTTAAAGGGGTTTAAGCACAACCACTCACAACTAAGCTGGCCTTTGTCAGCATGCACTTGACATCTGAATGAGTCTATTCTCTATGTAGTGAGGGTCAACACAATAAAATGACTGTCATTGAATCATCGAGTGGTTTTGGAGAATACTACCAAAATGCTGTCTAGGTATTCTGACACTAATCTGTGGAGAGGTCACTTTCACCTGAGTGACCTATGAAATCTCATGGTCAAGAAGACACAAACAATGCTTTACAAACCCAGAGACAGTAAATAGTTTAAGCAGCTCTCCCTTGACCAAAGCTTTGTATTTAACCAGAGTGTTCTACAGGAGTATTGTAAGATCTGTTTTGGAACTATGGAGACAATGTGAACTTGACACCTTTGGGTGGCTAGGAATTTTTCTATTCCAAATCCCATCCTGATTCAATCACAGTTATTTTAATATGTTCCTTAGTTTTATTATTGTTGCTGCTGTTGTTTAAAATGTTTAAAATATTTCAGATTTCCATTGAGGAAAAGGGTCAACTATTTAAAAGGAGATTAGAAAACCCCTGAGATGAAGAAATAAATTAGTTCCTGAGACTGTCTCAAAATTTAACAGTTATATACTAATTCAGTTTTTTAAATTACAAGATGGTTTGACACAAGATAACTCTATAAATAAACTATGTCTTCAAAAGTTTGTTTTAAAAATTAGGCAGAGTATGGCAATTTCAGAATTAGATATGTTACTGTGTTTTAAAAAGCTATAATTGTTCAATTTAAAATTTTTGTAAAATAACTCAATACTATAATTAAGGAAAAAAGTGTATATTATAAACCCAAAGAAGTGTGTATTGTGACCCAAAGATATTAAAGAAAATTTAGAAAATTCTGTAGCAATATTTCATTATAAAATCTGTAGATAGCAAATGTTGCCCTGTTTTACCAAAAAGGTAGGTAGATTGATTGCAAGACTTATAAAGAGTGACTTGCAATTAATCTCCAATAAAATTCTTGAATCGCAAGAGTTTATAAATCAAATCAAGGATCACTTAGAAGCCAGCACAGTTTCCATAGAGTGGGTCACATTTTTTTCTAGCATGCCTTGATAGAGCTATTTAAGCATGAAGAGTCCCATATGGACGTCGGATTCTTAAAACTACTTCTGGCCTCTTTCTCAATCTAACTTCTTCTTTTGGCTTTGTAATCAACACAGCTCTGCTTTCTTTTTTTTTTTTTTTTTTAAGTTTTTATTTAAATTCCCATTTGTTATCATACAGTGTAATATGAGTTTTGGGTGTACAATATAATGATTCAGCACTTCCATACTGCATTCATTCTTGAGTTCACTGGTGCTCGTAATTATGATTAAAGAAATTCTCTCCTCACCACTTTTATTCTACAAAAACTTCACTGGCTAGGCTATAAAAGGAGGATATTTAGGTAATGTTTAAGAAATCAAAGTTTCATTTTTAAAAGTAGTTTAAAGTAAAATATCAAGAATTTGTTTTAAACAGTGTTTTGGACACAGTACATCTTGAGCTCACCAGGGTGCTTGACATTTTGGTGGGTCTTCTAAATGAAATGTAATTTGCTAGAAGTTCGATTAAAGTAAAGTAAGTGTAGAGGGAAAGTTTTAGCAGCAAGCTATAGACTTGGTAATTGCGCCCTTGGTCACGATTTTTGATAGAAATTAGACTGCATTAGTTCTTCTTATTCCTGCTTCCTCCCTTACTCCATTCATTGATTTTCCGGACATCATGGATTTGATATGCATCAGGCCCAAGGCTGATGCTGAGTGTCAAAGTGGTAAATTGGCCAGACTCAGCCCCTCTCTCATGGAGTTAATAGACTTAAAATATCTTACAAGGCAGGAGATGCCTGGGTGGCTCAGTCGGTTAAGCGTCTGCCTTCAGCTCAAGTCAGGAACCCAGGGTCCAGGGATCAAGTCCTGCATCAGGGCTCTTTGCTCAATGGGGAGCCTGCTTTCCCTTCTGCCTGCCAGTGCCCCTGTTTATGCTCTTTCTCTCTCTGATAAATAAATAAATAAATAAATAAATAAAATCTTTAAAAAAATAAAAAGATCTTTCAAAGCAGGAAATGTGTCTTACTCATTTAATTGTATTATAAGTACATATAATATGTGCTTAATAAGTATTTATGAATTCTGATTGAAAATTTATAAGGAATATATGTCACATTTTCCAAATTTTGGATGCCACTAGAGATATACTCAATATATTGAATAAGTAACTAGAAGTTTAAACGATTTTAAAAATCTGGATTTTTCAATCTAGAGTCACAACGAATATGATTAAATTTGTAGAGATGTGTTTAAAACAAAAACAAACCTCAAGGTAATGTAGAGCTATCAGGTGAGGTAGATATAACCTTAATGGAAATGTCTATGAAAATAGCTTAACAGTTTAGTTTATTTTCAGTTCCTTGGTATAATTTGACTTCTGAAATAGTAAATAAAATTTTAGGTAGAACAATAGTGTTCCAATGAAAGGAAAGGGCAATCTCATTTGCCACAGTATAATCAAAGCTAAGTTTTTCATTCTAAGATTCACATTGTGAGAGAAACTCAAGGAAATGCTGAAGGAGTTAGTGTCAGTTCTCTTGGTGAAGAGAGCCAGCTTTAAAAACACAAAGGAATGTCAAATGGAAGATGAAGTACATACTTTTTGTATGGCTCCAAATGGAAGAATCATAAAGAATTAGATACCAGGCTCCTAGGATGAGAATTCTAGGAAGATCAGATCCTAAGGTAAGCATCTTTCTAGTCTCTTGGTTCCTAGGATCAGAATCAGGAAAAGAAGCTCTAAAAATGTCAGGTCACACCTTACTTCGGAGGCCTATGAGGGAAGGGAAGACCTGAAGACTTGGAGATATCTTTACCCTATGAGATCTGAGAGTCCCAGTACTTCTTACCAAAAAGGATGAGAAAATTATGAACGGGAGATAAAGCTATGGATCAGAAACCTAAAAGCAGGACACGAAAGGGCTAAAATCAGAATAATTTGACCACAAATAATTGGGAGGTCTGGTAGAAATGGGTCACTGTCGGGGCAGGTTGAGAAGGCACGAGTTTTGAATGAAGAGAGAAGCCAGGCAAGAGAAATCATGTGGCTGCCATTTTCTAATGATGGCACTCCTTTATATGGGGTTCTTACTCCTTCTGTGCATCAGGTATGGGTTCCTAAAGGAACATCCTTCGGAGAGAAACTAAAACATAACTCAGTTTAAGTATACATGTTCTAAGAGGGGAAGTTGTTTAAAAGTACAATAAGATCCCCTATTTCCCATAACTAAACGAATTCTGAGGCATGGTATATCCCTGAGTTTTTCAAGATGTAGGAATTTTTCTTAATTATTATCCTAGAAAGGTTATTTATCTCATATATTACACTTTAAAGTTGAAGTTTGATGAGAGCCACAAAGTGTGGAATGAACTTTATTTTGTATGTTTGGAGTTAAGATATCAATAGCGAATCCACAGATGTATATATTGCATGCAAATTAACCTGGCCCTTGAACTTCTGACTGTTGGACTAAAAAGCAATTGCTTAACTTAATATGATGGTTGAAGTGCCTTTTATGCATTACATAAGAATATAAATTAGCAATTAGAAAAGTTGCAGGAGTCAAGAATTTCTTAAACTAAACGCAGAATTAAGTAAAGGGACATAGTTTATAGCTTTTAAAGCTTTGAGACAATCTTTGAAACTGGGTTAACACCAATATTTTAAAAAGTACTGACAACCAATATCCTTAATGAATTTGAAGAAGTTAAGTTGGTCCCTAATCACCATCTACATGTATATACCAACATGAACAACTCCTTTAAAAACAAACCTGACACCACTCACAACCAAAAGATAAAACACCAAGACAACTACTTCAGTAGTTTCGTCTGGTGTATTTGCTCTAAACGTGCTTGTGGTTTTGTTTTTTTGTCTTTTGTTTTTTTGTTTTTTTTTGCTTTCTGCTACTATTTTTTGTTTTGTTTCGATTTTTTTTTTCCCCTTCCCCCTGAGAAAAAGGTAGAGTGGTGGGAGATGTGGAAATTCTCTGGGTTACAGGATAAATCCCGCTTGGCTGCCTCATTTAGCAGCTGGTAATTCTGTGCAGCAATGCTCAGCACTCACTCTTACAGTCTTTTATGTAATATAATATATATTTTTAAAATTGATTGTAATTTTTTTTAGCACTTTGGGGGCTGCTGGTGGTCTCTTTTTCAGGCTAAATAGACCAACTGCTGTTGCTAAAAGAGTTTATTCGACCACCCACACTCGGAAGCACAACCTCCTTCTCCTCGTGTCCCCTGTAGTAGCAGTCGGCGAGGCCCGTGCGGTAATAACTGTGAGCAGCCTTCAGGCTCAGAAAAATGTCACAGCTTGATCCCCAGAGCCTCCAGTGCCCCCATTCAATCAGCGTTCAACTGCATGACGCACCCTGAAACTTAAAATGAAAGCCCTGGATTCATGGCCAAAAATACAAACTCCCCACTGGCTCCTCCTGTGGGAGTTATTGAAGTTCTCTGTGAGCTCGCAGACAGTTACGACCCTTTCTTTCGGTCCCAGGCAGCAAGGGAAAAAAAGGCACAACTGTAACATTTTCTGCACAAAGGCCTTGACTGGGATGCGGAAAGACTTAAAAACAGCAGGCGGATACTTTTTAAAACAACATTTTGACAGATACAGTCAAGTGATAAAATAGAGTAAACTTATAATTACCTCAGCGGTTGGAGGCGAGCAAAGGAAGGGATAGCACAGAGGAAGGCAGTGCCAGCTAATCAAACTTCATTTTGGTTTGCTCTGAAATCACAGAGTTTGTGTGTGTGTTTGTGTGTGTGTGTCTAAATTATGGTAAGGGGTGATGACTTCCGGGCCCAGATGAGGATAGAAGAATGGGAAAGCAACAGTGGATAAAATTTTGTTGAAATAGTTCCTCACCCCTCCAGGCAAAAGGCGTATTTGGTTGTCCCTGCCTATATCTCATTAGAGAAGCCCCGTGCAAAGTGGACCTGAAGGTTTGGGCCATAGGAAGATAGTGCAGGTAATAAACACATGTAGAAATGTGCATCAATATCAGTAATCATGAGTACCAGCAGTCTCCTTGATACCTTATGATCCCTGCACCCCTGACTCTTCTCATTTCTGGTATTTCTTTTTTTCGGTAAAATTGCATTGTCTAAACTTTCAAACTTTGCTATTACTCTGATAGAAGAGTAAATCAGCTCCTTTACTTGCTACCATATTTTAAAAGTACCTATATTTTCTACAGGAAGAAACAACACTTTTAATATAGAGATGTCGACAGAGATGTAGACAGAGATATATAATTTGTGTATATAAGTCTTGGTTCATATTATTGTTTGATAATTAAATTTTTTTAAGTTTTTATTTATTTATTTGACGAGAGAGAGAGAGATCACAAGTAGGCAGAGAGGCAGGCAGAGAGAAAGGAGGAAGCAGGCTCCCCGCTGAGCAGAGATCCCGATGTGGGGCTTGATCCCAGGACCCTGAGATCATGACCTGAGCTGAAGGCAGAGGCTTTAACCCACTGAGCCACCCAGGTGCCCCTGATAATTGAATTTATTGTAATAGAATTTCAAAGGCAATATCTGCTCTCTGTTCAATAAGTAATAAGACTCAATCATACAGCAAGTGGCAGATCCTTTTAATTTAGAAGCAAACTCAAAGCCTGGAAATCTTGTCCAGTAATTCAGACCCATCATACCTGAGCTTATTTTTACCTTTTAAAAATTTCTAATTTACTATTCTTTTTAAAATCTTTTCTGGAGGGGGAGGGAGGGGAAGCGAGAGAGAAAGAGAAGAGAGAGGAGAGGCAGAGGGAGAGAATCTTAAGCTAGCTTCACACCCAGCATGAGCCCAACACAGGGCTGTCTCAAGATCCTGAGATCATGACCTGATCCAAAATTAAGTCAGATGCTTAACAGACTGTGCCAGCCAGGCACCCCTCTAATTTACCATTCTTTTGTAAAATAGGTTCCGTTCTTAATTAGGATGCTTAACATAAATTCAGTGAATGTCAAGATCCACTGGATATGTGTGCTCAGCAGAGCCAAAGGAATGGGCATCCTGAGAAGAGAAGGGTTCCTGTAGCTATAGAATCTTTATTCAGATAATTGGGCAGCAATGAGCTTGAAAAGGAATCCTGGTTAAATAAATGAGCCATTTTTCTCAAAATTATTTCAAATAAAATGTTAAATTTTTAAAAGTAAATAATAGGATTGATCCTATTCATTCACATAAAAACAGCTTTTTATTAGGTAGACAATAGCATTTAAGATGTTTATTTTAACTCTATTAACTTCATACAGTTGGGGGGGAAAAGGATTGATTCTTACCTTTCTGGTACAAAACTGACAAAATGGTATATGGAAAAATCACCAAAGAAGAAAAAGTAGCCAATGCTCAGATTTTTTTTTTCTTTAAAGATTTTATTTATTTATTTGACAGACAGAGATCACAAGTAGGCAGAGAGGCAGGCAGAGAGAGAGAGGAGGAAGCAGGCTCCCCGCTGAGCAGAAAGCCCGACACGGGGCTCGATCCCAGGACCCTGGGATCATGACCCGAGCCGAAGGCAGAGGCTTTAACCTACTGAGCCACCCAGGTGCCCCCAATGCTCAGATTTTTAATGAGGCTTTGTAGTATAAAATTTGATATAGCTTTAATTTTAATTATTTCTTCCCCTTCCTATTGATGTCATAAACCATTGTGTTTTCAAAAACAGTGAGTAACAGCATGGACAAAACTGTATAGTCCAGATGGTCTTCTTTTCATAAAATTTTGTAATATATCCCTTTTACCCAAGGGTTTAGGTACAGATATATCTATCTATCTATCTATCTATATATATATATATACATACATACACACACATATATCTATGTATATACACACACACATGGAGAGAGAGAGAGAGAAGGGGGGAGAATGAGAGAAAGATGGAGAGAGAGAGACAGGAAGAGTGAGAGATATGTTTATACTTTAGAGCAGAGGTTGGCAAAAATGTTCTATAAAAGGCCATATAGTAAATATTTTAGGTTTTTGTAGGCTTTGTGGGCCAGAGGTCTCTGTTACAACTATTCAGTCCTGTCGTTGCAGTGGGAAAGCAGCCATAGATGATATGTAAACAGATGAGAATGGCTGTGTTCCAACAACGTTTTATTCAGGAAAGTAGGCCGGGGGAGTAACATCAGTGAATGGTAGAGGAAGGACCTCCAAGAATTCCCTCCTCCAGAAAAGCAACAAAAACTGGTAAAATTGTGAGAATCAACTTTTTCAGTACTTTGAAAATTAAAGGCTTGCAGCAATCGAGAGATTATATATTAAAAATAAATAGTTAAATCTTGGTAAGAGCAGGGACCTTTATGGCATTATAACTTGACCTGTTCCCATTCCTTGCTTCAGTTCTGGACTGTGGCCTTAGAAATTAACAGCCAGCAATCACAGTGAAAACCAGCAGCATGGCAGCCACCAGAGAGTACAGAATAAGGGTGGAGCATCTTTAAGCCTCATTCCCAGAGAATTGTCATTATTTGACCCGTCAAGTATGTGTAGTAAAGAATTTGACCTTGTCCAAAGAGAGGTCTGGCATTTGCCCTCAGCTTCTGGGAGGTAATCAATGTCACACCTGATAGGAGTGTCTTTGTTTAGAGCAGAGGCTGGCCATACCAGATCTTAGGGTGAGGCTGCCCACAGCAGAAAATCAACCATGTGATTAAGGGAGGAAGGGTAAGGTCACATGACATCAGTTGACCTGGAGACTGAGTTCAACCAAGTGGGCAATCAATCAATCAGTCATGTATGTATAATGAAGTCCCAACAAAAATTCTGGACAGTAAATCTTTGGTAAACTTCTTTGGCTGGCAATAGTTCATGTGTATTGTCACACATGAATGCCAGGAAGACGATGTGTCTGGAACATAATTTCATGTTTGGAACCCCCTAGACTCTGTCCTGTACATCTTTTCCCTTGGTTGATTTTAATTTGTATCCTTTCCTTATAATAAAATATAATTGTGTGTAAAATAGCTTTTAATCAGTTCTGTGAAGTTTTCTAGCAATCATCAAAATCTAAGGTGATTTTGGGGACCTCCAAACTATCATTTGGTGTCAGAAGTCTTGGGAAGATTTGGAAGTCTGGGAAACTATTATCTCAAACTTTTCAGTTTGACTTTGGGTATTTGGTAACAGGATCGGAAGTTCCCTAGAATGATACTGATTCACCAATACATGCCGTTTAGAAAGAGAATGCATAATAGGATAGGAGATGAGGAAACTTTGAATGGTCATCTGGTCACTCATGGTATGGAACTGCAGGAGTGTTTTGATTAGTTAATGGAAATAAAACTTATCAATGGAATTCAGAAATGATGGCTCCATCTTCTGAAAAGTTGGTTCTCCAGATACATAAAGAAATGCAAGGCAAGAAGATATGAACTAAATATACAATCATTCAGCTATCTGTAACAGCTAAATTGAGAGCAAGGGAGAATGCTGGGCCATATGTGGATTCTGGCACATCCAACTTATAGCCTCTAACCTCAGGTCCCATATCAATGGACTAAATTAAAATAAAAATTAAAATGTATGATGGCAAATTCTGACTCTGGATCCTGACCAGACTGAGTTATAGTCTCTAGCCTCAGGGTAAAGTTAAAATAAAAGCAAAGAAAATACTTGGGTAGATCTTAATTAGGTAGATAAAACTACTTCCCAAGGGAAAAATTATTCTGAAAAAATAGATAGCAAAGAAGGTTAGAACGATTCATGAGAATCAGCAAAACAAAGGAAAGAAAAAGAAGAGAGACAAAGGATTCATCCTAACAAGGTGCAAATCTTTAAATAGTTATGAAGAAATAAAGTAAATAAAGCAGACATTGATGGGGTCCAAAGAAAAGTCTTAATCCAGCACGCCTCAAAGTTGGGTGGATCAGTGGAAGCCCCTGACCTGACATTTGAACACTGAAGAGCTAACAATGAAGCATGACCTCGGATTACTTGGAACAATTGTTATACAATGTATTTAAAACAATGACTGATCACAGGGTCTGTGTCCCTTGGCCTGACTCCCAACTGTCAATCAAAGCCCACAGAAACATGAATGAATAAAATGGTCAGAGCCTGGAAAGAAAACATTTCAGGAACTCCTGGACATAGGAGTTCTGTGCACTGTAACATTGTCTCAAAGACATGGGCTACACCATCAAGTGTATCTACAGACACATAATGTGAGACCTCAGAAACAGAGAAAAGGAAAACAGCATTTTAAGAAATAATTTTTGAAGTCTTCCTAAATGTGATAGAAAACATTAATCTACACATCTAAAAATTTCGATGAATACTCAGTATAACATACTCAAAAAGATTGACACCTAGACACATCATAATAAAATGGCTGAAAGCCAAAGAGACAATCTTGAAGCTGCAAGTGAGAAGGAATTTATAACTTACAAGGAATCCTCAATATTGATAGCTAATTTCTCATCAGAAACCATGGAAATGAGAAGGCAGGGACATGACATAATCAAAGTGTTAAAAGACAAAATTACCAAACAAGAATACCAGCAAACTATTCTCTGAAGAGGAAGGAAAAAATAAGGCACTGAAATTAAAAAACAAAACAAAACAAAACAGCGGAAAAATAGAGAATTCTTTGCTAGCAAACCTGTCCTACTAGAAATATTAAAGGGAGTTGTTCAGGCTGGAACAAAAGAACATTAGACAATAATTTGAAACCACTAAAAAAATAAAAAGCACTAGCAAAGGGAACTACATACACACACACACACATATGTATATATACATATATTAAATAGTAAATATAAATATAGTATCTAAATATAAAAGATAGTATAAATATAGTGCTTTTCTTGTAACTGGACTTTTCCTCTCCTGATTTAAAAGACAACTGAACAAAGCAATAGTTTAAAACTCTTGTATGTGCCATTTAATTTTCTACATTTACCTTTATTTGCCTTGGAAGAATCTTCTCCATTAGAAAATCTCGAGACCTGGGGCACCTGGGTGGCTCAGTGGGTTAAAGCCTCTGCCTTTGGCTCAGGTCATGCTCCCAGGGTTCTAGGATCAAGCCCCACATCGGGCTCTCTGCTCGGCGGGAAGCCTGCTTCCTCCTCTCTCTCTCTCTCTCTGCCTGCCTCTCTGCCTACTTGTGATCTCTGTCTGTCAAATAAATAAATGAAATCTTAAAAAAAAAAATCTCAAGACCTTTGAAAAGAAAAGATTTGAATAGGTTTTCCTATTTCTTCCTGTTGGGAATATATTTCATGTGTTTTTTCTCAGGGACTTTTTTTATTTTCTCAACTTTTTTTGTGAGCTGCTTCACAGTTCTGTTCTTTCTTATAGTGTTTAATTGTAATACTATAATTATTCATTATATTTTGCTTTTATTTTAGTGGATCCCAAGGAGCCCCACAGCTGATATGTTGCATTTTTATCCTTCATAATAACTCAGTGGGAGCAAATAGAAATCCAGGACACTGGGACACCTGCCTGGGTGGCTCAGTTGGTTAAGGATCCGCCTTCAGCTCAGGTCATGATCCCAGGGGCCTGGGTTGGAGCCCCACATGGGGCTCCCTGCTCAGTGGGGATCCGGCTTCTCCTTTTCCCTCTGCAGATTCCCCTGCTTATGCTCTCTCACTCTCTCTCTCTCTGTCAAAAAAATAATAAATAAAATCTCAAAAAAAAAAAAAGAAAGAAAGAAAGAAAAAGAAATCCAAAACACTGATAAGGAAATAAGGAACACCTTATGTGCCAATCACTAAAAATAACTAAGAATTTGGTGAAGGGAGAGATTTCCTAGCTTGTGGAATTTGCTTCTACTATGCCATGCTGCACAAAGTACACACTGGTATATGTTCTCATTAGGATTTGCAGAGTAAGTCTGACTTCTAGTCACTGTAAAATAAAACTTCCTTTGTAGCAATGATCTAGTTGTTATCTTTAGGCTAACACCAGATTTTTGTATCTAATTTTAGTTCTGCTTTGAATGGTGTAGTTGTTTTTGTTTTTGTTTTGTTTTGTTTTGTTTTGTTTTTCCCTCCACACATCATTGCATGTTTGAGATTGGACATTTGTGAAATATATATAGTTACTATTCCACATTGGTATTCTGAAGTTGAATGAATGATTTTTGTGAGACAGGGGAGAAGTCAAAACTCTAATTCAAATTTACAGATACAAAGTAGGTGTACTGAGAGCAGGCATACCTTGGTATATTTCCCTTCACATACATTGTGTTTTTTACACATTGAAGGTTTGTGGTAACCTATGTTGAGTGAAATGGTCAGCACCAAAAATATTTCCTCCAAAAATATTTGCTCAGTTCATGTCTCTGTCACATTTTGGTAATTCTCACAATATTTCAAACATTCTCATTATTATTATTATGTCTGCCATGATGATCTGTGATCAGTGAGCTTTGAGGTTAGATTATAATTGTTCTGAGGTGCCATGGACTGTGCCCATGTAAGTTTTAATTGATAATGTGTGTGTTCTGATTGCTTTACCTACCAACTATTCTGTCTCTTTCCCTCTCTTCAGCCTTGCTGTTCTCCGAGACAAAACAATATTGAAATTAGGCCTGTTCATAACCTTACAATGGCCTCTAAGTGTTCAAGTGAAAGAAAGAGTTGCATGTTTTTCCCTTGAAATCAAAAGCTAGAAACGGTTAAGTTTAGTCAGAGAAAGCTGAGATAGGCTGAAAGCTAAGAGGCCCTTACAATAGCCAAACAGTAAGTTGTAAATGCAAAGGAAAGTTTTTGAAGGAAATTAAAAGTGCTACTGCAGTAAACACACAAATGATAAGAAAGCAAAACAGCACTTATTGCTGATATGGAGAAAGTTTTAGTGGTCTGGAGAGAGTTCAAGCTACAACATCCCCTTAAGCCGAAGCCTAATCCAGAGTAAAGCCCTGACTCTTTTTCATTGAAGGAAGCCTGAGAAAGGCGAGGAAGCTGCAGAAGAGTCTGAAGCCAGTGGAGGTTGGTTCATGAGATTTAAGGGAAGCAGCCATCTCCGGAACATCAAAGTGCAAGGCGCAGCCGCAAATGCTGATGTGGAAGCTACAGCAAGTTTGCCAGAAGATCTAGTGAGGTTCATTAACAAAGGTGGCTCCACTCAACAACAGATTTTCCATGTAGAGGAAACAATCTTCTATTTCAAGAAGATGCCATCTAGGATTTTCCTATCTAGAGAGGAGAAGTCAATACCTGGCTTCAAAGCTTCAGAGGACAAGCTGACCCTCTTGTCAGGGGCTGAAGCAGCTGGTGACTTCAAGTGGAAGCCAACACACATTTACCATCTGAAAATCCTAGGGCGCTTAAGAATTATGCTAAATTTACTCTGCCCGTGGTTATAAATGGAACAACAAAGTCTGGATGACAGCACATCTGTTTACATGGTTTACTGGGTATTTTAAGCCCACCGTTGAGAATTACTCCTCAGAAAACAAAGATTCCTTTCAAAATATCACTGCTCACTTACAGTGCACCTGGTCACCCAGGAGCTCTGATGGAGATGTACAAGATGAAGGTTGTCTTCGTGCCTGCTAACACAACATCTATTCTTTAGCCCATGGATCAAGGGGTAATTTTAACCCTCAGGTCTTATTATTTAAGAAATATATTCCATAAGTCTACAGCAGTCACAGTGATCCCCCTGACGGATCTGGGCAAACTCAACCAAAAACCCTCGGGAAAGTTTCGGCCAGTGTAGGTGCTATTAAGAACATTCATGATTCGTGGGAAGAGGTCAAAATATCAACATAAACAGTTCGGAAGAATTTCATTCCAGCTCTCCTAGATGACTTCAAGGGGTTCAAGATTTCAATGGAGAAAGTAACTGCAGATTAGAAATATCAAAATAGTAGGAGAACTAGAATTAGAAGTTGAGCTTAAAGATGTTAGTGAATTGTCACAATCTCATGATAGAACTTTCATAGATGAAGAGGTGCTTCTCATGGGTGAGCAAAGAAAATGGTTTCTTGAGATGGAATCTACTCCTATTACAGATGTTGTGAAGAGTCCTGAAATGATGCCAAAGCATTTAGAATACTGCATATACTTAGTTGGTAAATCAGCAGCAGGATTTGAGAAAAATTGAATCCAATTTTGAAAGAGGTTCTACCGTGGGTAAATGCTGTCAAACACCATCCCATACTTCAGAGAGTGTGTTCGCGAAGGGAAGAATCAAAGTGGTGAACTTCACTGTTGTCTTATTTTAAGCAATGGCCACAGCCACCCCAATGTTCAGGACCCACCACCTTGATCAGTCAGCAGCCCTGGGCATCAAGGCAAGACCCTCTGCCGGTAAAATGATCATGACTCACTGAAAATTCAGATGATGCTTAATGGGTTTTAGCAACAAAGAATTTTTAAATTAAGGCATGTTTTTTTTTAAGATATAATGCTATTTCACACTTAAAAACTATAGTATAAATACAACTTTAATATAAAAACTGTAGTATAAGGACAACTTTAAATTATAACTGGTAAACCTAAAAAATCATTTGACTCACTTTATTGTGGTATTCCCTTTATTGCAGTGGTCTGGAAGCAAGCCTGAAATATCTCCAAGGACACCTGCACTGCGAAGTCATCTCTTTTCTTCACCACTGTCTCATCTTTCCCCACTGTTATACATTTCTTCCACTTTGTTTATACATTTTCTCAATTCTTTATTAAATTCCTCTTAGCTTGGCTAAGAAGTAAATGATTCCGAGCTCAAACAGGAACTTTAGTCTTAAAGGAGCACTCCTATCCTCCAGGATTCTACACTACTTCTATGTGTGCACTCCACTAAGCAATTTGCCATTTCTGTACTGCTAAGTATAAGACAGCTTAAGCAACACTGCAGTTAAACAGTAAATAACTTTGACCTAGGGGCCTTTTTGTCCAAAGAATGACAGTGTTGTGAACTTAGACTTGGATCCCAGTGTGGTATACAAATAATCATCTGTATGACGTAGCCACAGATCTCTTAGGCATCATCTTTCATATTTTGAAATCCTTCCTAGAATGTAAACATCTTTAAAAAAAAATATTTATTTATTTATTTGACAGAGAGAAAGAGAGCACAAACAGGGAGAGCAGCAGAGGGAGAGGGAGAAGAACGCTTCCCGCAGAGCAGAGAGTCCCAATATGGGACTCGATCCCAGGACCCTGGAATCATGACCTGAGCTGAAGTCAGATGCTTAACCAACTGAGCCACCTAGATGCCCTCGCATGTAAACATCTCAAGGGCAGGAGTGTTTTTACTTGAATGTTCCTTTTAAAAATTAGTTTATTACATTATTCTCAATGGCTGATAGAGGGCACCGTTAAATAAAGACTGACTGAAAAATTAGTACCTCTCAGGGAATAACTGAACTAATCACAAATAGTATTTAATTCTAAATTTTCAATTCTAAATTTTCTATGGTTTTATAACTATATTTTACAATTAAAAGGATATAATAAGTATACATTTCCATATTATACAAGTAACACAGGACGTAATGAAATGAAAGAAATACAACATTATTACTTGACTTACATGTCCTTTGGGTCAATTAATCCTGACTTTCCATCTCATGGCAATACTATCACACTATTAACTTAAAATTTCTATTTATAATCTCCATCAGCTGTGTTTTGAAACAACTCTATGCCTTTCCCAGATCCCACTTTAGGTAAAATGTCCTTTTAGCTAAAATTTAGTAAGAATTTTTTTTTAACTGTTTTTCCATTTCTCTCAGAAGCTGTCAATGTCAACTCCATCAGGCTCATTTTATCAAAGAAGCTCCAAGTCTTTGGCTTAGTTATAAGAAAATAAAGCAAACTGATGCAAATGAAAATTCACTTCGTTACCCCTGAAACAGAAGATGTCTAATATCTGAGGTGTCCACTCTCTGTGAAAATTTTTTCCCACACTGCTCGACGTCATTCCTGTAGAAACTTTAAGATTCTTTAAAAGTATCTACAAAATTAGGTGAAGGGTAAAATTATGAATTTCCCACTTGGAAGAAAGTGGCTTAAATTCTATCCAATTATTTGCCATGACAACCAGCTAAACACAAAAGGGCTAGAATGGATGCAGAGTACTGCCTCTATAATCATCACTGTATGTCCTTCAAATCATGGATATGCAGCACCACTATCCCCGGCTACTTCAGGGCCATAAGCCTACACGGTAATTACATGCTTTGGAACACTCCACTTAAGTGCATCAATAATATAGTGAGAGAACGTGTTCTTTAATTCTGCACCTGTAAATGGAGGAAAAAATAAAGAAAATATCTCTATAAAAAATAATAAAAGGAAAAATAAACTAGACAGCCAAATTATGTGTAAGCTGCTTTGTGAGGTCTCCCTCTAAAACTCAGATGGTTAATAATTCAAAGTTTTCAATAAACATAATCAGATGATAAAGTATCTCTGCTTAAGAGGTTACAAAAAATTAGGACATAGGAAAATAAATGATGAAAAACAGAAACTCCCAGTGAAGCTTAGTATTTTATCTTTCTTGTACCCATTTCAATTGTGCATTATAGAATCCCAGGCGACTTTTTTTTTCCCATTGCCACATCTCTATATAACTATTGTTAATGGGATTGGGAAGATAACACCTACTAACTACTCCATGATTTCCAACACAAAGGAAGAGTTAACACGTCATGGCTTTACGCAACAGTATTTTTCTGCATGCTATTTATAATACATTTAATACATTTTAGAATGATGGGGGACGGTGTGTGCTTGTGCATATACACGAGTGTATTTTTCATTTTATGGACTTGAAATCCGCATTTTTCTTAGGAATAGAAAGTTAATATAGTCAATATAATAGAGAAGATACAAGTCAAGATATAAGATATAAGTCAACAGAACCATGGAGAGAATAAGTAGTTGGTATAAAACTTTATATTCCAATATATCCAATAAACAATACATTCCAATAAAATAAATGGCTAATTTCTTAAAATCAAAAAGTTCTTCTGAAAGTAAAATATTATTGAGTAACTCATTTCCCACATTCTTAGGAAATCTTAAAGAATATGAAAATTATACACATAAAATTTGTAATAAATTTAACACTCTTGGCATTCAGAACAAGCCAAGTTTTTTTGTTTGTTTGTTTGTTTTATTTTTAATACTGATTTACTTACTTAAGAGAGAGAAAGTGAACTAGGGGCACAAGGGGAGAGAGAGAGAATCGCAAACAGACTCCCCATTGAGTGCAAAGCCCTATGTGGGCCTGGATCCCAGGATCCTGAGGTCATGACCTGAGCAGAAACCAAGAGTGAAATGCTTAACTGATTGAGCCACCCAGGTGCCCCACGAACAAACCGAGTTTTTCAGTGGGTCCATCCTAAGATTTTTCACTTAAGAAAATAAAAAAACAAATAAATAAGGAAGTCTATATAGGTACCAATGTTTTTATGCAAATTAGCCAATCTTTTTTAATGAAGATACTCAACGTGAAATTTGTCTCTGTATATTGTTTTTAAATGAGTGTTATTTATTTTAAAAAGATTATTTATTTATTTATTTGACAGAGAGAGAGAGATCACAAGTAGGCAGAGAGGCGGGTGGTGGGAGCGGGGGTGGGGGTGTTTGGTGGGAAGCAGGCTTCCTGCGGAGCAGAGAGCCCGATGCGGGACTCGTTCCCAGGACCCCGAGATCACGACCTGAGCGAAGGCAGGGGCCCAACCCACTGAGCCACCCAGGCGCCCCTAAATGAGTGCTATTTAAATAAGAAAAGCCTGCTATAATTTCAAGAAACCCAAAACCTCAGGAAAACCAGATATCTAATGGTCCAAAATTCATAAAGGGAACAAAAAAGATGTACTGAATAACTAGAATAGAGTGTTTAATTTCAAAAAAAAAAATTGCTATTCCAGAATGAAGTTGAATTTGTTTTGTTTTTCTTTGTCATTTTACATTTGTAAGTTAATGGATGTGCATATGTTTTACTGAATTCATATGCAATACCTGAATATGACCTTGTGTTCTCTTAATTTCTACACATCTGCTTCTTAGACATGACTGTATGTTTCAAATGTTGTTTTTAGGATCAAGAACAATTTTTTTCTCCATTATATAATCAATATACAATCTTTTTCTAATAACAAATATCTTTGATGAAAAAAATGCAATTTAATTGACCATGTGGTAATCTAATTAAAAGACAAAATCATTATTATATTTTTGAAGCTACACATAGAAGCTTACAAAGTTGTTTAAGTAGCATTTACTAGAACTTAATTAACTGTATTTGAAATTATTAAACTGTATTTAATATTAACTGTTTCTTCATGATCTTGAACTTCTGAAGATTTTTTATTGGTTCAGACAGTAGATTTTGAAACTTGTGTGCAACTATTATCATACAGATACCCTGCTACTGAAATAGTATTGTATTATATGGGGGAACTACTATTATAAAGACTATTCCCAGGATACAAATTACATTAATTTGGTAATGAACCATCAGTATACTAAATCCAAAATAAAATATCAGTTGTTTTTTGAAGAAAATACTGATAATCATTTGAGATTTGAAACTTACTAATAGTTACAGGGGTTTTTTTGGTTGCTTTTTTTTTTGTTTTCCCTTTTGCTGATACAGACATCGGGGCAGGCCAATTGTTTGCAACCATGTAAAAATGAATATTGCTAGGACTTGGATTATAAAATGTAGACTGGAGAGAAGTATTACCGTTGAATTTCAGGTCCTTGAAGAGGTTTTGTGATAGAGTACTGGCAGCAACTTTCCAAAATGACAGTAGCAGTAAGGACTCTCCTAGAACAGCTCATTGATGGTGTATGTACAATAGGAAACAAAAGTGGAAATGTTTGAGGTTAGGTATCCAAATGACCCATAGCCATCGGTTTTGTTTTATTTCTGTTTCTGTTGGATTTTAACTTTGTTTTCCTGCATAGATGGAAATTGACAATATTGAAGCAAGGCAATTTGAAAAATTTAGATCACTTAATTGACTTACATCTGTGATCTCAATGAAAATCTCACGAATGTCACCTTTGAACAGGCAACTGAGTGTAGGATATTAATCCGACATATAGAAACTATCTCTTGGTGTCATCTAGTGGCTGTATTTCATCACTGCATAAAAGAAATACCTTACTGGTTTTCTGAGTAAAGATTGTTTTATTACATTTGTTTCTGACTGACTGGAGTAAAAAGAGCTGCCATTTTTAACAGACAAGAGAAGGTTAGTAGCAATCAAGCTACTGGGCTCTTCACCCTGGCCCTTCGCTGTGCCTTCTTATAAGGTCAGGACACATCGATGGAAAGCTCAGTTATCGTACACTAGTGTGAAGGTGTTGTGTGCTGCCCCATTTAGGCTGCATGACTGAGTTACTGGGTGTTGTTAAGGGACATCCACAGCCAATACACAAGGTATTTTCTCTTAGCTGACCGAGCAGCACTCGGGGGAATCTGACAGACTGAGCTGACATGCTAACAATCTGATTTCCTCTGGCAATGGTAGGAGCCTTCGAGTGAGAGAGAAGAGCCCCCTGACCCTCCTGTCATCTACTCGCTCAGTCTCTATCCTAGGATGGGAACACTGCACAACTATCACAGGGAAAGGTGACATAGTGAAAATAACTTATCCGCAAATGTGCTGAAATGTCATCTCTAATGTTATAGTTCCTTTAAGACGAACTATAATTTCTAATATAACTTTTCAGTTTTGAAAGGAAAGGGCACCAAGGCTGGGTTGACAGAAATAAATTATCCAGATAATTAAGGCTAACTACTCCACTTTCTCCTACTCCCTGGCCCACGCACAGACAATAATAGGGCTCAATTATTCATAATTCAGGAATATTTTTTTCGTCAAAAAAAGGATTTTCTGTAAAACTGGTGTTTGAATGGCTTACAAATATAATAATTAAGGTAGTGAATTATTAACAAATTATAGTCAGGAAATTTACAATTTTAATTCTTATAGTTTCTGTTACGTCCAATGTAACAAAGATATGATTTTTTAAAAAGGAAAAATGTGTGATACTTCCCTCTTAATTTTCCATAATTAACCTGATATTTTTAGGTAAATTCGGTAGGTTTTTAAAATGATCTTGATGGATTTGTCAATATCAAGCAAGATACTCTTCCACATACTTATATTCACTTACTTTATATTACTAGGTGGACATTTCTTTTATTGATGAGTTTGCTGTTATTTTTCACTGATGTTTGTTTTTTCTTGTCTGTAAGTCTTTAATTTCCAGATATCTTACACACAAACACAAATTGAGAAAAATAGTTGAATGAGAACATGAATGAATATAAATTTCCTGAAATTTTTATCTGCCTTTGGTAAAAAGGACTTAGCTACTGCTAGGATTCTTGATATGCAAATGTATCAACCACAAAATGCAAATGTACATCTATGAGGCATATATGTGTGCATATATATATATATATATACACACACACATATATACACACACACATATGTGGGTATATATACACACAGAAATATATATATTTTTATATTTTTGTCATTTTGTATATAACAAAACAACACTCTGAATTCATATACACATTAATCCAAAATATATGGGACCAATTAATGTTCTGCATGTGCCCCCAAAACATATTTTCTTTCTTCTAAACGAAACTACAAGACTAGATCATTTAATCTTCTATCTTATGTATGAGAGATTTAAGTTTGGTTTATAGCCACTCCAACTGTGATCATTGTGCTATACATTATTTTAGCTTATAGAGCAAGTGATTGAGAATAATAAAATAGTTATATAGAAGTGTTGTGTGTGTAGCATGTATAAATCTCTTGTCAGATTTTAATTCGACTTGCAGGAGCCATCCCAAGTCTGAATCATAAAGCCTACCATAATTTTAAGTCTATTAATACATTTCCAAAGCCTATTTTCTGGTCCTACAGCTAAAATCAGAGTGCCGAAAAAAGACTTCTTTGAAAAACAAAACAGGTGATTTAAATATCTTGGATAAAGAAAGTAGGGATCTGTCTTAATCCCCTCACCCTGATTTCATTTTGACTTCTTGGTAAACAAAATGTATATTATCTAATAAGGAAATAGATAAATATTTACCAGCTCTAGCAAATAAGAAATTTATACCTCTTCCACGTTAACAGAACTGGTTTACCACATCCAAACGAGCAACTTAAGCAGCAGCTAAAATTGTTGGTTAATCATCAACAAAGTAAGTAAATGTCAATTTAACATAATTCATTTTTCTTAAAAGATATTCTTTGATATTTAAATTGGCTATTCTAAGTGGCCTTATCTAATAGATTGTTTTACTCAGTTACATGGCCATACTTCTGGGAACCAATTCATTCCTGACAAGTCTATTGGAATTCCATTTCATTTTCCTATAGTGTTTAGATAAATTGTGAACAAGCTGGTAGATTAAAAACACATTCATTTTTTTTTTCTATCCATGATATTTACTGCAGTGATCTGTGGTTTCAACTACATATTTACCCAAATGCTGAAGCTGATGTAAAAGTCCTTATCTGATAAGAGAAAAAAATATTACAATATTCCTAACTAGCACAACCTCATGATCTACACTCCTTAGTAAGTGAAGGCAGCTACTACACTGTAGCGTAACATTTCATAACTGGCACCTCATCTCACATGCCTCTTTGTGTTGTTACTTAACCTCCCCCCAACAATGCCTACACTTTAGAATAATTGCCTATATTTTACAGATTACAAAAACAAACTGATGCTCAGAGAAATTACTCCAGTCTTTCACTCTACAGAGCAAAGTGTGGGATTGTAATTGGATGCAACGTGTGATCTTTTCCATAGTTTGATGGCATATAGATCCCTCTTCCAAAAATAACCTAGAATAGACACAAGTTTGTTGTAATCTAGCCCCTTAATATAGCTTTCATTTAAGAGAAACAATCTAGGGCGCCTGGGTGGCTCAGTGGGTTAAGCTGCTGCCTTTGGCTCGGGTCATGATCTCAGGGTCCTGGGATCAAGTCCCCGCATCGGGCTCTCTGCTCAGCAGGGAGCCTGCTTCCCTCTCTCCCTTTCTCTGCCTGCCTCTCTGTCTACTGTGATCTCTCTCTGTCAAATAAATAAATAAATAAATCTTAAAAAAAAAAAAAAAGAGAAACAATCTAGTAGCATGCTAGCTTTCTGCTTCTCCAGCTTATCAAAATCCTTCCTTTCCTCAACCACACATGCAGATAACATGGCTGGCAGCAAAATAATGGCCAGGAAGATAAAAGCACAAAGACTTCTTAGAGAGGAATGGATGTGCCCTTTCTTCTGCTCTTTCTTCCTTATACTTGCTAGTAGATGTGATCGCTGGATTTCCAGCCACCATTTTGTATCAGGAAGTGACAGGAAGAATGGCAAAGTCGTAGAGCTGCCTGTCTCCTGTTGAGTCAGATTAACTGGTCCTGAGCCATTCATCTTCAGGATACTTTTAGGTGAAAAAGAAATGAAATTATGTGTTTTTGTATTAGTTTTCTGTTGCTGCATAATAGATTTACCACAAACTTAGTGGTTTAAAGGAGAACCCATTTACTATGAGTAAATGCAGTAATGTAGGTATGGGTAAGCTGTGTCATCTGCTCAGAGTATCACAAGGCTGAAGGAAGGCATTGGCTGGGATTACAATCTCACAAATGCTCTGAGTTCTCTTCCCAGCTCCCGGGTTGGCAGCATTCAGGTCATGGTGGTTGTAGTACTCAAGTTACATTTTCTTGCCAGTCATCAGCCAGGGATGGTTCTCAGATTTTGGGGACCATCCCAGCAGGAGGTTCTCTGCTGAGGCACCTCAAGTCTCTTCTTTTAGGAAAGGTCCAGTTCCTTTTAAGGGCTCCCCTGAGTGGATCAGTCCTGCTCAGAATTATCTCCTTTTGATGAATTCAAAGTCAAATGATTTGGTACTTTAATGGCATTTGCAAAATCCCATCACCTTGGTTATATTGTACAACCTAATCATGGAATTGAAAGCCATTATATTCCCAGACCCACACTCAAGCGGAGAGGGTTATAAAGAGAACATATATCAGGGAATGGGAATCTTGGAGATCATTTGAAAATGTTGCCTACACTTGTTTAAGCTATCATTATTCATTTTTTAATATACAGCGAACCTCTTTATAAATAAGGCATCACATGTAACATTTACCTTTGAATTTTATGCAAGAATGTTTCTAAATTTAGTGCACAAATACAGTATTCTAAATCAACTAGGATGATTATCCAACCCCTTATGTTCTATGTCTTTCCTTATTTTAATGACCTTATTCTACATTATACTAAGTTTTATGAACCACCTCAAATTGCTTTTAAAAGAAATAACAATACAAAAATAAGTGATAGAATTAACACATGCTATATTTAAAATAAAGAGAGAAGGTGAGGCATATTTATTTCCTTCTAGTCATTTGCAATTTTCTATCCTTATGTATTTTTAATCTGTAATTTAAATGAATTTTTACTATAAAAGATTTACCTTTAGCTGTCTTTAGATTTCCATAGTGAATCTACGTATTTTATTAAATTTTCTGCATGATTACTATTTCTCATTAATTGCTTTCCTGAAAGTCTCCCTCACCAGAAGTTTACATCACAAGTTGGGTTTGTAAAACTTGGCTGTGATTGAGGAGACACATTAAATATTGTTTTATCTTTGCACTTCTTCCAAAGGGGTGGGGGAAGAAAACTGACTTATGGGTGTGGTTTGTAAAACTAAGAGACTTTTACATGCCCTCCATTAAAATATTTATCATCATTCTGTGACTGCTCTTATGATTTAGGCATTATCTGGATAAATCAACTATCTTCTAATGGGATTCACAAATTCAAACACTTACCGGCCTAGGCATAAATTACAAATAAGTTACATAACCAGGATATAAACAGAGAATAGAACTGGAAAGTGAACTGCCCTTTAAAGACACGTCCCCACATAGCATCAGATGCTTCCTTCAAGGCCACATTTACCAGATCTTCCATTATACATAAGAAAATCATAATTCAGACTTCCTTTTGAAACAACAGAATTTTAAATGTTAATTTAATGTTGAAAAATTTCTAAGGGGTATAGGCCAGGAAACATCACTAAGTGAAGATGACCAATGGGCTGGCAGTGTGCAATTTCTTCCCCCAACAATTCAATTGGTTAACAATAGTAAGTGTTCTACTGTTGGCTGTGAATACATGTTAAAAGACTGATAAATAGTAAGTGCTCTTGAAATATAAGTAAATTAAATTTGATTTTTCATAGAGCTATTTCCTCTTTTTTCACGATCTCTTTATTAAATGATAAGGAACTTGTCTGAGATTTTTGTACCTCTAATTATCTTTAATATAATGACAAAATCCTTATATCTTATTTTATAGATAAAGTCTGAGTTCTCTTTTGGATAACAAAGACTAGTTTTTTCCAAGTAGGTATAGGGTATTTTATAATCTGTATATTTATTTTATTACATATAATATTATATATATAATAGGTAGGTTATAAAAGTTCTGAGATTTTTTTCTCTTTGTACTATATCTGGTCAGAGAGGACTTCCATCTCCACAACCACAGTGAATTTCTGAAATATAAGAAAGATTATTTCACTCTTCATGTTGAAAGACAAAACATGCTATATACAGAGGACAAATGTATATTCCAAATGAATTATTTAGCCTTGTTTCTGCATTTATAGCTCCTGTCATGACCAATTAATTGTTTAATTTTAAACTCTACTTAGATATAATTGACCTTCAGGTCTCATGAATTCGGTAGATAGGATTTTCCCCACTCACAAATACATCAGAGTATTGATGATCTTTCCTGGGTTGTTATTTTGATGAAGCCAATTTACATCAAATTTTAATCTGGCAGCTGACCTGTGCTGAATTTGGGAGGGGAATCCCCGTAAGCATCCAACTCTGGCATTATAGCCAGGCTATATTATTCTGCATTCTTTGTCTTTTCTTTGGTTCCCAAACGGCACACTGAGGCTGAAGTAAACTCACAATGGTGCTCCAGGATATTAATTTTTTTTTAATTTTAAAAGTTTAAAAGAAACACAGTGATCCTCTGTATCTGCTGGAACTATATAAACTAAAAGTCCAAGTTCGTTCACAGGTCCTCTATTAGACGGTGCTAGAAGATACAAAGTCATCATATCTTTAGGAAGCTGAGTTCTCGGTGGTTCCTGTAATAGGAAAAAAAGCACTATGTATAAATGTAATATAGCAAATGAGGGCAGTGGTGTCCAATCTGATTCCAACACTTGAGAACCTGCATGATGCCTAAGTCCTAAGTAATTGTAATCATGTAAGAATGAATTTTTTCTTTAAGTTTATGTGTATTGTTTACATGCAATAAGTTGTTAGAACAAAAAAATTACCTATTAAGTGTTTTGGACTTCACTACTTATTAAATGGAATGTTGGGTACTTCTTTTTGTCTAGGAGCACCATGAAAAAACTCATTTAGAAAATATAAGGTCCATGAACAGAGAAAACTTGGAAACTTCGGGTGATGGTCATTTCTACTAATCTGTAAACTCCAAATAGTTAGGGACTATTTGTTTACTGTTCCATTCCCAGTGCTTACAGTAGTGCCTGGCATATCGTTAGCAATCAAATATATGTGCTGAATTCTTTTATTCAGTAATCAAGTGACGTAAATGGTCCTGATAAGTAAGCCAACTACTACTGAAGGCATGGAAAGTGAGGGAAACTAAGTGTTCCAAGAAGGATATGTTCCTTAGTAAAAACTGAAGATTTGGATAAATTTTAAGTGGAAAATCAATTTTGCCAGAGTCCTGCATTTATTATGTAAATGACTCCACATTTTGATCTTTTCAGAAATAAGAGAAACAACTTTTCCTGGTGTTTCTGCTAGTGCCAAAATGTTTATCAAGTGAGAAATAAAATTATTTGAAAGTCAAAAAGGTGGGTAAGTTCTTGCTTAAACATGCACATACAAATTTTGCCCTTAAAATCACGATTCATGTAAAATTCAACCCCTCTATACATAAACTCTTCATGAAGTAACCAGTGATGGATATATCAGTAAAGGAAACCAACCAGTTTTTCCAGGGACTGAATATTTTGGTTATCTATTGCCATCCAATAAAACTTCCCCAAACTTAGCAGCATAAAATAACAATTTACTCTTATCTCTCACAATTCTGCAGGTTGGCTGGCCTCAGCTGATCAGTTCTTAGAGTCTCTCAGGAGTTTGAAATTGAGCAATGGCCCAGTTGGGTGTCTAGATGACCAGAAGGCTTCGTCACTCACATCAGACATGTAGGCTGGGATGGCTGGAGGAGCGAGGGGTGCTTGGGCATCTCACTCTTCCCAAGGCCTCTCCACGTGGTCACCTTTCGTTTCCTTGTAACCTGGCAGTTTCGTGGTATGGCAACATCTTACATGGGGGCTGGCTTCCTGAGCAAGCCTTCCAAGACGTCAAAGCAAAAACTTCTACTATGACTTTGACAGTCACACAGAGTCATTTTGGTTGCGTTGCATTAGCTCTAAGCTTGTTACTGCATCAGCCAGCTTAAAGGAGAGGCACTGCAGAACACAAATCCTGGCAGGCCTGGTCAGTTGTGCAGACATCTTTGAAGATTGGCTATCACAATAAAACTTGTCTTAAAATTTTAAGAAGCTCATAGAGAAGAGGGATTATGGCTGGTAACACATGTTCCACACATATTAAAACTGGTCTGTTTTGAAGAAAACCTTGGTAAGTATCCATATGAAAGAGAACTGAGATTATAGAGTTAAGTTGTCAAAGACAGGACAATCTCTAGTAATACTCAACAATGTGGAAGTCTTTATGATTAAACAAGTTTGGTCTCCAATGTTGTACAAAGGAAAAAAAGATTCCTTTTTATATGGACCATATATTGAGACAATTGTTTTCTTAAATTTTTTCACCACTTGCTTCCATCTGCTAAATTTGATAAAACTGACAACTGAATGATTAAAATTATTGTTAAAATCTGATAATTATTTTTGCTTTTCCGTAGGGAATATAATCACAAAGCTTATCTCAAAAAGATAAGCTATAGAGTAAAAATATAGCTATCTTCCAAATAAAATTGGACAATTTAATTAGCTATCATGACAAAGAAGGGAAACAAGGTGACTGAACTCAGAGAAATTCCTTTGGGATCTAGAAGTAAAAGCAGGACAGCATTTCTGGGTACTTTAGGTGTATTTACCATGTTTACTCCTCAGTATGGATATACTTTCAGGTTCTAATTAATGTCTTTTTCCTTAAAACTCCCAGATAGGAACTATTCCTTATCATGCTTAACATAATGACTCTATTCCAGGGTCAAATTAATATTTTTCCAGACCAGCTTTGTTGAGCTTTCTGATAATCATGAAGATGACTGAAGAAAACTAGTGGGTATCAGAGATATTCCCAGAACTTCAAGCTCCAAACAATAGCCACATCATGCCCTTGGAGCCAATGTCAGAGACAGTAGACTGGATCAATTGCATGGTGACATTTTTTTTTTTTAAGATTTTATTTATTTATTTGACACAGAGAGAGAGAGATCACAAGTAGGCAGAGAGGCAGACAGAGAGAGAGAGGGGGAAGCAGGCTCCCTGCTGAGCAGAGAGCCCAATGTGGGGCTCGATCCCAGGACCCTGAGATCATGACCCGAGCCAAAGGCAGAGGCTTAACCCACTGGGCCACCCAGGCGCCCCATGGTGACATTTTAAAATTTTTCATTAAATTAAATCTTGTAGAAATGCATGTGTATGCTTTTCCTTATCACTTGTTACTTCTAGGCAGTAAAATAATAATAATAATCATAATAATATTAATTATAATTCCTAGAATATGGTAAGTATCAAACAAGTATAGGTTAAATGAATAATTTTTAAATTGTTTTGTATTTTTAATAAAGACAGGTATCCTGTGAGTATGTGGTGGGGTGGAGAGTAGGGATGGGTATTAGGTTTTGCTTGTTGCATCCTCTGCCTAGAATCGTTTTGCTCCTCAACTATCAATTAGAGGAATGTTTCTTCATTTACTCTGTTACTACCTTACAGTCTTTATTGTCTCTTCACTAGCCCATTGGAATGGAAACTTAACTGCTGTTTTTTATTTTACCGGTACGTTCTCTAACCGAAGACTCTCGGTGATCTCTCTCCTTGTCTTCCACCCTATTTCTCTTTAGCATTTGTATTAGTTATCTATCCTGGCATAACAAATTACCACAAGCTTAGTAGCTTAAAACAACACAATTTATCATCCCACAGTTTCTCGGGGGACGGAGTCTGGCACATCTGTTGCATTCTGGGCTTGGGACTGCACAAGGCTGCAATCAAACCATTTGCCGGGGATAAGGTCTCACCTGGTGGCTCCACCAGGGAAGGAATTCATTTCTAAGGCCTCTTAGGTTGGTCATGGATTCCATGTCCTTAGGGCTGTAGGACTGAGGCATTCAGCTTCTGGCTGGCTGCTGGCTGGAGGCTACCCACAACTTCCAGATGTTGCCAACAATTCTAGCATATCTGATACCAAAAAAGATGTCTTATACAATGTAATGAAAGCACAGCAGTAGTAATCTATCACCTTTGCTACATTTTATAGGTTAAAAGAAAATCCCACGTCCAACCCACCATCAAGGGGAGATAATTCCACAAAGGTGTGAAGACCAGGAAGTAGGGGATCATGAGGTGGACAGAGGTAGCTCAGAGTCTGTCTGCAATACCATGCTTAAGCTCCTTCTGTACTGGATACTAAAGGTTCTGTATTGCTCTATATGTTGTACTTGTATATACTCTTCTCTTTTTTTGGAAAGTAGTGACTTTAAAGGAACAGAACTGGGAATTGAGAAATAGCCCCACACATATACTTTCCTCTTTATTTGGATTATCATTTCCATACTTACTGATAGGCAAAATCTCACTTACCCTGCAAAATAAACTTCTGTAACTTTTTTTGACCAGATTTTACTGAAACTTTCTCTTTAAAAAAAAAAAAAGGATCATAATCCTTTGCTTCTCTTTTGTACCTTTCATTTTTTTCCTTATCACTTATTATAATATACTGCAAAAATTGCTGAGCTCTCTGCCTCTTTGTGACATTCTACAAAGATGGGGATCATATCCCAATAATATTTGTATTTTCAGTATTTAGCAAAGTGATTAACAACTAATAAGTTTGTTATATGAATTATTTAATGATTTCCTAGAAGAAGAAACCTTCCAAATAGCCCATGTATTGGCTGTGTATTTATTAAAGGGATAAAAACTAACCCGCCTTAACCACGTCAGTTGACTCTCCACTGACAAAACAATAGATCTTGTTTGTATAGGGCATTCCTCGCCTCTACTTTTGTTCTAGAACCACAGGGTCACATTTCTCCCATGACCAAAACAGACCTCCTTAGTCGTCTTAAACAGTAACAGTTTTTCTTTTATTTTTAAAAATAGAGTAGAATGATGGTAAAGAAACAAAACAAAATAAAAAGCACAAAAAAACTTTCCTTAACACAACTTACCCACAAAAAAAAAAAAAAAAAAAAAAAAAAAGTGAGGAATCAGACTCAGCTCTCTGGAAAAGCCCTTCAATACAATATCATTATTAGCTTCATTTGCAAATATTCACAAGAAACAGAGGGCACATCTTTTCATACCACTGTAGGATCTATTATAGCAACTGTTTTGAGATGTGAATATTTCAGTGAGATAATAGACACAAGATTCACATTCATTCTATTCAGGGTTTCTTTTTAGGTTTTGTAGAAATATTTCCTGAGCATTCATTATGTTGTGATAATAGAACCACAGAAAAAAGAATCATGTGAGGGGCACCTGTGGGCCTCAGTCAATTAAGCATCTGACTCCTGATTTTGGCTCAGGTCATGATGTCAGGATCATGACATGGTGCCTGCTTTGGTGCTCCAAGTGGAGCCCTGCCTCCAGCCCCACATCGGGCTCCACGTGGGGCATGGAGCCTGCTTAAGATGCTCTCCCTCTCCTCCTTGCATGTGCACATCTCTCTTGAAAAAAAATCACGTGAACAAGCATGAGACATACGTTTAAAGAATTAAATGTTTATTATCAGAAAATTTAAATATTCAGTAATAATAACCATAAAATCTATAGTTTCTCTTGTTTCTTTGTTAATGTTTCCAAATCTTCAATATTACACTTCTCTAATCAATAAGGATTAGCTTCTTTTAATGAATATCATGACCGAAATATTTAGTATTAAAATCACAAATAATGTATTTTTGGCTATTGAAAGATAAGAAAATTGATGATATTTAAATATCATATTTTTTCTATGTTATAAAAGCACGCAAACTTTAGCCAGCTATAGCTACTTTAAACTTAAAGGTTACAGACTCTTTTTATAAAGGTAGAGAAGATTTTTATTGCCCACAAATATTTGGCAAATAGAGTTAATCACCAAGTTAACCTTTTATTAATGATGCTGTATTTTAAATTAAACCTTTTGTTTTATGAATATTTATCAGCATCATGAAACTAATGAAAAATATCCTATTATAATATTACCTTTCAAAATTCTCATATTATTACATACTCATCATTATATCATGGTCCCCATAGCATATGATCTTTTATCGTTTAAAAAAATAAGACAATTATGATGGGGAACAAGAATATCCATGATTGTGAACTTTTCTTTTAGACCAGCTTTTTATTATTCAATCAAGAGAAACTATAGTAAGAATTTATGCTACTAGAAGGTATTTAATACTTTCATTTTTTTTCTATTTTAATGATTGCAATTATATCGTAGTATCATTATTGTGTGGAGGTACTGAGTTTATTCCTTTGGAATTTATTCAGTGCTTTGCATTTAGAAGATCTAAAGAAATGTATAGAGTATCACTTTAACTGAACACAGCAGATATTTCGGGTTGATATTCATGTTTGATAGGAAAAAAGACCAGGTGAATTTTACTTTCTTTTTATTTATTTACTATTTTTAAAATTCTTTTGTTTACTTACTTGAGAGAGACAGAGACAGAGACAGTGAGAGAGAACAGGAGCTGGGAGGAGAGGGAGAAGCAGATTCCATGCTGAGCAGGGAGACTGACTTGGGGCTAGAACCCATGACCCTGGGACCATGACCTAAGCTGAAGGCAGACGCTTAACTGGCCGAGTCACCCAGGCACCACTACTTTTTTTTTATAATCAGTACTAATTGAGATTAATGTATTTTTTATTTCTGTGATAAAACTCCACAATTGGTTTTTTTTATTTTTTTGAGAGTAGTTTTTATTGGGTGATGGATTACTTTCTATATTATGTATTTCCATGATGCTGAATGTGCATAGCTATAATTTTTCACTTATAATAAGAATTTTTTTTAAAAATTAAAGTAAAACATGATTATATAATTAATCTTTTAAAAATAAACTATAAAACTCATGTAACTCAAAATATAATTTAAATGCTGGAACTGCTAACTTTAAATGATAAAGATTGAAGAGAAAATAAGAAATTTCTATTAAAATTATTTCTATATTACCTACTGTTTTCACTTATTAGTAAATCATAAATATTTTTCTATATTAATAAAGATACTTGTACAATGTCAATTTTAATGGATCTGTGGTAAAGAATGACAAATTTTTTTTCATGGTGATACACTTTTTTAAATTTTTAATTTTTTAATGATTTTTTAAAATTTAATTTAATTTTATTTTTTTCAGCGTTCCAAAATTCATTGTTCACGCACCACACCCAGTGCTCCATGCAATACGTGCCCTTTTTAATACCCACCACCTAATTTATTTGACATTTCTTATTTCTCGTTAGTTATACTATCATATTGTAACCCATTTTTTTTCTGGGAGTTTTGCCTTTTCTCATTTTAACAATAAGAGGTCTTTGTATATTATTGGGAACAACATTTCATCTGTAAATCTTGCCATAAATAATTTTGAGAGTTTGTATTTAATTTTTTAATATATTCATGATATATTTGGGAATGCAGATGTTTAAAAATCATATAATCAAATCTGTATTTCATGGATTTTTATGCTTAAATAGATTTTCTGTGTAATTATTAAGACTTCTATGTTTTATTTTAGGTCTTTTGTGATCATTCCCTCAGTCCTCTTTTTTGTGTTTAAAATGTTAACTCTGTATTTTGAAATAGTTATATTCTCACAGAACCTGCAAAGCCTTGTACAGAAAGCCCCATGCACTTTTCAAAAAACTTTCTTCAATGGTGATATCTTATATAGCTACAATACAATATTAAGCCAGGAAACTGACATTTACACAGTATTGGTAACCACAGACATTCAGATTTTAGCAGTTTTTATATGCACTTGTGTGTGCATGTGTGTGTAATTCTAAGAAATTTCATCACATGTATGACACCATTACCACAGTCAAGACACAACTGTTCATCACCACAATGGGACTCTCCTATGCTACACCAATCCCTATGCTGCCATGCCTACTCCCTGGTAACCACTAACCTGTTATCCTTCTATAGTTTTGCCATTTAGAGAATGGTATATAAAGTGAATCATGCATAACATAACATTTTGATTGGCTTTCTCACTAGCATAATGCCTGGATTTATTTTTTTTATTTTATTTAATTTTTTTTAGATTTTTTAATTTATTTATTTGACAGACAGAGATCACAAGTAGGCAGAGAGGCAGGCAGAGAGAGAGAGAGGAGGAAGCAGGCTCCCGGCTGAGCAGAGAGCCCGATGTGGGGCTCGATCCCAGGACTCTGGGATCATGACCTGAGCCAAAGGCAGAGGCTTAACCCACTGAGCCACCCAGGCGCCCCAATGCCTGGATTTATTAAATGCATATATTTCTTTCACTGCTTTCAACATCTCCCTTTCTCTTCTTCTATTATTGTTGAATTTTATTATTTAAATTATTTTTATTAATTGATGCTGTTGACTACTGTGATTGAGTGGGGTGGGGTTGGTGGAAGCCTCCACCTCTTCACCTATACAAATCGAGTATTGATAGGACTACTTCACACTGCCCTAAAGCTTCATCCAGGCCTTAGGCTCCTCCAATGGGTCTCTTAGCAATTCCAACCCTGACTCTTCTAAGAAATCCTGTGATTGGGATACACAAGAGACACACAGCTTAACCCTCTCAACAGCTGAAATCTCTGTAGCACTACTGAAAACTGATAGTTCTTATACAAGTGCTCCAAAACTCATGGTCTCTGATATTAACAATAATGATAGAAAACTACCTGCAATTTATTAAAATATCTGGTATATATTGAATCCTTTCATTCAATATCTAATTTAAGCCTTATAACCACGATATTAAGTAGGTATTGTACCCCGATTTTACTGATGAAGGAACAAGTTAATATTAAAGTTCTTAACTAGCAAGGACAGAGGAAGATTATCAGGAAAGTCCATGGAACATTACAGCCCACATAATAAACCATTCTATCATTAATATCACCAAATTTTGGAGACCATATTAATAAAATCAAATAGTCAAGAGAAAGTATCTAAGAGGTTAATACTTCTGGAAAAATTCCATTTTCTGCCCTTAACCATGGTGAAAAATTAGGTGATGCTAAATGTTCTGATGGATTGACATGACCACAGGCATTTCCTCTGAATAATGACTCACACCATCACTTTTATAGCAGCCTGGTTTTACTTTACTGATTTTCAAGTTAGTTTACATTTCTACAAAAACAAAAAAAATCAATGAGCATTTTATGGTGGTCCATTACCATATTATATAGTTATGGATTAATTGGCTAGAGTGAAAGCTGTTTGAACAATACTTTAAAAACAAACAAGGCTGTCAATTTGTCCTGACATTGTCTTGACATCTCTTAATATTTTGTATTTTGTACTGCTTATCAAGGCTCATCTGGTTATTAAGAACAGAAGGAGAAGGGAAAGCCATCTTAACCTAAGGTAACCTTGGTCCCATCTGGGAAAGTCCTCAGGTGATGTCATTCAGCTGATGTTGATCTTTGCTGAAGCTTTCCTCATTCCCAACAAGGAACAGAACACTAGCCACAATTTCCTGATTGGGAAGTTTGAAGAGCTCTACCCAGTCTTTCTTGGTGATAATCCTTGAGTATACTCTATCAAACAATCCTTTTTCCAATATAAGTGGACTGGCTCAGAAAACCCATAGATGTCTTTAGCCCTAAGAACTGTTTAGATGTAATCTACTTGGAACAATTGATTTAGTTTATAGGTTGTAGGAACAGTACCTTATAATAACCATACATAAAGCTATGGGTTAAAAAGCAATTTTTTTTTTTTGCTTTCTCTAATGAATTGAAAGATTCTTTCAGTCATTAAGATCAATTGGTCTATTCTTCAATGAGCCCCTAAGTGATCTTGATAGGTTCACTTTTTCTGATACATTTAATATTACATGTTCATAAGATATTTAAATTTCAGAATCATTTAACATATGCATAAGCATTCAGGGGTTAAAATATACCTACACTAACTAACCTCAACTTCAGGGATCCTAAATACACGTTTCCTCTCAGATAATTTTCTAACTGCTCCTCTTTCTTCTATGAGTTATTCTTCTAGTCACAGTTAATATTCATTTAAATGGTAAATTCTTCTGTAGACTCATGTCAAGAATGGGGTTTTGTGGGGCACATGGGCATCTCAGTGGGTTAAGCCTCCGCCTTCAGCTCAGGTCATGATCTCAGGGTCCTGGGATCGAGCCCTGCATCCGGCTCTCTGCTCAGCAAGGAGCCTGCTTCCCCCTCTTTCTCTCTGCCTGCCTCTCTGCCTACTTGTGATCTCTGTCCGTTAAATAAATAAATAAAATCTTTAAAACTAAGTAAAATAAAAATAAAAGAATGGAGGTTTTGAAAGATGGTAAAATGTAGGATTTTGAGAGAACACACCAAATTGTACTTCTTTCACATCTGTGTTCAAAACCAAATAAAGATTAATTCTAGTGAATCTGCAGATTAGAACATCAAAATAATTTCTTAAGTACGGATAAAAGTTGGAATGAACTCCATGGCTTAGGACAAACACCAAAGGCACTTATTATCTTTTTCTCCCCAGGTCTAGGAATTGAAAAATCTTCTCTTTTGAGCAGATGATTACCCAAGAAAGAGTGAAGAAATAAAAAACAAAATCCCCCAAGTCAGAATTTTTGATGGATTAGATTCACTCAATTGAGAAGTTTGAGTCAGTGGCAGTCATTGACCAGTCAGATAATCTGGAAGATAAGTGAAAAGAGATCTATCTTCAGAGAAAGCAAGGAGGGAAGCAAGCAAAGAAGAAGGAAGGAAGGAAGGAAGGAAGGAAGGAAGGAAGGAAGGAAGGAAACTAATTGGAGAGAAGCACTTCTTAACAGTGGAAGAAAAGATTCTGGAGAAAACTTTACCCGTATGTCTTTCCAAATTGATTGTACTTTCTTTAGCTAATCTCTGAAGGACTTACATCTTCTAGCTCTGCCACTTGCTGGTTGTGAGACTTGGGGAAACTCTCTAAGTGTACCCCCTCTAAGTATCAATTTCTTTTAAGCATAATGGTTATTATAAGCAAAATGGTTATTATACTAGGACCTACTTTATAAGATTGTTATAAGGATTAAATGATGTAATTCATACCCAGTCCTCATCACACTGCCGGACACATGACAAGCATTCAATAAATAATAGGGGAAAGCAATACCTGTATCATTTGCCGGGTGATATCACAGGTAGCAGAAACTGGGTGGCTTTGATCACTTCCCTGCCAGATTGACCTCTTGGCCCAATTGCGTCTGAACTTACCAATATGTATGGTGGGCCTAGGAGGTTTCAGGATTAAGAATTAGGCTAACTGCATTGTTGACTCTTAGAATTTATGGCTCTTAATTTCTAGCAAAAAACAAATCTCACTCTTGGCCAAAATAAAAATTACTGTTAAGAATAGGGAGTCACTTAGAATATCAAAGGAATATTGAAGAAGACGACAACCGTTGAGGCACCTAAGTGGTTCAGTTGGGTAAGTGTCTGCCTTTGGCTTAGTTGATGACCCCAGAGTACTGGGATGGAGGCCCCACATCAGGCTGCCTGCTCTTCAGGAGCCTGCTTCTCCCTTTCCCTCTGTCTACTGCTCCCACTGCTTGTGCTGTCAAATAAATAAATAAAATCTAAAAAAAATATAAATATATAAGTATATATATCAAATATATATATCATCAAAAATATATGTAAATATATATTTATAAATATATATTTCTATATATTTTATATATTATATATTATTTTATATATATATTATATATATATAAATGTGTGTGTGTGTGTGTGTGTGTGTGTGTGTGTGTGTATTAGAGAAAGCAGGCAACTGTCTAGGGTTAAAAAGCAGGAACCGATCTGTAGCTGAAACGAAGAAACAAATGTTGACCATTTTTTTCCTCTTTGTATTCCTCAGCCCTTGAGTGAGAAAAATCCATGTGGCTGTACAGGTGGTGAGAGGTTCTAAAAGAAGTCTTCAAAAACCAGATTTCCCTGGAGAGAGGACCCAGCAACTTGATTTGGCAACCTCCCAAAATTGAACACAGTGGAAGAGAAGTAATTTCTTACATGAAAACTGTGGGGTGTTTGAAAGGACTTACTGGTTGCAAGGAGCCTGAAAGCAACTTGTAGCTACTGTGGTGACCTTTTACTAGTGAAAAACTGCTTCAAATCCTGATTCAGATGATCTAATGGAGAGATTCTCTCTAATGGAGAGATTGCTGTCAATATAAGTAGTACTGTCAATAAAGATTCCGTTTATTTTTCCAGATAAATTCTTCCACTGAACAGACTGGATCCTTTAGAGTTTATATTTATGGAATGAAAACTTCTTTTCTATCTGAACACCCTATACTTATCTAGCCTTTAAGACATTCAGTGAAGGAATTAATGCTCACTTTTGGGACAATATTACAAAATTGATTTTTATGCCTTTTTCCATATACTGTTATTTAGCCTACCATACATGTATTTATTTATTTTTACTTATTGGGAATATTGTATCCATTGGAGTAACAAGGGAGTTTTTAGTGACTTTGGAAACAATTGAGAACTACTTTATTTTTTAAGTCTTAACTCTATCTGGCTCTGTCATTTCTAACATATCTATCTTAACTCTATCTGACTCAAGACAATTCCTCATTTTACCTTTTTGCTCTTTGATTTTTTATTCCTTAAAGTACCTAAAACAGTAGTGTATTTAACACTTCCCTAAATTTTTTTAAAGATTTTTTTTTTTAAGCAATCTCTACACCCAATGTGCAGCCCTGAACTCATGACGCTGAGATCGAGTCGTACGCTCCACCAACTGAACCAGCCAGGCACCCCTTTCCTAAGAAAGAAGTTATTAATTAATTTCTTGGTTAAAAAGCTAGAATGATTGAGGAAACAAGATATATATCTTCTAATGTTAATAGCTCACACATTTTAGTTTTTAGTAATGGCTTTTGATCACAGTCAAATTGGAATAAGTATAGCAACATTATTTTCTGAAATGTTACCTTAGGGAGTCATTCTTATACTGAGAAAAAGAAATAATGTATGAGAATATTATGTATTTTAGATTGCTATAGATCTTTAGTGTCCTAGAATTTATTCTGGTTTTACATTTACATTGCCAAAAATTAATATTTCTTTTTAGGTAAAATATTTAGGATACTTAAAAAATCTCTTTATCACTCTCAATTAAAAACCATGTCCAAAATGTCAGAATCCTTATCACATGCTAAATAGTGTACAAGGAAAGGAATTTCTGAGTATCTAAAAGCCAGTCAAGAATTAAATCGCTCCCAAGCATCAATTAATATACAGAACAAAATACCTTTGTTCTAATTCTTTTTTTTCACTATTTCAGTGTTTAAAAGTTGGTTTACCTTTCCACTCACTTGTGGATATTCTTGTTTAAATCTCCGATGAAATAAAAACATTTAATGAAATAAATGTTTACCTTTACAATTTTTTGTCTTTACATTAACTCAGGTTGAGACAAAATTGCTATATTCTTAATGTCCACTAAAAAGCTTAAAAATGCAATGGATTAAAATGTAAATATTTTCTTTGGTACTTGTGATGCAAAAATATAAAAGTCTTTGAATTGCTCCACTGTTCAGGGCAAAGCAATGTCTGTACCACATCCAATATGATCTCACGTGTACTAGAAACTGGAGAGTTTAAAAGCCCTTCTATTCTTTCCCTTTCAGGAACTGCCTTCACCCTCCGGGGCCACACTTTTCATGTGCCAGACCCAGCGGAGCTGTGTTAACATTAGCACAATCCCCCTGACAGAAAATCAGATCAATTGTAAGCCAGTTCTTTACTGAGGTAAACAGCTTTAAGGACTGACTGGAAACCCACTTTAACAAATATATATTTGTTACCTTAGCCTTGTTTATTTCTCATACCTGTTTTTTTTTTTAATAATACAAAGGAAACAAACTCTTAATATAATTGTGAATGTAATTTAAAAAAAGTGGTCTCTCACTTCACAAAATTAAATCTACTTAAGACTGGCTTTCAAAAAGACAAAAGGGAACTAATGTTTTCTTTTAATATTTATTTAAATTCTAGTTAGTTAACACACAGTGCAATATTGGTTTCAGGAGTAGAATTCAGTGATTTGTCACTTACATACAACACCCAGTGCTCATCACAAGTGCCCTCCTTAATCCCCATCATACATGTAGGTCATCCCCTGCCCACCTCCCTCCATGAACCCTCTGTTTTCTATTGTTACAAGTCTCTTATGCTTTGTTTTCCTCTCTCCCTTGTTTTCCTCCTCCTGTATATTTACCTGTTTTGTTTCCTAAATTCCACATATGAGTGAAGTCATACTGTATTTGTCTTTCTCTGACTGATTTACTTTGCTTAGCATAATACACTCTAGCTCCACCCACATAATTGTAAATGGCAAGATTTCATTCTTTTTGATGGCTGAGTAATATTCCCAAAAGTGAACTATTTTGGTATGTGTGTCCTCTCCTTCATCTACTGGGCAACCCTGTGATGGCAATACTCTGCCTTTCCCATTTCATTGGTAAGTCATTTCTTCAAGGATTACACAAATATGTATTTCTATAAGTGGCACTTGTGAAACCATACTTTATCTCTCCTTTGCTCTCCACAATAACCCAGTAATTGGTCCAATTTCAC
The DNA here is from genome assembly GCF_963455335.1 of Martes martes. Taxonomy (NCBI): domain Eukaryota; kingdom Metazoa; phylum Chordata; class Mammalia; order Carnivora; family Mustelidae; genus Martes; species Martes martes. Next base: position 128,597,672 of record NC_137892.1, on the reverse strand, counting down.
AGAGAAGGAAACTGAGGCACAGAGATTTTTCAAGAATGTGTTCCAGTTACTAAATGAAATAACTAGGCCTTAGCTTTTATCTTAGCCCTATTTAAATGCAAAGTCAGCACCTTTCCATTTTTGTACCTCATCTGTTGGATGTTTCTACTAGAAGCATGTATGTGTGTGTTCTGACAAAAAGCAATGATAATGTGTCAAGTACTAGTTAAAAGAATGTATTTTTCCAGTCTGAACAGTTTCTGATTTTAAAATACAATCTAATTTCTCTCATTAGACAAAAATGAACATATTTATGTGAATTCGCTACATAGTTGAATAAAAAATAAAGACACCCTACATTTTACACAATTTTACAATGTGTAAGGCACTTTCTTATTCAATAACCTCATCTTGTCTTTCAAACAACACTGAGTATAATTATTGTATGAATTTTCAAATCAGAGTAAGACTGGAAAACTTCAAGAGGTGGTACAGGGCTAGAGACTTGGGGGGATATATATATTATATATATGTTCATATTATATATATATATATAGATAAATATAATGGCTTAAAGCAAATTAGAAGGACTGTTTTAGTAAACAAACAATAAAGCACCAAATTTGGAGTTCCAAAACTTTGTCGTTTTCCAGCTGGACAAGAATGAAGAGTAAAAATACCTTAGCCCTCATGACTCAAGGCCCCGTTTCCTTCATCTTTAAAATAAGGGAATAATTAGAAATGATTCCCGAGATTCCTAATGGCACTCAGCCTCTATTTTAGCATAGATATCTCTAGGTCTAGAGAATGCTGCCTCCCTGCAAAATCACTCCTCTCCCTGACTTGTATTCCCCTGGGCACCAGCTGTCTGCAGGCACCTCTTTGTGTATGCTGTTCCTGGTTTGCATTATATCTTCCCAGGTGTGGATTCTGCCTCTTGGCTGCCAGGAACAAAACAAGAGGCAAACCATGACCACACAGAAGTGTACCAGGTCCTGCTGAAGACGTGGAGGTCACAGGAGGAATCCCACAGTGCATAAACACACAAAACTTTCAATTTCACATTAGACATTCCTTTCCATGACAGTCATATTGGGCACCCTGCCAAGGGCAATTTTTCATTCATCCACCCACACCTAGCCTTCCTCCATGTATTAGTCTGCTCAGGCTCCCATGATAAGATTCTACAAACTGGGTGGCTTAAATGACAGAAATTTTTTTCACAGTTCTGAAGGCTAGGAGATCAAAGTGCTGGCAGGACCAGTTTCTGAAGACAGTGCTCTACCTGGCTTGCAGGCAGCGGCAATACTCCTCACACAACCTTTGTGCAAATACAGAGTGCTTGCTGTCTGATGGCCCTTCCCCTTCTTATAAAGACACCAGTCTCATTGGATTAGGGCCCCACCCTTATGACCTCATTTAACCTTAATTACCTCCTTAAAGACCCTACCTCCAAAGAGAATAACACGAGGGGTTCTGGCTTTAATATGAATTTTTTTGGTGGGGGAAACACAATTCAGTTCACAACAGTCCAATTCTTCCAGTGTCACCCTCTGCTTCCTTCTTTTCTCTTTATGCTCTCATTCCCACTCTGCTAATGCCCTGAAACATGTAAATTCTTCCCTCTCCAAAAGCCCTCTGGGTCCTAATTCTATGTACTCAGTTGGCTGGGGGTGGGAGAGGGGAAAAAAGAAAGTGAAGAAAACAGAAGGAAAGAAAGACAGCCGTTTTGTTAGGTCCCACCTTCTTGAAACAGTCACATACAAATGGCATTGTCTCTCTCGAACTGGCTCTTCAAAGTACAAGGAAACAAGATAATTCAATTTCCCAATTTAAATACACAAGTGCTATTACCAGAACATCGTTTTGTAAAGTTTTAATGACACAGTGAAAGAGTATAAAGCATTGTGAATTCTCAGAGAAGAACAGAACTACAAATGTACAAAGCGTACGTGTTTCAGTTAACCAGATAGAATTTTTACAACCTGGAGTACATCCTAATTTTGCAGTTACCTCCGTGCCTACTATAGGGCTAGGCACACATAGAAGGTAATTAAACAAGATTTGTGAAATGAATGAACTAGTTTTATCACCTAAAGCATGATTCTACGCCCTAAAGTTACTAGTTTTATTTTGGCACAGCGTATTCTAAAAGGTTGATTATATATATACACACACGCATATGGCAGCCATAACCTGCTCTCTATTTCCCTTCAATCGGGCCTTTGGTAAAATGCATGTTAATGCTTTGTTGATAGGCCGCAGTATAAATTAGCGGCATTATGGTTCAAAGGAGAGGAATTTACCTTCACTTTTCTTTGTGGAAGGCCTGCACGGATACATGGGTGTCCACATTCATTTGCCCCACCTGGGCCTAACTTCAAATGCGAGTTGGTGCTTTTCTCTCCGAATTGCATCCCGGCTGGGTAGATGGCAGACGCTCAGTTTTCTCTCAAGTGAGGCAGGATTTAGGAAAGCAGGTCGGTTCCCCTCCTGGCACAAAGAGCAGCAACACAGCTGAGAAGGATTGATGATTGTTAACAGCCAGCAAAAGACGTTCCCAGCATTTTTTATTTTTTTTTTCATGAGACGCCTATGGAAGGCTGCCATACGGTGTCTTTGCCATCCTGAGGGAAGCTGCTTGAGTGGCGCGTAGAACAGCTGTTCCTACGCTGCAAACTGCAGTCCTTACATGAGCACAGGTTCTGGCACCCAATTCAGGTTCAAATCCTGCTGGCTCTGGCGCTCCCTAGCCGGGTGTCCCTGGCTGATTTGCTTCACCTGGATAAGCCTCAGTTTCCTCATTTGGAAGACAGGGTAAAATTGGGCTAATTATACCCAATTCATAGCAGGTTGCAATGCTTGCATAATTTATATATTGATGGCAAGCACAGTGCCTGTATTAAGTGCTCGATAAATGTGAGTGGTATCATAGTTATAGGCATGGCCTGGATTTGGTGATATCATAGAGCTATGGGTCACAACCCTGACTGCACATTAGAATCACCTGGGGAACTTTTAAGACACACCAGTGCCCAGGTTCACCCCTGGAGGTTAATTCAATTTAAAGCTCCCCAGGTGATTCTAATGTACAGTCAAGGTTGAGACCTACTGCCATAGAAGCTCCAATTTTCAAATCTATAAGGGCTTTTAGTGATCAATAAAACCAATGCTCTCATTTTACAAATGGGGATGGGGACCAATATAGTTCAATGATTTGTCTAGGATTATTTTTAATAAGTGGCAAAAAATGTAAGCCTCCTCATTTCTAGCCCAGAGCACTTTCTCCTCTACAAAATAAATCAAAACCTGGCACATTTCTTCTGATCGTTTTAGGGATTTTGCAATTTAATAAGTTAAACAGTAATGAAATTTAGTATTAAGGTGGCTAAAAGAGTCTGGTTGGTATACCATGGTCCTTTGATATGACAGTATTCCTTGATTTTTATTGTGGTATGCCTTTTATTGGAAAGCCATGGCATATAAGAAAAAATAAGTTACTTTATTTGAAAAAGGAACTGTGCCTGTTGGCACTTTGTATGTTTTCTCTGGAAAAATGATGATTCAGTTTCTCTGCTCATTTTTTTAATCAGAGAGTTTGATTTTTGTCATTTTTGTTGTTATTGAGTTCTATGGGCTCTTTATATATTTTGGATATTAATTCCTTATCAGATATATGGTTTGTAATTTTTTTTCATTTGCAACAACATAGATGGACTTTGAAGGCATGATGCTGAGTTAAATGTCAGACAGAGAAAGAGAATATATGATCTTCCTTATATGTGGGATCTAAAACACCTAAACTTGTAGAATTAGAGAGAATGATGACTACCAGGGGTGGGAGTGAGGGAAAACAATGGGATAATGATCAAAGGGTCCATGCAAACTTCCATTTAGAACATGAATGTGTTCTGGGTATCTAATGCACAGCATGGTGACTATAGTTAAAAGTAGCATATTATATACTTGAAAGCTGTTAAGAGAATAAATCTTAAATGTTCTCAACACACATGCACACACACACACACACACACGAAATGGTAATTATGTGACGTGATGGAGGAATTAGCTAAGGCTATGGTGGTAATCATCTTGCAATATAACTGTATCAAATCAACACATTGTACATCTTACACTTGCACAATGTTATATGCCAATATATCTCAAAAAAGCTGAAATAGAAAAGGTGCTGTGTACATGCTCTCCAAAGTTTTGTTATTCTTAAGACAAAGAAGGAAAAGAATTTCTCCATCATACCCAGGTTTGTTTGTCTGTTTCTTTTTTTTTTTTTAGATTTATTTATTTATTTGACAGAGAGAGACAACGAGAGAGGGAACACAAGCAGGGGGAGAGGCAGAGGGAGAAGCAGGTTTCCCTCTGAGCAGGGATCCTGACGTGAGGCTCAATCCCAGGACCCTGGGATCATGACCCGAGCTGAAGGCAGATGCTTAACAACTGAGCCAACCATACCCGAGTTTCTTAGGAACACAGTACAGGTACCTGACAGGCACCAACTGACATCTGTAATGTAGAGGGCTGGGGGCAGCGTCAGCACTGAGCACTTCTGGGGTTGCGGGCCTCCCTCATGGAGCCCCCCGTCACACAGTCACACAGCTGCCGGAGCAGCCCCGCTAATTAGGTGATGTGGCTTTTTCCCCACCATCTGGACAACACTGCCAAGATTCCTCCCAAGTCTCCCTTGAGGCTCTCTGTTCCCTTGTGGCTCATTGTATACCCTGCTCCTCCTCCTCAAAAGTATTTGGGGACTCTGCCCCTCACTTGTGCTCCTTGTGAGATCAGCAGTGTGACAAGTACCACACAGGACAGCGCCAGGGTCGGTTTACACAAGAGACTCTGAAGTGTCAAATAACCAAGAAAACACAATGAAGTTGGAATGCGTCCTGTGTAACTAAAGTGGGATCTCTTCTTAGGAAGCAGTTATAATTCAATTGTTTTACTATATCCTTAAGTCAAAATGTATGAAGCTTGCAAACATACATGTGAAATAGAGAATTTACACATTAGGCTATGCCTTACCATTCATACTATAAAAAACTCTGATCTGCTTTCCTTACATTGGGTAGCATTCAGTCTTGGGTAGGAAAAAAGACCCCTGTAAATACATTAGAATGTTATTGTCAAGCTTTTCTGAATCTCTTTCTTTTTTAATCAAAACTTCTTCATTTCATGATAGACAGTATTCCATAACTATTCTAAGAACATGAATGCATACATATATATGCATAAATAAATATATAAGATAACATGTATTCTAATGTTTATTGTTTTAAGAAAATTCAGTTATACTAGAGTGTCTGGCAGGAATTGGAAACATGTTGAATTTTTGTATGTGATACAAAGTTAAGGTATGCTTAATAATCTGCAGGAACCATCACTTTTAAAGAAATTGAACTGCACCTAAACTAAAATTCCCAGATTCATCCTCCTTCTGCCAAATGTTATTAGCAGCAAGTTAAAAGTGGGCCTGCTGTCACTGTGACCCCAGCTGACCTCTTAATTTCTTGAGTTCAAGTCCAATTAACCTCTAGGAAGAGGCACAACTGTTCTAACCAGACAAGTCAATAGAATGCAATAGTAATCATTTCATTTTCTGCCTTGTCAAAGGGTGGCCCTCCCACCTAACCCATTTCACACAAAGGTGGTCATTTATCACCGTTTAGAGAACTGTACCGAGCTGTGTCCTAGCCCTGTCTGAAGTACATTCATCAACTTCACAGACAGGAGCTGGGGTGTGCCGTGCTTTGGAGGGCTTGGCAGAAGGTGCTGCTTGAAAACCCGCCTTGTCTGTCCAACCTGTTGGTGTGCTTCTCACAATGGCACCCAAAGTTTGGACCCAGACTGTAAGTGGTTCATGAGCAATCTATTTCTTTCAAAGAAAGCTATCCCTTTCCTGATGAATACATACAGCATTTCTTCCCAGGGAAGTCAGATATTGTTATGATTATTTTTTAAAATCACTTTGAAAGTAAATAGTGAAAAACACATTAAAAAAATAGATATGTGCAACCAAATGTAATTCCCTTCTAGGTTGCTCCTGGCAAAGTGAGGGAAAGAACATTACCTGCATAGTTCACATACAATAAAGTTTACTTTAAACCAATTTTCTAGATGATATTCACAAATAATTTAAGGCATTCAATGTGATACATGTATTTCCAGAAGTAGTTCTCTGAAATAAGCAATTTTTTTTTCTGGAAATGACATTTTTTACTCTATTGTATTTTAGAAAGGATCTAAAAGCAAATTATGTTATATTTTCAGTGCCTTTAATAAAAGAAGAGTCAGTACAGAAATCTGGTATTTTATTTATATTCCCATGACAGGGATATATATGCCAATTTCCTTATGCTTTAATTTTTGTCATTTAAATTATAAGAAAAATTATAAACACAAAACTGATTATTGAGAAAATATAATGTCTGTCTGTTCTGGCAGCCCTTTAAAACTAACAAACAAAATTTCTTAATATAGCTTTTACTTCTATACAGGATCTTTCAAAGGCTCTGTAGATTTTTTTTTTCTCCTTAAAAAAAAAAACAACAACTCAACTAATAATGGTCAAAATCCTTTGGCATCACTAATACACTGGATCCTCACATCTTACTCATTTATGTTCTTCTATTTCCTTTTTCCATTCCATTTCTACTCTTCTTACAAAAAATCACTAACTGTAAGGAGTAGACAAAGATACAGAATTGACAGAAACAACTATTCAAGTTCCAGACTAAGTCACTCTTCAAAAGTGGGGCCATTAAAAATGTAATGGAACCTAAAGTATAAGGAATTGGTCCCTTGCTTTCTGGAATAACACTGTCCAACAGGACCTTCTATGAAGAAGGAAATGGTCTATAACTATGCTGTCTAATACAGTAACCACTGCAGCCACATGTGGCTATTTGGGCACTTACAGCAGGGCTGGTGCTTCTGAGAGACTGATAGCATAATACCTAGAATTTCCTCAGTCTTCATCGGGTAGGACTCAGTCGGCAGACTACATCCTCAAAAGTTGACAAACAACCTCACACTCTCAAATGTGCAATTAACCTTCAACTCTGTTTCTGCCTTTACATGTTCATTGAATCTGGGGCTTTAAAAAATAATACACACACACACATACACATATGTATATGTGTATGTATGTGTATGTATTATACACATATGTATATGTGTATGTGTGTGTGTGTGTATAGATAATTATATAATAATGCATACATGGGCAGGATATGCTGATCTTAATATTACATAAACATGGCAGCATGGATAGCAATGTTTCTATGTGGGAATTAGAGTTATTTTCAATAAGAGCTAAAATATAAAACTTTATGTCACCTCACAGACTTCTACAAGGGTGGTATCAAGGTGATCTGAGTTTGGTATATATGAATCAATTGGTAAATGTGAAGGACTTAGGTTTTTTTGGACACAAGAAATCACTGCTCCTTATATTTCATGCGTATAATCCCTAGAGTTAACAGGACATCTGATGCAAATATGTTGACATTAGATGTAAATAGGTTAAGCTCTACACAGGGACTGACATAAGTAAAACGTTAGGCATTTTTTGAATTATTCTTAAAGATATACGAAATATTATTTCTGTGAATTAGCAAATGCTCCTCCAATGACTGTTCACATGTATGAGACAAAAAACAGCAGTGAAAAAACTCTCTCTAATTCAGTTGTTCAGTTTCCTACTGTCTTGTATTAAAAGCTACCTAATAGAATTTATAGTTGGAGAAACCTTTTAGGCAGCACTCTTTGTATTTTTTATTAAGTCCAAACTCAGAGAATCTACTTAATGTCAATTTTGTACAATGGTTATACTGCACAGCATATTTTATTTTAAATCTGCAGGACATGATGATAAATTGATAATTGACCCCAAGGCCATTATAAATAAAGAGGCCCTGTTTTTCATTAGTACAGTATTACTAGTCATAAGGGAAAGAGAACCAATGCTCATTTAGCTCTCTGAGAAGTGAGCAATCACAAGAACTCATGGTTTTAAAAACACACGTTTAAAGAAAACAAATTTCTAGTTGTGAACAGTAGAAGAAAATGCAATTATAGGAGCATATGGTTAGAAACATGCCTAAAAGAGTTTGCATTGTGTGCTGATAAATAGAATGTTCTTAATTGTGTTTACTTAAAAAAAGCCTAGCTGAGAAATAAACTAAATAATGTCTGGTAGTATAATTCCTGTTGGTGTTTTTGTTTAGGGGTATCCAAGAATAATTGTCTTACCTTGATATTCCTACCTTAGGAGAGAGCATTTTCCATAGAAGTTCATTCATGTGAAGGAGTCACTTTAAACATGCTTCCCAGATTCACATACACTTACACCGACACATGTAGACTATCTGTCTTAGTTCTACTGGCTCTTGCTTTTTTAATAAATTAACAAAATGTGTTTTGATATTCTTGATATAAGCAAAGATACCAGGAAGAAAGCAAAGTCTATAAAACACAGTCACTGATCTTGAGAATCCCAATGTAAAGAGAATGAACATTTCCGGAAAGTAATATTTAGCAGATATTAGTGCTCTGCCCATGGAAAAAAGTAAAGAAATAGCATGAATTTGAAAGAGCTAAAAAGACCATCAAAAAATAAAAAGAATTTAAAAATAGTCTTGAAGGATGAGTAGAATTTTAATAGATAAGATACAAGGGAGGTTTTGTGTTTCAAGGACACTACCAAAAAAGTGAAAAGACAACCCACAGAAAGAATGGGAGAAAATATTTACAAATCATATATCTACTAATGGACTAGTATCTCTGCAGAAGATATACGAAGGACCAATAAGCACATGAAAATATGCTCAACATCTTAGTCTTTAAGAAATGCAAATCAAAACCACAATGAGATGCCGCTTCTTACCTGCTAGGATGGTTACAATAAAATAGACAAATAATAATATGTTGGCAAAGATATAGAAAAATTGTTGGTGGACAATAAAATGGGGTAGCCACTTTGGAAAACAGCTGTCATTTACTCAAAAAGTTAAAAATAGAGTTACACTGTGACCCAGCGTTCTACTCCTAAGAATATATCTAAGAGAACTGAATATGTTTACACAAAAACTCTTACACAAATGTTTATATTAACATTATTCACAATAGCCAAAAAAGTGGAAACAACTCAATGTCTATTAAGTGATGAATGGAAAAAGAAAATGATGCATATTTATACAACGGGATATTATTCAGCCATAAACAGGAATTAAGTACTGATACACTCTACATTGTGGATGAACTCTGAAAACATGCTGAGTGAAAGAAACCAGGCACAAAAGGCCATGTACCATATGATTCCATTTCTGTGACATGTCATATCCAGAATAGGCAAATCCGTAGAAACGGAAAGAAGATTTGTGATTTGTAGGGACTAGGAAGAGGGGAGTGGGGAGTGACTGCTAATGGGTACAGGGTTTCATTTTGAGACGATAAAAATATTCTGGAATTGGATAGTAGTGAATGACTGCAAAGTTTTGTGAATATACTAAAAATCACTAATTTATACACTTAAAAGGGTGAATTTTATGGTCCATGAATTATATCTCACTTAAAAAAAAAAGATGCAGAGGTCCCTCTGGATAAAGTGAGTAGATGATATAAACAGCAAAGGGAAAAGATGAGAAGGAACTAGATATGTTTGAAAGAACATGAGTCATTTTATTGATTGTAGTCTAAGATAGAGACATATATCAGTTTACATTTATATGTAAAATAGTGAGAGGTGGGAGACGAAGCTGAAATGTTGGATAAGGGAAAAATTAGGGAGGGCTTCAAAGGATTGGCTAAGGAGTTTGGCATTTATTTGTTGATATTAAGGAGTCAAATTAATTTGGCAGTCATATTGTTTTATCTAATTTGGAAGAGAAAAAGCTTGAAGGGGGAAATCAGCTACCCACAATGCACATCAGTTTCCTTGGTGGCTTAGGTGATGTGAAGAGAGAAGTCATGCAGTGTGGGTAGAGGGGTCAGGAATGATAGAGAAGCAGTCTCCTCAAATCAAGAATTTTCCTATGACAGAATAAAAACTCCTGATTTCTACCATATGTACCAAGTGAAATGAAATCTGTATCTTTGAAAATTGGAGATGAGGAATTTTAGATTTAACTTCAGAAATGTTGTTAAGCAGGGGAAATAATGATCTCTTCTTCAGATGTTGCTAATAATTTTAACAAAACCTTTTATTCTTTATAGAAAAACAAAGTGACTCATCAACAGTGAGAAAGTTTACTGTTAATCAGAGTTAGAAATATAGTTAAATTTGTAAAGGAACTAGAAGGTAGAATAAATCTGGAAGGAAGTGGAAAACGTCTATGGACAGAAGTATTTCAGGCATTGTATTAGGTGGTCAACTTCCTCTCACAAGAAAATTTTATCTATGCAAGATCTCAGGGAGGAAATACATAGGGTAAACCCAAGAAAAATTGGCCAAATGGCATCCTTTCCTCTTGCTGGCATCAGTGGTGGACCTGAACAGCAAATCATTCTCTGATATCTAATGCTGTCCATTACATTTTCCAGGATTTCACTGGTCCTGAATGTATTGTGATTTATAACAGTTTGCATGTACAGCAGTAGATAATTAAGTTCTGAATTATTTCTGCTGATATTTCAGAGCAGACAAAGGCCGGAGCAGTGAATAATGTTTGCCTAGAGCAGCTAAATTCATCTTAAATATTAAAGAGAACATATAGGTAAATATATTCCATGGCAGAAAAGGTACTAGAGATATTTTAGCAGGGAAATAAGTTAAGAACCAAGTTTAATGATATTTAGGATATCGAGGAAGGAAGTCAGGATGCTACAGATGAACGAGATTCCTGAGAGCCTTAGTCCCAGTGAAATTCCAGTTTATATGATGGTTGATTTGCTGTGTCAGACTCAGCAGTGATCCCAGCAAGTGCCAGTGATCCCAGCAAGGGGCAATGATGCCCTTTTACCAGTTCAGGAACAGTAATAATGGAGAAGGGTTGAATTGAGTGGATAGTTTAAAGAAGCCATGAAATGTAGTTGATTCCAAAGTGTGGCAATGTATTATGGACGACGTTGAATATCAGGAAGGCTATTTGATGTGATAAAGAGAGATAACAGGGTTGAAGGGAATGGAAGAAATGTTTGCTCATAGGCAACTGCACAGTTCTCTGCCTGGGTGACTAATAAAATGTTGGCAACATTAATAAAGAAAAGGAAAGTTTAGAAAGGAGACACTGATATCATGTATCCATGATGCAACCAACACTTGCCCAGATTTTTCTGTATCCCTTGCATTTACATCAAGACTGCAGTGAAGAGAACAGTGAGGTCTCCACTGTTCAGGGACTCAGACTCTCTGGGAGATTCCCTGTTCTTGTAAAAAAATAATTACAATAAAATGAGATAAGCACAAAGCTGGGAGTGAGGAAAACATGATGGAGGATGAGCCAGAGAAATTGTGACAGAAAGGGGTCTACTTGAGGTGTGTATTAAAAATTAATGGGAGCTCACATGCCCAGAAGAATCCAAAAAGGACTTTAAAGATCAGAGAATAATGTTTGCAGCCACTGGGCTACCAAAAATAGGCAGCATTCTGGATTTTGATGAGAAATTTGGTGAGGTCGGATCCTTGGTGAGGAAAGAGAAGGTGTCAGAAGGTGTTAGTGACAATATAGACTTCAGATTTCATTACATTGGTAAGGGGGAGCCAGTGAAGGTTATAAACCAAGGAGGAAAAAAAAAAAAACCAGGAACATATTTACATTCTAGAAAGATTAATTCTGTGGTAGGATTTGAAAGTGAAGGGGTAAGGAGGCTGGCTAGGATTTCGCTCTTTTCCAGATGAGAGATGAAGAGGACCTCCTCTAGGGCTGGTAGAGGACACGAGGAAAAGAGAACATATTCAGGAGCTATTTAGGAGGCTGTCAGAAGTAAGTGATGTGATAGAGGGAGAAAGTGAGAGGGAGTGCGAGCTATCAAGGAAGACTGCGAAGTTTCTGGTTTGTGTGACATAAAATGGATGTGTCGTTTACTGAGATAGGCAAGACTAGAAGAGAAGCAGGTCTCAAGAGGAGGAGGGGGCAGACAATAAATTCATGTTGGTGTATGTTGAAATACAGTCTTTGGAGGAAAAAAAAAATAGCAGAGATGTGGTCTCTCTTCCTCTTCAGCTTGATGGGAAAAAGGCGATTAGCCTACACATCTCCTTGCATCCACGGTGAGAATATGATTCATTTTGTTCCACCCTGGGTTATCAGCATGATTTAATTGTTTTAGAGCCTCTCAGCTTTTGATTTAGACAAGGACTATTTGGATTCCCAAACCAGTCCAGTACATTTTTGTACTATGAATTGTGATTCTTTTGCTCTTGTTTTTGAAACTAAGCTGGTTATTTACTGTTCTCTGTTGAAAGAGCCCACAAGGAGAAGAGACAAGTTGAGCATCTGAAATTCAGTATCTGGTTAATGATGTCTGCTCTGTGGGCCTAATAATATTTACAGACAAGCAACTCCAAAGAATATGAGACTCGTATGACAGACCCTGGCTTTTCAGGAAATAGCCATAATCCAAATTAAACATCTGGCTTTTCCAGTGCGTATCTCCAAAGATTATGTGCCATTTTTTTGTAAGCACAAGTAGTCTACTACGTGGTGAGATTTCATCCAGAAGATTTTCTTCCTCTCTCTTCCAAAAGTCTTTAGATGTGACCATTTTTACTGGGAGCATGAAGTTAGTTTGTGATATTTTTATTATGAGATAAGAAGATGCAGTCTTTAATTATCTATCTGTAAGACATGGATTTAAATTTACACTATGATGTATTTGATTGAGAAGTCAGACAGAGAAGTCCTCAGGCCTGGGGTGCTTACAGGGGCAGAGAGTCAAGGAGAGGTCACGGGAGTAAGAATGCAACTGTGACCGCCAAACAGAAGCTTTTTTTCTATCTCACCATTTCCAGTATCTCAGTCTGGGTCCCCAGAGTTTGTGTGTGTTTTTATGTATGAAGAGTTTAGGAAAAATAAAGAAGCTGCAAACTTAGAGGGAAGAGGTCAAGACTGAGAGTTGAACAATCCTGTTCCTGAAACTAACCAGTGAAACTGCCTCCACCTGAATGTCTGCTCTTTGGCAAGTCTCTAACTGAAGAAGATGGTGAACAGCCATACCCACAGGAACTCCAGTGAGTGATAATGATGGGGAAAGCAACAAATATCACTGGGTGGATATATGAAATACAAGCTTGTGGGGTTTTCAAATATCTATGTGTGTCTTTTGAGAACTCCAAGTATGAAAAGAATAGACTGGCTCTCTTGGTATTGAATTTTTAAGTAGACTATTTTATCAGACATTTAAAATAATCTGTATCACAAACCTGATACCTTACCAATAATCTGGACAAACAATGAAGGAAGGAAATAAAGATGGAAAAAAGGGAGGAAAGGAAGAAAACGAGAAAAAGGGAGGAAGAAAAATGGAAGAAAAGAAGGAAGGAGAAAGAAAAAAATGATAATTTTTTAAAAAAGAGAATTATTAATTTTTTTAGCTCAAGGAGCCTGCAAGCAACTCATTAAGTAGGTGATGGAAATAGTAATTGAATTAAAATTATTGATTTGTATTAAGTAGCTCTTTAGTGAGACTATCTCCCACATTCATTTCTATCTTATCTCTACTAAGCTGTTGTCACCGAAATAAGTGTGAAATAAGCAAATACACACACATTTACTATAGCAAACAGGCCGCCCAGAATCTAATTAGACAAAACTCTGTCCATCTGCTCTGCATTATCATGGGGCCTGCCCAAATGGATGCTGTTTCATTACTAAAAGGCGGAGGGAAGCAAATTGAATTGAGCTGGACTTCCTCTCAGACAGAGACCAGGGCATGAAGTCAAACCCTTGCTGTGAACTGACAAAGCACCACTGGGAAAAAGTGGGATGAGAAGGGATTTCTTTTTCTAAGGCCACATGTCTAGTACTTAGTAGAGGCCATAAGGGAGTGTTCATCCCATTGTTCTGTACAAGGCAACATGAGTCTCCACAATGTAAACCTTGTTCACTATGCAAATTGTTGATTTTGGTACTTAGTCCCTTGTGACAGATGCCCTTTTATTAGCTTTTATGTCACGGCATGTTGAAATGCATTTAACATGAGCAAGACAAAAACTAGCAGTCCCGACATGAGAGTTTATTTCACAAAGTTGGTAAAATGCATTTAGTACTTAGTTGTAGAAAAGATTAATTAAAATATTTCAGTAAAACTGTTGCTCAACATACTGTCCCCGGTATGCAACAATTTGCAAAGCCCCTTTTATGTGATGTTCCCTCCCTGGTGGTTTTAAACTAGTTTTGACAATTTCTCTATTGATAGGGGTAATTAATTGCTGATGTTCTCAGAAAGATTGAAAAAACCCTTTGGCTTTAAAAAGTTGTAGATTTAGAGTGTCTAAAAAGCTAATATATTGTATTAAAAGTTCTACATTTTGATCTTGGAAATAGGCTTTGAAATGACATTTTTCTCCATATGATGAATTTGTGCCATTTTCTTCGGTAAAAGCTATTTTCCTGCACAAATGGATGCATTTTATCCGGATTCCATTCATGCTTATTTTTTAAAATGTTTATCTCTTTGTAGAAATGCACTCTAATAAGGATCCAGTCTTCCAAGCTTCAATAGGAGCAAAAAGAATTAGGTTTTATGTTAAATTTAAAGGTTTTTCCCGTAAGTATTTTTTCTGATAAAAGGTTACACTATATCAAAAGAGAACCCCTACAACTGGTAAAGTCTTAAAAACTAGATACCTATGGTGACATATTCAATGTTGTTTCTTGTCCTTCCAATGAGAGGTAAGACTGAATTTTGTGTGTGGTGGGGGTGGAGGCGGTGGGGGGGCAAGTTCTGTGCCTCAAACCTTCCCTGTCCATGCCTGTTCTCCACTCAGAGAGTTTGATCCCAGTTGTCTCCAGATACTCAGATCTTCTCAGCCAGCAAAAGCCATCACTAGGCTCCTAGGGAAGAATCAGATCAACAGCTCCACAGTTCAAGAATAATTAGTGAGGTTGATAGTGTTGTTTTTGTTACCTGTCTCCTAAAAGACTAAAACTTTGCTTTCTGTAGATTGGAGTCAATATTTCCAAATGGAAAGGAACACCCTTTCGTGTTGGGACAGCAGACATTTGTGTCTCAGGACATAGTCCAAAACTCATGATAGACATCAATGACTGATCACAACAGTCCTGTCAACCTAGTACTTGAGGCATCCATTCCTATCACTACATTCTGAGAAGATGAAGACTCTGTCATTCTTGCTCTGGTGTCTGGAAGACCAACCATCAACCTCAGATGAAAGTAGTTGTTGAAGCTCTAGAACAACTACACCCATTAAGTTGGTCTGAAAATCCAGAAAAGGGACTTCAGTGGATGTGGCACTGGCTTTCCTGTTTAGTTAGTTAGAATATAGCACACACCACATAGTGTCCTGATCTGACAATCCCTCTTGCTTACACAGCTTCTTTGGACTCACACCCACCTTTTGTAAATTTCTCTATTGTGTTACCTGTGACCTCAACATCTGGGGCCTATACTGCGTTTCAGATATCCCATGCAAGGATGGTCTGTCTGGACTCCATGTTTTAACTGTCTCTTTAGTTGGTACTCTCACTGTTCTTTCTCTTTTCTCACAGGTGCACACCACTCTCCTCACTTGTTCTAACAGTCCAGGTTTTTATTTTGTTTTTTGTTTAACAAACGTGGTTACATTTGCCTTTTCTTCCTTTGTTGTTGAGTATATAAACCTGTATCTAGTTACCTTGCTTATATATGGCTCTACCTACTCATCTGATCAGATTTGTCTGCATATGGACTGCTGTGTTTCCAAAAGTTTTCTCTACTAAATTTGTGTCTAAACCATAGTCCACTTTGTTTCTTTCTGATTCTGTCTACAGTTGATCAAGAGTCATTCTGGCAACATATTATGCATTTAACTTTTGGCATAACAAAAGGCAGTGCACATAAATCCTAGAAATGAAGTTTTATTTGTAGATGTTTAGATATAAAATGATGAGGTGGATGAGCATTTTAAGAGAAATAGCACCTCCCCACTGTCCTCAACATTGTAGGATACAAATAGCAGTCAATACCCCTGGGAATATCCCTTCCCTCAAGGAGGGAATATACCAAACAATGTACCCAGATCCAGAGACACTGCCCAACTAATTCTGTATCTTTATACTAAAAGAATTATGGAGATAAAATCATTCATAAGTAGTTGATTAAGAAAGCAGTTTTGATTCATGGAATATTTCAATTAACTAAATATTAATTTTGTTTCTAGCATATATTGAGTTAATTATAGATAATACTATCAATACATTTTAATTATAAAATAAGATACAATTAGTCTTTTGATTAATTATATTATTAACAGATATATTTCTTCAGATCTGGGGATATTTGAACAAGAATTGGAATAGGGAGGAATTAAGATGGCAGAGTAGTAGGAATGGTCCTAGTAGTAGGAAGGCAGGTTGCCACTACCCTCCAACACAGCTAGGTAGATATCAAATCATTCTAAACGCCCAAGAAATTGATCTGAGGACTGAGAGAACAAGCTGCACAACTAGAGGGAGACAAGAGGCCAAGTGGTGGAAGGTAGGATGTGTGGAGATGTGGTTTAGGGGAAAAAAGAATCACAGGTGCTGTGGAGGAGAGGTAGCCTTGACCACACACACATACACACAGAGAGAGAGAGAGTGCACGTACAGCACACAGTGGATTGTGCAAGAAAAACACTTCCCCCAAAACATTGACTGGGAAAATGGGAAGGGCTGATTATTGTGAGTTTTTATAAGTAGTGGAGCTCAAAGACTGAAGTTTAAGAAGTCTGAGCCATGGGCAGGGTGGAGTTCAGTGGGCATAGCTATGCTCCTATAGAGGAGGGCAGAAGCCTGGGAGCAGACAGTCTAAGGACCCCTGGGTTGCATTGAGAGGGACAGTTCCCTTTCTTGGAGTGCATTTGGGAGACCTGGCACTACCTCTCAGGGGACAAAAGACCCAGTGAGCACCATTGCACTGTCCCATTCATTAGTATATGGGCAGAGACACCTGTTGAGTGCAGCTAACCTGGATGCAGACTTTTTACTGCACTTCACTATGAAGTCCAAGCTCCGGTGTGTTCATGCATCTGCCCTTCTGGGACAAACCAGCACCAGCTACAGCACGGTGACACCCTCCCTTAGAGGATCAGTACAAGTCCAGACACACTGGGTCCCTAAAATTTGGAGTTTTGAAACCCAGCCTGTCTGCCTGAGAATAAACAAAGGAGCATTTGCCACTATGTGGGAAGGTGGCTCGGGCACAGACATGGTAAAGTCAGAGATCTGAGGGATGCCCAGAATACACATGAGGAGATTGTTAATTTTTTTGTGAGGGCTTCTTTGATAGTGGCAGGCATGAACTCCCCACTTCAGAGATGAGAGAGCAGGCTGACATCATTTTTATCCCCTGCCCATCAGCACAGGTGGACTTCAGTGAGCTGCACAGTACACACAGTGGAGGCTTGGGCCACTTACACAAACCCCACCCCCTGTGCCCTGCATGTGCTTTTTTACTAGGGTAAGTGTGCCAGGGAGTCAGAGCAGCAATAGACCCCTTCCCCAAAAGACCAGCACAAACCCCCTACACCCCTCAAGCCTACTGACCATAGCTGCAAAGCTTCACCTCTAGTGGAAACAGGATCTGGCTTCTTTTAACAAGCAGACCAAGGCATACCTAGTTAAAACTCACAACATACTGGACAAGGTCCAAGCACTCCCCAATGTAGGCAAGGAGAAACTCTGCAGAGGACTGACCTGAGAGAAACAGCAGCTGAAACACAATAATGGAATGCACACAGCATATACCAGAAACACTTCCTGAAATGCCAGGTCCTGGACAATATATGACCTCTTCATATTTTTTTTTAAGATTATTTATTTATTTATTTGAGAGAGAGAGAGCATGAGAGGGGAGAAGGTCAGAGGGAGAAGCAGACTTCCCATGGAGCTGGGAGCCCGATATGGGACTTGATCCTGGGACTCCAGGATCATGACCTGAGCTGAAGGCAGTTGCTTAACCAACTGAGCCACCCAGGCACCCTAATCTCTTCTTAATAAAGCTTTTACTCTCAGCAGCAGCAAACATAACAGGCTTTCCTAATGCACAGATGAAGACAGAGACCTAAACAAAATGCTAAGATGTAGGAATTCATCCCCCAAAAAAGAACAAGAACAAGGAACTAATTGAAACAGATACAAATAATATCCTTGATTCAGAATTTAAAATAACAATCATAGGGATACTAAATAGGGTTGAGAAGAGCATAGAAGACACCAGGGAGTCACTCACCAAAAAAATAAGTCAGACCTAAAAATGAGTCAGACCAAAATAAAAAGTGCTATAACAGAGATATGAGACCTACTGGATGTAATGACTACAAGGTTGGAAGAAGCAGAGAAATGAATAAGTGATATAGAAGAAAAAATTACGGAAAATAAGGTAGCTGAAAAGAAGGAAAGAAAAATACTGAATCACAAAGGGAGACTTAGGGAACTCAGGGACTACATAAAGCATAAAGCATAGTAACATTCATAGCATAGGAGTCCCAGAAGAAGAAGAGAAGGAAAAAAAAAAAAAGGCAGAAGGTTTATTCAAGAAAATTATAGCTGAAAACTTCTCCAATATGGGAAGAGCAAGACACCCAAATCCACTAGGCACAGAGAACCCCCATCAAAATCAACAAAAGCAGGCCAACACGAAGACATATAGTAAAATTTGCAAAATATAGATACAAGGAAAAAGTTCTAAAAGCAGCAAGGGAAAAGAAATTCTTAACTAACAAGGGAAGACAAATAAGGTTAGTAGCAGATCTATCCACAGAAACTTAACAGGCTAGATGAAGACTGGCATGATATATTCAACATCCTGAATGGGAAAAATATGCAGCCAGGAATACCTTATCCAACAAAACTGTCATTCAGGAGAGATAAGGAATTTCCCACACAAACAAAAACTAAAGGAGTTCATGACCACAAACCAGCGCTGCAAGAAATATTAAAGAGGACTCTTTGAGTAGGAAAGAAAGACCAAAAGCAAAAAAGACTAGAAAGGAACAGAGAAAATCTCCAGAAACACCAATTCATAGGTAATATAATGGCATTAAATTCATATCTATCAATAATCACTCTGAATGTAAATGGACTAAATACTCCAATCAAAAAACATAGGGTATCAGAATGGACACAAAAACAACAACAACAACAAACAAACAAACAAACAAACAAAAAACAAGGGTGCCTGGGTGGCTCAATAAGTTGGGCCTCTGCCTTCAACTCGGGTCATGATCTTGGGGTCCTGGGATTGGGCCCTGCATCGGGCTCTCTGCTCAGTGGGGAGCCTGCTTCCCCCTCTCTCTCTGCCTGCCTCTCTGCCTACTTGTGATCTCTCGCTCTGTCAAATAAATAAATAAAATCTAAAAAAAAAAAAAAAAAAAGACTAAACTATATGCTACCTACAAGGGACACATTTTAGACCTAAGTGCACCTGCAGATTGAAAGTGAGGGGATGGAGAACAATTTATCATGCTAAGTGATGTCAAAAGAAAGCCAAAGTAGTAATACTTAGATCAAACAAACTAGATTTTAAACCAAAGACTGAAATAAGAGATGAAGAAGGTCACTATATCATAATAAAGGGTCTACCCAACAAGAAGATCTAACAATTGTAAATATTTATGCCCCCAACTTGGGAGTACCCAAATATATAAACCGATTAATAACAAACATAGAGAAATTCATTGATAATAATGCAATAGTAGGGGGCGTTAACATCCTGGTTACAGCAATGGACAAATCATCTAAGCAGAAGATCAAAAAAGAAACAATGGCTTTGAATGACACACTAGACCAGATGGACTTAACAGATATATTCAGAGCCATTTCATCCTAAAGCAGCAGAATACACATTCTTTTTGGCTGCATATGGAAATTCTCTAGAACAGATTACGTACCGGGTCACGAATCAGGCCTCAACAAATACAAAAAAATTGGGATCATAGCATGCATATTTTCTGACCACAACACTATGAAACTTGAAGTCAACCACAAGAAAAAATTTCATAAGATCATAAATAAATGGAAGTTAAAGAACATCCTACTAAAGAATGAATGGGCTAACCAGGAAATTAAAGAAGAAATAAAAAAATATATGGAAGAAATGAAAATGAAAACACAATGGTTCAAAACCTTCGGGATGCAGTGAAAGTGGTTATAAAAGGGAAGTATATAGCAATATAGCCTAGTTCAAGAAGCCGGAAAAATCTCAAGTATATAGCCTAACCTTACACCTAAAGGAGCTACAAAAGGAACAGCAAATGACACCTAAAGCCAGCAGAAGAAAAATAATAACAATTACAGTAGATATAAATGATATAAAAACAAACAGAAAACCCAGTAGAACACAACAATGAAACCAAGAGCTGGTTCTTTGAAAAAAATAACAAAATTGATAGACAGATTTACCAAAAAAGAAGAGAAAGGACCCAAATAAATAAAATCATGAATGAAAGAGGAGAGATCACAACCAGCACTGAAGAAACAAACAGTTATAAGGGAACATTATAAAAAATTATATGCCAACTAATTGGGCAATCTGGAAGAAATGGATAAATTCCTAGAAACATATAAACTACCAAAACTGAAACTGGAAGAAATAGAAAATTTGAACAGACCCTTAACCAACAAATAAATTAAATCAATAATATTAAAAAAAAAAAAAAAATCTCCCAACAAACAAGTCCAGAGCCAGAAGGCTTCCCAGGGGAATTCTACCAAACATGAAAAAGAAGAGTTAATACCTGTTCTTCTCTGTTATAGAAAATAGAAAGGGATAGAAAACTTCCAAACTCATTCTATGAGGCCAGCATTACCTTGATTCCAAAACCAGACAAAAACCCCACTAAAAAGGAGAATTACAGACTAATATCCCTGATAAACATGGATGCAAAAATTCTCAACAAGATACTATCAGATTGAACCCAACAGTGCATTAAAAGAATCATTCACCACAATCATGTGGGATTTATTTCTGGGCTGCAAGGGAGGGTTCAATATTCACAAATCAATCAATTTGATATTCCATTAATAAAAGATAGGTTACGAGTGACATGATCCTTTCAATAGATGTAGAAAGAGCATTCTTGACTAAAAACCCTCAACAAAGTAGAGATAAAGGGAACATACCTCAAAATCATAAAGGCCATCTATGAAAAACCCATAGCTAATATCATCCTTAATGGGAAAAAACTGAGAGCTTTTCCACTATGGTCAGGAACAAGACAGGGATGTCCACTCTCACCATGGTGATTTAACATAATACTGGAATTTCTAGTCTCAGTAATCAGACAACAAAAAGAAATAAAATGCATCCAAATTGGCAAGGAAGAAGTCATACTTTCACTATTCACAGACGACATGATACACTACGTAGAAAACCTGAAAGATTCCACCAAAAAATTGTGAAAACTGATAAATGAATTCAGCAAAGTTGGAGGATACAAAATCAGCATACAGAAATCTATGCATTTATACACACCAATAATAAAGCAGAAGAAAGAGAAATCAAGGAATTTATCTCATTTACAATTGCACCCAGAACCATAAGATATCTAGGAATAAACCTAACCAAAAAGGCAAAAGATCTTTACTCTGAAAACTAAAGAGCACTGGTGAAAGAAATTGAAGAGGACACAAAGAAATGTTTGAAAAACTTCCCATGCTCATGGAATGGAAAAATAAATGTTAAAATGTCTATACTACCCAAACAATCTACACATTAATGTAATCCCTTCCAAAATACCATCAGCATTTTTCACAGAGATAGGACAAACAATCTTAAAATTTGTATGGAACCATGAAAGACCCTGAATAGCCAAAGCAATCCTGAAAAAGAAAGCAAAGCTAAAGGCATCATGGTTCTGGACTTCAAACTATATTACAAAGCTGTAGTGACCAAGACGGTATGGTACTGGCACAAAAACAGACACATAGATCAACAGAACAGAATAAAAATCCCAGAAACTATGGACCCACAACTATATGGTCAACTAATGTTCAACAAAGCAGGAAAGAATATCCAGTGGAAAAAAAGACAGTCTCCTTAACAAATGGTGTTGGAAAAACTGGACAGGAACATTCAGAAGAATGAAATTGGACCACTTTATTATACCATACACAAAAATATATTTCAAATGGATGAAAGACCTAAATGTGAGAGAGGAAACCATCAAAATCCTAGAGAAGAACACATGCAGTAATCGCTGATATCAGCCATAGCAACTTCTTCTTTTTTTTTTTAATTTTATTTAATTATTTGACAGACAGAGATCACAAGTAGGCAGAGAAGCAGGTGGAGAGAGAGAAGGAAACAGGCTCCCTGCTGAGCAGAGAGCCTGATGCAGGGCTCGATCCCAGGACCCTGGGATCATAACCTGAGTGGAGGGCAAAGGCTTTAGCCCACTGAGCTACCCATGCGCCCCAGCCATAGCAACTTCTTACTAGACAGATCTCCTGAGGCAAGGAAAACAAAAGCAAAAATGAAAGATGAACTATTGGGACTTCATCAAGATAAAAAAACTTCTGCACAGTGAAAGAAGCAATCAACAAAACTAAAAGGCATACCTTTGAAAATGGAGAAGATATTTGCAAATGATTTATCTGAGAAAGGGTTAGTATCTAAAATCTATAAAGAACTTATCAAACTCAACACCAAAAAACAAATAATCCAGTTAAGAAATGGACAGAAGACACAAATAGAATTTTTTTTCCAAAGCAGACATATGCATGAAAAGATGCTCAACATCATCCATCATGAGGGAAATACAAATCAAAACTACAATGAGATACCACCTCACACCTGTCAGAAAGGCTAAAATTAACAACATAGGAAACAACAGATGTTGGCGAGGATGCAGAGAAAGGGAATCCCTCTTACAGTGTTGATGGGAATGAAATCTGGTGCAGCCACTCTGGAAAACAGTATGGAGGTTCCTCAGGTCGTTAAAAATAGAACTACCGGGGTGCCTGGGTGGTTCAGTGGGTTAAAGCCTCTGCCTTCGGCTCAGGTCATGATCTCAGGGTCCTGGGATCGAGCCCCACATCGGGCTCTCTGCTCAGCGAGGAGCCTGCTTCCCTTCCTCTCTCTCTCTGCCTGCCTCTCTGCTTACTTGTGATCTCTGTCAAATAAATAAAAATATTAAAAAAAAAATAGAACTACCTTATGGCCCAGCAATTGCACTACCTGGTATTTACCCAAAGGATATAAAAGTACTGATTTGAAGGGACACATGCACCCCCATGTTTATAACATCATCAATAATAGCCAAATTATGAAAACAGCCCAATGTCCATGGACTGATGAATACTTAAGAAAGACGTGATGTATACATACAATTGACTATTACTCAGCTATCAAAAAGAATGAAATCTTGGGCGCCTGGGTGGCTCAGTGGTTTAAGCTGCTGCCTTCGGCTCAGGTCATGATCTCAGGGTCCTGAGATCGAGTCCCGCATCGGGCTCTCTGCTCGGCAGGGAGCCTGCTTCCCTCTCACTCTCTCTGCCTGCCTCTCTGCCTACTTGTGATCTCTCTCTGTCAAGTAAATATATAAAATCTTAAAAAAAAAAAAAAAAGAATGAAATCTTGCCATTTGCAATGATATGGATGAAGCTAGAGTGTATGATGCTGAATGAAATAAGTCAGCCAGAGAAAGACAAATACCATATGATTTCATTCATATGTGGAATTTAAAAAAAAAACAAAACACATGAACATAGGGGAAGGAAGAAAAAAAAAAGAGAGAGAGAGGGAGTCAAACCATAAGAGACTATTTTGCAGAGAACAAACTGCGGGTTGCTGGAGGGGAAGTGGGTAGGGATGGGCTAAATGGGTGATAGGTATTAAAGAGGGCACTTGTGATGAGTACTGGGTATTGTATGTAGTGATGAATCACTCAATTCTACACCTAAAACCAATACTACACTATACGTTAACTAACTAGAATTCAAACAAAAACTTGAAACAACAACAACAACAACAACAAAGAATTGGGATCAGAAATAGAAAAAGTTACTTGAGGTAAGTCACCAAGAGGGTGACACATGTCTGGAGACACACACAATTTATTCCATCTTTTGTGAAAGCATATATCTAAGACAAGGGTCTAAAACTCAAGCATCTCAGGGGCCAGGCCTGTGATATAGATGAGTGTAACCAGTGGGGGATTGGCAAGGAGTGGCGACTATTGAAAACTGGAGAGTAATGTGCTCTGCTATTCACTTCCATGTATTTGTGGCCATCTTCCGGTATTTCATAAAAAAGTCAAGAAGCCGAGAAATTAGTTGTGAAATTCATCCATTTTCAAATCCCTCTTCAAATATTTTAAAACCCTGTGAGACCCCCAAGTTATTATGTATGTAGTCTGCATTATAACCTCCAGGTGGCCAGTTTGCAACCTCAGCTATAAGTTCATTAAACTTATATTATGTCTACCCAAACTATAATTCCTGTGGGAGGAAAAAAAAAAAATCTTCCCCCAGTAAGGGACTGGTATATGTTTATTTTGGTCTCATTGAGGCTGAATATGATAACTCAATATGTATTTGTGGAACAAATGTTGAGAATTGCCTGTCAAAGTAAAAACACACTTTCCTCTTTATGCTCTTGTAATATACCAGGCTAATATAATTGATTATTATAATGGGTCTACAGATACACTCATTCTTAAACCATTGTGAAACTAGTTTAAGTTTGAGTCTTTAAAAATAGGAGAAAATACATTTACTATTGCAGTATGTTGATGGTTGGAAATTCCCAACTTCATGGCATTGATAATTTATATTTCCATAAAATTTTAGTGATGATTAAATGTTCTAAGATCAGCAATTTTTAGTTCGTCTACCTTTTTCTTTCATATAAATGAACAAGTTTGTGCATATATATTTTCCCCCAGAACTTAGTTTTTCATTTGGCAGAGTGGAGTAAGGCAAAGGAACTCACGGTATCCCTTATTCAAGTCAAGATATCTTGGAACAATATTACAAAATCTGCTTTAGGACCTACAATCTTCCTCTAGGCCCATGTTCAATAGCTTCCTTGAGTTAGTTTTAGATTATTTTGAATGAAGGGTTCAAATCTGCATTTATTAGCAATGAATTATTTAACTTTTTTGTGTAATAAATGTAATTCATTATAAAATGTTTTTGTTGTTGTTTTGGTTTGGTTTTTTATTTGCTGTTTGTTTAGTATTTTGAAAGAAGGGAGTTCGTGCAATAATTATCAGGGTTAAAATTTTTGTCGAAGTGTAAATCGGAGGAAATGGCTTAAATACCAGGTTTTTTATTTGTATTTGTAATGTGTGATTTTAATGTCTGAATTCAGCAGGTTCACTTTCCAGATACCTGCACACAAAATGGATTGACATCATTCTCCAGTGATTAATTAGGCACCACAGACACCTATGTGTAAAAACAGGTCCTGACACAAGCAAAACCTGCCAGATGCCCCAGACAGATCTTTAAGCCCTGGTTATAAGTTCTTGTTCTTTAAGTGGAACACCATATTGATTTTCTCTGAAGTAAGACAGGCCGAATCTGGACTTCCGGAGCTCACTGACTGTTTGGGGAGCTCATTGTCCCAAAGGGAACACTTGAGAAATAATTCCATCATTGCAATTTAGCTGGGATACTTTGGCAATGTATGGATTATGACAACTAAACTTGGAGGGTGCTCTGGCTACTGTGCTCTTGGCTGCTGTTCATGCCTCTGCTATAAAGTCATATTGTATGTGGAGGCAGTGGATAGCCTTATCCACCACTTAATATATGTCTTCTATAGGCCACTCTGTCAGCCAGCCATATTGCTTAATATTTGTGCATATCATGTATGAGATGATGATCAGTGTGTGCAAGTTGTGGTAGAACAGCTCTAGTGACATGTTCACCAAAGACAAGTAAGAAATGTCTGTACAGGATAGGTGGACTGTAAATGATGGTGAAAGCCTGGGTGAATGTGAGGAATGTGCACCTAGAGGTGGTTTTAATGCTATGGACTGAATCGGGTCAGTGAATGAGAAGGGCAGGAAATGGGAGTAAGAAATGGTGTGGTGGAGTGTTATCACTGCTCAGTCTTAAGGTTTTAAAAAAGCATGAGATTGTCTTATGGCCAGAAGCTTATTTATCTGTGAATATTGCTGCAAAAATAGGAGAGAATTTTGGGATGGGTATTTCTTAGGGACCCATTTCTACCATTGCATGAAATAATGTTAGATATCTAACAGTGATTTTTTTCTGCTTTACTGACCGATAGCAAGACTCATTAGCTAGGGAAAAAAAAAATGGGATGAAGAAAAAATAGGAATGAGTTGTTCTCATGGCAGAAAGGAATTTCTGATTGAGCAGTATATCTAAGAAGATAATCACTATCTTGCCGTTCAAAGTCTATTTAGGTTAGTTTCAAGCCACAAATGTTTCCTTAGACATGGCTAACTAAATGAAGCATAAATACAAGATGTATTTCTTAATCATTTATATAAAATGTTTATTTTCAAGAAATACATACTGATAACATTTTCATTGACATAAGTTGATACCATAGTTACAGCAAGGTTTACAAAAAATGCAAAACTTCTGAAACTAAATTATCATTGTGTATCATAAGTAAACATGACAGATTATTTAACAGTTATAAAATTTATTTCTGAAAAAGTGCTTTTGTTCATGGTTTAAGGGAAATGAATATCTTCCTTCTTTTTGTCTAAGAGCCTTTTGAGAGTGTCTGTGAAATGAGAATTCTCACGCCGACTTGACTGTCTTATGTGTATAGAAAATGTAATTATATTGCAAAATACCTCCAAAGTGTCTAGAAAATCTATGTGATCAATAAATGTTTATTTGTCTACCTTATCTCCACTACGGTCCCATCCATTCACCTTACTATTTCAATCTTTTATTTGGACCATTTGTGGTAGGTATTTACAGGACATATTACATGGTGAGTTTCAAGGTTGTAAAGTTGCATTTATTTTAAATCAAGAAATATTCCTATGTAAGTCCTATATCCCAAATCCCACCGGAGCATTTGAACCACAGCAGATCACACATAGTTCCCCAAATAATCACATGAACTTTGTAAACTTGGTGCTTCTGATCATTCACTAAAATGCTATTAACTCCTTTATTGCCTCAGTATCCAAAGCATCTGAAGATACCTTATTTTTTACATTTATAGTACATTCAAGTCATTTATATTGTCTGATAAACAATGACCCCTTTTGGAATAAATATCATGTGTCCTTCAAATTTGTATCTCTGCTAACAGTGAGCCTGGTCTGTATCAGGTATGCAATAAACAACTGGTGAGTAAATATAAATTTAAACCGTTAACTATTAACAAAATAGAAAAATCAGGCAATGAAGTTGTGCCCCAAGAAGGCAGGTTTCAACTCTTGATTAATGCCCTGATGAATGAAGTATGGAATTTAAATACTCAATACTCACCAAGGATATAAGACCAGAATGGTGTGTAATTTCCAAGGTACTAAATGTAACTCCTCCTTTCTTTTCCCAATCAAGAAACATACCAGAATGCAAGTGAGTGTTATAATATTATTAAGACACAACCATGAATTTATTTAAAAAAAAGAAAATCAACAAATTTCTCTGATTCCTTCAGAAGCATTCTCCTAAAAGAAAATGATTTTGAAGAAAATTTTCTCTATAATGGTTACATTCATTATTATTTTTATAAGGAAATATTTTTGTTAAAACACAAGTCAGAATGAGATAGTTCAGAGAAATTATTAGCCTTTTGATGTTGTCAGCAATGCTATATTTTATTTTTGTAAACCCACAATGAATACTGAAGTCTCTGAAAAGTTCTGCAGTAGATGTATACCTTGGTAAACACCTAACAAGCATTTATAATTGCCATGTACTGACTATAATTATCTCTTGTCTTAGTCCTGAAGTTCAACTTAACTGTATTTTTAGTTAGATCTCTTATTCTCTAGTTTTGGACTGGAACACCATCTGCCAGAAGATTCTCAAACTTACTGAGAAAATAAGACTGTTGCTTGCTATGGAGGGGTCTGGATTTCACCCACATGGGAGGGACAAAAGAGGAACAATTACTTCCTCCAAATTAGGAAAACATTTTGGCAGTTTGAGATCATTTCAGTGCCCAAGTGTGTACTTCCATTATATATGTTGCCTATGCATTCACTGTATCTGTTTCCCACCACCCACCCCCCCATCCCGGAAGGAGAGGGTAAAGCAGAATATATGATTTAGCATAATTTATCATCTATCTCACACTACTAAGCTTAATTTATTTCTATGGTATTAGTCAGGATAGGTTGAGTTATACCAAGCTATCAAACAAATCCTGCATCTCAATGACCTACAACAAAGGCTTATTCCATGGCCATGCTACATACCTGTTGGGGTAAACTAGGAACTTCCTTCCACTTTCACTTCACTAAATAAGGCCAAGGTTGACAGAGAAGCCATGATCTGGAAACTCTCATGTTGGCAATTCCGTGTTTTTCTCAGGAATGTCACTTCCACACACGTTTCTGTGCTAACGTGAGTTGCGCCCACATGTAGCTTCAAGGGACCAGGAAAGCATGAATCCCTCTTCTACACAGCAGCTGAGAAAAGCTGAATACTACTGAATAGTAGTAATGCCACCGCAGTAGTATTCCTGAGACTGAGTGCCAAATTAAAAATAATTACTTAAAATAAAATAGTGGATTTATTAAAAACAATAAAAAGGAATAAAGAAGACTAAAGACTGCAGTTAGCCTATCCTGTGGTTGCTAGGAAAAATAGCATTAAAATCCTAGCACTAATAATTACATCACATATCACCAAAAAGTTTACAACAAAAACACAGTATTACAGCATAGCAAAATGCATCTGTAAATCTTCTTTCCAAGTTAAGGTGTTCTGATGACTTTCCTCATAAAATCTACTTTTTTTTTTCCCCCCAAACTTCTGATTGGGAAATACTTTTGTTGTTTTGCACAAGGCTTTTCAAAACCTTAAACTCTAAATTCTTTAATGAGTGTAATCGGTATAGTGGAGAGTCTGATGTAATCCACAAAATCATTTAAATTTTGTCTTAAAAACATTGCAAAGGAAATGACATTTTACAGATTCTCATTACTCTCTTGAAAGTGTTGCAAATAAGTCTTTGTCAAAGAAGAGTTTCTAATATACAGCACATGAGTAAGGATCCATCCTCTGAGAAGGACGATGGCGATGGATACTAGTATGGCTTATACCTTCATCGTTAATGACAAGAAAAAGTAAGAACCAAGAATGCCTAATTTAGTTTGGTGAGCAAGGCAAGAGTCCCTAGAATTTAGTCCACTAAAACAGTGAGGAGAATTCAAACATGTAAAGAAAACGTTGCTCTTTTGTTGGAGTTTTGACCCTTGGAGTCCATTTAGACAAGCGTTATCACATCCCAAACCTGAACCGGGACCCTAACTTGACACTTATTCTGAGGGAAGATTGCCACCTACTGGATTGCCAACACCACTCCCTCAGGTCTTAACAGTGCGTAACTATGGTTCCTTTAAAATTACATACTTGAAAAATTAAACCTTAGTTTGTCCACAGATTCTTCCCGCATGTATTTCGACAGAAGCTCCTGGGTGGGAAATTATTTTGGCCATCCTCCAGAAAGAGCTAAATGTAAGCTGCTTCAACACTTGTTTCTCACTTACAGCTGTTCTGGTATGATAGAGAGAATTCTGATTTTCCGAATGTCCATAGCCGTCAGCTGCATATCCTACCTCAATCAAATTCAACTTTCACGTTGGATTTGCTATAGATGACTATTCTTTAAAAAATAGTAAAGTGTGTCCCTACTTGAAGCAGTTCTAATCTTTATAAAATTTTCATTTTTAGACTATTCCATGGACTACATATGACGAGTACATGGATATAAAGAATAACAGAGCAACTTATAATGTCTTCTTATGAGCAGCAAAGCTGTTGGTGATTTCTCCGGACAAGTGGCACAGACGTAAGATTATGCGTCTCCGCTCTGTTGTCACTGTGTAGCCTTTGACATATAAGCAAGAGATTCTGGCTCTGCCTTCTATATAGGTGAGAGAAGTACAGATTTGAGGCGACTTGCAACACCATTGCCAAGTTTAAAGGAAAAAGTGTTTTAAATATTAGTAAGTCATTATAATTGGTGGTATTTTAGTAGATTAGTATAAGAAAGACAAAGAGAAGTTTAAATGCACCAAGCAATAGAATGAGGACTGCTGCCAACTGAAGGAGTAAATCTAGAACAAGAGAGTTTAATGAAAGAGAAGGAAAAGTGGAGTCCACCTAAGGGATTAAGGAGAATAATTAGGAATGAGAGTAAAAAGCTGAGATGGTAGATAAAAAAAATAGTAGAGAGGTGACTATGCAGGAGACAATATGAGCAGAAATAACAAAAGACCAAAATCAAAAATTTGGGATTAAACAGACCTGGGGTCATTAGCAGTGTGATTTGGGGCAGGTTCTCTAACGTTGCCGAGGACCAGTTGTAACTCCTACAAACTGGGAATAACAGTTTCCCCATAAATTTCTAATTAAATTAGATAATGCATATAAAATGTCTAAGAAACAATAAATATTTTCTCATTTTACTGTTCCTTTGAAGAGGTTAAAACAAAAATGGCTGAACAATGAAGACCTCTGGCCGTAAAGAGAGAAAGTATGCAAAAGAGAGAGAAAAAAGAGAGAAGCAGTAAAAAAATGTTTTAGAAAAGGGGAGCTGAAATAAAAAGAATTGAAATGGTAACAGTAGCAGGAAAAACAAGACTTTGATGAGAAAATTGTTGCCATGATAGGAACAGTGCTGACTCAGTATGATGTACTCATTCTCAAAATAAAGTAAAATATTCAGGCAAAAATGATTTGTGTTGATCAGACGGCCCCAAATAACCAATTGAGCTCTTCTCAAGCACTCCCACCTGTATGAATGCTATTTCTAGTTTTTATTCTGTAAATTTCCCCCTCAGCTCTCTTTGAGCTACACTTCCACTTTGCAGCAACTTTCTGGACATTTCTATTTGAATACCTTACCCACATCTCCAAGTCAAGATTTCCATACAGAATCTTACTATCTTCATTACCACACTCGATCCTCTCCCAATAAGCTTTTTTTTTCTCCAAAGCTGCCTCACTGTTCTCCCAGGACAGAGGTTACTTGGCTCGTAGGTCTACGTTTTGTTCTCTTGCTCTGTTCACCACCCTCTGCAATGCCATGCTGCTGTGTTTGTGGTAGTAATGGTGGTGATAATAAAGAAAACCAGAATGCACATAGTTCTGTAGTGTTTTCCTGTGCAGAGCATTACTCAGTCTTTACCTAAAGCTTCTTCTGCCGAATGGCTCTCTTTAATTCAAGTATTGCCACCATTATCTTAGCAAATGTGCTTCCTATTTCTTGCCTGGAATATACATGCAGTGTCTAACATGGCTTAAGGGTCTTCAGTCAATGCTTAAAGAAAATGATTAGTTTTTCCTAAAATTAAAGTATATATTCCTAACTGGAATATTTAAAATACTTCATGATCTTTCACAACTTAGGTTCTTAGACTAATTTTCATTTATATATTCTCCAAAACCTCCTTCCTGACTGCTTTTTCTTCAGGATGACTCTGTACATGTTTCTTTGTTTTTGTTTGTTTGTTTGTTTTTCTGTGTCCATCAGTATCCCCTTCATACTTCAAGACCTTGACCTAAGGTGAGTTTTCCTATGACCCCTGGCCCAGTGAGAGAATGCTCAGCAGGGAGGTGCCAGGTAGCAATCTCTCAGGGTACCAGAACATCACTAGAGTAAATTGGAGCTATTTCTGACCAAAAGGATGTATACATACATGTATCTTTAACTGCACATAATGAGTCAGATATAATGTTTTTGGAAGGTCATCCGATTGCTACTGAGACCAAATAACATGTAGTATAGCTTTGCTTATTTAAAATTTGTGATCTATTTCATCATCAAAATTTCAAACTTTTCCAAATCATTGTCTAAGTCAAAACAGGAATTTAAAAGAAGAAGATGAGGAAGAAGAAAAAGAAGAAGGAGAAATAAAGACACTAAGAGCCTCCTACCATTACTACTATTACAGGAAAATCAGTAAACTGTTCTCTTCCTTTTTCCTTTTTTTCTAGAACAATGACTCTTCATTTGCAGGCAAGAAACAGGTAAGTGAATCTATTTCTCTACATATTTATTAATAGAAAAAAAAAAGATTTCTGCTCACATCTACTACATGGATACTGAATGAATAATAAAATATATTTTTTTTAATTTTATGTATTTATTTGACAGAGAGAGATCACAAGTAGGCAGAGAGGCAGGCAGAGAGAGAGGGGGAAGCAGGCTCCCTGCCGAGCAGAGAGCCCGATGCAGGGCTCGATCCCAGGACCCTGGGATCATGACCCGAGCTGAAGGCAGAGGCTCAACCCACTGAGCCACCCAGGTGCCCTAAATAATAAAATATTTTTTGAAAGACTTCTGAATTTATTTGTCTGTTCGGGCTTTCAAATACTTACTTTGCTCCAAATTTTGTTTCTTATCATACTTCCTGTCTTTTTTTCATAGAATTGAGCACAGGTTTGTCTTCTCGAAGTCCCAGGAAGACAGACTTTTTATCTTGGACAACTTTGTGCTAGGACAGAACTATGAACAGCTGCACAACCTGGAAGTAAATAACTATACCCTTCCTGTTAGTTCCTGGGCACAGGGCCTAGTAAAAATTGGCATTTCGTCTCACACGGACATAGGTGATATAGTGGAAATGTGTTATGAAGACTTAAAATAACAACTAATTTGAATTTTAGTTTCTTCCATTATAACTAACGGCATGAAATACTCAGGATTTCAGGCACACACACACACACACACACACACACACACACACACACACACACGCATATACATACACACAGTAAATATCAGATTTAAAGGTAGAAATAATCTGTTTACCCAATAAGGACCATTATGTTCACAAATGCCAAGTGTTAAAAAGCACATGCACCCTCAAAGCAGCTGTGTGAGTTTTTTAGTTTTTTTCCCTTGAATTTTAGATTTATAAAAACCATGTCTCAGCTGCTACCTTTCAACAATTTTACTCCGAGGCAATAAATAATTCAATGTGCTAATTTGACAGATGACTCTCCAGGAGCCTCCTACCATTACTAGCATCATTAGGCCATAATATGTGTGACGAGGATGGGCCATTCAGCAAATGTCCTTCACTTGTTTACCCCTAAAGAGCTGTACTCTGCACAATTAACTAATGAAGCATTATGGGCCTTTTTTTTTTCTTCCCTCTTATTTCAATATATCAATGCAGAGTCTGAGGGAAAATATATTCTGTTTCCTTTTACTAAATAAGTATTTATGGGATGGTTAAGACTCCACTGTAGCTTCCAAATGAATAAGGGGAAAGTAATAAGACGGTCAAAATGGATCATCATCAATTATTATTATTATTATTACTTCCTTTTTCTTCCATGGTTTGTGAGGAAAATGCAAAAGCAATTTGGTGTTGAAATGCCTAAAAAAAAAGAAAGAAAGAGAGAAAGAAAGAAAGAGAGAGAGAGAAAGAATAACTGCAAATCACCTGCTTAATATTTGCTGATTATCAGGAACTTGAACACTGTCTCCATCAAGTTCAGAAATTTCATCCTTACCTAAAAACTTGATCACATGTGAATTTTCTAAGACTCTTATTTGAGTTCAAAATTTAATTTCAGTTTTAGAATTACTAAAATATTACTGTCAATATTTCAGTTGTGTGTGTATGTGTGTATGAATCCATCCTTACCGTCCAGATCAGCAAAGCATGTGCCTACAGATGCTCAAAGGAAGTCCCTATGTCCATGTCTAAATAGTTTCAATTAAATTAAACAAAGAAAATCAGCTGGCTTGCCTGTTGTTATTATTTCACTAAACATTTGATTGCCAAAACATGCTGCTGTTGGGGGAAAAATTGTCTGAGGTGAAAGTGATTTTAGGGATCTCTTTCTTGTATTTGCAGAGAAGGTATCCTGGTTCTTAAGAAATGAATGCATCCTTCATATTCCTGCATTGGTTTGTGGATTAGAATGTGGAAAATAAACTCTGTACAAAACATATCAATTGGAAGAATATTAGTGTGATACCAGAATTACAGTTTTCCATTTCTAGCCTTCATTAAGACCCATGGAAATGTTATTTCCCAAAAGTAATAGTCACAGCCATTCTTCCTAGATGTAAACTACTTTTTTCTCAGTTGACAACCCATGTCCAAAGACAATGTTCCTCTTTGCACAATTAAAATAATAATAAATTATTATCATCATTGTGATATGAATTAGTAATAGCTATAGTTTATTAAGAGCCTATTCAGTCTAAGCCCTTTATGTTTATTGCGTGAATGAGGAAAATATGAAACAATGGTATGAGGAACTTCTTGAACCTTGAGGCTACAGAATGTATTTAAATTAAAATTTAAAATTTAAATTAAAAATTTAAAATTTAAATTAAAAGAGAAAGAGAATTGTTACATTTCAAGAGTTCTGAAAATAAATTCTGATAGATTATCAATATCATGTCACCTTTATATGGTTTCAAAATTACTATAAGCCACATAACTCCACACACTATCACACTTGAATAATCTATTCATTAATTCTTTTAGTAGAATAAATTTTAAACATGGTAACTCAAAAATGAGTAAATTCAGTGGAAAAATAATTTGAACCCCTTTTTTCATTGTAAATGTTCCCAGTGGTCTTACTACAACCTTATGATAAGTTATAGATGCAATGAAACTCTGACAATATTTTTTATATTTTGTACTTAATGAATTGGATACTGTTTAACTTTAAAATATTCACTTTCCTAGCCACATATAAAAAGGGAATAAAATTCAATGAACATGTAAACCTAATTTTTCAAAACATAGTTAAAAATGGAAAAGGTTACTTGAGTGCCAAAGAAAACAGTGTTTCTTTGCTTCTATATTGGGGAGAAAATTATGCATCGTCTTTAGAAAACATAACCCATCCATGAAAATCTGAGAAACTTTAGTAAAAAGTTGGAATATTTCTAACTAATGATAATAAAGGAATTTCACAAGACTATATCTGAAAAAAAAAAAAAAAACTAAATATATCTGGTGCAAAATTTCCTTAGAAGACATACTAATCACATTTATATGCAAATACCCTTCCTTTCTATATGAAACCTTCCATACAAGGTTTAAGTAAATTTGTTAAATGTGAAGGAAAACTATTTCACTATTTGAAACATATACTGAACCTCTTTATCTGTTATATGCAGAATCTACAGTTTAACCCAGATATTCTATTGAATGGGAAGGGACCAAAATATGAAATACCTTATAGAATAATTCAGTGCTTAATAAACACTGAACAAGTAAATTTTATTTTAAATGTTTGGTCATTTATTCACAAAAGCTATCTAGCAAAAATAGCATGGGTAATAATATCACAGTTTATAATTAATAAAATTACCTCTACTTTTTTTTTTTTGGCTTTTGGCATTTGAAATGTTACAAATATCATTAACAAGCACTGAAAGTTACTAGCAAATACTGCATACAGAAGTTTCTTTTATAATATGGGTTTCATTCTAAAAAACCCACTAAAATTTAATAGTCATTTAGTTACTGAAATTAAAAAAAATTATAAGTACTCCAGCAAATTAATACAGTTTCCATATAAATTTCTCTGTAATCAACAGAATTTAACCAAAACTGACACAAACTTTATTTAAAGACTTCTTAATGAAATAAATATTCCTGTTTTTTGTAAGAAAAAAATAAAAGCCACATGTGGTGTTCTTATAGAGTTTTACTCATTCTTATGTAGTAATTTCTCCTTTTTAGTTTGACTCTGCTAAAAATTCAAAAATGTACCATTAAAAAAATCATAGCTATACCAGATACATCCTAGAGAGGCACACTCCCATAGATACGTCACTTAAATACAGACTCACAGTTCATCGAAGATGTTTCTGTTTATTTTGATACATTTTGTTGAAGAAATCCATAGTAACAATGATGACCAAAGAGACAAAAAAAAAAAAAAAAGGAAAAGAAAAGGAAAAAACAACAACAACAAAAAACAACCATTCATCCCTTCATGGGTAATTGAATTCCCTCATATTTCAGAAAAAGACTGCTTATCTGTAGGGCTGTGTTTTATTTGAATAACTTTCTTTAAAATGCTTTTCCTTATAAGATGGGGAATTGCAACAATGTTTAAGAACTCAAGGTCAAAACATTTTTAAGTTAGTTTATTTGACGGATGCATTGCCATGAGGAGGCACCCCTCCTTTTTCTCTTCCCTTATTCCCATAAATTGCCTTTAGACTGGATGTTTATGGCCCAATGTAAAGAACAAAACAGGGAGGTAATTAAGTCTAGAATTGCCTGCTGTTGCCCATGAGTCAAGCCACCCGCCTTAAGACTAGGAGTTCTCCCGAATCCACAAAGAAGGAGCCTTGGTTCCGCAACAAAGCTAAGCAGCAAGACATCATTACCGTTAATTACCTGATAAACAAAGAAGACTTGGTGTCAGTGGCAAAACACCAAACTCCGGGCGGCAGCTGATGCTGTAAAAGACAATTGGCCTTACTTTGTCCTGTTGAGCATTGTGCGGTGAGATGATCCACCTCCATAAAGAGCTCAAGTAATTAGACTCCAACCACTGTGTTTATATGGGCTGCACTTTGTATGGTGCCCTGATAACAACAAACAACCTGTCCACTGGAGACAGGTGGCATCTACTAAACATCAGATGGAGAAAAAAAAGGACATGCTTTCAAATAGCCGTTCATTAATTTATAATCACAAAGGACAAAGTACATGAAGGCAGGTGAGAAATACGGAAGCACATTGAAGTTTACAGCTCCCTTAATAAATAAATATGAATAAAATAAAACACGAGATCTATTTCACAAAATAATCATTGGCCTTTGTGAACTATCTTGGGATATACTCACATACACATATTTTAACAAGAATATACATGTCTGTAATATACATATACACAAAGTGTGCATATATGCATACTCTGTAGATATGTGTATGTATGCACATACATTATTGTTTTGCTTTGTTTTCATCTTTTTCATTCCTCTTGTCATGGATTATTCATGAAAGCCAAAAAGAAATAGGGTGGCACACATGAAAAAGTCAAGCTCAGAGAAGATTGTGCCATGGAAGACCAGTGTCCAGATGGGGAACATG
Organism: Martes martes; assembly: GCF_963455335.1. NCBI lineage: Eukaryota > Metazoa > Chordata > Mammalia > Carnivora > Mustelidae > Martes > Martes martes. The sequence goes on along the minus strand of NC_137892.1, from coordinate 128,560,330 downwards.
GGGCTGAGTGGGTTCGAGTGCACCAGAGAAGGTGACGTAGGATTGTAGCATCATCGCATACACCTGGTTTCTTCCTTATCAGCTGGTTAGCCTTAGGTGAGACTTCTCAGATTTGCTTTCCTTTTATTCGTAGAATGAAGTTAGTAAGTTAATAATGCATTTCTGTCAGCATCATTGTAAGGACTACTGGGCGCAGTGTATACACAGCTTAGCTAATGCCCAATATGTAGTAGGCTCGAAGTAAATACTGGTTTTAGTAGGTGACTTGGAATAAATTCCTTACTTTGGAGGCAGCTGGCTACTTAAGGCATTAAGAAACACAGAGTGGACCAAAGCTCAGCTGGTTTGGTGAACATGTAGAGGCAACTCTTACCATTCTCCACTGGGAGAACCTCGACCAGCTAAAGGAAGAGAATAGAAAGCTCAGAATCTTGGAATCTTTACTACTTCAGACATTCCTCACATACTTTACAGGATAATGGGATCATTAAAAGCACTGAGTTTGTAGGCAGAGTGACCTAAGTTCAATTCTAAGCTTTGAGCTTATTATTCCTGTGTGCTTGAAAACTTTTTAATTTATGTTCTCACCTTAAAAAGAAAAAAAAAAAAAGAGTGAGAGAGAGAGAGAGATACAAAGCCAAGATATACTTGAGAACATGAACCATGTAAGTTTGAATCACAGCTCTACTATTTACTTATTCACTTATATCTTTGATTCAATATTCTCATCTATAAAATGGGAATGATAACTACTTTATAGGATTGTTGTTAGATTTAAATGAGTCATTTTATACACAGCCCTTAGAATAGTGCCTGTGTTATGATTTGCTCTTGTTACCTGCTACTTAGGGACTCTTAAGGCCCTTTCAAGTTGAGGCCTTCCCTACATGTGATATGAGGTATTATTTTTAAGAATCACTACCTGCACATGGACACCACCATCATGCCCCAAATGCTCTCCATGTTTTTCTAAAAGACTTTAACATGTACCTTCATGTTTGCTTACAAGATAGTCAGTCACCAGTATAGCCACTATAATTACCACATGACACTCTGTGCATTTTTCTTCTTTGGTTCACCCTATTTCATGCCAAGTATAGCAAAATTACTTGACGGGGATGCTCTATTACCACTACTTTTACAGTATCCCAAGAGTCAGTCATTCAAAGTTGCTAAAGCTTCTCCTTCTTGTAGTGAGTTCCCAGCAGACAGAGAGGGGAGAGATACCTCTGTAACTCTCTGCCACTCTTTTTTAACTGGCCTGGAATACTCCTTGTACCACAAGGCTTATGAAATTAGCTCCTAAAATCTACTTCCCTAGACGACCATCCACCCATGGTCTGAAGGAAATCAAACCCAAGGTCATACTTTCCATTGCCATAATCTCTCTCCTCACACATCATGCTTAAATAACTGGATGAACATGAAAACATTTATTAATGCAAATTATGTGTCCTTCATGTGGATCCACAGAATCGTTTTTTTATTTTATAGAAGTTAATCAAAGCAGCTTTGTATAATTGAAGCCTCTGAGACTGATCATTTCTTTTTTTTTTTTTTTTAAGATTTTATTTATTTATCTGAGAGAGAGAGAGAGAGAGAGAACCCAACATGGGGCTCAGTCCCAGGACCCTGGGATCATGACCTGAGCTGAAGCCAGTTGATTAACCCACTGAGCCACTCAGGTACCCCTGAGACTCATCATTTCTGAATGACCATAGACCACTGATTATAATGTCTTACTCTTTTGTTATAAACACAAATTTCTTACTTGCTTTCCGTGATAAAATGATTGAACTGACACAGCACTCCATTTACTACTGTACTTGTAAACTTTTCTGAGTAAACTTTTCTGAGCTTTTTATGACCGTCAAAAATTTGCATAAATAACTATAGCACTGAAGTGCACACACTGCAGTTCTATGGTAACAAAAGAAAGCCTGACATTTATCTAAGTAAGCATCCTGAGTAAAATCCACAAAGAGGAGCGCCTAGGTGGCTCAGTGGGTTAAAGCCTCTGCCTTCGGCTCAGGTCATGATCCCAGGGTCCTGGGATGGAGCCCTGCACTGGGCTCTCTGCTCACCAGGGACCTGCTTCCCCCCCTCTCTCTGCCTGCCTCTCTGCCTACTTGTGATCTCTGTCCATCAAATAAATAAATAAAATATTTTTTAAAAATCCACAAAGAAAAGATAAAAATAATAACATATATATTGTGTTTTATACTTTTCTGTACATTAGCTCATTTAAAACTAAATTCAAAGGTAATAATTTTTAAACACTGAATTCTAAATTATATATTCTGTGAAATTATCTCAATCATTTGCTCAAGAACAATCATGAGCTTTATGTAGAGTGTTTAAAATGTCTAAATTTCTTACCAGAACCCCTGTCCACTATTCATTTTTTTTTTTTTTTTTGACAGAGATCACAGGTAGGCAGAGAGGCAGGCAGAGAGAGAGAGGAGGAAGCAGGCCCCCTGCGGAGCAGAGAGCCCGATGTAGGGCTCCATCCCAGGACCCTGGGATCATGACCTGAGCCGAAGGCAGAGGCTTTAACCCACTGAGCCACCCAGGCGCCCCCCCCCCCGTCCACTATTCAAAGAAAGGCCTGTTACATGTAGATTCAGTCATCCTTTTATTTTTGTCACGTTAATTAAAACTTTCATCATACACATATGGTGCGTGTGTATACATGACATTTCAACAAAACGTATGCCAAACGATATTGATAAGACCTTGGAAATATAGACCAAAAAATTATCATTATATTAGCTTTTGTATACATTTGTCTGTTATATAAATGACCTAAATACATGGTCTTAAAATGACAAAAGTAAAGTTGTTCAAATAATATAAGTGAATATTCAAGTATTAACGAGAGACTAAAAATCTTACTAAGGCGCAGTGATGCTTATGTGGAATTTAAGAGACAAAACAAATGACCATAGGGGAATGAAAAGAGAGAGAGAAAGTGGTAAACCAAGAAGCCGACTCTGAACTACAGAGAACAAACTGATAGTCACCAGAGAGGAGGTGGGTGGAGAGATGAGTTAAATAGGTGATGGGGATTGAGGAGTGCACTTGTGATGAGCACTTAGTGTTGTATGAAAGTGTTAAATCACTAAACTATACACCTGAAACTTAATATTACACTGTGTTAGCTAAATAAAATTTAACTAAAATATTTAAAAAAAAAAAAAGATGTATATTTGAAAGAAAACCATGGAGTCTTGTAGGTCTTGCAAAGCCAGGCTATGATACCAAGGCAGATGATTCTGAGTGATTATAGTCAGCACAACAACCTTTAGTCAATTTAAGAAACAGGCAGCAAGACAAAGGTAATGGTGTATATTCCTTAATTGCTCATGATACCGCCACAGCATTCTCATCAATGAAATGAAAAAGTTATTGCCACTTTTTTTGCTTCTCTTGCTATGCAGTTTACTATTACTCTCCAAAATGCATTCTCTCTAAAGGAAATTTAACCATATTTATAATAATAAGTCTCCCTGAGTTTATTTGGACGTGGGTGGGGGGATGGGCGAAATAGGTGAAGGAGATTTAGAGTACACCCATCATGAAGAATCATGCATAGAATTACTGAATCTCTATATTGTACATCTGAAACTAATATAACACTATATGTTAATTATACTGGAATTAAAATAAGAAAATACCACTCTGAATTTGTGGAATACAAGCTGTATTGTTTATAAATATTGGTGTTATACCAATTCTTCTATAGATGTTGGGATAGATATTTCCAAAAATCCAACCAAATCTGTGATTTAAAATGAACCATTCATAGGGATTATTATACAAAATAGAATTGTCCCAAATTTCAACAATTTTCATATTTTTGTTAACCTAATGTATACATTCAAGAAAACAGACTTTTTTTGTGTATGTTGACCAAATTTTTATGCTACGCCAACAAATATTTACTGCTGTTTTTTGTTATGTGCATCATTCTCTTTGCATTAAATGACCTTTAGTCTCTAGTCTAAAGCAATAAAGTGAATGCTTCCTGTTCTATCGATTAGGGAAGGCCTATTTTCACACTAATAAAATGAGAAGCCCAGTTTAATAAAATACTTTTTTCTACCAGTGGCCGTAGGTGAACTGGGGACTTGAAAATGTTGGCAGAGGTTAACTGAGAGGATGGAGGTCAGATCTGTGGTAAATCAACTTCCAGGAACAAATCACTGGACACTATAAAAATCAGAAGTGGTTCTTTAAGAGACCAGCTTGACCTTCCTTAACCAGAAAATAACATCTGACCTGGCAGTGAAATTTATCACAACATTTCAATTAAAACTTGGCAGGCACACTAGCAACACGCTGTTCTGCAGTTGACCTTGTGATAGGAAAAACAGAGAAAGGAGGGGAAAAATGGATATTCTTACCTCATATTATATAACAAATATGACCTGTATAATAACATTTTCTGGACATTAGTCTAATATGCTAAGTGTGGATAGCATACAACTTTTCATCCTTTATTTTTTGTGCAGTTCTTTCAGATATCTGCTTCTTTATGATATCAAAAAAACAGCTAGTTAATTATTAAACAGTAACTTCTTTAGTGTTGTATTTAAATATAAGCAAATATTTGGAATTTGGCAGGCCAAACAAAAAGATTCTTAGGTATCTCCATTATTTATTTATTTTTTCAATCACTTATAAATTCTTCTTCTAGATTTCAAATAATTCACCTGGTTTTCCTCCCACAGCTACCAAAGATGCCAAAAACCAAGAGAAAAATTTATTTTCTGCATGCCAGTCCTTTTGGGTATAGTAATTGTCATCTTATACCCCAGATAAAGTACAGTATTTAAAGGTGAGTTTTTAACCTAAGTGACATATATGGTCTTAGCAGTTATCACAATGGAAGTACTAGCAAAATGTGCACAGCCTAATTCCAATGACATCACATTTTTGACAAGGGGTCTTTATAAAGATTTAAAAATAATCTTAGGTCACATAGAGAAGTTTGTTAGTTCCTTTGAATTTTTTAATTGCACATGTGGTTCACATGTATAATAAAAGAGCCATAGAAGTTAGGGACAAGGAGACAGAGACATTGCCTTCTCCTTTGCTAACAGTTACTGTGTGACCCATCAATGGTAAATCATTGTAAAACAAGATGGCAGAAATAGAATTTTAAAAATCTCTTTTAGCTCTTAATAGTTATAGTTTTTAAATATTTCAGATATAAATAATAATGTTATTATTACTTGTAGAGTCAAGATAAAGCTCAGGGTTTTCTGACCTCTAGGCTACTGGAACATTGAATTTATATGTCTTGGTAATACTTCAGAAAGAAGGTACCATGTACAAGTTGCCTTATCTAATACAGACAACAAACCCAATGTCAAATAGAAAGTGGTGCTTTAGCTGAGTGAGTAGGGGCAAAACATGTGGAAAGAAGTATGGTCATTGTACCTTTATGATTAGATCAACAGATGCATGTAGATGTTTATTTCTATATTTAAAGTTATTGTATCAATTAAATTTTAATGATAATATTAAAATATATAATTTTTTCTTCTCTATTATTTTTTCTTCTACATTATTCAGTTAATGGCCATAGAATAAATATCAGTGTTTGTGTTAATATTTTTACCTTGAAACAAACTGGGATTTGTTGGTACTGATCAAATCATCACAAGATCTTCAATGAAGTCTTGAGAGGAACTGTGTACATGAGAGAAGGTCAAACAACTCCTCAACACAATGTGAAGATGAAAGTTTTGCAAGAAATCACATAGCGAAAAGTAGTGAGTAAATCAAAGCAGCCTATGACGCTCTGTAAAATAGTAGGCCGGAAGGAAAGGAGCCTGGAATGAAAATCTCCCCTTGCAGGCTGTGATTTGGTTCTAGCAAAACATTATCAGTTATTGCATTAATGTTTTGCCCTTGAATTTATTGGAATCTTGACTGTCTTTAATTTGTATCTTCTTTTTGCAGAAGAGGCGCTGATTGAAAATAGAAGAGATGCAAAGTTGGGGGTCATGTCAATGATGGAAAAGGCTATGAAAGCATGTTTTCAAGGCATACAAAGAGTTCCTTGATGATCACTTGAGGAAAGATTGAACTTTGAATACTCCTTAAAGAAGAAAGAAGTAGATGCTCTGAGAGAGGGAAAAAAAGTCTCTCAATTGAAATCAGTTTGAAGATACTGCCAAGATTAAAATGTGCTTTGTAGCATTTATGGCATGCCTGCATCATGGTTTCATATTATTACAATACTTGAAATAGAATTTTAAATCGACTATTCACAATTTCTGTATTAACAAAAGATATGTTTGTATTCTTAATTTAAATGATGCTGGTCAATATGTTGCTGAAAAGATATTTTTGTGGTGAGGTGACCATGAGATTTCCTACTCAAAACCCCCTTCAAAAGAACTTTCTGCAGGAAGTGTAGTTGGCTTGACAGCCTTCCGCAGCCACCCTCATTTAATGAATCAAAGTGGTCAACCGAGGCCCTGCTTACCTGCTGGCACATGCACCCAGAAAGTGAGACTAGAATTACTGTAGCTGGGCCATCCCCCCACACCCCTTGATCTGGGACTGCTGCTATAGGCAAATGTCTGGAATTTAGCTAAGCTACTCCATGGTATTGTTGCCTTGGCATTCATTTTGTTTGATCAAGGGGCCGGCAGGGACCTCACATGGATACTAGCCCTCTTATGCAAGCACAGGTCCTACCTAGACTGTAGCCACAGAGTCACAAGCAGATGTAAATCCTGATAAGACTTCCCAGTGGCCGTTATGATCAAGTCTTCCCTACCTCTTAGCACTTTCCCTTTATGGCTCCCTTAAGACCCCTGTGTCATATACCCAAACCTGGCTTTTTTGGTTTAAATTGACTAATTCCAAAAACACTCTTCCCATAGACCCTAACCAAGTCTTGCACCCCAGGTCCTGCTTCTGTCTGTCTACACTCTACCCTGAGCCACACCAGGTACATCTTCCAGGGCCTGTGAGTAATAAACTTCTCTTTTACAGCTCCTCTTTGTGGTCTGTAATTGAACCATGACTCACTAGTTGCTCCACTTATTAAGGATCAATTCCACAAATTCATAACATCAGGTTTGTTTAGTAGTTCCTCATCTTCCTGGTACAAGCTTTCTCAGAACTGCGCTGTGTTCCAAGACTTTTCCTACCTCATTCTCCCTTTCATCCATTTCTCTCCTCAAGAGGACAAGACTGGTTCTGCATTCTGAAGCCTTTCCCCACCTACTCCTGTCCCTCCTTCTTTATCTTCTGTGCCCTTTCCTTGACATTACCTCAAGCTATCACTTGCACTTCTAATATCTTCTTGGGTTCTGTTTCATAGAGGACATTAATGGACATAGTGGAAAAGCCACAATTTTTAAGTTCTTGAGGCCTCTCATTTCTTATGGCTATTTACTAGAGTCACATATTCATTTGTCATCAGAAACCACATGGTTTGGTTTTTTTTCCATTTTTATGCCATTTGTGCTTTGAGTTCTTTTTTTATATATATATTTTTTTATTTCTTTTCAGTGTTCCAGAATTCATTGTTTAAGTACTTTGAGTTCTATTAGATTAATTCTTAGATTTAACCCTCATACAAATGGAAAAATATAATCCATTTAGTCTCAAATCAACATACAGAAACATTGAAAACTTATTTTTGTCTTTTCTTCCCTATCTAATTTAATATGAATTAGAAGCGTGATCCTAAATCACCGACGATCACATACTCATTTTTGCAAAAATTTTAAGACATTAGTTTAGAATTGTGGAGTTTGTGACAGGATAAAATCCTCCACTCTGAATATAAATAAAAATCTTAATATTGATATTATTTGCTTAATATTATTTATTGAGTGATTACTATGTACCAATTTCTATAATCTACATGAATTGTTTTCCTGTTATCAAGTAGCTATAGATCTATGCTATAGTTCTTCTAATGATAACTGAAGGAGGATTGCTTGCTAGAAATGCTTCTGATATTTTTTTCATTACATGACTTCTTTTTTAGGTATTGGAAAAATAATCTCTATATAATTATTTAGTAATGTCATTCAGATTATACCTGTGAGCACCACCAATGCCATACAGTTACCGAACAAAATGTATATGGTTAAGATTATGACATTTTGAAAGACATATTTTATTATTGGAGACAAATCCTTTCTGTATTTATATCATGACCTGATACAGTCAATTACTGATTGTCCATAAGCTCATTTTTTTCATGATGAGTAAGACCTCTGACATTGACAAGTACAAGAATTGATAAACATTTTAAAAAAGCAGCAAAAAAAAAAAAATCTACAAAAACCCCAAAATGGAAAGTTTAAATGAAAGGATCATAAAAGCATTGTTGATAAGTGATTTCTTGAAGTTTGAATTAAATTAAACAAAAGACAACAAACTTATTAGTCTATGCTTTGAGTAATTTAGATAATTTAGAAACACTTCTTCAAATGTTTAATGTTATAGACTCTACACATTTATGAGTAAAATAGTTTGGTGGAAGGGGACAGAGATCTTACTAAAAATGTATCATAAAACTTTTACAAAACATAGGAAATTATAAATCTTTAAGCTAAATGATTTGTAGCTTTTTCAAAAATTCAAAATTGCTAGAAAAGAAAATTGTCTCAATTTCCATTGTAACATTTTTGTCTGAATATTTCATTTGAAGACATGGTTCTCAAAAGTTGTAATAGACATAATCATTAATTGCATTTATCTCTAGGAATTCAGCAGAGGGCATGAGGAATATTTCTACTTCTTATATTTTTTTTATAACAACCTTACATTACCTTTGTATTTAGAAAAAAAGGAAATTAGAACACCAGTCTCCAAAATTTCTAAGTTCTCAGTATACTTTTTTAAAAAAATTTTATTTATTTATTTATTTATTTATTTATTTTGAGAGAGAGAGAGAACAAGTCAGGGGAAGGGACAGAGAGAGAGGGAGAAGCAGACACCCTGCTGAGTAGGTAGCCTAATGTGGGACTTGATCCCAGGACCCCAGAATCATGACCTGAACTGAAGGCAGACATCCAACCAACTGAGCCACCCAGACGCTCCACAGAATACTTATTTTTATGTCATTGGTTTTCCAAGCATATGTTAAATTACATATATAACATTTATATATAATATATACAATTTATAAATAAATATATAAAAATAGTAAATGAAACTCAGAATATGTTCAATTTTTTAAATCTTCATAATTTTACAGATCAAGAAAATGGCTCAGAAAATCTATTTAATTTTTCAAGTTCATATGCATACTTGGTGATACAGCCAAGATAGACAGCCAGTCAGACCCAATCAGTCTATTATTCAGACTAGAATGTTTTAATGAATGTATCTCTACATAACATCCTATGTCAATGCTGAGTATACAAGAGTAAGCAAGGCAGTTGCTGTCTTTGCCTTTGCAGGTAAATAATTAGAAAACTTGAGTAGTATGAATAACAGGTACCAAGTGATTTGGAAATATGTAAGAGGGATTTCTGATCTAGTTGGAGAGCTCAGGGAATGCTTTCCTGCAGAAGGGACACTTGGGTTAAAGCATGGATGGTATATTTTTATAGACACATTTTTTTCTTTTTTTTTAGCTTGACTATCTTGTCCTATGCCAGGTAGTAGTTTGTGTTAATATGTTCATTGCATGTTTCAAGCCATTATTCTCAGGACTTAGTTCTCAGGTACTCAAAATTCCCTGCAATTACTGCATTATACAGGTTGTCATGTCTACTGACATGATTGGCAAAATTGAAACTATAGTACTCATTAACCAAAACAACACTCTTTTGAGTGCCCCTGGTTTTCCACCTGATTCATGTCTGATGCAAACTGGGTGTTGTTCTATATGGCATCTCTTTTATCTTTACGTATAAAATTAACCAATGTAACAGTTTAATACAAAATTAAAAATTAACAGATACTTTAAACTTTCTCTGCTTGGAAGAGTAACTTTCTAATAACAAGCAGAAAACAACTTCTCCCAGGTGGAGCTGCTTAGGCATCTTGACCCACCTTTGCCTGCAGCAGGTATTTAACAATTGTATGGTTGAAACCAATCAGGATTCTTAGTTACAAGCATCAGGATCCACTTTGGCTAGTTTTAGCAGAAAAAAAAAATTTTTTTTTAAAAGATAGGAACAGAAGGTCTAGATCCAGACACAGAAGATACTCAGATAAGAACAATGTCAATTGTCAAGAACAATGTCAACAACAAAGAGAGGCTTTTCTTTAGAAAGTACATCATTGCCTTCCCTGCTTAGCATCCATGACATTCAAGATTACATGCTAGAAACTTGACCACTCTGCCATTCCTCAATAAGCAAAAGTCCTTACCACTGTGAAGGGCTTTCCCCAGAAAAGGGTCTCCATCATACATTGCTTGCATTAAAACAAAGATTTGTGTAGGTGTCTTGATTAGTAGAACCCAGTGCCAACAGTCTAGCTAGCCTCAAGGGAATTTGAAGATTAAAATTTTCTAGGTTCTACATTGGGAATGTGGAAAATTACAAAAGCAAGAAAATCTATATAAAGATATTGGGTAGCTATATATAACAAAATTCCACATTTCCCAGTATTGTGTAGGCTACAAAGTAAAAGTATTCTAAGAACAGTTTTTAGAAGTATTCCTCCTCTTTTATATGTTAAATGAAGTCTAATCAAAATGCAAAATGTATAAATACACATATAGACATCTGTGTGTGTGAACATACATGCAGTTTTTTGAATGTTGTGGGCATCAGTCAAGAATGAGAGACTGTGGACTCTGAGAAACAAACTGAGGGTTTTGTGGGGGGGGGGAGTTGGGTGAGCCTGGTGGTGGGTATTACAGAGGGCACGTATTGCATGGAACACTGGGTGTGGTGTATAAACAATGAATTTTGGAACACTGTAAAGAAATAAAATAAAATAAAATGGAAAAAAGGAGAAAAAAAAGAGTGTAATAAAGGTTTGTGATGAAAAGTCCACATTCAAAAGAAATTAATATAACAGTATTAAAATATTTAATTGTACATTGATAATATTAATGATATATATTGAGCAATTGTTAAATAAATTTAGTACACTTCTATTGATTGTGGTGAATTGCTGCCATAACGTTATTATAAATTCAGTGGCTTAGACAACATAAAATTATTTTTATGTTTTTTTTTTTAAGATTTTATTTATTTATTTTAGAGAGAGAGTGTGCACCAGAGTGGGGAAGGAGAAGGAGAAAGAATCTGAAGCAGACTCCACACTGAGTACAGAGTCCGACTGGGGACTCGATCCCATGGCACTGAGATCATTACCTGAGCCAAAACGAAGAGTCCAACACTTAACTGACTGAGCCACTCAGGCGCCCCAACATAAAATTATTTTATGCTCTATAGGTCAGAAGTGTAAAGTCAGTCTGACTAGGCTAAAATAAAGGTGTCCATAGGGCTGCCTTCCTTTCTGGAAGTTCCAGGGGAAAATCCATTTCTGTGCCATTTCAAACTTCTAGGAGCTCTCCAGATTCCCCGACTCATAGCCTCCCTCCTCCATCTTCAAAGCCAGCAATGCTGCATCTGATTGTCCTATAGCCACATTTTCCTCTGACCACAGCTGGGAAAGATTCTCCTCCTTAAAGGACTTATATTGATTATATTGAGCCAGATAATCCAGGCTAAGCTCCCTGTCTCAAGGCCTTTAATTTAATTGAATTGGCAATATCTCTTTTGCCATGTAAGGTAATATTCGCAGATTCCTGGGGTTTGGAAATATTTTGTGAATATCTTGGGAGAAGAGGGGCATTAGTATGTCAATCTCAGGTTGCATATTCTGCTTAACCTTTTATGTTCAGGTACTTGGTGAAGATAAAAATGTAACTTGGAGACAGTAGAAAAAAATTAGATTAAATGTTAGTTTGCTCACAAGTATTTAAAAATCTTCCCTTAAAAATGAGTGAAATAAGTCAAACAGAGAAAGTCAAGTATCATATGGTTTCACTTATTGGTGGAGCATAACAAATAATATAGAGGACAAGGGTAGATGGAGAGGAGAAGGGAGTTGAGGGAAATTGGAAGGGGAGGTGAACCATGAGAGACTGTGGACTCTGAAAAACAACCTGAGGGTTTTGAAGGGGCGGGGGTGGGAGGGTGGGGGAACCAGGTGGTGGGTATTAGGGAGGGCACAGATTGCATGGAGCACTGGGTGTGGTGAAAAAACAATGAATACTGTTACGCTGAAAATAAATAAAAAATTTAATTTAAAAAAAAAATGTCATTGCTCAAAATGTATAAAATTTGTCATAGACCCCAAACAATAAACCTTCAATAGGCTCCTGAGGACATGGCTTCTAAATGTCTTCCCTATCATATCTGAAGTGACAGTGTGATGATTCAAACTATACTAATGACTCTCATCTCCTGGTAGCAGAAATAAAATGGTAATAATCAATCATGTTACATAGTTTTGCATATAAGTCACAAATGTGTAAGCATTTTAAATATAAGATAATTCAAAATCACATTTCTAATGTTCTGATCTAGAGTTGACAATAATGGATTGGCTCTACTTTGAATATTATCAAGATTGACAACCTTAAGTAATAAGATATTCCACCTTCAGTTTGTTATCAAATTATGATAAAGTCATATAGAATATGTACACCAGACATGAATGCAAGGAACAACTGAGGTTTTCTGATGCAAAGCCTGAAGTTAAAGTGGTCAGTGTAGCCTGCATGGAGTAAAGACTCTCCAGATCAGAAAGGAGAGAACTGAAAGAGTCTTTGTCCCTTGTTACCATTGGGCTGGGAAAGCTATAATATCAGCCCTCAAGGGTGTTCCTACTATCCTGTAATGTAACTTCATAGATCATTGCTAGATTCTTCCATGTTTGATTTCTCACTGTGCCATTGGGTCTACAGAGGGCCCATCATCACCTACTATAGTTTTAACATACACATTTATAAATTTTTTTGATCATTAAAATATCCTTTTGTCACCTAGAGGGCACAGTTTGCTTTTTAAACGATTTTAATATATTCTAACAAAATCTTTCTTGATGGGAATAGTAAATCTGACTTCAAAAGACATCCTTTTTTACAAAATGAAAAACTTCTGATTTTTGAGGACTGAACAAAATCAATGATTTAGCGTATATTCATCCATGGTGGTGTACTGGTTCTCTAGAAAATGGAAAATACTAGAAAGTCTCCCGTTCTCTACTCATCAATATGTTGCTGAGATAATAAGATCAGTTTTGAATTAGGTGGCTGGGCTGTTTTGGGAAACCAGTGCTCTTGTGACTGACCCTGAAGAGAATAAAATCTACGAAGTAGATACATATTGTTAGACACAAATATGATTTTTTTGGTAAAGAAATAATAAATGGAAATAACGGAACTGAACATTTATCTGAGGAATTTAGAAAGGGAACAAAATAAATCTGAACAAAGCAGAAGAAAAAGATTTATGAAGTAAAAAGCAAATCAAGGACAATATTTTAGAACTGGCAAATGCATTGTTGATTTGATTTTTAGGAAAAGACAAAATGTTGTGAAAGGCAAAACAACTAATACAATCAAGAAACATATAAAAAGTAAAGGAATATATTAAAATATGAAGAATTTTTAAAAAATTCTTTAAAGATAATTTAGTTGAATATAACTGGTAATGTTTCATTATATTGTGTTCATTTTATTTAACAAACATAAAGTCATTTTATTTTTGTTTAAAACTTTTGGTTTTTTATGCTTTAGAATTTACATTGGCAATGTAAAGCCAATGTTTTTATAAGATTCACTACACCATAAAATGTAAGGAGATCATCTAAACTGATGCTAAAGTACATGTGATTAAATTTCACATATCTTTGTGATAAAAAGTAAATAGACCATATTTTTAACATGATTAATAGTTTACTTGAAACTATAGCCAATATTACTTTTATAGTTAAAACTTCAGAAACATATTCGCTAAAATTTAGTATTAGGGAAGCATGCCCTTTACCACAACTGTAATTAAATATTTTATTTTTGTAATTAAATATTTTTCTTAAAATTTTAGACATTGCATATATGTAAGAAAAATAAAGGATCTGTTAAACAATTATATTTCTAAGTTTAATTTGTCTTATTTCAATATAGTAACTATTTTGTTACTTCCAAGACAGTCTACTTAAAATTTAAAAGACATTTAAGAGTTCTAATTAAGGTGACTGATTATAATATTCGGGGTACCTGAGTGGCTCAGTTGGTTGAGCATCCGACTCTTGATTTTGGCTCAGGTCATGATCTCAGGGTCCTGGGATTGATCCCTGATTCAGGCTTGTGCTCGGCATGGAATCTGCTAGTCTCTCTCCTTTCCTCTCTGCCCCATCTCTCTCTTTCTATCTAAAATATATAAATAAAATCTTTAGAAGAATAAAAATAAATAAAAATAAAAAAGATTAATATCCAAAGTGAAATAGTTTTTTAACATGACAGTGATAGCCTACAGAAAATTAAAATGAAGAAAATCACACTCACTATAACAATCAAAAATATGAACTTTAGCAAATAACCCTAAACAATGTGTAGATGTATATGACAAACTTTTAAAATATTGAATAATATGGGTGAAGAAAAGTGTGTTTTCCCATCTTAGAAGTTAAAATTCCAAATCTTTATAAAGAAGTGTATACATGAAATATGATATAAAGCATGCCTATTCATAAAAATACATATACACAGGTCCTTTGACAAACTTACTCTCAGTTCATATGGAATGTAGAAAAGACAAAGATAATCACAAAGATTTTGATGAAAATAATTACTGAAAGGGGAAGTTCACTTTCAGGTATTAAGATGCATCATATAACTAAAATAATTAAAGAAATATACTACTGTACACTAAAATAGTGACAAAATAGCCAACTAGAACAATAACACAAAATGGAAAGCTCAGAAACATACCTGCAAATATTTATATATTTTATGAATAAAATTGCTGTAGATTAAATCAATAATGTCATGTTTACCAAATGTTTATTAATAGGAACTGACAATTGAAAGAAAAAAATTAACGGTTAAAAATTAAATGAGACAAGCAAAACAAAAATACCCTAAAAACCACACAGGTGAACATTTACATAATTCTAAAACATGATTGGCATTTAAAAAAAAAACAGAGGTAGCGCACAAGCATAAAATAAATGATTGACAGATTAATATTTTATATATTAAGAGCTCTTAGGAACAAAATTTGAACATCTCAGGGAAAATTGAGCAAATGAGATAAACCAGTAAGTCACAAAATTTCTATCACTTATGGTTAACTAAACTACAAAAAATTTAAACTTCTGTATTAATAAATTCTTAATTCAAGTGTGATACCAGTTTTCATCCATCAAAGATATTTTTAAGTAAAAAATAGAACTACCTTATGACCCAGTGATCACACTACTGGGTATTTACCTAAAGAATACAAAAATGCTAATTCAAAGGGGTATATGCACCCCTATGTTTATATGGCAGCCTTATTTACAATAGTGAAGGTATGGAAGCAGCCCCAGTGTCCACTGATTGATGAGTAAAGATATATATACACAATGGAGTATTATTCAGCCCCAAATAGAATGAAATCTTGCCATTTGCAATGACATGGATTCACCTAGAGAGTATAATGCTGAGGAAAATACGTCAGAGAAAGACACATATCATATGATTTCACTCATATGTGGAATTTAGGAAGCAAAACAAATGAGCAAAGGGAAAACAATAAAAGAAGGACAAACCAAGAGACCGACTTAATTATAAGAACAATCTGATGTTACCCGATGGGAGGGAAGTGGGGAGATGGACAAAATAAGTGATGGGGATGAAGGAGTGCACTTGTGGTGAGCACCGGGTGGTGTGTGAAAGTGTTGAAGCACTATATTGTACCCCTGAAATTAGTCTTCCACTGTATGGTAACTAACTGGAATTCACATAAATACTTCAAAAAAAAAGGTATTTTTAATTTTGATTAAATATGTAAGAGTTAAACTGTATATTATAGTTTGGCTTAAATACATTTAAATAAAATAATTAATAAAATAATTAAATATATAGTTAGGTTTAAATATTTATTATTTAAATATTTACTACTTTGATGATTTTCAGTAAATTTTTTTAATTCTCCATGCTTTTGTTTCTTCATCTGAACAATTAACAATTACTTTATACCTTTTCTTGTGAGGATTAAGTGACTTTGTTTCTGTAAAACATTTGGCCCAGTCTATGGCACATAGAAAACACTAAATGTAAAGATTTAACCTAAATGCCCAAACACAGGACATGTTATATAAATTAATTCATTTTTGTAATTAATATTATGTAAATCTTTAAATACCATATTGGCGTGAATAAAATGTTTATCATTTGTTGACAAGTGAAAAACATATTCAAACACTAAATATGAACTTTTGTTTGCAGCTATGACTGTGGTTAGTTTTGGACTAGCTCTCCCACTGAAAACTATGTAAGGAAAAATACATGAAATATCTATTTTCAGACAACAGAAGAGCAACACCAAGATGCCCAAATAAAGAGAAACTTCTGATTTGATATTATGCTTCCCCAGGCCCATCCCGGGAACAATTTCCTGACCATGGCACAAAAAAGTGGGGTCCGAGGAGAGCCCAACAAACTTAAGAGTGCCGAAGCCTTGGACAGGCATCTAGATGGTAGAGATCTGTGCAGAGAGTTATCAGGAAGCTGTGTGAGGCTTCTGTCTCTGTTGAGTCTGTGGCCAAGAGCAGGACAAAACTGCATGAGGCTGAACAGAAAGCGGCCTTTACGGGCTTGAGAACAGAGCAGCACCGAGGTGGGACAGATCGAAGAGTGCTGGGAGAGGGTCAGGCGCAAGCGGACTGTAGACCTTGTTAGCGTATTTCACGCTGACAAATCAGAATATCCAGCTTAGAAACCACAGAGGCTATGAAGTAACAGTAAGGACCATGGCCTAAAGCAAGGCCTATTCTACTCCTTCTCTAACAAAGTCTAAAATCAAATCCCGGCAAGATCTCCAGGGCTCTGAGCCCTTTCCCCTCCCTCGCTCTGTGCATCTCTTCCATCTGGCTGTTCCCGAGTTAACATCCTTTCATAATTAACCGGTCATCTACTAAATAAAATGTTTCTCTGAGTTCGGTCACTGGCTTTGACAAATTAATGACACAAGAGACGGGTCGTTGGAGCCTCTGATCTTTAGCTAGTTAGCCAGAAGCACAGGCGAGGATCTGGACTTGTGACTGGCATCTGAAGATCATGTTGGGGGCAGTTTTGTAGAGTGGAGTCCATATTCTGTGGGATCTGACACTATCTCAGGATAGACTTAAATTGTAGGACACCCAACAGGTGTCACAGAGTGTTGCCTGGTAGTGCGTGGAACCCTCCTCCCCCACACAAACATGGTAACTGGTGCAGAATTCTTAAGCTGCTTTCCTTAAGATGGGTGCATTTCATTTGGTGTAAATGACACCTTAGATTTTTCTTTATAGCCTGCATATCACAATCCCTGCGTTCCTAAGTGAAAAATAAACTGAGAATTCATTTGTAAAAAAAAATAGCAGGTTATAATTTATAGTGGTATTGTGGATAATTTTTTATTTTGCCACCTTTTTAGGGGACTTTAAAAATTTTTTCTGCATTAATTCTATAGGGGAGTTATTATCAGAGAACAATCACTTATTGATACATTGACAGAACTTAATAATATATTTTAAAATAATATATTTTTAAAATTTAGCTAAGTATAGAATGAAGTAAACTTCAATTGCTTGGCATAATTTGCATTGCAGTATGAAGAAAGATATGCTTGCAATATCATTGGAAATTTCCGAAGACACTAATTCAGGTTTTGCTTGAAGGTTATTGAAGTAATTTATTAGTCTGAAAGGGATGATTACTACAAAACTAGACAGGTAAGAGAATGTAAAAGTAAATTCACAGAAATAAATAGCAGTTCTCGATGACCGATTAATTTCTGAATAATAAAGATGGAGAACAATTTAAAATAATTTGGGATTTGCAAATATGATTACCATATGAATAGCATAATGACATTAGGAAAAGTCATCGAATTTAAGGCAGGGTAGATGGCTTGTGACTATTGGCTCTCAGACTGAGAACTGTATTAAGATATGGAATTATATCAGTGTATATGATTATATTAGCATATATTAATAGGTATTTATTTAAATAATGTATGCTGAAATTGAGTATAAAAGAGCTTTCATATCATAGAGTCTAAGACTGAAATTAATCGATGTACTGAATTGCTCATGATCATTAAGCAGTGAGTTTAGATTAATAGAGATAATCTTTTTTTTCCCATAATTTCATATAAGATTCATGAGGGCAGGGATTTTGTCTTATTTATCCAGGACCAGAAGAATACCAGAAACTTAGGCATGCTGTAAACATATATTAAAGGAATGAGTACATCAACTAGAGTGAACTCCGTCACCAAAACACCACACATATTAAACAATATAATTATATTAACACAACAATAAATTATATAGAACATACTGGAAAATATCAGTTATTGAGTTAAGGCAGAAGGATTGCCCTCGAGAAATAACAGGAGATTTCATTTTACCCTAGTATCATACCATCCTGCTCTGACCCCTCACTATTCCCATAATCTCCACCTCTCCCATTTATCCTAATCCCCAGAAGAACGAGGAAGAAGAGACCTAGTAAGGATTTAAGACTACATAGCAATAATTTTCCCAGTTGGATGCAGAGTTGACGATTCTTCATTTCTATAGAACATTCACTTTTACCCCTTATTTTACAAGAAATTCTGTCTTTATGTGTCAGACTAACCTTTTAGCATACATAGAAATAAACCTCTAAAAAAGTAAATGATTCTTCATAGAATGTGGGAAGTCTTTTTAATCTTCATTCTATTACATCTCTCAATGTCAAGTTTTCAAGAGGCGTTCGTTCAATTTTCAACACGTACACAGCATCACCACAGTGTCAAAGAGTGTCTTTGTCACGGCTGGTATCCCAGTGGATTTCTTTTGAAATCATGTTCCTTTTGTGACATAAGCAGAACATAAATAAATGTGTTGGATGAAATTATTTTCATGATTTTTAACATGCTACCTATTTTCATGGTAAAGGCTATGATCAAACATGTTCTCATTAGGTAAACCAGCTAGATAGATGATCTATAACTCTTTTGGATGCAAAAATCTAAGCAATATTTAAAAATCATGAACACCCACTTCAGGGTTGATACTGCATAAGGTTACTCTAATTTTCATGTGAAGTCCAAGTGTTGTAACAATTATGGTTCATTATGCTGTCAAAGAGAGACCTGTATTCAGTAACTATTTCCAACTCAAGACAGACTGTGTTATCGCCAACAGGCTTTTCAATAACCTGTGACAATCCAGCCTGCAGAGGTGAGAACTGAGCCACTACACTGTCATCATTTTGTCTCAGTTCCTAAATCATCCAGCTTTTTTTGCAAAGATCACAGATAAATCCCTTGTTCTGGTCCATTCTTGAAGAGTTCTTCTCAGTTCTCAGCATAGTGAACATAATTTTATAGTGATTATATTCTTCATATTACTTATGGCTTTCATCTAGCACAGTATATGAAGGGAAGCGAGAAGGCAATCCAAATGGGATACACTGCTTTTAACTTAACTTCGATGGAGGAAGCTAGAGGTCTTTCATTTAAAATATTTCATTCATCTCCTGGCTGTGTACCTGTCCTTTGCTGGCCATCACCTATAACTTTACTTCTGCAGATTACTCTGGGAACTGCTCCTCTCCTAGACTGTGATCAAGCAGGCATGGATAAATATTGGCATGATAATTGCCAAATCATAAGCTTCTGATAAAAGCAGAACATATATCCCGTTTTAGAAATACTAATAAAATGACTGATTATTATTTACTATCTGTCGTGCAAGAATTTAAATGTAAGATTGTAAATTCAACTTCTAGGTAAAACTGCTTTGTTTAAAACTGCATTCCTTTTCCCCAACTTAAAAATGAAATGCCATAAAAGTTTAAGTGCAATGGTCCATTTCTGCATGTAGGAAAGTTAAAAAGAAAAGAACCAAAAAGTGTTTAGATGTTTGGAGACCCAAATGGAGTACACTTGTTCCCAATCCTGAAAAGGTCACTCAGAGAAGAAAGAAAAAGGATAAGTGTTTCCCTTCATTTGTCCCTAGTCTCTGACAGAAGTATTTTATGTTTCAGGATCTAAAGAGAACTCTTGAGTTAAATTGAGATGTGAGCAAAGTGTATAAAAAGATAACTACAACACTACAAATGAAAAAACCATAAAATCACCATCCTTATCATTAGAACTATAATTGCATCGTATTTGTAACAATAATTATGACAGTGGTAATGTTAATGAAGGGTGAGAAGGGTGAGATGGAGAAGCAGCAGCTGCTCTGTGAATATTATTATTATTTTTAAGATGTTATTTATTTATTTGACAGACAGAGACCACAAGTAGGCAGAGAGGCAGGCAGGGAGAGAGGAGGAAGCAGGCTCCCTGCTGAGCAGAGAGCCCAATGCGGGGCTCGATCCCAGGACCCATGACCCAAGCCGAAGGCAGAGGCTTTAACCTACTGAGCCACCCAGGCGCCCCTGTGAATATTATTTTATAACTTGATAAGGTCATTTTTTAAATGAGTTCTTCAGTACAAATGTAGAAAGAACAGAACTTCCCACTGAAATTTGTTTTGTTTCAATAGTCACAGCAACTGTTGTGTGAGCAGATGTATATGCATGCACATACATTTGGATATCAAGTATATATGCATATAGGTGCATTATATACACATATACAATATATACATATTGAATCCATTTAGACTTAGGCTTAAACATAGCAGTGTTTTTGTTTTAAAAAGGCTAAGATGTATTTGGGAAGAAAAGGGAAATAACCATTGAATACTACCTCATGAAAAAAATCAAAGAAACAAAGATGAAGTCAAAAACTTCTGACGAATATCATTGATACTTTGGTCATGTAAAATTTTCTTGCTTCAGGAATTCACATTGTTGATCATTTATCAAAATGAGGACAAATATTGGGGTAATTAAAGTTAGTTAACTGGCTTATAAATTTTAATGCATTTGATGACATGTAAGGAAGGCCCTAGCTTGCACAATAATCCAATCAGAAATTTTTCTAGGCAAAAAGCACTTCGCACCTTTGTAAATGGCTGAGATACCCACATCAATAAGACAACATCCTTGGCAATACGTAACTGAAAGATTTTACATATTTTTGTTTTCTGTATTCTTATGCATTTTATATTACGACTGTAAACTTCTGAATACAGACGTGCCATGTTCTTACTTCTCAAATATGCTATGAGAACTTAATACTTGGTGTAAAATGAGTCTCAAAAAAATGTCAAGCCCCATAACTGTGATCTAAAGTTTCAATACTAAAGATTCACACTCTTGATTATATTCTGACCCACATGAAAAGTTGCTGTGCTTAGGAGAAATGATATAGCTAACTTTATCAGTCCTTCATACTCAGTATGAATCAGTTTACCATGCTCTGTCCTGAGGATCTATAAATAGGAGGCAGGGGAGCAGAAGAGCTGCATAGTGCTGAGTGCCTGAGAATGGAGAGAAAGCCGGGAGAGGGAACGAAAATGAACTTTGTTTATTTCACCGTTATTTAGTCTGTACTGTAAAAGCAAGAAAGGACACTGATTTACTCTTTAAACTAGACAAACCAGCATTGTGTACTGAGGCACGTGAACATTATTGACAATGTCTGGTTGACACTTTAGTACCCTTCTCTGACATTTGTCTCTGTTAGGCTTGAGAAAGGTATCATTATCTTCA
Source organism: Martes martes (assembly GCF_963455335.1). Lineage (NCBI taxonomy): Eukaryota > Metazoa > Chordata > Mammalia > Carnivora > Mustelidae > Martes > Martes martes. The sequence continues at coordinate 128,538,471 of NC_137892.1, read as the reverse complement.
ATGCTCTTTCCCACCCTCAGTCCCTACCCCATTCTACAAAGCTTGGTGAAATAAAAGAATCTTTCCCGGGTCTTCTCTTGACTTCTGGATTCCTTAAGAATAGTGCCATAGGAGTGAAAGTCCAATTCTTGTAAATGCTGTTAGGTTTATGATGTGATTTATTTATTTATTCATTTGCCAGATAATAGGGGAAGAACTGGCGGAGCTGAGGTCAAATCAACATATACAGCAGATATGTGATTTCAGAGCTGAGGACAGCTCCACAGACATGGGCTGACTGTCATTGACTATGGAACTGTCATCCCCATCATGCTTAGGCATATTAAATGGCACGACACTTCAGCAGGGCATGTCAATTCAGTGAAGAATGATAAAGAGTAAGCTACAAGCATGCTAATCTGGAAAGTGTTAGTAAACTGCTTTCGAGCCTATGATTCTAGTTGGAAAAACGACAATGTCCAGTTCGTTCTCATAACAAAGGGAAAAGGAGCATCGTTTATAAAATTGCAAGCCCTGGGTGGAGATTTCTGACTTTTTGCTCTTTGTTGCAGTGTTAGATGGGAATCAAAACAAGTGTAATTTAAGAATACAGACATGCAGGGGCGCCTGGGTGGCTCAGTGGGTTAAGCCTCTGTCTTCGGCCCAGTTCATGATCTCAGGGTCCTGGGATCGAGCCCCTGCATCGGGCTCTTTGCTCAGCAGGGAGTCTGCTTCCTCCTCTCTGCCCGCCTCTCTGCCTACTTGTGATCTCTCTCTCTGTCAAATAAATAAAAGTCTTAAAAAAAAAAGAATACAGACATGCAAATCTCATCCAGAGCTGAAATAAAAATGGGCATTCAGAATATATCTGAGGAGACATTGTCAGTCTAGATTCAAGATATCAAGAAAAAGACAAGATTCCAAAATTGAACTCTATAATAATGTGCAATAAACAATAGAAGTCACCACTAACAAAGCAAATGTGGTGGAGGGAATATATATATATCCTGAGAGAAAGAAATGTGTGTGTGTGTATATATATATTGTATATATATACACACACATATATATGTGTGTGTGTGTGTATATATACAATATATATATATAAAATATATATATACACACACATATATATGTATATATATATGGAGATTCTTATTCTTCTTGGCCTTCAGAAATAAAAACCATTTCTTTCTCTCAGGAAAGAAATTAAAATTTTTAAAAAGCCATATTTAATACCCATGTCTTTTAAATTGTGACTTTTGAAAAAGAGGACACAGTTGTTCCTGAGAACTTCTTGGCCTGGTCATAGCACAAACTGATTTATAACATGGTGTTATTTATGCAGGTAAGTATTCAACACAGATTCAGAGGTAAAAATCTAATACCATTCAGAGATGGAGTTTGAACACAGATTCAGTAATGCAAGACCAGCTGGAAGATTCTGGTGTTTCTCCCATATTGGGGCAATTTGCTCACTAGGATGAGATAAATGTAAAGAATTAGGCAAGTCAACCAAATATATTTTTGCACTTAAAATTGTACATTTTATTATTAATTCTCCAGAATTGAGTATAATTGACTATATATTGTACATAATGACTTTTGATAGGTTGCATTTTTCCCCAGCAAATTCATCATTTACTCTTAATTTTGATTTATAGGAAATAGTCAATTAAAAACTGTTTTTATTTTTTAATGACATCTTTTATTTAGATATTTTAGTTCTTGGATTTTAAGCCAGGTCTTGGGCAACAAATCAAGTGACTTTGATCAAAGACTTTGGAAAATGTAATGTTTTAAGGACACGTTTAATTGGATCACAGTTTGAAGTGGTAGCAAAGTAAGTTTGCCCTTTGTCGCAACGTACCTAGGAATCCTGATCTATATTCCTGATTGCTATTGATTTTTCTAGATTTCATTATAAAATCAATAACTGTTGTACAGGGTAAAATAGTTTACAAGGGTTGCAACATACTGTGGACTTCTGAAAACATACTGAGCTCGGTGAAGCCACCCAGGCAGCCAATTAGGAGAAAACATCTATTAGGTAAAAACAGGGCAGTCCCATTGACTGCTATTGATTTTCTTAGCCCTGTGAAAAGACAATCAATTAGATAAAGAAGGCTAATGTTACAGCTGCAATTTAATAACCCCTAAAAAAAGAAGGAGGGCTATTGATTCCTGACATGGAATGTTGAGGCTTATTGAAATATACTGAACTTCACCTGTCTTTTAATCAGGCCTGCAGAGATGAGAGGAAGCCTGCCTTTCTAGACTTGTGGTATAGAATCCCAATTATTAAAGAGCTTTGGTGATGCCAGACCTAAGAGATGCAAATGAAACAGAACTTTAGAAGAAACACAAGCCCAGATTGAATACTAAATCATGGACGCTATTGACAGAAACTGTCTTGGTGAAGGTTGTTTCTTTTTCCATACAGAGCTCACCAGAGTACCACCTGTCATTTTCAAAAGCAAAGTCAGTTTTGCCAACCAGCCGTGAATGACAAATAAAGCTTTATATGAAACACAAGGGCATATTATGTGCTATTGTGAGTTCTGCTAAGTGCTAATTTATCTGGCTTGTTCTCTTCAGCAAACATAGGCACAGACACATGAAATAATCCATCTAATTATGTAGCTATTTGGGAGAAAAACAAAGCAAGGTGTTTTGTGTGTTGCCAAAGGTACATGATACAAGAAAGTTTTCACAAAACCTAACATAGCTCATGAAAATAAATGAAATGCTGTAAGCTGTAACAGTTTTAGAACAAATAAACTTTTGCTAGTTTTGGGTTTGGGGAGTCCCAGCTGCTTTTCATAAATAGATGAGTACTTTCATTCATTTTTTTTATAGTACCTAATTGAAAATGGCTAATAGGCCTTCTTCCTTTCAAGTATAAAATCTGGCCTAAAATGCCTCATATAGATATTTTCTTTATGCTTTTCTTTTCTATTGCATGTATTTGATCCTTTCTCCCTCATTATATATATGCCTTTTTACCAGCAGACAGCTGCTATTCACAATAATTGCTAGGGCAGTCAATTATACTTTAAATAGACCTACTTGAGGACAAATGGTGGTCTAAATTGTACTAAAGGCATACCATACACAAAGGCTATGTCATTTCTACTATCTGAAATATTCTAAATATTCCTGAGCAGCAATACAGTTTATATATCTTACTCTAGCATGTCAAAGGCTTTCTCCAAAATATTTCCAGAATACAAGTGTCCTACTCTGTGAGCCATTACTTAATTACTTAAATTTCTATTTAGAAACAGAAGAATATATTGTGTTAATTCCCCCATGTGAATTCAGATAGTGTAAATTAGCATTGTAAGGAATCTATTTCGTTGATGGTATGTTTTCGTTGCTGTTTAAAGCCATATGAATTCAATATGCATGCATGCTTCTAATCATTAACATGGATGTTTAAAATGTGTTCCTTGAAGGGCACATCTTTCCTTAGGAATTACGCATTTGTAAAAGTAACTTTATTACTTTGGACCAAGAATTAGATTTTAGAATTTAAGATCACAATCAAAAGTGAGTAAATATGTGCTCTATGACAATAATGCTTTTACACATAATAGTAGTGTTAACACTATTAGGGACAGTGTCACAAGTAAGAACACGTTTCTGTTTGTAGCACTGTAACACTGGTATAATAATCAACACATTATTGATTGGCAGACAGACTATGATCCATACATTTGAAGTGTAATGTTTCTAGGTAAAACACAGTAATAATATTTTGATAATCAAAATTTCAGGATACTAAAATGTTTATCTCATTTAAATATGATAAACATATTTTGTTCAGATCTTAGAACACAATACCAAAATGTCTATTTGCTTTCACTTCTTTTTCTGTTGCAAAGTATTGTATGTAGGTCATTTATTCTCAAAGGCATATTTTGTTGTTAAGTGTATAAGAATACATCCTTATTCTCATCTATTCTCATAGGTACCTGGGGTAAAATGTCATGTTTCTTAGGTATCTTGGATTATGTGTTCTGAACTGTGTTTTGACCCTGAAGGTTTAAGATAGCTTTGTTACTGTTGGATTACCATAAGTGAAAGATATATCTAGATAGATAGACATATAGATAGATTGATATAATGATATGTATGTATATATAGCATAAATAAAATCTAGGTTATATAGGATAAGAATCTATCAAAAGGAGAGTATTGAAAGTGCATAGTTAGACATCAGGGAATTGGCTTTGTGACACTACACATCTATTACAGATATCCAAGTAACATTTAGCTGTCCAATATACAATAGAAGAGTCCCTCACTCAAACATCTTCCTTCGTTTTTCTAAGATTTCAAAAATAAAAACTTCACTTTAAAACTAGCCTAGCAACAAGGTCAAGTTATATCTTCAAATACTTAAAAAAATGGTTTATGAATCAGTGAGAGCAAATGAATTAGCTAAAAAGATTTTTAGTAGGGGTTCTTTGAGACATTGATCAAACTCTGGCCCCCCTACTTCATAACCATACAATTCCAAGGAAATTACTTAACCTCCCTACTGGCCCATTCTCCTACACCCCAGTTTTCTTATTTGTGAAATGGGGGAAATTTCTTTCTTAAGATTCTTGTGCAGATTCAATAAATAACAAGCAAAGAATTTAAAGGAATATGATTGAAAAATGTGCTATCATCACTGCTTTTATTATGATGATTATTATATTTATATTATTTTATTATTAGTATACTAAAACATTTTTCCTAAGGGCATTTTGAAAACTATTTTTTAAAATCTCACTTTGAAATCTTCATCTCATTTGAATTAGATTGTGACTTTTCATTAACTTATAGTTTTCTACAAGTGCAATCTGTGAAAAAGGGTTTATAAACTTACTAGAAGTAAAGGGAAAACCACTTAAAACTGAAAGAACTTTAACTTATGGAATCACTTTGTTATTCTTTTATCCAAGTGGCATAAAATAACATATATTTTAAAGCAAAATAAAGGATAAATTTAGGCAAATACCCTTCCCTCAACCCATGTGTGTGTAGGTCTTTGTGTGTGTTTTAGATGTGAAAAGAGTGATTGCAATCTGTTTGCTCTGAGTTGACATACTTTTTGAAATGAAACAGAATTAATAGGATACTGTAAATTTCACCTACTAAAAAACTTCTTGAACTGGAGTTGATGAGATTGTTCTAATTCTAGTTTGATTATAGAATATTTTAGAAATGGAGGCAAATCTCTCGACTTTTATCTACCTCATGGTATGCAAATCACATGACTAATGTAGAAATATGTTTCCATTACAAAAATGGTAAGACCGAGTTCCAGATCAATAGATAATGACCCTTAGAATGGTTACCATAAGAAATTTAAATATGCATGTTCTCTTTGAGAATAGTACTTTCCTCAGCACCTGTTCTTTTGACTTAAAGAGACATTAGCTCAGTCAGGGTTTCTCAACATGGGATGGTTTTTCCTAAAATTTGTATGGAACCAGAAAAGACCCCAAACTGCTAAGGAAATGTTGAAAAAGAAAAAAATATAACGTTGCCTGATTTCAAGCTTTATTACAAAGCAGTGATCACCAAGACAGCATGGTACTGGAACAAAAACAGACACATAGACCAATGGAACAGAGTAGAGAGCCCAGATATGGACCCTCAACTCTATGGTCAACTAATCTTCAGCAAAGCAGGAAAAAATATCCAGTGGAAAAAAGACAGTCTCTTCAATAAATGGTGCTGGGAAAAACTGGACAGCTATGTATAGAAGAATGAAACTTGACCATTCTCTTACACCATACACAGAGATAAACTCAAAATGGATGAAAGACCTCAACATGAGACAGGAATCTATTAAAATCATAGAGGAGAACAAAGGCAGTAACCGCTTCGACATTGGCCACAGCAACTTCTTTCAAGACATGTCTCCAAAGGCAAGGAAACAAAAGCAAAAATGAACTTTTGGGACTTCATCAAGGTCAAAAGCTTCTGCACAGCAAGAGAAACAGTCAACAAAACAAAGATGCAACCCACGGAATGGGAGAAGATATTCGCAAATGACACTACAGACAAGGGGCTGATATCCAAGATCTATAAAGAACTTCTCAAACTCAACACACAAAAAACAAATAATCATATCTAAAAAATGGACAGAAGACATGAACAGACACTTCTCCAGTGAAGACACACAAATGGCTAACAGACACATGAAAAAATGTTCAGCATCACTAGCCATCAGGGAAATTCAAATCAAAACCACATTGAGATACCTCCTTACACCAGTTAGAATGGCCAAAATTAACAGGACAGGAAACAACAAGTGCTGGAGAGGATGTGGAGAAAGGGGAACCCTCTTACAACACTGTTGGTGGGAATGCAAGTTGGTGCAGCCACTTTGGAAAACAGTGTGGAGATTCCTCAAGAAATTAAAAATAGAGCTACCCTATGACCCTGCAATTGCACTACTGGGTATTTACCACAAAGATATAGATGTAGTGAAAAGAAGGGCCATATATACCCCAATGTTGATAGCAGCAATGGCCACAGTTGCCAAACTGTGGAAAGAGCCAAGATGCCCTTCAACAGATGAATGGAAAAGGAAGATATGTCCATATATATAATGGAATATTACACAGTCATCAGAAAGGATGAATACCCAACTTTTGTATCAACATGGACAGGACTGGAGGAGATTATGCAGAGTGAAATAAGTCAAGCAGAAGAAGTCAATTATCATATGGTTTCACTTCCTTGTGGAGCACAAGGAATAATATGGAGGACATTAGGAGAAGGAAAGAAAAAGTGAATTGGGGGAAATTGGAGGGGAGATGAATCATGAGACACTGTGGACACTGAGAAACAAACAGGCTTTTGAAGGGGAGGGAGGTGAGGGATGGGTGAGCCTGGTGGTGGGTTTTAAGGAGGGCACGTATTGCATGGAGCACTGGGTGTGGTGCATAAACAATGAATCTTGAAACACTGAAAAAATAAAATTAAATTTAAAAACAACAGGGGATGATTTTTGGCCACAGGAGATATTTGGCAGCATCTGGAGACATTTTGGTCATCAAAATTAAAGGACAGGGGCTCCTGGAATCTAGCAGTTAGAGGCTAAAAGTCTGTTACATATGTAACAGTGCACATGTCCACAACAAAGAAAAATCCAGCCCAAAATATCATTAGTGCTTCTGTTGAGAAACCCTAGCTTAGATGTATGGGCTTTGCTTTCATTGTCTTAGTCATCATTGGACATGTACATGTGCTGGGCACTAAAGAGATATACTTCAAGTAATTATAGACATTAATTTCTTTATGATTAAGACAATGGAAAGTTAAATATTGTCTTGGGAATGGCATAATTCCTTTTGAGGTTAGAATCTTTCCTCAGGCTGTCCATGGGCTTTGTATGAGAGTCCAGAAGTACAGGTTCCAGGAAATTATTGTGTTAATTTTTTTCCTTATCACCTTAACTGAAGGGTATAAGAAAAGTCAGTGGGCAAGGGAATTTATCAACTCATTGTCTATAATTAGTAAAAGTTTTATTGTAGAAACAGAATTTCCATTAAAATATCTTTACCTTGGTCTTTATAGAATTTCCATCATCTTCAAAATTCAGACTCATGCTATAAGCATTACTTTTTCCTTGATATAACAAATGGGTGCATTGTAGAACAAAGAACTACAAAATTATGTGTATAGAGTTCAAAACCATTTAGCAGATATGGAAAATAAAACACAAGTTTGAAAGAATCCCATTTTCCTCATTTTAAGAATGTTAGACATTCTGTTCTTTTGTTAATTTTATAAGCAATGTGCTTCAAGACCAACAGGCTGATAGGCTAAATGCTGAGTCTCATCAAACTTTATACCAAAGCTCTAAGCATATCATTTCAGTTTCCTTGTGTTCTCACCTCCCTTTATAGTGACATAGGATCTTGATCACTGGTAAAATTTAAGGTGAATAGCCATGTTAGTGCAAGTTCACAAGTTCACTCCTTAATCCCCATCATTTTTAAAAATTTAATTCTGAAAATTAGCATAAGTTACCCTCAAAGTGGTTTTTTTTTAATGCTTTGACTTATGGAATAATATTGGAAATATATATTATATTGTCACTTAAGGAAAGTGACAATATAATTGTCTACTTGCCTGATTCTATATAATTAAAAAAATTAAATGTCATTTCTAAAACTATTTTTGTTGAAAAATATTAAAGTGTCACTAAATTGTACACCCAAAACTAATATTACACTAAACATAACTAACTGAGATCAAAATAAAAGCTTTAAAATAAATAAATTAATTAATTAAAATGATGAGGCCAGGAGAACAAAGTAATTTAAACTCATAGATATGGAGATATCTTTTCAAATACCTCCAGGCAGATTTGGATTTCTTTTTGCTTCATTTTTATTCTTTTCTCTTATATGAAAAACAACACTGACAAATGAAGGAATTTTAGCAGCCCAAGCAACAGTAATAGTGAAATTTCTGATACTAGTACATTTTCTTTTTCTGAAATCATTTCTCTTCAGTTGTTCATTGGTTTATTCTCCGAAAAGATCTTGGGAAAGAACAATAAATTTTAAGGCATGTAGAGTTTCTACCAACGAAGAATATAGAATCTGCTTGGGAATCATCTAGTAAATGCAACAAAAGATCAAACAATCCGGCTAATTTTTTCCTTAATCTGCGCTATTAATTTGTTTATTAGACTTTTTTTCACTACCTTTCTCTTCTTTATGACTCATTTACCAAAAAATTCACATTTATTTTATATAAACTCAAAAAATTTTACACTTTAATAAAACTTAAGCTTGTCCAATAGTACCTTGTTATTAAATCCATTTAATAAGTTAGTCAATTAGCAGTATTTTAGAAAGCTTATCATTGGAGAAATATAAAATTATGAAGCAACTTTTAATGAACTAAGCCATCCATAACTGGTTAAGTAAAAATTCCACTATTCCTTTATCAAACACTTTTTCAAAATAATTCATATTATTTATCATATTTTCCCTTTAAATAATCTCAGAACTCCTTGATTACGTACTAATGTCACTGTTTTGTTACATTTACCTTCTTATCTAGTATTAGAGTTGATTACATTCTTAATTTAATAGGAATGTCTAGACCATAAACTTCTTGATAGAAGATGTGTCTGATTTATTTGTGCTCATGCTCCTAGTACCTAATACATATTTGGCTTTCAATAAATACTTATTGAATTAAAAAAAGAACTTAGTGGATGCATGTATAGCTTATACATCATTCAAACTATAGCTCGCATACTTCTTGAAACTCTACTTTATACAAAAGTGCACCTTGTTATTTTCTGAGATCCTTACTCAGTCTATTTGCTAGTTCCTTTTCTTTGTCTTAACTGTGGATAATCTCCAAAGTTTCTCTGTTCACCCTCCTTGCCCTTCCCCTCTTCCCTTACCTCCTTGCAGATCTAATCTAGTGTTATATCAAGTCTCATGGGTCTCTGAAACTTTTTTTGCCATTCACTTTTACTTTTTTCCTCAAGTATTTATTTAAATTCCAGTTTGTTAACATACAGTGTAATAATAGTTTCAGGTGCACAATAGTTATTCAACACTTCCATGAAACACCCAGTGCTCATCACAAATTCACTCCTTAATCCCCATCATCTATTTAACCCATTCCCCCACCACCATCTCCCCTCTGGTAACCATCAGTTTGTTCTCTATAGTTAAAAGTCTGTTTCTGGGGGCACCTGAGTGGCTCAGTGGGTTAGGCCTCTGCCTTCGGCTCAGGTCATGATCCCAGGGTCCTGGGATAGAGCCCCACATCCAGCTCTCTGCTCAGCAGGGAGCCTGCTTCCCCCCCTCTCTCTGCCTGCCTCTCTGCCTACTTGTGATCTCTCTCTGTCAAATTAATTAATTAACTAATTAATTTTTAAAAAGTTTGTTTCTGATGTGTATCATGTCTTTGTTTTGGACCGTTTAGTCTATTTTCTTACTGATCTGTTGTCCACACTAATGCAATATATTTAAAATGAAAGCATTCAAGCTGAATAACATTTGATCGTACAATTCTATTTTTGTAAAATTATTTTATGACTGTAAGTATAGATATAGTTAAAAATGTGGATAATTGGGCATTCTAACGTATTTTTAATATACTGGAAATAGTAACCAAATTGCTCAAAAACAATGTAAATGAAATGTGTATACTTTGTTACTTTCAGGCAACTGAATGTGGTACAGCTATTAAAAACACGATATCTTAGAAGTCAATTAACTGAATTAAAATTATATCCCAAATATATTATTAAATGTAAAATAAAAAGGATTTAATGAAAAGTTTGTCTGGTATGGCTGTTTTTTGAATAAAGTATGTAAATATTTAACATCACCTTACACATTAATCTCCATTAATGTTGCATACTAGTAAAGGAAATTATGTGTTATTTCACTTTAATTTGATCATTTCTCATTTCTAATTTTTCTTCAAAGTCCATATATATGTATATATCTAGATACATACGAAAACAATGAAAATTTTTAAAATAAATCAAGCTTACAATTACGTTCCCTTCTTGCAGGTGGAAAAACCTTTTTATTGGAGATAACACCTGAATTTTACAGACAGATTCTCAAACCATTTGGAAAATTGAATTTTGCCAAGCTCTCCCCCCAAATTCAGAAAATATATGCTGACTTTTCTCTCTTTTATTTAATTTAGAGTTTTATACACTGACTTGACATTGCATTTAGATCAAATGAGGTTCTTGCCATATACTGTAATAGTACAGTTGATCAATGAACAATGCAAGTATTAGGAGTGGCCACCCCTGAGGAATCAAAAAAATCCATGTATCACTTTTGACTCCCCCAAAACTCAGCTATTAACAGCCTACTGTTGACTGGAAGCCTAACTAATAACAGTCAATTGACACATATTTTGTATGTTATATGTATTATATACTGTATTCTTGAAATAAGGTATGCTAGAGAAAAGAAAATTTATTGGAAAAATCAGAAAGAGAAGAAAATACATTTACAGTACTGTACTGTATTCATATTGAAAAATTCATGTATAAGTGGACCCATGCAGTTCAAACCCATGTTGTTCAAGGATCAACTGCACACACTTTCTTTGAGTACATTGTAGATATTCAAGGTGGGACAGCATTAGAGGCTGAGTAATACATGAAAGGGAGACAAGAAGGTTGGGAACATATATTTTAGGGCAAAGAACTTGTATGTAAAAACCAAAATCATGGAGTAATTATGACAATGGCTAGTAGTTAATTCTAGCTGGAAGGCAGACTTTATAAGGCTATAATGAAAACGAAACAGAAAACTAAATGAAAACACATGCTTACAGAAGCCTCTAAAGACTTTCAAAATCATCCCATACTAATAATTTATAATATTCTCTACAGAGTGTACAAGGATGTTGAATGAAACTGTTCTATTTGTCCTTGAAATTAGGATAAACGGAGCTGAAAGTCGGAGGTATTACAAATGTAGTAATAACTGAGAGAAAATATTTCCAGCTATAGTTTACTAAGAGACAGCAGAACTCATACTTAGCACTATCAGCTACCACTCAAACATTTACTCTCAAGTCCACGTTTAATGCAAACACCATAAAAGAAGAGAACTGAGAGCAACAGGCTTTGTGGGAATGCCTTGTATATGAGGCTTTCATGACCACTAAGTCAAGAAAGAGGCTGGAGAAACATACAAAAAATCATTCAAAGAAGCTGTCTTGACTACAACAACGCACGACTGGATTCTTGTTTCCTAGCTGGGTGTTTTCTGAACTGCTGAATCTACAGTCTCATTAGATGGTTTCATTCTATTCAAATGTGTTGACAGCTTTCACAGATCTTCTTAATTTGGGGGTGTAGAGAGCAAAATGGAGTCTCTCATGTTAAGCAGGAGCCTGTGCCAAGCAATGACACGAACAGTTAAGGTACTGCAGCTGGGAGACATCAAGGGGACCTGCATCAGATGACACCCCAGAACTGATAATGGGCAGAACCAGAGGAGGTCTGTGGGGACTCAAAACTGATTAACCCCTTTAGAAAGGGAAGGATTTTGACAGCAAGCTGTCAGAATCTTCAGATCTGACCCCTCTCTGTCTTGCCACTTAAAAAAGGAAACTACCTCTGGAGGTTCTCCCTGGCTGATGTCTGTAGAGAACCCAGATCGTCCACTGCTTGAACCTCAGAAGCAGTGACGGCCGAGGGAGAGCTGACCCAGACGAGACCAAGGCTTTATCTCAACTGCGTGCCCACAGGCTGACTTCATGTTTGGTTCATTCACTTCCTACAACCTTCTGTTATCTGATTTGTTGTGTGGTTTGTCTTCCGTCCTGCTTTGTGTGCTGTGTAAGAATCCAAGTTTAATCACCTGGTGAAATATCATTGGCTTTGGAATTCTGAACCTGCTATATAATTGTGATTTAGCTTTGCTTTATGATTGAAGAAAGCTGACATTGTGGAAGGACAACTCATGTGTACACCTTCTTAGCGTGCTCATGACAGGGGGCAAAAGTGAACAGAGATGACGGCTTTTGTTATGGGAAATATTTCTGAAGGTAGAGCCGTAAAGAAATAGCCTGGAGCTAGCAAGATAAGACAGGACCAGGCGATATATGTCTAAGTACTTAAAAGTCTACTGATTTAAATGTTAATCACATTTTTAAAATACCATCACAGCAACATCTAGGCTGGTGTTTTATAAAACAATTGAGTACCATAACCTAACCAGATTAACGCATGAATTTAACCATTACAGTCTACCCCTCATTAACTCGGTATCATATAAATCCCCTAAAACCATACTTAAAATGCAAATAAGATCATGATAAGGTCATCCTTCCATCTCACACGATAAAACCATCCTGCATACACCTGAAGATGCACTAACTCCCCAGAAAAAGAGGCAAAATTCTTGGCTGATATACCTCCTTCTCCCTGACAGCTTGTAACTTAAATACTGTGATGTAAAGTTAATAATTAAATACTTAAATGTAACATTATACATCTTATGTTATTTGATAAAGGGATAAAAGGAAAACAAAGATATTTGCTATATACAAACAGGCATGTAAACAAACACTCGGAAAAAAATAAAGAAGTATCTTGCTATTTTCACCCACGTGGATGAAACTAGAGGGTATTATGCTAAGCAAAATAAGTCAATCAGAGAAAGACAACTATCCCATGATCTCACAGATATGAGGAATTTGAGAAACAAGACAGAGGATCATAGGGGAAGGGAGGGAAAAATGAAACAAGATGAAACCAGAGAGGGAGACAAACCATAAGAGACTCTTAATCTCAGGAAACAAACAGGGTTGCTGGAGGGGAAGTGGGGTGAGAGGGATGGGTGGCTGGGTGATGGACACTGGGGAGGGTATGTGCTATGATGAGTGCTGTGAATTGTGTAAGACAGATGTATCACAGACCTATACTCTTGAAACAAATAATACATTTTAAGTTAATAAAAAATAAAATAAAGTAATATTCATCATAGCTATAGTCCTTGTTTCTATAACTGATCACATGGCTGAAGCTGATATTTGTAAGTACCTTCTTGAAATACCTATTCTGTATTACTTTTGTCCTCAGTAAGCACCTCAGCTGGTCATGGGTTTTTACCCGGTGGAATGACCCAAAACTTCATTTGTGAAAGGTCTGGGACCTTGAATTGGGTCATTGTAGTTTTCTAATAACCTTAGTCACAAGGCAACATAGTACTAAAAGACACCCTAAAGGATCTCCTATATGCTAGATACATTCTTCCTTACCTCCCTTTAAGCAGTCTAATTTCTCCTTGGTAATCAAGATCAATCATCCTAGTCAGTACAATAATTCCCTCCTTTGCCTATTTATTCATAACATAAGGAGGCTTGGCTGGTAGTCCAATTTCCAGTTCAATGAAATCATTATTGTGTCTTATATTAGAAGAATATCTCCCCTTGGGACCAAGATCTCTAGATAAGTAGATCATAAGGTCATGAGAACAGTAAGCAAAACTTTTGCTAGTGGATTACTTGGAATGATAATGAGTGTTGTTACTTCTGTTTCTACTTTTTGATTCCTAGACTAATGAATTCTGGCTGAAAGAAACCGTACCATATATTGGATGCTAATTTAGAGCATATGTTGGGCACCATAACCTAACCAAGTTGACATAATTTTACCATCCCAACGAGCAACCATCTACATGCCAGGTCTCTAGCAGAACTACTCAACTCTTCTGTCGTAGTATGGAAGCAGCCATTGACAGTATGTAAGCAAAAGACCATGGCTGTATTCCAATAAAACAATCAGTGGGCCAGCTTTGGCTCATAGACCATAATTTGCCAACTCTTGATCTAAACACCTCAGTTATGAGGCAGAGATTGTCCTTCTGGATAAGAAATTAAGAAGATTAATACAGTCAATAGAAAACATTTTAAAGGTAAAAATACATGCTCAGGCAGAATATAAGGAGTCCTATGTGTGTGAAGACCACACCAAAAAAAAAAAAAAAAAAAGTAGGGCAGTGGGAAGGGGAGAAACAAACACAGGTTGTAATTAAAAAAATGAATAAAAATAAATAACAAATATTTATCACAGGAAACCTGAAGTGGTTTTATCTATCTATCTTGCTTGCTTGAGCTTGTAATTCAAATCTTTGAGCTCATCTTTTCCTTTTTTCTTTTTTTTTGCCACTTTGTCCAGTGATATTAGAAGCAGCCAACCAATCTTATTATACTTACTAGTTTTCCAAAACCAGTTTGAAAGTATGATATACAGTCACCCAGCTCCTTATCACAACATTACTAATGGTCTACTTGCAATAACTGTAGCTACTCATGATGGAACCATTCTATATCTTGACTATAGTGGTACTTACATAAAATGTACACATGTGACAAAAATGCATAAAACTAAACATACATGCACACACACACACACACACACACACACACACACATGACTGCACATAAAAGTAGCGACATATGAATAAAGCCAGGGAATAGTATCAATGTCTGTGTCTTGGATTTGATATTGATATTCTGTGTTATCTCAAAATAAAAATTGTTTAAAGAGTAGAGTACAGAAATGTGGATTTCAACCAAAAGCTTTTCTTAAAAAATACAAATGCAGCTTACAGTACCAACCTTTTGCAAGTCTGGAAGAGATTTTAAAGAGGCAAAAGAAAAGCACTAAAAATTATATATATGGAGATAATTAAAATTAAATCTATACATTTACATGTATAAAAGAATATTATGTATCACATTATGCCAACAGATTTACATTTATCAGACTATGTCTCTCAATGAGTGTAATTTTGAGTGTGATAATTGCTTTTAGGTTTTGCATATGTGTGTGTATGTATAAGACTCTCCTATATATGGGACAGCATTCAACATGTCCGTAATCCATCACTAATATCTACTTTCCCTACCTGGTCCTGGTAAAAGCCAGTAATGTCCTTACATGTATTCAACATCCTCCAAGTGTTGTCCAAGTTGAGAACCATCTATCTAGATTAGCCACTGCTTTTCTAAAAAATTAAACAAAATTCCCTGAAAAAGGCAAAAACTGTATAATCTAAGTTTCTGAACATATTGAAAGAGCAGTTAATAATATACCTCTTTAGGGGCACCTGGGTGGCTCAGTGGGTTAAAGCCTCTGCCTTGGGCTCAGGTCATGATCCCAGGGTCCTGGAATCGAGCCCCGCGTGGGGCTCTCTGCTCAGCAGGGAGCCTGCTTCCCCCCTCTCTCTCTGCCTGCCTCTCTGCCTACTCGTGATCTCTGTCTAATAAATAAAAAAAATCTTAAAAAAAAAAAAAGAATATACCTCTTTAAAAGGCATAGGACAAGAATGTTTTATAGGTGAGATTATTATTCCCCATCCTAGAAAAAAAGAAGGAAATATCTTTTGACTTTTTGACTGGCTACCAATTCAAAAAGGTAATTATAATATTTTAAAAGTAAGGCAAATTATGAATATCAAAGCAAATTTTAAAAATAAAATATTAGCAGCTAATATATATCATGGCATAAAATAATAAAATATAATAACTGAACATAATTTATCTCAGGAATGTAGGAATGGTTCAACTTTCAAAAATGTATCAATGATTTTCAATATCAAAAATTAAATGAGGGGCACCTGGGTGGCTCAGTGGGTTAAGCCTCTGCCTTCGGCTCAGGTCATGATCTCAGGGTCCTGGGATTGAGCCCCACATTGGGCTCTCTGCTCAGCAGGGAGCCTGCTTCCCTCCCTCTCTCTCTGTCTGCCTCTCTGCCTACTTGTGATCTCTCTCTCTCTCTCTCTCTCTCTCTGTTAAATAAATAAATAAAATTTAAAAAGTCATTTTAAAAAAATTAAATGAGATAAAATACATTATTATTTTAATAGATGTTGAAATGTAATTGGAAGAAATACTCCTTACTTTATTTTATAGTTGAAAAAAATTGAATAAAACAAATGGCTAATTTTTAAATTTGTTAACATTTATTAATATAGCATGTTATAAAAGTTTTATATTTCATTATATTAAAATATTCTATAATCATTTCAGAAGTTTAAAACATGAGTTAAAAATAAAAACACTCTGGGGTGCCTGGGTGGCTCAGTTGGTTAAGCAACTACCTTCAGCTCAGGTCATGACTGGAGTTCTGGAATCAAGTCCTGCATCTGGCTGCCTGCTCAGAGGAGAGTCTGTTTCTCCCTTTGACTCCCCCCCCCGCCCATGCACTCTCTCTCTCTCAAATAAATAAATAAAATCTTAAAAAAAAAAAAAAAGAAAAGAAAAACATCCTTTTTATTAATTCTATTAACCTCTCCCCAAATTGTGATGAACATACTGGTAAAATTCATATTTCTCTGTCTCCGTCTCCCTCTCCATATATATATATGGATATATATGGAGAAAAAATATGTATATATATCCAGTTATATATATATACACACATATACATATGTGTGTATATATATATAAAACTTACACAAGTGGACTCAACAAATAAATACGTCATTTTTTAGGAAAAAAAAAACCTTGTCTGGTTTTTAATTTTTTTTTAAGATTTTATTTATTTGACAGAGAGAGATAGCACAGCATGGGTTACTGCAGGCAGAGGGAGAGGGAGAAGCAGGTTCCCTGCAGATCAGGGATACCAATGCAGGGCTCAATCCCAGGACCCTGGAATCAGACCTGAGCCGAAGGCAGTCACTTAACCAACTGAGCAACCCAGGCATCCTGAAAGAGATGATATCAACAACTTTCTTCCTCCTATGTCTACCTCTAAATATATAACTAGAATTGAATAAATTTAAATAATGTGGTTTGTTGATAGGAAGAGTTACCATTACCAAACAATCTATTTTCACCAAATTATCTATAAATTAGGGGTGCCTGGGTGGCTCAGTGGGTTAAGCCTCTGCTTTCAGCTCAGGTCATGATCCCAGGGTCCTGGGATCAAGCCCCACATCAGGCTCTCTGCTCAGCAGGGAGCCTGCTTCCCTTCCTTTCTCTCTGACTGCCTCTCTGCCTACTTGTGATCTCTGTCTGTCAAATAAATAAATAAAATCTTTTAAAAAAATCTATAAATTAGTACAACTGGAATGAAAATCACAACAGGAAATTTTGCTTATAAAATTTTGCTTATAAAATTTTGCTTATAGGGGCGCCTGGGTGGCTCAGTGGGTTAAGCCTCTGCCTTTGGCTCAGGTCATGATCTCAGGGTCCTGGGATCAAGCCCCGCATCAGGCTCTCTGCTCGGCGGGGAGCCTGCTTCCCCCTCGCTGTCTGCCTCTCTGCCTACTTGTGATCTTTTCTCTGTCAAATAAATAAATAAAATCTAAAAAAAAAAAAAAATGTGCTTATAATTCAACAAGCTGTTTGTAGAAGAAATAAAGGGAAAAATTGATGAGGCAATTTTTTAAAAATAAGAACAGTTAACATTTATCAAACTATATTATTAAGTTTCAATTATAAACACATGACATTGGACTGAGAATAGATAAACACAGTAGGGGAACTGTACAATGAATTGTACTAATTAATAATGTGTGTAGCAATAAAACATAAAAAGACACAACCATATGCATTGAAGAGGAAATATTTCTGAGACTTAAAAACTATGAAGTCACATAAAAATTCAAACAGTGTGTAAAAAAAAAACACACAAAGACATATTTATGATTTACATCAAATTCCCCTCAAAGATCATGAAAATCTGTTAGGATGGAACATCATATTGAGTTCGTTAGAAATTTGCCACTAACCAAATGAACTTATTCATATGGAATGCTCTGGTAGCCTGAGCACTCAGGTTTTAGAAAGTTTTGTCCTGGAGGGTTAGGTCAGACAAGGATTACTAAGCAAAATTCTGTCCGGGATGGTCTTGTTCATGGTTGGTAACAAGGATAATTTGAGTGGTTCAACAGGAAAGTGAAGCTGGATATCAAAATTGATATCTGTCTTTCTATAGTTTGTCAGAGTTCTTATATTTTGGCAGCACACAGAGCAAACACAGAAGACACAGGTGTTTATATGAATACATATGCACTGTTCTCCAGAAGATGTATAGTCCTATTTGGTTCATGGAAAGAAAAGCAATCCTAAATAAAAAATCTCAAGCTGGGACAATTTTTAATGCATTTCAAACATGATTACTGATTCCAAGGGAAACAATTTATATATGACCCATTTTCTTTGTCAATGTAATAATGTCTTAGAAATATTTTGCAACAAATGACATCATTCACAGAAATAGTTGACATAAAATAGAATTTTTATCCTACTCACAAAAACACAATGGGAATTGTCTCTTTTTAGTTGCTTATCACTGATTTGAGAAAGAAAGTTTATGCTTATTTAAGAGTGAAATGATTCTCAACCTTTAAATATCTTCTGTTTTATTTTATGTATTTAGGGATTATTGCTGTTATTGTCTAATGGGATTTTTTCCCCTTTAAGTCTCTGAATCTCTTGACCAGGATATCTACAAAACATTGCCTCAATAGCTAACTTTATGACAAACTATAGGACAGTGAACATTACTAAGCTTGCTGAAGCAGGCTGAGAGTGTAAATAAAAACCCACACACAGGTGCTGGAGATCTTTCACCCTCAAGCTTTCCCTTTCACACTCTCTCACTTCCCTCCTTTTATTCACTGCAGCACAGCCTGCTAATGTGAGGAGTGAGTGAACCCAACAGACTGTAAGGAAAACTATGAATGTGAAGAATTTTAATAAAAGCAATGACCGAATTAATCATAAAAGGCAGTTAACTGAAGAATGCAGAGGCAGTGTGGTCTTGGAACTAGAGGGTACAGTAGAAAAGGTTGATACAATCAGCTCTGACCCTGTTATATCACTGGTACATGTAAGAACAAAATCAAAATAAGATTTCAGTGTATATTCCAAGTCAGGGAACCAGAAGTGACAGATTCTTGCACTTTGCACTAATCCTCCATTGCCCACAAAGTAAGGGTTGCAAGAGTATCAAAAAACATACTTTAAAAGCAATGGTCCCAATAAATGCAGAGATATTCCATGTTCATGAATAGGAAAGATCAATATGATATTAGTTCTTCTGAACTTATCTATAGATTCAACCATAATCTCCACCAAAATTCTAGCACCCATCCACAAACTTATTCTAAAGTATGTACGGAAAGACAAAACACCCATAATTCCCAACACAGAATTGAGAGAGGACCAAGGTTGAATAACTAACTCTACCCAACTTCAAGGTTTTCTGTAGATCTATAGTAATTAAGACAGCCTGGTATTGGCAAATGAATAGACAAGTAAGGTTAATGAACAGAAGAGGGAGCCCAGATATGGACTCAAACAAATATAGGCAACTGAACTTTGAAAAATGAACAAAAGCAATCCAAAAAAAAAAAAAAGGACAACTGGACATCCACATGCAAAAAATGAAGCTTGACACAAGTCTTACACGTTTCACAAAAATTAACACAAAATGTATATACACCTAAAGGTGAAATGCAAAACTATAAAGCCCCTAGAAGATAATATAGGAAACACTTAATTTACATACAACATTTGAAATCTGTGAAAGAAAAAATTGGATTATTTTTAGTTGGACTTCATTAAAATCAAAACATATGCTCTTCAAAAGACACTGTTGAATAAAAGAAGATACAAGCTACAGATCAAGGGAAAACTGAAAAATTTGATAATGGATTGATATCCCAAATATACAACTCAACGATGGGAAAACAAACAACCTAATTAAAAATTGGGTAAAAAAATCTGAACATACACTACTGAAGAAGATATATAATAACAAATAAGCATATGAAAAGATGCTCAACAACAGATGTGAGTACTTAATAGTAAATCAAATCAGATACCACTATATCTATTTGAATGGCTAAAATCCTAAACATTGACAATGTCAAATGCTGGTGAAAATGTGAAGTAACAGGAAATTTCCATTTATTGCTGCCGGGAATGCAAAATGGTTCAGATATTTTAGAAGACAATTTGGAAGATTCTTTATGAAAGTAAATATACCCTGATTGTATGGTCCAGAAATCACACTTCTTGGTATTTGCCCAAATGGTTTGAAAATAATGTTCATAGGAGTACCTGCACACAGATGTTCGTACTAACTTTATTATAATCGCCCATACTCAGAAGCTACCAATGTCCTGTATTAGCTAATAAACTGTAGTGAGAATAGAATAGTTTCAGTGCTAAAAAGAGATGAGTCGTCAAACCATAAAAAGACATGGAAGAACCTTAAATTCATATTGCTAAGTCTGAAAAGGCTACACAATGTATGACCCCAACTATATGACATTCTGGAAAAGGGAAAACTATGGACACAGTAAAAAGATGAATAGTTGCTAGGGTCTTGGGGGACTAGGGAAAAGTGAGATGAATAGGAAAGGTACAGGATTTTTAAGAAAATGAAACTGTTCTGCATGATACCATATATAAGCGGATATATGCCATACACTTATCAAAATGCGAAGAATATATAACACAGAAATTGAACTTTAATGTAAATCATGTAGTAGGAGAGAGGTGGAGGGAATATGAGGGAACTCTCTGTACTTCCCACTCAATTTTTCCATAACCTACAACTACTTTAAAAAATAAAGTCTAATATTCAAAAAGAACATTACCTGAAGAGATAGTTAAAAGGGAATCCTTTACTTCTGTTCATGCATCTGGGGAAGGAGAATTTTTCTAGAATCCCCACAACTGATATCCCCTTAATTCCAATTTATAAGATTTGGGTCAAATGCCAAATTCTATGCCTGGAAAGGAGAACGGAAATGCCATGACTGACTTGGACTAAGCAGAATTCTCCCTTGGGATCTGGGAAGAGACCCAGGAACATGTCAGCTTTGTATGTAACTGCCAGTATCTGCCATAAATTTGGATATCTCAGATACAGCTAAACCATTATAGGCTTCTCAGGTACTGGTCAGTTAAGATGATAAAAATAGAAAGGTTACAATGATAAGTGTAAGTAGCATTTTTCTATTTTCTTCTTACTCTTTAGATAATTGTGTAACGTCATTTTAAGAAAAAATATAAAAGACCATTTTTTTAAAATACCATGTAAATTCCCCTAACTCAGTTTGATCAGACAGCAAGAACGTGGACTTGTCTACACTCGCACATGTACATGGGTGCAACGAAAAGGGGATTCATTTAAATAAACAAAGGTATCTATTCAGGAATTTTAGTGTACTTAAATAGTAAAAAGGAACACCATCAGGAAGTTTGTGATTTCATTTATTTTGGCTAAGTCACATGGACATGAAGAATCTGTGTTGGCTGATATTTGGCAGCCTATCTTCCCAGCTTGAATTCTAAGAAATAATTGAAAAATACAAAATAATGGTAGTTCACAATTTTAGTGAAAATAATAAACTAAATTCATTCTTTAGTTCCAGAAGAAGGAAACTAGAGCCTAAAACATATATAAAAAGGAGGTTGTCCATCCTCTCCTGCTTCAGCTGAACTCAGAGTCTAAAACTAGAGGGTTCCTACAGGTTGTTTATATTGGTTGGTGATCGCAGAGACCGGGGCTGGGTGACTGAATAAGTCAATCAACAAAAGGATAAATTCTTGAGTGGTCCCAAGTGTGGCCAACTTGACCCTCTGAGGACCTTTTAAGAAGCCATATAGAATATATCATAGATTTATTCACTAGAGAATAAAGGTTGGAAGGAATTTTACTTTTACCTCCTGCCCCAGTGGTCAAAGGTGCTCTCTAAGTCTTTTTTATCTCCAGGGTGCATATAAATGCCTACCAAGTCCATTCCCATGGGCATCCCACACCACAGCCTCAGTGCAGGGCTAATTCCGAAAATGAGAGGTGCAAAGCTCTTTTGAGACAAGGGGCAGCTATGCAAAGATAATTGCCACAGCAGTGATGGAACTAAGCATAGACTGAGAACAGACTGCAAGAGATATCCATAATAGCCACCAAGAGGATGAATTGTGCAAGTATCATTTTTTTCTATTGCTGTGTAAAAAATTGCAAGTAATGTAATTAATTAAAACAATACTCATTTATTAACTGATAGTTTTGTAGATGAGAAATTCATTTAGGCTTGACTGGGCTCTATGTTTAGGGTCTTACAGTATCAAAATCAAACTACCAGCCTCGCTGGGCTCTTAACCACAGGCTCCGAGAGAAGTCTTATCGTAACATTACAACTGGTTAATGTAAAGCTCGTTCGTGTTGTTGGCAGAATTCAGTTTACTGTGGCTGTAGGACTGAGGTCCACTCTTGGCTGTAGACTGTTCTTACTTCTAGAGGTCACTCTCAGGTCCTTCCCCCATAGTCACCTCTATCTCAGTTTTGTAGAAATCAGTCAATCCCCTCATGCCTCAAATCTTCAGCTTTTACTTTTGTTACCAGCTGAGACTTTCCACCTGCCCAAATAATCTCCATATCTTAATATCTACTGGTTAGTAACCTTAGTTATAGGTGCAAAATCTCTTTTATCTGAAGACAATCACAGGAGTGATATCAGGGGATTAATGTAATGGACACCATCTAAAAATGAGGGGCAGAAGTGTTCAATACTTACACACTCCATAATGAAATTTCTGGGCACCATGATAAAAACAAAAACTAAAAGTTTCTCCAGAGAATAAAATAGATTATTTACCAAGTAATGAGGATCACATTAACTTCAAACTTCTCACAGCATCATTGGCTACTTCAAGACAGTGAAGAGAGGTACATAAATTTAAGAAGAAAAATAATTTTGAATATAGGAATCCACACCCAGTTATATATAAAGATAAAGCTGGTGGTATTGATGTCAAAAATAGAATTGTAAGTACAAAGCCCTAAAAGTGACAGGAGTAACTCATACTAACGTGGCAAACATTGCCTGAGTGCTCAGAAGTCCTGATAATGTTGTATTAACTCTTTCAGTATTCATAACAAAGCTATTGAGGTAAAGATTGTTATTACCTTCTTTCACATTTTCAGATGAAGAAATTAAAGCACAAAGCATTTAACTGACTTGCTCAATCACACAGCTGTTAAGTAGTATAGACTTGATTAGTTTTGATTCAGTTCCAGGTGCCCTGATTCCAGAACAATTATGTGTGTGTGTGTGTGTGTATGTATGCTTTTATGCATCTAGTGAAGCAGTTGCAATATATAAAAAGCAAATCTATAAAACTTCAAGAAGTAGAAAGAAATAACAGAATGTGCATTTTTAAGCAATTAAAAAAATTATGCCTGATCAAGGGACACCTGGGTGGCTCAGTTGGTTAAGGTCATGATCCCAGGGTCCTGGAATCGAGTCCCACATCAGGCTCCTTGCTCAGTAGGGAGCCTGCTTCTCCTTCTGCCTGCCACTCTCCCTACTTGTACTCTCTTTCCCTATCTCCCTCTCTGGTAAATAAATAAATAAAATCTTTAAAAAAAAATTCCTGATCAAATATATAGCAACAAAAAATGTCCTATATAACTGAAGCATTCCGGGAAGTATATTCTGAGAATGTTGACTCTTTCTCATGGGTAAACTGACAGATGACAATGAATTATTATGGGAACTTCTCATCATAACATTATAACTGGTTAATGTAAAGCAATATGGTCAGAAGGAAACCTAGCACAACATGCAGAAACAGAAATATGGTATATTCTCACAAGTCTGAGAATCAAGAACAATTGATTACATGGAGAAATTATACACAAGACACTAATTGGTAAACAAATATGTCAAGTAATAAAATGTTAAGTAGGAAGAGTATGCATAGGAAGCTTACATCTGTAAATGCAGAAAGAGATTTTTAGCTTCTAGAAGCATGGAACAGATTACTGTCCATTCAATCCTCTTATTTTTTTTATCCACCAGAAAAACATCAGAAACAGAAAAGGGCAAACATCACTTGTATGAAAACAAGAAATGTATTAGTAATGGTAAGTAAAATTAAGACAGCCTACAAAAAACAATTATAATAAATAATGAGGGATTTCTTTATAATGCATATATTTTATATAAGTAAATAGTAGCTTGAAGGTAACATGAATTGACTTTATTTTGTGTTATTAATATAGTAATAATAGTGTAATAATATTCTCAAAATTGCATTACTATAAAAGTAGCTTCCAATTCTAGTTCACATACTTGTCTTTGTTTTCCATTTTTAATTCTCTACTGTTCTGTATTTATTTCTGTTTAAACTGGGCATCATTACAATAGCCACCATTTCCTTTTATCTAAACACTTTTTTTTAATTAAATATTTTATTTCTTTATTTGACAGAGATCACAAGTAGGCAGAGAGGCAGGCAGAGAGAGAGGAAGAAGCAGGCTCCCCGCTGAGCAGAGAGCCCGATGTGGGGCTCGATCCCAGGACCCTGAGACCATGACCTGAGCTGAAGGCAGAGGCTTAACTCACTGAGCCACCCAGGCGCCCCTATCTAAACACTTTTAAATTAATAGAGCAATGTTCTTTCACCTATTTGCTATGTAGAATTTCTGTAACATGGTTTTTGGTCATACTTTCTGGTGATAGATGGAGGGTAGAAACCTGGAGACTGCTCAATGCTCAAGATGCACAAGAATTCGTTTGTATTTCTAGTGTCTTTTATAATGTCACCTACACAGGATACTGGTTTCCAAGCTTCTGGTAGGAGAGGTGAAATTTCTTTACCTTTTTTTTTAATAAATATTTTATTTATTTATTTGACAGAGAGAGAGAGATCACAAGTAGGCAGAGAGAGAGGAGGAAGCAGGCTCCCTGCTGAGCAGAGAGCCAGATGCGGGGCTCGATCCCAGGACCCTGAGCCAAAGGCAGAGGCTTAACCTACTGAGCCACCCAGGTGCCCCCGAGAGGGGAAATTTCTGATAGAAAGACCTCTAAATTGAAACTGTACTCCTTGTAACTGGCCATGCAGTATCTTGTGTTGCCTGTGCCGTGAGGTAACATAGCATAAGGAAGCCATGTTTCCTGTTTCCAAAAATCAAACTGGTGTTCATTCTAGAAGGCAGTGGTAGGAACGAGAAGGCCACTAAGTCTGGGTCCCAGAACTGGTAACTCCTTTATAAGGAATTATCCTGAAATGACCAAGAACACAACCTGATCGTGGGCAGGAAGAATAGCTAGAGAACCTCAAGTCGGCCTTTGATGCAGGCTGACTACTGGCAGAAAGGACCTTTTAAGGTCTGTCATTAACTTGGGTTAGTGTCCGAAACAACTGTACAGAAAAGCAGCTCAGTTTCTGATGGATAAGGAATACTCAAGGAGTGAAAAAGTTTGGAAAACATACATGCTTGAACACAAGCTGTTTGTTCACAAAGCCTACTCAGGAGCTATCATCAGACCCCAGAGAGATGGTTTGTCAGGGATCCTATGGTCTGTGCCTTGATAAAATATGGAGAAAAATGTTCTCCATACAAAAGACTAAAAACATGAGGAAGCTATTGAGAGATTGTTCATGTATCTGATAGAAATATAGAATTTGATTTCTTTAGGGAAATTCAGGATTATATAACCTAATTTTAACTGGGAGCAGCAGAATGACAGCATACTCATGGCCGGCTCTGATACAGTAATGCAGAAAAGCCAACTTATATCCTAATTTCAGTCCTTCATGAAAACAGGAGGCAATTTAGAAATAGGATTTCTACAAATAAGATGAAGATTAATATTCTTAAAAAAATAAATCAAGTGATTAAAAGCTTGCAAAAAAATTTGAAGTCCAACCGAGGTTTGGAATGCTTACCAAAATGGGAGAAATTTTCCATTATAATGGATATCATTTTGGCTACAGTTTAGAAACTTAGAGTCTCATTGTTAGTGATTTTTTAAGAGTCTGTAATCAGTTTATTTTTGGTTGTGATCCAAGCGTTATTCAATGTTTTTAAATTACTAAGCAATTGAGACTTAGAAAAATTAATTTTCTGTGTTATTTTTCTTCTAGGTAGAAAATATGGTCTGTGTAATTTATTTCTTTATCATTTATTATTAGTTTTGAAATGTACTTTTAAATAAATATTTGTATTTTATGGATGCTGGGAAAAAAGTTTATTATTTTGCTTACATGGAGTAAATGTATAAATATGCAAATAAGGGAAAGTTTTGATATTTAAACCAATGTGTTTTTCTCCTTCCAATTTGTTTTCATTAGTTCTGTGTTCATCGATTGGGCAATAGCAAAGAGTTATATACTTCTTGGTAGGATGTACAAAGGAAGAAAGTAACAAAATCCCATTTCTGAGTTTTCATGCATCTGATATTAGTTTGCAGAGTAAAAAAAAATCTGGTGGTCTCACAGAGGTGTGACTGATGGGATGGGGCTAAAGACTGCACAGCAAGATGCATGGTTTAGGTAAGTAAAAAAGTCAGTGACTAAAAGCCACAAATTTGCTTTATTTAAGGGATTCTGGCACAGGATCATATTACATCCATCAGGATTTTCAAATTTCTACCACTGAATCCTCTCTAAGCAAACTGAAGCCAAGGATGGATTTTATTAAGATTTGGGGGCAACTTTCATCAAACTTCAGACTTTATCTTTAACAGATAAAGTTAATTCAGATGACTTTCTCATTAATCACAAAACCATATAGCATCTGATGGGACCAGAATCTGGCACTGTCTCCAGAACCAAAACTATGATGCTTTTACTAGCATTTGGAAGCTTCTGTCACTGTTTTAACCCATAGAACCATCCAGTGTTAGCTCTTACCAGTGTCAACAAGATGGATAGCCATTCCCCACTTGATTGCTTAATTTTGCTTTTGTATCAAAGTCTTGTTTTTTTTTTTTTTTTTTAAGATTTTATTTATTTATTTATTTGTCAGAAAGAGAGAGAGAGAAAGCACACAAGCAGGCAGAGAGGCAGGCAGAGGCAGAGAGAGAGAGGCAGGCTCCCTGCTGAGCAAGGAGCCCGACAGGGTTCTGCCTCTGCCTGCCTCTCTGCCGGCTTGTGTGCTTTCTCTCTCTCTTTATTAAATTCCTAGAGAATGGCACAGTTTAGGCATACTAAGGACTAAATAATACCTTATTACAATGCATTCTCATTACTTTTGTATGCAGGAATCTATGACACTGATTTAGTATGAGAGAATGTTTGTTAAAGGATGTTGGAAAATGTTTATTATGTAAAATCATCATCTTTAACCCACAATATATCTGATAAAGTCTACTCAATACCTTAATGCCTCAATGTCGATAATTCTTTGAAGAACCCAGAGGTGTTGAGTTTTACATTTGAGCCAACTGAGTACCAAGCAGAGGTAGCATGTGTGGGAGTTCAGGGTGCTCTCCATGGGGGCAGATGATCTTTAGATTTCTATAGGTCATGATATTGGTGATTCAAGGTAAACCTATATAGGTATCATGAACCTAAATACCCTAAGTCACATCAGGTACAAACAGAGAAATTAATTTTGACTATTTCTGACAAGTGGAAAATGTGGGGTGTGAGGAGGTAGTTAGAGGGGTCAGGAGGGAAGTCTCACTACAAGCATGTGAAACTCAAATGCTAAAATACAAATTTTTAAAAAGCACAGAATAGGTGGTTCAGGGAACTGTGAGTAGCAGGATCCCTACATGTGTACTTTGCTTGGTTAGAGACTAAAAATATGAAGACATAAAGATGCTATCCCTGAGTAGAGCAAAGTGTAATAAGATGTTTAACTAAGCCACAAAATACATTTTTTTAGTTCACCTGAAGCACCTGAAAAGTCACTTTGGAGCTTTTCCCAGTAGTTTCCAATTAGAGTGACTGGTCAGAAATGTTTCAGACCATGGGCTCCAGCTATAGGAGTCTGATGTGGTTTCCTTCCTACAAACAATGCGAGAGGGCAACCACAGAGTGTTGTGGATAGAAAACAAATGACAGTTTCCTCTCATGATCTAATCACACCTACAGTTCTTCCCCGGCTCACTAAACCTAGATTAAATGATCTCTGATAACCAAATGTAATCACTACATAGAGGAGAAAATGAATAGAAGCTCAGCATTTCTGAGCTGCCTCTTTGCTTGCCTCTTTGCTATACACTTTGTTAAGTTTATAACAAAACTTATATAACTTCTGTTATATAAGAAAAACTTGTTATTAAAAACAAACTTTTTGTTATTAAAAACAAAACTTGTTATAACAAGTTTTTGTTATATAAAAGTGATCCATCTGGGGACACGTGGGTGGCTCAGCTGGGTAAGTGGCTCCCTATGGCCCAGGTCATGATCTAGGATCAACTCCCACATCAGACTCCTTGCTTGGTAGGGAGCCTGCTTCTCTTTCTGCCTCTGCCTGCTGCTCTGCCTGCCTGTGTTCACTCTCTGTCTCTCTCTCTGACAAATAAATAAACAAAATCTCAAAAAAAAAAAAAAAAAGTGACCCAACTGAAATTGACTTTTTTTTAAAATTTAAATTCAATTAGTCAACATACTGTACATCATTAGTTTCAGATGTAGTGTTCAATAATTTATCAGTTGCATGTAATACCCGGTGCTCATCACATCACCTGACTTAATGCCCATCACCCAGTTACCCCATCTCCCCACCCACCTCCAGCCAAGTTGACTTTTAAAAAAATTTCCTTTAAAATTATAAGACATGCAACAAATAACATATACCTAATGCACATAAGCGATGCCCTCATTTCATGTGTTATATCATTTACAAAGCTTATGTCATTTCTTCATTTCTAATATGTGTTTGAACCAAATTTGGTAACATTTAAAGAGATAGTCAAAAATATCATTCACTGCAGCCACCATATCATAGGATCCTTTCATTAGCTGACAGTTTTGACAGATATTATTGATTTGGGCTGCAACTGCAGCTAACCAGAAGGGGACAATGTGACAGTTTTATGTAACAAAAGGCACAGTGTCATGTCAACTGAACTAAATGTTGTACAAAGTGACAGCAGGACAAAAAATCCTTTCAGACTTAATTTTCTGCTTCATTTTTTTTTTCTACCATCAATACATAAGCCAGTGCAGTAGGTGACACAAATTAGCAGGAGGGAGCAAAAGGTCTATCCCTGCCTCTGTGGCTATACTTGACTTCTTCCACCACAGAGTGGCAATTATTTTTCAGGTGAATGAACAAGAAGAGCAGCTTATAGTAATCAAACTACCCCTATAGGAGAAAATATATCCCTTATCAAGATGCTTTATATATTTCACCTAGGTGGCTTTTGGGGAAAGATGAAAGAAAAAAGTCCCCATCTGCTAGGTCATGCCTACAAGACACATTCTGTCAAGTCTTAAAAGCAACAGCAGCTTTGCCTGTGGGATACCTATAATTATTATGCGGAACAGCCCAATGCCTGCTGTAGTTCATTGTTCTGCTAACACAAGACCGAATGAGAACAGTGGCTCCAGGCTGTGAGTGGATAAAGTGCAACTTTTCGATTTTGCTCTTCTAAGGATCCTGCATTGTGTGGAGTCCATGAGTGACATCTTTGGCTTTCCTTGGGGCTCAGCAGATTGAATCAGTCATGCTGAGTTAAACAATGTGTGGGGGATATAACCTTAGCAGTGCCTGTCATTTTTTCCTCCTAATTCAATCTACATTTAATCAATGAAAGTAATTTCTTGTTTGTTTAAGTTTTATATCCAATGGATCTTGAGGGTTTTGAAGTAGTACACCATCACCTTGAACTTCTCTGCCTTTTGAACTTCAACTACTACGTCAAAATTGGGATCCACAAAAATGTTAGGCAGAAACAGTACCCTGCTGCTAACCCTTCTGTGATTTCCCTGATTTGTGTTTTTAATGGAGTTTTGAGATGAAGTCATCTAAATGATAAGCTGGAGAAAATATTTTAAAAAGAAAAAAAAAAAAAGTAGGGACAACAGCCAAGAATGGTATAATTTAAATTTCTAGAACACTGATATAGATATGCAAACTTGAAATCATACTTTAGGAGAAAAAATTATTTTGTCAAGTTATCTGTTGTTCATTTTGTGTTAATGATAGCCTAATGATAGTCTAAAATCACTTTTAGGCTATCACCATTATTGTGAATAGCCTACTAGTAACCTACACAAGTTCAAGGTCTTTATTGATTGGTTTTGCTGGTCTTAATCAAAATTTGTCATCCTTTCCACTCATAGTGATTAAATAAGTCTGAGAGAGCTTGACACTGAGTCTCTGACTTTTTGTGAGTTTGCAGAAAAGTGCTGACCTAAACATTTTATTACCTGTCAGTTGTCAGACCAGAAAGCAACTAGAAGATAAAGTTTTAAGGAAATGGATTCACTTGAACATACACAATTAATTAAGTGCCACAATAAAGAAGAGCAGTTACCATGGTATTAAAAATAGAGGAAAAGATTTTAGGAGTTTTGTTTTCTTTCAAGATTATTATTGCTGAGACATCAAATAAGGGGGGGAAAAACTACACAAAAAAATGTAAGAGAAAGTCAAGTATATGGGGGTAATATTATAGTGATATCAGGGACTGGTTTGAAATAGATCTGGAAAGCTTTGGCATTCATGATTTCTTAAGAGAAAGAAAACTTCTGATATTAAGAGAAATTAACCCTCTGATAAAAATGTTGGGTTGATACATTTTCAAAAAATAAACTAGGTTTTATTTTTAAAATAACCTTGGGAAAATCTGGAATATTGGAAGCTTGGACTTAAATCTCAAAAATAATTTCAACATGTGATTTTCTAGTGCTGCTCCACGAATCTAAGGGAAAATAATTTAAGAGGTTTTGGTAATAGTTGGATTCTTAAAAGTTGCATAAAATTTGACTAGACATTTCATCTGTATAGTATCTAAATGAATGAATTTATTTAAGAAGATAATGTTTGTTTGGTTTTTCTTCATTCTTTGGTTCTCTCATTTGGCAGTCATTGACCTCCTACAGGGCACTGAGCATTGTGGATAAATGATAAGACTGTTTCTGACCTTAAGGAGCTCATAGTCTATGAGCTATGAGCTCATAGCTATGAGCTATGAGCTATGAGCATTCAACTATGTTGGATATACTTTATCATTCAAAGAAATAAGTTTCCCCCCTTGTGAAATGCTTTAAGATTTGGGGCTAAATTTTGCCAAAGGCTGCATGAATTTTTTCTAGCACCCAGTCTCACAGGGCAAGCTCCATGTACAAAGACCTACTATCTGAAACCCAACCTCATTTGCTGCATTTTGAGCCTCCTCACATGATAAAAGTCTATAAGACTAGAGTGAAGTGTAAGCAGAGACACGATGTATTCAAAATCAAAGTAACAGAAGTCCAGGGCCATATATGAAGTCCAAAGGAAAAGTCAGTGGGATGGTTCAGAAGTATACTACAGCAAGGTAGCTATACCACGCTATGAAGATGGGCATTCTAAAATTGGAGGTAACGGTCTGTGAGGCAGGGGGAGTGTATGGAAATGGATCTGAGGATAATTGTGGCAACCATGCGTTATTTACAATATGCTTTTTTGTGCCTGTCAGGAAAAGGTAAATATCAAAAGCCATCCCACTGGTGGAGGATTTAGCACCTACCTCACCGGCTAATTCCTTTCTTGCCCCTCGATTTTCTTCTATGTTAAAATCCTGACTTTTCCCGGAAAGTCTCTCCATTCTTGGTTGTGAACCCTTTTGCAGATTCAGTCATGTCCAAGTTTAAGAGATAAATGTTTCATCCCATTTTTTAGAACTGATAATGAACTGAGAAGATTCGTGGTTCTGTCTTAGCTCAGCTCTCTCATGTCAGACTGGGCACTTAGTCAATTAACATTGTCAAGCTTTTTGTTACTTTTCAGTCAATTAAATACTTGCAGGCTTTTCTTTATAAATGTGTGTGCATGTGGATGTCTATGTATGTGAACGTGTGTGCCCCCTTTGTTCAATATTAAAGGTGACAACATCATGAATGAGTGAGCCGTTAACAACCAATAGACTAAAACTTATACATTGTTATTTAATCCAAAGTAATAAAATGAATCAAAATTGGGTTTATACATCTCAAGTATAAAGGTATGTCATTTTGAAAAAAGATATCACTTACAGGTTCAAAACAATTCTTTCAGTAATGACTATTCTATTATCCAGAAGTTCAAATTAATTTAGAAAAAAATCTAGGTAACTGATTCTGATTATATTTGATTTTGGGCTCTTCACTTTTTTAAAACTATCTGGGAAGCATAGTTTGTTCGGATAGGTTGAGCTCTTCTGGAGGCAGAGATGAAAGATGCAGTAGCATAGATTACCAATCAGTTCACTCAGATGGATCATGAGCAAGCTAGAGCCTTAAGTTTTTAAGAAGTCAGTAATACATCTCAACAGGATGTATTACTGACTTCTCTGAGTGGATATAATTGTAAAGTGAACGCCTTCTGTGACCTTGGTACCTGAACCAATCAGCATTGTCATTTTCACCTATCCAAAGCACTTTGGTGTTGAAATAAGAATGGGTTCATGAAATAGAGTTGGTTATTGACCCCAGGTGGGTGGCTTCTCTTATTTTCAGACCGATTGTTGGTTGGCCCTAGTTTCTTCCATATTCCAACTAGCAACAGGGAGTTTCAAGATTAATCAGAAAGTACTCCATGAGAATCAAAATCTGAGGACTATATTCATTAGTAAAGAAAATAATAGATAAAAAATCTGTTAGATAAAAGTAAATTAATTTTTACCATTAGTAACAGATTGAGCTTCTAGGTAGTCCTCCTCAAAGATAGTAAAGTAGGGTAGGAGTGAGAAATTTATATGATAATTTGAAGCATCTTCTTGCTATATACTCATTCATTTATTCAGTACTTCATTGATCACCTACTGGTTGCTAGGCACTCTACTTATTGACAGAAATGCAATCATAAATAGGAATAATTCCTGCCCTTAATAAAAAAAATAACAAAAAAATCTCAAATTATTAAAATAATGATATTGGTGGTATCCTTAAAAATACAATGGATTCTTTTTACCTTCAGAATATGAATTTTGGCATCTATACAATGTAAATATTTAAAATAAAACAGCTGAAAAGAATTAGAAAATAGCTCTAAATCCCAACACTATTAGGGTTTGGGTGAGCATTATACCACACATCTGTATCCACAGTTATATATATCTTTATCAAGATACATTTGGGGCTGGGTGGCTCAGTCAGTTAAGAGGCTGCCTTTGGCTCAGGTCATGATCCCAGGGTCCTGGGATCGAGCCCCACTTTGGGCTTCCTGCTCAGTGGGCAACCTGCTTCTCCCTCTCCACCACTTGTGCTCTCTTGTGCTTTCTCTCTCTCCCTCTCTCAAATAAATAAATAAAATCATAAAAAAAATAAAAGGACTTATTAAAAAAGATACATTTAGAAATATAAAAGTAACTTCTTGGTAAATCATAAATATGCAGAAATAAAGAGCATACTTCTAAGTAACTAATGGATCCAAAAATATATCATTAAGGGAGTTAGAGAATTCCATGTGATGAATGAAAATGAAAACAGAATGTACCAAAACTTACGGGATGCAGTTCAAGCAGTACTCAGAGGAGTTTATATTTGCAAATGACCTACATTAAAAAAAAAAGATCTCAATTAGTAACATAAACTTCCACCTTAAGGAGCTAGATAAAGAACACCAAATAAGCCAAGGCAAGCATAAAGAAGAACCAAAAGGTTTGAGTGGCACTAAGTGAACTAGGCGATAGAAAGGTAATAGAGAAAAATCAAAGAAACCCAAAGATGGTTCTTCGAAAATATCAACATAAGTGAAAACCTTGTAGCTGGATTGATCAAGAAAAAAGAGAAAAGGCTAAAATCACTCAAATCAGAAGTGAAGGAGGAACCATCGTTATTGACAGTACATAAATAAAAGGACTATTAGAGAACACTTTGAACAGCTGCTTGCCAACAAATTAATTAAATAACTTAGATGAAATGGGAAAAAAATCTAGATAGACACATACCACTGCAGTTCACTAAAATTAAAAAAAAAAAGAAAAAGAAAAAGAAAATATGAAAAGACCTATAACCAGAGAGAGAGAGAGAGGGAGAGGAGTATTGAATTGGTAATTTAAAACTTGGCAGTAGAAAAGCCGAGACCCACATGCCTTCATTGATATATTCAAAAAATGTTTAAAGAATAAATAATTCCAATCCAACCATTCTCAAATCTATCCAAACAATAGTAGAGGAGGGAATACTTCCAAACTCATTCTATGAGGCCAACGTCACCTTGATTCTGTAATCAGGCAAAGATACCACAAGAAAACTTCAGATTGATGCCTCTTAGGAATATATATCTAAAAATCCTCAACAAGATATTAATAAACCTAAATAATCAACATGTAAAAAGGAGTCCACACTGTGACCAAATAATCTATGCCAAGAATTGCCAAGTAGTGAAGATATGAAAGATGGAATTTTTTCCCTTCTGGTTAATTCACAAAGCACGTGAATGGAGATTGTGTATGCACAGTTGGACTACAACTCTATGAAGTTTTCTAGAATTTAATACTCCTTTAAAATCCCATAAGTCCTAGAATGAAAGACCATTTAACTGGAGTCCTTATCACCTATATGTGATTTAGAAATGCATATCTTTATTTTCCTGTATGGTTTGTG
Source organism: Martes martes (assembly GCF_963455335.1). Lineage (NCBI taxonomy): Eukaryota > Metazoa > Chordata > Mammalia > Carnivora > Mustelidae > Martes > Martes martes. Next base: position 128,503,458 of record NC_137892.1, on the reverse strand, counting down.
GTTATTATGTAATCTGCTAGTTGAGACAGGAGCAAATTACTGGATTTGTATTATTTAAAAATATATTACCTTAGAGGAAACAGTTACATTTCTTCAGGTATCATGTATGTTGTTGGTAAGACATCATAATATAAAAAATGGTATACAGTATATACATAGTATACACATGTTCCAAATTCCTTCTTCCAGATTTGGAGTGACAAAGTAAGCACATATATTACTAAGAAAATTGTTCCTCTAAGAAAGATACTGTGTGAACCTAGTCCAGTCAAATGAAAATTGCTGCACTCTCAGTTCTTTTTAGTAATATTTGGACCCCCCCCCCGCCCAGTTGAGGAAATAGAATTTTAGGAACCAAGATGTTAATAACAGAAGCATCAAAAGGTCTTTTTCACTTAACAGATTGGAAACATTTCAATCAGCTAAAACCTTTAGATGTCAAAAATTAAATCAAAATATGAAAGAGGGTATATGCTTTATATTGAATGATAGTGTAAAACCTATCCCACAAAGCTTTCTATTTTAAACTTGACCTAAGAGGGACTCAGGTTTCCAATGTTGAGATTCAAAGTAGAGAATTTAATTTTGAAGTTGTGAACAATTCTTAGTGATTAAAGCTGGAATTGTTGGAAGAAGCAAAATCTTTGTGAAACTCTGCTGTTTGCCCCTAAAATAAAGAGAAATGTTTTGTTTTCACAAATGTATATCCCAAATTTTCAGCTCAATTCAATTTCTGTAATGAATAATAATCAGGAGACTTTTTCTAGTGAGTTCTTGAAGGGTGCAGTTTATTTCACAGTGTTGGTTTTCAATAACAAGTATCCATTGCTTCTCCTTAATTAAATATTTAGTGCTCTCAGTCAGACTATGAAATCTCATAACTGAATTTTGTATCATGTATCAACAGAATGAAGCCTCAAGAGCTTATTTTTTACCTTCTGTTTCTACATGTCTTTCTAAAATTATGCTCAGCTGTTACAAAAACTAGGTATGAACATGTCATGGGGGGATTCCTAGTAAAAGATATTTAGATTTAACCCCCAAATTATGCTCAAAAGTTCTATATGAAGGCTGTAGAAAAATTTATATTTAATTTATCATGCCCTTCCCATTTCTCCTTTTGCCCACTTCAACTGCTCTCCACACTGCAGCTATATTGTTTTGTCTAACAGACCAGCCCAATTTTATCACTTTGCTGCTGACAAGCTTGCGTATTTCCACATTAAGCCATAAACTCCTTGTCAGGGTGTGCTGGGCTCCTCAAGATCTTTTTCTTCTCCTTTTTATTCTCCCCCTTTAGAGCTAAGCTCCAGCCATGATGAACTACTTACACTTTCTTAAAACTATGTATAACTGTTCTATTCCAGGATTTTCTTTTTCGCTTTCTCTCTCTCTCTTTTTTTTTAAGATTTTATTTATTTACTTATTTGTGAGAAAGAGAGAGAGAGAGAGCACAAGCAGGGGGAGGAGCAGAAGGAGAGGAAGAAGCTTCCAAGGAGCAGGAAGCCTGATGAGGGACTCGATCCTAGGACCCTGGGATCATGACCTGAACCCAAGGCAGATGCTTAACTGAATGAGCCACCCAGGTGCCCCATTCCAGGATTTTCTGCAGCTGATAAATACTTCCTGCAATAACTTTCATCCTCCTCTTGAACTAATTCCTATTTGTCACCCCCATTTAAAAAGCCTCCTCTTACCCCTTCATTTAGCTTGGCATCTCTTAAGTAGCACTCATTCTTTGTCCTGTTTTTACCGAGTGCCTGCTATGTGCAAGGTACTGTCCTAAGTGCTGGGGGCTCAGCAGTGAACAATACAACACCCTTGCCCTTACAATTCTTGCATTCTGGAATAAAGTCTGACTATACCCTTAATATGATACTTATCCCTATCATATTCTAATTGCCCTGGTTCTAATTGCCCATATTATAATGTCCCCCCAGTAGATAATAAACTACTTGAAAATACAGGCTGTGTCTCATTTGTCATATTTTCTTACAGCATTAATCTCAGTAACTAACACAGTGACATTCATTAAATGTCATAAATGAACCAATGAATATCTCAAGGCTTCCCCACCCACACAATGAGATAACAGTCTTATGCAAAATTAGAAATACAAATGTCTAGTGATAAGAAGGATAGGGCATTTTGAAGCAGTTAATCTTATCAGTGTAGAACTTTGTCAGAAAGTTATTCTGAAGTTAAAGCTACTATACCTCAAATCTGTCTTGGTATATACTAATAGCAGTAGTAGTGAAAACTAACAATATAATTAAAAATTATTAGACATTTACCATAGGTAAGCAACAAATTTTGTTTTCTGGGTTTTTTGTTTGTTTGTTTGTTTGTTTTGTTTTGTTTTTAAGATTTATCCATTTATTTTAGGGAGAGAGAGAGCAAGAGGGTGAGCCTGAGCAGGGGGAGGGGCTGAGGGAGAGGAAGAGAGAGAGAGAAACGGAAGCTTGTGGAGTGTGGAGCCGGCCGCAGGGCTTGATCTCATGACCCTGAGATTAGGACCTGAGCTGAAATCAAGAGTCTGAGGCTTAAATGACTGAACCACCCTGGCGCCTCAGGTAAGAGACAAATGTTTAAGATGCATGATTCAGTTGATTACTGTGAGAACCCTAAGGCTTAGACGGTGATCTCCATTTTTTATATAGATGGTAAAGCTGGGCCAGTAGAAATCAAGTGACTTGCTTAAGTTATACGTTAAGTAAGTGTTAGAGCTGGCCAGCAAGCCTGACAGGGATGGCAGCCCCAGTAACTAATCTGATCAGATACTAGAGTTGGAGACTCACAGTGAGTGATAAAATGTTTTGCGACTTGCCAGCTGTGTGAGTGAACCAACTTCATGCTTAATTTCTCCATCTACACATGGGTGTGGCATGGAAATTAAATGATACAACCAACTGAAAACACCTGGCAGAGTACTTCCCAAATAGTAAAATCCTCTATGTATTGCAATGTTGTGGATTATTAAACATACGAGTAATAGTTCCCACCACAAAGTATCAGCTATATTTCTCCTAGCATGAGACATATGAATGTAATTGTTTAAAAATATATACTAAACTCTTAATAGTGAATTTCTTGAAAGAAACAAGCTTGTTTTGTCACTGTTTACTGCTTTTATCATCTTCCACCAGCCTCTCACAGTGGCTTGTGCAAAGTAGCTGTAATTAAGTGCTTCTTGGAAGGGAGAAGTGAAACAAGTACAGATAGTTATTCAAACTAAGAATTCATCTAAGTCTACTATCAATGTACCTTAATTATTTACATAAATCGTGGAAAGAAGGGAAGTAGTAAAACTTACAGGAAATAACAACTCTTGCTAAATGATAATTATTTGTGCTCCTGTTCTAGTGCCGGTAAACTGGCAATGTATTCTGAAACAAATTATATCAATGCATGCCATGAAATATATCAAATGTAACATGACTAAAAGTCCACATCCTTTGAGCAGCTGCCTTTGGGAGTAGGTTAGTTAATAGTGTTATCTGTTGCACTTTTGGGGACAATTGTGTCACTGCCCAAAGGGTTATTTATTTTTATTCTTACCAAAACCGAGAGATGTAATTTCCAATAAAAAGTGTAGAGATCTAATTTTCATACTTTGTCACAAAGTAGGACATATATACAGTGAGTGCTCAAAGTGGACAGAACTAAAAGTTATCCCCAGGTTAACAAAGTAAGCAGCCAGCACATTAGAAATATTGGTGGAGGCAAACAGTGTCCATCGCAAGACTGGCTATTTATGTAAAGAATTTTTAAACAATTTAATACAGAGTGTGAAGTCTCTAATATTAGGAAGTTTCTATCCAAATACAAAGTATCATGAGACCAGGTTATCTTTACAGAAATAAATCAGGATCTCTTCAGTTTCTGTACATTCCCATTTCCTAGGGACTCTTGCCTCCTCACAATTTCTCTGAAAAGGAATTTTAAAATCAGTACTTCTATTTGTATTTGGGTTTCTCATTGTAGATCATGCTCTATAACCAAAATTTTCATCCAGATTCAAGAAACCTCTCTCCAAAATGCTGTAGGTACATATTTGGGACAGGCAAACCCAATTCCATCACTGTCAATCTTCTAATGTACAGTTACTGTACTTTGCAGGAAGGATACAGGCAGCATTAATGTTATAGAGAAGAAGGAAGTAGATAGTAAAAAGTAGGAAATGCAGGGTCGCCTGGATGGCTCAGTCAGTTAAGCCTCTGCCTTCTGCTCAGGTCATGATCCCAGAGTCTCAGGATGGAGCCCTGCATCAGACTGTCTGCTCAGCGGGAAATGTGCTTCTCCCTCTGCCCCTCACCCCACTCTTGTGTGCATGCTCTCTCTCTCTCTCTCAAATAAATAAATAAAATCTTTAAAAAAATAAAGAAAATAATAAAAAGTAGGAAATGCAAATAAAGTAAGTGTCAAGAATGCTGAACTTGGTAGAAAATGATTGAGGTAAACAGGTAAAAAGTGGGTTCAGTTGTGTGAGAATGAGAGCTGTATATAGCAGATAAATACTTAAATATTTGTGTTGAGAAAAGAAGTGGAGTTACAAATAGACTGTGTGAAAGAGGATTCAGCCTAATAGGGAGAAACATTTTTGATGGTTATGGTTAGGAAATGCCCCAAATAATAAAAAATATGCATGGATTTGGCAGGATGACAATATTTCTAGAATTAGGGAGAATGAGGAGATTTGGAATAAATTTTAGTTCTGCTTTGCCATATTGAAATGGTGTTAGAACCATGAAATTTAAGGTGTTTATATATCTAGAAAAGTCTTAGATTAAGAAAAAAAATAATATCAAACTGACAGACCTCTTAATGATGATATGAGTCAGTCAAGGTAATATCAAGAATATTAATAATATTAGTAATAATGCTGGTAACATTCTAGTAAATTGAGAAGGAACTAGTTGAAAACAATTGGGGGCTTCCGGTAAGTCATTCAGAGGTAGTATAGATCTCCTAGGTCTTCTGACAATTAAGTACACATCTTTAAAAAAATCAAAAGATATAAATAGTAGTGGCAGAGAGGTAAGAGGAGGAACAAATGTGATCACACATGCATAAAGAACAAAATTGGTAAAATTATTTGAAAGAAAATTTTTAAAAAATCATTTGAAAATATTCAAACAGATAAAGAATACTAGACTGTAAACAATAACAGGTAGATTTGAAAACATAAACAAATGAGTAAATTTCATAACACAAACATACAGAAATTTCTGAAATGAAAAGGGCTGACAGCCCTAAAATTTAACAACTCGAAGATCTGGTCAAGGAGAGAGAATTAGTGAACTGCAAAATACTTCTCAACACATCAACATATGAAGAGCATGAATTCTAAAAGCAGAAAATAGAAAGAATGGAACAGAATTAATAATGTTTTGGAGAAACATATCATGTCCAGAATGGCAAAATAAAACACATTTGGAGTTAAGTCTCTGGACAGAGAAATGATAAAAACTTAAAGCAAAATGCAAATTTTTTTTTTTTTTTTTTTTTTTGAGAGAGAATGAGAGAGCAGGGGGAGGAGCAGAGGGAGAGGGAGAGGGAAAGACAGTCCTCCCGAGGACTCCCAGCTAAGCTCAGAGCCCGATGTAGGCCTTGATCCCAGGACTCCAAGACCATAACCTGATCCGAAATCAAGAGTCAGACCCTTAACAGACTGAGCAACCCAGGTGCCCCCAAATATGAAACTGTTAGTAATTTTAATTATATAATTAATAATTTAAATAATATAAATATATTATTTACCAAAGAATAATAATCAGATTGATAGCAGACTTCTTATTAGCTATGATATCAGAGGTAATTATATAATATCTTTCAAATACAGCAGAAAAATAACCTTAAAACTAAGCTTAGAAACCCAGTAACAGTATCATTCAATGGTGAGAGTAAAATAAATACATTTCAAACACGCAAAGACTGAAAGTCTGCTACTTCATGGCAAAGGATCCATTTCGGCCAAAATGAAATTAAAGCCCAAATGTAGGAGTAGGAAGAGTTGAAACAAATAATGGAGATTAAACAGTTGGCAAATACATTGGTAAATCCAAAGACATATTTGTTGAAATGTATGGCTATGTTAGAATGACAGAGAAATTGAAAACAAGGTTGAAATAAAATAGTTGAAAGAAAAGGAAAAGGTGGGAGAAGAAAGGGTGTGTTTGGTGTTTAAGGCCTTCTACAATATTGATAGCATTTAAGTAAAAAAAGAAAAAGTGAGTAAAAGGAGAAACCAGTGAAAGTATAGATATTATTGGAATGTGTCAACATGCTTGAACACAGAAAGTAGGATCAGGTAGAGACCATTCCCTAGTAGGTTTCTGAATACTGTGCCCTATTATGAGAAGGTTTATGGTATTTAAATGAGAATAATCATAGTTTGAGTAATATCTCCAATCAACTTGTGTACAAGGTTGTTCTCTTAGTAGACAGAGCTCATGCCCTTATTCAAGTGCGGCACTTGTCTTATGATAGAAATATGAGAACAGGTAAGAATGGGCTCCAGAAAGTGGAAATGCTTGGTTATTTTGTAAACATAATAACCAGTTATTTCTTGTAAGCCACAGACACACCCTTACTTCACTTAACAAAAAATGCACTTTTTAAATTGATGACTTAGAACTTGCATAAAACAGAAAGCAAACTTATTATGGTAAATGCCTATAATTAGTCCACAAAGACAACATTTGCTGTCTAAAATAGGACTGAATACAGAAGCCCACGTATTTTCCCGAGGCAAAATTCCCCATTTTCACAATGAATTTTAACTTGAAAGAAAATAGTTCCTTTTGTGTGCAATTGCTTTTTCCTTTGTGGCAAATCCCTTCACCAGGTCTGATTGTTAGAAATGATACATGAAACACTCAGTACTACAACACCTTGAAAATAAGCATTCTTTATTGGGATTTAAAAGATGGAAAGGTAACACTTTGCCAGTGTTGAGAGTTCTGATTATAATCAAAATGAACAATAGATATTTAAGACATGGACCTAGGATTTTCATATATAAAAGGCTACATTAAATAAAATGTATGCCTGGATTACAGTTTCTCTAAACAGTGGGAAATGCTTTCAAGGTATAAGTTAATACAATGCACTTGTGCGGTGTGGTGACCATTTACCATGCTCCGGCTGAACAATGCCTGACTAACATGGCAGCCTTTCCTAGTCTGTCTGTCTGTCTGTCTCTCTAATGAAAGGCACCACTAGCCAAAATCAGGCATCCCACCATTTCTCCTTTCCTTATTTTGAATCCTTTACTAAATCACTGGACACTTTATAATCCCATTCATTCAGATTCTTCTCATGGACTGATTCAGATTCTGTTTAACCCAGTTTGGATTTTGCACACTCTTCATTAATTCAAGAAATAGTTATTGGGGACTGTCTTAGTTCAAACTGCTGTAACAAAATACCATAAACTAAGTGGCTAATACAGTTCACTTCTTATGATTCCGGAGGTCGGAAATCTGAGATCAGGGAGCCAGCATGGTCAAGTTCTGATGAGAGCCCTCTTCCAGGTTGCAGACTGTCAGCTTCTGCAGGGAGCAGAGAGGAAGCGAGCAGCTCCCTCCTGACTCTTAGAAAGGCGCTAATCCCATTCACAGGGGTTTCACCCTCAGGACCTCATCTATTTCTAATTACCTCCCCAAAGGCTGTGCCTCCTAATACCTTAATCCTGGGAGATGGGGTTTCAACATATCATTTTTGAGGGAACCCAGACATTCAGCCCATAACCGGGACATTTATTGTTCTAGATATAGGAGACACAGTATTGAGCAGAATAGACAAAGATCCACGCCTTCATGGAACTCTGTCATGGGACATACACACAATAAATAAGAATTGTTGGTAAATATGTATAGTTCAGACAGTTACAAGTGATAAGAAGGAAAAGAAAGTACGGAAGAGAATGAGAGATTGTGGTATGCAGCTTTATTTTCATAGAGGACAGGGAGATGGCTTTACTGGGAGTTTGATATTTGGCTAAATTATCTGACAAAGTTCAGGGGCGAGCTGTGAGAGCTGGAGGGAGAGCGTTCTGGGCACAGAGAAAAGTACATGCCAATACCCTTGTAGCTCTTATGTTTAAATAAATTCTGAGACTTTCCATATCTCAAGAATAGCATGTAAATACATTTTATACAATATTCTAAAGGTCCTTCAAGATGCGGTTCCTAGACCCAGCGTCTCTTCCCCCTGAGTATGCCCTATGCCCTAGTTCTTGGAAAGTGCCAGACACTTGATCACCTCAATGATAACTGCCCCGGTTATTTCATCTTTTCATTTTTTACCTACTTCTGTGTCTGACTAGTTTTCATTTTTTTAGGACCAAGTTTAAATGCCATCTTTTTAAAGAAGACTTCTTAAAACATCCTGTTATTGGGGATATGCAAATATTCACCACTGCCTAACCTCCCTAGAGAAGCTTCCTGATTCTTTCCTAATACAATCTATGTGTCTTTTCTTTTTTTCTTTTTTCACTTTTTTATTCATCATTTTACCATCTTCCTCCATCCTTATAATGAAATAGGAAGGCAGAGATCTCCTGCTTTGGTTTTCCTCCTTCTGGAATGGCGTTTTCCTACGTCATCCCATATTTGTGCTTGTTATCACGCAGTTCTCAGATCTAATGCCATCTCCTCAAAGATGAGCCTTCCCCAAAGCAGCTTTCTTCAATTAGCTGTTTCAGAAATAAAATGCCTTAAGAGACAGGCCTGTAACCTGAGTGTGAAGTGGCCTAGAGTAGACAATAAGGACAATGCAGAGAGGTAGGAAAACCTTTTTTACTGAAGGGGAAAAAAATATGTGTATGTCACATAGTTAATACCGTAATGTATATAAATCTACTAAATTCGTTAATGAGCAAATATTTCAGAGCAAAATCTGGCAAATCACTGGGCTGTGAAATTCAAAGAAAATTCAGAATTACAATATAAAAAGACACTAATTTTTTTTAAAGAAAAAACAAATTTGAAACACAATGTGTGGGGAGGAATTTGTGTTTTGCTTTACCATTATATCTCTAGTCATAATATAAAATCTGACACCTGGCACTGCATGTGTGTTTGTGTGTAATTAGCTATCATTTGTTTCTAAGAGATTCCAGAATATGATATAGATATTGAGTGTTGTGAGTATGTGGAGAAACAGACACTATTTTTAGGACTGGCAATTTGGGAATATCAAAATTGTGTGTGCCCTTAATCCAGCTTTTTTAACTTTAAGAATTTATCTTACAACATACCAATTGTATGTAACAGAGTGTTCATTTAAGCTCATTTTGTAACAGCAAATAATTTTAAAAAGTAAATTCATATCAACTGAGAAATGGTTGATGGGATTCTTCTGGGAATCCCAATATAATTTTCATATTTTCCCCAAAGAGGAAGTTGTCATATTTTTTTTCCATTTGAGCATCTCTGGGGTGAAAGTTTCTTGTTCAGTCTTGTTTCCTTACTAATCTTTTGATCTGTAAATTTTCTGCATACTTCGTAATAAGCTGATCCCTCTTTAATTTTTTTTTTCCATTACATTCAATTGGTTTTGGTTATTTCAAGGTCTAGTAAGAATTATGATGATTCAGTCATAGTCAACAGATATTTATGGAATGCCCTCTATGTGGAAGGTGTTAGACTGAACAGTGATTCATACTATCTTGATAGAATATTTATATTTCCTCTTTTATGTACTCTAAGTGGTAAATAAATCTGAGTATTTTTATGAGGACAGTGAAATGTTTATAGTTTCGTGAAATTAAAGCTATAAGAAGACCAGGGAGAAATTTACTCCCTTTTAGCAATGCTAGGCATTCTAGAAAACAAAACACTAAAATTGGTGAATTTCTAGTAGCCTATTTCATCAAATATTATCAAATCATTTGGCCCCATTGGAGTATCTAAAACAACCTTCTATAATACTTTTCATTATTTACCATTATCGGCAATTCTCAACCAGGATGACTTTGCCCCCCAAGGGGCATTTGGAAAAAGTCTGGAGACAATTTTTGATTATCATGACTGGAGTGTTGGGTAGGATACTCCTGGTTTCTAGTGGAGAGAAGGCCACAGATACCATTAAATATCCTGCAAGGCATACAACAACAAAAGACATATGGATTCCCGAACATCGATAGTGCCAACGTTGGAAACCTTGACTTGCATGGTTAATATGAATAGAATGTCTTCTATGACTCTTCAAATAACCTAAGGAAGAAAAAATGGATATGCTGCACTGGATATTTTCTTACAGAATTAGACCAAGGAAGATAGAATCATTATGTTATACATTTAATATAAAGTGTATAATATTCATTTAGTTTTTCCTTTGATTGGTAACAGTTCGATTAAATTACAATTGCAATCAGTTAAAACCATTAAGTGCAAACCTGGCTGGCTTCTCAAGTATCTAAGGATACACAGCTGGAATGAAAACAGATGGAAGGTGTAAATGAGAAGATTCAATTAACATTTTTCCTTCTAGTACATGTTTCACAAAGAAAACCCCCTGAGATTGAAAATGAGACCTTAATTCAAGAAATACGGTGCCTTTTTACCATGTTAAGAATAAAATCCTTTAACATCTTTTCATGTCATTTGGTGTTCAGACCAAATCTATGTCCTAAAGGTCAAGACACAAATATGGTAACAAAGAAATTCTAAGCTTAGAGCTACAAAATTGCTATACATTAGAGCACTAACCAATTTAGTGGCAGCCTGATTCTTTCAAGAGTCTTTCTCTACCCCAATAGCATTATAATTGTTATTATAAGATTAGATTTGACACTATGATTCCTAAGAATGAACTTAATTAAAAACACACCATTTATTATAGTCCTAGCAATTATCTTGCTGTGCCTTCATCAACATTTAAAGGGATCAATGAAATGTAGTTAATCAGATCTGTTTGAAATATTTTTATTTTGAAAGTTTAATGCCTCTTTCAATGATATTTTAAAATAAACTAAAATTGAGTTTGGCCATTCATAAAGCTGAGATTGTTTTTCAAATGTCTCTTAGGGATCAACCAAGAACTGTAAAAAGATTAGCTGATGGACAGAGGAAAGGTTATGTATGTAACCTTCAATTCCCTTCAATTATTCCAACTGCTCAAAGTGTTGCAGATGCTTTCAGAGTAGAACATTGTAATTCTATGTCCAGTATTTAGCAGGGCTCTTTCAGATTTTGAGAAAAAGATGAATAGTCAACCTACTGTGGGATGGCAGTGGAAGGATATATGGGGATAGAAGGAAATAGGCTCCTCAGCAGTAGCTTTGTCCCATACACAGACTAACCTAGTGTGGCACACCATTCTCATGAGCCAGCTTTCCTTTGTTGATGCTTTTACCTCCACTGCTATTTACTCCTACCATTTCCACCACCGTTTCTTCCTGAGAGCTTCTGCTTGTGAGTTCCCATGCATCTTATCCCTTCTGTTCTATTTTAATACAGACTACCTCTTGGTGTGATTCGTATCCGGATTCCCCAATAAGAAGGTTCTAAGTTGGCAATTTATTAACTAGAAGAGAGAATTGCTGGCAGTCAGAGTTTTCAAGTTGGACTTTTACACAGGCAATTGATTCCTCATGTCCATTCCATAGGTATGGACTCCTAATCCGTAGGCCAGTTCCTAATCCAATGAGTTTTGCCTTGGATTGAAGGTCAGTGGGCATAAAGCATAGTAATGACACAGAGCATGAAGAATGACTGTAGCCCTCTTTCAGACACGAGCTGCACTCAGAGCTTCATGGATATCTCAGGTTTATCCAGTTATCAATAACTGGGATCATTTATATTCCTAATATCATGGTTAGACATTTTATCTTGAAGAAATCAAATTTTACTGCCAATAAAATGTAAATAAGGTGAAATTAAAAAAAGGTCTTGTAAATATTTGGTAAGTTGTTCATAAAGCAGTCAAAAGTAAACCTTCTCCCCAAAGTTGTGACAAGCCTCAACCAGAATACCATACAATATTTCACTAAACCCTCAAAAAAGAAGACAACTTATAGCTTAGATGATCCAGGACAGAGAAATGAAAGTGTGTAAGCAGTTGTAGGGATAGATCTTGATATAAGCAGGCAAACAAAGAAACAAACAAAAATTCCTTTATGATGGAAAAATAATGACAGATGAGAGATTAAGTAAAGGGATGTTTTTCTCAGAGAAAAATAATGGATAATGACAAGATATTTTTAAAATGCAAAGACTAGGGACAGGGTTTACCAAATATCAGTATAACAGGACTATTTGATGATAAAATATATATTTGGCCAATAAATGAGAAACATAAATAAAAACTATTTTGGACTTGCTGCCATTGTAAAGTGGCCCAAGATAAAAATATAAATGCCTGACAAAAGCATTAATAAATCTATGAAAAAGGCACATAATAGGTCATATTTGCCCTTTTAGTTTTTCTGGAACATAAACTTTTCAAGGTGGTAGTAAGATAGATAATTTTCAAGTCAATATTAAGTATTTTTTGCTGAATTCAAATAGACCACTGACTTAAAAGTTCCATGTGACATTATTTGACATAGAGTTCCATCTATTTTTTGTTTTAATACACAATTCATTTTCTTCAGAATGCCTGTTAAATTGGGGGAGACGATAATATTTCATAAAATACTCTTCAGAAAATTCTTTTCTTCACTCTTTAGAAAATTCTACAGTAAAGTGTATACAGGCCTATTTTATATATTGCAAAACAAGGCTAGCCTTTACTTTGTATCACTATTAATTATACTAGAGTAATTAAATCAATGACCTAACATGTATTCTAAATTTGTACTATAATATATGAAAATTAAACAACAAAGGCCATTTCCTTTCAAATTCAGACCAATTTCTCCTTTTTAGTATCCTTGGAAAAATAATTCTATTTCCAAAATTGACAGAAAAGTAAACTTTAAAAAATTCTTTAAAAGACACAGATGCCATGATGACTATATTGTATGTTAATTAATCTTAATTATTATAAACTAGGACTGAGAACAAAAATAATTGCTGAAAAATACAAAATATATCAACATTGTAGGTAGCCTATAAAGAAAAATATACAATAGCTGACATCAAATCAACTTTTCCACGTTTAGTTGAGGGACTAGTCCTTCAGAACTTAAAAGGGATAATTTTAAATGAGTTATTTGACCTGTAATGTAAAAGTCTCAAATTATTCTGTTTATTAATCCCTGATTACCAAACCTTCCTTACTAGCCAGGAAAAATCCTTAAATTTTGAAATTTACTTTCAATAATTTATATAACAACTTATCACTTACACATGTTTAATTTTTTTCCATGATAACTGATGTATGCAAACACAATAACACTTATTTATAATGGGAAAACATTTAGAATAGCCTTCATTTTTAATAACATGACTAAAAACTCAAAACTTCATATGATAGGATACTGTTGATCTCCACATCAGATTTACCCAATCAGCTTCCCAGTTGTGAGTTCAGGGGTCTATTAATCATTAACGTCTCCTCAGGTGATTTTGATGTTCACCAGAAGAAACCATCATTTGTTAGGCAAGATGTTTAATGACTGGGAGACAAAGTCACAAAGTCACATTATATTATTTGGCAAACATACAAGTTAAGATAAAAAGTACACAGGGTAAGCAAAGCCTGCACTTGTGTGTATGTGTACACACACTCATACACATATAATCTGAATAATTCTTGCACTAAAATATCAGCAGTGGTTCCTCTTGGTGACATGATTATGAGTGCTTTTTTGTTCCTTTTGCTTATATATAGACTTTAATTTTTCTACAGTAAATGTGTATTTTATCATAAAAAGTTATTTTTAAAATAGAAGATGATCTTCTAAATGCAGTGGTTGGCAACTGAATACTGAGAGAAGTACAGACCAAGGAAAAGGAACAGAATCCAAAACCTTGATTGTACACCCTGATTTTAGCCATGACAACTGATGAGAATTGGAGCAAATTTAAAAAGATACAATTTGTAGGACTTTGATGTTCACAGGCTGGTTCAAAATTGTTCACAAACTTACTTTTAAAAAACATTTTAAGAACCAGTAATAAATGGTGCTGTTGGAATAAAGTTATAGCTGGATTTGTTTAAAAAACAAAATGCATGGGACTGTCTTGCTCAGCAAGAGGCAGCAGTCTTTAAGTCAGCCTTATAGGTGCAGAGAAGTCTGAGATGGATCAAAGAAATCAGGTGATGCCCAGGCAGGCTCCTTGCAGGGCAGTGGGGTAATGAGGAGAGGAAGTTGGGAACTGTAGGCGCCTAAGTGAGGTGGGAGGTGGACAGTTCTTCCAAGCCCAGCCCTCTACCCAGGGCAGGACCTGCTGCTTGCCATCACCATTTACACCACAGAGGACAGATGGAAGTGGAAGGAGAGGGAGCCCTTCTGACAGAACTGCTCTTTTGAAGGATGCTAAATATCCTCAGTTGGAGAGAGGTAAAATCAGCCTCCCTGCCCACGGTCTGCAGTCTCTAACCAAGCATCAGAAAAGAAAAGTGAAGCTCATCTTAAACCAGCAACCTGATAACCACACACCAGACTATTAATGCACCTGCAGGATCCTTCCTTGGTCACGGATATGTATTACCCACTAATGTCCCAATTCCCTACTTGGGTTTTTAAATATTTTAAATGTTTCATCTTTATTGAGGTGTAACTGACATATAAAAGTGTAGAATATTTAAAGTGTACATAGTGATTATTTGATGTACGTATACATTGTGAAAGGATGTCCCACATCTGGTAATTAACGCATCCATCACCTGACTTATTTATCTTTGTGTGTGTGAGATAATTAAAGTTCTACTCTCACAGTAAATTTCAATTCTACAATACAGTGTTAATTATAGTCACCGTGTTTTACATTAGATCCTCAGACCTTATTCACTGTACAGCTGAAAGTGTACCCTTTTATTGACCTCTCCCTATTTTTCCCATCCTGCCCCCTGGCAACCATTTTTCTACTCTCTGTTTCTATGAGATTGCCTTATTTTTTTTTTTAAGTTTTTAAAATTTATTTGAGGTGGGGGGAGGGATAGAGGAAGAGAAAGAGAGTCTTAAGCAGATTCCATGCTTAGCATGGAGCCAGGAATGGGACAATCTCACCACCCTGAGATCTCAATCTGAGCTGAAACCAAGAGTTGGATGCTTAGCCCACTGAGCCACCCAGGTACCCCAGAGTGTGCCTTTTTTAAAAAAAAGATTCCATATATAGGTGATAATGTGTAGTATTGGTCTTTGTCTGGGTTATTTCAAGTTAGCATAATGCCCTCGAGGTCCTTCCATATTGTTGGAAATGGCAGGATTTCCTTCTTTCTCATGGCTAAATAATATTCTATGATAATATTATGTATTATTACATATAATGTGATATTATTATTATCATTATTGATAGAATAATATTGCATATATCACATCTTTGCCCATTCATCCACTGATGGATATTTCTGTTGTCTCCATGTCTTGGCTATATAATGCTGCAATGAACACAAGAGTGCAGATGTCTCTTTAAGATCCTATTTTCATTTCCTTCAGATATATACCCAGAAAAGGGGCCATCATGATTCTGTTTTTTTAGGAGCCTCCATATTGGTTTCCGTAGTGGCTGCACCAATTTACACTCTCAGTATGTTTTTAGTTTTTAATGGCATCACTTTTACATTATATAATTTTTAGAGATACCCTTTCATTAATGTGCTGAATTCAAAATAAGAAGATAACATTTGTTGTGATTTCTGTATGCATTATGATTGTTTAAATCAAATTATGTATTAGTTTCCTACAAGCTGCTGTTAACAAATACCATGCACTTAGTGGCTTAAAATACTACACATTTACTCTCATACTGTTCTAGAGGTCAGAAGCCCAAAATGGTCTCACTGGGCTAAAACCAAGATGTTGTCATGGCTGCACTCTATCCAGAGTATCTAGAGGAGAACCAGTTTCCTTGGCTTTTCTAAGTCTTGGAGCTGTATTCCTTACATTCTTTGGCTCATGGCCCCTTCCTCCATTTTCAAAGCCAGTAATATGACATCTTTACATTTGTTTCTGCTTTCATCCTCTCATAGCCTTCTTTGTCTTCTGCCTGTGTCTATTCTTTCTCTGCCTCTCCCTCTCAAGGATGCTCCTTATTCCACTGAGGGCCCATCCAGGTAACCCAGGTAAAATGTCCCCATCTCAAGATCTTTAACTTAATCACATATGCAATGATACTTTTTCCATATAAGGTAATATTTACAGGTCCTTACTTACAGAATGAGTCTCAGATACATTAGCAACAATGGACAACACTCCTTCCTTGGAGTCTAAAGTCCAGTTCCTCTGGCCCCCACCTCTGACCTCCTTGAGATACTAACGCCAGTTTAGCTATGTGCTCTCTGCAGCTTAACTCTGCAGGATCTTTCCTCAAAGCTCCTAAGTTCTGATAACTCTAACCTCTTTCCTTTCTCCCAGGCCTACAACTGGTAGCTGCTTGTTGCAATTACCCTCTCTGATACCAACATGTTTTATTTTTGCCTTTTGTAATGTAAAATCTGGTTAAGCCATTTCCTATATTATATTCTCTTTGATAAAAAAGAAAAGTGTACTATGGGTTGAGATATGAGTGACTTGTTTTATGTTATTCTGAGTACTTCTTCACCTATAAAATGTAATTATAAAATAAAGAACAAAATTCTTCATCACACACACACACACACACAATGGTAATTACAAGCAAGAGCTCTGGAATCAGACCAGATTTTGACTATGTGTTACAGTCCAAGAAATTTGTTAAACATTTCCTTATGTCAGTTTCCTAACATGTAAATTGTAGCAGATAAAAATAGCAAGCACTAAATCCCAAAACTTATGCAATGTATTATTCACAGTGATCCCAGGGAAATTTATAGATATATGTGAATCTATAATTTAACACAGGCAAGATAGAGGATAAATATATATGATCATCTTAAAAGATTATTAAAAGATCATCTTAAAAGTATATTTATTATGAAACATCTCTGGAAACAAGAATTAAAAGAAATAGCAAAGTTTCTGGGGATTTCTGAATATTGTATTTCTGTATGTTAGCAATCAACAGAAAACATATTACAAAATCATATGGTTTATAAGACTATTAAAAAAGTAAACTCCTTACACTAATTCCAAGGAAATATGTGCAATACATTGTCATTATGCTAAATATTAAGCAAGATAGATGAGGGCAATTAAAGAAGTCATAATCAGCAGAAACATATCCTTTTCCAAGAATCAATTCAGTCCAAATCAAAACTGGAGTATGAATTAAATCCCATACTAATCAAAATGTGTACATGTATGCATACATATATGTGTATGTATGGAAATGCAAGGCAATTTTAAAGAAGCATAAGCTAGAAGTCTTAAATTATCAGTAATCAAGTTTACTGTAATACTACTCTTAAGTAAAGACAGGGTGGGATGATTAGAAGATGAGAAAAACCAAATAAATGATACAGAATAGGGAGCCCAGATGGAGAGTCATACGTGTATGGTCACCTGAATTATGAAAATTGGTATATGTTGGGTAAAATCTAGTGCTTTTGCTGTAAACTACATGTAAAAGTGTGTTTATAGCAACTTTGTTCATAAGAGCTGAAAACTGGAAACAACATAAAGGCCCATCAACATTAGAATGGGTAAAGAAAAAAAAAAAGTGGTAATCCATGCTGTGAAAAGCTATGAAATCGTGAGATAAATGACCACTCTCTTTGCAAGGAAAGGATGATTCTCACAGGAAAAAAAAAAAAAAAATTGAACTAAAGTAGGCAACCCCCCAAGGAGTAAATACCGTGAGTTTTAATTTACATTAAGATTCAAAAATAGGCAAGACTCAACCATACTGATGATAGATCAGAATAGTGGTTTGCTTTCTGGGGAGAGTATGGACTGGGAAGGGGAACAAGGAGGCTTCTGGGATACATGAAATATTTTATATGTTGATTTCAGTATTTTAGTGGGTATATATACATCTATTAAAAACTCATCAGGCTGTGATCTTGAGATTGGTGCCACTGTATTGTATAAAAGTTGTATGTTATATTGCAATAAATAGTAAACTAAAAATAACAATACTCGGTGCTCAATTGTCTGAACCGGGTGTCATTCTAAGCACTGTATACTTAATAACTCATTCAATCTTCACATCAGTTCTCTCTTTTTATGGCCATGCTCATCCCTGTTTTTGCCTCTTTGAGGCACAGGGAGAACACGTAAGTTGCCCGAGTCTGCACAGTGCAGAGGTGAACCTAGAGCTCAAACCCAGGCAAGCCTGCCTAAGTCTGGAATCATAAGCATTATACCAGAGCTTACTTCATAGAAAGTCACTGGGCGTTATAAACGTGCAAATGTACATGTAGCGGTAGGTGTCCTGAGCATGATTTAATCACAAAGCACTTCTATTTGTGTCTCAGCCTCCCATGAATTTTATTCAGAGAGGCTCCATTACTTTTCTAGTCACTCCCTGTGAGTAACAAAAAATGTTCATTTACTCTATGTTGCATAATACTCAATTTGAGAATTAAAATGCCCAATCTTAGGTAAAAATGAGAACTCAGACTTTGATTTGAGGCTTCTTCCCTCCACCCCAGTGAGGCCTATCCCAGGCTGGCTGCTAGCTGTGTGTGTGGCAGGTGGTGGGGCACAGCCAAACATTTTCTTCTTCCCTGACCTTGTGTTCCCAGTTTGGTGACATAGATTTCAAGGTCAATACAGAATTGGAGCAGGAAAGAGCAGTTCATACTTTGTTGGGAATGCCATGGTAATCTAGACCCCTTGCTCCCTGGGCTTGACAGAAGTTGACAACTACCTCTTTCTGGGCCTGTCTCCTGCACAGGGATGCACCTCCTGGTCTGAGGGAGTAAGGAAATACACCAGAGGCCAAGAGATAAAATCTGTGGAACTCAGATAAGAATACAAATGGGCCTGGAGCACGGGGTATGGTGCATAAACAATGAATTTTGGAACACTGAAAAGAAATAAAATAAAATGGAAAAAAAAGAATACAAATGGGGCCATATAGCATATTTTTAAATATTTAAGGTTATATAAAATAACAGTGGTTAAATACCCACAGCTCATCATCCTAATTTGTCAAACTTAGAAGACAGCCCCCAAAATGTGTGAAACTATCTTTTGATATGATTCAGGAAATGATTAAAAAGGGTTTAATTATTCTTGTCCATTAATTTTTATTATGTTTATTTTATTATATTATTTATATATGTTTATTTATAAATTTATAGACTTACAAATTTATAAATATATTATTTGTATGTGTTTATTTTATTATGTTTATTATGTTTATTATATAATTTATGTTTAATTTTTCTTAATTATAAAAAGGTTTAATTATTCTTGTCCGTGTGTGGGGAGGCTTTTTATTTCTGGCAGTGTGTGGATGAGAATCAAAATAAAGTCACATAATTCATTAATTATTATATTGTCCATAAAATGCATTGTATTTCATTAATTTCAATATAAACGTGTTGTTTTATTAAAAATTTCACATACTTTATATTCTTTTGAAATATGACTTGAAGCAGAGTCAGCAAAATTTTTCTGTAAAGTGCCAGAGAGAATATATTTTAGGTTTTGAAGGGCATACAGTCACAGTGACTCAACTTTGCTGTTATAACACAAAAGCAGCCATCAATAATAAGTAAACTAAGAAGTAAGCTATGTTCCGATAAAACTTTAGTCACCCAAATAGGCACCAAGCCATAGTTTAGCAAACCCTGACTAATGTATTAAAACCGAAAATGTGATTATATTAAAAATTTACAAGTTTGGGTGAACCTGGGTGGCTCAGTCAATTAAGTGTCTGCCTTCAGCTCAGGTCATGATCCCAGGGTCCTGGGATAGAGCCCCACATTGGGCTTCCTGCTCAGCGGGGAGCCTGTTCTCCCTCTCCCTCTGCCTGCCACTCCCCCTACTTGTACTCTCTATCTCTCTGTCAAATAAATAAAATATTAAAAGGAAAGAAAAAAATTACAAGTTTTAATGCATTGTCAAGAAGAATTTAGTAAATATAAACAATTTTTTTATATTTTTCATGTATGTTCACTAGTGAGTTCTGATATTCAATATTAATCTGATTGCCAGTGTAAAGAATCAGAATTACATTTCACACTGGACCTAAGCACATACAAATTTAATAATATGAATTGCTTTAAATTGTAAAATTCCTCAGACATCATAATGTGATTTTTGAAAAAGCCACATTAATTTGTAGGTACCTCTTCAACAATGAATCAGATCATAAAGAGATGCAAGAAAATGGAAACAGTATCTCAATATGCAAGCTTCTATTTATTTTATGCTCTCTGAAAGGAATCGTCTGACATGTTAATTACCTGTTCTTCCACCCAAGTTCTTCTGCTGCTCTAGACCCTGTGCGGTCTGAAGCATTATCCATCTCTGATGTTGGCAGCAGCAAAACTCACAGACCTTTGTGGAAGACATCTGGTGCAGTTGCCTTTAGTTTTGAGTGTTCAGGCAAGAGATGTGGAGCAGCTGTGGAACCTAAACCATGTTGAATGGTTCCGAGTAGGGTTGTACTGTGCGTGGGCTGAATGCTGGATCTGAGTCACAGGGAAGGGAACATAGCTACTTAGAAGTAGATTGAGAACTTACAGATAGCTCCAAACCCCATTTGTTTTCCCTGAACTAGTGCCTCCCAAATCTCAAATCTACCTTTGCATAAAAAGTTGAGCTTAATGTATACAGAATCTGACACATATATGCATATACACACAAATTGTTTCACCACTGAGTGTTGCTATGAACAAGGTCTCCAAGGGATGGTTGGGATGTGTATACAAGGGTCTGTCTTCTTACATTTCTTACATTTCTATCATTCTCCAGATGATTCTACTAGAAGCCAAGTTTGGGAACCACTGATCTAGAATACACAAGGGAGAGAATTGGTGGATATTTTAAAACTCTGATAGTTCCCTGACTTACACATGATCATTTCTTTAAGGAAAGCTTCATTACCTTGATTGTTGTACTATATTTGTTACTCAAGGGCTTCTCAGCCAAATTCTAGCATCCTGCCCTCTAGCTGTAATACTGAGTGGTTCTGAGAGTGGGTTACTAAGATACACTGACAGGCTGCGTAGGCCTAACAAACTTTTTTAAGAAGGCACAATACGCTTTACCGAGACCAGACAACTTCAGCATCTACTTCGACCTCCTGGGAGCTAGTGCTTCTTCCCATAACCATAAGACAAGGCTCTTAGGATGTTATGACTACTTACAGCTCTGGGATCTGCTTACCAAGAAGCCATCCTTGATGTCTCAACAATCAATGACATGCTGGTTTTATATGTCACCCTGTATTTCTCTGATGATTTTTCCTATTAGGTTTTATAGCTGTGTTCTCAATTCTATGCCCTCACTTTGGCACGTATTTCTGGAGTAGAGACTTTGCCTAATTATTTATCACATTCTTAGTATGCAGCACAAAGCCTAAGAGGTGCTCAAAATATTTAAATCAAATTAGTATTTAATAAATACATACACTTTCAATGAGAGCTAATTGTACTTAGTGCTGCCAAGATAGACCCTCACACAAGAGAAAGAATAAAGAAGTCTTTCCTCCCCTCTGCTGATGAGCTTTTGCCTGAAGGGGGCTGCCATTTGGAAAAGCAGATTGAATGTTTGTATTGGGAGAATCTTTGCCAATCTTTGCCATCACCATTATCTGAGAGAAGACAGAAATCAAGGGCATTTTTATATAAGGGTTCCTCCTCCCTTGTCTGAAATCCCATAAGGAAAATTGTTAGGTTGGCATGGGAAATTTGGTTAACTATTTAAAAAGGTATATATGGGTTTATAATTTAATTTTCTGTTCCCTGTCAATATAAGATTAATGATTACAGAGTTGAGCAATTTTGAAAAATGTACTGGGCT
Organism: Martes martes; assembly: GCF_963455335.1. Taxonomy (NCBI): domain Eukaryota; kingdom Metazoa; phylum Chordata; class Mammalia; order Carnivora; family Mustelidae; genus Martes; species Martes martes. The sequence goes on along the minus strand of NC_137892.1, from coordinate 128,481,506 downwards.
GTTTTACGATGTGGGCCGTAAGCCCTATGTTTCTTTGTACCTAGGCCACAGGCTTCAGTGGGGATGGAGTGATGCGGGCAGAAAGGAAAAAGTTCTGTTCAGGCTTATGCCACTGGAGCCCTCAATAGCTGCTAATGTACTTAAAACTCAGATCCTGAATTACATTAGATTGTTATTGAAAATTGTTGCAGAACATTCGCTTCTTTGTACGTATTTTATTCTATCATTAAATTCAGATTGAAAAGCCTCCCCGAGCCTCCTTCTCTAGGCACCCTTGCCCTCTTCACCTCTAGCCACTCCACCACTTTCTCTGTCTCCTATGTTTTACCTGCCATCTGGAACCACTTCCCTGCCTCTCTGGACTTAATTGACTCTTTTCAAATCGCATCTCTAGCCCCCCTCGCTCCAGTCCGCCTTATGACTCCTAACCTCACAGAAACAATCAACCTCTTCTCTGGGAGCCTGGCCCTTTCCTTCTGCTGAAGTTCTTCTTGTCCTATCTAGCCTTTCCCGCTCTTCTCCCCTCAAGTGGCTCTTGGTAATCCCTAGGCTGTTGCTTGTTCCTTTTTTAAAGCTATTTAAAGAAGCAACTGCAAATGTCGCTGCATTGTTCCAGATACACGTGTACATGTGTGCAAAGCACACAGAAGCCTATTTAATTGTGTTGCATCTTACATAATCAGTATGAGTCACTGAAGTAAAACCCATTAAGGAAGAATTACTCTCTAAGGAGTTAGAATATTGTGCTTGGGTGGCTTCTTCTTGGTCAGGAAGCAGAGCCGCATTTTCTTGATTCATAATTGGCGTAAAAAGCTCAGAAAGGGCATTTCGGTAGGGGTGCAGTTGTCATATGTGTAAAGCCTTAGAGAAAGACTCAGGATCAGCACCCCAACCCCAACAAAAAAAAAAACCAAAGATTTTTTTTGGAACATCGATTTAAAACATGAAATTGACTGATGAAAATATAAAAACAAGAGGTGTTTATCATAAACAATTAAAACTATTCTTAAAGTCTATTGTGTAAAAATATCAGGTGAACAAAATAATTCAGTTTTAGTGGTGGAAGAATATAATCTCTTTAGGATGGTTAAATATGAGAGAAAACATGTTGGTCAGTGTAGAAATTCAGATGCTGCAATGCTACTCTAATTTTAAATCCTTAATTATCCTCTTTGGGGGATTAACATATCAATGTAGTTTGAAAATGTATAATGCAGTTTTGCCTGTTTTTAGCAATCTAAAGAAAACACTGTGGTCTTCATTTTAGGCTCTTTGTCAGTGTGAAAGACAGCTGAAATAGAACTTGATGTTCACTGGAATTTCATATGCTTCTTAAAAACTCCCAGGCCACTTTTACAAGACCAGTTTTGACAAGAACAGTTCTCATACTGGAAGCTACAAACAGGTGATTAGTGCATTCTAACTCAGAATATCATGCCCTTTACGTCCTCACAGACACCCAGATTGAGAGTAACAAGAACACCACAAAGAGAGCCATCTTTGACTAAAATTAAATCTTTCCTAGATTTTGCCTTCCGTTTTCCAGTAAAATAAAACAAAGCAAAATCTTTTCAGGTTCCTGTTTTTAGGTTACTTCTGCTGGCTTTCTGACAAACAATATGATTAGAATCATTTAACATATACTTATTGTTGGGCATAAATGTTAGGGACTAGCACTTTCTAAAACACCCTCCCAGCCTCAAAAGTGGCATATTAAATATCCAGCAAGGGAAATCTCTATGGCTCACAGCGAATAAAACCAGATGATGTGTAAGATTAATATGCATAGAGGTGACAACATTTTGAAAGTCAACATATCCGTTTAAATTTCTGAGATCAGTTTCTACCATTAATCAATTTGTTAAGCATAATATTTACAGTTTAGAACAGCTCTTCAGTGATAGCTCAGTCAGTGCTGAGCTGAAATGAAGTATTTAATGTACATTCTGAAAAATGATAGAGTAGTGCTATGTAGGATTTATCAGGGTTTTTTTGTTTTTTGTTTTTTTTAAGATTTTATTTATTTGACAGACAGAGATCACAAGTAGGCAGAGAGGCAGGCAGAGAGAGAGAGAGGAAGGGAAGCAGGCTCCCCGCTGAGCAGAGAGCCCAATGTGGGGCTCAATCCTAGGACCCTGAGATCATGACCTGAACCAAAGGCAGAGGCTTTAACCCACTGAGCCACCCAGGCGCCCCTATCAGGTTTGTTTGATTCCATCCTTTTGGTGGTAGTATCCAAGATGACCTTTGCCTTTCACCTCCATGGATTACATTGAAAGAGAAACGTGATTTTATTTGTTTGAGTAGCTTTTCACGTGCACACGGTCTATATCCTCACCTGCTGGCGCTACCTCTATTTGTAAAAGAAATTACCCTAGGGCGCCTGGGTGGCTCAGTGGGTTAAGCCTCTGCCTTTGGCTCAGGTCATGATCTCAGCGTCCTGAGATCGAGCCTCACATCGGGCTCTCTGCTCAGCAGGGAGCCTGCTTCCCCCCTCTCTCTCTGCCTGCCTCTCTGCCTACTTGTGATATCTCTCTGTCAAGTAAATAAATAAAATTAAAAAATAAATTACCCAAGGGTTTTTTTTTTTTTCTTCTTTTCTTTTCTTTCTAGCAGTAGGCTTGTTACAGGGTAACACAGAGCATGGTCATCAACTCTCATCATGGCAAAGCAGATGCTCTTCAGCCTTGTGTAATCCTCACCTGCAGTACATGGGTGCCCCTGATTGCAGGACTCACAGTCAAGAGGTCCTAATGCCTGTCACTTGTGCTCTCTGAAAATGTAGCACCTACTCTTCTTTGTCTGCTTTAGCTAGTCACATTAAGGGGAAACAGTGTATTGGATACCAAATAAAAGAAAAACAACTAAAATCAGTAGACATACCTTTTTTTGCTTCAGAGAAGCCAGCGTTTAAGCTAGACATTTAGTGCCTGGGTTTTCACTCAAAATTTATGACAGACCCTTACACAGATAAATGATTGCATTGACAAGACCCTCTGGGACATTAAACCATTATTTATAATCATTGTTCAGGTGTGTTTTTCAAATTGAGGGTCTACTTGTACCTGCCAAAAAACTATTTTCAAAGAACTTTCCTTAATTACACTCATGTTTGTGTATTAAAGAAATTCTATAGAATAAATTATAAATAAAAATAGAATCAAAAATTGCTGGTAGAAAATGACCAGAACTGATTTTACAAAATTTAAATAAGCTGAAATGAGAAATTTAATCAAGACAAATACTGTTTTGTAGATCCTGTGAATAATCTTTTAGAATTGAGGAAAGGAATGCTATTTATCTTTCTAGTTACATAATTGCTACCTTAAATTCTTTCAACTCAGTTTCTATGTTAATGTTAAATCATAAGATATTAACTGTTAGGACCCCTCTGAAAGGACAAACTGAAAAAAGGAAAAAATATGTTGGACATTCAGAAATTGAAGCATTCTTCAACCTAAAACTTAGCTATAAAAATATCAATGCATTTTTATTGGATTATCTCCCATATTATAAATAAAACATTTCCCTACTTGATAAACTTTTTTACAAAGTTATAACAGTGGTCTTGAATGGGATGGGTCTAATTTGATTTTGTTTTGTAATTAATCTTTTTATTATATATTATCAAAAATATTTATTTGATGGAACTCAAGTCTTCAGAGTAAAATTTTAATTTGTAAACAAATATGTGAATAAAATTAAGAAATGTACGTCAGTCCATTTGTTAATGGTATGGAATGTTACCCAAAGCAAATATGGTTTATGCAAATGGAAAATAAATTATACAAAATAAATATATAACAGGCAAAATCTGAATTTGTTAAATTATGCTCTAAAATATCTACATTTGTATAATTTTTATAAATGTCAATTATCTTACTAAATTAAACATGCAGGTTGCCTGGGTGGCTTAGTTGGTTAAAATGTCTGACTTCAACTCAGTTCATAATCTCAGGGTCCTGGAATCCAGCCCCACATTGGCCTCTGCACTAGTGGGGAGTCTGCTTCTACCTCTTCCTCCTCTTCTGGCCCTTCCCTTGCTCATGCTCTCTCAAATAAGTAAATCTTTAAAAAAATTAAATGTGTGATAATTTCCATTTACAAATAGTGTATTTTCTCATCTCTATTGAAATAGCAACTTAAAAACTATTTTTTTCCTTTAACTTAAAATACCATGATTAACTCTAAATTTTGAAATGAGCAGAAAAACTTAAAATCATATTAAATCTAATAATTACAAAGAATACAGTCATTGACTTTGGACCATATGATGGAGGTGGTCTCTACGCAAGTTGGAGAAATTCACTTCCCAAACTTGTTTCAATCAAATGATTAATTAAACATTTAATTGACATAAAATATAAAGATAAATAATACAATCCTAACCTCAAATGTACTATGAACTGGTGCTTTCATTATAAACTTGTTAATAAAATATTTTATTTTTTATCAGAAAAACTAGATTTTTGAAAAAATTATTTACTTATTTATTTATTTAAATTTTTTATTATGTTCAGTTAGCTACCGTATAGTATATCATTAATTTTTGATGTAGTATTCAGTGATTCTTTAGTTCGCATAACACCCAGTGCTCATCACATCACGTGCCCTCCTTAATACCCATCACCCTCGGGGCACCTGGGTGGCTCAGTGGGTTAAGCCTCTGCCTTTGGCTCAGGTCATGATCTCAGGGTCCTGGGATTGAGCCCTGCATCGGGCTCTCTGCTCGGCAGGGAGCCTGCTTCCCTCTCTCTCTGCCTGCCTCTCTGCCTACTTGTGATCTCTGTCTGTCAAATAAAAAAAAAAAAAAAATTAATACCCATCACCCTCTTTACCCTCCCCCCAACCCCTTCCCCTCTGAAAGCCTCAGTTTGTTTCCTGGAGTCCAGAGTCTCTCATGGTTCATCTCTCTCTCTGATTTCTCCTCCTTCAGATTTCTCTCCCTTCCCCTATAGTCCTCCACGCCTTTGCTTGTGTTCCACATATGAATGAAGCCGTATGATAATTGTCTTTCTCTGCCTGATTTACTTCATTTAACATAATCCCCTCCACTTCCATCCATGTCGATGCAAATGGTGGGTATTCATCATTTCTGATGACTGAATAATATTCCATTGTATATGTGTACCACATCTTTATCCATTCACCTATTGAAGGGCATCTCAGATCCTTCCACAGTTTGGCTATTGTGGACATTGTTGTTACAAACATTGGAGTGCATGTGCCCCTTCTTTTCACTACATCTGTATCTTTGGGGTATATACTTAGTTACTAGAACCATACAGCAATTCCACAATGTGGTAGGATACAAAATAAATGCACAGAAATCAGTTGCTTTTCTATATGCTAACAATGTAACTGTGAAAGAGAAATTAAGGAATTGATTCTATTCACAATAGCAACAAAACCCATAAGATATCTAGGAATAAACTTAACTAAAGAGGTAAATGATCTATACTCCAGAAACTACAGAACACTGATGAAAGAAATTGAGGAAGACACAAAAAGATGGAAAAATATCCCATGCTCATTGGAAGAATAAACATTGTTAAAATGTCTATCCTACCCAGAGCAATTTACACTTTCAATGCCATTCCTATTAAAATACCATTGGCATTTTTCAAAGAGCTGGAGCAAACAATCCTAAAATTTGTATGGAATCAGAAAAGATCCCAAATTGCCAAGAGAAGGATGAAAAAGAAAAACAAAGCTTGGGGCATCCCGCGGCCTGACTTCAAGCTATATTACAAAGCTGTGATCATCAAGACAGCATGGTATTGGCACAAAAACAGATACATAGACCAACAGAAAAGAATAGAGACTCCAGAAATGGACCCTCAACTCTATGGTCAACTAATCTTTGACAAGTCATGAAAAAATATCCAGTGGAAAATAGTCTCTTCAATAAGTGGTGCTGGAAAAATTGGAAAGCTGCCTATAGAAGAATGAAACTGAACCATTCCCTTACACCATACACAAAGATAAACTCAAAATGGATGAAGGACCTCAATGTGAGACAGGAATCCATCAAAATCCTAGAGGAGAACATAGACAGTAACCTCTTCGACCTCAGCCACAGTAACTTCTTTCAAGACACATCTCCAAAGGCAAATGAAACAAAAGCAAAAATGAACTTTTAGGACTCCATCGAGATAAAAAGCTTATGCACAGCAAAGGAAATAGTCAACAAATCTAAGAGAAAGCCTACAGAATGGGAAAAGATATTTGCAAATGACATTACACATAAAGGGCTGATATCCAAGATCTATAAAGATCTCACACTCAACACCCAAAATACAAATAACCCAGTAAAAAAATGGGCAGAAGACATGAACAGACTCTTCTCTGTGTGATATTTGTGATATACAAATGGCTAATAGGCACATGTAAAATATTTTAAGAGATTTTACTTCCTACCTAGAGAAATGTCTTGAAAATGGAAAATATAATTTCACTAATTTTTTCCTTTGTGGTAAACTAGTAAGATAAATTTATTAGGTAATATATTGTATACATACAATATAATGAATATATGAATATATACAATATAATGAATTTTATGAAAATGCTTTCTACTATATGACTATAAAATGATACATATAGCAAGAAAACATAAAGAATAAAGTTAAATAAACAAGCTAAATACATCCATCATTATAGAATAACTTAATTTTGTTAAGAACAACTTAATTTTGTTCCTTATTAGCATGAAACAATTTGGTGAAACTTTTTTGGGGGGGGTCTTAGAGTTGAAAAAAAAATAACCATGTAAGTATATATTTCAACTCTTTCAGTATATAAAAAAGTAGTTTTATGTGCATGCATGTTTGTGTATGCATTGGGGCATGAGTAGTTATGAAGGATTTGAAAATGCCATATTTCTTTGTGCAATTAAAAATATTCTGGAAGTTGGGGTGCCTGGGTGGCTCAGTGGGTTAGGGTCTCTGCCTTCAGCTCGGGTCATGATTCCAGGGTCCTGGGATTGAGCCCGCGTTGGGCTCTCCGCTTGGAGGGGAGCCTGTTTCCTCCTCTCTCTCTGCTTGCCTCTCTCCCTACTTGTGATCTCTGTCTGTCAAATGAATAAATAAAATCTTTAAAAAGAAATATTCTGGAAGTTGCATACAGATGTAAACACAGATTTTGATTTTTTTCATATGCCAAGGCAGAAAGTCAGTATGAGACATTCAATATACTTTCACTTATACAATCTCAGGGCATCACCCTATATGTGATTAATAATGAACTGGCTAAAATCTGCTGCTACAAGATCAAATTTAAAGAGTTAAATTGAAATTACTTGTTTAGATAAAATAAGGCCAATTATATCGACTCTCTGGCTTCAGAATATATGAAAAATCCCAACAGTAGCAAGCATAGAAACTACAGTTATTGATGAAAGACCAAGAAGTTTACGACTCAGTGGGTGATGTGAGAGTCATTCATAATAAAAAAGAATATTAACCTTCATTTAAGAAAATGGCTGACGTTCAGCACAGTCAAGAGTCATGAAGACAAATTATCAGCCTCATGTTAGAAGAGAGTAGGAAATTCCATCAGAAAGAACAGACTACATCAGATATTTTATGTCTCAGACCCTTCTGATAATCATACTACCTAAGCTTGCTGAACCAAGGTTAAAGAAAGAAACTGGGTACTGGGTTTTCATTCAGCAAATCAATCAGTCATGCCAAGGAAATACATTAACCCAGAGAAATGTTGAAAAATGCTTGAGCACATAACTGTAAATGGAATGGAAAGATATTACAGAAGGATCATGAACATAAGTTGGCAGTGGTTTAAGGGTAGGAGTACAAGAGTACATGGAGAAATCTGTGTGCCTGACATGTAGTAGATAAAGGCCAAGAAAGCCACTAAATGTTTGCAAATGCATGGGACAACTCCCACAACAATTTTTCAGTTTAAAATGTCAATAGTGCAGAGGTTGTATCACAGAGGTAGCTCATAAGTCTAGAATACAAATTAGTTTGGAAGCATCTCTATGAAAATAAATGAGTTAAGTAGTGTGGTAAATAGGCATGAGAGAGAGAATTATTCATGCCACAAATAACTGATGTGCCAAACATTGTTCTAAGTTCTGTGGATAAAATGTTGAACAAGACAGAAGAGGTGTCTGTATTCGAGGACAAAAACAATACCTAACAAGATGAATAAATAAATATCAGATCATTATAAAAGATATGAATAAAACGCAAACAGGTTGATGTGATAGAGTGACCACGTAGAAAGGGTCAATTTTGAATAGGGGATCAAGGAAAATCCTTATGATGCTGCTGCTGATGATGCTTTAGGTGAGACCTAAATATTAGAGTCTCAGCCAAGATCAGGATTAGTTAAAATGCCAAGTTTGTTTTGGCTACATAATTTGGAATTCAGTACACAGGTTAGGTCTGCAGATATAATTTGTACATATTTTCAGAATTAGCAGAATTGGTAAATTAAAAAAAAAATCCATGATTGTTTGGTTTGTGCCTGGAAGGACACATAACAAAGCAGATAAATTATAAACCAATGCCTTCAATAGGTAGAGTAATTCTATGTGCATTCAAATAATCTGATGAACAATCTTCAACCCTTGTCCAAATAACATAATTTTGGATTTGGGCGAGTTCAGCCTGGGAGAAAGACACTTGATTGGCGGTTATTAACCAAAGAGAGTTTCCTGTGTGAAAGTCAGTCATGGCCAGCATTTAACTGACTATTCGAACCTGTATATATATTCAGTTATATGTCATTGATATAATTCTAATGGAAAGACAGATCTATAAAATGATTTCTAGTTAACGCTTGGTGCTGCAAAAATCTGAATGTGATTCAAAAATCTATAGACATATAAAGAAATGTCCAGATATAAAATCCAAAATCTGTTGTAGACTTTTGACTTTCAATGTATTTTCAGATGTTTGCTTTACAACAGTACATTCCCTAGGAGTCATTGCTGACTGAGCTAAATTTTTTTGAAAGTCTGTGGATCTATCAAGGACTATTCTGAAATAAACTAAGTGTATTTCCTCCTCACTCCCATGAAACTTCTTATTCTTAAACTTCATCATTAATGGTTACTTCCTGCTATTTGTTTCACAACTACTTTGATTTGTGTAGAATATTATTATAGTAATAATTTATTTTCAATAAGTTATTCACAATTTTTTATAAAGAATTTGGTTCAGAACTCTTTTCCTACTTGTTTTCCTAACCAAACAATACTAGGTCAGTTAATAAAATTACTTTTATTCAAGGGGAACAAATCAGCATTATAAGAAATGACACTTATAAATGACAATATAAAATTTTACAGTATTATATTACAAAGTTCTAATAATCATATGTAATACGATATAATAATCAATCAATAATCCACATCCTCATCACACCTGTTGTTTCTACAAGTGTGAGATGGTATCTCGTCATGATTTTCACTTTCGTTTCCCGATGATGAGTGATGTTGAGCATCTTTTCATGTGCCTGTTAGCCATCTGTATTTCTTCTTGGGAAAAGTGTCTATTCATATCTTCTGTCCATTTCTTAACTGGATTATTTGTCTTTTGGGTGTTGAGTTTGGTAAGTTCTTTGTAATTTTTGGACACTAGCCCTTTACCATATATATGATTTGCAAATATCTTCTCCCATTCCATAGGCTGCCTTTCAGTTTTGTTATTTCCTTCACTGAGCAGAAAGTTTTTATCTTGATGAAGTCCCAATGGTTCATTTTTGCTATTGTTTCCCTTGCCTCTGATGACATAAAGTAAGTAAGAAGTCGCTACAGCTAAAGTCAAACACATTGCTGCCTGTGTTCTCCTCCAAGATTTTGATTTTTTTTCCTGTCTCACATTTAGGTATTTCATTCATTTTGAATATATTTTTATGTATGGTATAAGAAAGTGGCCCAGTTCCATTCTTCTGAATGTTGCTGTCCAGTTTTCCCAACACCATTTGTTGAAAAGAGACTGTTTTTTTCTATTGGCTATTCTTTCCTGCTTTGTCAAAGATTAGTTAACTATTTGGTTGTGGGTCCATCTCTGAGTTTCCTATTCTGTTCAATTGATTTTTGTGTCTGTTTTTGTGCCACCACAATACTGTCTTGATAACTATAGCTTTGTAATATAGCCAGAGTCACGATGCCTCCAGCTTTGCTTTTCTTTTACAGAATTGCGTTGGCTATTCAGGGTCTTTTGTGGTTCCATACAAATTTTAGAATTGTTCATTCTAGCTCTGTGAAAAATGCTGGTGTATTTTGATAGGGATTATTACATGTGTAGATTGCCTTGGGTAGTATAGACATTTTAACAATATTTGTTCTTCCAATCTGTGACTGCAGAATGTTTTTCCATTTCTTTGTGTTCTCTTCAATTTCTTTCATTCTATAGTTTTTAGCATGCAGATATTTTACCTCTTTGGTTAGGTTTATTCCTAGGTATCTCATGGTTTTTAGTGCAGTTATAAATGGGATCGATTCCTTGCTTTCTTTTTCTGCTGCTTTATTATTGGTTTAGAAATGCAACAGCTTTCTCTGTGTTGATTTTATATCCTGTGACTTTGTTGAATTCATATATTAGTTCTAGTAAGTTTTTGGTGGAGTCTCTCTAGTTTTCTACATAGAGTATCATGTCATCTACAACTAGTGAAAGTTTGATTTCTTCCTTGCCAATCTGGATGCTCTTCATTTCTTTTTGTTGTCTGACTACTGAGACCAAGATTTCCAGTACTAAGGACCTAGATAAATAAAATCATGAATGAAGGAGGCAGTATCACAACCAAAACCACAAAAACACACATAAATTTTAAGAGAATGTTATGAAAAATTATATGCCAACAAACTGGGCAATCTGGAAGAAATGGACAAATTCCTAGAAACATACAAATTACCAAAACTGAAGCATGAAGAAACAGAAAATCTGAACAGACCCATATCCAGCAAAAAAATTGAATCACTAATCAAAAAATCTCCCAATAAACAAAAGTCCAGGGCTAGTTGACTTCCCAGGAGAATTCTACCAGACATTTAAAGAAGACTTAGTACATATTCACCTCAAAATGTTCCAAGAAATAGAAATGGACAGAAAACTTCCAAACTGCTTCTGTAAAGCCAGCATTACCTTGATCCTGAAACCAGAAAAAGATACCACTAAAACGGAGAATTACAGGCCAATATCCCTGATAAATATCAATGCAAAAATTCATGACAAGATACTAGCAAACTGAATCTAATAGTACATTAAAAGAATCATTCATGACAATCATGTGGGATTTATTCCTGGGCTGCAAGCATTTTTTAATATTTGCAAATCAATCAACATTACCCACCATATTAATAAAAGAAAGGATAAGAATGATATGATCTTCTCAGTAGATGCAGAAAAAACATCTGACAAAGTACAGTGTCCATTCTTGATAAAAACCCTCAACCAAATAGGGACAGAGGGAACATATCTCAACATCATAAAGGTCATATACAAAAGACCCACAGCTAATATCATCCTTAGTGGGAAAAAACTGAGAGCTCTTTCTCTATGGTCAGGAATAAGACAGGGATGTCCACTCTCACCATTACTATTTAACACATTTTTCATTTTTTCAAAAATAATTCTAACTCTTTTACAATAATTGGCTTTATTTTCACTCAGCCATATATATAGCCACATATATTTACACATTTTGTGGGTGTTTTCAGGGGGTGGGTATCTTTGTTTAAATTGTATTAAAGAAGGTTAATTGGATCCCTGCATTGTATCTGTTGCATCTTTAAATACGTACTAAAATTGAAAAGACTGCTTTTATCCCATCAAAGAAGACTCTGGCCTTGATAACAATATTTCCATTTCTAAAATCAATTGCCATTCCTTTTAATGAATTATCAATTGTCTGAAGAAAATCTTCTAAAGGTGTAGTCAGTACTGAATATATATCTTGCATGAGACAGCATAAAATGTTCTCTACATCAATGATAAATCACTGCAATAGCAAATTATTTGGCAATAAAAGAAATGATGTACTCATGTACTTCATGCATGGATGAATATCAAAAACATTATGATAAGTGAAAAAAAATCAGTCACAAAAGAGTATGTAATGTATGATTTCACTTATATGAAATATCCAGAATAAACACATCTATAGAGACAGAAAGTATATTGGTGGTTGTCAGAGGCTGGGGGAAAGTGGGTGGAAAGTGATTACTAATGAGTATAGGTTTATTAGAGGAGCGATTAAGATATTCTAAAATTAAATGGTGATGGTTATATGACTCTGTGACTATAGAGAAAACACTGAATTGACACTTTAAAAGGGCAAAATTTAAGTAAGTAAATTATATCTCAATAAAGCTGTTATTTAAAAATAATAAATCAACAATATTCTTTTGGTTTTAATCTATATTGACATTAATATATACAAAAGCATTTTTTCTCATTTTTTCATAAATGCTGTGTTAGAGTTGTTTTGTTTTTTTTTTTCCAGCTAGTAAACTTTAAATAATCCATTTCATTCTCTGTAAGCTTGAAAATAGTCCTTTTAAAACTAAGGACTAATAAACTTCAAAAAAATACTGTGCCAAACTAAATAGGCTTTCAGTTTAAAAGAATTCTATAAAGGAAACAAAAGCAGAAATGAACTTTTGGGACTTCATCAAGGTCAAAAGCTTCTGCACAGCAAAGGAAACAGTCAACAAAACAAAGAGGCAATCAATGGAATGGGAGAAGATATTTGCAAATGACACTACAGACAAAGGGCTGATATCCAAGATCTATAAAGAACTTCTCAAACTCAACACACAAAAAATAAATAATCATATCTAAAAAATGGACAGAAGACATGAACAGACACTTCTCCAGTGAAGACATACAAACGGCTAACAGACACATGAAAAAATGTTCATCATCACTAGCCATCAGAGAGATTCAAATCAAAACCACATTGAGATACCACCTTACAACAGTTAGAATGGTCAAAATCAACAAGACAGTAAACAAGATGTGTTGGAGAGGATGTGGAGAAAGGGGAACCCTCTAACACTGTTGGTGGGAATGCAAGTTGCTGCCATCACTTTGGAAAATAGTGTGGAGATTCCTTAAGAAATTAAAAATAGAGCTACCCTATGACCCTGCAATTGCACTACTGGGTATTTAACCCAAAGATACAGATGTAGTGAAAAGAAGGGCCATCTGTACCCCAATGTTCATAGCAGCAATGGCCACAGTAGCCAAACTGTGGAAAGAGTCAAGATGCCCTTCAACAGACGAATGGATAAAGAAGATGTGGTCCATATATACAATGGAGTATTATGCCTCCATCAGAAAGAATGAATATCCAACTTTTTTATGAACATGGATGGGACTGGAAGAGATTATGCTGAGTGAAATAAGCCAAGCAGAGAGAGTCAATTATCATATGGTTTCACTTACTTGTGGAGCATAAGGAATAACACGGAGGACATTGGGAGAAGGAGAGGAGAAGAGTGTTGGGGGAAATGGGAGGGGGAGATGAACCATGAGAGACTGGGGACTCTGAGAAACAAACTGAGGGTTTTGGAGTGGAGGTAGGTGGGTGAGCCTGGTCGTGGGTATTAAGGAGGCCACATATTGCATGGAGCACTGTGTGTGATGCATAAACAATGAATCTTGGAACACTGAAAAAATAAAATAAAATTTAAAACAATAAAAGAATGCTATATTTAATTTTATACTTATGAGTGTGTAACATTTGTTATTTTTTAAAAATTATTTGTTCAGATGCTTTGCCCACTTCTTGATTTGGTTGTGTGTTTTCTCATTGTGAGCTTTAAGAGTTCTTTGTCTAATTTTTATAGAATTCCTATATCAGATACATGTTTTCCAGTTTTTTCTCCCAATCCAGAGCTTATATTTTCATTCTCTAATGGTGTCTCTCACAGCAAAAGATTTTAATTTTGATGAACTCCAACTTAGCAATTTTTTCTATCATGGAATATTCTTTTTTTCTTGCCTGAAAAAATATTTCACTAAAGAAGATGTACAGATCTTAAATAAATCTATGGAAAGATACTTAACATAATAAGTCATTAGGGAATTGCAAAGTAAAACAAGAGATGTCACTATATATCTATTAGAATGATTGAAATCCAGAACACTACCAACAACAAATGCTGGTGAGGATGGGGATCAACAGAAGGCCTCATTCATTGCTTGTAGGAATGCAAAATGGTACAGACACTATGAAAAGCTGTTTGGCAGTTTATTAGCAAAGCTAAACATCGTCATGTCCAGAAATTTACTTTCCTAAGTATTCACCTAAAGGCCTTGAAAATTTGTGTCTCTACAGAAACCTTCATGCAAATATTTATAACAGCCTTATTCAGAACAAAATTGGAAGTAAATAGGATGACCTTCAATGGGTGAAGAGATACTGAAAAAACAGAACAACAACAACAAAAAAACCCAAACTGTGGTATATCCATAAAATGGCAAACCACTGGACAATAAAAATAGGTGAGTTAGCAAGCCACAAAAAGACACGGAAGAGCCTTAAACTCTATGCTTATTGCTAACTGAAAGAAGCTAGTCTGAAAGGATTAGACATTTTATGATCCCAACAACATAACATCTTGGAAAAGACAAATTATGGATACAGTAAAAAGATCAGTGCCTGGGTAGCTCAGGTAATTAAGCATCTGTCTTCAGCTCAGGTCATGATCCCAGGGTCTGGGGATCCAGCCCCATGCCCTGCTCCCTGCTCAGCCAGGAGCCTGCTTCTCCTTCTCCTCCCCACTTGTGCTCTGTTGTTATCTCTCTCTCTCTCTCTCTCTCAAATGAATGAAAAAAATCTTAAAAAAAAAAAAAAAAACTACTGGTTTAAATAATGTTTAAAAAGATCAGTGGTTGGAGAGAGGGTTGTGGGACACAGAGGAGTGTTAGGGTAGTGAAATCACTTTTCATGAGACTATATACAGTATTATAACAGTGGGTGTATGACATGCATTTGGAGAAACCCATAGAATTGTATAACATAGTAAACTCTAATGTAAAGATTGGGCTTTAAGTTAATAATAGTGTATCAGATTGGGTTTATCAGTAATAACAAATGCAGCAATTCAAGAGGTTCATAATAGAGGAAACTTTGGTAGAGTGGATTGGAGAATGAATATATGATCTTTCCACCTCCTACTTGGTATTTCCATAAAGTTTAAACTGCTCTATGAAATAAAGTCAAATGATTAAAAATGTTGCTTAATCCTATTATAAAATATTTTAATTTTCAAAAAAATTTAATTGATACTTAAAAATCTTACCTTAATTCTGAACAAAACTAATACATTTAAGAAATGCTCAATAAATCAACAGATAAATGGGTAAAGAAGATGTGCGTGCGCGCGCACACACACACACACACACACACACACACACACACACACACACAGGAATATTATGCAGCCATGAAAAATGAAATCTTGCCCTTTGCAATGATGTGGCTGGAACTAGAGGGTATTATGCTAAGTGAAATAAGTCAATCACAGAAAGACAATTATCATATGATCTCACTGATACGTGGAATTTGAGAAACAGGAGAGGATCCTAGGGGAAGAGAAAAAAAATGAAACAAGAAAAAACCAGAGAGGGAGACAAAACATAAGACACTCAGTCTCAGGAAACAAACCGAGGGTTGCTGGAGTGCAGAGGGGGTGGGAGGGATAGGGTGGCTGGGTGGTGGACACTGGAGAGGTTGTGTGTTATGGTGAGCACTGTGTATTGTGTAAGAATGATTAGTCACAGACCTGTACCCCTGGAACAAATAATACATTATATGTTAATAAAAAAAGTTTATGTAAATTGTGATGTCAAAACTATTCTATCTTTGGAAAGAGAGCCTAGACATTGATGCCTCAGTTGACAGAATTTGGTAAGTAGTTAAAGAAGAAGTAAAAGTTAAAAGTCAAGAAGAAAAGGCAAAAAAGGTAATTAAGTAAACTAAAACCTTTATTTTAACTTTTCATAAAAATGTGAATGTCTAATAAATCTTAGGATATATGTTTAGCACTGTGGGGAAAAAATGAAGGTAAGTTGTAGGTAATTATTCTATTTTGAGGTATTTAACTACCTTGCTGCATTATCCTTAAAATTCACCAATCTTTCTAGACTCTTTCCTTCTCTGTTAACTGAAGGGGTGAGTCAATATGCTCACTAAAATCTCTTCCAGATGAGTTGTGCATTCTTTTAGGGGGAAAAATCTCTCCAGAGAGTAAACCTCTAAGACAGTATGAAAAATTTTTTGAAAAAATAAAAGTTGAGACTTCAGGAATCTGAAATTGACTTCACTCTCCTCAATTTTGGAGCAAAAATGGCAAAAGAAATGGAATCTAAGTATCATGCTATTTAAAATAAACCTCGTTTGAACTCATATGGGTCTCCTGAAGAATTTTCTCTTCTTGACCACTGTGCTTTCCTGCCACATGTAATGGTGAAGCTCTGGTAGCAGTATTTTCAGATCTTATTAAAGACCAAGCAAGAGTACTTGGGTTCTATGTGTTGATCACAGTGCTTCCGTTGTTACCGTACCAGTGGTCATACCTTATTTTTTGTTTTGGAGAGAGAATTCATAGAAGAAATTTCTCACTTAAATATATATTTCTTACTTCTGGTTTTTTAGGTATTTCTCACATATAAATACAAAGAAAATCAAAACTGATATTTTTATCATATTGCATTTGTGAGGGTCCAAAAAATTATCTAGCATTAATTAAATTTTATCCTTAATAACTATGATTTAGAGCTTGGGAAGTGTTATAGACGTGTTCATTAAAAATATTGTCCTGGCGGGGGGCGGGGTGCCTGTGCATGAAGTAAGAAAATGTCATAGGTCATGTCTTTGTAGAATGTCCAGATAATCACGATCCAAAATATTAAGTGAGGGGCACACTCTTTGACTGTCAGAACCTTTTATTTTTTATTTTATTTTATTTTTTAAGATTTATTTATGTTTTTCAGAGGGAGAGAGAGAGCACAAGCAGAAGGGGCAGAAGGAGAGGGAGAGAGAAAATTTCAAGCAGACTCCACACTGAGCATGAAGCATGATGTGGGGCTTTATGTGGAACTTTACGAGGGACTTGATCTCACAACTCTGAGATTATGACCTAAGCTGAAACCAAGAGTCTGACACTTAACCAACCATGCCACCCTGGCACCCCAGCTCCTTTATATAAGACAGGCGTATGACTGCACTGGATGTCACTGAAAACCAACCCACAGGATGGTATAGATATCTCTGTAACTAAAAATTTACCAGAAATACTTCCTTATGTTATTCAGATAAGTAATAACCATTTATGACTCTTGGGATATAGAATAAATACAGAAATATGCATTGGTGACTTAGCCAAATCTTAACATATAACATAGTGTTCTTAATAAATCAGCCACAAGTTCAAAGAAATATAATGGTAGCCTGTTTAGTATTGCTTTATGGGAATCAGCTACTAATTCAACAATAACAAACATGATAAGTACATGCTGACTACTAACCACAGAGCAAGTCCTAAGTCATACAGTAAGTGCTAAGAATTCAAATACAGGAGATAACCCTTGTTTTTAAAAAATTCAAACATCAAATATGGGAGATAACTCTTGTCCTTAAAAAATTCAAACACCAACTGTGATTTTTTATCATCTCAATGACTAAATTCTCTGCATTTCTGGGTATTGGTTTTGTAGTGTCTAATTTAGACTTCAATAAACCAAACCACTTGACAGGACATGATGAAAGTTGGAGCTTCCATCTCCCAGATGGAAGTGACTGATTGAGGATATATTTCAGAATCCTGTTTGTTTATCCAAGTACCTGAAAGTCTTAGTTTAATTTATGTTATTAGCTCTGGGAACATATACCTAAGTTCAATGTTAACACTTTTTATTTGTTAATTGCTTTATACTTACACATTTAATTTACATCTTTAAAAAAACACAACCTCCACAAGTAGTTTCAAATTTAATATAATATTTTACTAAAAGCTGTTTGATCTCTAAAATGTTAAAAGATAGCTTTAGGACCCCTTAAAGTTTTGTATTTTTTTTTTCTTCTAGATATATATTTACTTCAGATGCCAAGATAAAGACAATGCTCAGCTAGTTTTAACATAATTCTTGATGTTAGAAGTACAACATGTTTTCCTATAATGCAGAATTTTATGAAAGAATTACATATCATGTAATTTGATTTAAAATAAGAGTCAAATGTTAGAGAATTATTAGTACACAGGAAAAGTTTAAAAATATAGAAATGATGGGGCGCCTGGGTGGCTCAGTGGGTTAAAGCCTCTGCCTTCGGCTCAGGTCATGATCTCAGGGTCCTGAGATCGAGTCCCGCATCGGGCTCTCTGCTCCGCGGGGAGCCTGCTTCCCCCCTTCTCTCTCTCCCTGCTGCTCTGCCTACTTCTGATCTCTCTCTGTCAAATAAAATCGGAAAAAAAAAAAAAAAAAAATATATATATATAGAAATGATAAAAGGATACTTTTTGTACGAAACATTCTGGATAGTCTTTTATCCTTAGTATAACAGAATAGTAGAAAATTACACAAAGATATTCTTATTTAGCTTTTAACTATTGGTCCTTTGATCTTTGGAGTGCATATTAAATTTTGATTTAAAACATGCTAAATAACTTCTCATAGAAAATGGCAATGGCTATATCTGGTATATATGTCTTCTGAAACCTGTTTATAATTAGAAGATGCTATTCCGTTCAAAGCAAGTGTCCACTTAAAAATATATAGTTAATTGAATTTTTAATTTAATCAACTTGAAGTTATGAATTTTGTGCCCCTGAAAGAAAGAGATTAAAAATGAATAGAGAGAGGAGGTCCCCATTTTGCTTTGCTGGTACATTTAAGATTTTACCTGAAGGGGCCACCCTCTAGTACGCTTAACAATGCTTTTCCGCATGGTTATTAAATCCCATGGACAACAAAATAATAGGCCAGTGGATTTCACTTAGGGCTTTCTTTAGCTCATTAAGTCTTGGAGTTTCCTTATGGAAAGTCAAACACGCTGTATTTTTCATACAATAGGGCAGTAGGTATACTGAGTTTGATAAAAGAACTACCACGTACATCAAGTTGTAATTTTGACTTTAAAAACATTTTTCATAAAGAAAAGAGCCAAAAATATTGTCTAAATGCTGAAAAGTCACCATGGAAAAGTCCAGACATAAAAAACAAACACACACAGACACACCACACACACACACACACACGCACACACACACACGATATTTAGAGGTAAGAGATAACATGGAAACGAACATTATGGTTTACCTATGAAAAACATGACAACTCATCAATGTTCATAAGACTATTTTTAGATTGCATGCTATGGTTGTCTCCCATTTTGCAAAGCTATTGTTTGACATCCAAAATGAATTACATAAACTTTCATCACTTTTTAATAATCAACCTTTGTGAGATAAAACTCGGCAAGGAGTGATGTAGGAAATATCTTTGCTTTAGATAAGAAACAAATACCACATTGGAACTGGATCAAAGTAATTTTTTACTATTTTAGTACACTGTTATTTAAATACTGGGTCAATTATTCTCATATCCCTAGAAGAAAGAAAGCCCGTGTAGAAAATAGTTTATAAGAGACAACACATACTAGCACTGAGTTCATCAACTGCAAAATCAATTAGGTTCTAATGAAACCACTCCATATAAGACAGGTAAAAAGTCCAGCTGCCAGGGAGATAAAGTGTCACAAACTCTCCATGAAGAGCAAACAATCAATGAAATGTTGGTGGGAAAACAAACTTTCCTCTTTACCTTCAACTTTGCAAACAGCAGTCATTTCAAAAGCTACAAAAGTGCAATCCTACTGATACTGACAAAACCACAGTGTTGATTATTCAGTAAGCTAGTGCAGAAAGCTTCAAAGTTTGCCGATTACATATAATCACTTCCATTCATAATGAAATATTGACTTCCTTTGATTTGTGTTTAATCCTTATCTTGGAAAATGTATAATTTTCAAATAGCATAATCACACACACTTCAAACACTCATTAAATTCTTTGTGTTACAATTGGATGAAATAACTACATTATCAACAGCTATTTCAAAGTTAGCACAACAAACTTTGGTGATTGATAAAGATTAGTCATTGCAAGAATGTGTTAGGCACCATAGATTAAATTCAGTTTATCAGTTCAGATACGTAGTGGTCAAATACAGAAGAAAAAAAAAAAGTCAGGAACAGGATGTATTGATGTTTTTATACATGATATTTAACCAAGCTACTTAAAAAAAAAAAAAAATTCAGGTGGTCAATACAATCCAAAAAAAAAAAAAATCAGAAAAATAAATGTGGAGAACTGAGAATTTAGAATTATCAAATTTCAGAGATGAGAGGGAACTCAGAATTTTTTTTTTTTAATAGACCTCTCATTTTGAAGATAAGTGAGTGAGGTCTTAGAGTGACACGTTCAGCTTTATGCTTGAGTAGTAGAGGCAGTGTTAGGAATACATCCTTTGATCCTAGTTTTCCTTTTCACCCATCTATTTGGAGCTTAATTATCATCCCAAAATAATCATAATCAGGAACTAAAGTTTTGCTATATTTTTTATTATCTGTTTTTCCAAAAATATGTTGTTATATTGAATATATATGAAATATATATACATATATATATATATATGTTTCCAGGTCTTTTCTATATTTCCCTCAATCAGGGACAGAGAAATATTGCTAGGTTCATAGCTTAACAATGTCTTTGCACTTTAATGTAATGGGCCAATGTTTTTATAATGTTTTAGTTAGTAAGGGAAGTCTGACAATCTAAATTTGCCTATATTTACTGGGTATGGATGGGATAAAAAGGAATAGATATTATTTTTATTTTTTTAAAGCTAGATTTATTTGTTTGTTTGCTTATGTATTTATTTATTTATTTTAGGGTTGGGGTAGAGGGACAGATGGGAAGGGAGAATCTTAAGTGGACTCCACGCTGAGCACAGAGTCTCAGATCATGATCCGAGCTGAAAGCAAGAATCTGAGGCTCAACCTACTGTGCCACCCAGGCACCCCAGATGTTACTTTTAGTTACAATTGAAAGTTTTTTTTGCAGAGAGAACACTTCCACTCTTGTTAAAAAGGGGAGATTTTGTCAAGATGTTTTGGTTTCTTTTACAAGAGATGAAACAAGTATTTTAAATAAATTTCTGCTGGGATAATATCATCATCGTCAGGCATTCAAACCCTAGATTTCTGAAAGAATTTGAATATGTGATTGTGAAGCCATTATAACTCTTGAGAATGGTACTACTTGGAACTGCAGCAGGAGACCTGAGATAGAATCTCTCTCTTTCTTTGTTACAAAGGTAAATTCTATAAATTGCTAAGGTCATCTGCCATTAATCTCTGGAAGAATTAATAAAGTGGGTCTCTAACAGAGGAATACATAAACATCAAGTCCAACCAAATCTCATCCTATTTTTTTTTAAAGATTTTATCTATTTATTTGACAGAGATCACAAGTAGGCAGAGAGGCAGGCAGAGAGAGAGGGGAAAGCAGGCTCTCCGCTCAGCAGAGAGCCGATGCAGGGCTTGATCCCAGGACCCTGGGATCATGACCTGAGCCGAAGGCAGAGGCTTTAATCCACTGAGCCACCCAGGTGCCCCCATCCTATTTTAATTTATAGTAATTTTACTAATCTTCCACCTCCAAGGAAAGATCTAAAATGCATGGTTTTCATCTCAGCAAGGCAAATGATTCAGTACTTCACGGTATTTCCATTTTACTTATGGAAAAATGGGGGAAAATGTTAGGTGACTGATAGTATAGATCCGTGGATTCAAAGCTTATTAAAAGCAGTGTCCATTTGGTACTGATGAATCACTCTCACCCGGGAGAGTCGTCTCAGGTGACTTAACACAAAACACTGCTTTACCTTGTTAACAATCTAACCAGTGATTTCTATAGTGTTTAGAAAGTGCTGCTTATCAGATTTTACTCAAAACTGGATTGCAATCATACTTGGTGATAGATTTTGTGTCTAAAAAGGTCATGAGAGTCTTAAAAATCTCAGAAATAGCCAAGTGTTAGTAGTGAGAAAATTGTCATAAGTGAGTTTTGTAAAAGAAAGGTAAGAAGTTAATTGACTGTCATTTCAACATACCTTAACTTTATAAATATAAAAATATTTACTAAAAATAAACAAAACAAAACCAACAACAAATATATAGTCCCCAAACCTGGCTTACAAGTAGTTTATATAAAAAATGGCTAAGTATTTGGTTGAATACAAGTTAAATATAAGTAATTAAAGTAAAATGCCTTCTGAAATTTAAAAAAAAAAAGTAATGTAGATTTAAGAGTGAAACTTCATATACAAAATTTTCAGAATAGAAGAGGTGATTCCTTTTTGCGTGCATTACAGAAATTATGTTTTTCTAAGATAGCTTTAACTGACTAGAATACACCAAAAGCAAACAAACAACAACAACAACAAAAAAACCAGAAACCCTGAAGTATCAAGAAGTGCTCTAGAAAGTATATCACAAAAGAAGTGGCTAAGGCAAATTCCATTACATCTTGTGGACAAATAAGGGAAATAAAAAAGATAATAATTTTAAAACAGCACAAAGTCAAATAAATGATATGGAAAAGAATAAGATTTCATGTCTGAAAAATCTCAAGCAGAGAATACATGATTGCCATGAATGCTATAGAATCATTACTGAACTAAGAGTTGATCAAATAATTCCAATTTTTTTCTACAATTTTCACTTATTTAATTCATGACTATTTTCTCAGATTTAATATGCTAAGCAACCATCTCTCATTTTCTCTTCATATGTTAATTCCTCCTCCTCCTATGCAATTTCTCATGTGGAAATTGTGCAGTTGTAGACTGACAAAAGAGTTGTCTAAGCCCAAACAGACATTTTGAGAACTCCCTAAATAGAATGCTATCAACATGTTTGGAATTAGGCCATAGTGTTCTCATTCCTCTTTGCTTTTGATTAACCTAGGGATGGATAGGAGACCAGCTCCTACCAAGGAGATATAGAGGAAAGGGTTCTGGGAGCTATTTTCTTCCCTAGTAAGGAGAAGGTCTTGTCAGAAGAATGCTATTTGCTTTCATATTATAGGGATAACTGATGTGTAGCCATAGTGTTTTCGATTGTGGCTGCCATCTTGGAAATTCAGAGAAGGACTAAGGTGATGCAGAAATGCCAATCCAGCCTTGACACTTAGTTACCAAATTACACTTAGGATCAACCATTTCCAGACTCTTGTTCAGCAAACCCCAAATGTTCTCATGTCTTAATTTACTTTTAGAATATATTCGAAGTGGGCAAACATTTCTAACTAATGCATTATACAAAAATTATATGACTGTAAGTTAAAGTGAGTTTTATCAGGAAAAAAATAAATGGGGAAGTAAGAGATTACCCATAAAGGAGGGAACTTATGAATATTAAAAAAACAGAAAATTCTTCCCTAAAAAGGTAAACTAAAGGTTAGGCCAGAAGAGGAACTATGTATGTGTTGACTATATTGGGTAGATATTTTGGGGAAAGGGGTGAGAGATTTCTTATGAAAAGGCTCTGAAGCAGTAAAGAGCATGGGAGCATGGGAAGTGCAAGAAGGCCCATGTACTACAACATCAAGAAAAGGAGGGAAAAGAGTAAGTTTGACAGTTAGATGAGGAGTTTTGTTTTTTGCATTAGGTGTTGATATTTTATCCTAGCACAACTGTAGCTAGTGGTTAGAGTATACATGGCAATTTTGGGTATTATTGGATATATTGTTGCATGATTATAATAATCATCATCAAAAGAATGAACACAAAATAAACATTATGAGTATGCCTAAATGCCATTATTAACTAGGAGATAAGTTTCCTTAGGAATTAATTTTCTAAAGGGGTTGGTTCATTAATAAGTAGTTTGCTTCTATTCATCAAAATGGCAGGGACTCGGGTAATGAATGTTATGCAATGAAGAACCCCCAAATTTAAAGCCATAGGGTGACCTATTGAACAAGTACATGCTCTGATAAAGAAAAAAAGGAGCCTTAACTTACTCTTTGGGGGTACCTTGTTTCCTCATGTACTATGTACAAAGACTGCCATCCTCCTGGACAACCATTTTGATTCTGGAATCCATGTACCTTTCTTGTTGATTGTTTCTGCTTAGTGCCTTCCCACATGCTATTTGTTTGATTGCTTTTAAAAGTTTTGTTGAATCAGGTACAGTCTAGACATTTCACAATTATTATAAACCCTATGTGTAGGCAATCATTTAGAGGACTTACCCTGGACATTATGTCTGGTTTCATCTGCTCAAAATAGTTCAGTTGAGTTCCTTGGCTTGACATTTGAGACATTCAAGAAAAACTATGATTTTTCTTTTTGTGTAAATGCCAGTAATGCTTAATACTACTTATTTTAAATGTATTTGTGGAATGTGTGTTTTAATTTATTATCTAGTTCAACAGCATTTAAACTGTTCCAGGTAAAGAACTACCTGTGTTTTACTGTAAGGGGTATAGTCTTTACCAATAGTGACTTATAATTCAACATACTATACCATTAATTATCTTTCCATGCAGTTATTTTTTTAAATGTCTCATTTAGTGTAGGGACTTATCTAATATGTGTTAACATTCTCTAAATCCCTCACCACTGAAACACACAGTATTTTCTTTGCAGATGTTGATCCCTGCAGTTTAGATATGATAAGAATGTTAAAATAACTAAGTAAAGAAGACTGGAAATGTAGGTATGCAAAAAATTTGGTCTAGGTTTAGGCTGTTAGAAGAAGCACATGGCATTATATGTGTCTGAATTTGTAAATTTGTAAAATTCGTCATTTGGGCACTATGCACAAAAAGGTGATCAGGGAATAAGTTTTCAAAGTATGATTTTACTACTGCAGCTTTGAAAACATTGCTTATAATAGTTAAAAGTAAGAATCAACCCGATGTCGAACAATGTGGCTTAGAAAATACTATAATATGTATCCATACAATTATAATTCACAGTTATTAAAAGGATAATGTGGGTCTGGATTTGTTGTAATGGTAAATATTTACTGAGAAAGACAGGTAACAAAATCTGGATAGATTATAATGCCAACTTTAAAGTTATAAATTAATACAATTAGATTTTATCACATATAAAAATTTGGGAGCCACAAAGTAAAATGCTGATAGTATTTACCAGCAGTGCTGGAATTGTGCATGTTTTTTTTTCTTGCTTTCATATCTGTGTTTTCAAGAATTATTTTAATAAAGAATAATATGTATTATCATAGCATAAATAACAATAACCATTATTAGACCAATTATATCTGTAACAATGCATACCATGGTTCACAGTGCAGGTTCCAAGTCAGAAGGATTTGATTCAAATTTCACTCCTGACACTGTCCAACAATGGGAAAGTTACTTAAACTCTCTCCGTTTGTTTCCTCTCTTTTGAATGAAGATACAGATAGTACCAACCTAAAGTTCATAGAAGATAACAGCACCTGGGTTATATTAAGCATTACACAATTTTTTTTAAAGGATTTTTATTTTATTTATTTGACAGACAGAAATCACAAGTAGGCAGAGAGGCAGGCAAAGAGAGAGGGGAAAGCAGGCTCCCTACTGAGCAGAGAGCCCCATGTGGGGCTTGATTCTGGGGCCCTGGCATCATGACCTGAGCCGAAGGCAGAGGCTTTAACCCACTGAGCCACCCAGGCGCCCCAGCACTACACAAATTTTTTAAAGAGTAATTAACAGCAAATAGATACATAAATACCAGTTTTATTTTTGGTTCACAACTGTTGTCTTGTAATAAACTCTCCACGATATGCTTTGTCATGTGTAAGCACTAAGCAAATGCTGTCTGACTGAAACTTGAAGATGTATGCATTTGTATCTTCACATACACATGCCCATTGAATTAGAGCACTCTTTGATCTGTGCTTGACATTTTAATTTACATAAAAATGGAGATGACTTTTGCACAAGGTACCCTGAGGCCAAGTACATTTTTATGTATTTCAAATGGTAAACAGTTCATGGAATACCTCTGTTAATACTACACATTTTAAGTGAATATAAGAAAAGACCGGATGGAAAAATACCTTACTGAATCAATGAAGAGACAGATTTTAAGTGGCAATAAATTACCAAACAATCCCAATACTTTAAATTAGAAGGGTCCATAGTCACTTTTTATGTATGTGTAACTTATACATAGGGAAATATTTTCTTTTGTGTTTAACTTATTCCCCCTTAAATATTTTTTCTATTTCTATAAATTTCTATGTCTCATTATTTCTTGGAATATGTTATCTCACACAGTTTACATATAGAGTCCATATCTTGCACAACAGTATTTTAATAGCAGATAACAAACTGATAGAGATTATAGTTGTTTTGTACCAAATACAGTATGACATCAAAGCCATTAGGTAATCAACGATAAAACAGTTTTTGTCCCTACATAGTTGTAATTGTGACTCTTGGGAACCACAACTGTAACATGAAATTAGGGCTTCATGCTTGTAATTCCAGCATTAATACTGGAATTGAGACTTCATATTTGTCCAAAGATGGCTTCATTATAAATAATACATTCCTTATCACAATCTTGAGGAAAAAAAAGAGTGAAATAATTTTTCAAGAGAAATAATCCTCTTTATGACATGTTATATACCCTTTTATATTTAATTATCTAAGTGACTACACTTAGCTTTTTGTACTTAATTTTCAGTATTAATAAATGCCTCCCAAACTGTGTGATGCCATTACTTAATTACTCCTGAATATGATTACATGTAACAATTTATTTCCCTCATAATATCAACTAAACCATGTTTATCTGTTTGTATTCTGATAGATTATAGACATCATTGAAGAAACAGATGTCTTATTTTATCTCTATTTTTCTAGGAATATTTAATAATATAAAATGCATAAGAACTTATATATTTCATATATATGTATGTACATTTTTATAAATAAATACATATATATATAATGTCTGTAATTTGCGGGATATGAACTTCTTTCTCATTTTTCTCAATTAGTCTCCTTATCTATCCTTGTACCAATGTCATACTTTAAAACTTAATATAAAATATGTTGATTTTGCACAGTGCAATTTTCCCTAATTGTCACTCCCCTCCTTCCCAGTCCCCCAATTTTGATCACAATGGATTTCTTTCAGATTTGTCTTAGCATCAATCCCTTGCCTTTTGATGCTGACTACTGGCTTGACTTTACATTTTTACTTTTAGGACATATAGAAGTTTTTCTATTGAATTTAATGGTTAATATTTCCTCATTTTGAGTTTTATAAAAAAGGAGTTTTACCAGATATGCAGGTGTGATGGCTAATTTTATGTGTCAACTTGCTTGGGGGCCACAGGATACACAGATATTAGTCACACATTATTCTGGTTTAGAATGAAATCAACACTTAAATCTGTAGATTGAGTGAAGGAGATTGCCTTCCCTAATTTGAATGGGGATCACGTAATCAGCTGAAGGTCTGAATAGAAAAAAAGACTGATCTTTCCCTGAGTAAGAATGAATTCTCCTGCCTGATGGCCTCCAAATGGGGATATGGCTCTCCCTGGTTCTACAGTAGCCCTGGGCCTTCAGATCCAAACAGGGACATGGGCTTTGTGGTTTCAGACTTGCCAGCCTCCATAATTGTGTAAGCCAACTCCTTATAATTAATCTTCCTTTAAATATGCCATTGTTAATGTATAATATATTTAACATGTTACAAAAGATATTTCTCTTGCAAGAAATATATATCTGTCCTACTGGTTCTGTTTCTCTGGGGAATCCTAATACAACTGGCTTCTGAAATTTGTTTTTTTCTTTCAATATTTTGTTTATATGATTAATGTTGTTGTGTATAGCTGCAACTCCATAATTATTCTAACAGTTGTCTAGTATTCCACTCTGTGAATACAACAAAATTAATGTATGGGTTCTCTTTTCAGTGGACATGACTTTTTTCCTTTGTTGTTTTATTATGAACAATGCTATTATGACTATTAGCACTTTGTTTATTACACTTTTGCAAGACATTGTCTATGGCACATGCCTTAAATGCAATTGCTCATTAGTTAAGTATATGGCTGGCTATTCAACTTTTCAGGAAGGTGCCCAATTATTTTCCAAAAGATTACACTTATTTGACATACCTCCTCATTATTCAATATTTGAATAATATGCTAAATGATACATAAATTTAACAAATATAGGAGGTATAAAGTGTTATATCATTATAAGCCTAATTCACATTTCTCTGTTGCTTTGTACCTTTCATCTTCTATAAAATACTTTTTTTTTTTCTTCTGGTAATTTTTCTGTTGTCTTTTTATTTCTTGTGTTGATCATTAATGTAATCATTCAACAAATATTTATTGATCTTGGGGCCCCTCGGTGGCTCAGTGGGTTAAGCCTCTGCCTTCGGCCTAGGTCATGATCTCAGGGTCTTGAGATCAAGCCCCGCAGTGGGCTCTCTACTCAGCAGGGAGCCTGCTTCTCTCTCTCTCTCTCTCTGCCTACTTGTGATCTCTCTGTCAAATAAATAAAATATTAAAAGAAATATTTATTGATCTTGTACTTGTAAGACACTCTTCTCATTATTGCAACACAATATAAAACTAAACAGGCAAAGCACCTCCATTATAGATCTTATATTTAGTGAAGAAAGATAGACAATAGACAAAATAAATACATGAACTAAGAGTAATTAGATAGTAATTGAAAGCTGTAGTCATCAAGACAGTCTGGTACTGGCACAGAAACAGACACATAAATCAATGGAACAGACAGAAAACCCAGAAATGGACCCACAATCATATGGTCAACTAATCTTTGACAAAGCAGGAGAGAATAGCCAATGGAAAAAAGACAGTCTCTTCAACAAGTGGTGTTGGGAAAACTGGACAGTAACGTGCAGAAGAATGAAACTGGGCCACTTTCTTACACCATACTCAAAAATATATCCAAAATGAATGAAAGACCTAAATGTGAGACAGGAAACAATCAAAATCCTAGAGGAGAACACAGGCAGTAATCTCTCTGACCTCAACCGTAGCAATTTCTTACTAGACATGTTTCCAGAAGCAAGGGAAACAAAAGCAAAAGTGAACTATTGGGACTTCATCAAGATAAAACCTTCTGGGGTGCCTCGGTGACTCAGTGGGTTAAAGCCTCTGCCTTCAGCTCAGGTCATGATTCCAGGGTCCTGGGATCGAGCCTCGCATCGGGCTCTCTGCTCAGTGGGGAGCCTGCTTCCTCCTCTCTCTCTGCCTGCCTCTCTGCCTACTTGTAATCTCTGTCTGTCAAATAAATAAATAAAAAATCTTTAAAAAAAAAAGATAAAACCTTCTGCACAGTGAAGGAAATAATCAACTAAACTGAAAGGCAGCCTATGAAATGAGAGAAGATATTTGCAAATGACATATATGGTAAAGGGTTAGTAACCAAAAAAATACAAAGAACTTATCAAACTCAACACCCCAAAGACAAATAATCCAGTTAAAAAATGTGCAGAAGACGTGAACAGACAATTTTCCAAAGACATACAAATGGCTAACAGACAAATGAAAAGATGCTCAACATCACTCATCATCAGGGAAATAGAAATAAAAACTACAAGGTCAGAATAATTAAAATTAACAATGCAGAAAACAACAGATGTTGGTGAAGATGCGGAGAAAGGAGAACCCTCTTACACTTACACTGTTGGTGGGAACGCAAACTGGTGCTGCTACTCTAGAACACAATACGCAGGTTCCTCAAAAAGTTAAAAATAGAACCACCCTATGACACAGCAATTGCACTACTAGGTATTTACTCAAAGGTTACAAAAGTACTGATTTAAAGGGACACATGCACCCGATGCTTATAGCAGCACTATCAACAATAGCCAAATTATGGAAAGACCCTAAATGTCCACTGACTGATGAATGGATAAAGAAGCTGTGGTATATGTCTACAGTGGAATATTACTTAGCCATCAAAAGGATAAAATCTTGCCATTTGCTACAATGTATTATACTAAGCTAAACATGTCAGTCAGAGAAGACAAATACCATATGATTTCACTCATATGTTTAATTTAAGAAATAAAACAGATGAATATAGGGGGAGGAGGGGGAAAGAGGGAGGCAAACAATAAGAAACTCTTAACAATAGAGAAAAAACTGAGGGTTGATGGAGGGGAGATGGCCAGGGGTTGGGTTAAATGAGTGACTGGTATTAAGGAGGGCCCTTGTGCTGAGCAATGGGTGCTATATGTAAGTGAGAATCACTGAATTCTACACCTAAAACGAGTATTACATGATATGCTGTTATAATTTAAATGAAAACTTAAAACACACATACACAAAGAAGACAATTTTTTAAAGAAATATAAAGCAAAGTATTTGCAATGTGCATCTTATTAAAATTTTTATGTTTTTTTTAAGATTAAGATTTAAGATAAAATCATTCTTTTACATGGTACAACCTGTACATTTTTTCAGAGTTATGCATTTTGGTCTGAAGAAACCTTTAAATAGTTTTTCAAAACTTCTGTTACTTAAATTTCCCTTTTTAATTTTTTTTCTTTTAAGTCATAGACAAATCTGAAGCCAATTTATTGTTCTGGGGTATGAAATAGGCACTATCTTTTTTCTCTAACCTCTAACCTTGTTTCTGAGTTTTCTGTTATTGTCTACTTGTTAATTTTTTTCTTCCTGTGCCAGTACATATTTTGTTTTAATAACTGTTTATAAGAAGTTGATAGCTGGTTAGACATTTTCCTCACCTTATCTCCATCCCCCCACCACCACCCCAGGAAATCTTAACTATTGGATCTTCGGTTTCCACATAAATTTTGAATCAGCTCATTGAGTTCCACCCAAAAGCCCTATTGGGATTTGTATTGCAATTATTCTGAATCTTTATTTTTTTACAGAACTATCACATTTACTACACAGAGTTTTTCTTTAAGTTCATGGTAAGTTTTTCTGTTTATGTGGGTTTCCCTTAATATCCCTTAATATCCTATTAATAAAATTAATTAAATTAATAAAATTTTCTCTCTCTCTCTCTCTTTTTACCTAGAGTTCTTTTTAAAGTTTGTGAAATTTATCTCTAGGTAATTGGTATTTTAGTCCATGTTCCTCTTAATTAATACTCCATTTTTCCTCTTAATTGTTTAGATATAATGTACAAAAGGAAATTGATTTTTATCAATTTTCTTAAATCCTGTCATCCTGCTAAATTTTCTTAATGTTTGTAAAAAAAGATGTTCATGAGGTTTTTAGTATTCTCACACAATTATATCATCTTCACAATCAGTTTCAATTACTCTTTTACAAACAGAACATTTTTTCCTTGTCTTCCTATACTGACTCAGACATGAAGATCAGACATCAAGAAGCATGTGGTTTTCAGTACTGTCTTTACTAATAACCATCTACAATTTTCATTATGAGTTTCTCTTTGAGGTAATGAGATTTAGGACTAAGTTCTATAATTTCCAAACATATAGAATTAGAAATTGTTATTGACAACACATTAAATAAGCATGTTTCTTAGTCTTGATCAGAAACTCAAATAAAATGCCTTGAATCATTTTATCTGTTTGAGAAATTATCATTTTATACCTATTTTGCCAGATTTTTAAAACATAAATAAAAGTTGAATTTCACTGCATGCTTTTTTCCTGCAACTTTCAATATATTTATATAATTTTTCTCTTTCAGTATCTTACTTTTTTTTTAATTTTTAAAGATTTTATTTATTTATTTGACAGAGAGAGAGAGATCACAAGTAGGCAGAGAGACAGGCAGAGAGAGAGGGGGAAGCAGACTCCCTTCTGAGCAGAGAGCCCTATGTGGGGCTCCATCCCAGGACCCTGAGACCATGACCTGAGCCAAAGGCAGAGGCTTAACCCACTAAGCCACTCAGGCGCCCCTTACATTTTTAATTGTAATAAATTCTACAAATTTACATTCCTCTATCACAATAAGCCCTAATATGTATTTAGTATACATTTGTGGAATGGATTTGCTAATACACTATTTAATATGTTTGCACCTATTTTCATGAATGAGGTTGGCTTATGATTGTAATGATTTACAATGTTTGGTTTGATTTTAGGTCAATTTTACAGTGACCTTATAAATAAATCTGGGTTAATTCCCTACTTTTCTCTTCTCTGAAATTAGAATCTTGAAATTATGGAGTCATAATTTTATGTAAAATCCTCACTTTTATGTTGCTTTATTTGTGGCATACATTTTAACATCTAGTTCTCTTTCTTAAATTTATACAAATATTTATGTTTTTTTCTTAAGTTAATTTGCATTGGTTAAATTCTTATTGACATTTGACCATATAGTCTAAGTTTCTGAGCCCATTGGCATAAATATTCTCATGGTATCTTCCTATAAATGTGTTAGGTTCTGTTATTTGAGCACTTAGTTTACTTTTTCCCTAATATTATTACTCATGTTCTATTTTTCATTAATAATCTTTCTGCAAACTTACCTATTTTTTCACATTTTCACAAAAACTTCATCTTCTGCATTGTTTTCTCTTTGATTTATTTCTTTTTATCCTATCTTCCTGTTTACCTTCCTTAGAAATATTCTTTTGTGTTTTTAGTAATTTCATAAGATGAACATTTCATTGACTAATTGTTCATTTTTAATGGAAAAAATCACCCTTTAATAACAATTATGTTACCTTGCATTCACGATATGTGGTATTTTAACTGTTATCTTTATTAATAAGTATTTTCAAATTTCATTATGTTTCCTCTTTGATGCATGAAGTTATATAAAAGTATATTCCATAATTTCTTAATGTAGACATAAAAAGTTGTTATTGATGACAAAAAGTTCTGTGACCAGAATACACAGACTGTATTTTATGAATTCTTTGGGATTACTGAGGCTTAACATTTGGCTTAATACACAAATAATTTTATAAATATTCCATTTTATAAATGTTCTCAGGATGAATGTGCATCCTATAGTTATTGGCTTTTTAATTAGGTTATTAAATTTTTGACATTTGTTAAGCATGTTGAAATCTCACACTATGATTTTCAATCACTTTTCAATTTCTCCTTCTAGATCTACAAATTTTTGCTTTATATATTTTGAAACAATCTTATTAGGTTCATGTAAATTAGAATTTCAAAGAGTTCCTTTCCATCTGTTTGCATGACTCTAATTACAATGATGCTTTGTGTCCCATTACTTATATTATAGGCTTTCCTTTGGTGTTTACTTGGTATACTGTTTTTATCAGTTTACTTTCCATTTTTTCATATTCTTGGATTTTGCACATAGCTTAAGAAAATGAGTCAGAATTAGATTTTGTTGATTTAAAAAAAAAAATTTCATATCATACTCTCCATATCCTAACTGCAAGTTTGCTCCAATTATATTTACAATAATCACTGATAGATGAGCTTTTTTTAATTAGCATGTCTTTTGTACTGTATCTAACTTGTTTTTGCTTTTATTTTCTGTCTTATTTCCTTCTTTATTTTGATTATGTTGGAGGGTTTTTTTTTCCTTAAAATTTAAATTTGTAATTGATCCTTCCTTCCCATACACATCCACTGTTCTAGAAATTATACACATAATTGCTCATTTTTTTTCATTTGTATAATTGAAATTAGACTATACACAATTAAATTTTAAAAGTATACATTTAGATTTTTAATCTGTCTTCCAATCAAAATAAGGAACCTGGGCCCCTTTAACTGTCATCATCCATCTTACATTCTATATTTGTCCAGCATTTTACTTCTACCCTATTTTATTTAAAATTCACTAAGATTATTATTATCACTATAATTATTGCTTTTATAGTTTTTACTGGTAGTAGTAGTATAGTTTACATAAGCAATGTTCAGTATAGCATAAATAAACCACACAGTTCTGGAACCTTTTGTTCATTCTCTGTCCTTCTCTGCTCTATTTCATACTGTCTATCTCCTTGTATATTCTGTTGAGTTCTCTCCTTTGTTTGTGCTTTCCGTGTATTTTTTTTTTAATTCCAACATATGTTATTTTTAGGTTCTATATTCCTTTTCTATGTTTTTCATCTTTGTTTTGCATTTTAAAAATGAGCATGTTCTTATATTGTTGTTCTATAGCTGAAAGAGTTGTGGGAAATTTCTTTTCTAAGCTGTATTATATTCTGGGTTGAGCTCCTTTTGATAGTTTATGTATTGATTCTTCTTTTAATTTTTTAATTATTGAAGGTTATTTGCAAAATAACCTTGCAGTTGTTTTTTTGTTTGCTCAGATACAGATGTCTACATCTATGTCTGCTTTGTCTGACACTGTTCTCCCACTGCTGGTATCACCATCTGAACACTAGTGGGTATAGGCATAGGCTGGGGCAGAAGACACAAATGGATGGATGTAGAGTTTTTGTCAGACTACAGTGATAACTCTTAAATTCTCACTCCTTAACTTGTATTAAACACCCAGTAAATGAGTTAATTCTATCTCTTTGGGAAGTGTGTCCCATCCTTACATGGTTTTAGATCAGTTCTCCATTTATCATATAATATTAAGGACTCTACTTCTATTACAGATCCAGCCCTCTGTTTTTTTTTATTTCATCCAGTTTTCTAGCAATCTTTGCAAACCGTCTCGTTATTATAAAGACTTTTTAAAGTTGCCGCCCAATTAGCTTTTTTTCTAGAAACAGCAAATAGGAAATAAAGTCTTGCCTGTTTTTACCTTATTTATATACCAAGAGTAAAAATAATTAACTTTACCCAACAAATACATTTACCTTTGAAGGAAATTCACAATATAAATAAATTTACAATTTACATTTATAATTTTAAAATGTCCAATTCTGCTCTTTTACCCTGGAAGCAATGTGAATATTGTAAACCACAACACAAAGATAAATATGTAAAAAGTAAACATTTAGAAAAAAATACATAATGTGTGTAGCATTTATGACTGGTTTGAGGGATAGTAAGTCTTATAGGAAGAGTGTTAAAAAGCATTGATATTTGAAGAAAATCAAAGGTTAAAACATATCTTTATAATGATGGTATAAACTGATGGGAAAATGATATGTATTTAGAATTTGGAAGTCATATATATAAATCTGTAATATAAGCTGTCTAAATTAGAATTAGAACTATGTTTAAGTAAATAAGTTAGAATTAGAATTATGTTTAAGAACATAAATATAGAATTAGAACAAGAATACAGTGCTTCTGCTTACTATTATTATTTTCCTTTTTTTTTTTCTTTTTAAGAAAAACTCAATAACTTCATTTTAGTAAAAAACAAACAAACAAAAAGTTTGGAAAGATGTGTGGCTGACTTCCCTTCAGTTTGAGTCACCCTGATGTGATTGCCAAAAATATGATGAAGTGATGTGCTCTGTGTACGGTGTTGAATGATTCTGTAGCATCCATTTAGGAGTTTACGTTTAACATTACTTAACAGAGATACATGAACTAATCGCTACTTATCATTTCAATAGATATTGTACCCAAACTCATCATATTCAAACATCCATATTATAAATTGTTGCTGATAAATGCTTTATAGATAATGTAAGATAGAATTATACATCAACAAAGCTGAGATCATTGAGTTATTGGTTCAATGTCCCTTGCTAAAATTACCAAGCTAAATATGATGTCAGTGCGGAGATCAAACAGGAATGAAATCTATTAGTCTTTGTCATTATGCTTTTAATTTCAAGGGATGTTTTCAGTGCAGTTGTCACTGCCAATTCTTCAGAGGTGTCAGTAAATCAAAATATAAAACATGAAAGGTGTAACCTACATCTTTTATAAGTCTCTTTTCTTTATGTGTATTTTTGCTTTCTTACTTGCTATATATTAATGAGACTCTACAGTAATGATGGATAATCCATATCATACATATATATTCATATTTTATTTAAAAACATTACCAAGACCTCTAAATGTAGAAAGGCAAAGATTTTAATGGCAGGTGAGTAATTTATAGATGTTTCTGTTCTTCCCTCAGAGTCTCTTTAGGGGAGATCTATACCCATGTTATTTTGGTGTTCACTAGTTTGATAGATATGTTTGCTTTTCTGATTCACTAGAATTTAATCTTTAATGTAAGGTTATTTCCTTGGATTTTCATAACAGTTAAAGATAAAATACACAGTGAGCTATGTAAAGGAGTAAGGGAGTGTTTGAAATCTTGATACTTTTTACCCATTCCAAAGTTCTTTGCTATAAGTTTTTCTTTCTTCTTTTTTTTCTTTAGATTTATTTATTTATTTGAGAGAGAGAGAGAGAGAGAGAATAAGTGGGGGGAGGGGCAGAGGGAGAGGGAGGAGAAAAATCTCAGAGTCACCGCTGATGCAGAGCCCAATAAGGGACTTGATTCCATGATGGTGAGATCATGATCTGAGCTGAAATCAAGAGGTCTGACTTTCATCCACTGAGCCACCCAGCTGCCCCTTTACTGTAAGCTTTTCAAAGTATCAGTTTATATACTGGAGTAACAGAGAGTCATTGGCTTAAAAATTCCCATTTTTTCATGGCATTTTGAGATAAGAAACTTAAGTAATTATCTAGGCCTTGAGGGACAAAATTACTTTGACACATATGCAAATTTTGTTTGGATGGGTAATTCTTACTAAGAGTGATATAGATTAATATAGGATTGTGATAGAAGCAGTTTATTTAAAAGGTACAAAAACATTCAGGTAATTTTGATAAACTTTTAGAAACTAGAGTATCATTAGAAATGAAAATATTTTTCTGAATAAATGGAAATTAATATAAAATTGATACAGTACTATTTTTTTTTTAAAGATTTTGTTTATTTGACAGAGGAGACACAGCAAGAGAGGGAACACAAGCAGGGGGAGTGGGAGAGGGAGAAGCAGGCTTGCCCGTGTTTTATGTCATTGCCTTATTAATTATATATATATATAACACAGAACAAATTCCGGATCTGAAGAAATAGGAAATTCAATAGAGATTTTTGTGAACTGTTCACCTGCACAATTCCATGCCCCTCCACCAAGAAACAATTTTGTTTCTTTCACTTAAAATAATTTTTCTGAAACTTGTTTTCACTTGATGAGAGTGTTCTTTCCATATCATATCGTATACACCACACTTTATGAGCTACAAAATATTCTCTAAGAGGTGGGGGGTCCTTCCCTTATGTGCTCTATTCTATTCCCATTAATGAACAAATTAATGTTTTATTTATTTATTTATTTTGGTTATAAGAATGATGCACTGACCTTTCTTGAAGATTTATCTTTTTTTTCTTTTGTTTTTAAAAAAATATTTTATTTATTTATTTATTTGAGAGGGAGAGAGAGAGAGAATGAGCGGGAAGAGGGAGAAGCGGGGAGCTCGACCTGGGACCATGACCTGTGCAGAAGGCAGCCACTTAACCGACTGAGCCACCAAGGCACTCCCCTCTCATCAAACATAACATTTCTTAAGCTAAATTTCTAGAAGGGGTTTATTTGCCTCAGAAACGTGTTTATTTAAAATTATGAACAATACTGTCAAATTGTACTTTTAAAAAACTTAATCAGCTCACAATTGCTGTAATATTGTATATAAGTCACTATTGCTCTGTACTCTATTCTCATAATTTGTGTGTTGTGTGTGTGTTAGTCTGATGGTGCAAAATGACTTTACATTGTATTGTAAAATTCATTTGCTTAAAATCATAGTGAGGCTGAGCATGGACTTGGCATACACTTTGTTTACTTATATATTAAGTTGTCAGCTTTCTATTTTGAGCTATTAATTATTTGCGTATTGAATAGGTCACAAAAATTATTCCTTTTTATATTGCCTCCTTTTGTTGTTTATCTCTTAGAGTACTGCATTTTTCATCTGTTGATAATTTTTCTTTTTCATTTTTATATAAAGAAATAAATATTTTTATCATTTTTGAGATGTGTTTGTGTTTTGGAAGATAATGTTCACCCTAGTATTTTTTTAAATTAAGTTTCCTTCTAACAGTTTTATCATTTTTGCTTTTAACTTCTTTCATTGGAATTTATTTTTTACATATGACAAAGAATTGGGATTTCTAAACTGTTTATTCACTCTTTTCTTTATATTAATACAGAATCATGAATATTTATTTTATATTTAAGACTGTAATCCAATATTACTTTATTTTGTTGCTCAATTTTTCTACCTTTGGCTATTGGGATCTCTCTTCCCTGACATTAGTGGGGTGTGTATGTGTGTGTGTGTGTGCTTAACAATTTTCTTTTTGTCACCACAAGACATTCCAGGTTCATTTCTGGAATATATTATCTCAGTCTCAGAATTGGCCATTTCTCCAAGCAACTCTTGTTCCTTTATTTGTATAATACTATTAGAAACCAAGATCTGGATGCAATATAATGTTTACTATGGATTAAAAATAAGTGTTCAGAGAAAAATGCTGAAATTAAAGAAACACCTGTTGGGGTGCCTGGGTGGCTCAGTGGGTTAAAGCCTCTGCCTTCGGCTCAGGTCATGATCTCAGGGTCCTGGGATCGAGCCCCGCATCGGGTTCTCTGCTGGGCAGGGAGCCTGCTTCCTCCCTCTCTCTGCCTGCCTCTCTGCCTACTTGTGATCTCTGTCAAATAAATAAATAAAATCTTTAAAAAAAAAACCTGTTAATATTTTAAAGAACACAGCTTGGATAACAATAAATCAGATCATGTTATCTGCCTTACTTTGACCTATACTACCTAATTTTAAGTAGCAAAATTAAATAATCAATAATATTAATATTTCATTAAGACTTTTTTCCCTAATGCCATCTGTTATTTTTAACTATACGAAATGAATAAGTAACAAAGTAGTTAATGTTAAAGCAATTTTCTTGTTTAAAATAATTATAAATTTACTTTAAATTAATAAACTTTACAGAAGAAAATAAAATAAGCAGTGTAATAATCTTGCTTTAAACAATAATGCAATCAATGTTTATATAAATGATTAAGAATATGCCCAAAATACCTATGCACGATTTTCTACACATAAAGTATTGCTATTATAGTTAAAGCAGTCTACATGACATACCAACATTGTTGATGTGCTCTGTGTATTATCCAAGTAGTTCCTTAAGTTTTATTAGCATATGCATGCTCCTGTGCATATCAACTAGGTTTTCTCATTTGATTTCTCTCTTGGTGTATTTATGGGAGCCTTAGTTAGATCTAAATTTACATTCCTCTGTTCTTTATTCTGCCAGCAATTTGTCACTTTATGCAAATATGCTGAATCAGCTTATTTACAAAATGACTTTCTTCATCTTCTCTTTGGAGAATTTCTGTAGTTATGTACATGTATATAAGCCACTCTATAGTTAATGTGTAAGTAAAATAACCAATCTTCTTGACACATGGAACAATTTCATAATGAACTCACCAATGCCCATTATCAACTGGAATATTTTAGATAAAAATATTCACATGGTGTTTTTAAACCATTGAGTTTTCTTTTAAAGTCGCAAAAATATTCTTTAAAATGCTAATTTTGTGGCTATAAAAAGGTGTTAAATTATATGTAAATATATAGGGGTTTTTTGTTGCGTTTTTTCTAATGTATGAAAGAAACACAAAATTAACTACTTCCCTTGAAATTATTGTTATCTTTCAAGATCTTCTCTCTTTAAGGAATCTTTCAAACATGTGGTATATTTTTATTTCCTAAATTCACTACAGTATTTAACATAACACATATGCCTGTATATTTTGTTGCACCTAAAAAATATACAGAAATGCTTTAGAAATACCTTACAGAGCCAAGGCTAAGCCATAAACAAAAACCAGATTACATATTACCATTGTCCAATTTTGATGGAGAGTTTGTAACACTCTAAGTAGATTGCCATGAATACAATCAAAT
This sequence comes from Martes martes, assembly GCF_963455335.1. Lineage (NCBI taxonomy): Eukaryota > Metazoa > Chordata > Mammalia > Carnivora > Mustelidae > Martes > Martes martes. The sequence goes on along the minus strand of NC_137892.1, from coordinate 128,441,592 downwards.
ATTCTCTATTGTTTCTCCTCTAGAGGCACCCTTACCTTTCATTATGCCTCCCAGTCTTGGAATTAAAAGAAGTCACTACTAATTCAGCTAGAACAAATACTGACTTAATCAGAAAGTCATCCATGGAAGCAGGAGTTGCGATAAGCCACAGTGATGTAAGTAGGAAATTTTTCCAAACATCAAGAAAACCTCCTGCTCTTATGGTGGAAATGAGATGCAAGTACTTTTTTTAAAGTTTTTATTTAAATTCCAGTTAGTTAACACACAGAGTAATATTAGTTTCAGGTGTGTAATATAGTGATTCAACACTTCTATACAACACCCAGTGCTCATCACACAAGTGCACTCCTCAATCCCCGTCACCTATTTAACTCATCCCTCCACCCACCTCTCTTCTGGTAACCATCCATTTGTCCTCTACAGTTAAGAGTCTGTTTCTTGGTTTGCCTCTTTTCTTTCCCTTGGCTCATTTGATTTGTTTCTTAAATTCCACATATGAGCGAAATCATATGGTATTTTTCTTTCTCTGACTTATTTCACTTAGCATAATACTCTCTAGCTCCATCCATGTCATTGCCAATCACAAGACTTGATTCTTTTCATGGCTGAGTAATATTCCATTTTTATGAACCACCTCTTCTTATCCATTCTTCAGCCAATGGGCACTTGGGCTGTTTCCATAATTTGGCTATTGTTGATAAGGCTGCTATAAACATCAGGTGCATGTATCCTTTTGAATTGGTGTTTTTGTATTCTTTGGGTAAATACCGAGTAGTACAATTGCTGGGTTATAGAGTAGCTCTATTTTTAATGTTTTGAGGAACCTCAATACTGTTTTCCAGAGTGTCTATACGAATTTGCATTCCCACCGACAGTGCAAGAGGATTCCCCTTTCTCCATATCCTCACCAAAACGTGTTGTTTCTTGTATTGTTGATTTTAGCCATTCTGACACGTTTGAAGTGATATCACATTGTGGTTTTGATTTGTATTTCCCTGAAGATGAGTGCTGTTGAGCACCTTTTCATGTGCCTGTTGGCCATCTGTATGTCTTCTTTGGAGCAAGTACTTTTCTTAAAATTTAAATTTAGCAAGTTGCTCACTGATTCCAGTGACTTTACTATATAATTGGTGAACCTCCATGTAGATAAGGTTAGATATTATATTTAAAAGAAATAAGAGCATGGAAAGTTCTATTAAAATCATAATCCTCCTAGTGTTATTTCTTGGGCTTCAAGGTATTATATGATTTATCAGTTTCTATAGGCCATGAACTTCTGAGAAATTCTGAAAATTCTTATTCCCCTCCCCCCCTCTCATTCTAAATTCATTGTGTCTTTAACTCCATAACTTAAATAATTGTGTCTAAAGGTAACTTGCCTGTCAGGATTAATTGAAAATTGAACAAAATCGTATCTTTAATGGTGGGGGCACAATAAATTGGGTGACAGACATCCTCTATTATTCACAACATAAGCAAACATTTACAGTAATCAATAAAATGTAAAAAAAAAAACTTAGCAGATCAAAGCCAATGCCACATAAAATTCAAATAAATAGTAATAACAACGTAAGTAGGCAGGAAAGCCTTTTAAACTGTAAGGTTGTCATTGGAAGACGACTTACATTTGTACTGTATGTTTAAACATAAGAGACACTGGCAGAGGCCTGAACTAGGTGAGCAGAGTCCCTTTAGCTAGGGATAATGTAGCTGGAGAATTTAATTTGGAATCTGCAGTCTTCAGCTTGGTAGTTCCCACAATAGACCATACAGGGAAAATCAGGCTCAGGAGTGTTTTTCAAGGCTTTCATGTTTAAAAAGGCCATGACAAGATCACTGTTCCTTTAACAATATTTAAGTGGTAGCTGTGTTTAGGAGTTCAAGTGTAAACACAGTAAGAACCTGGAAAAAATATTTTGAGCCAGAGACGAATAAGTCTGCAAAATGGAGTGATGCCAAAGAGAAGAGTCAAGAGCACTGGTACTGGAAACAAACACAGAGGCCAGAGCCAAGAAATTTTACTTATGATGCCTTCAAGGGTACATAAAGGTCTTGGACAGTCTTTTCTGGAGTTATCAGTGCTGAATCAGCTTCTCCCTAATTAGATTACTTATTTCACTGGCAGTGGCCGAGCCAAAGTCATTTCTGATGGACTCAAAGTTAAGCATACTCAAAGAGAATTTTGATGTTGATTAGAAAGCCTGAGCACTTTCTATCTATTATGCAGCTTTTCTACAAAAGTACTGATGTTCATGTTTTTAGAGGGTGAATATATGCAATTTTTTTTATTTCTAAAGGCCTTAAAACATACAATCTGAAAAGAAAGAAAAACTTTCTAGCACCACACTATTTTCCTAAACAATAGTATTTTATATTAAAGTTCTCTTTGGGAATAAAACACATGTGTTTACTAAAACCACATACATTGGATATCCAAATGATATGATACTACTCAGTAATAAAGGCAAACCAACTACTGGAAGTGAAACAAGTTGGATATACATTAAATATACTGAACTAAATGAAAAAGTCCAAACCCAAGTGGTTATGTATTTCATGTTGCATTTACAGTTCATTCTGGAAAAGGCAAATTTATAAATTCAGAAAATAGATTAGTTGTGCCTGGAGTCTATGGTAAGGACATGAGCTAATTATTTGAGATGATAGAAATATGGGCATATGACTGCATGCAGTTGCAAAAACTCATAGAATGATGTACCTAAACAGGGCAAATTTTATAGCATATAAATTATACTTTAATAGAACTGACTTTTAAAAAATATACAATTCAGAAAGTTTCAATTTTCAAGTATTTCAGTATAGCCAATTAAACAATTATAAAAATTTACAGTATGTGTTTGATATCACAAGCATAAGGTTTATGCTTTTCCTTACACACTCAAAGGTTACAGAGAAGACCAAAGACAGGGGGTTAAAAGCTTAGAATTTCTAATTTCTTGGGCTTGTTTTTAATCAGCCACAAAATGTTTCTTCCTAAACAGACAGAAGATTTAAAATGTTTAAATGAAAATTAGCATTAAAATTTAGTCTCCCTTGAAGTTCCAAAAACCCTCTATCAGATTATTTGGAATCAATAACATCTGAATAATACATATCAACCATTTTTTTATCATAAATCTAGGTATTGGCTTATTTAAATAAAAAGACAAAGAGAAAAGTCACTCTTTTGTTGTTTAATCAGCATGAATTTTTTTTCCTGGAAAAATATGTAATCTTCAGATATGTCTTAAGTTATTTGTCTTATATTATTTTCTGATATATATTTTCACCCAGATCAAAATGAAACCCTTCAATTATATATCTAAACTTTATTTATAAAGTCTATGTGTGAAGTAGACATTAAGTTATTAACTTTTTTTAGATTAGAATTTCTCCTTTGAAATTGATGTCTATTCACCTTTTAGATCACTGAATTTCAGAAATTAACCTACTTGATTAATTTGGCCTACGACAAAATCAAAACAAATATTCATGATTCTTGGCCAGCTATTGTCCACTTCTTTCCAAACTTTTGCAGAAGAAATAATGTGTTATATGTCAGTGTGCAAAAACTTTATTTTTTCTTATACTGAATTCTACTTTGTAATAAACAGCTATATGTCTGTAACATGGTTTGGAAAATCTTAGTCACTTCAGAATTTAAACTCCTTTCTCCCTTTTTATCTTCATCATTTTATATTAATTTATAAGATATTTAGCATGTTGCATATGTATTAAACTATATTTCTTCATCTTATTGCTCATCTTTATATTCTATAATTTATAGTAATTTTAGATTTTTTCTTTATTTATTAGTTTTTTCATTTTTTCTTATCAAATGACATAAACAACTAAAAACACCATGATTTTAATTGTGTGACAGGTGTCCAATCACTGTAAAAGCTAGGGATCAAGATCACCTAAATGAATAAAAGTAAGTCCCAGCTCTATGTTATGATAGCGTCAAATCGAAGTAGTTCACAGATCACATACATATAAATGACCTCATGAAAGACAACTAATGAAGCTCTCCGGGAAACATCTATTGACACATTTCTTAGAGTATGGAATATAATTCTGTTAAGCTCACACCAGGATGCTCTTTATGTCCTTCAAAATAAGGATGTTGGAGAAGAATTATTTTGCCCAAGGATAATCAAAGCTCACACTTCACATGATTTCATTTTTTTAGTAGCCACAATTACATAATTATCATTTATAAAACCAGATTAACCGTATCTTTATCTCATCATCTACATATACCTAGGATTCTGTTTTAATGAAAAATAAAATACTTAGCTTTTTTTTTTTTTTTTTCAAACAAGAAAACAAAATTTTCTCTCAGGAGTCACTGTTAACTTTTTGACCATCAAATATAGTAGTTCATTCTGTACTTCAAAATCTATAGGATTAATTATCACTATTCATTACTATTGTCAAACATCTCAAAATAACTACCCCCGAGGTCTACTCAATCATGAATTATAAATTTCAGTTAAACTTCTCTTAATCATATTTTCCTTGATGAAAAAGAAAATGCAGAGTTTACAAAGTCAGCGAATTTCCTCAGCACATTAGTTTTCAAAACTAATCAGATGTTGGTAATATAATCTTAAATAAAAACAAGTAAAGAAGCACAGTTAGAAACAGTATTTCTATTGGTACCCAGGACCATAAGGTCCAATATACTTCTCTAAAATTTTACTCTCCAGCAAATTATTCAATTTCTTAATACGAGTCCTCAGGAGACTAAAAACCTAAGATGTTATGATATAATCTCCTCTTGGGGATTCAAGGAATTCAGTTCATTGTGAAATTTATTTTCTCTTCAGTGTTTACAACTCACCTATTTCTATTCCTATTTTTTTAAACCTATTTCTATTATAATGCTATGTCACAAGTTACTTTTTTCGACAGATAATTTAATTTTTTCCTTTCAAAAGGAAAAAAATTTTCCTTTTTCCTTTCAACTGCTTCAAACATGGTATCTCTATTTAAAGAGGAAGACGTTTTTAAGTACTAAATCACTTTAGCAGAAAATGCCTATCTATGAAATACATAATCAAACAAGTAGTTCAGAAAGCTTGTCTATGACTGAATGTTGGACAAACAGTTGTGAGATAGAGCTGAAAGTCATGCAGTCTCCTTCGAACATGTCCTTGGAAGCCAAAATTTTAATTGAACTAAATATGTCATAGAACAAAAAAGGAAGTGAAAAGCCATGCTGCTTCAGAGGGATGTTTTAAAGCACATGCTCACTAGATTAGCAACTCAGTAGTTATCGGGTGCAAGTTCCAGTCAGGACAAGATGGAAGCCAATTAATTTAATAAAAATAACCAAGTTTGCTTATATTGCCTGATTTTCTCTCTAGATTTCTTGGTCTTCAACATAACTTTGTTTACCAAAGAAAATATAAATCTCACAAGTATGTAGCTTCTTTTAATAAAATGAAAATATTCATTCTTCTGTTTTGCAAAAAGATACAGAATGCAATTTTCATTAACAAAGTTTGTGACATGTCCTCAATGAATGCATCCTGAAAGTGAGGGTGTAACAGTAAGATTTAACCCATCGGTGGAAATTATTTCATAAATAAATTCTCAGGGTCTCCTGACAAAATATTTTGTGAGAAATATCAAATTATACTTGTGTGCCTGGCCATAAAATGTATGATGGGGGCAGTAAAAATAACGCCATTAACATAACCAGCCCAAAATTCTAATGCATTTCGACAGAAATGGGCTCCCATGTAAGATGAGCTAGAGAATGAGCTCAAACTTTTCAGGACCTTTGGTCAAAGACATTATGATTTCTCTTAAAGAACATGGAAACATTTATGGCAGTAAAATTTCTCCTTGAATTTTTAGTTAAGAGTGAAAAAACATCCAACCTTAGAGTCCTGGGGATTTTGAGGCATTAAATTTCTTCTAGGAAAGGGTTAATCCTATGCAGATAACAGAATCTACACATATTCTCCATAGAACTTGAATGACATTAATCTAAAATAACTATAGAGCTTCAGAGGACAGGTTACTTTCCAACACTAAAATAAAGGTATATGGAAGTATTGAATCACTATATTGTACACCTGAAACTAGTATTACACTCTAGGTTAACTAATTGGAATTTAAATAAAACTTAAAAATAAGAAATATAATTGACATAAACCTATAATTGACAAATGTTACGGAAAAAAAAAAAAAAGAAAAACCCATTTCTACACTTGCCACCAAGTGCAACACCTTGCATTATATGTCTGGTAAAATCTGTCGATATATATTCTCTTCCACATCAATGCTCTAAGATGACATCAAAGAGACATGGAAATAGAGAATCAATATCTTAGTGCCAGCAGCAGCGGCCACTGTGACCGAGGTGGCGCGTACTGTTGATCAGGTTACAGCCTCTCCGTCCAAACCTTCTGAAAGTACCAGCGAGCACATCCAGAACCCACTTGGCAGAGCTTTTCTTTCAGCTGTAGCTATTGAATATATTTCACTTTTATCTCAACAATGGGAGTGTGATGGTTAAGAAAAGAACAGATAAAAACAAGCAATAGGAAAGGGTTTCTAAGTAGTTCATTAAATGGCACTGTTTCCAAACAGCAGTGCTTATTGAATTGTGCTTTTAAAGGGGGCTGAAGCTATGCAAAAGCTAGGAGACAGAGAAAGCGTACTAGGGCATCATTAAACTCGCTCAGTCCTCATAGTTGGCTTCTGCCAGCTCTCCAGACATGCACAATATTAGAAAGGAAAACGCAAAGGAGTTAAAGCTATATCAGAAGTATTTCAAATGACTGCCACCCAATTTATATCCAACCTATAATGAATGGAATGGCACTGTTTAATGTAACTTATTTTGTACTTTAAACAATATTTTCTCGGTTAGTTTAAAAAGCAAGGTTACAATCGATGATTCTACCACAATATATTGCTTCACTGTAACTGACATTGTAATAGACTAAATGCCCCCAAATTTTAAGCAGATCATCTCATGTGACAAAAAAAATAAAATATCTTTTATTTCAATCCTTGTTATTGCACCATGTGCTTTAAAAAGTGAATTTAAATAATTATTCCAGATGAAGTGAGATGTATTAATTTAATAACCAACATTGAATGCGCAGGTGAACTCGGTAGCTACAGATAGTTTGAGTCACATAAAAATGATACTTCTGGAATGAGTGACAAGCAGAATTTGATGTTTTAAGTGTAATACTAAAAATGAAATATTACTACTTAACACTGCATATATATATATGCTATATATACATTATATATACAAAATATCAATAGCATATTGCCATTATTTGTGTTCTACCTGTCTCAAAAATGATTTAAGTCTGTTTGTAACAGAAAGGTGCCAGCAATCTCCTCTTGCATTTATCTTGAAGTCAGCAGTAGGTTTTTACTCTGCATTTAGAGACCTGGAACTAGGGCTTTGCTGATGTCTATCACCCTGGTATCTCTTACCATGCCACTTTACCCTGCACCCTCTTTTACTTTTTCAAAAATTCCTTTTTTTTCCCTAAAATTTGCATTTTAACTATTTTGGAACACTAAGCATGATTGAGGCAGGTAGATTTACCTTCTGCTTGTTTGTCATTTAGTAAAGGCAGGTGGAATGAGGTGGAGGGATAATATGGGACGTTTATTACAGACGTTCAACTCCTTATGCAATCATCTTTGAATCCCCAGTTCTTACCACAATCCCTGGCACCTGAAGACGCAAAAGCTTTACCTTACTGAGATAATAAGGTAAAATGCCCAGATAATTCCTCATCACTCAGTTTCCCATGACTGATGTTTTTAAGAAAAGAAAGGGGGAAAAAAAGGGGTGCCTGGATGGCTCAGTGTGTTAAGCATCTGTCTTTGACTCAGTTCATGATTTCAGGGTCCTGGGATCCAGCCCTGTATCTGATTCCCTGCTCAGCAGCGAGTCTGCTGCTCCCTCTCAGTCTCCCTGTTTGCTCTCCTTCTCTCTCTTTTTCTCAAATAAATAAAACATTAAAAAAAAAGAAAAATACACCTAATACAGCTTTTGTAAGAGATATAACAGAAACACGTGTTTGTTAAAGGGAAAATCACCCAGATTTTTTTAAAGCTAACTTTTTCCTTCTGCAGTGCTTAGGAGAAGTTAATGTTTCAAATGATGAAGTTACTTTACGGGCAAAGATTAGGTCTTAAAATCATTAGAATCAAATGTTCACTTTTGACACTTTTCCAGGACCAGATTCTACTAATTCTTTCTAACTTAATTTCATAAGGAAGGTTTAAGATTGAGTTTTAACTTCACGGCTAGCAGGTATAAGAATGCAGGGTAAAACAAAGTTATCAGAGCCAAACTGTAGGGAGTTTAGTGACATCTTATTTTGTCTTGATTTTAGGAGCATTAGTAATTCTACAAGAGATTCTTACCAAAGTAGAGGTTCAAACCCCAGAATTTGAATCACATGGGCAACTTCTGCAAGGCTATAAGAGAATGAGAGTAGTGGGTAAATATCATGGTCAGCATGGCTAGTAACAATCATATGGGTGCTGCTTCAAAGAGATGAACTTTTATGAAAGTTGTACACATGATTGACGAGTGAAATATTTTCCCAGCTTAATAAATTTTCTGAAGTGAATTTTATTTGCATTTCTAACCTTACAAATTCATGGAGGGAAAGCAAAACTGTTTGTATTTATATAATTCCACTTCTAGTAAATGTAAAATTACGCAGTTTTTTATGTTATGGCTGAAAATATCTCGTGAAAAAAATTCAAATGTACAAATAAACATGCATAAAGAAACATAAAAAAGAAGAAAATAAAGTTTGTTTATGAGGAAATGTATATTGCTGTATTTTAAGGCATGCATTGTTTTTGTTTTGATTTAAAATTAGGATATGTTGACTGATTATATAAAACTAAATTTTATGTTACAGAGTGTCAAACTATAATGTGCCAAGGATCTTAGGGGTCATTTAATGCAACTCTAACCCAATCAAAAAATACCCTGACTTGGCCAGTAATTTGTCACTAATTCAATCAGCTATTTGTAGGGGACACTAAAATTTGGAAACTACTTCCTTACTTGGGCATTCTTCAATTGCTACAAAATCTTCCTTTTATTATCTCCATATCTGAATCCTATGGCTCAGCACCAATTGGTTTTAATGGGAATAATTAAATTAGTATGTCAGAAAGCAAGTGCTATGAAAGTAAGGGACACTACCCGCAGAAATCAGGAGGGATGGGGAGGATGGTTGTGGTAGGTATGAATTGATGTTTGAGCAAAATTTGAAGGAAGGAGTTGGAAGGGACATATTTTGTATCATAGTTTGCTTACTCTGGATCTTTCCTTCCCAGGGATACCATACGTGATATGTCTGATTGCTTACTAAAAATATCTATCTGGATGTTAGTGGGCAGAATGACCTCTTCCTGAAATACGTCAATATCGTCATCTTCCAACTCTATAAATATGTTACATTACATGACAAAAGGGATTCTAAAGATGTAATTAAGATTGCAGATCCGGGGCACCTGGGTGGCTCAGTGGGTTAAGCCTCTGCCTTCAGCTCAGGTCATGATCTCAGAGTCCTGGGATCGAGCCCCGCATCAGGCTCTCCGCTCAGCAGGGAGCCTGCTTCCCCCTCTCTCTCTGCCTGCCTCTCTGCCTACTTGTGATGTCTATCAAATAAATAAATAAAATATTAAAAAAAAAAAGATTGCAGATCCTAAGGTAAGTCCTGGATTATCTACATGGGTCCAGTCTAATCACATAGGCCCTTAAGAGCAGAGAACTTTTTCCTGGCTAGGTGCAGAGCTATGCAGAGGAAGGAGCAGTCTGAAAGCTTGCAAGTCTAAGAGGGACATGACCTGTCATTTCTGGTTCTGATGTAATGGGCCAAATCCAAACATCAGAGAGGGCTTTAGAAGCTAAGAGTGGCCTTCAGCTCACTGCCAGCAGAGAAATGGAGACCTCAATCCCACAACCACAGGGAACTGAATTTTGCCAACAACTTGAAATAAGCTTAGGAGCTTATTTCAGCTATTTAAGCTTCCTCAGACCTTCCAAAACAGCCCTGCCTGCTGACTGATGTTGGCTTAGTGAGACCAGGAAAGAAGAACCAGCTGCGTCACACTGTGCCTAGACTCCGGCACCATGAAAACTGTGAGATAATAAATGTGTGTTGTTTTCAGCGAAAAGAAACCTGTGGTCATTTGTCATGACAGCAGTGCGAAACTAATATAAATATTTATTTGGCATCTTAGCAAGAGAAAATTAAGATAAATGTCTAACAAACATTTGAGATCTCATGTGTCCTAAACCAAATTTCACCTCGAATCTGTTTCCTCTGTAGTCTTCCCCACCCTCGTAACTGGCATTCCCATCCTTCCGTAGTTCAGGTGAAAGTCCTTGGACTCATCCCTGACCTTTGTCTTTCTCACACACTCTACAACCAGTCTACCAGTAGCATCTTTTGGGATTAACTTCAGGAAGAATTCAGTGTTTTAGCACCTCCCTGCTGACACTCCCCATTATATCTCAGTAGGGTTACTGTGATAGCCTCCTAAGCGGTCTCCTTGTTTCTGCCTTTGTTCCTTCAATCTTTTCTTCATCTATTGGCCAAAGTAATCCTTCTAAATCATTAGTCAAATCCTACTTCTCATTAGATCAGACCTTCCAATGTGTTCTATATAGACAATTATAAAACTTCTGATGTTTAAAAACAGGCTCAGAGAGGTAGAGGCTCAGAAGCCCAGAGAAAGAGGGCATCATTAGATCATAAATTCTGGCATCTTCCATTTACCAAATTTTAAAGTCTGTCTTTAATTAGGCTATTACCTTAAGGATTCTAAGAATTCTTATCTATAACTTAAGGAACAGAGAAGGTTCAGTTTTAAACCGGATATGCCTTAAGTAAAATACAGATATAATTATTCGAAGTGGTTATACAGAAGACTAGAATGGAGAGACACAGAGAAGTGGAAATTTGCTTTTGGTTGATATTCTTTTCCATTGCTATAAATTTTTATAACTAGCATGTATTAGAGTTAAATGAAATTCTCCTGTAAGAACTTGAGTTTTCACCTGGTCTTCTCTGAATATTGAGGTCTTCAAACATAAAGTAGAAGTAGAAAAATTAGAGGTTAGGTATATTTTTTCCAACTGTTTTTTTAAATAGGATAATTTACTGCAATACCATATTACCATATAATAATAGGAATTTCACTCTTTGAATATGAAAAAAATCATCCTTTTTAAATTAAAAGTTTAAACTCTTGTTTGCACTCCTTTTCCATATGTTATAAATTGTATTTAAATAAATCAAGCTAGACAAGTATTTCCTAGGAACAATGAATGTTTAAAGATGTAAAAGATAAAAAAATGATCCACTGTACTTTTAGGGAGGCATAAACATACATAAATATATTGACATCCTAAGTATATATGCTTGATGTTCTTCCAAAAGAAAAGAGTACAGCAAATAATTGCTATATAGTATTTAGATGTGTACTGTTATATCTGTATCTGTATCTGTATATATTGTATATATAATATTAAATATAGAATATTTTATTTTAATAATTTGAAATGAAATCAATTATATACATCAAGAAAATAATTCATGGTCCAAGTTCAGTCCAGGGATCTAGTTAAAATTTTAATAATATTTTAAAGGAGAATCTTAAAGCTTTGATAAATTAAAGCAAAAACTGAAATAGTAAGCTTATGTAAAGGCCTAATAATTCTTTGAAAGGTTGTTTAAAACTTAGTTTTGGAAAAGTTTTTATATATTCAAGCAAATTGAAACGTTATATACTTTCTTATTTTTTAGCATACTTCTACTGGAAAATATGTTGAACTATATGTAAAGGATATTTCCCATTTTAGGATGGGAAAGTTACAAAAATAATGCTTTTTAAATGTGTTAGATAAGTATCTGGGAGTTTTGAGTGGTTATATGATTCAATTCCAGGAATAAAGATCATTCTATTAGGGACAGATTGGAAGATAGATATTTAAAAGGTCTACTTCAATTTTCTTCTGAAGCAAGCATCACTAAGTCAATAATAATTTGAATTTAAATGTAAAAATACATTTGTTTCCAGAAATTGAAGTAATTTGACCAAAACCAAGAGTACATTTCTACCAGTGAAAAAGGAAGCTAATTGATATGTATGGTAAATTAGGCATTGTGCCTAAAATATATATAGTGAGAAGCAATATAGAAAGAAAAATATATTAGTGAGAGGAAAAAGAGAAGACAAGAGCACATCTTAAATATCAGTTCTGCATACTTATTTTGAGTTCCCTTGTGTTCTATTTAAAAAACCATTTAAGGTTAAAAAGAATGATGATCAATAACTTCTCATCACAATCGCATCTTTTCCATTTCTCTCTTTTCCTCACATCTTTTTCATCTCTCTCTTTTCTTTACAGTAACAGAGCAGATGCCATGATAGGCCATTCAAATTAAGTGATGATTCAAGTGCAGACCACAACTTAGAGAAAGTAATAGTCTAGTGGAGAAAGACAGATAGTTTCAATTCAATATCAGAAACATATCTATATGAGCTCATACCTCTATGAGCACAGAGAGATATTTAGTAGGGCTGGAAGGTAAACAGTTATATTTAAAAAAAAAAACAAACCTATCTTACCTACAAGCAAGTGTGCACATATAGTCCATTTTTAGATTAGACTATTAGTTTTTAAATATCAGTTTCAAAGATAGTACTTTATACCAAGGAATTTAATGTGAAATCCTGATATACATATCATCATATATATTATGTTTTCATTTTTATTTCATTTTATTTCATTTTTATCTGGTTTCAAATTTTAACAGTATTGTGACTTAATATAGTTACACAGCCAGTATTTAGTATTATGGCTTCTTTTTCTTTTTTTAAAATTATGATTTGATAGGCTGTTTACCTTAAAAAATAAATGAATAAAAGAATAAATATATAAATAAATGTAAGATTATATACACACACACATACACACACACATATATATATGTACCTATATATATATACACACACACAAACAAATATATATTAAACAGGGAAGGTTTAAGGGAGGGGAGGGGCAAAGGGAAAAGGAGAGAGAGAATCTTAAGCAGGTTCCATTAATGGAGCCCTACACAGGGCTCAATCTCACAACCCTGAGATCATGACCTGAACTGAGCTCAAGAGTCAGACGTTTGACCAACTGAGCCACCCAGGAACTCCATGAGTATATAATTTCTTAAGAGAGGGCACTTTTCAAATCATGATTCCAAAAAGGAAAGTGACAATATAATATTATGTCATATAATAATATAAGAAAATGTATATAATGGAAAATAAAACCAGAAAAGTATATACATTATGTATATGTATCATGTGTTATATAGATATGTGTATATAAACACACATGTACATTTGTGTATGTGTCTATATGGTAGGGCAGAGCATGTAAGAGAGTAAGTACCTATGTAATCAGTGGCATAAATTAGAATATTCAGACTGTCTTTATATTCTTCATATACCAGAAGCTTAGAGGGATTGTATTGTGTTTTTATCAATTTCTTTTTCTAATAATTTCCATTTATATATTGGAATACAATATTTTCTAGCATATGGGATTTTGACAGTTATACTTTTCATTATGCATTTTCTCTATTTATGTGGAATGACTTACTATTTCCATTTGATACAAATATTGCAATTCCTCTTTTTTACCCCAGACATCTCCAGATATCATTCCTTTTTATTTTTTTAAATTATTTTGCATCATTTTTTGCTTGTAAATATCATAAAATTTGATATCTTTTGAGCTAATCTTAGATTCATTATCTCTTATCAGGATAATTATATTCACTTTTTTTTGAAGATTTTATTTATTTATTTGAGAGGGAGAGAATGAGAATGAGAGAGGATGATAAGTCAGTGGGAGAAGCAGACTCCCTCCCGAGCAGGGAGCCCGATGTGGGACTCGATCCTGAGACTCCAGGATCATGACCTAAGCCAAACGCAGTCACTTAACCAACTGAGTGACCCAAGTGCCCTAAATTCACTTTTTTTGAAAAAGATTTTAATGATTTATTTCAGAGAGAGAAAGAGCACAAGCAGGGAGAAGCAGGCTCCCCACTGAGCAGGGTGCTGGACATGACTTGATCCCAGGACCCTGGGATCATGACCTGAGCCAAAGGTAGACACTTAACCAAGGTGGCCCAATTAAATTCACTTTTACAAAAAGATTTTTTGGTGTTATTCTTTTATTTGTTTAGCATGTTTTTTTATTAATTTTTTTCAATTTGCTTTTTCTGTCTTTTTTTAGCTTTTGTTTTCTTCAGTATAATTTTAAAACAATGAGTAATATTCTTTAAGGGTTCAAAAATGATTCTTTAATAATCCCAACCTAATTATCAAAGTCAAGATATAGCCTCTGTAATTAATTGAATTTACCACTTTCCCCATGAGAAAATCAGTTAGAGACTCTCCTAATCCTCCAGGATGATGAACATTCTTGGGAAAGTTATATAATAAAATTAGGACTTTGTGAAGAAAGGCAAAGTTGGAGCAGAATGAATCTGGAAGAAAGAAGAGTGGGGAGCAAATTAAACACCAGGGAGTCTGTAACTAACATATGAGTTCAATGGCAGTATCTCTCCTTTCAATGCTTTCACAAATCTTAAGTAGAAATTCCGGAAAAATCATGAGATGACTGTGCTTGTACTGTCCTCACACTTTCTGTGTCTACCTACAGACCATGTCACCAACTCTGTACCTAACTGCTATTCATTCTACAGCTTTCAGAGTAAACCCCCACACCAGGGGAGCGCAAACCCCTCAGTTTCATATTCTCAGAATACCCTATATTTTTTCTCTGTAGAATCTAAGAGAACTGTAATTAATGCTTGTGTAATTATGCCTGCCTCTCCCAGACTCTATAAACTCCATGAGGGCAGAATTTGAAGTAATTTGAACAAATCCAATAGTGTGTGTTTCATGCAGGAAATAAGGATGCCAATTTATATGCATGGCAAATTTATATGAAGACAAGAACACTGTTTAATTTGCTCACTATTTGCTCACTGAAGCATAGCACAGAGGTCATAATCATTGAATATCCATTGAATGAATATGCAACTATTAAATAATGATGTATATTTATTGACTTGCAAATAAGTCCCTTGTGCACAGTTAAGAGAAAAAGCAGATTATAAAACATTATGCATTTATATCTCATTCCATTTAAAAAGTTATATTGAACATATAATTGTATTCAAGATGTGCATCAGCATATGCTAGTCTGAAGAATATATTTTAAACTATTAAATTTATTTATACCTGAAAGACAGAATTAGATGTGGTGTTCTTATTTTTTATTACTCATTTACTTTTATTTTTTTTTATTATTATGTTCAGTTAGCCAACATATAGTACATCATTAGTTTTTGATGTAGTGTTCAACAATCCACTAGTTGCATATAACACCTAGTGTATTTTTTTGTTGCTGAATATATTATTAACATGCATTGCTTTTAAAATTAGGAAATCAAAATTAATTTTGGAAAAAAATACCCTGTTGGTAATAGAATTGAACTTTTAATGAAAAACGGAATTTCCCCCAATCACAATTCTCAAAAAGAAAGAAACACAATTTTGTAATCCCTCACAGATGCTTTAAAATGGAGATCAAGGGGCACCTGGGTGGCTCAGTGGGTTAAAGCCTCTGCCTTCAGCTCAGGTCAGGGTCCCAGGGTCCTGGGATAGAGCCCCGCATCAGGCTGTCTGCTCAGCAGGGAGCCTGCTCTCCTCCCCCCCCGCCCCCGCCTGCCTCTCTGCCTACTTGTGATCTCTGCCTGTCAAACAAATAAATAAAATCTTTAAAAAAAAAATGGAGATCAAGTAAAGTAAGAACATCCAAGAAAGAGGCAGTTGCCATAAACCAATGTATTGATATTAAGAGCCTGAAACACAGAAGTAATGGTACTTTTTCTATTTCAATTCTATGAGTAATTGGGCACAGCCTCCAGATACGAGACTGTAGAAACAAAACTGACAACACATTGGATATGGACTTCTGTTTGGGCAAACAGTGTTTAGAACGCTATCTATACAGTGATCCAAAGTTTTTACCACAGGTATTTCCTGCATTTACCTCTCCAATGCTTCCAACATGCAGAGTGGTCTACTACTCTTAGAATAGCTCCCGTGATGCCTATAAAATATTTTATGTTCTCTTTGGTCATTACCTCAACTGATAGGACAAATATTTCACTCCACTGGCCAGACTCAAAATTTAAAAGAAGCAAGTTAATAACAACTGTCACTCTTCAGCTCCCCTTGAGTCACTCAAGTATCCTTGTTCCTGTCTAACCCATCCAATTTTGCTCTTTTCTCCTTTGTTACCCAAACTTAATGTGATACATAAATATACTGCTCACCTTTTAAAACTTATTTGTATTTAAGTGTCCTTATAAATACATGATTTTTCTTTGTATTCATTTTTCCAAGAGAAAATGGAGATTTAGAATCCCCTTCTATACATCAGTATCTTAAGTATAATGGCAAAAATAACAAAAGCAAACTCCAACAAATTTAATGGTGCAATGCTCATGTTCCAGGCACTAAAATAAATAGGATTGATTACTGCCATTTTACCTATCAGAGATATTGAGCAACCTGTCCTAGTTTGCACAACTAAAGAATAAGCATTTGATATCAGAGGTAATGAACCCCAATGTTAATGTTCTATTAATAGTTCTGGGCAACTATTTGTTCAATATTGTAATTACTATCTCAGGTAACTCTGAAAACAGAATTGATGGTGTGGGAAATAATTCTCTTCCTAAACGATGGTGGGAATATGATTATGGAAAGTGAGAACTCTGGAAGAACAAGAACTACTACTAACATCAGTAGTAGCTGAGGGGCACCTGGGAAGCTCAGTTGGTTAAGGGTCTGACTCTTGGTTTCAACTCAGGTTATGATCTCAGGGAGGTGAGATTGAGCCCCAAGTGGGCTCCGTGCTCAGAGGAGAGTCTGCTGAAGTCTTTCTCTCTCTCTCTCTCTCTGTCTCTTTTCCTCTGTCCCTCCCACTTTAAAATAAATTAAAAATTTTTAAAGACAAAAAAATAGTAGCTGAGATGGATCAGAGATGGCAATGTCTTTTTTTTTTTTAGATAAAATAAATATTCCACCCCAGAGATTACAGTGTAAAGAAAATAGGATTTGGAATCAAAGATCTGAGTATAAAACTGGGCTCCACAATTAATTAGCATAATGATGTTGGATATCACATTATGATATGGTGTCACAGTGCCCAGTACTTGTCTAGTACATGACAGTATTCAAATATTTGCTTGAGGATTTTTTTGTGATGTATTGTGAGCTAGTATGTACATTGCATAAGTATAAATCCTTGCTTGTCTTCTTTAGTAGTTTAATTTTAATGCACATTGGCACATTGTATGTGTTCAACTGATATTTATTGAACAAGCCAATTAGATGATTCAGAATTTTTAAAAAACTTATCTTCTTTATCTCTACAATGGGAATAATGTTTCTGATAACTGAGTGACTTAACATATTTCAAGTTCCTAGTCTAGAATGTACTAGGTGCTATATTCTAATAAATATACTTCATCCAATATTTCAGTAGATGTTAGCTCCCTATCTTGCCCCAAACCCCTGAGGAATTTAGGGACTAAGTTATGTATATTAATGTTTATTTCTAGGCTAACTTAAAAGCCTATGATAAGTACATTCTTAAGCTTGGTCCTTTGGATGGGCTTGAAATACAAGAAAAGCTCAGAAAAGAGTGTCTCAATTGCACTGAATGAAACATATGAAAATTCTAATTAGTGAAAGTTATGCAGTGGATAACTACTGTGTATTCTAAATTATATTTATCCATTACAACTTTGTCATCAAATATTGGATATGGCCTATAGTTAGCGTCACTGTAAATTTGCATTTCAACTGGAGAAAAAGACACCTTCTTTTTGTCTTCACTGATTAACATTTTCAAGCTCTGTAATTTTCTTGCTGCACACAGAAACAAAGCAAGCCAAGCTCATACAGAAAGCCTATTCTCCAAGATATAAATATTTGCTATTCAGAAAATCTCAATGAGGGTTTAGTTATTTTAAACTAAAGAAAGAAAATTACTAGTAATGATTGGTTTCAGCTAACGAAATGCTTTTATGCAAATATGTGAACCCTAAATATGACCTGGAAACAAAAGACTGCTTAACAGTTACTATTAAGCAATACATTAGTAGATCAATTAAACAGAACTTCTTTCTAATGAGTATGTGGTACAGAGGTTGCCATAGAAACCTGGAAAGGAAAAGCCCTTGAATGCTAATTTTTCATTACAAGACTGTAAAATACTATAGATCTGGTGGCGGCTGGTAGTAACTGAAGTTGAATTAGGTCACTCTGAAGAACCAACTTCTTGTATTTGTAAGGTGGCTTCTCAAAGATTATGTATTAGATTCTATTGTCTCACTCTTCTGGTATTTAGATATGCCACTCAAATACACCATCTGTCTGGGTAGCCTCATCAATCCATATCTGTGTCTAGTAAGCCTAAAATTGAGACTGTTCCAAGAAGAGAAACATGCAGAAAAGTTAATATGAACATAGTCTTCACTCCTTTTTATGCCGTTCCAGTGATACATACTCTCACACTTTGTGTACCAAAATCATGAAATTGGGCTTTACAGTTGTGTTGCAGCTGTGTCAAGGAAAGAAACACAGTATTGGATAGAGAAAGAAGTCAAAGTGAAATACAGACCTAATGAAAGACTTGGCCAACCCTACAAGAAGATCTGGAAATAAAATGGTCCTTCAGAGTTATGCTGTGTTGGAACAAGAAAACTGAACCTTTATTCCACCTGTTGATGAGTTAGTGAATGCATATTATGGGGAAGGGATGTGACCTTAGGCACAATAGCTCTCTACCTCTAAGATAGAAGTGACAGCTGACCACTCTTTTCACTGCTTTCATAGCACATTGAAGAGGAACTGGACGGTGAATCTGCATGCACTCACAAAATGCTTAAATCAAATGTTCAAAGTCAAAGATCAAATTAAATCCATACATCTTTTCTTTATGTATGTAATGAGAATTATCTCAACAACGTGGTTAATGCTGTATTTGTGCACTGTGATCTCTAATCATTAAAATATCAAGAACAATTAAAACTATCAATTTGAGTTGAGATAATAGAGTAAGATTACATCAAGAGTGAATTTTACATTGCTAAAAGAAAGTATATTAAAAAAAACCTCATATGTTCACTGTATCAGTATGTGGGGAATCTAACTCAAATAAGGAAATGACAGAAGGAATACTCCCAGATATGTCCCACTCAAAAAATAATCACATATGTTTAAGCAAAGGGAAAGAGACTACTATAGTTTAAAAAGTAATTAATATACACTCCTTTGGAAAACATATCGGTGAAAATATATAATATTTTATAGTAACAGTGTGATAACACAAATTAAAAATTAAAAATTTTTTAATATAAATAATTTAAAAATATTTAATTCTCAAATATGTCAATGTCTCTGAGACCATAGAACTATAGACAGGGGACATTACCACCAAAATGACCAATCTTCAATGTTGTTCAATGTATGAAGGTTAAGGAAGTTAAGGAAAGTGACAAAACATTAATTAGAAGAATTATAAAGAAAGATGAAACTAATTAATTGCTCAAGGGTCATAGGAACTCTACACTCATCAGATTGACCTCTTTATTGAAAATGATCAAAGGATTTTTGCAGAAGATTCAAGTGTAGAGAAAAGAGTAGGTGATAAATCAGGTCTTAAAGATGATGAGAATAAAAACTTTGTAAGGTCATACATTAATATCTTATACCTTCAAAATAATGCATATTGATGTTAATCACCTTACTATCATTTTAATTTAAACATTAATCTTTAACTTTACAGCATTAAAATTTGCACGCCTTTAAGAATGATGAGTTATGGAATGTTGGATATGTTATGGAGTGCTTACAGTAACCTTAGACAGTAAATACCTCATTTGAATCTGATGAACTGGAACAGTCTTAATATTAGGAGTACATTTTCTGTCAGTGTTTCACCTTCAACTCTTAAGTGTCTGAGATGGTATCCTCCTCATTTTCTAGAATTAACCATATAACAATATAAGCACTAATTGTACCTACATGCTGACACTTACATAATTTGGACAGATACTCTAATAAACTAAATGCCAAAGTATGATTAATCAAAGAAATAATTTGGATTATTTAGTCCAGTAAGTGTCAAAGAACCAAAAAGGTGATAATGAAGCTAAAAATGAATAATTTGCATATGCTTGCCAAACACTTCTGGACAAGGTTAGAGGCAGAAATTAGTCTAAACGTGGATATGGTAAGGAGGTTCATTAACTATCTGAAGAAAAGCAGAATTATTTGTAAGTCATACTATATAAATTTCAATAGGTTTTCATGTGTCAATTTGATAAGATATGTGGAACAATTTCACTTGAAATCCCGTTTTTTTCACCCTTCTCGAATAGGTGTTACCAAGTAATGAGATAGCTTCATGGGTTTAATATGTGCAAATGATCTGCCTTACTTATATATAGTCTCTTCATCCTTTTTCTTTTGTGCAAACAGAAGAACAACCCTACTCTCATTTTTAATATCAATTTCGTATGGTGAAACTGCATTATCAACAGGTTATTTGGTATTTCATTTACAGAATGTTCTGCTAGTACTAGTGGGGTGTGTATGTGTGTATTTTTTTAACTACTCTTCCTTTACAATTGAGTTTTTTGTGGTTCGAATGATAACTCATATCAAACAAAATATATTTAGCTATATGAACTTTATGAAACAGCTCTGTGTTTGGCAATGCTGTACATTACAATGAAATGATTTATTTAAAAAGCCTAAACAGGAGCCTATAGAGACATCTCTGCCTTATTTTAGAATTAGTTAATTATGAATATTTTTCTGTATTTAAAAATACGTAAAATTTGCTAAAAGAGCGGAACTTAAATACACACACACACACAAATTAAGTATGTGAAGTGATGGGTGTGTTAATTAACTCAATGAAGGGAATCCTCCCACAATATATATGTATATAAAATCATCATGTTGTACACTTTAAATATCTTACAATTTTTTTCAGTTATATCTCACCAAAGCTAAAAAAAAAAAAGAATGGTTAGTAAAAATGGATTAGATACATAAATCAAAACAGAAAAAATAAAATATAATAAAATAATGGTAATTCTGTCCGTTCATTTACTAAAAAATATTTAAAGCACTAAAAATTTTTTTCTGTATATAAAAAATATCAGAAAACGGCTCTCCATTTGATACACTGGGGGTTGTAATAACAAAGTTAAAACTGTTAAGAGTTGGAGGGAAACAACCTCCAGTCAGTCTTCCAAAGAAAGAAAAATACTAGTTCTAGAAATGATCGTTTGGAAAAAAGGAAATAATTTTCTGGTAAGACTGAGTAAGTTCTAAGTTAAAAGGGTCAAAAACAGATGATGAGTCTGTGGAAAGAGTGTCATTAAAGCAAACTGTGTTAGAATAATAGCTCTAAGATGGAAGGATAAGGCAAATGACATTTGATTCAGTTTGAAAAGTTCAAAGACTTTAAATCATTATAGCTAAGGATTGATTTATTTTTGTCCCCCAGCACTAAAAGATAATTTCAAATGGACGAATATCTTCATTTTAAGAAAAATGTTAGGGGTATTACTAAAGTCCAAAATGACTTGCGGTTGATAAGACCTTTAAGAGCATGTGTCAAAAAAATTTTTTTTTTTTGCTCTTGATTCCTCCCTTTCTCTCTCTCTTTCTCCATCCCTCTCTCTCTTTTGATGTTATTTTTTCTTAAAATGTTATTCAATCATCGCCACTACATACTTGGGAAAAAGAATTAAATAACATGAGATGATTGTCTTAAAATAATTTTTAAAATGTATTCTTTTTTTTTTTCTTTAAGATTTTTATTTATTTATTTGACAGAGAGAGACCACAAGTGGGCAGAGAGGCAGGCAGAGAGAGGGGGGGAAGCAGGCTCCCTGCGGAGCAGAGAGACCGATGCGGGGCTCCATCCTAGGACCCTGAGACCATGACCTGAGCTGAAGGCAGAGGTTTTAACCCACTGAGCCACCCAGGCACCCCTTAAAATGTATTCTTAATGACTTTGCAAAATCATTCTCCCTTTGCCCATGGAATTTGTGTCTACCAATTCTTAGAATTTTCTGGTTAATTTTGCACTGTGATCATATTTAAATGCTGTCTTATGTATTCTTCCTTCTCATTTTTCCCTCGTTTTATTCTTTCACAGCAAAAGCTCTTGTTTATTAGAACTCTGCATTTAAGATGACATCTAAATAGCAGAGAAGTGACTGAAAAAGGTTCCTGGGCAGGTGGGTCTGAAATAGTGCTTCAGCCCTTCCTTGCTTTGGGATGTCATGTGTGGAATCCTGAGTTTCTTGCACACCCCAGAGCTGAGGAAGTTTTGGGGCATTTCCACCAAGTTCATAAGGAGAAATGCCTTGGAGAGAGGTGCAGCTTGGCTATTAGGATAATGATCGAACAGGAGTTACACTGGTCCTAACAATACCTGAGTGCCGGCAAAAGGCAAGGCAAGAAACAAGAAAGCAAGGGGAGGTTATGGGTCTCCACTACACTCTGATAACTTAGCTAAAGACATTTAAGCAGTGAATATAGCATAGACCAAAAAAATAGCACAAAAGGAGCAGTTTACTTTCTTCACCATGAGGCATGAAAGCTACCAGCAACCTTGAATGATCTCAGGGGAAAAGAATACAGCTGTCAAAAAAAGTCAAAAAATAAATCCTGAAGAAATTGAGTTAACTTTGAGCTAACTGGAAAGAAAATATTTTGAAAGAGAAAGTACTCAACTGGTTTTTTTAACGTCAGGTTTTGGTTACATGTTGTGCATATTTGCATTTCTGCATTTAAACATATATCTGTGTTTCTGATGTCAGTGTCAATGAGAGAGAATGTGACATCATATATGGAAGGTAAATGGAATCATTGGGGAATCATTGGGGAAGGGAGGGAAAAATAAAACAAGATGAAATCAGAGAGGAAGATAAACCATAAGAGACTCTTAACCACACAAGACAAACTGAGCGTTGCTTGGAGGAGAAAGAGGCGGGGGGATGGAGTAATTGGATGATAGACATTATGGAGGGTAATGTAATGAGCACTGGGTATTACATAAGACTGATGAATTACTGACCTCTACCTCTGAAGCTAATAATACACTATATGTCAATTAATTGAATTTAAATTAAAAAAAAGAAAATAGAAGCAAAAAGAAAAAAAATAGAGAAATGACCATCCCCACAAAAAAATTAAAACAAGATAATTCCCATATTTTTCCTATAAAAGAGGATTACAGACTTTTACAATGCCCATGTTAAAGTGTTACAGTATTGGATAAAAATCCACTTCTAGCTTAATGCTTCATTCAGTCTAGGTTCTATTGATTTTTTTTCATAACCAGTGCTACCCAAAAGTAACTTTTTCTATAAAAGATTAGCATGAGAGTATTACAAAATTAGAGGTGAGGTTCTAGAGCTGTACTATCTAATATGATAGCTACATGTGTCTACTGAGCACTTGAAATGTAGTTAATCCAAATTGAGATGTGCTATGTGAAAAATCACATTAGACTCCAAAGCCTTATATAAAAGAAAAAATAATAGAAGTGTAAAAGAACTAAAATAAAACATCTCATCAATAATAGTGGTTTAGCAATAATTATAGGATGAAATGACAATATTTTAAACATATTTATGTAAATAAATTATATTTTTAAAAATTTTGCCTCTTTAATTTTACTTTTAAGATAGTCTTTATTTATATATAAGATCTAATTATTGAGCACTAACTATACATCAGGGCTAGTACATGTACTAACTTTCTTGAAAAGTCTAAAAAGTGGTTCAACCCAGAGCACATGATATCATATATAAATTTGAAAATAAATAATTATTTATAATTCTGTTACATGTGCACATTAAATCTACTTTCAGAAATTATATTCACATTATTTTTGTCATTTGGTACTGGCTATCAATTGTGAGCTATTTGGCATAGCATTTCCTCTAATTTTTGTATTCTCATAAAGGATTAATGTAATATCATGTAATATCTCAAGTACTCAATAAATATATTTTAAATAGCCATCATTACAAACTTTAAATTCACTAAGAATCATTGTACTCTAGTTTAAATGTATGTTGCTATTGTCCAATCCTAGAATCTCAGTTTGTCGATCTAGAATGAGACCAAGGCGTCTGTATTTTAATCAACACTGCAAGATTTTGGTACAAATGATTTGGAAGCTACAGTTTTCCAGTTACATGCTGGAAAAGAAGGATAAGAAGCTAGGTCTTTAGTTCAGGAGAAGTGGCAATTTAATGACTCAACCTGAATTTATTGAGCAACTCCTATGTAACAGATAATGTCTAGGTTTTTAGATAGATCAGTGAGCTAGGGAGATAAAATCCATACCTTCTAGCAGCTTATATATATATAATATATATATATAATATAATATAATTATAATATAATAATATATAAAATAATATAATAATATATAATATAATAATATAATAATATATAAAATAATATAAAAAATATATATATATATTTTTTAGATTTTATTTATTTATTTGACAGAGAGAGAGAGAGAGATCATAAGTAGGCAGAGAGGCAGGCAGAGAGAGAGGAGGAAGCAAGCTCCCTGCTGAGCAGAGAGCCCGATGTGGGGCTCGATCCCAGGACCCTGAGATCATGACCTGAGCTGAAGGCAGAGGCTTAACCCACTGAGCCACCCAGGCGCCCTAGCAGCTTATATTTTGACAGGGATGACTGGCAGGAATAAGCCACATCATATCTAAATGCTACAAAAGAAATAGAAGAATAATAGAAGAGAAACTGTGGGAAGGAAGCTAGTTGCTTTAAATAGTATTTACAGAGAAAGATGGTATTTTAGTTGACCCTGAAATTCAAAAAGGTGAATACAAAAAAAAAAAAAAAGTTTGAAACATGAAAGAAGAAATGTGAAAAAGCTACTGTGTCTAGACTGTTGTGTGAAGGGTCAGAGTTACATGAGAAGAATCTTGTCAAGGAAGACAGTCTGGTTTAGGAGGGCCTTGTAGACCACACAATGGTGTTTGGATAGTAGTAACTGTAAAATATGAAACTGTAATGCACATATGAAATTTTCGTCCATCAAACTTCCATGCCCTCTTTTTCCAGGGATAGATTCTTTCTTGATACTCCTTTGGGGAAGATCTCACTGAACGCAATCTTGGAAAAGTAAAACTAGCCTAATCTCTTCCTGGCAAGCATACAATGTCCCCCAAATTTGAAAACAGCCCAATAATGCAAAGATGGTAACTGGTTTGATCTAATGCACTCTTTAAAGGAACTTCTGAAGAGACTGTCTATTATTTTCTTCTTTTTACAGTCCAGAAGTTAACATAGTTCAGCTTTGCTTTTATTCTGCTTTGTTTTTGCACCTTTTTGTCCCCCTGCTACCACCACCTAATGGGATCAGACCTGTACTTTCTTTGTATACTCCCCCAGGTGATGTCTCTAATTTGGGGGCTGATCGCTCCCAAATTTTTACCTGCCCCTCCTCTACAGTGGTATATTTTAATTTAGATGTCTATGAAGTAACTCAAACTAAACATGCCCAAGCCAAACCTTTGATTCCTTTCCTGGCAAGTCTGCTCCTTCAGCAATCTCTCCTGATTCCATAAAAGGCAACCTATGGCTCGAGGGGGCTCTGGCTAAATATTTTTGAGCCATACTTGATTCCTTTCTTTCTTTCACTTCCCATAACAAACTACCAGCAAATCCTTGACTCTAGCTTTAGAATATATCCAGATTCCAATCACTTCTTAATACTTCTATGACTTCTACTGTAATCCAAAACATCATCATCTATTTTATGGAGTTTTGCAGTAGTCTACTAAACAATCTCCTTTCTTCTGGTATTTTCCCTCACCCCAGTATATTCTCAACACGATAAGCAGACTTAATGTTCCTAAAGGTAAATTAGATTATGCTCCTCTCCTTTTTTAAAACTCAGTATTGGTTCTAGTTACTCTCAGAATAAACCTCAAATGTCTCACAAGATTTAATGAAACAATTTCGGGTGTTTTCTCCCATTCCCTCTAACTCACCTCTTATATTTCTTCTTCAGTGATACGGATTTGCTTCTGATCCATACTCACAGTCAACTCTTTTATTGGGGTCTTTACTCCTTTTCCCCTATGTGTGGGGAATGCCATTAAAATTGATGTCTACACACTTGCTACATTCACGCCTAGTCTCTAACTTACAAAATATTAATTCTGTATTCAGTTATTCTCTGCTCCTCTGTTATATAAATCAGTGAGGAGAAATGACTTGTCCACTTATTTTTCAGTACTATCTCGTCATCAATACCTAGGAAGTGTGTATGCCACGTCTAACCCATGCGATTCTATAATACGGTTTTACAAGATGTTGTCATTTGGAGAAACTGAGTAAAGGAAATATAGGGTCTTTCAACATTATTTCTTTTTTTTTAATTTAATTTTTTTCAGTGTTCCAAAATTCATTATTTATGCACAACACCCAGTGCTCCATGGAATACGCACCCTCCACAATACCCAC
Organism: Martes martes; assembly: GCF_963455335.1. NCBI lineage: Eukaryota > Metazoa > Chordata > Mammalia > Carnivora > Mustelidae > Martes > Martes martes. The sequence continues at coordinate 128,414,883 of NC_137892.1, read as the reverse complement.
CACCAGGCTCACCCAAACCCCCAAACCCCTCCCCTCCAAAACTCTCAGTTTGTTTCTGAGAGTCCACAGTCTCTCATGGTTCATTTCCCCCTCTGATTTCCCCCAACTCACTTCTCCTCTCCATCTCCCGATGCCCTCCATGTTATTCCTTATGCACTACAAGTAAGTGAAACCATATGATAATTGACTCTCTCTGCTTAACTTATTTCACTCAGCATAATCTCTTCCAGTCCCGTCCATGTTGAAACAAAAGTTGGGTATTCATCCTTTCTGATGGAGGCATAATATTCCATTGTATATAGGGACCATATCTTCTTTATCCATTCGTCTATTGAAGGGCACCTTGGTTCTTTCCACAGTTTGGCGATTGTGGCCATTGCTGCTATAAACATTGGGGTACAGATGGCCTTTACAGCTGCATTTAAATCTGCATTATGTCAGAAATATTTAATAAAAATACTGAACCCAAAGATTTTTCCCAGGTGTGCTCAAAGAGATATGCACAGTATTACTCACTGAAAGGGCAAAAAGCAAACTATCAAGGAATAGCCTATATGCCCTGCTATAGATGAATGGATAAATCGTGTTATTTTACACAATATATGATAAGTTATCATAATAACTTTGATATGATGATGTGATAATACCATTATCAGATTTGTTTATAATTAATTTAAGAATCATTCTAGCTAGTGTGCAAATTGGAAGGTAAAAAAGTAAAGCATGGAACAATTTCAAAGGTCTAGGTGAGCAATAATGAAGACATAAATAAAGGCAATGGCAATAGAAAATGTGAAGAATAGGACAGATTCATGAGATTCAAGAGGTTCTTGAATAGGCAGAATTTATTGGTCTTAGAGACTAAAGTGAATGTTACTAATGTCATTAGCAGCCTTGTCTTTGTTGGAAACAGTCAGCATTTTAGCCAGAGACAATGTTATATTTTTTTCTTTCTTCTGAAGGCTTTCTCTAGCAGGATAAAGTTAAGACTGAAGGAGTACTGGTTCTAGATGTGATTTTTATTATTGATACTGTGGTTCTTGGTTTTGGATTGGTTTGTTTTCCTATCTTAAGCTAAAATTCCCTACATGTTGACACTGGATCACCAGCCATCTCAGTTTGCCTGGGACTGTCCTGGGTTTAGCACTAGAAGTCCCAAACCCAGGGAAACCCCTCAGTCATAGACAAATTGGAATGGTTGCTCAGCATAGCAGAATAGAAGAATCTCCAGCAGTTAGAAATAATTTCCTGATGGTATACAGGTTATTTTATAGTCTGTAATTATGTTTGGCTGAGAGACATAAAAATATGTCATCTAAATTATATAGTTACTTTTGCATTAATGAAGTAGATTAATAAAAGAACAGCTTCAGTTCTAGGTGGTACAAACCCATTTGCTGAAGCAAAAGTGCTCTTTTATTGACTTGAATATGCATATTTCATTATTGCACATGGTTATTTAAGTAAATTTCCTCAGAGAAGATAGCAATAGTAAGTTTCTGAAAATTTCTTTATGGTATAAAAAGCATTTTAGAGACAGACTTGAAACTAAGTACTTGAACATCACTTTAGAGTTTTATTTGTGTGAAGTGTCGGTGTTACTGCTTTAATCAACACAGTAAAGATGAAACATATATTTCGTGAGTGAGCTTGGGTGACAGGTGGTGCTTATGACATATTTTTATATACAACAATTGTTTTCAAATCCCGTTTGAAAGGCTGTTTATTCTTTACAAAGAAAGAATGGCTTTTTTCAAAATCAGCCTAACTTCCCCTGTTTTTCTGACTTACTGAAGTGTAATTGCAAGCTTATCTCTAATGTGGGATTTTGTTTATGGCATTTTGACAGGTCTGCCTCATCCTTCTTTCATAGGCCAACACATGGACTTTGTCAAGTTCAATTGCTGTCATGATTCCATTGGCCAGAAAGCATTCATAGGAGAGGAAATGCTCTCCACTACAACATGTGCCTAGTAAACAGAAGATTGAGTTTTTTGGATTGTGGTTTATTTGTAATGTCTGCTTCAGAGATTTGCTTTATTGTTATCTTTAAAAATCAGAAATTTAAAAACATGTATCCTTGTAAATCAATAATAGCCTTCCTGCCTTTTTTGATTGTGTATTGGGTTTCCAACTGAAAAGACAAAAATAACATTTACATGTACAAGTATGGATTCCAGTGATAACTAGAATGACTAAACACCGTAAGACTATATTATTTAGTTTAAATAGAAAGTAGCTCCTAAATATTTATCTTAAATCTCTAAATGAAGTTAGTAAACCGACACATTATAAAAAATAACTTCACTAATTTACTCTCATTAGTGGGTCAGCTGTTGATTCACTTATTCAACCAGGATTTATTAAGGAATAGCACTGGCAGTAGCATAAATACCCATGTCATTATCATATGGGGCTTAGAATTTAGTTGTTTTGTTATGGCAGCCCTAGAAAATTTATACAGCATATTTATCTATATCTGTATCTATATTTATATCTATATTTATACCCAGTTTAACCTTTGCCTTATGGTGCCAGAAAGCCTAGAGAATTCTCTGGATAGTTCAACACATGAATTCCAAATGTAGGGCATTGACAACACAGAATATCCTGCCTTTCTCTAGGCTTCTTGTTTTGTTTTGTGTTTGTTTGTCTTACTTCTTTAAAAAGCAATAAGTTTTTGATCTAGACTGAGAAAACTAAGCCTTATATAAGCATGACTTCTTTTTTTGTTTAAAAGTAGGAAGCTTAATAAAGCATACTCTTTTTCCTGTGGAAATTTCTCATTGTGGGACTTTCTTAACACAACTTCTATAGAAATATAAAACATAAGAAGTTGAAAAATATTTTAGTTTTCTATTCCTTAATTACTTGATAAGAATGGGATTTGTTGAAAGAATGGAGGAAGAGAAAGGATTACTATAGGATTAGAAAGAAAGGCAGCCCAATGATGTGACCTCTATGTCCATCATCCTTCAGATAAAGTACTGCCGGGTTTTCCCTATTGATCTCCTGTGTTCATTATTGTCCCCCTATAATTGATCCTTCATGTCACTCATAATCTAGTTCTATACATTATATATATAAGTATATATATATTTATATCATTTGTTACATATACATATTTTAAGTAATCTCGACACCCGAGGTGGGCCTTAAACTCAGGACCCCAAGATCAAGAGTCAGATGCTGTACCTACTGAACCAGCCAGGCTCCTACTAGATTTAACTGTATTTTTAAAATGCATATAATTACATATATGTGCCCACATACATGCTCCTTTTTAAAGGAATTATACAAAGGGAAATTTAGGACACGTATTTCTCTGCACTTTGCCATACTACAGTTTGTTTTTGTTTTTGTTCGTTTATTTACACGTAACAGTTATCACTATTAAATACAATGGTATCACGGTTTTTATGGATGTATCAAGCTTAATCAAAGCAGTTCTCAGTTATTTGTAATGTTGATATTACAAACTGTGATGCAGCAAATTACTTATGATTATAAATCAGTGAATTTCTGTGAGTATATACTTTAGTTAAATTCAATGATGGCGGTTGATAGATATATATATTTTGAATTTTGATGGACAGTATAAATTTTTCTCCAGAAGCCTTGCACCTGTTTATATTCCCAGAGTGTATTAAAAGGCTTCTTCAATCTGAATAAAATATCATTGTTCCTTGGATCTGCATATTTTTTCAGCAACTTTTTTTTATCATAAAGTCTTTTGAATGAGTTTTTTTTTTTTAAGTAAGGAATTTACCCTTCATTTTACATTGTATATTTTTTTCAGTTCATCAGTTTGTAATTTCAACATTGTGTATTATTTTCGATAAGAGTTATTACCCTATGGATTTTATATTATTTATTACTTGGAAAGGCTATTTTCATGCTGTGATTATTAAAAAATCGGCCTATATTTTCTTAATCTAGATCATACATACCTTTAAAACGTATGAATCTTGGATCTATTTATAATGAATTTTTTTTTCAAAGATTGGAGTAAGGTTTCAATTTTATTTTTTGTTGCCTACCTATCCCAGAATTGCTTTACTCATTTTTTTAATCATTCATAAGTTTATTCATTCATTCATACTTCAGGATAATGGCAATATTTTCATCACCACAAAAATCCCTTACGTTGCCATGCCACACTCACTTCACTCTTATGCAGCACACCCTCATTGTCACCTGATAACCACTGTAAAGCTCTATAGAAATGTTCATTTAAATGATTTTTGTCATTTCAATAGAGTTACATAAATAGGATCCGTCAGAATGGGAGCTTTTAGAATTAGTTTCTTTTCACTCAGCACGGATCCTCGGGAGATTCATCTGTGTTGTGATGTGTATCAGTAGTTCATTCCTTTTTATTCATAAGTAGTATTCTGTGGTATGTATGCACCACTCACTTATCTAAGGACATCTGAGTTGTTTTCCAGCTTTATGAAAAGCTGCTACAATTTAGGAACAGGTTTTTTTTTTTTTTTTTTAATTTTTTATTTATTTTCAGCGTAACAGTATTCATTGTTTTTTCACCACACCCAGTGCTCCATGCAATCTGTGCCCTCCCTAATACCCACCACCTGGTTCCCCCACCCTCCCACCCCGCCCCTTCAAAACCCTCAGGTTGTTTTTCAGAGTCCATAGTCTCTCATGGTTCACCTCCCCTTCCAATTTCCCTCAACTCCCTTCTCCTCTCCATCTACCCTTGTCCTCTATATTATTTGTTATGCTCCACCAATAAGTGAAACCATATGATACTTGACTTTCTCTGTTTGACTTATTTCACTCAGCATAGGAACAGGTTTTTATGTGAGCATGAGCTTTAATTTCCCTAGGATAAATGCTCAACAGTGCAACAGGTAGGCCATCTGATAGTTACATGTTCAGTTTTTCAAAGAAACTATGAAACTATTTTCTGGGGGAGGGGGACTGCACAATTTTACAATCTCACCACTAATAATGTCAGAGTGACACAGGGTCTCCACATCTTGGTGATGGTTTGGTGTTGTCACTATTGTTTATCTTAGTCAATTGCCCAAAGTGATTCACTGAATTGCTTTTGCAGCTTTGGGAAAATATCATTTGGGAATATTTATGTGGTTCAAGTCCTGGGTTCTTTATTCTATTCCAATGATCTATGTGTTTATTCCTCTGTCAAAACCACAGTCTATTACTGTAGCTATATGATGTCTTGAAATTTAATAGACTAATTCCTTTAACTTTATTTCTTCTTTCCAAAATAATTTCGCTATTCTAATTCCTTTGTATTTCTATGTACATTTTAAAAAATCTTAACTACGTCTATAAAGAAAAAAAGCTTGCTGGGATTTTGAGAGGAACTGCATTAAGTATATAGATCAGTTTGGTGAGAACTGACATCTCTATCATGTCGTCTTCCAATCCACGGATACAAGTCTCTCCATTTATCTAAATCTTAGATTTTTTTCATTAACATTTTGCAGTTTTTAGCATACAAGTCCTGCATAAATTTGCTTAGATTTACACCTAAATATTTCATATATTTGAGTGATTGTAAACTATTTTATATTTTTATTGTCCATGTTCACTGCAAGCATAAAGAAAACAGTTGATTTTTGTATATTTAACTTGTATCTCCCAAACTTGCTGAATTCATTTCTTACTCCTAGGAGTGTTTTTGTAGATTCCTTAGGATTTTTCAACCTAGAATTTGTATCATTGGCAAATTGAGACAGTTTTAGTCTACCTTTTCAAACTGCGTACTTTTTTTTTCTCTCTCTCTCTTTTTTCTTTATCTTTTTGCCTTATAAAACTTCCAACACTTTTTAAACAATTTTTTTTTTTTGAAGATTTTACCCATTTGACAGAGAGAGAGACACAGCGAGAGAGGGAACACAAGCAGGGGGAGTTATAGAGGGAGAAGTAGACTCCCCGCTGAGCAGGGAGCCTGATGAGAAGCTTGATCCCAGGTCTCCTAGATCATGACCTGAGCCATCCAGGCGCCCATACTTCCAACACTTTAAATAAAAGTAGTTGAAGACTCCTTTGCCTGTTTATTAGAGAGAAAGCATTCAGTCTTTTCCCATTAATACTTAGCTGCAGGCTTTTGGAGATTTTTAAAAACAACCTGAAGAGGTTCTTCCTAATTCCCATTTTTCTTTTTTTTTTTTTCTTTTTAAATCATAAATTGATATTCTTGTCAAACGATTACACGGATGGGCTTTGCATACTGAGCCACATTTGCACTCTTGGAATAAAGTCTACTTGTTCATAGTATATAATCATTTGCATATATTGCTAAGTTTCATTTACTAATATTTTGTTAAGAATTTTACATATGTATTTGTGAGGGATATCGATCAGTATTTTTTATACTGTCTTGGTCTCAATTTGGAATCAGAGTAAATTCTGGCCTTATAAAATAATTTAGGAAGTTGTCCCTTTTCCTTTTACTTTCTGGAAAAAATTGTGCAAAACCGGTTTTAATTCTTTAAGCATTTGTTAGAATTCTTAACTACCTGGACCTGGAGATACTTACGGGCTATGGGGCTATTCAAATTATGTCTCTTTCTTGCTTGAGTTGTGGTTGTTTGTGTTTGTTGAGGAATTGGTCCACTTCTTCAAATTTATCAAATTTATGATTGTAGGGTTATTCATAGTATTTTCTTCTTTCTTTTTTACCCTCTGTGCCTTCTGTAGCAATAACCCCCATTTCATACCTGTAATGGATCATTTGTGTCTTCTCTCTTTCCTTTGTCTGTTTTATCAATGTTATTGATCTTTCAGAGAATTAGCTTTTGCTTCTTTTTGCTTCATTTATTTTCTCTATTTTCAATTCCATTGATTTCTGCTTATAACCTGTATTATTTCCTTCTCCTGATTGCTTTCATTTTATTTTCCTCTTCGCTCTCTAGTCTCTTGAGTTAGGAGCTTATGGTAACTGACCTGATACTTTTCCTCTTTTTGTAATGTAAGCATCTGGTACTATACATTTCCCTCTCAACTCTGCTTTAACAGTGCCCCCACAAATTTTGATATGTTATATGTTGTATTTTCATTTTCTTTCAGCTCCATGTGCTTATTTGTTTTTTCTCTTGAGGCTCCCTCTCTGAACCAAAGATTCTCTACAAGTGTGTTGCTTAGATTCTAAGTATTAGGAGATGATCATCTTATCTTTTAATTATAGATTTCTAGTTTGATTCCATGTTGTCAGGGTACACAGTAAGTTTAACTCTTTAGGTGTCTTTTATGTCCTATAATATGATTTACCTTGGTGTGTAAGTTTTGTGGGAAATTGAAAAAAAAATGTAGTCTGATGTCTTGGGGTGGAGTGTTCTATAATTCCTCATTAGATCCTTATGGCTAATTGGTTTTTTGAGTTCTTCTTCATCCTTGCTAATTTTGTGTCTAGATGTTCTTTCAATTTTTGAGAGATGGGTTTTGAAGTCATCAGATGTAATTATAGATTACTCATTTGAGTCAAGCATAATGTTCAAAAATTTAATGACTTAGCTAGTTGGAAGTAATTAACTAAATCAAACACACCTTCCATTTATCCAGTTCTTTGATTTGTTATAGTTTTTACCTCAAGGGATATTTTTCTTAACTATTTTTATTTGTTAAGCAGATTGTTTTATTTCATTCACATAAGACCAGTGCCATTTGCCTATAACTATTTTAAGTTGCCATAAATGTTTCATTAAAGTAGCATACTTAACTTTTCTGTAATTAGGTACAGAAAAATAAACCGTGTGTGTATGTCTGTAATGTTATCTATCAAAATATTATATACATTTGCATATCAAGAATTTTGCATTTTGGAGTCAAACATCACAATGATATCATTTCATTCTAAAAACAAGCCAAATTAAAGTTTAAATAATATGTTTTTTAAAATTTTAATTTTACCTTAAACATCTATTTTTTTGCTAAAAATATGTATTTTCCTTATAGCATGAAAAGATATGTTTTGAGAATAAAGTGTCAGAAATCTATAATTCCATGGCAACCTATTTGAATAATAAAGAAGAGACTAAGAAAGGTTTTATATATTTTAAAAAGTAGACCTTGAGTAACTTGACAACTATAAATTTTTTGCAGAATAAATTATAATGGAAATATGACCTCCTACAGCTATGCTACACAATCCATTTTATTTTTTGAAATAAAAATAGGATAGTACTAATTCCTGTATATTTAGTTGCCATTGTCAAACTGATTTTAAATCCCATAGTTAAAGCTATCTTACTGTCTCTTACATTTTCATAGGACTGTTCAGATTTTATTGATGCATTCATTTTTTGTGGTGTTTGCCTTATTCCTTGTTTTCTTTCTTCTATTAATTTTTCATTTGTTGAATGTCCCACAGCGTACACAACATGATAATATTTACTCTTTATAATCAAAGAGGAGCTGAGACATCTAAAGTTATATTGTTGCATGGCATTTTATTTTTTATTTTTATTTATTTTTATTTATTTATTTATTTATTTTGCATGGCATTTTAGATTTGATAGGACAAGATACCTATATTTATAAGGCATTCAAAACCCATGATCTTCCCTAATTCAAACCAATAGCTGCATTAAAAGGAATTATCTATGAGGAGAACACTTTCTGTAAGTTAATTTACCTTTCAGAGTACATAATTTGACACATTTTAAAAGTTGACTTAATAATTAAATGTATAGGGGCACCTGGGTGGCTCAGTGGGTTAAAGCCTCTGCCTTCAGCTCAGGTCATGATCCCAGGGTCCTGGGATCGAGCCCCGCATTGGGCTCTCTGCTCAACAGGGAGCCTGCTTCCCCCTGCCTGTCTCTCCCTGCCCGCCTCTCTGCCTACTTGTGATCTCTGTCTGTCAAATAAATAAATAAAATCTTTTTTAAAAAAAAGATAATTAAATGTATAACAAAAAATCTTCTTTGCCTCCATAAAGCCTTTATAAGATATCTACTCTCAATATATTTCAAAGATGGAAATGAAAATGTTAATCCGTAATGCTACTGTAAACACAGTTCAGCTACACTTTATGTTTAATGGTATAATTTTTTTTTCTCTTTAGAATGTAGCAAAAATATGTCAAGATTTTCCATCAACACCTGGTTTACTAACAAAGGGGCCCAGTGACATGTCTTGACTTAAGTACAGACTACATTTAAAAAGCCAGCTTCAACGATCATCCTCTGAGCAGCTTTCTCCAGTCTTGGACCTCTCAACACAATGGTGTTAAATGAGATAACTCGAGTACTATAGTTTGTTTTATTTCTTCTCTTTCCAAACTGAAAGCTTCATAATTCTGATACATTTGATTTCTGATTAATCTCAATATTGCTTTTTCACAGCTTAACCTACAGAAAAATCTGTTCTATATTATTAGTTTTCTTATTACTGCTATTCATGATTTTCTGAGCACCCACCGTGCCTTTAGAACAGTACAAGATATAAAGATACACTGACAATTGAAGACAGAAAGGGAGAAATGAAAATGCCAAATGAGAGGGTGATTACATCTCCAAGAGGTAAATTTACCAGCATGTATGCACTTGCTTTTTATATTTCAATATTATGATCCTTATTATCTTTGAAAGGTGCTTTTCAAAATAAGGAAGAAAGACTTGGGGTTAATCTGTGAATTTTTTTTTTCTAAAAATGATTTTAAATCAGTCCTTTAAAGGAAAAGTTGTGGTCCCAAGTGTTTGTATGTACCTTTTCCTCCAAGCCAAAAATATCCAATCCATGTAATTTCTGAGTATGGAAAATAAAATTAAATTTCTCAATTAGTCTGACCTTAGTTTCCACCAGCCCCACTTAAAATATGGATATATTATCTTAATTTACTTAAAAAATAATCATAGCACTCAAATATTTTTGAAATTATAAGCATAATTTACATTTTTAAAATTCTATTTTCTAAATCTTAAATTATCTTTATAATACTTAGGATATATATGAGGTATAAATTATGACATCTGTGAAATTAAGTACCTCTGGATAGCAAAGAAAATGTATAAAATATCAATGAATTTTAAATACCTAGATTTATTTATGAAATATTTTCTTTCACAGCAGAGATTTAGAAAAAAATGTTAAAATACTACTATTCATTTTAACCTATCTTTGCATGGAAGTTTAAAAAACTATTCAGCTGATGTTTTTGGTAAAGAAGCTGGTATTATTTAAAATGTGTAGCTTTGCAGAAATAATTATTCTTAAATAAGGAAGCAGTCTGGGATTCTATTTCAGTCTTTTTTTTTTTTTTTTAATTCTGTTTTTGTTGATAGTGGCAGTTTGTTTGTATTTACTTTGAATTTTACTTAAAAAATATGGCATCTTGGGACGCCTCAGTGGCTCAGTTGGTTAAGCGGCTGCCTTTGGCTCAGGTCATGATCCCAGAGTCCTGGGATCGAGTCCCACATTGGGCTCCTTGCTCGGCAGGGAGCCTGCTTTCTCCCTCTGCCTCTGCCTGCCATTCTGTCTGCCTGTGCTCGCTCGCTCTCTCTCCCCCGCTCTCTCTGACAAATAAATAAATAATATCTTTAAAAAATATATATATGGCATCTTGCTTAACATTCCCTTATATGTCATTAAAAAATCTTGAAGGAAAAATTAAACATATAAAATCACCTTTGCTAGTATAACATTAACAACCTGCAAATAAATGTCCCTATTTTACTGCACAAAAATGTATTTTCTATTTTTATTTTAGTGACTAATTGTGATGCTATTTAAGTAATAATTAATTACACAAGACTTCTCTTCCTTTTGAAAGATTCCATGACCCCCAAACTCTGTGGAAATTATGTAGCTTAAATATTCGTGATTCTGTCCAATAAATGTGAAAAATAAATTGACCAAAAATAGCTGGTTAGTAGAAGAAGAGTTAGAACCAGATTCATAGCTGGTTAGAATAAAAGGGAGACTAAAATCTAGGTTTTTCTGATAATATAATCTTGGAACTAGTCGACTATCCCAAGTGTTAGTGGTATTCTAAATGAGAGTAAAAGAAAAAATTGTTTGTAAAACTATTTATAATTTAAATTATTTATCCCCAAGCATTTGTCTATAATAGGAGAACAACAACATACTGATTGAGTAATAACAGCTTCGGCTTTCCGGTTAGTCTGAATTCTGAAACCTGTTACGCTAAGAGAGTGCTAGAAGAATGACAGCCGAAGACATCCCACTGCAAAAATGTACTTCAAACCCATCTGAGCTGTTTCTCAAACTGCATCAAGTCATCTGGTACAGCATACTTCTTACTTTAAAAAATTCTTATATCCTCACCTCCAGATAATTTTACAGAAGTGGGTTAATATGATCATATTACACAGACTGTTGCACTTCTGACTTTCTCATTCTTTTCCTCCAAGACAAAAAAACAAAACCAAAAACAAACAAACAAAAAACCAAAAACCAGCCATTCTTCATCCATAGCTCCCTCTGTAATAATAATCATCTTCGTAATATTTTTTTAAAGATTTTGTTATTTATTTGACACAGAGAGAGAGAGACAGTGAGAGAGGGAACACAAGCAGGGGAGTAGGAGAGGGAGAAGCAGGTTTCCCTAAGAGCAGGGAGCCCCACTCGGGGCTCGATCCCAGGGTTCTGGGATCATGACCTGAGCCGAAGGCAGATGCTTAACAACTGAGCCACCCACGCACCCCATCTTCGTAATTTTTAATTACGTTTTAATAATCTTTGTAATTTTTCTCTATGCTTATTTAATGACAAACACACACATACACAGCAATGTTTGTCAGTTTTATAAAAATTGAGCCTATCGTATACCTGTTTCTTGAGTTGTTTCCTCATTCAACAATATCTAATGAAAATCCTCCAAATTAACGGATGTATTTGCAAGTCATTCCTTTTAATGGCAATATTTTAGTCCACAGTGTGAATGGTGTGGGTATTATTAAATCTTTTTATTTTGGTTTTAATGTTTGTGTTCATGTGTTCTACTTCTACTCCTACAAACAACATTACCATGCGTACACTTTCATATTTGTGAATGGGTTCTAACAGTTTTTATTTTTGAGTTATAGATTCCCAGGAGTAAGACTGACAGGCCAAAAAATATTCACATGATTAATTGCAGTAGATGCCAACAAGCTGCTCTTTAAAAAAAAAAAATTCACTAACAACTCACACATCTTGTAGCAATTGATGAGAATACTGCTTCCTCACATCTCTACCAATGACACTCTAATTTCTCCTAAACTGTCTATAAATTGATATCTTATTCTTTCTTTAATGTGATTCCCTGACTGCTATTGTATTTGAATAGCTTTTCATGTTCGTTGGCTGTTTGGATTTGCTATTTTGTAAAATCCCTCTTTATTCTCTTTGCTTATATTTTATTGAAATTTTTGCCCTTTCTAATTTATGAGCTATTATTACAGAAGTTTACAACATGTTACAAATTCTTTTCTTTCAAATATATTAGCTTTGTATGAAATCTGCTAATGCTATCCTTCATCCTATAAAAGTATATACATACTTAGTTATATATTTCATATGTTTCAACTATATATAGTTATATATATATATTTATAGTTATATATATAGGTATATGTTTTACAACGTTAGTGCTCAAGACTTGGTTTTGAACATTTCCTTTACCCTTAGATTTTAATGGAAAATACTAAATTTTCTTGCTTTATTTCACTACCACTTACATTTTCACTTAAAGTGGGATCAGTTTCCACATGCTCCTGTATTCCTGGAAGCAAAGGTAGTATCAAATTGAATCATTATAGTAGTTTCATAGTGTTAACTGATAAAGCAAAGACACCATAGCTGTGCTTTCTCTTAATTGAAAATTATTAGAAAATTATTCTTAACAGGATCTTGAAAAAAAGATGCCCAATTAAAAATTGAATGAAATGACTTTATAGAAAAATATTTGGAAAATTATCATTTTTATGATGTCTTCCCTTCCCAAATCATGGCCTCTCTTCCCATTTTTTAGATGTATTTTGGTCTTTTTAAAATTTTCTTTATTAAAGACACTCTAATTTTTAATTAAAAGTATTCCTATATGCTTTATAATTTTTTAAATGAGCAAAATTTTTTCCATATACATTTTTGAGTGTTAATTACTAGAATATAGAAAAGATATTTATCTTTTATACTTATCTTGTATTAAAGTCACTTACCTAATTATTTTATTCATTTTGGATTAATTCACCTAATTATTTCATTAATCCTTTCTTAAAGGATTAGAAGCAAAATGTACTTCGAAACCATCTGAGGTATTTCTCAAACTGCATCAGTAATCTGGTACAATATACTTCTTATTTAAAAAATTCTTATGTACTCACCTCCATATAATTTTACAAAAGTAGATTAATATGATCGTATTACACAGACTATTACACTGGAACCTCTTAGGTTTTTAGGATTATAGCCATATGACAAAAATAAAGTTATATCTTCTTCCCCAATATTTCTCTAATTGTTTCCTTTCTTTTTATTGTTGTCCTTAGACTAGAAGACAATATCAGATATCAGTAGCCTTATATCATTCCTGATATTTAATTGCAATATTTTGGAGATTCGCTCTTAGGGCAATTTTTGCAGTATTTTGTTGTTGTTTTGTTTCGATAAAGAGAATTTTATTGTCTTGAAGTGATTTCTATACGCTATCACCCACTCACTCTTGAATTCAATCAATTCGTTTTTTTGCCAATAACATCCTACCAAAATTGCTTTTGCCAAGTGACCAATAATCTTCCAGTCTAATGATCGCTAGTCATTCTTCTGTGTACTTATTAAAAATATTTAGGTGGGTTGACATCTCCTTTCTCTTTGATATATTTTCTTCACTCAGTCTTCTTTGCCTTCTATTTCTCCTCAGTATTTCTCTTACTTTTCCCAACCTTTCAATGTTACACTGATCAAGGTTCAGTCCTTAATTCTAAACTTACTCCTCTGGTGATCTGATCTAAACTCATAATTCTAAGAGTCATCTATTTGCAAAATACTCACAAATTTTTATCTCCAGCCCAGACTTTCCTTCTAGGCTTTAGAAGATAGTATCCAACTGACTACTTGAATCATTATTTCAGTAATAAATATCTTAAGTTCAACATGTTCTATAGTTAATAAATTGTGGCTTTCTCCAAAGATATGTACCTACCACTCAGCCACTCTGCTTTTTAGTACAATGTATTCATAGTCTTACATGTGAAAGTAATGATACAGCTATAAAATTGACCAGAGTTTTTAATAATAAATATGCACATTGACACATTATTTTTTGAGAAGAACTTTTCCAAACTAGGTATTTTATTACTCCTTTCAAAATGTAGATTAAAGTTCCAGGAAGCAAATAAATTCATTTCCTGTTTAGGAATAAAAATACTCAAACAAAAATATTTGTCAATGTATCACTTGAGTTATCGTAAGAAAATAATCTTAAAATCAGCATTTTAGTGTGTCATGGAAATCCAAGGAACCAAAGTGTATGCACATGTATATATGTGTGTATGTTCCATAAAAGAGTCATCCAAGTTTTGTATAATTTTAAAATAAAGCTTACAAGAAAAAATGTAATTGTATTAAATATTCCTACTGAAAGTACAGAATAAATGCACTCTGAGTATATAAAGCCTTCGGTCTTCAAAAACAGAGCCTCAGTGTCTGACAGGAATAATAGAGACAGGTCACTTTCTTCTTTCCCAAGCTAGCCTGACTGTCCCCAAATTATACCGAAGTCATGAATTTACTCATTTCAACTGCTCTCCCACAAACCTTATTAATTTTTAACAGCCTACTTTTCTTCACTAAAGAAGCCTTCTTTGACTATATTACTTGAAATCCCTACCTGCAATTTAGAACATGATTAGATTCATAAGACAATATATTTTATATTAAATCAATTTTATAGCAAGCATATTAGTCACATTACCTGAAACAAATTGCAACCTTCATAATGAGAAGTAGATGTTCTATTGTTCACCATTTCCTATAGCACTTAATGTTTTAGAGGGTTCATAATTGGATAATATATAACACAAAACTAATTTTAAAAGTTATAATTGTTATAAAAATAAAAACATAGTCCACATATCATTTAAATTCGATTCACCATTTCAACCCATTTCAAACTTAAATTTTGTGATCCAAATTTTAATCTCAAGGACCTATAAAAGACCCTCCAGTTCAGTCTTTCAGACGTATCATTAGTATAGGATCTATTTAAGGCATATTTTAGAAGGTTTTCTCGGTGATGTTAAAATGCATCAATGTATTAATTTCTATACTTTCATCTATTATATCACAAAGGTAGTTCATTTACACCTATATTTAAAAAAATACTCTGCTTTCCAAAGAAAAGGTAGAATAATTCATTTTAGGGTATACAAAAACATATTTTTAAATAAATTATAAAATTACATTTTATAATAAATTATGTATTTATTTATAATTACCAGTAAAGTATAAATAAATTTTTATAATAGTATAAATTTCATAAATAAATCTCTTACATATGGAAATGGGCAGTAAAAGAAAAAATATTACTGGGAACCTGGGTGGCTCAGTGGGTTAAAGCCTCTGCTTTCGGCTCAGGTCATGATCCCAGGGTCCTGGGATCGAGTCCCGCATCGGGCTCTCTGCTCAGCAGGGAGCCTGCTTCCTCCTCTCTCTCTGCCTGCCTCTCTGCCTACTTGTGATCTCTGTCTGTCAAATGAATAAATAAAATATTAAAAAAAAATATTACCATTAAAAACACTGTCAATCTTGCTCAAATTCCTAATGCATAATTTATTATTTACATTACTATTTATATGCACAAAAGTGAGTCACTTAAGAATAAGAGTGGAGAATAAGGAGATTATAATGTTTGGGGAGGGTGAGGTTAAGCAGGTTGAAGCCAGTGAGGGGCCTTTGCTTTCAAAATCTAGAGCCAATAGAAAAGAGTGAACTGGGGGGACAAAAAAAAAAAAGAATTCCTTAGAGTTGAAAGAAGGGATTTTTAGCAACGGATTTGGAGTTATAAATTGTGGAATAAACTATCGCTGGTCCAAAACTTCAAAAAAAATTTAAAAAGTGAATATGCTCTGTATGTATACTGGGGGAAAGGGAATGCCAGGGAACCCAGGGAAATAAACCAAATTCTCTCACTGGGAAACACACACACACACACAAACAGAAGTAAATAGGAAGAGAAATGTGAGAAAGATCAAAAGTTTAGGGAGGACATTAACTGGAACTCAGAGAATCTAAGTCATTTGAATTCATAAATATTTTGGGAAGGGCCCTCCATGAACCAAGAGACAGTAGGCTGAGACAATCTCCTTTAAATCTTGAAGGAATGGCTGACTTCAACAGACATCAAGGTAACAATATTAATGAGAACCTATGGAGGGCAATACATTGGAGAGATTTTTAACAATACATAAATGAGAGTCTACCATGAATGTCTGATCTATAAAGAAATGCAGCGTGTACACACAACCCATCATCGTGGTAATAAAAATAAACATCATAGAAATCCAGAGGAGGAAAAAGTTTTTCATACTCTAAAATACTTTTTAATAAAGTTATGGTGTTAAACAATGGTAAGTGGATAGTATGGTAAGGTAAAAAAAGTCAAAATTAGAGTTGGTTGGGGGAAAAAAAGGACTCTTGTTTTACAAATACTTATTTTTTTCTAAATAGATATGTTTTTAATCTTTTTTATTTTATAAGCTGAAATTTAATATCTGAAATTGCATACAAGAAAAATAAAGAAAAATGATGTTATTATCAGTTTTTTAAAAAAAGCATGTTTTGGTCAAGTATTCTCATATTGTTCACTCATATTTTTCATTCACATTTTTCTAATGGAATGTGTTATCACCTATGATGAAATAATGATAATAACAATGTGTACTAAATGCTCCTTAAGATGTCTTACATATTACCCTCACTTAATCCTCACAATAATCCTTTATATCATTTAATCTCTATTTTAGAAATGAGAAAACCAAGATACACAAACATTAAAACAGAAAATCTAAAATAGGTTTACACCCAGGCAGACTGATTTAAGACCTATACTCTTAATCATTATACTTCTTTTTGTACAATGTGTATCAAAACAAAATATTTAGGCACTAAATTAAATTATTATTTTCTTCTGCATCTATTATTGCTACTGATTATGATGATGATGTTGATGAGTTAGGAAGGAGTTGCCAGATAACTTGAGAGAAAATCCAAAGCAAATTATATTTTGGCCATTTATTCAGCCAATACCGATTGCTATAGTCCAATCACACTGATTTATAGCAAACTCTATTAACTGTACAAGTACTGAAAGTAATGCACAGTCTTGATAGTAGTCTTAAAATAGTCCTAATTTTATATACCTATCACAATAATTTTTATAAGGTAGCATTAAGAAATCTCATATGTAAATTTATTTTAAATATAATATCTCCTATAAAGTAGCCATATAAAATAATAGTTATTTAAATAATTATGAACAGAGAAAACATTTACTGAGATGATTTACTTTAATGATAGCCTCGTACAGTATAGGATCTGTACTTTTTTAAAAGATTGTATTTATTTATTTATTTGTGAGAGAGAGAGAGAGAGAACGCAAGCTCAAGCAGGGGGAGGAGGGAGAGGGAGAGAATCCTAGAGCTGACTACCTGCTGTGTGTGGAGTCCTACACCGGGCTTGATTCCAGAACCCTGTGATCACGACCTGAGCCAAAGACTTAACCGACTGAGCCACCCAAATGTCCCTAGGATCTGTATTAATGATTCAGTGCTAAGTTGCTTACTTATTATTACATTTTATAAAAACAGATTAAATACCTTAGTTTTATGAATCATAAAATTGATGTTTCTTTTGGACAATAGTTAACTTTTTTCTTAAATGCAGTTTTGGACAAATGCTAAATATATGCCAATATTTAGATTAACGCATAGAATTTCTCTCGTATTTAGTTTCTGGTGATTCAAGGTAGAGTGAGTAAACAAACCTATGCTTAGG
Source organism: Martes martes (assembly GCF_963455335.1). NCBI lineage: Eukaryota > Metazoa > Chordata > Mammalia > Carnivora > Mustelidae > Martes > Martes martes. Next base: position 128,396,901 of record NC_137892.1, on the reverse strand, counting down.
TGGAACCACCAATTTGAATAAGTTAACTGCTGAGGTACGTAGGTGACGCAGTTGGTTGGGCAACTGCCTTCGGCTCAGGTCATGATCCTGGGGTCCTAGGATCCAGCCGCACCTCGGGCTCCCTGCTCAGTGGGGAGTTTGCTTCTCCCCTGCTCGTGCTGTCTCTCTCTCTCACTTGCTCACTCTCTCTCTCAAATAAATAAAATCTTTTTAAAAAATGAGTAAGTTAACTGTTAACATAAAATCTATGAGGAATTGTTCAGTGACTATGCAAAGGGACTGCTTGGCTCTCGGAGGTGTCGTCTGGAAGGTGCTGCTACAACCTGTTGTGGTCAGATCTTGCACTTGTGTTGTCTCATCCTGTCCCTCGGGAACAGGGCTCTGCTTAGCCGCATCAGGGCTCTAGAAAGGCATGTTAGTAGCTTCTTAATTTTCTCCCACTTATTTTAATGATTTAAAAAGTAACTTACTCAAATGTAAAAAACCAGTTTAAGTCATTAGAACTCATTTGTGATATTATTGAACTCATACCACTTACATAATTAAATAATATTATTTTAAATTATTTTATGTACTTTATCCACATAAAAATTATTTAAAAAATGTATTCTGCAGACAAAATAACCTTTAAAGTAAGAAAGAAGCATTTTCCATATATAAGAAAGAAAATAAAGAAAATAAAAAGTTTCAGTATTTTTTATTCTTCAAATGATGACACTTGAAGAATAAAAAATAGTGAAACTTTTTAAAAACTGAAATACCTCGCAGACACTGTAAAAAAATGAAAAAAAATTATTTCAAGTACTAGAGTGTTTCCCTTTTTTCCCTAAAACTACTTGACTTTAAGGATCTCTATGGTTTATACTGAGTTGTAAAATTGGTATTCAAAATATAATCATGATTTATAGGTCTGAAGATATATTTTAGTTGTCATTATGAGAATACCTATGTTTTGTCACTAGTTTTAAATTTACATTCCAAGACACCAAGGCATTTTTATTCATCTTGCTTATTATTGCCATTAAAATTATGATATTAGGTAGAATCTAATTTGACTAAAAGATGCTTTATTTCTTTCACAAACTGTTCATTTATTTTCAAGCACTGAAAATGCATTTGGCAGCACTTTCCAATGTTAATTTCTCCTAACATTTTTATGGAAAACTATATATTTAGTTTGACGTTCACTAATTATTTTTAATGCATATGTTATGATTTTAGCTCTAAATGATGAGAGTTAACGACTTTGTGAATATCTGAATATAATACAATTTTGATTAAACTCACAAAATTATCTTTTATCAGAGGAAATAACTGGCAACAGCCAGGCTTTGTGTTGAGTTGGGAGACCCTCCTCAGTTGTTTTGTGTTCTCCTGTACAGCCAGGGACTGAATTAATGTGCTGTGCACACTTAGGCCGACCGCTGAAAGACAAATGTTGAGTGCACCGAGAGGCCCCAACCTCTTCGGGACTCAAAGAATTTTCTGACTGCAACATTTCAAAATCAGATAGCTGAAAAGAGCAACATCATTTAAAGATGTGTCTGAGATCAGTGGAAGTCCATTTCCCCTCTTCTATCTCTTCCTTTCAAGAGCAGGAGATGGCGTCTATTTCTCAGAAGTTGGAAAAAAAAAGAAAGAAAGAAAGAAAGAACAAATGCAACTTTGCCTTAGGAAGTCTAAATTACTTACATGTAACCTCAGAGTCGTTCAGTTTCCTAATAAAGCCTAGACAGTGCCCGCGGAACACGGACATGGTGGTGCATGAAGAGAGGGCCTCTTCAGGGTTTATTCACCTCTGCATCTGTTGATATTACACGGCCTTGAAGTCTCTAGAGTCTCCATGTACCTTTATTTCTTTTTGGTGTGTTTGGATCTCTGCCTGTTTACTACAGCGCTCATGCTGCATGAAAAGAAGCCGGCTGGGATGTTTTATCTCTTGTCTGAGCTTGCTTCAATTAAATTAATGGACCCATTCAGCGCACTCTTTCCCCTTTCAGATGCACCCCTGATGAATACATTAAAAAGATCTTAAGTCTCAAGATGGTACATCATGGTATTAGCCAGGGCACTCATTTCCCTCTGCCTTCATTTTCTGTAAATCAAATAATTAATGAGATCTCCACCTCAATAAAGCACTTCATCAATATTTTGTGGCAAAGGAAAAAAATGCCCTCTTTGCTTGTAGTAGAGCTTTTATCTCCATCTGTGTAGGATTTTGTGGGCAAATGTAGTAATACTGAAATGACAAAATATTGACTGATTCTTACAGTTTGTTCTTCAGAGCTGAGGAGGATTGGTTAAAGGCCGTACATACTGTTCAGCAGAGAAGCAAGTGACAAGCTTGTCAATATGCTGTGGATGTTTTGTTCTCAATATTTAAGATGTAAACATCAAGTGGGACAAATTAGTTTTGCCGAAGTTCGATGTCACTTGATGGGGATGGAGTGCAGGTTTAATATGGAAAGCGTATTTTTTTTAAAAGTGAATAATTATCTGTGTGTGGCAATATTTAATTTAATTTATTTATTTTTCTTACATTTTAGGATATTTTGTCTTTCAACAGAATCAACTGCTCTCAACTTAATCTTTCAATTCAAAAATCTCACCAGACGTGACTGTAGCAGGTCCATTTTAACTTGTTGCATGAGAAAACCCTTCTTTACAGACTGCGGAAACTACATATTAAATTAGAGAAGGAAAAAAATTTCCTTGCTTTGTGCAATGCTCAACAGGCGAGCTGGCAGCGACTTCTCATGTCTGTGCAGAGGTGACACCATAAAAGTTTTGAATATTTCTTTTTTCTCATTCATTTATACAGATAGAACCTCAATCAGAGATACAGGTTTGCTTTCCTGAAATGTTTACATTTGCATTCGGATGGATATCAATAAACCACATTTGATGTTCCCTGAACATCTAATGTCAATCAATATGAGTCATAGCTTAAATGGGAATTGAGTGTGGAGAGAAGGAAGAAAAGAAGGGATGAGTTGAAAATAGAGAGAGAGAGTGGGGTGGGGGAGAGTTTAAATCTAATTCATACTGCCAGATATGAAGCTCAATTCAGTTTATCCAAATCACTATCACCCAAAATTCAATTTGTAAACTACTAAAGGGAGGGATGATGTAGCCCTTATCCTTGAGGATTATGGATTCAAGCAACAAATTTTAAAGCAAGAGGAGACCTAACACATAAATATAAGCACATGAATGGGAGCATGGAGGAACTGCAGAATACTCAGGGGTTTGTTGCTTTCATTAAAATAATTAGAGGCAGTTAGAGTAGGATCGGAAAGACTCATGAAGAAAGGGAAATTTGATAGAGAATAAGCACACTCATCTGGAGGTCTACAAAGGATGAGGGCCATCTTCAGGAAACTAAGAAGTCGAATAATAAATGATTCTAGCTATTGTGTCAGGGGCAATTTCTTTTCATAGCCAGTAATGATTGAGCCATGAATCCAATATTTATTTATAGTATATATTTAAACTTTATTTCAAGGCCTTATAATTAAGATAATATTTATGTTTCTACTGCCAGGCAGGTGACACATGGTTGATATTTCAGTCAGTACAGATTGTACAGTGTCTGGTAGATGAGGTAGACACCCAAATATGAGTCTTTTGTCATTTACTGGGTTTTTTTTTTTCAATTAAATTAGTACTTGTAGAGAATTAAAATTCCACATTCACCCTCACCACATCAGTGTGACAAAAAGAGTGGAGGAAAAAAGTGAAGACAGAAAATTCACAACAGATATTTGAGAAAGCTGAAATCCACAAGTCAAAAATTTAAGACTATTTTTGAGAGATATAGTGACTATTGTGTAACAGATTGATAAAAAGCATAGAATCCAGTTTATAATTCACCCTCCAACTAAAATGGTCAATTTGAGATCAAACTAAGGTGAAGTGATTTATATATGCTAAAGGAAAAATATGGGCAAAGAGAAATAATTTAAAAGAATTAAAAAGGGTGTTTAAAACTGACAGTTACCTCAGAATTAAGACCAAGATAGTAAACATAAAGATGGACAAAAGAGGGAATAAAAGAGGATGATGTAGCAGTCATGAATTTTTATGTATAAAGGGATAAATATCCAAATATCTACAAGTGCTAGAAATTGAAATAAAGTAAAAAAAAATCCGAGATGTAGAAAGCTTAGGACATTTCACTCAGTCTTAATTAAATTTCAAAATTAATATGAATATAGACTATCTGGAAATATAATTTAAAAGTTTGATTTAATAACTATATGAAATACATGTTGCTCCCTAAAAATAACACCCTTATGGAAAAGTATATGAAAAATTGACCATGTATTAACCTAAAAGAAAGATACTGATAAATTTTGAGGAGCAAATGTGAATTTACATCATCATCCCACTATATAATGGAACTTAAACCCCAAAGTCACTACCAGAATATTAAAAAAAAAAAAAAAACATACTTGGAAATTCTTTGAAATTTTTAAAAGAAGTATCATCTCCCAAACAAATCAGAACAATAATAGCAAGTCTCTTGGATTAAAAAAAAATACTAATAAGTATTACTACATTTTACCTTGAACCAGCTCATGTCCCCAGATCCTATATTTTTAATTAAGGTTTTTATATAAAATTTTCCTAAATATTGAGTAGATAAAAACTGCTTATAAACTATAAAGGCTTATAATCCAGTAAAACACATCAATTTAAGGAGAAAATTAACTTTACATGGGAATTTCTGTGTGTAATCTCCCCTGATCCTTGATCGAGTTTCTTCTGTTATCTTCAGTTAACCACCGTATTAAATCTTTTATCATTCCTTGACTTTTTGAATATTTTCACCATACACATTGGTATTAAAAATTATATATTTAGCTGTATATATATTGAGCATTATATGAATGGAATGATATGAAATCCCTGACTTGCATTTTCACATTTTGTCAAGGTCTGGTTGTGTTTAGCTGAAGTGAATTCATTTTTGCTGCTGCACAGCAAGCCATACCAGAGTTGATATATGTATGTTTCTGTTGATCGTTATTTGGGTAAGGTCCAGATACTTGCATTTGCAACAATGTTGCTATGGACATACTTGTACAAGTCTTCTGGTATACATAAAAATTGTTCTACTAAGATACTACTGAAGAATTACAGTCAAAGAGAGGATAATGTTTAATTTGCTTAGTTGATATTTTTTTAAACGTGTTTCCTGACATTAGGATTGCCCCTTCTAAAGAAATATGATTGATTTAAGTATCACTAAGATCCCTTACTTCATGTTTCCACAACTGATACATCCCCATATCCTGAAATATTCTTTCCATATTATGTGTCAAAATAATACTTATTTTCTATGCATAAAAATAATTTATGCTCAAAGTAAAAAAAAAAAATTGAAGTCCATAGAAAAGTAAAGAATTAAAGCAAAAATATTAACTCACGTATATAAATGTATATGTAAATGTACACATAAATAAAATGAATACTAATTTCTAGAAATGTAATGACTGAGTCAAACCTTTTTAGTGGCAAACTCTCTTGGCTGTAAAGAACCGTCTTACTTTCACCCTGCTGCTGTAAAAAATTACCACAAACTCAGTGGTTTAAAACAACACAAAAATTTACTATCTTGCATTTCTAGAAGTTGGATGTCTGAAGGGTACCAGCAGGCCCCCATTTCTTCTGGAAACTCTGAGAGAGTCTGTTTCTTTGCCTTTTCCAGCTTCTAAAGACTGCCTCCATGACTTAGCTCATGGCCTCATATTTCTTCTTCAAAACAAGCAATATAACCTCTTTGAATCTCGTTTTCTCTTTGGCCCTCCTACCTCCCTTCTGTGGAAGGACTCTTATGATTATATCATTCATACTTCCTCATCTCAAACTCCTTAAATTAATCACATCTGAAAATTCTTTTTGCTTTGTAAATTAACATATTCACAGATTTCAAAATTAGGGCATAGACGTTATTGGAGGACCATAATTCAGGTAGTACCTTCTGAGCAATCCTGTTCTGATCAGGCCGTAAAGGGGAAGATCAGTAACAATCAAAAAGCTCAAAATTGAATCTTTTCTTTAAAGGATTCTCTTCACTTATAGTTAACAAAGCAGACTTCCTCATAAGCCTATGGACATTGCATGACAATGGGTTTCTGTACAGTATCTCCACACCTTTGGAAGGGGACTCTGATGACATATAGCCCACTACCATATCCAGTTTCCTCCATTACTGGCTTTCTGAAAAGGGGGGTTACCTTACTGCTAACCTTGAGATGATTAGAATGCAATTCTTCTTGTTCAGATTAACAAAACCTTTGTTACACTATGCATACTAATTTATCTATGGCAGGTGTGGTTTATCTGTACCTGACACTTGTATCCAAATGCGTTTTATAGTTAGAAGGCTCCATTGTTTAAAAGTTGACTTTAAAGCTTTGGCAAAGCTTGAAGGCAAATCTCATTTGCCTCAATATTAGTGAAGCCATTTATGCTGTAAGTAAAACTTGTCCTCATACTTGGTCAAATTTACAAAGCAAATATGTTCACCTTTTGCTACCTAGGTCAGCTCAGAGTCAATGTAATCTTTTATGCTGTAGGAAGCTAAATGATTCATTTTTAAAGCAAAAAAGAAATATTGTCTCTATTAGGATGTCAAAGGAAGCTTATCTGATGTATTAATAAACAAAGCCAAATGGTCTTCTCCTACATATTTACTCATCCTAGAGTCAATCACTCAGCTGAATTTATTATAACTGCTAGGGCTTAGTTAAGAAGACATTTAATTATGAGACACATAATTATCACAATGTTTGCCTAAATGGGATAATGAAATATATCTTGCATAAATATTAGTATAAATATGAACAGCTGTAGCAGAAAAGGATAAAATTATACTAACAAAATATTCTGTAATTAGATAAAAAGGTTTTGAATATTTTAATGAGTAAAGATCCAGAAGAACTAACTTTTTAAAAATCAATTACTGATAAAGTATGGGCAATGAGGAACGGCCAGCAGAGAAGACACTGAAGTCTCTCAAATTGTTGACAGTATATTATAACCTGAATCTTATTTTAAAAGCTTGTGGTTAACAGGATGGCCCAGACTCACTTTTGCTGGCTCCTTCCCTCTAAATACATCAAAGTATCCTGTAAATAATTCCACATATAATCATAAATGGACTCAGAACTCTGAGAAATGTAAAGCTAAAGATGGCATCACGGCCCTGAGCTCCCTGAGTTTTCTATTTATTTCTCACAGATTCCAAACTGGGCACCAGCGAGGCTTGCCCTGGAAGCAATAAAGGCTACAGACAAAACAAACCAACAAAAGTATCTGCTCTCTTCAGTGAAAGGACCAGGAAAGAGACAGCCTACCAGAGATCTCGATGGGAGAGCCACCTGACCACCCCACCCAGGTCACAGTGGGATCAATCAGCTACAGCCTCAGAAGTGAGGCCAAGCACAGGGATGTATCCTTTGCCCCCAACTTTAGCCCAGTGACAGACCGGATCCACTGCAGCAGCAGAAATGGAATAGGGACCCACCTCCTATCTCATATCTGGGACATCGCTGCCCAGGCCACCCCAGCAGCAGAAACTGCAGATCTGCCCCCAGCCCCACATCTGTACGCCAGCAGGCCTGATCTATAGAAACCGTCACGTGGCTGGGTGTCTCCTGGCCCTCCATCTTTGATTTCATGAAACTAAACTTCTCGAGATTTTTGTGTTTTTAAAAAAATAAAGTTAGGTCTAGTTATGCAACATTTAGTTCTGACAACGAGAAAGTTTATAGGCATTTAAGAGAGAAAAGGAAGACTAAACTATTTACATAGAAAAATCATTTAAAATGTAAAACAAAGTCAGATCTAATTAAATCATATTCTTTATTTCCAATACCACTTAGAATCAAGACACATTATGATAGATGAGACAAATTATCTCATGAAAAGTTGATATGTGAAAGAACTGAAGGTTTTACTAAATCTTCAGAGACACAGACAGGGAGAAGCTTGGATCTCCCATGTCTGAAGTACAAACAACTACTCTAAGTCAGTAAAGGGAAATCAGTAAAGAGAAAGATCCATCTGACACAGGGACAAGAATTTCATTTAGCCCTAAGGAAATAATTACCTGAAAGGATATATATACATGTATGTTTTTTAACCAGCAGTGTAACCATTACTTTGAACATTACTTTGAAGCTAGGTTATGTCTCTACTTTCAACCAAGAGCTCAAACTGATACAGAGTGTGTTAAGTATTGGGATAGAAGGAAAAACACATGTCACTGGAAGAGCAAAGGTGGAGTTGCTATGAATGTCTCTGCAGTGTATGCACTGCACAAAGGACCTAGATGAAAGGTCATATGGGGTTAGTAAGATTTAGCCCATAAACCACATGTACCTTGTACTCTAATGCAAGTCTGCAGCTACCAAAGAGAGAGACATTCTTCCACATTGCAACGTCACTGTTCACCAAACCATGCACTTACCGGGCTGCACCTTCCAGAGGGTAACCTTTTTCTTCTTTTTGCAAAGGCACCATAGAAGCTAGTGATAGACCTGGGAAGAATTACACAAAATGAGCATTAAGAATATGAACAAAATAACCAAAAAGAAAATATCAGTCTCCAGGTGTTCCACAGCCATGGCACTTAGAAAACTGAGAGTCACACAGAAAAATATTGATGGTTCCCACCAAGCCTTATCTCAAACCATAAGGAAGCTTTGGATATCAACTTGGTGTCTTTTGTGTTAACTCTTCCTATGACTGATCTGGCCTAATGCCATTAACCATTAAATTCATTAACCATCTTTACTCTGACAAAATGTTTCACAAGCACCATTTTGATCCTGTTTTATCTGTGCTAGTACAGAGCATCCAATCTATCCTTCTGGCCCAGTTTTCTGTAGAGTAAGATTTCTTGGCTGCTTGAACAAAATTATAGGCATGGCCTTCTGTTTGCTAAAGAATAGGGCTTCAAAATGGAAAAAGATCCAAGGATGACTAAATTAATTACCATGAGAGAAATTATGGAGCTGCTTACAGCTGAAAATACATCAGAAAAGTAGAAATAGGGAACAAGAATTTTTAAAAGTGGGGGGAAGAATACATGATGGAATTCTGACTTGGAAAGATCTAAGAAAATCAGACTTTTTTTTTTTTAAACCCAGTGTTCTGCAGGGTTTAGGAATATGGCTGGTGAAAAAACCCTTAGGGTTGGTCTTTGCGCCATACAATAGTATTCTTTAGATCCCCTTGCAAGACTTGGATATAGAATTGTAAAACTTAAAAAAAAATCTTTCCAATAATCTTTTTCTTGAAGTATAATTCACAAAAGTGCAGAGATACAAGTGTATATTTATGTAACCACTACCTAAATCAGGAGATAGAAAGTTTCTATTTATCCTGGATATTTTCATCCAATTGCTGTCAACTCCTACAGAACTGAATAGAGTTATGATTTCTATAACTATAATTTAGTTCTGCCTGTCCTACAACATTATATAAAGGAAATTCTATAGTCATATTGTTTTGTATCTGCCTTCTTTTTTCTTATCTAGATTGTTACATAGATCAGTCGTCCATGTCATCTTATAGACACTGACTTATATGAATATTCCATTTCAAGTTTGACCCTAATAAGAATAAAACTGCTATAAGTATTTTATACAAATCTTTTGGTGGACTTATGTTTCCATTTCCTTTGGAGAAAATTCCTAAGAGTGCTATGGATGGGTTATGGGGTATTTGTAAAATTAATATTATAAAAATATGCCAAGTAATTTACATTACTGCTAAATATCTCACATCACCACCAACTAGGCATGAGAGATCCAAAGTTCCTCCTCATTCTTTTCAAGGCTTGCGTATGCCAAACTTTCAAATTTTAATTATTTAGTGGTGTATAATGATATCACAATGTCACTTTAATTTGTTATTTCCCTGATGATAAATAATGATGAGAGCACTCTTTTCTGTGTTTATTGGTCATCACTATATCTTATTTTATGAAGTAGCTGTTTAAGTTTTGTTCATTTCTATATTGAGATTCTAACTTTTTATTACAGATTTTTAGGGGTTATTTATCTATTTTGAATACAAACCTTTGTCAGATATATGTACTGAATTTAGTTTCTAAGTCTTATGGCTTTTTTTTTTTAATTTTTATTTATTTATTTGACAGACAGAGATCACAAGTAGGCAGAGAAGCAGGCAGAGAGAGAGGAGGAAGCAGGCTCCCCACTGAGCAAAGAGCCCGATGTGGGGCTCGATCCCAGAACTCTGGGATCATGACCTGAGCCGAAGGCAGAGGCTTTAACCCACTGAGCCACCCAGGTGCTCCTCTTATGGCATTTTTAAAAATTCTCTTAATCATCTTGTAATGAGCAGAAATTTTTAATTTTGAGTAAGTACTCGAAATTTTAATTTTATTCAAAATTAAAAATTCATTAATTCATTAATTTCATTAATTTCTTTCATGTTTTATTGCCTTTGATATCCTATATTATCTATATTTTCCTACAATATGTGGTAAAGATCTTTATGCAAAAAATCCTCTATATTTTTACTTTAGATTCAGAATCATGATTCATCTGAAACTGCTTTTTGTGTATGGCATAATGTATGGATCCAGGCTTTTCCCCCCCCAGACATTATGCAGTTGTCCCAGTATCTTTTGATAAAAATGTTTCCTTTTCCAAATTGAACTACCCTAGTACTTTTTTGAAAATTGATTGAAAAAAATACACACATACACATATAGGGGTACAAACTGGACTTTATTTAAGTGAAGAAACAGGTATTTCCTTTTTTTTTTTTTTTCTTTTTTTGAGAGAGAGAAAGGAGGGGGAGGAGCATGAGGAGAGGGGACAAGAGAGCAATAAGCAGGCTCCGTGTCCAGCAGAGCCTGACATGGAGCTCAGTCTCATAACCCTGAGATGAACTGAACTGAAATGAACTGAACTGAACTGAACTGAAACCTGAACTGAAATCAAGAGTTGGACGCTTGACTGACTAAACCATCCAGGTGCCCCAAGAGACCAGGTATTTCCAAATATCTCCACATCTACTACAGCAGGCCTTACTGCTTGGCCACGCCTTACTGAAACCCTCTTTTCCAGAGAGAGCATCCTGGAGCCTGACAGTGAATGGGGGAGCTTCAAATGAACCCTAAATCTGCCCAGAGCCAGGACTTGGCCTGGCCTCCTCATCAGCATGGGGCCTGGGGGCTTCTGGTTTTTATTCTCTTGTGAAACAGAAAGTGTTGTGCCATTTGAAACCCATTTCCAGGTTCTGTATTCTGTTCCATTGATCTATTCATATGTCCTTATGCCAATACCTTATGTTAAAGCACGGAGCAGTTGTTCAAACTCGCGTTCAGTCTGTCATCTTTCCCATTTTTGCTTTCAACGATGAGTCTCACACCACATATGTACAAAGCAGGAGTCCATTTGCAAGCTTGGGTGCCTCCTTTCTCTGTGTCTTCCTTTTCAGAATTTTGAACTTAATTTATATTGGCCATGGAAGTCCCAAACTGACCACTGACTCCTTATCCTATACAACATCTATTTTTCTGTTTGAGGCTGATTTTCTATGTAAAGAAAGAACTAATGAATGCCCTTAGTAGAGAAGCTTAATAAATGTGTAATTCACTCAGTATGCTTATATTCCTTCAAAGGTTTTATCTCTTCCTGCTTCTATCTTCCTGCTCTCTAGTACCTTAGAAGAGAGATTTTCCTTATATAAATATTTGCTGAGACTTTTTAATTATTATCCATAAGAGGTTTGCTCTGAAATAAGTTAATTCTCCATTCCCAAGAGCAGAAACTAAAATCATTTAAAATACTTTATAAATAATAAAACATGTAATGCAATCTTACAGTTAGGTGGTATATGAGATGGTCCACTTTTATGTAGGGTACATTTTAGAAGTTACTATTATGAATTTTCCACTTAATACGTAACATTTAACTGATCCACAGATAATTTTCTTACTGCAACAACAAGCCAAGAGCTCTCATCATGCTGAAATGGAGGCTAGATTTATGGTGCAACAGAATTGCAGTTGAAAACACATAAGCATAATGGCTTTTAGAATAGGACCTCAAAGTCAGAGAGAAACTGGAGATTTCTCTGTGTTTAAAATGATAATTTTAGAGAAAATGCTCAGTTCAGAATAGAATATGCCATATGAAGTATTCAATTTTGCAGTTATATAAATTCACAAATTGGAAAAGCTCATGGGACTCTCCTATAGAATTTTCAATTAGAAATTAAAGTTTAGCCTAACCTTCATAGACTCCCATTTTCTTAAGAAAAGTAACAGGTGGGGAACCTGGGTGGCTCAGTCAGTTAAGCATCTGACTTTGGCTCAGGTCATGATCTCAAGGTCCTGGGATTGAGCCCTGTGTCTGGCTCCCTGCTCAGTGAAGAGTCTCCTTGTCCCACTGCCTGTACCCTGCCCCCAACCCCACTCATACTCTCTTGCTCTCTCTCAAATAAATAAAATCTTCAAAAAAAGGAAAAGTAATGTAAAGTAAATGTGCAGCTGTCATGCTCAGTCTAGTTCAAGACATTTTACTCATCTTTCCTGGATTATTCTAGAACTACTAGAAAATAGATTGTCACTGAGAAACAATAGATTCTGCAGCCCTTACAACTATAGGTAAAATTGCATTGTTGTCTTGTTACAAGATCTAAAAAATTTATGAAGAACATTTTTCCATGGATGAAAAGAAAGTACTGTAACTGGTGGGAAAATGCTACTGAAATGCTTACTGGAGCAGGTCTCAGAGTTTGAAATATGTGGGAGAGCAAGTGAGGCTTTTTACTTCTAGCATTAAAACATATATATTATTTTCTCAAATTTCCAAGGACTTCTGTTTCTTCGATGGACAGTTTGACCACCTACAAATCACGTATTTCATGGTGGAAAGTTTTTAGGATCCTTACAGGATATTCACAACTGCATTTCTAGGTGAAAACTATAGTTCTAAGGGTTTTATGCTTTAAAGGATTTTGTAGCAGTTTAGCTACAGAGATGGGGTACTGTTTTGATAACTAGAACAAAAGCAAAACAACAATAAAAACAAAAACCACAGGATTCAGGAAAATAAGACACCTGGATGGCCAGTAATTTTTTATGGGGCTTAGAAATCACCAGCAGTAGAGGGGACCCTGTATTTCAAATATCACTGAAGCCAGTTAGAGATGAGGAAAAGAAACACACCCTCATGGAAACTCTCAAAGAATGAGATATCTGAGGGATCATGGACTTGAGACATCCAAATACTCAGGGACATGAAATGCATGCAGACATAACTCACTCTTCTTACATCATATATCAACATTCAAGGTTGTAATAGGCAAGGATAAATACCATCACTCAAACAGAAGATAAGATCAGAACTATTTTGATTTAGGAATTGCATCCCCTGATTTGTTTGTTTTTATTGAGAGACAACATTGATCACAAAGGAATTACTTTATCTAATAGGGTACTAATCTCATAATGTTCCAGAGAACCCTCAGACAATATAAGAGTGATTGAATCACAAACTAAAACTTCCTAGAAAGTTTATGGATTAGAATATTGAGGTCCCTGCTTTATTTAGTTGCAAAAAAATGGAATAATTAGTAGCAACTTCATTCATGATAAAAAGGATTCTTTTTCATTCTTTTTATTTCTTCTTACAGAAGAATTAGCTCTAGTGATTTTGGGAAGCATTAAATCCAGCTTCAGATATGTTTGCTTCTCCAATAGCTCAAATTTCCTAACATCTTCTTTGGCTGAATTACACCAAGAGACACAGCAAGATGAATTGCACACTTTCCCCATCCACATCTGGGAGGAACCCAATTTCAACCTGGTGAACAGGCAGGGTGGGGAAGGTGAGGGAAATGAAGAAGAAGAAGTAGCAGCTTGGCTGTGGAGAACTTTTGGGTGGCAAAAAATACAAATTGTTCTTGATTTTCAGGAGATGATGGTTATTTAACAGAAACAAAAAATAAGTATTTTAGGACTCTTCCTAATCAGAAATGTTAAAGAGCAGCTGTTCAAAGAAAATGATAGCCTAAAAAGGTAGGAAAATGGAACAAGGGTTAGAAAGCAGGGAAAATATTGAGGTTAGGAGTTTGGGTAGGAATTTATAATGAGAAGGTAAAAAGCAGAGAATTTCTTTTATGGATTGCCAAAAGAAATGAAGACGATATTTAAATATTATACTGAATGTCATGCAATTTATATTGTTTTTCTGGGTATTGAACTGGTATTTTGCTTGAATGTGATACTGATCTAACACAGACCACATGGTAGCTCATTTTTTATCTGAGTTATGTAAACCTGTTCTATTTATTCTTTCAAAAAATATACATTGACAGTAACCCCTGGGTGATGGGAATATGATGACAATTCCTAACCAAATATAGCTGAACATCTATAGACACATAAACAAATTTGCCTTCAATTATTTGCAGACCATGGCAACATAAATTGCATAGTTGGCATAATAGTAGTTATTCTCATTGTAAATTAGTAAATTTCAGACCAGTTTCCACCACCATGAGATTTTTATTTATTATGATGTTATTAGGACCTTATCATCTCTTAAGAAGATTACTTGTTAAGCTTTTCACATAAGATACCACATTTATATAGAAGCATACAACTTTATTATAGGAGTAGTACTATAATAATACCATGTTTCATAAGTCTACTATGAGGCAGTAACTCCAAATTACTTTAATCAAACTATCTCATTTAATAAAAATATAAACACAATGAATCTATAAGGTAATATTGTTATTGTACCCATTTCATACAGGAGAAATTATAGCTATGAATTTTATTATTATTCCTAATGTTACTCCATAACCCATATATACTATTCCTATCACCACTATACCATATTTTCCTACACAGATCAAGTCTTAAATAACAGTGTTGATGGACCTTCAAAGTGGGAGCTTTAACTGCGTTGTTGATGGACCTTCAAAATCCTGGTGATATTTATATTTCCATAAGCAAGAAAAAGCTGCCAGGGAGTGTCACACACATGAATCATCATCAAGGTATTCTAATACCCACATTGGCTGATTATCTTTAGGATAGTCTTCTCATATGTGTTTGATAGAAAGTCCAATTTTTTAATTAAAAAAATGCAATGTAGTATGTCAAAGGCTTGACAGAGCAATTCAAAGTGCTTTGCTCATAAGGGTGACAAGTGACATAGTTATTTAAGGGAAGGTTTCTGAAAGAAAGGGATATTTAAGCTGAAATGACTTGCCAGATGATGGGGTCAGTGTGCAAGAGAAAGTTTTAGGAGTTATTTTACTGTTTGGAATTATAGACTCCTCTCCATTTTGATAATCATGTTCCCAACAAAACAGGCCCATCACTTTTACTGTCCTGGTCATATGCCTATATCATAGTGTTGTTTTGGATTTAACTGCGTGATACACAGTGTGTATACAATAAATATTGGCTACGTTTGCTACTTGCTTTGGCTCATCTATTTAAATAGGCACATGCTTTAAATCAGGAAGATTCATTCTTCAGTTTTAATTTTTGCTGTTAAATAAAATAATTGTACCTATTTTATAAAGTTGAGAAGAGTAAGTAAGGCATATGAGAGGTTTTTAAATGTAAAAACATAAAAAGTATATACATAATTTTAAAATATGTGTCATTTTCTTTAGTTCCCTAATTATATGTTACATACACAATCATACTTCCTGAACTTCTTTGAGGGATAGGTCTTCTTGGAGGTTTCTGATATACCTAGCACAGTGATAGCTTGCGGAAAACATCCAAGAAGCAACTCCTTATAGCCTTTTGTAATTACAGCAGCTCGGTAGTTGTTCTTCCAAAACTGTTCGACATTTTTGAATGTCTTTATATACTTACTACAGAATTACTTATGCGTTAATTACATGTGCATTTATTTTATTTTACTCAAACACTGTAAATTTCTTAAATAAATTAATATGTTCGAACTCCTAGGATAATAAGGTGCTTAAAATAAGCACACAGAAGGATTTGCTGTTATAATAATAAGCGCTATAACTTCATTATAATTAGTTACCTTTTACCAGGTGGGTACCATGCTTACTACTTAGCACCTATTCAAACACCTGATTGTAAAAATGGTATTTTGAGTTATAAGGTGAGCATTCTGAATCCCAAACATAATAAAGAAACATAAGTTGTATTATTAAATGGTTCATTAATTATTATTCAATAATTTTATGGAATTTAACAGATTCCTGTGGGAACTTGAATATAGTGGATTTAAGGAGAGTAAGGGAAGAGAAAAGGTTAAGAAATCAACTCAGATGGGGGAACCTGGGTGGCTCAGTGGGTTAAGCCTCTGCTTTCGGCTCAGGTCGTGATCCCAGAGTCCTGGGATCAAGCCCCGCATCGGGCTCTCTGCTCGGCAGGGAGCCTGCTTCCCCCTCTCTCTCTGCCTGCCTCTCTGCCTACTTGTGATCTGTCTGTCAAATAAATAAAATCTTTAAAAAAAAAAAAGGAAATTTTAATAAAAAAAAAAGAAATCACCTCAGATGGAAAATCATATAACATTAACTTCATGCATAATCACATGTGAGCAATGAACAGTATTACAACCAATTTCAATTTATGGAATCAAAATCATGACTGGAGGTCATATGTCTAATCCTTGAGAATAGCAGCTTTAAAACTAGAGATGTCTGGGTAATAAAATGCCCATTATCTTCTTCTGCCCACAGGTAACCTGCTTTTACCCTTCGACCCACGAATCTGCCATGCTGAAATATCTGTGAGAGGGAACGCTTCTGAAAATGACATATTAGTGCCAGTGAATCAGCACATCCAGCAATGAGATGTCATTTCTGTATGTCCTGCATTCAGAGGCAACGCTCCCAGACATGGTAATCAGCCGAGTGAAGTTTCCTCATTCAATAATTTTAGGGCAAGAGATAGAAATAGAATAAAAAGGGACAACATGCTTTAAATATTGAAAGTCTCAAATTTTTATGAGCATCCAATTTTTTTAATGCATAAAATCTTAAAAATATAACCTCCATCTAGCAGAGTATATAACTTCTGTCTCTCTCCTCTGGAACATGAAAATCACATCTTTAATTACCAAGGAAGCATCTTACATTTAATAAGAAGTTTCTTAATAGTTACTCTTAGAATTGTATTCATACTTCCATAAATTTTCTTTTTTTTTTTAAGATTTTATTTATGTGACAGAGAGAGAGAGATCACAAGTAGGCAGAGAGGCAGGCAGAGAGAGAGGAGGGAGTAGGCTTCCTGCTGAGCAGAGAGCCCCATGTGGGGCTTGATCCCAGGACCCTGAGATCATGACCTGAGCCGAAAGCAGAGGCTTAACCCACTGAGCCACCCAGGTGCCCCGTCCATAAGTTTTCTAATAGTGAATTTCATTTATAAATATTGATTTATTCCTGATTTTGTTCTGAGACCTGCACTGATTACTATGCAGGATATACTGATGAATAAACACAAGTCACTTTCTGTCTGAAAGTAGTAAATAAAAAGTTGAATAAAAAGAAAATTCCTAAGGATAGTAAAGCAAGTGATTTGCTTCTTAACAATCTAAGCATCATAAATAATCTAAAAGTTTTCTTTCTCAGTCGAGCGCAGATTGGGCAGTGGATTAAGTTCCCAGTTAATTTGCAAATCTGCACTTGGCTTTGTGCTATCTAGACATAGTATCCAATAGAAGTTGAATTTTGAGGAAAAAAAAAAAAAACCTTATGACAACCCAAGTAATGATACTCTCTAAAACTTTGAACACTTAAAGATGAGAAAAGGTCTTAACATTTCCATTTGTTTTATAACCTGGTACCATATTAAATTTGAAATAATATCTGAAGTTTATCAGGCACAACTAGATAAAATATCTTACAACTCTATTTAATCTTTTTCTATCTAATTTTTCAACTTCTACACTTACTTAACTTGATGGTTTTACCTCCAGAAAAATCTTAGCCATATGACATTTAAGATCTACTCATCAAAGAGTTGTTTATTCTTCTGCAAATAATCATGAAATACCTATCAAGTGCTGAACCAGACCTACCCTTCTGCAGGTATAGTGGGTATCATAAAAGGTAAATCAAAGGCTAGCAACATGTGAAGAAGAATGTTATAGCTAGAGTGATCACAAATCCTGACTTGCTTCCTAAATCACTTTATGTCAATAGTCCTGAAGTATTTATTATTATCATCCCATTTCATTGTCATAAGTGTCCCAGTTTGGGAGGTTAATTATATGTTCACTGTAAGGGGTGGAAAGAGTATGGGTTCTAGAGTCAGAATTAAGATTAAATCCTGACTTTGTCTTTTGCCTCTTTATGACATAGGCCTCATTTTCTTCATCTGGCAAATATGGATCTTACCACTTAAATTTAAAGAATATTTGTGAGGATTTGTGAAGATATAATGAAGTGTTTATAAAACACTTTGCCCTCCCATCCCTCACCCCAGGTTCCTGGCATCATGGTATACAAACAGTAAACATTCAATACACATTTTTTTTTAAATATTTAGAAATATAAACCAGCTACATAATTTATGGGACCCAATAAAAAAAAAAATTGCAGGGTTTTCTTGTTCAAAAAACCATTAAAGGTGCTAAAATATAAAGCCTTTTCTTTCTTCCACACACTCTCTCTCAACTTGTCATAATGTATTTTGCTACTTAATGTTATTGTAAGACAACATAAAGTTAAAATTATTATTATGGATTTTACCATTCATCTCTACACTCTACGATGCCAGTTTTAACTGAACAGATAAGAACATCTAACTCAGGGTGCCTGGGTGGCTCAGTGGGTTAAGCCTCTGCCTTTGGCTCAGGTCATGATCTCAGGGGCCTGGGATAGAGCCCGCATTGGGCTCTCTGCTCTGCTCAGCTGGGAGCCTGCTTCCTCCTCTCTCTGCCTACTTGTGATCTCTCTCTCTGTCAAATTAAAAAAAAAAAAAAAAAAAAAAAAAAAAAAGGACATCTAACTCAAACACAGAATCACCAAAAGTCCACAATTCGTATTCCGTGGCTTGTGTTTACATATGCATTTCATTCTTAACCAAAACGGTGAAAAGGTGGCACAAAACTAATTCAACTAGTTTTACTTCACTCGACACATGCACCTTTCATCAATTCGTAAGGAAGAACCAAAAGAAAGAGGAACTGTGGGTTGCCCTGTTTTTTCCTTTATTTCTAAGTTCTTATTTTTAATTCAAGTATTGGCTAATATAGGGAAGTAATATAGGTAAAAAGAATGATAGGCTTCCTTGATCATCTGGGGTCTTAAAAGGCCATCACCTTCTTTCCATATTCTGGCTTGAATACCAGAAAAGCGTGGTTTCTTGTCAGTACCCGCATGAACTTAGTGGAAGCAGAGGAGCACACTTAGCTTGTCCTCTGAGCCCGGCTGAACCTCCACCCTGATGGGTCCATTGGAATTCTGTGCTCCTGAGCCTGGCGAATACTCTATACAAATAACACAGCGTGAAATAACACATGAAATGCCGCAGACGTGTGTAATGTGAGCATCTCCTCTGTTCATCTGCATACTCCACTGTCCCACTGAATTTCACTTACAATTACAAACACAAGTTCAACAATTATATTATTAAAAGTTCACCACAATGACGTTAAACCAAGCACAAGTTCCTTTCGGATGGCGGACCCTGTCTGACACCACAGGTCACGAGCTCATGAAGCCGGCCCTATGGAAGTATAAGAAAAGCTTTCCTGGGGCTACCATAAAAACCATGGCAATAAACACAAGGCTGTTAAGGAAAAGGAGCGCCTTTGAAGTAGCCAAGATCACAAGAGGAATATACAATGTCAGAAAGTACTCTATAAAATTGACTCTAACCAGTTCTCCAACACCTACCCAATTACACCCTTAACTATCGTTGTCACTTAAAAGCAAAAACTTTTCTACTCCAGTATGTACATTACTGTTAGCTTCTCACTTGTTACCAAAGATGAATTTTACTAATTATGTTATGTTTTTACCTACCTTGGCAGAGTTAGGGCAAGTGCTATTATCATACTGATACTTTGAATTCTCACACTTACTAAAGGTCAATTAAGAGGCCAAGTTAATTTAGTCTTTTGAATAGGTAAAAAAGACAAAGGTGTGTTTTCCAAAGATCAATTTCAACGTTCTACACATGCTAAATTGCCCATTGAAACTCTGTCATATTGCAGTTGTGGAATTTTCCACCTATTTAGATGTATCCTTTGCTGATAGTGAGGAAAACAGTAATATTTATACTACTAAAATGCTTATTCAACAATCTGATGGAGGGGAAAGAAAGAAAGAACCAACTTCAGTGATCTTTCCTTTCTATTAGCATCTCATAATAAGAAAGTTCAGTGAAACCCAATATTGCAGTTATAGTTTTACTGTATGTATATATATTTTTTCATGTCCTTTCTGACTGGGGTTGCATATATTAGGAAATTAGGAAATTAGGAAAATGAGATCGGGGTTACTATCTATGAAATGAAAGGAAAAAATATTTATTTTAAATATTTTATTTTTGAAGTATTTATATTTATATTACATTATATATTTGAATAAATTTATTTTTTATTTAAATAAACATATTTATTTTAAATATTCATAAAATATTTATGTTATATGCAGATAAAATAAATTCTATTTTGAACTGAGTTTACTACAAGGAACAAGATAGTCTTATAATTTAATGTCATTTAACATAATTTTATTCTAAACAAAAATTTCGAAGCACCCCAAAAAATCTTAAGAAGAATGTGGAAATCATAAAGTTTTGAGGGCCAAACTATGCCTTAAAATAAAAGTTTTTGATATAAATTAAATATTAGAAGTGCCAAGCCATTAAAAACTAAATAATAAAGAACACAATTTGAGACATATATTGTTTGCACATGTGTGTATATGGGTTTGTATTGTAAATATAAAATAATAAGTCTAGGTGTAGCTCTGTCTGCTTCAATGCTCCCAGCTACAACTTTACCCCATTTGAAATAAATTGCACCTTAAATTTGAAGGCAATTTTCAGTAGTTTGGTGTGCAGTACAGATTTCATCTTTGATATTTAGTAAGCCTGAGATCTTTCTAACTTGTGAAGTCTGCATGTCTGCAAACTAGGATGTCTGTGTTTGTGTTTATTACCTTTTTCATGCATGCCTTGAAATGACTAAATTACAGGTATTTTACATGTGTTTTGTGGTACAAGACAGATACAGTCCACTGGTATAATTTATCTTGAAACACCCTGTTTTACAAAATTACAGAAAAGCACTGCAATTTGCTCAATTTTTTATTTCTAAGACTATGATAAAATCTTCAAAGCCCAGAAGATGTCTTCAGATAAGACCTTAGCCATGCAATAAACAATTTTCATCAAAGCTCTGGGTTTGGGGAAATAGAGTACAATTGTGGATTTAAAATCTTGATAATGTTTCTTACTTATTATCTATTTTGTCTTTTGTATTTTGACCTAATTCAGCTACCAAAGGCATCAACTCTTCTATAAGATTACACACACACACACACACACACACACACACCCATACAGCAGTCCAAATCAGATTATCCACAATCAAGGTAATTGTGGAGAACAAAATTGTTCATCTGTACTTTGCAGCTGCCTTGTGGATTTAGCGTTTGATCCCAAGTGATTGCTGAAGTTACAACTATACCAGAGTTCTTCTCTAATCCACTGGAACTTTTTTATTTTAAAAATCACTTTTTAAAAACTTGTTTTGACTTCTTCACTCTTCCTACCAGAAAAATATGTGCGTATCCAAAAACTCAGTAGAAAGTGTGTATACCTTATGGTATTTAAGTAAAATGCAAGATAATTTGATACTGAGAATAATTCTAATTTTCAGTGAATATTTAAACTATTGTGTGTCTCCAATTCAGTTTTAAATGTTGGCTTTTTAATCTCTGTATGTTAGAAAAATTTTTTTCTCCATGTGCAATTGAATTATACTGATTTTGAAATTTTGATATAAATGTTTGACACTTCATTAAAGACAGAAATATTATTAGCTTTGAAATGAAATTTATATTAGTATGGCTGAATAATGTATATGTATATCCATTTTTTTCTTATGTTGAGTCTATCTATTTAATATTCTGGATAATCTATCAGGATATCTATTATGTACTGGTATAGCTCAATTAGCTAAAATTAAATTCTGCATCTTAATCCATTATTTCCAATGCTTTTTGATGTAAAATGTTACCATTACTAAAGACATTTTCAATATTTCTTCATTAGAATAGAACTAGTTGAGGAATAACCTAGTCTGTAGATATTAAAAAGGAGCAGTTGATAGAGGTTTTCCACTTAGATTCTTCCCTCTGATGAAGTACATACCCTCATTAGTGAATAATCTTTGAGAGGTTGATATATTTTCCAAATTCATAGTTTCTGCCTTGATTTTATATACATCACATAAGATAACTATTCTTTTATATCATTTATAAATCTTAAAATTCATAATAAAGGCATTCATTTATTTATAATAAATTCAAAGTCATTGTTTATTTCATGAGGGTAATATTTTTTGTTTCTCACACTTTTAGCCCTGAGTACCTCCAACATTTCTATCTTCTGCTATGCCTGAACTTAGCCCTTGTATTGGCCCATAGCATACATGGGGGTGGGTTCTCAACTATCTTCTCTCCTTCAGTGGTTCCCATGCTAGCTTTTTACTTGCTTCTCTCCTGAACATTGTTTCTGCCTTTGTATGGACACTCAGCTGTCCTCACTGTGGAAAAACCAAGCAGTGGCAGAAGTAATATCTTAGTAGTGGTGGTAGTACAGTACCAAAACTATAGGTTTGATTTTCTCGGTAAAATTATTTATGTTCACTTAAAGATTCAGAGCCCCCAAAATACTAATACAATCCGGCCTATAGGAGATAGAAGCCTAGATTTAGAGAAACATATTATTTCAAAGCATTTGTAATTACAGTTGTAATAACTAACATTTATTTTGAGCTTGTTGTACGGTAGGCATTTTCATGAGTATTTTGTACATGCTATCCTTTCTAACCTTACAATTCCATGGCTAGGATTATTCTCATTTTTCATGCAATTACCATAAATTTTTCAAAGTTTTGTAAATATTTTTTAAAGATTTTATTTATTTATTTGAGAGAGAGAGAGCAAAAGAGGGGGCAGGGTCAGAGGGAGGTCAGAGGGTCAAAGTTCCCACTGAGCAGGGAGCCCAACATGGGGCTCCATCCTAGAACCCTGGGATCGTGATCTGAGCTGAAAGCAGATGCTTAACCAACTGAGACACCCAGGAACCCCAACATTTGTATATTTTTCAAATATAATGTAGCTAGAAATTTTCAGAGTTGGTATTTCATTATTCCAATCCAGGGTCACTCAACTTTAGAACCCATTCAGTGCTATATGCCTGAAACATAACAGAAAGCCAAATATGTATATCTCAGTACACAACAAAGCAAGCCTTGAGAAACACCATTTCAGCAATTAGATGTATCTAAAAAAAAGTAGAAAATTAGAAAATGGGCACAGTGTCAATATGGAGATCAACATAGTATGACTAGAACCTTCAACTAGATCTCAGGAAAGCAAACTTTTTGTCTCTTATCTATGCAAATGACTAAGCTAACTTGGCCTCTGTAGGTATGAGAATTTTAAGTATCAGTGAATTAATAACACTTGTGTTTCCTAATTTCAATATGGGAAACGACATAGGTTAATTAGTAAAATTCCTCTTTCTAATTATAAACATTCAGCCTATTGATTAGCCTTTTAAAAAACTACATGCAAATTTCATTTGCACAGGATTTTATTAGGACTAGTCAAATATTATTACCAGCAAACTGTGAAATACACATTGATCAATTAACAATGTTACATATAGAGTTAAAGACAGGGAGAGGGGAGTCTGGGTGGTGCAGTCAGTTAAGTGTCCGATTCTTGATTTTGGCTCAGGACAAGATCTCAGGGTCATGATCTCAAGGTCCTGAGATGGAGCCCTGTGTTGGGCTCCACAATAAGCATAAAGTTTGCTTAAGACACTTTCTGCCTCTGCCCTTCCCCCGACCCAATCTATCTCTTGCTTTCTTGCTCTCTCTCTTTCTAAAATAAATAAGTAAATCTTTTTAAAAAAGGAATCAGGGAAGAAAAAATATATGGAATGATTTCTGCCCTTAAGAATCTAATAATGTAGTAAAAAATGATACACACCTAAAAATATATTAATAAAAATATTTGAGGAACTGATTTGAATATAAGGAATGAAATGCACAATGGGAAAGAAGTCAATAAATGAAAGGCAGATGACTATTGAATCTTCATGGTGAGAAAGCCCAAGTGAGGGCTTTGAAAAAGAAAAAGATTTGGATTAATAAAATGAAGCATTAATTAGTCTCTTTGGTTTTCTGTTACATGGGACCGAGATCTTCCTAACATTAGTTTCCTCGTGTTATGAAATGAATGTTTATGTCCCCTCAAAACTGATATGACGAAGCCCTTCTGTGACAGCCTTTAGAGGTGGGAGGTTTGGGAAATAATTAGCTCATAGGAGTGGAGCCCGCAAGATGGAGAAGAAAAGGAAAAAAGCTAGTCTTCCCCCGCTCCCCGTTCCTCCCACCCTTCTCTCCCATTCCCTCCCTCTTTCTCTTTCTCTCTCCCCTCTCTGTCTCAACCATGTGAGGATATAATGAGATGATGGGCATCTGTAACCCAGAAAGAGAGTTTTGACCAACAACTCAACCACACTAGCCTCTTGATCTTGGGCTTCCAGACTCCAGAACTTTGAGAAATGTTTGCTGCTTAAGTCTATGGTCTGTTACAGCAGTCTGAACTAAGAAACTATTATTCTTCACCTACAGAACTGAAGCTTAGTAAAGGCTAAATAAATGAGTCTTGGTGTGAAGTATGTTACATGCAATATCCCACTTGTGTTACAAGAACATATCCCTTAGTATGTACTATTATTATCCTTATTTACAGATAGCAAAACTAAAGTTCAAGGAAGTTAAATGCTGCCTAGTATCATATAGTAAACTCGAGATCTGGAATTTGAACCCAGGCACATTGATCCCAGAGGTCACAGATTCTTTTATTACATTCTCCTCAAATACTGAGATACTGTTTAAAATGGGGTATGTACCGTTAATAACAGGTGTTAGTAAGGATGTTGAGAAATTGGAACATTTGTACACTGTTGTTAGTAACGTAGAATGGTATTGTCACTATGGAAAACAGCATGACACCTTCTAAAAAAATGTAAAATAGAATTATTATATGATGTAGCAATTCCATTTCTGGCTATATACCCCAAAGAACTGAAAGTAGGGACTTGAAGAGATACTTACACATTCATGTTCATAGCAGCATTTCTTAAAATAGTCAAATGTTGAAAGAAATCCAAGTCTCCAACAATGGAAGAATGGATAAACAAAATGTGGTATATACATGCAATTGAGTATTATTCAGCCTTAATAAGGAAGGTAATTCTGACACATGCTACAAAATAGGTAACACTTGAGGACATTATGCTAAATGAAATAAGACACAAAAATATAACTATTGTATGATTCCACTTACATGCGATACCTAGCACAGTGAAAATTAAAGACACAGAGAGTAGAATGAGGTTTTCTGGGGAGGTAGGGAGAGAGTAAGGGGAATTATTATTTAAGAGGTGAAGAGTTTCAGTTTTGCAAGGTGAAAGGATTTCTATGAATGGATAGTGGTGACGGTGGTACAACAATCTGAAGGTACTTAATGCCACCAAACAGAACACTTAAAAATGGTACGTTATATTATGTATATTTTTCCACAATTAAAAAAAAAAACAAACTCAATCTAAACTTAAAAAAAAAAAAGCCTGGAGTGTGTATCTACCTACCTCTGTTTGTTTCTGTGTTTTATGTTGGGGCGTTGAGGAAGACAGTGGGCATTCTTTTTTAAAAAATAAAAGGAAAAGGAAAAAAGAAGCCACCTTAAATAATAGTAATTAAATCTTGCTAACCACAACTTCTGAATAACTTGAACTGTTCATTTTTATAATACATTGTGTAAGAAAGAAGTCAAAATTACCCACACGTGCAATTTTAGTCAGTTTGATAAGAAACATGTTTGGTCCAGGCTCAATGCTGACATCTTTTAATTAACTAATCATGATTTTGCAACACTAGCCCGTGCTGCTTTATAAATCAAACACTGAACCAAAAGGCAGGTCACAAGAACTGCGTCTAAAGACACTATAATACACCCTTTAATTGCTGAGCTGTCTTTTTCTTTTAAGTTGTAATTCCCCAATTTTGGATACCACAGTAAAGTTGACACAAAAGATAGCGTCTTAGCATAGTATTACTTAACAAAGATGGCTGTCATTTCTGTCACATGAAAACCCTGTCAGGAGCCACACTTCAACTTTCCGTTGCCATAGATACCACTTTTCCTCTGTGACCAAAAGTGAAAAATACAGCTCAGTGTCATGATTCAAATATAAAGAATTGAAACCACTTCAGAAATATATACAAAGACTCAGGAGCAAGTCTCTTATCATGGGGATTTCAGTTACACAAAGTAAAATTCTAGAACATCAATAGTTGCTTGGCCAGTGGAGAAGTTGAAGAATAGAATACTAATGATGCAAAAGGCAATACAGGTTCGAATCAACTTTTTTTTTTTCATTTATTAATAAAAGAATGTACCTAGGACTTCATATTCAAGTTAAAAAACTTAACCTGGACAAAGTTAATTTCCTGGTGTAGTATACATATTAATCAGGGGCACCTGGGTGGCTCAGTGGGTTAAGCCTCTGCCTTCGGCTCGGGTCATGATCTCAGGGTCCTGGGATCGAGCCCCCCATCGGGCCCTCTGCTCAGTGGAGAGCCTGCTTCCTCCTCTCTCTCTGCCTACTTGTGATCTCTGTCTGTCAAGTAAATAAATAAAATCTTTTAAATAAATAAATGAATAAATAAAATGATAAACTAGTGAAATAATTATTCATATTATAACTATTTTTCAGAAATATATTTAGTTTTTATACAAAAAGTCAAGTGGGAAGCGACTGTTAAATTGTTACAATTACTAATGCAATCAGCATTATATTGTATTGAATAATATTGGGGGGATTAAAATTCCTTCATGAGTTATTACCTACAATAATTGGGAGGCAATAGGCATGACAGGTGAGCCTATGGCCTTGGGGTTATTTAGAAATGGCCTCTGCTACTCATTAGCATAGGATGTTGAGTAAGTTACTTAAACTCTCTAAATCCCAAATTTCTTACCACATAATGATTGTAACAATAATATCTACCTGATAGAACTATCACAGAGTTTAATTAAATAATATTATTGAATTTCTAAACACACACACAAAAAATCCTCATAAAAATATTTTTAAAAGCCCAGTATTGTGGGGCGCCACAGTGGCTCAGTCATTAAGCCTCTGCCCTCAGCTCAGGTCATGATCCCAGCATCCTGGGATTGAGCCCCACATTGCATTGGGTTCCCTGCTCAGCGGGAAGCCTGTTTCTCCCTCTCCTGCTTCCCCTGTTTGTATTCCCTCTCTCACTGTCTCTCTCTCTGTCAAATCAATAAATAAAATCTTAAAAAAAAAAAAAAGCCCAATATTGAGTGACTTAAAAAAATGGCTGTATACAGAGATGAGACACACCGTGTTGTTTGAGGGAAAGACTGGGTTTTGTTTTGTTTTGTTTTTAAGATTTATTTATTTATTTGAGAGAGAGAGAGAAAGGGAGGGAGAGATCAGGGGGAGGGACAGAGGGAAGAGGAGAAAGAGAATCCTCAACCAGACTCCCCACTGAGCTCTGAACCCACTATGCCACCGGACTTGATTCCACAATCCTAGGTTCATGGCCTTAGCCCAAATCAAGGGCTGGACCGTTTAACCGACTGATCCACCCAGGCACCTAGAAAGACCAGATTTTGTAAGGAAGAGTGTTTTTTACGTTTTCCTTTTAGCACAATTCAAACAAAACACTAGTGGGGGGCGCCTGGGTGGCTCAGTGGGTTAAGCCTCTGCCTTCGGCTCAGGTCCTGATCTCAGGGTCCTGAAATCGAGCCCCGCATCGGGCTCTCTGCTCAGTGGGGAGCCTGCTTCCCTCTCTCTCTGCCTGCCTCTCTGCCTACTTGTGATCTCTCTGTCAAATAAATAAATAAAATATTAAAAAAAAAACACTGAAAAAAAAAACTAGTGGGATTTATTTATTTATTTATTATCTTTCCACTGAAATTATTTTTAATAGTTCTTTATTTGCATTAAAAGTATTCAAAGTAGGGCGCCTGGGTGGCTCAGTTGGTTGAGCGACTGCCTTCGGCTCCGGTCATGATCCGGGACTTCCAGGATCGAGTCCCGCATCCGGCTCCCAGCTCCTTGGGGAGTCTGCTTCTCCCTCTGCCCTTCTCCTCTCTCATGCTCTCTCTCACTCATTATCTCTCAAATAAATAAATAAAATCTTTAAAAAAAGTAAAAATATTCAAAGTATATTAAATGGGACAAAGGGACAAGTCAGAATACAAACCAATTGCATAACTGAGTTTTTGTTTAAATAAATATGTACATTCCACATTTATGTGTAACTGTATTCTTATAATAAATCAAATTAGAATATTAACAGTGATGTAGTTGTAGAATGGTAGCAAAATACATCTCAACTTCTTCTCTACACATTTTTGTATTTATCTGATTTTCTTTTTTTTTTTTCCATGCTAGGCCAGCTTTATTATGTGAAGACTCAGTCCACCTTTATTAACATTTTTAAATGAATATTGAAAATTAAATACACTTTTGCACTTCTAGAAATAATAAATTTTCTGGCTTAACATCTTGCGATATTCTTCAATTAAGTTATTCTTTTACTATTAGATAGAAGACATATCAGATATTTAA
This sequence comes from Martes martes, assembly GCF_963455335.1. Classification (NCBI taxonomy): domain Eukaryota; kingdom Metazoa; phylum Chordata; class Mammalia; order Carnivora; family Mustelidae; genus Martes; species Martes martes. The sequence continues at coordinate 128,367,977 of NC_137892.1, read as the reverse complement.
CTGATAAGAACAGATACTACACTTGATTTTGGCCAAACAGCTGAGAAGCTACCTAGTTATTTTTTTATTATTGTGGTTAACTCCTCCTTCTATTAATGAATCATTTTGAACAGCCAATATAAATACACGGCACAAAATTCAGAAGGTACAAAGAGGTATATAGTGATAGTCTTCTTTCTTCCTCATCTGCCTTGTATCCACCTAACTTCCCTCCTTAAGGTAACTGATGTTATCAGTTTCTTGCTTATCATTCCACATATGATTTATACATTTTAGAATAACCCTGCAACATACACACACACACACACACACAGTAGTATTCCATGCTGAACTATTCTGCATTTTTTTACTTACTATCATTTGATGTATTTTCATATCAGTACATGTACAGTTATTTCATTCTTTTTAATGACTTCATAGAATTCAATGTGATTTATTAATTGCTCCTATTATGATGGACAACTGGGTAGTTTTAAGACAATTGCATTTATAGTGATGTAACTAGTAAGCAAACCAGTAAACTAAAACTAGTTCAGTTTTTCAGTTTTGAAAGTTATTATTAAATTGCCTTTCATAGCTTTACACCATTTATAATCCCATCAGCAACAAATCAGTGTGCTGATCTCCCCTTGACAGTATGGATGTGATCAAGCTTTTTGATCTTTGTCAATATGGAGATGAAAAATGACATCTCGCTCTAGTTTTAAAGTGCAATTTTCTTTAAGTGTGAGGTTGAGTTTTTCATATGTTTAACAGTCAATTGTATCTCATTTTGAAGCTGAAGTTAGTAGCAGAGTATGAGCTGACTTTTGCATGCCAATTCATGCCTTGTAGAGCCCAGAACATGCCTTTTGTATCTCCACAGCTTTTGTATCAGCTTAGATCACATTGACTGCAACTAACATAAAATCTCCACTCAACTGACTTTAATAGTAAGGAAAGTCTTTTATCCTACATCACATTATGTCCTAAAATACAGTAGTGCTAGGGTTGGTTCATTTAGCTACTCAGCAAAGAAACTGAGCTTCCTGGTCTTTCTTTCTGATTGCCATGCTCCAACTAGATTACCTCATGGTCACAGAGAGGCAGCATCAACAGGCTATTGACAATAAAAATGATAACAAAACTTGTTTAAGTTTTGAAACTTTGAATTACAGAAAGGTATAGAATGAGAAGTGAATGTTTCCTTCTCTTCTACTTTCAGTCTCTCCAAAGGAAACCACTTAAGTTGTTATGATTGCTTTGAGAAGGAAGGAAAACAAAGACTATGTGCATGTGCATACCTGAGTATCTCTATTTATATTTCATGCATTCATTTTATTTTAAACCCCAAAGTGACCGTATTTTATATACTGTTCTAAGCTTCACTTTTTTCACTCATTATTTCTTAAAGATCTTTCTAGTTAGCCCATACAGCCCTCTATCATCATTTTTTTTTTTTTTTAGAGAGAGAGAGAGCATGCACATGGGGTGGGGAGGGGCACAGAATTTTTTTTAATATTTTATTATTTATGTATTTCATAGAGAGAGAGAGCACACATGATCAAGGGAAGTGGCAAGCAGAGGGAGAGGAAGAAGTAGGCTCCCTACTGAGCAGGGAGCTTGATGGGGGGGCTCAATGTCAGGACCCCAGGATCATGACCTGAACTGAAGGCAGATGCTTAACGACTGAGCCACACAGGTATTCCTATCATAATTTTTTAATGGGTCTCCCTGTCTATAAAGACTTTGATCAGTTCTAGTTGGGGGCTACTGTGAACAATGCTGCACTGGACATCCTTGTATATTTATTTTTGCATACTTCTACAAGTTCAAGTTCCTAACAGGGAATCAAAGGGAAAGTACATTTTACAACTTGATGGTGAGATTTACCTCTAGAAAGGTTGTCCCCTTTTACCTGGACACCAAGAGCACATGAGGGTGCCTGTTTCCTGTTGGTAGTAGAGAATCTTGCTTCTTCAGCAGCCCTTTGACATCTGCAGTGTTGAGAATGGGTGCTCATCAGGGAGCAAGTTCAGCCCCTGCGCTGGGGGCAGCAGCTGGCTCCCTCCATAGCCTTTGCCTCCTCCACTGTAAATCTCTTCGTGGATTGGGAGGTGTCCATCTCAGGGTGGGAGCCAGAAGCCTCTCTTTTGGGTATAGGGAGCACAGTCTGGATTTCCCTTATCACTTTAGGATGGTTGTCCTGTCTATCCCAAGGTGAGAGGGTAGAGAACCACATCCTCTGACTCTTTCAGGGGAAGATTGTATAAAGACAGAAGGCCCCCTCCTGCTGCCCAGACAAAAATTCAGACAAGCCCAGAGCAGGTGAGACTCTCCTAGTTATATGGGTCTTCTCCCCTGGGTGTGAGTCTTCCCCATATCCACTCCTGTCTGAGTGCTATCGAGTAGCTGCTTTGGGCTCTAGACCCCAAGGCTGTCCTTGGCATGTTAGAGGAAGCTGATCAGTGGCTGATGCACTCACCCTTCCTTGCTGGTCTGTCATTTGCTGACTTTGGCTTTTCTGCAGCCTGGTGTCTTCTTGGAGGCGCTTTCCTGAGGGAACATGATATCCCCAAGTCTGTTTTCATTCTTCTCTCTTTTTGATCCTCGTGTTTAACTGAATGAGTCTATCAGCTTTCTGAGGCATTGGAGACACTGACCGATGGCAGCCGGGGTAAGTTCATCATCCTCTTTCTGAACTGTCCACCATGGTTAGATACCACTGTGTCTCTTCAACATTGGTCCACTAAAATCTGTCACGTGGCATAGTCCTTGCTTCCCAGCCTGCAGACCCAGTCACCAAGTTGCTAATGCATGGCTCTGGGGCCAGGTGATGGGGCTAAGAAGATGGCTGAGCTCTGTGCTTGTTCCTTGGCTGACTGCTCCTTGGTGTTCCTTTCTCCTGCCAGCTGCTCATGACAAAATCTGGAAAGCCAAGAAGCAGACAGCAGAGAGACCCAGAAAGTCTAGAGAAGGAAGTAAAAGTGAGGGTGATATGGTTGGGCTTGGTGGCCTGCAGTTTCCCTGAGAGCCCTGTTCACGCAGCTACCTTACTTTTCTTCCTAGAGCTTCAGTTCTGGCAACTCAAAGCCTCTTGGCCCTGGCTCCCAGAAGAACCCTGGTCTCAGGTGTGGGTTCTAAGGATACTCTTAGGAATAATAACAATGATTGTATATAAATAAATATTTGGAACAGTAATATGTGCCAAGAACCTTAAATGTTTTACATGTTTCAAATAATATAAACCTCAAACCACCCTGTGTGCTAATTCTATTTTCTCCATTTTTTTCAGATGGGGAAATTGAGGCACAGGAAACTAATTTTCCTGAGACTATAAAACAAAAATATAGCAAAATAGCATTCAACCCCAGGACATGTGTGACTCTCGTGAATTTAGTTTGGTCCTCTAAATTATGGTGGGCGTTGTTTGTATGTGGCTTTTATAACATTAATAAATTAGTCAACTAATAAATTGTTTAACACATCACACTAATAAATGAATTAATACATGAAGTATTTAGGATATCAAAGTTGAAAGGATATTGAGCCTCAGTCTACCCTAAATCATTGGAATTTGATAATCCAAGGCTCATGGACATTTACCAGGTTTTAATATTCGTGTTGGAATTCTCCCTAAGAGAAAAATAACAAGATTTATTACTATTATTGTTGATGTTTCTTAAATAACCTGCAGAACAAATAACATAATAATGAAACTACGTCTAGTGATTAGCTGCTAAAGCACGCCCTATTTCATTGCACAAAAATGCTCTTCTGCATTGATAATGACATGTTATGTAAAATAATTTGTGACCTCAGCTTATAGCTAGTCTGCCTGTAATTAACATTACTGAAGAACTCTAAGTCCTAACCATATTTTTCAATGGAAGGGAACATATTGAGAAAGGAGAAAAATTCCATAAGACTCTATTTAATAATATTTTCATTTTATAATGCTCTATATTTTAAAATATATATTTACCAACAGACTCCAACAGTGTGATTAAATATTTAACAAGTTATTTGAGGCAAATATTATTGGTATTTAAAATATCTGTAAGTACACACATAAGAAGGATGTTGTCTTTTTATTCAAAATCAATGTTTTCTATGCCAGTTAAATGAATTATAAAATTATCAATGAAGTCTCTGGTATTTCCAAAAATGAACTTCTCTGATTTCAACCATATTCTGAATAAACCCATATTCTTTGAAAATTGTATCATATGATAACCCAATACATATAAATTATCAGCAGAAGTCTGATTTCATACTTTTTAAATGGCCAACTTGTAATGAACTGCCAGGTTAGAGTTGGCTCTAGTGCTTCCAGACTTCCCTCGACTGCAAACAAAAGTATAGTGAGCAGCCGGGGATTGGTTTCAAGCTCTCAGTTCAGTCCCCGTGGGGCTCTTTCAGTAACAGATGCAAAATTTCTTTCTCTATTTCATTTCTTCTATTTCATTTTTTTTCTAAATTAACATTTCTTGAATACACAGAAGTTTGTCACATTAGACTGAAAACAGAAATGCAAACTCCAAAATAAATTTGACAGCACAAATTGTTCTCTAACTGATCTTATACTTCTTTTTTATTATAATTCTAAAGACTGTTGACAATTTTTTATCTGAATATGTGTATGTATATACACATACGCTTGTATAGTATGCTTTCTTTTTTTCTTTTAGAAACAGTGACAATCACAGCAATAACAAGCAATTTTTTCTTCCTTGCTTTTAGGGAAGAAGAGTAAATAAAGCATCAAGCACCCTGAGAAAATTATACTTTTCCTATGGGGCCCAAAACTAGTGAAATGGATATCTAAGAGAATTTTATACATGAAATAACAGCACTGTAATTAAAAAATCTGAGCACAAAACTTCAGCTTATTTTGAAGTAACTTTTAGTTTTTAAAGTGATTAAAGACTTCCAAGTTCTAATGGCACTAGTTTTGTATTAACAGATTGAATAATAGAATGAATTACAACTGCTCCAAAATTCTGATGTAAATTAGGAGAGTCAAAATGGAATCAAAGTGTGTTAATATGAATATGCTTCAACATGTGCATTGTGTCTGTGTGTGATATGTATGTAATTTTATAAAGTGTACTTATAAAAATAGAATTTTCCAATGATTTCACTCAAAACTATTTACTAAACAACTAAAACAATAAAAAATACATAGTATATTTAATTCTACTTCAAGTTTTAAGATAATTACATATAAATATAAACAGAGAAGTACTAAGACATTCATTACTTACTGTTGTTCATAACCTTATAATTTAAGATTAAAATTATTTCAATAGTCTTAATTTTGACACTGTATTTGCCATGGTAATCAACCAAACCAAGAATCCATCTGGGAGTATAAGGCTTTCAACAAAGAAAAATGCTAGTGATTAACATGCCCAAATACTGTAGCATTTGAAAAAACAAAAATGCTACATATGTAAATAGAAATGACAGAATAATTTGTCCCAAAGCACACATAGCAAAAAATCTAAAGGGATAGCGAATGAAACTTCAAAATAAAGATCAATATCATAACTCAGTATTATTTTTCTTTAAAAAACAGAGCAGTATAGATCTTAAATGATGTTAACATACATCACCAGCCCAGCTCCCAGAAAAATCACAAGATTCAAGTCTCCTTTGCTACCAGCATATATTTGTCTCCCTTCCAATATTTGAATTGATCTCTATTTATTAAGTATAAATTACTATGGAAATGTTTTAATGAAAAATAACAAAATCCAAGAACAAAAAAAAATAGCTGGTTATGTAATATGTTATTTAATCTTTTTAAATGAAGCCTCATTTTAAAAATAAATAGACTAAAGACAGAGTAGTTAATTATATGCATTCTCTTGAGTTAGTTCTTTATGATTTGACAACTTGCACGGCAGCTGTTCCTGTAAATATGACAATAAATTTCTAAATCTCCAGAGAACTGGTAAATACAGGCAGATGCACTTAACTGCTGGTGGGCAACAAAAGTCAGACTGCAGGAAACTGTGGCACTAATGTAGCTCTTGATTAATCTCTAATTACAGTTTTGTCATCTTAGCAGGGAGACAAAACTATATCACTTCCTAAATAGGCAAGCAGCATTTTGGCACCTAGCAACCGGCAGTTCGTTCCTATTAGCTGCAGTGGACTCGATGCTGTTACAGGGGAGGTGGTTATGGATCACTGCTCTATTATTTATGGAGCAGCATTTCCAGAGGCCTTCACAACAGTAGATAAATTAGCAGCTTAATAGGCCAGCACTAACTAAAAACATAGCATAAGCTGAAACATCAAGTATGAAATTAAAATGTGACTTGTCCATAATGTTTGCATCATACATGGAAAGAAATGTTCATTTATTTCTGTTAATTATTCAACAAACAAAGCATGAATGTGAGCATATTAATGAAAACCATATAGACATCTTTTCAATCATTTCATATTGTTTCATAAAGTACTTATATTAAATCTTTCAGAGAGACATTTTTAAAAATTCATTTTCCTCCCCCTTAGGGGATTCTCTTGGTTTCGTTCTTAAGCCCAGGGATGATAGGTGGCAAGCATTAATTAGAACTAGTGCAGCCATGAGAGAGCCCTAAGTATCTGTGTAAAAGTGCCTTATTAAGCTCAAAATGGGCAAATGAGGCTGATTCTCATCATGCTTCCACTTCCCTTTCACTTTGGGTGCGATGAAAAAGTCTAAGAAATGACCTAACACCTCTGTCTGTGTCAGTAATTTGAAGGGAGATATAAAATTCTTAAGTATTTTTTTTCAAAAGGCAATCCATAGGCAGGTTTACTTAATTAAAATTAATGGAACATCTTCCTTAATCTTGATAGTAGTGACTCTATTATTGATATAACCCTGCTCAGGAGATCCAAAATGTAATATTCCAAATGATGTTTTCTTTTTCATTTTCTCCAATTTTACTAAAAATTGTTTTTAGATAAAATGGCATGATACATATTTTAAAGCATCCCTTGAGTTTTCTAATTATAATAATTCCTATAAGAATTTCATCCAAATGAAGATGTCCTATATTTACATCACTGCATGACATCAGAAAAATATTTTTTTTTCTGACAACACAAGTTGTTAAGTTATTTAAAAAAAACTAACATTGAATTGAGATATTAATGAACAAAATGAAATATCTTTCATTCAACTGCCTGGAACTTCCTGCAGCAGTTGAGGACCCATCTTTGGCCAAAAGACCAAAGCCAAAAGTTAAAAGACCATTAGAATGCAATCAGAAGATCAAGTATTGAGTACCTTGGGGGAAAAAAAACTCAATATACTAACTGGAAGGTGAACAGAACTATTTCAAGAGAATGACGAGAAGGGAAATGAAATTTGAGAGAGCTGAGGTGTAAATACATGAGAAATATGAAAAGTGAGTGGAACAACCACTTTGTTCTATTAAACCTTGTAATTAAAGAGGAGAAATTCAGTAATAGCTGGAAGACTTGACTATGTGTTGCTGCTCTTAGTGCCTTAGGAAGTAAGAGAGTTGAGTTGAAATGACACCAGCAGACAGAGATAAGATTGAAATAAATTGTTTAAGAGTTCCCAGGTATGACAGGTCCTTCTTTCTTGTTCCAAGGAGGTTCATGTTAACCTTTGATAGTGCTGTTTGGATGCAGTGAGGGTATGAAGAGGCAGGAAATTTATTCTTACTGTTTTCAATCTCTGAGGGATTTTTTTCTGATGCTCATGGCACTTGGGTCAAACTATGATCAGTAGAAATTATGTGGCAATTCTCAGGTAAGGCACGAAACCTTTCTCTCTGTCTCCATCAGAGCTCCTTCAAGATGGTTGAGATGAAATTCCAGATCCATTCCTAAATTCTGCTTATTAGGCTAATCTTCTGCAGACCTAACACAACACAGGTTGTAAGATGGAAAACCACGTTCTTCAATGAAACAGCAAGTGTTCTCAAAAGAATAATACAGAATAGAAAATGTGGAGAAAAGTACCTTTGACTTTTTCTATTCTCTCTCAGTTCACAGACTTGGACCTTTGCTGTGAGTATGTTCCATCTTTTTTTTTTTTTTCACTCCCCCTTTCCATTTTCAAGCTTCCAAATCTGCTCCTATCATCTGCTCTCAGAACATTCATCCTTGCTACCCCGATTTTGTGTTCCTGCCTTCCCCACCATTCTTATATTCAACCTTGGTCTCTTTTTGTGCCTTACAGAGTCAAGTATTTCAGCTTAGTCTAGATGATCTCAAAGGCTTCTTTTCAGCTACTTGCTTCTTTTGCTTCAAAATAGGAAGTGCTCTGGCTTGTAAGCAAGAAGTGAGGGTAAAAGCAAATGCTCCCATTTTGGCTTACTTCCCTATCAGGGAGAGCTATGACTAAGTTTTTCACTTGTTTACCTAAAAATCAAGCTCATCTTAACAAAAGAATATTATGAATGTTACTTCAGTGGTAATACAGTCTAATCTCATTTGCATAGAATGTATTTCCTCTTTGAGCATGATTTTGATTTTACTTTTGTGGGACAATTACATGACCATTATTTGCAAATAAATATTTTTCCCCCTTGGGTAAATTATCCTAGGCTCCACTGTCCTAGTGTAAAGAACTCTTTCCTTTTTGGCCCTCCAAATATCTCCTTACAGAAATAAGGGCAGCCTGGTTACCAAGCCACTAGCCCTCTTAATCTTTCAGAAATTTAGGATGTGTGAGATCCAGAGCAATGGTGTAAAGACTGGCTATAGAGGGAAGATGAACAACTTTTCTTAAAGAAGAGAACGAGGAGAATATAGGTGCAAATGTCCAAAAATTAAAGAACATTTTTGTCTCATGCTTTCTATTTTCTCTGTGTTGCAGAAAACATGGCTATTTGTGGAGAGTAATTAGAGGAGAATGGCAGATTTACTGTTTTGAAGATAGTGAAGAAGTTTTAAAATAGTTTTTGTTGTAAGTACCAGGAGAAAGAGTCAACTGGAAAAGCAGAATTTCTGTGCTGATTAAGGAGCATAGGAGATTGGTAATCATAAATTGACAGGGGTACCAATTTATTGTAATGCATACTTTCTTGAACAATAATCAGCTGCAAAATAATAGTAAGTAAATATTTTTGTTCAGTGAGGATGGGGGTTTTGCCAAATTGATAATATAAGAAAGAAGGAAGATTGTTATTGAAATGATATACCACGGAACCTAAACTGAATGTGAACAAAAATAAAAAGAGAAGGGGACCAGATAGATAGACAGAAGAGCCTCCTAGAACTCAGGAAAATGTCCCAGGAGGGATATTTGAGCTCTCAAGCAGGAATAATGGGAAAATTTTATCAGGGAATCTCCTGCTCTATTTCAATGATTTTGGGTAAAAGAGTTTATTTCTGGGGATGACAGTGTTCAACGTGTGATTTTGGTAGTGTGGATGAAGTAACATTAAACAAATCAAGAAAGGTAGATGTCAGGGAATTGGGTGAGTCAGTCCTGTGGATATTGACATGTCCACGGATAAGAAAGAAAACGATGAGTCGTGTGCCAAAGTATGCACTTTATGAAAAAGGAGCCAGTGATTCAGCGATAGAGCACTAACTTCATAAATAGGTTATTTTTACCTTTTTATTTTAGTTTAGTTTTATTTGATTTCATTTTATTTTATTTAGGAGCCTCTATGCCCAACATGGGGCTTGAACTCATGACCCTGAGATCAAGAGTCTGATGTTCTACCAACTGAGCCAGCCAAGCACCCCTTTATTTCAAATAGATGAATTGGGGAATAATTATCTGAAGAAGCAATCAAGAACAAGGAGGACACCAACCTCTCCTCTAAGCCATTAGTTAAATCAAAGAATTAATACAAGAGAACAGAAAACAACATTAACAGAAAATTCTAAAATGCCCCATAGAAAAACACTGTAAATAAAATGGTGGGGTTTTTTCCTTAAAAATCAAATTTCTTATAGTTTCATTAAAAATTTAAATAGAAATGAATATGTTTCAGTGAAAATAATTTGAAAAGTCCTAGTTGTTTTAGCATTCCTATGTTATTTTTCTTTTTTTTTTTTTAAGAATTTTTTTTAAAGACTTTATTCATTTATTTGACAGAGATCACAAGTAGGCAGAGAGGCAGGCAGAGGTGGGGGGGGGGGGAAGGCTCCCTGCTGAGCAGAGAGCCAGATGTGGGGCTTGATCCCAGGACCCTGGGATCATGACCTAAGCTGAAGGCAGAGGCTTTAACCCACTGAGCCACCCAGGTGCCCCGGTTATTTTTCTTATATCAAAAGAAAGGGAAAATTTTCATGAAGCCTTGAGTTAGAGGTGTCATCTGAGATATCACGCGAATGGCGTAGAAATGCCAGACAAAACCTTCCTAAGTGAGCACATGAAACACATAGCTAACCTTAAAAAAGAGACACAGTCAATTAGTCTTAATAGTATGGGTATTCAGGAAGATTTGTTTAATGATGACACCCTCATTTTACTGAATCAATACCAGGGAGTGTTTTACAATGAAATGTCTCTCTCTTGTGAGTGATTTACAATAAATAAATCCATAAATCTATCAAGACAGAAAATAAAGCCCCTTTACTAGTCTGGGAATCTATAAGATATGCATGGTTAAAGATCAGCAAGAACTTTTGACACCAAAGTTCCAGGTCAGCAGATGGGTCACTGGAACTCTAGCAGTAAATTTGGGAAAGGCTGTTCAAAATGATTTACTCATTAAGGATTTGTTTACCAATCATGGGGTTTTTTTATACATAAATATCTCAGGTATATACATCAAAAAATGGATTGCACTTTTGCAGAAAACAATCTTCTTGCTTGAAATGATATCAGGTTCTATCCTTAGATATTATGTGTTCATATTCTATAGTTCAGTCTCTATGCCATAATCCAGACACTTATTAATTCTGTGACCTTGAATAATTTGGTTAGTCTCTCTTTGCTTCAGTTTCTTTATCTATAAAATGAGAAAATAATAGTACTTGCTCATATAGTAGTTTTGAGAATTACATAAATTAGTCTGTGATACTACTTAAAGCTGAAAAAAAAAGTCAGGCATAGGGTAAGCACTCAATAACTATAACCTAGTACTAATACATTATCATCATTATTAATAAAAAGATGGCCAGAGGTACACATCATTAATAATAAAAAGATGGCCAGAGGTACACTAATATATGAATGGGCATAGGCATTGATTCTCTACTGACAAAAATGAAACAAACAACAAGTGTGTTGAAATTACAAATAACCCATCTACACGGATTCTTTTGGCTTTGTGACTGTTTGGGGACATTCATCATCTTCCTATTAGTTATTCAACATTAGGCCCTTGATAACATTTGTCCAAATCATATATATGTTTTGTTTTCTCTTTTCAAGTAGGTTCCATGCCCATCATGGAGTCCAGCATGGGGCTTGAACAACAACCCTGAGGTCAAGACCTGGTGCTGAGATCCAATGCTTAACTGACTGACCCACCCAGGCATCCCCAAACTATATATATGCTTTAGTTTGTAACTCTGACAAAAGTACAATTGCCATTTTTTATTTTAATCATGTTCATTCTTTCTTTCAGCAAGCTGAAAATATCACTGTACTGAATGATAGTAAAAAATGAACATTTATTTAGTATTTATTATATGTCAGGCCCTATTTTAAACAATCTCATGGACAAGACACCTTAAAATCTCACATTACAAGTGGAGAGACAGAGGTAAAATAACTTGCCCAAGTGTGTAGAACCAGTAATGGTAAAGGCAAATGTCAGACTTCATTCAGGAAATCTGATTCTAAGGAAACTTTTCGGAGATACAATTCACTATAGGGCCCAAGTCTCTCAATACATCTTTGCTAAGTATGCCATCCTGCAAGCTTCACCATCCTCTGACCCTGAGCCATCCTCTGGTAGCTAGTTACATAGGCAACTGAAGTAGTCAAGACAACCACAGTGTGAGAATTTGCCATGTGAGATCTAACTTATCAAGGGAGGTTGGCTGGCTTGCGTATTGCCTGCTGCAATAGGTGTTGCACCTTATTCCTGAGTTCTTTAACTACGGTGCAATCTACTGAGTGTCAGGCCATTAAGTGGCCCATCATGTCACCTCTGTGGAACCATGTCATGACGGTAAACTAATGTCACAGTGCCAGTACTATTAGTGTCTACTGTGACGTGAGCAATGATCTACTGAGACTCATTGTCTCCTTTTAGCATCTCTGAAGTTGTGGCAATCCAAACTGCTTGTTTGCTTAGCTATCTCCTCTGGAGTCATGATGTCATTTGCCATCTTCTGTAAAGTTAACATTCTTCCCTGACAAATATATATTAATCACTCATGGTACTGCCTCTCAAATTTATCCACTGGGTCCTTAGCACTCCTTGCCATTGCTAATCTCCCTGAGTCTGGGAGAAATTCCATCCAAAATCAAATCCACTGGATGCAAAATATTTCATTGCACATTTTAATGTGTTTTTAAGATTTATATACTTTATAATATATTTCAGTATATTACGGTATATTCTTTCAGGTGAGGTGATTTATACTTTATTTTTGTAACACCAGATGTTAGTATATTTCATGACACATAAAAGGTACTCAATATATATATATTGAGAAAATGAATGAATGAAAAAATAAATGAATAAGCAATTGAAAAAATGAATATACAATAATTGGTTTTTCTTACTTGGGCAATTGTCCCATTATCACTTTTTACTTCTAGCTACCTACTTAGAGCAGAATGTGTCTCCTCCATTGAAATGTCTTTCTTCAGAGCAGCACTGTATACAGTAAAAGTATACTCATTAGCATTCAGTCATTCTACATGTGTTCCTTTTGAAAGGCAATGTGACATTGTATAATAATACCCCCTAAGCTCCAGGATTAATTAGTAGAATTCTAATCATAGATTTGCTTCTAATTAAGTAGCTCATTTGATTTTTCTGAACTGCAAGAGACTCATCTTTTAAAATGAAGCTATTAATATTTGCTTTATGTCACAAACTTCTTGAAAAGAACAAATGCATTAATCTATGCAAATAGATTGCAAAGCATTTGGCTGCAAGTAAGAGAATGGCCAGTTTAAAGAGTTTGAACAATGACATATATTGTCTCAAATAAAAAAGAATTAGGAGGAAAGGAGGCTCCGTGTTTCACTACGTCAGTGACTTGACAATATAATTGGGTCATTGAGAGAGTGGTCTTTCCCTTTTCCTCTCTGTTACCCTGAGCATGGCTCTTTAATCTAACCCTATGGTAACAAGGGGTTTCCGGATTCTATGTCCCACATGCAGACAGGACAGCATTTGGAAGCCAAAAAAGAGGCTATTTCCTTTTTAATGTATTTTTAAGATTGAAGAAAATAAATTCCCACTGATTGCCCTCGTGTTTGATTGACAAAGAAATAGGACCACCATGGTTTTCCCTTACAGCAATGGTTCTCAAGCTTTATGCAAAATGATTCAGTCCTTTCCATCTCTGCTTTTCCTCTTCAAGTTCACCGTTTACATTAAACTATACGCTGTACACAGGTGAGCAGAAGTTGTAAATAAATGCCTGTGAATTCATTTTCGAAGATCTAATCTTAGTTGAGTAGTAAAAAGACAAAGCAGTACAGGCTCCTTATAATACATTGAAGAATTACCCACCATCTGTGACACAATGTCAAGTTAAAATTATCTTCATATGTCAAGGTATAAAGCTCCTAATCAGGATCAAAGTCTACCATGCTGAGAACAATGAACTCAACGCTGAGACTATCTTCTGATTTCTACCAGTGAACCCCATTAAACTTTCAATCTCAATAATGTTTTTGCTTCTAATGCGTAGCTAGTCTTGCTACGCTAAAAATTGCAACAGCATCCATCAGATCTATTACTTCTATATTTGTGATCCCACTGGGCAGGCTCAATCTGTTTTTTGATAAAGATCCATTCTTCCACCTGCTGGCACATCTTACAGAAAAATGCAAAAAAAAAAAAAAATAAGGCAGTAGAAAATGAATTCACAAATGCAGACCAAACTCTTTTTGCCAGGGAACCATCAATTGGGCAGCATTCACACCAAAACTGTGAAGAAAATGACCTGGGTCTTCACAGAGTTGTACTACATGTGCCTGTGTAACAACAACCATGTGATGTGAACAAGCACCTGTGCAAGGGGCTCACCATTATTCCCAGTGAGAATGTCTGAAACAAGATTAGCAGGCTATGTCACTCATCAGATGAAGGGGGTTTAGAGTGGTCTTATGAGAATTATCCCCATCTTGTTGCAGAAGAAGGAGAGAGAAAGAGATAATGATGTTCCTGAGTCTCAGCACTAGATCAGGAGGTCATTTAAGTAGATTTTGACACTAAGGAAATGCTGAAGCTCTTGAACTATAGCAGTCTGTCCAGACTTCAGGTTACTCAGCTCAGAGTTGTAAAATTTAAATTAAACACAATTGTTCTGTGTGGCATCCTTGCCAAAAGAAGGGTTATACTGGGTCAATATTTTGTTTAAGAGCTAGATTTACTTCTCAGTCTACATTTATGTTGTTGTTGTCCCAGGTTTATTGACAATATTATAGTATAGAAGAAAGATCCAAATGGCTCCAAATGGTGTTTTGAAATCCATTACAACAGAATAAAGCCAAACTAACTACAAGACGTCACACCTTTCATTTACTTTATACTTTGGGAAAAAAAGCCTTCTATCACTATTTATATTGAAGATGGTAATTATTCAGAGAATCACAAAAGAAGACATTGAACTATAAATTTATAGGCTCCAGTTCAGTCCTCAAGAAAAAACAAACCCACTCTTCTGGTGTGATAGCATCTATACTTTAAGATCAGTTATCTTACAAGGGTACATGTTATTATTTCATAATTCTAATGTTTAAGAAGTTCTAAGATGTGACTTATTAAAATCCCATCTCAAAACTGTCATTCAACTAAACAAAAATTTCTGTATAACTTAAAATTTAAATAATACTGAAGTCCACACATAAAATATTATTAAGAAATATATGAGGTAAGAAATAAATCAGTGTGTATATTAGGGTTCTCCAGAGGAACAGAACCAATGGGATGGCATTATATATACACACATATATACACAGGTAGAATAGGTTTATGATACAAATTAGAAAACTCAGGGACTTCAGGACATTTTGTTTACCAAGGCAATGAGGATGGACTAATAGGATGGCATGAGCATAGTTTAAAATCTCACTAATATCTGTGCTATGTATATTGAGATTTCAGTTAAGAGATGCTATTACTGGGGCACCTGGGTGGCTCAGTGGGTTAAAGCCTCTGCCTTCAGCTCAGGTCATGATCCCAGGGTCCTGGGATCGAGCCCCACGTCAGGCTCTCTGCTCGGTAGGGAGCCTGCTTCCCTTCCCCTCTCCCTCTGCCTGCCTCTCTGCCTACTTGTGATCTCTCTGTGTCAAATAAATAAATAAAATCTTAAAAAAAAAAAAAAGAGATGCTATTACTGCATCAGCCTCTCTGGTAATAATGGAGATGATGCAGTCCTGGAATAGCAGAGGCCAGGTGGCAGGGTTTAACTGTCTGAACCAAGGTGGGTATAATTAATGCAATAAGCAGCAAAGTTGGAAGGGCAGTCAGGAATGCATGACACTCAGAACTCTATGAAGATGGCTCATAAAACATAGATAAACAGCTAAAGAAATATATAATCAATTAATAAACATAATCAAAAGATACTAAGAATGAGGTTAGCAATGCCAAATGCCTTTTTCAGTTACCAGACTAAACTCTTAGATTCACAATCTATTGACCTGAAGCTAGGTCTCTATGAGGAAGGATCTTGCCATATCAGAGCAAATATATACTGCAGTGATTCCTCAAGTCCTTCTGAAAAGGGTAATACACACTGAGAGAAGGGGGTATTAGATTCAAGTTTATAATAATATTCAAGGAAGCAGTGCCATCTTGCCTCATTCTAGTAGGGGCAAACATGAGTCAGGAAATTAAGAAAGCCCTTACCAAGACAGCATGGTACTGGCATAAAAACAGACACATGGACCAGTGGAACAGAGTAGAGAGCCCAGATATGGACCCTCAACTCTATGGTCAAATAATCTTTGACAAAACAGGAAAAAATATCCAGTGGAAAAAAGACAGTCTCTTCAATAAATGGTGCTGGGAAAACTGGACAGCTATATGTAGAAGAATGAAACTTGACCATTCTCTTACACCGTACACAAAGATAAACTCGAAATGGATAAAAGACCTCAACGGGAGACAGGAATCCATCAGAATCCTCGAGGAGAACATAGGGAGTAACCTCTTTGATATCAGCCACAGCAACTTCTTTCAAGATAGGTCTCCAAAGGCGAAGGAAACAAAGGCAAAGATGAACTTCTGGGACTTCATCAAGATAAAAAGCTTCTGCACAGCAAAAGAAACAGTCATCAAAACAAAGAGGCAACCCACGGAATGGGAGAAGATATTTGCAAATGACAGTACAGATAAAAGGTTGATATCCAGGATCTATAAAGAACTCCTCAAACTCAACACACACAAAACAGATAATCATATTAAAAAATGGGCAGAAGATATGAACAGACACTTCTCCAAGGAAGACATACAAATGGCTACCAGACACATGAAAAAATGTTCATCATCACTAGCCATCAGGGAGATTCAAATCAAAACCACATTGAGATACCACCTTACACCAGTTAGAATGGCCAAAATTAGCAAGACAGGAAACAACGTGTGTTGGAGAGGATGTGGAGAAAGGGGAACCCTCTTACACTGTTGGTGGGAATGCAAACTGGTGCAGCCACTTTGGAGAACAGTGTGGAGATTCCTCAGGAAATTAAAAATAGATCTTCCCTATGACCCTGCAATTGCACTGCTGGGTATTTACCCCAAAGATACAGATGTAGTGAAAAGAAGGGCCATCTGTACCCCAATGTTTATAGCAGCAATGGCCACGGTCGCCAAACTGTGGAAAGAACCAAGATGCCCTTCAACGGATGAATGGATAAGGAAGATGTGGTCCATATACACTATGGAGTATTATGCCTCCATCAGAAAGGACGAATACCCAACTTTTGTAGCAACATGGACAGGACTGGAAGAGATTATGCTGAGTGAAATAAGTCAAACAGAGAAAGTCAAGTATCATATGGTTTCACTTATTGGTGGAGCATAACAAATAATATAGAGGACAAGGGTAGATGGAGAGGAGAAGGGAGTTGAGGGAAATTGGAAGGGGAGGTGAACCATGAGAGACTATGGACTCTGAAAAACAACCTGAGGGTTTTGAAGGGGCGGGGTGGGAGGGTGGGGGAACCAGGTGGTGGGTATTAGGGAGGGCACAGATTGCATGGAGCACTGGGTGTGGTGAAAAAACAATGAATACTGTTACGCTGAAAATAAATAAAAAATTAAAAAAAAAAAAAAAAAAGAAAGCCCTTGTTCAGGTCCATTTGAAAGTGGGTCTACAGTTCCACATACACCTTTGGTCAGTGACATGCTGGCTAATATTTACAAACTGGCTCTCTGGAGAGGAAAAAAAGCTCTCATTTTTTATAGCAGTTGGTTTTTTTTCCATGGTGTAAATTCTCTCACCATGACTGATTTCAAGGTCTCAACATGAGGACATAGATTCGGGAAGAGATGTGTGTGACTGGCTCTTGTGAGCCAGCATGATCCAACTCCAACACATCCCTGCTCCTGGTGCTCCTTTCCTCAGATCACAAATATATAATTGGAATGGACACACTCGATATTGGCAGAAACTGGCAGAAAACTCATATGAATTATTTCACTGTACAGTAGGGAAGATTTCCCACCTCTCCCTTATCATATTTACCAATATAGTAAATTAAAAAAAAAAAAAAAACACTTATCCTGGGGTAGGGGATAGGTTAGCAGTGATAACACTGCCTTCAAATACCTAAAGAATGAAGGGTGGTCGTTCTTGTATAACATAGGTTGGATTCTCTGGAACCAAGCTGAAATGAAGTTTCATGTAATATCCTTATTATCAGCACCTATGAAAGGAAGGAGATGAAGTACAGCTGAGCAAAAGAAATCAAATTCAATGCAGAACTGACAAAATTTTGGCCAATGCTGCTGGGAGTTCTGGAGTTAGTATGTTTGTCAGAGTGTCCCATATAGGATTCAATTTCTGGCCTTTTGTACCCTACCTTGAGCATTTATTGGATGGGCATGACTTAAGCAAAGCAATTCTCTGAAGCTAAGGAGGATTCTGAAAGTCCTCAAAGCTGGATATTTTCTAGTAACCATACGCCATATATCCAGGTAGGCCACAAGTTTTTTCCTCAAAAGGGATCTGAATGACACATTTCTGTGTTAATCTCCATCTTAATTCCCATTTAATACTGACCAGTCAGAAATATGCAAAACCCTTATGAATCATGGTGGGTAACTGGTAGGCAATTGAAAACTAAACCAATAAATAATAAAATAGGATTGCAATACTTGATAGGCCTTCATGGCAGCCATAAAAAGGCACCTCTCAGATCTTCTACTTCAGGAACCATAACTGATTGATAGCATTGGCCATTCCCCTTTGGATCTACTATATGTTTATACTGAGTCCATCTCCCCCCAAATTGCTTCCAGCCAATGACTGAAAACAGTGAAGGCAGTAATGCAGTCTCATTCCTTCAAGATGCAAGATCCTTTCATGAGCAGCTATGGCCTGAGGACTTCACATTAGCCTAGCCAAAACCTTTCTGAGAGAGTGCTGTGAACTGAAATTGTTCCTACCTGTGGTAGGAAAAATAATGCTCCCCCAAAGATTTCTATACCCTAATCCCCAGAACCTTGAATATGTTGCCAAACATGGGATATCAATTGACCTAGTGACCAGAACTGTCCATCATGAGCTGAACACCATTAGACCTAGCAAATATTGGCAGATCTAATAGCAATTTTCAAGCGGAGGCAGCACATTTGGAAATAAGCTAAAAAAGGTTCTTATGGTATACATAAGCTTACATAAAGAGGTAGCCCAGAACCCCTGTCATCTGTTACAACTGAAATGATGCTTTTCCCTGAGATTTTATACACACACATACACACACACACACATACACATATATATATATATCACACACATATATCATACATACACACACATATATATATACACACATACATATAAGTGTGTGTGTGTGTGTGTCTGTGTGTGTGTATGAAAGAGGACTTAAACTAGATAACACAGAGGAAACACTTAGAGCTTTATTCTCAGATGGGCTAACTTGTCAAGTGGGGATAAGTCAAATATAAACCACTCATATATCATAGACTCATTCAAACGTGGCCCTTATCAGTGAGGAGAAATCCTTCCAAACAACAGTGCTTCAGACAGGGCATCTCATCATCTTTTGTGAAGAGAGAAGTAGCCCAAGATAAGCATGTACTTGGAATAATGTGGAGGAGCAAATGGCTTAGCAGACTGGCCAGAAACCTGAGGAGCAACATTTAAAGATTTGGAACAATAAAGTCAAGGAAAGAAGTATATGGATAGATAAAAACTGAGAAGATCTTTGTAAAATACCATATTACTGTAAACACTCAATTCTTAATGTTTATAATTATTATTGTGGTGGTGCTGGGTGTTAATTTGTTTTTCTCCATTTCACAATGTAGGTTTAATTATTTTTTGTTCATTAAACTTGTTTGGCCTGTGGTAGGCCATTTCAGTTTGTAGGAATCTCTTTTTAGCTTAACAGATTTTCTTGCATTATTTCTTTGATATGTCTTTCTCTTCATTTTCTCTAATTAGTCTTTGTCAAATCTATTGATCAGATTTTGGCCATTTAGAATTGGAATTCTGTATATTTTTTTCTTTTAATTTTTGAATCTCATTACTTTTTAAATTTTCTTTAGAAGTTTTTCTCAATTATACTTATAACCCGTCTATTTAGTGTTATATTTTGGAAACTAATGTTCAATTTCCAAGAGTTCCTTCTTTTAGTTAGTTGCCTTTTATTGGGATCTTATTCCAGATTTTCATTTTTTTGACTCAATATGAGGATTCTACTTCAAGTTTTGTTTTGTTTTACTTAAGTTTGACACTATACTTCTATATTCTATTGTATTTCTCCTAGGATTACAATAATGTATCTCTTTTATCTAGGTTTATTTAAAAAATTATTTACCTTAATCTTTCTTGTTTATGTTGCAAGTTTTTTTCTCAAATCTTTGGTGCTGCATGGGTATTTGTTTGTATTTAATAATGAGCCCCCCACCCTCAATATAAGCTTACAAAGCTCTGTGCACATGGGTGGACTTGTTTAATTTAAAGTCTTTAGAGTGAGAAGCTACGATGCTTAGCTGGAAGTCATCATTAAATAGGGGGACCTTTAGATGCCAGGCACAGAGGCTTCTACTCTAGGGATCATCCACTACACTAGCTGCCCTACTCTCTTCCAGGTGGTTCATACATTTTGTTTTAGAATACTTGAATTTTTAGCTTAGGAGACAGTGCTTAGCTGCTGCTATTCTATTGGAAGGGACAAAGTCTCCCATACATGAATCTGTAAAATGGTCTCTGCTTTTCTTTTTTTGTTTATTTATTTATTTATTTATTTAGATCTTATTTCTTTGAGAGAAAGAGTGTGTGTGTGTATACATATAAGAGAGAGAGAGAGAACATGCACTAGTTGGGGGATGGGGCAGAGCAGTGAGTCTGACATGGGGCTAGATCTCAGGACCCTGAGATCATGACCTGAGCCAAAGGCAGACACTACTGAGCCACCCAGGTACCCCACTCTCTGCTTTTCATATACACATATTATATCTATGCTTTCACAAACCTGGTATTTCTTAGTGCAGGGCCTCTCTAAAGTTAGACCAAATAGGTTAAATATATCCTCAGCTGGAATCCTTACCCTGCTTCATTAGTCAACAGAGTTAAACAAGCATAGTTCTTGCTTTCAAGAAGCTCAGACTTTAGGAGTATTTATAAGCACAGACATAGATAATTATAATGCAATGTGTAAAACACAGTAATGGGTTTTTACAGGCAAGACCACATGATCTCAGGGACAGGTAACTAAACCCATTTAAAAATCCAACAGTGTCAAGCTCTTGATGTCAGGTAAGATCTCCTGGGAAACGGTGCATCACATTTCTCAAAGCCTCATATCTCACTATTAATGGGTTACAGGAACCCAGACTTGGTTTCCTGGTAATTTCAGTGTCATCATATGAAAAGGGGTATAATTACGTATTTCTCCTAGAGTATTTTAGGAAGATTAAATGGCATGATACATATAAAACCCATCCAAAAATGCTTAAAACTAGAAAGATCTTATGTATAGAATGATCTCAATAAGTGATAAAATTTTCTTCAATTCTGTCATATATATTTCATCACATTTTATCTTCTCTGAGATGGGAATTCTTATTATTCATACCAAAGAAATATGTGATCTGCCGGGTAATGGATTGGGTTAAAATATAGCTTTCATTTTTTCATATATGAATTTAGAAATGCACAGAAGATATCTACTTATCTGCTTCTCATCTCAGCTGCAATATATTTATTAGTTATGTTATAAAAGATTGAAGTCAGAAGTAAATCTTCCATTTTTTTACTTCGAATGTCTTCAAAAAAATAATTCTATGATGCAGAACTGAACAAAAAGGCTTATCCTGTATGCAAAAGATGTCTGCAATTAAATGTAGTAGAGATTGCCAAATCTCTTAGGATAGCACTAACATTTTCAATCTGTGACAGGTCAGTGTGACAGATTACTTCACAATGGGCTATGATTTAAGAGATAACATTTTTGTGCCAAGAACTTCTAGCTGGCTTTTAAGAAAAGTAGAGTCATTCCTGGAAATTCATATCTCAATTAAAGGGGAGATATAAGTTTATATCTTCATATATAAGTTTATATCTTCATATATATCTTCAGATATAAGTTTATATCTTATATAAGTTTATATCTTATCTTATATCTTATATCTTTATATATATATAAGTTATATCTTCAATCTGCTTTAGAAGTGTATTATTAATGTCAGAGGGGCAAAATGATGAATGTGGATAAGGACATGCAAAATATCCATGATAGCATGCAAAACTGCCAATTTGCAAGATTAAACCAGAAAAATCTTTAGTCTTCAACAATGAGCTCAACTTTTTTTTTTTATGCTGAAGAAGAAAATAATGTAAAAGTCTTTGTAAGTCAAAAGAAATGAACAAAACTATAAGAAAATATATACATTTAAATCTAACAAAATGTGTTTAGTAACTTTGTGTTGAAAACTACAAAATATTGAGAAAGAAATCAGTAAGGTTTAAGTAAATGGAGAGATACATTGTATTCATGGGTTGGAAGACTTAATATTCTTAAGATGACAATTATCCCCTAATTGATCTACATATCTGAAGTAGTCTCAATCAAAATCCAATAGAACAGATTAACTTGTAGAGATGGACAAGATGATTCAAAAATTTATAAGGGAATAGGGAACTAGAATTTTTTTTTAAAAGTGAAAAAGAACAAAATTGGAGGACTCACCCTAATTGATCTTCAGACCACAATGAGGTTTTGGTGGCATACTTGACCCACAGATCAATTGAGTAGAATAGAGCCTCCAAAAATACAGCCTCATAAATACTGCCAACTGATTTTTGACAAAATGCAAATATAATTAGTGGACAAAGAAGAGATTTTTCAACTACTTTTGCTGACTCATCATTCATTTGTAAACAAAAGCCAAATAAACAAAAGAAAATTGATCTAAACATCCTACCTTGACAAAAATTAGCTCAAAATAATTCAAAGATCCAACGAAAGACATAAAGCTACAAAATCTCTATGAGAAAACAAACAAGAAATTTTTTTGACTTTAGGTTAAACAAAGATAGATACATCTCCAAAAACAAAATATTTAAGGGAAAAAAATAATAAGTTGGAGTTTATAAAAATTAAAATAATTTGCACTGTAAAAGACATTGTTAAGTGAAGAAAATTCCCTGGTTCTGCATATAAGGAGCTTGAAAGTCACCATGCTATCCTAACAAGTAAGTAGCTGAAAAGACTGAACAATCGTTAACTCTTTTTGAAGCCATAAGACAGGAGGACAAAAGGCAGACTAATGCCCCCCAAATTGAAAACAGGTGAATACAAGGAGTCACAGCTTACCACAGCAGAGACTCACAAGTAGATTTCCACAGGAACCACTGTCAAGGTAGGAAAGCCTGAACTTTAACTGACAAATTGATGGAGGTTCAGTGCAAGTGAGGGTTAAAAACTCTCGTCATCAGTACTGTGATTTGCCTCCAGAAGCCTGACCAGATTTCCTACAGTAACACTGAAAAAAAACAAAACAAAACAAAACAAAAACAAAAAAACCAAACCTCCCTTAGGCATATTTCCTAAAGGGAAAGAACAAAAGGAGCCATTTTGAAATATGCAAGAGCATTCTGTTCTTTTTTTAAAATTAATTTATTTTTTTTATTATGTTCAGTTAGTCAACATATAGTACTTTATTCGTTTTTGATGTGGTGTTCAATGACTCATTAGTTCTTTTTAATAAGGTCTGCCTTCAAGGGAAACTAGTTAACCAGAACCTAATCAGCTAGAGTATTAATTGGAGTCAAACTAACTTGGGGGAAGGAACTACCCAATTCCAGCCAGCTTTAGTCATCCTGTCCCATGTAAGGGAGAGAAAAAGCCAGAAACACTTGTGAAGTTCACAGTCTAGATGCACAGGGTCACTAAAAAACTGACACCTAATTATAGCACTGTAGAATGTTTTCCTTCCCTCCTCATCTCACTACATTGCTAAAGGCCTTTTATAGCAGTGTTATTTACCTGTTACATCATATCAGTCTATCAAGAAAAAAAATTACAATGCAATTTGAACAGACAGAGCAGGCATCAATGGCAGACATGGCAGGGATGTTAGAATTATCAGATAGAGAATTTAAAACAACTGTGATTATTATGTTAAGAGCTCTAATGGATAGAGCTAACAACATACAAGAACAGAGAGCTGTAATTGCTAAGAGAAAAATTTTTTAAAAATGCTAGAGATAAAAAGCACTGTAATTGAAATGAAGAGAGACTGAAGGACTTACAAGTAGATTGGACACAGCTGAAGAAAGAATCTCTGAGTTAGAGGATATATCACTAGAGCCCTCAAAATCAAATAAATAAATAAATAAATAAATAAATAAATAAGAACAAAGACTGAGGAAAAAAAGATGAAGGAACAGACTATCCAAGGGCTGTGGGATAACTACAAAAGGTATAACATAAGTATAATGGGAATATCAAAAGGAGAAGGCAACCATACATGAACAGGACAAATATTTAAAACAATGATTGAGAATCCCTACAAATTAATATCAGACATGAAACCACAGATCCTGGAAGCTCAGAGAACACCAAGAGTAAACCATAAGGTCAACTACAGACTCTGGATAATTATGATATATATGCCAATGTAGGATTAACCTTGGTGAAAAAAAAAAAAAAAAGAAATTCTTATTATGAATCAGAGCCAGAGATAGAGCATGCAAAAAAAAAATTTTTTCATACACTAGGAGAAAATACTTGAAAAATCCATATAAGATAAAGGCTATGGATCCAGAAAAACAACATGTATATACATATATAAATATAGGTAGATATATTATGTATACATAATACATATTATGTATTATTTTAATATTATATTATTATATTATATGTATTATATATTATATAATATATATATACACACATAATATATCTACCTATATTTATGTATGTATACATCCATACCTCCAACAAGAAGAAAATAACCCAATAAAAATTTGACGGAATTCTTGAACAGACAATGCACCAAGGAAGATATATGGATGGCAAATAAGCACATTAGAAGATACTTATAATTATCTGTCTTTAGGGAAATGAAAATTAAGTAAATTTTATACCATCATTATAGGTACCTACATCTAACAGAATGATTTTATATTTTTTAAAGAAAAAATAAAATACCATGTAGCTAATAAGAATTTAAGACAACGAAATCTCATACATTGCTTGTGGAAATTCAAAACATACACAAGTTTGGAAAGGTTTGTAGTTCCCTTTAAAATTAAACACACTTAAAAAATAATAAAATTAAAAACACATTTACATACAACCTAGCAAATCTACTAGTTATTTACCTAAGAGAAATAAAAACTTATGTTCACACAAAAACATGTATGCAAGTGTTTAGAGCAGCACTACTCATGATCGCCAACAACTGGAAACAACTCAAATGTCCTTCAACCCGTAATGGCTAAACAAACTGATACATCCATATAATGAAGTACTAATTAGCAATAAAATTAACCAAGCTATTGATACCCACAACAATCTGGATAAATTGCAAACACATTCTGCTAAGTAAAGGAAACCAGCCCAAAAGAGTACGCATGGTATGATTTCATTTATACGACATTTGGAAAAAAGTAATACTAAATGGACAAAAGATAGATCAGCAGTGGGCAGGGGCTAGGGTTGGCAGGAGTTGACTGCAAATGGGCAATAGGAAATTTGGAGGGATGATGGAGCCCTTCTAATTCTTGGCTGTGGTAGGCAGGTCACAGAATTGTATATATTTGCCCAAACTCATAGAAATGTACACTTTTCAGGATTATACTGCTCCTTTCAATCAAGAACTTATAAAATGTCTACATGAAAATTTATGGTCCCAACCTACTTCTTCTAAATTAGTTTTTAATTTGATTAATGAAATTTATTTAACATTATTTTTAACTTAAAAAAATAAGTCAGAAAGTAAGATGTCTAGTTATTTAAGCCTGCATAAGGAAACAAGAGTTCCAAAATGCAGAGTGGATTAGTTATAAAGACTTTTGAATAATATGATTTGTTTGTAATAACAATCCAAATTAAACTCAGTATAGGCTCACTATATTCTAAGTAAATTAATAAAAAAATGAGATCCCTAACTATTTAATTAAAAAGATAAATAAAATAAATTACAATTTACAGTAGGTGTTGGGAAGTAAAACTAGACTGGCTTTGCGATAGTAAAAGATAAAAAGACAAGGGAACTGTGTACAAAGTGTGAATAAAAATAAGGTTGTACCTCAAGAATGTTACACAAAATAGGATAGCTCAAGGAACATTAGTCATCAAGGAAAATGAAAAAATAAAAAAAAGAAAACAAGCTTTGCACAGTGGCAGTATCTCAGCCAACAAGGTTTATTCGAGGCACGATTATTGCTAACTGAAAAATAAGAAAACATAAGGCCTGAAGTAGTTTTAGTAAGAGATGGAAATCCAGAAGTCATTTGCACATTTGACAGTTAAAGACATTTGAATTGATTAAGCTCAGAATGGAATAACATTATCAAAATGAAAGAAAAGAGGTACATGGAAAGGCCTTTGGGGGACACAGGTAAAGGAGGAAGGGGGGAAAATATGTCCACAGAAGGAAATGACAGCAGGGGTAATTAAAATATATTCAATTAAATATTGAAAGCAATTTATATATATATGTGTGTGTATATATATATATATATATGCCATTTCTCATTTAACTTTTTAAAAAACATATGGGAAAATCAAGTAAAAAGTATTAATGACTAGTAAATGTCAGAGGTAGCAATGAAGATTCAGTCCGTTTCACCCCAAATCTTATTCTCCCATTTTTATCACAATTTTCCAAGCTCATGGATACATTATTGGTCTTTTGTCATAATTATTTTTAACTGATTATATATGAACAGTTGGAAAAAGTGTGCATAAGCTCTAATCTATATAATAGGAGAAATTTTGCTTTTTATTAATTGTAGGAAATTAAATACATTAGTATTTTTAATTCTTAACCACAATTACCTCTTTTCTCATCATGGAATCAAATATTTGCCTGCCTCTTAACTTCAATTTGCTCAAAAAACAAACAAAAACAAATAACCCTCTCATCTTGTGTCATATGATTAATTAGGAAGATAAAAATGCTTCTTAAAAACCTGTTCTATTTCAAGAACATCCTCTTCCAGACCTTCTACCTCTTTCTCTCCTACAAGCCAGGGGATTAAGATGAATGATGATTTTGAGGGGATATAAAACAACTTTTCAGGGGTAGGGATTCATAAGTATTTATGTTTTTAACCCTTTAAAAAGTAAAAGAGTAAGTCAGGCATACAAAAGACAGTTTGGTGAGCTTGACTCTACTTCCAGGTATAGAGCAAGAGAGAAGGTATTTGTTTTAGTTAAAAAAAAAAAAAAAAGTTACTAAGTAGCACGTCAAGTCTATTAGGCAATTAAATTCAAGAAACCCCAGACTACTAATCCCACTGCTCACCCCCTACCTTTATGGGAAATTGAATAGAAAGAAAGACATTTTCTTTTAATGATCTTTCACTTTAACAAATATTTACTGAATCTTTGAATATGGAAGGCAAGCACACTTTCTGGTCTTTGATTCTGATTCCCCCTTTATTATAATTTATTATTATTAAGTTTCACAAGAAAATAATACCACTTTTAATCAAATTTATACTTAGAATAATCGATTCAGTTGTAAAGAAAAAAAAACCCTAAACTTTAGAAAATAATTTCATACATTGTACAATTGGCATGCAACACATTTAAGAAGATTTTGAACATAAGACTGAATAAGCAAGAATATGTGCAAGTGACAGATTCAGAGCTGAAATACATATAATGATTTTTCTAAGTTTTTTCTATTCCTTTATCTAAAATTAGAGAAGCAATTATATGGAAACCATACGTAGAGAATCAGGTGACTGATTCTGGAAACCCAAGGAGCCCTTAAAAAGTAAAATTCTGACCAATTATTTGAAAGCAGAAAGCTTAGCAAAAACAAGAGTGAGAATGTAACCTAGAATGTTGGAAAATCGAAGTACTTTGTGGGGTTTCTTTACAGCGACTCCGTATTAAATTGCTTGCAAAAATAAGGACCTTGTAAAACTCCTGTTGATAAAAAGCAGATAAGCAAGTGCTGGGAAAATAGGAACATATTATATGGGTCTTAAGACCATGCCTTTTCAGAGGGTCCCAGGGACATATATTTAACTATGCAATTAACTACGTATGGTTTTAAATCACTAAGTACAATTTCTGAAACTCACAAACTTTCACTGAAGTAACTTACTTTGCTCTAATAAAAAGAAATAAGACATACATGGATTTTTTTTAAGAAAAGATATTTGGTAATAATCTTTCACTTGAACAACCTTTATTGAATGTTTAAATATGAAAAGTACCCTTGATTCCCCTGCTATCTTTGGGAGTTCTCTTTTAAATAAGCAATAGTATGAATACTAGGCTTAGTCAAAGTTAAAATAACGTTTTAGCTCTCTAGAGTGAAGAACATAATAAATAACTTCATATTTTTATAAATAGGCCAATCACTTATAATATATGGACACATATTCATAAATGAAGAAACATAAACACAAAACTGAATTAGCAGGCACTACACCTAGATTTACACTTACTAAAAATAAAACTGATGTTTTCTCTAACATCTAAATACTAGTATTTGCAAAATGATGTCCAGGATAAATACATATCCTTGACAAAGAGCAGCATTTGATAGGTGGCTCAAAGAAGACAAATTAACAATAACTCAAACTATCTGGAAACATATTATAGGCATACAAATATATATAATACATGATAAGGAAATTTTCTACATGCAAAGCATTTTCTATTAAATACCATAAATTAAATGCATCTGCTATAACAGTAACTAGAATTGCAAGAGCTTACATCAAGAAGGATTCTTAGAAACAGACATTTTGACCAAGCATTTAAAATACGGTGAAAATTTCCCAGACAAATGTGAACAGGTATTTCAGGTGGAAGCAGCTGAAGGGGCGGTGGCACAGAACTGGGAGTAGTACTGTGGGACCTTGCATCCCTCTAACAGGGCAAATGTAGCTCCAGAAAAGTTCCACCTGCTGATCTCCTTTGTATGCCATCAACTCTGGTCCTGACATCTACACTGTCAGTAGGAGAGGTCGATGAATCTAGGAACATTTAGCATTTACTTTGTCTTCTATCACTTCTTCCTAGGGTCGGCTTACATATACTTTATTTATTTTTAGTTTGTCTAAAATGTCTCACCGGCTACTTGCTTCTGAACTTAGTATCACCTATTTGCCCAAGAACATTGAAAACCACAGGACTGGGAAGTGTGATCATTCCATCCCCCATACCCTCTTTTAAGTGTGTAATTCTCACCCATCTCTTTCTTCTTGCTTCTTGTTATATGTTTCAAACTGAATTAATCAATAAACAGTGCAATGTGAGTAGCTTAATTTGGTCCTGCTACATAGCATGCTTGACAACAAAGCATATTAGTAATATAAAGAAATCACTGGTTGGTGAGGTTTGCTTTGTTTTGATTTGCACTTTTCTTTAACATATAATGTGTTATTTGTTTCAGGGATACAGGTCTGTGACTCATCAGTCTTACACAACTCATAGCACTCACCATAGCACATACCCTTCCCAATGTCCATCACCCAGCCACCCCATCCCTCCCACCCTTCTCCCCTCCAGCCACCCTCAGTTTGTTTCCTGAGATTAAGAGTCTCTTGGGGTTTGTCTCCCTCTCTCATTTCATCTTGTTTCATTTTTCCCTCCCTTCCCTTATGATCCTCTGTCTTGTTTCTCAAATTCCTTATATCAGTGAGATCATATGATCTGCTTTTTGGAAGTTTGGAATAAGCATACCTATTTTATGTTTAAGTAATAAGTACACTTATTTCTTATACTAATATTTAAGATGCTAAAAAATCTATCTATTGAGGTAGGGAGAATTTGAAGATACCTAAGTGGGAAGGGGTTATTGATCAAAGATGGTTTTGTGTAAAGAGTTTGAAGAAATGGTGACCAGAGGACCTATGGAGGAACTAGCCTTGAACAGGAGGAAAGACATTTCTTCAGGCAAAGGAGAAAAAGATTTAGATAAAGTCATCTTATAAATTGATTTGAAAAAGAGCATCTGATGTCAAAGGGCATTCTATGTGTATTTATTTAACTAATATTTATCAAGCAAGTATGTGCAAGATATGATGGTAAGTGTTAGGTCTTCATTAAGGCAGTCTATACACTCACTGGGAAGACATGTAATTCAAAATGAAATAGTTGGGATATTCATAATCAGTCATAATTAATCAAGTGTGGAAAAGTATGAGGGCTAAAAACATTTTGGACAGAAAGAATGTCTGGTATAAAGTCCTAAAATTTAAGGATCACATGACATATTCAAAAAGTAAAGGAAGTTGGTTGAAGCTAAGAGTATGTATGTATATGGAGGGGTGGAAGGCTGGGGACATAGGATAGAGAGATGGATAAGAAAAAACTGGAAATGTTAAGTGGGGTGGATAGATCTTGAAAATTTTCTGGTTTTATCCTAAAGACAATGAAAACCACAGAGTGCTTTTAAATGGTATCTGACATAAAATAATAATAATAATAATAATAATAATAATGATTATTATTATTACAACAATAATAATAATAAAGCCAACTGTTGGCTATGTGCAAAATGTATTGAAATAACATTGATGCGAAGAAAGGGGAACCCTCTTACATTGGTGGGAATGCAAGCTGGTGCAGCCACTCTGGAAAACAGCATGGAGATTCCTCAAAAAGTTGAAAATAGAGCTACCCTATGACCCAGTAATTGCACTACTGGATATTCACCCTAAAGATACAAATGTAGTGATCCAAACATTCGGGCACCCGAATGTTTATAGCAGCAATGTCCACAATATCTAAACTATGGAAAGAGCCTAGATGTCCATCAACAGATGAATGGATAGGAAAGATGTGGTATATACACACAATGGAATACTATGCAGCCATAAAAAGAAATCTTGCCATTTGCAATGACATGGATGAAGCTAAAGGGTATTATACTAAGTGAAATAAGTCAATTGGAGAAAGATAATTATAGTATGATCTCACTGATACAAGGAATTTGAAAAACAGGACAGAAGATCATAAGGGAAGGGAGGGAAAAATGAAACAAGATGAAATGAGAGAGGGAGACAAAGCATATGGGACTCTTAATCTCAAGAAACAAACTGAGGGTTGCTTGAGGGGAGCAGGGTGGGAGGGATGAGGTGGCTGGGTGATGGACATTGGGGAGGGTATGTGCTATGGTGAGTGCTGTGAGTTGTGTAAGACTGATGAGTCATAGACCTGTACCCCTGAAACAAATAATACATTATATGTTAATAAAAAGAAAAGGAAATTTAAAAAGAAGAAAGAAATAACATTGAGAAAAGGAAGATTGGAAAGCAGAAGTTAAATGGATAAATATTTCCCAAAAGGAGATTGAAAAAACAAAAATGAAAGTAAAATATGTTAATATCTTAGGAGGAAAAATAATAGGAGTATGACCTGTAGTATAGGTAGCTACGGCACATATAAGAAAAGGAACACAATCGTCAGCATTTAGAAAGAGCCAAGTTACATGACAAGCGAAGATATACATGTTACCCATTCTAAAATGTTTACTTGGAAACAATATAAAGTATCCTCTAATCACTTTCTTATTAATATCTGTTACATGGTTACATGTTACTCTGCCATTATGAGAATGAGAGAAATAAAGTCCCATGCAGTTGAAGATTTCTAAATTTTCTACATTTTATATACATTCCCACCACTCCCAAAATTTAGCTTAGTGATAGACGTAGAGAGCCTGTAGATACGGACGGAAATTTCCCATTTTCGATGTATGCTTGTAGTGCCTCTGCCATTAAATCTTATTTCAAATTAATTTCTATTAAGAACAATACATGGCACCACTATAATTGCCCAAGTCTATAAATTTCTGTGCTATTCCTAAGTTTCCTAAACCATTTTTTTCATTTTGGTATAGATTTTTTTTTATTTTAAAAAGCATATATGTTTTCCAACGTGGCTGCACCAACTTGCATTTCCACCAACAGTGTAAGAGGGTTCCCCTTTCTCCACATCCTCTCCAACATTTGTTGTTTAGTGACTTGTTGGTTTTGGCCATTCTAAGTGGTGTAACGTGGTATCTCAATGTGGTTTTGATTTGAATCTCCCTGATGGCTAGTGATGATGCAGCCACTTTGGAAAACAGTGTGGAGATTCCTTAAGAAATTAAAAATAGAGCTACCCTATGACTCTGCAATTGCACTACTGGGTATTTACCCTAAAGATACAGATGTAGTGAAAAGAAGGGCTATCTGTACCCCAATGTTCATAGCAGCAATGGCCACAGTCACCAAACTGTGGAAAGAGTCAAGATGCCCTTCAACAGATGAATGGATAAAGAAGATATGGTCCTTATATACAATGGAGTATTATGCCTCCATCACAAAGGATGAATACCCAACTTTTGTATCAACATGGACAGGACTGGAGGGAGACTATGCTGAGTGAAATAAGTCAAGCAGAGAGAGTCAATTATCACATGGTTTCACTTACTTGTGGAACATAAGGAATAACACAGAGGACATCAGGAGAAGGAGAGGAGAAGGGTGTTGGGGGAAATCAGAGGGGGAGACGAACCATGAGAGACTGTGGACTCTGAGAAACAAACTGAGGGTTTTGGAGGGGAGAAGGGTGGGGGATTGGGTGAGCCTGTGGTGGGTATTAAGAAAGGCATGGATTGCATGGAGCACTGGGTTTGATGCATAAACAATGAATTTTGGAACATTGAAAAAAAATAAAATAAAATGAAAAAAAAAATGTATATGTTGATGCCCTAATACTGGAATAATAATAAGTCACGAGCACTAGCGCCATAATCAGAGTGGAAGGTGACCTTAGATCTGGACAGGGTCCTAAAGACCCTGCTGCTCCAACTTTAGCCACTTGCTTGATGGATTTTGGAAAACTCTTGGGAGATCATTGGAAGAAAGTGGAAACTACATTTGCAGACTCCATGGAACTCTCTGTTTACTAACAGCATCATATGCGAATTCTATTGTGGGAACACTGGCCCTGTCATAATGTTTAATTTACTAACAACTTCATCAATTTTCTGTCTTCTATTCTGTTTGTGATATTTTTCCTACCTCTTGTTTCCAAATCATATATAAAATATACTCCTTTTCCCTGTCTATAAGAGTTGAGGATACTATGGCTTACCCACGTCCTCTTTACCTGCTTCTTGATCTGCATTAAAAGGTTGTCCCTATAGGATGGCTACACCTTGGCTATGCCTTTAGACCTAAAAAGCCATATTTCTCATAAGCTTGCTTTGTTTAGAATACATTTTTTTTAGAATACATTTTTGAATGCTTTTTCCAACAGAGCTTTTCCTCTTCCCTTCAAGTGTTCCTTAATAAGCGTGGTATTTATTGTTATTCAGGTCTATAGGGGACTACAGATCTGTTGTGTGGTTCATGCAGACGATGCTGTCTTAAAACAACACATCTATTTTCAAGAATATGCTTTTTAAAAGGATGCAATATTATTAAAAACAAATAAAAAAGATACAATGATTCATTTCCCCGCTATCTCCACTATCTCTCATAATTTAATTCAATTTCTGTATTACTGTGATTCTTCTCTCTTTCCTCATGGTGGTTTTCTCCATTTTCTGGCCCTATATATTCATCATCAATATCATGTGGTATAATATTTTGCCTTGAACTTAGCAATTACATCTCATGTTTCATTAACATCTTCTCTACCAATTACTGTTCTTGGACTCATTCTCATTTAATAGTAAATGACTGTATACTTCAAGTACTATAATATGCAGCTTTCTCATTATCAAGAAGTAGATCTATAGATTTCATAGATCCATTATCAGGGTCCTTAATTCATAACACGTAAACAATGTGGCATGCTGACTAAATTATGACATAAGCCAGAAAACTGTCCCACAAAGATTCATGTTCTCCCAACTGAGAAACTGTACAAATAAATATCACAATGAAGAGTTATAGGATTAAAAATTCATATGAATCATCTTACTTATTTCGCAAAGGCATTTCCCTCAACCCTCCATCTTGCCTCACATCCTTGCTAACCACACAAGCCTTTCTGACAAAGTATAGATGCCTTTATATAAGCAGGTGTGGGATCAGTTAAGAGTTCAAGAAGAGAAAGTGACAGCTTTCCTACACTGGAGTCAAGAAGCCCTCTCACCATTCCCATGGGAATGCTCTTGATGACTATAGTGTCCTTAATATATTTGATTTAAAATCAAGCTGGAAACACAGATCTGGAAACTTCAAACCAGAAGCTGGAAACTTCAAATCAGATATCTAATTTACTAGCCCTACTAACTCTGAACAACTTATTATTTTCCCTGTTCTGTTCTCTCTTGGTTATGTATCTGGAGGAGGCCATTACATTCATAATGTAAAGAAACAAATTTCCATTTAGAAAGAAAGCCCCCATTATCAGATTCTAATAAACTATATAAGTAAGATTCAAGATTAGGAGTGCTGGAAATGAAAACTGACCTATGCTGAAATTAAAACTCTAGTAATGTAAATAAGTATCTCTTGTGTGAAATGCTCTCCAGGTGGGATGGGACTCTTCTTGGTACCAGGTGAAACTTGTAATAGAGTAATCAGAATACATTCTTTGCTTACTTACTGAAACTTGTTTCACAGCAAGATGAATTTTCTGAATTAATACGTGGGAGAAAAAAACGTTATGTCATACTTAAAATTAATTTCACAAATTGCAATGAGTCCAGGCAATTTTTTTTTTCTAAAAGGGACTAAGTTTACAGAAAACTTGGTGATGTCTAAATCAAAAAGATAAGAAAAAAATGTCTAATAGTGTACTGGTAATAGTGTCTTGCTAATCCGCATTGCTAATAGTGTTATTAAGCGGCTGTTACAAATCTCTGGAGAATTTGCATTTTTCAATTAATTATATCTTGAAAGATAGAGAAAAATTAAAAAATAAAGAAAATTATCAAGAAATGTAAACCAATTGGTTTTACCAAACCTCTTCAATTAATTGATAAGTAAAAGAGCCATAAAACTGAGTTTCAGCCTCAATGCTCACTGTCTGCCCCTCATTTTGACATAAGTAAGAGAATAATGCTAATGATATATTTACCTTGTCCGGCGTTTATAAGATGACACTGCCAGGTACCCAGTGATTTTTTTTTTAAATTTTTAAAGACTTATTTCTTTATTTGAGAGAGAGAAGAGAGTGCCGGGGAGCAGTGCAAAAGGGGAAGGAGAATCTCAAGCAGTCTCCCTGCTGGGCACAGAGCCCACCATTATAGGCCTTGATCTCATGACCCTCAGATCATGACCTGAGCTGAAATCAAGAGTTAGACACTTAACCCATGGAGCCACCCAGGTACCCCAGAAGTCTTCTACATTTATTAAAACACATTTCACTTTTGCTATTTTCTGACTTTAGAGGCATTTCAGTGTCCAAATGATACTTGTAAATACAGATTTGTAAATAACAGTTAAATAATGGGCATGATTATTTAATCAATATCTCTAATTACTGATACTCAGAGACTGATAAAAACATTGTAAATGCTGGGTTTTTGTTTTTGTTTTTGTTTTTGTTTCCATTAGAGAGCCTAAAAACATGATTCAATTAGGATGGTTGTTCAATATCAAGACTTAAAATTAAATGTAAAAGGAGTCTCTGTGACCAGAAAAATAAACCTCCACGGAAGAATATCCATGGCCTAGGATTTAGTCCCTGAATATCTAAAGATTACATGCTGTTGGGAAAAAATGTGTTTAAATAAACCCCTTCTCAAAAGACAAAGCTGAAGGTGTCATGCTTTCTGAGTTAAAATCATATTACAAAGGTGTAGTAATCAAGGAAGTGTGGTGCTGGCATAAAAATAGACATACAGAGACACGGAACAGAAATCCAGGGCCCAGAAATAAACCTTCACATCTATAGTCAACTAATATTTGACAGGAGAGCCAAGAATACTTAATAGGGAAAGGAGAATCTCTTCAGTGAATGGTGTTGGGAAAAATGGATAACCACATACAAAAGATTAAAATTGAACACTATCTTACACCAGTCACAAAAATTAACTGGTATGAGATTAAAGACTTAAATGTATAAAATGAAACCATAAAACTTCTATAAGAAAACATAAGGGAAACACTCTGACAAGTCTTGGAGCAATACTTGTTTTTTCTTTTTTCTTTTCTTTTCTCATCAGACTTATATTATACCCAGTAATCATTACATCATGTGCCTTCCTTAGTGTCCATCACCCACTTAGCCATCCCCCCACAGCCCACCCCTCCAGCAACCCTCAGTTTCCTATGATTAAGAGTCTTTTACGGTTTGTCTCTCTCTCTGATTTCATTTTGTTTTATTTTTCCCTCCCTTCCCGCATGATCCTCTGTTTTGTTTTGTTTTGTTTCTTAAATTCTACGTATCAGTGAGTTCCCTCCCTTCCCGCATGATCCTCTGTTTTGTTTCTTAAATTCTACGTATCAGTGAGTTCATATGGTAATTGTGTCTCTCTGATAGACTTATTTCACTAGTATAATGCCCTCTAGTTCCATCCACATCATTGTAAGTGACAAGATATCATTTTTGATGGCTGAATAGTATTCCATTGTGTGTGTGTGTGTGTGTGTGTGTGTGTGTGCACACACACACACACACACACACACACCCCACATCTTTTTTTTTAAGATTTATTTATTTACTTATTTGACAGAGAGAGATCACAAGTAGGCAGAGAGGCAGGCAGAAAGAGAGAGAGGAGGAAGCAGGCTCCCTGCCAAGCAGAGAGCCCAATGTGGGACTCGATCCCAGGACCCTGGAATCATGACCTGAGCTGAAGGCAGAGGCTTAACCCGCTGAGTCACCCAGGTGCCCCCATACCACATCTTTTTTATCCATTCATCCATTGATAGACATCTGGGCTCTTTCCATGGTTTGGCTTCTGTGGATATTGCTGCTATAAACATGGGGGTGCAGGTGCCCCTTCAGATCACTACATTTGTATCTTTGGGGCAAATTAGTAGTGCAATTACTGGGTTGAAGGGTAGTTCTATTTTTACTTTTTAAGGAACCTCCATACTGCTCTCCAGAGAGGCTACACCAGCTTGTATTCTCACCAATAGTATAAGAGGGTTTCCCTTATCGGAGCAACACTTTTTAGATATGACATCAAGAGCACAAGCATCAAAAGCAAAAATAAGTAAGTGGAACTAAAAAGTTCCTGCACAGGGGCACCTGGGTGGTTCAGGGGGTTAAGCCTCTGCCTTTGGCTCAGGTCACGATCCCAGGGTTCTGGGATAGAGCCCCGCATCAGGCTCTCTGCTCAGTGGGGAACCTGCTTCCCTCTCTCTCTGCCTGCCTCTCTGCCTACTTGTGATCTCTGTCTGTCAAATAAATAAATATATATATATATATATTTTTTTTTTTAAAGTTCTTGCACAGCAGAAGAAATGACCAACTAAATTAAAAGACAACCTATGGAATGGGAGATCATATATGCAGATCACATATCTAATAATGGTTTAATATCCAAAATGTACGAAAACTTAGACAACTCAATAGAAAACAAACAATCCAATTAGAAAAGTGGGAAGAGGAACTGAATAGG
Source organism: Martes martes (assembly GCF_963455335.1). Classification (NCBI taxonomy): domain Eukaryota; kingdom Metazoa; phylum Chordata; class Mammalia; order Carnivora; family Mustelidae; genus Martes; species Martes martes. The sequence continues at coordinate 128,330,457 of NC_137892.1, read as the reverse complement.
TGTTTTCCAAAAAAAGACATACAAATGGCCAAGAGGTACATGAAAAGATGTGCAACCTTACTAGTCATCAGGGAAATGCAAATCAAAATCACAATGAGATACCACCTCACAGGCAGTAGAGTAGCTTTCATCAAAAAGACAAAAGAGAAGTGTTGATGGGCTTGTGGGGGAAAAGGAACTCATGGGCACTGTTGTTGAAATAGAAATTGATGCAGTCACTATGAAAAACAATATGGAGATTTCTCAAAAAATTAAAAATAGATCCAGCAACCTATCTACATTTACATGTATATAATATCATAATATATATCAGTTATGAGAAAGAAGGAAATCCTGCCATTTGCAACAATGTGTATGGCCTTCGAGGGCATTAAGCCATGTGAAATAAGTCAGACAAAGAAAAATACTAAATGATACAAAGTATACATGGAATCTAAAAAAGCAAACTCATAGAACCAGAGAGTAGAATACTGGTTGCCAGGGGCTCAAAGGTAGGGAAGTGGGGAGATGTTGGTCAAAGGGTAAAAACTTTCAGTTATAGATAAGTTCTGGGAATCTAATGTACAGCATTATGACCATCACTAATAACACCATATTAAATACTTTAAAGTTGCTAAGAGAGTAGATCCTAAGTATTGTCACTACAAAAAAGAAATGACCATTATGTGATATGATGGCGGTGTTAGCTAATATGGTGGTAACCACTATCAATACGTAAGTGTATCAAATCAATACATCTTACACCCTGAAAGTACACATGTTATATATCAATTATGTTGCAGTAAAGCAAGGGTGGGGTGGGGTGGGGTGGGAGACCAAACAAAAAACTTCACTAAATGACCATGTTCTTACATAAAAATAAAGTGCATTCACTATAGATAAATAAATAGCCTTAAAAAACCAAAAACTACTATAGACATTATCAAATACCTCATTCTAATAATGTTTATATAACCTGTATTAATTAGGCCTTTTGTGAGGTCTGTTTTTTTTTTCTTACCTTTCAACAATTTATTAGTCAGTTGCATTTTTGTTTATGAAGTGCTGTCCTTTAAGTTAAGATATGGTTTACAAATGAAGTCTGCAAATTGGGATTTTCACTAAAGGAGAGGAAATTCTGTTCTCCAATCTTCATTCTATTTTTGAATTGGTAAGATACCAAGTAACAAAAATTCACTCAAATATCAATCGTGTGTCCAGAACTTTGTAGATGCTCTGAGAGATGCCAGATTTAGTACTGAAAAGCATGCTGTGAAGGATCTAGGGTCCCCTTAGTTTCGAATGTTAGAGATATTTCCACAGTGACAGTATCCTCGACAAGAAAGGAACCACGTAAGTAAAGATAGCGGACTCTCTAAGAATTGACTCAGCCGCTACTGCCTTCTTAAAATACTAACCTCCTTTAACTTCATGACATCTTTCCTTCGGGTTTCTGTTCAACTTTGTGATCACTTTTGATCTATGTCTTCATGAAGTGACTCACTAGTCTTTAACCACTTGGTGTTTGTGGAGTTCACACCCCATCAGGCCCCACTGAATATATTACTCCCATGGATTCACTTACAAATTGTTTATTCACATCTTACAGAGAATTTGGTACCCTCTTCTCTTCTCAGAGCCCTGACAGATTAGATGACTCCAAATGTCCTGAAATTGCAACTGAATGCGTGCAAAACTGCACTCTTCATTTCATCACCCCTGAGGTATAAACCTTCTGTGTTTCTGTCTAACCAGTTCAGAAATCATGAATCACCCAAGTCTCCTCCCTTTCCCACACAAACCCACCACCTAATCCACTGCCATGTCCTATTAATTTCTCTCTTCCTTTGGGATCTACCTTCTCCCTTTATTCCCACATTCTTAATTCATAGTCTTCTAATTTCTTTCCCGATCTACAGCAGCTTGTTTTAAATTACAGTTTTTTACTTAACTCTAATTTACTTTGCATACTTTTAAAAATCAGACTATGTTATGCACTGTCAAATTTTCTATTTGTCTTCAGCATCAATCACTTATTAGCTTGACTAATAAATCCTTCAAAATCTGGCCTTTTTCCACAAAATCTCCAATTTTGTGTTTTATAATTTCAACCTTCTTTTTACAGCCAATACCTACCCACTGCCACCCCTCCCCCGTTCTTAACATATACAACTGTTGTCTAGTTATATTAATCAGAGTTTTCTTACTGTATCAGGCTTCTTGAGTTTTTACATACTGCTCTTCCGTCATATTGACTGGTACATTTCCTCCTTCACTTCTTGTCTATCAGATCCCCACCTTACTTCCTCTAGCTCATATATTCTTTTATTTTGAACCTGGGGTTAGATGTCTTACCTCCAGGAAGACTTCCTTATAAATACACTAATCATGGTCTTTATCACACATCGTCTCTCTGTTCCCATGACTGACTTCATCATAAACTTTAAACACTTTGACTTTAAGGAACTGACTTTATTTGAGTTTGGATGTTTAATATTTAGCATTCTGGTTAGCACTGGGAGGCAAAGTAGACATTTGATATATTTTACTGAACTTGTGAATTAATAAATAAATTGCATTAATAATATTATATAATAATAATAATAATAATAATAAATAATGCAATCCTAACTGATACAGTGGCTATTCAGATATTAGTGAAAGGAAAATGTGTTCACATATTTCAGAAAATCAGCAGTTACTATGAGACACGTTGTATATTATGAAGATGTACAAATAACGTTTAATACATCTTTGTGAAACTTTGCATGCTATATCTATACAGGAGGATTTGAGATTTTAGAACCAGAAAAATATGTATTATTATCATTTTAATTTTTGTTAAACAAGGCCATATAATTTTACAGTATTGACATCAATATATTCCTGATTATAGAAAATACGGTAAATAAATGACACTATGAAAAATCTTATAAAAGATTAGATATTGACAGAAAAAAATCACTTAACAGAAGGCATGAAATGGACAATTTTCTTAGTAGGGGCAGGGGTGGACAGGGAAGGATATTAGCAGAGTCAGCAAATGCACATCGTGATGATTAATAAGGTATTTTTGCTTGTACACTTTTAACCCATGATTGTCTAATAATGGTAATCTCAATATTATAGCTTTATTTCTTCAGCCTCTGGATCTGATATTTAAAATGGAGATCACATTTAAAATTAACCTAGGAAGGTTAACACTCAAGTTTTCATTAATCCTTTTTTCCTCAGTGGGAACAGCTCCACAGATCCTCTTTAGCTAACTGGGATTGTGCGCATGGTGCATATCTACCTAATGACCGACTTTGTGTGGAGTTTTGGGTACAGATAGGAGTGAAGAAAGTGACAAAAAGATTTATACTCCCAAATTGTTTGTATGTAGTGTTTTTGTTCCTAATTAAAAATATCACATTAAAAAGAATTTTTACATTTTGTTATTACTTGAAGCAAATAATATGCATTCACCTTCCCTAGAAAGACGGAGCAGAGCAATTCCTCATGAAAGGCTCTAGGAGCTGTCTCCAGACTGAATATGGATGCCCTTGCCCTGTAGTCTCCAGCAGGGTATTAAGTATCAGTTGCCTCAAAGGTTGGCGCCAACCTTCTTCTTCAGTGCACCACAAACCAGAATTAATTGCAAATCAATCGAACAAAGTACAACTGATCAGTAAACCAATTAGTAATTTTAGCTATTCATCCTGTCTTCATTTACTAGGGGGAACAGTGGGAAATGGAAGTGCTTTTTAGACCACATATAAGATTCCAGTCTTTACCTCACTGCCCTCTGCTTCCCTACCCATTTATATTACAAGAACATTCTTATGTAAACCCTGTGAAAAGCATGTTGTATGAATATTAAGCAAGTAGTCTTGGAATTTTCGACTTTATTTTGGAAGAATAAATTAGCTTTGGCAAATAATTGCTGGAGAAAATAAAACTAAATAAGTTTTCCTATGCAAATATGGTATGTCCCATTTTAAAATTAGCTTTGAGAAAAAAATTAATGTAACATTTTTTCTACCGTTTTTATTATAATATGTTCATTGTTAAATGTTAGATATTTGAAGGTCTCTGATTTAAGGGTAACTCTTAAAGGTATATGTCAGTATTTGCCCTAAATTACATTATGTGAGTGATTTTTTTTTCACTGTCCTTTGGTGTGTGTATATATATGTGTGTGTATGTGTACATGTACATATGTATATATATGTGTGTGTATATACATATATAGAGTATACTCTAATATAATATATATTATAATATAAACATAGACAAAATAAATCTATATTTATAGCTTTCTCAGTTTTCTGTCAGCCAAATGAACTGACTTTTGATAGTACCTCATATGTTACCTGTTAGTGATTGGAGGTTCATATTATGTATATATATGCATATTATGTATTGTATATGTTTATACTCTAATACCGATTAGGATTTTTTTCTTTGTTACTTAATCAAAGGGCAGAACATCAAGTTCCAGTGAGCCACTAGGCTGGGCTTATATAAAATTATTCTGCTTGAGAAAGAAATTAAATTCAAGTTAGTACTGTCATACATAGATGATATTTTTTAAAAACTGCGTTGTCTTATTATGGATTCAGGCCATTGCTAGTACCATTCTGTGAGTACAAATACTAGTATCCCAGAAAAGAAAATTTTATATACACCAGTTAAAATAGATCTACATCTATTTTATATATTTACATCTGAGACTGAAGTTTCCATGGAAATTCATCCAGTTAGCTTAGTTACAATACTCTTCTATAAGGCTCTGCTGCTTAAAAATCAATGATAGAGAAATCTAAATGGTCATTATGTTGTTTTCATCACTAGAGAGTAACTTATCTACTTCAAAAATCTTTTCTTTCACAGCAGGTCTCCAAAGATAAATATATTTCAAGAGGAAATTTTAAGATAAAGGAGTAAATTGTCTAATAAAATCACTTCAAGCATAGTACAGGTAACTTATAACAGAGTATTCTCAATCCCTTTGTCCCACCCCTGGTGACATTACTGTCATTCATTTCACTTATCCACATACTATAATTACATAAAACATTGTTATTATTATGTTGAACAGTTATCTTTTAGATAAGTTAATAACAATAAAAATAAAAGATCTTGTTTTGCTTTAATGAATTCATTCTTTAATACTCTTCTTTCCTTTATAGAGATCCAAGTTGCTGACCTGTATCATTTTTCTTCTTCAGGAAAAATGGAACATTTCTTCTAGGGCAGGTATGTTGGCAGTGTGTATGTTACACTTTAAAAAAAAAAAATTGTCCTACTGTTCTTCTGTTTTCTTTTATTCTCTTTTTGTTTTTTCTCTCTTTGTTTTTCAGCTTGGGAAGTTTCTACTGACCTATTTTCAGGCTTAGAAACGCTTACTTCTTCAGCTATGTTGAGTACACTGTTGAGTCCATCAAAGGCTTTCATTATTTCTGTTAGTATTTTTATTTCCAGCATTTCTTTTTGATAACCCTTTCTTAAAGTTCTCATGTCTCTGCTTATATTAACTATCCCTTCTTGTTTGTTGTCTATTTTTTTTTTCCATTTCCATTAACACATTAGTCATAGTTACTTTAAATTCCCTGTCTGGCAATTCCAGCATTTACGTCTGAGTCTGTTTCTGATTATTGCTTTATCTCTTCATACTGTTTTTACTTGCCTTTTGGCATATCTTGTAATTTTTTATTAAAAGATGGACGTGTGTAATATATAACAAGAACTGAGGTAATCTGGAATTTAGTGTAAGAATGTATGGTAATCTGGCTGGGTGTCAGGCTATGTTTAATGTTATTCTAGCTATAGATGGCAGAGTCCTCTAATACCTTTATTGTTGTCTTCCCTCTTGACTTTGGGCTTCCCTATACATTTTTCAAATGAAAGTATCAATGTCTTTCAGTTGTAATTCACTGTTAAACTGGGGGAACACTGGTGTTATAGCAATGTGTAGAGGGGAGATAGGCTTCTATACTCTTCTAGTTGAATCTCACCACTTTTAGTGAGCCTATGTCTTAGGGCTGTGACATTCACAAGTGTGTCTTCAGTAGTATAAGTTGGTTGTGTTTTTTTTTTTTTCCCTCTGACCCCTACTTCTTTCCTTGTCTGCACTGCCCCTAGTTTATTTCTGAATCCCTGATCCATTTTGAGTATTTTTTTTGTTATTATTTCTTTGAATTTTGTTTCTCCTCCCTCAGGTGAGACAGCAAGGCTACAAGCTGGTCTGATGGGAGAAGGAATGCCTCTCTTCCAACTAGTATAAAATATTGGCAAAGCCATTTCTCCTGGAGTATAGACCTTTTATATGGAATAGGTTCTGGGCATTTTTCATAATGATTACCCTTTCCCCTCCCCTGCCAGCATTATGAGGATATCTTTCTCAGATCTTCACCATGAGAACTTAGATATTGAAGGGTAGCTGCTAGGTATAAAGCTTATAAAAAGGGGGGTGGTTCCCATAAGACTGTGACCCCAAGAGTTTCTTAATGTTGTGTCAGTTGACATTCAGACTCCAACACTTGTCAAAATTAATATTTAAATGTTCCGACCAGTGCAAGACTCCAGCAGCTTATGCTCCAGATAGACAGATCTCAATAGTGTCTTTTGGTATGAGTCTCTCTATCCAAATTTTGGGGGTAGAAATTTGCTCCGTAACCTCAGTTCTTTGACAGAGCCAAAAAAAGTCATTGATTTTCAGTTTGTCCTTTTTGTTGTTGTTGTTGTTGGAAGGAGTGATAAATTCCAATCTCTTTGCATGTTAAAGCAGAAACCAGAATTCAATGCTTTAACATAAGGAAACACAGGTTGTTATAGTACAATGGAAGGACGGTAAAACTCAAATGTGAGAGACAGTAAAAACTTCTGGAGTGAAATTGTAACAGATAAATTAGCCATGTGAACACTCATAGAAAGAACTTTCTAGACAGAGAATCGCATAGAAAGGTATGTAGGTACAAGAAAGGAGTAGAAGAACATCATGTGGTACAATCTGGCAGTAGTATAGAGTTCAAGAAGGTAGTTATTAAGAAGCAAGTTTACCTGAGGTGGCTGGGTGGCTCAGTAGGTTAGGTGTCAGATTTTTGGTTTCAGCTCAGGTGGTGGTCTCCTGGGTCATGAGACTGAGCCCTGAGTCAGGCTCCTTACTCAGCGGGGAGTCTGCTTAAAGAATCTCTCCCCTTGCCCCTCTCCCCACTTGAGTGCATGCTCTCTCTAGCAAATAAATACATCTTTAAAAAAAAAAGTTTGTGGAAAAAATATACCTAGTCTTTGCATATTTTTCTAGTATTTTCTGTTAGGTTTTTCCTGATACCCTGTTACCCAAAATCAAAGTTATGTAATTAAAAGATTGATTTCAGTACATAGAATCAGCTCATAGCTTAGAGAGATGCTAAATGGCCTACCCCCTCCCAAAAAAAAACCAAAACCCCAAAACAAACAAACAAACAAAAAATTCCGGGGCGCCTGGGTGGCTCAGTGGGTTAAGCCTCTGCTTTCAGCTCAGGTCATGATTTCGGGGTCCTGATCAAGCCCCAGAGCAGGCTCTCTGCTCAAAAGGAAGCCTGCTTCCCCCTCTCTCTGCCTGCCTCTCTGCCTACTTGTGATTTCTCTCTCTGTCAAATGAATAAATAAAACCTTAAAAAAAAAAAAAAACCTCCTGTGATATAAGTATGTCCTTGTCCTTTTTTACACATATTTAAAATGAAACAAATATATATTATTAAACTTTAGCAGGGAAATATGTCAATAAATAGACAACTGGTTTTGTGTTGCCTTTTTAAAAGATTTATTTATTTTGGGGGGGAGGGGCAGAGGGAAAGGGAGAGAGAATCCTAAGCTAACTCAGCACAGCACATGATGACTATAAGTGGTATAAAGGAATTAAAGCAGGTCTCTGAAGGTTGTAAAATTTTCTTTCATGTGATTATTTTTTTTTAAATCTTTAAATTGTAAAAGTAGTAGTGCAAATCCCATATGTTCTATTTAGATTAAATTAGTATTATTTTGCCATATTTGCTTGCATAATGAAGTAGTTTAAAGGAAATTTTAGACATCATGGCATTTTACCCTTATTGTACTTTAATACCTAGTTCATATCCAAATTTCCCCAATTACATGAAAAGTCATTCAATTTGTTTGAATTTTAATCCAAAAAAAATTTCTGCAGGCTGATTTGGCTATTATGAATTATTAAAGATATCAGGTCGGTTTTCAAATAAACTCCACATTCCAGATTAGTCTACTTGCTTCCAAACGGTGATGCTTATTTTATTTTATTTTATTTTTTTGGAGAGAAAGCATGCACATGTATGCACACAGGGGAGGGGGAAGGACAGAGGGAGAGGAAGAGAAAGAAAGAGAATCCTTTTTTTTTTTTTTAAAGATTTTATTTATTTATTTGACAGAGAGAGATCACAAGTAGGCAGAGAGGCAGGCAGAGAGAGAGAGAGGAGGAAGCAGGCTCCCCACCATGTAGAGAGCCCGATGTGGGACTCGATCCCAGGACCCTGAGATCATGACCTGAGCCGAAGGCAGAGGCTTAGCCCACTGAGCCACCCAAAAGAGAATCCTTTTTAAAGATTTTATTTATTTACTGCAGAGAGAGAGAGAGAGATCACAAGCTGGGGAGAGGGGCAGAGGGAGAGGGAGAAACAGACTCCCTACCGAGCAGGGAGCCCAAAGCGGGGGCTTGATCCCAGGACTCTGAGATCAGGGCCTGAGCTGAAACCAAGAGTCCAAAGCTTAACCAACTGGGCCACCCAGGCACCAAAACCCCACAACTGGTTTTGTTTTATTTTATTTTTATTCTGTTTTGTTTTGTTTGGCAATAGTAAGAGGGGACAAAAGAGAGGGTGTATAAGGCACCTTGAGGGAGAGAAGTTAACAAGAGCACAGCTCTTCTTTTTATTGCTGTAGCCACTACTCAAGAGTGAAAACTTTCACAATCACTGAAAAGATAGTTATTGAATAACTCCCCCCCCCATACATGAGCTATCACCCCAACCTCTACATAGGTAGACATAGCAGGCAGGCAATGATGTCATTTACAGATATAAAGGATTCTAATTTGTATGATATTATTTCCATCCTTATAACTCCAATGTGACCCTTAGATTTAGACACTGACAAAAGAAGAATGTCATCCCTAGAATCAAAAATTGAGTAACTGATAATACTGATGCTTTATCTTTGGTCTATAGCTTATATTTTTAACTTGCTGGAGTCAAGGTACATTTCCTCTTTCTTTCTCTCTTTCTCTTTTTTTATTTCTTTTTGGATAACCAAGGACACTGACAATGCTACTTACCTAAAAAATAGTTTATAGTCAAGTGAGAAATTCTTGTTTCATTAACATAATAAATGTTTTGACTTCTAAGTGGCTTAAGGAGCTTTTAAATAACCTAGGAGATTGAATTAAATCTAAAAAATATATATCTTGATGATTTTTATTTCAAACATGAAAATAAACATTGTCCTTGATACCCTTTAATTATGAGTAGTAGATTTCTGCCTCTCTTTAACTATGGTCTTGAAGCAGACTTTCCTGCTGGAGACTGTAGTAAGATGACATAGAAGAGATGTAATAGAGTGATTACTTCATAATAAACTTGAAGATGACCAATAAAAGGCAGGGATATGCTCAGAAAACCTCAGCTCACCTTGGATATGGCTTGCATGGAAACCCTCTCTATCTTCCCCACTCTGTGCCCCCGGTTTCTTTCTGTTCCCCATTTTTGAGCTCATCTATCAATACCTTTGTCTCCATGTGAATGGCCTCATTTGGGTCTATTTGAATTGGAACAATGTTTTCTAGCAAGTAGACAATAGCTTCAGCTTCCTTAAATCTATGGCCTTGGCAAAATCCTCTCCATGCCCAATATCTGTATTCCTTAACAGTATTTGTGCAGATCCAGAGCCCAGAAAGTACGTCTATATTTAGCAGTCTTGGTTTCAGATTACAATTTTGTTGCATTAATTGGGTAACCTGAGCATTCATCCACCTGGTTCTTATGTCAGCATCTTCTAGCATAGAAGTATTTGATTTTCCACCTCTTTGTTCCCTCATTTGTCCTTTTATCCCACCAATTACTCTCAGTTTTATTATATATTAGTACTCATTGTACTGCTGGTCATCACCTAAAAATCCAAGCTCAAAATTCCAAAAAAAGATGCCATTTCCTCTCCATGAGCATCTGCAAAGGAATACAAATAAGAAAAGCCACACTTTCCCACTATCAGTCATCCCCTCAGTGAATTCAAGGTGACTATCTTGGCTGGACAAATAAACGTGGTACAATTTTTAATTCAGGGATCAGGGCTATTTATGAGTTTTAGCAAAGGTGGTCAATAGTTAAAGTTGATAAAAGGTTCAAGGTTACTATAGATTTTCCTTCAGTGTCCGAAGGACCTGAGAGCTTAAGCTCCTCTTCACAAAGGTGTGAACAGGCATCCAGTTCCTAAACACCTTCCCTTGCTTTCAAACTGGGCACTGCCACCCACTCCTTCTTCAGAATTTCCTTGCATGAAACTTCACTGTATGCACAGGTGAGGACATCATCTTGGATCCATCTCTCTTATCTCATTTGCGCATTTCCCAAGTGTGAGTCTCTATCTAATTCCAGAAATTATCTCAGAATATTAGAAACACAATAAGTGCTGGTCACAATGCCACAAGCTGAATATAAGAAAGGTTGGGAAGAAGCTTTGGGGCTCCAAATTCAGAAAACAAATCCAGAGTGAGTAAAGGCCAACCAGGTTAGATTTTCTCACCAGGGTGGATTTCAACATACCTGATGCTTTAACTATTTTACTTGTAAGCCAGGGCATCATTGCACACATCTCCCAAGGACCAACAATTTTAAAGGAGAGTATAAGCTAATACCATTAAGAGGTAGAAAATATTTGCATGGTAGCCTCTCCTCAATGAACTTTATAATTTGCATTATTATGTTGAACAATTAAGTTATCTTATAGAGCCCCAAATATTCATACCACTGTTATCTAACTTCCCTACTGAGTAAAAAAGGGAGTAAAATTATTACCTTTATTAGTGTTGCAGGCCAAATTGCTGAGTGTGGATGTAGATCTCTTTGCCATGTAGGTTTGCACTATTAAATTCCAGTCATAGACAAAGGTGAACTAGCAAAGCCTTTCCACATAGAAGGGTCCTGCATGGGCCTGATTTATGACATAAAGGAGCATAAGGAAACTCATTCTTTCATAGTCAAGTTAGTACTCATGAGGAGGAAAAGGACAGATATGATCTGAGTGTGATAGTTATTCTTCTCAAAGAATCCACTCTACCTCTCTAAGTTCAGTCAGGAAAGGAGCAAAATGTGTGCTTAGGGAACATCTTTCCAGAAGACTGAAAAAGCAGAGAATGTGCTTTCCTCTAACACAGGGTAGTACAAGTACATACTGCCTTATCCATAACTTTGAAATCCAAAAGGATCTATTTTTTTTTCCAAATTAGGAACAAACTCATTTAGATGCAAACTTCAACTGAGCAGATGTTATGCAATTTATTCATCGTTCCTACTTGGGGTAAATACTCATTATTTTTGTTGTAGACATAGTAACCTGTTATTAAGCTTTTGTCTCTTACTCCAATATAGCCTTCCTTATTTGGCTTTGCAGAGCTGGGGCTGACACTCCAAACACATTTCTTCTTTGCCAGCTGGTTTCTCGTTCTATTTTACCAGTAAGTGGCACTAAAGGGAGGTTGGAACAGGAGAGGACACTTGTTTCTTTCTGTTGGTTTGCTGTTCCTAACAGAACCCCTTCCACAGTTGGTTCCAGCCTCTAGCTTCTTTTGATGCCTGTAGAATCAGTCCTATAACTACAGTTGGGATATTCTTTTTTCCTAACCTTATAAATTCCCATAAACGCTTCTTGCTCTTATTCTCTCTGGATGCCCCAGCATTTTCTTCTTTGTTCTTTTATCTCACCAACACCTGTGTAGACTATCTCTTATATTAAACTTCTTCTACTGAAATATCTAGTTAAGATTTCTCTTTTCTTGACTTGATCATGACTGATACTGTTATGTTACCCCCCAGAACCTGCTGAGTATATTATGTTATACATGGCATATGTACAATATTACCTTCCTAAAATGCAAAAAGTTCAGAATTCTGAAATACTTCTCATGCTTAAACTTTTGAGCAAGGGATTAGAGAAAAGTATTTTTTTTAAAGATTTTATTTATTTATTTGACAGACAGAGACCACAAGTAGGCAGAGGCAGGCAGAGAGAGAGGAGGAAGCAGGCTCCCTGCTGAGCAGAGAGCCCGATGTGGGGCTTGATCCCAGGACCCTGGGATCATGACCTGAGCCAAAGGCAGAGGCTTTAATCCACTGAGCCACCCATGCGCCCCGAGAAAAGTATTTTTATAGTGCTTTTAAATAACTGCATCAGACCCTGGGCTACACCAGAGATCTCAGAATCTGGGGATATGGCTTGGGCTCCACACTTTTAAAATATTTCCTCACCCTTTGTTTGGCTTTAGAACCACTTTCTTCTACCCATTAGAAAACAAAAATGGCCACATATACCTTAGTGGCTACTATCCTAAGGGCAAAGCAGAGAAGCTATGAACTGAGAAATTCCAGAATGTTCTCATCAATTTAATACACAAAAGCCTAAGTTCTTATAAGACTCCATCTGTGGAAAAGGAAGAGATGGTCTGTCGTCACCTGTAGTACCCTGAATGAAAATCTGAAGTATGATTAATGATGGAGGTAATATTTGTGCTGGCTTCCACACGCATGGTCCTTGAGACCACCCAGTGCTGAGCACCCTGCCAGTTAGGGCTGAGTAGTATTGTATACTTTCTTCTGGTATCTAGTCTCTGGTTTCTCTCAGTCTCTATACCTGGTGGATTCATCCAGCTGCTGCTTCTTTCTATGTTAGCTCTTCTTTCTTTACTATCACTTATGGATGCTTATGGAAATACAAATGGGTATTAAACAACTGTCCCATCATCCTACAGTTTCTGAATTATATATGCAAATGAAGCTATGTCTACAACCTCTTAGGAAACATTTCTTTTCAATAAAGATTAAACAATAATCGTGGTTTTCAAAGGTGAGACGTAATATGCACCCAGACTGCCAGCAAGATAATAGAGGTATGCAGGTAGATATTTGCATTTAATTGATGCTGGGTAGATAATAGAAAACTTTTCCTCCATGTGAGGCAAATATAAAATTACTTAAATATTTAATCTAAATACAAATATAAACAGTCATACAATTACATACTTAGAATAATATGAAATTATGCTTGAAGGGACCTAGATGATAATTGAAACATAATCACTATATAGATCAGTAGCCTCCAAATCATTTTAATTGTGCACCATTATATTCATCTATTTGATGTGTGTAGATATACATGGACTATACATTAATACAATATGCACATTATAAATCATAGAGAAGAAAATATGAAAAAAAGAAAACAAATATATGCAGAAGCGCCAGTGTTATCTTCTTCAATCGCAGTAGAGCACCTGGCATGTACCATCAGGTGTACTCACCTGGAGAGCAACATGGCAGGAATAAAAATCAACATCTACATAGGAAAAGCAAATCAGCAACAATACCAGCAACTGAATACGTCCATCACCAATGACAGATTTCTCAGGTAAGCATATTCACACCTTCTCTGCTTGGTATGACAGTTGAGAAATCTTGCGTTTTCATTTTTTTTGGTGGGTAACTGAATGTGATGTCTTACCTAGCTTTCTCTTCTCACTGCCCCATTGTTTGTTTGTCTGTTTGTTAAAAACAAAAGGTGCTGAAGGCACCTCATTCACCACATTCCTACCTTATTTTTCCCCTCACTGTAGCCCCTTTTAATGTATTGTGTGGCCTCCTTACATTTTTCCCAAAACTATTTTTGATTATCATGTAGATATATGGTATGAACATCAGCATATGCTCCCAAAAGATGGATTTTCCACAAATTAAAATATTCTATTTAGCTCTAAATATGGAAACTAAAAATATACAACCCACTGTGAAATGAATTACTTATACATTGTGTGTCACATTTTAAACTAGCAACTCTATAACCTTAAAATACAGCTCAATCTTAAAGTATTAATTTTGAAATGATGCATTTGTGCTAATGATTTACTGGGAGGAAAAATCCTTTAATCTAACCCTTTTGCTTATGAACTTGAAAGTTGAACTCCATAGAAATGACTGACTGCAACAGCAGGGCTTTTCACCAGCTGATCAAAATTAACAGTTTCTTTCAATTGTTCTAATTAAGACCAAGGGGAGTTCTGGAATGTACCAACAGTATCTCAAATTGCTCTCGTGCTTAAAACTAGCTCCTGGGAAGGAGTATCAGCTTTTACCTTTCCCCACAAATAGTTTAGTCTAAGTTGCTATTATTACTATTTACTAAAAGACCTTTTATGAATATATCCCATGAGAATTATTTTCCATTTTATTTTATTAGATTAAAAAGGATAATAATTAAAGATAAGAAACATAATCATCTTGAGTAGAGATTTGTTAGAAACCAGAAGCTTTATCAATGATCTGTAAAAATTGATGAAAGGTTTATAAATATGGGTTAGTGTTTCATATAGTAATAATTTTTTAATAAGTATTGCATATTCATACTACAATTAGGCAAATCAAATAACTATATCATGATCATGGTAATAACATAAAAATTAAACTTATTTAAACATTAAGTAATATAAAAGTATTGTTTTAAACTATATTTTTTTTCTGCTAGCTGAATATCTTTCAAGAGACATTTTCTACCCTTCAAAAGAAATGCTTTTTTACTACATTTTAGTCTATTGTCATTCATCATCGTAGTTCTGATAAGGGTTATTAATAAAACATGTATTCTTCTTTAAAAATTATTTACTTAAAATGTTTGTTTTCTTTAAGACTCTTGCTTTGGAGGATTTAAATAGATTTTACAATTTAAATAAAACATTTACCTTAAAGTTGTAAGTGGTAAAGAGTGCCTAAAACAAGTACGAATATTTTCATCATTGAAGCAAACAAAAATAGGGTAAAGTTTAAAATCTTGACCTATATGTAATTCAATAGGAAGTTACTTAAATGTTACTTATAAAGTGATAAAAATAATAAAAAATTGTTTTCAAGGTCAACCTATTAAATTCCATGTGCCCTATGTATTATGATAAAGATTCCAGATCCCTCTCAGTCAACCAAACACCAGCTTGCTTATAAAGCATGATTGTGTTATGAGTGATGAAAATATTTTGCCTTGCTTCATCACCATTTTAAGGCATTTCTTCTTTGAATGTGGCAATTCTCAGTTTAAAGATCTTTGAGAGGGCATACTCTTTAACCTCATGCACAATCCCTAAATAAGTAATTGACTCTTTCAACTCTCACTGCTGTGTTAAGATACAAGCAATCTCTTGTTGTAATTAGCATTCTTTCCTAGGAGAAGGATGATGACTGGGTGGCTAAGTGGGCTAGCAGTCCTCAGAGAAGCATTCTCTTCCCTAGGGCTGGTCACAGACTATTTAAAACCCTTGTGAAAGAGTCAACAGGATTAACATAGAGTCAACTTCCTTGGGAAATGGAGCCAAAGAGATTCTAAGGAGACAAAATACTTCAAGGCAATCACACTAGTGGTGAAAATCTCCAGACTTACTGGTCCTGTCACATCTAATTTAACTGATGACATGAACATTAAGCAGGGCCACAAAGTCTTTTTCTTTTTCTTTTCTTTCTTTCTTTCTTTTTTTTTTTTTAGGAGCTTAAACCTTTTTTTTTTTTTTTTTACTTCCTGAAAGCTCAGAATATTTCCAATTTTTCTAATAGAAACTAAAGTGAAATCCCTCATAAAAACTCAGAAAACATCCTCTATTGAGACATGTATGCTAGATGATTAGCACCTTTAAATAGAAATGGTTTTACCACCAAATATTAAAATGTATTCAGTTTTCTTTTATTTCTAATTCTTATTACGTATCTTTTAAAAGTTTTAATTACACATAAAGTTTTTCATAAATTATATGTAAAAGTTTTGCTTTATAGATAATTAAAGATTCTTAAAATTAATATATATTTTTGTGGAACTTATTTGTGTAAATTTCTACAAGGATTTGAATATATTCTCATTATCAAGTCTCATAATTGAGGATTTAAATATTTAAGTACAAAATAAAATTTCAGAGGACACTTTCATTATTTATTAAATGATTATTTCACTGTCAAAAAATTAAGTCCAAACATTGTATTAGTATTAGTTTTTTTCATAGAAGACAAAATTTAAAGTATAAAGAGCGATCATTCTTTGCTTTAGCTGTATAATTAGAAAGGCCTTTTATTAAAGGTTAACACAAATTGTTGTGTACAAGTCATTAGGTTGCATGTTTGTAATGAAGATACAGATAACAGTTTTCTCATCTAAAACATTTAGAGTGTGTTTGGCTAATCATCTTGATGAATAATAGGACCTATTAACTATGGACAGTGGGCTATGTCTATAAATAACCGGCTTCTGGACTGAAACTGCAACACTATGTGTAACCATGTGGGCCAGCATTAAATTCCATCCCAGGAGAGCTGCAGATGTCAAAACCCTATCTGGGTCTATGTGGGGGTGGGGGGTAGGGGAGAAAGCCTGGGGCTTTCAATTATTTATCATATTTATACTAGATCAATTTTCTACTAAAATAATTTTTATTTTAATAGAAAACATACAAATAATTTCTTTGTATTATTTTGGTTACTTGTTGGTTCAAGAGTAAAGATTCAAGTAAATCTGGGATGCAGTTCAATCCGTTTACTCACTAATTCATTCATTCATTTATGTATGCAGCCATTTAATAACAGCGCATACAATGGGCACAGATTTACCCACTTTACAAATACTATTTCTTCCCTCACCTAAGATTTTGAATATCCTGGGATATGTAATTGTATGGATTTTTACCAACAAAGTAAAAGCAAACTGTTGATGATTGGTCTAGAGTTAGTTGGAAAGAAGGATGCAGGAAAAATAATAATAGAATCTACCACAAGGAAATCTGTGCCTCTGGGGAAAAGAAATTGATTACAAAATAAGACCCAAAGCAGACATAATAAGGGCAATTCAGTGATAAAGTATGAAAGTCAACAGGCTGGTTATTATTTAAAGACTTCTTGACTCAGGCACTCTGGGTATGCTATGCCTCCTGAAAATAAAAAAGTTTCTGTGTGATAGTGTGTGACATATTGTGTAGAAACTATTTCATCAAATGCTCATACTTGGGCCCAAGCAACCCTGGTATGGACACCCATACATGTATAACAAAGGGAACCTTTCCTTTTCCTACTTTGAAACAAACATAGAATTGGCACAGTTGTGTGATAATGGAAAAATTAGTTAAGATAATGTTCAAAGAATCTGAAACCTAAAATATGTCTTAAAAATGTTGAGCTGATTTATATAAGAAAGAAACTGTGGCATTCATTCTCACAGGTGGAGGCTCATTAAGTAGAAAAAAATAATATTCTAAATGGTGCAGCCTTTGAATTCATAGAGGTCATTATCTACTTTCAAAAAAGACCAAGGTGTCATAAAACGTTAAATCTTAATCTGCTAGACCTAAAAATGATGTCTATGGCTTGGGGCCTTAGTATTCAACCCCTATGACTGTAATGCTAATGGAAAAAACTGAAGGTAGTTAAATTAGCATCATGTCAGAAAAAGTTACCTTTCCTAGCCTATTATTTGTATACCATTAGAATACTACACTAGACTGTAAAAATGGCTTACCGAATCTTCCACTCCAAGTAAATGTTTCCAACTTAAAGGACCATTTTGCTAAGAAGTCAAATAGAATACTTGAGTAGAATTTAAGGTTAGAAATTTTGCTATTTGAAAATAAAATATTTGAATTTGAAAAACAAAAACACAAAAATTGTGCAACCCAATACTTAGGGAATCTATTGTTTACTCATATATTAATTTGAAGGTAAAAACAAAATAAAAAATTTTTATTTTATTTATTTTATTTTATTTTTATTTTGCAAAATTATACTACCAGAATTCTTACAAAAAACTATAGCTGCCTAGACAATGCCAACAGGTAGATGGATAGATTAAGCAATCTTTTTTTTTTTCAATATTTTATTTATTTGAGAGAGACAGCACAAGCAGTGGGAGAGGCAGAGGGAAAAGCAGAATCCCTGTTGAGCTGGGAGCCTGACATGGGGCTGGATCCCAGGACCTAGAGATCATGACCTGAACCAAAGGCAGATGGTTAGCCATCTGAGCCACCTAGGAGCCCCCGAGACTGATTGTATTTTATTAGGACAAAGGACCTAAGTTTATAGAAATAAGAGGAATCAATCTGGTTTCCTCCTAGTGATTTTTAAATAATAGATTGGATTATAAGCTTGGACACTCAACTCCTTCAGTTACAAAATGAATATTAATAGTTGCCTTTTATTTTACTTCATGTACTAATGAGAGATAATAGATAAGAATGCATTTTGAAAAAAATAACTATGACAATATAAAGGAAAAACGAATTTTCATGTAAAATTGTCTAAACTGATAAACATGAATATCTTAGTTATCTTTTTAATTACACAAAAATGAACCACAGATAGGGTTATAATTTTCCCAAGACACCTAACACCTAAAAGGGTGATAAGAGTATCTATGCTAGCAATGGCCCAGTTTGCTCACAGATCTGTTCTTTACCCTTTAGCTGTTCTGCTCTCTGTGGTGGGAGCGTTAGCCTCTGCAGGCTCCCTAGGCTCCTACATAGTTAACTTCTAGCTAGCTGTGACTCAGGAGACACATGGGTTGAAAACTGGAGATTCGGAGAAAAGGAGAAGCTAGGATAGTTCACCTCCTACTTTGGACAACCAGTCCAGCTGCAATCACATCCCTTCCCAAACTTCAACTTCCACCAGAATTTCCTGTCTTGCGACAAATTCTCCTGAATGATTTATCTCTAAATTCACTTAACCTTTTCTCCTTCCACATTTCTTCAAATAGTCTTGATGTGACAGCAGCTTCCTGCTCTTCCTAATCCCTATGTTGCCTCACTGTTCCATGGGTGCCGTCTCGACTCTGTCATCGCCAGTGTAATCAATTCCTGTATTAAATTCTCTGTGTTTAAAACATGCAGAGTGGTTTCTGTTTCCCTGGTTGAATACTGACCCATACAGTAGTTAATGTATTAATAAGGTTTTCTATATGATCTGCCAGATTCCCTTTGAAGTCCTTTATATTTACTAAATCAGTTAGTATTTACAACTGTAGTAGGGGAGGTATTAGTTTTGTCTCTATTACATATGAACAACTAAAGCATAAATAATACTTAATAATTGCTAATGTTCACATGGCTAGTAAGTGGTGGTGGCAAGATTTTAATCCAGATAGTTTACATTCCCTGTTTTCATTGAAGTAGAGTTGACACACAGTGTTACATTAGTTTCAGTTGTACAACATGGTGATTTCACAAGTCCATACATTATGCTGTACTCACAAGTATAGCTACAGAAAGTTTATATTCTTAACCATGCACTTACTGCCTCTCTGCCACGGTTGACCTCACTACCTCCAAATAGACTATCGCCCACCCAAGCACTTGATCAGAAATGTACCACTGAGTGTCCAGAGTTCCATGCCATATATAAGACTTAGAATAGTGCCAGGCAAAGAGTAAACATTCAATAATTCAAAAAGTTTTAGCTGTCATTATTATTATTTCCTTAATTACAACATTTGAGATCCAAATTTTGCCCAATGGAACACAAAAGTATTTATCACTTTAAATTTTTTGTGATTAAACTTTAAATATTTTGATAAGTAATTTAAAAATTTTAGAAACTCCAATTATAATAATTTTGACAAGAGAATTACCATATTATTACTAAATGTAATTTTGCCAAGTAAATTGTTTTATCTGCTAAATATATTTTTTTAAGATTTTATCTATTTATTTGACACAGAGAGAGAGATCACAAGTAGGCAGAGAGGCAGGCAGAGAGAGAGAGAGGGGGAAGCAGGCTCCCTGCTGAGCAGAGAGCCCGATGCGGGCCTCTATTCCAGGACTCTGAGATCATGACCTGAGTTGAAAGCAGAGGCTTAACCCACTGAGCCACCCAGGAGCCCTATCTGCTAAATATTATTATTACTTTTTTAAAGATTTATCTATTTATTAGAGAGAGTGAGAGAGAGATCACAAGCAAGGAAGAAGCAGACTCCTCACTGAGCAGGGTGTCCAACGGGGGGTCTCAAACATAGCATGACTTGAGCCAAAGACAGACGCTTAACCTACTGAGCTACCCAGGCACCCCTAAGTACTATTATTTCTATAAAGGAAAAATGTTGTGATACTAAAATTTGGATAGTTATTGAGAAAAGTGTAGATCTTGAACTTAAATAAATTTAGTATTATGAAAAATTTACCAAATTATGCATTAAATAACTCCATGGCATACTTGTAAAATTAATCCACAGCCTCTACTCTTAGAAAAGCATTCCTTTAAGTATTATATTCCAATAATTATAGCAACTGAAAGCACTAATACCTACTCTTAAAAAAAGAGTTGAGGTAAATATTGTTGTTTATCAAGCCAGAGTATCTTTTCTCCCTTCTTCCCAAATTATAATTTTTCTCAAGAATTTTATTCCAAATGTCCACATGTCTTGACAGAAGTTGGTCCATTAGAAGTTACAAAAGATAAGTTCTGATTATACGAATGCACTCAGTAGTCCTAGGTGTCTTGATACAGAGTTTTTGATGTTTAAGAAATGGGCACTTGGCCTGATTCTGGTCAAAGATACTGGAAACTTCTGGGAAGGGACAACCCTCCTTCCTTGGGAAGACATTTAATAAATCAACTCTTTCTTTCTCAGGAACAAGAAAGTCTAACACCAGAATTGTTCCTACTAGTCATTCAGTGGAGCCCACAGCATGGTAGACTGACACAGTAGATCCAGGACAGAGGGACAGAAACTATCTGAGTGCTGATAAAGTTATTGAGTTATTAGATAAACTAATCCTGAAACCCACCCTACATTTGGACTTCCAATTACTTGCTCAAATGGGTGTCCGAATTGTATTTTTATCCCATGAAGCCTACATTAAACACAATACAATGAAAATAATAAACAACAGATAATAAATTTTAAGATTCTGAAGTAATCGTCCCTGACAACTTATCTACAGAAATAGATGACTAAAATCTATGTAGAAGGGCAATAATTCTAATTTGTTTTCTATATTTAGTTCCCTTGCGATCCAGTAAAATTAATGATTTCTAAATAATTTTAAGTTTTTCTTCTGAAAATATAATTTAAGTTATATTACTTTGAGAAGGTGAAAGCTAAATAACTGTGTGTGTCTACCCGTGCAAAACTTTCTGAAATCATACTTTTAATCTGAAGCCCATCCATAGAATGTGGAGTTGAGCTACAGACTGCAGGTTAAGAGTTCTTGCACTTCTGAAAATAAGCATTCTTAAACTGAAATTTGATATCATTATCCGGCTTAGAAATCTTTCAGTGATTGGCAATTACCATACAGGATAAATTTCAACTTGTTTTGCATCAAAACCACTTGTTTGCCCTTCACTCTGCTCTTTTCTGGATTAATAAATCAGTGAATATTGATCTCTTACAGTTCTTCAACGTGTCTTGGTGTTTGCTACCACCACACAATGGTTCTCAACCTTTTTTAATTTACAACTTGGGGCAGATGTTTAAAAATACCAAACCATGGACAGTAGCCCCAGAGATTCTGATTTAATTAGTCTGGTGTAGGGTCTAAACATTAGTATTGTTTGAAACTTCACCAGATAATTCTAATGCGGTGTCTGAGTTGAAAAACCTGTGATTTGTCAAGATAACCATTTTTTTTTTCCCCCAAAATACTCACTTTAAATGTTGTGGATCACAGGTAGGTGTGGAGCCTATGGTCACTGACAAGCAGGTAAATTAGTAGAGTTGTTTAAGTAATGGATAGAAGAGTAGGAAACTCGGAAAAATTTTCCTTGAGAGGTAAAATTAAGAATGAGATTGAAGTAGGAGAATAATTCAGTCTGGGAACAGCAGTCATAATAAGTCAAGTGTACCCTCTTTTTCCCTAGACCCCTTCACCCAATCCCCACAACTCCATAGATAGATGTTTAGATATATATTAACTATGAAATAATATGAATGTTCCTGTTACATTATAGGTAGTTCTGTGTGTTTGTGTGTCACTATTCACTTGTTTGGACTGTGAAGTGACAGTTATTTATAAATAATATTTCCTTTTCTTCCAATTACAAAGGTATCTTATGATTTAAGGCAGCCAGCGAATGATATTCTAGGTCTATGCTTTGCCAAAAGAATAACCTTTTCCTATATGTTTAGTGTCTTTAAAGATATAAATAAATCATTATAGCAGGGATAATAGAGAAATAAATGATGGCATCTTTGCCATTTTCAAATAAAACACAAACAATTATTAAATAAAATTAATTGGATCTGTTCACATATGTCATAGTGCACACCTTTTTTTTATCCATAATATTAAATAAACATTTAATTTAAATGTTTATTTTATTATTAAATAAACATTTGCTTTAGGTAGCATTATTCTACTGGGGATATGTTAAATATATCATAATTATATAATTATATATCATAATTCAAAGCAGTTTGCATGCAATCATTTTCACATATTCACCTAAACCAGTCTTACCTCTTTAATAGTAAACAAACAGCATGAGCAGAAAAAAAGAAAGGTGGAATTATTTGTATTAGTAATAGAAATGGACACCATTCTAAAAAAATTAGGAAAGCAGTGACTTGAAGATATAGGAAAGCAGATTCTCTGAGTTAGTATGAACCTGGGCAGCATTATTAGGTGTCATTTCCCAGTGAACCTACAGTAAGAAGCCATAAGGCTTGCACCTGTCACCACTGTGCTGAGATTAGTTACTCTGCTTGGCATTAGATTTAAGTATGGTGCTGAATGCTGTTTCACACCAGACAATCTGAATATGTCGCCTAGAAAATGAATATAAAGTTTCCATTGTGATTTTTTTCTTTTAGGATTTTGGACCTTGTATATCCATACTAGAAAGATTTTTTCCTATAGAACTCTGATATGATGCCATGTACATAGATGTTTTACACAAATTACATGCCCCTTTGATGCATTAAGAAACAGAAGCATAAGACATTCATTTTCTTGAAGAAATTCTAGGCTTCTAAAAGGAATTTAGTAACAGGATCCTACTTTGGACCTCACACCACCAGGGCTGTCAGGCTCTTCCTTCTCTAAGATTGGAACACATGTAATAACAAAATGACTTAATAGCGGAAGAACACATTACTTTATGAAAGACAATTTTAACTATTTCAAACCTGGATAACTCATGTTAGCGCTCAATAATTGCTGTTGTAATGCTAGCTACTTTAGTTTCTCCAAGAGACATCTTTTGCCTGTTCTTCTCCCTAGCGCAGCAGATGAGGTAATTCCATGGATTAGTTACTATTGTTAGATAATTATGGCCACACAAACCATAATGAATATCACTTGCAACATCCAGGTAGATGGAGGATATGACATAAATACTCTTATTCATAAATGACCTCATGTTTGGGAAATGGATAAATTAAGGGCTAAGTTAGAACTTAAAGTTATCACCACCATTATGA
The DNA here is from genome assembly GCF_963455335.1 of Martes martes. Lineage (NCBI taxonomy): Eukaryota > Metazoa > Chordata > Mammalia > Carnivora > Mustelidae > Martes > Martes martes. The sequence goes on along the minus strand of NC_137892.1, from coordinate 128,306,808 downwards.
CTGACATCCTCTGTTGTTGCTGGCCAGAGAGAAAACAATGACCAGAGGTCATAGGGTTATGCTAAGTCCTGGCCTATCTTTATGTTTTTACTCCAAAAGACAACTTAAAGAAAATTAACATAAATTAACTTGAGGCAAATTAGCACTTGCTGAGGAACAATATCGACAGCCAGATCTACTCGAGTGCACATGGTTTTACTTTTTTAAGGGGGAGGGGGTAATTACTTTTTTAAAAAAGGAAACCCTCGGGGACCCTGGGTGGCTCAGTGGGTTAAAGCCTCTGCCTTCGGCTCAGGTCATGATCCCAGGATTTTGGGATCAAGCCCCGCATCGAGCCCCGCATCGAGCCCCACATTGAGCCCCGCATCGGGCTCTCTGCTGAGCAGGGAGCCTACTTCTCCCTCTCTCTCTGCCTGCCTCTCTGCCTACTTGTGCTCTCTGTCTGTAAAATAAATAAATAAAATCTTAAAAAAAAAAAAAAAAAGGAAACCCTCATCCCACATTGGGCTCCCTGCTCAGCGGGGAGCCTGCTTCTCCCCCTCCCACTCTCCTTGCTTGTGTTCCCTCTCTCACTGTCTATCAAATAAATAAATAAAATCTAAAAAAAAAAAAAAAATACCCTCTAATGAGGATTATTACAAAGGAAGCCTGAGATTTTCAGGCTGAAAGTTACCACCATGATTTCTTATATTATCCCAATTCTTTTCTCATGATGCACAAAGTATTAGATGGTGGGAGGTCTAAGACTCATGGTAAAGTAATTCATTAATGATCAAACACAACAGAGCCAGGAATAGTTGTGATAAATTTTATATCTCAACACCAAGACAAGCAGAATAACATCCTTAACAACTGCATTTCCAATTTAGGAAAAAAAAAATGCAGAAGTAGAATTGCATACGAGAGGCTGATTTTTGGATTTGGAAAAACAAAACAAAAAGTATTAACACTCATGAATTGATATAGTCACTCATTTTTTCATTGAATTTGCTTCACATTATTTCCTTCCATAGCATTCACACCATAGCATCGCATCCCTACCATAATGGCATTGGGAAAAGAAAAAAAAAAAAAAAAAAAGCATCCTAGGAGTTTCTTAAAAGATGCTGACTTTATTTAGTTTCATTCTACTATTGGTTCCCCAAAGATAACACCCCTTAAAATGATGTCCTAATATATTTCTTGATTTCAGAGCGGGCTGAGCTTCTCTAATGGATTACCACCCCTTCATCCAGACCCTTTTCTATACTCTTTATAAGGAAATGCCAGCCAGCTGGAACAGCAGAGCAACAAGTACAGCTGGGAATTCCTGGCCCACAGGTGTCCATTCTCACATTTGATAGCTTGCCAATATCAAAGCTAGATTTGTTGAGGGGATCCCCACAGTTGTTTCACAGAAAGAAAATTATCCACTGGCACTAATAGTAATAATCCCCTCTTCCACATCTGACTTAGTACTTGAGCTAGAGCCACAGGACCCTTTCCCCACCAAGACTGAACCAGTATCAAGTTCTCCATCCTTTTAACAAGTGGGTGGCAGACTGTCAGGATAGGAATTAGATGGGTACAGGTGGCACCACCTGCTTGAAATGCTTTTCAGTATTTTGTGTGTCATTATTGCTACACACCATTGCACCATTCTTTCTTTGCTTGCCAATAACCACAGTACCATTTGTTTGAGCTTAAAGTTTGTTCCAAACTCAGATTTTGGATAAAAAGAAAATGAAAGATTTTTATTTATTGAGAATAATGAATACGTCTCAGAGAATAAGTAATTATTTTATGTAGAATGGAATAAAATTTAATCTAATTAGAAAGTGCATAGATTCACTAGTAGATAGATAAGAAATGATATTATTAATGATTCTCCAGGAACTATTTTTGCTTATTGGTTTAGCTAAAATACAATAATCAATAAACTTTGTATCCTAAATAATATGTATTGATACAAAATTCAAATATAAATTCTATAAATTAATAAAGATAAATTCCTAAGTCATCTAAATTTTATCTTGATTAGTGCCTTAGACAATTATTTCTTTTAGAGTTATTTATTATCTTATTTTGTGTTTCAGTTACCTTTTAAACAGATAAATAGACTGGCATTTGCTGGGCTCATGAGTTGGGGTGTAATTTCACTGCATCACCTTGAGTAAGACAGCAGACAACAAAGAAATTGTTTACAAACTAGAAGCAAAGGATGAAACACTTTAATCAAACTTTAGTCTGAGTTAAAAGCATCGGGGTAATGATTTCCCCAAAAAAGTGTTTTCAAACTGCTTGAAGATCACGTGCAGTGGTTAAGAGACGCTCTGGAGTAAGATGGCCTCACCACAGCACCAAGTTTTATAAGTGGATCTCAAAGTACAGCACAAAGACAATTACTTAAGGTTTTTGGTTACATTTATTTGTTTATTTGTTTTTACCAGTCAGGATCCTAGTCAGGATCCTATGAAAGATAAAGCATATTTAAATAGCAAAATTATAAATTTAACAAAAGAACCATTTATAAATGTGTGGGAGGGATAAGGAAACTAATAAGGAATGAAGCTGTCCCAAGCACAAGATCTGAACGGACAAGGAGAGGGAATGATTACTGGAATCTGAGGACAGTAACTATAAAACAGGAAGAACCAACTGACAGCTTATGCAGCCTTAAATAGAGGGATAAAGGTACTGCCAGTGCAAAACAGAGCAAGAAACAAGACCTCATTCATCATCTCCCCCCAACCACCTGTGGGCGAGTCTCATTGACCTAACCCAACCAGACGCCAGAAGCAAGGAAATCCTGTAACGAAGGCTGTAAAGCTTAGTATCCCAAGCAAACAAGGGGTCAAAGAGTGGAGATCTGGAAGGGAAAACTGAAAATATCCAGTACTATCCACATGTTTTTCTGTCAAATCTATTCTTTTACTCTTTTTCAGATTATGGCAGTGTAATGTCAGCTCACATTTTTTTACTGTAATTTGACAAAGTCATGAATGAATGAGGGGAAAATAGAAAAAAGTAAATAGCAAAATAATGAAAGGAAAGATACATAGGTAGCCATATAAAACATTACTGCTACTGGCCCTGCTTCTATACCTGGTCACAAGGTCCATAATTACAGTTCTTATCTTTCACCACATACTCCACGCTCTCCTTAGCTTTAGCCATCCTCTTAACTGGATGGTGTCCTTTTCTTGCGGCAGTAAAACAAACCTCTACTCTTCCAGATTCTGAGTCCTTGATGGATGGTCTTACTTTTATTGAATTATTATAACTTTTCACTGATCAGGAATATTAGGCAAGAGAGCTCTAAGGGATGCCTTAGTGAATCTTCCTTGCCTCAGTTGTACAGCTGAAACCCAATATTCCCAACTGATAATTAGTATCACCCTCTCTGACTGCCATGGTGATCCTCTCTCTCAGCCTTTTGGTTAAAAAATACACCCAAAATGGCCAGAGGGAGACATCCACTTCCGATTTATCTGACCTATGACAGTGTTCTCTGATAGGATGACTTTTCCCTTAAGTAGTAGGTATATCTAAAGTTCTTCTCACTGAGAAGATTTCCCTTTACCATTGTCTTTCAAGGTTACCTCTGAATAATGCTGTAAGGACCTTATATGTCAATTCTGTCTTAGGTATTGAGAAAAAAAGCCAGAAGAGACAAAGTCTCCGCCTACATGGACCTAATAATTTATGGCAAAGGTTCCCAAACTGTCTTAATTCACAGCACATTTAGTTTCTTAGTAATTTTTTGTAGCATCGCCAGGCCATTATAGTTCCATTAAGTACTTAGGTCTAAACAACTTATTTATGTCCTAATATGTTATTTAAAATAATAATATGCATATGTTAAAAGAATAATTTACTCCTTTCTTTAATAACCACAATTAATTACTAATTGGAAATGTGCAGCTGTTGAGCACTGCTCAAACTTCGGAATTACTCTGGAATATACCATGCTCACCTATTATTTCGTGGTACCTAGTTTTATTTATCATTGTCACCAGCACCAAAAAACCAGCTTTGTAAAAATATGATGCCAAAAAGAATGTAATATGATCTGACATTAAAAGTAATCTTCCTCAAATGTGCAGTCTTTGTGGATTCTGAAATATATCAAGTATCATAGTATTTCCCTGAAATATTTACAACATACCAAAGTATCCCTCTGTGTTTACTATAGTGCCCCATGGCACCTTGGTACACAGTTTGGGAACTGTAGGCCTGGGGATATATAAAAAATAGATATAGAAAACGTTAGGACATGGTAAATTACCTTAAGAAAAATAAATCAGGATTTTATTTTTCTAAGGAAAAATAAGTCGGAAAGAAGTGTGATTTAAAACAGTTTTCATGGGAGCCTTGCAAGTGATAAAATCAGATCAGAGACTTGAGTGAGGTGAAGGAAGAAAGGGAATAGCACTCCACACAGAATGAAAGGATAAATGTCCTGAGGGAGAAGCATGGTTCACATACTTGAGGAACATCAAGAAAACCAGTAACTGAAGTCAAATGAGTAAGGGTATGAAAATAGTTGGAGATGAGACCAGATATCAAGATGGGGATTAGATTGTACAAGGCTTCATACCTGTGGGGGGATAAAGAGTTTGTCCTCAGTGAGATAGGACCTATTAGAGTATTTTGAGGTAAAGAATGACATGAGCTAACAACAGAAAAATCATTCTGGCCAAATACACACACCACAAAGACTGAAAATTTGTCTGTTTCAATCACTAATCCACATTAAGATTCTAGAAGGGTGCTTGGACCATTGTGGATGTTCAACTTGGAGAATGAATGGTTTATGTGTAGAGAATAAATTGAGAGATAAGGGTAGAAGGCAAAAGGAAGTTACTGCAGGAGTACAAGGAGGTAACGATGGCTAGGCTTAGGGTACACTTGGAAAAAGTGATAGAAACTTACCAAATTTTGAATGTATTTTTAAAAAGTTGACTTAACAAGATTTACTAATGGCTTAAACAAAGAAACCAAAAGAAACATAGAAACCATGGATGATAGAGGGAAAAGACCAGTTTGGAATGTAAATCAAGAATTTGATTTTGGAAATATCAATTTGAGATGGCCATTAGATATTCAACTGGAGATACTTACTTGGCCATTTACATTTACATATGTAGTCATATATTACGATTATTTATATATGATTATTCTCATATATATGAATATTCAGAGTAAAGGTCAAGCTGGAGTTATACATCCATAATGACATCCATAATCTGTCATTATTTACATTTACATATGATAAATATGTAAAGTTATGGGATGTTATTATGAAGTCTCAAGTTCTCATAGCTCAGTTACTCTTGTTTATGAATTTGTTGCTAGTACATTGTTTATGTATTTTCATGCATATTATTTATTCATATATGTATCTATGAATGTGAGCTCACCTTTAAGAGAGCTTTTTAAAAAAAATGCATGTATTTTTTTAAAATACATATTTAGAAAAAAAAATATGTGCGGTGTGGTGAAAAAACAATGAATACTGTTACGCTGAAAATAAATAAAAAATTTAATAAAAAAAAAAATATGTGCGAATGTCTACCAGAATGACTTTACATTTGTTTCTGCTAAGCACCTGAGAGGCATCGGCAGCTAAAAATCAATGTGTTGTTGTCGCTAATTTTTCATCTGGGGTGTTGGGCCAAGTCACAAGTATTAATTTGAATCCTAAACTTATGGCAAGTTTAAGCCTAGAGTTTTGGTTTCTGAAATCCACTATGCTAGATATTAGAGTCTTTATCATATTTCTTGGGGACACAGTCCTCAGGCCCCAAGTTTAAACCAGGGTCTCAATTTAAACTTCTTACTTCACTTGATGGTAACGTCTTTTTACTTTTTCATTTAGTCTTTAAAACCTGCACCTATTGGGGCGCCTGGTTTGCTCAGTGGGTTAAAGCCTCTGCCTTCAGCTCAGGTCATCATCCCAGGGTCCTGGGATCGAGCCCCACATCGGGCTCTCTGCTGAGCGGGGAGCCTGCTTTCCCCCTCTCTCTCTGCCTGCCTCTCTGCCTACTTGTGATCTCTGTCTGTCAAACGAATAAAACCTGCACCTATAGGTAAATGGGGAGTAATAACCTTCCAAACACCAAGGGTGATCACGTGTTAGTTTAAGGGCTTCCCATGCTTTTTCTCATTTTTCCACTTGCCAACATTTCTGCACTAATATTTGTTATACTTTATGATTTACATTTTATTGTATTGATCATATTTTTATTTTTTTAAAGATTTTGTTTATATATTTCACAGAGAGAGACACAGAGAGAGAGAGGGAACACAAGCATGGGGAGTGGCAGAGGGAGAAGCAGGCTTCCCGCTGAGCAGGGAGTCCGATGCAGGGCTCAATCCCAGGACCCTGGGATCATGACCGGAGCTGAAGGCAGAGGCTTAACAACTGAGCTACCCAGGCACCCCTGTATTTATCATATTTTTAATATATCTTTTTCAACATCGAAGTTCTAACACGTTAAGGGAATATATATTGAGATACATTAGTGATTTACCTTATGAAAACTGGTATTTCTCCATTTCCGCAGTCTCCTTTATCATGTTAATTCAAAGATTGTCAGAACATATTTAATACTTCAGTTTTTATTCGTTTCCTCAAGAATATTTTGAATATGTCATTTTTCCAGTTCTGAATAATTTTTACAAATGTTTTGGGTTTTGATCCTTCTTTCTTCATTTTTCCCCTAAGTACAGTGCAGATCCTTACTCTTCTTTAACCAATGTATTTTTTGACCCAAACCACTGTGATATTTCTGTCACAAGCTCCAGGAATACACTAGTGAACAAGTGACAAAACCTCTGCCCACGTGGGCCATATAGCCCATTCTTTCTCTGTTGTCTGTCTTCCATTCCAGTGGGTTTTTTTTTCCCTTCCTCCTCTTTTTTAAGGTAGTAAAAAACCTATAACACAAGATCTACATTCTTAATATTAAGTGTATATAGTACTGTATTGTTAACTATAAGCACAATGTTGAACAACAGATCTCTAGAACTTACTTATCTGTCATGACTAATCTCTAGACCCATTGAACATCAACTCCCCATTTCTCCCTCACCCCAGCCCTGGCAACCTCCATTCCACTCTCTTTTTCTATGGGTTTGACTACTTCAGATACCTTATAAGGTTGGAATCATACAATATTTGTCCTTTTTTGAGTAGGTTATTTCACTTAGCATAATATATTCAAGGTTTATCTATATTGTTCTAAATGGAAGGATTTCCTTCATTCTTAAGGCTAAATAATACTCTCTCACACTCTCTCTCATTTCTTTCTCCTTCTCTCTCTCTATATATATATATTACTGAGCATTTTGTTCTTCTTGATGAGATTATGAATAGGATTGTTTTCTTAATTTCCTTTTCAGTTTTTCACTGTTAATGTATAGAAATGCAACTGATTTTTGTACACCGTTTTTATATTCTGAAACTTTGCTGAATTAGTTGTAGTTTATTAGTTGTGTGTATGTGTGTAATCTTTAGGATTTTCTAACATATAAGATTATATCATCTGTGAACAGAGATAATTTGACTTCTTTCTTTCCAATTCAGATGCCTTTAATCTATTTTTCTTACCTAACTGCTCTTGATAGTCCTTCTAGTATTATATTGAATAGAAGTAGTGAGCATAGACACACTTACCTTATTCTCGATCTTAGAAGAAAAGACTTTCAGTTTTCCTATCATGGAGTATGCTGTTAGTTGTGGTTTTTTATCATATATGGCTTTTATTATGTTGAGGTAATTTTCTTGTATTTCTAGTTTGTTGAGTGTTTTTGATCAAGAAATGGTGTTGAATTTTCTTAAATACTTTCTCAGCATCTATTGAGATGTAATTTTTATCCTTTATTCCATTAATGTTATGTATCAAAGTGATAGATTTCATATGTTAGACTATCCTTGCATCCCAGGGATAAGTCTCATTTGGTCATGGTGCATGACTCTTTTAAAGTGCTGTTGGCAGGCACCTGGGTGGCTCAGTCATTAAGCCTCTGCCTTCGGCTCTGCCAGGGTCCTGGGATCTGCCAGGGTTCTGGGATCGAGCCCACTTGGGCTCCCTGCTCAGCAGGAGGCCAGTTTCTCCCTTTCCCACTCCCCCTGCTTGTGTTCCCTCTCTCACTATCTCTCTGTCAAATAAATAAATAAATTTTTTAGGGGGAAAAAGGTGCTGTTGGGTTTGGTTTACTAGGATTTTGTTGAGAATTTTTGCTGGAAAGGATTAACATTAATTCATCTTTAAATGTTTGGTAGAATTCACCAGTGAAATGATCTGGTCCTGGATTTTTCTTTGTTGGCATGTTTTTGACTACTAGTTCAATCTCCTTATTAGTTATAGGTCCATTCAGATATTCTACACCTTCGAGATTCTTAGACTGTATGCTTCTAGTTATTAATCCATTTCTTCTAGGTTACCCAATTTGTTGACATATAATTGTTAATTGTAGTTTCTTGTATTTTTAAAAAATATTGTGGCATAAGTTGCAGTGTCTCCGCCTATTTATTTATTTGATAGAGAGAGAGAATGAGGGGAGGTGAAAAGGGAGAGGGAGAGAGAGAAACTAGGGCCTCAATCCCACAGCCCTGAGTTGATGAACTGAGCTGACCTCAAGAGTCGGATGCTTAACTGATTGAGCCACCCAGGTGACCCAATGACTCCTCTTTTATTTCTGATTTTATTTACTTGAGTCTTCTTTTTTTCTTTAGTTAATCTAACTAAAGGATTGATAATTTTGTTTATCTTCTTAAAGAAGCAACTCTTAGTTTCCTTTTTTTCTATTCCTTATTTCATTTTTTTTCTGTTCTAATCATAATCATTTCCTTCCATTTCCTTTTTCCTTAGGTTCTGTAGGTGTCCAGTTAGATTGTTTATTTGTGATCTTTCTTCTTTATAGTAGGTGAGTATCATTATAAAATGCCTTCTTAGTACTACTTTTGCTGCATTCCATAAGTTTTGGTATGTTGTATTTCCATTTCCATTTGTCTCAAGGTATCTTCTAATTTCCCCTTTGACTTCTTAATTGACCCATTGGTTGTTCAAACATGAAGCTGTTAAATTTCCACATGTTTGTGAATTTTCCAGCTAGTGTTGCTCATTGTGTCAGAAAATATACTTGGTATGATTTTGGCCTTCTTAAATTTCTTAAAACTTGTTTTGTGACCCAAGACATGATCTATCCTGGAGAATGTTCCAAGTGCAGTTGAGAAAAATGTGTAGTCTGCTGCCATTGGATGGAATGTTCTGAATATGTCTGTGAGGTGCATATGGTCTTACAATGTTCAAATCCCCTGTTTCCTTACTGATCTTTTGTGTGGATGCTCTATCCTTCAAAGTAGAGTATTGAAATCCCCTACTATTATTGCATTGCTATTTCTTCCTTCAGTTCGATTAATGTTTGCTTCATAAATGTGAGTGCTGTGATGTGCCTATGTATTTTTAATTGTTTTATCTTCCTGGTTAATTGATGCTTTTATGTCATTATATGTCCTCCTTTGTCTCTTTTTACGGTTCGTGTCTTAAAATCTATTTTGTCTGATAGAAGCATGGCCACCCCAATCTCTTCTGGTTTCCATTTGCATGAAATATCTGTTTGTCCTTTTGCAATTATTGATAGGGAAGAAGTTACTATTTATCACCATTCTGTTCATTTTTTTTTGTCTGTCTCATAAACTTTTTGTTTCTCTTTTCCTCTTGCTGTCTTCCTTTGTGTTTCATTTATTCTTTTTTTTTTTTAACTGACATGCTTTGTTTCCTTTCTAATTTCCTTCATATATCTTTTATAGGTGTTTTCTTTGTGGTTATCATAGGACTTATATTACACATTGTATAGTTATAATAATCTATTTGAACTGACAACAGCTTAACTTCAATCACGTAGAAATTACATTTTTTCATCCCTCCCAACACTTAATGTTACTGATGGCACAAATTATATCTTTTTATATTTGCATACTCATAAATATATTTCAGTTAGTTATTTTTTATACTTTTATCTTATAACTTCTATATTACTAAGAGTTATTTATGCACCATCATTACAGTATTACAGTATTCTGCATTTGTCTATATATTTACCTTTGCTGGTGAGCTTTATACTTTCATATTGTTTTGTGTTCCTGTTTAGAATCTGCCCATTTCAACTTGAAAGACTCCCTTTAGCATTTCTTGTAAGAGGGTCTATTGTGAAAATCTCCCTCAGTTGTTGTTTACTGAGAACGTTTTTGTTTCTCTTTCATTTTTGAAGGATAGTTTTGCCAGATACAGTATCCTTGGTTGGCAGAGTCCACCCCCCTTCAGCACTTTTATTATATCATGTCACTCTCATTTGACCTGCAGGGTTTCTGCTAAGAAATCCACTGATAGAATAATGGTGGTTTTTCATACTTCAAGAATCACCTTTCCCATGCTGCTTATAAAATTTTCTTAGTCTTTGATTTTTGACAGGATTATAATGTGTCTCAGTGTAGACCAACAGTGGAGTTTTAAGACTCTCTAAAAACAAACATGGTGGAATATATGTGTTTCAATAAGAGCAAGCCAGGGAGATGAGCTTACTTAGATATTATCAGTGTAAGCAATAAAAAATGATGTTAATTTGAACATTAATGATCAAAGCCATCTGATCTTTCCTATGGTTTTGGTACATTGTCATTTTCTATGCTGTCAAGCTCATTATTTAAATATCCATTTCTTTAAGTCAGATATAGATAGATAGATAGATAGATAGATATAGATATAATTTTAACTCTCAATCTCTGCAACAGAATTTGATACTCTTCAAAACCATATGTTATGCAGGTTGGTATTAACTGAAATGCCATTTAGCTCTATAATATAATACATCTGCAAGAACATCTCCTGGAAGTGATTAGAATTAATAATTTCTACTAGTTTAAGGGAAAAAAAAAACTGTTCAAATGCCATAGTACAGTATCTACCACCATACACTAATTTCGATTTTGATTTCCTGAACACAATTATAAAATCCTTTCTGACCTCTATTTTACTATGGCTATTGACTACAACAATTTCAGATCTTCCCTTAGAAAAAAAATGCAAACCAATCCAAGGTGCTGTGCAATAAGTTTTATGGCAACCATAAAAATTTCTTAAAAATAAATACAGCAAGTAAATTTAGATAATGAAAATGCATTTGAGGTAATTGATTTGATAACTTGTACAGCCCAAACCTGACATTTTCATTCCCATCTTCATTTTGCTTTTAAGGAGATTTCCATTCCTTGACATGTTTATTATTTTGACACTTAGCCAGTTTTCTCAAAGCATTTTCACTCCAAGGATCCTATACTAAGCAAATATATATTACGCTATTTAAAATATCTTAGCTTTACTTAGAAAACTAGCATACTGACAAGTGATTGTTCACACACGGAATCTCTCATCAGAAACCTGCCACTTTCATTTATAAATTTAAGATTACATTTCCAAGCTTGTCAATAGAAAGAAAGATCTTAACTTATGAAGTGGTGACTGGTTTTTACTGCCCTCCATATGACCCTCTACGTGGGTTGTCCTTTAGGTGCCAACTTTGGAAGACTGAGGCTTGATTTTAGTAAGAGTGTAACAAAAAGTAACATTCAAAGTGTTTAACCCCAGTATAGTAGGGACACAAAACCATCTGAAAAGACACTGGCCACAGTATTGAAGCCCAGTTCTGGCCCCCAATTGTGTCAGACATTATTCTTTATTTTCTGGATTGTGAGAGGTATTGGGGGGGTCAGTCAGGGTATCAAGATAACTCAGAGGATTTTCATTACAATTATTCATCAATTGGCATGAAAATATTACAATAACTAAACTATCATTGACTCAGTATGTGCCAGCCAGTTATCAACTAAAACAGCACACATTCTCTTGCATCTTCGTGGACTGACTAACTTTAATTATAAAACTTAGTCTCTTCATATGAATGCAGAGGGAAATAAAGCACAGCAAAAACATTGTACTTTTATTGAAGTCACAAGAAGGGGTCACATCTCTTTCATCTATTTAAAAAATCTCCATAGGGCTTTTGTCAGGGCTCTACAACCTGCCTCCAGCCAAAGAATCCTCCTTATTCCTCTACTCTCTTGTTCCACTTGACTTCAAATGTAGCAGAGAGGGTTGGTTTGTTGGTTTGTTGGTTTGTTTTGTTTTCCTGAACACTCTCCTCTTCCCCATGAATCAGGATTTCTCAACCTTGGCAATATTAGCATTGTTAGATCAGATAATGAATGTCTTGTTATGAAAAAAGTGTGTATAGGGGTGGTGTCTTGGCCTTCACTTACCAGTTTCTAGTAGCATTCCCCCACCCAAGTTGTGACAATCAAAAACGTCTCCAGACATTGCTAAATGTTCCCCCAGGGACAAAATTTCTCCCATGGAGAAAAGCTTCTCTAACTCATACTCACTTCTTATTTAGAGCAATTTAAAAGCTCTATTCTAAGTGCCTTTAAACCTCCACAGGTATATCCAGGGGTACCTTATAAGACAAAGGATAGATGCTCGTAAGAGAGTAGTGAAGGGAATTTTCTTCTGTTTTTGTCCAGAGGATTTCCTTAGGACTTGACAAACAACTTGAATCTGATGGGTGTTGAATGAGACTATGAGCTTCATTATTCCAAGTAGCTTATGTATGTGTGTTTGCTTTGTTGAAAAGTCTTTATGGATAAAAACACATTCTATTATTGTATCGTATACAAAATCTTTGTCCTGACAAGGTCTAAATTAAAAACCAATCATATATGTAACACTAGTCAGTTAGAATCTTTCTTCTTGATTTGAAAAATTCTCAGGAGGAAAAAGGTAAGTTTAGCATGCCATTTGAGGGCTGCTTTTGGTCCATCTGCTTAGATATTCTCACTTCCTGTTTAATCATCTTTTACCCTTGCTGATGTGTTATTTATAGTCCTCTCTTTATTCAAGTCATATGTACGTGTCATTAATTGTGACACTTGGGGGGCGCCTGGGTGGCTCACTTGGTTAAGCGGCTGCCTTCGGCTCAGGTTATGATCCCAACATTTGTGATCAAGCCCTGCATCGGACTCTCTGCTCAGTGGAGAGCCTGCTTCTCCCTCTCCCTCTGCCTTCTGCTCTGCCTGATTGTGCTGGCTGTCTCTCTAATAAATAAATACAATCTTAAAAAAAAAAATTGTGAAGCTTGGTACCAATTCTAAGATCTTGTATGTTTTCCAATAAGCTCAGATCAGTGTGAGAAATTCCTCTCAAACCATGTCCAACTTTTGTATAGTAAGTTATCTTCGCATTTTAATATGATATGTTTCAGTAAAATTTTCCTTCAGGCAAATCAGATTTCTTAAGAAAATACTCCCCATAAAAAACAATCCAATAACTAGCAAACTTATAAAGAGGGTAAAATTTGTATTTGCTTTTCTGGGCCTATGACATTCACAGAAATTAAGGTTTATGGAGATTACATGATTTTTCATTATTTCACGATTAATTTAACTATCAGAAATATTGTTTTGACATCACAGAATATGCCTTTCAATTCAATGCATTACATTTTAACATTTTTAAGAGTAGTATTCCAATCCACAAGTAAACTTATGAAACAGTGAGATACATATTAGGTTTCATACTTCAAGAATTTCAAAATCATTTCTTGGAAAAGTAAACAGAAATTCTATTTCTAGAAAAAGTGCATTATGAGTTTTCTAGCTAAAACCTTTTGTTAATTAATTTTGAATATCTCATTATTATATGTAATTAAAGTGATTAATACTAGAGCCACATAATTATCAATAAATACTCCCTACCTAAAATAACATTTAAATTTCCTGCTGCTGGTTTTCATGACATTGTGGCATAGAATATATATCAAACTTCAAAGGCATACAAAACACTACTTCAGAATAGTTTACTATATCACACATTCTTTTTCTCTCTATATATATAAATATGCATTTATGCTCTGCCATTAATTTTTTTGAGAGTCAGCTTTGCCAACGAAAACTCTAGAACCATTCATTGCCAGCAGAATTCTCACTTATTGGTGACTCAATTGCAGAATATAATTTTCATAAAGTTCTTTAATCCCCCAGTCTATTACACTGGATAGGACTGAAAGGACAGGTATAAAACTCTATGGAAGCATCACCAATTGTATGTTTTTAACCCTTGATTTTTTTTTTTTTTTTTTTTTGGCAAAGCTAGAGGATAAAACATTTTTAATTTAAGTAAATCTCTTTAACATGAAGTTTCCCCTTTGGAGAATTCTAATTGGGAAGATGTCATAAAAATAGCACTAATGATAAATATGCCTTTGCAATAAAATCTAAACATAAAAAATGCTGATGAGAATATAGACAAATACTCTATAGGTAATGAAAGCTGATTTTGATAAACAAGTAAAAAAAATATGTTTAAACAAGAGTGAGTTTAAATTAACCATTTTCTATCATATTTGTCTTTACTTTTGACTAGCTATGTTGCTCCATTAAAGGCTGTTTTTCTGTTTTAATACTGATGGATTTTACACAAACTAGTGAAATATCGTCCCCTACTGTTCAATTCTGATAGAGTGGTGAAAAAGAAACTATTGCAGCCTATCAAACAGTGGTTACTCCTGAGACCTCTGGACCCTAGATACAAAAAATAGAATTTCTTCTAGTAGTTCCATTCATAAAGCCATAAAACTGTTTTCAACTAATTCAGTCAAAGCATTTTCTAATAGAATTAAATACTGACATTTTGTATAAGTTTAACTATAAAACAAAGAAAGGATATATATTATTTTACCTATCTTTCATAGTGTGAAGGAATACTATTTATTTATAAATGAGTGAATTATTTCATTTAAAATATTATATTCCCTTTCATTATTACTTTATTAAACTGTGTATGTATAAAACTAGATTTTCCCTCAACAAAGCTTATGACTCATATTTTGTCATGCATTAGAGAAAAAAAGGGGTTCTTTTTAAATTTAAAATTCAGAATGCATGATTTATTTATAATACAAACAATCTTTCACGATAGCTGCCTGCATTTGATACAGTTTTGTAAAAGGTTTTTTTTTCTTTTAATACGCACTTACATACTTAAAAGTCATTTATCCTCATTTTTACCTTTATTTGGATATAATTTTTACATGTTTTGGGAGGCTGGACTTAGAGCTATCCATAGGACTTTTATACTTGTAGCCTGAAGATAAATAGCTAAAGCAATTAATTCTATTTGAACTTATATTAAATTGTAAAAGTTAACAAGAGAAGCTATTTTAAAGAAAAACCTGCAGAGTTATGGTGTTTGTCTTCTTGTAGTTACTAAATTATCATCTTTTCACCAGTCTTTTAAACATTCAGCTGTAAGAAGAGAACTTGCTTTGAACTGATTTATTTTTAAGGAAAACACCTTTAAAATCAAAGATGATTTCCTTTCCATTTCTGCTCTGACCGAGCAAAAGAGCAATAAAGCACTTTTACCTTATGTAAAAATTGACATTGCAGATGTTATTGAAACTATGATAGAATATGGCTATAAGCAGCAGAAACAGAAATGCAAAATTGAAAGCCACGAGTGTCCATTTATAGTCTTTTGTTCATACAATAAAGCATATTGAGTTCGGTTGAGACCATTTAAAAAAATCTAGACTAACAGTGTGGCATATGGAAAAAGGAACAACTAGAAAGCAATCTCTGTAGGTAGAAAAATTGATAGATACACCAACCCATTCTCATAGACTAGTTATAGATCTCATTTTCATATTTATAAATTCCAGGAGATCAATGTATTTGTGACCTGGGGAAACTGTCATCACTGATGTAGGACGGAGATCTTCTGCAATGTTTGATGTTACGCTTAGCTCCTTAAGAATATCACACAGCAACCCTCCTCCCCAGGTCACCTCTCTTTGGGGCTAAGTCATCATTTACTATCCGTCAAATATAACCCACATTCATCAAAAAGATGTTCCCTCCCAGTTTTAGAGCATATTATTACGATGCTTAAGAGCATCGTATAGGGATGTCCACTGGAGCATTCTAACTAAAAAAACTGAAATAGAGTATGGTTCACCCAGAGGGAAGTGGTTAGATAAATCCTGGAATATGCATGAAATGAAGTATCCAGGCCATTCCTGGTGCAAAGTACTGCATTAATTATTTATACTTTATTAGAAAATAAATTTATTTTAAATATAAGTAGAATATTATGTTGTTTATATTTGTAAATATATTTCTATCCACACAGAATAAAATTGTAGAAATTACTTTTTATGCTATTTTTCTGTTGTACAAACTTTATCAGGAGAAAGGGTAAAAAAAAAAAAAAAAAAACCTCAACTCAAGAAGCAGAAAAAAATCTAGTAAGAAACCAAAATTGGGCAGAGGGCTTCATTAGAACTTAAGCAATCCAAAAAAGCCAGCACTTTATTTTAAGGCATAATTTATACATCTTATAGAATTATACTGATATTTGCCCAAATTCTACATTAAACTTAATTTTAAAATAGATTACATAGACAGATAGATAGACAATCAGGCTGACTCTTGAATCACTGTTGGATTTCTTCTGTTTGGATCCCCAAAAGATAAGAAACATTCAGGCTCAGTGTTCTTGAGAAGCATCTCATGCTAGTTTTAACGAAGGGGTTAGCAATACATCTTTCAGCACAAACTTCCTTCTCTTTCAGTCAGGACCAGTTTATCTCCATAATGAGTCAAGTCAGTGAAATGAGTGTATACAATGGAGAATTTTGAGGCTTAGGCTGCCACTTTGTTACTTAAAGTAAACTACATTCCAATAAATTATTGTCAAGTTCAAAAAGAACTCTATTTATTCCTTTGTGACCTTTAGCCAAAGTGTGCATAATGCTGTTTCCTGTACAAGAACCACCTGTACAGATAAGTGTTGATATATGTTCATGACCATTTGGCAAAATAGTACTCAAGTTGATTTTCAAAGTCTTGTTATATTTTCCTCATCTTAGGGATAGGGACTACATTTGTAATACTGTCTAAATTAAAGGCCTAAACAAGATTCTAACAAGATGTATATTCTTTCTCGGTAAAAGGTACATTAATACCAAGTGCACTACATATATTTTAACAAATGTAATCATCTTTCTCATAAAAACATAGAAAACAGATAGAGTAACATCAACTCAGTTTTTATTTTCAAAAGTACTGTACAGTCCTCCATAAATAAATTCATTGTCTTTATAAGGACCATTTTTTATGGATATCATAATATATTAGGTAGGCATATCCATATGACTCAGTTGGAAAGCATAGGATACAGGAATTAGAGTTATGAATTAATCATCTTAATGGCCCCATTTTTACACAAATACTGTTCTTTGGCTACAATTCTGGCCCAGGTAAAACATTTCATGTATGTAAGCCTTTAGCACATGGGATCCCAGGAGAGCGCTGATAATTTATCCTGGTTTATCATCACTATTGAAAAGAACAGAAACCCTGTTCTATCATTCACTGCATAGTCCTCTATAATAAGGAGACTTCCAACCTCTTCAATCTCATCTAGTGTTTCAATTCCTTCAACATGTGGAGGAATTTCTTGAAGTTTGCTGTTGCACCTGCTGTTGCTTCTGCCCACAGTGTCACCCCCACACTCTGCTCAGCTGGCTCTTTCTCATCTTTAAGGAAAAGGACATGCCTTCTCTGGTGCTGACTCATGCCAAGTAAACTCCTGCCATCCATCAATAGCCCCCACCCTCCAATATTGTCCCCCATAACACCCTGTATGTTTTGTGTCACTCTCCAAAATCTTTAACTTGCCTGCTTCTCTTGTATTCCCTTATTTATTATCTGTCTCCTCCTCTTGAACATAAGCCCTCTATTTTATCTCTAAGTTCTGGCACACTGTAGTTACTCAATAAATTGGAAGAAGCGAATTGCTCATTATATTTAACACAGAGGAACTCATAAAGCACATAAGAGGACTGCATTGAGTAATTCTACTGAGTACTATTTGTAGCTGGGGATTCTAAAAGGGAAATGTGGAGGAAAAATAAGATTTTCTTCCAGGTGAATGGACATTTGCACTATTGCCATAAATATGCCAGCCAAGGAAAGTAACAGAGACTCAGCTGGATCCAGAATTGTTAACAAGACAGAAAAGGGAGCTAGAGTGATAGGGTGTTAATAAAAGGCAGAAAAACCAGAAGAGACTCTTAATCATAGGAAACAAACCTAGGGTTGCTGGAAGAGAAGGGGGTGGAGGGACAGGGTATCTAGGTGATGGACACTGGGGAGGGTATGTGTTGTAATGAGCACTGGTTATTACATAAGGCTGATTAATCACAGACGTGTACCCCTGAAACAAATAAGGTATTATATGCTAATTAATTGAATTTAATTTTTTTTAAAAAGGAAAAAAAAAAAAGGCAGACATTGTGAGGAAATAAGTTTGAATCCCAAATTTGAATTGGGTTGAGATCTAAAAACTAGGTAGAGGCACGTAATATGGCTGAGGTCTTGAAGTGAAAATTAACACCTCAAAGTAAAAAAATATAATAAAGTCCTAATTTAACGAGTATCCCAGTTAGGCAACTAACCTGAGAAAGGTCCACAGGATCCATCTTCAGAAATGGGATGCTGTGGCTTTCAAAATGGGTAGTAAATTATTGTTAAATATGCAGTATTAGGCACTATGAAGTTGCAGTGAAGTCCTAACTTTATAAATATGTATGCTGTTTCCCCAGAACTCTAAAAAAATGAGCATGAACTCATGGGAACAGCATGCTCAGTAAAACTAGATAGAAGCACAACAAAGAAGGTAAGAGGAAAGGTGAGGAGGTAAGGCAAAAGACAAAACAAGCAATTAAAATGCTTTCAGCAGTAGCACCCAAAGTAAATTACACAATTGCAGACACAGCTCAGCTGTGCAGTTTGGCAGTTTTTAATGTCTCAAACTGATCTTCACAATGTAGAACAACAGTGATGATTCAGAGTTCACAATTTTGCACGACTTTTCTTTAAAAAGGGTGCTTTTCACCCACACCTGAGGGAGTGGAGAAAATTTATTTTCTCCTATGAAAGTAGCAAAGAAATAGATGTAAACAGATAGAAAATTTCAAAATATAATTTTCTTCACTTTGTATAATGACTGTACACTGTGATAATAACAGAGACTCTTCCTTTTGATTCCTTCTACTTTGAAAATGAACATTCAGAATTATATCTAATTTGGAGCACAAGTATGGGTTTAAGCTGTCCTTCTAATAAGTGAAACTATATCTTTCTTATGTTTATTTCCTTACTAACTCTTGACTCCATTATAACCTCACGTTGTAGAAATGTATTTGCTTCGGCCTTTTTATTCACATTTTAGGTTCTGGCTGTTAAGTCCTTCTAGCTTCTTTGAGAATGATTGAAAAAGTAGTAAATGACAAATGATCTTTCTCAATTAATCAGAAAATGTTTTTGTTACTCTTATTATCATTATTTGTTCTTTTCATGTTCACATGACACCAAAACAAGCAGATAAATGACACATTCCTTTATTTCAAAGGTAGTTGAAAACAGGAGCTTTGGATATTGACTTAACCTCCATGTGCTTTAGTTTCCTCATCTATAAAGTAGAGAGAATAACAGTATCAACTTGGTAGGGCTGTTGTGGAGATAAAGTGACTTAACTTTGTAAAATATTTATAATAGTGCCTGCCACACAGTAAGCACTCCATAATTATTATTTATCACATATTTGTGAAGGTTAACCTTCAAGGAGGTTGGAAGTTAATTCGGCTCTTTACACAATTTCTGAAATGTCAATTTGCTTGGGCATTGGGTGGGAATAAAGTAAGATTCACAGAACTTCCTCAGGTCAACAATTAGTAGATTTCAATTGTGCCATTAGATTCTAAATTGGCACTATTCTGTGTCTCTAGTTCTCTCTAAATGTGATCAAGGTTTTTCTTTGTTGTTTAGTATACTACTGAAGATCAAATAGATTAGCTTTTGACCCAGTGGTTACACCAAGACTCTTCAACTTTATGAAGGACTTCTCTTAATGCAGCCCACTATAGTCTTCTACAGTCTACTAATTGACAAGACGCTACAAAGCAGTCCACTTATATTGATATTTCTTTCCCTCGATGTGATTCAATGAAAGAGTTTCTCAATAACTCTCTGAGTACTCATGATGCCTTTAACTTGAGAACTAAAAGAACTTTTTGAAGGACTTCTTACATTATATACAAAATAGCTTTGTGTTTTTACTTTTTTTCATTGAGGTTCTCATATTTTCCACACTGTGCTTCATTTTTTGAAACCTATAAAAATGTATTGCTTCTTTAGTTATATATATCTATATATCTATAGATAGATAGATAGATAGATTTAGATCCATTTTAATTATTCTCCAAAAATCAGAGAAAGGAAAGATCCAAATACAACGTTGTTCCTACAGTTTCTTTAGTCTGGTTCTCACTTTCCCCCCAATGTGTTTTCCCTTGATTTTAGGATGAATAAATGCAACTAAATTCAGCATTTTATGATATCTATGATAGAGTTAAAATAGTGCATTCTTCTCCATTCCAATTAAACTCTGGTATTAGTAAAAGTATTGCTACTACAACTACTTATGTGAACTAACATTTACTGGTTATTTATTATGTTAAGCATTTTATATGTAGAAGCTTTTTTAATCCTCCTAACGTCCTGTAAGGTATGATTGTTTCATGCTTATTTTCCAAATGAGAAACCAAAGCCCAAAACAATCAAGTGATTTTCTCATAATCACAGAGCAAATAAGTAGAGAGCCAGAATTTGAATCCAGGAGGTCTGCATCAGGAGTCCAGGCTATGACTCATTTTACTGATCAAATATTATAATAATTAATATATATATTAACCTGTTTAGAGGAAAGGTCACTATTCACTGAACTAAGTGAAGTATAGATTACCAGTTTCTCAGCAGTGAAATCTGAGATAGAATTATGATGCCAAAGTCAGAATTTCCTTTCCTGAAGGACATTTTTTACACATTTACTGGTATCACTTTGATGTCTGTATTTACTGTATTATGTGGAAAATTCAGCTTTACAAAATAAAAGAAAGAAAAATTCTAATTTAGTTACATTAAAATGTAAAGTTATTAGGAAGCTAAAAAGATTTGAAACATTATCCTCCCTATTAAATTGATTTGTATTATCATGGGTATATGTGGCAAACCATTTATCATTGTGCTTAAGTTATTCAAGAACACAGACTGAGCTGAAGTTTCCCCGGTAAAAAGTGTGATGTTGACTTATATTGAGCAATCTCAAACAGAGATACCATTTTCATGGCATTTTGAAAAGGTTCCTCCAGTCTACTGTTGTTTTATTAATTAGTAGAGAAAACCCTAGTTTAGCTATACTTTTCCTCTACATTCTCAACATTGTTATTGCACATGATTAATCTATTTACTTCCTAGGGTCAGAATTGAGAGATTTAAACTGTTGGTCTATCCAATTTGAGAGGTTGATATAAGGGACACATTATAATGCAGCCCTGTCATTGACTAAAGTTCTAAAGTTGACAATAATGAAAAATGGTAAGAATATATAAGTCTGGCTCTGACATACCAAGACAATCTCATAAACGTGTGGAATAAAGTAATCTGCATTTACCCTCAGAAAATATTCAGTCCAACCTCCATAATATAAATGCTAGAGAAAATTTCACCGCAATGCAGTAGGCTGCTTGTTTCAGAGCCAAGAATGAAAATTCATAGTGAAATCACCCTGTAAATATTTAGAAATTCAGCAGCTTACCTGGTTGATAATGCTCTTTCTTGATCCAGTTCTACAATAGGATCACTTGTGGGGCTTTGTATATATAGACATAAGACTCCATGCCAGATCTAGAAGCTTTTGCATGTGCTTTTCTCTGAAAGACTGGGAAAATTATTAAAAACTCTATGAGAGATTATGATGCATATCTTGAATTTAGAACTCTTCATTCTAGAACATGCCCCCTAGACAAAATCCTGAGTGCCTGACATAAGTGGATCTTTATAGGTGTAGGTTCCACTAGCTCATACTCGTGAAGTTGTTTATTTCATCACAGTTCTACTGCCTTCATTTTGGACTCACGTGAGAAGTGGTGTCTTAATTATATCCTCATGATCCAAACAGCTAGATCTTTATTATTATTATCGAAGTACAGTGGGCATGGAATGTTACATTAGTTTCAGATGTACAACATAGTGATTCAGCAATTCTATACAAACTCAATGCTCATCATGACAAGCATAGTCACCATATGACATTATTACAATATTACTGACTGTATCCCCATACTCCATGACATTTAGTTTATAACTGGAAATTTGTATCTCTAGATTCTTCACAGGCAAGGGTCACCAAACCTCCCAATCATTTCCTTTGGAGAAGACCTTGCTTCTCTCGGATTTGGATTTGCGAAAAAGGCATACTCTTATTAAATCTGTAAACTCAATATAAGCGAAAAAGTTTGTTATGTGTTTGAAATAATCCTTAAGTTTCTGCCTTAGTGTTTTCTACTTCAGTTCTAAAACTTATACTTATGGAGATTCTTTCCCCTCTGCTCCTCTCCTCTCTCTCTCTCTAATAAATAAATAAAATCTTAAAAAGAAAGAAAAGCTTGGCTGTCTCATTTGCTTGACAACAGCAGATAAGAGGAGCAATTTAAGGTGGGAACAAGGGTTGGTTAGTATCAAAGGGACTATTAGAAGGGGTGGAATCTGACATATAGAAGAATGATACCTTGGCATTAAAGGTTGCAGAAGGGAAACACCAATTCTAATAATATATGGTATCATTAAGTATGCCCATGACTCAAAGTTAACAAGAACAGATGAATTTAATTTTATTATTTTCCATAAAAGAATACAGAGACTTAAGCAAATTTTAGAAAGAGGACTGAAAAATGGTATTTTAATGCCATCGTTCTTAAAAGAGAAATTCAGTGGTGTAAGTGGTTCTTATCTATAGGAAGAGTTATGCACTAATGAAGTGAACTTGAGGAAGTATTTTACTTAAATACTTTACACCTTTACAGTCATCCTATAACTGATTAATTTAGTTTTTCTTTCACAAATATTTAATGAACAGTATTATGTGTCAGACTTTGGATTAGGTATTAAGCAGGTCAAGGTGAATGCAATACCCTAAATGGAGAGTAAAATATTAACCACATAAACACAAATAGAGTAACAGTGAAACTATGGTAAATGCCACCAAAGCGAGTTATACTATGCTCTAAGAGTGCTTGATCAGGAGCACCAGCTCCATGAGGAGAGTAAGA
Organism: Martes martes; assembly: GCF_963455335.1. Classification (NCBI taxonomy): domain Eukaryota; kingdom Metazoa; phylum Chordata; class Mammalia; order Carnivora; family Mustelidae; genus Martes; species Martes martes. The sequence continues at coordinate 128,283,537 of NC_137892.1, read as the reverse complement.
AGGGATTTCTTGGAAAACCTAGAGACTAACTATGTATGATAACAGGGAGTGGAGGGAAAGATCTGGAGGGATAGGGTCAGGGCAGGTACAGAGAAGAGCATTCCAGACAGTCCAAGGGACTGTGGTTAGAGGGTACAGGAATAAAAAGAAGAGACATCAGCAAAAGCTGAATTATACCAAAAGAAAAATCAATAGGTTATATACTTTAAAAGCATATATAATTAAATTGAATGAAATAAATAACAAAGCACAAAATTCAGTGCGAGTGTAACCCTGAAAAATGAACATTGATCATTTCACTTTTTTGTGATGAAACCACTTTAAATCTAAATAAATGTAAATCTTAAAGAAAAAAACAATTTTTAATCCTGTGAGTTAGGATCCCATCCTAACATTTTTGGCCCTATAAAGCCAATACCTTACACAATGTTTTCTACGGGATGACTCAGGCTCCTCAAACGTAACTGAACTTGAAAACATACACCATCCAAATATCATACACTTCCATTTTTCTATTTCAGTAATGGTACTATGACTTATCCAGCTTTTTCAAGCCAGAAAGCTAGCTATTACTATTTATATAAAGTTTCTAATAAATAGCATGAAATTATCCAATAAACATATTTTACTTATGTTGTACCATAGGTACTTCATTTGTTAAAAAAAAATTAAAAATCAAAAAAGTGGTGGTACATAATAGTCGAAAGAGTAAGTAAATATAATGTATATTTAAACGTAAACCAGTGACGTATTTCAGGGTCTCAATCTTAACACCTATCAAAATTCTAAACATCTAAAAAAAAATTTAAATTTTATATGTACTTTCATCTTCTTCACCAGATCATGATTACAGAGGTTGGGAATAAAAAGTAAATGTTTAATTCAGATTGAAATTTAGTCTCATGTAAAAATTACATATGGCCTTTACTTTTGCTCATTTTTCTCTGAGGAAAAAAAAAGTACGTAACAGTAACAGTTTTCTAAATCTTCTTCCTTTTTCCTTCTTCCCTGTCCAAGATGGCATGTCGGTATAGATAGTAGGGATATAGACAACTCAGTATCACATTACAGAAAAAGATTCAGTCTTTTGATTACTGGGGTGGATGGACAAATTTATTTTTCACTTGAGTGTTGTCTACCTACTAGTTTATCACAAGTCTGTTTTCGGAATGTATTATGGGGTGTTTCTCAAGGCTTGGGTTTGGTACAATTACATGCTCTTGTGGAAACCTCTTACATGCTCTTGTGGAAACCTCTTCCTTTATCCTTCACTGGTGCTCAAGATAGCTCTTGGGTCCCTCTGAGTCACATTGGCCCTGATGCAGAAGGTGTATCATACTCAACTGACATCAACCCCTATGTAGTGCCCCGCAGAGCAAGCTTCAAACACAGACTCCTAGCCACTTCTGGGCCCTGTCCCAACAATCCCTGGAGCTTTAGGGAGAAGAATCCAGAGCACCCCAATATTGACAAATCAAGGCACCTCATGATCTGTTCTCCAAGGTTTCTGGACTTCCTACTGGAGTCTCCAGTAGGAATAGGGCATGAATGAGATAGGCTTTCAGTTTAGTGATACTTCCTCCTTGATTTAGCCTCATTTCCAACTTCAACACTGTAATTAAATCCTATCAGACAATAGTAGTAATTTTCTCTACACCTCTGGGGAATTCTAAGGCCACATTCTCAAGACTCGACCCTCAATAAGCTAAAAGAAAAGTTAATGGAGCCTGGAAAATCTCTTAATACATTGGCCTCACTTATAAGAATTCTCTCTTACTGTTTTAGTCTATTTTGTAGACTTTGTATTTTGCAGATGGTAGATTTTGCTAGTTTATGGTTGCTCAATAACTCTTACCTTTCATCTTACATGGATTAAATTTCCTAAAATTGCTTATGTTCTTGACATCATATTGATATTAGATCGTATTGATATTAGATCAGATATCTAGAGTCATATAGTAACAATGTCATGTATTTAGAAAGGCAACAGAGGAGAGCATAATATTTTCTTCAAAATATCCCCATTACAATATATTTTTAATAAATTAATGAAACATTTTATTACTAATTTTTCCTATAAAATTTCACATTTGCTTAGGTGTATATTTCTTATTGGTCCCAAAAGACTGTAATATCTTATAACAGGCTAAGATCAAGTCTTATAATTCACTTAGATTCTTTATAGTTCTCAGAACATTTTAATCTCTAATAATTAGAGATTCCCTGAAAAATAACAAAAGTACTTTTTTTAAAAAAAAGAATCTCTTCAACTTTATAGATTTTAGTAAAATGTGGTTTGCTTATAATTCCCAAAATACCGTTACCTATAATTACATATAATATGCTATCTACATTGGTCATTTATGTGCAACTTTCACAAATTTGTACACATCTTCCTTTTATCCTCACAATTTGGTGGTTGCTTTCCCACAATGACTCTGGCCTTGACTATGAGACTTACGTTAGCCAATAGGTAGTAGCAAACCTAACACTGACAAATATATTATAAGACAGCGAATGTAAAAAGCACTTGCCCATTGGGGTGTGCCTTCGTTCTGCTCTGGACCTCTACCATCATATGAATACCTACCTAGCCTGCTAGAGGACAAAACCTTGCAGACAGAAACCCCAGTCATCCCAGCTGTGACAGCCAAAGACATTAGAAACCGGTCAGTCTACAGCCAACAAGTCAGCTGCTGAGAAAAGTTTGAATGAGTCCAACTGAGATTAACCAAGCCAGACCCATACCAAAAGGATGGTCCAACACAGGCCAGCCCAAATCACCATTCCTGCAGAACTGTAAAATAAGTAAATGGCTATATTTTAAATCACTAGCTTTGGGGTAAGTTTTACAGTAACAAAAGCTAACTGTTTCCCACATATGACTTATATTGTTGTTTAAATTTTTCTTTAAACCAACTCTGTGGTGCTCGCTTCGGCAGCACATATACTAAACCAACTCTGTGTTTAAATAACTATTTTTACCTTGAGCATATTTAGGAAATTCTATTATAGTTCGCATATTACTTATCTTTCCTCCCATCTCTGTGGGGGTGGGGGGAAAACAGTGATACACAGGTGGGAAAAGTAAAGAAATAACTACTAAGAGATAAAGTTGTAATACGCAAACACAATTTTGTGACAGTATCCACACACACACACACACACACACACACACACACCTGTGCACACATACATTATTTTGAGTAAAGCTCAAAAAGATATTGTACCATGAAAAAGATGGTGATAATCCTTCTCTTACACAACTAATGATGCTGTTTCTGGAAAACCGTATGACTGTTTTTCATTCCTCTCCTTACCAGAAAGACACAAACTAAAGAGAGTTCAAATAATGGTGAAGGCTTTGGAATCATTGACTTAACTTACTAAAGAAGCTAAACACATATTGATTGTCTAAATGATAATGGAGAGGGAAAACAGTAACAATTCATGGATGTTGAAATGGATGAGAGCAGCTATATCCTGCCTGTCATTAAAATTGAACCAGAACACCAAAGGTCATTTTGTGGGGAGAATTTGAAAAGAGGAAAAATTTTCTTGTCCATTTCATCTCAAATGCCAGAGGCCTGCATAAAAATAATTAGTAGTTAGAAGAAGTCCCAGTTCTAAAAAGACAGGAACTCCTTCCAGAAAAAAAAAAAAATTATAAACAGATACTATGTATCATATAAAGCAATGCATGGCACATAGTGGGCACCCCCAATAGCCACTACAACTATTACAACTGTTCCTGCTGCCTTGACTCTCCCGCCCTCATTCTTCCTCTATTACTGCTATTTTTGCCAGAGAATAACAAATTGCCCATCTCAAAAGATATGATCTTCTCCCTCTATTGCCAACTCTCTTCTCTGTTCTCACGGGTATAATACTTTCAGACTCATTAATAATATAATTTGAACTACATGTGGCCTTAAATATCATGTAGTTTAAAGCCTCCATATAAGGAACTAGAACGCTGGAATGAAAGATTCCTAGATTTGGAACTCATGTCTGCCACTCCCTGGATGTGTGACTTTCGGCAAAATGTTTAATATATTTAATTTGTCATAACTTTCTTGACTACAAAATGAGAAAAATAACAATATTTACATCCTGAAGCAGTTTTTCAAGATTAAGCAAACTATCATTTTCCAGAATGCTACTAAAACAATTTGTTTTCTCTCTAGAAGCAAATGAAGCCATCTCAAAGTGACTCCTTCTTTACCCTTCTCCAAACCATTCTCAAACCCCCCCCCCCACTTTTCTCTTTTGAATCCAAGCTCCTAAAACATTTTCCCTTAACTTCTATTTTTTGTTGTCCTCGTCTTTTGTAAAGTTATATAGTGACTTAAGTTCATCTCAATTTCTTTTGATAAATTTGATAGCTTCATATTGAGCACTTGTTTTACACAGAGAATTATAGGAAGGTTCCAAGTAGGTAAATTATATGCCATGGCACTTGAAGTGTTTTCACTATTTTCCAGTTATAGAGACAGACTGCCAGTAAGTCATGTGAAGTACACAATCAGATCACCACTAGTGACTGAATCATGAATCTAGCAGGAGGTTTTGTTGTTGTTGTTGTTGTTCATTTGTTTTGTTTTGTTTCATTCTGTTTTATTCTAGCTTCTTGCTGAAGCACCATTCTGTCCTGTTTGATTTTTAACTGTGGTCTACCTGGAAATATTTTCAACTCATCATTTAAGACAATATATTAATCATCTATCCTCTCACTCCATGGTGCAATAACTCCACTCTTATCATGATGACCCTACCTTCTAAATGTCCTATGAAACCTTCTCTTTTCCTAGATTTGAACTGCTTGAGGGCAGAAACTCGAGTATCTTGGTTTATTTTCCTATCTCAAGAATATATCATGACTTACACCAAATGATTTATGGTCAACTAATTGTTTACATTATTTAAATGATCAGTGCAGCTGGTTGGTGTGCCAACCCAATATAATGTGGCATAAATACTTCAAGCCTTTGACTAAGGAGAGCTTGGAATTAGATGCCAGTTCTACCACTTACTAGCTGTGGACCCACTGGGAAGTTAAATACTATCTCAGAGCCTTGGTTTCCTTGCTTGTACAGTGGGAATAATAATGACTACCAGGTTGTAAAATTTAATATAAATATCCAACTTACATCAAATTTCTAACTACCTTCTTTTATGCTTTCTAGTCCTTCCTTGAGGAATTCTTATCAATTGTTAGTGCCTAGAGATTTTCCCAACCTGCTTTTACCAACCTTAAACATAAACAGTGACAATTTGCAGGGAAAATTACATCATACCTCATATCATACTAAAGAATGTTTTTTGGATGTTAATTTGAAACACACTTAGCCTTAATTTTCTAGCTAAGTTTCCTACCCTTCTCAAATCCTTGAGTTGAACTTCATTAAAAAGATGATTTTACTGTAAAAAATGTTAAAATTAATGTAATTAATTTGTTTTTTTAAATAATTTAAAATTTAAAAATTTAACTAAACACATAAATTCCTCATCTAAATTCATGCTGCTAGATTATCTACTTGATTTCTTTTGATAAACACTGTTTTACTTCATTTTGTTTTCCTTAGCTTCTTTTTTTTAATTTAATTTTTTGTGTGTGTTCCAAAATTCATTGTTTATGCACCACACCCATGCAATATGTGCCCTCCTTAATACCCACCACCAGGCTCACCCGACCCTCCACCCTCCAACCCTCCAAAACCCTCCATTTTTTTCTCAGAGTCCACAGTCTCTCATGGTTTGTCTTCCCCTCCAATTTCCCCCAACTCACTTCTCTCCATGTTATTCCTTATGCTCCACAAGTAAGTGAAACCCTGTGATAATTGACTCTCTCTGCTTGACTTCTTTCACTCAGCATAATCTCCTCCAGTCCCATCCATGTTGATACAAAAGCTGGGTATTCATCCTGACTGATGGAGGCATAATACTCCATTCTATATATGGACCATATCTTCTTTTTCCATTCATTTGTTGAAGGGCATCTTGGTTTTTTCCAGTTTGGCAACTGTGGCCACTGTTACTATGAACACTGGAGTACAGATGGCCCTTCTTTTCACTACATATGTATCCTTGGGGTAAATACTCAGTAATGCCATTGCAGGGTCATAAGGTAGCTCTATTTTTAATTTCTTAAGGATATTAATCTTCACACTGTTTTCCAAAGTGGTTGCACCAACTTGCATTCCCACCAACAGTGTAAGAGGGTTCCCCTTTCTCCACATCCTCTCCAACACTTGTTGTTTACTTTCTTGTTGATTTTGGCCATTCTAACTGGTGTAAGGTGGTATTTCAGTGTGGTTTTGATTTGAATCTCCCTGATAGCTAATGATGATGAACAGTTTTTCATGTGTCTGTTAGCCATTTGCATGTCTTCTTTGGAGAAGTGTCTGTTCATGTCTTCTGCCCATTTTTTGATGTGATTATCTGTTTTGTGTGTGTTGAGTTTGAGGAGTTCTTTATAGATCTTGGATATCAGCCCTTTGTCTGTAGTGTCATTTGCAAATATCTTCTCTCATTCCATAGGTTGCCTCTTTGTTTTGTTGACTGTTTCCTTTGCTGTGCAGAAACTTGATCTTAAAGTTCCAAAAGTTCATTTCTGCTTTTGTTTCCTTTGCCTTTGGAGACATGTCTTGAAAGAAGTTTCTGTGGCCGATGTCGAAGAGGTTACTACCTATGTTCTCCTCTAGGATTTTGATAGATTCCTGCCTCACGCTGAGGTCATTTATCCATTTCAAGTTTATCTCTATGTATGGTACAAGAGAATGGTCGAGTTTCATTCTTCTATACATAGCTGTCCAATTTTCCCAGCACCATTTATTGAAGAGACTGTCTTTTTTCCACTGGATATTTTTCCTGCTTTGCCAAACATTATTTGACCATGGAGTTGAGAGTTCATATCTGGGCTCTCTACTCTGTTCCACTGGTCTATGTGTCTGTTTTTGTGCTAGTACCATGCTGTCTTGGTGATCACAGCTTTGTACTAAAGCTTGAAATCAGGCAACATGATGCCCCAGTTTTGCTTTCCTTTTTCAACATTTCCTTAGCAACTTGGGGTCTCCTCTGGTTCCATACAAATTTTAGGATTGTTTGTTCCAGCTCTTTGAAAATGCCCGTGGAATTTTGATCAGGATGTCATTGAAAGCATAGTTTGCTCTAGGCAGTATAGATGTTTTAATAATGTTTATTCTTCCAATCCATGAGCATGGAATGGTCTTCCATCTTTTTGTGTCTTCTTCAATTTCTTTCATGAGTGTTCTATAGTTCCTTGAGTATAGATCCTTTACCTCTTTGGTTAGGTTTATTCCCAGGTATCTTATGGTTCTTGGTGCTATAGTAAATGGAATCGATTCTCTAGTTTCCCTTTCTATATTTTCATTGTTAGTGTATAAGAAAGCAACTGATTTCTGTACATTGATTCAAACACTTCAAAGTATAGGGATAGAGGGAACATTCCTCAACTTCATAAAATCTATCTATGAAAAACCCACAGTGAATATCATTGTCAATGGGGAAAAGCTGACAGCCTTCCCTTTGAGATGAGGAGCACGACAAGGATATCCACTTTGGCCACTGTTGTTCAACATAGTACTAGAAGTCCTAGCAACAGCAATCAGACAACAAAAAGAAATAAAAGGTATTCAAATCAGCAATGAAGAAGTCAAACTCTCTCTCTTCACAGATGATATGATACTTTACATGGAAAACCCAAACTACTAGAACTCATACAGCAATTCAGTAATGTGGCAGAATACCAAATCAATGTACAGAAATCAGTTGCCTTTACAAATATTTCATACCCAGAACTGACTAGAGAATATACACATATTTAAAGTTCATAACATTTGCAAATAAGATCAAGGTTGAATTTAACCATGAAAGAAAAAAATAGGGTTTAAAATAAAATAGAAATAGGTCTTAACATTGGCCCTAGTTGCATCATAATGCTTAAGTATGTGGATTCTGGAGTGAAATTGCCAAGACTTGAATTCTGGCAGTGTGTGGCTTACATTCAATTACTTAGTCTTTCTTACCCTCCATTTCTTCAACTATAATAACACTACCTATCTATAGTAACACTATCTATACTATCTATAATAACACTACCTTTCCCATGACATTGCAAATGAATACACGCACACATAAAGGGCTCAGAAGGGTGTATGGTACTTAATTAACAGTCAATAAATATTAGCAGTTAGTGGTGACTGTGATACTTAACTGAACCATGCATCTCAGCAAATTTATTTAACCTTTCTTAGTGTTGACTTTTTTCATCTATGTACAATGGAGATAATCATCTTGCATGATTTATATGAGGATTAAATGAGAGTATATATTTATAAAATTAGCATAAACTAGTAGATATACGTAGGTGCTATTAGAATTAGTGTCAGTGTTCTGGAGTCCTGCACATGTGTTATAGTTTAACCCTTGTCCTACCTATTTCAGGTTCTTCAACTTAACTCTTAAATTCAACACAGAAGTTTATTAGCAGGATTCTGAAGTGTTGAGATGCTAAACTAGAATGTTTAGTCATTACAGCAAGCCTCTGAAGACAAAAGGGATGGGGCATAGTGATAGAGGCAATTGAAACAAAACTGGCCCCAGTTTATAGAAGCATCCTCAACTGCTCCTGGCCAAAGAGGAAACAACACAGTGTTTTCCCTTGGCCTCGAGGTCAGGTTCATTAACACATTCGTTTGTTCATGCATTGGACAGGTGCACCCTGTGTGTCAGGCACTGTGCTTAGGTCCTGCAGTCACTGTGGTGTATGAAACTGGCCCTGATGACTTCTGTGTGAGGTTTATAAGTGGCTGCAACACAGCACGTCATTATAGTTGCCAAGTTCTGATGCTATTTTTTTAACTTGAGAATATATTTAAAAACAAATAAGGGAAATAATATTAACATCTAAGTAACATCTAACAAATATTAACAAACACCCAATAATTGTTGAAAACATCCTATGTGTCCGAAATTACTGCCAATTCTTTACATGCATTACTTTTTTTTTTTAAAGATTTTATTTATTTATTTGACAGAGAGAGATCACAAGTAGGCAGAGAGGCAGGCAGAGAGAGAGAGGGAAGCAGGCTCCCTGCTGAACAGAGAGCCCAATGCGGGGCTCAATCCCCGAACCCTGAGATCATGACCTGAGCCGAAGGCAGAGGCTTAACCCACTGAGCCACTCAGGGGCCCACATGCATTACTTTTAATACTCAAAATAACCCCAGGAAGTGGGCACTATTGTTACCCCCTAGCTTATAGTTGAAGCAGTTGGGGATACAGAGATGAAAAGTCATTTGTCCAAAATAATGGAGCTGGCAGAGGAGGGCGAAGGTCCACAGCCAGGAAGTCTAACACCTAAATGTTCTTATCTCCATTTCTTCTAGTTATTTTGGAGTTTTAAAGAGCTTTGTAATCTCAATGCCTATATGGAAAGAGGGAAGAAACAATGAGCTTATAAATGTTGGCCATTAAAAAAGAAGCACTTAATCCGTCTATCAAAAAAGTAGAAAACTAAAAAAAAATTGCTTAATTTGCTTGCATAGTTTGCCAGACTATACTGGATGTCCTAAGGAGGTGATGGTGGGAAACGTTTCCGTTGTCATTAAAATATTTCCATGATCTATCTGCAACCTTAAATGTATTAGATATATTTCTAGAAATTGTATAGAATTCAATTTTTACCTGCAAAATGTTATTTTTTAAATATGCTCAGAAGTAAAATTATTTATCAGTTTAAGAGCTTTTTCATAAGTTGTATTTTCTTAGGTTTTGTACATACTAATATCAAAATACAGTTTGTGTTTTTTACATCAGAATCACATTTGCTTTATGTGTTTCCTTCTTTGCTGATGCACCTGAATGAGCTCAAATGACTAGGACCAGTCATTAAAATTTAAAAAGACAAACTTAGATTATTTAGACTGTTTATCTAATAAAAATATATGGTTTAAATATTAGAATGATATAAAAACACTTCATATTCATATAGTGTTTTCACTTTATACAGCATTTTACACACATTATTATCTGTAGTTTTGAAGCTTTGGCTAGAGAAGCATATTAATTTTAAAAGTTTCCTCCTCCCCATCTACATTCCCAATCATAGGGTTGGTTGGAATGAGATCCTTGTTATCTTATAGTATCCAGCAGCCAATATTTTAGGTTTGGAATACAGCTTCAAAAGGACCTCCTATGTTGCTGATAAAACCAGAGATGATAAAGTCCTATGTTCAATGTTTTATTTGTAGTAACTTTATTTAATAGCTCCTATTCATCATTTTATTCCTTATTTATAACACCCCACTGCTTCCTTCCAGCATATATTAGCCTATGCTGAGAATGTGAAAGGCGAGATGAGATAAAACACAGGCTGACTGTCACCAGGTTGGACCACCACCAACCAGGCAGTCAAGTTGCACCTGATTGTTTATAGAGATCATCATTAGTCATGAAGTAATCTTGCATGATAAATTATTCCCCGTGGGACCTTTTGAAACACATACCCCTGCTATTGCAGAGCAAGACACCTGCTTTGGCAATATAAGGGAATGCCAAATTGAAAAATGGAAGAGAATGAGTAGGGAAGCATTTGACAGAAAACAGACCTAGTGTAATAAGCCTTTTATACTTTGAAATATAGGTCTTCAGCCTTTAATTCTTGCTTTTCCTACACTGTCATATTAGAACCATGTCTTTAGCCACATTTTGATTTAAGATGATTGTGGATTCTTTTTTTCCTCTTCTAAATTCAGAATATACATTTAAACTTTTTCTCATAAAACTTCTGGCAACACCTTTGTCTATATCAGTAAAAGAAAAGTTACAAGAAATAGATTTTATGGAATCACCACTTGTCTAACTAGTTTATTGCTATAATTATGTAAGTGGGAGTGTATTTATACATAAAGTTATACATTCTGGGTAAATACACAGACATATATATACATATTCCTACTTCTCCATAGGTGTGTTGTAGGTGATCGATGAGTAGACTGATTTCAACATGGTGTGATTGCAAATGGGGAGGGTACAAGTAATCCTGGTTTCCTCTTTTAGCCTTTGCCTTCTGATTGCATATGGATATTACTCCATTTTCCAAGTGTGATATAGAACAGTTTTTGTAAAGTTTTTATAAAGACTGCATCATATTAATTCCCTACTAAATATTCAGGAAAATGTAGAATGCAGGGGTTCAGTAATCATGATGCATATTTAGAATAAAAATATTTTGAGCTGGCAACCTCTTCAGTATATGCCTTTTCAGCCGTATTCCTGTTATCATTCTGAGAGGAGACACATTAAATATTTGACTATTTTTTATTCGGTAGACTTTCTCATTATTCTATCAATAGACAAGGCTGGCATTTATAGGGCATTTAAGAGGACAATAAGAGGTACAAGAAAAAAAATTTTCTTATTGCCAGAACTTTACTTTTGGCTTTCTGGTATTAATAAGAATCAGTACTAGTAAAGAGCTAGACTAGGTATTGGCAAACGATGGCTGGCAGGTAAAACCAGGTCCGCTTCCTATTTTGTAAATAAAGTTTTATTGGAAACAGCCACCTTTGTTCATTCACAAAGGGTCTCCGGTTGCTTTGGAGTTACAATGGCAGGCTTGAGTTGCTACAAGAGAAACTATATGACCCACAAAGCTGAAAATATTTACCAACCGTTCTTTCATAGGAAAGAGACCACCAACCCCTGACTTGGGTATTTATCTGTTGACCCAAGTTTGCAAACAATAATGAAAATTTTCTAGCCCTCTTCTGTGTCTTAAAAGCTTTCAACTAAGGTCTATGCACAAACGATGATAGCTGATTAAAATTAAAAGTCAGCAACTGCATAGTTCAAGTTTGTTCCCATCAACACATCTCAGATCTTGTTTTGGAATCTTTTCTGATTCCTAAGAAAACTCTACCTTCTGATGAAAGCCAGGCACCCTCCTTTTAGTTTCATGAATTTAAAGAATTGATGAGGTGATAGTCATCTGAATGACTCAATCATTTCAATGTGTCCTGTTTTTACATTTCAACACTTTTTGATTTACTTATTCCTTCAGTTTAGCAAATGTATAAGCTGCATTTTCTTTTTTTTACACTGCATTTTCTAATATCTGAAGCACTTTTCATTTCTGTCCAAAACAGCTGATTTTACAAAGAGGGCCCTATGTCTTGTTGATTCTCTTTTCAACTCTTTGCAAAGTGTATTCTAAAATAATAGATTAATTTCATGCAGCTTTGTAATATAAATATTTCCCAGACATATTTCTGAGATCCAATAACCATACAGATGAATCTCCATAGAAGAAATATTTTCCAGCTGAATCTAACCACGGCAGGTAACACTGGAGAACACAATGCAAAGAGCAGTCACATTTAGAGCCCATGAAACTAGTTAAGGACAGAAATGTTCTACAGAGAACAACAGAATAGTTCCAAGGGCCCCAGTTCAAGCTCTGGTTCTGCCACTGATGAATATGTGAACTTGGGCAGGTAGTGCTTTACCTTCAGCCCTATGCTACAGCAATTATCCCCTGGTTTAACTGCAAAATTCCTGCCTTGTCCTGACACACCGCCGCCACCACCACCATCACCCATGAGATCTGAACATTTTCCCTTCTATAATCTGGGGTTCTTCTGTCATGTAAAATAGACATGCTGATCTCTCTTTGCACTTCTCACAGGATGCATGTGACACTCAGGCAAAGTAATATGTTGTTGAAACATGCTGAAATGAAAGGAAATGGTTGGATAAGCTACAACTATATATCCTTTTACGCAGGTGTTTAGAGATAATCTTAGTTGACCAGGATTTCAGATTCTTTTCTATTCTCTGCTAGCAAAACCTTTGTGCTGACGAACACCTCTGTTTATTTTGACCTGTTTCTGTAGAATTGAAGCCATGTGGCACTCCGTGTGCCTCACTTTGAATCCATTAGAGCTACCAGCACTGGGATCTATGGTATGCTTGCAATCCAGATTTGAAACTAAAAGATAACCTTGACATTTTATGAAGTCAATTTCATTCATTAGGCAAATTGCCACATTTGAGAACAAGCAAATTAAGCATTTTCATCTGTCTTTTGGCGTTTCTGAGTGCTGTAATCACCATGGATTGTGTCATGGATCAGATTCAAAGCCTTGTAATTGTATGTCAGTGGGCGACATGATGTGGAGCATTCTCCTGGGGCTCCTTCCCAGCCCACCTTCAGCTACACATTCTCCCTGGACATACCGTGACTTCTGATATACAATAAGGATCATTTGGAAGCATTGTTCTTTCAAGCCTCTTAGACCATATCCAATTTGGAGGATCTTGCTGTCCCCATCTTAAGCTGAAGTAATAATAATATGCAGTAAAAGTAATGAATGGTTACCTATTGTTTGTCAGAACTGTGTGGCAAAGAAACACTCTGCATGTGGACCCCTTCCAGGAAACTCAAATTTGTATTATTAATCCTCGTTGTAAATTGCTACCATCTATGGAAATTGCCACGGTGCAAAATCAGAAATATATTTCCTTTGTTAAGAACCTAATTGATTCATTTAGAGCTTTCTTTTGTTAATCTACCAAATCACAGCTACTAAATGTTGCATGTTACAGCCATAGATACAGTCATTATTAACATGGCAATTATTGTGAGGGATTTTCAGCCCACATTCACATATATTTTCTTTTTAATAACATGGCCCATAGTTTAGGAAATTTTCTTGCAACAGAATTTACAGTTTATCTTTAAAGGCAAAGCATTCCAAGAGAACAATATAACAAATCTTTCTCCACTATATAAGAAATGTGTGTATTTGTGTATATACATATATACATTTTATGTATAGCATAGCACATACACGTATATACACAAATTATATATATATATAAACACACACGTTTCTTATTGCATTATACATTATACTGTATTAACATATAGTATATATTGTATATTATTATATTATTGCATTATAAATCATTCTGTGGCAAAGTATATTCTTGATAAATACCACTGATCAGTTATTTCTCTCCCCAAAATAATACATATTTTCAAACTATGGAAAATTATTTCAATAATGTTGATTAAGTATAGCAATAAAGCAAAGTAAAAATACTCTCCTTTGAAAACAGCTTTTCACATTAGTGATTATAAGGAGGCATCTATAAGATAAAACCTAACAACTTGTTGATAACTATGTGCTAATAATAATAATGCAAGCCATACTTGGGCATCTGCTTCTTAGTTCTCATAACAACCCTATGAGGCAAATACCATTACTTGCCCCATTTAGCAAAGATAAGCTAAGAGGAGAGTTTCCATACCTTCTCATAAGATATCTAACCTTGTCTTGGTCATCTTGGACTTGAATTCTGAAGCTCTGGTTCTAGACCCTGAGTCCTACACCACTACATTATAATACATCTCTCTGGCAATACAATAAATATAATATTTGTCAAATTCAAGAAACTGTTAAAGAAAAGTTCAGCTTTTTTAAGCCTTCTGAGTTTTAATACGACAATAGCATTTTTAATTTGCAATTTTTATTTTAGTCTATGCAGTATATATAAATTATGTATTTATATATGATTTGTATGAGGAAAAGATATTATTCTTCTATGGTTTATGGGTTCATCCCATGGGCTTTTTTTTTTTTCCTGGCTTTTGATTCTTCCAAAGAAATTGGGAGTCTCTGCAGGTGGCACAAGAAAGATCTGAAGGGTGACTCTGACTAGTTCCTTAACCATGTGTTCTTACAGTATTCATTTCACATCGCAGATTTAGTTTCCACACCAGAATGTGGTACTAAGCCTGAGAATATATATGTTCCCTTTCCATTGTGACATTTATGATTCTTATGAAAATCTCACCACTCGTTGAATTATCAGGCATTTGAGATAATTAATCTATTATGGTACTTTGAATTATTGCTTGAGACATGTAAACAATTCAACCAAACTAATTCTTAGTTTCATGCTCACTGAGGAGCTGTTAATGTTGAACATAAAACTTGATGTATAAGTAATCTATTTCTACATGGCAATAAAGACTCAAAGTGGTAGCTGTGTTCTTTTATTCAACTTTGTTATATGAATCTCTGTGACTCTTGTGAAGAAAATCAGTTTTCCCCAAGGTTGAACACTAATACCATGTTGCCAGTGTATGTTTTATCAAGAAGACAACATCTCTAGCCTTATACATCTTCTTGAGAACTCTAGGATGCTCACTGTCTCAAATGTCACACCTGAATCACCAACATCACAAGGCGTAGAAATCTGGATATTTTTTTTCCCCTTGATAGGGTAACTATTGACATTCACCATTTCTTTTACAAAACTAAGTAAAGTTAGAGCTTAAAACATGCTTGTGTTATATGACTTAGGCAAATACCTAGGGATGTCATTTTCTGCTTCTAAAAGGTAACATGTCAAATAAAAGATATTTATACTCCCTCATCCCTTTCTACATATTCTTTTTTTTTCAGAAATCATATCCTCATTTTCATGCCCAATTTCTGACTCTTTTGCAAAAATATACCTTAAATCTCTTAAAGTTCTCACAAACTTCTATATCAAGTTTTAAACTTTTTACTTGCAAATTAGAATGCAAAATAGTTGAACTTAGATGGTGGTAAAAGGAAAATTCCTATTACAGCATCTGCAAATTACAAGTGAAAGTCACTTATAACTTATCCTGCAGTGCTTTTGAGAAACTTAGCTTGTTTTCTTCAGAGAAGAAAAATGCTTCATGAAAGGCCTAATAACACATTTAAATTACTGAGGATAATTTGAAAATTTAAGTTTTATGGAATTTAGATGATTACTAGAATCCCAGCAAGTAGCATAATGGACATAATTTTTATAACAGTTGAGAATTACTCTGCACATGATACACTTGCATTGATTTGAACCTTCATTTAAAAACTGTACTTAACCCAACTCACCAATCAGAAAGAATTCTTTTTTTTTTTTTGAGAAAATACAATTAGCTTGATAAGAACTTTAAGTAGCCCATATTGTCCTATAAACTCAAATTAATTGAAATGGTACACTTATCTTTACATCAAGTCATGTAATTTTTGCATATTTTTATATTTTTATGGAAACTATTCTGAAAACTAATAATACAAAAATACATGTGTCTGAGTGTGTATGTATGTGTATATATGTCTACCTATATTATGTACATGCACCCATATAAAAATTTATCTGTTTGTTTGTTTGCTTTACCACCCAGAGGTTAAAATGTCTCCTGAAGTCCTGGTTCCCTTTTCTGAGAGTGACTGGCTTCACTAAAAAGGCCAGGGGAGGCAGATTTAGTGCTTTTCATGGTATTTTCATTGATCACCTGAAAGTGCACGAATAGCAGGGGTGCAATCCTGACTTCACTCCATAAATATTATATAATTGGAGGGGAGAAACAAGAGGCCAAGAAGGGCAGGAGGGAGGGAAAGGAGAAAAAGAAGGGAAAAGGAAAGAAAGTCTAGCAAGAAGGGTGAGTGGAAGGGGAAAGAGTGTGGCAGGAATTCCCTTGTTTCCTGTGCTTAAATCTGCCTGAAACTGCCTCCACCCTTCCTAACCTCGCAGCCACTCTGAAGGTACAGTGCCATTCACAAACCTAGAGAGAAGACTATCAGGAAGAATATCACGCACATCCAACATGGAGAAAGAGACTCTTTAGAATCCTAATTTCCAGGGGCACCTGGGTGGCTCGGTGGGTTAAGCCTCTGCCTTCGGCTCAGGTCATGATCCCAGGGTCCTGGAATCCAGCCCTGCATCAGGCTCTCTGCTGTGCGGGGAGCCTGCTTCCTCCTCTCTCTCTGCCTGCCTCTCTGCCTGCTTGTGATCTCTGTCTGTCAAATAAATAAATAAATAAACTTAAGAAATTAAAAAAAAATGTTTAAAAGAAAAAAAAGAATCCTAATTTCCAGATCACTGTGGAAGCATGTCTAATAATCTAGCCTTAAAAAAAAAAAATTAAGATACTGCAGGCTGACTAACTTGAATCCTTTAACTGGATTACCTAAGTCTCAGAATTGTCAGGGAAAAAAGAAATTTGCCTTAGTCTTTAAGTATAAATTGAATAAAAAATAATTATTTACAGTATATCTATGTTATATACATTATCTAGATTTTATTTCTTTAAAAAAAGGAATTTATAAGCATATCAAAATTGAGATGATCAAAATATGTATTAAATATCTAGTGCTATATACAAGTTACTCCAAATTTTATAGTTTAAAACAACAAATATTTGTCATTTTATATAATTTTTGAAGTTCAAAGATTTGGAAGCAGATCTGTTGGATGGTTCTATGCCAGGGTCTCCCATGATGTTGTATCAAAGCTGTCAGCTCTACTCCAACCATACAAAAGCTCAACGAGGAATGGGAGGAGCCACGGCTAAGTAGTGGTTGTTGGCAATCCTAGTTCCTCATCATAGGGCTGCTCACGATGTGGCAGGTAGCATCTCCCAGAAGAAATAATCCAAGAAAGGAAGAACACCAAAATGGAAGCCACAGTCTTTCATAACCTAATATCAAAAATGACATTTCAGGGGCACCTGGGTGGCTCAGTGGGTTAAAGCCTCTGCCTTCGGCTCCGGTCATGGTCCCAGGGTCCTGGAATCCAGCCCTGCATCAGGCTCTCTGCTCTTCGGGGAGCCTGCTTCCTCCTCTCTCTCTCTGCCTGCCTCTCTGCCTGCTTATGATCTCTGTCTGTCAAATAAATAAATAAATAATCTTAAAAAAAAAAAAAAAAGACATTTCACAATTCTGACACATCCCATTGGTCATACAGATCACTCTGATACAATGTGGGAAGGGACCACATACGGATGTGAATATCACATGAAAGCCATCTTGAAGGCTGGTTATCATAACATTCTTACACACTTGTTTGCTTCCTAAATCACATAAATATATAAATAAGTAGAACAGAACAGATTAATGAATAGATAAATTTGTGAAGATATATTAATATCAAATATCCCCACTTTTTTAAATGATTTTATTGCTGCTTTTCCAAAATGAAAGCCATTTTCTATCATCTAGGTGTTACTGAAATATATAAAGCAAAACCAAAGAGAAAGTTCTAATAAAAGCACACCACTATGGTTTTAATACATAATGCTTGAATGCACATTGCTAATACAAAGGAATGAAGAAAAAAGACTTTTAGGATACAGGTTAATCTGAACTCTCACACTTAAAAATAAACAAAAAATAAACAAATAAACCCACTCCAACAAACCTACTGCATTTATCATCGCACTAAACTTTAGTTTGTTCTTTTTTTTTTTTTTTTTTTTTTGCCTAGGCAGGTCACAATTACTTCTTAGGTGGCAAATCCTCTAAAACCCTTTTGACCCTGACCTTCCTTAACCCCTGATTATGGCATTTACTGCTTCCTTTTTGGTTTTGATCATTTCAATCAACATAATCTCTAAATGCCCATTCCCTCCACTTCTGACTGCATTGTCATTCCAAAGATAGTCCTAAAGAGAAAATTTGGAACCACCTCACCCAAGTCATTCTCTGCCATTTATAAATTCACAATTTCGAGTCAATTTCCTAAACTGCAAACCTATATTTTGAGTGGAAATCTAGAGACCTTCATTCGTATGTCCTCTGACACACCAAATTCAAGAAGTTTAAAGCAAACATTCTTCCCCCAACATTTGCTCTTGCAGATGATTTTCTTCCTTCAGTGAATTGCATCCTAGCAATGAAGTTGAAATTCAAGTCAGAAATCTGAGAATAAGCCCACTAAGACTGTTACATAAGATTGTACAGTTTGTATACTCCACAAACGTGTCCAATTGAGTTAACAAGTATGGGTTGAAACCTGGTTTACTCTCCGCTCTCCTGTTCCTGTGTCCTGTGTGTATGTACTCTATCAAGCAAAGGGAAAGGACACCCTACCTTTTTCACAAGGTCATCTCTTGCTTGCCAGCCCAGAGAAGCTGGACCTATGTAGAAAAAGCGCGCATGTGTACGCGTGTGCACACGCGTGTATGTTTGCGTGTATCAAAATGTCACCAAACCCTGAACTCTCCAATGTAATCTGCCTTCATACTCTACTGATTCTAACCTTCTATACAGGTTAAATCAGTGACTACACTTCAACCCCATGGCCTCTTTTGTTGGTTAACTACTCATCATTCCTTGCCAAATCATGCAACAGACTCCGTTTACCACTACATGATACTCAGACCTTTAAGCAAAAGTCCAAATTCCATAGCACATAAACATAACTCTTCAGATCTGACCTTATTTATGCATCCAGCCTTATTTTCTCTGCAGTTCCTCCTCACTCCCTAGGAACCAATCACCCTGAACTACTAAAGGAGTCGTGACATCTCACGCATCCAAGTTTTCACATATGCTACTGTCTCTGTCTGAAATGCCTCCCCACCTATTTTGCTCCAGTGATTTTCTTTCATATTAAAATCCTATTCATCAAACATCATCTCTTCTTTTCCTGTCTTCCCATCCCCTCTTATTTTGTTATTCCTATGTCCTCCCATAGCATCCTCCCATCCCAGCTCTCAGAGCACTTTTTACGTTGTGTCATTATCACATATTGTGTTTCTTTCGTAACTGATTGTAAAGTTCCCAAACATAGGAAAAATAACATCAATCCTTGTGTCCCCTCACTGTAAATCATCTTTTTTTTTTAAAGATTTTTATTTATTTATTTGACAGACAGATCACAAGTAGTCAGAGAGGCAGGCAGAGAGAGAGAGGAGGAAGCAGGCTCCCTGCTGAGCAGAGAGCCCAATGTGGGGCTCAATCCCAGGACCCTGAGACCATGACCTGAGCTGAAGGCAGAGGCTTCACTGAGCCACCCAGCTTCACTGAGCCACCCAGGCGCCCCTGTAAATCATCTTTTTACCTGAGTAAAATATCTGTAATTCTCAACATTTATCATTTTCCATCAAATGTATTTGTAATTAGTATTTAGCAATTCTAGCCTCCATATTTCCTTCAATATTAGATGACCAGAAAAGATTACAAATTAGCATAGAATAAAAATAAAGTGCACTTACTTTTAAATATCCCTTTACCAGAATGCATGTAATCAACTGATTTTTTAATAATAAGTCCATCTTATTCTTATAGTTTCTTTCTTGCTGCAAGTTTAAAATTTTTCTAAAAACTTAACATCTTTCCTATATACCTGGTATGTAGAATTAAAAGGTAGAAGTAACTTCTTCTAATATGGAAGTATCATTTAAATGAATTTTGCTATCTGAAGAATTTATGTACAGAGCATTATGCACTTAGGTCTGTGGATAAACAGGTATGTGTGAACCACAACCCTAATGTCTGATTTATTTCATGATTCCTTCTAATGCATAACTTGGACCCTGTATTTACTATAATGAGAGCTTTACTCTTTATAGATGATTTTCTCTAGAACTTGGCTTCATTCATGCACTATTCTGTCCATTTACAACTACCAGTTGTGTGGGTCTCCTTTAAATTGTAAAAGGCACTTTCAAAATATCTAATTTAACATCCAAAACAACTCTATGATTAAGTAGCACAGATGTTATCATGCCAGATTCACATATCCTAAATTTAGTATGATAAGCACTTGGGAATTGACATCTTCTGTCATTAGAATAAGCTCCTTTTTCTGTTTTTCTCTCCTTTGTATCTTCTTGACACAGAGGCAGGCGTCTCTCACAGTGTTCCCCAGCCCAGTTGCTAAAGTTCACATTTACATTTGTAATGGGAACATTTCTGAACCTCTGCTGGC
The DNA here is from genome assembly GCF_963455335.1 of Martes martes. Classification (NCBI taxonomy): domain Eukaryota; kingdom Metazoa; phylum Chordata; class Mammalia; order Carnivora; family Mustelidae; genus Martes; species Martes martes. The sequence goes on along the minus strand of NC_137892.1, from coordinate 128,262,759 downwards.
TCTTCACAGGTTGTTTATTGCATGCTGGTGACATAACCATTATCTTTTCATTCTAATCTTCCTTGTCAATGTAACATCTGAAGTGCAGGATAGAGGATTAGCAGTGCCCTGACTTAATCAGTTTATAAAAATCTCCAGAGAAAGCTACCCTCCCTTTCATACATCACAGATGTTTTGTTTTCACTTGATTAGGCAATTGATTTGGCCCCCAGTGCCTCAAAAAATGAAAGATGCTCTTACCATTTATTTTTATACTAAAGGATGGCAAGGGAGTGGGACAGGTCATAACTAGTACAGCTGGATACAGAATAAAGCATTCCGGGAAGCTGCCATGCGTTGACTTTACCAGCTGGAAAAGGGGAAAGAACAAGGCATTTGCAGACATTTTATTCTTTTCATCCCACAACCTGCTAAAGTGTGGTCGAGTGCACTGTGATTCACAACACAGCAGGACCTTCTCTACTATAATTCATGTTTTATATATAGCAGCTGTACATTGGGAAGATTACTAGGAAACCATTTGGAGAGAAGACGAGTTCAAGTTGTTTGCACAGGTGAATGAGCAGTGCAGCTGGGGTTCAGGACTTTTCTCCCCTTCCAGCCCATTACCAAATGAACCTATTAAAGGTTCGTTTAAAGGAGTAGAGGTGGGACAATGTGTCTAAGCGATGTCTGGAGTGATTTAGTCCCAGAAATGTTACCAACTGCTCTCCTGTCTGAATTCTGTATTTCATCCAGTGGAATCTCTGATGTAACTGTTCTGTTTGTGGCTGTTCAGCTATTAAGATAATATTTTGAAAGTTTACTTGTTGCACTACCTGATTTATTACTATATATTTTCTTCCAGCATATTCCTTAGCCCAAATAGCTGAAGATTTAAATTTTAGTATAACTTTTTTTAAAAGTGCTGTTCCCTGATCAGATGCAAAAAATAATAACAATGGTTATTAAATTCAGTGTAAAGGCTACTAGAGGCATTTAGCTTACTAGAACTATTTGCTATTTGACATTTCACCGGATTAAACATTTTACCTGACTCTATTTTGGGGATGTGTTTTGACCTAAATTATCACCTCATTCCAAAATATCATCACAAGAGTAAGAACCTATTTTTCTGATCAAAATTTATTAGAAATAGTATACTGTGTGCATATCTGTTAGAGTAATAGATTGTTGCAAGTTTAACTCTGTATAACATTTTCATAAACTTAAATTAAGCATTTCACCAATGAGAGGTTTTTATTTTCTGTCTGTTTACTATTTGAACATTTGCATGTTAAGGAATAGGGTCATTTGTCATTGTGTTGTTGTGTGGAATGTGAGTCTCCATGATGGGGTGGAACATACCCTTCTCAAAAAAGGAACCTGGCAGTATGCTAGCTCAGTCCCTCTTCATTCACATAGCACAGTTTGTGATAGCTAAACTGGAATCACAGCATCAGCTATGAAAATTGTAAAAGGACAATCACCTCAGAGCCTATGCTTGTTATTTAAACACACACACACACACACACACACACACACACTACACACACAATATTCAGAGCAGAGTTGTGAAGAGATTAAAATACAATCAACAACACATTTCCCATTTATATGCTTCTGAAATACAACATGAGAGCAAATTATTTTTATAAAATTCTAAAAGCACTTGTTTTATACTGGTGTCTTGAAGGAATTTAGCATTTCTGTATGGTTTCTTTTTTTTGATCTAAGTGAAACATGAACATTTAACAAGTATGTGAAAGCTGAGGTGTTCTGGAAATATGGATGAATCAGATAAATTGGTGTTTATGATCAGCAATGGGCACACAGATCGCCATGGAAATGAATAATCCTTTCAATCCTTCTTAGAATACACTTTCAAAGCCAAAATGTAATCACTGTGTAATGAGTTATATATACCCTCTGATAAAAAAAAGTACATGGACAAGAACGAATAATTCTAAGGGACACCCCTTAAACCGTTCTTTACAGATAATTGGGTTCATGAGATTAAGAATGTCCTCTGAAGATTAGCCAAGAGATCTGACTGGAGAAGACTGTAACATGTGAAAAGTCCGTTTAGGCCATATGGCGACTGAGTACTACAGCCTCTAGGGAGCCATGTCAGACTTTGGCACAATCTGTCACCAGTCCCCACAGGTGAAAGCTGATTCCAGAGGAGTCTAACACCAGAAGTCTTCTGGAAGACAGTATCAGGATTCCAAGGAGACAACTACCCTGCTGCGTTGCTGTCACATGTTTCTCTACACATTTGTGTTTAGCATACCATAAATCTTGTGCTCTCTTCACCTAAAATCATCAGTGACATCAATGCTAAGAACACCCACTCTAAACTCAGTGAGTTTCCAATTAGTCCTGTGATGCCATGGAGAACACTGCAAGTCCATAAAATATTATATTTGCATCAATTTATACATCTTTCCCTTTATATACCCTAAATTTTTTAAAAGCTAAGTTGTATAGCTGTAAAGGAGGAATCACTCAATAACTGATCACTCATTATTATTATGCTCTTTGATGTTGGCTTTGTAGCTGAAAAAGAAGCAAAATCTTGTTACTCCAATGCTTAAACTTCTGAGATTTCAAAATAAGTAAATATTAGCAACAACAATAGTTGTAAAATATGTACAGTTGGCAACTTTTTATTTTGCCAAGTATTCATGTTTAAATGTATTATGTTTAAAAGTATTCATGTTTAAACTGTCTTGTAATGATCATTTTAATAAAGGATCATTCTCTAATTTTAAAGCTAAAATTGAAAAAACATGCTCTTAAAGTACTGTCCTCTTTATTGAGTAAATTAATCATCTTAATAGCAATGAATTTGACAAGTGGCTTCATATATTTTTAAGGGGGTTGAAGTTATTTACTTCAGATATTTACTCTTCTGTTAGTGTTTCTTTACATAATATCTTTTAATATATATGCATTAGGAAAATCAAGAAATATTTGCTATATAATATTGACCATATTTAAGTTGTGAAGACTAAAAATTTGTTATTATTAAAGAAATTGCTATTATTAAGTATGTCATGGGTTATTTTTGTAGTTCAGTATTTTAACACGACATCTTAAATATACTCTCCCAGAGATAATCAACAAACAATACTTAATTATTTTAATTGAGGAGAACTTTCCTTTTTAATCAAAAGAGCAACAATTATGGTTGTATGCATATCTATCTACCTACCTATCTATTGATCTATCTACCATCTATCCATTTATCCATTCATCCATATATTTTACTTGACTCAGTAAAAAATACTTTGTTCAACAGTCATCTTTATGAAATACTTTTTCTTCTCATTCTGTAAACTGCAGATACATAAGAAAATGTGCCTTCTCATTGGTTTACATTGTCATTTATGTATAATCATGGATGGGTGAGGTGATAGAAATGCCACCATCTAAATATGATCTTACAAAGAATTTAGAATATGAAAGTCAAAACTTACATTCAAATCTTGGTTTGCATCTGTGCATATTTTACTACTCTAGGTTTCTTCAGAGCTTCAGGACCTCTATTGAGTAAAGAAGGGTAGATAATCTAGGAGGAAGACCTGGCATAACCAAGGCAGAATTGGAGAGCCCTCAAGGCAACAGGCTGAACCAGACAGTATGGCAGTCATCTGTATTTCAATATTTTATTAAATCATGGCAAAATATCTTATGTAGGGATCCTTGGGAAACAGAATCTAAGACAGAGATTAATGTACAAGATATGCATTGCGAGCACCCACTGGAGCAATACCTTTAAGAAAGTGAATAGAATAGGATGAGACAAAGGGATGAATTGAACTGTAAAGTAGTTCCCAAAAAGGTGTTGGCAGATCCCATAGGAAACCTTGAAGCTGAGACGGCCCTCTGAAATTGTCCACAACTGAAGCAAGGGGGCCAAGCTCTTACACCCCACATTGGTCATTTATTGGATGCAAGTTGCTCTGGGAAAAGAAGTATGACCATGGAAGGTAGGATTCTTCAACCAAGGGTAAATTCTCAGAAACAGATTTAGGTGAGATGCAAAACTGCCAACACTTCCATCAGCTGGGAGAATGAGTCCTCAGGCCATAAGGAAAGATTTGGACATCAAACTATGACATTTATTGCATTGCACTAATGTTTACCAGCAAGATATCTTCTCTATCCCTATCCTGTTTTCCTCCCCAGTGCACTTATATCATCTAACATAGTATGTATTTTATTTATATATTTTGTTTATTCTATGTCTCCTTGCTTATACTGGATTCACCAAAAAGAAGAACATGAGGCAGAAGCTTATTTACTTTCTTAAAGAATGCAATGCCAAGCAACAAGAGTCAGGTTAAAGGGAAATCAGACTGAGAAGTGAGGGACAGCCAACACTGGGTGATTTAGCAAACCAGCAACCACCTGACATCAAGCAAACTGCTCAATCTCTTGAGACCATCTTGTGGAAGACCATGTAGACAGAAGCTTCTCAGATCAGCCCACCCTGGAAAAGGAGAGAAAAGATTTTCTCTGCTGGCTTTCTCCTCCTATTGATCAAAAACATATCCCACAGAACACTGATTTTTCTGTACTACTGAGTTAAGATGCATAGGTACATATGAGCCTGCATTTGGAATGCTACATTTAGCATTAGATATTCTCAAATGCAAGCACAAAATAAAACTAATGTAGATAGAAAAGTATTTACTTAAACTTTGCTTATAACTGCAAAGATTAGAAATGACCCAATTGCCCATTGGTTAGAGTAGATTAAATAAACCACTTAAGGCCATATTATGCACTACTGTGTATCCATTAAAAAGAGTGGTAATATTTTTATATACTATATAAAATAAGCTTTAAGAGCTATCATTAAGTTTAAAGGGAAAAAATAACAATCAAGAAACAAAATATATAAATTTAAGAAAAATGTATTTTAATAGAATTAACATTGTATTAAAAGCTTTTTTAAAATTTAATTTAATTTTTTTCTCAGTGTTCCAAAATTCATTGTTTGTGCACCACACCTAGTGCTCCATGTAATACGTGTCCTCCACAATACCCACCACCAGGCTCACCCCCCACCACTCCTCCCTCCAAAACCCTCAGTTTGTCTCTCAGAGTCCACAGTCTCTCATGGTTTGTCTCCCTGTCCGATTTCCCCCAAATCACTTCTCCTCTCCATCTCTCAATGTCTTCCTTATTATTCCTTATGCTCCATAAGGAATTGAAATAAGTCAGGCAGAGAGAGATTATTATCACATGGTTTCACTTACTTGTGAAGCATAAGAAAAATGTATTTTCTTAATACCTAAGAGCTAGGGTTCCAAATGCGATCTGGGTCCTATCAGTGAGATGTACTCATCTAGACCTTTGCTAAGAACAAATCCACATAGAGAAAGAAAGAATCTTATGAAATGTGAACATAGCCTGAAATTTCCTAGGGAAAGTGAGAGGCAGAATGTCAGGCCTTCATGTTGTAACGTGAATCCAGGCAGAGGAGCTCTGGCTCTTGTATCAACCATAGATAATGCTTAATAACTGGCTGCTAGACCTTTCTCTTGTAGTTCTGGTTCTAGATGAGCTATGGCTTTCAGAGTATTCTTGGAATTTCAACCTCAAGTCTTTTCTTCAGACATCCCAATATTTCTGTGAATTATTTATACCTTTTAGTAAAGATCTTTTTCTTTACGCTACTTAGCTAGATTTTACTGCCTGTAACTAATCATGCTGACATACAGAATATGCCACCAAGTTCGTATGAAAAAAAAATTTTTAAGATTTTATTTATTTGAGAGAGAAAGACAGAAAATGAGCAGGGGAGAGGAGGCAGAGGGAAAAGGAGAAGCAGACTCTCTACTGAGCAGGACCAGACATGGGGCTTGATCCCAGGTCCCTGACATCATGACCTGAGCTGAAGGCAGATACTTAACTGACTAAGCCACCCAGGCACCCCAGAAAAAATATTTTTAAAGTATATATAAATATGTTTTATTATACATACATAAAATATCTCTTGAGGATACATAAGAACTAATAACATTTGTTGAGTCTAGGGAGGGAAACTGGAGATTTTACAAACAAGGGTAAAAGAGAGATAACTCATAATATTTGTGCTCTTTTAAGTTATGAACCATAAGAAAATATTATTTTTCAAAAATAAATCATCAGTGCAAATTCTACAAACATGGATGGAACATAAATATATACTTCTTATAAACCTTTGGTTGTAGAACTACTACATTCCATCAGTAGTGTTTATTGAATTCTTAATACATATCAGGGACCTGCAAGAAACAGAGTGGAGAATAAAACAGGTCAGTTTCCTGACTATATGCAGACAGATGAAATTGTAGACAAGAGAATCATAAAAGTTACATGAACATCCTTAGTGTCATTTGCACAGAAGAACAAGATCATCATTATATTAACCTAACCATTCTTATTCATTACCAAAATTGTATGTATTATATATAATTTTATTTGTATAATAACAGTAAGATAATAAATATAATAATCTTATATATTTTTATACCTATCTAATAAGTAATATCTTAAAGGGACTAATAAAGCCTCCAAATATGTTTATTTTTAAGTAAAAATAAGATTTTGTATGATCTCAGTCAATTAAATATCTGAAGAAATATTTTGTGGATCTTTTTTTCTTCCTATTAAATGGTACCCAAGTAGATGACTTCATGGTCACTAACGAGTCAGATGATAGTCACGATTTTAATTCTTTCAAATTTTCTCATCATCTAGGAAGAAAAGTCTCCTAGCCCTTTCAAAGATTACAAATGTCTTTGTTAATTATTCAGAGTGTCAAAGATAATCATGGAAAACACATTAAATCATTTGAAGATGGTACATTAAAAAATGCCCCCTGAGTAGATGTTCTCTTTAAGCTAACTCTAGTTGACTAATCAAAACTGAAAGTCTTTTTTTTTTTCCTGCTTTGAGTCAAGAAGCTGAGTAAACATCAGGTTTCTCACATATTATGTAAGTTTAGAAAATAATCGCATGTTAATCTCTCTGGTTCTGAAACTGAATATGTTCAAATATATGAATAATTATCATTATTATTTTTGTAGACCTTGGAACAATCTCATTTAGTTAAAGGAGGCAAGAGCATGTGGGTTTTGAGATTGGACTCCAAACTCTTTGGAATAAGTGGCAATCGGTCTATTTATTAGCTCTGTGGTTTTCAGCAAGTCAATCTCTCTACATCTTCTTTTTTCACCTCTAACATGGGGATGATAATAGTACCTATCACAGAATGTTGTGTTAGGATTATATAGAATAATTTAAATAAATTACTTCTCCTAGTGCCTATTAATAGGCATATATAGATTAGCTATTTCAAAAATAATTAATAATTGAGAATCTCCTTTTTAAATTGTGTCTGGCTAAACAGTAGTCTCTCCCTCCTTTCCAGAATACACGCAAAAGGGGATATAAAAGTTATAACTACTTAAAACTTTGGAAAAAATGTTTAGGAGCCCAATATATCTAGAAGAGTTTCCTATTATCAAGATGTGTATTAACAAGAAGTGAATTGAGAATCTCAATCTGTAGCTGATACTTGTTTATTTTTGTCTGTCTTTTTTTGAAAATGAAGAAAACTGATGGTCCTTAAAAAAGATAGGGTAAGTCCTACTAATGAGGCAGCAAAGTAGAAAAGAGTTGTCCTTTAACTATCTTAGATCTGTTTTGGAAGTCCCTCTAAATATATTCAGTCACTCCAGAACACAGTAATACCAGGGTAGAGTATAGAGGAAAGGGGGAAAAAAAAAAAAAAAAAGAATGTACCATCAGTGTCCTCCTAAATATGGGGAGATACTGGTCAAATAACTCAAGTAGTGTTAGTCAAGAAAGATGTACAGGAAAATCCCTTGTGGAAGTATTTGCTTAAGATTGCAGTTATATATATGTTGTATGGCTCGATTTAACAAATGCTACCTAAATAAGAAGGGAGCCCAGAGTTAGAAGACATTAAAGATGCATTCTCAGAATGTCATGAGTTGGGCTAACAGGGAGCCCTTTACTCTTCCTCTTCAAAAACATTCATTCTCATGAGTACTATGACAGAGAAAGCTGTTATTTCCAAAACCATTTTGTTTTTTTCTTTTTATTTTTTTTTTTACTTCTTCTCCAGTAATAGAACTTCGATATTTATCTAGACAATTAATAAAGATGGTATTTGTCTGTCTTCCATGCAGCAATGTATGAATAAGTTTAGGTCAATAAGATGTACACCAAAGTGTCATTTGGCCACTTCTATGAGCGTTTCTTACAAAATTACTGGTGTATGGGGGCACCTGGCTCATTCAGTGAGTGGAGCATGCAATCTTGGGGTTGTGAGTCGAGCCCCACATTGGGTGTAGAGTTTCCTTAAAAAATAAACCCTTTAAAAAATAAATAAAAATAAAAATAAAATTTTTTGTGTATGCCTTGTCCACATTTTTTAGATTCTGTATCCCTTTCTCCGTCCTATGGACTAACACTGAAAATGGTAACTGGAGCAGTAACCACTATCTTGTGCCAGAAGTGGTGAATAAGAGGAAACAAGTGTCTCTTGGAAGAGAATTATTGTGCTATACCAAGACCACTCACTCCAGACCTTAACAGGAAAGTGAAACATTATCTTGTTTAAGACAATATTATTTATCATCTCTGTTCTTCCCAGTCAAGAAAATCTTAATTTAGAAAAATCTAAAGTGGAAATTAAAGGAAAGGGATCAATATTCTGAAGACTTAAAGAATATTATACTACAAAAAAAAAGAATTATAACAATATTAAACAACATGCAAAAGGTTGTGAATCAATAAATCTAAACAAAAACAGGACCTGAAAATCTAGTGGGAAAACAAGGCTGAGATGGAAATGGAAAGAACGATGTCATTTCTACCAAAACGGCAGGCTGTATAAATTATTAAAATCCTTTTTAAATGTCTGAAATTATCAAGGGCAGGAAATCAAAATAGGGCATGACAATCAAAATGGCAACCTGGGGGAACCTAGCACCCTGGGTTTAAATACCACATAGGGGAATGAGAGAAGGCCTAGAGCCCTGATGAGGTGGAAAAGAGGCAATTGCAAAAGGACATAAACTTCAAAGGGCTGAAAGCTCAATGGAAAAATGTGCTAGAAAAATTCTACTGGGAGCCCATTAGGATATAAGTAGCTTAAAAAAAGGCTCCATATTTTTAATGGTATTGCATACTAATAGAACTTTTTTAGAAGTAATATATCTTTGATACAAAAAATATCAAAATAAAATATTTATGAGGAATAGAATTTCCTTCAGTTTTTCTTTGGTTTTCTTTTTATATTTGAGTAAAATTTTTCTGTGCTTTATTTTAAGAGCATTTGTAATATGACCGAATTTTTATAAAATTATTTTTGCTGCCAATATACGACATTTGATTACCCCATTGATCTTCATTTTTGTATATGTGTCTACATATAAGAATTAATATTTATTCATTATTGCTATTATTAATGATTAGTTATTATATTAATATATGCATCTAAGTAAGGAGACCTAATGTTAAAATTGGTTTTTCCTGTGCGACTAATGTGAATTAGGTTGATTGTTAATATTCTTTTATTTTTGTGTATTATTAGATTTTAATAAGTATATGTCCTTCAATAAAACAGAAGAAAACAGAAGTACAAAAAGATACAAAAGTTCAATCTTGAAATAGTTGCCGAATTTGGAAAGAAAACTCAAACATAAAGAAGAAAGTTTAGATATACAAGTAGTTTAATTCAACAGAGGAAGAAAACAAACTTCAATTCTATACGGCGATATCATGCATAGTACTGTGCAAAGAAATTAAGCGGAGGGCGCGTAGCTCTCCACTAGAAAACAAGAGCTGCTGTAGCAACAGTCACAGGAGCGGGAGGCACAGGGATCTTTTTGTATTAGGACACCGGAGCCTGTTCGATATAATAAGAGATGGAGTAAGCACAGAAGGCATCTACAAGGTCTTGCAGCATACTAGGAAAATGGAATGGAGCAGAAAACTAGTTTAGCGAGAGGATGATTGCACCTCTCTAGTACGGATGGATTGGTGATGCTGGTGAAGAAACAGGTGCATGTATGCAAAATCTAGAACTTTCGGTCACCCTGAAAAGCTGGTTAGGGCACTGGTGTTCTGGTTAAAGAAAACGTCAATATTAATACCTTGGAAATGCTCTGGCTAAAAATGAATTAAAATTTCACAAAGAAATTCTAAATCCAATCCTCATGCAGATACTACATTAGATTGTGTTTTCTTTGACTCCAACATATACATAGATAGGGAATATTAGAGTAGTATCTTGAATACTTGTTTTAATATTAATATTATAAGAGGGGTTATGAAAAAGCAAACACTGATAAAATGCAACACTTGGCCAGACTCTTCAAACTCCATTTTTAACTTCTATCTGACTGATGAGAATGGCTATCGCTTCTCAAATAAATAGCATATTAGACTGATAACTCAAGGAATCAAGCAGAAAGAATCTCATTTATTGACTCATAGATTTTTGTTATACTAAAAATATTTACTAGTTTTTTCCTCAAATAATCACTGTAATACTGTGTTAAAGACTTCTTTTGAATTTATTTGTTCAAGTTCTTTACCATATAACAATCACACATCACAATGATAAATAATAAATATCAAGTTCTCAGAATATTTAGATGATAGAATATTTAAAGTATATATAATAATTTTTCTAATTGTAATTTTAAAAATTACTTTTTTCCTTTTTACAATTTGTCTGGTTTTAACAGCCAGTTTTTGGAATGCAGTAAGTTTGAAGTGGGAAGGAACAGACCTGTTTCTCTTGTTCAGGTGCCTTCATAAATGGGATTAGGACTATAGAGTCTGGTGCTCAGACTGTGCATTCTGCAAGTTTTAATTTACGAAATGTTTGAACACACTTAGAAAGAATTATGGGAGCAGAACACATAAATACATAAATAAACAGAAAACAAGCAAACACATATATACATACATAACATACACGAACAAGCCAGCCAGCCAGCCAGCCAGATAAGCATGTCTCCCAATGCAGACTACATCTCTTTCACAGAAGAGCACATGGCCAATATCATCAGGTATAAAATGAAATTTTTTCTTCATTGGTTATGGTGGAGACAAAATTGATGGAGTCTCTCTGGGGAAATCTATTGCTATCAGGAATGATAAACCACTGGTACATTGTTGAGGACCTCATAAGTAGACAGCAACTTACTCAGTTTGGGGATTATTTGTTTAGGGGGTGGTTTAGAGTGGAAAAAGAAACATAAGAAATTTTATTTATGTCTTTTTATTTTTTTAATTTATTTTTTTTGTTTGTATTTTATAGAGAGAGTGTGAGGAAGGGGGGAGGAAGGAGAAGAGGGAGCAGGAGAGAAAGGATCCCAAGCAGGCTCCATGCCCAGAGCTGAGCCTAACACCAGGATCTATCTCAGGACCATGAGATGATAACCTGAGACAAAACTGAGCATCGGACGCATAACTGAGCCACCAGGTGCCCCGATTCACGTGGCTTTAAATCCAAGAACATAAGATATAATAATCTATACATATTAAAAATGATAAATTACGAATTATAGTTTTATTGGGGGTCACTTCCAAATGAAACTGAAAGGAAAGAGAAAGGAATATTCCAGTTGTCCTATTTAAAAAAAAAAAATCCTATAAAGTTTAAAAATACACAATTTGTAGGCTTGAGAGTTTCTTCCCTGACATAATACAGTTAGAGCAGATACTGTGTGGGAAAAGTACGACTTCTCTTTAGCATATTTTGCATAAATTCCCTGCAATCATTTAAGTGGACTAATCCAGAGGGCTTTAGAAAGAAATCTAGTCTGGAAATAAGTGAGTGCCATCAGCACAGAAAAGGCAATTTGGGCCCAGGTAATTTAATCGGGAAGGCTTCAGGCATAGTCCAGAGCTGTGCCCACTCCAAGTGAGATGCCCAAAATTCTGAGGCTTTTCATTTTGCTACCGACTGTTGCTCACATTTGATTCTTACCACCAAATTAATTTGAACTTTTTTTAAATGAATTCAGAGGGTCACTTCAAACATGAAGAAGTAAACATTATTAATTTGCTTGAGGGAATCTGAGCATTTGGCTCAGTGGAGCATGCAAAAATGACCTGCTGATTCTTCCACATGAATTTCTCTTTACCACTTCAGACCCACCATGCCCTATTCTAAGTATTTAATTTTTTTCTGAACATGGGGTCCTCTTCTGGACACCCTTGTTTGTTTTTTTGTTTGTTTGTTTGAATATCGTGCCATCCTCCATTTCACCCATGCTTAAAACTTTTCAGTTTTAAACAATATAAACTTAATCTTAGCAATAATAGAAATTGGAAAATGTAAAAGAAAGAAGACAAATTTTACTACTTAACCATATCAAAATGTTTTACAAAAAACAAATTAATTTCCCTAATAAAAATAATTATTGTTCTCTGAAGTTAAAACTAAATTCTCACTAACTGCAAAAGTCCACAATGTCTCTACACAGTACTAAACGGCATGGAATAAATGGCAGTTAATGGTTTAACAATATTTAAAGGATAGACTAGGAGTACTGGAACCTCATAAAAATATGGCTCTTATGGATCAGTTTACTTCATGCATCCACACCCATGTAAAGAAGCACTAATCACCTAATCACTAGACGACAAAAAGAATATCACTGTCATTTTCAATCATCGTCATTTCATTTCCAAAAGAATATCGTTGTCATTTCAATTAAAAGTGTATCCATTATTTTGGACCCTGCAGTGTGTCTGTAAGACATGATTTTTTTCTTCTCTCAGTGTATGTACAACCCAAATACATTTTGCCTGATTCAGCCTTCTTAAGTGAGATGATATTTCTTACTTAACTACTTGAAGACCATTTGAGTCTGAGACCTCATTATGATAAATTAACATAAGTGACTCATGGCTTACGTAAGGCAAACATAAAAGTCTATGTGTATATACATATATGTATAAATTCATACACACACAGACACAGACACACACACACACACACACACACAGAGTGATAAGAGGCTAAATAAAATATTCCACTTCAAACTACATCTCCTAGAAACTCTCCTGGCACCTCGTATTTCAGTCTTCATAATGGCGTCATGGTTTAGAAACTGATTATAAGGATATGATAATGCAGGAAATTAAGGAACACATGCAGACTACTCTCCCAGCAGGTATTCCTTCCAACAGAACAACTAGCACAGCTGGTCTGCTCAGCCCAAGTGCAGGCACAGCACCGGGTCCCACTTCAAAATCACTCCGCAGCATATCAGAGATTTCACGTTTCAATCTTAGCAAAATAGTCTTTTTTTAAAAAAATGTTCCTTTTGAGGGTATTGTTTCACCTCTATGCTAGAATATGTAAAGGTCGTGAAAGGAATACATTGCATTGTATCTTTTCATGATATTAAACATCATGCTGAAATTTTCAAGTAGTTGTTTTTAATTCAAGATGATTAGTCAGTAAATCCAGGCCTGACACATAATCTCTTTTACTACATCAATTTTCTTTTTTGCAAAATAGACCTAATAAAAATTATTTTCATAGTACTATCTGCCCAAGAAATTATTAGATGTTAATGATTTTTCTGGTTTTTATTAGCTTCAAAAATAATTTTATCATTCATTTTATGATTAAGTTCTTAAACATTTTGACAAAACACAACTTTGCCCATTGGGAAATCAAGTTAATTAGATGACTTTTAGGGCAACACTTAACTCTGACTTTTTTTTTTTAACTTTTGGGATCTGAATAGTATATAAAGCTGCTGCCATTCCTATAAGTACTTCAAGACCTTAAAGTGTGGGAATATTCCTTTGTTCTCTCCTACTACTGTTCAGATTTATCCCTGCTGAGGTAAAGATAGTCATGGTGAAAAACAACTTGGTTGTGAAACATGTCTACCCCTTCGTAAATGTGATATTGTGCATTCTCATTTTAGGCAATCTTTCCAGCTATCAGTTCATGTGAAATGAACATAGTAACACCTCAAAGGGTTTTAATGAAAGTAAGTGAAATAAGCACATAAGGAACTTTAGCATAACGTCTAAAAACTGAAAATAATGACTAACATTTATGGAGCACATAATGTGTCATTTATAATTAACAATTGCAGCAGATGCCTATGATGACTCCTGTCATCTAACTCTGGCCCCCGAATTTCAGCTCAGCTCTGGTTGACAGTTTCATGCATAATGCCAGCGCCCCTATCAAATTGCCAGTGGTGTTTCTGCTTTGAGCTTCAAGGCTTTCTCCAAAGCCAAGGAAGACAAGATGATCATCCATGAGCCAGTACAGTCCAGAAGGGAAAAGAAAATTACCTCCTCCAGGCAATTTTCAATCAGCTGGGGACAGGAGTTGACGAATTGATTCCTGAGCCTCCCCTTTCTCTGGAGGGGCAGTGCTAAGGTGCCCCTTTGAAGGTTCCCCATGGTATTGAACCCTAGTCATGCTCAGTGGTAAACCAGCCCATTAATTCAACTTCCACTGGCCTTTCTCCCTTCCCTCTCTCTCTCCTTCATCCCACACTTGTTTCCTAAGATCACCTCTCAAATAAGCAACTGCACAAATCCTTGTTTTAGGCTCTGCCTTCCAAGAAGCTTGACCCAAGATGAGGGCTTAGTATGTGCCAGGTACTGTGCTAAATACTTTTATGACTGACTCACTTAATCCTCACATTAAAGCCATAATGTAGCTACTGTTATGAGTTTTATTTTCTACATAAGGAAACCTAAGCTTAAGTAAATTGCCTAAGGTCTCACAACTAGTAAGTCACAGAGCCGGGACTTAAATCCAATATATCAAGTTACCCCAAAATTGTAAGCCACTACACTTCCTGCACTGAGTGCTTGATATATATCAAAATTATGTTAGTGATCTTTTAATAATGAAGATTTCTGAATGCCAAACAAAAACTACTATACCAAACTCTGGTAGCAAAGGCTGACATTTAGAATTTTTATTACTTATTTATTTTTATTTTTTTTCTTGAGATTTAGAGTTTTTAAAAAGTTCCCCAGATGATTCTTTTTTTAAAGATTTTATTTATTTGAGAGAGAGAGAAATAGAGAGAGAGAGGGAGCACAAGACCGGGGAGTGTCAGAGAGAGAAGTAGACTCCCCAGGGAGCCTGATGTGGGGCTGAATCTTGGGACTCTAGATCAACCCTGACCTGAGCCAAAGCAGACCCTTAACTGACTGAGCCACTCCGGCACCCGTCCCCAGATGATTCTTGAGTACACTAAATGTCCACTGACCAAATAAAGTAAGTTATTATTTTGAAGGCATAGGTGAATATTCATAACATGAACCAGAAGTGGCAATTAGAAAATTTGTCTAGCTATCACTTAAAAAAGCTACTCACTACCCTAAATTTAAGCCATATCCTGGGAAAAAGGAAAGACAATGGCCTTATAACTGATTAAAGCAGCACAAAAGTGATTCTGTGAGGCCATAAGGAAATGATCCTTAGTCTCAGGCATCCTGCAACCACCTGAAATCACCATGGACTACCAGCAAGAAATGGTAACAGGAAATGCTTTAAAAAGCTGGCATGGTAACAGAGTAGCAAGGCAGAGTATAGCACAGAAAATATCCTGATATAGATCCCACTATTTCCTAACGGTGCTCAATAAATGTGATTTAACCATAATCAGGTTCTGTAACAAACACTGCTCATTGAATTTTTAGCTACCGGAATTGCTTTAGGAATTCCTTTATACTACCTGAATTACTTTAGGAATTCATTTATACTACCTGAATTTCTTTTAAGGTAAGAATCAGCAATTTGATTTCTCTTGGTTGCAATGAATGTCCAGGAGGTTACAAGGATGTTGTAAAGCTGACCTGGGGCCTCCTCCACCCTTGTTGAAATTTTTGTTAATTAAGATTGAGTATGCTTAGCCCTAGACAAACACTTGTCTCATTTAATCCTGGAAATATTCCTGTGACATCAATAATTCTACCTAGACTCTATACATGGAGGAATTTTAACTAACTTGTCTCTGTTTACCAAGTAAACTTGCAATGGCAAATCCAAAATTTGAATTCAGTCCTTTCTGACTTGCCTGCTGTCAACCAAATTAGTAACTTTTAAAAGTTGCTATAGTGACCTTTCAGGAAAACCTGGCATTTAATCTTTCTGGAAGTACTCTCTTCCCTTGGCTGTTGTGATTATATCTTCTCTGGTCTCCCCTACCTTGCTGGCTTCTGGTTTACAGCTTGTTTTGAACATTACCCCTAAATTAATTATCAGAGATCCTCAAAGCTTCCTTTCAGGCTTCTCGTCTCACTCTGCATTCTCTCCCTGGGCAATCATAGTTTTGCCATATATATCACTTATCTATAGGATGATGAAATATGACATTTATGTCTCTAAACCTGACCTCTAAATTTCTCTAAACATGACCCCTAAATCTCCAATTTCCAGACTTACAAATATTCAGGTACTTACCTGACATCTCCTTTTGCATATTTCAATGACAACTCAAATTCGGTGTATGGAAACCAAACTCAGGATTCACTTATAAAGGCAGCTATCTTCTAGTTTGCTTTGCCTTACTGTATTTTACTACCACCATCTATCCAGTTATACCACCAAGAAACTAGCAGTCACTCTTCACATGTTTCTCTTTCTCTCAACCCATATTTATTGGCTCTAACTCTTCACCCTCCCTTAGAACTATATCATTATTTTTAGGTTCAAGACTATTTCTCTAGCCCAAGCTTCCATCTTTTGCCTTGTAACAATTGCCAATGCCATCTAGATGGTCAATAACAACAATGGCCTATTTATTAAGTTCTTTACATTGTAGCCACAATGGTCTATTTAAAAGACAAGTTTCTATCAATGGTGGTAAGATTTTCCAAAGTGTCATCTTCTTCTTGATGAAGATAGAAACAAAATTAAATAAAATCTTTACATTTCTTCCCATAGTTGTATTCTTGAGACATTTAATATATATTGAAATCATGCAAAATCTGTTTTATATTCATAGATTCTAGACCTATTAAAATACTTATACATTTATAGATGTATAGTTTGTTATATATCTGTTTGTATATACATGCACATACACACACATACATACACACATATGAGTGCTGGGTGTGCATATATAATCTACTGGATACTCAGCAGAACATTTAGTAGTTGTGAGGCATTCAGGACATTCCTTCTTAGGAGAGACTGTCTCTTAGATTGGCATCTGCCCAAAGCAGTCAATGAGACAAGACCTTGAGTAGAAGGAAAGATGAAAAGGGAATAATGGAGGAGTGATGTATGAGCTATATCTGTGAGTAAATGAGAGCCAGTCCCCATGAGAATCCATGTGGCACATGCCTCGGGATTACATATCTTAGCTAAGGATAGAAAAACTGGGACATTTATTCATGGATTCCCTTGACCCACTGTGGTCTTTACTCCTCACTTCCAGGTTGTCCCTGCCTGTGACTGAGTAAGCTCCTGTGATGCTGGAGAAAACTCTCATCAAGAGAAGAGACATGAAGATGTTTGAGGTGGAAACTGACTACTTTAGCTGGGAAGGGACAGATAATACTTCCACTGCAGGATAACTAGGACTGGCCCAACACTAAATGCCAGAGATATCACCAAAGGTGCCACAACTTTTCAAAAACATATCTTGGGGTAAGTTAGCACCCCTTGGATAACAAGCATTTAATAAACACTGCACAAGTATTTAACAAATTTTGTTAAATTAGTTAATTCAAATAAACAAGGAATTATTTTTTCTCTCTAAAATGTTCTTTTAAAATTTTAGTATAAAATAGTATAAGCTTTGTGACTAAAATTATTTTACATTTTATATAATGTACAGTTTGAAAGAGATATTTTTATTTTTTTAAAGATTTTATTTATTTATTTGTGAGCAAGAGAGAGAGTGTGCACAAACAGGGAGAGTGGCAGGGAGAGGGAGAAGCAGGCTCCCTGCTGAGCAAGGAGCCCAACGCAAGACGCCATCCCAGGACCCTGGGATCATGACCTGAGTAAAAGGCAGTTGCTTAACCTACTAACCCACCCAGGTGTCCCAGAAGAGATATTTTTAAAGCAGGTAGCTCCTTCAGTTTAATGTCCACAACCTACCACAATTTAATTTATTAAAAAATAGACTAGAAGTATTCCTTGGCGATACCCATTCTTGGAAAATAAAACTGTAATTTTAGCTGGGTTATTAAATGAATTACTACATTATACTGCTATCACCTCATATTAGACTAATCTGTTATGAAACAAAACAAAACAAAACTTTTTACTCTGTTCCAAAAAGCTAATTTTAGAGGCAAAGTTTGAGTTGCACAATTTTTTTAAAATAAATTAACCAGGTGCTGGAAATACATAAACCCCTCTACTCTAGAGGGTACATATAACCCTGCATAGCTGTTCACGGTGCTGGTGTGTTTAAAAAGTTAGAGTACCCCCAGGCACTACTTGATGTGATGTTCATCAACTCAACCTTCAATGCATAATAATTAATGTGATTTTCCAGACTGCTTTATTGCTAGGCTTTCACAGAGGGAGAAAAGTTTTTTTGACTTCCCTATAAAGCATAAAATCCAAGTGTCTCAGTTTCTGCTGCCTGGTAAGAAAAATAAAACTGGTTGAAGTCAATGAGTTTATTTTTTCTTTCAAACCATAGCATGAGTAAATAGATTCTGGTAGCACATGAGGCAACAGAGCCCTTGAGTTTAGGGCTGTGCTTTCTTCAGATAGGTGTACCTCTAATACCTGAACTCGGCAGTGTCTTTAGGCCCTGGTGGCTGTGGCAGATTTCCAGTTGTGACTAATCTTTACTTGCTGGAACCTTAAACAGTTACAAATGTGCCATATGTGTATGTTTTAATTATGGTAATCACTGTGCCCTGACATTCACTCAAAGAAGGCATTCTATATTCACATGCAGCACTCGACATGTCAGAACAGCATGCCCTTACTTGGCTACTTTCTTAATAGCACATTTGCTTCTGTCACAGACTCGGTGTCCTGTGCCCATGTGGTCTGACTAATATTACTGGTCCTGCAATTATTTTGTCACTGTGATGGTTGCAGTGTGATCTATGAAAGGCAGTGTTTTTGTTTTTGGTGTTTTTTTTTTTTTTCCTTTTTCATATTGATGGTTCTGTCTGGCAGAATCTACAATACCAGTGGCAGATATTCTAATTTTTATGTATATTGTGCCAAATTTCAAGAGGAAAATTGCAGACGAAGTACAAGCAAAATAGAATTCGCTATAGGGAACATTACAGATAGCAGCAGTTAGGCACTTTTTTGTTATACCTACTTGCCTAAAAAAGATGGGAAAAAAAGACAGAAAGAAAGAGAAGTAATGAGTAACATTTTAAATGTGATATTTAAGTAAATTAGCAACAAGGTTAATATTCATCAAAGGTATCCAGAAAATACCTTTTGTGCAAAAATACTGACAACTAGTCATGTTAAAATGATGCAGAAAGGAATCCCTTGCCTTTTAACTTTTCTTAAAGCTACTAAGTTGGTTTGTTATACCTAAAATACTTACAATTTTCCAAGTCTTTAGAACAAAATCATTCATCTATGGAGTAACTTCAGAAGTAATTTTTTTTCAGTACAAGAAATCAACCATCAACAAGGTACATAATAAAATGAATCTGGAAATATGTTAATCCCCTACTTATTCAACTGTACTAGAGATTTAATATTGATATTGCTGGGAGCTGAATAGGAGCCAAACTAATTCCACAAAAGTGCTCTATCTGCATATTAACTACTGAAAATGCACAGAGATACAATCCTATTTATGCTACTCTGCAGCATCTGATGTGATTTAGTTTTGCAATCTACTCAGCTTTTTAAAAATGTTGCTATGCCACCTCCCACCTTACCTGAAGACAAATGTTCCATTCAGGCAAATTTTAGGACATCCTACATTATACATTCTGCAAATGTAAATATTTATAGCCATAAGAATTCATTTTATTTCATTGGCTTATACATTTCTTTTATTCTAATATTTAATATGTTGTGTACTGAATTATGAATTTTCTTGAAAAACAACTTGCCTCTTTTATCCAGCCAAGTAAGGCTAGACCATCTTTATGAAATAGTCAGCAATAGTCTTGAGACTAAAACGACAAATTTGAGATTATAGTCTTAATTGAGGTTGACATGACATCAAATTTTAATCAGTGGGAAATAAAAGATAAATTATTCTTCTATTTTTGTAACTTCAGAGTTTGGCTAGTATGTCCTATAGAAGGTAACTGATTTCTTTATAATTTCCAGAAATCACCTTAACAATCCCAACTTTTCTTTGGAAATATTCAAATCATTTACTTTGTAAATTAAATACCAAATTTTTAATTAAAAAAATACCTTCAAAAAAGATCCATAAGAAGATTAACTCTAATTCAGTGATTCTCAATTGAGGTTTTAGAGAAAACACGAAAGAATATCCCTAGAATGTCAAATAATGTACTCCAGAAGAAGGAGGTCATGCTAGGGTATACCCAGCATTATGAAGTCATAAATATTGAGAACTATATAGCTAGAGAGCTAGTTGTTAGGTATACATAGATAAGCAGAGACAGAGATAGGGATGAAGCTAGAGATAGAGATAGTTTCCATAATAGGAAATACATAAAGAAAACCTTGATGCAATCTTAGATGAAGGGGATGTCACACAAAACTAAAGCCATGTAGTCAAAAACTCTAAGATGGGAAAATTCATGATTCATACATACTGAAAGGAGGAACTCATTTTAAACAATACTGAAACTTTGTTTTCAATCATATATTTCACCTGTGCCTACAAAAAAGGAATTTGATTTATGAAAATTACCTATGCATCCGTGTTTAAGTACCGCATTTAGCTATTCACTAAGTGCAACAATGTCCTGTAATCTCCTGGAATTAGGAAAGAATAAGAGAAAAAAAAAAAAAAGTGACCCATTCACCTAGCTCCCCTATTTCTCATTTTCTCAGGTACAGGAAATTTGTCACAATAGCCGTTAGCTACAGCTTTGCTTCTTGAAATGTTGTGGTTTTTTCATTTTGTTTGTTTGTTTTTTCTTTCCTCCAAAGAATAACTAAGAAAAAGAACTGCTTTTGACTAGAACAAGGAACAGGCCAAGCGACCCCTTGTTGTTATGCTTTCTTAACCAATAAATTCTTGACTATCCTTCATACTTCAGGCAATATGTCTGCCAATCAGCACTTTCCTTTCATTCTAAGAAAGAAAATATTTAAACAAGAAGTGCATCCCCAACACACTTAACTCTATATAGTACTTCTATTTGTACACTTATACTATCACTCCTTGACAAAACTAACTTCGTAGTACCTAGCATAAATCTGACACAAATGAGGAGGAAGCTTCTGGTAATATGAGGGTTTCTCTCCCAAATTTCCCAAAGACATTGCAGCGCAAGAACTTTAACTCACACATGGATTTGATGTTTTTTTAAGACATAGTAATGGAGGTTTACATTTTCTTCACTGTTGTAATTAGAAAGTGTTTCAGTTTTGAAATAATGCTCATTTCTAAGGTCAGGTAAAATAATAGGACTATGTTTTAAATATAAGTAATAATAATAGAGAATGAATACAAGCAGCATTATAGTAAATCAAGACAACCTGAACATTGCTGAATAATGGGTATCCAGAAACTAAACTTGAAGAAAGCTATGCAGTACTTAGAACCTCCTTATAATAAAGAAGATAAGCAATTTCCTTTGTATATTGTCCTTTTTCTCTTTTCATTTATTCATCATACAATGCATATGTATCAATGTGACTAGGTTACAGCTCTTCCAAGATTGTACATCAGTTTGCTATAATTACGTTGTAATATAAATGGCTGAAAGACTTTGCATGAGTCAATCAGTGACCTTGATTTATTTTTCCAGGTCATGAAGATCCATCTTTGAACCTCATCAAAAATTCCAACTTAATAGCAGGTGTCAGCACTTAATATTCCTCTGGTTGTCACAATCAGATCTGTCAGAAAACAATCCTACAAATAATAAAGTAAATTGAATAAAATTTTTATTTTTCATCTTTAAAATATTTTACAATTATAAAAAAAGAAAATGCAGCTTATATGACACAAAATAAAGAAAAAAGAGAAAATATTTAAATACACCTTTATACTCTCTACATTCATTTGGGAGCAGCAGGCTGAGAGAGAGTGATCTTTTGCGGATTTGGAAGAGAGTAAGCATAGCTTCCATATTCCTGGTTACCTTCGTGAGAATGGCGCAGCACTTAACATTGCATCTGTTCAAGAATGCTACAACCCCTCTTAGTGTTAGAGCAAGCCTTTCAAATGTTGTTACATTAAAAGCTGGATAGTACATTCAAGTACTGTCACATTAGAGAAATCCTAGCCTCCTGGCCACCCTTTTGGTAAAAGCATGTTATCAAATTTGAGCCCAGGTTGGTAGTGTCAACATTCCATGTCAAAGCAAATTTGGAGCTGATGAAAACAAGCCCAGGCTTGCTTATCAATCTGAGATAAATAAATGTTCCAGCTGGGCACACACATTTTAAATAAGAATCTGATAGAGACCCCACTCTCTAAAACAAATTCACCCAAGCATTTTTAACTTGTAGTTATCTGGGGCAGCTCTCTGTGATGGGCTGTAGTGAGACAAAGACATGGTGTGAGGGCTGTGAGGTTGAGGGGAAGAGGAATCAGTGAACCTAAAATGGCAGCTATATCCATTGAAGCTGGGTAATTGTATTTGCCCATTCAGAAGGGACCTCCTCAGCTCCAGGCACATACCCCTCTGAGATCCCAAAGAGCCAAGCTCATAGAATTGGAATGACCTCTTTTACCAGATGACTCTAGGGTTATGATGCCTCTTTTACATGTTTGGGAGGGATAACCAATAGGGGCATTTACTCTCAGCTACTGTTTATCTCCCATTCTTTATGTCCTCCTGCTTCTTAGACTCTGTTCTAAGGCAGGAGAGGAGACTGGTGTGTGACATTAAGCATTTCCAAAGAAAGCTCCACCAGCTTCTCAGGATGCTTAGCCAGAAGAAAGTAACAGCAAATCTGAGATTGGAAATGGCAAGTAGTGTGCTACTAAAATGTTTAATAACAATCTCTTCAGTGTGGGGCGGGGGAGGTTGAGGAAAGGGAGAAGACTGAAAATTTTCATGGCATGGCTGATTCAAGCTACCAGCATGATGATGTTTCTGGGAGCTGGGCAAAAATGCAAGCAATTTGCTCTCTCAAGCCAGCTGCAGTACACCACGGCGACCATGACTGTAGTTCCCGCAGTCCAGGAAAACATTTATCTCCATCTCGGAGTCCTTTATCTTTGAAAATCAAAACTTGTTGACTCTTAAAACTCTTATATGAGAAGTATGAAAAGAAGTCTGTATGGAATATCATCAATATAACATGCAAAAGAAACACAGCTTTAAGAGATCCCACTGGCCAAATGTAAGACCATTTTATGATTTTTAAAAATGTTGGTATGAGTTATAAAACCATTTAAGAAAATAAAAATCCATGATTCCATATTAAAGTGAATAAATAAATGAGGAAAATATCTTCCTTGTAGTAGAATGTCAACTAATAAACACAAAAGGAATGGTGGAATTAGATCACCACTGTGCAAGGTGACTGATTTAGTTTGGGATGAAAAATCTGTATGAGGAAAGGAATATTTGTATGATCTTGGGATATATTCTCACATATAACATACTAATTACCAGTTTCTTTAAAGTGAGTAGATACCACCTTAAAGGAATGATCAAAACTTAACATCACCTATAATGTAGATAAAAACAACAAACAAAAAAACCCTAAGATTTGCCTCCAGATGCAAGCCATTGTGAAGGATACAATATGACTTCTGTGAAATTCTTGACAAAAATGCATAAATTGAATCAAATCATGAGGAAAAATCAGACAAAACATCAGACAAAGCCATCAGTTATCTTACAACATAACTGGCATGTACTCTAAAGTATGTCAAAGTCATAGAAGTGAGAGAAAAAAGAAGAGTGAAGAACTATTCCAGATTAAATGAGTCTAAAAGAAAGATGACAACTAAATACAATAAGTGATCCTGCACTGAAAATAAAGAGCTAAAAGGACATTATTGGAACAACTAGCAACAGTTGAAAATTGTGAATTAGGTAATAATAGCATTATTTTTGTATCATTGTTAAATGTCTTTGATAACTGTATTGTACTTACATAAGAGTATGTGCTTGTCCTCAGATAATATACTCTGAGTATTTAGGAATAAAAGGATATGAGGGGCACCTGGGTGGCCCAGTTGGTTAAGTGTCTAACTTTTGGTTTCTGCTGAGGTCATGATCTCAGGGTCATGGAGCCCGGGGCTAGGCTCTGTGCTCAGCATGGAGTGTGTTTGAAACTCTCTCTCTCTCCCTCCCTCTGTCCCTCCCTGCCCTTCTTCTCTCACTCTCTCTCTCTAAAATAAATAAATAAATCTTTTTAAAAGGTCTTTTAAAAAGGATACGACATCTGCAACTTGCTCTCTCATGAAATATATATACACACACACACACACACACACACATACATGTATATTCACATATCTTCATATACAGATGGATATAGATACCATTCTTTGTTAAATGTGCATGAGAGATGTATGGGAAAAATACATTTGAAAGAGAGAGAAGTAATATAAATTATTGCATAACTGATGAATTTGAAGAGTAGACTTGAATTCTTTGGCCTATTTTTCAATTTTTCTGTTAGTTTGAATTTAAAGTAAAGGAAAATAACTATTTAAAAAATCAGTAATTGAGGCATGCCTGGGTGTGCAGTTGGTTGGGGGTCTGACTCTTGGTTTTGGCTCTAGTCTGATCTCAGGGTCATGAGATCAAGGCCTGTATCAGGTTCCACATTCAGTGCTTGGGTTTCTCTCTCCCTTCCCTTCTATCCCTCTCCCTCTTCCACTCAAATAAATAAATCTTTAAAAAAGAAATCAGTGGTTGAGCTCATTTTTTTTCCATTTAGTCTTTTTTATATGGTCCCAGAAAGCCAGTCACTTTGCTAGGCGTTGGCAGTAAAAGGACACACCTTCACAATACATTATAGGAAAATTAAATATAATTTTATAAGTAAAATAGTAGATTGCTACTAAATAAGAAAACATAAAGAGTCAGTTGATTCAATGCAAGGGATGGTGAAAGTGTGGCAAGGAAGGTCTTCTAGATGTGCTGATGCTTGGGATGATTTTTGAAGGATGAGCAGAAGGAAGCCAGGTAGATGAGTGGGGAAGGCAACCCGGATAGAGCGAGAAGCATGGGAAGGGACATGACTGTGTGGAATGCTTGGCAGAATGGTGAGGGGGCAGAATAGTTAATATCATGAGCTTTAAAATCATATAGAATTTTATTTGAGTAGTATTTTTTTCATTTATTAGTTACATGATAATGATAATTAACTTGATATCTCTAGGCCTCAGGTTGTGCATGCATTTGTCAAGTGGAAATAGTATTAAAGTTGTGATTCACAGGGTTGTTTTCAGGGTGGAATCAAACAATGTATGTAGAGTACATGACGCAAAGTAAACTTTCAGAACCATTTTAGCTGCTGCTATTACTGTTTTTGGATTTCTGGTAGTTAGAAATGACCAGAGACAGGGATGCATGGTGGAGAGTTCAGAAATATAGCTCTGTCTCAGTTATAAAGAGCATTTCAGATTAAAACAAAGAAAACTAACAGCACTCATAAAAAAATTACCAAGAATAGCATATGAGTCAATTTGTACATTTGTGATACACAATGCTAAATATTTTTAATTGAGTATCGTATTATTTTTCCTAGTTCACCTAGTGAACTATGATGGTATATGGAATTGGAATTTTTGTTTGATCTGTTTTGTTCTGTTTGCCCTGACCAGGTTGATGTATTACTGGCAGAGCAGTGCATTTTCTTCCTGGCCTTCACAATGTAAACCAAAATCACTGTGACTTTGCCTTGATCAGAGCTTGCACGGAGATGCAATATGCAGGAAAAAAAGGAGACAAGAACACAAAATCTAGGGTTGTGTGAGCAATGATGGGAAGCAGCTAATGTCTCTATAGCTCCTCTTTTTGTGAATAATTTGGTGACCCTGACTCTAAAGCAGCCCAACAAATCTTTACTCCAGACTTCAGAGCAACTATAATAAATGTTGGAGGGAGTATATCTTTGTGGTTAAGACCTTGGGCTCCAAAGTCAGACTAGATTTAGACTCTGGCTCTGCAGCTTACCAACATATTGACCTTGGCTCATTTATTTTACACTCTACCCACATTTCTCATCTGAAAACATTGGGAGACAGAAATAGACAACTGTTCTTGTTTCTGTGAAAAATAAGTGAAAATATGCATGTAAAGATCTTACACACAAACAGTGGTGATGACAATGATGATGATGGTGGTGAGATAAGCAATGCTGGCAGCAGTTTTTAGGTCGCTAATTTACTCATTAGAGAGATATGCACATTTTTTTTTCCAGTCAATGTGTTGGACACTAGCAATAGAAAATTCGTGTCTCATGAAGGTAAAACTGAATGGGAAAAAGCAGGAAGATAAACCAAGCTCTGCAGTTTAACACAGAAAATAGGTATAACTTCATGAAAGAAGAGAATTGTATAAATGAGACTGCGCATTTAGAGAAATCTGGCTAGGAAAGGTTAAGGTGCATGCAATCTTTCCAGACTGAAAAACTAAAGAGTTAACTTTTTGAAGAGGAGTAGAGAATTGTAGATAGTGCAAAGATACAAACACACAAAATAGTAAAATAAAAACAGCATTACAAAACCAGGACTCAAGAATTAATGGTTGGAAAAAAAAAAAAAAAAGAATTTAAATGGTTGAATGATCCCTAGCAGAGGCAAGCTTTAACATGTAGGAAAACAGAAATCCTTCATATTAGTCTCTGAGGAGAAAATAATGGCAGATGTGTTAATCTAACCCAAGCGAAGTCTGGTTTTACTCAATACAGCAATCCCAGATTTCATTTCAAGCAGAGCAGCCCATGAAAAAAGGTCAGTCCTAGAGTATTAGTCTCTTAGGCTGTCAGAGCTGAGAGAATGGTTAGGTCAGTTTCCTAAATGGCAGTCACTATCACAACTGCATTAAAGACACCTGGGGAGTTTTTAGAAATACACATTCCTGGGTACCTCTCTCAGACATTTTGAGAATGTTGGTCTAGGATAAGACCTCTCTGCTTTGGCATACCACTCCCAGTCAGCACCACCACCATGTTGTTCTGATGAATACTAGATTTGTAATCCTGTCAACAGTCATCCTTTTTACTGTGATCCCAAAGAGAAGAAACTTAATCTTAAAAATCGTAAAATAAGTAAGCAACAAAATTAAAACTACAACTCAAGTCTTCCAACTTCCTACACAGGACTTCTCCTACTGGACTTTAGAAATAGTACAAAGCAGTACTACCTTTTCCGCTGACTTTTTCATGATGCCAATCAGAGCAACCATTAGAATCATCTTTTTTAATCACAGCAGGCTTCAGATCAGGAATCACAAAATATCACACTGCAGGCTGTTTCTGGCCAGCAAGCTGTTTCATTTCTTCCACACATAATTTTTTCAATGGTTTGTAATGCCTTTACATTGGACATGCCCTCTGTCATTGGCCAAAAGCTCTTCCACAGACAACTGACTTGTATCCAGATGTTTTCATTTATATAATTTTCAGTCCAACCCCTTAGAAACATTTGAGCTTGTGATCTAGGCACTGAAGAGCAATTAAAAGGCATAAAAACTTTATATTAGAAAGTAACTTAACTAGCTCCTCTTGAGTATATTAACAGATTATTTAATTAATTTATCTAATAATTTATTAATTTCAAAAATACATCAAAGCTACATAGGGGGAAAAAAAAAAGTCTCAGGTGTCTTTTATAGCCAAGCTATCTTTCTCCATTCTCTACCCTTCAACCTAGTATGTACCAGATACCTTTTTCTCTACACAGAGCTAATTCATGGCTGGACACCTAATCCAGAGGCTATGTTAGGTCCATCAGATTCTGTCTCTGAGAAAATCACAACTGGTACACTTAGAGATCAGAACAATCAAATTCAGATACTGGACTTGTACAGTTGAGTAGCCTCAAATACAGAGGCCACTTTCTGGGGACAAGTGATGATGAGGCCTCCTCTGCAAATAAGCAGCATATACTCTCTGAAGTTAAAGAAAAGAAGATGCATGGAGAGGAGAGATGTATACACATGCCACCCCAGAGAAAAACAGATGGAGAAGGTAATTGCTTTTACTACTGATGACCTCCCAGGTCCTTTGCTCAGTTCCACTTAAGGCATGGCTACAATTTCTGCTCTTGGCTTCAAACAGATGGTCGTTCTCATTTGCTCAGATTAGTTGGGGTGGGTTTCCATTTCTTAAAACCAAGCAATCTCTGGCAAAGACAGCCACCTTGAGATATACGTCAATCACAGAGGAAGGTAAGGATGTTCAGAACAAGAGCTGACTTTGGAGAGCTGCCCAGAGAATGCATATCCACAGATAGTGGGGTCACTGGGAAGGCCTGGAAGCAGTGAACTTTGCAAGGGTGGGAGGGAGTGAATTAGGAAAATCTAAAGGAAAGACTCACTCCCCTAAAAAAGAAAATTTGAGCAGAAAAGGGTGCAGGTTAGCAAAGTGAAACCAATGACAAATTTTACCTACTTCATAATTTTAAGAAATGGCTGCCTCTGAGCTTGTATCTTTTTTTTTTTTTTTAAATTCAAAAATACTGGATCATTCGTTTCTGCTAAAAGAATTAAATATCTTTTCAAAGCCATCAAAAGATGCAAGACAGTTTGGGGTATTTCCACTCACTAAAGTAATTAGGAAGCACTCTAACTAAATTAGATCATTCCAAAGATCACTGCAAATATTTACTTATTTACTTATATATTTATATTGCAAATAATATAGTTGTATTTTTGACATGTTAGCTATAATGAATTGAAGTATAATCTGACCTACAAACAAGCTTATTTGGAAGCATGAAGTTCTACTT
This sequence comes from Martes martes, assembly GCF_963455335.1. Classification (NCBI taxonomy): domain Eukaryota; kingdom Metazoa; phylum Chordata; class Mammalia; order Carnivora; family Mustelidae; genus Martes; species Martes martes. Next base: position 128,233,714 of record NC_137892.1, on the reverse strand, counting down.
GTGACACTGAACCACTCTGTACCCACTGTAGAGCCTACACAGCAATCAGTAAGTATGTAAGATCAGACTTAAGTTCTTTATAATACTTTCTAGCTAAACATTCCCTGATTATTAGTTCTTAAGCTGCAATGGAAGCCCTTACAGTGAGCATGTGAAACCTTTAGTTCTGAGCCTAAGAAAATACCCAGTAATTCAGGCTCTTACTATACATCCCCCACCCCTTGCTCATATAATGACAAAGGTCCTTGTTCTTCTGAAACTGCTTTCAAGTTCAGTACCCTTTCTTAAATGCACAGTTGGGGGAGCAAAGAAGAAATAAGATTCCTTCAAGCTCATGCTTACTTTCCTTACCCCCACAAAGTAAACACATTTTCTTTAACTGATTCTTGTGGTGAAAAATGAAGAGTCACCCGGCTATCTATTATTTGGCTATGATCAATTAATAAATCCATCAGTAAAATTAACAATCTTGGATTAGGAAATATTTAGTTCTAGCCAGAAATGTCATTCATTTGCCTTTTTATTATTCTAGTATTAAATTTTGCTGTGAGTATAATTACAAAATTATTTTCTGATCTAAAACTATAAGTTATTTTGTTGTAGAATGCAAGAAAATGAATGTAGTTCTCACATTTTTAATGTCCCTTGAAAAACTGAATATAAAATTCAGAGGAACTCAATGTTGCCATTATAATGCTTACTGAAAATGAATGCTTATTAAGTATTGTTTCCTTAGATTGAAGGTGTATTTTAATGACACAGAGGTGAATAGAAGGCGTTTTTATGGTAGTTTTTATAAACAATAGTGAATTTTATTATTTGAGGATATAATTTAAGAGGAGCAAAAAAATCTGCCTGTACTTTTGTGACAATGAATGCAACTAGTCTGTATGTTGATTCTAATCTAGTAAAGTAAAAATGCCATGTCACAAGATTGTATAGTATTTGCACACACAAAAATTGCCATCTGAAAATATTTGTGAAAACCTATTTTTATCCCTGAATATAAGCTGAATGCATAATTTAGTACTTATTTTCAGAACAAATAGCCTGGAAAAATTTCATGCACAATTGATGATAATTTGAGTGTGCAATCCATGGCTTGAGCTCATTAACATATTCATTCTGTCTAAGCTCTGTGTGCAAATTTAAATTGTAGTTTTCCAAAAACTGCTCATAACAACTCCAAAACATCAAAACCAGTCATTCTTAACACCAATGGTTGAGTCTGAAGATTTCCCCATGAGAAGAAATCTTTTGGAAGATAACTCCCATCTCTGAAAAAAAAATCATAACAATACAGAATATAATTTACATTTGGAGTTTACTAATTTAAAAAGTAAAAAAAAAAAAAAAACAAAGCTGCAATATATAAACAAAAATTTCATGTAGGAGTAACGAGGGAAAAAAATGTCTGTGTTTGTACGTATGTGTAAATTCCTGGTGAAAATCCCAAAATATGTGTTTCTGGTTTCATTTTCTATTTTACATAGTGATTTTTTTTTTAAAATTCAAAGTGGATTTTTTAAAGATGGTTTATATATCATCACAGTAATTTAAAAATTTTAAAAATAAGGGTTATTAAGATTATTTTTTCTAAGAAAAAATTTAAATGTCTGTATTGACTAAAAATCTCAAAACCTGTTTTTTAATTTTATTTTAATCAGCATAAGTGTAAATGCTATTGTTGGGAAAGCAAAAGAGGCTTAGTTCTGATTTTAGACATGTTGTATTTGATACATGATTGTTTCCAGTTGATCATGGTGTGGTAGAATCCTTCACTTGTCTTAATTGAGTTGCAGTTTTATAAATTATTATACAAAAGAGGAAATGGTATTACTAGAAAGAAGTAGAATATTTTAAATAAACATGTGTTTGAAAATTAAATCAAAATCTAAAGTTCTGATTTACTACATATAGTATTGTATAATACAATACTCCAAACCGGTCATAATTTTTGTAGAAATTTTAGACATCTCCTTCATTGAAATATATAACACCAGGTATTTTTCATAATTTCAATATTTTCCATAACTCAAAAAAACCTGATTCATAATTACATTATGCTGAACATAAAGGTAAACAAACCTTAATGAATCCCCACAAACAAATAACTGATAAATCAATGAAACTTCTTAAGAAGACATCGTCTATAAACCACGGTTTTACATTTGGTAGTATAGTTTTGCAAAAGTATGCCTTTCAGCACTGATGCATTACATAAGAGAAATTGACAAGGTTACAATTTGTGTTGCTAATGGAAATTATTTTTTCAGAAATTAACCTTTAGGCTATAAAGAATGACAGATATTCAAATATTCTCAAATGAGTATTTAAATTGAAAATTTCTATTCATTCCTGCCCCCCAACAGAACTTCCATTCTGGATTCCAGCATGTCATACACACAATTGAATTCTTAACAGCTGCCATTCAAAAGAACTGCAGAGGACCATTTGAAAGTAATATTTTGCTCTGTGTGACATCTAATTTTTTTCCCCTCAGAAATCATAATTTTTTTACACACCTCATAGTCTTCCTAACAGGAAACCAGCTCTGCCTGTCATTTTGATTGGGGAGGAACCTTGTTTTCCAGGTCACTGGCTTGAATCCTGGAGACAAGATATTCATGAGGGACCTGGATGGGGAATTTACATCTCCGTGCAGAGTTTTCCTCTCCATTTGCCAGCATGCCAGGTCAGTGAGCTGCTCTGTCAGAGGGAAGATAATGGCTGCTGTAGTGCCCCCTGCTTATTACACACTCAGTGCTTCTGACCTTCCTGGGAAACCTCCCAAAGCATTCTGATTTGAGGTATCCCCCTACTCTTTAAGACCCTCTCACACTCAGAGCCTCCTGCCTGAAATGCAACGTGATTCATGACACTGGACGAGGCTACTCCCAAATACCAGATTTCAAACTTTTTCTCCTCCACTAAAAACCTACTGAATGTGCAGAGAAGAAAAATAAAATTGTCACATAGCTTTTAAATTTAAATTTTATAAAATAAACACCCAAAACCAATGCATCCAATTTAGCCGAAACAAAGTAAAATAAAAATCATCAGAATAGTGGGGGGAAAAAAAACAGGCTCATAGTTTGTCAACCTTTATTTGCAACTTGAGCAGTCATCCTTAAAACAAATAAATATCCTATATTTTAGACACGAAAATAACAAAATTCTATTTTTGCAGAAATTAAATTAAATATATATTTTAGTAGACCATAGTGCTGTCTTCTGAGCTGGCAAAATTAGAAGTGACTCCTCTTCCTATGCTAATAATGCCTTAATTTGATTCTTTTCTTTGTAATACAATGGATGTTTGGGGACAGTGAGAGATAGGAACTAAGCATAGGGTTAACTGTGCCTTCATATTCTAGCCCAGACATTCAAATATTATCTGAAATAATTCCACTCTCTGATTGTCTTTTTAATTTATTTCAACAACCAAACACTCTAGCACTCCTCTGATCATTTAGATGAGAAACCAGTAAAGAGAAATTTATGTGCAAATGCCACGAATGTCTCAATATGGGGAGAATAGTACCACTTCCTCTGGATCTGGGAGGAGGCCGACAGGTAATTTCTTTTTTTTTTCCCCCTAAAGATTTTATTTATTTATTTGATAGAGAGAGATCACATGCAGGCAGAGAGGCAGGCAGAGGGAGAGAGGAGGAAGCAGGCTCCCCACTGAGCAGAGAGCCCAATGCAGGGCTCAATCCCAGAGTCCTGGGATCATGACCTGAGCCGAAGGCAGAGGCTTTAACCCACTGAGCCACCCAGGAGCCCCTGACAGGTAATTTCTTATCACAACTTTTTTACTTCATTTTTGATACACTCAATGTTCAATGGTGACAACAATTAGCAAGCACAGTCTAGGCAGGAGGGGCTCTCATGAGAATTTTCCAAACATTCCATATTCCCTCTATTTTAGTAAATAGCGTATCTATTGGTAAACGGAGCACACACATTTCAATACAACTTATAAAAACTTGCAGACTGAGTATTTTTTCTCCAAAAGGGAAAACATAATTATTTACTGATGCTGGAGGGGTTCCCCAAATATTTTCCCTAAATAAAGTCTTTTGTGGATTTTTTAATTTAAAAATTTTAAACTGAACTTTCATGATGTACTAGAAACATGTAACTACCATATATGATAACAACCAAAAGGAGAGAGTCATTAGATTATATGAGTTTGCATTTTGTTAGATATAAAGGAATATTGCTATTGAAGACTGATTTGATGGATGTAGAGATTAAAAAGAATATACTTACTTTTTTAGAAATAGAAAGTTTTGAAAGTCCAGTTATATGCCAGTTGCCTTGGGACATTCTGCATTCAGTGCTGTCATGGACTGGCAGGCAGTGAATGACAAAACACAACCGGACAAGGGTATCCCTATCAATAGCCAACATCCACATCACAGGACCAGCTTCTGGGAGAGATTCCGATTTTATCAAAGGTTTACCAACCTTTTGGTCTCAAAACATATTTTCTTTCTTAAAATTCTCTTTCTTTCATTCTTAAAAAATCCTAAAGCACTTTTGTTTATGTGGATTATATCTATTAACATTTAACACACCGGAAATTAAAAGAAAACATTTTTAATGTTTATTGATTTATTATTTAAAGTAATAGAAATAAGCCTATATATGTTAATATAAATATTATTTATGAAAATAACTATGTTTTCCAAACAAAATAATTCATGAGAAAAATGGCATATTCATACTTTTGAAAATCATTTTAATGTCTGGGTTAATGGACGGCAACTTAATTCTCTTACTGCTTTAACACTTAACCTGATTCAACATGTTGCCTTTGTTGAACAGTATGAAGGAAATCTGCCCTCGCACAGATATGCAGTTGGAAAATCCAGGCATAATTTAATAGCCTTTTCAGATAATTGTGTATCTTATTCACTGATACTATACCAAAACTCAACCTGTGGTAATTTCTTAATGGTTATTTTCAATGTGGCTCTAAACCTACAAAAAATTTTTGTACCACTTACATTAAAGACATTAGTCTATTTTCCACTTTTTTTTTTTTTTAAGATTTTATTTATTTATTTGACAGAACGAGAGAGAGAGAACCAGAGAGCACAAGTGGGCAGAGGGCCAGAGGGAGAGAAAGAAGCAGGCTCCCCAGTGAGCAGAGAGCCCAACTTGAGGCTTGATCCCAGGACCCTGAGATCATGACCTGATCAAAAGGCAGACGCTTAACTGACTGAGCCACACAGGTGCCCCTATTTTTTGCTTTGAATGAATCTTTAATCCATGTATGATTTTGTAGCATCATGAACTAGTCTCTGGAAAATATTGGGTCACTGAGATAAGTAGATGTTCCAAATATTGACACATTTACTTTTATAATGCCAAACTGCCATACATACATAAAAATAGATGATAGATCACTATACATCACATTAGAAAAATCTAAGTGTCGGGTAGGTGTCAAATTCAAGGTAGAGATACAAGTTTCAACTTCTAATTTTTGTTTGAAGGCTCAAATGGTATCATTGCCACCAAAAATTCCCAGTTGTTTTCCTTAAAGTGACAAGCTGACATTGTTCACTTTTGAGAAAATATCTTCCAAATACCAAAGTCTGCATAACCATAGTTTGTCAGTTCTGTTTTCAGGTTTAACTGTACCCCAAGAAAAAAATAGCTAATATCGCTTGTACCTCCAGTGATCATACAAATTCTCTCCACAAAACAAGCTTCATATTTTGATAGGCAGCAGAAATACTTTCCATTAATTTTGTCACACAGAATACTTAAAAGTCTTAAAGATCAGGATTTAGTAAAATTATTCATTTTTACTCAACCTAGGATATACTTAAGTGGAACTGGCATTATAGCTTGACATCACTGCCTTGAGATTTACTATGGAACCAGTAGTTTGATCTACAATTGCTTTTGCATCATCAGGGTAAATGTCAACACGATGAAAAAGGCAAAGAATACAGGAAAATAGCTTTGACCTCCAGGATCCCGTGAAAGGGTCTCAGACAGGTGTCAACTGATAACACCTGAAGAACTGTGGAGTTTTACACATTTAGCTTGCCTCCACTAGCAATTCTAAAAAGTTCAGAAAACTTAACACAACACTTTAAATGTTACTAGAATTAAAGTCTAACTCCTTTTAACCATCAAGTTCTTAACATCCACGGATTACAAAGGGATTTTCACAGGACTATAAAGAAGCAGAGGAGCCCACTGACAAAATCTGTGCTACCTGGTGCTAACCTTTAGAGTCCATACACTTCGTCCACAAATGTGCATCCCACACAGCCCATGGATGTCTTTTATGTCCTTGGGTAACATTTTATTTTATTATTTTTTTAAGATTTTATTTATTTATCTGAGAGAGAAAGCAAGAGCGGGAAGAGGGGCAGAGGGAGAAGGAAAAGCAGACTCCCCGCTGAGTGGGGACAAGACATGGGGCTTGATCCCAGAACCCTGAGATCATGACTTGAGCTGAAGGCAGATGCTTAACCCACTAAGTCACCCAGGCAACCCTTGGATAACACTTTAATTCTCACTGCCCGAGGAACTAAGCATTGTTTATACCCAGAATACTGATAAACTTTCTCATATTTTTAAAAGTATCTCTTTCTTTCTAAAGACACATATAATGGTAGGCAGATTAGACATATCTAATTAGAAATATTTTGGGGTAGCTCAAAAAAGGATGCATACTTTAATAGATGATCTTATTTTTATTAAAAGTGATCTACCACCAATTGTTTGAAGGCTAACAATAGGAACTAACATTTATTGACCAGATACTATTCTTAACACTTAACAGATATCATCTCATTGGCTTTTCGCTACAACCCAGAGATAGGCATTTTCATTATCCTCACTTTACAGATGAAAAAATGTAAACGCAAAACTGTTAAATTGATTTTCCATGTCTATATGCTATGTTCTCAACTACCACAGTACACTGCCACTAAGGAAATTGTGTATTTTGAACTTTGAATTCATATATATGAATACTTCAAATATATTTCAAATATTAAGATAATCAGAGCATTATTAAAGATGTGCTAAGTTATATGCATTTTTTAAAAGATATTTATTTATTTTAGAGAGAGAAAGAGACACAGAGATAGAGAGAGCACCAGCAGGGGAAGAGTCAGAGGGAGAGGGAGAAGCAGACTCTCCACTGAGCAGGGGGCCTAATGTGGGGATACATCCCAGGGTCTTGGGATTATGACCTGAGCTGAAGGCAGATGCCTAACCAACTGAACTACCCAGGTGCCCCAAGTTATACGCATTTTTATTTGTAAAATGTGTTCATAGCATTCCAACGTCAAAGCACTCACAAGTAGAAATTTTAGGCTTAAGATCAGAGAAATCACAGTTATTTCATACATATTGCTTCTCTTAATCATTTCCAAATGTTTCCTGGAAGTTTAAAATGAGGTTTGGTTTGTGCTCTTAACACCTGCCTCAAGTTTATCTTGTTCCATATCATTGGTGGAGTGCTAGAATTGTGTCTCAATCTCGGGAACTATTTCAAATTATTTCCATTTTTTAATGTGTTAAAATCCACTTAGACTTCTCAAACATCAAGCATAAATTTCTATATACACACAATATATGTGCACATACATATACACATCACAATTAGCATTCTTTCATCATCTCACAAATTTTTGAGAGTACACAACTGTTATGGACTGAATTGTGACCCACCAAAACTCATATGTTAAAGCCCTAACCTCTAATCTGTCTATTTGGAGATAGGGCTTTAAGAAGGTAATTATGGTTAAATGAAGTCATAAGGCTAATTCAATAGCACTAGTGTTCTTATAAGAAGACAAAGAGACACCTGTGCTCCATTCTTCTCTACACACACACACACACACACACACACACACACACACACACGGGAAAGGCCATGGGAGGACTTACTGGGAAGGTGGCCATCTGCAAATCAGGAGGAGAAACTTCATCAGAATCCAATCCTGATGACACCCGAATCTTGGCCTTCCAGCCTCCAGAGCTGTGAAAAAATAAATTACTGTTATTTAAACTACCCAGTCTATAATATTTTCTTATGGCAGGCTCACCTAACACACAACACATAACAGATATTTTAAATGACATGACATATATTAATTTTCAGATTACATCAGTGCTGATATAATTTCAATACATGATGAAAAATATTTTTAAAAAAATCTTAACTCTCTAATCATCAGGGAAATGCAAATCAAAACCATAATAAGATATTACCTCACACCTGTCAGAATGGCTAAAATAAAAAAACACTAGAAACAGCAAGTGTTGAGGGATGTGGAGAAAAAGGAACCCTCGTGCACTCCTGGTGGGAATGCAACCTGGTGCAGCCACTCTGGAAAACAGTATGGAAGTTCCTCAAAAATGTAAAAATAGAATTACCACATAATCCAGTAGTTCCACTACTGGGTATTTACCCAAAGACTACAAAACAGTAATTCAGAAAAATATATTCACTCCTATGTTTATTGAAGCATTATTTACAACAGCCAAATTATGGAAGCAGCCCAAGTTTCCATCAATAGATGGATGGATAAAGAAGATGCAGTATATATATATACTATGGGATATGACTCATCCATAAAAAAGAATGAAATCTTGTCATTTGCAACAATGTGAATGGATCTAGAAGGTATAATACTAAATGAAATAAGTAGGTGAGAGAAACAAATACCATATGACTTAACTCATATATGAAATTTAAGAAACAAAAAAAAAGAGAAGAGATAAAAAAAAGATTATTGAAAATAGAGAACAAAGTGATGGTTACTAGAGGGGAGATGGGTAGGGGGATGAGTGAAATGGGTGATGGGGATTAAAGAGTACACTTACTATGATGAGCACTGCATAATATATAAAATTGTTCAGTCACTATGTTATACATTTAAAACTAATACAACACTGTATATTAATTATACTGGAATTAAAATTTTAAAACTTAAAAAGCTAATTCTTTCTCAAACACATACAGGTGTGGGCGCCTGGGTGGCTCCGTGGGTTAAAGCCTCTGCCTTCGGCTCAGGTCATGATCCCAGGGGCCTGGGATCCAGCCCCACATCGGGCTCTCTGCTCAGCAGGGAGCCTGCTTCTTCCTCTCTCTCTCTCTCTGCCTGCCTCTCTGCCTACTTGTGATCTCTATCTGTCAAGTAAATAAATAAAATCTTAAAAAAAAAAATACAGGTGCGTGAGTGTATGTGTGCATGTGCACACACACACACACACACACACTCACAACATGCCACCTCACTTAAAAATGATACTTGGTCAACATTGCTTTTTCAGAGTCAAGATTTTAAGTGAAGCATAATATTTAAAAAAAAGTAAGGCCCAAATTTTCTGATTTATAAAGAGTTCAATCCAAGAACAATTTAAATGAAATGAATAGAAGATTTTTAATTGAGGACCCTATTTGGATTCAAATATCAGATCCTGAGCAAGCACATACCTTTTTCACTCTGAGGTTTCAATATATTCATAGGTAAGAAAAATGCCTTATTCACTGAGCTATTGTGACAACTGAACGAGAAAATAAATATGAAAGCACACCTAGCTTTTCTGACAACCTATGGAAGCTGTTTGAGGAAAAATTAGAAATCTAGCATGGTCTCCAATGCTCCCTTTCAGCACATTCCTATCCTCCTTGGTGCCACTGAACTGAGGTGCTCTAGATTATTGCTCGAAATTCCTGAGTCCAGTCACCATAAGGCTTCTAGCATTTTATTTCCATTTAAGGGATAACTGTCTTGTTACCTAATTATCCCCTCGAGCTTACGTCTGGCTTTCTCTGATTTTTTTTCTTTTTTTTTTTTTTAAGATTTTATTTATTTATTGGACACAGAGAGAGCGCACAGCAGGCAGAGGAGCAATGGGGGGGGGAAGGGAGAAGCAGGCTCCCTGCTGAGCAGGGAGCCCAACATAGGGCTTGATCCCAGGACCCTGGGATCATGACCTGAGAAAAAGGCAGATTCTTAACCAACTGAGGACTGAGCCACACAGGCACCCCTGGCTTTCTCTGACTTTTGAGAGGTAGAGAAACCAATCTGGTAAATTAATTATTACAGACATCAAAAGATAGGAAATTTTCACACTGAGCCCAACCAGTTTTGACTGGGAGGCACACACATGAATACACACACACACACACACACACACACACACAGGTACTATAGTCAACCATTCTTTCTATCTCTTATTTAATCTTAAAGAGTAAATTTTCTAATTGCTCTGTGTTTTCTAATTAAAGGTTTTCTATTTCATTTTCATTTAAGACTAAAATAATTGATTTAGTAATATAGATCTGTTCATATCTTTTTTCAAAATTTCAGTACTTCAGTTTAAGTTTTACTATTAAATACCTATATATTTTATTTCTGTAGGTAAACCTAAATGATTAATAATATTAAAGGTTGAGGGGTTCCAAAACTATTTGCACCTATTTCCCAAGAGTTTCATGAGTAGTAATGCTTAGTAAAAACCACAGTACTACTTCAAAAGCCTCCTGGAAAGCTCCTGTCATGTATTCAAAGTCCCTAAACCTTTATGTTAAAACTGCAGGATGGCTCTTCTAACAAACTTTTTCCTAGCCCCCTACGTGAAGTCTGAATAGAAATCCCAGTGAGTTCCTCTGTACTTTCCATCATTGGATCTTTTGAGCATAAAGTTATTTCTTCAGTAGGCTTCCTGTTAAGGAAGGAGAGTACATCCTTGAGACTCTTCGAGTAAAATCCCCATGAATTCAACCAAGTTTTCAGCATGCTGCTGTACAAATGTGTTTCTGACCCTGAGTAGAGGAACATTCTCTTTGTTCCTGCGTATAATTTAGTTTCCACTTCCACTGCGCTTCTGAGAAAAGGATACCGCAAGGTGGTGGGAGGAGAACTAGACTAGAAATAAGAAGACAAGATCTAGGACTCTAATTAGTTCGGTAGGCTTGCGCAGAGAGGCCATTAACACTCTTTCTTCCTCACCCTGCAGGTCAAGGCAAAAAATAAATGCCTGCCTTGCCTGTCTCCCAGGTTGTTGTGAGGTTCTAACACTATGAACACATGTAATGAATTCTGTGCAATACAATTATGAGAAAAAAGTCAATTACATAAATTCCCTACAAATTTAAAATACATTTATGAATCAAAAACTAATATGAACTCGAATTTTAAAAGATCAAGTACCACTCAGATAATAGCTACAACCCTAATAGTAAAAGACATACAGATGGCTAGCAGACACATGAAAAAATGTTCATCATCATTACCCTTCAAGGAAATTCAAACCAAAACCACATGAGATACCACCTTAAGCCAGTTAGAATGGCAAAATTAACAAGGCAAGAAACAACAAATGTTGGAGAGGCTGTGGAGAAAGGGGAACCCTCTCATACTGTTGATGGGAATGCAAGTTGGTGTAGCCACTTTGGAAAACAGTGTGGAGATTCCTCAAAAAAATTAAAAATAGAGCTACCCTATGATCCTGCAATTGCACTACTGGGTATTTACCCCAAAGATGCAGATATAGTGAAAAGAAGGGCCGTCTGTACCCCAATGTTCATAGCGGCAATGTCCACAATAGCCAAACTGTGGAAAGAGCCAAGATGCCCTTCAACAGACAAATGGATAAAGATATGATCCATATATACAATGGAGTATTATGCCTCCATCAGAAAGGATGAATACCCAACTTTTGAATCAACATGGATGGTACTGAAGGAGATTATGCTGAGTGAAATAAGTCGAGCAGAGAAAGTCAATTATCATATGGTTTCACTTACTTATGGAGCATAAAGAATAACTTGGAGGACACTAGGAAAAGGAAAGGAAAAGTGAAGGGGGGCAGATCAGAGGGGGAGACAAACCACAAGAGACTGTGGAATCTCTAAGAAACAAAGTGAGGGTTTTAGAGGGGAGGGAGGTGGGGATGGTGGTGAGCCTGTGGGTGGGTATTAAGGAGCACTTATTTCATGGAGCACTGGGTGTTATACGTAAACAATGAATCTTAGAACACTACATCATAATGTACTGTATGGTGACTAACATAACACAATTACAAAAAAAATAAAGATACCTATCTCTCATGTTATGAAAGAAAATGGTGGGAATGAGATAAAATCGATGAAAAAATAGTTGATTTTTTAATGTCATATAGATTTCTCTCAAAACTACTTTGATCTCGGGCACCTGGGTGGCTCAGTTGGTTAAGCGACTGCCTTCGGCTCAGGTCATGATCCTGGAGTCCCAGGATTGAGTCCCGCAATAGGCTCCCAGCTCCAATGGGAGTCTGCTTCTCCCTCTGACCTTCTCCCCTCTCATGCTCTCTCTCACTGTCTCTCTCTCTCAAATAAATAAATAAAATCTTGGGGAAAAAAAAAAAAAAAAACAGGGGCGCCTGTGTGGCTCAGTGGGTTAAAGCCTCTGCCTTCAGCTCGGGTCATGATCCCAGGGTCCTGGAATCGAGCCCCGCATCGGGCTCTCTGCTCAGCAGGAAGCCTGCTTTCTCCTCTCTCTGCCTGCTTCTCTGCCTACATGTGATCTCTGTCAAATAAATAAATAAAATCTTTAAAAAAAAAAAAACTAGTTTGATCTCAGCGACTAAAGAAATATATAAATCAGTCTTAAATTTGAATTTACTCATTATGTCTTTTTCTAAAGTGACATCACAGACTAGGAAGAAAATCTTAAGACTTAATTGGAGAAAAAAAAGGCATCCTTTTATCTCATAATATTTGAAATTTCCAGTCTACTTTTTCATATAAATTTGTACCTTTCTGAAGATTATATTGATTCTTTCAAAATGATAGTATCATAACTGTTGGGAGGCAATTCTCTCTGGGTTTCTCTTGTTGCTTCACGTCTTGGAAGTAGAGACATTAACTGCCTCTGCTCTGAACAATCTTCCAAGAATGTTTATACAGAAAACAATCTTGAAAATAAAGATAGTGCTTCCCTCTGGGGAAAATGCATGTTTGTTTCAGCCTAGTATAGTAAAGGTACTATTACGCTTGGAGGCAATGTCAGTTGGGCTTACTGCCCATTGGAAAAGATCTGGGTTCTTTAAGCTCAGAATTCCTCCAGGAAAGCATACCTTATTGCATGTGCAGATGTTACCTCCTGATATTGTCTTTTGGCAACCAGGGCTCAGAAAACCAGTGCAAAAGCTGATATTCCGGCTACCACTACCGCTGCTAAGTAGTTAGCTCTCTGTCTGACCCATGTGTCTTGTGCTTTCTACCACCATGCATGAAATTGTGGCAGACTAATTTACTAGTGTTTAAGTAGGGTAGAATTTTAGATTCTTCATAATTGTTAACAATAAAAACATCTGATGAAAAGATAATATAAATGATCTTTCTCATTATTTTCTATCATCAAATTCCACTAGTGAGTTATCAGAAAACAACAACACCAACAACAACAAATAAACTTACTAAATCTGAAACATCCCCATAACTCAGTGAAGGTAATGCCACAGTAAACTTTTACTAGATTCTATTTACTAAAGCCTGGAATATTTAGCTATGCAACTAAAATTGCCCAAATTGAAATCCAGGGTTCATTTTGGCCAGAGAAACACCTGGTTCCTTCTTCTTTCTCACTTTATAGTAAAAGAGCTTTTAGTCATATTATTTCTGTCCACACGTCTTTTTAGTAAAACATGTTCACACATCCCAGAAGGAGCAAATAGAAATCTGACCTCCAGAACACCACCATTTGGTCTGGGGGTAAAATACTAAACATGCTCGGCCAATTCTAGTCTTGTGCCACAGAATTTGGAATAATGACACAAGAAGTGAGATTTTTATTGCTATGAGGTTGTGCTGAAAAGGCGATGTTGACTGGGAGAGTGAGAATACTGTTTGAAGGTTGCCATGGTGAGATGTATGCACATAGAATAGCAAGAAGTCACTCCTTGGACAGATAAAAATGAAGGAGATACAGAGTAGTGACAAGAGTTGTGTAGGGCTCAAAAGAGAGAGACAGACACAGAGAGATAGATGCTTGCTCTCATTCCATCTCTCACGCTTCCTGCACTGATGCCCAAAAGATCTTTCAGTATTCTATCAAAAAATTTCCTTTATTCAAGGAAGAAAAGAGCCCCTGATTTCATAAGTGTGTGAATTTTATTAATTTATTTACATTATTTTTACTTTAGCATAAATAAATATTTTACTCAGTGATTTTATCATTGAAATAAAATGAGTCCAATTCTGAGAACACTCAAAGCATCTCATTATATAATGGAATAGTATATAAGTTGACAGAATTAATGTAATTGCTTACATAACAATTCTTATAATGTAACCTAAAACCAAATACAACAAACATAGAAATTTCACAATGATGGAGAAAAGCAAAGGCAATCAGTTAGATAGACTTGACTTAGAAAAATATTAGTTATGTTTGCATAGACTAATAATAAAAATTTTCCAATCCGTTTTTTCATCTATAAAATGGAATATTAATGCCTATTTTATAGACATCAATTTTTGCGGTAAGGACTAAAAATTATTGACATGGCAATGGTGTCACAACTCCTAGGTCATCTCCACTCTTCCCCATTCCTACAAATTTCTCCCCTCAGTGTCTGGTAGGCTAGACTGGTGCTGAGGTTAATAGCCTGGTCATCCCCACATGCGTGCGCTCTTCCCTTGTGGTCTCACAGTGAATCTGTCTTTGTTGGACCAGATACTAAGCTTTGGTGGTGAACACGTAGGGCAAAACCCAGGAGGCAGAAGATAGGAGAAATAACTATGCAAAAATCCATCATGTCAGTATATGTAAAGAAGGGAGAGAAAACAGGAGAGAAAGAAAGTAAAGGCATTGAATTCTTGGGGAATTGATCTCTGGACAGTATGGAAGAGGTAGAAAAAATTAGAAAGGTGAGAACAGAGAGTGGGAAAGTATTGCTAAAAGATACCAACTGGATCCTCAACATGTGTAATCAAAGAATGAAACTGCTTTTTTAATTTGGAGATAGTGGCAGGAGGAGGTTGAAACTATTCAGCATGGCTGTTGAAATGTAGTTCTTTATAAATGGAATATTATCTTAAGTTTAAATCATATAGATCCACAGCAACAATATTTATATATAAAGTATACAAAAACTATCAAATCAAGCTCTCAACAAAGAGTCATCTTGATTTTTCATGGTATTCCAGATTCAGTATGAATAAAGGAATGGAAAATATAAAAGACTTAGATTCCACTGTCAAAGGTAATGAAAATATTTGTATTTGGCTTACACCCTGTAAGAACGATGGGACACCACCACTGAAAACTTTTTCTTGTCAATCTGAAATTACTCTACTGCTTTTGTCTAAGCAGACCTCCTAGCTAGCCAACAGTTCTTTACTTTGAGTGCTTGATGATGCAGCTGAATTAGGGCCTCACTGAGAGTCATGCCTAGTCATTATAAATAGAGAATAATTTTCATTATGCATTCAACTACTGCTATATGGCATACAATACATTGCAAACATTATATATTATCCTACCTATTTCTCAACACATTTTTGCACAATGATCATCTCCACTTACAATAAAGGGCAATGAAACAAAGAAGTTAAATAATATACTGTATTAGTTAGACAAATATGTTAGTATTTCAGACTAATATATTATAGTAGTATTATAGACTAATGTACTATATTTATATTATGGACTAATATATTAGTATAATTATAATTAGTATATATTATATAACTAGTATATTAGTTATATATAATTTGTAATTATTATAGTAATCACTATACTATTATTAGTATATTAGAGACTACCTCCATAGTGGGATTCAGAATAAAACTCAAAGTTGTAGCAGCAAAGATCTCTACAACAAACAAATACCTAGGCTAGAAGCCCAGAACATCTTCAAACAGCTCAAGTCCAATGGAAGTGGAAGATGAAATGGGGAGCGGGGGTGGGCTGAAGCGACTCTGAAGTCCCCCAGGCTTACCAGACCTAATTACTCCAGATGCCTACTGGCCAGTATAAATGGGGATCCCAAGATGTATCTAGTTCGCCTCAGTTTAGTCAAGAACTGGGCAGGGAGGAACCTGAAGTGTGGCAGTCAGTGTCAGCAGCTTTTTGGGTCCTAAACAGCAGAGATGGCACTAGAACCTTACTCTGCTCTGAGGGACATCTTCTCAAGATCCTTTAATTATCAGAGTTTCTCTCCCATAACTAAACATTTTAAATGTTTATACCTTATCATTTTGGTTCTTAATAATGTTTGTTGATCTCCCAAGCATTTTTGAAGATTATATTCTTTATTCTTGCAATGAAAAAGTTAACACTAAGTACAGTGTTTCAGTGTGGTTTTCTGTTTCCTATCTTCCTGTCATAAGCAATGTCAGTGCCATCTCCCAGACAGGTATTAAACATAAGGAAGATCATGAGCCACCACTTAGATTAAATCCAGAGGCTTTTTTCCCCATTATAGATCTAAGCCACCTGACCTTAACAGCAGGTGCATACTACTTCAAGAGATATAGGATTTGGTGAAGAGAATGGCCCCACATGATATGCACAAATTCTGTTTTATGACATCCTTTTACATGGTGAAGGCTGACTACAAATTACTTGGTATAGCCAAAAGTAGGAGAAAACTCTCATTAAGCAGAAAGGAAAGTTTGCTTGTATAAATTAAGCGACCCTTGAATAAACAAGCAGTAATTGCTATAGTAACTTTGCAAATCACAGAAACAATAGGACAATTTTTTTTTAATATTTGAGAATGTCAGTTCATTACTTCCTGTTTACTTGCAATTATTTGAAAATAACCTGGAAAACTTTATAATCAAGGTATTTCCTCTTGGCTCCCTGGTATACATCAGACTGCCTGAGGAGAGGATTGACATCCTAAGGTGTCCAAAGCATAATCAGTCTTAAGAGCTGCTAATGTTAAAATCCTGACTAATGTTAATCAAAAATTAAAAAAAAAAAATCTTAGCTTGTTAAACACACACATTCACACACTGACACACACACATACACACACAGAGAGATCACATCAGTTTTTAAAACACAGCTGGTAAATAATGCTACCTAATTTTTAAATTATTCTGGCCCATGTCCACTTTGCAAAACTACATTTGTGTGTGTGTGCTGTATCTTTGTGTAAGTGTTTGTTATAACTAATATTCACTACATGTTGTTTGAAATTTTGCAAGAGCAGTTTCTGCCTAATAGTGTATAGATAGCAAAATTCAAAACATTGGAAGAACACGTATATCCTTCAGATAAAGACATTTTAATTAATGAAAAAAATACTTTCTAGGCTTTTATTATGTCAGCATTGTTTGGGTTGATTTAGCTCATGACGGCAATCTCAGGAAATATGTACAGCTCTGGTGAATATTACATTAGTTAAAAGATATACTTTATGTGTCTAGGTATTGATATGGTTAAACTCATATTCAGTTATTAGAAAGATATTAAATTGAGGGCGCCTGGGTGGCTCAGTGGGTTAAGCCTCTGCCTTCAGCTCAGGTCATGATCCCAGGGTCCTGGGATCGAGCCCCGCATCGGGCTCCCTGCTCAGCGGGGAGCCTGCCTCCACCCCTCTCTCTGCCTGCCTCTCTGCCTACTTGTGATCTGTCTGTCAAATAAATAAATAAAACCTTAAAAAAAAAAAGAAAGATATTAAATTGATCAAAGAAGACAGACCTAACATATGTAAATGGTAGCCAGAAACTGACTGAAAGTGTGTGCTGCAACTATGACCCTTTTGTGTGCTGCACACACATTCCCCTTCGCCTACCCTCTGGCACAACCAACGTGAGTACCCTGGCTCACCATCACCAACTACATACTATTCCTAAGGTTTTTGGTTTTTTTGTTTTGTTTTGTTTTTCAATCTAGTCCCATGAGGTAAACACTTGTGTATATACCAGTGATTCCTAAATGTATTTCTTGAGGCTAGCCTTGTCACTAAATGCCGATCTAGATATTCAGTGGTCTCCTAGTATATTCAACTGCCGTAATAACATCTAATAGATACATTCCAATGTCCAAAATAGAGCTTTTTTTAAATGCGGATTGAGGGACTTCTATTGGCCAGAGCAGAAATCTTGATGCATCATGTTCCCTTAGGGGATGAACTTCCACTGTTAACTTGTTTTCACGCCCGTAGTGGATCACAATGCTATGTTCTTTCATTGTCTCCCAGGCCTCAGGTACACTGTCCTTTATTCTAGGACTGCCTTCCAGCATCCTGGGCTGGCATACTATGGGAAAATCATCAGGAGAAGAACTTTTAAGACAAATAAACAATGGAGAGTCTACTTTTTGATTATTCATTTTGTTACCCCTAGTTCTCCGACTATTCTTGGCTTGAAAACCAAGAAAAGGTGAATATATTATAATGAATATAGTAGCAGATAAAATTAGGTTCAAATTCTAGTTCTATCATTTATAATCTGTGCATCAAAAGAGAAATGACACAACATACCTGAGCATTATTTACTTGTCTCTGAAGTGGAGATGATTATAACACCATGAGGTTCTTGAAGAATTAAATTAGATGAAAAATCAGGGGTTCGCACATGTTGGTTTCTTTCTTTGCTTTACCAACCCTGAGGAATTACTTTGTAAATATATCATATGAAGAATTCTTTGGTGTATCAAATTATTATTAACACAACTACTAATATAGCTTCTCACTTTCATAAAGATTCAAAGGTTTGCCCATCAACTGTACCTTCTTTCTAAATATAGGAACATTAGAGTGAATGGAAGGAAAGCCACTTTCAATTGTTCTCTAAAGAACTAAGTTATACTGTCAGATAACATAAAGAAAACCATGGTCTCTATTAAATGGGGAAACTAACAAAATATTACTTGAAACTCTAAATGTCTGTGAACTACAATAAATCAACAAACAAAAATTGTCATTGACTACAGAGGTGCTGCTGCTTGGTTTTATTATCAGACTCATTATTTTCTCGTGAAGTCACTTAGATGGTACTTATGGATGCAACTAAATTGGAAGAGATTAACGCAGTAGGTTTGTTTAGTTCATAAAACCCTTTTTATATGTTTGGTATGGAGGTCTAGAAAATAATGGCCCTGCAGTATCATCCCAAAGAGGTATCATCAGAAGGAACAGACAAACGTATTCACAGGCTTTAACCAGTCAGTAATCTGTGTCATAGTTCTCTGACTTGGAAATGGCTATTTGCTATTAATGTAATTCTGCTTGCCTAACTCTAACTCTTAGTGCTGTGTATCCAAAACCTCTCAGTTCAAAAGCTCTAATTGATTCAAGGTTCTGGGACCTCAAACCATACTGATTTCCAATACCATCCAGTAGCTAGCAAGAGCTTATATGTTGTACAATCCTCCAACAGCTTCCAATTGTTGTTATCTCCAAATGACAAAGATGATTTAGTCCAAGGCATCTAGAGCAATTAGGGAAGGGACTTCCCTCCTTAGTTTTTCCTGCCACTTTAGGAAGATTCGGCCCTATCCTTGTCTCTTTGGAGACACCCACACATTTCTGCTCTTCTACTCCAAGTTCTCTACTGTTCCATTGGGGCAGATGCTCTCAGCTCACTACCCTTCAATTCTAGTTTCTCTCTTCCAGAGCAATGGTCAGCTTCAGATTTTCATCCACTAACCCCAAATGACCAAGGCAATCTCTAAAGACACTGATGCTCAAAGATTCCCCTCATGGTCTTTTCTTAAGCAAATGTTCATATCTTGGCCTCTGGAGAACTCAGTGTCATTCCTAAAGTTTTAATGCCAAGGGACAGCTCTTGGCACGGTACCTGCTGATCTCTTCACCTAACTGCCTCAGTGCTTCCCAGAAATCTCAGAATAAGTTTCTTGGTACAACTTATTCTAATATTACACCAAAACATATCTCTTATCTGGTTACTTCCTTCTGAGAGATGGATTCCTTTGTTCAGACACTCATTTATGTATTCATATTCATTCAAACATTCAGCAAACATTTACTCAGCTCCTACTATTGTACACAGCAATGTATGCTGGATGCAGGGAAGAAAATGCACTACGGGTGTGGTTTCTTCTCCCTGGAACTTATGTTCCAGCATTCCATTTGAATGGGGGACATGAATTTAATTTTTTAAAAGATTTTATTTATTCATTTGACACAGAGAGAGAGCAAGAGAGACAGAGAGCAAGCACAAGCAGGGGGAAAGGCAGGCAGGGGAGAAGCAAGGAGCCTGATGTGGGACTTGATCCCAGGACCCTGGGATGGTGACCTGAGCTGAAGGCAGCTGCTTAACCAACTGAGCCAACGAGGTGCCCCAAGAAACCCATTTTAAGTAAAAGGACACATATAATTTAGAAGCAAATGAATGGAGATAGTTGCAGAACTCAATGAATAATGACATATCCAGATATATGCTTTGAAGAAGTAGAGCACTGAATGAAAGACATGAGATAAGATATGCCAGAGAAAGTAGTCTGAGCTAAAAGATGAATGATTAGAAGGTGTTAACTAGACAAAGAGTAGAAGAAAAGGTTTTCCAGGAAAAGAGAACAAAATATACCAATTCCCCTAAGAAGAAGAACGAAAGAAGCCCAGTGAGACTGGAACACAGACACAGGCAGAGGAAGTGTGTGTGATATACACAGAACTGAAGACCAGAGCCAGACCAGGTATCAGACCATGTAGGACTTGCGAGGTTTTGATGTTCATCTCAAGAGCAATAAAAAGTATTTGTAGGTCTTTAATCAGGGGGTGGAAGATGGGGGAAATGAAAGATGGCATGATTAGATTTGAATTCTATGAGCCCCCTCTGGCATATCCTAGAGAATGGATGGAATGCAGTTAAAGTAGGTATGGGAAGCCCAGTTAGAAGCATTGATAAATTAGACTGAGGTAGAGGAAACAAACACATAAAAAAAATAAGAGGCAAAATTAACAAAATTGAGTATACTGTGCTCAGAGGTGTTATATATTTCATGGGTTTCCTTCCATTTCAAAATCAAATAGCCAGGAAACTTGGAAATTTTTCTGTTACCACATAGATCAAGAGTTACACTATATAAGCAATTTGAGTCCACAAGAAGCCCCAGTTATTCCCTAGAAAGTCAAAGTAGCCTCTATTAGCATCCCAGATTACACCTATTATTTTCACTACAGAAAAGAACAGCATCTTCCTCATAATTAACACAGTCATAATTTCATCATCTAGCACTGAACCAAAAATACAATTGATTTTGTTCCAGTAGAAACATATACCTGAACATACTACTACAATACTAGGAATGTGAGAGCACTTGTAAGCTATTACAGTTCATTGTTATTTATGTCACCTTACCTCAAAAGCATTAAATTTTGTGAAAAAACATTCAAGGATTATTGGTTAGAAACTACAGAATTGTGTTTCATTGTGTGACCCGGGAATTAAAGTTTCACTCTTCTTTGCACTGGAACAACCCACCCTTTGGAAGAGAACATTAAAAGTGCCTGATGCCTCTTGCAACATGCCAGTGACTAATATTTTCCCCTCATTTCTTTGTCACAGCAAGAAAACAAGAACAACCTCTTTATACCATTCTCAAGTGGTTTTAAAAGCTCTTTAAACTACTCAGCATATTAATGATTTGCTATTTATAAATTACACCCATTGAAAGGCCAAAATGACAAATAAATACAACACTGAAACTTGTCTCTGTCAGAAACTTGCCTCTCCCGCATCCAAAAAGAACAAAGGCAAGGCACTCTCGAGTTGACATTAGTGTTGTCAGAAGCAGAGCTATGAGACCTCTAAGACCCTGAGTGATGAGCCGGCTATCGTTTTTCAGTAGAAAATCTTCTCAGAGTTCATAAGTCAAGAAAGAACTTCATTAAAGTGTAACTCTTCTAAAAAAGCATAAAAACGAGAGGGGGATGTCTTGCTTCTTTTATGCTCTTTTCTTTTGCTTATTTTAATTACTGGACATTTCAATTTATTAAGATTCGATTCACATATCAATGCTATAAGGCCATATAATCCACCTTAAAAAAAAAAAAATCAGCGGGCAAGTTTCAGTTTATTTTGCCAGAAACTTAGAGAAGCTGAGAAAATAAAAAGCACATTTATAGCACATTATTCGCCCATATTTATAAATCTTCACATCAAATGTTAATTTGTATTCCTAAATAGCTTTAGCAAGTATATGAAATAGCTGACAGTTTTTGTTTGGCTGTTTTCCCATCAGAATATAATCACTTAAAGAATGGTCCTGCATACTGCTGTCACAGAAATGGCAGTAGAGGGGAACAAGTGGTGTTTGCACAAATGAGTACATACACATCTATTTATTTTAAAAGGCAGAATAAAAGCTCATATTCTGAAGAACACATTGTTGACTGTTTTTTAAATAATCTGTAAATATAGATTATGACAAGTAGGATAAATTATAAAACTTACAATTGAAAAGGTATCATTTACTACTTAAATAATAAGTACTATGGTTGACTGAAAACACTTCTACTGATAGTTGGAAAATGCCAGAGATATGGAATTAGTCATTGGCATGCTAAGAGCAGGAGTATCTACCCAGCAGCTCTCAGAGTGCGCTAGGGTTTATCATGCTGATATGACGGCTGGAAAAGGGTACTGTACATAGAGGGAGTACCTCTCCCCAGCAATTCTGGCCTCAAAGTAATCTCTTCTCTGACATTCTCTCTCCAGAATTTATATATTATTATACAGTCCAAAAATTAGTAAGATTCTATATTACTATATGACTGTTCTTTAATTCATTTACACTTTTAAAAAACATAGGAATTCGTTAACGTTTTATCATCTACGGCTATTAGGTGCTGGCTGTTGCATGCTCTACATGTGAGTGGGAGATGGGTTCCAAGGGAACATGCTCTTTTAGGGTTCTAGGAAGATGGTTCATCAGGGCAGAGGGGTGCAAAAGCACCTGGCTGAGAGGGTCTCAAGAGACCAGGTTCTATCACTCGCTGCCTGCTGATAAAATCCAAAGAAAGGAATTTATCTCCGTGAGGCCAACATGTGGAAAACAGTAGATTAACACCTCAAAGACTGTCTCCAAAATGCTGAAAATACTTTCAGGTTTATAGAAGGAAAATATAGGGCAAAGGTGAGCCAGTACTGCAGGTAGGCAGTGGAGGCCAAATTGCTCAGGGTCTTGGAGTTAATCACCTGTGGGTGGGGTCTTGCTTGCTCAAGGCAGTCTTTATTGTTTGAGTGGGTAATTTCAGCTCCCAGCAGGGGATGCTTTGCCCTCAGGGTGTTCCACCTGAACCAAGAGACTAGCTGGAAAGAAGAACCCACAAGGAAAGTTGGAGTCAAAATGGAGGCAGCTAAAGTCCTCTTTTAATGGAACAGATCTAGAACAGTTTAGACCAAGAGAAACCAATGATCCCACGCAATACTAGTGTGATGAGTAGAAAGCTGTGTGAGTTGGGAATGGAAATAAAGGTCAGGTTTGTAAAAGAAGATTTCAAAACACAAAGCAAGCCTAGCCTAGTCAATCTCTTTTAAAAAATAGGGCCAGGTCGGGAGGCTGGAAAGGAGAAGAAAGTTATGCACATCATCGTGGGAAAAAACATGAACTTTTTTTTTTAAAAAACCTTTCACGCAGCTGCAAGCCCTGAGACTAGACTGTACTTCTCTCACCAAGACACCTGAATCATCTGCATTCTTCGCTTAGAAAGAGCCAATGCAATTTAACAGGTTTTAATCCCTCATTTGCATATTAACCCAACCAATTCCAGTTAACCTAGTTTCAATCCCTGTTTTGCATAGAGGACCTGAATGAGAACTACAAAGGTAGCCTTTGCCATATAATTCTGCCCCCTTTGCCTTCCTCAGTACATACTTCCTAAATCCGTGTCTAGAACTGCAATTCTGATTGCCCAAATAAATGTCTGTTTGCTTAAATGTTCAATGAATTCTTTCTTCGTCTACAGGTTACGTATTCTCTAATAACAAAGACAGGGAATCAAAGCAAAGCATTCATTCCTGAAATGCCAGTTCTCAACTGTATGCTCCAGCAGGTGGAAGAGGGATCCCTGGGTGACAGCCAAGACCTTCCTGTCCAATAAGGTAAGGAGAATTTGACACAAAACTGATGTGCCTTAGGCCATACCAGGCAGGTTTAAGGAGCAGCCTATTAATGTCATTTCTTTCCTCTGTTAAATGCTGAAAAAGAACTTAAACCTTCAAAGATTTCAATTGCTCACAAACTAAGAGAGAAAAACAGTCCAACTTTGACACCGTTGAAAAAAGAATGTTCTCGTGATCATGGAGGCAAGATCACCACAGGGGGAGGAGGAGCCCACTGAGGGCCTGTGGTTTGAGTACAGAGAGCAGAAATGACAGTCTCCAGAGTTTGCCATTGGTATTGGATACTACTTCTAGTTTCTTCTCTCAGCTGCAAATCTATTAAGAGGACTGTTTGGAAAACAGAGTATGAGGGAAGGTAAGAATGCTCCATGTGGGAACACCCTATTCTACTTTACCTCTCCTTCCCCGATAGACACACACATGCACACCCAATAGTATGACAGAAGTTAGTTATTTCTGTATGTCTATTCCATTATCCCTGTAGGTGTCTGCTTTTCTGTGATGCTTCCATATACCTTCGGCTGCTTTATGGTTTGGCTTCGATGGTGGCAGCTCTACCCAAATGCTTCAAAACCTTACAAGGGTTCTCCTTGATAAAATGAGGATGGCAATTGCACCCATCTTACAGATTGCAGTAAACATTCGAAGATATCAGATAAACACTCACTATCTGCTGCTATCTGTTGTTATGCTAATTCCTGCTACACCTTTCAGGCCATGTGAATTTAAAGTAGTCACATAGGGATTTAGAAGCCTCATTTCAAGTTATTTTAGTTCAGGTTTCCCTCTCTTTTTTACAAATATTTAATAAAAACATTTATTTTAAATATTTTATAGCTTCTTACTCTACATAAATGCAAGCAATATTATAAGAATTAAAGAAAGTTCATTATTACTTACTTAATCCAGGCCAACAAGTATAATAATCAATTGTGACAAAAGAAGAAAATCTGTTTCCTTACTGCTTTATAACTCTACCTACTTAATTTGACTAATCTGAGAAATAATTAAATAATACTTAGATTTTTTTCACTAAAATTTATTTTTCACTATATTAATGTAAAGTTTTGTATTGCATTAAGTTACATCAGAGTTACACTCTGTTTTATTACAATCTTATGTATAGTTTAGACTTCGGCTGTTTTAGCACAGCACCTGCCGTATATGTGGTTATTGAATACTTGATATGTGGCTATTCAAACTGAGAAGTATTGTGGGCATAAAATACACACTGAGTTTCAAAGATTTAGTATTAAATGTAAAATATCTCAATGCTATATACTGAATTCATATAGAAATGATACTGTGGATGTGGTGAGCTAAATAAAACATTGTTAAAATTAATTTTACATTATTTCTACTTTTAAAAAAATGTGGCTACAAAAATTTAAAATTAACATTTGGGCTTGTATCTGCGGTTCACATAATATTTACATTGGACATCACTGACTTTGAATTTCTTCTGGTAAATTAATATACTTGGGATGATTGCAAGGTAAAAAAATATATTAAAACTATTTTATAATGTTGCTGTTAATCACTGTTTCTTTATTCAACACCCATTTGCTGGGTACTGATTCCAAGCTATATCCTCTCTTAGATATTAGAGTAATAAGCAAGTGAAAGTTTTGCCCGAATTTGCCTTGGAGTCACTCCCAAATCCTAAATATAAACTCAAAATGTAAATCCACTTCCACTTTCTAACACCAGATACTAAAATAAATTCTATGTAGTGAATTAGTGGAAGACGATTCACATAAAATTGTGGCAATAAACCAAGTACAACCTGAAATCAATGACAGTCTATAGGAGTGATCCTTCAAAATGTAGCAAATGAAGAAATAAGTTCACCCCATGTTAATTTAGCTTGGAAGAAGATATAAGTAAGTTTTTGTTGTTGTTATTGTTAAAGATATAATTAACACACATTATATTAGTTTCAGCATAGTTTATACAGCATGATTCAATATTTATATATATTGCAAAATGATCACAATAAGTCTAGTTAACACTCATCAACATATACAGTTACAAAATTGTTTTTCTTATGATGAGAATTTTAAGATTTAATCTATTAGCAACTTTCACATATACAATACAGTATTATAAACTATAGTCACCATGCTATTTATTATACCCCCATGATTTATTTATTTTATAACTGAAAGTTTGTACCTTTTCACTCCCTTTACCCATCTCACTCACCCTCAACCTCCAACCTCTGACAACCATCAATCAAACAGAATAGTCTCTATATCTTGAGCTTGTTTTTTGTTGTTGTTATTTTTGCTTTTAGATCCCACATAGAAGAGAATCATGCAATATTGAATCTTTCTCTGTGCCTTATTTCATTTAGCATAATATCATCAAGGTTCATCCATGGTGTCACAAATGCCCAGATTTCATTTTTTTAATAGATGAATAATATTCCTGAATTTTTGAATGTGGGGATTATATAGGTTGAAAATAGTATGGCTATGCATTCATCAAAGTTTTTCTTTTATTAACTTACTTTCCTTACTTATATCATCATCACTTGCAGAACTTTTGGTAGACAGAACTAAGAAATCTGCATTTTTAAGAAACTAATATATAAAATATAAGTACTATATATAGATACATAGATATACAATTATATATTTTAACTATACATATACATAGTTTCTTGTTTTGATGCAGAAGAGGTAGATTCTTGTCTTATGGATGTGAAGAATGAATCTCATGGACAAAGGAGAATGAGTAAAGTGATATAAGTTTATTACGCAAGGATAGAGAAAAAGCTCTCAGAAGTGAGAGGTGTCTGGACAGAATTGCCACTGAGGGCTTTTAGGGATGGTCTTTTATAGAAAGCCAACCCGGGAACTTAAATCTGTTTAACATCTCTATTGATAGCCACACTGAGTAAGGACTAGTGATAACACCTTCAATGGCTTATTTCCTTTTTAGGGTCAGGTAACTCATTGGTCAGAAGTAGCTGTATAACAATACTTCACCTTTGACACCTAGGACGGGAAGGTCTGGTTTGTTCCCTTATCTCTGGTTTCATCTCCCAAATTTTTGAATTTTTGAGCCTGATCCCATGGCCCCCTACCTATCTCTCCCTGCCTAGACCTGCCTGTCCCTTACTCAGTTTCTAAATAAATGAAACCATTTTATGAGAATTGGAAGTTCAGAGGCACCTGGGTGGCTCAGTTGGTTAAGGATCAGATTCGTGATTTTGGCTCAGGTCATGATCTCAGGGTTGTGATCCATCCTTGAGTGGGGCTCCATGCTGGGTGTAGAGCCTGGTTCAGATTCTCTCTCCTCCCTCTGCCCTTCCACCTGCCACCTCTTTCTCCCTCTCTTAAAAAATAAGTAAACAATTAAATAAAAAATTAGAAGTTCATTACTAGTTATTTCAACCCAAATATAACAAAAGACTATAATAAATAATCAATTGTGACAGACATAAGAGAAGATCATTTGTTTCCACTGGTTTCCAGTTTTTAAAGACTGATTTTTAATCTTTGTCTTCATATAAAATTATTTGTAAAAAGCCCACACATACCACTAAAAAATCCAAACTAAAAGAAAATTATAATAAAGTGCGTACACAAAGGTCTTACTTAATTCCATTCTGTTTCTTCTACCCTATATCCTTCTTTCCCTCCTACAAAAAACAATTTTTATTACATTTTAATTTATTCTTTCATTATTTTATTCTGAAAATATAAGCCAATACATACGTATATTAATATTCCTCCCCTTCCTTCCTCATATATTTTAAACACCGTTTTCACTTTTACTTTATCTAAAGTTCATCTTCAAGATCATTACCTGGGGATATTTCTCGGTTCTTTTATAATTGTACATACTTTATGCTGTACATTTACCTCAATGTGTTCAACCAGTGCCCTACTTATGGATATTGGATGTTTTTAATCTTTTGCCATAAGGTCACAATATATAGTCTTAGGTATGTTGTTCTGAACACATACATCCATAACCACAAAAGGAATCATTTCACATCGCATATTTTTAAGTTCAAATGTGTATGCAGCTAGTTTAATAAAGTGCTATTGGTTCTTGCCCATAGCTGATATTTGGAAATAAGTTCATCTGGCAGAATAATTTTTAACCATTCATGAACCCTAGGCACTGAAGAGAAAGACAAAAGACACTGAGATCAAATCAAATAAAGGAAAAATTTCAAGTGGAGAAAATGGAAATTAAGCAAGTCCATACTATATGGCTTTTTAATAAAGAATGGCCAACCACAAAGAGTAATGTGGGGTTTTTGTTGTTGTTTTGTTTTGCTTTTTCATTTAAAGGAAATAGGAAGGAGTTTGCAAAGAGTTCTAATTTTCTTTAGAAAATTTGATTAGGAAGCAACCAAATATTATGTCCTTCTTTAATAGAGAGCATAGTTGAAACCCAAACTATAAACTTATGCTTCTTTCTTCTTCTTCTTTTTTTAATGATTTTATTTATTTGAGAGAGAAAGGGAGTGTATAAGCAGGGGGAGTGGCAGGCAGAGAGAGAGAAGCAGGCTCCCCGCCGAGCAAGGAGCCCAGTGTGGGGCTTGATCCCAGGACCCCAGGACCATGACCTGAGCCAAAGGCAGCGGCCCAACCAACAGAGCCACCCAGGTGTCCCAAGAATTTCTGTCTTTATGGAGTTGCTATTCCTGCAGAGATTCTTGTATTTTGGCACGCCCGAAAACAGAGATAATCTATGGAAGAGCACGAAAGCAGCTGTTTTGTTTGTCTTATGAAATTTTAATTAAAAATAATAGTCTGAATCCTTGGGATATCTAATAATGTGACGCTTGGACTAGTCGAAAGAAGTATCTTAATCAAAGACTCTTGTGGTGGCTGGAAAAGGAAAAATAAGAACATGTGTCATGATGCTTATTAAATAACCAAGTATAGAGAGGTGAGGTGGGCTCTGCCTGCCGCTCTGCCTGCTTGTGCTCTCTCTCTCTCTCTGACAGATAAATAAATGGATAAAATCTTTGAGAAAAAAAAAAAAAGACAGAAATTCTTTCTTAGTTCATGCTTCCTAACTTTTTATTCCAACTTGAGGACCCAATAGAGCCAGATCCTAATATGTATTAATTATGTATAATGCACATGGAAAGAATGAAATAACACACAACATAGCTTATAAAAAGCAAGACTTTTCACATAGATCTAATTTTATTTATTTATTCCACTATCATATAATACTTAACTAAATTTCTAGGGCCTTGCTTTATTTGGTTGCAAGTAGAAAGGATGCTTTATAGAACAGATTGTGGTAAAACCTTCAGTTTTTCTAAATTATTTATCCACAAGAAATGTAAATGTATTTAACTGAAGTTGAATGAGGTTAAAAAAAAAAAAGTGTGCTATTTTAGGCACAGTCTGTTAAGTCTCCAACTCTTGATTTTGGCTCAGGTCGTGATCTCCATTATGAGATCAAACACCACCCCACCCCCACCCATGTCAGGCTCTATGCTAGGCTCCATGCTTAAGATTCTCTCATTCCCTCTGCCCCTCTGCCCCACACTACCCAGCTTGCAGGCACTTTCTCTCTCTCTTAAAAAAAAAAAAAAAAAAAAAAAAGTTCTATTTTATGCTAGAAGATAATTTGATAAATACAACTTTTTTTAAATCAACATTTTAAAGCAATGAGACCTTTGAAAGACAAAAATACTCCATTATCAATGTCAATTGCTGCATGTTAAATTTACATGTTAGATCTGATAGAAGAGACCTTAGGTTGGTCTTCATAATTTAACTCATTATTTTTGTTCAGGTATGATTCAGCTGTCTATTTTTGAAACAATCTTAATTGGAATATGTATTTATATGTAGAAAATTACTCATTCAGAATATTTCTACCTCAAGTAGAAAGAGCTATCATATTCAACATATATGTTGGAAATGTGATTATCTTAAAAAGCCAGTATTTTAATCTTACTTGAAGAACATAAGATGCAAAAAATTGAGTTCAGCATAAGAAAATTAAAGGGTTTCTGCTTTTGACAAGATGGAGGTTTATACTCTAACTGTCCAGAAGTTACAAGTCCAGAATAGGAAGACAATTCCATAACAATCAGGGACCCAGACTTTTATTAAATTGTTCTGCCA
This sequence comes from Martes martes, assembly GCF_963455335.1. Lineage (NCBI taxonomy): Eukaryota > Metazoa > Chordata > Mammalia > Carnivora > Mustelidae > Martes > Martes martes. The sequence goes on along the minus strand of NC_137892.1, from coordinate 128,203,519 downwards.
TCTTAAATTTATAGTTTAAATCTCAGACTCTAATATGGCTACTTAAGCTCCAGGTAGCATGTCCACATTTTAGCCAATGGGAAAGAAAAGGAGAAAAGAGAAGGAGGATACGTCCTCCTTTTAAGTACTGTGTCTTAAATCCCACTGGCCAAAATGTAACTATAACTAATAGTTAAAAAAGCTTGAAAATAAGTCTTTTTGAAGCTGACCATGCACCCTGCCTAAAATCTGAAGCTTTATGGCCAGTAAAACAGGGGAGAATAAATACCTGGGAACAAAAAAACTGTTTTTACCACCACCCCTTCACAGAGGCTCAGACTATAACCAGAGAATCCAGACTATAAACCTTTTCTTTCAGTTCATGGATTAAGATAATTACCAGGAAGAATATAGCTTTGGGAATGAAAAATAGCTGGGTTCAAATCCACCCTTTACCACAGAGAGAGAATTTACCAACTAACAATGAACTATTTAGGTGATGAACATAACATGGTAAGAATAAATTAAAATGTCAACATTATAAATAATTCTCCAAATACTTATATAGTAGCTAGTGCAGATAACACATTTCTGACTTTTTTTTCCCTCAGAGGACCCAGAATTTAATATTTATCTTTAAACCCCAATGAATAAACTTTCCCCAAAATGTTGGCCAGCGGATTACCTTCAGAATTTATTTTTTTAGTTGATCAGAGTGTGTATTTGTCATGACTGATTCAGACACTGATATGTTAATAATTTCAATTCCTTATCAGACAGTTTTGAACTTCTAAGCTTCTTGATTATGTGTCGTGCCACTGAATATCTAATTCCAACAAAAATGACAGGACATTGGAATATTAATCTAATTTTTTTAAGTAAGAAGCTACAGCTGGGAGAGGCTTGTTAATTTTCTCAAATTCACACAGATACTGATATCATAGTTCAATACTTTTTAAACCATACTGAATCCAAATGTTTGGAATACTATTTATATAAAATCTAGTGCAAAACTAATGTAAATAATGTAATGTGTCTGTTTACTGATATTTTTCAAATGTCATGGTAAATTATGGATTTGTGGATTCTAGAAAGATGTACATAAAATTGAGGAAAAGATACCATGTTTTGTTTATAATAATGTATACTCTATGTGATTAAAAAATAAATGTAGTTAAAACTACATTACATAAATAGAAGGGAAGATGTAAAAGTGATGGGAAATAAATTTATTGGGAAATAAGAAAAAATGACTCAGCAAATGACTAATAGTTTATGCAACTTTTGTTATGGGTAATTTGTTCAGGATAGTAATTAAAAATTTTTGAGTGAATAATCAGTTGCATGTAGATAAGCAACTACAAAAATGTTTAGCGAATGAAATCTCCCTTAAACAATTTTTCATTTCTCATTATATAAAATCCATATGCAAAAAGAAATAATGTCATAAACATAATCCATATCCCATTAGCCCAAAGGTTTAAAAAAAAAGTTATGAGACCAAGAATAAAGAGAACAAATAAAGAAATGCAGTATCTGCCTGCATCCTAGTTGTTTTTTCCATTACTTTTAGTTCCATTCCTCAAGCAGCTGCTTTTAAAGAAATCTAGATTTCATTCATATAATAGACAATATTTATAATCCTAATGTAGTTTGGTTACCAAACTGTTCTCTACTCCATTCCCGCACACAATTACCAAGAGGAGCTTTCTAAACGGAAACCTTCAGATTTTAATATTGTTCAATATGAACTCATAATTTTCATAATGAAATCTAAACATGTTGCTGTGGTGTTTATTAACACTTGTGATCTGGTCCTTGCTTATGAGTCTAGACTTATCTCTTACTCTCTTTCTCCTACCCCAAACACCAATTATATTTATTTTTCTTCAATAAGAAAAGAAGTTGTTCATATCAGTGTGTAGGGTATCTAGTACTACGCCAGACAATGTTTTAGCTGGTTGAGAAAACAAAGGAACACAAATACCTGGCCTTTTGGAGCTTAAATTCTCTTCTCTAACCCTGATTAAGTCACTGAAAGGTTCAGATAATTGCAAATGAGGGTAATAATGGCACTCCCCTCATCTATATACCACCTTATTTGTTAAGTGCTCTCTCATACGCTACACATTTGATCATCACTTGAACCCTCTGCTATATAGCCGCACCTTTCATACTTTGGACCTTTGAATGTGCTATTTCCTACATTTGAAATGGGTTTACCATCTCCATTTCTCACCCCAGCTACCTCTTCTGGTCTTTGAAGACTCAGATTAATCATAGCCTAGTTTAGTAAGGACTGCCTGACTGATTCCAACCCCCTGTCCTTAAGACTGGCTTGAGTGTTTCTCTCGTGTGCTGCTATGGACATAAATCAAGTGCTACACATTTAATAAGACCAATTTATATATTGAATTTATATTTTATTTAAAGTAGATTGGTATGATTTGGTTTTGGGGACCTGTAAACTAACTGTTCAATTCTGTAAAAATACCCAGTAAATACAAATCTTTTTCTGCTTTTCAAATTCAAGAACACAGTTTTACAAGAAAAGACAACTCCTTTCAATATGAGCCAAACAAAGATACGCTCTTTTGTTGATGTATGTGTGTGTTGTTATAAAAATTGCCAAAAGGTGTCTTAATTGTTAAAAAATTCTTCAAAGTACATCTGAGGTTATGCACTGTTTGACTAAGGACTCAAATAATACTTAAAGGTAGGGAAGTATATATGGATATGTTCTGGTATAAATGTGGGCAGTGATTTTTTTGAATAATAAATTCATATATAAAATAAACAACCATCAGACCTGATTTTAGAATGGAAAATAGAAGTTTCATAGATGTTTGGCATATGATTATATATAAGGAGCATTTTTTTTTGAAAATTTTATTTATTTATTTGACAGAGAGAGACACAGTGAGAGAGGGAACACAAGTAGCAGAAGTGGGAGAGGTAGAAGCAGGCTTCCCACTGAGCAGGCAGCCTGATGGAGGCTCCATCCCAGGATCATGATCTGAGCTGAAAGCAGACGCCTAATGACTGAGCCACCCAGAAACCCCTATAAGGAGTATATTTATTAAATACTGAATCCTAATCTGAGACATGGGATGAACGAGTCATCACAGCTTTTGGGGGGAAAACTCTGAGAGTTTGAGCATAAGTAAATGAATTTAAATCTAAAAAGTTAACACCATAAACTGATATAAAATAAAAATCACTTAATGAGGGGGACATCCAGAACAGAAGCAGATTTCCTATAAACTCTAGGATAATTATTATGTTAATGCTATCGATTGAAGGTTTGTGTCCCCCAGAATTTAAATGTTGAAACCCTATCAACAATACGATCATATTTGAAGTTGGGGCCTTTGGGAAGTGATTATATCATGTGGGAGGAGTCCTCATGAATGGGGTTAGTGCCTTTATAAAAGAGGCATCCAGAGAACTCCCTCATCCCCCCCTGCCATGTTGAAGACACAGGAAAAAGATGGCAGTGTATAAAGAGGGGACTGGGTTCTTGCCAGACACCAATCTGTCTGTTCCTTGACCTTAGACTTCCCAGCCCCTAGAACTGTGAGAAATATATTTCTCTTGTTTATAAACCCCTCATCTCTGGTATTTTGTTATAGAAGCCCAAACTAAGATAGTTGACGATGAGAAAATAAAGAATGTGGTCTCTGTGATGTTATAATCTACAAAAGTAATTTACAAATTTAAAGATCATGGTATGTTAATTTAACTGGAATTCAAATAAAAACTTGAAGAAAAAAACAAGTGTGGAAGCATAAAAATTAAAGATTATGGGATTATTTAACGTAATTGCATATTCACTAGTGTTTCTTATTCTTGACTCCCTTTAGAGCTTTGAAACAGCAACTCATAGTCTTTCAAAAAGGTGGCTCCTCCTTCTCTTCTCCCCCATTTGTTGACTTGCTTACTTGGCTTCATTTTAACTATGATACCAAAAAAGAACAGTTGAATCAAAAGATGATCTCTAATTTGAGTGACAACTGCTAGTCAAATACTAGAAATTTCTTCATGCAAGTCAAAACCACCTTTAAAAAATAAAGCTGCATGAACAGCATCAACATAAGCATCAAAATTCTTCCAGGAGGAAATTTCAAGCTTCTATTTCATGACTTGCTTTTATGGGTTTAAGCACAAGCTTGACATTATGTGAACGCAGTTTGCTGTGTTTAATTACTATCATTATTATTATTATAGATACAGTAGTAATTATCTCTTCCTACTGTCTCATTATGTTTTGATCAATTCACATAATAAAAGTTTACTGTAAATATAAGGTTAGGTAACATTCAAGAAAACATGTAATTATGGAATATATAATCATATACAATCTAAACAGTTGAACATTTCCCAACATTTCCAACAATTAAATGTTTAGAAAGTAAAGAATTAGCTGCTTTTAATAACATAGGTGCAATTCTGGAAGCAGTAGCTACAGAAAGCTTTATTTGTTGACCTAAAATTACTTTACTTCTGTTATATTAATAACATCTAGGTTTCTCAAAAACCTGCTGGCAAAAAAAAAAAAAAAAAAAAAAAATCTTTCCAGCTTTATTAATGATTCATATGGCAGTTTCTGAAGAGACAAGTCCCACAGAGAAGGAGCACTTGATTAATGACCTGGAAACACTTTTCCTTTTCAGCTGATTAAATAAAATTGACTGGATTTTTACATTTTTATAATAAAATGACCCGCAGGGCTGAGATGACACAGTGAAAGCAGCATGTTCACTCTTCAGCAGATTTTTATTTTGTCACTTGTAAAAATGAAAGGGCTAACCACCCAAGCAGAAAAATGCACTTTATCATTGTCCATGGCTGCCATGCTGACAAATGCTGCATACAAATATAAAAACATGGAGGAAAATAGACAGTGTTTATATTCAGCACGATTTTGTCTAATGATGACTAAAGTCTTACTATTCCGGGGCCTAGAAACTGTATTATTAAATTATTATTTAAAAATGAAAAACTTAGAATTAAAAAAAAGAACTCCAACCTGTACCTGCAATCTTCAGAGGCATTCAGTGTGACCATAATTATTGGATGTCATTACTGCAATATTCCTTGCTTCTGGACGAAGGGGAGTCTCTTTGGAGACCAAAGTTCTGTTCTTACTTTCACACTAATGGGCTCACAGACGGCCCCAGCCAAAACTGTGAAGTAGGAAAAATGTTTTTTTTCTTGCATTTCCCACAGCACCACCTTTCTTTCCCTCTCTGGATCCTTTCCAGAGCACTCTTCAACCAGAATTTGACCTCCCTAACTTAGTATTCCTTTGCTCCCTAAATTCTTGCTTAGTGCCTCCACTTGTCTGCTTCCTTTAAGTGGTAGTTTTGTTATTTCCCTCTTCCTCCTCCAGATCTATGGCTACTATATCTGTATTTCTGTATTCATTTTTTGAAGTGTGCCAATTCCAGGTCCATTGCCTCAGAGGACCTCAAAAGGAACCCCTCCCTAGCTGTTGTTAACAGCATAAAGGGAAAGGCCCAGAGGAAACTCCTTGGGGGTTATTATCTTTTATACCAGAAATTATTAAATAATAGCCCTATATTTAGCCAAAGATATGTGCTGTTGACCTCATAATTAAATTCAAGGCATTCCAACCAAAACCCATAAATTGTGGGTACTTTCGAAAACTCCAAAATTTTTCTGCACCAGACTATCCTTCTCACATGGTAACAGTTATCTGAAGATGACTGAGATAAGATGTCTAAGATGAGACACAGGCTTACCACATCTTCCCTTCTCCCTAATGCCACTAACACTGAGGCTATGCCACTCACTTTACTCCAGTATGCCCATCCTACCTCTCTCAATGATACTACCTGACTGATCTCCATAGACCTTTGGTTTGAGTCCCCCAAGATCTAGGAGTTCTTCTTAATGTCCAAAATGAAATTTTGCAATTTGATCTTTCTATCCTCCTAAGGAGAAAACAAAATGGAACCGCTCTTGTCATTTAACCCAATGAAACAATGGCAATGGGATAATTTCTAGCTAAAATGAGTGGTATACAGGCTGCACCAATGAAAGTTAATGTGATAGTGAATATTTGGGGACCATTATCAGTTTTCTGTGTCCATGGTAATACTCTGACTTCTTAACTGGCCTGACAGTCCTGAAATTCAAATCAGTTAAGAAAGTAAGTGGATCATCTAAATTTGAAAATTATTAAACTCAGAAGAATAGCATTAGATAATATACTTGATTTCATACTGTATTTATTTTGTGAAATTTCAGGATCGTAATGCAGGTGTTGGTGTATTTTCATAAGAAAGGAAAAACACATCACTGAGAAATACTACCTGCTGACCTTGGAGTTGGACAAGTACTATTCAATAAAAGCCACCACACTGTGGTGCTGTGTCACTCTTACTACATCTCTTGAGTAATCTCTTTCTTCAATGAACACATAAGAACCTTTGAGGTTGCCATACTGGAGTTGCAGGAAGGGCTATATCTTATTCTTACACCTTTATGATATAGAATTGATGTGGGCAGTTTTATGGTATAAAATTAATAGTATCACTAATTCAGCCCATGTAACAATATACTTTTACGTGATATATCTCTGGTTCTTACTACTTTCAGTGCAATTTGCCATGCATTAATTTCCCCAGATCAGCACCAAGAAAAAAACAATTTAAACCCTTGATGGCAGGGATTTTGTTCTGCTTTGTAACCTCTGTATGACTAACCCTAGAACCATACTGGCAAAATAGTCAACTTTCAATCAACGTTTGTTATTTAGTGAGGACAGCGGCTGAATTTAAGGCAAATTCTCAGATTTTCCAATCATGAAGAATTTATTCGGTCACTAGTAAATTTTAAGCAACCTGATTATTTTCTCCCTTTCTGATTGGACCAGGCTAAAATCCTAGTTACACTTGGAAGGACAATTCATTATCCTATGTCTAGATGAGTGTTCAATGTTAGGTACAATTCAAGAAACCCATCAAAATCACTGTATTAAGATCTCTCATAGGTACTACAGGGGTACAAAGAGGTGCATTAACATTTGTTCATGAGTTTACCATCTCATCATATTGGTAGACTTCTCTTACTTTCCCTTTACTTAGAACATTACTTAAAAATTACTAACCTCCTGGGATGCCTGGGTGGCTCAGTCAGTTAAACATTTGCCTTCAGCTCAGGTCATGATCCAAGGATTCTGGGATCGTGTCCCACATCAGCTTCTTTGTTCAGCAGGGAGACTGCTTCTCCTTCTGCTTGCCACTCCACCTGCTTGTAGTCTCTCTCTCTCAAATAAAAAAACAAAATCTTAAAAAAAAAAAAAAAAGATTACAAAGCTCAATATAGAAAGCTAAAAATTTATGTAACTAGTTACATTTTTATGTAACTAAAGATTTATGCTATATTCTTGTTTCCCTACAGTCGTTTCTCCATTTAGTCACTAGTATATACATAACTCATTTCATATTTATTAAATATATCTATATAAATATATTTAGTAAATATATGTGAACAAACACACACATACACACATAATCATGCATGTGCATGCACATGTGTGTATGTGTGTACAACCTTAAGTAAGGTTGTTGCTAAATCTTCCCAGGGTAATTGAAGACTTTCATTTCTATTCATTGCAATATCAGTTTGGCTGTTTTGAGTTACATAATGATTTTAGCTTTGAAGTTAAAGGTCAATCTCAGGGCAAGGAGCACTTTACTGTGAAGCTGGAAACATAAAGAAGTGTGAATAAAACTGTTCATGACCCTCTGAGTCTCCGTGAGCTGGGAGTTAAGCAAGAATTTGAAGGATGTCAAATGCACACTCACTTCACCAACTATTATAAATGCCATACGACTCTCCATAACATGCAATAAGGCTGGTGACACTGGACACATGGTGGGGTGCCTGTAGCAAACCATGAGATAATTGCATTTACATGGAGATCTTTAAGCAGTGCAAAGCCTTTTATGGATTTCATTCCAAATCAATTTGTACAATTCCCAAATGTGTTCTGCCAAATTAGAAAGGGTAGATTATGTCCCAAGTTTTATAGATAGAAAAATGAGGTGAAAGGAAAGGTAGGTATCTTACTGAAATCCCCAGAAAACACTTTTAGAACTGTCCATTTCACATGACATTTTCATGCCGCTGCACTTTTGCTCTTTAATCGAGAGCACGCCACCACTGGACAGACACTGAGGGAGGCCTCGGAAAACAATTTCATGCAGCTTTCACTCTCAAGTTTATAGGCTCTCAGAAAAAGTTCAGAAGTTCAATTTGATGATATAATAAGAAGTTCAAGGGTTCACAATCTATCGGTGTAAGTAATACCATGAAATTAAAACATGTAGATTATTTTTCCCTTTCACACACTAAGAAACATTTCTGTTTTTAGATGGATAGGAAACTCAGGAAGAACTCTGCTTAGGAATATTCCCATTTTTATCTTGCATAAAGTTTTCAAAGGGGGGATGAAAAAGGAAAAATGAAAACAACAAAGCAGAGAAAATGAGAAACTCCTGGGCTAAAAGTAAGTGAAAATGCTAGGATTCCACTGTCCTCTGGGTGTGACTCTTAAAGGACGTGACCCACACTGGGATCCCCGGGACCTAAGGATTCAGCTTTCTGAATTCCTTTTGCTAGAGAAACTGTCTCCTGTGAGAAAGCTGCTCTGTCTCCCAAATGAGGTCAACACTGTTTCTGTTTTCACAGGTCAAAATTAAGTTTTGAACATTTGTAGGTATGCTAGTCACGGCTTTTTGAAATCCCTTGTGCTAGCACTAGCAAAACAGCTAAAGTCAAGGGAATGGTATGGGATGAACTTCACTGTCATACTTTTCAAACACTAAAAACATAAACAAAATGTACTCTGTTAAACTTGTGGGCTACATTTTAAAATAAAATTAAAAGGACTCCTAGTAACTTAGAATCTAAAAAAAGATGATGCTGTTAACTTTAGACTAGAAATATAATGTGGACGAGTACTGGAATCAATATCAGATTTATTTACCATTGCAGTAATACATAAATTTCAATTTTTAGAACAAAATATTCTTATTATTGGATCTTCTTTTTAAACAGAGATTTCCATTCCTATAGCATCTAGATTCCTGATTTTTGAAACTCAGAATACAAAATGAAGTGTATTGCTACAGGTCTCAGATCTTGGTGATGAGCCTCCATATGGACAGTGAGACAAAAGTGAACTATCTCCCTAGATTTGCACCAGAGTGGGGGTATAGGTTGTTAGTGAAATGATTCTGCATAGTCATAGAGCACATTTATGCAACTAGAGAAGTTCTCTCTCCTTAAATCCTCAACTACAACTATAGAATGTGGGATTTAGTTATCCAGGATAGGTTTTTGTGAAATTTGGGTGGCTACTATTTCTCCCCTGACAATATACGCAAAGCCATGTGCGTGCGCGTGCGTGTGTGTGTATGTTTCTTTGTGGCAAGAGAATACGGAGGTTTTCTCAAGACCTTCAAGAAAATTAATATTGAAACAAAAGGAAGGCCAAGCATATATGTTTGCCTGGAGGCAGTGCAGTCTAGTGGAGCTGAGCTCCACCAAGAGGTTGAGGGATCTGTGCCTTAGTCTCAGTCTACCCGGAGCAATTGTTTGACTTTAGGCAAGTTACCTAATCTCTTCATGTTTCAGTTTTCTCAACCATGAAATGGGGGAAATAATACCCTGCACCTGCCTTTCTTAGCTCATATGGCTATAGTGAGGATCAAATAAGAATTTGTAAGAGAACCCTTTGCATTAAAGTGTTCTACAGACGCCTGGCTTATGGGGATTAATCCCTTCTGCTCTTCCCTATATGCCCTCCCCCTTACATTTACCCCCCTCATAAATTCCCCCTTACATTTACCCCCCTCAAAAATCCAGCCCTTGCTTACAGAGAATTCCCCATCTACTACTAAAAAACATTGGCTTCATGTGCTAAATTCAATATTTTATAAAATTTCACATTTTTGAAATATGGAGACTATTATTAGGGTCGGCCCTCACTGGGTATTCCCATCTCTTCTTTATTTAGTGAACTTTCATCCACCACCCAGGACAGCTCCAATCATTTCCAGGATACAGTCTTTCCTCCAAGGCCACATGAAGTACCTCTCTTTGTGCTTCCCCAGAATTCTGTTCAAGATCTGTATTACGGATCTTATTAAGTTGTAATGTGCTTATTTAACTGCTGGGTGATTTGCCTCACTAGACTGTAGCACCTTCTCAGTATTACTCTTTAAATAAACCCCCAACCATTGAACAGGGCCACATACATAGCAGGCACATGGCAAAGCAGTTGCTGAATAAGAAAAATTGATACTAACTACACTTCTATTGAAAGATGTACATAAAATATGCTAAAATTTCCTGCATATATACAAAAACTTCCTGATTTTTGCTATGTGAGCTACAATGCATATGCTACTAAATGGCATATGATTTTCCAGTAGGGAACATTTTGTGTGCTTATTTTAACTATACTTTAGTATCTTTTGTAGCAAATTGTCTAATATTTTTATTTTTTAAGATAAAAACTATTCCTTAAACTTGTCACATTCATCTTATTTCAGAATGAATCTCTTACAGATTTTACATGTACTTCTGTATATATACTATTTCTGTTTGAGAACATTATATTTAGCCCTAGTGTCAAAGCACCCATTATATCCATTCTACACATTATATGTATTCAAATTTAATAAATTCAAAATTATATCAAAAAATTTTAAATGAAAACAAAAAGCAGATTATTTTGATAATTTAACCTGCCTACAATTGTCAAATGTAGCCTAATCCTTATATTCTTCTCTCCCAAGAGTTAGCACCATCAAGAGAAAATAAGAGTAAAATTTGCCTCAATAACTTGCTAAAAGAGACTCATTCTTCTTCTCACTCCTAATTATATACTGATCAGAGCCTAATCCAAGCTAGTCTACTACTAGACTCCCAAAGACCAATCAGGAAAAATGGGCAGTCCCTCTAGGAGGATAAAGTGGCTAAAATTTTTCAAATGAGATCGTCATTGTCCATGGTTTAGCCTTTAGGACCGTAACAAGTTGAATCATCCTACCCACCCCACTACACTTTTAGTCCTATTTACCAATCAGCAGGCTGATCCAAATATGCCCTCTTGAGGTCTATTCCTCCAAACTTAAACTTTGTTTTAACAGTGCCTCACACTCTTATTGCTAGGATGGAGAGAAGCAACTGTTTGAGCATCTCAGTTTAAGACTAAGTGTCAAGAAATCATGTCAATTGACATATTGCTATAACATTAGATACAGAGATATAAACTATATGCATGTAAAAAGTTTAGCATTTCCAATTTGTTCTTTATTTTATTAAGCACACCTGATTTTTACCAAATCCCATTTTATAAAAACTCACCACAACCCAAGCCTTTGCTTTGAGGAGAGAGAATAGTCCCAAAGAAATAACTGTTCAGCTTTGAGGACTGTGACCCCTTTCACTCTGATTTTGAGGATAGAACCACCCTAAGCAGACTAGAAAATGAAGTGGAGAATGGAAATAAATCCCAGAACTTAAATCTAGTACAAGCAATGGGAAGTCACTTTAGCAAACTTAACTCAAGAGCACAAGACTAATTAAGTTATCCCAGAGTTGGGATGATAAAAATACAAATCCACCACTTAATCTCATAGGTGGCCACATTCCACTTCTTTCCTGTGAAGTTACCAAGAATACTTGATGTTCTACCTCAGTCTAAAGTTTTCTCTTACCCAACAGGGAAGACATTCTCCTTCTACTCCAAATTTTTTATAGTTCTAACTTTCCCAATACCAAATCAGTTAAACACTCTGATGTTTCACCCACACAAACTGCTGCTTTTGTCTCCATGTCTGGTCTTTGCTCAGACTATCTCCAGTGCATGTTCTCTCGTAGAATAAGAATCTCCCCATCCGAGCCCTACCCGCCAGGCCCAAGTCAATTGTTTAGTATGAAGAAAACCTCAATATGACAAATCTAAGTACATATAAGAACTAGAATTTGTATGTATTTTAATTTGTTGCAGAAGTATTAAAAACTGATTATTACCAATTCAAAAAAGTATACCTTAATACTGAGCATGCTATTAAAATATTCTATTGAGATTGATTAGAAAAATATCTTAATTTTATTGTCATTTAGGGTACTATTATGTATACTATAGTATTTTTTTAGTCATCATGCTTTACAAGCTCTGTGATGCTGTTCCTCTTTTCTTCAAAATTAGTTTGCAAACCTCTGAGGATCACAGAACAATTTCAGAACTATACATTTTCCATCCTTATTTTTTTTACTTAGTATATTCATGTGTCCTCTTCAGTTACAAGAACTGTGTTTTCAAACCTCAGTGGTGAGCAAAATCTCTTCTGGTAATCTCTATCTCTAATGTTATTTTATGTCTAATGAGAGGTAAGATTACAAAGGTAAGAGCAGTAAATTGTAGATGACCCTAAAATGTTGGCAAATATGATCAGAATTTATCCTGACCAGAACAAAGACCCTACTTCTCTTCATTTGTTCAGAAATGTGTATCAAATATATACACAGAACCAGACATAATTCCTTCCTTCATAATTCATAAAATCTAGTGAAAATAAAATAATCACATAAAATATAAAATTATAATTATAATTAAAAATATAATTATAAATAGAAGAAATACATAGTGTTATAAGAGCAAATAATAGAAATTTGGGTTACATAAGAAGGTTGAAGAAAGCATCCTTAAGGAATTAACATTTGAGATGATACCTAAAGAATGGCTAATACTTTATCTAAATAAACAAGACACTAAGGAAAGTGTAATAAAAGAAGACCTAAAAAGTGTCCTAAAAGAAGACCACTGTGGCTAAAGAAGATAGACTAAAGAAAGACATGATTCAAGGTGAGCTTCGGAAAAAAGATTTATGCCTTGTAGCTAGTGCCTTGTAGGCCAAGTTCAGAATGTGGTGTTTGTCTCAAGAGCTATGAGAAACCACTGAGGGACTTTGAGAAACAGAGAAAGGGGATAGAGCACTAGGAGGAAGGAAGACAATAACCATATGATTAGCATCATACTTTTAGAAAGATTTTTTTAGTTGTATGTGAAGAGTAAACTTAAAGATGAAAGGCAAGAATAAATGAGGTAGACCAGTTACCTGGTTTTTACCGTATTTAAAATAGGAATCATTGTAGTATGTATTAGCACTGTTGCAATAAAATTGGAGGGAAATAAATAGATTTAAGAGATACTTAGTAAACAAAACTAACAAGACTTGAAAATAGATGGCCAGGAGGTAAGTTCTAAGGAGATGTTTTAAAAAGACAGGTTTCTGACTTGAGCCGTTACATTTCAGTTCCACTTCCCAGATGAAGAACCCTGGAAGAGGAACCAGTTTTCATAAGAAAGACCATGAGTTAGGAGCTATCATCAAGTGTGAGTTTTAAGAGTCACTGAGAGTAGCAGCACCAAAGTAATGGTCTTTTATGAAGATTAATTAAGCATAGGTTTGCAGGGTGCATTGAGGATGGTAGTAATGGAAACAATAAAAGCAGATAGAGGACTATTGTAACAATCTATGTGCTAGATATCAAACTGGAAAGAGCAGATTAAATAAGTAAAACTAATGAAAAAAAATTTCATTATAAATTAAAATGTGAATGCACTTAGTAGATGATTTGCAAAGAGGAAGGAGAATGGACTATTTAGACAAAGATCAATTGGAAATTAATTCTTCCTTTTCCTTTGGAATAGGATTATCTTATGGGAGAAATGGAATTCTAAAGTGCTTTACTGGATAATAGCCAATTTAAATTTTAGAAAATTAAAATGTAAAGAATGTCTTAAGCATTGGGTGTGGCTTGAAGACCAAGACAGAGAAAAATTCCGATCCAGTCGGTAAAGTCTGTTTCTGCTGCCTCTGCTTTCTAGTTTATCACCTTACTCACCCCTCCTACTCTCTTCTCATCCCCCTCATTGGTCACTTCTGGTGACTACTGCTGCCTTCTAACTAAAGATGAACTCAGACACAGAAGCAAACAAAACGTGTTTACCCAATGCATCTATGAAAGATCTACTGAGTATCTGCTTTTATATGAAATTACTCACATATTTTTAAATTTAAAAAAAAAAAAAACTCGCAACTTCTTCCTAGAAGTAGAAAAAGTGTTCTCTCTGATTTAAAAAAAAACAAAAAAACAAAAAAACAAAAAAAAAAAAAAAACAAGGTATGACAAACTGCCTTTTTCTAATTTTTATGGGTCCATGTGAAATGGTGATGCCTGTGACTATGGCAGCCATATTGTAGTCATAGAGGCAGGCCTTGCAGTCAAAGCCAGAATGCTGAAGATGACTGAGAAGAAAGATTGAAAGAATACAGATGTATATAGTTATAACTTTAATTTTTAAACCCCAGAATGTTTTACCTCCCAATTACTTGTTTTGTAAGATGACAAATTTCCTGTTTTAAGTATTTTAGTTGTTGTTTCCATAAGTACCCTGACAACTTGATTCTCTTCCTACAAACCTCAACCTTCTTTATTTACTTATTTATTTATTTATTTGACAGACAGAGATCACAAGCAGGCAGAGAGGCAGGCAGAGAGAGGAGGAAGCAGGCTTCCCACAGACCAGAGAGCCCGATGTGGGGCTCTATCCCAGGACCCTGGGATCATGACCTGAGCCGAAGGCAGAGGCTTTAACCCACTGAGCCACTCAGGTGCCCCAAACCTCAACCTTCTTAAGGTGATATTTTTACCACTAACTATTGAGTAACAACCCAAATTACTTATAAATTATTTTTAAAATAGCTATTTTTAATCCATATAGGATATTTGTTTCATTTACAAAAGAAGAGTATGAATATATGTGGAAGACATATTACAAAACCATAGTTTATACAGTTAAAAATAACCCAGTGAATTTATTCAACATTAGAAACTCAGTTTCTAATCTCTTATGAATTAACATTACAAAAACACACATCTGCATGCCATATCTTTATCTGTTTATATCTGCTTTAGCAATAAAGGTACAGATGATTTGTTTGAATTACAATGAGTTAATTTTTTTTTTTTTAAGATTTATTTATTTGACAAAGAGAGACAGAGAGAGAGAGAGGGACACAACCAGGGGGAGTGGAAGGGGAGAAGCAGGCTTCCCCTGAGCAGGGAGCTGGATGTGGGACTCCATCCCAGAACCCTGAGATCATGATCTGAGCCAAAGGCAGACGCTTAATGACAGAGCCACCCAGGCGTCCCGAGTTAACATCTTAAAGTCTGGTTATTGGTAAATATAGACCAGTAACACTACTAATGAAAATGTGCTTTACTATACACTGTAGGTTTAACAAAATATCCACAAAAGGTTAAGTTTAAAAATAATGGTGTTCAAATTTTGTTAATTAATAACATAAAAAAATAAATAAGAAGCCATTGAAGGCAAAGATTAATTCAAAATACAATGAAATCCATGGGGCACCTGGGTGGCTCAGTTGATTAAGTGTCTCCCATAAGGTTGGATTCCCTGCTCAGCGGGAAGCCTCTCCCTCTGCTGCTCCCCCTGCTTGTGCTCTCTCTCTCTCTCAAATAAATAAAATCTTTAAAAAGCAATAAAAATAACAAAAATACAATGAAATCCAGAGATCTAAGCAAATAAATAATGATCACAGACGAAATGATTCAACAAGATGAAACCACAAAAAAGCTGAAGCCATACTCAAATTTGTAACAGGCAAGTTAGCTTGCTTATCAACAGTGACACATAATTTGCACAATTTGCAATTGATTCTGATGACAGAAAACACTAACTTTGAACCTGGATTAAGCAAATTATTATCACCCCCCCCAGAAAAAGAATTCTATTTATCTCATTAGTATGCCTAAGTTAGAAAAGTTATATTAAAGAAAATGACATTCAATTGTTATTTTTAAAATTTCATCAATAAAGTATCTGTGAAAATTTGTTCCTTTGTTTTTTTAAGTACCCATATGATATTCTCTATTTTGCCTATTGGCCTACAAAATCTAAAACGTTTATTATGTGGCCCTTCTCATAAAAAGCTTGCCACCCCTTCCTTTAGTACAATGCCTGGAACCCTATTTGGTATAATTAAACAAATAAACAAACAGAAAACCCAATAGTTTAAACTCCTTATGATCTTGCACAAAGCCTTTCTGACATAACTGCTTTCTACTTTTCTTATGGCAGGTTCTACCACTTCCCACCTTGGACTTGTGCTCTAGCATACCTATACATATACACGCATAAATAATAAGATATAAGAAACCTAATGTTGATAGAATCACATTATGTGAAAATAGTTATAAAGCACAATTTTGACTTCACAGAGTGTAATAGTTTCCTTTTTGGTGCTGTGAAAAATAAAGACAAATAGAGTGTCTTAAAACAACCTAAACTGATTTTCTCACAGCTCGAGAGACCAGCAGTCTGAGATGACTTTTCTGCAGCTAAAATCAAAATATCCACAGCATCAGTTCCTTCTGGAGTCTCCAGGAGAGAACCCTTTTCTTGCCTCTCTCAGCTTTTATAGACTGTCAGCTTTCTTGGCTTGTGGTTGCATCATTCCAGTCTCTTCCACTGTCATATTGCGTTCTACTCATTTTTATCCCCATTCTCCCTATTAGAAAGACCCTTTTGACCATATTGAGCCAATCCAGATATTCCAGGATGATCTCCCCATTTTAAGAAACTTTCCTTAATGACATCTGCAAAGTTTCTTTACCCATATATGGCAACATTCTCAGGGATTAGAACATGGGCATCTTGGGAGCACCTAGTATTCCGCCTGCTACACAGCACATCTGAGCCATGACTTGTTTTGAATAGGTAGCATTTTCTAGATAACTAATATTTTATCCTCTTATTGGCAAAGACTTCTTATTAGTTAAATTATATTGAATGGATATATTTTTGAAAATAGTAACTATTTCATGGGTTTTATGCATTTGACTTTCTTGATAAGTTAGAGTTAACCCTCCAGATGTTATTTTACTCTAAAATATGATTGTGACCACAAAGTCTGCTGATATGGGCAGGAAATTTCCCCCTAGATTTAATGGTTCCATCCAAGTTTTTTTGTATACAGCCTTCCTCTATTCGCTCATGAATAGGTAAAACTTTCCACAGTTTCTCTATTTCTCCTCTTCTTGTCTAGCCCAATGATGTTCAATATGGTGTCCTTGGACCAAAAGCATCTACTGGAAATTTGTTAAAAATACAAATTCTTAAGGACCAATTCAGACCTGCTGAATCAGAAATTCTGGAGTTGCTATCTCAAGTTTCTGATAATCCTAGAGATACAGAGAACCACTAATCTATCAAAAATAATCATTTCCTGCAACCCTATCTGTTTGTAGTAAGCCTTCTGCTCTTTGCACTTTATTGTTTGTAGTCTATTGGTGGATTGGGAATCAGATGATTACTCTAGCTGTAACTATTTTCAATATAAGACCATAGAGACTCTGAGTGAAAACTAGGAGTTTCTTGTGTGAGTAAAGTCCACAAACTTTCATAAATAATCCATTAGCTGTCAACTTTAGTTACTCTGAATATTTTATTTATTTATCATTCCTCCATTAAGTCACTCATAGATAATATTTGTATATTTCATTAAATCCCATAAAGAATGGTAAAATTGATGAGGTGAGATTAAAGAAATTCTACAGATTTTCTAGAAAATTTCCAAGTTCATAACATTATTTTTTAAAATAAAAATGAATCCTCAAATATATGACCAAAGATATATGTTTCTATATTTATTCAATGTTATTAAATATTTTAAAACCTCAATTATTTTATCCTAAGAGAAACAGGCCAACCTGAAAATATCTCATTCTAAAATGTGTCAGATTTTTGGGGAAAAAAATGTGGTACTACAGACAGATAAATAATTAATTAAATATTATCTAATTGTATTGTTTCATGACAATAGCAACAACTACAAAAAAGAAGTTGTAAACTCTGAACTATGTTTCTGGTTACCAGAATTAAAGGGAATGAATTATGTTGGTTAGACAAAATGTTTTCGAAGTGTATTATTGCATGATTATAATAATTCAGTTTCCTTGTCTCTCAGAGAAATAACTCATATTTTACACAAATCACCAATATCTGTAGTAGAAGTAAGATCCAGTTACCCACAATGGAATTGGTATGATCATTTACCCTTTAATGGCTTTTGTATCTTTCTTATCTCTCTTCTTCAATTATTTTCCAGCATCTTCAAATAAACTATTTACACTCATATTCTTGTCTTAGTGTCCATTTCTGGGGAAAGCCAACCTAAAGCATCACATAATTTGGGCAGAAAAAAAATTGCAGTTTTGAAATTTAAAATATGACCTTTAAATAAATCAGTCTTTAAAACAATGCCACTGTAAGAAGAGATAAAATAGAAGTAAGTCTATAGAATGAGGATTGAGGTATGACAACATTGGAGTGAAATTGAGCAAAAAATAAATTTCAGCTGAATTTAAAAGAAAAAGACTGTTTCAATGAGCAAGTCCTTTAGACAATAAAAGAAAATATTCTTGGCACAGTGGTAGTAGTCCTATTGTTTGAGGCATTTAACTCTCGATCCAACAATGTGTTGTAAATAACAATGCCAAATGGCAGTAGATGGACATGATAACCTAACAGGTCTTTTCTGTCTCTAATATCTATGATTGTATGATTCAATTCAAATACAGTAGTTTACTGTATCTCAAGTGTGTAATACACTTCAATTGTGAAGTGCTACAATTTCAATACTAATATGTTTGAAGTGACAGGTATGTCACCTAAGTACCTAGTAGAGTTGTTTGAAATGCTACAGAAAACAAACCTTCCCCTTGAGGATATATTCGTAAACATCTCCATCAGGCAGATATTATACCCATAAGAAGTTACTGTTCATTAACAAGACCCATATTAAATCTTTTAAAGCCCATGCGTGTGAAATTATTCCACAAAGAAATAAAGAAACAGGGTCTTCCTAGTTTCATGGGAAATAATATTAATCTGCACCAAGACACTGATCAAAAGGCATGCAGATCAGTGCACTTTCAAGGGAAGTCTGTCTCCATCAACATCAAAATCACTGAACTGAGAAATCTACAGTATCTAAATGACATTTGGAGTTTTGCTGTTATGTCTCTATTTAGTGATACAACACATGTGGCTAGCCTTTGAAACTTGCCAGGTATGCCATTTCCGGTAGAAATAAGGAATAGAAAGTTCTCTAGTAATTCTCATTTTGATTCAGTCCACATATTGTTGTTTTTTCTTTTTTTTTATTATGAAATGTAATTTTTGAATTTACAGATCACCTCCTGACTACAAATGAAGGTGAAGTGAAAGGAACAGTGGCTCAGTTTTGCACTCCATTTTCATGTGTGAAACTTCCTTTGAATGAAGTGGAACCTCCCAATTCAGATTATGGGAAACAAAGTTCACTGACAAAGCAACTTCAGAAAAGCTGGGATATATATATTAAAGGTTCAGAGAAATGTTTCCTTATTAATGCCAACCTGTTTAATGCCAACCTATTTCACTATTAATGTTCCAGGGTGTTTAGAAAGAATAAAAGTGAAAGGTACTAGGGGCGCCTGGGTGGCTCAGTGGGTTAAAGCCTCTGCCTGCCGCTCAGGTCATGATCCCAGGGGTCTGGGATCGAGCCCTGCATTGGGCTCTCTGCTCAGCAGGGAGCCTGCTTCCTCCTCTCTCTCTGCCTGCTTCTCTGTCTACTTGTGATCTCCGTCTGTCAAATACATAAACAAAATCTTTGGGAAAAAAAAAGTGAAATGTACTATGCTTGTCAGATCAATAGGTTTATTTATTAACCTTTCACTTGAACAAGATCTTTCACTTCACTGAAATAAATGAGTTAATGGTCTCCACTTGCTACAGGAATGTTAGTTCAGTCTTCATTGAATATATTCTCATGGCCAGTTATACGCACAGGCAGATATAGGGAGAAAGTTCCAAGTCTCTTCAAAGAAAGGAAGTGCTACAGTTATAAAACATGTTGTGATTTTGTTGACCCTTCTCTCATAGAGAAGTTAGGTCTTTATCTCCTCTCCATGAATCTGACTGAGCTAATGAACAACCACTGCATCTAGGAGAGTATGGAAAGGTAATGTTATGTGACTTCTGCAGCAGTCATAAAATTGCATTCATCTTTAGTGATGTTGCTAGAAAACTCACTCTTGCAGTCCTGAGACAACTTATAAGAAGTCTGACTATCTTAAAGTGTCTGTGCTATGAGAAAGCCCAAGCCATATGGAGGAGCCACATTGTAGGTGTTTAGTCCCAGGTGTGGCCAGCTTGCATCATACCAATACGATGCCAGAGTTAAGAAATCCCTAGGTTATTCTAGGTTCCAGTCATTTAAATCTTTCTAGCTGAGGCCCCAGAAATTATGGAAATGAGACAAGCCATCCTTATTATGCCTTTTCTGAATTCCTGATAATAGTGAGTATTTAAAAAAAAAAAAAAAGTGTTGTTTTACACCACTAAGTCTGAGGAAGTTAGCCATGCTATGCAGGAAAACAACAACAACAAGTGACTGGAAGAGAGATTAGAGTCAGAAAGGAAGGGAGAAAGCCAGCAAGAAGAAAAGAGGAAAGAAAGAAAAGAAAAAAGAAGAAGAAGAAGAAGGAAGATGAAAGAAAAAAGGAAGTGAAGAGAGAGGAGGGAAGAATGGAGGGAGAAAGGGAAGGAGAGAGAAGTGGAGGAACAGAAGGAGTAATCTGTCTTAAAGTATGGTCAAGCCCAGCCTTCTCCATATTTAGCACAGATGGTAGTCATGATGGAGAATTTCTATTATATGATTTAGTCTTTGCCTCAGAGAGACTGTTCAACTTAAATACAGATTCACTGATTAATAGGGATTAAAAAATGGGGGGAAAGGAGGAGAAAGAATTCCCTTTATTGGGGGGTGAATTTTAGATTGAATAATGCATATTAACTATAGAGTGATTAAAAGAAAGTAGCAAAATTAAAGGTAAGAAAGAAAACAAGTGAAAATGTAGGCATAAATTATTTCTTCTCAAAAGCAGAATCATGATTTGAACTTAAACTTTTAAGTAGCTTCATTCCATTGGGGCCAGAGAAACTCCAAGCAGGACATATTACAGCAGTACTCCAACTGATCTTAAGGGTTAACTTTCCTCAAGCTTATGAACTCCTTGCTTGCTAACCTAAGTCCTTTGGTTTATAACAGAAATAACTTTCCTTGAGATTTGGAGACCACTGGCCTTGAGGAATGAAGCTTTCCCAGAAGATAAGGCTTCATTACATTCAAAAACAGCTGCCATGGATGCTGGCAAGTTTGTTCAAGGTTTTGTTGACACAGGAGCAACTGCTTGGGCACCTGCTTCTCCTGAACGCGGCACCCCCTCCCTTTTCCTGTGCCTTTGCCATTAAAACCCTCTGACTTCTGGCTTCTCTGAGAAAGGATAGATGGTTCACCATCTTCCCAGGTTGATGCCTTCCTAAATAGCGCAAACTTTCCTTGCCCACACCACTTGTCTCTCAAGTACTGATTTTCAGCAGAAAGCAGCTGAACATGAGTTTGGAACTGGTTCTCCGTCCAGTAATAATATGATAGAGGATGTTTGTTGTTGACCACAAGTCCATAAAGGTAACATGATAACCAATGTAGTAGATGATCAACTACTGTATAACTCATGACTTTAGAGATTAATTGGTGGTAATTATTCACAAACTATACTGTTTTTAGTCATTTCAAGAAATCTGCAGTAGATTTTTTTATCTTAAAATGATTCCTTAAAAACTGTGACAAAATAAGAAATATATTTAGTCTTTGTCCCTGTTTCTAGCTAAGAGCTCTTAAAACTCTTGCATTTCCTAAGTAATAGCAGTCTGTTTTGTTATTCATAAGGAACCCCTTTTGAACACTCCCGAGTTTAGGCTAATGAGTTTACTTAGCTTGACTTAGAGGGGTCCTAGATAGCCCCAGGAAAGGGCTGGTCCCATAGAGATGAAGTGATTAGAGGACTGGAACCTTTAGCCTCACCTTTGAGAAATCAGGGGTAGGACTGGGAAGTGTACTCTATAAAAATTCTTGAATAATGAGATTAGCTAGGCTTCAGGGGTTAATGAACACATTAAAGTGCTTAGAGGGTGATGTGCCCAAAGAGGGCTTGGAAGATCTGGTCCTCTCTGATCCCCTATACCCTGTCCTATGTATCTTTTTCATCTGGCTGTTCCTGAGTTGCATCCTTCATAATAAATCACTAACTGTGAATAAAGTGTTTCTTCCCTGAGTTCTGTGAGCCATTCTAGCAAAATCTGGAACCTGATGAGGGGCTCTTGGGAACCCCCAAGTTTATAGCCAATTGGCGAGAAGTACCAGTGAAAACCTGGGACTTGGGACAGGCAGCTGAAGTAGAGGCAGTCTTGTGGAACTATGCTCTTAATCTATGGGGTCTGCACTAACTCTACTAAGGACTTAATGTCAGAATTAAATCGACCTGTAGGACACTAAATTGGTATCAGCAGAGAATATGTTGTTGAAGTTGGAGAACACTCCAGAAAAAAAACAAGAACAAATCACTGGCCAGCCTTTCAGTTCTACAAGTCTATTTTTCATCTCATCATTTATGGGAACACAGTTCTTCCAGGGACCTATCAAAAACTTACCCAAAGCATGAGGTTCTATGCTTAATTCAACCTGAAGAAAAATTTCCCAAATGTTTAAATTTATGTAACTTGACCACCCCCGTTAAGGTTTCCCATCTCTTTCATAAAAATAAACAAATGCATTTGTAAACAGGGCTTCCTCATTTCAGTAATTCATTCAGCTTTAGCTCTCTCATAATCTAGAAAATTGCTAGACTTCTCAAGAGAACTGTACTGGAGGTAAAAAGAAGAAGATGTTGAAGAAAGAGATTAGGGGCACCTGGATGGCTCAGTTGGTTAAGAGTCTACCTTTAGCTCTGGCCATGATCCCAGGATCCTGGGATCAAGTCCTGAGTTGGGCGACCTGCTCAGTGGTGAGCCTGCTTCTCCCTCTGTTCCACCCCCCTGCTTGGGCTCTCTCTCTCTCTTTGAAATAAAGCTTTAAGAGAGATAGAGAGAGAATTAGTTTACCAGTGAACTGGGACACAGATATAGTGAGAGACAATTTTGAACACTTGGAGGATAAGTGGTGCCAGGTCTTACAACAGTTGATTCTCTTTGTATATTAGGTAGTTTTGGGTAGTTAAAATCTATTAGCCTCTTTTGAGGACCTCTTCCTCCTTATGAGATTAACTCTCATTCTTCCTTTTCTGTCTATTCTTGTCTGTGCTTATGTGCTTCCTTCTCTGCTTATTTTTCTCCGTCTCCTAAACCAGCCTCTCCTGTTCCAGGCCTAATCCGCACTCCCACTCTTTCCTATATCTCTATGTCCCTACATTAAGTTTTATCCATTCTGTCGTAGGGATTGACTACATATATATACACACATATATATACAGATGATCATCCTTAATCACAAAATTGGTGACCGGACTTTTTACTATTACTTTTTTTTTTTTTTACTATTACTTTTAAATAATGTTTAAAAAGAAGCATATATGTGAATTTTCCCTCTTCCTGCCAAAATATTTTCATACCTCTGATATACCTTTTTCATCATCAAGCTATTTAGATCTTTTAGGCCACAATCATGTAATTTTTCTTATGGAAAATTCCAAACATTTCAGAGAAAGGAGAATTGAATGAACTCCCTTATATCCATCACCCAGCTCTAGTGAGACATCTTAGAATTTTTGAGCTTAAGGGAAACTTAATTTTAGTATGTCACTATTACAGAGCCTTTTAATGACCTATCATTTAAAACAAAAAAAAATATTAATTCTCTAAATTTAGGGTCTTCAACCATGCTTCAACCATGTTCTCTTTGGGGGGCGCCTGGGTGGCTCAGTGGGTTAAAGCCTCTGCCTTTGGCTCAGGTCATGATCTCAGGGTCCTGGGATCGAGCCCCGCATCGGGCTCTCTGCTCAGTGGGGAGCCTGCTTCCTCCTCTCTCTCTGCCTGCCTCTCTGTCTACTTGGTGATCTCTGTCTGTCAAATAAATAAATAAAATCTTTAAAAAAAAAACAACAAAAAAAAAATGTTCTCTTTGGGAGATCAAATACATAACTTATATCTGCCTTCATACCCAACTATAATGGTATTTGACATTTTAAAATAAATCCAATTTCAATTATAATAAAATTATTATACCAAATGTGCTATTCAAACTATATATATAACTCTCCTCCCCAAATGTCCTCACTTTATTCTTTATTCTTCCCTGACAGGTACCTTACCTTCAATCTTACGTGAAATTCAAAATTACTATTCTAAACATTTATTTCAAATAGCTTTTAAAAAAATAATATTTTAACAAAATAGTAAAACTTCTTAAAGTCTGACTTTCTAAGAACTTCCAACAACTTTAAAGAGAAGCTTTGTAGCTATTTGTAGCTAACGCAAGTAGACAAGTATGTTGATGCTACCATTGTCCAATGTTCACTGAGGGCAATCTGAATACGTTTCAAAGAGTGTAGAGATCATATGACAAACCAACACTGATATATCTAGGTTTTTAAGCTGTGGATCTACATTTTAAAATTAAGTGCATATTACAGACATAAATCATTGTTCTTTCCTCAGTATATCATTTTTCTGCCCTGACTTTATTTTAGCATGAAATAAAAGATTAACTTGCAGTAGCAGCAATAGATAAAAATAAAATCCTGTAAGATGTTTCTTGAGCAAAATAAATAGGGGTCAAGGGCAATTTATTCCGTAAGAGTCTTCTATAATTATTGGCAGCTTAATTACTTCTTTGGTTCTCTTCAAAATTGCTGGTGTTAGAAAGACCTTTCTAGTGCAAGTGAAAGGAGCTGTGACCTTCCTTTCGATTAAACATGCCTTCTCATTGGAGACTTACCATTAAAAGAGAGTTTGCAAAGTCAGGGCTTACCACATTCTAACAAATATGCCACTCAAAGGATTTGTTGCAAGTTCCTAAACTTTTAAATATGAATAGTGACACACAAGCAAAGAACCTTTTACTTCAGTTTTCTTCCTATCAAATAACATCTATTTTAGAAGTTGCCCACTATAGAGAACAAAACATTTGATAAATGTTTAGGGTAGAAAGTGGTACCTTCCTGTGGAGGATGACTTGAAGGTCAGGATCACAACAATTAACTTTAAATTTTCCCATAATGGCTTTTAATGATATCTTGAGATTCAGTATAATATCAAGGGCTTTACAGGGTAGCCCTTTATAAAATGTTCTTTGGATAATGTAAAATAATTTGTCCATTGTTTAAGCCTTGAATTTTTGTCTTTATTCAGTAATGTGCTACTGACCTGCAGTTTTCAATAATCCAGATACCTGACAATCTCCTAGGTATGATTTAGAATGAAGGTCAACATGCTGGTTACTATTAGGAGCTAGTACTTGGCTACCCTTAGTATAAGAACAATAGAAAATATAAATGGGAAATCCCTGCTAGGAATAATAATGCACCTTTGTCTTAGCCTTATTATTCTAGCACCCAAACTCTCTTTTTAATTGCAGAACGTTATCCCTCTTTCATAGAGAAAAAAAGGGGGGGGGTGGGGGAGGGCGGACCAAAAACTATCTTCCCTCACTCGTAAAAGCCAGCGCACCACAACTGACTTAATTTTGCTAACTGGTTGGTCCTCTTCAGAATTCTGAAAATAATGGGAGGTGAAGAAGAAAATGTTAGAATTATTCATAACATTGATCCAGAGAAGCAGTCTTCCAGCCATGTCAATTATTTCTATCCAATTCTCTCTAATCCATATAAAAACAGCTCGGTTCATCCCATTTAAAACAATCAGTGCATTCCAGTGGGCTAGATTTCATGAATTCACCATCTAGATTATATAGTTTAATCATGTACATCCAGTCTATTCTTTCTTTCAACATAGTTATATGTGTTATTAAATGGTTATTCTAAGCTAGCAGTCTCAAAGTGTGGTCTTGTGACCCCTTGAGGATCCTTGAAACCTATTCATGAGGTCTCTAATGTTAAAATCATTTCATAGTAATACTAAAATATTATTTTCCTTTTTTCTCTTATTCTCTCACAGATGTACAATCCTTTATTCCAGCAAACTGAAGAATGTATAACTATTCAGTAGTTTTCTAAGTTAGACATTAAAAAGATTTGCAGATAACTTTAAAAAAATCAACTTTTCTCTCTTTTTTGAAAATATGTTTTCTATAAAGGTTAGGTTATGTTACCATGTAATGAGTTTATATTGCCACTTAATGAATCAATAAAAAAATATTAATTTGAGTTTTAATTTCTAATCCTATAAATATTAATGCATATAACTGAAGAATCAAAGGCTCCTTGAAACCACAGTATTTGCAAACCATAATTCTAATGTTTGAAATATGAAGAATAATTGATTATTTATTATATGGAGAAATTAATCACAGTTAATTTAAACAAACAAAGCAACAGTAACTAAATAATCTCGGTCTCCTCAGTAAACAAATGTGGACAGATAAATATATGGCTTCTAAGGTCCTTTTCTTTCTAATTTATTACTGAGAGAATAACTTAATTGGCTTAAAAGATATATTTTTCAAAACAGCAATCTATATCCACCATTTGGAAAAGTGCCTATTTTATTCACATTTAATTTCAGATACATCCCTTATTCTATCTGCCCACTTGAAATATTATTTGATCTTTCCAGCGTCATTTCATAGAAAATAGGTAAGTATACAAAGACACACAGAGAAAATCATACTTACTTAAAATCTCTTTTACCAAACATTTCTATTAAATTGTTTAATTGGCTGTTACTGGAGAAAGAGGTGAAAAAGGACACCTGTGAACATATTAGAGGAATCATAGATACAAAGTAATCCTAGTAAAAAATGTGAATACCAATGTATTCTCAATCTGAATTCTATTGTAAAATTCCTTCATGACATATACTGAATAAGCAACAATAAAAATATAGTAAGACTTTGTATTTAAACAATTATTGAGTGAGTCTAAAGTTACAATAACTCTAAAACTTGGCATTTTTAAAATTGGGGTTTTTTTTAAGATTTTATTTATTTATTTTTAACTTATTTTTAATTCTTTTATTATGTTCAATTGTACATCATTAGCTTTTTTTTTTTTTTAAGATTTTAGTTATTTATTTGACAGACAAAGATCACAAGTGGGGAGAGAGGCAGGCAGAGAGAGAGGAGGAAGCAGGCTCCCCACTGAGCAGAGAGCCTGATGCGGGGCTCGATCCCAGGACCCCGGGACCATGACCCGGGCCGAAGGCAGAGGCCTTAACCCACTGAGCCACCCAGGTGCCCCCATCATTAGCTTTTGATGTAGTGTTCAATGATTCATTAGTTGCATATAACTTGCTCATCACAACACGTGCTTTTGACAGAGAAAGAGAGAGCGCACAAGCAGGCTGAGTGACAGACATAGGGAGGAGGAGAAGCAGACACCTTGCTGAACAGGTTGCTGGATGTGGGGCCCTGTTCCAGGGCTCCGGGATGATAACCTAAACAGAAGGCAGTTGCTTAATGACTGAGCCATCCAGGTGTCCCTAAAATTTGTTCCACAGAAGAATCCGTTTGCCAAATACATATGTGCTAAGGAGTTGCAATTTAAACATAAATTATTGCAAGTTGATTTGTTCTCTTTTTAAATTATAATAACTTACATTCTGAACACTATATTTAAAATAAAATTAACTAGTATAAAATCATGGTAATTTTTAAAAGTACGTGAGGATGAAGAATAATCTCTCACCCTAGTCCTAGCCATGTTTAATTCCCTGAGAAATAGTTGGGTGTACATACCTTAAAAACTTCACCTGGATTTACACCATAATCAAATGCATACATTAGAACAGCAGGGGTCAAGAAGTGAGTTTTTTGCATTTGCTTTACAAAAAAGTTGATCATACTTGATAAATTACAATTCATCTTTCTTTAAAGAAGATCATGAAGATCCCTTCAGTTTAACAGGTAAAGCTTTCATTTTTTTGTTTTAACAGCACTGAATTTCTGTGCTGCACCATGAAATAATCTCTTTATCTCCCTATTAATGACTGATCAGATTGTTACAGTATTTTTATCACTATTTAAAGCCACAATAAATTCTATTGCTACATTTTTATCAATTAATTTATTTCCTTACAATAAATTCCCAAAACTGAATTCAAGTCTTAAAAGTTTTTTTGCATTTAATATTTTTTAAAGATTTTATTTATTTATTTGACAGAGAGAAAGGTCAAAAGTGGGCAGAGAGGCAGGCAGAGAGAGAGGGGGGAAGCAGGCTCCCTGCTGAGCAGAGAGCCTGATGCAGGGCTTGATCCCAGGACCCTGAGATCATGACCTGAGCCGAAGGCAGAGGCTTAACCCACTAAGCCACCCAGGCACGCCTGCATTTAATATTGATAGATATTGGTAGTTCCATTTCCATTGAGATTGCAGTCATTTATGTTGACACCAGTGTACAAGACCACTAGTTTACTTGTATTCTTGCCTGCGGATAGTGTTATCACTATTTTACATTTTTGTCCATCTTTTGGATAAATGCCATTTTCTTATTGATTTAATCTGCACTGATTTAATCTGCACTGGCAGTACGGTTGAGCATCTTGCTTATTATTCATTCAAAGTTTTTGTGTGTGTGACTTATGTTTTCCTTTGGATTACCTATTATTTTCTTATCAAACTATGGGAATGAATTTAAATGATTATTATTAACCTTTATCTGCCATATGCTGGAAATATCTCTTATATTCTATTATTTTCTATTTATGATTCCTTTTCATCTAATTCATTTACAATTCTTAGGTAACAATTATGTCTATGTTTTTGTATTTCCCTTTATTCTTTATGTGTTTCCTGTATTGCTCAAGAATATCTTCTTGCATTAACTAATTTTTTCTGATGCCTTTATTACTTTATTTCAATATATATTTTAACTTTATTTTACACTTATGGAAATACATTTAATGATGTAGAAAAAGTACACAGATAAATAAAATAATAAAATAATATTAGGACTTACCGCTCCACCTAAAGAGATGTGGAGAAATGCTCTGTTCCTGCACATGAGATGATATTATATAAATATTAATTCTTCTGAAGTTAATAATAAACATAATTCAACTGAGTCAGAATCCCAGAAGAGTTTGTACTTTTCTAGCGGAGAGAGGGTTGTTTTGGAAACTGTTTAGAGTGATTTAAAAATTCATATCAAGGGGCACCTGGGTGGCTCAGTGGGTTAAGGCCTCTGCCTTCAGTTCGGGTCATGATCCCAGGGTCCTGGGATCGAGTCCCACGTCGGGTTCTCTGCTCAGTGGGAAGCCTGCCTCCCCACCTCTCTCTGCCTGCCTCTCTGCCTACTTGTGATCTGTCTCTCAAATAAATAAAATCTTTTTTAAAAAATCATATCAAGTTTAAATATCTCAAAGAACTGCACAATTTTCATAAAAGTAAAAAAAGTAAATTGCCATCATATGATTCTCTAAGGATTATCTTTGAGCTATTTGGCAGGGGGTTTTGTTTACTTTTTTTCACAATGATGTATCACCAATGATTAGATCTTTGGTAAGCACTAAAAAGTATTCATGTTTGGAATATAAGTGAATGAATGAATGAATGAATGAATGAAGCAGCAGAGATGAGTCATCAAAAATCTTTTCCTTCTCTTCTTCTCACCATGTGGTTCTTCTCCTTCCTTTTCTCTATCACTTGTTCTCTTCGCTTTTCTCAGAACAAGGACTCTAAATAGTCTATTCTGCAGAAATTGAAGAGAATACTATACTTGTACTACAGGGTTGAAAAAGCATTTCAAATGGGGGTTTAAATATTAAATTTGTTTCTAACTTTTCTCTAAATAAGATGTAATTAATAATCAATTCACAAATTTTGTTCCTGTGTTTGACTATTTCTTTGAGATAAGTTCTTAGAATGAGGAATGAGAATGAATGAGTCAACAATGAAACATACTAAAGCTTGGATAGCCAAATTTCTCCAGAATGGCTATTATCAATTTACATTGTCATCTGCAATTTTTCACTGATGCCTCACCAATATTAAGATTAAAAATTAATTTTTTTAAGATTTTATTTATTTGACAGAGAGAGATCACAAGTAAGCAGAGAGAGAGAGAGAGAGAGGGAAGCAGGCTCCCTGCTGAGCAGAGAGCCAGATGTGGGACTTGATCCCAGAACCCTGAGATCATGACCTGAGCCGAAGGCAGCGGCTTAACCCACTGAGCCACCCAGGTGCCCAAGATTAAAAATTAATTTAAAAGAAAAACCTTTCCAGGGGCACTTGGGTGGCTCAGTCCGTTAAGTGGCTGCCTTCAGTTCAGGTCAGGATCCCAGGGTCCTGGGATTGAGCCCCATGTCAGGCTCCCTACTCAATGGGGAGCCTATTTTTCCCTCTCCATCTGCCCCTCCTGCTCATGCTCACTCTAGTTCTCTCTCTCTCTCAAATAAATAAATAAAATCTTTTTTTTAAAAAGTCTTTCCATAAGAAACTGCAAACATTTTTGTCTCCTGGGATAGAATTAATGAGCTGAGAATAGGTGAGAGGGGCGCATTTTTTTTTTTTTTTTTTGAAATAGAGAGGGAGAGCCCACACAAGATGGGGGAGGGAGCGCAGAGGGAGATGGAGAGAATCTCGATCTCACAACCCGGAGATCACGACCTGAGCAGAAATCAAGAGTCATATGCTTAAGCCACCCAGGCACACAGAGAGAGGGACCTTTTCACCCTTGAATTTTAAATTATATGAATTATTAACATTAAAAAATTAAATTTAAGTTAAATTTTAAATAATATGGTAACTTAGAGAGAAGAATATGTTATCTGATGACTTTTTAACTGTATATTTTAATTATTATGTGGATTTTTAACATGTGTATCTCATCTCCTGGATTGTTTTTCTCCTAGGCTAGTTTGGAATACTGCTTTACTACTGAGTTCTTCATAAACTAAAGCTATTCAATCTTGTCATTAATTGTTAATGTTTGCTGTCTAGCCTCTGGATAGGTAACAGATAATATCCTCTATTTTCTTCCCATTTTGCTTGTATCCATTTTGCATGTACTTGTATAACCCACTTAGAATTCACATGCTATGGTGTGGGAATCTATAATCCTATTGTTGTGATTTTTTATTCAGTCACTTATTTCAGCATCATTTATTAAATAACTAATTATTTCCACTCTGATTAACTACATACTACATGGTCACATATGCTAGTTCAAGGTTGTTTTGTTCTTCTACTGTATCTGCTAATTCGAATACAAGTTGTAAACTACTTAAAATATATTGGGTTTCATAGTTTATTTCTTTATTATGATAAAAATCCCCTTATTTGTCAGATATACCTGGCACAGTTTTATTAATTTAGCCATTCACATAAATTTATAATTATATTATTAGTCATCACCCAGCCTTCTCCCAGATAATTCTCCCTTATCCCAAACTGGCTTTTTGATCAAAACCTCTAAATCTGAAGACATCCAAAGTTAAAACATTTACCTCCATTTCCTTGATAAATTATTTTATAAGTAACTGACATTAGTAAATATAGTTCACTTCCAAATATACATCTAGTATATATTTCTAATATATATTGTTGAGGCTGAGCACTTAGTGTGCTTTTAAAAAAGTAGATATTTAAAACAGTTAAATGGTAATATAATAGTAAAGATAACAATTTATTGCCTAAATCGCTATAGTTTACTGTATTTTTGCATATGTTATTTTAACCAATCTTTATAAAATCCTCAGGAGTTTTTGTTTTATTTTACATGAAGAAATGAACTCTGAGAAGTTAAGTGACTTCTGGATACAACTAATAATTTATAAATTGCAAAACCCAGTATTTCAGACTCCAAACATTATTTTCCTAGAATATAGTGGGCTAAAGAGATATACAGTTACTAAGTCTGTCTCCTTCAAAGAAGACTCTTCAATAAACATTAACTTTCTGTTTTATCCATAGAGTTTCCATTTAATAGTACAGGAAGGAAGTATATACATGATATCTGAGTGAAACCACATTCAAGCTTAATGGAAGTAAACATAAAAACTTGAAAACCACATCAGCTTTTGCAGAAATGTTTGGCTTGACGGGTTAAGAATCATAGACGCAACCTTTTTATATTACAGGCTGGTATTAAATTTAACATATTGATTTCAGCTGTTCCCAAACAAATAATTTGATAAAATACTCACTTAATTGCTCTTATTATTAATTTACTTTTAAGGTCCTTCTGCCATGTGGCATCGAAAAGCACAACAGATCTCTCCAATTATAAAAAAGTTTATTGGTGCATAGCAAGTGTAAACCACTAGGGTCCCTGGCAACAGTAAAATGGCAAATTAAACCAAAACCACATGCAAGTCAAAGTGAATCACTGGTCAATGAGCATTTAGGAAGGGATGCCAAGCAAATAAACAGTCAGTCCATTAGTTAGTTATTGCCAGCACTAAATGAATAAAACTCTTGAGAAAAAATCATGGCAGGGTGGTGACAATCTGTGTTAGGTTTGTTGAGTCCTGTGGAAATGGCAGAAACGTTCACACGGCTGCTGTGAAACAGAGGAATGTAGGTACAGTGGCCAGGCTAAAAGATGCCTCTTATTTGAGACCCGCTGATGAGCTCCAGTCACTTAACGGCATCCTGAAAAACAGCTGGCACCTAACCTTCAAATATTGATTTAGTGTTTACAAATCTGGTTCAGTTTCTAGGCAAACAGCTTATATAAACATAATGTGCCATCTGGTTTTATAGCTCAAGTGTTTCAACTACACTTTTCCCCAGGTGTGGGGATTATGATTAATTTGAGCAATTTATACCATCCCTTCACTTCTTGTAAGATATTTTTGGATTGGCTTATATTGGATAGAAATTTTAGGTTCTGGAAGCATGGGATTTTTCAGTTAATGGGTAGTATCAAGAAATCACTGCCACTTATTTATGTGGCTCCAGTACGAGGGTGATAAGTCTAAACCCTCTTGAGCATAAATTTGCAAGGCAAGAAGGAAGTGGATTTTACAGGCAGTGTGTACTTTTGTTATGCCACATTTACCACACATTACCAAAGGCAAACATGGGGAAAGGAGAGGTTTTGAGGAGACAAACAAGTTTGGGACCTTTTGCAAACAACCATAGTGGCTCTAAGGATGGTAGCCAGGCAAAGTCTAAAAGTGGATTTTAGGTGGACCTCAAAGTGTGCGGAATTCAGGCCGTAAAAAGCACTGACACTAAACCTTGCATTCCTTCCTCACCACTCTGACTTGCCCACAACACTTTCCTCCCAAGGTGGCTTGGTGACCAAAACTCAACAAGCTGTGCTTTTGCTCAATTGAGTCACGCTAGCTCCTCTATTGTTAAACTGTTAAAAGACATAATGACAAAATAAGGTGAAGCAGGCTTATTCTTTTTTTTGAAGATGACCTTCCACTCAAAAATACATTCATACTTGGTATAAGCACAAGAGTATAACTTACTGTGCTATTGAACTTCAAGTGTACTTCTTACATAATCATTTTGATTTTCACTTTTCTCTTTATTTTCCCTACTTCATTTTTTTTTTACTCTATTGATAATCCACTATAAATGCTTTTTTGGAACAGTGTACATTATAAATAAATAATAATTGTATGAATAGCATTCCCAATGCTTCTCAAAAAATCACCTTTCCTTTCCTCCTGACAATGCTATATATTGCTGTACTGTTGATATTTGATGGTATGTATCTACCAGTTTGTAAAAACAGTAAGTAAATGAAAGGGAAATTCTAAATCAAGTTAACTTGTTTACTGTATCTTTGACTTTATTTAGAAGGTGAGACCAACTGGCTGACTGGATCAGAAAAAAAAATGTTTTTTTAAGAAAAGTCAATTTACTCAAAAGAGTAAATTTGAATATTGTATTAGATAGTTATATATCATCAGAATTACCAAATAAGCAGTAAGGAGTTCATCATCTCTATGATAAATTTTAATTCCATTACCCTTAATATTTCTTTTATTACATTTTTATTTAAATTCCCATTAGTTAACATACAATGTAATATTAGTTTCAGGTGTACAATAAGTGATTCATAACTTCCATACAACACCCAGTGCTCATCATAACTGCACTCCTTAATCCCTATCACCTATTTAACACATCTCCCTCCTCCACCTCCCCACTGGTAACCATCAGTTTGTTCTCTATTGCTAAGAGTCTGTTTCTTGGTCTGCCTCTTTCTCTTTCTTTTTTTCCTTTGTTTAGTTTCTTGAATTCCACCTACATGAGTGAAATGACTGCATTATCTTGCTTAGCATAATACACTCTAGTTCCATCCATGTCATTGCAAATGGAAACAAAAGCAAAAATAAATTACTGGGACTTCATTAAAAAAAAAAAAAAACTTCTGCACAACAAAGGAAACAATCAACAAAACTAAAACGCAACCTACGGAATGGGAGAAGATACTTGCCAATAGCATATCTGATAAAGGGTTAGTATCCCAAGTATATACAGAGCTTACAAAAACTCAACAACCAAAAAAGGAATAACCCAATTAAAAAATGGGCAGAAGATATGAATCAACAGATAGCCAACAGAAATGTGGAAAGATGCTCAACATCACTCATCTTCAGGGAAAGGCAAATTGAAACAATCACCTCACACCTGTAAGAATGGCTAAAGTCAACAACACAAGAAACAACAGGTGTTGGCTAGGATACAGAGAAAGGGGAACCCTCTTGCAAAATTGGTGGGAATGCACACTGTTGTAGCCACTCTGAAAAACAGTAAGGGTGTTTCTCAAAAGGTTAAATACAGAACTACCCTATGATCCAGCAATTGCACTACTAGGTATTTACTCAAAGAATACAAAAATACTAATTCGAAGGGATACAAACATGCTGATGTTTATAGCAGCATTATCTACAATAGCCAAGAGCTTGGAAACAACCCAAGTATCCACAGACTAAAGGGTGGATAAAGCATAAATACACACATACATACAATGGGATATTACTGAACCATAAAAAAAGAATGAAATATTGCCATTACCCTTAATAGTTCTAACAAATTATTTTTTCTTTTAAAACTACATTAGAAAATTTGGGACACAACTAATAGCCATACACTTGTAGTTATTCTCCTCAAACAATATGCACTTCCCCAAAAGGACTTTTTTTCTTTTTAAAGATTTTATTTATTCACTTGACAGAGATCACAAGTAGGCAGAGAGGCAGGCAGAGAGAGAGAGGAGAAAGCAGGCTCCCCGTTGAGCAGAGAGCCTGATGTGGGGCTCCGATTCCAGGACCCTGAGATCCCAGGACCCTGAGATCATGACCCAAGTTGAAGGCAGAGGCTAAACCCACTGAGCCACCCAGGCGCCCCGTCAAAAGGACTTTTATACAAAGATGTTTTCAGCCAAGATAGTTCTCCAACTGTCCATCAACACACAGAAGAAATTTAATTAATAAAAATAAAATCATTTCATTAAATTTGACCACCGCATGTCCTAAGATGTGTTTGATTTATGCAAGTTAATTATAAGACTCTAAGTGCAATGATGCAGTCACTCAAACATTTGTTCAAGATTAACAATATGTTCTAATCTTGGAATTGAAGGGTTATTTAAATATAATCTCAAGGATTTAAAGTAGAATCAGGGAGACAGCCAGGTAAGGAGGTGGTTATAAGACAGTGTGATAAGTGAGATGGCAGGGAAATCCAGGGGGTTATGGCTTCCCAACTTGGCCCTGGGGGAGAAGGAGGTTCAAAAAAAGCTTCGCAGAGGAAGTGACACTGGCACCAACTCACACAGGAAAAGCGACTATTAGCCAAAAGAAGAAAATGGAGATAGGATTTCCAGGCAGAGAAAGTCATACATGCAACAGCGTGGAGAGCTGGGATATTCAATGTGGCTAAAGGTGAGTAAGTGAGGTCCAATACAATGAGAGATGAGATTAGAAAGAAACTCAGGGTCTGAGGAGTCTCTGAAATGCTTTAAATAGGATATAATCAAATTTGTGTTTCAGAAAGCACAGGAAGTTAGAAGAATAGAGGTAGGTAGCTTGGCCGCAGAGACCATTGGGAAGTGATTACGGTAATCATAGGAACCTAGCTTTATATTGCATGAAATTATCAGAGTCCAAGAAAATACTATGGGCATTTTGCAATGCCCCACTAGGACTTCCATACTGATATCTGAGTTGGGACAAGAGATGAAAAGGAGAGAGCCAGGCATAAAGAACACTGCATGTTGCGAGTGCCCGGACTCTATTTATTCTCAGGGTCCAGATTCTTGCTGATACTGCACCACTGCTTCCTCCAAGTCCTAGAATCAGTCAATGAACTTCAGTCTGTATGTATTCCCTGAAATAGGTTCTGTACTTCTATGTATCTTTGGACAGAGCATGGAAAGTCTAAGTAGGGTGGGATTTCCAAAAAGAAAACCTGAGGAGAATTGAAAAAATATAATGATAAAATAAAAGCCACAGCATTTAGACATTCAAGAGCTTGCTAAGTGTAAATTTTGGGCCTATCTTTAATGTCTAACCAAAGATTAGTTGCCTTAGTTATGACACCTTTACCTTGTCCCTACCTTATAATGTCAAACTCTAAATATACGCATTAGTTAAAATATCCTGGGTCTGAAAAAAATCATTTCATTTGATAAACTTCAGATAATTGGATATAAATTATCCCAGGCTGTGATTATAGATTGTTCTTGTTTTCTTTCTGACTTATGCCTGCAATACCAGACTTCGCCATCCATCAGTTTACTGCCTTGCCTTCTATAGACACATACAGAAATGGTGCCCCAACCTGCCATACAGTCCATCTCTTTTTTCAGCAACCATTAGCCCTTATGTACCATCCAGAGTCCCATAACCCCTGGGTGAGACCACTGTTACACCAGTTTCTGTAACATGATATCCACAGAGTGCAGGGAATCCTTTCCTGACATTGTAATCACCCCCTATTTTTTTTTTAAATTTATTTATTTGACAGACAGAGATCACAAGTAGGCAGAGAGGCAGGCAGAGAGAGAGAGAGGAGGAAGCAGGCTCCCCGCTGAGCAGAGAACCCGAAGTGGGGCTCGATCCCAGGACCCTGGGATCATGACCTAAGCTGAAAGCAGAGGCTTTAACCCACTGAGCCACCCAGGCGCCCCATAATCACCCCCTATTATAACACTCCTGCTATTCTCTATGCCCACAGGGTGCTGACTCATGTTCCTGAATCTCTCCTCTTTTACTGTTGCATTTTCTTGAGTAATATTTTAGCAGCTTCCTATGGTAGAGGCTGTTGTTGCCCTCTCCACATCTTTTTCCTCACAGGTTCACTCATCCTCCAGCTGTTGGGAGTATTTAATACTTTACCTTCTCCAGAGCATTCCCCTAGCTGAAGGGCGCCATCTCACTCAAGGATGCCTGGAGGCTAAACCCTCCGTACTCTTGTAGCCAATGACTGATGCATATGGGGTTGCAAGAGATCCTAAATCCCAGCCCATTACCTGAAGGCAGGCCAAAGTGCTGTGCAATTTATGTGTTAGCGAGAGGCTAGACTTTACCTGAGGCCAAATCCTTGCTCTGTTCTTTCTCATTCCCTAGTATTCTTCCTGTTTTCTCCAAAAACCTTTCCTCCAAAAATCATGTACCAAAACCCTGTCTCAGTCTCTGCTTCTAAGAAAACAGACCCAAGGCATTTCATACCAGGGTAGATGTTATCATTGTCATTTTCTCCTATTGTTTTAGTTAGGTTCTTCAGTAGCTACCTCTGCCCATGCAAAAGCAGTGACACCTGTACTGCATGAACAATTTTAGATGTTGAGAATCAGCTGTCTGCCTCTGTGTTCTAAAAGTATGTCCCAATCTTTATTTGCTCACGAAATTCTCAAGCTTTCATTGCTATCTAAGAGCATTGCCCTCAGTTAATTTTCTCAAACTCAGGTATTTTATAGAGCACTAGTGATGGACGTATTTGGAGTTCATTCATAACTTTCATTTACTGAACCCCCCTATAGTGACTCCTCACAAACACTGGACTAAGTGTTTACTTACATGGACACAGTTAACCATACAAAGACCCTGTGGGATCTAAAACACCATCATTGGCACTTAAAGATGAGAAAACAAATAATTAGAAAAGTGATAATACTCAAGTATATGCAGAAGTCAGGATTCCAAAGACCAGACTCTTAAGCCATGGGCTGGCCTGTCTAGGTCTCTTCTAATCCAACTCTCTGCTCCACCTACTAATCTCTGGTAAGAGAAGCATATCACACTTTGGAACAGGAGCACAGTGTAGCGGTTAAAAAGCTAGCATCATTGCCCCTGAATTTAAGTCCTGATTTTTGCACAACAAATGCTGTGTGATATTGGTTAACTTGTTACTCAGAACCTCAGTTTCCTCCTCTCTAAAATGGGATAATAGTAACCCACCTCAGCAGCTGTCAGGAAGATTAAATGAACTGATGCATCTTAATTTCTTAGTCCAGTGTTGGCATGTAGCAAGCACTCAACCCATGTTGGCCATTATTAATTCTCTTTATAAACTCTGTTTCAGATTATTTTGGTTACAACTTAATTTTGTAGACAAATAATTTCCTTCTGCTTCTGTCCTTCAACAACAGTAATGAATTCTACTTTCAAATTTGGTTTACATTTCATTTTTGCTGTTTCTCTGTCCCAAATATCATGGGTGTAGTATTTATTCCACCTGGAATAAGACCTGCCCCCGCAATTTCAATTCTTCAATATCTTTCTCCAGATTGAAACCAGATCCATACATATTTCTTCCCCACACTTTCCCATCCACAGAGAAGCTAGCAGTGGCAGTGGGGGTCCCAGGCCTTCCATTATTTTGCCTGCTCAGGTTGCCATTCTAATCTTATTCTCAATATGGAATTATCTCTATATACAACTTCTGCCCAGAGCACTTTGGAAAGAACCTAGACATCCATCAACAGATGAATGGATAAAGAAGATTATATATATATATAAGATTATATATATAATATAGAGAGAGAAGACTATATATATATATATATATATATATATATATATATGAATACTATGCAGCCATCAAAAAAATCCTGAAATCTTGCCATTTGCAACGACAAGGTTGGAACTAGAGGGTATTATGTTAAGTGAAGTAAGTCAATTAGTGGCACCTGGGTGGCTCAGTGGGTTAAAGCCTCTGCCTTCAGCTCAGGTCATGATCTCAGGCTCCTGGGATCGAGCTCTCTGCTCAGAAGGGAGCCTACTCCCCACCCCACCCCCCACCTGCCTCTCTGCCTACTTGTGATAGAGATCACAAATATAGAGATAGAGATCACAAGATAGAGATCTCTGTCAAATAAAATAAATAAAATCTTTTAAAAAATAAGTCAATTAGAGAAAGACAATTATTATATGATCTCTCTGATATAAGGAATTTGAGAGGCAGGGTAGGGGGTTGTGGGGGGAAGAGAGGGAAAAATGAAACAAGATGGGACCGGGCAGGGAGACAAACCATAAAAGACTCAATCTCAGGAAACAAACTGAGGGTTGTCGGAGGGAGGGGGGTAAAAGGGATAGGGTGGCTGGGTAATGGACACTGGGAAGGGTATGTGCTACGATGAGTGCTGTGAATTGTGTAAGACTAATGAATCACTGACCTGAACCCCTGAAACAAACAATACATTATACGTTAATAAAAAAAATCCATATAGAAATTACTAGAAGAGAAACAATAAGTTTCTCATGAAAGTCCAAAAATTCCAAGGCTGCTTTTTTAACCACCTGCCCCACTTGACTTCAGAGCCAACTCCTCTCTACTGCCAATGCTTAGCAGGCGTGGTTGCTTGTCTTACTCTTTAGGTAGGGGAGAATTAAGCAAGTAATGCAGCAGTAATCTCTATTTACTCTTTGATTTCTCAAACCCTCTCTTCTCAGTCTAAGCCTTTCGGTTTAGCAAAGCAAAAGTAATTTTTCAGGCTTGGCCAAATCTTCTTTCTTTGTGTCTGTGCCGTGAAAAGTAAACATCTTTAACTTATGCCCAAAGAAATATGAGTCACTGAATTTTTTTCACCTTGGGACCTGTTGTTTGATGAGGTCTGCTTATGGAGAAGAAATATAATTTACCTGGGAAGTTCTTAAGGGAAGTTCAAGCACAGTGCAGACTTCATTTTTCTTTTTGTCATGAATGTTCAACAATTATGTGTTTCCATCTTGCAATTCTAGGAAAATACCAAGCAAGAGTCACGTTGCGCGCGCGCGCGCACACACACACACACACACACACACACACACACACATATTTCTTTTTTTTCAGGCTTCATATCTAAACTATACCTAAGGAAATTGTTCTTTTGGCTTTCCATGTTAGATAATTCTCCGATTCTTTTCATATGCTAAAAACACTAGACAGTGGAGTAAAGGGGATCAGGACAATTCCAGCATTTGTGCTTTGAAATTCCCCAAGAAATTTGTGTTTGGAATTCCCTGTTGGGAACCTTGCAATACTCCCACATAGGAGTGTTCTCTAGTTGGACAACACAAGATTGTTTTCTTCTCTCCAGCGACATTTTAAAATCTCCTTCAGGAGTTTAAGTTTACA
The DNA here is from genome assembly GCF_963455335.1 of Martes martes. Classification (NCBI taxonomy): domain Eukaryota; kingdom Metazoa; phylum Chordata; class Mammalia; order Carnivora; family Mustelidae; genus Martes; species Martes martes. The sequence continues at coordinate 128,162,888 of NC_137892.1, read as the reverse complement.
TTTTATTGTCATCCGCCTGGCAGCAGACAGTGCAGGTGGCAATTGGTGTCAAAGGGAAAATTTGACATCTGAGTTAATTAGTAGATGGCAGTTTGGAGTGTTGTCAAGCTGCCAGTGGGATGGTAGGTGCTTGGGTAGAAGTACGCAAAGATGTTCTCTAAGGATCAAAATATTTGTATATCTCACATTACTTTGATTTTCTTTGTAAGAACATCTTAGGGAAATGTATTAAAATTAATCAGTAAATGTTACTTCTAATCATAGATAACTGGCATTTTCACAACATCCACACAATTTTTCACTGTCTTATTAACTTTTTCATGTATGAGCACTTGTTAGAATAGAATTTACATACTGCTTTAAAGATCTTCATATTATCCAACAGGTCTTTATAAGAGAGAAAAGGCCCTTCTTTTCCTGCTGATTTGCCTTCGGTTATAATTTTGAACACTGAAATTCAATTTTCCATTTTGTCTAGAATTTTTTTTTCTTTCTTTGATGTCTCCTTCCCACCCCAGGCTTTTCAATACAATTTTCTCATTAGGTACTATTGTTAAAAGAAAAAAAAAAAGTTCTTATGTATCTTCCTTTAAATTTCCTGAGCTGGTTATAGATGGATGGATAGACAGACACATAGATAAGTACATAATATAGATAGATGTACTTTATAAATAAAACCAAAGTTTCCCAATTTTTCTTGCTCTTTGTGAATAAATGAAAACAGTTGACCATTTTGACAATTTCAAAAGTGATTTCATACTATAATTGATTTTGATATTTATCTACACTAGCAATAAAGAGTTTGTCCAGAATAAACTGAAAGAACATGTTCTTCATTATTCCTATCAGAGATATAAAATCTGCATTAGAACTGCCACAGATCCTCAAACTATTTAAATAGTCTCTATACTCTTTCAGTAATATTTTCTGTGTAGACCACGGGTTTAAATTCTTCAAACTATTAATTTGGCAACATTATGAGACAAATCCATCCTATAATCATTCATTTCAGCTATTTCACACAATAGCATATAACACATAATTAACTTTGGCCAGCTACTACATATTTTTAAATTAATATCAATTTGTTCAAGATAGAGATAATTAAAATTAAAATTAAATAACATTAGCACTTTTCATATTTTTTATTCCATGTACCAAGGTAGTACCTGATATTATAAAATTTAAATAAAACATATTTAGGGAAAAAAGTTTTTGTATCCTAAAATTACATTATGTATTTATGTTTTGGAATTCAGTCGGCTCCCTACTAAATCATTTTATAACACATGCTTGAGGCTTTCAGTTATTTTGAGACTGAGATATACAGCTTGCACACATAAATGGTAATATAAAATGACCAATATTTACTGAGTTTCTGTTCTAGGGTGGTACCATACTGAACCTTGGCCCTGAGAAATGAAAGTCATAGTCATCTCAAGTAGTTCAGTTTATTTAAGGGAAATCAGAAAATCGACTACTAAAATACATTCCAATAAATATTACGAAAAAGATGTATTCCAGAAGCCTTGGTAACCTTAATTTAGATTGAGAGGAAAGTAAACTTCCCAAAAGATATGATACCAGAACTGAATTTTAGACAGTAATAACAATGCTACAAAAATACATTAAATTCTTACTAAACAAAGCAATTTATATGCATTTTCTCTTGCTATCTTCTCAAGCTATTATCATGTAAAGAAAAATGTAATGAGATACATGTATTATCCACATTTCATAATCAAAATATAATAAATGGGTCTGAGCCATACAACTAGTCAACAGCAGTGCTAGGGGAGGATCTCAGGTCTGGCTGATTGCCATTTCAGGTACCTCTCTGCTACTAACCCTAAAAAGAAATCAGTATGACTAAAGCACAGAGTGGAAAAGCACGGAGTATTTGGGGAACTTCAAGTCACTTAGAATGAGTGGACTCTTAGATAAATGAAGGAATAAGGCAAGGAGATGAGGGTCGGAACCACTCAAAGAGAGTCCTACCAGGAAACTGAATCTTATCCCACAAGCTATGAAGACTAAGGGAAGATGTTAATCCATGGAGTATTAAGATCACAGATATTCTTTTGATCCATAGCTCTGTCAGGAAGAACTAGAGAATCAGGGAATAGAGAGTTAAGAATCTAAGTTGACCTTTACATGTTTGGATGGGAGGGTGCTGGAAGAGGTGGTATCATTCAGAGACAGGAAGAACAGCAGAGGGGAAATTTGGAGGGGAAGTGAAGAGTCTGATTTGGAAAGAGAGAGTTTATTACTTATTTAGGTGGGGGTGGATGTGGAACACTTTTGCATATGTTGACTAATATGAAGTGCTGAGAGTATATTAAAAATAAGTGTTTTAGGTGAAACAGCTAAAGGAGATTAAGAGTACACTCATCATGATGAGCAGAGTGACATACAGAATTGTTGAATCACTAGATTGTACACCTTAAACTAATAAACACTGTGTATTAATTATACTGGAATTAAAATTTTAAAAAACAAATTAAATAGCACCAGATAAAAGCTTAAAAAAGAATAAATGTGGGGGTTTGGGGTTTTTTGGTACATTTTTAAAAGATTTTATTTATTTATTTGTCAGAGAGAGAGAGAGCACAAGCAGGGGGGAGCAGGAGGCAGAGGGAGAAGCTGGCTTCCCGCTGAGCAAGGAGCCCACTGCAGGACTCAATCCTAGGACCCTGGAATCATGACCGAAACCAAAGGCAGATCTTTAACTGACTGAGCCACCCAGGCGTCCAAAAAGAATAAATGTTTTAAAAAAGAAAGTATTGGAACTATTTTAATATAAAAATGGCAAATTTTGGAAACTAAATGTTCTCAAATTGAGCGAAAAATATATTGGAGGTCTAAGATTAATCTCCGTTTGGGAGACAATCTCTGTAGAAGAATCAAGGGGGTAGTTTGACAAGTAAACTCTCTACTTGGATTTCCTTTATCAACCTAAAAATTTTGTCACATTGATTATTTTCTTTCTATGCTGTTCAAATGTATAGACTCAAGGTATATTCTACAGATTTGCAGAAATAAGTAAAGCAGGAAATCAGTTGATATAAAGTTTTCTTGAGTACATTTTATTTGTTTTTTGTACTTTATATACATACAATTGATATTCATTATATTGTGCATTTTGCTAAATTACTGCCTGTAAATCATATTTCCATTTATATTTAAATGCTTTATTTTTAAACCCAGAAATTAGAACTGGCTTATGACCTTAAGCCACATGGCTTGTGTATTAAGATCCAACTCAATAAATATTTAATGGGGGTATACAGTGGGCTGTCTTTAAGGAGCTGAGAGTATTTTAGAACCCTTTTTGTTAAACTTCAATGTGCATATAATTTTCATGGAGAGCTTGTTAAAATATAGTTTCCCTATTCAGTAGGTGTGAGGCGGCACGTGAGATTTCATTTTACTATCATAATCCTAGGTGCTGTCACAGCTGTGGATGTGTTACTCTGTGACTAGTAAAGTTCTAGAGAAAAATCAACATGTCTCTAACTGAACACAGTATCATTTGAAGTTGGTATTAGCAGGATGAACAAAACACTATGAAAGCCCCGAATTACAGATTATATTTCTTAGGTCTAGACTCATGCTTTGAAATGGGAGATTTGCACTTATGCAGAAACCAGCGAATGGCTGTTGACAGACTGCTCAGTTATCTTCAGAACGTGTTTCAGATCTTTAGCAAGAGAAGCACTCTGGTCTTTTTAAAAATCGGAGTTTAAAAAATGCATGTCTGAAAAGTAGCAGTTTCATAATCTGGGGCAAGAGGAACTAACAACTATAAAATATAAAGTCAAATAAGTAAATTATTTTGGTGCTGAATCTCTAAAATCAATGGAGCTAAATTTAGGAATACAGGACAGCACAAGAAAGGATGAGTCCCAAGTTTATTTATTCAAGTAAATATACCTTAATTCCAAATTGAAGATAAAAGGATTTTCAGATAAATCTAAGAATTGCCATGTGGCAAGGTTTCATTCCTTTTTCCCTTTTTTCCCCCAGTAACGAACAAGGGAAGAAGCAAAAAGAGAGGGATACGCTGTGTTTTAAAGGCCAGGCTGCAGAGTAGAAAGAGAGCAGAAAGAGACGTGGGGGGAGCCTCTGGGGTCTCCAGCCTGTGTTAGCTGGGGGAGTTGCAAGAAAACGAATTAAAGGTAATTAACCCAGCAGTAGCTTTCACATAAAGGATAATTCAAGCAAACTGGAAATAGCTGGCAGTGGAGCCAGCTTTGATAAACTATGTGTAGGCCTCTGGCGCTCCAGTGGAAAGTAGGCATGAGGTGACTGAAGCCATGGCTGGCACAGGGCATGGCAGTGAAGCAGAAGTTCGCCGATCACACTCCAAAATACGATCTTTGCAAACAGGCTTCTACTCTCACTCTCCATTTTTGTTCACTTAAAAATATATAGTAATCATTTTCTAATCAGTCTTAGCAAAATCATACATATATGGTTTACACACGAGTGTACACACACACACACACATGCACACACAGGGTTTATTCTATTTTTGTTTCTTCCAAATCACTTTTTTTTTTTTAACCGTAACTGGAGGGCCAGAAGCACAGATGCTGAGTCTGTTTAAAATGGCCTAGAAAGCAAAGCACATGGTTTAATCTGATGTCTAGGATGCATTTTAAAAAATTGGATTGAAAAGGATTAGATTAGATTAGACCTCCTGGATTTAAAAATGTTAAAGCTCCATTTATGCTTTAACATAATCTCTTTCTACTCTCTGGAGCCATCAAGCAGAACACAGTCTTGGGTAGCTTTTTTATTATTATTAAATTTTAGATCTTTTTTTTAACATCCCACTCTCATATTTGTAATAAAAAGAAATCCTCAGAGACTGAGCTAAAAGTTCTTTTGACCTGCTGCTAAACAGAAGGCTGGGTATGTACATCTTCTGATTTTAACAACGACTTTTATGTACTTGTGCACACACACACAGACACACAGACACACATATGAATATAAATAACTAGTTTTTAAATCCAAATAACAGTCAATGCTTTTAAGTACTATGCATTTTTATGAAGTTATAGATGCTAGTACAAAAATTCATCATATAACTGAAACAAAAGACCTTTATAAGATTTTGTATACTGTACCCCTATTTGACATAGTCATTAATTCCAATCTCTGTTAAAAAAAAAAAAAGACAACTCTCCACCATTTTCAAAACTATAAATAGACTTGTTTTAGTTTTGATGCTCATGAATCATAAAACAGAAAACGCAATTATATATGAAATTATATAAAATCTTCGGAGGTGGAAAGCTGGAAAATCTTTGAGCAATATGTAACTCCTTTAGCATGCTTTTTTAAAAATTTCTTAATATTTAATTAGCGTTTCTCATATACAAAAGAGCTGAGACTGACTTGTAAAAACTTCAAGTTTTGTTGCCACTGCACTTGGGTCACACATCTCAAAATTACTGTGGTTACAAATGACCAATTATATTAATGGAGCATCAAAGATGTAAGATTTATAGCTTATCCCAGGTAAAAGGTTTTCATTTATCTCAGATGTAAATAACACTACTATCTAACTAAAAAGCCCTGAGGATATAAACAAATCTTTTAAACTAAACAAATTATTTTTAAGCAAATGACTTTTAACTAAATTTTTAAAGCTGGAATATGAGCAATCTTAGCAAAAGGAATATTAGTTTCTTTATTGTCCTCCATCTGAAGTTTGATAACTATTTGGTGTAAGGTACCACAGCACTGCCTTATATCCAGACAGAAAGCAGTCACCCTTATAGAGCAGAATCATCAAGAAAAGTATAATTGAGAATGAAAATGAGATCTTCTTATAGGAGATTCTAAAATCCACTTGGTTTTACCTCATGAGGTCTGCTTTTGGGATTTTGGTGAATATTGAATATTGAATATCGAATAGCATTCTCCTTTTCCTTATTATTTGAAGGAAAAGGAGAATGCTATTCGATATTTCCTTCTCAGTTTAAATAGAATCCAGTGGTGTTCTAATCAGGGATTAAACTTGAATTTTTAGTAAATATGAAACACAATCTAGCACATATCCTTCCTTTTCCATAACATTTGTGCCCATGGCTAATGAAATAGTTAATGAGAAAAAGTTTCTTCTTACAGAAATATTCCCGCTAATAATGAAGAAGGAATTACAGAATTGGAATATCTCCATTTTGCAGCTGCTAATGAAAAAAGAGAGATGATGCATTTAATGATTCCCAATGGCTGCTAGCATCCCAAAATGAGAACTTCCAAACATTGCGGTCCTCTGAAAAAATCCACAATATTACAAATGAAGCTCTTTTGCCTTTTTAAAAACTCCAATATGAATCTGATCAAGCAAATATCTACCAATTTACAGGGAAAGTAGAGGGCAATAAATAGCGTATGTCAAACAATATAACTGGATGGGTTCAGCATAGTTCTGACTCTAGGGAACTTGATGACATATAATCCAGTCTCTTCAACAAATAAACTGCAAGGAAATGACAAACAGAAAGAGAGAGAGAGAGAGAGAAAGGATGAGGAAAGGAGGATGTGGACAGGACAAAAGAAAAGAGTAAGAGAGACTGAGAAAGGGAATACCTATAAAAGAGACTTAAGAGCTGCATCAACCGTTACAAAATATGGGCCTCATCTTCAACAAAAACACTAAAAAAAAAGCAAGGTATTGTATTCTCAGCAAGATGTGACAATTGTTGAAGTTGAGAAAATTGAAAAAAAATGATTCTGGGAATTACTAATTCTTACAAGACAACAATTTCACAAAGCTACAATCTGTTTTTCAGTGCTTTTGACTCTAGGAAAGCAAAAATGGTAATGTATCTAACAAGGACTTTAATTCAGCCAAGTTAGACAGTCTTTTCCAAGCTTTAGAAGAAAAAGACAAAGCTCTTACCAATTAGTATGTGATTATCACTTTCAGAAACCAAACTCTAACAATTCAGTAAACTTGGGCCAACAAAAAACATTACGCTAGATATCAGTAATATTTCTTCCAGCAGCTTAACATGGTTATAAGTAAGTTCTTTTCTTCGACAACAGGTTAGCTTTCCATATAATAAACTTCATTATTTTACATTTATATGATGAAGATCTAATATTAAAAACGATAGCAAGTTTCTAACTTTTGAAAAGAAAAAGAAAAAAAAGAAATTAGGAAGAAAATGAAAACACTAAAATATAAATCTAAACTGAGAAAATATGAAAGCTTTAATAGAGAAATATATTGTAAAAGGAAAACAAAATATTAATAAGATACAATTTGAATAAGATAAAAAATTTTTTTTCAACAGAAACAAGGGAGAGAAATGCCAGAGTAGTAGGAAACAAAATACTCCCGTAACACATTACGCTAAAAGGTACTTATTTCATTTGCAACTTATATTTATATTTTTTAATGTGGAAAAAGACCACCACGTGACACATTATGTTAAAAGGTACTCTTTCTTTGTTACTTCTATTTAAAGAGGTAATAGCCTTATTTAAATTACATATAGATTAAGTGTGAATCTATATTATTAAATTGTACTTTTTTTTTTTAGCTCAGCGATATACACTTATAAGAAAAACTAAGGTAAAAGGAACTCTAATTATTTTGTGTACTTTGGGGTTTTTTCTAAAATGTTGAGTTTTCCAAAATGTTGAGTTCGAAGGCATTATTTTAATATCAATTTCTTAAAACCTCTGCTTCCATCAGTTCAAGAAGGTCTTTGAATTATCTAATTAGATCTCTATCATAGAGACTTATTGCTTCTCCTTTTGACCACAGTGAAATAGGCTAATATTCTAAAGCTCTTAAACATCCTAGGGATAGAACATATTGTTATATAACTAACTGATGTAAGGCTCAAATTTCCTCTTCATCAGTATTAGAATGGCTGGTGAGTTGTTAGCAAGAGATTATATCTACCTATCAGCAAGTTCAGATAGAATTTGCCAACAGCAAAGTCACTCTGAAGACTAACTACAAATGTCCTAATTGAAAGAGATAGCAACAGTTTGTTCTTAGGCATCCCCAATTTTTTAAAAAATCATTTTCATACTGTAAGCATCACTATTTGTTGACATATATTCTACTTAATATTGTGGGTGCGAAATACTAACAATATTTTCTCAGCTTGAACTCTTTATTTCTAGAAACTAAACTAGACCAACAAAATCGAATATTTCTTTCAATATGAGATGGAGTATTGTTTTAAGAGATAACTATTTCTTTTCAAAATTTCTAGTTCTCTCTTTGTTCATTCCTTAGCACAATTTTAACTCTGTTCTTTCTGCTTCATTTCTTTTATATAGTAGACGTAGGTATTTTATAAGAGGAAACTCCACAATTTATCACTTCGTCTCTTAATTTTCTTCTTTTTCACATTAAGGAAACTTTCATGTACTTGTTCAAATTTTTTATTTTCTCTCAGTAAACATCCGTATTTTAATATGTTAATTTTTATTATCCTTCCTTTATGCAGATCACTTAACTATATTTTATACTTTTTTATAGCAAACTTTTACTATATTTCTCAAAGTTTATTTCTTTTCTTGCTAAAAGATTATAAAGCAGTTACTAGTATTTCTAGACAGAGGAGTCCACAGGGATTTTCAACTTATATTTGAAGTTTCTTGTAGAGAGCATATAGTTGGATTACATTTTGTTTTGTTTTGTTTTTAATTCACTCTGCCAATTTCTGGCATTTAATTGGTATGTTTAGAACATTTAAAATTAATTTTTCATTCAAATTGGAATTTTCCTGATTGTTGCTACAACAAGTAATTTTCTTTTGAGATCTGGACATCTTGATATATGAAATTCTGGATCTCATTTGAATCTTATCTATTATCAGGACTTCTATGAAAATGTTCCTGCCAAAGAAGTGGTAGTCCACATTATTAACACCTAGTGAGATGAAAGTCTAGATTTTCTACCAGTCCTCCATTACTTCTACCCTATCTGGGAGGGGCAGGAAGGTATCATTACTGCTCTGTGAATGGCCTCTACTGTTAGTAAAGATGGCTATCTCCTTACTACGAAATTGTAATGAAAGACCGCTGACACCACACCAGCTGGAGGTGTGAGTGATGGCTCTTTACCACTGACTGAGGGAGAAGTTCAAGTTAGTCACCTGGACTTCACTAACACCATGGGGTTTAAGGCTTCATTATCACCTGGCTAGGAGGGTGAAAGTCTAGCTCTCCACTTGGACTTCTTTGACAATACCTCATGGAGGGTTTGGGCTAAGGTGGGAGTGGTTCCCCATGTGGCCTTTGCTGGTGGAGGTGGGAATGAAACTTCAGTGTTCTCAAAGACACTCAGCAAAAGTAGAGCAGTTACTATTTAAAAGTTTTCTGTCTTACTATGCTGTCCTTTTCATGGCTCTTTTTCTAGGAGAGTAGGCTTTCTTTGATTTTTTTTTTTTTTTCCTCAATCTTGCTGGCATTTCTGGATTGCTAACTTTTCTGGTACCCAATCTGAAACCTGAACATTTTGGGGAATAAGGGAAAAAGAAAATCCATATAACTCACTGCCGTGTCATTGCTCAGGTTTCAAAATTTTTAGCCAATCTACATACTTCTTTCCACCTCTCAGAATCTTATTTCTCTTTTATGTAATGTCCAGGGTTTTAGCTGTTCTTTGTAGAAGGATTAGGTAAAAGTACACCTACTCCATCTTCCTGGAAATAAAAGTGTCTGGTAATATTTGTATAGACAGTACTTTAATACCATATCAGGGTGATGACCAAACAAATCAACCTTCCTAGAACATAAGTTTATTTTGATCACTTTTTATACCATTGATAAGTAATCAGATGTTATGAAAGACAGCAGCACAGAATAATACAATGCAAATTTTTGAGATAAATATCTTCATGTTTGAATCCTTGATCTGTACCTTAAAAGATGTATGGAATGCCTAAAATTATTTAACACTTTTAGAACTAATTTTCCACACCTACAAAATAGAAATCATAATAGCTGCCTAATATGGTGGTGGTTCATAAATGAGATTCTATTCTCATTCATAAATGAGAGCTATTATAATCCTAGAATATGTGTTCTTCTTTTAAGGCATCCTTATATAATATGATAAACCACTCCTTCCCAAAATGCTAATTGGTACTTTGCTGTCTTGATATGGTGAAGAGGAATGAAGTTTCTTTAAAAACTATTTTCTTCTCCCTAGTGCATCATAGGATCAGATTATAGAAAGCATGTGAATTGTTTAACAAGCATGGGTTGCAACAGATGAGCACACTGTAAGCTCTGAGAACACATTTGAAAGTATCTTATATTTTGGCCCATGACTCACTCCTTGACATTAATTCCTCTCTATAAGGGATTAATGTACTCGAGAATCAATATGCTCTCAGACAGATTCTACATCAGTGAGTTTCTTTGCTGGTCAGTATTTTCATTATTAACAACTTATGTCAGCAATATTCCCTGTTTGTCTAGCAGTATTTGAATTTATTCTCTCATTTTAGTCCTGATTGTTGAACATGATTCTAACAGTCTTTTATAACTTGATTTACCAAGAAAGAAATCTATATGAAGACTCAGAGGCCTAAAAAGAGGAACAATTAGGAAGAGTATATCGTTAGTTCTACTTTCCAAATATAGGAAGTGACTTTATTTCTTAAGGTTTGCATTTAAAAATACTATATCCCCAAATACCCCCAAGTTATTCTATCCAAATTTTTTTGGTCTTTTTTCATCATAATGGTCTTCTGTCATTTTCCCACTTGGATCTCGTGTTTCAATAAATTTGGCCTTATTATAATATGTATTTATATAATCAATATTTAACTATTTTTGCACTAATCCTATTTTGTATGTTGTGACATTGTTTTCATATAATGCTTAAGAATGTATGTTCTAGCCTGGACCTGGGCTTCTAAATGCTGTTACCCACTAAAAGGAATCAGAATTTCTTGACGAAGTGGCTGACTCTTGGGCTAGAGTAAGGGAAGTATGAGATGAGTCTCAAATATATATTTGTTCCAGAAAGTAAGGAAGGGCTGAACAGATTAGGGTGTCAGATAAAAATCACACTAGAGTTAGCTTGAAAGTTTTCCCACAGGTCAAATCTGGAATAGTTATAGCCTGAAAATGAATAGTGATAATAATGGATTAGAATCTATTAAAGGAAAAAAGAATCCATAAGTCTCTACTGAGAACATATACATATGTATACATACATAATACATTTGCATAAACATAAATGTGGAAAATGAGAAAGCTCTTTCTTATGGTAACCTGCTACCTAATACATATGGAATAAATGATAGGTATTATGGGCTGACTTGTATCCTTCCAAAATTCATGTTAAATCCTTAAACTTAAGTATCCCGGAATGTTAATGTACTTTGAGATAGGACCTTCAAATAAAATAAGATAAATGAGACAGTTTAAATTGTGTTGTATGGTAAGTCTTATCCCATTATGACTGGAGTCCTTATAGAAAGAGATTAGGATACAGACAACACAGACAGAGGGACAATCATTTGAGGACATGGCAAGATGGTGCCATCTGCAAGCCAAGGAGAAAAATCTCAGAAAAAAACAAACTTGCCTCCAGAATTGTGAAAAAATAAATTTACTGTTTAAGCCACCAAATCTATGGAATTTTGTTATGGCAGCCCTAGGAAAACAAATACAATAGATTTTTTAAAATCACCATTCTATTGTCATCATAGTAATAATTTGAGCAAAAATTATCAATGGATGCATTGGATTAAAATTTGGCATGGTATTGTATGTCCTGCATATTACTTATTAGTTCCAAAGGGAAAGAAAGAGTAACTTCACAGTGAAGAAACCTGGCAGACACCTCAAGCAAATGATCAATGTTGATATTAGCAATAAAGAGACAAACTGACTTCAGGTACCTCCTGATGTGATTCACTAAGAAAGATACAGTTATTAGGTATTCAGTCCTCTTAACAAAAGTATATAACTTGAATTGAATCATGAGGAAACAATCAGATAAACCCAACTGAGGAATATTATGAAAGCAACTAGCCTATATTCTCCAAAATGACAACATCATAGAAGAAACCCAAAATCTGAAATATTTTTGCAGATCACAAGACTGGTCTAGAGACATCAACCACATAAAAATTGATGTTTCTTAAATTTTTATAGTAATTATTATGTATATATGCATCAAAGTGCTGTTTGCTGTTATCAGTTGATCAGCTTGAGCAATTACTAAAGACAGGCAGATAGTAGACAAGCTCTGTAGCTCCTTAACATGAGAATCCAGTCAATACCTGGGGTTCCCCAATCAAGTACTAGAGTTTTCTTTTATCAACAAATAACTGCACATATTCAGTATTTCAAATAATTATTTCCTCAAGTAGTTGACATAATATCAAACTAGAGAAAAAAAGAATAGAAACTTGGTGTTTTCATGAAAAAAATGTTCATCATCATTCACCATCAGGGAAATTCAAATCAAAACCGCACTGAGATACCACCTTACACCAGTTAGAATGACCAAATTAACAAGACAGTAAACAACAAGAGTTGGAGAGGATGTGGAGAAAGAGGAACCCTCTTACATTGTTGGTGGGAATGCAAGTTGGTGCAGCCACTTTGGAAAACAGTGTGGAGATGCATTAAGAAATTAAAAATAGCTACACTATGATCCTGCAATGGCACTACTGGGTATTTACCCCAAGGATACAGATACAGTGAAAAGAAGGGCCATCTGTACCCCAATGTTCATAGCAACAATGGCCACAGTCGCCAGACTATGGAAGGAGCCAAGATGCCCTTCAACAGATGAATAGATAAAGAAGATATGGTCCATATATACAATGGAGTATTATGCCTCCATCAGAAAGGATAAATACCCAACTTTCATATCAACATGGACAGGACTGGAGGAGATTAAGCTGAGTGAAATAAGTCAAGCAGAGAGAGTCAATTATCATATAGTTTCACTTACTTGTGGAGCATAAAGAATAACACAGAGGACACTGGGAGAAGGAGAGAAGGGTGTTGGGGGAAATCGAAGGGGGAGACGAACCATGAGAGACTGTGGACTCTGAGAAACAAACTGAGGGTTTTGGAGGGGAGAGGGGTGAGGGATTGGGTGAGCCTGGTGGTGGGTATTAAGGAAGGGATGGATTGCATGGAGCACTGGGCTTGATGCATAAACAATGAATCTTGGAACACTGAAAAAATAAAATAAAATTTTAAAAAATTTAAAAAAAATGCAAAAAAAAGGACAGTTGGTGTTTTGATGTTAGGTTATGACAGATTATTCTGATTGGCCATGCATTTTCTTAATTATTAAAATTAAAACATTAATTACAACCCTCAGAGACTGCAGAACTAGTGCTCTGCAAACAAGCATGATACTCTGGACTGTATTAATGAAACCAGAAGAGTAATTCATCAAATGGTACAAATAGTAAGGAAGAATTCTTGTACTTTATACTAGTAAAGACACTGAATGTATTTACTTTGTCCTTTGATAATGAAGAAAATATTTCAGCAGGAAGCAATATGCACATTTGTATGTTGAGGTATATAAAAGGTTCATTCTTAGAGAGTGGGACTCTCTGTAGAACAGAATTGCTTGGAAAGGGGTGTGGGATGCGCAGATTGACACCTCTGTTTTAGTCTCTTAACTGGAAAAATATAAAATTTACATGGAAAGATGGAGCATATTAATAACTACAAACAATAGCAGCATTTTGAGCTATTTTAAGGAAAGTAACTATGAAATTAATCTATACTAATATATAAATGACTGACAGTTTCTAAACCATCTCCAAGAATAACATGTATGTTTCTTCCACTGGAAGTTAAATTTCTGGCATCAGAGACACATGTCATAGCCACATTATTATCCTATATTATAGTATTATTATTATATTATATATATATATTACATATAATATATATGTTATATACTATATATATCCTACATTATATTATTACTATTATTCCACACACCAGGCACTCAGTACTGTTCGAATGAGCAAAAAACACAATCAGGAATTTTGGAATATATAACAAAGTAAGGTGAGAAGTTTACAGAAGTAAGAGAAAATTTGTTTAGTGACAGAGGTCAAGTGGCAAGACAAGTTCTGCCTAGGAGGCTAACCAAGTTCAGCTCCTATAATTTTAACTTAACTTCATTATTTCATTCTTTCCTCCATTCATGAATGTGAATTTATATAATCTCAACAAGGCATACATTTACTTTGTTCCATGTATTTCTGACTTAGAAAGGGCTCTTTTCACTCTCTGATGATATTCCAAGTGTAGTTCACAAGAGAAGACCTACACTACAAACCCAAATGGGAAAATTGTACTGATATAATACTGAACATGTCATTAGTAACAGAAATATATTCCTGCTACTATTGCTTGCAATATGTGAATAATGTATTTATAAATGTAGCTTTAACATACTAAAATGAGTATTTTCTCTTTATGTAAAAAATATGCCATACTCATTCCAAGAATGTTCTTAAATTTAATGGTGTTTGACACAAATATATTTTAGGTATTAGAATCCTTTTTCCAACTTAGACAAGTCACTTTGTATTTTTAAATTTTCCTTAAGTATTTTGATAAGGACCATACTAATTTATGACTCTCATTTCTACATTTGAAGTCTACTTCATTATTTTATACATAGTAGCTTTCAAATAAATGTAGATTATTTTATTTATTGTGTGCAATTGATCTAGTTGTAATGGTTTTTAGTTTTCCATTTACACAATGTTTTAAAAGCTAAGTAGCTATTCTGTATTAATTCACACTGTCTTTGCATATATACATGCAAATGAGGAAATGATATGTGTGTGTGTGTGTATACATACAAAGTGACAGATCAATTAATATTTATGAACATATTTGTAATGATTCAACACAATAGTCAATCCCAGAAAAAAAAATGGTTCTATTTTATACTCACTATAAAAGGGATTTTTTGTTGTTGTTGTTTTCATATTAGAACTTGTGTCACTAATTCCCATGGACATTCTTTTATTAATTGTGTTGAAAAATGTTAGTTTCAAGCATCTGGCCATAAGCTTAAGTTTCTGCTACCGAGTGACATTCATTAGAGTCATAAAATAAGAAGTCCTGATTTTTCACCGGACTGATCAAAATAGAGGAAAGCTGTTTTGTTTTGTTTTTTTTCCGTGTTCCAAGCTTCAATGTTTAAGCACCAAACCCAGTGTTCCATGCACTACGTGCCATCCTTAACACTCACTAGCAGGGTCACCCAACCCCCCACTCCTCTCCCCTCGAAAATGAGGAAAGCTTTGAATGACTGAAGTTCTCTTTTTTGAGCTGCCAGAGTATCTTCCTTAGGAAGCGTTCAATAAAATGTTTGCACAGTATTTTACTAATATTTCAGCATTTTCATTCCCCTGACAATGATGTCTCAAAATTTGGTGAAGTATCATTTTCATTTTTATCCTCTGTTTAGATGCATTCTCCTATGGTAACTGGTGATTACCATTCAGGAAGTATTTCTATGCCACATGGTAAATCATGAACTACCAACCTATTTTCTGTTTCATTTGTCTTCTTCCAACATCCATTATTATTCCATTTACTATTGCTGAAAATCAACATACCTAATTGTCCTCCTGCCTCTGGCATTTAATAAGCAATGGTGACAGAGAGTGATGCATTTGTACAATTCAGCATACTGCATTACAAGCATGTCAAAACTAATATGTTCTTGAATTGATGGTGTGTCAATACATGCCAAGCCTCTCCTGAATTCCCTTGGCCTTGAGAAGCCCTGACCTTGGTCTGTATTGTTTCGTGTCCTCCTAATACTATCAGCTGTTACAGGTTCCCTGTGGGCAAGGAGCACACTATGTCAAAGTCTCCATTTCAGCCAACATTGTGGGAGCTGCAGCAATTCTAGTTCTCTGCAAGTTCAGCCTTAGCTGACTTGTATTGCAGCTGTAGGGTAGCCGATTGGGTTGGGTTGGGTTGGTGCAGGGGGAATGAGGGAAAGGAGGTAAACAACTCCCATACGCAGCAGAGTTAATTCTGACCAATGAGAAACAAGTTATAGGGAGAAGGACTGTTCAAAGTCTCAGGGATCCCATAAGGACTTTCTAAAGATATATGTGTGATCCAGCAGCAGGTCTTTCTATAGTTGTCCCCCTTATCCACAGTTTGGCTTTCTGGGGTTTCGTTCACCTGGAGTCAACCATGGTCAGGATCAAAACAATCCTTTTGAGAAGTCATCTGAAGGTCAATAGCAGCCTAACAATATGTCAAAATGTCTCTGTCATTCACCTCCTCCCTTCATCGCATCACGAAGGCATTTTATCATCTTACATAATCACAGGCAAGGTAATTAGAGTACAATAAGATATTTTGAGAGAGACCACATTCACATGACTTTTATCACAGTATATTATATTATTTTATTATTGTTGCTAATTAATTACTGTTGTTAATCTCTTATTGTGCCTAATTAATAAACTTTAACACAGGTATGTATGTATAAGAAAAAAATACAAGATATATACATGTTTTGGATCTATCCAGTGTGAGGCACCCACTGGGAGTCTTGGAACATATCCCCCCAGAGATACAAGTACTGGATTTGTACAATCTTGGCCAGCTTGGTAAGCAGTCTCTTGTATTTGTTTTCTCTCCTTTCTTGCCTCACTTCCATTTATTTTCCATAAAGTATTGGCATGTTAGCTTTCTCTCCCACTTTTATAGAAAATTCAAGCTAGTATGTTTGTGGAATACTTTACAACAAGGCACTCTGGTAGCTAAAGTAAGATTTCTAAAATCTCTACACATTTGTAAGATTATTACATACCATTCATACCAGTTTCTGAAGGAAATTTCCACTATCACATTTTATTAGATACATGACCTCGAGGTCATATATATAATACGATTTTTATCTCTCATACAACTAATAAGTGATAGTACCGTATTTAAAGTCATAGGACTTGACAGTCAATTAGATGTAGATGTAGGGTCCAGAGGAGTAAAACTAACATTTTCAGTCGAAGAGACTACAAATTACAGTTACACCAAAATCTTTGGGCAGAAAAAGATTCTAGAACTGGGATAAAGATAATAACTTAGGAAACTCTTTATAACCTAGAAGCCCCATTAATCTTCATCACATTTTAATGCTTCCTGTTCTTTGGCAATTAAAAATATACAAATACTGAATTATGATTATAAACTCCTCTTAATTAACCCAAATCTCTGTGCCCCTTTCTTGAAATTTAATGCTACCAATGAAATCTTTGCTACCAAAGGACATTACCTGTAATTTTTCTATAAATTACACTATAAGAATTTTTTTATGAAAACTACCAGCTTGTTTATTAATATAACCAGAAGAACAGAAAAAGACGAACAATACCAGGGAAGTGACCAGTTGGCACCATGTTCTCTTCAGGCTCTTCAAAGTAAACTCCTGACTGTGAGCAAAACTCTTTGATCAATATCTATCCTCATAAGTGGGGAATCCAGTCTGTTCAGACTTCTAAAAAAATTAATATCTGTAATAATGCATGATAAGAAATATAAATGCACCCAAAAGTTGGATAACATTGTTTTGAGTAGTAATTAAGCAAAAGTAAAATAAATCTTTTTGACTGGTCTTTAGATCTCTTAGTATCCTACAAATGCTGCCTTATTGTTTAGAGAATCATCTCTGATTTTGGCAAGTACTCATCACAAATGATCAGTTTTATTTTGGACACAGTGAATTTGAGTTACCTATTATAATCTTTTTGTAAGCTAACATTTTTAACATACCACATCAATAGTATTATCACCGGGAGAACAACGCTTACTGAGAAGAACTGGCTCTAAATTATACAGACAGTAAGTGTTGATCTAAGAATTTAACCTAAATCTAAATTCTCTCTCCTCTATACCACCCTGAATCCTTACTTTTTTGGTAAAACATCTAAACACATTAGCTGTTTAAAAAATGAGTATAAGGGTCATCTAATTGTGATGTGCAAGCCACTGAGCATACTCTTTTACTAATCTACAAAAATGTAATTATAACATAAGCCATCTTTTTAATTGCAGACTTAATATGAATGCATTGCTTAGTTACTGTTCAAATGCATAGTCCACATGGCTTTATTCTGCATTTATTTTAAAAAATACTATACATTTATTCTAATACTACTATATAGCTGTGAAAACTACCTTTATTCAAATTCAGCCAGCATTAAAAATGTTTGGTATGGAATTGTTTCCCTAGCAACAGTTACCCTGTGCATAGATAGTTCCTAACCATTCATTCAGCTCTTTACCAATCCAACAACTGGCATAAATGTTCATGTATGCCAGTAAGGTTGAAAATTCAAATTCAATACAGAATGACAAGTTTGAAGTGAAAATATAATCAGAATTAAATCAAGTGTTTATACCAACACACTGACTAGGGCAACTGAATAGACTGTAAGACAAAGTTGGGAAAGCACACAAATGTGATAGAAAGTTGAAAATGACAAGCAAAGATATATAAACGCTAGCCTCCAGATTAGTGTGGGTCTACCATTGTAGAAAGTAGAGAATACCAGCTAAATTAGGGAGACTTTCAAACTTTTCTGATTTTTCTAATGATAAACTCATTCTAAAGAAAATGCATAGAAGAGCAGGTCAAGAGATAGAGGGATTTATTTGGTGTAGGTACACCTTAAAAATATAAAACACCCTCTTTAATTTTCCTATTTACTATGTTTCTTAAACACAACTAAAATGAGATTTCAACAGCAAATCACTTTGGCAGTCACAACTTAACAATTCTCCTAAGGCATTAGATTCCTAAAATGAAGCACAAAACATCTCCAAAAAAAGTAAAATAGTACTCAACAACTGAATACTTGTAAAAATCATAGAATAAAGAGGCAAAGTCCATCTATATAAGTAATTGCGAACAATCACAATTGAGACAACTCACTACCTTCAGACCAGCCTAAAAGGTATTATGTCATGTGAAATAAGTCAAACAGAGAAGACAAATACCATGTGATTTCACTTATATGTGGAATCTAACAAACAAAAACCAGAAACAGGTTCAAGAGTACTTAGAACAAACTAGTGGTTGCCAGAGGAGAGACAGGGCAGGGGATGGGGGTGGGTGGTGAGCAAAATAGGTAAAGGGAGTTAAGAGATTAAAAAAAAAAAAAATTCCAGTTATAGGGGCGCCTGGGTGGCTCAGTCGGTTAAGCAGCTGCCTTCGGCTCAGGTCATGATCTCAGGGTCCTGAGATCGATCCCCACATCGGGCTCCCTGCTCAGCGGAGAGCCTGCTTCTCCCTCTCCCTCTGCCTGCTTCTCCCTCTCCCTCTCCCTCTGCCTCTCTGCTCTGCCTACTTGTACTCTCTATCCCTGTGTCAAATAAATAAAACCTTTTAAAAAAAATCCCAGTTATAAAATAAAGAAGTCATGAGAATAAAAAGTACAGCATGGAGAATATAGTTAATAATATTGTACTAATATTGTAATAATTGTAATAATAAAAATATTGTAACAATAATATTGTGGTGTCAGGTGGTAACTAAATTAATCATGGTGAACATTTCATAATCTATACAATTGTTGAATCACTATGTTATACACCTGAAACTAATACAATGCTGTATTTAAATTATACTTTAACTTAAATTTTTTTAAAAAGTAAATAAATAAAAGAGGTAAAATCAGGTCTAGTTGACCATCTTCAGAAGGACAACTTAGTGTGTCAATTATGTTAGTGCAACTCAAAAGGGTACCAATGTGATCACCACCTCAGACCCGTATATCTTCACCTGTTATTTATTCATCCATTCATTTATTCATTCAACATGTATTGATTGAGTTCCTTCTCTGTGCCACCCTGTACTAGATATTGAATCAAACGTGGTAAATAGATCTGGGAAGAAGATGGCTTAGTGAAAGTAAAGATAGGTAGTCAGATGAGGCAACTAAACGAAGCACAGAGAAACTGCACAGGAGTCAGACATCTGAGCTTCTCTTCCCGTTACCGTTGAAAGTTTGTGGGACATTGGACAAACACTAAGTCTTTCTAGAACTCTCCTTATTTACTTATAAGTGATGATTAAGAGGTTCAAAAGAATATAAATTTTACAGTGTGATGAAAAGTTTTGTGCATTGTAAAATAGTCCATACATGTACAATGTAACCGTTGCACTGCAAAACAACACTTCCTGGGGTACAGCTTCAAACAACCTAATCATTTTATTCCATTGCATGCTCCAACCTGTTCTTTCCAGCGAGTTCTTCTCTACCTCATGTCTGAAATCTAGAATTGGTTTCAATCTTCTCAGTACTCTCTCAGATAAACTTTTTCAATAACATTTATTCAAAATTCTGCTTATCTCATTAATTTAAAAGTGTCTAGTTTTCTATATAAGACATTATTCACATGTCATTCAAGTTCTGTCATGGAAAGAGTGTATGATTAGATCCCTGTTTACTCCATCATGTCTTGTGTCTCTTCTCCTTTTTTTTTTTTTTTTTTTACCTCCACCATACCACTATACTGTGTCTACTGAGTCATAACAGGGGAAGAAGGAGAGACAAAAACAAGAAAGGTCTTAACTAAAATGGTGCTGCTGGGCTCCAGCACTGGCTCTCCAAGATTATTCAGCACTGGATCTTTCAGGTAATAGGGTGTTTTATCCATTCTTCAGGGACCTACTCATGTATGCAGATTTCTCAAAAGATTTCTTCTCCAGCAGGCCACTTAGTTTCTTCCCTGCCTCTGGTTTTCAAGGTCTAGCCCACGGAGAAGCTCCCTATTTGAGTACCATAACCCCTCTAGGGTTCCCTTGTTTTGCAGGACCCAGTTCTGGTCCAGAGAAAATCTCATACTTCCTGGGCTACAACAAACTCTAGAAATATAAGGCATTCCCAAAACAGCTTTCTCTCATCAACCCACAGTCAGGTCAGCCCGCGTCACTTCTGGCTAGGTAAGATATTCACATTCACTGTGTCTGCCTTTTAGATTGTGTGGAATTTTACTAAAAATAATGGTAAGTAATGATCGGGATCATAAGTTAACTGAAGTTACAGTTAGTGTACCAGGTCAAGAATAATGAATTCAGTTGTACACTTAGGTCAAATAACACAGATAGATCTGAATTTTTTTTCTTCCTAAAGTACAGTCTGTCATTTTCAAAACAGATGAGTGCCAGGTGTAATATTTTTAAATAAAGTCCTACATTTTTACATGTCTAAGACAACATTGTATAAGAAATACAATGACCTTTCATTGCTTGCCTGACTCCCTGTTGTCACAAGGATCAAAACAGACGGGCTTTGTTTCAAACTAGTGCATGCTCACTGTCAGAAGTAAATAAATAAATAAATAAATAAATAAATAAACAAACAAACAAATAAATAAAAATAAAAAGCCTAATTTCCACTAGCAATTTTGCTTGGCTTAACTAGTACATAAAAGATGGAACAATAATGACATTGAAATCCAGTATTATACCACTAAAACTAAAGGCAGCCTTTTCAAATTGTAGGATAGATTCTATGTTGTCAACTCTTATTTAATAAGATGAAGGTATCAAGGCAGATTTTTCCTTTATCTCAAATGTTAATCTTAGTTCAGCTAAACCAGAAAAACTAAAATGGACTTGATCCATGTAATAAAATCCACTGCCTTTATAGGACTTCCACAGGTTTTTTAATATTAGTTTTTTTTTCAAAAATAAAAGTAGTTTGCTCTGTCTGGTACACAGACCATAAACATAGTGCCATTTTTTTTTTTACAAGAAAACCAGAATTTGGAAATTTATCATTGTATTTCAGGGTGCCATTTTACAGAACAAAAGTAAGTATGTGAATAAAGCAAAGAGTTCTAAGTGTTCTATACAAAGCAAAATAGACACAACCTCATTACACAAATACCACCCTAGAAAAGGACACTGTTTCATGCTATCTCAAATTATCATAAGATATTCTTAAATTATGCTTGTCTTCATAAGAAAAAAGGTATTATTTCAGTCAGACAGAAGGATGACTGTAAATGTATCCTAGATGCATCACTTTTAAAGTTAACCTTTTACGGAAGCCTGTGTGTCTTAGTCTATCTGAGACACTGATGGCCAGAAACTAGCCATGTAAACCTTAGTTGTCTTCTTTTTCCCCACCAGCATTTACACTTCACACTGAAATATTATTTGTTATATGGGACTTGATTAAGTGTAGTCTAATCCCATGTTAAGTGACTAAACATAGATGTCATTCCAAATTTCCCTTGAAAGATTACATTCTAACTGAACAATCTGCTTGCCAATAGTAACACGCATCCCAAATTACCTTGGGGTTGAATTATAGCTTAAACTATATCTTAGGAAGAAGCCATTATTCTTCAACAAATGTTTATGGATCTGACTGCATACTCTCAAGATTAATACCTCCAAAAATCTGGCTGAATTAGGAACATGCCTTTCACTTTTTTCTTCCATTTTTTATAAAATCATGATCACAAGACCTCTTATTGTAACAAGAAATTAAGACAAAAAGAGACAAAAACCCTAATAGGGAATAAATGTTCCAATTTTGTCGGTGCAATTAATGAAATCGACGTGACAGGAAATGACCTCTTGTGGGATAATCAACTTCCCAGAAGATCAGGACCTAGGCATGCTCAGTCAGGTTCATAAAATCTCATCAGTTTACTTACCTGTGTTCACCTCTGTTATAACTGGAGAAAGGAGGAAGAAAAAGTCACAGACACATGCAGTAAATGATTACCCAAATAATTTTAAATAAGTTATCCAAACAATCTTAGTACAGTGGTTTCAATAAGAAAAACTCAATTTTTTTTTTTTTTTTCAAAATTGAGGTTATTTTTTGGTGATTCCTTAGAATCCTTGCTGGTCCTAGATCACAACTGTAATTAACACAGGGTTCTAAGAAATCACAAAAGGAGTAACTGCCCTCCAGATGCTCACAGTCTTAATGGAAGATACAGATGCATAAGAAAGCAACTTGCAACTCCACTAGAAAGTGATAAATTCTATCAGAGAAAAGGAATGTGCTCTGACACATATGAAGAAGCTAGCCCTTAAAAGGCAACTGTTTTGCTACCAAGATGAAACCATATAACTGATTTTATAAAAATTACAGGTTATATAATAAGAAGGTAACTTTTAAAATACTTACTCTGAACAAGTAACAACCTGGAACTCAAATAAAGCTTTTCATTTTGAAAATAACCATTATTGGAAACCTGTTTTCAAATGTTCCTTTTGCAGCCCTTTTTAAGGTTTTTATTTTAATTTCAGTTACTTAATCATTTTGTGAATTTTTAATGTAAATTCCAAACCATAATGGGAAGTTCATATTAGAAAATCAAGTTTGAATTTGCATTAACTCACAAATAAATAAAAAAATAAAAAGGAAAATGTAAGAAAGAATCAATATCATTTTGCCTGGCTCAAGCTCTAGGTCCTAGAGAATAACATGGAGGAATCAGAGAACCCCACAGTTCTCTGACAACTGCTCTCAAAGAGAAAAGTCGGCACAGAACAGTATGTATAAAATACTCAGTAATAGAAATATATTGTAATAAGACTGGGCTGTGACCTCCCCTTTTGGAGGAATTTAAAACCAAAGATATATCTGCTGGCATGAATTAAACAGAAGAAGGAATAAAGGCACTTAACCTAACAAAATCATAGCTAAGTATCATCATAAGATAGGAAAAAATACATAAATCTCTACTCATGATAAAAATAAGTTAGCATAATGAGGGTGCCTGAGTGGCTCGGTGGGTTAAAGCCTCTGCCTTTAGCTCAGGTCATGATCCAAGGGTCTTGGGATCGAGCCCCACATTGGGCTCTCTGCTCAGCAGGGAGCCTGCTTCCCCCGCTCCCCACCCCCGTCTGCCTCTCTGCCTGCTTGTGATCTCTGTCTGTCAAATAAATGAATAAAATCTTAAAAAAAAAATAAGTTAGCATAATGATATGGAGGGAAGAATAGATATATTCTATATATTTGACACTATATACAGATTAACTAACACAACCCAGTATATGTTAAAACCTGTTACAAACTATAAGGTGCTATGCAACACTAAGTTTTAATCGTCAACTTTAGACAAAATGATTTTGCTGGAGTCTTCTTAAATAATTATCTTCTTATTCAAGAACCAAGAAAGATGCAGGATAGTGGATTTGAGTCTTATGAAAAAGAGAAATAAAGAGGATTTTGAGCAATGGACAAGGATCAGTTTGGTGAACCTCCCTCAGGAATGAAAATAATTAACTTAATCTAATAAAATCTAATAACTAATTTAAATCAAGAGGCCATTGGTCCTGTGAGAAAGTCTTCTCTTACTGTCGCCAATGACTGATTTGTTCAGTCTGAGTCAGTCAGGCAGAGCTGAGGAGCACTGATCCTACCTGTTGGGGTAGGATGCCTTCTCTTCAAACACAATACAAAAAATTGACTGAAAGGCAATGAGGCCTTTGCCATATCTGTACCCCTATTATCCACAATAATAACACAGAATTAAGAAGGGAGTCCTCCATGCATTATGTTTTCTGTGCCACTAGAATTTCCACATATGGTGATTTCCTTTAGCAAACGATTCCCATCTGTCTCCAGCTTCATTTTGAACTCCCCTTTATGCTTATTAGACTTTTCTTTAGCAAGCATATCACTCACACTGTCATACTGAATTTAAACTGCCATTTTTGTAAAAGAAGGAATGAAATTATACCTAAATAAAGTCATCTGCAGCTATCCCCAAAGTGAGTAGTCCCCCTGGAAAAAAATAGTGTCATTCTGAAAAACCACGTCATTCCAAGCGTATCACTGAAGACTGATTTTGTACTTAAAACTAAGAAAAAGAAAAAGAAAAAAAAAAAACTCAGTAGCATAAAACTCATTACCTTATGAGATATAGATTTTGCTCAAAAGAAAGGAGTCACACAATTCTCCTGTTTGAAACTCTTACCATTATACATCTTGTAGAAATATAAACATTGACATTTAAAGAGGTTTACTTTGAATAGTAGTTTTCTATATGTCTTTTAGTCTTCCCAAATAATATGGTGTTTTGTTTTGTTTTGTTCTTAGCTCCTTTCCACCCTTGTTCTGATTTGCTCTTAGATTCTGCAAAAATTACTGTTTATAAATGCTTCATGGAGCCTTGAAGAAGAATCTAATATAATTGTTTTTGTCCACCATGAAACTCAGGATCCAGAAACTTAAGAACACACTGTTACCTATCCATATTCGTATTACAGACACTCAGCATACTGCAGCATCATACTGAATTTGGGTGAAAGGGAAGAAACGTAATCAAATGCCAAATTAAGATTTTTTTTTTTTTTACCTAGATAGCTCAGGATGATAGCCTTTCAGTGTGTCCTCCTGAAAGATGGGGAGAGGACACAGGTCTTTGGTTCTGTTGAAGCAAGGTAGTAACAAATCAGCCAAATTGAGAATAAAATTATATAAAAAGTCACGACTTAAGGGACTTTAAAAATAAAAAAAATAATAGGAATCACAAAGCTGTGTAAATACCTAACAGGACACACTGAATTAGAAAATTCTTTATTGATGAACAGCTATAATTATTCAGTGTGTTGTACTGTATATGAGTGAAACTGACCCTGGAGACAATCAGAACAATTTAACAGAGATTCAGTTCTTATGATGGAGCACTTATCGATATTAGTTCATAAAAGTAAAAGGAATTGTCTCCATTCTGAGATAATCCACCTGCTTTTTTGCTTTATTTGAGGTTGCAAATATTCATTTAATAATAGAAACTGGCATGCAGTCTCGAGTTTTAGTAAGCCAAGGATTTTCCAAACCTCCAATTCTGTTCAGATCTTAGTAGATAAAATTCTGATCAAGATATATTGTAAACAGCAAAACAAACACATATCCATTCCTTAAAAACAAAGAAAAAAAAAACCAAAACAAACACTGTATACCTGGGAGTTTTAAATAGCACAATGAAATTTTTTCTCAATTTTTTCTCAATTCTTTCCAACGCCTATGTTCATTTAAATCCAATTATCCATCCACTTCACTTTAGATGGAGAAACTGGGCATTTTAGGAGAAACACTTGTTTTAGGACAAGCTATTTTTTTCTGTGTCAAAAACAGATTGAAAGCTTTTCATGCTTGATGAACATTCTGGACTCCTTGAAGGAAAGAAGTGGCTGTACAGAACATGGGGCTGAAGTACGATTCTCTCACATACACCTGTTCCAGTTTTTGATGCACTGGCCCACAAATCACCTCATCTTTGTCAACCCCAAAGCCTCTATTCTTCTCCAGTGACCTGAGGTTGATGCAACAAAAGGAGGCAATTTCACAGCAATGTCAGAGGCCCTTTGCTACCGAAAATAACACCCTGCTAAAATTTGATAGCTAGAAAACTAAAATGTAATGTTCATATTGGGTTTTTATGTAGGGCATCTTAAAAATAAGACAACTGAAGCATTGTTAATTCAAATTCCGATCTGCTAATCCAAGGAATGGGGCTGTAAGTACCAAGTGCTATGGATAAGGCAGAAGAGAAATATAATTAAGGAGCTATGGCTCCAGCAAGCAGCAGCAGAATCTCAACTCAGAACACTAGCACTGCCTCACTAGCTGCCATTAACCCGTTCAGGACTCCTGCTTTCTACACCTTGGGCAGGAGCCAGTTCACACACACTCTCAGTGACTCAAGCCTTTCCTTTGCTAAGGCATACCTATCCCTGACTGTCTTTACAAAAGATACTGAGTTGCCTTCTATTGCATTTATGCACACACTCTGCTGCTAAATGTATGTATAATGGTATTAAAAAATAAAACTTAAGTTCCAAGTATGGAAACATGTATACAGAAAAAGGAGTTTAGAAAACGTATTTTGATAATTACTTTGTTGATACAATTTGAAAAAGAAGGGCAAGTGTTTCCTGATTAGAAATCGCTAACTACTACCCATGGCCTCATAGTTTTCCAGATTTAAATGTTTTCTGACTTGTACAGTGCTTTCAATGTCCTTTCCACATAGTTCTATTTTATGCTATTGTACTAATATGGCTTTTTGCCTCCCATTTTTACAGATATTGTGGGTATATAGAAAATTCCAGATAATATCTAATTATTTTATATCTATTAAGCACACAAAAGATTTGGTAATCTTTAGGAAAGCACAGAGGAATTACAACTATAACAAATACACATTGAATCTTAACTATGTGCCAGGAATGGCACTAAATCCTTTCCATGAATCATTGCAACTAATCTCCCCAAACACCCCATGAAAGAGCTAGAATGACCATTGCAATTTTATAAGTTAAAAACAGGTTTAGGGAGGTTCAATAGTATAACAAACTTCTCATACCTGTAAGGAGAGGAGTTGTATTTGAAACTCCTCTCGTCTGAGAACTTTGAACAGTTTACAATCCAAAACATGAAACACTGCACCTCTTTTCCAATTCCTCCTTCGCCATTTGCCAAAATATCCCTCCAAAAAAATTTCTTTTTGCACCAGCTTCTGTCAAACATTGGAAAAGATCACATAACACAGCAACAAATATCAAAGGATAACGACGGGTCACCTGGCAATGTTTCCTTGTGATGGGAACAGCAAAGTCCTTGTCAGCAAAATTATTTCAGATGGTTGCCAAAGGAGCCTGTCTAGACACTTTAAAAATCAAGTACAGAATCAGATAAAAATTTGTATTTGTTTGGGAGTAGAAGGGTAGGGTTCATAAAGAGCAACCTAGCAGTAAACTTAAATAATTTACACCTACTAAGAGTACAACCCACTGATCCTTCCAATTCTCTCACTAATGTGCATGGTCTTTATCAACCAGAATGTGAACTGCTTGAAGGCAAGAAGGAGTTCTTTGTATCCCCACTATGTCTGTATCCCCACTGTAGCCCCACTGACAGGGTCAGATTATTTTTAAGTTCTAAACAGTGTTGTCAGTTTTCAGGTATGCATAAGATAGCATTTCCCTCTTTTTACCTCCTAAGATATTTCACCTGGAAGAAAGTTCGTTCACCATCCAGCTCAACTTACCCTATTTTTCCTAAATGTTAAATCTCAAAATGCTCTTTTTTCAGCTAGAAGACTACTTTCTTTTGCCACTTTTTAGGACATCTGAAACTCACATGGATTCATAGGAAGACCATCAGTTAGGTATTCCTTTACTCAAGGAGGTGGGATCAGTAAATTTAAATTAAGGAAATGGAAGCAGAGTGACCACCCGGCACAGTCTGTTCAGGACTTCCCTGGTTTTAGAACTGAAAGCCCATGTCCTAAGAAACCCCTCAAGTCCTGAGCAACCTAGGCTGGCTGGTCACCCTAGAAAGTCAAGAACAGTTTCTGTAAAATAAAATTTCAATGGGAGGAATCAATCAGATAGTATATGTACTATCTATATACTGTATACTATATCCGTAGTCTATATCTATAGACTATACGGATCATATATGTATATAATATATATATTATATATAATATACCTTATGAGCCCTTGGTTATTAAGTTTTTATCTTTGTGTTTCTTTGTATGAGAACTGGATAAATTTCATAATCTTAAGACTGCTATAGCCTGTAGACAAAATAAATTCATGCCAGAATCAAATATGTATATGCTCAGTTGAAGAGGACTTGGTGAGTTCAGGTTTGAAAGTAAGCTGGCTTCATGCACCAGTGTATTGTGGGCCACAGAAGAAACATATCTCACTAAATAAGAAAACATAATTGAATCTAAGCATGGGAAAACTCGAAAGTGCCTAATGTAGTGGTTTTCAGACTGGGGATCTATGGAAAACTAATCATGCCTACTCAGGGCATGGGGATTATGATTCCATTGTTCTGAGATACAAGCCCAGGTATGGATATCTTTGCACAGTTCTCCAGGTAAATTTAATGTCTACCATGTTATCATCTCTTGAATTTTTGCATTCTTGTGGAAATAAATTTAACAAAGGAGAGCAGAACCAGAGTTGAAATAGACCTTTTGATTAACAGTTAATAATTTATCATTTCATGTTACTATGAAGAACAGAGAAATGCCTGTGTATATTTAGGTCTTCTTTCTATGTGGTTAGTTGAGAATTTTTAACTCTTTGTTGATAGAAAATTTACATGTTAGCATATTACTCAGATGGCAATATCAACTACTGGAAACAATGCTTCCATTCCATGTGTTTTGCAAAACATATACTGTAACTTATCTATGTATGCACATACGTGTGCATGAAACAGTGCACCAGAATTGATTTTCTAATCGGATAAGGAAAGGAAACAAATTATCATCAGTAAAAGTCTTTCTCTATAATGATACCCAAGGACATTTATAAAGAGAAATGGTCATTTGGAATCAGTAATAGGATGTGAAGACAATGACCTCTTAAATGCTATTTTAAAATTTCTTCAGGTCAATAATAGCCAAATGTTCTAATATACTGATTTCTCAGTGACCCATGTCAGTTGACTAGATAATGTGAGTCTTATAGTAGTGAAAAAGATCAATATTTTAGAGACAAAATTGCATGACTAGGTACTTCTGATGAGGAATTTTAAAAAGCAGATTGAGAAATACTTCTTTACATTCTGAATGTCTAAGTCTAAATGTCAAAGTGTAAAACACATCAGATCCAGAAACTCTAGTATGAGAATATACATTGTTAATAAGAGGTTGCTTGAATTGACTTGTTCAATTCATATAATAATGTAGAAACTTACAACTTTAAAGATGGGTGGTAAACTGCAAATTTGTTCAGTGTAAATGGTGAAAGGAAAATGAAAATTCAAGCCAATTTTGAAACAAGAAATTGAAAGCAAATTGGGATCCTTTTACTTTTCTTTAACTGGAATTCTACAATAATGAATAGATCAGGGGTAGGAATTTTAAGCTTTATTCCGTATTCTTTTAGACAATTCACTCTGCTGCCTGTGACCTAGTTTTACATTTGAAATAGTGACTTAAAAAAAAAAAACCCACAAAACTTGTATTACTATTATCTACAGTGGTTTAAGTCAATCAGCTAACAAAAACTAGGTCACTCATTTGATTATCATATTGACCAGCCAATACAAAATCAAACTCAGAAGTCACAGGCTAAAGTTATACTTCGAGGAGACATTTCTCAAATTTGTACTATTTATCATAATGAGGACAGCTAATGAAGCATACATTTTTCTATGGCCCATCCAGAGAAATACCTTCATACAATCATTATACAATAATATGGGGTCTAAAATGACAAGTACTTTTCAAATACAATACCTTTTCAGAAAGAAAACCCAATACTTGTGTTCTTATAATTTTTAAAAAAGACTATTTCAATAGAAGATATTTCAAAATGATAACCATTTGTTTCTATCTTTTCAGCTGAAATAAATATTTGGTCTAATGTTATTAAAACGCTCAAGGGCCTTGCAAATATTTCTAACTGATAGTTTCCCTGTTGTCAGATAGAAATTGTCCAGCTGTTTCAGCAGTTTCTGGGCAGCAAACATGAGTGTTTTAACCCTGACTGGAAGTAGGAAAAGTATTTTTTTTCTCAGATATTAATATACCATGCTGTTTCTCAACCAACTTAAAGTCTGCAAAGAATATTATTCCTTTTTCTACCCCAGGTACTAATGATGTCATTAAATGTTGCAGGAAAACACAAAACTCTACGTCCCCAGTCTTGACAGGTACATGCTTCTTATTTAGCTGCGGTCATTTTTTTCTCTAGAAATAACCTCTTTCAGTTGTCACATGAAAACTTTAGACAAACTGAGTAGCAAGAGTGTCCAGCTTCACTTGGTAAGAACTTTAGCAAACCATGGAACTCACAATCTAAAAAGTTTGTCAGGGGAATAAAAGGAAATGGTTGTCATCTTTTCATGGTATATTTAGGTATTACATGTATATGCTATAAAGTAATAATTTATGTTGCTCTTAGCAGAAATGGGAAATCCCAGGTGGGCCTGCTAGGTCTAGGGTAAAATGAAAATGAATGCTGCTCCTACAAAAATGTATTGGATGCAAAAAACAAATAAACACCAATGGTATCATATATTGTTTTGCCTATCATATTGTAATTAGACAACCATATTTTTTTTAAAGATTTCATTTATTTATTTGACAGAGAGAGAGATCACAAGTAGACAAAGAGGCAGGCAGAGACAGAGGGAGAAGCAGGCTCCCCGCCAACCAGAGAGCCCGACATGGGGCTCAAGCTCAGGACCCTGAGATCGTGACCTGAGCCAAATGCAGAGGTTTAACCCACTGAGCCACCCAGTCGCCCTAGGCAACCGTATTTTTAAGTTTTTAAAATACCCGGAGGGAAATATATCTGGAAAAGAATAGCAAGAGTTCAACTTTTCTAAGAGACCCATTATGTCTAATAAAATGTTCTTCATGACTATTAGTAATAAAGTAAAATGAAAAGATAATTACTGTTCCACTGTTTAATCATATACCACAAGATAAAGATAAACACTCCAACAGGGTACCTAGAAATTCCCAAATACTGCCAGGAGCTAACCAACTCTACCACACTAGAAACACTTGTCTAGTATGCTAAAAAGAAAGAAGGAAAGGTAGCATTTACTTCAGCTAGTCTATAGTGCAGCTCAGCCAGAAAACTTCACGGAGGAGTTTTAGAAAAGGTTTCTGTCCTTTCTGCAACAGTTAATTCTACTTCACTCATGTTCAAACTGCAGTTTCTTTGGTGACTATCTTTTGGCTTACAATTTCCTAGGCTAGGCAGCAAGATCCTTAATTTTTTCAGTATTTTAACTGTACCAAGTTAATCTAACAGCCAGAAACTCTTCTTGCACTTTTATGGAAATGAAGCACTGGGACAAAAAAAGATTAATTCTGTTCTCATCAACAGCATTAGAAAAAATGCAAAGAGGCACAAAGCTTATCTAGTCTTCTGAAACTCAACTATTCAACGTATTTCAATCATAATTCTTTTATTCTTTTCTAAACTTTAACCCAAATGAAAAGGGGGGTTGTTTAGCAAATCACTGTCTTATTATTTACAGAAGTAAAAAATAACTTATACGTGGTCCTACTCACTGTTTCCTGAGAAAATACATATACGTACATACATGTTATATACAAGATACTTCATTTATGATACATTAAAAAAAACTTATTTTTAAAGATAATTATTTAGAGCTTTTATCTTTGAAAGAACACACTAATTGCCATCTCTTTTAATCTACTCTATAATCTTGAACAATACCTAAGTCAGGTATTCATAAGATTAAAGAAATAAACAAAAAAACAGGCATTGAGAGATTATAATTTGCCTAATGTCTCAAAACCAATTAGTGACAAAGGCAAGTGATCTAGAATCCAGGTGTTCTGGCCTGTGGCTCTTTCCATTAAGCAAGAGATTAACGAGGTTCAGAGAAAATAGCATTTTTTTCAGCACTTATTCCAAAATATCAAAGATGCTGACCTAGTAAAAATTGTAAAATATAACACTGTTTACTAAAAATAATGTTCAAAACCATTTTGAAGAGAAAACTCAGACTCCAGATAAATCCAAGATAAGTGTTAGAATTTTATTTAGACTGAACTTTATTATATATCTTGATTGTATAATAATGCTATTTAAATTCTTATAATCAAATATTGCATCTCCTTCACCAGATTATAAATTCATGGTCATGAAGAATCAGTTTATTCAGGATACCCTCCACACAACAAATACACAAACTGACAAGCATGCTTCCTTGCACATAATAACAAACTCAATAAATATTTGTTGAGTACGTGCATATCCCAAATAAATGACCAAATAATTCCAATAAACATCTGGAATAGCAGTAGATAATTACATACTATTTCTGGGCTTATTCAGAATATGCTTCACTTTCATCATTTTTTAATTCACAAACTCCCCAGATTGCTGGGGGAACTCCTTATCTTACAGCTAAAACATGTAGCCTATATACTCATGTGAGCTTTGATTACAAGCATCATTTACTAAACCAAACAAGACGTGTCAGGGACCATACTGGGTAATGGCTTCTCTCTGCGGGAATATCCCATGTTTCCTCCTTCCCTTTCCTCTTACTCTCCTAAGAAAGGTCAGATTTGGACTGTGATACAATGGACTCTATATTGGTTCAAATTTTGTTAGAGAATATGAGAATCCCCTCTGATCCACCCAACCTCTCCACCAACAGTCAACATCAACCTAAACTCAGATAAACAACAGGGCAATTCAACTAAAACAGCAACAAGGTATCATTGCATTATCAACATTACCAAAGTTGCATCGTCACCAATCCCTTCAGGATCATCAGTGATATATCTGCCAAACCCATATACTTTGTTCTACCCATCTCCACTATCTGCACTCACTTATACAATCTCTCACCTAGACAACTCAAATAGTGTCATAACTGATTTCTGTAGATCACCATGATGTTTCCAATATATTCATCACAGTACAGTCACAACAACCTTTTGAAAACGCAAATCAGATCTTCTGACATTGTCAAGGCTTGCCTTTACAGTTTGGATCAAAACAAAAGTTCCTAACATGACTTTAAAAGGTTTGCATTACACGACCTCCATCTATAGAATCCTCTCCCATGTTTTCAATTACCTTATGTTGTATAACGAGGCACCCAAAACCTTAGTGGTTGAAATAACACGATCATTTATTTGTTCATAATTTTTCAAAGTGATCAGAGCTTGAAAAGGACAGCTCATCTCTGATGCATGAGCCATCAGCTAAGGCCATTCAACTGGGGCTGGAGGATGCATTACAGAGATGGTTCACTCACATGTCTGGAAAGCTGATTTTGTCTGTAGGCGGGGAGCTCAGCTATCACTGTAGGCAAGAGGCTTCACGTATCCTTCATATATCCCGCCTTGTTGTGCTTTGGGCTTCCTCGCAGCATGGCATCTAGGCTTCAAGAGGCTGAAAATTGAAGCTGTCTTTCTAAATTCTATCAGAACTGGTACGACATCATTCCTGCCATACTTTATTCACCAAACTTGTTATGGGCAGAGCTCAGATTCAAGAGAGGCAATATTTAGGACTCACCTATCAGTGGCTGTAGTGAGAAAGAATGTGCAACAATATTTAATCCCTCAAGCCCATTCTTTTCCTTCTTTCTTTCTTTGTTCTAATCTTTTGGCACCTATCAGCTTTTATATGTATAAACAGTATAAGAAAAATTTATCTAAATCCACATGTGTTCTCCATAACAGTTATTCAATTTTACATTGATACTGTGGCCATATCATGGATGACAGGGTTTGTAAAATGTATGATAGGTTAAATTATCAATCTTAACATTACTAATGAAGACTGATCTAAAAATACACGCCTGAGGCATAGCCTAGGCTTGCTCCTCCTGTTCTTTTTCTAACTTTCTTACACCCCTGACACTCAGTTAGTAATGTACCTGACCTCACTTTTTCATCAGCTAAAAAATGTGGAAAGATGATATACAAATAGAGAGTGGGAGAGAGAAAAAGACACAGAGAGATAGAGACAGAAAGAACATATGGAGCCCTCAGTTAAATGATACTAATTCTACCAAATCTTTTTAGCTGTATAACCACTTTAGCTCAAATATATTAAATCAAATGTATTCATTTTATAAAATTTCTTCTTCAAAGATAACTACTAGAAATATTTATATGCATAATAAAATCATAATAAATAATTTCAAAAAATAAAGCCAACAAAAATGACCAGTGAAAATTGTGAACATTTAGAAATTAATTGATAATACTTTGCTAAAGAAATAATTAAGAGATAATCAACTATTTGCTTTGAAAGTAGACATTAATCAGATAAATTACGTAGAGATTAATTAGATAGAACACTAGGTTATATTAAAAAGAGATTCAATTTGTCTTCTTTGTACTTAAGAAGGATCCATTTCAAGGAGTGCCTGGTAGCTCAGGTGATTAAGCAACCAACTCTTGGTTTTGGCTCAGGGTATGATCTCGTGGATCACGGGATTGAACTCCGAATCTGGCTCCCCACTCAGTGGGGAGTCTGCTTGAAAGATTCTCTCCCTCTGCCCCTTCCCCCACTTCCATGCACCCTCTAATAAATAAATAAGTCTTTAAAAAAAAAAAAAAAGGATCCATTTCAAGAAACAATATGTATGAAAATGTATCATGACTCAACATTGGGGTTAGTAAAAACGTACATGGACTGGTCAAGCCTATATATATTCCTGCAGCAAATTTTGTACATTATAAGTCGGTTCTCAATAAAATGATACCATCTATGAGTGCCTAGTAAAGAATAAAAAATAAATGCAACATCAAGCTTTATTTATTATACATAGTTTTCTTTTTTTTTTTTAAAGATTTTATTTATTTATTTGAGAGAAAGAGAGAATGAGTGAGAGAGAGCATGAGAGGAGAGAGATCAGCAGGAGAAGCAGACTCCCCATGGAGCTGGGAGCCCGATGCGGGACTCGATCCTGGGACTCCAGGATCATGACCCGAGCCGAAGGCAGCTGCTTAACCAACTGAGCCCCCTAGGCGCCCCATATACATAGTTTTCTTATCCTAGAAAGATAACCTGTCATATCACATTTCATGTGTATAACTTACATGTTACACAAAAATGAGCCAGAATCTAGTTGTGATATATAAAAAATGTGCAATAGGCATTTGGAAAAACTTATAAGAGTCAAACAATCACTAATTGGTTTCAGCTCATTTTTAAGTCAAGTTTTATGCAGCCTATAAAAACACTGACCAGGTTTAAAGAAAGAAGGGTGAGGTTGCCCGTATAAGAATATTTTTTTGGGCATCGGAAAAGTTATCTGATCTTAAATAATTTGGTCAACATAATAGTACAATATAAGGGACGCTTGGGTGGCTCAGTTGGTTAAGCCACTGCCTCCGGCTCAGTTCATGATCCCAGGGTCCTGGGATCTAGTCCCCGAATCTGACTCCTTGCTCAACAGGGAGCCTGCTTCTCTCTCTGCTTCTGCCTGCCACTCTGCCTGCTTGTGCTCTCTCTCTCTCTCACAAATTAAGAACAACAACAACAAAAAAAAACCTAAAAAAAAATACAATATGAAAATTTCATTAGAAAACCATTACTGACATTTTTCTGTAAAGTTGATACTTCATATTAATCTACTGAAAACATCAGTGATTTGCCATCTGCCTTTTCTTGGCCAGGGAGACTGAAGAGCTTGGGGTTAGTAATCCTAGAGATGATGATGAGAAAGAGAGCTTAAGGGATACGAAAGTATTCCACAAAGATGTGGAAGACTTGTAAGAAAACCTTTGTCTTTCTTACCATATTTCTAAAATAAGTCTCAAGATAAAGCCAATGACAAATCATCTTTTTAGATGCTATGAGGTTAAATAACAAGTATCAGGAAAGAAGAAAAGCAAATATTTGGTAATAAAGTAATGATGAAATTATTAAACAATTTACTAGAAAGAATATTTTGGACTTCATTAAAATTAAGATATGAAAAAATAAGCTTGAAATAGAGTTCAGTGAACAAGCTGTAGTCATGCTGGCTACAACTATTATACAAATATATATATTACACATATATACAGACATATATACAAAAATATGATTATATATATGATGACACTATGATAAGTAAGCTTTTTCTTCCCATATTTTAAATTATTTCAAAGCTAAATTATATTTTTATTGATAAGAAGAAATTGTGAACACCCAAACGACCATTTTTAGAGAAACATAAACACTAAAATGAACACTTGTAGCAAAACAGAGCATGAAACTGTAAAGATAGTCAGCACTTATTCTTGTTCCATCTGAAGGAAAAGTAAGCATGCTCTGAAAGGAAAATGAAGCAAGAGACTATTTAAATTATTTGTCTGGCCCAGGATACAGACTTAAAAAAATAAAAACTGATTTTAGCCATGACTGTCTGCATCAGTTGGTTTTCTTCAATATTTCCAAATCCACAATTGTTCAAAGTATCACATGACATTTTCTATTCCACTAACATGAAACCCTGTCAGATTTCTTCTTCTCCTATCATCCCCTCCCCCGCCCCTGCCTGCATCTGAGTCTCAATTTCATGCCAAGGTGCTGACTTAGCAGAAATGCCATGCATAGTGGCATGGTGACTTCTACCCCTAACCACGAGACATTTTTCATTTATATTCATCAAGGAAGTACTCCACAGGCATCAAACCATGTATCCAGATTTCAGTTTGTTATTTGATTTATCCCACTTAATCCCATTAGATACTGATCTTTTAAATAGCACAAAAACTGCTGACAAAACGCCTCTGCAAACATCAAAAATTCCCTATGTGAGGAGTATTCAATTTCACAATTAGCCTTAGTAAACACTGATATTTACATTTATTCAAATATTAATTGGGGGAAATGTCAAGTGAAAATGAGAAGAGTTCAGTCTTTTAAGAAAATAAAATCTTAACAAGACACAGTGATACTTGGTGAGATAAAATGACCTCTTTTCCTTCCCATTTAGAATTCTGGGGATTCTCCAGGTGGACTTTCTCCATATAAGACTAAATAGTTCAGTTTCTTCAGAAACCTGGATTTAAAGTCTATTCCCACCTTGCAGAGAAACTTTCATTTCTGTTTTTCATGAAACCTGCATTTTGGAGGGGATACATACTGTATGTGGTGGTATACACTATATAAATAAAAAACATAGGCAGAAAATGGAGTATCTATTAATGTCTAAGAATTTAAAATACTTTGAGAAAAAAGTGACTCTAACACACATACAAAAAGGCAATATGAATACTTTTTGAATAAACAAAAACAGATGAAGTTTAACAGGTTTTAAAAAATCATGTACTTCTATATAGGGAAAATAATAGGGTGATTATGGGATACTAAGTAAAATCTTCATCTAGAGAAAGACACAAAAAAATCTTAGGTGACTGATATGAATAGAGTACCAGACCTAAGTCAGAAAAGCCACATCATGAACAAATCATATTCCTTACTCATGCCTCCATTTCCTCATCGCTAAACGGATCTAATGAGAGATCTCATTAGATCTTTCAACTCACCGGGAGTTTACAGGAATTATTTTATTAATATTATTATATAAGTGCACTTGTGGAAAGCACAGCTCTATAAATTCTGAGAATTTTCTTTTCTTAACTTCATTATGTTCTTTACCAAAATAATCAGGAAACAGAATAAAACAATAATTTAGAAAGCATATTTCTACATAAAAGTTTTCTACAAGCTTAACAGGATCTTTTGGTTTTGGAAGATAATATAAAGATGAAAAGTTCTCAGAATCAAGATAGTGTAATACTGAGGACTTTTTCCATGTAAATTAGTAAATATTAAAAAGCAAACTCCTGGAGTGCCTGGGTGGCTCAGTATGTTAAGTGTCTGCCTTCAGCTTAGGTCATGGTCCCAGGGTCCTTGGATGGAGCCTCATGTCAGGCTCCCTGATCAGTGGGAAGTCTGCTTCTCCCTCCCCCTGCTTGGATGCTCTCTCTCTCTCAAATAAATAAATAAAATCTCATAAAAACCCCCCAAAAAACAAAAAACAAACAAAGAAACAAAAACCCTCCTAAAAAGGCAAACACAATTTTCAGTTCTGGCCCAGTGGTTTTGGAACTATTTCATGGGGGAAGAAAAGAAAGGGCAGCTGGAGCTAAACTGAAGTCATTATGTAAGTTGAATAATTTCCTCAGTTGCCTTTACTATCCATCTCTATTTTCTTGATGTTTGTCTTAATAGGTACTTAAACTATTGCATATTTAATCACTTACTATATACTAAGCTCTGAGCTAGGTATTTGATAAGGGGGGAGTGAAATATAGTCCTTGACTTTGAGGCTTCACTGTTCATTGGAAAATGCTAGCATGTAAATTCTATAGAGGAGGCAACGGCAACTGTTGATGAGAGTACAATATGATACAAACATTTTGGGAACAACTTGTTTTTTTTTCTCCTAAAGTGAACAGGCATCTATTCTATCGTCCAATAATTCCAACCCTAAGTATATGCCCAAAAGTAATTCTTGCACATGTTCATTCACACAATGCTCAATAATGTTCACAGCAACTTAATATTTAAAA
Organism: Martes martes; assembly: GCF_963455335.1. Lineage (NCBI taxonomy): Eukaryota > Metazoa > Chordata > Mammalia > Carnivora > Mustelidae > Martes > Martes martes. The sequence goes on along the minus strand of NC_137892.1, from coordinate 128,123,828 downwards.
ATTGAAGACCCAAGCATTAATCTTTAAGAAAATACATAAATAAATGTAAAATTGTCTCAAAATTGAATGCAATTGTGAAAATAAATTACCCTCAGCCCATGGGCAATACCATGAAAGAATATTAGGAATATTGCATTGAGTGGGCAAAACAAACTGCATATAGCATGATCTCATTTTAATAAGGTTCAAAAACAAGACATATATGCATCACATTTTTAAAAACAGATACACATCTGGTTACACGACTGTAAAATGTAAAAGAAATATAAACCCTAAGTTCAGCATAGAGGTTTTATTTAATGGGAGGCAGGCGGGAGCACTGGGGAAGTGCATCCAGGTAACTCCATTGAACTGTCATAATCTAGTTCATAAATTGTTTAGTGGTCTCACAGTTCCATTTATTATTATGCTTTTAATTTCTTACATGTTAAGAATATTTTTGCTTACATCAAATTTCTTAAAATAAAAATTAGATAATTAAAAGAAAATTTTCCATGTCAGGAAATTGCTCTAATTCTGCCTGAAGAAGTTCGGGAAGGAAGCCATTGACATTTCAACAGAGCTAGAAAGCTAAATTCATTTTCCAAGAGGAAAAGGACATTAGAGATGTGAAAGAGCAATGGGATAAGTGAGAGAAATGTATTGGGGCTGGAGCATAGGACACATGGGAGAAGAGGCAGGAGATGATACTGACAAAGGAATTCATCACTTCTGTGGAAAGCCTTATGTGCCAGAAAGGGAAGAAGTTTGTCCTGTAAGCAAGGGAATGATCCTGATGTCTCACTGTGAAGCAGGTAAGTTATAAGATCATTTTTTTTCTGAAGGATAACCATAGTGGCAGAATTGTGGAAAACAATCAGTACAGGAAAGACAAGTGATAGCACTTAAAGGGGTGATGCAGTAGTCTAGGTGGCACAAGATGAAGATTTCAACAAAGCTTCCAGTAGGGAAGAGAAGAGATGGACATAAGGGATTTAAGGGCCATTTTCACTTCAGTAAAGCTGGAATTTTAAGAAAAGACGTTTAGAGGGTAGACTTGGTGATTAAAGAGGTATAGCGGGTTAGGAATAATTAAGAGCCACAGACAACCGTAAATTCTGATAGTCCTTCATAAGTTCATGGATGATGAGGCTTTTAAGCAGATAACATGACAGAAGAAATGGTTTGGCAGGGGAGATGATTTAAGTTTGGGACTTGCTGGGGTTGAAAAGGTTTGAGAAATCTATTTGAATATGTTAGTAGGCACTTGAAAATACTGCAGGAAGTTAGTATAGAAACTCAAATTTGGGGCCCCTGGGTAGCTCAGTGGATTGGGCCTCTGCATTTAGCTCAGGTCATGATATCGGAGTCCTGGGATCGAGCCTCACATCAGGCTCTCTGGTCAGCAGGGAGCCTGCTTCCTCCTCTCTCTCTCTGCCTGCCTCTCTGCCTACTTGTGATCTCTGTCTGTCAAATAAATAAATAAAATCTTAAAAAAAAAAAAAGAAAGGAACTCAAATTTATGTACGTTAACTGATAGCTGTGACCAACCATTAAAATAATGTCCTTTTTAGGTAGAGCAGCAATAAAAACTTGAAGAGTACCAAGGATGGATAAAACTTTGGAAAAAAAGAAAGAGAGAGAGAGATTTAAAGGAATACAAGAAGAAGGAGAAGCAGCAGCCGCCGCCGCAGTAGTAGTAGTGGTATTAGTAGTAGTAGTAGATAAGAGCACTAGATTCTAGAGCCAGAGTACCAAGTTTCATAATACTCCCTTACGATCCTTGGTCAAGCCACCTAACTCCTCTCTGCTTTAGTTTTCCCCAACTGTAAAACAGAAATAAAAACAGTATTTCCTCATAGGATTACTCTGTGGGTTAAATTAGTTAATATGTATAAAATATCTGGCATATATCTCTCACTCATTTAACAGAATGTACTGTAGACTATGCAGCTAGGTCTGGTTATGCAGGACTGTAATTATCTGCTACAGGAGAAACAACTGTACATATGTTGTGAAATTCCTGAAAAGACAACTTGCTGCTACCACCACAATCCCCAAATTGCCCAGTATCTCCCACCTATTGACTGATATCAGAAACCCCCTTTACTGGGACACCTGGGTGGCTCAGTCAGTTACCTGTCTTCTTTTGGCTCAAGTCGTGAACTCAGGGTCCTGGGATCCCATATCAGGCTCCCTGCTCAGTGGGGAGTCTGCTTTCTTCCTCTCCCTCTGTCCCTCCCCCTACTTGTGTGCACAATTGTGCGCTATCTCCCCCTCGCAAATAAATAAATGAAATCTTAAAAAAAAAAGAAAAGAAGAAACCCTCTTTACTGATGGTGAGGCATTCAAATCCACTATACTAAGTTAAGTTTTAAAATGCAGAGTATGGGAAAAGTAACATAGTAGCTTAAATCTATGCAATAAATTTATAGGAGAATAAAGGACTAAAGGAAGAGCCTTTCCTAAAAGAAGAAATGTAGAAGGCACCTGATATGGAGCGAGGGAACTAGGCAAGGTGAATGGGTCTAAAGAGAGGAGGCTGGAGTGAACATTCAACTCTTATTTTGCACTGAACTAATTCCTCCTGACTTAAAAGTTTTGGAGATCAGTGCTTTTCTGTCATAACAAGGAGCAGCTCTACTATTGAACCTCATTTTTCTTCTGTGTGGATTAAGTGGGAAATTTTACATAACATACTTAGCACAGTGCGTGTCATAAAATACATATTCAATAAATGTTGTCTCTAGAGACCTATGCTTCAAGCTGCAAAAACTTGTGCTAATTCACTGTAACCCTATCCCATTCTCTACCACTGATGTGACACATGATTGTCAAGAAATGCTCTGCAGATGACTTATAAAAGTGGATTTCTGGGCTGGAGAAAGAGATGATAGTTATAAAGGAATAATAACAAGAACAAAACAAGAACAAATCCAACAATAATCAGTATTAATAGAGTGTTTACAGTGTGCCAGATACTATGCCATCACATTCCACACGATACTTAGGGCATAAGGTATTTGGTTTATACATTTCCTTTTTCATTACCAAATATTACTAGTTAGTTTTGGCTAAAGACATAGTTACTAATGAAAGATGGTTCTAAAAATGTGTGAAAGTACCAAATAAAAAATCAGATCAATAAATGGAGTAATTAATATGTGAGAAATATGTCACTTCATTAAAATTACCACGGAAAAATGCACAGATTACATTGTTAGGAAGAGAGTAAACTTCAGCACAATACTCTCCCTTTTACATCTTTATTTCCTTCTGTTCCTCCTGAAGGTGGTAATCATTGACTGTAAAATTCATGTTGCTTCTCAGAAAGTCAAGGATAATTGACATTTTCAGGCATTCTGCTGTTCTCTTCCTGTTCCTCATTAGTTTCAATCCCAAGATTTTCAAACTATCTAAATGCATGCTTGATATTTTTAAGATTAATCATTCTACAGTAAAATGAAAGGACCATTTTTTCAAATGGCTAAAGAATAGAAATTTGAGTCTAAGACGCTGTGTATAAAGAAGGAATAAGAAGGGGGAAAAAAACCAGCAGTCAGCTGCTTCCTCATTTGGTCTCAGTTCATGACTGAATTTTTCTTTAAGGAGAAATGAAGATGAATAGGCACACTTCAAATGATCATTATTAGACCAGTTATTAAACACACCTCAACAGTTTGCCTAAAATCATATTAATTTCTCAGCCAAAAGGTTTTCCTCGTTGTTTTTTTTTTAATATTTTATTTATTTATTTGTCAGAAGGAAGGAGAGACAGAGAGAGCACACAAGCAGGCAGAGAGGCAGGCAGAGGCAGAGAGAGAAGCAGGCTCCCTGCTGAGCAAGGGGCCCATGCGGGACTTGATCCCAGGACCCTGGGATCATGACCTGAGCCGAAGGCAGACGCTTAACCCACTGAGCCACCCAGGCGTCCCTTCCTCGTTTTTTAGTGCCAAAATTTTGTTAAAAATTATATTCACATATTCACTCTTCTAAAAATCCACATTTTATGGGGCACCTGGGTGGTTCAGCCAGTTAGGTGCCCAACTCTTGGTTTCAGCTCAGGTCATGATCTCAGGGTCCTGAGATGGGCCCTCATCATCTCCACATGGGGCATGGATCCTGCTTAAGATTCTCTCTCTCCCTTTATGCCTCCCTCCCTCCGAAACCCACATTTTTTAATAGACTGTTGATGCTTTATGTACAACTGATGTATTTTTTCAACAATTATGTATTATAATGATGGGAACATAAAATAAATGAGACAGAAAATGGTTTTACTGTTTTTAATTGAATTTGACAAGAATGAGACAAAGAAAATCATGGCATTAAAGAGACTTCTCTCTTTTTGACATCTTAAATTACCTGCTTTAGGTAAGGTCATGTTTTTTATTTTCTTCTAAATATTTTTCACAATATACTTGCTTTTATTTGCTGATATTCATTTTCATTTCATGCTTTGCATAGGAGAAATCAATATCTGACTTTAAAATAAAAATGGGTTACTCAGAAATAACCACTGAGCAGAAGGTATCAGCACAGAGCAAAGAACTAATATAAAATAGACTTCTGCTGCCCTCTTTTGGGAATAAATAAATGAACAAAACCGCTTCTATGTATTTTACTATTGTCTGTGTCCTACCACTGCCACATTGCTTAGGAAACAAAGGGCTAGGACACAGTTACCAAATACTCTGTTATTTAAAAATTGAAGATTTAATTTTATGGATACAAAAAATGTTACTTAGCAAAGGATTACTTAAGAGCATACTCTATAAAAGTATAACTGCTTTAAATATATTAGACCCAATTCAATGATAACCTCACAACCTAAAACAGCAATCTTATAATCAATATTTTAGATTTCAAGTAGCCTTATAAAAGGTTAAAATTTTCAGTACAAAATTTAAAAAATAATGGATTTAATTATGAAAAACATTAGGAAAGCCTTTATTTAGTCTACCACAATTAAGAAAAAGGTCTGGGTATATTTTATTTTCTAATATATTTATACCCACTTGGGCAATAATATTGAAACTTGACAGTGATATTACTATCATTCAAAGATAGTTCCCAAATGTTTGGTAAGCCTGTAGAAATTTTTAGAATTAGAAACACTCAGACAAAGCTTAGGTCTGATCCTACAATTCATTACCCTTCCCTTCTACCAGAAAAACTACCAAAAAAAGGTATGAGCCCTGATATTAAACTTCGGTAGTAACTATACATTACCTCTGATACCAAGCAGAACAAAACAAAACCAACAAAATTAAATATATGCAATGTTTTTGCTAAGATGGACACAAAACAAAACAAAATTTAAAAAAAAACATCAAATACAGTGTGAATCAAAAATCACAAGAATGTTGAAATCTGATAACATTTCTCAGCAGTATGAGCTCCTTTGGAAAGATGTACCTTGAAAATGTGACAAAATAAGTGACTATTATAATAGTTCTAGGCAGGAACAACCTTATATTTCAGGACACTAGAATATACCACCAACAAATCGAACTTAAAACAACAGCAAACAAAACAAATAAGTACACTCGGGACAAGATAAATATGTGGTCAAAATGCTCATGATAAAGAAGGAATTTCCTTGAGAAAAATTTGTTTTTGAACACATTAAAGTGGAGTTTTAGAGGAAATATTCACAAAACTAAATTCTTCTACTGTGGCATACAAATACCTGCCATTAGCTTCATGTGTGGACAAAAGCCTTGCTCTCCTCATTCCATGCAAAGAGAAAATTTAAAACTCTTGCCTACAATAGAACACATCAAGAGCTAAGATCAAGAGTTTCAGATATTAGCAGAGACTAGTGTATTTTAATATATAGTTTGATGTAAATAAATGAAAATCTATAAAATACCTATGTAATATATGGAATCTTATAATCAATAGCCTTCTTCCCTTTTTAGATATTTTTGTAATCCAGCTATTATTCCATGATACTTAGATGCCTAAATCAAAACACATATTAACTGAACTAATATTAATAATTATAACTATGTGTCACCAAACTTCCATCTTATTTTAAAATTACATGAATTTGAATTCTGTTATCATTCAAAAGTGACAAGATATTTTAACACAGATGGCAAATAAAAATTATCAACTGATTAACAAAGATTATATTATTAGTGGTAAAATCTCTGGATAAACTTTGGACTAGAAGATGATCATGGCAATGAGGTATAAATGAAGCTAAATTATGTTGTCTGCTGTAGGAGTATAAACACCCAGGTGCAACTAGCCATAGTGGATACTGTAGAGTAAGCGGAGATCTATAGATAAGTAATTTGCCTGATTTAGGGTAAGAAAATTAAATAGACTTTGTCTAGACAGAATGACCTCACTGCATACATTTGCTCCCATAGAAGCCAGAATCTAATGAAAATTCTAAATTACTTTATTAAATAAATGTCTTTAGCTATGCATATATGTGGATTTCTATTGAGGTCCTAGAAATTCTACTGTGGCAGTAGTAAGTTTCATACTGCATAAAAATTGTAGAAAATTCCTGTGACATGAACATAACAAATTGTACAGAATTCACTACCTTATGATTACATTTTTGTAGTGTGGGTTTCTATTTAAATTTACTACTATCAGCGAATAACCATGCAGTCTTAATAGGATCCTACAGACTAAATTTGGCAATTTTAGGATATATTGCATAATTATTAGACAAATAAGAACTGGCAGAAATGAGATCATAAAGAAAATCCCAATTTGCTTGCATTGTCTATTTCTAATACGGGGGATGTCTCTGTGTGTGCATGCATGTTGCTTTTTTAAAAATTTAATTTAGGTTTTTGTTATTATTCTTTTGATTGTAGTTTACTAGGTTGGGGAAATTTAATATTTAACTGAAGGAAGATATAGGGAAAGGTATGGATGGAACATTACAATTAGGGGTGAAACTTCTCTGATTGGCTGAAGATGTCAATAACATAACTTTTTTTTAAAAAAAGATTTTTATTTATTTATTTATTTATTTATTTGACAGAGAGAGCAAGAAAGCACAAGCAGGCAGAGCAGCAGGGAGGGGGAGAAGCAGGCTTCCCACTGACCAGGAACCCCGATGTGGGGCTCAATCCCAGGACCCTGGGATCATGACCTGAACCAAAGGTAGTCGCTTAACCAACTGAGCCACCCAGGCACCCCAATAACACAACTTTCAAGAGAAGTTAGCTACTCTAGAGGAGTAGGTTGGCAGCAAAACTAAACTTTATATTTGGACCTCTCATGTTATCTTTTTATATAAGTAATATTTACTGACTCATATCCTATGAAAGGATCACATCCTTAAAAACCAAGTTCAAGTGCTGACAATTATTTGGGCTACTTTAAAACACAAATACAGCAATGAACAAATGACCATGGTGAATAACTTAAAGGAGATAAAATAATTAGTGTAGCTATTGGAGTTCTGAGAAAGATACATGGTGAAGTAAATGTCTTGCAATTCTATAAGTTATAAGGATTAGGTATCGCATTTATGAAGTGGTTGCAGTTTCTTAGAGCAGTAGTAAAGCAGTTTCCACTGTTCCATAGTTTGTAAAACAAGAACGAAAGCTGAAAAACAGCTGGCAAGATATAAGTATGCAGGTCCCTTTATTTTAAAACAAAAAATTCTGCTGATTTTGCTACTTTCAGCAGAGCTGAAAAGTCTGTGAGTGATCAGCGTTTCAGCATTCCTCAATACTACAACTACTTAGTCTTTGTTGTTTTTTTTTTCCTCAGTTATTGACCGCTGGCTACAATCAATTTCGATTGCCACTGGCAAGTCAAACTTAAAATGCATCCATCTTTCAAGGCTTGGCATAAAAACCCAATTCTGACTTGGAACAGAGTGACTCAATCAGTTCCAATTCTTTGTCTAGCTACTTATGTTGAGAAGTTCAGAGACAAGCACAGGGAACCAGAAGCCAGGCTGGGGATGATGTGGGAAAAGGTTGTCTCTTTGGTGCCAGAGCAAATAGATTCTCACCCAAAGGGAAATAATGTGAATGGCTGAAATGGGATAAGTATTATATACCGTGATTTCCACACCAATACACACATGAGGCTGCCAAAATTTAGCTCCTTTCTTTTTAGAACTTGGGTTCCCCATCTTGCGACATCAGATTGATTACATCACTTCACGATTAAAAAGCAGGGTTTTAGTGGGAAACATGAGTGTCTAAAAGAGACGTTATAATGCACGAAGGACAGCAGTTATAGAAAAGAAGAGACTAACAGCAAAAAGGAGCTCATGGAGCTTCACAATGTGAAGAAGTTACAGTAACAGTCCTCCAGTCCTAGCATGGGCTAGTGGAGTTTTTGGGTCAGGAAAAGGGTAAAAAATACCAGTGGTTTTTAGGTCACTCTTTATGCTGCATGATGCCCAGAAGAGTATACTGGCAGCCTCATTACACCAAACACATTTTTCCCAGACAATGACTAACTACAAGTATCTGACAGGCACTCAATCACTACGCAAAAAGCATTATCCCTTCCTTCCTTGCTAAGAAAACTCCAGTCCGGTTTGTGTGACGATGTAATCAGCCCCAAGGATAAATCATGTTTAGTAATTCTATTCTCTTTTCCCTGAAGATTTGTGCAGGGTTATGTGTAAAACCTAAGTATAATCAGTTAACCTACAAAGAAAGTTGGCTGGATATACAGGATAATAGATGTAATGAAGAATACATTCTTTTTTTCCATTTTTACCTTCACTCTTTTGTTTTCTACCTAGGATACTGCTATAGGAAATCATGATGCTTAGAACTCTGGCCACCACTGTGACCATGGGTGGACCATTGTGATGCTGATCCACTCAGTTAGAAAGAGTAGAAAGACAGAAATAACCTGAATCATTGTAACATCACTGAGCTGTTGCAACCATCTTGTACATCAGACCTTTAGTTACTTACAATAATTAAATGTCATTATTGTCTAGCCATTATTATTAGAGCATTCTGTTACTAAAGCAAAATTTAATCCTTATGGTTACATAACAGTGGTGCTGGAAGCTCAGATAAGGTAGCTTAAGTTACCGTTGTGGGTATTACGGTTTGGGCAAACAACAAGGTTGTTGCAAGCCAAGTCCTTGGCAAATAATTGTCAGAACTGGGTGTGTTATTCCTAATGAGTCTAGAACATTGTCTCCTAACACCAGAATGCAAGTTCAAGTCTATGAAAGGAAACTAAGTGTTAGGGCAACCTGTGGATATGGACTCTGTCATAAGCAAAGTAGTAGTGATAGGACATAAGGGGCCCAGGTATAAGATGAAATCTGCCACTCTGATAAGGAATCCCCCATTATCTACTGACAGATTCATCAGGAGAGAAAGTCAACAAGTTATTGCCCAGGCCAAGTTTTAGTGAACTAAATTTTCTCAGGTCAAAGGGTTTACCAAGATGAAGAAGCCTCCACAGACTTCTCATGTTTTAGCCTTGGAAATAATAATAGGAAAAAAAGAAAAACAACAATAGTCACTGTTTCTATTTGTTGAATAACTAGTGTTTGCCAGACATTAGATTAATTATTATCTTGATTAACCCTAATAACAGCCACTACCTGGGAAAACACTAGGCACATAATAGATCTTCAATAAACTTATGTTCACCGTAAAAATGAACATACGGATAAATGATATAACTCATTAATTCCATTTAACACATGAGGAAATTAAGACTCAGAAAAGTTAAGCAAATAATCCCAAGACTATATGGATAGTAAGTGGAAAGACTAAAATTTAAGATCACATCTTCCTAATCCCCAAACACATGCCCTTAAGAATCTGGTCCATAGTGTCACTTCCAAGGTGCTCAGATGATGACCAATTTTCACATTTAAAAGTGGTCAGTGCACTTATCCTGTTGTGGGTTTTCTTGGGTTTGTATTAAATGTCTAGTCTCTGAGGTTCTGAGCACTCATTTTTCTGGATTAGGGATGACTGAATGTTGGACAACATTCTTTTCTTGATATATTCTTTCTTCCACCTGGATAGAGCAGGTTTCTTAAATGGCATGATCTCCAAGAGAGCTATTACGTGGGAAATGCCCTCTGCCATAATGATGTACATTCGTTACATGGATACTGTAGTCACAGTCAACTGACCATGGCTTTGCCCATAGAAATTCTGGAAATTAATGATGAGTGCTGTGAAATGTGTAAACCTGGCGATTCACAGACCTGTACCCCTGGGGATAAAAATACATTATATGTTTATTAAAATAAATTAATTAATTTTTAAAAAGACATTAAAAAAAAAAAGAAATTCTGGAAATTAGAGCCTCAAATTGGAAGCAAGAGTCCACCAGCCCCAATTCCTTAGAAATAGAATATGGCTCCCTGTTCCATACCTCTAATCATGGCCATTAGGAGTAAGATTATAGAGTTTTGTGAGCCCTGATTTGTCCCCTAATATCCTGCTAGCTTGGATGAATTCCTACAACTAGAGTTAACATCAACTCTGGCCTGACAGCCAGTTTCAGAGGGGTCAATACTATTACGTGCAAGGTCACCGGGCTTCTATCTACTCTAAGATACTTATTGGGAGTACCTACTTATGATTAGCTATTCTATAACCAACTGAGTGACAACTCTCACTGGAAAATAATTGACATGTGAAACACACAAATAATTAACATTATCCTAGCTCTGTAATGTGAGATGCATTTAATGTAGTTGCTAGTAATTTTGTACTAGAAAATTATATAATCTTTGATATGTACAATATAAACATTTTCTTCCCTATGGAATATCTTTGGAAAAGCTTTATTGTTGTCTGAGAAAAAATCATATTAATCATAAAAGTAACAATCTTTATTAGTTATTAATGGTTAATTAGTCATTAAGTAATTTTAATTAAATATGAAATACTGTTAATAGTGACCAATAACCCACTATTAACTACTGGTATGAAAAATTCCAATAACTAATAATTCTTACCTACTTAGTATGAAATGCATTTAACGTAATTGCTGATAAATATTTTCTGAAACAATCATGTGGTCTTTAATTTCTTTATGGCATAAATTTCTTCCTTATCACACAGTATATCTTCATAAAATTATTGTTTAATTCTGAAGGAAAATTCTGCTAATCATCAAATGGTAACTAGTGAGTCACTTCTCATTAAGTGGAAGCTGTGTGTGTGTTCAGCTTACTTAGTAGATTAGTGCTAGATTTTGGTCTCTTTATCTACCTAAAGAGTAAATGAAGACTCCTTTCATTCAGAATTGCTGAGAATGGAGAATTTGAAACAACTTCCAACTCTGCAAAGTTATGCAGTGGCTTCACCCATTATCACAGGTTGAAGAATTACTCCTTTCAACTGACCTGAATTTATGTAATGATACTGATGGAGCAATCAGCAATGCTTTTATTTTAAATTAAACAAGTATTTATTGAAAACCTTCTAGACACCAGACACTATACTAGATCCTAGACATATAAGGACAAATCATGGACCCTGGTATGGAGACAAAGATGTGATGTTTAATAGAAGACTTTTTTTAAGTATTCTTTAAAATTAAGTACAAAGTTTATATAGAAAAATGCAAAACTCATATATGATGAGTTTTTTACAAAATGAACAAGCTCATATAAACAACACCTGGGACACAAAATGGATCATTATCAGGAATAAATACATCCCTCATGTTTCCTTTCACTCATTGTACATTCAAGGATAAACACTATTCAGACTTTCCACACCGTAGATTGCTTTTACGTCATTTTTAAACTTTATATAAGTGAAATCATATAGTATATGTGTTTGATTTTTTTTTAAGATTTTGCTTTTAAGACTCATCACATCCTTGCATGTAGTTATAATTCAGTTCTTACTGTTGTATGGTATTTCATTAAAAAATACTCCAGTTTATTTATATATTTTACTATAGACAGAAATTTGGGTTGTCTCAAGTTTAGGGTCATTATAAATTGTAAGGCTATGAAAATTCTTGTTTGTGTCTTTTGATGAACATCTTATATATTCTGAGGGAATATATATACCTAAAAGTAGATTTACTAGATCATAAAGTCCACACATGCTTAGTTTTAGTAAATATTACCAAACATGTCTCCAAAGTGATTGTATCAATTTGCAATCCTACCAATAATTTATGAGATTTCAACTAACTTCAGATCCTCAACATTATTATCATTGATCATTTTCGTTTTAGGCATTCTGGTATATAACAGCATCTTAATCAAGTTTTAATTTTCATTTTCTGGTGATTAATGTTGTAGAGCATTTTTTAACAAGTTAATGGATCATTTTATTTCATAAGTACCTGCTCAAGTTCTTTGCCCATGTACCCCTCCTTCCTGACCTTATTTCTACTGAATTTTAGGGGTTCTTTATATTTTGTTGATATGAACCTTGCATCAAATATATTCTTCACACCTATCACACCCTCAGTTTGGTAGCTTGCTTTTTCACTCTCTTAATTGTGTCTTGTGAAAATAAATTACTAAAAACTTCTTAACTTTAAAAATATTCCAATTTTTCAAAACTTCCTTTATAGTTAGCAATTTAAAGTCTTATTAAATGCATTTTTGTCTATCCCAAGGTCAGGAAGATATTTTATTTTTCTTTAAAAGTTTTATCTTTAAAAAAATTTATATTTAGGTCTGGAGTGGATTTTGAATACAGTTTAAGGTCAAGATAGATTATTTAGTATTGTATTCAGTGGTCAAACACCACTTCTTAAAAATACCATTTTTCCCTCTCTGGTAACAGAGTCACCTTTGGCATAAACTAGGTGCCTAATTTGTGGGTATGTTTCTACACTCCCTATTCGTTCCATTTGTCTATTCATTTAACCTTACATCAATACCTCACTGTCTTAAATACTATAACTTTACAATAGTTTTTTTATTGAATTATAATTGACATACAATATTATATTAGTTTCAGGTATACCACATTGTGATTTGATCTTTGTATACATTATAAAATGATCAACATGATTGGCTAGTTACCATCTGTCATCATACAAAGTTATTACAGTATTACTGCCTACATTCCCTATGCTGAACATCACATCCTCACGATTTATTTATTTTGTAAATGGAAGTCTATACCTCCTAATCCCCTTTACCTATTTCACCAAACTGCCCTTCTCTCTGGAAACTACCAGTTTCTTCTCTGTAACTATGAATCTGTGTCTCTTTTATTTTGTTTGTTCATTTGTTTTCGTTTTTTGGATTCCACATAAGTGAAATCTTATGGTAGTTGTCCTTCTCTGACTTATTTCACTTAGCATAATACCCTCTAGGCCCATCCATATTGTCATAAATAGCAAGATTAGATTCTTTTTTGTGGCTAAGTAATATTCCATTGTATACATAAACTGCATCTTCTTTTTCTATTCCTCTATCCATGTATACTTAGGTTGCTTCATAACTTGGCTACTGTAAATGATACTGCAGTGAACACAGGGGTGCATATATCTTTACAAATTAGTGTTTTCCTTTTCTTCAGAGAAATACCCAGAAGTGGAACTGCTGGATCATCTTAGTACTACTTGATTAGTTCTTGGTCTGGTGGTATAAGGTAAAGAATTCAAACTCTGTTACTCTTCTTCAGAGTTTTCTCAGTTCTTCTTGGCATATTATATAGCAGAGATTTTATTTAAATACTTTGACAGCAGGGTAGAGGAATTAATTAACTGCCTTTAGGTTACATGAAGGTGACACAAAGGTGATATCTAAGATGGGACTTGAAGGTTGAGTAGCATTTTGATAGATGGTGGATTTTTCAAAAAGTATAAATACATAATTGTGGGGCACCTGGGTGGCTCAGTGGGTTAAAGCCTCTACCTTCGGCTCAGGTCATGATCCTGGGGTCCTGGTATCGAGCCCCGCATCGGGCTCTCTGCTCAGCGGGGAGCCTGCTTCCCCCTTCTCTCATCTGCCTGCCTCTCTGCCTACTTGTGATCTCTGTCAAATAAATAAATTTTTAAAAATCTTTAAAAAAGTATAAATATATGATTGCAAATTTAAAGAAACTCTCATTGAAGAGAGAAATTTCATTCATTTTCACATAATGCTCCCTAACAGAGTTTGCCCTGTGGACCTCCTCTAATATTAACCAAACTGAAAACTAGAATCTGAATGATCATTAGAAATATGCCAAGTGATATATTCTGCACATGTGAAAAAGAAATATTTCCTCTGACCTCACCATTCTTTCTTAGAATTGATAGTCATTAGATACTTATGGCTATTAATTTCCTAAAATTGACATAGTCTAGAAAAATGTGGGTGAACTAGCAGTTACTTAGTGACTAGGAGAACATATTTTATCTAGTCCTGTACTCTCATTGGTTTGCTTAGACATGGAGGAGGTGATCACTGAGTGTAAAAGATGCAGAGCCTACATAGTTACACTTTGTTCCTACTTACACACAAATAAATTGAGCAAATGCAGGTGAGATTACAAAAACATCAAATCTGAGATTTCAGATTATTTGTAGATGGTATGATAAATAGAAGAATCAAGATAATGCTGAAAACAAACAAACACCAAAAACAAATCCTGTCCTGGAAAATATGCAGTAAACATTATCCCATTGTCAGGACCTTTAACCAGTCCTCCTGTATAGGTTCTATTTAGAAAGACTCATTAGATTCTGATTTGGGCTCTGACTTGGGCTCTGTCCAAGCCCTGATTTATATCACAGCCCTTATCCAAGATGGCTTCTAGGAGTTGGAGGGAAGGTGATCAGTATATTATCTACCATTCAATAGACATTTCAATTGTCTACAGTTCAGGGATTGGAGGACCACTCAAATGCACATCAAGTCCTGCACAATTTAAAAAGCACAAGAAGGTCTATTAAGAGCTTTAGAGAGCAAAGTTCAGACGTATGTAAAAATCTGAAAGCCAATGTTTTTTGTAATACCTACAATGCTCCCAAATGTATTCAACTTTAGTAAATAAAAGATTTAAAACTCTCACTAACCTGATTATAAATTATATGATTCATTTAAAGCCATTCTACTTTAAATATACTATAAAATAATGGATTGGAGAAAGAGAATTAATATACTATATAGTTAAAAATTGGAGCAAGGTTGTTATAAACTTTGTTGTTATAAAATTGTTATAAACTTTTTATGAACAGTAAGAAAATGAAAGCTTTTCCATGTTATTCATTTAGAAGAAATTCCTTTCACAGGATAAATCGCAGTTTAGATAATGGGTATGTTCATGTACAAAAATATATATTTTATATATTTTTTATATTAGGACTAGAACTGTACTTAATTATGGCAAATTTAATTATCCTTAGAATCTGAATTCCATTTTTATGATAAAAATGTTAATAAAAAAGCATAAAATAGATTCTAAGCCTAGAAAAGATGCACGTAAATAAGAAAAAGTTCTCAGAGTAATTTTCCACATCATGAAAATTCTGTATTTTAATGTTCTCCTATAACTTTGCTGAAATGTTCTTTAAAAAGCAGATTACTTGGTGTGAGGCAGTAATGATATCACAAATACACTGTTGAATTAGGAATTTAACTTTCCACATTGTAGATATATTTTAAAGGTAAAGCATGAACAGACACATACACACACACTCCACTTTGCTAGAATTATTAAATAGCTTTCCAGGCATTCATATTCTGAATAAGCTTTCAAAAGCTATACAGAATTTCTAGAGATCAAAGAAATTATATGGGCCTTGTGTCTTTAAGGCAGAAGTTTAAGGACTAGGATTTTGGATCTTCTTTGCCATGGATTCATTTTATAAATAATACACTAGCATGGTATTAGTCATTGAGTACTTAGAAATGAACAGAGCATATTTTCTATCTTCAAAAACTCTCAAGTGAGTAAGATAAGTAGAGATAAATTACTAGGCCTAGTGGCAAGGGCTTTAACAGAACGTAAACCAAATTGTGCTTTAACAGACACAGAACCACTAATTCAGCTTGGAAAGTTCAGGGAACATTCCACAGAGGAAATGTCATTTGATCTGTGGTTTCAAGGGTAAATAATATTTGCAAAAATAAAGAAAAGAGGTGATAACTTCTGGTTCATGATGGAGGCTGAGGGTATGAGTTTGCGTTACTTCCCTCCCAATATCTTATTAAATGTCAGTAAAATGACTTTTAAAAATCAGCAGGTGAGGGGCACCTGGGTGGCTCAGTGGGTTAAATCCTCTGCCTTCGGCTCAGGTCATGATCTCAAGGTCCTGGGATCGAGCCTCACATCGGGCTCTCTGTTCAGCAGGGAGCCTGCTTCCTCCTCTCTCTCTGCCTCCTCTCTGCCTACCTTGTGATCTCTCTGTCAAATAAATAAATAAAATCTAAAAAAAAAAAAAAGAAAAAAAAAATAAAATAAAAATCAGCAGGTGAAAAATTTTTATGAATTTCTGAATGGTGGAAAGTTTTTCCACTTATATTTATTTATTTATTTATTTATTTTAATTTTTTTTTTTTTAATTTGACAGACAGAGATCACAAGCAGGCAGAGAGGCAGGCAAAGAGAGAGGAGGAAGAAGGCTCCCCACTGAGCAGAGAGCCCGATGCGGGGCTAGATACCAGGACTCTGGGATCATGACCTGAGCCGAAGGCAGAGGCATTAACCCACTGAGCCACCCAGACACCCTCCACTTATATTTAAAAGTAACATAGAATAAAGGAAACAATGTTAGTAACATAGAATAAAGGAAACAGAGAATAAAAGAAACAACCTAACATTGTTTTGAAATTTTGATATTTTCAAATATCAGTGATATTTGAAAAAAATATTCTTGGCAGAAGACCTCTCCACAAGTAAGTCCTACCCTGGACTATTCTAGAAAATATCCACATCTTAAACTGGCAAGCATGGTGCAAAAAATTCGTTGTTGGACATCAATGATAGTAGTTAGTTAGAAAAGTGTTTAGACTAGGGCTAGGTTAGGCACCCATTCTCTTCTAACAGAGAAATTGACTGCAGTATTTATTCCTGTTGGGAAATAGGAAACAGTGATCTCATGGTGGGTACTTGGCTGATGAGAGAGACAACAGAGCCTGAAATAACTTTAGACTTCTGCAATGTACCCAGAGGAATAAAAGGAGAGATATATCCAATTAGTAGTGGAAATCTGTAAGATACTTTAATCCCAGAGACAAGGTGTCCCTACTGTGAACTAGCTTCCCTCTGCTTTATTATCAACAGTAACCATGCACTTCATAGATTCTACTACCTCTTCTTTGGGAGAATGGTATTTTAGGTAAACAGATCTCCCAACTAATACTTTGCTAATTAACAAACCCTTCCTATATTATTTTCTTTTAAATTGGAAATAAGAAAGAAAAAAATGAATGGAAAGAACATAAAAAGAAAAAAGGACAATAAATTTACAAATCACATCTGAGGAAAAGTCAATAAATGAAAGAAATGAACAAAATCACTCACTATAGAGGAAATAGATTTAATGCAAGAAGGAGATAATAACCTAAAAAATAGTTTTAACTGATATCCTCAAAGACATGTGAAAGGATAATGCATAGAAAAAGAACAATAGGCTGGAAAGGAAGACACTAGAGAAAAGAAAGCCTTCCTAAATATTTAAAAAAAATTGATATTTTTTAAAGGGGCATTTTAGCTTGGGCACATTGGAAAATACTTCAGAAAGCAAATCCAATTCATGTTAAATAACACTAAAAAGATAGTGATGGGCTTTTTAAAGACATAAACTCTCAAGAGATAATAAAAGAAGACATAAAAAATATTTTAGAAGTTGGGAAAGTCTATACATAAGTTGTGACAGATTTAAAAGATCTGATACCTAAGCAAGCAATATGGGGAGCCCAGAGGCAACACTTTTGTCCTACAGGGCCCCCAGAAACACAGGAATTAGCAACAAAGTCGGGTTGAAGGTGAGGCTAAAAA
Source organism: Martes martes (assembly GCF_963455335.1). Taxonomy (NCBI): domain Eukaryota; kingdom Metazoa; phylum Chordata; class Mammalia; order Carnivora; family Mustelidae; genus Martes; species Martes martes. Next base: position 128,105,949 of record NC_137892.1, on the reverse strand, counting down.
ATGGGCATTAGATGTAAATCTAAAGAGGAGGAACTAATGATGTATTTTATGTTGGCTAAGATGAATTAAAAAAAAGAGGGGGGGGCGCCTGGGTGGCTCAGTGGGTTAAAGCCTCTGCCTTCGGCTCAGGTCATGATCTCAGGGTCCTGGGATAGAGCCCCACATCGGGCTCTCTGCTCAGCAGGGAGCCTTCTTCCCCTCTGTCTCTGCCTGCTGCTCTGCCTACTTGTGATCTCTCTCTCTGTGTCAAATAAATAAATAAAATCTTTTAAAAAAAAGAGAGAGAGAGAGCAGTTAAATCTCAAACTTTCTAACCTATGCAGCTGTGAGATTTTCTGTTTCCCTCTTAAAAACCCAAAGTTTTAAAGTTTACCCCTTAGGGTGGATAAAGCAGAGAAATTCTTACTGAATGAATTCTTAGTTTACTCAAATAAAGACAGTGCCAGGAAATGAGGCTTTCCAGGTTGCTACCAGACAGGTCAAATAGTGACAACTGTCTCAGTATGTGGTTTTGACAGGTCCTCCAAATCCATTCTGTCCTCTTCAATGGCTGCTAGATTGAAAGCAAGGGTTCCCAATCAAAGAAAAAGAATGGGATACCTCTTTAAATTGGTCTGCATAAGTCTCCAAAAGTCTTCAAGATTTCAGAATAGCTTCATTAAAAGATTCAGTGCAAAAGGCTAATGCAAAATTAAAGACACAAGGATTACCTACAACAGAAGACTTGAAGGATGACATGACTCCTAGTCACCTCTATATTCTGTGAGTATTGACAAGTCTACTAATCCTCTATCCGAATTGCCTTTCCACTCTGAAGAGGCCACAAGACCATAAACAAAACTCCACCAACTTAGTGGCCTTAAACTGTAACATCTACGAGGCCAGAGGCCTAAAACAACACCTACGCCCCCGACCCCTCCACGGTCCCACCCGTTGCAGCCTCCTACAGGTCCATTATCAAAACCCTGGCCCGGAAATGGATGTCTCCTTTGCAACCGACCAGCACAGTGGAAAAAAATGATTGTCCTTCAAGGTTTTGTACAAAATCCTTTGCACCAACTGCAACGGCCCCGTATCTATCCTGAAAGGAGAGCCCCTCCCGGGTTGGGGAGACTCCCGGGAGTTCTCTGGTTAACTGCTAGGAGGTATTCCCTTCAACACACTAGGGGAAACTAAAGTTAAAATTAACTTAAAAACGTTGCCTAATTCTGGTAGATACCAGGACCACACTCTCTACTTTACACACCGCTCACTCAGGAGCCTTCAAACGGGATTCTGGGGCAAGAGGAAGAAGCCAGCGAAGGGTGATCATTCTTACCTAAGCCGGCTCTCCCGACTTTCTGTAGCGTCTGGTCGAGAAAGGAAGGTAAAGGGTCATGCTGTTCCTTATTGGTTATCCATCCCTTTCTCTCCCTCCAGTGCCTTCTTGTTTGTCTCCATTTGTTTTCGAGCACTTGGCTCGGCTTTCTGCCTGCGGGGGGGCACTCAGGTTGTCGTCCTTGCTAAGGCAGGCGGCAACCCTCTGCTGGGGCACAAAAATATGGCCGGACAGAAACGTGGGTTGCACCTCATTTGCAGCTAGATGTGGCCGGACGGAAATGTGGGTTGCACCTCACTTGCGGTAGATGTGGCCGGACGGAAATGTGGGTTGCACCGCATTTGCGGCTGATTCTGTTACAATTACTTTCTCAGCCCAACGAGGAGCTGCTCCTGCTGGTACGTCACCGCAGGAAACCGAAATTTAGTTAACTTCGTGTCCCCGTAAATGCCCTCCTTGACCAGAACTGCAGTGTACTAAGTCAGCCAGTCTCCAAATGCCAAGCCTGCAGCTGGGCCTTCTCACCGGCGAAAAGGTCGCGAGGTCGTTTTGCGGGTTCCTGCCAATCAGATATTTTCCATTTTTCTCATTTTTTTTTTCTTAACCCCTATAAAAGCTGCCTGCCTTCTGCCCCCATTGTACGGTTCTCCACAGGAGACTGCCCACTACGTGAAATGTCAAACAAAGTCTGTTGGTACCACCTAAATCGTGTTTTTAAAATCATTTGTTAACAGTTTTGGGTGACTAATGGACTCTAAAGCTGACTGCTCGGCCTGCGAGACAACCAGAGGCACCGGCGAGGCGCCTCCTGAACCCTCTGTGTTCACGCGCCTCTCATCCTTAGCCAGGGCTGTGGGTAAGTCGTCGTATTTGGGCTCTGCTCTTGCGTGTAGCTTTCCGACCCAAGCAAACTTTATGTATCATAATTATATTGTATTATAATTATATCTACATATATACATGGTTCTCAGAAAGGTTCTGGGGTTTCGGGAAAGTTCCAAGGGTTTATTAAAATTCTTCAAAATCTTATCCCAGAAAGATTCTGGGGTTTATTAATATTCACAGAAAGGTCCTGGGTCCCGGAAACTTACCAGTGTGGTCATATGGAAAGTCAACAATGGGTGGCAGCCAGTAGGGGACTCACAAGGTATAAATTTCTTGTTGTCTCTTCCTTTCCAAAGCCAGACTCTTGTGAATTTGGCGTTGGATGCCCATTGATTATCAATAATTTCTCGCTCAGTGATAGCTGTTGCCTTCTTGTTTTGTGTCTGAGACCCTGGTTTTCTTGCCTGCCTGGGGCATACAGTTGTCAGTTCTTGCCTATACAGGCAGCTTAATCATGAGGTTGGCAGTACAAAATTATTGCCAGGCAGAAATGTGGGTTGTGCTCCACCTGTGACTAGGGTCTACGGACTGTTGCCAGCTCTCTGGGAAATTGTCTGTCTGCCTTTCTTTTGACTGCCTTTGAGAGTGGCTCTGGATCTTGGGATGATGGTATCTTTTGCACCCTCTTTGGGGACACTTCTTTAATCCGTGGTGTCATTCAGTACTATCTAGTTCTTCTCCCTTTACAGGCATTTAAACAAGGTCACAAAACTAGGTCTGGGAAATAGGCTGTGGGTAGAAATGACATGAATTCCAAAGCAAAGCATAGAAAAAAGCAAGGCAAGACCTCCCTGACTCTTCTGATGCATCAGGTAAGAAGGCCACAGATTCAGGGTGGTCCACTACACTTGTATGTACAGGGACAGGAGTTGGGGGGAGACAGAGAAAGGAAAGAGCCCTCCTCATGAGTAACTAGTTGCTCTGGACAGTTACCTAGTTTGATAGCAGACTTTGCATGAGTAAGAACTCACCTGCCATGTTGAGCAACTTAGATCTGGAGGCTTGTCTAAAACAGCAAGGGGCTCGCTCTAGCCTCTTCTGATATAACAGCTAATTGTGCAACATGATCTGCATGACTAATTTTTAAATAAATAAATTCCCTTCAGTACTGGGTGAAGGCCAAGAAGGCCGTTTCCAGTGATGTGAAGTTTAATTTGGCCAAGCTACACCAACGTTAAAATACTAGTGAACTGAATCTATACAAATTCTAAAACATAACTTAATTCAAAAATGGGATTTTAGAATGTCTCATATATACATTATAATTCTCTACTGTGTGTCAATCAAAACATTTAATGCTATTTTTGCCAACATTCAACCAAGGAGAAAATGATCAAGATTTTTAATTTTCTGCAACATTTCTTATAAAGGATGAAGTATTTCCTTCATAAGGAAGAGAATGCAGAATAAGGGTGACATTTGTCATATTGAGTAGCATTACAGGTTTTTTAATCTGGGCAAATTCTAAGTGTGGACTAGGAGCCTGTCTATTTGGTGCCAATGGCAGAGTGAAAGCTTAACAGAAACTTGTAACTTTCTATACAGGGTTTCTAAATGCCTATCACTTCATCACACTGTGTAGTATATGCTCAGTTGATGTTCAGTAATGCTCAAGGGGTTAGCGTAAGAGGAAGGTAAGAGTCAAAGGCTGGGTTAGGGGTGGGTGGTGATCCCTGGCCATCAAGCTATTTTACTATCAATTCTAGTATCCTTAAGGGGTTTAAAACTGACACTCTATTCAAAGGTTTAAGCACTTATGCCAGCCTTGGGCAGGAGAAACTCGATTTTCTGCTACAATATTAAGATAGCACCTGTGTTGTAGTGAGCTGTATTCACATGAATTTCTGGGTCTAGTGGAGTTTAATTCCCAGTGTGGCAACTTTACAGTGACTGTTTCTAGCCTTGCCGGACTTATGATATATGTTTTTCAATATTTAGAAATAGTCTTTTCCCCATCCCTTACGGTGATGGCTTCTTGTTTGTTTGTTTCTTTTTGTTTTAAATGAAAGCAAATAGAACAGTTGCCTTTCTGAAATGTCTTAACACTGCTTAAGGAATTGTTGAATGATGAAGGTCTGTTTATGAAGCTAATAAACATGTCATGAGATACTCTGAAAGTTTATATATTCTAAAATGTTATTTTTTATTCTAAAAGAGTTATTGATTCTGACTTTTCCATTAAAATATAAAAATGTCTTTATAAATAGATTGAATAAAATATACCTACCTAATTATTTGCATTTGCTTTCATGGAGTTTTATTTTTTCAAATACAAATTATTATATACTTAGAGCTAAGTTTCTGCTTTGATTTAATAATTATAAGCAATAAGCATTAATGGTATCACATTTTCTGATTAAATCTATACTTCCCTGATAAGTATCAAAGCTAAAAAGGAGGACAGGTATTTATAGAATTGTAGCACATATTAAAACAAAGGTGCAATATAATGTGAATTGGAAAAATTTAACTTTCTCCAATAACTGGTATAACCTACAAGGATAAAGAATTGTGAAATTATAAAACCTCGTCTGATAGTCCGTTAAATCAATATAGTTTATAATTACAGAAATGTTTGCAAAACAAAACAAAGACGTGTAAGAAATAATGTCATTATAGAAAGCTGTATCTTTAAGTTATAAGATGAATTAGTTGTGGGAATCTAATATACAGCATGGTGATTATAGTTAATAACATTATATTACTGTATAATATGCTTAAAATTTGCTGAGAGTAGATCTTAAGTGTTCTCAACAACAGAAAGAGAGAACATCTATGAACTAATAGAAGTGTGGTTAACTTGATTGTGGTAATCATTTCACAATGTATACATATATTAAATCTTCAGATTGTACACGTATAAAAATCATGTTGTATAACCTAAATATACAAGCTTTTTACTTGTCAATTATACCTCAATAAAGCTGGAAAAACTAAACTGAAGAAAAAGAAGATTATATATATCTATATCTATATATAGATATATATATATCATGAACATTTGTGAAGTTTCACCTGTTATAAAAAATAAGTTTTTACTGGCATAAAAAAATAAATCAGTTATTTACACTGCTTTTTTTGCTACTAAAAGTAAAAAAAATTTAAAACAAACTACCCTTTTTTTGTCTAACTTTAGCCAACATTGCTTCACTCTAATATACTTCTCCAAGACCATATTTTAAAAAATAGTTATACTGGGGGCGCCTGGGTGGCTCAGTGGGTTAAAGCCTCTGCCTTCGGCTCCGGTCATGATCCCAGGGTCCTGGGATCGAGCCCCACATCTGGCTCTCTGCTCAGCAGGGAGCCTGCTTCCTCCTCTCTCTCTGCCTGCTTCTCTGCCTACTTGTGATCTCTGTCAAATAAATAAATAAAATCTTAAAAAAAAATAGTTATACTGAATATTAGCATTTCCTTTAGATAACAGTGGCAATCTGTGGAATAGGGTGATGGTTTTGTGTGTAAAAGTTTTTGTTTCATAAACTTAACTAAAATGCTCCTCTATTTAAATCAGGCTATTTGAAAGGACAGTCTGTGTAAGATTGGCAAGGGTGTTAACTAGGAGGAAATATATTTATGATTCATACAATGACTATATTTCTCAAATCTGGAAAGTTGAAAGCAGGACAAAAGGAAGAAAGATGTGGCTTATAAAAAATGCAGAAATTATCATAGCTACTTTTTCAAGCATTTAACTAGTTCCCAGACAATAGACAAAAGCTTTTTATGAAAATCATCTCATTTAATCCTTACCCTGTAAATAAGGTACTCGTAATCATTTTACAGCTGATATTTATAAAACATGATACATTTTTTTAAATAACATCTGTTATGTATTTCTCACAATCATACTATAAAACAGGTGCAATCACTTCATGAAGAATCTGAGAGCCATTTAGCCAGTTCATTTACCCACAATTGCTACTCTCCAAATAGAGGACTTTGCACCAACATTTTACATTGTTATTTCCATCAAATGAAAAATAATTTGAGAGCTGAAATCCTGGTGACCAAATAGGTCCCTGTGATTATTCATCATACTGAATTTAGTGGTAATTCAGCTTCTGGTTCACAAGACTTAAATTGTATTTTTCTTCATAAGTCCAGTGACTATGTGATAATATAAAAAATAATTAGTCAGTAAGTGGGGAAGTACGTGTTTACATCTAATAATCCCTAGAGATATATACTAATTAAGGGAAAAGCAGTGTGGGGGTCGAGGGCCTGACCTCCGGGGTCAGAATCCCAGTCCTAACACTTCCTCAGTGTGACCTTAGGAGTAACTTACTTACTCAAGTAACTGAGTAAGTTACTTGAGTAACTTACTCAGTTTTAACAGTACCTATTTCATAGCATTCTTATAAGGATTAAAAGGATTAATCCATTCAAAGATCTTAAAACAGTGCATTTCCAAGCAATTTTGCAATAATTCTTAAGAAGTACCTTGCAAGTAGGTGGATACATCAATACATGTCAATCCATGTGCTCAACTTCTGCTCTCAAGGATATTAAGAGGCAAGATTGACTTATAAAACAATTTCTTAAAACAGTGTGGTTGAAATTTTTAGTGCTTCAGAGACACCACGAAGAAAATGAAAAGATAATCCACACACTGGGAGAAAATATTTCAAATAATATATCTGATGAACAATTTTGTATTTAGAATATGTAAAGAACCCTTGCAACTCTATAATAAGATGACAACTCAAAAAATGAACAAAGATATAAAGATACTTTACCAAAGAATACCTAGTAAGAACATGAAAATAATGTTCAACAACATTATCCATTAAGGAAATGCATATTTAAGACACAGTGACATACAACTTCACTCCAACTAGAAGGGTTATAATTAAAAGAAAGACTGACAACTATTGTCAAAGATGCAAAAACTGAAATTGCCACACATTGCTTGTGGAAATGTAAAATAATACAACCATTTTGCAAAATAATTTGATAATTTCTTACAAAGTTAAACATGAACTTACCATCTAACCCAACAATTCAACTCCACCCAAGAGAAATGAAAACTCATATCAACCCAAAGATTGTATGTAAATGTTCATAGCAGTATTATTCACAATAGCCTCAAAGTGGAAATATATGTTCATCGTCTGGTGATTTGATAAAGAAAAATGTGGTATATTTATATGATGGAATACTATACAGCAATAAAAAAGAACAGACTACTCATATACATTACAACATGAGCGAACACCAAAAAATGTAAAGTGAAATAAGAGAAATGCAAAAACTTCCATTTTGTATATGAAACGCAGGGGGTGATGTCAAATCTATAGAGACAGAAAGAGATCAATCTAGACCTGGAGGTGTACCCAGAAATTAACAGAAAACAAGACAAAGGAATTGGCAGGGTAGGGGGAGATGGTAGAAACTTTCTAAATTGGATTGCAGTGATAGGTGCACAGCTCTATAATCTACTAAAAAATCATTGAATTGTATACTTTAAATAGGTGAATTTTATAGAAGGTAAATTATACCCCCCCACACACACATATACAGCTATAAGAAATGTGGTAAGTGAGAAGTTATATAAAGGATATTACAAGTAGGTTATTAGGAAAGTGTTGAGGCATATCATCTCCCCCTGTCAGGCTTTTTGCATAAGATGGTACCAGCACTGATCATACAAGTGATCAAGAATTAGCAGCTGAATTAAAAGAAGAAAATCTCGGCAAGTAGACAGCCTGAGAAAAGGCATGAGGGTTAGAAACGAAGATGCTAAGACACATGGAGATTGAGGCCAGAGATCAGAGACCAGAGAGATAGCCGAAACATGGTGTGAAATGCTCCCTGTTAGGAGTATGCATCTTAGGCTGTTAGGTGAACTGAGAGATAATGAAGTTATTTTTCTTTTCTTTGTGTTCAAGTTTGAAAGTGCATATATTAGTAACGGACCAAAGAAACTCAACTCTGCCTTCAAATGTTGGAAAGTTTAGTGCTATACTCAGGACTCAAACACATACTGTTTGCAGCCAAGATACTTGTGGTAGCCTAATCACAAATTAGTGAAGAGCTAAGGCTTTATTCTTAGCTTTTATAACTTTATTTTTTATGTTGCAAGAACTACCAAATCAAAATGGCCTTACTAAAAAAAGTGAGAAATGACTACCGATATGTTGACATTATAGGAATTTTTTATAGGTATTTGGAAACTCTTGGTGAATATACTAATGGCCTTTCAAATAACACTTATTACCTGGGTAATAATTCAGAATTATTCAGAATTATTTAGAGATATGCCAGAAATAACTACTAAGTAGAGACAGGCCTTGAGCGTATTTTCCCTGGCCCTACAATACCTCCGTTACTATTATTTCACTAAAGACCTCATTAGAACTGGCAGACCACCAAGAATCTTGGAGAATATTTGTTTTTACTGTTGTTATTGTGTGTCTAGCTCCCCAAAATATATCTGTCAGATAAATATGGTCCACTCAGTGTAGTGGATTTTTGTTGGAAACATATTTAAATTAAAATATATAGGACATTTTCTGCCTTCTTTTTAATAAGATATAAGTGCTTTTGAAAAAGTGTAAGACAAGTGAAACATTTGCTTTGTAATACAATAAACAAGTCTTGAGTATCTTCTGTGTGTCACCTCTCAAGCCTCCCATTAGGTCCTAGTATGATAAAAAAAAAAAAAAAATTCCATAAGATTTGGCCCATCAGTCTGTTTCCCTACTGGAATGTAGATGCAGTAAAAGGGGTCAGGAAATGGGAGGACTGACACTAAATTATGACAAAATGTGATAAGACACTCAGTGCTATGGACCTGAATTTTAGAAGTGTGTCATGGAGTGTCAAATATAGGAAAGACTAATTTTACTTAGAGTAGGTGAAAGAGGGCATCAAGAGATAGATGGTAGATGCTATTTGAGTTGGGCCTTAAGTAATTAAGTCCCTGGGAATAGGGAATAAAGGCAGAACACATGTCTCTGCAGTCACTTGTATGTTTGGCAGAAAAATCATTCTCAAGAAGCAACAATAGGATATTTTCCCTAAAACTGCTTTCAAAGACCCTACATGTTTTAGCAAATTCTGTCCCTCCCATCCTTCCCCCTTGAAACTCACCTTTATGTGCATACCCTCAGTTTCTTAACTATAGATACTGGACTCTGTCTGAAGACTTTCTCTGAGCTCAGGAACACACTAGGCCTACAAGTAGAATGAGCAGGAATGCCAACTCCACCCCGCCAAGAGCCCCAAACCCTGAGCTGAATTCCACTTAGGGTACTGAAGTTCGGTTACCCACAGAACCTGTTCATTAATGGATTCTATATATTGACTTTCTTCCTTCTCCTGTCCCACTTCCCTATGCCCCCACCAGTACTTCCTTTGATCATCACCTGTTTGAGTTACCAATCATCATGTAACAAATTACCTCAAAACGTAGTGACTTAAAATAATCACCACTTCATTTTGCTCACAAATTTGTAGATCAAAAACTTAAGCAGGACCCAATTGGATGATTCTTCTGTTTTGTTGTACCCAGTCAGTAGTCAGCTGGTAGATTGGCTGGTCTATGGTATCTGAGATCGTTCCACTTGCATGCTTGATGAATTGGCAGGGATGACTGAAAGGCTGGACTTAGCTGGGACTGTCAGCTAAAATGCTAATTTTTGATCTCTCCAACGTGATGGTCTCAGGGTATTCAGGGTTCTTACCTAACATTGTAGAGCCCCCAAGGAAGTGCTCTGAGATTCAGCTAGTAGAAGCTGCTGATCTCTTAATCTCTGGGCTCAGAAACTTACACAGAGTTACATCGGCAATATTGAGTTGACACAGAAAACACCCTGATTCAAGGGGGCAGCCATGGATGCCATCTAGAAATTAGAGGGGCCACAAAAATTTAAGGCCAACTTCTAGGGCAACACAACCTAAAACATGGGTGTTTGAATTATGCACTGTAAAAGTACCACATCTCAGTGTTGACAATTCACATAATAGTCATATACTATCCTATTTGAAAGCACATGGGCAAGCAAGCATGCAGATGGAAATTATACACTTCCCAGAGGAGTCCTGCTCAGTGGGAGAGATCCCACTTCTTTATAATCCCACACCAACCCTCTTGAGAAGAGAATGCACACCAGTTTCCTAATGTTGTACCCATTAGCATGCCAAGACCTTGGCCCAGCCATGGGCCAGGCATGTCCTAAGGCCATTTCTCTCACTAACCAACTGGTAACATTGAGAAACTCAATTCTCTCTCCTACCTCAACTGTGCATCTGATGTTGTCATCTCATTTTGATGTTGCCATTTCTCTCTGCTTGTGATTACTATGATGTGAGTGATCTGGGGTGTAGGGAAGTGGATGAAAGTACAGGCAGATGTGTTCAAAGCTTGTCTAGGCAGGGCTCGTGATTCAGTTTCTTCTAATACATTTCTCCTAATCCTTCTACTACCTATCTCACTGGGGTGTGAAAAGATTAAATGGAGTAAGATAAGTGGAAGTGATGTGAAAACCACAATGCACCTTAAATGTCTAAATTGCTTGAGAGCAAATATCAGTACTATGCCTGGGTCATAATAAATATGCAATAACTATTTCTTGAAATAAATAAATGCATTGTCATTAGTTCTGAAAAAAAAATAGTAGCTTATAAAAATTATACGGAAAAGACGCTTTGATCTCATAGGATAAAACCAGCAAGTAATTAGAACCAGTAAGTAATTAACTTAGCAAGAAGTATTATCAATTGTCCCAAACTCACAAATTCAAAGAAATTACAACTATACAACTCTGAAAAATACAAAGAATCCTAACATGTGCATTTCTAAGAAGGAAAATTTGGGTTGCATTGGGAATAGGAAATAGTAAGGAGAGGGAATTTTTCTGTGAACCAAATGGATTATTTTTTAGCTCTTAGGAAATACTGTAGCCAGCCACCATAAAAGCCTCCGGCTGAGATGTTTAAAGGTGAGCAGTTCCAGCCTTCAGCCAGGCAGTCTGGGGGAGGGGTGAGTCACTGTGCAAAAAGAACAGGGAGTCATGTGGTCCAACTATAAAATAGAAAAATTGCATGTAATTATTTTACAAGCAGAGTGCGATGATGTGAAAGGAAGAACTAATGATGATGCACTCAGCTTGTTAGAGGCTTTTCCTTCTGGGGAACTCAAGGTTACAAGAAGTGCTGCTCACTGGAATTTTTTTCTTTTCTTCCCCTGGATGCATAATGTTACAATAAACCCTGCACACAGAGGGTTAATGCTGCAAGGATGTTTTTAAATAATTTCTGTGACCAAAGCCGGAGATACAAGCCTAGCAATAATTCTCCCTGACTTCAAGCATCCTGTATTGATTGATTAATTATTCCACCAATGAACTAACAGGTATTGACCTTATCTGGTTGAGTAGCATTTAGCCAAAAGTCAGTAATCTACATCGATCACTTAATGGAACATCAAAGCTCAGCATTCTGACAGGTTTGTGTCATTCAGCAAAAATCTGTCTATGTTTTGCTGATACCTTGACCTTTTGTATCAAGCAGTCTTTACAGAAAACGAAAAGCAAAATTAAATCTTGGAAATAATGCTTTGTTATGTAAAAGGAATTTCTTCTTGGACTATTGCAAATAGCTTCTGCTAAGATCTCATTGAGGGGTTTCTTTGCAAATTGAAAAGCTTTTCTGCATGTTTGCAATGCATGGTATTCTGCTGAAGCGTGAAATTATCAAAACAATGAATTCTGAGATAATTAACAGTATAGCAGAGCTTCACAGAGGTAACACTGAATAAATCGGGTTCTCTAGGGAGAGGTCCATGTGAAGAAAACTTGGGACAGTGAATCAGAATAGGCAGGATGGGGTGCTGTCTGTCCTTGCACATTCTGAGTATCAGAATCCTGATTCAAATACTCAAATGCACTGGTCCAATCAAATACCTATGTATCTATCTCAAAGATGAGAAGTTTGTTATAAAAACATTTCTCATTGTGAAAGTGGGTTGATAATATCTCAACCCACTTTCACAATGAGAATTATATACTTTGATGTATCTATATATGGTGAATATGACAAAACATGGTAGATTCTTTTTAAAGTTCCATTTCTTCCTCTCTAAGGAGTGGTGATGAAATCCTTAATACGCATGACTCAGGCAGTGTTCTCTAGAGTAGCCCCTCTTGAATCTTCTTCTGTAATTCCAATACTAATGTTGTTCCACCAGGCCTGGCTGTGTAAGGATGCCTGCTTTTTGCTTCAGAACTCTTATTATTAATTATAGCTCATGCTCTTGACTGAAGCATAGTTAACTGAGTACTAAGGCTTGCCTTCTAGGAAGAGTCAGCTACTCTCTAATATGTTAAGATGGTAGTTCTTCTCATGCAGTGCTGTATCACAGAGCAATGTACTCTCTCTGCATCTCTGCTCCTAAAGGCTACCTTGGGTCTGGAGCACTCAGCTTCTAATATCTGCTATGGTCCTTGCTATATAGGCCTCTTGGGTTTAAACCTCTTAGTGTGAAGCAGCTACTGCTGCTTGGAGTCTCACTTAAAATGCTTCTCATAATTGCTAGGCACCATTTTAATTCATCATTTGCAGAGCCCAATATGCCTTTTCTGTCTGCACTTGAAGACAAGTCACGCACAGTGGCTCTCCTACAGTTTGATAAGCTTGGTTTGTGTCCTTGATTTGTTAATTACTTAAAGCTAAAATTTCCGTTTACCCGTAATGTTTTTCAATGAATGTTGACTATTTTCTACAACTAAGCTAATAATAAGTATCTATAATAAAATGGTAAACAGATTTCAGGCTGGGTTCTTATCTTTCTATTCTATATATTATTTCTGTGGCACTGAGTAAGTCGTGTGCCATCAGTTTCATTATCAACAAAATATGGGTGTTAGAACAAATTTAAGGTCCATTATATCACAGTCTATTATGTTTTGAATATTAATCAAAAACTTATTTCTGGATATGTTGGAGGAAAGTTCACCAAAAAAGAAATATAATATACTCAAGTAGCTTTTCCTTAAAGCTAAAATGATATCAGAAAAGCCATGAATAGGAAAGATACTGCACTAACCTTAAATGACTACAGGGAGTGATTTGATTACTAGATAAAGTTCAATGCCTTTTGAACTAAAATTAGTTTCATTAAGAATATGACCTAATAGGCACATCTCATGTGGTGTCACAATCATTCAAGAAAAAAATGGCACAAGACATACAGGTTCTCTGAGGAAGGAAAAAGAACTCAGACTTTCACCTGGGCCTCATGTGCTTTTGTGGTTCATCAACAATGACAAAGTTCAGAGAATTATTGAAAATCTTAAATGGATAGTTTTTACATTATACTTATGTTCCCTTTAAATATGAAATGATTAAATGAAAGTGGCTAGAAAAACAAACATCTTTTGTTGTGATTTAGAGTGTTTGACGTATTTTGTCTAAAAATTGTTCTTACTTTTGACCAAGGCACATATTAATACTGACTGTTGACTGACATCTTAGTCACGTATTTGGATTTCATGTTGATTTTGTATAAACTGGAGAATTTTGTCTCCTTATATATTTTGCTCCACAATATAAATCAGTCAATTGAATTTACATTAATGCTTATTTATCTTCATAATATGCATAGAGTCTCTATATGCTAAGTGGAAAATACATTATCCTCCCAGAGAAATAAATGTTAATTTATTTTTTCAAAAGCATTAACCCTTGAATTTCATATTTAAAATAGAACAACATTCTTGACAAAACAAATTAACAGGATAAAGAGCCGTGCAATTGGTCAGATCTTGTTTCAGGCAGCGTGGAAAACAAGTGTATAAAACATTAATCAGCATAACTAAATTAGGTAAACTCATACTAATTGTTAAATTTCTAGAAGTTCAGTCATTGAAGGGAATGAGGAGCAAGGAATCTAAATATATGATGTTCAATGAATAATATACACATTTTTGACTAACACAAGAGACATTACTGCAGTTCAAGGTTTCCCAAATGTTTTGGTCTCAGGACACTTTTATACTCTTTAATTATTATTGAGGACTCCAGAGAGCTTTGGTTTATGTGGGTTCTAATCAATTGATATTTACCACATTAAAATCTAAAATTAAGACATTTTAAATTTTTATGCATTAATTTTGTGATGATAGCATTTTACATGTAAAGCTAGTAATAGTTGTAAGAAGAAAAAACTACACTTCAAAAAATAATGAAAAGAATGGCATTGTTTGGGGTGCCTTGGTGGCTCAGTGGGTTAAAGCCTCTGCTTGCGGCTCGGGTCATGGTCCCAGGGTCCTGGGATTGAGCCCTGCATCAGGCTCTCTGCTTGGCGGGGAGCCTGCTTCCCTCTCTCTCTGCCTGCCTCTCTGCCTACTTGTGATCTCTGTCTATCAAATTAAAAAAAAAAAAAGAATGACATTGTTTAAAAAAAAAGAATGGCATTGTTGTTGTTTTTTTTTAATTTAACGTGTCTTAACTGAAGAAAGCTGGAATCTCACATCTGCATTTACATTTAATCTGTTGAGTATGTCATTTTGGTTGAGATAAATGAAGAAAATCAGACCTCACAGTGATTTGTAGATGGAGAAGTATTTTAATAGATTTTCACATAATTGCAGATGTTCTTCCTTAATTCTATAGCAAAACTCAGTAAGTGGTAGTTAACTAAAGTTTCTTTGTTATGTGGACTCTGTAACCACATCAGTGAACTTTTTTGTATGCTGTTCCATTAAAATTCTTTATTATCTGTACAGAATTTTTTATTAGGTATGGCATTTTATATGAAATTTTTACCCATAAATGATTTTTAATAGACTTTATCTTTTAGAGCAGTTTTAGGTTCATAGCAGAATTAAGCAGAAAGTACTGAGTTCCCATTTAAGTTCACCCTTGAATAACATGGGTTTGAGCTGCCTGGGTCCACTTAACATGGGTTTTTTCAATAAATATGGTACAGTACTATAAAGGTATTTTCTCTTACGATTTTCTTAATGACACTGTCTTTTCTCTAGCTTACTTTGTTGTAAGAATACAGCATATAATGCATATAACATACAAAATATGTGTCAGTTGAGTGTTTATGTTACCAGTAAGGCGTTCAGTTAATAGTAAGAGTAGTTATGTTTTGTAGGAGTCAAAAGTTATACACAGATTTTCAAGTGCTCAGGGCTTCAGCACCCATAACCCATACATGGTCCAAATCAACTGTACCTCCTGCCCTAAATAAGCATAGTGTCCCCAACTATCAACATCCTGCATCAAAATGGTAAGTATTATAATCGATGTACAACTTGCCACACCATTATCACGCAAAGTCCATCATTTAAACATTAAGGTTTATTCTTGGCATTGTACATTGTATATTTTGACAAATGTACAGTGACATTTACCATTATAGTATCATACAAAGTAGTTTTATTGTCCTTTAGGACAATTGTCCCTTGTGCTATGCATATTTATCCCTCCCTCCATCCCCCATAACCTCTGACACCCACTGATCTTTTTACTGTTCTCATAGTTTTGACTTTTCCAGAATGCTATGAAGTTAGAATCATATGATTTGTAGCCTTTTCAGATTAATTTCTTTCATTTCGTAATATTCATTTAAGTTCCTCCATATCTTTACATGCCCTGATAGCTCATTTCTTTTTCCACTAGATAGTATTCCATTGCCTAAGATGGACCACAGTTTATTTAGACATTCACCTACTGAAGGACATCTTAGCTGCCTCTAAGTTTAGGCAATTAGGAATAAAGATGCTGTGAATACCCAAATGCAGCCTTTTGTGTAAACATAAATTTTCAACTTTTTCAGATAAATAACAAGGAGAGCAATTGCTAGTTCAAAGTGTAACTAAACAGGGGCACCTGTGTGGCGCAGTCAGTTAAGTGACCTATTCTTGATTTCAGCTCAGGTAGCAATCTCAGGGTCGTGAGATAGAACCTAGCATGGGGCTCCTCACTCAGCATGGTGTCTGTTTAAGACTCTCTCTCCTTCTGCCCCTCCCCTGTGTGAGCTCTCTCTCTAAAATAAATAAGTCTTTAAAAAGAAAAAGAGAAACAAATGAACCTCAAAAAATAAAGCTTAACTAAACATTGTTCAGTTTTGTAAGGAATTGACAAACTGTCTTCCAAAGTGTCTGCACCATTTTACATTCCCACAGTAATGAATGAGAGTTCCTGCTGCTCCCCATCCTTGTGAGCATTTGATGGTATCAGTGCTTTGGATTTTCATCAACATAATATGTGTGTAGAAGTATCTCATTAGTTTAATTTGCAATTCTCTAATGGCATATGACATAAGCATCTTTTCATATACTTATTTACCATCTCTATATCTTCTTTGATGAGGTGCATACATGTTTTTTTACATCATGAATTTGTAATTTAGAAGCTATTGGTTCCCGGAGTCATACAAATCTTCCAAATGTTGAAACATTTCATAATGCCATATCAAAAGTTTACATTCAATAATATCACTACCAGTCTCATCAGAGAAATTTTTACATGTCAAGTTCATTGTGGCAAATGCAAGGCCCTCAAGATTCTAGGTTTCTTTTAAATGCTCATATATTATCATTGGCAACATATACCATCAATTGCTTTCCTGTAACAGGATCATTTAATTCAGTTACAGGAAACTGTGGTCAGACACCTAAATCCAAATAACCATTCATTCTTTTTTTTTTTTTTTTAAGATTTTATTTATTTATTTGACAGGGAGAAACAGCAAGAGAGAGAGAGAGAGAGACCAAAAGCAATGGGAGCATCAGAGGAAAAGGGAGAAACGGGATCTCCACTGAGCAGGGAGCCCTTTGTGGGGCTCAATCCCAAGACCCTGGGATCACGACTGAGCCACCTAGGTGCCCCTCATTCATTCTTTAGCATAAAAATGGTGCTTTGGGGAGGGGAAAAAAGCATCTAGTTAAGACCTCTTCACCAGTAACTGCAGAAGTGTTTTCCTTGAGACAACCATCATGTTTCTAAATGCAGCACAACTGTTTTACACATACTTCCCACTTTAGCATGTGGAATATTAAAAAGACACATAGCTAGTGGTCAAAATTCAATACAATTAATTTTTATGCTTCATTATTTACAAGTTAAAACTTTTTTTCTTTAATTTTGAGTGTACGGCAGTGAAAACTATACTGACCATAGTAGAGTTTTATGTAAATGCTTTGATTTTGTACTAAAGGACAATTTTACCCACTGTCAATTTTGTGTCATGCCATAGTGGAAGACAAATAATGTGTTGGTATTATTATACAGATAGTTTTGAACTTTGGACCCTCCCCCACCCCAAGAATCTTAAGGACCCCTAGGGTTTCATGAACAAGCCTAGAAAAACTACTGCTGTGTGTTTTTACCTACCAGTTACAGGAGTCTTGAGGAATTACTGAAATTTGTTCATCCTTATTTTAGACAAATGTATGTATACAAAGACTTTGCATATGGTTTTAGGGATTCATGGACAACCACGAAGCCACCCATGGACAACTGGATATAATTAATGAACCCTACTTAATAGCCATGGGTTTTATCAGTTGCCCGTGTAGAATTTTCTATTAAAAAACTCTGAGAACCTTTAAAATATAAGTGCTTCTTTTCAAATATAAGATTCTAGTGTTCAGAAATCATGTGTGCTGCATTCAATTTCATAAATAATTAAAAGGAAAATCATTTAAATAATAATAATGATGTTTCTATAACCAAGTTTACAGATGACATTAATAAAAATCCTTAGTTCTGTCCCTTTAATGTCTTCACTATTAGGAAAACTAAAATAAATTATTTATAAAGATTATTTAAATTTTCATGGGCATGACCTTAAATGAACTGACTGGATACTTATTTTCTGGTGATTTCAGGTTTATTTTGTTTTTTGTTTTTTTCCCACCATACTCACAGATAAGGAGATTAAATAAAGGTTTTCTTTACATTTGAACTTGTTGCTACCAGTGAACTCAGAAGAGTATCCCAGTTTATACCCAACCTCAAGTCAGTTTCAAAGGTATCACAGAATAGCCACATTGATGCTGTACGCATGGACCCAGTGATGTAGTAAACCATTATTGGTATCTACAATTTTTAAAAACTGTCAGTTTGGCATTATTTTTCTCATACAAATAGACACACATACTCACACCTTAATAGATGCGTTTTCTGGGGAAAGGGAAAGTAGCCTTTTAGTACCTTATTGCACATAAACCAGGGTTTATGTACAGAAAGTTACTTTACATGGATAACAAACCTCACGTAAAATAGTTATTTCTGGCAGCTAATTTACCTTTATAGTTTATAGAGGTGCCTTCTTCGTAATGGTACCTTCTGATTCTACTTTCCCTGAGTTCAGCAATCAGTGTCAATTACTGCTGGTTTCCATAGAAACAAGACAACTAACGGTTTTAAAATCTTCATTCATGAACTAGTTTTACAAATAATGTAGAGTTTGGAATGACTGCTTACTAAAGACATATTGCTTGAAACAGATGCCAATAAATTTAACCCTTCAAATGATGTTTAAAGTTTTTCATGTAGTTTTCAATAATAGTAGACCTACATATTTAAATATAGTGATCTATAGATCAAACACTAAGAAGGGATTACGTGAACTTCCCCTGAAGGGACTTGAATGAATTGCATAATATGGAGGCAGCTCTTGAGCAGTCATGAAAACTGACTTGTTAGTGCACATTGGCTTCCGTTTGTCAGGAGCTTACTTATTTTTACCAATGTTAAGGAAAAATCCAGATTTTCCTTTAAAAAATTGGTAGTTAGAAAGACTTTCTATACCCCTCCAAAAATTAGAGAAAGAAATGCAATAAGATTAAATTAATATTATTAATTACATAGCTTTAAAATGCATTATTATTAAGTATACTTAATTACTTATACTTATTATTAAGTAGTGATGCCAATTGTTGATCTTTGACAACTAATTGCTGAGTATGCTATCTTAGAACTTTATGTATTTGTAATATAAACTTAATGGTGTGAAGCTGTTTTAGTAGTTATCTTTTTATGCATGTTATGGTTGTACATGGATATTGCATTCACAACCCATTTATAGTACTTTTTAATTTAGTAACTAAAATACAATCACTAAGAGCAATACAAATCAGAGATCCATCAATTAGTGTGTGTCATTAAAGCTAGGATCATTTTTCATATCTATAGTTTCCTTGAAACTATTTGCCAGTTTCTAATTTTGTTTTGTTGGCATTGCTTCACATTGTTGAGATCACAGCAAAATGTGAGGTTTCATACTATCTTTTCTGTTAATGTGATATAGCAGTAGAGCACTAATTCATCTCAAACTGTTCAAGGAACTATGAGATAAGCCATTACCTAGTCTTAAGGTACACTAGCAAGGAGAAAGAGTACTGGCTTCCTGATTCTTTGAACTCCATATACATCTTGACTTAACAGTGAAGTTTCATATTCCTCCTCTTAAACGCATGTTACCACTCTCCTTTCAGAACCAAATGTACTGGGGGTCCTCTGAAATGATGGCACCTCACACTTCATTGCAGAATATAATTTACAGTCAAAAAGGATGCTTTATCTATGACACTAAAGTTAATCCAAATCTCATTGACCTTAGAGCAGATTATACCTCTGTTTGTAGGTTTCGTCTTGGGTGTTTGCATGGCCGTTACATGCCTTGGTGGGGTTACTTGTCCTACATTTGTTAATGTCAGGAGTTTGCCTTAGCTGGAGCTCACTTATCTAGCATTTCAAAGGCGAGTTAAAAAAACCCAGCAGGACCCTGCTGAAATATTTTCTTTCAATACAACGAAGCTGCAGGCATAAAACACAATAGTAAAATATACAATAGAACCAAGTAAAAGGCCTTTATAACAGATCTTTGTCATAACATCAGCTACTGTTTTTCTCAATTGACATCATATAGATCTCAGTTAATGAGAAGAGACATGGAGCATATTGCATCAAATAGATGCTGGACAGGAAACAGAAAATGGATCATGAATCTGGGCCCCCTAGCTAAAGAAGTCAAACATCTGAATAGCAAAAGGACTAATGTGTTTTAGCTGTCCTCCCTTTCAGCCATAAACCCAAGAGCAACACTGAAAGCGCTTTCTTTTCTAGGCTGCTCACCAACCCCCTACCCACCTCACCTACCATGAAAGCCAGTCAGCAAGGATCAAAAACATTTCCTTTTAAATGAATCATGGCAATCCAATAAAGATGCAACACGCAGATTATGTTCAAATCAATGATGGAACCATAGCCAGTATCAGCAGGCCTCAAGGAACAAAAATTGCTCACAGTCAGGGGGTGTCTGTCCAATAATGAGCTGTGAAACTAAACACAGAGCACATGCTATGCCCTGGGCAAAATCCCTCAAGCTGCTACTGTTCTGGCTTCTTTCAGCAATTTTGGGGTGTTGTAGCATTGTCCTCTTTCTTACCCTCCCCAGATGGGCCGTGAGGGCTTGGCTTAGTTTAGCCTTCCAAAGGGAGCCTTCAATGACACAGTTATATCTGGGAAGCACAAGCAGACAACTGTAATGTTACTATCTAAAAATAAATGTTCACATCAATAGGGAACAGGACTGACTTCAGAGTGAATTACTAGGCATGGTTATTTAGGATCCTGACAAATGAATACAAAAAAGATTCTTAAATATTCAGTTATTAACATTGCCAATAATTACCTATCAATTATTTTTTAATTGCTACTTGTTGCAAATATCTGAGGGGAAAGGAG
Organism: Martes martes; assembly: GCF_963455335.1. Classification (NCBI taxonomy): domain Eukaryota; kingdom Metazoa; phylum Chordata; class Mammalia; order Carnivora; family Mustelidae; genus Martes; species Martes martes. The sequence continues at coordinate 128,085,038 of NC_137892.1, read as the reverse complement.
ATATTTTTCTATTTGAAAGGGACAAACTTAATTTTTTGCTAGATATCTATCACACTTTCATTTTTTTTAAATATTTTAATGGCATCAACCAATCTGCAGAGCTATCTAACTTCTTTATACATCTCTTCCCTGACACTTGCTATTGTTCTTTTCATGTAACACTTAAAGCGTGTTTTAATATTGGCATGGCAAGGAGACAATGATGACACTAGATTTAGTATGCTAAGGTAAGAACAAAAAGAGAAAAAGATGATCAAGGATCAGCCCACAGAATCATAGATCATGCTTCAGAAGACCCAAGTTTTCATTCCGAAGTTGCACCAACTAAACTTCGGGTGAGCCATTTATCCCTCCAGAGCTTTAGTTTCTTCATCAGCCACATCTTTTCAGCTTTAATTTTTTTTATTTTTAGATCCGAAAGTGTGCTTTCAATGAAGAGAATAGCAATCCTGAGTCTTTCACGTTTAATCAAAAGAAAGTTTATGGCCTTCAGACCCTTTTAAGAGCATTCCATGTGTAATATAAAGATTTGACAAAAGTTGGTCTATGGACTATTTTTCTTTTTTCATATCAAAGAAATTTTTACAAATATGAGCTACCTTATTTAATCCATTACCTGCTAAGAGCTTCCTTTATGGTTAGCTCAAAGGTCTAAAATAATAACTAATGATCAGCTGCTTGTGAGAAAACTATCTGCTTCTGAGGACACTTCTATTTTCTCTAAATTCAATAGCCCATTGTATTTCATGTTCATATTCCCGGGGCTTACTGGTTTCTGTGAACAGTCAGGGCATATGGTCCCGTTATCCTCTCTAAGAGGTACAACCAGTTTTTTTCTAAATAGGAGGAACTTATCAGATCTAGACAGATCTCTAAAACACCTGTAAGATAATTTGGATTCATAGCAGTGATAAAATAGCAAACAAATTTTTCTCTTCTAAAAATGATAAATTATTTTATTTCATTAAGCAGACCTTTCCTTATCTGATTTGTTTTAAAAATGATAAATATGTCTCCATAAATCTGAAGGCAACCCAGGAGTCACCATCTACCTAATTGAATCAGAGCTTATAGGATTCAAAGAGATAAGAACACATTAAACAAATGAGGGTATTTTATATTGCAAAAGTGGATATAAAATTCACCTTTGAAGAATACAGGGTGAAACAAATACTCAAAGCAGATGAAGTATCAAAATTGAAGTGTAATTACTGGAAACTGTCTCCATTTATGAATAAAACCCTGCTCAAAATCTCAACTCCTCCTCTGAAAATATTCTGGCCGGTGTTATTATTATTTCCTTATGCATTTACCTATTGATCACTTAGTTTCTTGAAGTTTTTTGTTTTTTTGTTTTTTTTTTAAGATTTTATTTATTTATTTGACAGACAGAGATCACAAGTAGACAGAGAGTCAGGCAGAGAGAGAGGAGGGGAAGCAGGCTCCCTGCTGAGCAGAGAGCTCGATGCAGGGCTCGATTCCAGGACCCTGGGATCATGACCTGAGCTGAAGGCAGAGGCTTTAACCTACTGAGCCACTCAGGCGCCCCAGTTTCTTGAAGTTTATAATGAAATCTTTTGTCCGTGAACTTCCCTTTTTGTTCATGACCTTAGTGTTTCCATTTCCAACTACTAAATGTTCCATGGCTTTGATTTTCATCTTTTCAAGAAAAGAAAATCCTCTTTGAACTATGCAATGGTTTTTCAATACTTGCTGTCAGCATTTAGCTTGCTTCCTGTCTTATTTTGCTCTCTTCTTGGGCTATGCCCTCTTCCCCCTTCTGGCTGCCCCCTAATTGACAGTTGCTTCATTTCCTCTGAACTCGTTGTCATTATTTTTTTATTTTCTACTTTCTCTTCAGTTCTTTTCAAAGTAAGATTCCAGGTCCTGTGACCACTTCTGGAAAAATGTCTGGCTTTGGAATTCTGCTTCTGACTCACTGCCCCTGCCACATGGCTAAAGGAAATCTGGAAACTCAGGGTGACTTAAAAGAGAAGAGCTTGGTCTCTCTAGGCAAGCAAAAAATGAGCTTCCAATTGATTTTTATGAACAATGACACTAATACCATTTGGAATCAGGGATCTTTGACACAGTCTCTTAAGATAGAAAAACAAAATCTATTTTTGGCATCAGAGTGGCAGGTGATTGTTTCATTTCATATCTGGAGACTTTTCAAAACAAAATGAAAAATTTTCTTCTGAGTTGGCTTAAGTGAATACCACATGAAATTAGTGAATCCTTTTCAGTTTAAAAATATGTTCATGTATCTCTTTAATTTAACATAAATAAGGAAAAGAAAGAAAAATAATAATGAGGTGAAGAAATGAAGTCTGAACAAACTAAGACATTTGTAATATACTGGAAAGAAAAGTAACCTCAGGATAGCCAGAAAAAAACTTTAGAAAATATAGGTGAGATCACAATACTCTCCAGATCAAAATTCTCTAAGGGCTTCCTATCATATTTAGAATAAAATCCAAACTTCTTGTTATCATCTAATCAGTTCTACATTATCTGATCCTTGCTAATAACTTCAACCTTCTACTTCTTCACTCTCTCCATTCCATAATCCAAAACCTTGCTCCCCAATGATTCCAATGGAGATTCAGATGTGTGTCTCAGTTTCTTAAGCAAGCTCATTTTCACCTCAGTATGGTAGCACTTCCTTTTCCTTTTCTGGAATGTTCTACCTCGAAATCTACCCAAGCATTTTTTCTTCTACTAATATAAAACGTCTTCAGAGACACTTTCCCCAGTTCTATTAAAAAAAAAACAACACTTTTCCTTACCATTGTCCCTTTATGCTTCATTTTCTCCTATAACACTATAGAAAATAGTGCCAAGCACAAAATGTATTACCAAAAGTTATTTGTTAAATAAATGGATGGGACTAATATGTTTAAGAGTAAAATGAAATAATACACATAGAGTACTTAGTACAGTGCCTGGCACAAAACAAATGCTCAAAAATTATCTTCTCCTATGATTACAACTTATGATATCTATCTTTCCCATTAGATTACTAAGTTTTTCTTACAGCAGTGACTGTGCCTTTTTCCTTTTTTCTTATCACTCTATTATCAGAATCTAAGACAGTTCCCAACTCTTAAGGAAGTACCCACTAAATATTTTTTGGTTGAATGGATGAAAGAAAGAATATTATATGCTAGGCAACACCCTAACAAAACCAACAATGAAGATCTGAATACTCCCAGCTCAAAAACCTAATGTGTGAAATTAAATAAGCATTTAAGTTCCCCTCATTCAGTTATACTTGTTGAGAAACTGCTGTACACAAAACGTGATGCTAAATCCAGAAGAAAAAGCAAAGATGAATAACAATAGACGCAGCCTCCACAAAGCTCAAGATAAGGCTATGAATGCCTTAGCTGGTGTGGAAATGAGGAAGCACAGTTAGACAAAATTATCACAATTTTACATTTGGATACCTTGGAGAATTGCAGTTTATTAATTCAATGAAGAAACAAAAATGAAACAAGTAGATATTGAAATATAATATAAACAAGAGAGAAATTATTTAAAGCCCATAGATTATATTTAATTTTATAGTTTAATTAAGACACATCTACAGTTTTGGATGCAGTTACTATCACATAGCAAGAAAAGTAGCCATGCAATTTTCACTAAACTATTGTTTCCAAGAGTGTATGTCACACCTTCATTAAAATCTTCTAAATAATCAAGTTTAATAGCAAATTTCCAGATCATGAAAAAGAAAAGATTAAGTATTTTAACTAAAAATTCTAAAAATAAAATCCACAATGTAAGAGACAAAAATATATGAAAAAGAATGATTTTAGGGCACTAAGAATAAAATCTTCAGGCAGACATCATAACATACTTAAAGCCAGAGAGAAGAATTTTAAAGCATTTTTTGTATGTTTTATTTTTAAAACCTTGCTACATGAATTTATAGCACAATAATGAATCCTAGCACAATAATGAATCCTAGTTTTCAAAATGTATACGCTGAATTCATGATTTTGAAGTAAGCTACATCTGCAAAATTATTCCAGAAGCATACACCAAATTTTCCCTTCAACTATAATAAAAACAAATAATTTTGTCTTATACTTAACAATCTTTTCTAAATGTGCAAAAACTTGAGAAAAATTTTACATTAATTATCTACTCTTAAAAACAGGAATTACCTTCTCATGAAATCAGGATAAATTAACTTTCTAAACAGCTTTTATTAAAATAAGCTCCCCAGAAATTACTACAATAGTTTCTTTTCAAATAGTTCTCTCTGAATTATCATATTAAATTATATTCATTCAATAAATATAACATAATTTATAAATGTATTCACAGGACCTAAATTAACAACTTCTGTAATTAGCTTGGAATTGATATTTTCTGCAGATAAGGAGCTAACTTGTAGCACCTCACTCTCTACAGCTCAAGTTTAGTGGTAGATTAAAGATGTTAATAAAAAATAGTGCTTTTATTTTGAAAAAAGCAGAATTGCATGCTTCTACATAGTTCATTTACCTTACAGATAACTCTTACATCTGATATTAAACTTCTATAATCAGTTCTGCCAAAAAAAATGCACTAGAAAAACTAAAAAGAAGGAAAAAAATTATTGTAGGTAGTATGATCAGTCTTAGATTTTATACTACCTTTGAAGTACAAAAGTCTGATTCCTTTACCATGTTGATCACCAAGGTAATGACAGAAAATGAGTGCAGGTCATCAGTGCTGCTCAGATAGATGGGCAAGGGATGTCATGTACTGCTAAGTTCATACTCATGGGGTAGACCAATAGTTAACAGTACTTGAATTTGAATACAATATTTTGCTTTTCATGATCTGAACTTTGCCAAGAGTTCACTGTACTAAAGCAAAGGGGAAAATACTTTGATGGGAATAACTCATTTTTTAAAAGAAGAAATGACAACTCCTGCAGACTCGGGAACCAGTGCATTAATAAAAATTAAAGATTTACAAATAAATCAGCAAATGAAAATAATTGGGATGTCCTAAATGAGAGAACCACCTCCTTCCTAAATGTGTATGGCTGATATTTGCAAAAGCAGGATAGTGCTTCTATAAACAAAAGAACATGGTGGACCTCCTCATTAACCTGCAATTCCTCTTTGACAGTGGTTCTTCTGGCCTCATAAATAACATAGAACAGAAAGAACTTGAGTATAAATACTGTACATTTTAGCATATATTTTATGATTCATTTAAAAATATATATGTCAGAATACTAAAATGCTTCATGTCAGGTTATGTAATTACTCCATTTTTAGTTATGATCTGATTATCTCTCACACAACTTTAATTGAATGTTCCATGAAATATTAAAGAAATTGAACTGACAAAATTGTAATTCAAATCCCAGAATTCTATCTGTTGAAGGTATTTCAATAATGAGTGTAACCCATATGTTAATTAAGTACGCTGTGGAACTGTCATCAAAATGCTTCTAATTCTTTCTCTAATCATTTCTTTAAACTTTCCTCTGTCCCTGTAAGAAAACTCTTCAAGATCTGTAAATTTTCTACTCTCTCTTAGGTAATAGATAATCCTACAATTGATTTTGATTGCAAATGGACTCCAGTCAGAAATTAGATTTTTCATCCCTCTGCAAAAACAAAAACAAAAACAAAAAAACCTAACCTCAATTTGAACCTTCTCTTCTGAAGTGTTGAAACTTGAAGTGTGAAAGGGATTCCTGGTTGCCTTCTTTTCTCATTTCCCTGCATGCTATCTTACCCTGCCTCCCAATACTTTTGTACTTCCTCTAGAATGAAAAGTGGGAAATTTTGGAGAGATAAGGATAGCACAGGTCATACTGGGCTTGATGAGGTCTTTTTTTCCAGTTCGGAAGGTATTTAAAGTTAAGCTAATTTGATGGTAAGCTTTCAAGTCTTCTTGGAGGTTCCCTGTTAAAACTCTTTCATATTCCCTTTGACTAAGATGGATGCTTCCTCAGATCCTGGGTATCCAGGAAATCCAGCCTCCTTCTGCTGAGACTTTCGTGCCTCTTGCAGACTTTATGGAAGAGAGTCCAAGCTGATTTCTTTCTGGTTGTCTGTAGTATGGCCCACATCTGCATGAGGAACACTCATGCATTCTTTGATTCGACAAACTCTTAGACTGTTCTCAATGCTACACCAACTGACTGTCTTGGTTCTTTCCAACAAAGCAGCTAAGTCAACCCTTCCCTTGCTTTTGGATTTCCCAGGAAGACATCATCCTCCATGTCTCCCAGTTTTCAGGAGGCCCCTTAAAGCCCTTATCTCTAAGGTCAGAGTTAGTATAACTACACCCTACCCATTCCCAAAGGTGGGTCAGGAGTCTCACAATACCACAACTGCTCACCAAAAAAAAAAAAAAAGAAAGAGAAAAAGAAAGAAAAAAAAATTATACACACACACACACACACGGGTATATACATACACATACACACATACATATATACTTACTTACTAGTCTCCCTTTTCACAAAATCCTCTGTCTGGCCTCCCTTTGAAAAACTTTTGATCTTGCTAAGAGTCTGAGAGTTATGGAGCAGAATCTCTCTCCATTCCTTTTGTAAACTCTGCTTATTTAGGTGGTGGGTAGAAGGAAGTCATGCCTCACAGCACTTTGGTATCTTGATGTCTGCTACACTGTAACCTAAAATGAAACTGAAGTTACTCCATATTGTGAGTTATGGTAGTAGCTTAGTTACTCCATACCTGGGCAAATGAAAAAATAAAATAAAATAAACGGGAAAATAAAAAACTCTCGTATGTTTATTAAACAACTGAAACTGAATGCAGCTGCCCAGTTTAGACCGGGCATGGATTTCTATCTAGTTTGCCACAGTTGCCACCACTCCCTCTTGTCTCCCTGAGGCTGGGGCTGAAAAACATTGCTATACTTGTGCTATTTTTCCCACACTCAACCTGTTTCAGGCTTTTAAGCACAAACCTGTCCCCTAAAAATGTGAAATTTGCAACCTAACATATCCCTAGATGAAGGTATATCTGTATCGGTTGTCAGACATTTTTCTGTGGAAGGATTCTTGAGAACCTAGACTTCTAGCATGAGCAGGGACTTTGTGAGCCTCTGCTCACTGCTCTAAATTTTGCAATTTCAGTCAGCAAACACCAGGCCCAAGTATGAATCACTTCTTATGTGCCAGGAATTATATGACTCTAGAATATCTGTGTCAACAAAATTCTATCCATGAAGACTTTGATAGTGCTCTAGAAATGATAGTGTGGGACTGGGTAACAATAAGAATTTAGTCTTGCCTTCCTCATACAGTTTCCTCATCAACCTGAGCCTCTCCCCATCTTTTGATGAAGATTGCCACAGGGGTAGAAAGGTCTCTAAAATGCTTTGGAAAATACACCTTGCAGTATATACTTACCTTTATCTTAATTTGAGAACTTCTATATTGTAGAAGATAAAATTCATGTCCTTTGGACAGATTCTATATGAAAGCCCATTTGGGCTTTTGCAGACTTTGAAAGATGAACGTGGATTGATCTGTTTGCAATGCAAAACCTCAGGCTCACCAGGGATAAAATTTCATAGATGAAAACCAAATCAAATCAATTTTTACCTGTTCCTTAGCTAATCTTGCTAATAGCAAGTTTTTCATATGCTTTCAGCTCCCTCAGTTACTTTTGAGATTTTTGCATACCAAAGCAGAAGAAAAGTAAAAACAATTCCATAAGCAATAATAATCAAATAATTCAAAATGAAAGGCATTTCCTCCCCAAAGTGAGAAAAGAGGTTGGGAGAGATAGAAGGAGGGTGGTGAAAATGCAGCATGTTGGCATAACTGGATGTGATATAATTAGTTTTTCAAGAATTTACCAAGTTATCATCAAAGGAACAATGTTTTCCCTCCTTTTGTGTGAACATTGGATTGTACTTAAAATGGTGTACACATCATATAAGTTACAAAGTTTTCCAGATGGTAACAATAGTTAGAACAAAAAGACTTAGCACAAAATTTATGATGAAATAAGATAGTTGTCTAAATGTACTATTTTAATGATTTGTATAGCTTGTTCTTCAACTGGTAGAGAAAATATTAGTCTCATAACTTGATAGCAGCATAGGTCAAAAAACTGAGTTTTAAAACCACTGAAAGGGTATTTGACTTCATCAATATTCCTTTAACCTTTGCTGGGAAAGCTACATGATTCATCACAATCTAGAGAGTTTCCATTACAATCAGCCTTTACCTTGAGACTTTAGACTCCTAGAATGTACCTGACTTTTTCTCTTTGAAATAAATTTTGCTGATAAGAAAGATAATAAAAAGAATCTCTATATGCTATTGTAATAAAAAATTCAACTTTGTCTATAAATTCCTGACTCAAATATCAGCTGTTCACAGTAGTGTTCCATTGGTCAAGTTACCATTGTGTTAATTTTAATTACTCTGTGTGTCACAAATACAAAATGTATGTTCAGCCCCATCTTTCATTTTATTTTATTTTTTCAGTGTTCCAAGATTCATTGTTTATGCACCACACCCAGTGCTCCATGCAGTACATGCCCTCCTTAATACCCACCACCAGGCCCTCCCAACTCCTTAGCCCCCTCCCCTCCAAAACCCTCAGTTTGTTTCTCAGAGTCCACAGTCTCTCATGGTTCATCTCCCCCCACCCCCCATCTTAAAAAAACAAAAAACAGTAAACATATATTAAGCTCTAGTTAATGGTGTATGTGCAGAAATACTTGAGGGTGAAATCTGAAACTTCTAAGAATATCAAAAAATAAGATAGATTGATGGATGGCTGGAGGGATGATGGATACATGTGTGATATGCAATGTTAATTACAGAATCTAGTTAGTGGGTATATAGAGGTACAATATATTATTCTTTAAACATTCTGTATATTTTAAAATTATCATAATAAAAAGATTTTATTGACATGATATTAAAATATTTAACCACTGAAGTAGTATGGGAACTGACCAATCTGAACAAATGCTGGCATTTTAAACTGGCAGGAACAGGCCAATTATCTGCATTAAATCCTCCCTACTATTGTTCTGAAAAACAAGAACAGTGAAGGATATAAGAGGTAGAAGATGCTGGGCCGTGACTTCTGAGCCCTGACACTTTCATGGGTATGAAGATTTGTACAGTAGTATGATCAAAAATAAAATTAGCACAACATGAGTATATGAGTTAGGGTTCTCCAGAGAGACAGAACCAATAGCAGATAGAGAGATGATAGATAGGTAGGTAGATAGATAGATAGATTTGTATTGTAGGAATTATTGTATTGTAGGAATTAGCTCATGAGATAATGGAGCCCAAGAAGTCCCATAATCTGTTGTATGCAAACTAAAGAACTAGGAAAGCCAGCTGTGTAATTCAGTCTAAGTGCAAATGCCTGAGAATCAAGGGGCTAATGGTGTTCAGTCTGACTTGAATCCAAAATCTGAGAACCAGGGTAACTGATACCCAAAAACATGAGGAGATGGATGCCCCACTTCAGAGAGTAAATTCTCCCTTCCTCCACCTTTTTGTTCTACTCAGGTACTCAACAATTGGATAATGCCCACCTGCATTGTTTAGGATGATCTTCCTCAGTCTACTGATTCAAATGCTAATCTCTTCCAGAGACATCTTCATGCACATACCCAGAAACAACAATTTACCAGCTATTGGGCATCCTTTAAATGAATCACATTAACACATAAAAATTAACCATCATAATGATAAAGTAAAATTACTTTGTTTTTAATTAATTTGTTCTTCCTTCTGAGCCCCCAGTTATTGGTAGCAGAATGGAAACAACTTCTGTCAGGTTTTTAACTTCATTGTGATTTGATTATTTAAATGATTCCTTTAGGATGGTAAAGACTTTTCTTCAAAAAAAAAACAATGGCTTGTCTCAGATTTCTCAAGTCTTTTCTCCATCTCTCTGGCTCCTCTACAAAATTATATCTGAATGTATATGCCAAAGAGAAGGAAATGTGTGTTTCCTACCACCTCACAGAAGAGAGCATAAGGAAGGTAATCTACTCTGAGCACTGCCCTCTGGCACTCTGTCCCTCTGGGCTCCAAAGCAGTGCTACCTGCTTTATTTGCATTTACATCTGAATTCCACAACTATGACAGTTCATTGTCTCTGCTCTCTTTGTTCAGAATTCCAAAAAGTTTCCTGTGCCAGTGAGCCTCATGTTTGTTTTCAGCTGCCCCCGAAACCCTGCAGTAGAACTTGAAATCCTTGGTTTCACCTATGAACATAGGAACCAACCACTGCCCAGCAAAATTCAACTTCAGGGACTCCTCCTTCCTAAGCAAATGACACTGTTAAGTTGCCTTTACCAAGAGGTAATTCACTGAGACCCCAGTTGGTAGATTACCCTGTGCAGAGACTTCCTTCCAAGGGCCCTCCCTTTTCCAGCACATGTCCCCTTTTACAGTCTTCAACCTCTGAGGACTTGGGAGGGTGAGGGAGATGGGTATCGGAGCCATATGCTTTGTTACCTCCTTCAATTTTGTTTTCCCCCAGCAATCGAATTATACAAATTTCCTACCACTGCTGTGACAGATTACCCCAAACCTAGTGGCTTAAAATAATACCCATTAATTATCTCACAGTTATATAGATCAGAAGTCTGGGCACAGTGTGGCTCAGTGGGGGGTTCTGCTTAGAGTCTTACAAGGACTAGATCAAGGTTTCTTTCTGGAGACTCTAGAGAAAAATTTACTTCTAAGCCCTTTCAGGTCATTGAACAAATTTAGCTCCTTGTCATTGTAAAACTGAGGATCCCATTTCCTTGCTGGCTGTCAGCAGGGACAGGTCTTAGCTTCTGCAGGCTCCCTGTGTTCCTACTCATGTGTTCCATGTGACCTCCGTCAAGCAACAACAGTGTGAGTTTCTCTCTTGCTTCACATCTCTTAGCCTTCTGCTGCATCTTTCCACTTTCTTCTTTTTCCAGTCTCTGCCTTTAAAGGTTCATGTGATGAAACTGAACCCACTTGGATACTCCAGGATAATCTCCTTATTTTCACGTCTGCACATATCCACATTTCCAGGGATTAGTGTTTGCATGTCTTTGTCAGGGGAGAGTGTTCCACCTATGACAGAGGGTTTTAATGAGTCCTCTTCCTGTATGAACCTACCTTAGGTAAAACACTTTGACCTAATTAAATAAGCCTACAATTGATATATTACATAAAAGTCAAACAAATTGGTATAACAGGTTTGACCTATTATACAGAGAAGAAAATTGAGGCTCACAGAATTTGATTGCCCTGCTTTCACACTTTGCATATTTACAGTGTAGAGTAATAAGTCATATAAACAATATACAGGCTTCCCCCCACCACCAACATCCTCCCTCTTTCAACATGTGGAGTCTTTAAGCTCTGATGACATTCCATAGAGATCCCTAGGAACCAGTGATATCTATTTTTAACACCAAGATCAATTTAGTTAAGCAACATGGGCTTATGGCAGGCACTGACTTTTCAGGCTCTCCCTTCACCTGTGGCCTTAAGATATTTAGAGACCCAGAAGATTTCTGTCTATGATAGGCATAAAGATCAAAAAGTAAAGAGAAGTAAGAAGAGTCTTTATAGCGCAGGCAGGAAAGTCTGTCACAAATCCTACTATTTCCCAAGTTTCCTCTTTCTTTAAGAGACAGGTGTGCTATCAACCAAGAGGTTGAATTCTAGAGCATGAGTTCTGGTTTATATAATTCATCTCCTAACCTATTTTACAATATTAGAGGAGTCAGGCAATATGTAGAAAAATGTGACCAATTTAGACAGTATAGCAAAACATGCCATTTGGTCTCATTTATCATAATAGGGATTTAAAAGGATACTCATGAACCATTTAGAACCTATGAGTTAGTTGAGCAGAAAAAGTGGTTTTGCATAAAATCTACCCTTAAATCATTTAGTGCCTTGATGCATCATTAAAAGCATTTTTTTTTAACTGCAAGAGTCATAACAATTAACTTCTCAGAAAAACAATTTCACCACTTCTTAAACAGCTTGCAAGGGTCAAGAGGACCACCTTTATTCTAAGTCCTAATCCCTTTGAAACACCTCAGTGCATTTTTCTCCTGTCTGTGTGACAGGGAAATGGAATCTGTTTGGCCACCTCCCACTTCCTTTGTAACAGCCTCCAGCTATAGTGTATTAACGGATTCTAGTACTCTGTCCAGCAGAAAAAAATCCTGCAGCCAATTCTGAGAAAAGAACACTGAAGACAGAGCAAGAACAAAAGTATCAGCTTTGTGCAGTGGGCTGGTCCACACACTTGGATATACTGGAACCAGATCCAGCCCCCTGTTCACAAGCCCTGTGCTCTTTCATGGAAGTATACAGTGGGAAGTGATTCACATCTCCCACACACTGCCCAGTTGATATCAGAGCAACAGACTGTGTTCTCTTAGTGGGTCATGAAACAATGTTCTTCTGTGAGCGTAGGAGACTGACACCCACAGTGAATGAACTATTCTGAACACCAAGCACAGTCTACCAGACCTCTCCTAAAAGGGAGAGACCTACTAATGAAACTTCTCAAACCAATAAAGACAGTGCCAACATCCTACTTCAGTATCTATGTACTCATATTATGAAACAGGAGTACAGGAGATACTGATGGTACCTGAGAATTTTCACTGGAGTACATCATCACAGCTACCAAATATCACTTTTGCTAACTGTTGTTGCTTATCACAATATATTAAAATTATCTACATAAATAATAAGTGTAATAAGTTAACCTTTATATGTGTTATCTCAGTTGGTCCATATGGTAACCTGAAGAAGGAGACACCATGACTATCCTATGTTATAGATGAGGAAACTGAGCCAAGATGAGATTGCGTCATTACCCCTAGATCACACAGCAGCTGCTAACCCAGGTTTGACTCCAGAGCCTAGCCCTTGAATCCTGTACCAATACTCTGTGCAATGGCCTGCCTTACCTGTTGGACAAAAAGCTCCCTGAGGGTATAGGCTGCTTATTACACATCCCTATATTTCCTGATGACTAACACACATCAGCTACTTAGAAAATGATAAATAAACGCCACATTTAGTCCACATCTTGTCCAATACACTCAACTGATACTTGGCTAAAACATTTTATTTAGGGTCATGGACAAAGATTCATTCACAGGAAAACAGATTTTTAAGGACAGGTAGGTGGAATCCGTTCAAGTGGTATATAACACTTCTTGAATAGTCTATAGTACTGGTTACTTGTTATTTTAAGCTATTGGAGACCATGCTGACAAACTCATTTGTCAAAGTTTTTTTGACTCAATATTATTCTAGTATATATATCATAAAAGTTATTAAACTAAAATTTATTCCCTTTTATAGTAAAACAGGTAAGACCCACATAATGAGTGTCTAATAATGATTACTGTTCTCTTTATTACCCAACCAGGAGATGAATTTTGAAAAAAAATCAAATTTAGAAGTATATATAGAAAAGATAAAATCCCCCCTACAGCCTCTCAGTCGGGTTTCCCTCCCACAGGTAATTACTGTAGACAATTGAGTATGTATCTTTCTTTGCATTTGTATACAACTTTTCTCCTAAATAAATGATATTGGGTAAATTGTTCTTAGATCTGATCCACTAAAACTAGAATAAGCCTGTAACAAAATAAGAAAGAGGATGGAGGCTCAGCAAAGGTTGCTTCTAGAGTAAGTGGGTAGGTCTTTGGGGCTTATGCTCCCACCCACCATCTTCATCATTTTTTTCCTATCCTATGAGTTTCCCCATTTCCCATAAATTCTGGGGATCTCCAATGTTTGTGTAAGCATCTATTAGGAAATTAAGAGCAGATTCATTCACTAATATCCTCAATCTCTGGAGCACCCTTCATAGTGCTCAGCTGTTGCTTGGGTAGTAAAAGTGAGAGTAATTTTAAGTGAGTAAATCCACAAATTCAGAATTGAGACCAACCCTTATGGACTGCCCTACCTTGGGATTACATGGTACTTGTTTTTTAAACCAAGTAAATCTTGGACATATTTTTCTACCTTTTTTTTTAAAGTTTTTAATTTTAATTCCAATTAGTTAACATAACATTAGTTACGTTAGTTTCAGGTGTACAATATAGTGATTCAACACTTCCATACATGGTCTTGGACATATTTCCATTCTTCCTAACAATGGACTAGTATTTTCTGATAAGATTGTTCCATACTACAGTTAGCTATTTCCCTTTTGTTGAAGGAGACTTAGGCTCTTCTTGTTCTTTTGCTATTGAAAACACAACTGCAATACATTTTCTATAAAGGTAGCTGGACCTAATGCAGAAAAAAGTGTGAAGTGTGTATAAAAATATAGCCCAAAGGTAACTGTAGTGGTTTGCGTAGTTGCATTCCCCCAGAAATTCATTTGTTGAAACCAGATGAGATAGTGTTAGCAGATGGGGCCTTTGGGAGCTAAATAAGTTTAGATGAAGTCATGAAGGTAGAGCCCCCTGTGATGGTATTGGTGTCCCTATAAGAAAGAAAGAAGCTAGGAGAAGTCGAGATGGCAGAGGAGTAATAGGCTGAGATGACATCAGGTAGCAGGAGATCAGCTAGACAGTTTATCAAACCATTCCGAACACCTACAAATCCAACAGGAGATCAAAGAGAAGAACAGCAGCAATTCTAGAAACAGAAAATCGACCACTTTCTGAAAGTTTATCTTAACAATACCTTTCATTCAAAAAAAAATCTTTTTGAACCTTCATAATTATAGTCATATTTTATCCTTCATTGTATCTAACTTTATTTTTTGTATACACATAGGGTTTTTTCTTCTAAAAATATTTGGGATACAACTTCTTCTAATAGATCAAAATATACCCTAAATCTAGCACAGGGCTTTGTTCTAGTCTCCAGGCTGAGCAAATTCTCTCCACTTTCTTTTTCTTTATTCTCCCAACCAACTTATCTTATCAACTCCTTTCTAAGAAATTTTTATAGAAAATTTTCATTTTTATAATCATATTCCATCCCTTCATCGTGTTTACTCTTATTGTGTGTGTGTGTGTATGCATACATACATATACATATATATACATATATACACATATACATATTTCATTTTAAAGAATGAAAAACTTATGTGTGTATATATACATATTATATACATATATATACATATACATACACACACATATATACATATATATATACATATACATATACATATACATATACATATATATACACACACAAGTTTTTCATTCTTTAAAATTTTGGGAGGTAGTTTCTTCTAAGAGACCAAAATACTCCCAAAATTAAGTGGGTGACTCTGTTCTATTCACCAGCCTAATATATATATTTTCTTTTTTTATATTTTTTCTTTATTTTTTTATAATTTTTTCTTTTTTTAATTTTTTTTTTCCTGAACTTCTTTTTACCCCCACTCTTCCCCCTGTGATTTGGGGCCTCTTCTGATTTGGCTAAAACACATTTTCCTGGGGTCTTTGCCACCCTTTTAGTATTTTATTCTCTCCTTCATGTATTCTTATCTGAATAAAATGACAAGGCAGAAAAATTCACTACAAAAAAAAGAACAAGTGGCAGTACTGAAGACTAGGGACCTAATCAGTATGGACATTGGTAATATGTCAGATCTAGAGTTCAGAATGATGATTCAAAAGGTGCTACGGGGCTCAAAAAAGGCATGGAAGATATTAGAGAAACCCTGTATGGAGAAATAAAAGCCCCTTCTGGAGAAATAAAAGAACTAAAATCTAACCAAGCTGAAATCAAAAAAGCTATTAATGAGGTGCAATCAAAAATGGAGGCTCTTACTGCTAGGATAAATGAGGCAGAAGAGAGAATCAGTGACATAGAAGACCAAATGACAGATAATAAGAAGCTGAGCAAAAGAGAGACAAACAACTATTGGACCACAAGGGGAGAATTCAAGAGATTAGTGATACCATAAGACAAAGCAACATTAGAATAATTGGGATTCCAGAAGAAGAAGAAAGAGAGAGGGGAGCAGAAGGTATATTGGAGAGAATTATTGTAGAGAATTTCCCTAATATGGCAAAGGGAACGAGCATCAAAATCCAGGAGGCACAGAGAATTCCCCTCAAAATCAATAAGAATAGGTCCACACCCCATCATCTAATAGTAAAACTTACAAGTCTTAGTGACAAAGAGAAAATCCTGAAAGCAGCCTGGGACGAGAAGTCTGTAACATACAATAATAAAAATATTAGATTGGCAGCAGACTTATCCACAGAGACCTGGCAGGCCAGAAAGAACTGGCATGATATATTCAGAGCACTAAATGAGAAAAACATGCAGCGAAGAATACTATATCCAGCTAGGCTATCACTGAAAATAGAAGGAGAGATAAAAAAGCTTCCAAGGGTGCCTGGGTGGCTCAGTGGGTTAAGCCTCTGCCTTCGGCTCAGGTCATGATCTCAGGGTCCTGGGATCGAATCCTGCATTGGGCTCTCTGCTCAGCGGAGAGCCTGCTTCCCCCTCTCTCTCTGCCTGCCTCTCTGCCTACTTGTGATTTCTCTCTATGTGTGTCAAATAAATAAAGTCTTTAAAAAAAAAAAAAAAGGCTTCCAGGACAAACAAAAACTAAAAGAATTTGTGAACACCAAACCAGCTCTACAGGAAATATTGAAAGGGGTCCTCTAAGCAAAGAGAGAGCCTAAAAGTAGTAAACCAGAAAGGAACAGAGACAATATACAATAATAGTCACCTTACAGGCAGTACAATGGCACTAAATTCATATCTCTCAATAGTTACCCTGAATTTAAGTGGGCTAAGTGCCCCATTTAAAAGACACAGGGTATCAGAATGGATAAAAAAATAAAACCCATCAGTATGCTGTCTACAAGAAACTCATTTTAGACCCAAAGACCCCTCCAGATTTAAAGTGAGGAGGTGGAAAACAGTTTACCATGCTAATGGACATCAAAAGAAAGCTGGGGTGGCAATCCTTGTATCAGATCAATTGGATTTTAAGCCAAAGACTATAATAAGACATGAGGAAGGACCCTATATCATACTCAAAGGATATGTCCGACAAGAAGATCTAACAATTTTAAATATCTATGCCCCTAATATGGGAGCAGCCAACTCTATAAACCAATTAATAACAAAATCAAAGAAACACATCGACAATAATACAATAATAGTGGGGAACTTTAACACTCCCCTCACTGAAAGGGACAGATCATCCAAGCAAAAGATCAACAAGGAAATAAAGGCCTTAAGTGACACACTGGACCAGATGGACATCACAGATATATTCAGAATATTCCATCCCAAAGCAACAGAATACACATTCTTCTCTAGTGCACATGGAGCATTCTACAGAATAGATCACATCCCAGGTCAGAAATCAGGTCTCAACCGGTATCAAAAGATTGGGATCATTCCCTGCATATTTTCAGACCACAATGCTCTGAAGCTAGAACTCAATCACAACAGGAAATTTGGAAAGAACCCAAATACATGAAGACTAAAGAGCATCTTTCTAAAGAATGAATGGGTCAACCAGGAAATTAAAGAATTGAAAAAATTCATGGAAACAAATGATAAGGAAAACACAACAGTTCAAAATCTGTGGGACACAGCAAAGGCAGTCCTGAGAGGAAAATATATAGCGATACAAGCATTTCTCAAGAAACAAGAAAGGTCTCAAATACACAACGTAACCCTACACCTAAAGGAGCTGGAGAAAGAACAATGAAGAAAGCCTAAACCCAGCAGGAGAAGAGAAATCATAAAGATCAGAGCAGAAATCAATGAAATAGAAACTAAAAAAACAATAGAACAAATCAACAAAACTAGGAGCTGGTTCTTTGAAAGAATTAATAAGATTGATAAACCCCTGGCCAAACTTATCAAAAAGAAAAGAGAAAGGGCCCAAATAAGTAAAATCATGAATGAAAGAGGAGAGATCACAACCAACAGCAAAGAAATACAAACAATTATAAGAACATATTATGAGAAACTATATACCAGCAAATTTGACAATCTGGAAGAAATGGATGCATTCCTAGAGACATATAAACTACCACAACTGAATCAGGAAGAAATAGAAAACCTGAACAGACACATAATCAGTAAGGAGATTGAAGCAGTCATTAAAAATCTCCCAAAAACAAGAACCCAGGGCCAGATGGCTTCCCACAGGAATTCTACCAAATATTTAAAGAAGAATTAATTCCTATTCTCCTGAAACTGTTCCAAAAAATAAAATGGAAAGAAAATTTCCAAACTCAGTTTATGAGGCCAGCATTACCTTGATCCCCAAACCAGACAAAGATCCCATCAAAAAAGAGAATTACAGACCAGTATCTTTGATGAACACAGATGCAAAAATTCTCACCAAAATACTAGCCAATAGGATCCAACAGTACATTAAAAGGATTATTCACCACAACCAAGTCGGATTTATCCCAGGACTGCAAGGTTGGTTCAACATCTGCAAATCAATCAATGTGATACAGTACATTAATAAAAGAAAGAACAAGAACCTTATGATACTCTCAATAGATGCTGAAAAAGCATTTGACAAAATACAGCATCCTTTCCTGATCAAAATGCTTCAAAGTGTAGGGAGAGAAAGTTCATACCTCAATATCATCAAAGCCATCTATGAAAAACCACCGTGAAATCATTCTCAATGGAGAAAAACTGAGAGCTTTTCCGCTAAGGTCAGGAACACGGCAGGGATGTCCATTATCACCACTGCTATTCAACATAGTACTAGAAGTTCTAGCCTCAGCAATCAGACAACAAAAAGAAATTAAAGGCATCCAGATCGGCAAAGAAGAAGTCAAACTATCACTCTTTGCAGATGATATGATACTATATGTGGAAAACCCAAAAGACTCAACTCCAAATCTGCTAGAACTCATACAGGAATTCAGTAAAGTGTAAGGATATAAAATCAATGCACAGAAATCGGTTGCATTTCTTTACACCAACAACAGGTCAGAAGAAAGAGAAATTAAGGAGTCAATCCCATTTACAATTGCACCCAAAACCATAAGATACCTAGGAATAAACCTAACCAAAGAGGCAAAGAATCTATACTCAGAAAACTATAAAGTACTCATGAAAGAAACTGAGGAAGACACAAAGAAATGGAAAAATGTTCCATGCTCATGGATTGGAAGAACAAATATCGTGAAAATGTCTATGCTACCTAAAGCAATCTACATTTTTAGTGCAATCCCTATCAAAATCCCATCCATTTTTTTCAAAGAAATGGAAAAAATAATCCTAAAATTTATATGGAGTCAGAAAAGACCTCAAATAGCCAGAGGAATATTGAAAAAGAAAGCCAAAGTTGGTGGCATCACAATTCCGGACTTCAAGCTCTATTACAAAGCTGTAATCATCAAAACAGTATGGTACTGGCACAAAAACAGACACATAAATCAATGGAACAAAATAGACAGCCCAGAAATCAACCCTCAACTCTCTGGTCAACTAATCTTCAACAAAGCAGGAAAGAATGTCCAATGGAAAAAAGACAGTCTCTTCAACAAATGGGGTTGGGAAAATTGGACAGCCACATGCAGAAAAATGAATCTGGACCACTTCCTTACACCACACATGAAAATAGACTCAAAATGGATGAAGGACCTCAATGTGAGAAAGGAATCCATCAAAATCCTTGAGAAGAACACAGGCAGCAACCTCTTCAACCTCAGTCACAGCAACTTCTTCCTAGGAACATCACCAAAGGCAAGGGAAGCAAGGGCAAAAATGAACTATTGGGACTTCATCAAGATCAAAAGCTTTTGCACAGCAAAGGCAACAGTTAACAAAACCAAAAGACAACTGACAGAATGGGAGAAGATATTTGCAAATGATGTATCAGATAAAGGGCTAGTATGCAAAATCTCTAAAGAACTTATCAAACTTAACCCCCAAAGAACAAATAATCCAATCAAGAAATGGGCAGAGGACATGAACAGACATTTCTGCAAAGAAGACATCCAAATGGCCAACAGACACATGAGAAAATGCTCCACATCACTCAGCATCAGAGAAATACAAATCAAAACCACAATGAGATACCACCTCACACCAGTCAGAATGGCTAAAATTAACAAGTCAGGAAATGACAGATGCTGGTAAGGATGTGGACAAAGGGGAACTCTCTTACACTGTTGGTGGGAATGCAAGTTGGTGCAACCACTCTGGAAAACAGCACGGAGGTTCCTCAAAAAGTTGAAAATAGACCCAGC
Source organism: Martes martes (assembly GCF_963455335.1). Taxonomy (NCBI): domain Eukaryota; kingdom Metazoa; phylum Chordata; class Mammalia; order Carnivora; family Mustelidae; genus Martes; species Martes martes. The sequence goes on along the minus strand of NC_137892.1, from coordinate 128,064,821 downwards.
AATTGCTCTACTGGGTGTTTACCCTAAAGATACAAACGTAGTGCTCCGAAGGGGCATGTGCACCCGAATGTTTATAGCAGCAATGTCCACAATAGCCAAACTATGGAAAGAACCTAGATGTCCATCAACAGATGAATGGATAAAGAAGAGGTGGTATATATATATACAATGGAATACTATGCAGCCATCAAAAGAAATGAAATCTTGCCATTTGCGATGACATAGATGGAACTAGAGGGTATTATGCTTAGCGAAATAAGTCAATCAGAGAAAGACAATTATCATATGTTCTCCCTGATTTGAGGAAGTTGAGAGGCAACCATGGGGGGTTTGGGGGGTAGGAAAAGAATAAATGAAACAAGATGGGATCGGGAGGGAGACAAACCATAAAAGACTCTTAATCTGACAAAACAAACTGAGGGTTGCCGGGGGGAGAAGGATAGGGAGAGGGTGGTGGGGTTATGGACATTGGGGAAGGTATGTGCTATGGTGAGTGCTGTGTAGTGTGTAAACCTGGCAATTCACAGACCTGTACCCCTGGGGTTAATAATACATTTGTATGTTAGTAAAAAAATAAAAAATTATAAAAAAAAAGAAAGAAAGAAGCTAGAGCTCTCTCTTTCTCTCTCCAACATATGAGGATACAGTGAGAAAGCATTCTTCTGCAAACTAGGAAGAGAGCTTTTGCCAGGAACCAAATGGATGGACATTTCCAGTCTCTAGAACTGTGAGGAACAAATTTCTGTTGTTTAAGTCACTCAGTGTATGGTATTTTAGTTTTAGCAGCCTCAATTAAGAAATGAATCACTCCTTAAAAACTCAATCTCTGGGGCACCTGAGTGGCTCAGTGGGTTAAAGCCTTTGCTTTCAGCTCAGGTCATGATCCCAGGGTCCTGGGATCGAGCCCCGCCTCAGGCTCTCTGCTCAGCAGGGAGCCTGCTTCCTCCTCTCTCTCTGCCTGCCTCTCTGCCTACTTGTGATCTCTCTGTCAAATAAATACATAAAATCTTTTTAAAAAATCATTAAAAAACTCAATCTCTGATACTATTTTGTTATATATACTTATTTTGAATAATTTTCCCAAGTGTATAAAATATTATATAGTTTGGCTAATGCCATATATTTCATTGTCTTTCCTGCTTTGTATTACACTTAATCTTATAATATTATCTCAATCCATTATTTTTTTAAAAATGATTTTAAAGGTTGTCTACTGCATCACATGTATGTACCAAAATTTGTTTACATATTCCTCTATTTTGGCCATTTACATGTTTTCAAATTTTCAGTTGTAAATGATCGAATGAATATTATAGAAAATACATTAATGAAGTAGGTAATGTTATAATGAAGATTTGACGGTTAGTGATCCTGAGCCAAAGGAAGGTTAAGAAGTTTGCTGAATAGAAGTATACAGAATAAAGAAAAAGAAGAAAGAATAGTAATTGTTGTTTCACACATTATTTGCCCTCTCTGTTTCAGTTATCTTACTACTTTACCTTAACACCTTAGTACTACAACAGTTACTAGGATTAAATTAAAAAATGTTGAAATTACTTTGAAAAAATACTGTCATGCAAATAAAAAGGGCACTTATAATTTCCAGATAATAAGTCAAAAATACAGGTGAAACTCTACTCTGGGAAAAGAGTTAAATATAATTTAACTGTTACTTAACCAATTTCTATTTTGTGGCAGTTTGCCTAAAGATGAAAAAAAATGTGTCTTATCATGTGAAAAAAAATCCACAGAAATTTGTATTGGATAGTAAGAAAATTAACTGTTCTTACTCTAATTTCATACTCCTTAGTAATTCTCTTTTTTTGCATTTGAGTTGATTCCCTAGAAAAATTACATTCTAGAGCTCTTATTAATTGCTTACTTTAAAAATAAAATTCATATTTATATCAATGTCAATGATTTAAATCTATTTGAATCATTTATGAAAGATAAGTCTAAGACTATGTGCACATCAAACATAGATATGAGAACACAAACCACCAAAAACATGTTTCTTGTAAATAAAAAAGAAATTACCATGAAATTAATATACAATGAAATTTCTTGCCCCTTACTAATAGTAATACTAGGTAACACCTGTGCCAGCCACCCATGGGCACTATTGTCTGGTAAATTAAAATAAACAGAATAAAAAGAAAAGGGAAGGAGAAAAACTGTAGTATAAGAAAATTAACACTCAGTGAGGAGGATTAGGGAGGTAAACACATGAATGAGATACTGCAAAAAAAAAAAAAAATTGCAGCAAGTAACAATGTAACAAGGATTATATGTTACCTATATTTTTCAATAAAGATACTAAGAAAAATGTCATTTTGGATTCAAAATTATAAAGCATCATAATAAACTATATCATATCTCTGTAAGAAGTAAGTCATGATCAGTACTAGGTCTTACATACGTTTTATAATCAGTATCTCAACCCCACCTGCTGTAGCCATGATAGATCTTTCCTCAATTCTAAGGGTCTTTAGTAAGGAGTCAGATTAGAAGTGGTTAACTCCTAGGCACCTGGGTGGCTCAGTTGTTAGGCATCTGCCTTTGGCTCTGTCAGGGTTGGGGTCCTGGTCCCAGGGTCTTGGGGTAGAGCCCCACATCAGGCTCCCTGCTCAGTGGGAAGCCTGCTTCTCCCTCTTCCACTCCCCCTGCTTGTATTCTCTCTCTCACTGTATCTCTCTCTGTCAAATAAATAAAGTCTTAAAAAAAAAAAAAGTGGTTAACTCCTACCCATTCCCCAAAATGGTGGTGTAGTCAGCTCTCCCTCTGAGGCCAAACATTCTAACTCCCTATCCCAATTTCTACTCCATCTCAAACATCATTTTCCAAATCAGAAAATTAAAAGAAATCGAAGCATTTCTGACACCTTCAGAAATCTTTACCTATAAGATTTTTGTTTTTAGTTCCAAAGTATAGAAATTCCCAAACTAGCTTAGAACTGTAATAGGTAATAATGGACTCATGTAACTGAAAATCCAAAGGTAATTCTCAGTCCACAAGAGGCTTGATCGGCAGCTCCAAGAAGCTCACAAAAACTCAATTCTTCTCTTTTTCTTTGCTCTGCTATCTATGGTATTCACTTCATCCTCAGACTCTCCAAAGAGTCCTCACAGTAGTTTGGGGCTCTGCTCTGGCGACAGCAGGTGACATACAGTTCCAAACCATGCATCCTTGCATCATATCAACCATGGGAAGAGGGAAAACATCTATGTTCCAGAACATCTGGAAATATTTCCTCTTATCTCATGAACTCTGATTGGGTTGTTGCCAGCCTTTAAACTGGCCAGAAGAATGGAATTTGTTGAGACTTCAGTCACTTAGACCCAAAAGTGTAACTTGGAGCAGAGTGGGTGCTACTCAAAACAGACAGCTTTTACTAGGAGACAGTATCCCAAATCAAAATTGGGCTGTTGTTACCTAAGAGGGGGGTTGGAAGCCAGGCAATAATAGTATCAACAATACCACAAATGCCTGTTATATCTGCTGTGAATGATGTTTTAGAAGAGGGAAGATGGGCAGGAGATGAAAGGGAGTAATAACAGGATGGAACATAAGATCCAGAAATTGTAAGGTCTGTAAAACAGAACAGGATCCAGAAAGAGTTCATTCATACTAGCTCAAACATCAACAAATATAACCTCAGGAAAAGTATCCTAACTTTCATTTCCTGGGTTGCATATACCTATGAGAAATATGTAATGCCATTTTCCTCATCATTACTGAAGTTAATTTTGGAAGAACACTTATTAAAAGTTACAAAAATTTTAAGAAAGATACTATCTTCAGAAAGCAATTCAAACATTAATATAGCAGTAAATCTTGTAAAAAGCAGATGGTAATACATAATGTAACCATTCTTAGTCTTTGAAGCATGAGGGGAAAAAACATTCAGACCTAAATGGAATATGAATTTATTGTAGGAGGCAGGCTTTAGTGCTACTTTGAGTGAGCTGTTAGAGTCTATTATGTCAGTTCTCGAACCTCCCATAGCACAGCTTTGTCACTGCACAGCTATTCAAAATATGAAAAATAACAGACCTCAGAATGTTTAGAGATCTATGGTTTGTTGGCAGTGCATTAGAAGAAAACATAATAAATAAGATCAGAAAAATCCAACAAAAGTCAGTAATTCTCTGAATCAGGAAACTGCAGTGCTTTCCCTTAGAGAGATGTTGGCATCTCACCAATCAACCCTTAGGCTTAGGTGCCCTCAGAAATTGACTTACAACAGTGTCTATCTATTACACTGCTCAGCCTTTTTCCTGTCTTACAAACTGGCAATCTAACCTAAGGGCCTAAAGGGTTCATGATACAAGTGTATAGGACTCAGCCTGCTGCCTCAAGGCATGTTGACACAAGAGATTATGGGCTAAAAAATATGTGACACTGACTGAAAAAGCTATTTTCAACTTACTCAGTTATCTAATAGACAATTACTAAATAGATTTTTGTGCCACATACTGTGATACGCAATGAGAATGTAAACCATAGGTAATAAAGTTAAGTGAGGAAGGTGACAAAACCACTGTAAGATGCAGTCTAGCTTTGTAATTGATAATTGAGATGTGGGCTCGGTCTTTGGGATCACAGAAAAAGAAGCCAATTGAGAATGGTCAGGTCTAGGATCAAAGAGAGCAAGGGATGCAAAAAAATGAGGGAGACTGGAAAATACATCATAATGAGAACAAACTCAACTTGAATACTAAAAGCATGCATATTCAAGACACTTTGTAACTAGTTAATATAAGTAAGTATTTCCTGAAAGTGCTTTTTAAAATCTTTATTCAAATAATCAAAAACTATTAGGGATCTTATCTGGGGCAATCACTTGTCCCAGTTGGTCTGAAACAGCACTGATATACACCTGCTATTACATAGCATATTTATTAATGGCACCCCTTTCCATCCTCAAAATGGTACCGTGTATAGAAACTTATTCAAACAAAATATCAGTGGGATCTTTTGTTACTCAGAGATTTCCGTAAATTTGACTAGAAGCCTCTCCCTTCCTTCACAGTCCTGGACTTGAAGTCCAAATTGCTCCCTGAGACTTTGACAAATTCCAGGGTCTTATGTTAACCCAAATTTCTGGGCTCCCATAATCTGGCATTCTCTCTCTAGGCTGTCCTCATGGCCCTGAGCAGAAAGCTCATCCATTCAAATTCCGCAAAAAGATACATTCCTACAATTAACACTGATATTCTCTATTAGGCACTACAAGTGGAAAACAGAGTAGAGATGTGCAGCACTCATTGCCTAGAAAACTAATTTGATCTGTGAAATGTGTATCTTTCTTCTAATAGAAATGTTTCAGGAGTTTCCTTCTTACCTCTTCCCCCAGTCTCACATTTTTTCCAAATCATCTCCCTCCCATTTCCCCCTTTCCTGTTTTTTACCCTTTCCCTTTTTCTGAGGAGTCAATTTAACCATTTTTCCCTTTATCTTATGTATCTTCAACATGATGTCTTGAAATCTGCTAATACCTGTTCTGCCCTACACAAGAGGACAGAGGCATTTCTCTCTAATTGTAGTTCTGGTGCCAGTGGAAGTAGAGGCAGAACAATGAGGGAAATGAACAGGAAATTAGAGGTAATATGTCTTGGCAATGACTGGGACAAGAGATAACCCAGAGACCCAGAGAAACATGCAGGTCCTATTCTTTTAGGCTCTTTTAAAAATAATTATCATAAATATCCACCTAAAATTCTTCTGCTCTTGATTTTTCTTTCCAAATAGGTTTCCTTAATGGAAAATTTTCTATTTTCTTCCCATTGCTGATTATTAAATTGTTTTTTTTTAACATAAAATACTATTGTATAAGCTTGAGTATCAGGATACAGTCTTAAGATCTGATTATTTTATGTGTATTTACTTACATATATCTATTATTTTGAGAAAAAATCCATGACAACTTCTCAAAAAACAAATGACAAGATAAAATATGTAGAAGGGAACTATAGAGAAAGGAAAAAAGTTTGATTAATATGTCTTTTTTTAAATGCATTTATATGTACTATTTGGGCTGCAAATTTGATTCAGTGCTTCCTAGAAATAAAAGCAAAAAATGAAATAAAACAGTGCAAAAATTTATGATATCCATAAGGATTAAGACAACAATAACAACAAACCTTCAGGAACAGATGACTTTCTTGTTACTAAGTCATAAAAAGAACTCTCATGAATTTTCATTAGAAGGATACTTTAGGATGTAATGAACCACTTCCTCTGCAATGTCTCTTTAAGAAATTTATGTAAGTTTCCTTTCTTCCCTGCAAGTTAATAGCATATGTCCAATGTCATTGATTGAAAACATTTTTAGAAGGGACTAACACTGCATGGTAAAAATATGTAGCATTCTGATGACTTGATACAATTTTTTTTAACCATATATAGCATTTGATGGTTTGCATAGCTTTAGTCAATTCTCTTGATTATAATTTCTCAAAACCAAGATTTTGATAGGGACTGAACAGCAAAGAGTTCAAAATTATATTCCTTAGGTAAAACTTAGGGTGTAGCTATTGTGTCCTGCTGATTAAAGGCAAATCTATGTTCTTTAACAATCCGCGGAGCAGGTTCCTATGGCAATTAAATAGCCCAATCAAGACTTGTTACTGAATAGATGGCTTCCCTACCTACAAATATAGGTGGGTCAAGAAAATCCTATTGACAGGACAAAGAATTCCTCAAAACACAGTTCTGGGTTTCCTCCAACAATCTGAAAACATGCAATCAGGACCCAAGAATTCCATGCCATAGAGCATGGGATAATATAACACCAACAGAAGTCTTACGTGAGCAACGTATCTCCCCACTGTATTCTAGTTCTAGTTTGTAAAATGTGCTATATAGCATTTGATCTGCTGAATAGAATTTGGTGGTCACCAGCTATTAAATATTAGGTGATATTTGCTGAAAACAGCAATTTGGGTTTTGAAACAGACTATCTTGAACCATTCTCTATAACAATATAACAATGAGTAGTTAACAGAAACTTCTTGAAGCTATTCATTACTCAGTACAGAAGATTTAGTTTCTATTTTCTCATAATGCCATGAGAGAAAACAAGGTATTTTTGTTAGGTTGAAGAATACCTTAAAGAAGTGGGCAATCCATTCCTGAAATGCAGGGAGGTATCAGTTCTATTCCACTGGAGACATGCACAGCGCCACAACCTGGAGGCGAAGATCTGGGTTTTGGTTGGAATTCTGGTTGGAATTCTATTGCTTACATGGTGTGACTTCAGTCCATCTCTTAACCTCTTTGAATCTTTGTTCTTCTTCTATAAATGAAGAGAACGGAGGGTCCAGAACAGATTAGTGGTTCTCAAGTATTTTAAGGTATAGAATTTCTTCAAATTAAAACTCATCACTCTGTTATGAAATATAGATGTTTCCATCAGTATACCTGCACCAGAATTTTGTAACAATTTTTCTTCTCCAAAATTAATGTATCTTCACCAGTTTAGAGTAATTAATATACATAATATACCTTCATCAAAGGAGAGCAGTGAGGAACTGTAGAGAAAATGTGTAATATGCCTACCCATATGTACAATACACCAAATACATATATATTTTCCATTCATTAGTTGTATATACAGTCTGTGGAATTTTATGGATATGAGGAAAGCTACCAAAATAAAGTTTCTAGGTTTCAATAGGGGGAAATGTCAATCCAGAGTTCCTTCATTTCTATATCTTTTATTTTAATGAGAATCATTTTCTTCAATGTTGTCTATGAATAAACTTAATTGTAAAACACCTGCATTATTTTAGTGCCACACAGATCAATTTATACATAAAGCCTTTCACAGGAAACAAAAGTTGAGCTTACTTTTCATTAACATTGATATAGGCTAGCCAATAATGCTATGTATGCATGTGACTCCCACATATTTCATTGGCAAATGTGTCCCTCTGAACCAAAGTGGATCCTTCAAATACAATAGAATCTGCCATAGACAAAGAGTCTATTTAAATAATTCAGCAATTCTAATTCTTTTTAGTAATAGCTGACATTCCCATGTTAATCCTATTTGAATCAAGTATTTCCATTATGCACAATCATAAGAAAGCACACTTTTTCCCATTCAATGCACATTTATAGATTTCAAATGGCTTTAAAGGAGATTTTCCCTTTTACAACTCATTATGTTTTCTATCTAGTTAGCGATCATTTCATAAAAAATAAAATTCTTATTTAAAAAATAAACCCAAGTTTTAGACTGCAATATACTATTCAGTTTATGCCCAGTATTTCACCATCTGAAGTGCAAATTTTAAAATGTTATTTCTCACTTTTATTCTCGTAAATATGAAGGCTGAAGGCAAATCTATTACCTAGAGAAGCATCATGTCTACATGGAAAGGAATCGAAACAGATTCAGAAATTTTCAGGAAAAAAAAAATTGCAGTTAGGTGATAAATTTACCAAGATAGGTGACCTTTACCAGCATTAAAACTGGTTTATGTTAAACAGATATGTGGCAAAACTGCTCATTTTAGGTGAAAAAAATCACTTCATTTATTCTACAAGGAAATAGCTAAAGCAAAACGCTCAGTTCTTCAGCAGTGTAATTAGGAAAGGGAAAAAGAAGGGTGGGGGAGTTAACTATAAAAGGTAAATACTCCCATCTTGTGGCTGCTGTTGAAATAACATGTTTTAATTGAACATTGGTTACTGTAGGGCAAACATCACTGGTATTTATTGATCCTTCCTAAGTACCAGGCACATATTAGGTACTCTATGTAAACAATTTTAACTAATATTCACAACAACATAAAATTGAATATTCCATTTACATTTTGCAATAAATCATGAAACTTTGTAATATGAAAGTTATTTAGTGCTTCTACAATTTTACTTTTTTATTTCACTGATAAGAACAATTCATATCCACTGATTGGGAATTTATCCTAACAAAGCTTGGACCTCTTGGTTCACAGTGGTGTACTAAAATACCCCATTCCTTCTTGCATTATGTTATTCTCAGTCAAATGTGAATGGAAAATACAGACAGACTTCAAACTTAAAACCATAGTTATCATAATCTTCAAGTTCTTTTTTTAATCAAAATAAAGAGTATGAATCTCTTTTTTTCTCATAGATATAGAGTTAAAAATTGATCTCTTATGGGGGACAAGGATGTTACTTTTAATGACCTAATCCTGGATCAGGTCAAAATACTACTTATGGTTGGTCAAAGGCCACTGAAGAATTTCCAGTACAGTTGGTCTTCAGACAAATGCCAGAAGTGAGAACATAACATAAAACTATATGACTAAAAATTTTATAGCTTATTAACAAGCTCATTTTATAAAAGGGGGATTATTGGGGCGCCTGTGTGGCTCAGTGGGTTAAAACCTCTGCCTTCAGCTCAGGTCATGATCCCAGGGTCCTGGGATCGAGGCCCACATCGGGATCTCTACTCAGCAGTGAGCCTGCTTCCTCCTCTCTCTCTGCCTGCCTCTCTGCCTGCTTATGATCTCTCTCTCTCTCTCTCTGTGTCAAATAAATAAATAAAATCTTTTAAAAAAAGTAAAATAAAAGGGGAATTATCAAACCTCCATGACATGGAGCCCATTTTACTGTATCATCTAATTCTAGCAAAACCAATGAGAGACAGGAAGAGACAGAGACAGAGAGAGCAGAGAGACAAAGAAAAATGGAGAGAGACAGAGAGATACTCATTATATCCACATGTCTTTGAAAAAGAAAATAACATTTTCTTAAACTGTTCCTTAATGAATATTTGTTAGATTTAATACAGGTTTCCCAGTTGGGGCAGGGGACTGGAAACAAACTTAGGAGTTATCCATTTTAGAGACCTTACTTATTGGTTACTGGTTTGGAGGTCTCTGTCTTAGATTATGGCAGTGAGCAAGCTTAAATAAAGATTTTCATTTTTAAAAGCTTTCTTAAGCTTGGGAAAGGTAAGATAGGTCAGGTAAAGCCATCTATTACCATCACTATTGTTTGGTTATTTTCAGCCTATTAACAATGTGCAGATTTTATTTTGTGTAAGCAGTGAGGAACAGTTGCTCTCCCTCACCCTGTGCACCATCCCCACAGTCCTCTAATACAAATTATCAGATCTATGGAAACTGAAAAGAATTTTATTATGTAAGCTGACACGGGTAGGAAGGATGGAGCTCTCTGCTCTATTTTTATATTAGTGGAAATACATGCCTTTTCTTATTTTAACTAATTTGAATAAGATAAAATAAATATTTAAGTTAATTAGGAAACTGATAAGATCTCATTTTCTTACTAAAAAAGGGGCAAGAATTATACTAATGTCACATACTAAGTCTTATGTGATAAGATTTGGTTTTTAAGTTAATTTATTATTTTTTTAAGATTTTATTTATTTATTTGACAGACAGAGATCACAAGTAGGCAGAGAGGCAGGCAGAGAGAGAGAGGGGAAGCAAAGAGCTGAATGTGGGGCTCGATCCCAGGACCTTGAGATCATGACCTGAGCCGAAGGCAGAGGCTTAACCCACTGAGCCACTCAGGCGCCCCTAAGTTAATTTAGTGTTTAAAAAAAATATACCTTACTATGATGAGTGCTGTGAAAGGTGTAAATCTGGCGATTCACAGACTTGTACCCCTGGGGATAAAAATACATGATATGTTTATTAAAATAAATAAATTAATTAAAAAAATATATATACCTTAAATGTTTTTAGTTATAAAAAATTTATCTAAATACAGTTTAACCTTTTTATATTGAAAACACTTTCAGAGTGGTGGGATGGGAATAAAAAACACTTTAAACATCAGGACAGAGTTTCTCAGCAAAATACGGTTTCATTCTTCAAATGTAATGCGATATTATATCCCATACCAAAATAAATAATTAATTCATCTTTATATTTTTAAAATAAGTCCAGTGTTTAAAGTGATCTTTTATTCTTCCACATTTTAAATGTGTAACAGAATCAATAACTATTCAGACACTAGGTTATATACATGTTACATATAGGTTGTATACATGTTACATATATAGACCATAGTATAGTCTTCCGTTAGAGCCCCTCAAAATTACCATTGATGAATTCTGAGACAAGTTATATCAGGAGACTAGCACTGCAAGTTGAAAGCTTGCCTTAGAAATTTTGTGTATTCTGCCACTCTTAGCCAATAAGCAGAAGATCATGTGTTCTATATAAATTAGCTGCCCACTGGAGGGAGGAGCGTCTCAGTAACAAAGTACACTAGGTATAATAGTCTTCACAGCCTGAAGGAGCCCCTGAGGTCATATCTTCAACATCTGTATGCATGATTTAGCACTTGAGCTACTGTTAAAATTGAGATACCAAGCTGGGATATGTACAATGACCAAATTAGCGCACCACTGCTTCCTGCTACTGTCAAATTCTGCAAGGCTTTCTTTCTCCTGAATTATGTCATTAACTCCTTCCACTAAGAATAGCAATCGAATAAAATGGAAACATAAGCAGATGGTATCAAATCAGCAAGTGATGTCTAGATAAAGTTTTCTAAAATAATAGGATACCTATAGAATAGTTTGAAACAGTATGTGGAGGGTAGTCAAAATTAGCCTTATGGAGGATGTATCCATTAATAAAACCTGTGGATTCTTACTCACCCTCAGTGGAGAAAGAGAATGCCCCTTAATTCCCAATTTTTCCTACATTTTGGAAGAAGAATGAGAGGGAGAGAAGATGTAAAAGCTCTCTTAAGGCATCCCTTGGGGACCTTCCTCTAGAGAAGAACATTCCTCTTTCCAGTTTAATACAAACCCCACACACCCAGCCCCTGTAATCCCGACAGTGCTTGGTACAGACTGCAAGCAAAGGAGGAAGAGACACCACAGCATATATAGGGCAAAAATAGCCACAATGTAATATGTGGCTGCACATACAGTGTGATTTGCAGAGCACCAAAGTGTCCTCAGAAGTACCATGCTTTCTCTTTGAAGGCACTGAATGGCCAGCGTTCTAGATTCATTCCTTTAATTGAAAAGCCCATACTTTTTGACCTGCAGGAGTCCTTATTACAAGGCGGATATCCTCATGCAAGGTAAAACCCCTCCACAGTTAACACTTAAGTAAGGGTTAGTTGATCCTTTGCTGAAAAGAAGTTAAAGGAGAAGATAGATAGTTGATGGTTACCTACCAGGAAAGAGATGGCAAGTGGAGAAAGCATAAGTTTCATAAAAACACACTTTGTCTAGAATTTAATTTTTCCAAGGGTTGATAGACACCCTGCTCTAATTCAAAATATCTGCTTTTGATGACTTCTTCAGGAGTAAATAGCTAGGATTTGTGCCTCTCAAAATAAACGCAAAGGCTGTGAGAAATATATCACATCTTTTCTAATTCACAGGCACAGGATCTGTTTTGCATTTGGGAAAACCTATGTACTGATCTCTGTCACTGAGATTTCTACTAACCTAGTTCTCAGGAGTAGCACCTAACACAGATGTTTTATTACAAAAAGGACATACATCAAAAAACAAGGGAGAAGTTACTGACAGATCTGGATCTCTTGATTCCTACTATACAATTCTGCCTCTGTTTTATTAAGAAATATTTCTTAAATATTTATATTTTCACTCATTGGTAAATCTCTGTTCTCTATGATTAATACGTCACAAGACATAGCCTAGTTGTCTGCATTCTGGTCAACGTACCTGTCTTCTATAAATGTGGGAAGGGATCAGTTGAAGTAATAGAAAAATACCAACTGGAAAGATACACTTGAACGAAGCTAAGACATCACTGTAGATTCCCTGTCCCCAAGGCTCAGGTTCTACTTTTGCCTTAGCTCCCAGTGACAACACAATTTCACTGTCCTTAAAGTTGTACCCTCCAGAAAAAACCTGACATTCAGCCAGTTTCAAGGAGATAATCTACCAGTCCTAATCAAGGCCCATAATCCTCTCTTTGAGCCTTAAAGTGAGAACGACAATTGGTGAAGTCAGTACTTTTAAAGATTTTATTTATTTGACAGAGATCACAAGTAGGCAGAGAGGCAGGCAGAGAGAGGGGGGGAAGCAGGCTCCCTGTTGAGCAGAGAGCCCGACGTGGGGCTCGATTCCAGGACTCTGGGATCATGACCTGAGCCGAAGGCAGAGGCTTTAACCCACTGAGCCACCCAGGCGCCCCAAGTCAGTACTTTTAATATGAGGAAGAAAAGTGCTTTCATTGATTGGAGTATAAACTTCTTTAGCTATTAGCACCTTTGCTATCTTACTGTTGGAAGTCACGTTTCTCTCTTCTCATAAAACTACTAAATTGATTTTAACATATCAACTTTCTTCATCTGACACAAGTAAGAAAAAAATATATATATTAAAATTTGTAAAGTATTTCTTTCTTTTCTACTATAGATTAAAGTAGTTCTACTCTGTTTTCAACAGACTGAACCAGTTTTTTCTGTTCCTTTCAGTTGCAATAAATCCCTGGACTATATTCTTTAGGTTAAGAATAAAGGCTATAGATATACATAGTGCACAATAAGGCCATAGATGTACATTGTATACAGTGTGTTAAATTTCTGTAACATTTTTAATAAGAGACTGTTCAGATTACAGAAAAAATGCTGCACACTTCAAAGTCCAGTGTTTGGTAGATTCTTTCCAAAAGATAAACCAGAAAATAAGAAACAGATATTCAACATTAGAGTGAACTGATAAATACTTATTCAATTAGTGTAAAAAGTATTTATCCAATTCTTTTCACCCTAGCTGTGTGAGGCTAAATTTGCTACATTTGAAGTTGTGTGTTCCTCCTTACAGAAGCAACGCTCCAGGCTTTGGTGTTCATTTCTGTTTACATTTGGCAAAAGGTATCTTCCTGCTTTTAGGAAAGGAAGGCTTAAGGAGGCTTATGACCACCTACACATCAAATAGTTGTTACAGACATCTTCCTTCTTAAATACAAGTTATATATATATGTAATAATTAAAAAGTTGAACTAAAATGGTCAGAACAAAATATAGGAGACCAGTCCAATGGACTCTTACTTATTTGAAAGCTCTCTTGAAGTGTTCATGAAATCAAAACTACAGCTGAATACCACTTCCTTCCCATAAAACCATGTTGGCTATAAAAACTTGGCTTACCTCCAACAGAGAATGTTTAGTGGACCAGTCCCAGAAAAACATAGTGAGCAAGTCCTGAACTTCATTCTCAAAGATTCCTGAAAGCCAGAAAGCAATCAAATGAGACTTCTTAAAGTTCAAAATGATTTTAATGATTAAAAATGTATAAATAGATTCAAAATAAAGGTTTAAATTACAATTATATATACATACATGCTTTATATGGAAGTAATTTCGTATGAAGTTTGATAACAGTTAACTCTATGCTCAAAATATGTTAAAACTTTTAATTAATCCTTCGATCTTCTGCTCCTTAGTTCAATTCACTCTTTAAATATCTTACAGCTAATAGATGGTTTCTGAGAGAAAAGCCAAGACCTAACACTTATATACCTAGTCCTGTTGGGTCCCCATGGACAAGTGTTCTATTAAAAGGAAAACAAATGAAATCGGACATTGTTACGGACCAATAAGCCAATTAGGTCTAAGGAAGAAGGCTGCCACCAGACTTTAACCTTTCTTTTAAACCATAAAATTGCAATCATTCAAATCCTGCGCCAAGATGCTTTTTAAAACTAAACCAGAAAATTATGCCTGTGGGAATTTCAAATATTTCTATCAATCTTGACAGAAAAAAACAGGTCTAAGAAAATCTGAACAAATGAAAAAAACTCAAGCATGAGTCTAAGAAGCTCTGAGCACAGTGAGAAAGAATTCCAGAAAGGTCAGTACCAACATCTCTTTATTCTCAATCCAATAATTCATTCTATACCAATTTAATGAATTCCAAAACCTACAGTTATTTGGATTCAGCCTTAAGATGAGAAACTATCATGCATACAAAAAGATGTTTTTCTCATTAATATCACAGCAGAACATCAAACACAGCAATCTCAAATGGACTAATTCCAATCCATCTGGAGTGATCAAACCATGGGAAAGGTTTCAGTAATACAGTGAAGATCAGAAAGGAAAGCTGTATCAAAAAATATAGTCATATCATAAGAGGAAGGAAGCCTCCTCCCTCCATACCCCTCCCTTCCACCCACTACTTTACTCCATGACCTCAAATAATCCCCAAATCTGGGGAACATTAGTGAGAGCTTCTCCAGCTGAATCCCTCATCCCCACTGTCTCCAGTAGGTAAAGATAGTGTCTGAGGTAGCAAATGTCAAGGTTTAGTGAGAAGAGCAATATTCATTTTTAATCACAGAGATATTCCATATGAAATAAAAGGACCATTGATGGAGTCCTGTATAAATGTCTTAAAAGCACAGAACAATATCCTGGGTGAGGAAATGATAAATAATAAGGCATTCTGACCACACCTGCTACTCGTTAAGGGACAGAAGCCTCTTGGACACCATTAATACTTTCAGCATCTGCCAGAGGAAATAGAGGGCTTTGTAAGGGACAAGATGTTTTTTAAAGGTGGTCGTAGGACTGAGCAGATGTGTGTCTATTCACTGATTATACTACCGTGAAATTTAGTGAATAAAGGTTTAATAATTAAAACTCAGGCATAAACAACATATATCAAACACAATTTATCTAAGAAACTAAAGAGATAGATTCAATTCAACTCAGATACTTGGTTCTAGTACCCACTGTGCCATTAATGCTGTAATTAAAAGTTATCTCTTGACCTTTGGGACAACCTCCAGAATCTCTATAAAATGAGACTTCTTGTAGATAATTTTCAGACTTTTGGATTAAGGGGGGGGAAATGAACTCTACAAACAGAAGTCAGTCCTTCCTTCACAAGATGGGAAGTAAGCTACCTGAAGGATTTATATAATGACATGGAATGGCCTTTGGTAGGTACTTTTGCAAGGCTCACTGTCTTAGAGTCCAAAAGCAGCAGCATGGGGACAAGCCCCTGAAATTCCTCAGAACTAATCAACTATCCTGGGAATGGTCTCACAGTCCTTCTAAATGTGGATAAGGGAATCAGCAAAACTGAGGACCTCTGGAAACACTGAGAATTGTACTTTTTTCTATTCTTACCTCTCTGTTCCTATCAGAAATGACTGTTAGACCCAAATAAAGCATTTTAGGGTGGAAAACACCCTAAAACTGGGGTTCTTCCATCATCATAAGCCTGCACCTATAGAGTCCAACACTAACCCTGTTTTGAGTATGAAAAGGAGAAGAAAATCTAGTATACCTGCAGTGAATTAATTTCTTCATTAGAAAATCATTCAGTCTGAGTCCTCAGAGTCCAAGTTTCTGGGAGAAAATTAGTAGGAGCTTTAGTTCTTTAGAACTGTTAAGGGAAATTTAAACCATTACTGCCCAGATGCTGTCTTGTTCTGGATCCATCCCTAGTGCCTTTGTAGTGTGACTGACTTCTTTCCAGAATCTGGCTGGACAGTGAGGGAAAGTAATTTGATAACTACTGAAATTTTTTTTAAGATCAAGTGTTCTTTCAGGGTACTTAGCCCTCTCTCAGTGATTTAGTAATCTATTTTTTTTTTTCTTATCTCAAAAGCTAAGCTTGAAGTGTGACTCTTGAATATAGTTTTGCTATTTCAAATAGCAACCACAAGATAGCAGAATAGCTTAATTTGAGCTCCATCTGGTTAGGTAATAGATTCCTAGCTGATTAAAGCAAATCAGGAAAGGTGAAGAAAATGATTATGATGTGGTATAGGACAATATAAAATTAAAATAAACCTAACTATTTTTAAAATAATTTTAAGAATTGAATGCATAAGTGCATTATTTCTAATAGTCAGCCAAAAGGGAATATTATATAGCACTATATAAATTGCACAAAGTAAAACCTTATTAGTATAATAATGGTCATTAATATTAGAACCCCACTTTCAAGTCATTAGAGATGAAAATGATACAGGTATACATATAAATCCATGTGTTTCTAAAATGATTCCCAGCCCTTATTATTCTGAATGTCTCTAAAATTTGTAGTTTAATTATAGAATGAATAACAACAACAACAACAAAAGGAAGAGAATATTGTGTTAAGGTTTTTTTTTTTTCTTAACTACTTCAGCAAAAAAATATTCTCTAAGAATATTTAAATAGAATAAAATGTCTCATCATAATCGTCATGGATGATTCTTCACAGAGCTGCACTACAAACATGTCTCAAGAATCCTAGCCAGTCCCTAGAGATTCACAGAGCTTCCTTCACATCTCTCCAAGAGCAGAGCCTGAGAAAACAGATGGGTCTTCCGCTGTGGCCCTGAGGCCAGCAGTCCCAGCCACTGGGAATAGTCAGGAGAAGAGTTTCAGGGCCAAGGGCCCTTCTCAAAAAATCTTCTGCTTCCTTTTACCCAGAATTTGAAGTGAGGCTGTAATTCATGCATCACTGGATATGTTGCCTCTCAGTAAATCACTGAATGTCCCCACCAGGATCAGTACAGAAAAAGAAACTGAGAAGATTGATATGGGGAAGAAGGCAAACCACTTACGGGACACATTCATTAGCAGAAGTTAAGTACTACATAAGGTGTATTGGTGCTATATGATATAATTATAGAATGAAGTAAAATGAGTATCAAATCAAACAATTAAACTTGGTCAATACTAATGAAAGAGAGACACTAAACTGTAATTATGCCTGTAAGAATGAATACTTAATACCATAGCTGGAGACATAAGTATTTAAAAGGTACAGTCTGTTGGGAAATGATGCAAAATATTTTCTTAGTCTAAGGATTTTTGAAAATTATTTGTGAGGATGAATAAATCTCAACGTGTTTTTTAGGAGCGAAGTAGGAATTCAGTAAATACATGTTGGAATGACTATACTCATCTTCATTTTTATTTCTGTCTCTGAAAAGAATTGATTTTCCAAAAATAAAAAAAAGAAGACTTAGAGAATCATAGGTGGGAGTAAGGCACCAGGAGATCTCACTCTGTTTTTAGCATTACATTTTTGAATACATTATTTCTCAGATATACACTGAAAAAGTTGTCTTCAATTTGCAGCTCATAATTAGGAAAGATTAACAGATATCATGGTTACTCCAATATATACAACAACTGTCTTCCTTCATAACTCTTCCTTCCTTTCCTGTATAGCCTAGAGCATAAGAGATGAAATTAGTTTCCCTTAAGCATAAACCTTTTCTTTACAACATAGAAAAAGATGACAAATCACTGAAAAAAAAAAATGTTAGCCCTGTTTGTCCTTGCATCCTGTCCAAAAGCCATATTATATTTTCACCTAAAAGCCAATGAACCTCAAATTTTATCTCCATGTCAGACTGCTCTCCTGACACCTGTATTTCTTTGTTCACTTGCTTCATGGACACCTCAGTCTGGATAGTCTAGAGACTACAAAACTTTAAGGAATGAATGAATTTATATGTGTTCTTGCCAAAGCATCTCCTCTTCAGAATACCTTTCTTCATTAATTCCGTTACCATCCATTGACCAATCATGTATTGGATTCCTTCTCTTCATCTTCTCTGCCATTGCCTTAATTTCAGACTTTATCTCTCTTACATACGATACTACAACAACTTTTCAAATTACCTTGCTGCCTCCAATATTGAATCCTTTCATTTTTCTGCCGAAGAATTTTCTGAAAAATAAATCCAAAGAAGTTACTATTTCTATTTAAAACTCTTAATACTCCCCTTCAGGAGAAAGCCAAAGCTTCTTAGAATGATACACAAAGTCTTCCATGTGTTCTTGAAGTCTTCCTGTCTAACCTCTTCTCTGTCCACTCCCTTACCTTCTTTATGTATTAATTACCTTGTGTTCTAGACATTCAGAAATACATGTAGTTTTCCACTAAGTTCCAATAAGTGTGTAGGTCACTGCTCAAACTCTTCATGCTCTTTGGGTATAACACCATCTTCAAACTTCTGGGTAAACTCTTCCTTCAAGTACTTTAACGTCTAGATCTCTCAATATTTCTTGCTCTATTAAATTTTCCTAAAGTCACCCACTTAGATTTGATTGCTCTGTTCTTTGTATCAGACTGTATCTAGAAAAGAATTCCAATACTGTATGCATAACAGTTTATTTTAAAATAATTTTAAGAATGTCTTCTCTATTAGCCTCTGAAATTCTTATAACAGAGAAACATGTTCTTTTTTTCCCTTGTGTTCACAAAGCTTTGGAGAGTGATTGGTAGGAAAGAAGCATTACAAATTAATTTTAAAAGTACTTCAGAACTGAGTTAAAGTATATAAATGTTATGATTTTTAGGTCATCATTCTAGATATTGCATATTGACATATCTATATTATACTACACTTAAGGATCTAATGGAAGTCTCAAGATATGCATGTAAGTAAAAATATAGCAAGATAGGAAGCAATATTACTGTGGGAAATCAAGGAAAGATTTTTTTTTTTTTTTCTAAAAAACAGGACTAGAAAGATTTCATAGGGAAGAGAAAATGGATGTGGGAATTAAGAGAGTCATGAAGCCAAAATCCAGGCTGAAGTTCACCAACTTTAATTGGAATGAATCAGGATCCTCAAAGTTTTATAAGCATGAAAATGAATGTTCAGAGCAAGGCTTCAAAATGACAATTTGATAGCAATAAGTAGGAGAAATTCAATGAAAGCTAGATACAAAGAGGCCATTTAGAGAATTATAGTAATATTCCAGACAAACTGTTCTAAGGGACTTGATATTTGAATCCCAGAAATGGAGTTGCAGGTGGAAACGCAAAGAAGTGGGAATAAACTTGGGATGTTTGCAAGACAGGATCAATGAAACTTAGCAAGTTATTTCATTCAGAGCCAAATAAAAGGGCTACTCACCCAAGAACAATTAGAAGTTTTAAATCTGAAAAATTGAAAGCATAGTGATACCATTAATAGAAATAAGGAATACATGAAGAACTTTGAAAAGGAAGATTACTTCTGTTTCTGTCACATACTTGGAGACAGTGGTACACCAATAAGGGATGTTCAGTAGGGAACTGGAAAGCTATCTCTAAAGTCAGAGAAAGATTGTGACTGAAAGTATTTGTTCCTTCATCTAAGGAAGATATTTAAAGACACAAGAATGAGTACTCATGTGAAGGGATAAAATGTAGGAAAAGAAGAGGTTGAGAAAGAAAGTTGGGGACAACTTACATATAAGAGACTGGAGGAAGAAAAGAAGCCGGAAGAGGAGAAAACAAAACAATCATGAATAATTTATGATGATTTATTCTTAAAGCAAAGTATAAATATAAAGAAGCTATTGACAAGCTCTAATGACATTGAGGTATGGAAGTTGTGCTCCAATGAGATAGCCATTAGCTACTCATGCCTATTCACATTTAACTTAAATTTAAAATGTAGTTTCCATTAGTCACATTTCAAGTGTTTAGCACCCTATGTGGCAAGTGGCTTCCATTTAAAAAAATAGTGCAAATATAGAACAAGCCCATCATGGCAGAAAGTTCTTTTAGACAGTGTTCGGTTGAGGAATATAAAGCCTGAAAGAGAGGTGCCTGAGTGGCTCAATCTGTTAAGCGTCTGCCCTCAGCTCAGGTCATGATCCCAGAGTCCTGGGATTGAGTCCCATGTTGGGCTCCCTTCTCCCTCTGCCTGCTGCTCCCCCTGCTTGTGAACTCTCTCTCTCTCACTCTTGCTTTATCTCAAAAAAATAAATTAAATCTTAAAAAAAAAAAAAAAGACTGAAAGAAAAGTCCACATGAAAGCCGTCTTTGAAGGGATTTAAGGGCATTGGCTTTATAGTTAGATCAAGACTAATTCCTCCCTATTCCATTTACTATCTGTGATTTACTTACATAAGTCACTTAATCTCTTTGTACCCAGTTCCTAGCACTTACCTCCTAGATGTCTTTTCTAAGGGACTACATGGAACTATGCATGTATTTTACCACAATTCCTGGACCACAGTAAGTCTTCAGTTAAGGGGAAGAAGCAACAGCAACGGCAATAGTAGAGATCAGAAGGGAGAGAAGAAGCCAAACTGCTGAGAATTACAAAAAATATAGGTGTTCTCATATATGGCTGCAGCAGGCCTAGATGAGACCTTAATAAGACAGAAAGGTAGGACAGCAAATTATGCAAGTAACAGTTTGGGAGTTCTTTAAAAATAAGTGCCTTAGAGGATGCATGAGAGTAAGGGATGACAGAGAGGATACATGAAGAGGGAACAGATAAGCAGAAAGCTGGAAGGTTGTGTAAGCATTACTTTCCAATTGTTGAAGGAATTGTTGTATTATCTATCAGAGATAATCTCACACAGCAGTGTGGAAATTGGCTAAAGGAACTTTTATTGGGGAAAGGCAAGAAGAGATCAAAACAGAAGCAGAAGGTATGTCCCATTGTCCCTGTTTTGGGAGCAAGGGTTGGATTTATTTCTAAACTCGAAGTTCATTCATAGTTGCTGCCTGAGGTCCTATTTTGAAAAGATTCTGAAACTGTATCTGAACTCTCTAGGGAAGGATGCATGAATAAAGAGCACTTCTGTGTGGACACAGAAATGTCATCTGAAAGTCAACTCTACATGTGAACCTGGTACAATTGGTTTCAGGGAACTAAATGGTCACAGCCAAGAAAGAACTTCCCTTGGATTTTCTACCCCTGAAGATCTCCTGTTCCTGGAACACAAACTAGAAGGGCTTAGATTCTTCCCTTGGAGAACTGTACTCTAGAGTCTCACATCCATGTAAGGGATAAAATGTAGGCCATGCCTTCTTCCTTCCTTCACCAAATATGGGGTAAGTTCCCCAAGTGCTCATTCCCCACACTTTCAGATGAGATCTTCCTGATGGTCTGAGTGCAAAGATAATCCCCATTTGCTCCCTAAGTCCCCCTGAGGCACCTCTGGCCCCCACCCTGGTGAATGTTGACATTCTTTCCACATACCATTCACAGCCACTTAAACTTTGAAAGGCAGAGAGCAATTATAGGCCCCATGCACTATGCATTTCTGTATGAACTTGGAGTATCTATCAATCATCTGCCAATGTATTTGACATTGGTGATAAAATGATGAAGAAAATGTCATTCCTAACTTTAAGGCAATTAAGGTCTTGCACATAGTAGGCACACAATGATTTCTTTAGTTTCTTTTTTTTTTAATTTAATTTTATTTTTTCAGTGTTCCAAGATTCATTGTTTATGTACCACACCCAGTGCTCCATGTAGTACGTGCCCTCCTTAATACTCACCACCAGGCTCACCCAACCTCTCACCCCTTCCCCTCTAAAACCCTCAGTTTGTTTCTCAGAGTCCACAGTCTCTCATGGTTCGTCTCCCCCTCCTATTTCCCTCTCCTCTCCTTCTCCCAGTATCCTCCGTGTTATTCCTTATGCTCCACAAGTAAGTGAAACCATATGATAATTGACTCTCTCTGCTTGACTTATTTCACTCAGCATAATCTCCTCCAGTCCCCACCATGTTGATACAAAAGTTGGGTATTCATCCTTTCTGATGGCTGAGCAATATTCCATTGTATATATGGACCACATCTTTATTCATTCTTCTGTTGAAGAGCATTGGCTCTTTCCACAGTTTGGCAATTGTGGACATTGCTGCTATGAACATTGGGGTATATATGGCCCTTCTTTTCACTACATCTGTATCTTTGGGGTAAATACCCAGTAGTGCAATTGCAGGGTCATAGAGTGGCTCTATTTTTAATTTTTTTGAGAAATCTCCACACTGTTTTCCAAAGTGGCGGCAGCAACTTGAATTCCCACCAACAGTGTAAGAGGGTTCCCCTTTCTCCACATCCTCTCCAACATTTGTTTCTAAATGAACTGAGAAAAATAATGAGGGTTTTGACTATATAAAAGGGATGTTAATTTCAGTCACTATGCATTCTTTTATGTATATTATACCTAAAAACTGCCTAGGGGGTGCCTGGGTGGCTCAGTCATTAAGCGTCTGCCTTGGGCTCAGGTCATGATCCCAGGGTCCTGGGATCTAGCCCCACATTGGGCTCCCTGCTCAGCGGGAAGCCTGCTTCCCCTCTCTCATTTCCCCTGCTTGTGTTCCCCCTCTCGCTGCATCTCTCTCTGTCAAATAAATAAATAAAATCTTAAAAAAAAAAAAACTTCCTTGAACAACAGTAATTATGCTCACTATTAAATATGTCCAGATAACTTAGTTGTAAATGTATTTGTTTAGATCAAATGTATGAATTTTGTAGATTCCCTTAATATTTTTTAATCATAATCCAGTAGCCTCCATACTTGGAAAAAGAAAGGAGAATATTGGCTCATGCCATACTTCTCAGTCAGTTAAAATCCGGCATAGTTGTTCATGTTCTATACCCTTCCCAACAAAAATATTCAGTTTTGGAAGAGAAGCAAATTCCTGGATTAGGTCAAGTTTTGCCAAAAATATAGTGGCCAGACGTTACCACATATTTAGCTGTTTGGCTTTAATATTTTTCTTCCTTAAATTGAATCATTTATGACAGGTTTATGGGGAACTCAGAGAAAAATGGGAGAATCTGTTTGAATGATCCTGTTTAGTAGAAAAAAGAACTAGAATGAGACCTTTTCTCCTTTTACCTAAAGTATGGCTAATCCTTCTGGTTTTATTCTCCATGATCAAATGACTGAAAAATTAAAGAGTTTGGGAAGTGAAACAAGGAGTGCTTAAAAACTCCTAAAGCTAAAACAGAGACCTCTCAGAAGTTCACTGAGCCATTCCGAAAAATCAGGGCGGTGTGAAGTTGAAAGAAGCCTTGCTCTTTAGATCTCAGTGTGTTGTACAGGGGCTTTGAGGCTACCGGAGCCCAGCAGAGCCTTTCATTTCTCGCTGAAGCAAATGTTTCTATGTAGATGCAAGAGCTCTGTAAATCAACCAAGCCTTCCAAATCAGTGCCTCAACTCTCTCTCTGTTTATATACACTAGGCATATGCTTCCTGTGACCACTTCAAAAGAAATATAACTTTCTTAAATATTATTTAAGTGCAGTTCCATGGCTGTGAAAGAGAGAAAGTATAACTGACTTTGAATCTTTTACTACATGGGTGGAGAAAGAAGGAAGGAGTGATTGAAATGTTACGCTGACCAGTCTAGGAAATGGGTAATAACTTGTGATTAAATGCAGATGTTAACCTGAAAAATTCAGTCAATCACAGATATTAAACATGCCTGGAAGCTATAAAAAGCAGAGAGTAAGCCAATGAATAACCTTTCATTGAAGGTCTGTAGTGACACACAATTCACACTGGGAAAAAATGGTCTAAATTTAAATTACTTCAACTTTTCCATCTTGTATAAATGTTTATGTACAAATGAACAGACCATTACATGGACTAGTAACCAGGGAACACTGGCAAATTGAATAAATCAAAATCAGAATAGAAAGAGCCATGAATGACAGGTGTATAAGTAGCACTTGGAAAGGAACAAGCTGAAAAATATTCCATTTGAGTAAGCATAAAACACACTAGAAACATTATAGATAGGTTTTAAAATCCAAAATGTCTGTTATATCTAAAGATAATACAATAGTATAGAAAGCAGATTACAATTTGCCATAAGTGGCATTTCATAGCTAATGAGCTAGGCATTTCATAGCTAATACTCCCTGGCCTAGCACTGGACTTGGCACATAATTGACACTCAATAAATGTTAGTTCTGATTTATTGTTAGTAGTGTTCCTCAAAGTAAAAAAAAAAAAAAAAAAACCCACATGTTATAATAATAAGAGAACTTCAAATAGAATTCCAATAAGTAAGCATAATTGTAACTATTATATATATAAATGTGTGTGTATATATACATATTATATATAGTCTATATATATACACACCTATATATACAGATATATATATATATACACACACATTTTTTTTTTTTACCAGCAGTCACCACTTTTTGCCATGCCCAGTGCCAATCTAACATTGTTAAGAAGCAACTATATTTCAGTTGGAGCTCCAGTGAGTCTCTCATTCATCATTTTCAACTGCTGATGTATCACTTTTACCAGCTGGTTCTTCAAAGCCCAGTTGTAAATGCAGTCAGGAGTTAGGTGATAGGATAGAATAACCACAGGTTACAAAGTGGCTTTTTTGAAAACACCTCTGAACTATTTCCTACCATATTTGCTTTCCAAAGCAGCTTACAAGATTCACTCTAGCAAAATGTGGGAATGTCCTATATCCATATGACAACAACAAAAATGTGTCCCGAGAGTTACAATGATGATTAGATCCCATTAGGAAGATTGGGAGAGAATTGCATAATTTTAAATAGTAAACAAGCAAAATGAAAGATATTGATGTTAAAGAAACCACTGAGACTGAAAACTGAGTTCTTGGTGCCACTGATCCAATTGTTTGTATGTTTTTCTCCACCAGATTAAACGATTGACACAGTGTTGTTGGTCTATAGGAAGAGTTTTGTTGAAAGACACAGGGAAAGGGTTAGGGTTAAGGTCAGGGTTAGGAGGGAATTGGTGAAAAAACAGACAAGCAAACAACTGACTGACTGACCATGTAATCGAATATAGAGAACAAAGAAAGTAGGCCTATAGGATGTTTGTAAATGGAGTAAAATGGAGTGAAAGTGGTAAGAGTCTTGAGGTCCAAGAACAGTGGCTGTGCAAAGTAGCTCAGATCCTTTTACTATGAGCCAAATTAAGCACAAACCACTAGTCTACAGAGTCTTTCTGTGGTAGAAAGAGAGGGAGAGGATATGAAAGTTGAGAAGCCACATCAAGTCTAACCCTACAGTCCTTAACAGTAATCGAAGAGGGAAATTCCAGTGAATGAAGCACATGAAGATGCTGTGAAATGTCATTTCTTGACCATATTAGTTTTCACATTTTGTTGGGCCATTGTTTTCAAGGCTAGTAATGTTATCAGTTTTTACAGATCAGTTTTCCTTATCACAGGGAAAATGCTCTACAAAAACAGAGGCTGAAAAACACCTAGAAAACAAATCCCACAGGAAATGCCCTGTGTTGAACTGGGAAAATACGAATATCAAAGAGCAGAGATAGCCATCGTCACAACTGGAGCCATACTACAAATTTTGAAGTTTTAGTCTCTCACTCAGTGGTGTATATCCATAAACATGGAAATATAAGTAAATGTGTTCAGTTAGAGAGAGACTATTTCCATGGTTTTCTTCCTTTTTATTTCCCCATGGACACTCCAAAATAAAAATAGAATTAAACCTATCTCCTGTAATCCAATTTAAGTTTAAAATATGGTTGGATATATTCAGGGATGAAATAACGAGCATATTTGAGGCTAAAAACAGTCTGTAATCTCTTAAAAATTTAGTGAAATTCCATCTCTTGTCAGTTGTGGTTTATCCAAGCACCTTTGCCTGAAGATCTCTATTTGATGAGGTGAGTCATTTTGTTTATCACAGACAGGCCTTTTCAAATGAAACACTCTTCTTGGTTGGCTAATATTTTGTCTCCATCATAAGATAGATCTCCATGTTCCTTCAATTTCTGAGACTTTGTGGGTTTTGATGCTTATTTTTAATCTTGAGAGTTCTTTATCTGAAAACAATGATTCCGTTTGAAGGAATGTACTTGGATGCATCATAGCGTAAATTAAGACAGTACCAATGAAGCAACCTGCGAATATATACAAACTAGACTACAAACTCAACAGATCTTTGTACACCAGAAATGCTTTTCATTCAGGAAAATAAACATAATTAAAACCAGGAAAAAATAATTGCTTATAATTCTAGGGTGCCTGGCTCATGGGTGGTCAGTAAAGATTTATTGGCCAACAGAGTGAATAGATGAATGACTGAAAAACAACTTGGGATTTATAAATGGATTCATCTGAAGGATCAAAATGCATATAACATTTAATTTGTTGTACTCAAAGACAGGAGGTAGGTGCAGTAAAGGTGCTAGATGATGATTTGTAGTATTGTCCAAGTTTACTAACTCAGTAGAAGATACAAAGTAAAACTCAAAACAATTATGATTCTACTTCTCTGTCTTTTTAAAAACTTTTCATTTTGAAATAATTTTGGATTACAAGCAGTTGTAAGATAATACACAGAAATTCTGTGGACCCTTTACCCAGTGACCTCCAGTGCTTACATCTTGCAAAACTATAGTACAAAATTACAACCAAGGAAGTTACACTAATACAACCCATCAGCCTTAAAAATATATGCACTGACAAAAATATGCACTTATTTAGTGTATTTAGTTCTATGCAGTTTCATCACATATGTAGATATATGTATCTGCTTAGATGTCTTTTATTATTTTTTAATTCACTTTTATTTTATTTCAAAGGGATTTCTGCCAGAGAGTAGATGAAGTGGGCCTTAAATGGAAGGGAAATGACTGAAATCAGGGAATCAACTACCAGATCTAGATATATGAGTAAACATACAAAAAAAAAAAAAACCTAGGCTAGACTGTCTACACAGTATTAGTTGAGGGAAATGCAAACAACCAGAAAGTTCTGTGCCTGGAATTACATTCCTAAATAAGAAGCCAGTAAGGGTGACATGAAGGAATCAAGTAAATGGCAGATTACAAAAGAGAATAGGTAAAAAAATCGAATATGAAGAAGGTGAGCTAGGAACATGTCCAGATGTTAATCAACATGGAAAGATGTACAGGGAAGGATTTTAGGACAATGAAGAAACATACATTTGTTCTTATTTCTGTTTTCCAATGTTATCATGTTCCTTATCCTAATAGTCCCTATTAATTTCACACCACATTCATTATTAAAGAACTGCTCAGCAAAACCAGTGAGCATATTAAAATAACTATACATAGTGGGGCACCTGGGTGGCTCAATAGGGTAAGCCTCTGCCTTCAGCTCGGGTCATGATCTCAGGGTCCTGGGATTAAGACCCGCATCAGGCTTTCTGCTCAGCAGGGACCCTGCTTCGCCCTCTCTCTCTGCCTGTCTCTCTACCTACTTGTGATCTCTGTTTGTCAAATAAATAAATAAAATCTTAAAAAAAAATAACTATGCATAGCATTTCATAACTATGCAAGGTATGAATTCTATCTTTTTTGAAGTTATTCTTCATGAACATGTGTGCACACGCATGCACAAATTTGGAACTGACATCAACTCTTACAGGTAGAAAAATAAACATGTCATGTCAATCTCCTAAAATTACTGATGTCTTTTCTTAGGTTTTTATTTTAATTCCAGTCAGTTAACATACAGTGTTATTAGTTTCAGGTGTACAGTATAGTAATTCAGCACTTCCATAGATGATTTTGTGCACTCCTTATCCCCTCACCTGTTTAACCCAACTACCAGCCCCCTCCCCTCTGGTAACCATCAGTTTGTTTTCTATAATTATGAATCTGTTTCTCTCTCTCTCTCTCTCTCTCTCTCTCCATTATTTTCCCTTTGCTTGTTTGTTTTGTTTCTTAAACTCCACATATGAGTGAAATTATATGGTATTTGTCTTTCTCTGACTTACTTCCCTTAGTATTACAATCTCTAGCTCCATCTACATCATTGCAAATGGCAAGATTTCATTCTTTTTATGACTGAATAATATTCCATTTTTATGTGAATAATATATACCACATCATCTTTATTCATTCATTAACTGGTGGACCTTTGGGCTCCTTGGCTATTATAAATAATGCTGTTATAAATATAGGGTTGCATGTACCCCTTTGAATTAGTGTTTTTGTAGTTTTTGAGTAAATACCTTGTAGTGCAATTGCTGGATCATAAGGTAGTTCTATTGTTAACTTTTTGAGGAAACTTCATACAGTTTTCCACAGTGGCTGCACCAGTTTGCATACCCAACAGTGCATGATTGTTCCTTTTCTCCACATCCTCACCAACCCTTGTGTTTCTTGTGTTGTTGATTTTAGCTGTTCTCACAGATATCTTATTGTAGTTTTGATTTAGTTTTCCTTGATGATAAGTGATGATGAACACCTTTTCATGTGTCTCTTGGCAGTCTATAGGTCTTCTTTGGAGAAATGTCTATTCATGTCTTCTGCCCATTTTTAATTGGATTATTTGATTTTTGGATATTGAGTTTTATGACTTCTTTATATATTTTGGATGCTGTCCAGTTTTTCTCAATGCCATTGTCTGAAAAGACTATCTTTTTGTTTTTTTAAGATTTTATTTATTTATTTGGCAGACAGCGATCACAAGTAGGCAGAGAGGCAGGTAGAGAGAGAGGAGGAAGCAGCCTCCCTGCTGAGCAGAGAGCGCAATGCAGGGCTTGATCCCAGGACCCTGAGATCATGACCTGAGCCAAAGGCAGAGGCTTAACCCACTGAGCCACCCAGATGCCCCAAGACTATCTTTTTCCCATTGGATATTCCTTCCTGTGTTGTCAAGGATTAATTGACCATATAATTTTGCCTTTATTTCTAAATTTTCTGTACTGTTCTATTTATCTATGCATCCATTTTTGTGCCAGTACCATACTGTTATGATTACTAAGTCTTATATATGTCTCTTTATTTTCACGTGCTTGAGAGGTAATAACCCATAAAAAGACTACAAGAATTGGAAAAAAGGTATGTTTACAGGAAAATACTCCAAAATATACCTGTTTCCCCATACGAACATTGAATGTGAATAGTAGTGATACCTTTTAAATCTTAGCAAAAATAAACATTTGCTCTTCTTTTCTATATTTTTCTTCTTTATAAAGCTATAGATTTATCTCTAAAGTTTTACCTATATTTTTGAACACAAAAAATCTTGAATCCATGCCATTCCCTAGAATTTTGGTAATGTTTAGATATCCTGACTTCCTTTTCAATTTTGCATACTTGCTGTATAACAGCTTTGATATCCCTTCCTGGGAAATCTATTCACTTTCTCCCCATACACCATCTTCCATGGTAACTGATATAAAGCATTTATTAACATTTGATAAATTTTTGCATTTTTTTCTTTAATTTTCCTTCCTTTTTAAAAAAAATAGCTCTATCAATTCTACTTCTGATCTCCAACCATATTTATAACTAACTATTCACATTCTTGAGGGATTAGGCATACAAATTCTTTGGAAGCTAGTACATAGTGCTCTCTTTATATTCCTAATTGAACTATGAATAAAGAATTCTTATAAAAACAAGATTTGGCCCTCAGTTTGGAAGAAACCAAGATAGACAAAATGATATTCAAAGAATGAACTCAATAATAATAATAATAAATAATTGATATTTTCTTAATAATTTTGGCTTTCCTGATCCTACACACAAAGGAATTGCACCTATGTATGTTTAACATTAAACTTTCAACAAATAAGGAAAGGGGAGGAATTGACACTAAAACAAGATGCCATTCAGATAATACAGGAGAAATCAAAGCAAATCAAAAGAATTGATTTTAAAAGTATATTGGACTCCTGATGTAAATAAATATTTTTATGGCTTAAAACAGGTGAACCCAGAATAAAATGGCTTTGTAGCAGAGTTATCTCAGTACATTAAACATTAAAACACTCTGTTTAAGCATGGAAGAAGGCAAAAAACATCTTACATACTCTTTCCCAATTTTCATTAAAACTGTGAAGCAAAGATTAGAAAAAGCTTTAAATGCCACCCATTAGCCTAGAAAGTAGTCCAAATGTCTGCTGAAACCCAGTATCAGAACTCCAATCCTATTTTCTATGTGGATTTAAAATTTAATTCAGATCAGGCTTAAATTTTACTATACAAACTGGTCCATAATCAGAAAACTCCTGGGGCTCTAATGTAGATAAATTTAAATTTACTTTTTAAAAATGTATGTACAGCCCTGGGTACCAGCACTATGTAATCAATTGGAGATTGACCTAAGCCCCACAGAGTAAAAACAGGGGTTCACCATGAATCACATTCGTTAGCATAAACTGATCAAATTGGTAGTGTGTGGCCTAACACCCCAAGCATACAAAAAAATACTCTTGTCAGGAAGAATAGTCCAAGGACTCAGAGCTCAACTTTCAGGACCTATTCAAAGGCTAATTCTGAAAAACAGGCCATTCTTAGAAATATGGAGGGTTTGAACAACTCACACTGAAGAGTTAACCCTTTCCTGCACACATTTATAAAATTTAAATATATCAGTGAGTGAGTTGAATGCAAGAACAGACACAAAGAAAATAGAAATGAATACATTGAAAAACTCATTCAAGGAAATCGCCCAGAATTTAGTACAAAGTTAACATAAGGACATCAAAGAGAGAATGAGAAGGTCCAGTGGCCCACTAGGAAGTGTTACAGGAGGAAGAAATAAAATTAAAGGCTTTCATTCAAAAACTGTGTAATATCAGGACACCTGGGTGGTTCAGTCAGTTAAGCAACTGCCTTCAGCTCAGGTCATCATCCCAGGGCTCTGGGATCGAGCCCCATGTTGGGCTCCGTACTCCGCAGGAATTCTGTTTCTCCATTTCCTTCTGCCCCTCTGCCCACTTCTGCTCTCTCTCTGTCTGTCTCAAATAAATAGAACAATGTGGAATCTCAAAGCAGCCCTTCAAGTCACCAGCTGGATAAGAAAATCAAATCCATACCCAGACCCATCTAAATGCACCTACAGGCTATCAAATAAAAATCTTTAAATTTAACCAAAAAAAGAAAGAAAGAAAGGGAAAAAAAGAGAGAGAGAGAGAGAGATTCATTACCCAAGAAAGAAAAATAATTAGACAACATATTTTTCATCAATGGATGTCAGCTAAGGATAGATTTTTAGAGAAGCGGTTATTTTATCTTCAAATTATGTTTTCCATTGCCTCTGGCATTCACTATTGGTAGCTTTTAAGAATTTCCCAGTCTAAGTAATATATTTATCCAATCAGTGACTCAGATTACTCACTTAAAAAATGAAAGCAAAAAACAGTAATGCTTACTTTATAAAATAAAATCCAGACATTTTCAAACATACATAGATAAAGAGCATATGTTTGGTAGGCCTTTATTAAAAGAAATACTAAAACAGGTGATTTAACAAGAAAGAAATTGAAATCAGAAGGATAGAATGCAGGGAATTAAGCTTTTTTGTTTGTTAAATATGCAAGTATTGGCTATATAATATATTAATAATGAAATGTGAGACAGTATTAAAACATGTTGGAATTAAAATACCAGATAGCAATAATGTGGGATAAATCACAGTAAATAGTTCTGAGATCCTTGTATTATACAGATATTATATCAAAGGGCGGGGAGGGGTAAGGATTCAGTTAAATATGCAAATTAAAATTTATGATAAGCCATTATTTTAAAATTCAAATGAAATGGATAGCTTAATGGATAACCAGTAGACAACAGGAAAAGAGAGAAATTCTGTCAAAAAGAAAACAAGAAAGGAGTAAACTGAGGGGAAAAAAAGAGGGGAAGAAGTGTTATACAATTATACAGTTCAATAAATTATATTAAAAATATCCAAATGTAAAAAAGATGTGGTATGTATATCAATGGAATATTACTCAGCCATCAGAAAAGATGAATACCCACCATTTGCATTGACATGGATGGAATTGGAGGGGATTATGCTAAGTGAAATAAGTCAAGCAGAGAAAGACAATTATATGGCTTCACTCATATGTGGAACATAAGTAATAGTGTAGAGGAAGACAATTTTATGGCTTCACTCATACGTGGAACATAAGTAATAGTGTAGAGGACCACAGGAGAAGGGAGGGAAAATTGGGAAGAAATCAGAGAGGGAGACAAACCATGATAGACTCTGGACTCTGGGTAACAAACTGAGGGCTACAGAAGGGAGGGGGGTGGGGTAATGGGGTAACCCAGTGATGGGTATTAAGGAGGGCACATATTGTGATGAGCACTGGAGTGTTATATGCAACTAATGAATCGTTGAACCCTACATCAAAAACTAATGATGTACTACATGCTGGCTAACTAAACAAAATAAAAAAATTTAAGAAAAAAAAAAAAAAAAAAAGAAGCTTCCCGATGGGTTGGAAGTTGAATGTGAGAAAAAGAAAAAGAAAAAAATGAAAGAAAATATCCAAATGAAGAAATATCCAAATAAATATCCAAAAAGGCAATAATTACAATGAACTAATTACATTCACTCTAAAAATAGAATACCAAATTTGATTACAAATAAAATCCAGGTATATGATGCTAACGAGTGAGTTTACATGACCCAGTTTGCTTAGAAAAGACTAATAATAAACCACAAAAGTATGTAAAAGACTAATCCAGAAATGGGACACACACACATATACACACACATATATTCTTATGTGTGTTTGTATGGAGTAAGGTTCTTTATCCTTTAAAAGAAGAAGGTTCAGTAAATTGTGGTATATTAATAAGAAGGAATAATACACAGAAAACTGAATAGATGGATTAGATCTGTAAGTATCATGAGTAGATCTTCATAACATAACATAATGAAAAGAACAAGTTGCCAAATATTACCTATGACGTGGTATTAGATAAATATTAAAAAAATCAATCTATTGTTTATCAATCCATGTATATGCCATAAAAGTATAACCATAAAGACTGACTACACACCTAATTCATGATATTACCATTCCTGGAGAAAGAAGGAGAGAGAGAAAAAAAGATTTCAGAGTAGGAAAAAGCTTCCACTTATTTGTAGTGATCTGTTTCTTTTGTTTTAAAAATCTGGGACAAATAGGACAATCCCCTTTTTTTGTTGTTGTTTCTCTTTTACATTACGGGTGTTAACTCAGTTTGTAAGGTATTAAGTTTCCTGTCTAGAATTCAAATACTTCTTCATCAGCTCTTCTGACAAGGAAATATTATCAGAAATCTGGGAACCAGGTATATTCTGAGATAATATGTTGATCTTCGGTATCTCCAATATTCCCTAAACTAACTTTAGAGGTTCTCATCAGTCACCTACAACCGTGGTTCTCAATTCTATTAGAATCAACATTCCACCATCTTTTAAACAAATAATTGAGTATATGCTATCCTAAAATAAAATTGTTAAGAAATATAGCCTGCCTTCATGCAGGTTTTTGAATTCATGTAAAGCCCTAACTATAAACCGAAGAATAAATAAAAAATAATTTAAAATAAAACAGTATGTTTTTAAATATGTAAATAGTCAGGCACTGTTATACTTGAAGAGGTAAGGAAGTATTCAGGTACTTAAACCAGTTAAGCTCTAAAATAGATAGACATACATGCACACCAACATAACTGTAGAGGTTATATAATACCATCTAATAACATATGTAGTGTGATATTTTAAAATGATTAACATCTCTTGGTAAAGGCTTTAACAAGGCATTAGACAATCTTCTCTCAATGTATACAGCATTGACATTCTTGGGAAATTGGATGTATACTATAAACTTTAAGTTATGAACTTACATCAGCAATTCTCAAATGTTAATATGTAACAGAAGTCTTGATAAGACACAGATTTCTTGTTCCCACCCCTGAAAGTTTTATCAGTAGTCTAGAGTGGAGCCCAAAAATACACATTTAAAACAGGATATCAGATGATACTGGTGCTCTTGGTCTGGAGGCCAACTTCAAGAACAACTTAGAAAATTTTAAATGTGCTTTTTCACATACATGAATGCCTTACAGGACATTTGAAAGACATGTGTAACCATTTTCTGTTTGGCATGACCATGCCATTGTTGTAAGAATTCTAGCATCCCTGGCACCCACTCACTAAATGCCAGGGTAGTTGGCCTTCTCACATGATAGCTCAGGGTTCCAAGCACAAGTATTTAAAGAGAGAGCCCACGGAAGCTATCAGTCTCCTTTTTGAGACTCATTAATTCCACATTAGTGCCCTAGTCAGTACATTTCAAACCGTCCCAAACCTATGCAGCCTCTCTGTGATTCTGATTTAGGGAATTGAGACACAGGGCAATAACCTGAAGTATGAATATTTTGTGTCCCTTTGTTGCAAGGTTTCTTTTTTTTTCCCCCACGTCTACAAAAATTCAGCTGAATCACATCTGTGGTCCACAAAAACAAAAAAAGAAAAACAATTGGTGATTCTAAATCAGTTAGATGTAGTTAGATGTGTAGAGAATTGTCTGTCTGTTCTTTAAACAAAGAAAAACATTTGGTTTTCTGCTGTATACCTTTAACCATGTTCTAAGCAATCCTAAGTATGAGTTTGTCACTCCTGAATAAAAAACTGATGGCAGATCTTAGAGTTTGAGGGGTCTTGCAAACTAACCAATAGATTAGTAACTCTTGAAAAATAGAATGTTAAAACATCTCTACTTTTTTTGGTAAAACAGCAGATTAATTTTTAAGCCAAACCTAAATGAGGCATTTTTCAGAAAGCCACAAACTGTAATTATAATTTTATAATGGAATTTTATCTGTGCCAGTTGGAGCTTGGAAGGAAATGGTGTAGAGTTACTTGTCTCTTTGTGCAGATCGTGTTACAATGCTTCTCAAAGGCTAATCCAATATTCAGTCTGTGTTGTACAGTAAC
This sequence comes from Martes martes, assembly GCF_963455335.1. NCBI lineage: Eukaryota > Metazoa > Chordata > Mammalia > Carnivora > Mustelidae > Martes > Martes martes. The sequence continues at coordinate 128,029,422 of NC_137892.1, read as the reverse complement.
ATCTATAGTGAGAAAGGGGAAAAAAAAGCTGAACTGGTCGAATGTAATGTCCTCTTTCATGAGGTCAGCCAATAGGAATTGTAACAGCTAATATACTAGACAGTGGGAATGCTGTAGAGGGTTTTTTCCCTTCTTTCCCAGGAGAAAAAATAAATATAAAGGCAGTCGTTTTGAAATCTAGAAATATCACAGCTGGAAACCCAAAATAAACCATCTTTAATCCCCAGATTCTGTCAGTTGATCTCCATGATCTCCTTGAGACTACAGCTAAAGTAGGACATTAACTTTACAGGAGATGGCATTCTGATTTGCACCAGAGAATCCCAGTTAGAGGTAACTTGCTGTTTGGATTAAGATCTTATACACCGTTAAAGTTTAGTATCACTTATAACTATTTAATATAAATGATTTCTATCCATATACATCCTCTTTTCATCAACGTAAATTTTATCATCTTCTTTATTATATCACATAAATCTTATGAAGTATAACATGGATGCCTGCCTGAATTATAGATTTCACTCCTTTACACACCCAGCATATATATGTGTCAGTTTACTTTTTTCCCCCTACTTAAAAAGGTTCCACTCCAACTCTCATCCTCATGCCTGATGAAGAGTTAATTAGATGTATGTAGGCTTCTTCAAAATCATTGCACAATCAACCAACTTCTCTTCAAAAGCTGTTGTCAACTGCCCTCATTGCCTTATTCCTGTTTGGAAGCAAAAGGACAACAGACAAAATGAGGGACCAGAAGTTGCATATGTCCAGGCTTTCATATTACTACCAGCCTCATAATAACTGATTATGCATTTTATTCATATGAATGTTGACCATATATTGCATCCAGTGAAGTTGACCACAAGCAAAATTGACAAGGTAAAGAGATGGCTTAGTAGAACCAAACCATCCCCACCACCATCCCACACCTGTTCTGAGCAACATATGAAATTCCTCTTTAGCATGGTCCTATAAATTGGACCAGTTAGATGAACATCTATTAAAAGTCTTCCTCTTCTAAAGTATTGATAGAAGCTTACAGACAACACTATAAACTTATTTTAATAAATTTTTCTTTCTGTAATAGTAGTATAAAATTATTTGGTGCTTTCCACATACCAGGCACTCTTCTAAGTATTTCACATATGCAAACTCCAGTGACTCAAACCAGTAAAATTAGAATCTCTCAGGTGGGATCCAGACATGAAGATTTTTTAATGCTCCCAGTGATTCCAGTGTCAACCCTAGGTTGAGAATGCGAAGAACCACTACTTGAGTGTATCTACGGCATCAGAGCCTAATTGCCCTTAGCAACAGAGTCTCTCTTGCCTCTGCATTTCCTTTTCCTTTTTCTTCTTCTTTTTCTTTTTCTTTTCTGAACACATAGATAATAGGCTGTAGTTTCCTTCTTGTATTTTATTTAACCCATTCATAGTGTCTTTATCTGGAGCATTTCTTTTCTTATAACTAAAAATAGGCAGCAGAGGGAGTGATGTGGGGGTGGTCACTACTACGTGCTTTATAGTTTGGACTATGAGAGATTCAACGGGAAGCAGTGTAATATTGTGAAAATGCCTGGGCTCTAAAAGGATACATCTCGTCTTACACTGGAGTTCTTCTGCTCCATATTATGACCTTAGGGGAATCACTTAACTCTTGTTGTCTTGCTTTCCCTTTTTGTAAAATTGGAAAAATGTTGCCTATTGCTCAAGCAGAGCTGTGTGCATATGTAAAGTGCCTGGTGCAGAGTAGGTACTCCATGAAGGGCATCTTCTACTCTACCGTAATTATCTTGCTAATTAGAATAAATTCTGACCCATCTTGAGGCCTTCTCTACTAGGTTCTTCTTCCAACTGCTATGCTGTGTGATGAAGCCCAGGGGCTATTCTCCCCCATTCAGACAAAAATCTTTGAAGCTCCCTCTCCATTTCCTTTAGCAGCAATTTCCCACACTGGCTCACTGAAGTCACATCTTGGCTTCATACTAACAGTTTTCAATTCTTCGGATTCTTTTCTCTCTCTCTCTCTCTCTCTCTCTCTCTTTTTCCCCCCCTCACATCCTCAGACTTCACTTTAAAAGTGGTCTTTGCTCTCAGGCTCTTTCCGTATACTTCCTTCCTGTTAGTTTTCTCTTCCCTATGCTGCATCTCACTTTATCCTCTCACCACGCTTTCAAATACATAATATGGACACTAAAACTCTTTATTCCAGCTTTTTACTTCAGCTTTTACTTTTAAGATTAAGGCTATAAACCCAATGAATATTTCATGTAGAACACTTCTCATCCTTTATTTGCTGAGGTAGATGTAATAACCAGCAAAAAAGCTGTAATAAAATAAACGCAATAAAGAAACTAGACAGAACATATTAAGAGACCCAAATTTATGACTGCTTGGTGAGTCAGAATGTTCTAGAAGATTTGCAAGTTCCCTTTTTATCTCACTTTCCTTAATCTCTTTTCTCAGTGCTGGTTAGTATCGTTCTTTGCACCTAACCTCTGCTGCCTTCCTTTTAAATAAATGGATATTTCTTTTTCTCTATTCTAAGGACTTGCCTTTCATTTTTATCGAGTGTGGAATACACTGAAAATGGTGATTCATTGTCCCTCTTAGAGGTTTCTAAATATCACAACCGTGGCCCCATTTTCAATTCTTCTTTTCCTTACCATTCTAGCCTAAGAATCACTGGAAAATCCCTATTACACGTGGCCTCCTTTCAGTGCATAGACCTGAGTTCCATTTGGGAAATTTGACTTAGTCCTGTTGCCTTCCTCTTTTCACTAACTCAGCCATTAACTAAGGAGATGCCAAATGTGGATTTGTGAGGTGTCATGGGCGACAGATAGCAATGAGCTCATATTCACTCTTTTGAGGAAAGCCATATCAGCCTATCTAATGCTAACTGGCTCATCCATCTTCTCATATCTAATTTAACCATCTTTTTCTATTTTCTCAATGTTTTAATGTAATTTGTAACCTTTCTCTGTTTATATCCATGCCTCTTATCTACTGGTGTTTCTGTTAAATTAGCTTTTCATCATAATCTGTGAGTTAGCATCTTGTAGATGATTTTTTTAAAGGAATCTTTCTCTCTTATCCATCCTATAACTTAAAAATTCAAAAATCTTACGATTTTCACTCCATGCTTTTTGTTCTTTTTCTCTTCCATTGGAGGACTGAAACATGTACATCTTTATATCTATCTATCTACCTACCTATTGCCCTATCATACACAGACACAAATACATATGAAGAAGCAGGGACTGATGGAACCTAAAAGCAGACTATCTTTAAGATAATGCTTGTTGTCATTGGTTGCTGTGAGCCTTCCCAATAGGTAATAGTTCTGTCAATGATCTTTAAATTCTTAAATGTTCTTCTTCACTAGTTCGGAATTTAAATTACTTAGAAAACTCTGGATAATATCAGTAAAGTATAATTTCTAAGATCTGGAAATTAATTTCCCAAGATTACTAGTCCTCCCCAGAGGTTTTATAAAAGGCACTACTCTTAAGACACAGCTATTGCTAAATATATTCTTTCGATCTGTGTGTCACCGAAATTGTGGGCAATAGAGAAATGAAATAAAAGGTCTCTGAACAGGAAATCCCAAGGTGTTAAAGGAAAAAATTCCAGTTAGGAAATCATAACGTTTACATAGTTTTTAATTTTTTATTTCCCAAATACTGTGTTATCAAGCACAGAGCCGGATCTACAAGAGAATGTGCAAAAATAACCAATAACTTGTTTAATGTCAACAATGGTATTCCAGGCAAAATGGGAATTTATGACAAGGTCAGTGTCTAATCAGTTAAGTTGTGATCTTCATACAGAATCATAGAATTATTTACAAGTTAAAAAGAAATACATTTGAGGTCATTAAGCTCAGTCATTAAAAACTTTGATCAACAAAACAGGAGAGCCCTTGCTTTTAAAGAATTCTTAGAAGATAAAAACAAAGCTTCCAGGCTGAAGAATGGGTGAGACACCCACTGTCTAAGTCACCCCATCTGACCTATCGCTGTGCAGACTTGTTTGAAAATTTCTGATTTAGTCCAATATGTTTATTTTTAAGTAAGGACACTAAGCCTAAAAGGACTCAGTATACCTTACCCAAGGATGCAGAGCTCACTAGTAATACAGCATAAATAAGAACAGTAGTTTCTTAACTTCTGGCCTAGGGGGCTCTATAGCATGTCATGATGTCTTCTCCTTAAAAGAGGTCCATTTTAAAAATCATACTTTAGGACACCTGGGTGGCTCAGTTGGTTAAGCGACTGCCTTTGGCTCCAGTCATGATCCCAGGGTCCTGGGATCGAGTTCCACATCAGGCTCCTTGCTCAGCGGGGAGCCTGCTTCTTTCTCTGCCTGCCATTCTGCCTGTGTGTATGCTCTCTCTCTCTCTCTCTCTGACAAGTAAATAAATAAATAAATAAATAATCTTTAAAAAATAAAATAAAAATCATATTTTGACTACAAAGGTGGCAGTAGTGGAACATCTTGAGATGCTGCTCAAAATTGTGAAATGTGCATTCCAAGAAAAGTAGACAAGGTCCATCATTTTATCAGTGTGTGCCCTGTCCATTCTGCACTCTTGCACTTACATCTTTGACCGTATCAACAAATAGGCTGTACAGCAGCTTTTAGCTGAGAACTCTGTGGTTTCATACATATGGGAACCTATGACTATAGGTATGATGGCAAGGATAGGATTATATCAACACTTGTTATGGAACCATTCAGCTGTATTAAAATTTATGCAAGCTTCAATAAGTTTGAGTGATATTTTCAGATATATTCTATAATGACTATTACCATATAGCTATAAGTCAGCCAGTGATAGGAGCCAGCCAACAAATAAACAAATTTCTATAAAATGGATCTTTCTTGGGAGGGAAATATCACAAAGCTTCAGGAATACTTCAGTGGGACAAACCACATTTAAAAGGCAATGAAAACTCTTGTGTATCATTCATAATGATTAAAAGAGTAATCTAATTAATCTGAACCCCATTGAATTCAGAACTGATGATACTTCTAATCAATATGCATTTTCTTAGTTCAGGGCTGCTAAGAAATCAATACCATTGACTGGGTGGTTTAAATTACAAAAATGTGTTTTTTCACAGTTCTGGAGGCTGGAATTTGAAGATCAGTAGTATGCCAGCATGATAAGGTTTAGGTGAAATCTCTCTCCTTGGCTTTGCAGACACGGCCTCTTGTGTCCTCCCGTGGCAGAGAGATAGAGAGAAAGCAAGAGAGGGCACTCTTTGGTGTCTCTTCTTATAGGGAGAATAATTCCATTGGATAAGGGTCCCATCCTTATGAAGTCATTTAATCTTAATCACTTCCGTAAAGGCCCTATAACCAAATATGGTCACATTGGCCATTAGGAGTTCAACATAAGAACTTGGGAGAAATACAATTCAGACCATAGCATGCAAGATTCTTGTTTAATATAAAACTTGGAATGAATGCCATAACATGGGCCTTTGATATTTATAGTGTATATTATAAAATATCTTAATTATTACATAATTATACTGACATCCATATTACATCTCTATTTAAAATTGTGCAATATAGGTGGAAAGCTATTTTTCAAACATCATGTGGGAATAAATTATTTAATGCATATGAATTTTACAGATTTTCCGGAGCATGTTCACAAATCTCCCTCTTATAGACAGCTTATTTTTAAAATAATTAATTTTTTTTCTTTACAATGCAAGGCCATCATTTGGAAGACAAAGTTTTACACTCTATTAGTGGAGAATGTAAAGTGTACAGAACTATTTCCTGTATTATTAAGGGACCCCAGATTTAACATCTTCATACTAAAAGGAAAACAAACCCAGAAAAACACAATTCCAGATATTCCAGATAACAGACCTTCTATTGCACTACTTTACTCTATTTTTTATTGGTTATATTGTATATCAAATTACAAAATTTCTTCTTAGCATTCATTTCTGAACCAGTCGAATATGGACTAAGCACTTGAAGTTTCATCCCTGAGAAGAGTGTGAACTATGTAACCTTAAAGTTTGTCCCTACATGTCACTTATTAATCTATATGTGTTTGTGTGGATGTGTGCATGTGTGTTTATCTCAAGGATCAAAGTTACCAGAAGTCCAATGATGTGTAGATTCATTATTTTAAGGTAATAAAGCTGCATTTAATTCAAATATTCTACATTTTAGGCTTTTCACCAAATGTACTGTATTTATAAGTATACATTTGGATTAACTTAACGTTAAAGAAATGAATGGGACACATTATATGACTGTGATGATTACTATTGTAATATAATCATGTAAATATTCCTCCATCCCATTGGGATTAGCCTAAGTACTATTTTTAATGTATGTACTTCCTTTTCTCGAAGATGCTACATATTTAAATAATTTAAACTAAATAAAAGCAAATGTTTTTTGTACAGTAACAAAAATTTGACTAAGCTTTCTTATTACAATAATGCCATTGTATACATTTTCAGTCTTTATTTCATTTCTCCTAAGCTGACTCATGATTTTACTAATAATTTTTAAAGTTATTTTGATAGATTTTTACTACTATTGGTGAAGCTAAGCCCTAAATTGTATTTTGCATGTACAATATTTATTTCTTAAGTAACATTCAAGACCATATTAAAATATAGAGTGCCTTTGTACCTTGGGAATTGGAGATCATTTGTTCTTTTTCAAAATTCAATATGTACATTTCCAAGAGAACACAAATTAAAATAAAAACTATTGGTCATTAATATTAATGAAAAGATTAGTTCCAGATAAGTAAGAATTTTTTTTTAAAGATTTTATTTATTTGACAGAGAGAGATCACAAGTAAGCAGAGAGAGAGAGAGAGGGAAGCAGGCTCCCTGCTGAGCAGAGAGCCAGAAGCGGGACTCGATCCCAGAACCCTGAGATCATGACCTGAGCCAAAGGCAGCGGCTTAACCCACTGAGCCACCCAGATGCCCAAGTAAGAATGTTTTTTTAAAGAGATTTGGCTAATAGTCTATATTGAGATTTGACTACAACTTCAGATTTCTATTAAGAGTTATACTGTTACTCTTACTGAACAGACTTTGGCCTTATTTTTCACTCTGCAAACCCAAATCTGGTAGGTCAGGGCACCTACGTTCCAGGAAGATGACAAAGTAAACTGTTAGATAAATTTCATGGACCGTGATTTAATAATAAAATAGTTCTTTTAGATTCTCTCATTGTCACAATCATTGGCAAAAGCAATGTGGTATAGAAAGTCCTAAACTTAGAGTCAGATGTTTTATTTCAAAGAAATTTGGGAGTATCAAGTAACTAAACTATTCATATCCTTTGACTTACTGTTTTTCTCTTAGGGCCCTATTTTTTAAATATTAAAATACTAAGTAATATTAAAACTAAACTCTTTGCACAAGGATAGTCATTGGCATATTATTTACATTATAAACATCTGCAAAAATTCAACTGATACGGCAAAATGTGATGTAAGGCCTAAAATTAAGGTCCAATATTATGTAGTGCCATGACATCTGGTGAAGCCAGGAGGATCTCAAATGGCCCAACAAGAAGTTCCCCTTCCCACTCTGCTCTCACAGCTGAGGTATCCTAGCCAAACAACCCTCTTCATCAAGGGAACCAAGGCCAGTTCCTGCTTAGCCCTAAGTAGTGGGTTTCAGTTCCCTGCCAGCCCACAGAATTATTCAAACAAGCCAGCCACATCCTTCCTTCTGCAGAGCCAGAAGGCACCTTCCCTTTTAATGCTGCAGAGCTGTCTCTCATAGCTCCTGTGTGTTCATCTTGTTCTTGAGTGAAACCCTCATATGGCCTTGTGGGATGCAGTATCCCCTTCCATTCCCTTTTAATGCTACAGAGCTGTCTCTCATAGCTCCTGTGTGTTCATCCTGTTCTTGAGTGAAACCCTCATATGGCCTTGTGGGATGCAGTATCCCCTTCCATCAGGCGGAGTTTAAGTGACTAAGAAGCATTATAAATTTCATCTCTCCAGTGTTGAGTATCACGTGTTCAGCCATCCCTGTAACCCTGGGGTGGACTCTCTCCTTTACCTGGGATGACAAGGAGAGGATCAAAATAAAAAATTTACATACACAAAGAATTTGTAGTTACATGGGGAAAAGAACAAGTTTTAATAAAACATGGAACTACAACACCAAAAATGTACACAAAATACAAACCTAGCTTCATTATAAAAAAAATTTTTTTAAAGGACCGAAAGGAAGCAACTAACATGTTAATAGTAGTTTCCTTTCCATAATGAAACTGGTTTTTTATTCTTTTCTACTAGTTTTATTTATCAATTATCTAAATTTAATTTTATTAAATTAATGAAAACATTTTAGGTTAAGAAGTCCTATTTTCCTTAGCTATAAAAACTTGAACAAATGGTTAAACTTTCTTTATTCCCTATTTTTTCCTACAATGAGGGGTATAATAGCACTTCTAGAGTCACTGCTAGACTCAATTCAGAATATTTTGAGACTACTTTATAAATTCTAATTTATAATAGATGTAGGGGCTCAGTCGGTTGGGCATCTGCCTTGGCTCAGGTCATGATCCCGGGGTCCTAGAGTTGCTAACAATACACAGACAATTTCTTGTCTTTAGGCTCTGCTAGCTCTACAAAAAAATCCCATAGTTAGGTAAACTGAATTCAGCCTTCCTCTCCTCTCCCAACTCTTCAGTTTTATGAGGGCCTCCAGATCTCTCTCAGAAAAACCACAAAAAGCCTCTCTCAGTGATGTGGTTATTTTTTCTCCCTCCCTTTTCCTATTCCTTGACAAAATTTGAATTTTTTTCACGTCTCAGTACATCCTCTTTTCTGTTTTTCAGGATAACAATCAGAAAACTGTCTAAACCCTCTTCATAGTGGGTTAAAATCTGTTGATGGGTGTGTGTGTGTGTGTGTGTGTGTGTATTTCAGCAATGCCTTCTTATAACCTTAGTCCAAAAAAGAGAGTCAAATGGGAGTAATTTATTTTATTCTAAATTGTCATTCTATTATGTTACTGATTACTAATATGAAGGATAAATGGCGCTGAAGTGATCAATGCGTCAAATAATTAAAGGTAGCAGGAGACTCCTATCTTGCTCCTGGCCTCTGAATTACAAAGCTTCTCCCAGAGAATATCAGCATAAAAGTCTGAAAGGGTGGGTCCAGGGTTGGCCCACAACCTGCCTGACTGTGAAGTAAGGATCTAAAGTGGCCAGACTTTTAAAATTAATAGGTTATGTTTGCCAAGTAAATTTAGGAAGAGAGTTAAAAACAAAACAAAAACTTTCTATGTGAATTTAGTCACATACAAAAATGTACCCTTATAAATAAATGTAATTTATATTCTCATTTTCATTTTTACTTGTTAGGCCTTCATTTGATGACTGAAAGCCACATTTTTCAGGGAAGTTGCAGTTGCTTCAGAACCCAAGCATGCACTGTGATTACACATTACAGGGTCGACAGCTGAAGCACCAAAAGCCATTTCGAATGTTATCGGCGATACTATTTCTCCCTTTTGTGACCAGAATTCAGGTGCTTGTATTCTGCCATAATTATTACTTGACATTTGGAATGGGCTGGAGTTTATTTTTTTTTAACTACTGATCATCAAAAGACTGCATCAATGATAATTTTGAACATCTTAGGAGGCCTGTTTCCATCTAAACTGTTTGATCTTATGTAATTACAGGTTAATACTCTATTTCGAAAGGCCTTGGCAACTATCGTTCAAGGCATTCACAGATGTACATGATGCATTATACAGGATAGCTTAGTTCTGGAAAAGCAAGGTTAATAATGATAAATAGTAGACCAGAATATATTTTGAGTGATAATAAGGTACAGAATGAAATTAAGTGAGTCAGGGAAAACAAACAAACAAATAAATAATTTCTGGAAACTATTCTGAAGCATCCTACCACTAAAAGGTTTCCTTCACTTAAAAATTAAAAAAATAAATAAACTTAAAAAATAAAAAGATATCTCAGAACTGAGGGCCATACAGGCTGTCAGATATGAATTATTTTCTGATTTTTCTCTCCTGAATAGGTGTTCGCTTTCATCTAGACCTTAGAAATTAGTTCCTCTCTGTAATTATAGCTGCAGGCTAGGAATAAAGTCTCTCTTTGCCACATGAATACCACCTACTATAACTTACATAGGCAAAGAGTCCAGTGGTATTTTTAAGAATATTTTGACTGATTTTCTTTTGTAAAATATTAGGGGGAAAATATCAAAATCCACAGAAGCAATTTTGGAAGGCATGCAAATATTCAACTCTTTGACTTAAAAACAGCCCCCAGGAACAAGGCCCACCTCAAGAGGACCTATGTAATCTGATCAATAGGGGACCAGGCAGTTCCCCGCCTCTTTGTTTTCTGGTTCAAAATACCAAACTCACCACTTTGCTCTCCACAGAAAGGCTTTCTATAGTTGTGTCCCAAATACTAGCAACATAAAGTTTTATCAGCAGATGCTTTGGGCAGAATTATAAGAGGTAATGAGTTGAGTAGGACTTTCAACTTAAAAGCTTAGGAGGAAGGAGAGAGTCCTGAGTAAGGAAAAGGATTGGGGCCCTAGGGGTGGAAGAGATTTACTTTATCATTTACTTTGCAAAAATACAAGTTCAGAAATACACATTAAACCACACACACACACACACACACACACACACGCAAACATGTTTTACATTAATTCAAAAGATACTTCTTCACAAAGATCATCTCTGTTGGATCACATCAGGCTCTAATTATGGACTCACATTAGAATCCAGCTTTAGGCACAATACTTACTGGGGCACAAACACCTGTTACTCTTTCTCAGTCTCAGAAACTGGGACTAGTGTGAAAATTTTATCAGAGCCAGAAATCAGTCAACTTAGACTCATGTATTAAATTAACCAGCCAATAAAATTGAACATTTTTCCCCTTTTTTCCCCTTCATTTTCTTAGACCTGCAATAGCTTTGGGATTTGGTTTTGCTTCATTAGGCGTGTATAGGTGTATCTAGCTGAGTATTTCTTGAGGAGACTACTGATAACATCCTTTGCTACTATATCACTTCTTAAATATTCTTATAAAAATTATCAATAGTGCCGTATAGTTTTGAGGTGGACAAGCCCTAGAGAAACCTTAAGTCTCTGTGCACATGAATGTATTAATTTGTATTAAATTATTTAAATTCCACTTATTTAGATGACAGAGCAACTAATTAAATCTAGAAGAGACGTCATCAGTGGTGCCACATGTAAAATTTGAGTATTAATGGCAAATTCCAAACTTTACACAAATCTCAGAAATAATAACTCTAGACCGTGCTCATCATGGAAATCCTACATTTTTCTCACACCGCTGCACTTTGACTTATCTTTAAGACTGAACATAGACATGCTCAAATACCAAAGGCATGACGCTTTCATGTTATTTATGGTCTGACCGGGGCAGGAAGTATCAGAAACCTCATGAGGATTCCCTCTGTTGTGTTATTTTTGGCATCATGTTCCATGTTTTTAGAGTTCAACATAGTTTGGAGGTCCTTCTTAAAAGCAGATGAACCCAGTTTGATTGTTGCAGTGTGAAAGCAGGCATATAGATTATGTGTATGAATGTTGCTGTGTAAAGTTTTATTAACATAAATAGGCTCTGGGCTTAATTTGGACTGCGGCCTATCATTCACTAAACCTAGTCTATAACTGAGGTTTATTCCTCTTATGCTGTACTGATATTAGATATTAGAGATGAAGGATATGAAAAACTGTGTCTCCAAATTTTTCTGTAGCATTGTTGTCAATCTCAGTATTGCTTGAATAAAATATGCGAGGGAAGGGATGTTCCTGAAACCAAATGATCTTGATAGCCTGCGTGTGTTAAGGATTATTTTTCCTCTAAACATAAACAGCAGTAGTCCAACCCAAAGGAAGCTAAGAGCATAGTATGCTGTGAGTTGCTTTGAATCTTTTCCTTGTGCATTCTGGTTATAAAATAATGTATTCTCTAACTTAGTGAACCATTGCATCTGTCAGCCTGTTATTGGAGAGATTTGACATGACTGCTTACATGCCTTTTTTGTTCTTCTTGAGTCTACAGACTCACCCCTGTGACTTTTATTGTTATAAGGCATCCTGAACAACACGGTACCGAGAAAGAGTACCCCAAACCACCCATTTAAGGGTGTTTGTGAAGCTTTAGTAGTACAGATCATGTGTTCATTACTGATGCCACTGTAAAGTAGAAGACAGTGGACAAATACTAGAAAGACACAGTTGTTTTATGATGGAAAGGGTATATAGAGATTTTTTTTTTATCTTAAAACAAAAACTACCACCCTAAACCAAAACCACCTTTTGATACAAATAGGAATTGCTCCACAAATCCTCCTACACAAACAAATATCTCTCATTGGTTCTCAAATAGGTTTTTCCCAGCCCCCAGGGGACATTTGGCAAAGTCCGGAGATAATTTTGGTTGTCACAACTGGGTGGGTGGGAGATGTTATTGGCATCTCTTTGGTAGAGGCTAGGGATGCTGCTAAACATCCTACAGCACGCCCGACTGCTCTACACAGACACACACACACACACACACACACCCCAAAGAATTATCCGGTCATAAATGTCATTAGTGCCAGGGTTGAGAAAACCTGATCTAACTAAAGTCACATAAAAAGTCAGAAACAGAAGCAGAAAGCTCATAGCAAAATGACAAGTCTATAACACCTGGGAAGTCCTCTTAGAATGGACTCGAGGTGGTTTGATTAAATTTAAAATAAACGTTCTTACTCCTGATCTTAAAGCACTGATATAAGAATAGTCAATTAACTCATTAAATCTCTCTTTACTGACTTGTTTCTATGTGTTAGATGGTGTGATAAATACCAAGGATAAAATAGACATGGTTCCTGCATTCATAGAGCTTATGCTATATAGCAGGGGGCATTATTTATAAATTCAGTGACTAGAGTTATAGTTACACTTCTAGTTTTCATTCTTTACTCAGTGTGTCTTTGTTTTGGACTCACCATATCCTTGATAGTGGACAAAATGCTGCTAGGGAAAATGTAGAAGGTGCATTCTCTATGGAGCTTATTAATAACTTCCATGACATGATAAGTGTTACAGGATACTTTAGTGGCACAAGAAATTAATCTTAGTCTTGGAGAATTGAGGGAGGTTGCCCAGAAGATGTCACCTCTAAGTAAGAACTGAAGAATGCATACAAATTGGATGGGCAAGAAAAGTGGAGAATCAGGCAAGGTGGGAGTGTCTCGGCTAACACAGTGTGCTTGAAGCATTAAGAGGTGAGCCCAACAGGTAAGCAGGGTCAAGTCATAACAAAATTTATATCACATGTTTATATTTGAACTTTATTCCAAGGACATTTAGAGCTTTTAACAGGTGTTAACAAGAGAGACATTATTTGGTGTGCACTCTGGCAAGGTGACTCTGAAAAAGAATAAAAGGGAAAAAAGAAACAATGGACACTGTAGATTAAGGTAAAGTGTGTAATTCTAAATACAAGCAGTTGCATTAAGGCAGTTGAACAAAGATTGTGACCTAGAGTAAGGTGATGAGAGAGGAGGGAGGAGATCACTAGATTTGGCGGGGGGGGGGGGGGGGGGAGGGTGTTTAGGAGGTAAAATAGATAAGACTTGATGATTGCCATAGATATAGTGAAGGCAGAATTCAAAGATAATGTCATTTCTCTTGCATCAGCAAGTGAGTAAACGGTTGCACAAGACCACGAGTGTAATGGTGGGCATATTTCGAAGTCACTGTAAGACGGCTGTTTGACAGGAGGTTGACTGAATACAAGCGTCTTGTCACCCCTGCTCTTCTCTCCCTGCAGTCCAAGTCCAAGTCCAAATTGATCCCTCTCCATTAGTATTTCACTACTTGGCATAGATGAGTGGTAGAAAAAGAGAGCGAGCTAATTTACACAACTACAAATGCATCCTATTCAGTCTTTGCCTCATGCCTAGCCCAGAAGTAGGATGAAGCTACATAAAACCAGAAGAAATGAGAATGAGCTATAAAACTGGCTCAAGAAAAACATTTGTTGTCACAGGAGCTCTTTTATTATTCAGGGAGAAAAAATTATGTGAATAGGTTTTATTGATTACATTTATACACGATATTTAATTATACATGGCATACCGTATGGCATTCCAGTGGCTGGTTCCAGAATGTTATTTCAGCTCATATAATTTTAGAAAGTTCCCAGAATTGTGTTTCAGGACATTTTGCCCAAGACAGAGGTAAATTCTGAGACTTATAGCTCACCACTTCAGAACTTCCTCTATACAGATTCATACTGATCCACTAATGACTTTTTAAAGAAAGGTAGACGGGGCGCCTGGGTGGCTCAGTCAGTTAAACATCCGACTCTTGATTTCAGCTCAGATTGTGATCTCAGGGGTTGTGAGATGGAGCACTGTGGGCTTCTGCGCTCAGCTTGGAGTCTGTTTAAGATTCCATCCCCCAACCCTACACTATGTGCTCTTTCTCTTGAAGGAAGGAGGGAGGGAGGGTGGGAGGGAGGAAAGGAGGGAGGGAGGGGAAGGAAAGGAAAGAAGAAAGGTGGCTGACCAGTTACGAATTCCCTAAAAATAATAACAGCTCATAGTTAGGCATAAGGATAGCTTGACATTTTCTTAAAATCCTTCCTCCAAAACAAGAGCTACAATGACAGCGCCATTCTCTTAATATCCAGTAACAGTGCTCTATCAGAAAAAGGAAACGAGGTTTATTTAGCATGATTTGGTTTCTGCTGAAACTATGGGCCTTATGATAATTAACATTTTGCTTTTGGAGTATGTTCAAAGCCTTAGTTTATCGGTCTATCTAGGATTTTGTCTTGGGCTGTCTTGTTATTTTTTCACATCTAACTAAGTGTTTCTGCCCTCCCCACCCAGTGACAGATTATCTACTAGTAACTCGGCATTATTTTCACCCTTGTATATTCTCAGCTTTTTTTTTGAAGTTTAAATTCAATTAATTAACATATAATGTATTATTAATTTCAGAGGTAGAGTTTAGTGATTTATCAGTTGCATATAAAAACCAGTGCTCATTATATCAAGTGCTCTCCTTAATGTCCATCACCCAGTTAACCCATGCCCCCACCCCCCTCTCCTCCAGCAACCCTCAGTTTGTTTCCTATTGTAAGAGTCTCTTATGGTTGGTCTCCCTCTCTGATTTTGTCTTATTTTATTTTTCCCTGCCTTCCCCTATGAGCCTTTGTTTTGTTTCTTAAATTCCACATATGAGTGAAATCATATGATAATTGTCTTTCTCTGGTTGACTTATTTTGCTTAGCATAATACCTTCATCAGAAGACCCAGAAACCTGGGAACTGTATTTCCCAGAATCCCTGCCCGCTGTGTCCATCTTAGACAAGAGGCACTCGTGGAATTTAGGAGGGAAAAAAAAGAAAGCAGAAGCCATATTTTTGGTCCTCTCAAGGCTGGAATATAAAGCCCACGGACTTCAACAGACATGAGATTATAGCAGTCTCTACTTATTACCTGAAAACCACCCTTTTGGGTGCTAGAGACAGCTGTGATCATTGTCAGCAAGTTCCTGCAATTTCTTCAATTTCCTGACATACTGAAAGCAGCAAAACTGAGGTAACCTTTCCTCCTGCCCTTATAAAGCACTTGATTTCTATTTTGAATTCTTAAATACTTGCAGTTCACAGAGTGACTTCTGTTTTCCAGACTAATAAATTTCCTATTTAAGACAATGGGAGAGAGCTTTGCGCAGTGGCAGTATTGTAGTCAATGAGGTTTATCCGAGGCGCGATTATTGCTAATTAAGACAATGGGAGAGACAGTATAGCATGGTGATTAGCAGCATGACCTTTCTTTCTTCCTTCCTTCCTTCCTTTCTTTCTTTTTCTTTCTTTTTCTCTCTTTCTCTCTCTCTCCCTTTTCTTTCTTTCCTGCTTGTTTGCTTGCTTGCTTGCTTCCTTTCTTCCAGAGATTTTCCATCAGAAACTTTATTTTGTAGTGAATCCAAAGACATTTAGGACTGGTCAAGAGTAGGTGAAAGTGGCTATTTATATCAGGGGGAAATGTCACAACTAATTTTATTAGCAGTAATGGTGAAGATACTCAGTCTTTCATAGGCAAAAGGAAACATGACATTTAAGAAAAGTCACTTTTCTTACAACATGGACATTTTTGACGCAGATATTGGTGAATTACTGCCAGATCCTACTTAAAATGCCAAGAACACCCAGAGAATTGTTAGCTGGGTATTTCAGTGTCACTCCTATCCAAGTAACATTCTTCTCTGAGTGTCAGACTTAAGTCTGCATTCAGTGCTTGGAAAAACAAAAATTACAGGAAGTTTCAGAGGAATCAGGGCAGACAACATGATGATTCTCTGTCATTTATTTTACTTTCCATTCTCAAATCCCCATACTAAAAAGCAAGACGTAAGTGAGACTTTGTGCCCACCCAAACATTTATCATCTTTGCACATCAAGAAAAGAAAAACTGCAAAATGTGAAGACAAATGGCTTACAAAGACAGTTGAACAAAATCACTTACCTAAAAAGACCATAGTACATTTTGTGGTTTGGGTTTGCTAGTGTTCATTTCCTTCCTAAACATCATTTCTACTAATCTTCTTACATATTCTGTAAAGGAGTTCTTTTCAAAAAAGAAAATGAATATTAAGAATCAAAACACCAAGAAGTAAACTTTTTTTTTTAATTGAAGTGTAATTGACATACAATATCCTGTTAGTTTCAGGTGTATATCATAATGATTTGATATTTCTGTACATTACAAAATAATCACCACGATAAGTCACCATGATAAGTCTAGTTACCATCTGTCACTGTAAAAGTTATTACAATATTATATTTCCTGTGCTATAAAATATATCACCATGACTTATTCTTCTTATAACTGAAAGTTTGTGCCTCTTAATCTCCTTTACCTCTTTTACTCAACCACTCCACTAAACTCTCTCCACTCTGGAAACCAGCAGTTTACTTCCTGTATCAATGAGCTATTTTCTGAGGAAGCAAACTATATTTCTTGTTATGTGGTTATTTATCTTCATTCTTCTCTCAAATTAAATGAAAGATAACCTAGCATATTATATTTGCCTGCCTTTGTTTTTCCCTTTTCTTTCTTTCTTTCTTTTTTTTAATGTAGGCTCCATGCCCATCGTGGGGCTTGAACTCACAACCCTGATATCAAGAATCACACGCTCTACTGGCTGAGGCAGCCAGTCTCCCCTGCCTGCTTATTTTTAAATACAAGTTGTAGTTGTTGAATTTTATACTTGTTTGGACTAAGAGGCTTGATAGATTTTTTGTGTCCATTGTTCCTAAAATAGCCAAGTAGAAGAATCACAGTTACTTAACTTGTAACAGATATTTATTATCTACTTACAAGATTCAAGAAATGGTTATGGTTACAGCTTCTGGTTTGGATACAAATATGAATAAGCCATAAATCCTGGGCTCCAGAAGCTCAGGGTTTGTCAATCTAGGCATGTCCCGTGTTTCCTGTGCCTTTTCTTCAGCAGCCTGGAGCAAAAGATTATACCTAAGGATGAGAAATTTTCTGGCCTAAAGTTACATATATGTAAAGAAAGAGAACAAAAAAAGCATTGGATCCTTCAAAGCTTTAGAAGTTTCCCACAAAATTCGTACTGTTTGACACAGCAGCAAGAATGACTTAATAGAGGTCGTTAACAAAGCACTGGACATCCCATCAGATCTTCCTTATTGGCAGAGTTCACTACAAAACTCACAGGAATGCATACTATTTATTCAAGAGATGTGTGGTATTTCCCTGGGAGTCACTGATTGACTGGTCTGAGATATTCATTTCCTCCTGCTACATGAGCCAGAAGCAGATGGCCTATTCTTCCCACACAGTTCACCTGGGAGGATGCAGCAGCCAAGGACCTTGGCCTTCAGGACTGATGAACAATTCCAGGACTGAACACTGCCCTTCTCATTTTTATTTGCACATTTTACTTAATCCCTTACCTTCAAGCCCATTAAAGTACCTACTGTGGGTTAAAATAGCAACTTGTACTGCTCTCAGGGGTTTTTCCAAGGTACCTCAAGCATTTCCATGCAAAGCTGGTGGAAAATTCTAGTTTACCTGGATCAAAGAAGGACCTGCCACCTTTCAAATATTGCCTTTCAGTGGAGCTTTTCCTGCATCCCAACGTAAAGCTGTTCCCCCAGCATTTCCTATCCCCTTTTTGCTCTATTTTATTTTCCTTTATAATATTTATTGCTTTCTAACAGGTTATATGTCCTTTTTGTTATCGACTATTTCTCTCCACGAGAATGTAAGTGGGGTATGGATGTCTGTGTCTGTTTTAAGTCTTGCTATATCCTCAGCACCTAGACCAGTGCCTGCCTATAAGAGTGCTCAATGAATATTTGTTCAAGGATTCTTATCCATAATCTTATATTGAAAACCTCTGTGGATGTATAACATGGTTCATGAACCTGAAAAGAGTAAATAACACTGTGTACCTCTTTCAAGAACACATTTGTTGGAGACAGTGATATGGTGTATTTGTTAAGCACATGACTTATGTGGTTAACTCAATAGACTGTTGAGTTCAAGTTCCAGTTGTATGACTATTTGCTATGTTAACTTATCTAAACTTCTGTTTTCTTTCTATGAAGTGATGATAGGGATGGTATTAGGGCTTCCCCTGTTGTAAAGATTAAATGAAGTACAGTTGACTCTTGAACAACATGGGTGTTTGGAGTACAGACCCCCATGCAGTCAAAAAATCCACACAGAATTTTGACTCCCCTAAAATTAAATTACTAATAGCCTACTATTGACTGGAAGCCTCATGGATAACATACATAGTTGATTAACACCTATTTTGTATGATATATGTATTATTTACTGTATTCTTACAATAAAGGAAGTTAGAGAAAAGATCATGTTATTAAGAAAATCATAGGAAAAGAAAATACATTTGCTGTACTGTACTGTACTGTACTTACTGGAAAAAAAAATCTGCTTATAGGCAGGGTAAGCTAGGCCAGGCCTGGCCCCAGGATAGTGATGTTCTGTAGCCTGTTGGCCTTGACTTCCCAGAGGTAGCCGCTGGGCAGGCCCACAGGTGGCAACGGTGGCTTGGAGGCATAATGCAGCTGGAGGTGTACCACCAAACAATGGCAACTGGCAGCTGCAGCTACACATGAGTGCAGCCTAGGGGCTAGGGCATAGCCACTGGGAGGGGTATTGACCTGATGCAGGCCCCAGGCCCACAGATGACTGAGGGTGGATTGTGGTGTCTGTGTGCAGGGGCCACAGGGCTCCTTGCACAGCACCATCCTTGCCCTTAGGGCACATTTTTCCACTTCAGCCCAGTCTCCTGCACACCAGTCCTAGGTGCTAGACCCAAGGGGCACAAGGGGTAACCTGCAGCTCTGACCTATTCCAGGGCCCCCAGGTGGACCACTCCAAGTACTCAGACAGCAGCAGCATGACCTGTATTCCAGTCACCCTCAATTCAGTCCAGTGGAGACTGGGGTGAACAGTTGTAAATAAATGTTTTATGGCTTTTGTTGTCAACTCTTAAAACAAACAAAAATTGTGTATAATTGGACCCACGTGGTTCAAACCGATGTTGTTCGAGGGTCAGCTGTACACGTTGTGTGTATGACAGTATTGCTGCCATTTCTGCTTATTTCTACTTAATGCAGTCTCAGTATGTGGCCAGGATGTATTTGCAATAGCTTCTTTCATTCTGTAGGGCAAGCATGTTACTAGGTAATCTGTGAATCCTCACAGGGAGTGACAGCCTCCTATTCCTAGGGTTGACCTCAACTGCTATACTAAACTGTACACTCTGGAATCAGTGATCAAACAGGAGGCCTCTTTCATGATGTCCTTTATAGATTCAGAAAAGACTATACTTTATTTCAAGTAACCACCTCTCCCAGCACCCCCATCCCCAGGATCGGGGGGAAACTAGAGTTATAGAATCTCATAGACAAATTCCTTTTAGGTTCATTGAGTCTCTTTCTCATCAACTACTGCTCTTTCCACTCCCACTCCCAGACTGGATCCCTTCCAAAATCTCTCTGGAAAGGTGGTCATGCAACTTCTGCTTCATCTCTTGCAGCTGCCCTCCAGCTCTTTACAGAAGAGTGTGTTTCATATATGCCGGATTGTGTTGTTAGAAGCTCTTGCTCACACTGGATTAAATCTAGCCACTGGCTGAGTTCTGACCTCCAGAACTACCAGAGTAAGATGGCTCCACTTAACCTGTCATGCTCATATTTGAGGAAAACCTAGATTTCTCTTCCCTGATGAAACATCCATGGTCCTTGTGACCATTCTTCATGTGGCCAAGTTTCCAGGTCCTTCTTCCTCTTGCCCACGTCCTTCAATTCTTTTCACTCCAGTTATGATCCCCATGGCATGCACCTCCAACTGTAAATGTGGCATGACCTATACTGTGCCCTGGAATTTGACCAACCAGGATATGAAAAATCAACTTCTTTAAAGGGTATGT
The DNA here is from genome assembly GCF_963455335.1 of Martes martes. NCBI lineage: Eukaryota > Metazoa > Chordata > Mammalia > Carnivora > Mustelidae > Martes > Martes martes. The sequence goes on along the minus strand of NC_137892.1, from coordinate 128,008,884 downwards.
GGGCTTATACAGACAGTTTTAGAAACTACATCACACTTTTGTCTCAGAGCAAGGTTTTCATCAAGTAAAATCCCCAAAGCTGTTTTGTGTGAGCTGCTATTAAGTCAGGTTTCTAGCTTTCTTTATAAATGGGTCAGTACCCTGTTTCCTTCTGGTGGTCCAGAGATGTGCTAGACTCACACTTGATTTTCTTCTGACAAACTGTATCCTAAGCTCCAGTGACAGGATTGCTTATTAGAAGCCCAAGCTGTAGGTTTGGTGTTGGGAAGAGACAAACCTGAGGTACACCTGAAGGAACTAAAGGAAAGGTCTAAGTTAACACAAAGAACTGATTAAGAATTATTCATGATCCTACAGTGATCTTACAAATTCTATAATTTGGAAGTAAGAAGTTCAAAACCTGTTATGTTTGGTTTGTTGTTCTTACCCTCAAGCCCATGAATGTACTTCAGGAAGCCAGTTACCTTTTCCAAAGGCATACAAAATTTAGTGCAAATATGTGTTACTGACATTTCTGGGGAGAGTATCCATAGATTTCAACACACTCATAAAAAGCGGCCCAAAACCAAAAAGAGATTAAGAACCACGATCAACCCCCTTTATTTTAGAAAGGGCATATTTGAGCCCTGGAGGTGTTAAGAAAATTGTCCAAGGTCACAAAACTAATAGGTAGTAGTGTCTGAACTACAATCAAAGTCCTTCAGATCTCTTCTGAAGCTCCCTTCATTGCCACATGCAATTTCAGGAAAGCATTAGTAAATAGAAGAAAAAAATACGTATGTGTATTTGTATTTATATGTATATGTATGTAAATGAATATGTATATTTAGTACATAGCATTTTACATGTCAAAACATATTGCTCTATTATATTATTTTATTTTTATATTCATACATCATTGAAAAGAATCTTATTTGACCACAGACATAGCTATTTGACCACAGACATAGCTAAATATATGGCAACTGACACAGGGTAGGAAATAATGTCTTCTCATAGATGTCATGTAATAGCCTTCTTTGTGCTTTGCATCTGATGGCTTGGACATTGCAAACTTCAAAGTAAAAGCTGTACTTCAAAAGATCAAAGGAATTCATACCAAAAGAGTACAAAAATAATCAGCTTTGTTTCATTTATGTATATGGCAGACAGGGCTAGGAACTATGAAAATAGATGCCACATTGTTCTAAGTTAAGGGCGGGTGCCTTCTCTACTGGGGAGGAGTGAATAACAATCCTCTTGTATTTACAGTTTGCTAATTTAACAAATGCTATTCAACAAGAGGGTAAATTTTATATTTTTTAGTTTTATTTTCATGCTGGTTTCAGTTTTTAAATAATGTATCAAGTTCCATTATAAACCTCATGTTCCTGTTACCCATTTTGAAAAGCATAAGCACCAGTAATAGTCTCTCCTGGTAACTTAAGACATGTTGGACTTCAAAATACTAAGTTATAATATCACCAAATTTACAAATATTACAATAAAAATTAATATCAACAACAATATGGAAAACCAGGTTGAAGCCCAGACGTATAATAATTTTAACAATGGTAGCCTTTGTCTTTTAGGGTATACCTGAAACAAGCTATAGATAGAAATAATATCATTGACACTTATCTTATCTTAGTCTATTATTATTTTAGTGAGGTCAGAATTATCCAAGTCCTCAAAATGGGTTTCATTTTCAAAGGGATGTTTACCACAAAAAGTTGTTTTTTTAGTCCTTTTGATGTTGACTTGCACATATGTTCAAAGTTTCTCAAATATGAATGATCTTAGGTCATATGGAAAATCACAGATTATCAGCAATGGAAAGAATGTTAGAGATTGATCATTCAAACCAAGGGCTTCCATTTTTACAGATGTGGCAGTTGAAATGCCAAGCAATTGCAGTTAGAGTAGAATTGACTTAAAGTCATCAATAGGAGTGTCTTTCTCACTTAACTATCACTCCCAGTAATTTGTTTGGAAAATTTGTGCTTCTTGTCCCCTTAACCTGGGCTCTACAGAAAAAGCTTCATCAAAATTTAAACTACGGCTGCCCCTGGTCACTCATACTCCAGGTTTCAGGACACACCAGGCAAGGAAATAAGTCATCATCCTGTGGGGGTATTTTAACCTAATCAGCAAGAGCTGCTGTTATACAATGAGGGCAGGAAAGAATGTGTTTGTCATCCAGCCATCCAGGTCATCTCTTAGTATTCTTTTGTGCAATTATGATGATAAATGGACAAGTGTTATCAACAATAGCCTGAAAGGAACATGGTGACCTGGGGTTGAAACCTTTCAAGGAGCAGAGTCTGGGTCACCCTACCAGTTAATCCACTGAGACCAGCAGAGAAGCAAGCCAAGGATAAGAGGAATCTATAATGAACAGTAGAGAGGGGAAAGATAGCAGCTGGATCCACTGCAATGGCAGAGACATCAATCTGAATCTTAAAGGAGGTATTCTCAAAATTCATTTGAACCAGGTGTATCTGACTAGTTCAAGGAATGGACTGTGGTGAAATACCTTGATCATTCTTCAGGACTGAAGCACCTGTTTCTCCAATTTCTGACACTGCAAGTCAGATATTCTCCATAGATTGCCTTTAAGAGAGGAGACCCAACTCGCTCACTGTTATTCCGCCTTCTCAAAAGCAGCACACATTCAACACATGGTTTGCAGTGGAGTATAAAGACCTGGTCGCCCCTTACCCAAGACAGAACTGCGCTGCAGAATTATCCCAGGTTGTGTGCCGCCGTGGACTGGCTGAGGCCTTTGCTGAAACTTCACTGTGGTCCAATTTCTTCCTCTTTCCTACACCACTTCATTTATTTCTGCTGATTCTGACTCCACTCCTCACTAAATCTCCTTTCTGAGGAAACGAACTTTAAAAAGTCACCCACCTGGTTCGTACGAGAAAAGCACTACATACAAGTTTTCTGATGCCCGGGCAAGTCAATATAAGGCCCCTTTCCCTTTATAATGTCTCCAAGTTGAATTGAAATCTGGAGTTTTGTGCTCATGCATGCAAAATTATAGATAACATAATTTTATCAGAAGTCTAAGTAACCTGAGTATCTCAGACATATGTATGCTTAACACACTGCTGACCACTCCTAATGGGAAAAAAAGAGTGCAGTAGAGGATCCTATGCACTGGAGATGAGATGTTGTTGGGAGAGAAGAAGCAAGGAGTTAAGGGCACCTGCATGGAGCAAATGACCATAACTAGATTTAAATAACCCCCCATTGAATGACAGCAATTTGATTGAAATTGACCAAGTCAAAGGATCTACTTTTGAGTAAATTTATCTAAAAACTTTGAGGTAGAGTGCTTAATTTCCTAATGAATGTGTTTATGCCTGTGTTCGGTTAAAATACATATATGCATAGACACACAAGCACACACCACACAGCTAAATGTCTCAAGCGTTTGTTTCATTTATTCTAAACAATAAAAATGTGTCTTAATCTAACACAGGAATCAAGGTATCTGAGGTGTTAGAGGTTCATCTTTTTTAGGCATTTCCTGTCATAAACTTCCTCTACCAAATATTTTAAAGCATTTACATCCAGTACTTAGTCAAGCAGGGTTCTTCAAGAGTTTTGATAGTATGGTGACCACTTTCAATTAATGATTGATCTTGTTTTCTTTATTTTAATGAGATATAAGAACAAAGTGGGATTTTTTTAATAAACAGTAATAATTTCAGCCCCTCTGGTTAAAAACTTTCCACTTCATCCTACATTTTTTTTAAGATTTTATTTATTTATTTGACAGACAAAGATCACAAGTAGGCAGAGAGGCGGGCAGAGAAAGAGAGGGAAGCAGGCTCCCCACTGAGCAGAGAGCCCGATGCGGGGCTCGATGCAGGGCTCAATGCGGGGCTCGATCCCAGGACCCTGGGATCATGACCTGAGCTGAAGGCAGAGGCTTTAACCCACTGAGCCACCCAGGCGGCCTTTCATCCTACATTTTTCACACTCAATGGTAAGACCCTGGTCACACTGAACAATTAATAAATGTTTGAGAACTTATTTAGAAATGATTGATGTTTCTTCTTTTCCCACATTTTCTCTTGCAAACATATCCATCAAGATTAGACAGATGAACTGGGTGAAATTTAGAGAGGAATGTAAAGGAAAATTAAGCTACTAGTTCTTTTTTTCAAGATGGGAACTTAAAACAGAATTTAAATATTTTCTCTTTCATTCACAGAACAAGTCAGGATTCTGTGGGTCCCAGACACAGCAGCACACAGGTGGAGACAAGATACAGCAGACTGAAAAAGCCAAACATTTTAATCCTGTACATCAGTCCATACAGGCACATGCTGCATCTCCTATATGGGTAAGTCTCTTGTTCCTGACCAAAATCACTATAAATTGAGGAGTTAAACTAGGAGAGAGGCTGGTAATATGCAAGAGTGAAAGGAAAAAGGGTAGAATGAAGTCTATGTTACAATATAAATATGCAACCTGAAATACTTTCAAGTTTTAATGTAAGTTAGTGGAGCTCATCCTCAACTGCATAATATGAATACCTGAATACGAATATTACAAAACGACAAATAGAACTTTTCAACTTAGTTCTTCTTCAGGATAGAAATGTGAGCAAAGTATCTGTCTTATATACATGTATGTTGAGGGGTGGTTGATCAGCAGGAAATGGAGTGGAAAGGCTGAAGAAAAAAGTAGATGTCTAAACAACAAAGCCGCTTAAAGAATTGACTGAATGCAATGATTAATTTTGTCAATTTGACTGGTCCACACTTACTAGATATTTGGTGAAACGTTATTCTGGGTGTGTCTGTGAGGGTTTTTACAGATGAGATTAAAACTTGAATTGGTGGACTGAGTAGAGCCGAGAGCTTTCCCCAGTGTGGGTGGGCATCATGCAATCTGTTGGGAGACCTGAAGAGAAGAGAAGGAGTAAGGGAGCATTTACTCTCTGTCTCACTGTTTTTGAGCCAAGAATTTGGTCTTCTCCCCTTGGACTCGGACTCAGACTAGAAATTATGCCCTTGGCTCTTCTGCTTCTCAGGGCTTTGAACTGAGACTGGAGCTATACCATTAGCTCTCCGGTGTCTCATCTGGACTTTTCAGCCTCCATAATTACATGAACCACAAATTCCTTACAATAAATCTATGTATGTCTCTATATCCATATACACATATATAAATATGTAGAGATAGAACTTCTCATATATGTATATATGCATATCTAATTGTTATATATGTGTATGTAAATTATGCATTTAATTGACATAAATGTAAAATGTATTAAATATCTAACTATATATATCCTATTGGCTCTGTCTCTATGGAAGACCCTGACTAAGACACTGAAAGAACAGGAAGGAAAAAACAGGTGATCCAGGATAGAGAGTCTGAAATACCAGAGGTAGGGAACCTGTTAAAATAAAGGCCAGGTACCCAACAGTCAGATCACAGGCACTTCAGCAAACTGTTGAGCAGGTGCAGCTGAGCTTATAAGAATATAACCCTACCAAAACCCAAATCCAGGTGATCCAGGCCAAGTAAGATGTTGTCTTCAAAAAAGCGTGAGTGAAATGGGATTCCATTTACTTACACCTTTACTTGCATCTCTCAAAAACATTTAAAGAATTTTAGAGCACAGTGCAGTCTATTCTCTGTACTCATACCTGTTTCTATTAAATGTCTGGTCCTCACCTTTATTTAGTCCTCAGAAACTCTGAGTTGCTTTACATTCTTCCTTCTCAGGCAAATTCGACTACCCAATTACCAATCACCAGAATCTTCCCCCATAAAATATTCATCCAATTTGCTCAACATCAGGAGTTACTTTTCTTGAGAGAACCTACTGGCTTTTTATGTGTGTGTCCTTTCTCTCCTCAAATCTAATCGTGTAGGGAGGATAGAGAATATTGTGACTCTTCTAATCATTAGTAATATTGTCTTCTCCTACTAGTTTAGACCAAGGTTGTTATGGGGACTCTTAGAAGATAAGATCTTATTCTTTTTGAAAAATCCTCATCAACCAAGGTCAATTAAGCCCTAATGGCCCAAGGCATCCATTGTATGTGATGAATTAAGTTATCTCCTACACATCAGGAATGGTACCAACTACTACCATTCTTGAAATAATTACAAAAATCGTCACTCAAATCATTGTACAGCTTAATTCTCTTATGGAACTGGTTGAGAAAGACTGCTTTAGAGAGCAGATTAAGGTTAAAAGTAATAACTTTACAATAGGAGCCATATCATCAGGAGTTAGGACTATCAAGTTCTCCCAGTCCTGCGTACCTGACACAGTGCACGGTATTCTGTAAAAACTTGTTGCACAGATGAATGAATCATTCAGAACTGATGGTCCTATCCAGATAAAACTAAGCCCCAAGAGTTAAGGTCTTAAAGTAAATGAACAGCAGAAAGCACCTGACAAAAATTCATTTGTACTTTAAACTGTGCCTAGCAATTTATTAGTGACTCCTTGCTTCTATTAAACCATGACTACATTGTACTCCATTATTCCCTCTCTCTGCAGAAAGGTTTAGTTGTGCACCTGAAAAGTATGAGCCAGAATACAATGTACCATCAGACAAGGGACACTTTCCCAGGAATGTCGTAGGAGAAAAACCCAAAGCCAGAGGTTTACTTTCAATGTCCTATTTTTATCCTGGAACCCACAACACTGCGGTGGAAACAAGGTCAATGCTTAGCATTATAGCATTTCTAGACCACTCACCGCTTGCTGTTTAACCCTAGCCATCAGCAGCTTCCGGCAAAACTTCCTGTTGTTTCATTTGTCAGATGCAGTCTGACAAGAGCAAGGTGAGGAGTCAGGGTGGGCCGTGCTCGGCTTCTCATTTCTCATAAATAGGGATCCATCCGCATGTAGCATGCCGCGGTATATTTAAACACAAAACACAATGAAACTGTCAAGGAGTGGAGGCAATCTTTTAACCTCCTGTATTTTGCAAAGTTCTCTCACCACATTTTGGAGTCAAGACAATAAATATTCTTTCCTTCTTCCTCTACTCCTCTGTTCCAACTAGCTTGTAGATCTTGGACCTTTAAGATAACACGGGACTGCAAAGGTAGCACACCTGGATTCTTGATTAGATTCAGCAACATCTGTAATTATAGAAATAGAACATTAAATAAAAGGAAGGTCATAAACAATGGGATCCTGGAAGGCAGCCAGGCCCTCAGTCTTGAAACTTGAAAAGTACTTACCACAGCATCATGCTGATATCTGGACACAGGTGGAGGACAAAAGGCCGAAGCTGCCCAGCCATCCTGGAATTTCAAGTAGGAGGATGTATGCAGCTTTCCGGAAAGTTCTGCCTCTGTGTGGGAAAAAACCACTTATCATTCTTTTCAAAAAGTGCAATAGACTACAGCTTAACAAATGAGTTCCAGCTGTTTAAAATTAGACTATTACAACAATTCCATATAAGAATATTCCCTAAGTTGGGACCTGGATGATACATTAATTAAGGTACTGGTCTCCACACTGAAGCCTAAGATATTTAATAAGTGTTAATAATTATGTTGTTCATAACAATCCTGTCTCCATTACTTAAATTGCCCGTAATACCTAAAGTTGTATGTTTTTTTAAGACAAAATGCTTGAATCACCACCCAGAAGACACTAATCACACTAAAATTATGTGACTCATGGGAAAGCAACAGAGTATAAACTGGAAGAATTCTGCACGAAGATTCAGGAAACCCGTGTGATAATCTCTGTTTTACCACTTGTCGGTTACATGAACTTGGGCAACTCTCTTTACCTCAGTTGTCCAACTATGACGTGGAGATGATGTATATGATGATAAAATATCATGGTTGCTAAAAAACAAGTAAACAAAAACATCATGTTGCTTGAAGTCTATTCTAGCTAAATAATTCCATGACTTTTCTGCTATAAATTGTACTTTTAATATATGTCTAAAAATTTTATTTTTAATATATTCCTAAAAATCAAGCATAGGCACATGTAACTTGGCCCCTTAAAATTGGTGGGGATTTTCTCCATGATGTGCCTTATAGCTCTTCCTAGGCCTTCTTAATCCTCCTTAATGTGATAAAGTAACAAGGTTCTTTCCGGTTTTTCTTTTCCTGGTCTTAGAGTCTGTTCTTATGGGGATGTCAGTTCCTTTTAATTACTAAACTGACCACTTTGTTTCTTTCTTTCATGTATCAGTTCATATTCTGATAATTCATATGAATTTAGAATATTACTCAAACAAAGGAGTATTTTGTAAATTCGAATTATTTGTCAGATATTTCACAAAATGATGCAAATATTGTATGTGAAATACTAGTAGCTAGACACTCAGTACATAAAAACACTGTAAATATTTACAATGCACATAGCCCCTCCTGAGCAGAGTGACTAAAAGCAATTTATTCTTTTAAAAAATGTCATTGTCAAATAACTTAGGACCCTACAACCTAGAGACCCTAGACGCTAGAACAACTTCACAGATAGGTTCTCTGTGGGTGGTTTTTGTTTGTTTGTTTGTTTGTTTGTTTGTTTTTGGCCCTGTTTATCCTAGAAAGCAAGCAAACAAAAAACCATCCACCATGTAAGACCATGCTTCTTAAACAGTAATAAATAGAAATGCACATAGATAACGTATTAAGAAATAAAGGGTGATCCAAGCCAAATAATAAGCCTGATGCACTTTCCTGGAACATCTGTTTGAAGATTGAAGTAAAAGTTTATATGATTGTCTAAAATAACAGAACACAAAATAATTCTCAAATTTTCTATATGCTGCTTGAGGATATACTCCCAAAGCCAGCTTCCTTACAAACTGAGTATACTCATTCTTACTCTTCTCCCATTCAGGGTCACTTCAGTGGAGACATTTGGGGTGGATAGATCTAAGGAAATCTAAAAGTATCTCTTCTTGAAAACAAAATGACCAGTGTAGTAGAAAATACACATACCATTTTCTTCAACAGTATAGATAACTTGCATTCTAAGTTGGTGTCCAACTATATATGCTGAAATCCTGGGAGGTCTTTTCACCATCAACCACGTCACTTCCTGCAGGTAAAGATAGTTTCCAGAAGGAGGAGAATAAGAAAAATATCACAAGGACTTTGGCCCCCTTTCTCACTCTCTGTCTTCTCAAACAAGAACTAGCTTTCTCTAAAAAATAATTTGCTCACAAATGCCACAGAAGGTCTGGGTTCTCTTTCACTTGTCTCTTCCATATAAATGAAGCTTAGGTCACAGACTTTACATGTCCTGTTCTTTGTTTGGAAAACAGTTCTGGAACAGTAGGTGTAGAAAGCAAAGAGGATTCCAGAGACCAGAGCCAGCTTCACTTTGAGTCAGAGACTGAGGAAAAGACTGTGAGAAAAAGAGCTGGCCTCCAGGGCCTTCCTGATCTGACTGCTCTTCCAAGCCACGCCCTTATCCCTGCAGGAAGGAGGGGGCTGAGCCCTGTTGCCACCAGAGAAGATCAACCACAAGCCCTTTGGGCTGGGACAGCCACAAACCCTACCTTGACAAAGACAAAGGATGGATTTCAAAGGGACGGATATGGCAAGTCACCAACAAATCAATCTACATGTTGTTTTTTATAGGGGAATAGCTTAAACACTACCACATGCTTGTTATACAAAATTCAGACAACATCTAAAAGCACAAAGAAGAAAGTATAAGAAAATCATGTGAATTAGGTATTTAATTTTTTGAGAATCCACTGTGTGCCTGATATTATATAATATGCTGTTAGTACTAACAAAGACACATAGATTGCTCTCAGGGAATTTATAACCTTGTAGAAACCTGGCATTTGAGGCAGTCTCAAATAGGATGGCCATAGAGATCATTGATGTATTTCAGCACTCAGGATGTTTGTTGGATCCAGAGAGGTTCGGCTGAATGCCAATGAAGAGGGGGCACTCTGAGCAATTTCTCTTACTCGTCTCTAGAAGGACAAAGATTTGTAGAAGGCCGTGCTCTACCTTTTTTTTTTTTTTAAATGACAGTGAAGAAGTACTGACTCTGAATTCAGTTAATAGCTCTGCCACTCATAGCAATGCAAACTCTCTCAACCCTCTTTAAATGTCTTAGCTTGGGGCACATGGGTGACTCAAGTTGTTAAGCCTCTGCTTTCACCTCGGGTCATGATCCCAGGGTCCTGGGATCAAGCCCCACATTGGGCTCCCTGCTTGGCAGGAAGCCTGCTTCTCCCTCTCCCACTCCCTCTGCTTGTGCTCCCTCTCTCGCTGTGTCTCTCTCTGTCAAATAAATAAAATCTTTAAAAAAAAAAAAAAGTCTTAGCTTATTTTTCAAAACAAGCATAATAATCTCCACCTCAACATTGTGGTAACACGTTAAGCCATTTAATCCTCATAACAGGTCTATGAAGTAGCTACTTGATTGACACCATTCTGTGTAGGAGGAAACTGAGACAGAGGAAATTTGTGTATCTGGCCCAAGATCACATACATAGTAAGTGGTCTCTAGACTCTGTCGTAGTTAGTCACTTCTACTTTTTTCATCTCCCCTGAGTTAAATGAAATCCCGATAGCTGCCATTTAAATAATAGTCTGGTGAAGAGAGAGGGAATGATTTTTTAGAGCCTGGGGAACTGGCACCAAAGGCCATGCTCTATAAAATCTTAAACAGAATAATAATAATAATAATAATAATAATAATAATAATAATAGCTGATGGGCTTATCAGCTGGAAAGCATTAGAGCAAGTAATGGGAGACAGAGGGGTTATATGTGTGATCTCATTAATCCTCACAATAATCTGTCAGTTATGACTTGTTCTCATCATTCTATAGATGTGGCAGCTGGGGCTCTGAGGGCTTAGGCAACTTTTGAAATCACGAAGCTAATATATTCTAATGCTGAAATTAGGATTGGGAGCTCTCTGACCAGACACTCAACTCTTGAAATGAATTTGTTGAGTCAAAATGGTTTGTAGCAGGGTGTCTGGGTGGCTGAGTTGGTTAAGCAACTGCCTTCAGCTCAGGTCATGATCCTGGAATCCCAGAATCGAGTCACGCATTGGGCTCCCTGCTCAGCAGGGAGTCTGCTTCTCCTTCTGACCTCTCCCTTCTCATATCCTTTCTCTCTCTCTCAAATAAATAAATAAAATATTTTAAAAAGTGGTATATAGGTACTATGAAAAAGAGAATAAATAAAGAAAAAAATGAAAAATCATAAATCATCTCCCCTACAGTGTGAAGTAGTATGGCTGAGTGACACCAGGATGCCTGGGTGCTGATCCTAAGTCAGCCACTAATGAATACACTTCATAGCAAATCACTCAGTGTCTGCTTTGGCTTCTTCAGCGATCAAATGAGCAGGGTATAATAGGTTACTGGTTCTTAATCTCTTGATGATCATAAACCACTTTCATGCACTCAGTGAGCTCTCTCTCAGATAAAATGTACATACGAACATAAGACAGAAGTCTCTGCATTCAGTTCAGTAGTGACATCACATTATATTTAAGGGTTGGACTTTCCCACTGAAATGTAATATCCATGAGGGCAAGGGGCTAGTCTTTTTCATGTCTGTATAGCCAGTTTGTATAACAGTACTTGGCACATCATAGGCTCTCCCAAACTATCAATTAAATATATAAATAGATGAGGGTTCCTGGTCTCCTTGAAGTCAACCCATATTAACTTCAGACTAAGAACCTCGGATTGAATCATTTTCAATGGCTTTTTTGGTTCTGAAAGATCTAAAGTTGAATTACATGAAATTGCCAATACTCTGTTGCTTCTGACCAGTAAAAATGGCAATTTCATGAGCTTTGACCTAACATGTTACTTTATAGTTTTACTCACTCCCCTGGTGGCTCTGTGTCTGTGCTTTGATATCTGGTGCCGTTTTAGCTCTAATCCTGTTTGTCAGTGACAGCTATTACTCACCTTGCATTTACCACACCAGGAAGCCCAGGCAAGAAGATAAATGCGTAGCATTTCCTGCTTCTTCTAACCTGACTGTTAATGCAAACAGAGCCCATATCTGTTTTACGTACAATAATTTTATTCCTTAATTTTTAGTTTCTCCTTAACTTACATTATTTGAAACTTATCAGCACTGATATAGTTGCAAATGCTTCCTTACTGCTTAATGCTTAATAAAAGGTAGCAACTAAACAGGCTAAGACTGGACTTATTATAAGTAAGCCAGACTTCTGAAATAATTGTTAAAATGGGAAAAATTGTGTTCAGCCAGAAGCAATGCTTTTAAAAATGCTCCTCAAGTATTATCTTTGGGTTGGTTAAAGTGTAAAATAGCTATTTCATTGTGCAACTTCTGTATTTGACATAAAACATCCCAGCTAGCATTTATTCAGCATTACAGGTATCCTTTAATACCTAGTGTCCACTATTCAAGCATTGTGCATTATGAATTTTTAAAAGCCTCTAGAAATACCCTACTGTTGAAGACTCTAAGTATTAAAATTTCTTTTAAAAATCACTGAAACAAATAGAATACACTTTTAGGAGTTAACTTGATGCAGCTTAACTACTGTCACAGTATTTCTGAAATATGCTATGCATATGTTGCCAAATTCTGTCTTAACTATTACATACAATGGCAAATGTAATTTATTTGGATTTTTGAGAAAAACAAAATAATAGTATATGGAGGTTCTGTTATGGGCTAAGGCCACTCCTACCTCTTCTTAATTGTAAAGATTTAATGAGTGATATTTCAATGAGACTTCTACCAGTCTCCAACTAAGTTACCTCTTTTTCTTCTCTAAAAGAATGTTTCCATTAAGATGGGTTGGGGCCCCTGAGTGGTTCAATCTGTTAAGTGTCTGCCTTGGGCTCAGGTCATGATCCCAGAGGATCAAGCCCTGCGTTGGGCTCCCCGCTCAGCAGGGGGGCTGCTTCTACCTCTACCCCTCAACCCGCTCATGCTCTCTTTCTTCTTCACACTTCTCTCGTTAAAAAAAAAAAAATAGGTTGAAGTCAGGTCAAATAGAATTAAGATTAAAAAAAAAAAAAAAACCTAGAAAAACTTCCTGTGGAATGGGTGAAAACTCAGAGAAGTCCAGTGTATGGCAATGTCTGTCAAATGCAGAGGGAACAGAAATAATGTGACATAATTATTATGATGTTCAGCGTGTATTTGCTAAATTGCTGTCCACTGTATTTGTTAGGAAGCCCAAAGTGGGAAAAAAATAAGTAAAAGATTTTTTTGTCTTACTTTACTAGTTGCATTTTTTAAATATTTGGCTTACTCATTGTTAGTTGGAGGTGTCCAAAAAATGATAGAATTGGATGAAAGAAATGAATATCTGAATTCTAAAGCAATTCAAATTCCTGAATGGGGTGTGTGTGTGTGTGTGTGTGTGTGTGTGTGTGTGTAAGAGAGGGGGTATAAAGCAAAAGCAAAAAAGTGGGCAAAAAATTAAAATTGCGTACATTGATTCCTCGGTTGAACTTGTAATAGTGAAATTACCACTTTTGAAAAGGTGCTTAAAGGAAAACAAAACCAAAGAGTTTGACTCATCTAACCCAGAATTACCAAACTTTGCAGTTCTTTAACTCTCTACAGATGCTCGCCTTTCATTAGTCATGGGGAAGCAAACCTGAATCTGTTTTCTAGAAAATGGATTTTGTCAAAAGTCCACGTAACTCTTCAAGGTAGCTGTTATTGAAAATAATATTACCACCATATAGACTTATGCACTCATACTCAGGGAACTTTTAGAGACAATGAAATGATCAGGGGGAAAAAAGAGATGAAAATCAGATCTACTTGTGAACTATACTTATAAGAAAAATAGTAAGGAGAAACTTGAAATTATTGACTATGATAAAAATTTGAGAACTTTTTTGTTAATTTTAATTATTCTGTGTTTATTCCCTTTTATTGTTGATGAAGTAGTTGTCTATATTTAGTAAAGGTAAATCCAAGTATTATGTTCAGAATTTATTACTATATTTCTCCAAGGAAATGTCTTTCATAGTAAAAAGTAGGGTTCAGATTGTCAAATTATTTACTTCTTTTATGGGGCCTGTGTTAAAAGGTTTAGAAAACAAGTGGCCCAGGATTCCTTCTCACTTGTACTACTTCTCTCTGATCGCCTTTGAAAATTCTGGAGAAACATAATAAAGTTAATTATTTTCCTTTTGAGCATAGCAACTTCGAAAAAATAAAAAAAAGAGAAGAAGGAAGAGAAGAGCAGGAGATAGATTTCTTTTCTCCTCTTGAAGAAAACCACAAAAATCATGGAGTTCTGCTTTTCTGAGGTTTTGTGTGAGAAGGGAAAGAGTGTGAAAAATCCAACAATTCCGGAGCCAGAACCCATCTGAGTGATGTCCCTCCTCATCATCTTATCTCCAATGTGAAAGAAAGCAGAAATGAAGGCCAGGGTCCTTTCCTAATTAGTAGCCAGAAAACCAGATATAAAGGAAAAAAGACACAATTACCCCGAAGGAAGATTATTTTTAAAGATATTACATTGAGAGAAAGGTTACTGATCAGTACTCTTACTTACAGGTAACATTAAAAAAGAAAAGTAGCAAAAGTAGCATAAAAAGCAAGAAGGAAAAGAAAAGGTATTAAAACATAAGCAGCAACCACATGGGTGAAATATATTTATTCAATTGAACTAATAAAATGTGAAATTACAAAGACGTACTGAATAAAAGGGAAAAGAAAACACAGAAATACAAAAATAAAAGCAGAAAGAACCTTTAAGTCTTTGTTTCACAGCCAGATTGGGGGAAAAAAAAACTATAAAGAGGAAAACTATAAAGTCTCAATGAAAGAGCATACATAATCTTCGATTTGAAATTGCGTAACTCCACCATAGAGAGCGTCTCAGATGATACTGGAATGACGTCTTCACTGGTTGGCTGCAGTTGTTTCCAGGTTCAGTTTTCCTTAAGGACTTAACAGGAAAAATATGCTTCTTTCCCCCAGATCCATGATTATCAAGGTAAGCAAAGTATTTGTCAAGAGTGAGCGAAGGAGCCACTAACGGAAGCTTTCCAATTTAGAGTGCATTAGAATCACCTGGGGAGCTGGGGAATTTTGATTCCCATGATTCTCCACTAGGGACACTATTTCATTATCTGAGAAAGAGGCCCAGGGATCCTCATTTTTAATGAGCATCTAGGGTGACTCCGAAACATGTGGCCCTAAATCTCACCTTGAAAAGCACTGCATTAGAAATTGCTATAGGAATTGCTCTGGTCATATGCTGTCTGTGAAGGTTGTCATGGTGAATGTGAAGCATCTTGGTTGCCCCTCCCCCCTAAAAAAGGGACAGGCACAAGTCTTGTTGCTTGTACTTGGTAAAAGGATAAAATTCAAGGTGTTTCCAGCAATTTGTGCAACTACCAGCAAGCCTTCTCCTTGTTAAAGCCAGAAATTTTGCTAAATTCATCAGACTATTGCCTTCGAAGATCCAAAGAAATACTGTACTTTGAAAACCGTCTTCAGATTATTCTTAAGATTCTAGAAAAAAACAATCTGTGTAAGAATACATTTTTAGGGGTGCCTGGGTGGCTTAGTCGGTTAATCTTCTGCCTTTGGCTCAGGTCATGATCCTGGGGTCCTGGGATCCAACCCCGCATCGGGCTCCCTGGTCATCGGGAAGCCTGTTCTCCCTCTCCCACTCGCTCTGCTTGTGTTCTCTCTCTTGCTGTGTCTCTCTCTGTCAAATAAATAAATGAAAAATATTTTTAAAAAATACATTTTTAGTAAGTACATGTTTTAGAGGGGAAATATGTTACTTGTTCAAATTATCAGATTAGATTTTAAATACATTTATTAACTTGGAAATTTTTAGAAATAGGATTTTTAAAGTTATCTTCAAATAATTAAGATCACACACACACACACACACACACACACACACACACACACGGAATATCCTATATATCATTTCTGATAGCTCTCATATTTTTAAAATTTCTTGCTGCTCTACAACCCCACAGTTGGCTAGTAAAACTCCCCTGCAGCACAACAGCCTGTTCACATGCAGTCGTGTTTGTGAGAATCTCAGTACGCTATTGACTGGAAATCAACCCCCCCAGAACACCATCTTCCTTTACTTCTTGAAATAGATTGTCCCGTTCAAAATGGGCCTCATGATTTACTTTGCTCCTCCAGCAGAGTTAAAATGTATTAATTTGCCTCAGACAAATCTACATATTTGGGGAAGTGACTTTATTATAATCAATCTTCCATGCATGTTTAATTGTGAACCTTACTTTTCTTTTTTCTTTTACTGTTGAGTACTCAGAGATAGATATTCTCTGTAAAATAAAATATGAAGTATTACTCGACTGGGGCACCTGGGCGGCTCAGTTGGTTAAGTGTCTGCTTTCAGCTCAGGTCATGGTCCTGGGGTCCTGGGATTGAGTCCTGCATCAGGCTCCCTGCTTAGCAGGGAATCTGCTTCTCCTCCTCCCTCTGCCCTCCCCCTCACTCGTGTTCTCTCTCTCTCTCTCAAATAAGTAAATAAAATCTTTTTAAAAAGTATTATTGGACTACTAAAGTCTATTTTTTATGGCCACAATGGCCTACCCAAAATTTCAGTCTTGGTATAAGATGTGTTACATTTTGATATTGTTGTTAGAGCCTGAATCACATTAATTACTTTTGCCGCAAACCGAAGCTTATATTGATAATTATATTTATAATTCTTCGTGCTATGTAAAGTCACCCTTCTCTCTATCTCTCTCTATCTTCCAATTCAGAGTAACTATAGCAACTGTTTGGCCTGAGAACTCTGAGATAGTCTTAATATTACTGTTGTCAGAATCTATATCATAATGCCAAGCTGCCAATGACCAATTTTTCTTTGGAAAATATAATTACAAAGTCAATATGTGCTTTAAAAATGACTGATTTAATTTAAGCATCTCAGAGGGACCTTCTGCCCCACCTACCGCCTCTCCCACTCTCGGGATCTGTTAGGATGCTGAGCAGGAGCCTGATCTGTTAGGATTGGTGTTAGCCCTCAAGGCCTTGGGATGCTCTTACTCTATAAATTATATCATCTGTTTCCTGCTTCAGCAAGAAAAGAGATTTCCTGCTGAATAGATTATCCCTTTGTTTCAAAGCTTCTTATCTCTTGGGTATGTGTCTGCTGTTGTTCTACGGGTAATTTTTCTGTGACCTGGTCTTGACCTCTGGTTTTCACCTATTCTCTTGTTCCTCTTACTCAGCTACAATCTCCTGTTTTTGATCATTAGTTGCGTCTAACCCCATTATTCTGTCTTTGCTAATCCAACCTTCCAGTCTTAAATACCTACAGCATCCACATATATAACACAGCCCCACCACCTGCTTTCAAACTCTCCTCCACCCTGACCCTCAACCAGACTTTCTCATGCCTCTCTTTTCAGCTTACAATACCCATTCCTTTCCTTATATGTGCAACTCTAAACTTGGGGTTTTTTCTCCCCTGCCACTTTCCCAATATTCCCCTGACCATTGAAACTACTAGTAACAGAAGTAGAGACCCACTAAGATATGAGTCTTCTAAGAGAATATATGTAAACCTGGCAGGAATGTTGACAGTGAACTTTGAGAAAAATTAGAGTTTAGTTTCAAAAACTGGGGCTACATACATGAATAAATTGAGAGTTTTTTTCTTTACATAAACCAGTTTAATTGTTTGATTTATTCTTTAGGAAAAAGAAATATCAAGTTAGTAAAAACACAGTAAAGTTAGTTATTTAACTGACTTGTGGGGGGTTTTTAAATCAATGTCTTGCAGGCGATTTGATTAGAATAGTCAAATTTGTTTGGATGTATGTTTCTGTCTCAAAAATACATATAGCATAACCAAGAGTCTGATACAAGTGTGTTTTTTAACTATTAAGTGTTAGACAAAATTATCAGCCAGGAATAATCCGGGTACTTTTCAACATTTCTAATTATAAATATATTCCTATGTGCATATTCTCCTTACTTTATTGCTGTTTCATTTCCTAACAATATCTAGCCTGACCTGCATTTCATGCAAATAAAAGACTACTTCCACCTGCCATTATTTCACATACTCCCATGGTTTTCTACTAGCTGTCTGCTGAAACAAGAAGTGACTATAGAAGAGAAGATGCCGTTTCCAATGGCATAAACCACTCATAACAAAGAGAAAGCCAATTACACTCAGAATAAATGAACAAAAAAATCAGTCAATCAATCTTTCCATTAATATGGAAAGATACTAATAGTCTGCTGAATATACTGATTTCCTTTGAAATATATATTTTTGGAATAGGGTTTTCTCTGGAGGGCTAGAAATACTGTTTGAGGAGTTACTCATTCATAGGTGGGGGGTGAAGTCATGGGATTTGGTAATATTTCTAAGAGACACTCACTATAAGACACTTAAAAAATCCATGTTGAATTAGTGAGAGATAAATCTGGAATAAGCAGAGATTTTCATCATCTTCCTAAAATCAAGGCTAACTCTTGAAATCAAAAGGTCAGTCTCTAGCACACACATGCATGAATTATACCAACCACTTAGATGACTTACACACATTAAAAAATGGCATATTTACGCAAGACTATTGAAGAAAAAGGCAAAGTCAAGCCACCATAAACATTGGTGGAGTTAGGAGTAAACTTTTATTAAAATCCCTGTGGTGATTGGATATTTTGAAATTTTTAGACAACATAAAGAACCAAAAATAAATGTTCTTGAATTTTATGGATCTTTTTATATGCTCTGTGGCTACCTCTTCCCGCGCACACACACACAACAATGTACAGCTATGTTCTTAGCTGTACATTGATGTTTAATGGCCTTAGACCTTAGTAAAATTATAATATGGTTAAAACATACCCCTGGTACTTTAGAAATATGGAATTGAAACTACTTGGAAGTCATTTAATCTGAAATATGAATTTTATAGATGAGGAAACTAAGTATCAATAATCTGAAGCAATATCTCACATCTTACAGTGACCATTCCTCCCTCAATCCCTGTGACATTTTCTTGTTGATGACAAGAAGCAGCTGCCTTTTGGGATTTTCCCCAGGGTAAAGGCTACATCTGCATGTGATTTGTATATGTTCCTCTAAGCTGAAGTGCTGGCTAATTTTAAAGTCCAGATTTGGTTTTCATAATGACAAATGCCAAAGGTTTACATTTTCCTCCTGAATGTAGTAGCATTTGCCATTTATTAGCATAAAATGTACCAGCCATTGGGCTAGGTACTTGATTCATATCACCTCATTTCATCCTTATAGCAATCTTATATATTGGGTATTGTTTTACAAGAAGAAAGTGAAGCTGAGAAAATAGATATTATGCCCCTGGTAATATACTGAGTAGATAATAAAATCAAGATTTAAAAACCCAGGTCCATCTGATTACCAAGCTTTTTCTGTGCTTCTCCCATCACTGGATTCTATTACCAGGCTCCAGGAATAGTAAAGAGGAAACAGAGAGCCAAAGAAAGTAGGAGTCATTACACAGAGTGCTCAAGACGGAAACACCATAGGAGCCAACCTGGCACTGCTGCATGGTGGGTTTTTACTGTTAGGAGAATGATAGGTAATGCTGTGCCCGCTCTAATGAACACATGGTTGATGGGCAAGAATGGAAAAACACTACAGTAAACTCTCATGATATAATCACCAGGTTCAGTTTTACCAGAGAAGAGTTCAGTGGCCTACTTCACCAACTTGATGGGTTGAACAGAATATCTTGCCACAAAATTCCTCTGGTGATTCTGAAAAAGAATAAATATCAATTTGGGATATTGCCTTATTGAAATTATATATCCTAATTTGGGTATTAAATCCAGCATGGACTTTTGTAACAAATTTCAAACCCTGCAAGATTAGGAAATGTTGGCCACAAGTTGTTGGGGACAGCTGGAAAGAAATGACATTTTGGGCTCGAGCAACTTCTTTGATACACCCTGACTTGCAGGAGTCTTGAGAAATGGATTCCACCTTAATAAATGCCAGTTGTCAATTTTACACGGAATCTGGAAAGTAATTAAAAATAGCCAGGATTAGATCCAAGGAATTATTTTAGTTTTGGTAGGAGTTGTGAATTTCAGTTTGCCAGTATTCTAAAATGTAACTTGGAATATGACCAAGTGAAGGGAATGATATTTGCCCCTCAGCCTTTGCACTGAATTCCAGAATCCAAATCTCTGCAACATAATGCCACCTGACATGCTAAATTCTGTCACCCCCTGGCTTAGAACCCTTTAGTAGTTGCCCATGGCATTTAGAATAAAACTCAAACCTTAAATGCAAATTTTGTGCCTCTTCCTTATTGCCTCTTCTTCTTTAGTTTTAGTCACTGCACTCATTCTACCATCCAGTCATAGTCAATTTCTTTCCAAATTCTAGCTTTTCTCCAAGCCTTGGCTCATGATATTCCCTCTTGCTGGAACAGTCCTTGCTTCAAAGTTCCCCTTCCCCCATAGTCTCTCTATTACCCACATAGCCACCAATGGCTGGCTACGTCCCACTTCTCAGTTCTCACTCTGACATCATTTTCTTAAGAGCTCCTCACTGATTCCCCAAATCTGGGTTAAGTGCCACCCATAAAGGCCCCATTTTCCTCTGTACTAATAATATTTCATTATAATTTCTTGTTATATGCTTTCTTTTCTGAACTGGACTGTAAATTCTATTATAGCAAAGACACACTGCCAATTATGAGATATTTGTTGAGTGTCCATTCTGTGCTAGACATTTGGGATACCTAGTTTGCCACAGTATCCCAAATGTCCAGCACAGAATGGGCACTCAACAAATATCTCATACAAGCTTGTGTGTCTGCCTTGCTCAACATTACATCCTAACATGAGAACATGCTTTTTCTCTCAGAAAAGATTTATTTAGAACAGAAATTCCTTGTGGAAATGTCCCGGACTTTTTCATTCCCTGCAAATATATGAGACAGGGCAACTTCTAAATGACGAAACCTTGCTCTTTTAGAAGGTGGAATCAGAGTGGTCCAGAAGGCAACCATTAGAGTCTGCCGCCTGCCTGGGCTAGATCAGGCAATGCCCATGGTGGAATACTTGGAGGAATCTTTGGAATACTATCTCTCAAGCCCCATGTTAGAAATAAGAAAGATATCATCCTCGTCCTCATAAAGCCAGCATGTACCAAAATACCCAGAGCATTAATTCTGGTGGTCTTGATGGCATTTCTTTTTTCATTAATAAGAAAATTATTAACCAGCACTATTTTATCACAAGATTATTTTCCTGTATGTGAGCTAAATACTTAATAGAACACTGGTATAGCATATACATGGCAAGCAATCAGTGAAATCAATTACAAATGAAGCAGTCTAGGAATATCAACTACAGAAATCTGCCATTTCTACCAATAAGTTTAAATTTTGCTGAAGATTCCCAGTTTAGGCTCCATCTAGTCTTATAGCACCTGGACTAAGGTAGGCATCTCATTTAATTATTCAAATATATTGATATGTAGGGGCGCCTGGGTGGCTCAGTGGGTTAAGCCTCTGCCTTCAGCTCAGGTCATGATTCCAGGGTCCTGGGATCGAGCCCCGCATCGATCGGGCTCTCTGCTCTGCAGGGAGCCTGCTTTCCCCTCTATCCCTGCCTGCCTCTCTGCCTACTTGTGATCTCTCTCTGTGTCAAATAAATAAATAAAATCTTTTAAAAATATATATTGATATCTAATTCAGGCCATTAGGTGAGAATGAAGTGAGATGATAAATTAATCCCTCAACATTCTGAACTCTGAAAGCTCTTTCTCTCCCTGGTATAATTTCTTCTGCTTTATCAATTCAGAAAATATTTCAGTTGTCATAGATGTAATGAGGTGAAGAAAGTTATTACCATGTAGATGATTGACTCTAATTTTTTGTTGAAGTAAATGCAATTCATATATGTAAGAATATTTACCCATTGAACATATTATACCATTTGACATTTTCCCTTCAATCAGAGGGCCACTGGTAAAATGAAAGAGACTAGGAGAGAAGGAGAGTTACAGAGAAGGTGAAGAAAGAAAATAGTGGACTATTATATCAGATGCTTGAGATGAGAGTGAATGAGCCTAACTTCGGGACAGCTTTGGGAAAGATGCCTGTTAGTCTTGAGTCCACAAGAGAGAAATATGTAATTTATTAAGAGAGAAATTGGCGGCGGGGGGTGGGGGTACCTGGGTAGCTCAGTGGGTTAAGCCTCTGCCTTCAGCTCAAGTCATGATCTCAGGTCCTGGGATCGAGCTGGCATCGGGCTCTCTGCTCAGCAGGGAGCCTGCTTCCTCCCCACCTACCCCCCCCCCCCCGCCTGCTGCTCTGCCTACTTGTGATCTCTCTCTCTCTGTGTCAAATAAATAAATCTTTTAAAAAAGAGAGAGAGAGAGAAATTTTGGACTTCTAAATAAGCATTTTAAGTTTCTTTTCTTTCCTAAGTCTCTTAAAAATTATAATGTAGGGGCACCTGTGCAGCTTAGTCCATTAAGTGTCAGACTCATTAAGTTTTCAGACCCCTGATCTCACGGGTTGTGAGATCAAGCCAGTGTGCTGGGCTCCGCTCTTAGCAGGGGGTCTACTTGGATATCTTCTCCCTCTGTCTCTCCCCCCACTCACTCTCTTTCTCTCTAAAATGAATGAATAAATCTTTTAAAAAAGTTAAAATGTGGGAGAAGCAGTACTGATGCTACCAGGTAAGTATAAGCCTGGTTACTGACTGAATAGAGCAGAGGATATGACAAACTAAGTATCTGCAAGGGTGAAGGCTCAAAGAAAGTGAGTCAGGTCACTCTTCAGAACTCTTGAGGGGTCAGGGGGTCGGGCCACTAGGCATCAGGGAAGGCAAGGCCCTTGGAGGGACACCAGGCAGAAAACAAGGGGATTATCCAAAGTCTACACACTAAACAGAGGGATCTTTCAAATAAGCAATCATCAATTATAGGAAAAGCCAAAAGTTGTCTGAGAAAGGAACTTAGAATAGCAATGATTATTATTTATACAATCACAATAATGTTAACATGCCTAGTTACTAAAGTGTGTGGTAAAACTATATTAGGAGGCTGAACAGGAAGTCAATAAACATACATAAAATTGATATGTCGGTTAGGAATATAAATATAGAGGAAGTGGCAGGGGACAAAAGTATTCCAGGGTAAATCTTATTCTATGAAGTACTCAGGTATCCCAGAAATGTCTCGTGACTTGATTTTCTTTAAATTTAATTAATTTGAACTTGGAAAACCTACTGTATGGGTGGATGTGAAAATTATTATTAGTTATGATTGGAGGTTTCTTCTCATACCATTCCCTACTGCCTTCCACAAGCATATGTGAACTTAGAAATCCTATATGCAATCTTATTTGTAGGCATTCTCAGGTCTTTTGGACACAATGATAACCATGATACTATCCTTGTCAAAATACTCACGGTTTCTTAATATCCAAGTCAACTCATTGAATGGGAGAAAATAAGTGTAAATCATATCTATGATATTGGGCCTAGTATCCAAAATATATAAAGGATTCTTACAGCTCAACAGTAAAAAGATAACTCAATTTTAAAATGGGCCAAAGATTTCAATAGTAATTACTCCAAAACAAGATAATCAAAACAGATAATAGGAACAATTAATCTTTTGGGGAGTTTATCAAGACCTTTAGGTGTCCAGATAAAAACAGATTCAGAAGGTAATAAATAAAGAATCAAAGGATCTCTGTTTCATCATTAGTTTTACAAAGAACCCTTAGGACATTCCAAAACCAGGGCTTTGTGACTAGACATAAAAGTGTAAACCATGAATTCTGTTAGCCTGTCTGTGGCTGCTGTAGTTCCCAGCTTGGGTTGTGCCCCCAGTGAAGCAGCTGCCTAGAGAAACCCTTGACAGATGATCTCTAGGAAAGGATCATGAGGCAAAATACAAACTGCAGCTTATATCTTTAAACCTCATTTTAGAAAAGGAAGAGGGTGGAGTTGGAATGTATGGAAATAATTTTGCCTCTGTATGGACTGCACTCAGTGTACTTAATTTCAATGTAAAGAAATGAACTATTGTCTATGTAGAATCCATTCTCTGATCATTTTTGTGTTATAATGTTTTATTTTATTTTTTTATTATGTTCAGTTAGCCACCATATGGTACATCATTAGTTTTTGGTGTAGTGTTCAATGATTCATTAGTTACATATATACTTTAAAATATATAAGATCAGGAAATCATAGAAGACATTTAACATTGCCTTATCATCCTCTTATTTGTTCCAAAATATTTGCTGTAGTTGTTTGGCTATTTTTACTCTCCTCATTGCAATATTTATTTCAACAAATAGATGTGCATCACTTTCCATTCTCTGAAAGGCACTAGTGTAGTTTGTGCTCTTGTGCTCTGACCTTTGAAATAATTCATAATTGAACTAGTGAATGCTGTTCCTTCATTTTCCAACCTCAAAGCTAGCAAGTAAGTGCTAGTTTATAGTCCATGACCTATAAGAAGAAATGCTAAAAAGCTTATAATTATTAGAGAATGGTACTGTTTTCTGCAAAACAACTAGATACTGAGTGTCTTGTTCTAGAGAAAATAAAAAAATAGGAATAAAAAATGATCCTATATAAATTTTCCTCTAATCCATGACTAAAGTTACACTTTAACTCAATCAGAAACTAGTTTATCATTTTTCATATTTAATATATTCCTACTATTTTCTAGATAATCTGCTCAATATTTTAGAAATTAGTAAGCACCTCACAGCTTAGTGGTAAAAATAGATATATAAACAAATACATTTAAATTCATTTTAATCACTGTAACAATGGAACCATGCACACAATATGGAGAAGGGAGTGTTTAATTCTGTAGAAATGTCAAGGAAGTCTCCACAACATCAAATTTCTTAATGACCAGCTCATGTGGTACCATGAGTCTACCTTTCATAGCAGGTATAGCAAAGATGCAAAGTTCCATTTATTCAATGATCATTTGATTAATGCCTGTCTCCTCCATTGATATGTAAGTTCCCTTTGGGCACAGAGCATATCTGTTCTTACCCACTATTAAATTCTCAACATCCAGGATACTATGTACAAAAGGCGATCAATTACTATCTCTTATATATTGTTGAGTATACATAGAAAAAGTATTCCTAAAGGAATACATTAGGATACCTCACTTGGCCTTTGGAAGCAAATTAGGAGTTTTACAGGAGAACTAGGCAAAAAGAGGACATTGAAGGCAAAGGTACAGCAGTACGTGCAAAGAGGTGAAGGCATGCGTGCTTGGTGCTGAGGTGTAAAATCCGAGATGTGGTTTAGAGGAACATGTGAGAGAGGGTAAAAAGAGGAGTGCACATAACATGACAAATGTCATGCTAAGCCATTGCAGCTTTTATCTCAGAGATATGATATGGGGAGTCTCTAAACCATTTTAGGTAAATAAGAAACATGACTGGACTATCCTTTAAATGTTAGAAAGACCAGTTTTGTGCAGTTTCAATGTTCGTTAGGATTTTTAGGATGCAAAGAACAGAACTTTACTGGGGTTACACAAGAGAGTGTATTATAAAAATAAGAATGAGGGGCGCCTGGGTGGCTCAGTGGGTTAAAACCTCTGCCTTCAGCTCCAGTCATGGTCCCAGGGTCCTGGGATCAAGCCCCGCATCGGGCTCTCTGCTCAGCAGGGAGCCTGCTTCCCCCCTCTCTCTCTACCTGCCTCTCTGCCTACTTGTGATCTCTGTCTGTCAAATAAATAAATACAATCTTTAAAAAAAAATAAGAATGAAAGTAAAAGAACTTTCTGTCACCAGTTAAACAGATAATGTGGAGAAATACTGGTTGCCTTCCATGACTTTGGTAAGAGCTATTCCACTGATGTTGTGGAAACAGACACCTGATTATGAGTAAAGGACCTAAGTGGTAGGAAGAAGTGGAGATACTGAAAATGGGCTACTTTTATAAGTGGCTCAAAAAAAGGAGGAGGCTTCCAGGCCAACATGCTTCAAAAAACACCTTCTTCCTACTATGTAACAAAGAGGGGTAAAATGTTATACGTATATTGATACACACAGATGCTTACACGTACATATATACACATACCACAACTGTACTCAAATTTGAGATAGATATTTATGTGGGTGAAAAACAGAACAGAAACAAGAAATGGTGAGTGGAGGCTGAACTCACAGTTTTCTGAGTTTTATAATTGCAGCAAATTATTCAGCACTGCTGGGCCAAAGGTCATTAAAAATAGTCCTCTGATTGTAAGGGAGGACGTAAGTTTTACTTACTGCTTAGAGCCATGTATTTCGTGAACCTCCCCAAATGCAAAAAGAAATGGGGGAATATAAGATTTAGTGACTTGCTGACCAGAGCTAAAGATACATAGAAATTGTGGTTTTCAGGGGGCATGGAGAGGAACAGTTTCATTCTCTAAAACCGAGTCAAGCTGCCTTCAGTCTAGATTCATGATACTTCCAACCAGCCCGTGGAGGCAGTAACTTTAAACTCTGATTGTAAAATCTAGCCCTAAATTGGACATTCAAAGTGTTCAGAGGCAACTACAAAGTTCATAGACCAAGAGAGATGAGCAATGTGTGTGTGCAGGTGGGAGGTGGGGGTGCATGTATGTCAATGAGGGGTGTGTGTGTGTATGTGTGTGTGTAAGACAAACAGAGAGAGAGATGGAGAGAGGGGGAGGGAGACAAATCTTACTCAAAACAAACCAGCATACAAATTCCAAAAGATATGAAAAAAAATCTAATGCCAACATGATCAACAAAATCAACAATCAGTTTAGTGGAATTTTTCTGTATAATATTTATTTTATAAAAAGTCTGACAAAGACTATTAAAAATGATGAGATCTGAAAGAGATAGCTAAAATAATTTTCATTTAAATAGAAGAGAAAATTTTTATTGGTACGGCCCACCATGGAAAATAGTATTGAGGTTCCTCAAAAAATTAAAAATAGAATTATCATATGATCCAGTAATTCCACTACTGGGTATTTACCCAAAGAAAATGAAAACACTAATTTGAAAAGATAAGTGTGCCCTTATTGCAACAGTATCTATAATAGCCAAGATATGGAAGCAACTCAAGTGTCCATTGCTAGATAAAGAAGTGGTAAATATACACAATGGACTATTACTCAATCATAAAAAAAAGAATGAAATCTTGCTATTTGTAACAAATGGATGGACCTAGATGTTACAATGCTAAGTGAAATGAGTCAGTCAGAGAAAGACAAATACCATATGATTTCACTCATATGTGGAACTTAAGAAACAAAGTTAAAAAAGAGAGAGAGAGAGAGAGAAATGAATAAAAAAAGAAACAGGGTTCTTAAATATAAAGAACAAACAGTTGCCAAAGGGAGGTGATGGGGAGATGGGTGAGATAAAGGGGATTAAGGTTACACTTATTGTGGGGTGCCTGGCTGACTCAGTCTGTTAAGCATCTGACTCTTCATTTTGACTCAGGTCATGATCTCAGAGATAAATAGATAGACATGCCAAATAAAGATATTTTCACATATATAAAGTCTACCCACATACACACTAAACTCACATAACCCAGTCACATATAGTCACACTCATATATACCCTCACATGCACTTATAAACATATTTATATAACATACAGTTTTTATTCAAGATGTGTTTTAGCTGGCAATGAGTAAATCTAGAAGAAGGGCAAAAAATAGGAAAAAATGATCAAATATGTTAGTCAAATTCATTAATTGTTGACTATCAAAACAATTTAAAAACTTTTTTTAAAGCACAAAGTTGAAATTCCAAATAACAATAATGAGGTGCTAGGGCTGAAGGGATATTTAATGAATAATTAAGGACCCCTTATGACAGAGAGGATAGAAATACTGAAGAGTAACAAACTTTTTTAGATTGTTTTATAATTAAATATACATCCTAAAATTGTAAGTGTAAAGTAATTGTAAGTGTAAAATAATTTCAGTCATGAGCCAGGAAGAGATTTGGCTGAAATGGACTATTATCACTGATCAAATTTTTTCTAGATGGAAATGAGGTTTCTCAAGGACAAAGTAGTGGTTGGAACATCCTTAATGAAACACAGGACTACCCTTAGAGTGAAAACTGTTTTTGTCAGAAGATAATACACTTCAAGAGAGTGAATTTCTGTCTTCACCAATGAATATATCTTTGGAGGTTGGCCCTTGAGTGCTGTAACTGACACTGAATTCTTTGCAAGGACTGTCACTGCAGATGCTAGTGTGGAATCTTTCATAGTTTCCCTCAAGAAATGGGAATTCCCCTCTAGGACCAAGGTTCCCAGCTCTTGGGTCCTCTTTCAAAGCTATCTATCAGAGCACAGGTCAGCCCTTAGAATCCTAGGTCAGAACTAGACCATCTGCCATTGGACTAAGGTTCCCTCCCATTGTCCTGGAATTTCCTTAGTAAATCAGGCAAAATGGGTCTGTCTACACCTCTCTCACCCCAGGACTCTCATATCAGCTGACCTAACATTTCTCTTAGTAAGGCCTATACTCAGTGATCCCAGGGTGACATTCTATACCTTGCCTATGCTGTGCTACAGAGGGAAGAAAAGCACAAGCTGTTCTCCATCCAGGCTCAGGGAGACCCTCCCTGATGGCATTGCTGGCTTCATCTCATCCCAGACAATGGAGGGAAAGTCTGAACATTTTGAAGGAAGCATTCTAAAGCAGGGGCTCTCTGGGGCCCAGGGCTCCCTCTTCCCAAGTCTAAGGGTAGTTCTCTGCAATGGAGACAGTGCTATCAGAATAACATTTAGGAATGAATCCAATCCAAGTTCCCAGTTCCCAGTTCTGGTTAGGCTGAATGCTTCCAAGATTCAGGTCTCAGGTTGGCAGGGACAGTAGTCAGTATGTTCCTCCTTGACCCCCAGTGACATGAGATGGCGTGCAAGGCCGAAGGTCGGTTATAAAAAGGAAAAGAAGATACTTCTTCATCACATTCATTGTTCCTATTTTGCATTATCACAGGATGTTGATTATTTCCATATTCATGTCCAAAACTCAAATGAACATAAAATAATTATTACCACATCAATAGCTCCCTTTTACTTACTTTGCCTTCAAAAAATTTGCAGGAAGATTTAAGTAAGAAGACTTGACAAGGCAATGTATTTCTAAGAAGTTGTAGCATGCTACAATGGCAACAGGAGGTCACATGTCAATGATTTTATCCTCAAATGAACTATAATAACTTCCCTGAAATGCACTCCTTGGAATTTGCAATTGTTATGAAACAGAATTTATCATTAGGGAAGAAAACTAACAACAGTGTGTTGGAATAGGATAAACATTAAAAAACTCCAACTTATTTTTAAGTACAAATAAATACAAAGAAGGTAATAGAAGAGTGCTAACACCCTAAACTCTGTTTAGACCTTACTACGGATCGGTGTTCTAGACAATTTTGCTTTGAGCATTTAAGTTAGAACTCACAATAGTACAATGAAGGATGATTTTTAAACAGGTAGGAGATTTCAGTTTTAAAGGCCCAGCAGCAATATTCCCCCAGTGAATGGATTTATCAAAAGGGGATGCTTTCAATGGTCTATGGCCAGATATACTGGAGGACATATCCAGGATACTGCTATATATCTACAACCAGGCTTTACGGTGACTAAAACTCTTCCAGCTACCCTATTAGCTTCTTCACCTCTGCAACAGACTGTTTGCTCTCCAGTTATGATGACTCAGATCTACCTTGTTTCTGTTTCTGTCTCCTTTGCTATTATCCAAATAACACTTTGTATAGGTTTTAAATTCAAACTCAAAGAGAAAGGAGAAAACAGTATAATCTACTAAAAGGAGATCTGGCATTGGAGTCGGAAAATTCTATGTGATCCTGCTTCTAGGCATTATTTCCAGCAAACTGAGCTTCAGTTTACTCAGCTAAATATGGTATATTAATCTTTATCATGAAGAGTTGTTGTACACATTAGGTATAACTTTGTTAAACCTTTGGCATAGTACTTGGTATAAGTCCGATCGCAATGTATAGTATAACTTATTTTTTTTCCAAATATAATATTTTATTTTTTACTTTGTTTTTATTAACATATATTATTTGTTTCAGGGGTACAGGTCTGTGATTCAGCAGTCTTAACACAATTCACAGTGCTCACCATAGCACATACCCTCCCCAATATTTTTATTACTATATTTGGATCTGGTATTCTTGGCCCAAGATCATCTAGTAAAGGGGTCTATGCTATATACCCAGATATCTCACAGATTATTAGCCAACTTTTAGGCCTATCAACTGTGGCCAGAGTAAGGTTAATGAGATGCACTGTGCCAGCAATGACTATCTAACTGGGCTACTTAACAAAGTTCTGGAGGGTTTCAGATGTTATCCTAAAGTGGGTTGACACTGGCTTGCAGTTTCATCAGTTCAGTACAACATCTCCAAAAAGATAACTGGCAGCAGGTTTGTCCAGTTCCACTAACTCCTTTGTAAAGAGTCTCAACTGTGTGTATGGTTTCCAGGTTGCATTATAATTCACAATTAGATGTTTTTAATGTAAATCATCCAACCCTGATTGATTCTTTTGAAAAGAATTCATTAATAGAGTAAGTCCCATGAATGAAAGAATATCTCCTGCCAAGTTTGACACCCATTCTGAACTGATAAATCTGAGCTTTAAAGGCAAATTAAAATATTTGAGATTTTGGGATCAGTTACCCATGACCAAACCTAACTTCCTACTTTGGAGGGAAAATTAATGTTAATCCTTATTTGAAAATCCCCAGAGATTTTTCAGACACAAGTCCTCTTCAAACCAGAAGCTGGAAAAACAAGCATAAATAAACAAAAACATGTGGGATTCTTTGCCTTTAAAATGTACATTAACTTTTTAAGTTCAAGCAAAGGTCATTCAAAAAATTCTAAGAGTTGCACCAAGCCAAAAATTTGTACTTCATGTACAAATACCTCAAAGGGTTGTGGTAAGAGGTTCTTGATTTCCAGGGTAAATATATGCAAATAATTTTATAACTGTACTCATTGCCTCTAAAAGATGTCTCAAGGAACAAAGATAATCTGAAAGCCCTTAGAGGCCTAAGACATACTCATCAGGATAAACAATCCCCAAATATATCCAAGTAGGTTGGGAAGGACAAATCACCTATGGCAACACTCATCTGGATGGTATAGTGACATCCTACCCACTTCCTCTCCTCTGTAATCAGTAGTAAGATAGGAAGCATTCTCTAAAACTGTACTCACCAATAGAATTGTCTATAATAATGTAAATTTCCCCATTCTGCATTGTCCAATACAATAGCCACTAGCCATACAAGGAATAATTTAAATATGGCTGGGACTAAGGAACTGAATTTTTAATTTTATTTAATTTTAATTAACTTTAAATTTATACAGCTACATATAAATGAACAGTGGCTACCACAATGAGCAGTGGAGGTCTACAGAACAGGAATATACTACTTGAAGAAATATCTGTAATAATAATAGCAATTAGTAACAATAATAATAAATACCTAACATTGTTAAGCATGTAGGGCTTTACCTGTTCATTCCTCACAGAGCCAATTCCCACCATCACCCATGCCCTGGGTGTTGGTAGACTTGCTCTCAATAAAATGCTGTCCTAATAACTAGAAACAATGACTTAGTGACAAAGAGAATGACAAGCATTGGACCCAGGAGCATAAAACATACCAGTTGGTAGAAGTACTGATGGATGAGTTCAGTGGACCAGATGGAAAATCCTATGTAAGGATAGTACAAAGCAGAGAGAATATTTTGGACCAAATGAGTGTACTGGGATTTAAGAGTCAATAGCCCCTTTGCAAGACAACAGGTTGTATATGATCTTGATATGTGTCCCAGTCCCAGCTTTAATAACCTCAGCATCCTCCGAAAGGAGGGAAGAAAATGAGCAATTGACAATAAACTTTAAGAAATGTACTTATTTTGATCACAAGCTGTTGGGTTTCAGATAGGAATATTTGCAAATAAGGAAGAGCTTGTCTTTGATGACTTTGGAGTCATACTTGACTCCTCTCTTTCTCTCACACCACACGTCTGATCTCTTCAGCAAATGCTACTGGCTCTATCTTTAAAACATATCCAGAATTTAACCACCTCTCATCACATCCATATTGGTCAGAGCCACCGTCCTCTCACAGCCAGATTATTGTAGTTGCCTGATGTCACCACTCATTTCCCTTCCACTCTTGCCCTGTTTTACTCTCATCTCAGAAAAACATATATTAAAAAAAAAAAAAAAAAAGGTCAGATGATGCCACTGTACTCAAAATCCTCCACTGGCTTTCATCTCTAAATAAAAGCCAAATTTTCTAAATGGCCTGTAAGTCCTTACATTACTTGATTTCATCTTTTAGTGCTCTCAGCCTCAGTCAGTCTACTCTAAACAGACAGGATTTCTAAACATCGCAGGGAAACTACTGCTCATGGCTCTTGTGCTCTAACTTTCTTACCATGGATTCCCACACAGACCTTCTTCCCATCTTTGCTCAAAAGTCATCTTCACAGTGAAGCCTCTCCTGATTACCTTATGTTAAATTCTCTCTCCTCACTACAGCCCCTACTATGCACTT
Organism: Martes martes; assembly: GCF_963455335.1. NCBI lineage: Eukaryota > Metazoa > Chordata > Mammalia > Carnivora > Mustelidae > Martes > Martes martes. Next base: position 127,976,343 of record NC_137892.1, on the reverse strand, counting down.
TTTTCTCTACTTATGCTTCATTTTTCTCCATAAAATTTATCACTGTCTCATACACTATTTTGAACATATATTTATTTCATATTTTTTCCATTAATGTAGCTTCCTTAAGAAAGGAATTATCTTCAGTTTTGTTCATTGCTATATCTCCAGCATGTAGAAAATGTCTTAGTGGCCCGTAGGTCCAGAAAGAAATTAATAAAATGAGTTAATGAAGCTTTTCAGATCGAGATTTGATTACAGACAAATTTGACAAACCCCTAAAAGTTTATTGTTGGAATACCGTTTGCACGCATTTAAACTATTTCACTTGTCTTCCAATGTCTGTTTTCTCAGTTTCAATTAGCAGAAAGTAGCCCACAGCTATATTTCATTTTTAAAAAAATTTCTCTCCAACTAAGATCCTACTTGGCCATATTCAAAAAATGTAGATGCATGGAATATTACAGCTGGAAGAGGCCTTAGGGAACCTACTCTAATGTCCAAAAGTATGTTCCCACAATGACTTGACCAAGATTTCCCACCACAAAATTGAATAATGCAATATTTTCTCCTAATTTGCAGAAACAGGAAGTTGATAGAGATAATATTCTCAATTAAATTTTTTCTTATGATTTCTCTTAAGATATTGGCACCACAGTCCCTTACCAACTAACAAGTACCAACAGATGTCAAAAGTGAATAAGCAAGAAGCAAATAGATAAAAATATAATAACCCAGAAATAGTTATTACAACAGCTTTATTTATTATGGCCACATGCAAATGGTTGTGATTATATTTTGCTTCTATCTAACCAGATTTTCCACTAGTACAATCTCTCCTTAAAAATAATAAAAATCAAACAGAATTTTAATTGCTGATTCTCTAATGTCAAGCAAGTTTGAGAACTTGCGTTCTAGCCTAGCACTTAAATTCCACAGTTTCAAACAATTTACACACAAGAGAAATGACTTGCCCAAAGTCACGTAGTTAGTAACAAAAATAGATATTTTGTAAGTCTTTTCTGCTTATCTCTTTCTTCTTAATTCCGACTCTCAAGGATTCAAACCACTTTTTTTTTTTTTTTTTAGTTCTCAAAATTTACTTTATTATGTGGAGAATATCTACCCAAAAATCTGTTGAGTAGAGTGGAGGTTCCCTGGCACCCAACTCCCTTTCCATCCCCAAACAAGCCCATTTTTCTAATCACTATTTAAGAGAGAGAGAGAGAGAGAGAGAGAGAGAGAGAGAGTTACTAAACTACTTAAAAATGAAAAGAAAGGGAAATCTTTACCTCATCTTCTTCCAGGCATGGAAACAAGCTGGAGACCTAAGGGTGGTTTCCAGCCCCCAAATAGGTTTTCCTTGAAGAATTTCCACTGAAGAATTGAAAGGGGGAGAGGAGGAAGCCAACATATAAAAATTAGATGATTTCTAATCTCAAAATATTCTGAATTTCTAACTTCTTTTAAAACACTGGAAGACATTGCTACACTAAGCCCATATTCTTGAATAATAATTATGAAATCTATACAGCATGAATCCCTTTATACAAACTCAAGTTTCCTGTTCACCCCAGTTCTCTCCACCCTTTCACTAACACATGTCAACTTTCATTTATCATCTAATTCGATCTGCATTTTTATGTTATTATAGCAAAATATTTCTGTCCCCATGTCACCATCAAAAATGAGAACAAAAATGAGATGTAATGAATTCAAGGAAGAAAATTAGAAGAATCACATTTATTTGGAAGAAATGAAGAGTGTTCCTGTATGTTTTAATACGCACATGATGTGTACCTGTGGGAAAACAACTTAAGATGGATTTCTTCCATACTCCAGTCCATGGCCTTCTTTGAGTTTGTGATTTCTGTTTTATAGTCATGATTACTAACTCACTTCATAGATAGTAACTGAAACCCACTAGCTTCCTGTTTGTTTTTTCTTCTGAAGAATATTTATTACTAAGGCTGCTAACCCATAGTAGACATATGTGTCATGCCTAATGTCTCAGAAACTTCCTTGGTCACCACTAACCCATCTCATAAACACACACAAACATCCATAAACTACATGTTCAATAAAATAGCTCTAAGCTGTCATTTGCAGAGAAGTAGTCATTCTTGGGGACATTCCTGGGTACTTAGCCCAAGAGCACTGCAACGTAGATTAGCCTCTGAGCAATGAAGTAGTCTGGCTTTTCACTAAAACAACCAGACATGCTCTCTTTCAGATGTTCAGTTTTTTGTTTGTTTGTTTGTTTGTTTGTTTTGTTTTTTTAAAAGATTTAATTTATTTAACAGAGAGAGAGAGAAAGAGAGAGATAGATTACAAGTAGGCAGAGCAGCAGGCAGAGAGGGGAGGAAGTAGGCTCCCTGCCGAGCAGAGAGCCCGATGTGGGGCTCGATCCCAGGACCCTGAGATCATGACCCAAACCGAAGGCAGAGGCTTAACCCACTGAGCCACCCAGGCGCCCCTCAATGTTCGGTTTTTAAAAGATTTTTAATTTTATATTTGTAAAATTTCAATTTCTAAATTTGTATGAGATTGGCCAGATAATAATAAGAATTGAAGAGACAGCCAGAGAGAAACTGAGAGGTAAGATGAGACCATGTGGGCCCTTAAGAAACAGTATTAATATTCCCTAAACCTGCCCCTCTGGCCCGGTGATTGTTTTCTTTCTGAATAAAAGTATTATGCTGAATTAGATTACGTTGTTATAATCAATAGAGCCTCATTTACTCAATGGTCCCTTGTTCCATGTAGTTTTCTACAGCACATCCTATGACCAGAAGAGTAAGCTTCACGAGTCCTTTAATGATAACGGTGTTAAAATATAACTCAATAAATGAGCAAAACAGGCCAAAGTAACCCAAAAATGGTTTAATCAATTTTTCAAATTCAGAAGGTATTTTTCTTAATTGACCTAGTACTACTAACTGGTCAATTTTCATCAAGTAGTGAGAACATAGTATTGGCATTTAAAGAACGGTTGAATAACTTTTTTTCGGGGCTCATCCCAATTCTAAATCTAGGTTAACATCATCCATGGTGATGTTCAGGTGTATTATAATAGTTTATGTTGTGTCTGCCCAGTTTGGTCACAGAGCTAAATATTTCACTAGTTTTATTTTATTTTAAATTTTACTAGTTATAAGATTTATATACACATCTCCAGAATTCTAGGTTTTCTGTGTCAGCTTGTGGAGAGAAGGTCACTTACGGTTTCATCAGTTACTTTGGACATTGAGGCATGTAGGTACACCAGATTTGTGATTATCTAGAAAGACCTTGAGGTTTATCTTCCAAGGATTTCTGCCAAAACTTTAAGTGTGTTTCATGTTATTGTAACTTAAGAACTTCCTCTGGTAATGGACCTTAATTTACAACAACGTATCTGCAAATCTGTGTAATCTATGACTCTAGGAAACTTAGGGCAGGTTAAAAAAATCAATCTCCATTTACTCAACTCACAAGTCTGGTTTGAATCTGAATATTCTGCTTCCTTAAAGAAAGTCAATTTGTCTATCTTGTTTGGTGTTTCCTTATGATTAAGTTCAATTTGTGTTGTTATCTTCTAATATAAGTTAAGAAACTACCATACCATGATCCCTAAGGGATCTGACAAGTTGATTCTTACAAATCTCCTTAGCTCCAAAAATTCCATGACACAACATATACTTTAAATTCTCTTCATCTCCTATCCAACACATTTTCACCTCCAACACATTTTCACCTCCTATCCAACCCACTACGCAAAAAAAATAATAATAATAAAATAAAAAAAAAGGTAAATTGTCCATATTTTGCTTGTAATTCCTCCATACACTGTAAAGGTATGGCCAGGACTATAAAAACTATGACATTGGTAATTTTCTTTGTCATGTCATGACTTGAACCCAACTTGGAAAACTCATATCAATACTTGCCTGATGAATGTGGACACTAGGCATACTAACATGCTTTTGGACGTGAATAAACCTATCAACGTTTCTTTGGTCTCTTTTGTCACATATTTCCATCATCTCTTTTCATCATCATCTTTTTTTATCAAAGCTGTTAGCTTTTTGCTGGCAAATATTTCATTATACTGTTCTTAAAATACTGCTAAATTTTTTATTCTGCACAGGGAGTCAGTTGGCCACAGTTGATCTGCCTTAGAATATTTCTTTCCAACCTCTAGCTCCTCTTATTTCCCACTAGCTTTTGTGGACCAGTTTCTTGCATGCTGCAATTCTTATTTGCCACAGTATAATGTCACTTACCTAACCTCACCCAAAATAGAAGCAACAGACAAAAGAGATACCTCATATGCTGGCAATTTCCTATAACCTACACAAAGCCAGTTGATAAAATCCTAAGCAACCTAAAAAAAACAAATATTAATACAACTTTGCCCACAATCCCAACTTGACTCATGACTAAAGTGACAGAAGAAACGCTATTTTAAAACCAACTTAACTGGTATCTTGCTATGTGTGATCTAGGAATTCTGATTTCTCTGTATTTTCTCTGGCTCATGACATGGCCCTTTTCACAACTGTGTTATGATGTAAAAATTTATCTTCTATGTTGGATCCTTACTTAATCTTTACTATTTTTCCTGTCTCTAGCTTAAATCAAAATGTTTAATTTTCATCTTGTGAGTTTCTTTACTATTTTATCTTTTGGTCTTTGATATTGCTTGGGTTCTCCTAACTACTATGCCCAGCTCAAGGGGCATAGTTTATAATTCCTATAATCCACAGTCACTTCTTGAGGTTCTGTGGAGAAGACTTGGGAATGGACTTTAAGATTCTAAAGAGAAAATATGAGGCAAATGTCAATTGACTTCTGTTTTCAAGATACCCCAAATCTGCAGGGTTCCTAGGCTGATAGGAAGTGATCTCATTTATCACCTCTATGGCTAACTTTGTCAGCCATAGAACAGATATCTGACCAGTTTTCTGATAGGGTTTTATAGGCATTGATTCCACAAATGAAGTATAATCCTTGTTCATTAAGAATGAACTTGCTGTGCCTTAGTAAATGAGACTGTTCCCATATATGGGACTCAAGAAAATGTAAGCAATCCGGTTGTATAATTAGTTTGTTCAGTTATATCCTAAGAAAAGGAAGACCATTTTTATTGTACCTATAAAAATAACTACATTTTTTTAATATGGCAGAGAGAAAAAGAGAGAAAAGAGTAAAATAACTTATTTCTGAATTTTGAAGGACAAGGAGAACAAGAAAGCATTTAAAGAATATTCTACTAATTTAATGATTAAAAAACATTAAGAATAAAGAGAAAGGATGTCTAACCTAGGCTGTATCTTTCTTCATCATTTACAGATGGTTTTCTCAGTTCTCAGCTTTCATATGTCAGCTTAGAAGTTTAAGCTTCTGAGATGTTTTTACTGACGTTCTGGACTGCATTGAGTTTCCATCATGTGTACTTTTATTGTACTTTTATGTGTAATTTTATTAATGGACCCTGATTAGGTCCATTAAAACATTATTTTTTTTTAAGATTTTATTTATTTAACAGACAGAGGCAGAGAGGCAGGAGGAAGCAGGCTCCCTGCTGAGCAGAGAGCCCGATGCGGGGCTCCATCCCAGGACCCTGGAATCATGACCTGAGCCAAAGGCAGAGGCTTTAACCCACTGAGCCACCCAGGCGCCCCTAAAACATTATTTTTAATAAAAATTGACAATGACTTAAGTGATTGGATGTGTATTTCATTTCAGGCAATAAAATGTAGTAATTTTTAAAGACTTTATTTATTTATTTGAGAGAGAGAGCAGGGGGAAGGGCAGAGGGAGAGGAAGAGAATCAAGTAGACTATGCTGAGCGAGGAACCTGACACTGGGCTGGATCTCATGACCCGGAGACCATGACCTGAGCTAAAACCAGAAGTCAGACACTTATCCCACAGAGCCACCCATGCACCCCTATAATGCATTTAATTAAAAATGATGATTTCAGTATATTCAATGGTATGAAAATATGTTCATAAAAAAAGAGATTACATAGTTAAATTACATAAGAAAAAACAGATTACAGGAACATGGTATGGGGGCGCCTGGGTGGCTCAGTGGGTTAAAGCCTCTGCCTTCGGCTCAGGTCATGATCCCAGGGTTCTGGGATTGAGCCCCGCATCGGGCTCTCTACTCAGCAGGGAGCCTGCTTCCTCCTCTCTCTCTGCCTGCCTCTCTGCCTACTTGTGATCTTTGTCAAATAAATAAATAAAATCTTAAAAAAAAAAAAAGAACATGGTATGCATAGTAGCATGGTCACAGTTTTATGAATATCCCTATATACATATAGGCATCAAAATCCATTTTAAAGGCTCTAAACATTCACTTAATGGCAAGACCATTGTTTTTATTTACTGTCTAATTTGTATACTTATTTTCTAATTTTTATAATATTTATTTATTGTCTGATTTGCATAGATTTATTTTTCCATACGGGGCATAATAAAGGTTATTAAAGTAAATATTTCCTGAAAACAGATTGATAATTTCAACAATGAAACATGAAGATGTTCAATAAAAGCACACCAAGATGCTCTGCTACCTATCACTCTTGGTGTAACACAGTCTTAAAATGGAGTATCACAAGATTTGTTTTTTCTGTTCAAGATAATGCAACGTTTTTCCTGTCCCCCTTTTTTCTAGGGGAGGCTAGATTAAAGGTAATCCTCATAAACAGACCTTTTAAATTGAACCCACACATTCTCAAAATATTAATGAATTCCACACTCCCATTTCTAAAGACCAAACATATTTTTCCCATTTTCCTTTATTTATACAAAAAAAGTTGTTATAAGTATAATTTAAGAGACTCTCCAAGCAGCGGTGTCTGTCTCTGGTTTCCACCACCACCTTCCCCCCTCAAAACACACACTCTCTCATGGACACAGCTTGGGGCTACTCGGGGGCAGGAAAGTGCCTGGGAGTTGTGGTGTGACCAAGACACTGTTCTGGGAAACAGACAGGACATGAGTCCCTGTTTCACCATGGGCAAAGGAGGCACTAATGAACCCCGCCCCCCCCCACACACAAACAGAAAGTTATGACAGTAGAAAAATAAAACAAGAAACAAGGACAAAAAATGCGGGGAGGGGAGGAAAAATAAGACCGAAATAAAAAATTAAACTCAAAAACCTTTGATATGAAGGCAGCAGATGGGGGAGGGGCATTTACAAAGGAAAACTGAGGGGAGACAGCAGCAAGGTTGGGGACATCAGGGTCCAATTATTTTGTCACTGGGCCACAACGCCCCTTTCAGGCTCCCTCCTTGACACAGCGCTCTCCACTCCAAGTTCACAGGGTAGTCACCCTCTTCTCTTTAGTCCCCAGGGCAATGCATTGGCACTTCCAGGTGAGGAGGGGCACGTGGGGCCCTAACTGGGAATCAGAAGAAGGCTGTGGGAATCAAGCCCAACCCCCCCTGGGCAGCTGGTGGATTATCGGCACTTCTTTTCCCTCTGGTCACACCTAATCCTGGGGGAAGCCCTTCCCACCTGGGGGACATGTGATGATTTCTACACTCCTATGGCAGAATCCTCAAATCCTGTCTTTCCAAATTGCCAGCTCCCCACCCCCATGGGTTCAAAGTGCAATCCAGTGGGGCCCAGGTTTGGCAGTCTCCTGGGGAGTGGTGTCCCCAGCCAGGATTTCCTGCCTCTCCAGAGCCCTGAGGCCAGACAGGCGGGTGCAGGTCAGTACTGGGGGGCTGGTGCTCCCGACCTGCCTGGGGCTTCAAGCTTGGTCTGGGACTTCATATGCTGGACATATTCTTGCGTCTGTGAACATTTCGCATTATTGTTTTGAATTCTGTCTGGCATGACGCTAAACTCTGAGCATAACCCAACTTTACCTGGTTAATTTTTCTGCAGCTTCAGTTTTTGTACCACAGACAAGAAATTAGAAACAAGTTTGTTCATAGATTTTCCTAAATGAGTCTTAGGCATTTCATGTAATAATCAAATTTGTTCACACAATTTTATTTTGTCTAATTATAAAGAACCATTTATTTATTTATGTATTTATTTATTTAAAGATTTTATTTATTTATTTGACAGAGAGAGATCACAAGTAGGCAGAGAGGCAGGCAGAGAGGAGGCGGCGGGGGAGAAGCAGGCTCCCTGCTGAGCAGAGAGCCCAATGCGGGACTTGATCCCAGGACCCTGAGATCATGACCTGAGCTGAAGGCAGCGGCTTAACCCACTGAGCCACCCAGGCGCCCTATAAAGAACCATTTAGATACAAATCTGAGATTAAAAAAAAAATGCATCCTAACAAGGCTTGGGAACTCCACATTTAGACTAATACAAAAGATAGAGAAGCCACAGTTTAAAAAAAGAAACTGGTATTTTCATGTAAGTACTAATACTTTTCCCCCACCAAAAAAAAAAAAAAAAAAAATCTATTGTGAAGGGAGAGAGTCAGGATATAACTGGATTGTTGCTCTTCTTGTGGTTTAAAGATTGTTTAACTCTTAGATACACATAATTTGATTTTTTAAAGTTACTGTTTTATAATATAACATATAGTACTAGATTCTGAATAAAATGATGCTACTAACCATGGATGCAAATGACTTAAATCTCTTAGCAGTTCCCCCCTCTCCCTACACAGAGAGCTGATGGTACTCAGGGCATCCTTTTACTGATCCTTTGCAGCTCTAGGCCCAAGGTGTAGAGAGATGGGAAATGAAAGGAAAGTGCTGTTTAATTTTCTTGTTCTTCCTCTTTCTGCAACCTCCATGTTTTCATGCTATGGCTCATTCTTACTTTATATCCACCTCTGCAAATAACTCACCTTTAATACAACTTACTTCTGGATGTATTTTTTTTCTGATAATCATTTTTGTTCCATATCTGCACACACTCACCAGTCTTCTTGGTCAGAGATGTGTATATTCATGCAGGAATGGATAAGGAAAAATTTGTGGCACAAAAAGATTTTATTTGCTTTAAGTTTACTTTTGATTTTGCTTTTCGTATAAACAGGTGATACCTATGTGAACTTCGCAAGGCTGTCTTCGTTCAAAAAAACACATTAAATGTCATTTTCTCAGACAGGTCTTTTCTGACTATCTAAATGAAAGTAGCCAGTCTATTATAATTATCTGTGTAAAATTTATTGCTATGTGACATGTTTTCTTATATATCCATGTATTGTTTATTGTTTATTTCCTTCCAACAAATGATAAGGTTCATGATGGCAGAGACTGTATCTCTCTTATTTACTACCTAAAAACGAGTTGGGATATAACAGGTGCTCAATAAATTCTGAAGATTAAATGAATGAATGGATGGATATCTGTGCAAACCTTCCTACCTGAGAGTAGCAGTCACTTAGCTAATAGAATAGTGTTTAATGAATATAGCACATAAAGCTAAATAATCTTAAATCTGTACCCAAACCTGCCCTACAATTGTGGACTCAGTCAAAAACAATAGGAGAATAGATATGATTAATAATTTTTAGTGATTTATGGTCAAAAGAACAAAACTCCGTCATAATACAGAATACAGTAGATATATTAACCAACAATGTGTAAAATCTTGGTTCTGAATACAAAATTCTATAAAATAACAACCAAATGTGACTTGAGTAAGCTATTAGGTTAAAATGTATTGTTGCCCTGCTTCCTCCTCTCTCTCTGCCTGCCTCTCTGCCTACTTGTGATCTCTCTCTCTGTCAAATAAATAAATAAAAATTTTTTTAAAAGTGGGGGGCACCTGGGTGGCTCAGTGGGTTAAAGCCTCTGCCTTCGGCTCAGGTCATGATCTCAGAGTCCTGGAATCGAGCCCCACGTCGGGCTCTCTGCTCAGCAGGGAGCCTGCTTCCTCCTCTCTTTCTGCCTGCCTCTCTGCCTACTTGGGATCTCTCTTTCTGTCAAATAAATAAATAAAAATTTTAAAAAATGTATTGTTGCACTCCCACTAAGCCATCAACAACCCTGAAGAAGGTCCACTGTTAAATGACGGCTCACAGCAGAACTTATGTTAAGAGGCAATGATTAAATAAAACAGGATCTTAGGTCTTAATTCTGATTCATAGGAAGTGATTAAATATGTACCTACACTATGAGTACAGAATTTTTAAAAAACAAAGCCATCCTTGACATGCATGAAATATTAGTCTCTATGCTTGAATAGTTTAATAACAAAAGCTTGATTATATTTATTATTTGATATCAATACAGTATATCTATTAAAGGCTATTTGATTCCCTGTAAATGTAGCTCTATCGAGTGATCCAAATAATAAGCAACACATTCAGTGACTGCCAGTTACTTAGTGTCACATTGCATTTCAACAAAAGCCACTGTATCCTGTGTGACAGGAAAATGGGTGGAGGACCTTATAAATCAAACTTCCAGAAATCCTTGTTTACAAGGCTGACTTTTTGTGTTACTGTGTAGCTGTCCAAAAGTTTTTCAGCAGGTCATGGCTTTTTTCTAGAAAAGTTATCTTTACAAAACACATTGATAAGTTGTTCCATTTTTATATAACAAAACATCTAAAACATAGACACACACACAGCATGAAAGACTCTTATTCAATTAAAGGTTCTGGAACAGAGAAAAATTTATATTAAGTGACAAATATTTTTACAGTGGTTTATAATGCTTTTCATGTAGTAGGTGCTTCTTAAGTATTTACTAAACCACTGAATCGAGAAATTAAAGCCCAAGCTTCTCATATACTCTGCTAAATTCTGAAACTTCTTGTAAGTTCCTGAATTTTTAACAGATGTGACAGGTCCTACTGATAAATAGGTTTAAAGGGTTTATTGAGATATATAACCAGTTTTAAATTATAGTTGCAAACTAAATTTAAACAAAGAAAGCCTTCTACCACCAGCCTCTCTCTGACACCAGATTTCTGCCCCAACCCTCTGATCTGCTGTGTTCTTCTGTTAGTAATTTAGCTTTTAATCAGCATCCTCAAAATAAAACAAAAGCACAGATTTTTATTCTCCTTGCCCACCTCCAGATTTTTCACAATTGGAAAGGTAGCCCCAGATTCCTACTCCTGCATGTGAACATTTCATGACCACACTTGTTCAGCTGCTTAGAAAACATACTCATTGTTTTCTCCAGTATTTTGTGCTGAGACAGCAGGTTGTGGGGCCATGAGGTGGCACTGATCTCTCTCACTTCCTTTGATTTGTCTGCGAGCTAACCAGATCTCCCCCTAACGTGTCCCCACCCTTACTCTCTATATCCCCAACCCTTTCCCTACTCCAGCACTTAAAAGAAGTCCTCACAGTTTGTGTTGAGAAATGAGCCAATAAAAATCTGAATTTAAAAACAAGAGGGTTTCAGCTGAGATTTTGTGATCTTTCCCTATGTAAATCTTGATAGACCAGATCATTTTTGAGTAGTAGAATCTCAAGATTGGCTCATTCAATAGCAGAACAATCTAATATCCTTATTCCCTTTATTTGTACATTTCAAAGTTTCTTTTAAAGCATTCTCTTCTTGTATTTTCCTCTTCAACTTTATCACTGTATTTTTGATATAAGGGAAAGACTATAGAAGGACATTTTTCCAGTAATAGCAATCATAGTATTGGTCATAATCGTCATCATATTTTGAAACTATTTCATTCTTCTAGAGTCTCATTGGATTAATGGTGTCATTCAGTAGAATGTATCAGTTAATTCCATGTGTTGGCCACAGTGTTCTCCCTGACTTCCTAGAGAAGTGAATTTAAAACCTTTAAAACATGGAAAAATAAGATTCATTAATAATACTTAATTATTTTCATATTAGTTCATGTTTCCATGATATGATATCAATCAGATGCATTTTTAGGGGTGATTCCAGTGCCTTTAGCCAAGCAGTTTTCTTTCATAAAATTAGAACCAGGGCTGCACACAAATGTAACACAGGAAAGTTTATTTCAAGTATACTTTTTCACAAAATTGAGGAGTATATATTGTCTGAACCTCCAGTATTAAACAAGACTGAACATTGAATTTGGTTTCAAATATATTTTTTTTTACAGAAACAATATTTCAGAGTTTGGGACAAGGGCCCTTCTAGTCTCTCTGTTTTCATCTAACTGGAATATGCCTACTGGTGCTTTGAGCACAGCAACCAAAGTCCCTGGGAACCTCTGAGGAACTGTTATCAGTCTCGAGGTATGGGCCAATATGATAATCAAAATCCGTATCTAATTGAAATTAGCTAAGAGGGCTGTAGCCCATCAGAGCAAATCAAACTCTGTATAAGAACCCCCCGGAACTCTGCTTCAAGATTATGACCTTGACTTTGATTCATCCTCATAAATTAACTCTGAGACATGGAAAGCCTAAAATTAGAGGCATCTATTAGAAAATTCATCACCCCACAGCACCACCACCAATAATTTGGAGCCTAAGGCTTTAGAGCAGGGACAAAGGGAGACCTTGCTTACTATAGTCAGGTGGCCCCACAGATAAATCATTGTACCAGCCTTTGAGGAAGAAATGCTTACTTAAGTAAGAGCACAAAGTTGTAAGAGCTCAACTCACCTAGCAAGTTAGGCAGACAGACTAATAAAATGAAACACTGGAGATGGTGTTGGTTATTCTCCATTTGCTACCCATCCCCAGATTCATTCTTTGCCCTTTTCCACTTTTCTGTGTGTCCCAGGGTAGACCGAACCCTATCAATGGCACTACCCATGTCCCCATGCCCTCTAGAGAGTTAGGCCAATAGGAGCCTCAGGCAGGATGTTGGGGAGAGCACAAGAAAGGAGAAGGTAAATGTTTCCTGCTGCCCTTCCTGGCTGTCTCTCACCCTAGGTTCTATCCTCATCCCCACTCCACACTACTGGCTTCTGTAAAGACAGCTTCTATTGGACACCCACTCCCTTTCAAGACTCTTGAAAATGCCATCTCCTTCCTTTGTACCTGGAGGCCTAGGAGTGGGAATAGTTCATGGTTCTATTGCCTTCCTGGTTCCCCCAGCCATAACTACATCTTTGAAAACAGCCCCTCTAGTGAATCATATTTGAACTCCCAGCTGGCTGTAACTTCTATTATCTGCTGGGTCATACTGGGAGATTGGGACAGATTGGAGATAAATACATGCATATACATATATACATACATACATACATATATTTATATATGTGACCAGAAAGGCCTCATTCCTAATGAGGAACACTTGATTTCTACAGAAAATAACCAGACTACAGAAACTTCCCTTGAAGGAGGTAAGAAATGGAAGTAAGGCAGAGGAAAGGAGAAAGAGCCAGTTTCTTATGTGCCTTAGTACAGTTTTTTGGTTTTTGGTTTTGGTTTTGGTTCTTGATGTCTGACGTATGTTTAAATAATAAATAGATTCTATTTCAAATAAAGTAAAGTTAGACATGTTTTCTCATCAAAAATTTCTAATTTTCAAATCATTTATATTTTTAAGGTCTAAACTAAGATTTATTAATTTAGCAAATTAAGAACCAAGGCAAACTATAATAATTTTTTTTCCAAATCAAAAGTTAGTAACCTTCCCCAAATATGACTATTTAAAATCTGTTTAACTATTTAAGTAAAAATAAGTTCTGGTGTTCAACCACCTGTGTTACCTAAATGATAGAACAATATGTATTGCACACAGGAATCAACTTGTGACAGCACCATAGAGTTAAAAAAAGAAACTGAGCAAGCATTTAGGAAATGTTAGCATGTTTAAAAATCACTGAGTTCTTTCTTGAAACGCTTCTTTATCGCTCTTGGTTTCAAGGTTCATCATTTCAAGGTTTATTTTCTAACTGAATATGTTCCAAAGTGTGCTTTATTTTATAAAAAGCTTTTGAGATAAATAATCAGTTCCCACATTATCAGTAAGAGCTGAAAAACATCATCACTGCTGCTATTGTCATTTCTTGAGGTTTTTAAATGCTACTTTTCATTCCAAAAGCATATAATATGATGTGCACAATGAACAGGAAACAGATGTGTTCCAGAGATTTATTTGAATATTTTGTGTGTATTTACTACAAACAGACAAGAATTAAAATACCAACTTAACATAAAGTAAATTCTCTAAAAATTCTCTTAAAAATGTTCCCAGATTGGGGCGCCTGGGTGGCTCAGTGGGTTAAAGCCTCTGCCTTCGGCTCAGGTCATGATCTCGGGGTCCTGGGATCGAGCCCCGCATCGGGCTCTCTGCTTGGCAGGGAGCCTGCTTCCCCCTCTCTCTCTGCCTGCCTCTCTGCCTACTTGTGATCTCTGTCTGTCAAATAAATAAATAAGATTTAAAAAAAAAAAAATGTTCCCAGATTGTGGACATACAGAATTTAAAAATTTAAAAAAAATTTTTTTTAAATAAACCTCCAGGGTAAGGTATCACTTTTGTCAATTCCATTCATCGTATGGCTCTGAATTTCTTGAAAACAAAAGTAAATTAGAGATACCTACTCAGCCTTCCTAATGGGGAAATTATGAAAATCAAAAACAATAAATAAATGGAACAATTCTCAGTAATTATAAAATGTCATATAAATGACACTTGAGATCTTTTTTTTCCTTGGTGAATGTTTATGATAGGTCATAACTCATAAAATTTTTTTAAAGATTTGTTTATTTGAGGGATACCTGCATGGCTAAGTTGGCTACACATCTGTCTTCAGCTCAGATCGTGATCCCAGGGTCCTGGGATCTAGTTCTGCATCAGGCTCGTTGCTCAGCGAGGAGTCTGCTTCTCCCTCTGCCTGCCGCTCTCCCTGCTTGTGCTCTCTCTCTCTCTCTGACAAATAAATAAATAAATAAAAATCTTTTTTAAAAGATTTATTTATTTGAGAGAGAAAGTGAGACAGAGTGGCAGGGAGGTACAGAGAGAGAGAGAAAGAGAGAATCTCGGGCAGACTTCCTGCTGAACATGAAACCTGTGATCATGACCCTGTGATCATGACCTGAGACTAAAGCTTTGCAAACAATGGTGAAAGATAATATTGCTTAGATGCCTATGAAGTTATAATGTCAAGTCAGTAAAGGAAGCAAAAGGATAAAATATTGCAAAGAGCCACATACAACTTAAGTAGGTGAGCATTCTTAACCTCAGTGTGTTTCTTCATAGACCAGTGTCATATTGTGAATGATTTGATAGAATGTGCATGTGTCTACATGTGTGTGCTTACATGTACATTCATAATTGCACATGTGTTTTAAACATTAGGATACAACTAGACTTGCTTCATTTACTGACTTCCTTAGTTTTTGAATGAAGAACAGTCAAGATTCCTTTTTTAAACCATTATAAGAAAATCCCTTGTAGATACAGAGTCAGTTCAAGTCTATTTCATTTAGTCAACTTTGAATTCCATCTAATGTTTTATAAATAAGAGTTGGAATAATTCTTAAAATAAGCAACAGGAGTTAATTAGGGATCACTAGGAGTTGCTTACTTGTTGGGATTTTATTGCCAGCATTTCTTCCTGTTCTCAATTTAAGGACATCTAACTTTATTAAGATACTTGGGAACACAGATTCAATGACAGCACTGAGAGGAAATGAAGACAGCATTTCTCTGTAATGTTCATTTTGCCCATGATCTTGTGTTCATATCTAGAGATCTTTCTCACTGAATATACTTTGTACTATTTGTTTTCTTGTCTACTTCATGCAAGTACCTTAAAATTTTGTGATCAACAGAGATAATTTGGGTCAATTTTATATTGCTTAATACATAGTTCTAATTAGTAGATATTATTGAATCCATACCTCAACCAAATAGTAAACCAACTACTAACACTTAAACAAACTGTATTTATTTTGGAGAAGGCTGGTAGCTTTTTTCTGTTTGTAATCATTGTCAACAGAGTAATTCATGTTGCTCTCTAGAGCTTTTACATGCAATAAGTTGAGAATTAAGAAAGAATGTATTATTTTTCATTTGCCTTGCATCCACATGAATTGCAGCCAGATTGCTGCAGAATACCTTAGACTACAATTTACAATCAAGATATTCTGCTTCAAAATCTCTACACATATTGGAAAGCATAACAAGTGATTGTGAATCACTGATTATTCTTCATACTCCAATGTAGATGTATAGCTTAATTGCTTTTACCAAAAGTTAAAGAAGAAACTATCCTTTGTTAATTCTGCTACTGTGCATGTAGACTAGACTTCTTGATCTCAACCCATCTTTTGTTAGCACGGTATTATTTTTTAAATAATATCTTTATTATGATAATATAAAATTCATCCTTTTAAAGTATAGAATTCCAGTGGTTTCTAATATATTCACAGAGTTGTACAACCATAACCACTATCTAAATTTAGAACATTTTCATCATCCTAAAGAAAAAAAGGAAAATATCCCCTTACATATTAGCACTCACTTCTGATTCTCCTATCCCTCCAGGCCCTGGAAACTACTAATCTACTTTTCCTTCTTTATATATTTGCCTATTCTAGACATCTCAATACAAATGGAATCACACAATATTTGGCCTTTTGTGTCAAAATTCTTTCAATTAGAGTGTTCTTGGGATTTGCTCATGCTGAATCATGTGTTAGTAGTTTATTCCATTTTATGTCTAAATAATATCCCCAGATATGGATATAGTACATTTTACTTATCTATTTATCAATTAGTGACACTTGAGTTGTTTCTACTGTTTGATTATTCTGAATAGTGCTACTATGAACATTTGTGTACAAGTTTTTGTGTGGATATATGTTTTCAGTTCTCTTGAGTACACACACACACACCAAGAAGTGGCATTGCTGAGTCACATGGTAACTCTATGTTTAACTTTTTTGAAGAAATACCTATTTTCTAAACTGGCTTCACCATTTTACGATCTATAAGAATGTTAATTTTTCCACATCCTTGCTAACATTTGTGAATGTCATAATCATCCTAATGAGTGTGAAGTAATACCTTTTTTTTCAATTATGTAACATGTCACTTTAACATGTCACTTTATTGGCATTGATTCCAACAGATATTATTTTATTTAAATTCAGTTAGCCAAGTTATAGTACATCTTTAGTTTTTTATATAATGTTTAGTGACTCATCAGTTCAGTATAACAGCCAATGCTCATCACATCATCTGCCTTTCTTAATGCCCATGACCCAGTTATCCCATCCCCCCACCCACCTCCCTTTCCACAACCCTCAGTTTGTTTCCTGGAGTCAAGAGTCTTGTATGGTTTGTCTCCCTCTCTGATTTCTTCCATTCAGTTTCCCCCACTACCCATATCGTCCTCTGCCCTATTCCTTATGTTCCACATATGAGTGAAACCATATGATAACTGTTTCTCTGATTGACTTATTTCACTTAGTATAATACCCTCCAGTTCAATCCATGTTGATGTAAGTGGTAGATATTCATACTTTCTGATGGCTGAGTAATATTCCATTGTATATATGAACCATATCTTCTTTATCCATTCACGTGTTGAAGGACATCTCGACTCCTTCCATAGTTTGGTTATTGTGGACATTGCTGCCATGAATATTGGGGTGCATGTGCTCCTTCTTTTCACTACATCTGTATATTTGGGGTATATACCCAGTAGTGCAATTTCTGGGTCATAGGGTAGCTCTATTTTAATGTTCTAAGGAACCTCCATACTGTTTTCCAGAGTGGCTGTACCAGCTTGCATTCCCACCAACAGTGTAAGAGGGTTCCCTTTCTCCACATCCTTGCCAACATTTGTTGTGCCCTGTGTTGCTAATTTTAGCCATTATGACTGGTATAGGGTGGTAACTCATTGTGGTTTTGATTTGTATTTCCCTGATGGTAAGTGATGTGGAGCATTTTTTTATATGTGTCTATTGGCCATTTTCATGTCTTGTTTGGAGAAGTGTCTGTTCATGTCTTATGCCAATTTTTTGACTGGACTATTTGTTTTTTGGGTGTTGAGTTTGAGAAGTTCTTTATGGATCTTGGATACCAGCCCTTTATCTGTAATGTCATTTGCAAATATCTTCTCCCATTCCATAGCTTTCAGTTTTGTTGATTGTTTCCTTTACTGTTCAGAAGGTTTTTATCATGATGAAATCTCAAAAGATCATTTTTGCTTTTGTTTCCCTAGCCTTTAAACATGTATCTAGTAAGAAGTTGCTTTGTTCAATGTTGAAGAGGTTGCTGTTTGTGTTCTTCTCTAGGATTTAAATGGATTACTGTCTCACATTTAGATCTTTCATCCATTTTCAGTTTATCTTTGTGTATGGTATAAGAGAATGGTCTAGCTTTTTTCTTCTGCATTTGCCTGTCCAATTTTCCCGGTACCATTTATTGAAGAGACTGCCTTTTTTCCATTGAATGTTCTTCCCTGCTTTGTCAAAGATTAGCTGACCATAGAGTTGAGGGTCCATTCCTGGGCTGTCTATTCTAGTCCATTGACCAATATGTCTGTTTTTGTGCCAGTACCATGGTGTCTTGATGATCATACCTTTGTAATATAGCTTGAAGTCAGGCATTGTGATGTCCCCAGCTTTTGTTTTCTTTTTCAGCATTCCCCTGGCAATTCAGGGTCTTTTCTGGTTCCATATAAATTTTAAGATTATTTGTTCCAGCTCTGTGAAAAATGTCAATTATATTTCAATAGGGATTGCATTGAATGTAATATTTCATTATAGTTTTGATTTTTCCAGTAACTGAAGTTTAACATCTTTTCATGTGCTTATTGGTTATAAATTGGTTATATCTTCTTTCAATAAATGTATATTTATAAACTTTGTTTTTAATTGGGTTATTTCTTATCTTTGTTTTATTGTTGAGTTCTTTATATTTTCTGGGTACTACGTCTTTATCAGATTTATGATTGGTAAATATTTTCTCCCATCATGTAAGTTGTCTTTTTACATTCTTGAGAAGTTTTAAAACAAAAAAAGATTTAAAATTTAGTGAAATCGAATCTACCTATTTTTTTCTTTTATTACTTGTGCTATTGGTGTTATATCTAAGAAACCTTTGCCTAACTCAAGGTCTTGAAGATGTACTGCTATATTTCTACTGTGTGTTTTATAGTTTTAGCTCTTACATTTAGGTTTCTGATCTCTTTTGAGTTAATTTCTGGATAGTATAAGGAAACTTCCTTAATTCCATCATTACTACCTTTGTTGTTGTGTTAAACAGATATTTTGCACTATGATAATTCCCTTGTGTTTTCTTTTACATTTTTTAAGTTATTTTCTTCATAGTTTCCCTGGTGATTACAATTAGCATCTCAACTTAAAACAATCTAGTTAAAATTAATTTCAATAGTATACAAAAACTTTGCTCTGATGTAGTCCCACCTCCCCCTTCTTTTGTGCTATTATTGTTATTCAAATTCTATCTTATTAATTACAAGCCCATCAACATGGTATTATAATTATTGCTCTCACATAGTTACCTTTTAAATATGATAAAAGAAAAGAAACAAAATATGTTTATATTTTCTTCTACAATTACATACTTAATTATCTTTACTGGTGTTATTTCTTCATGTACATTTGAGTTACGACCTAATATCTTTTCACTTCAAGAATGAAAGACTGCTTCAGTATATCACTTAGAGTAGTTCTGCTAGCAATGACTTGTCTCAGTATTTCTGTATGTGAGAATATCTAAATTTCTTTTTTGGGGACTAGTCTTGCTGGGTATGGTTAATGTCTTTTTCTTTTAGCAGTTAGAATACATCCTCCTACTCTATTCTGGTCTTCATGATTTCTGAAGAGAAGTCAACAGTAAATATTATTGAGAACTCCTCATACATCATGAGTACTTTTCTCTTGCTGCTTTCATTATTCTTTCTTTTTGACTTCTGAAAGTTTGACTATGATGAATCAAGGTGTGAAACTCCTTGGATTTATCTTAGTTTGAGTTATTAAGCCTCTTGGATATGAATGTTAATAGTTTTCACCAAACTTGGAAAGGTTTCAGACACGATTTCTGCAAATATGCTTTTTGCCCCTCTGCTGCCTCTTCTCTGGGACTTCCATCAAGAATACGTTGGTACATTTGATAGTGTCCCACAGGTCTCTGAATCTCTATTTATTTTTCTCAAAGAATTAGCTATATTTTCAAAATTTAGCTGCCTTTCTTGATTTAAAAAAATTGCAACTCTTTGTTTAATTTCAGGGTTTGAAAAAAGTTGATTTTGACAATTTTTGCCAATGTTGTCATGACTTTTATAGAGGAGTAGATATTTGGAGGTGCATTACCTATCCCATAATTCCAGAAATGTTCTTCCTGTTGGCAGCTATGTTGTATTCATGAGTAGTCATATGTGGATTGACTAGGGCCATCCGTAAGCCAATACAACAGCTGGCTATGGTTAATGATCCTAGTATGAATGATATATTCTGCTTACTCAACAGCAACTAGTAGGTCCGTGAATGACAAGGAGGCACTGAATAGGCTCCTGTGCAACTGCTAGGTGCAGCAAATCAAGCTGTGCTTTAAATTTGGATTGGGCCATGTCTGAATGCTTTCTACCTTTGCCTCTGTAGTAGCTTTAGGTCCAGTTTCTCCATCTCAGGCTTCACCAATTTCTCTCCATTCTTATATTCTTTATGACTCTTTTTGACCCAAGGAATTCAACAAATTTCTATAGCTTCTGTGAAAATTAAAACTCACTCATTTGGTCATTTATTCCTACACTTTTCTTTTCTTCTAAGCAGGAATTAATTTTTTTTTTTTTAAAAGGCAGCTCCCGGGGGTGGAGGGAGAGAGGGGAGGGGAACACTGAATTATCTCTTTGTATATTGAGAGCTCAAGAGACAAATGTAGTATCATAAAAATAGTGTTTTTACACTTCTTATTTTTTGTGACTAAAATTATTCTCTGCGATATAAATATACAGTTGCCTAATTAATATTACCATTTTTATTAGCCTTACTAATACACTAATATTAGAATTACTGGTCCTATTACTTTTTGTGGCTCAGATTAATAGCTCCGTAGTAGGTATTTTAAACTCTTCTCTTGTTCCCTTGTAGCACATCTGAGCCTACATGAAAGAAAAACTTGGGCAGATCCTGGTATTTAGGGCCTTAGTTTTGAATTTTCCCAGCCAGTTCAAATTTGTTCCACAATGCTTCCATCTTCATTGCCTACTCAAACTTACCTTTTCATTCTTGCTTTACCCTGGCAGTTTTAGTGGGCTTTTGACTCCCAGTCTCTGGCTCTATCTTCTTGGCAGCAACACTTTCCTTTTCTGGAGACAGATCACCTAATTATGGCTCTCTCATGAAAAGCCCCAGGATTTCCTCTTTCATTGCAGGGCCTTTCAAATCAGTCCTCACCCCACAGAACAAAGACTTGGATATTTACAAGTTCATGGCTCCCTTCACCCCAACTTTGGGACCAAAATGCTTAAAATGTCCAACATTGGCAGTATATCTTTAATGTTTACATTACCTATCTACTCTACGGTGTCCAACTGGTATATCTAAAAGTTCTTTGGGCATAATGATAGTGGTTTCATTTTCATCTTCTTCAAATTTCAAAAGAATCACCAAAGATTATTCTTCTAGATTATTTGTTCTCTTTGGTGAGATAAATGTCCAACCTTCCACCTTTATTTTGCTAGTGCATATAATTGTATTTATTGTATAATTGTATTTATTTATTGTATTTATTGATAATAAACAATAATAAATTTCCTTAATGAAGGCATTGCATAAAAATTCAGGGAATAGAAGGTTCACAGTATGCCTCATGGATTTAATATATTTCATTTCCTCTGCTACAAAAATTAGAGTAAATCACACCCCTTCAGCAAATGTTATGAGAGGAAAAAATTAATACAGAGTAAAAAACATGTTTGCATATGTCACTCAGAACAATGAAAATATTCTATTCTTATAAGAAGTCAAAATTCCTTGGCATCGTTTTAAGATCCATTCAAATCTGGTCAGAAATTCACTTGCATTTCCTAAATTTTATTCCATTCTATTCATCCATTTCATGCTGCCTTTGCCTAGAATGCCCATTATCCTTTTCCCCCATCCATGAAACCCTCTCCCCATTTCCTTCAAGATCACATTTCAGTGCCATCATCTTTATAAAACCCTGTCTTTTTCTTCCTTTTGACTTTATGCTCTGTTCTAGGGCTCATCAGACACAATTAGGGAGATACATTCTATGCATATCTCTAAGTATCTTGTGAATGTTTTTTGAGGATAGTGCCAAGCATTTCAACATCTCTGAATCCTGGGAGCCAGAAGACTTCCTGCTGCACAGAGGTAACACCATAAATGTTTGAATGTTTGAATGAATGAATTACATGGGGACAGATGCTGCAGGCAATAAAAATGAGTTATTGACTGTCTTGGTATAGATTATGGTCTAGTAGAGCAGAAGAAAAATAGCCACATAATTTGTAAAACAAGCTATTTAAGTGTTATTATTTCAGAGCCAAATAATAGACTCCCTTTCTCTTGATGTATTTATTTTTTATTAACTACAAGACTATTTCCCCCATATCTATAGTGACCCGGTCCTATTACAAGAAATATCAATCTTCTTGGTTTAATTACTAACTAATAATTTGTTTCAGTCCTGAGATTTTAGAGCCCACCTACTTGCTTTAACTCTTTATAAACTGGTAAAAGGAAAATGATTAAATTAATTAAATCAACCTGCTCAAATAATCCCAGCATTGCCTAATAGTTTAAAAAATAATTAACTCACATTGCAAATTAAGGAATCCGGCATTGCAGCTGAAATGTTACTGCTCGTCAGTGATGGTTATTGTGAGTCAAGAGTGACTTAAATATTCTTGGCAGGGCACCACCCTGGTATTCCCTCCCCCAGGGCAGCACTAGCGTGTCACTCTTGTTGAAGTCTACTAATAAGTTTTAGGAGTTTCCTACAGTGTTTAGAACTGTCCTTCACCAGGATTCTAAATTCAAATTTTTTCCTAAGTACCAGTTGCCCAAATGTCTTTGGACCAAGTTTCTGGCACAGACTTGTTCAGGAAATAGGGTGGGAGGAATACCTATTTTATATTTTAAGTGAAAAAACATTCACACAAGAATATTATGCAATAACAAAAAAAAAAAAAAAAGTTTGCTTGGTGGTGAAGTTTAAGTTCCACATCATTGTGACTTTGTTTTGGTCATAGAAGAAGCAATCATGGGTTCTCAAGTTGAAGTAACAACATTAATATGGTAATTCCACTAGACTGCTTAATTTAACAGGCTTAAAATGAAACATGTCAATGTTATAATTGAGAACAAAACTACTTGTTTTCTCTCCCTCATTCCAAGAGAAAAAAATTAATGGACAGCAGATTTTCATCAGAAAAGCAAGTGTTCTACCCATTTTTGCCTCTGCAGAACATAGCCCTGAAGTCTAGTACACAGCAAGAACTTAAAAATTATTCAACTCTGGCGCCTGGGTGGCTCAATTGGTTAAGCCTCCGATTCTTGATTTTGGCTCAGGTCATGATCTCAAGGTCATGAGACGGAGGCCCATATCAGGCTTCATGCTAAGCAAGAGTCTGCTTGATGTTCTCTCTCTCTCTCTGCTCCTCCTCCTATTCACACTCTCTCAAATGAATAAATAAAATCTTTAAAATAAATAAATAAAAATAGTAAATAAATACACAAAAATTATTCAACTAAACTAAGTTGCTCATATGAGTTAGCTTTGTGAGTTAGCAAATGTCTTGGAGAGCAACTCCCTGAATATATACATAGTAAAACTGAAAAATCTGAATCTTTATGAAATCTTAACAGAAGCAGCTCTAGACAATACCACCTATCCTTAACACCCCAGAGTTGAGGAGGGTGGAAGAAAGCACAATTTGATGCTATACTAAAATGTATTTTAAGCCTCATAGTTAACTTTTTAAAAATATCATTTTAGGGGGGCCTGGGTGGCTCAGTGGGTTAAAGCCTCTGCTTTAGGCTCAGGTCATGATCCCAGGGTCCTGGGATCAAGCCCCGCATCGAGCCCCGCATCGGGCTCTCTGCTCAGCAGGGAGCCTGCTTCCTTCCTCTCTCTCTGCCTGACTCTCTGTCTACTTGTGATCTCTGTCTGTCAAATAAATAAATAAAATCTTAAAAAAAATAAATAAAACATCGTTTTACATTTTTCTTATAAATATGTTATTTTAACATAAGAAGTTTTAAAAAGTATTCATTATTGACTAAAACTATACCACCTTTCTACAAAGGTGGGAGTACCTTATTTATCCTGCAGTTTTGAGAACCCATGATCTAACTACCAAAGATCCCTGGCCTTCACCAGTAGCAGAACTCTAGACCCTCTCCTATTCCCAACCCCTAAGTGAAATGTTCTGTTCTTGTTAAAAAAAAAAAAAAAAAATCCTCTTTACATCTAGCTAATTTGAAAAGTAAGTCCTTGTTAATGTCATAATGGGTTCTGATGTCTTAATTTATACCCATTTTATTTTTTTTAAGATTTTATTTATTTATTTGTTAGAGAGAGAGCAAGCGAGCACAGGCAGACAGAGTGGCAGGCAGAGGCAGAGAGAGAAGCAGGCTCCCCGCAGAGCAAGGAGCCCAATGTGGGACTTGATCCCAGGATGCTGGGATCATGACCTGAGCCGAAGGCACCCGCTTAACCAACTGAGCCACCCAGGTGTCCCATTTTATACCCATTTTATTGGGGTATTTTCAAGATAATTCCCTAATACAAAGTAAGGATTCCAAGTGAGGATTCCAGAAATAATAACAAGAATTGATAGAGATGGTTTTGGCCAAACACTAACATTCTCTTTTGATCAAATGGCATCACTTCCTATGCCCCACCACACACAAACCCTGCTCTATATTCCCACTGTTTAATTTTAATTATCCTGCAACAGGGAAGAAGAATAATTCATTTCTATTTACTTTAATTGAGATGTTTTGTTAAATGCTTCATAAGTTAGTCTCATTTAATCCTCACAATAATCTTCAGAGAGAGGCAGTATTTTTATCCCCATTTTATGTTTGAGAAAACTGAGCCTCACAGAGCTCTATAACTTTTCCTAGATCACACGGCTATCACGTGGTGATTCCTGGGCATGAGTACAAGAAGTTTAATTCAAGAACCTACTTACTCCAGTAATTATACTCACAATATATTGGATTACCTCTAAGGAGAATACTTTAGTATAAAATGTATGTTTTTATTTTTGAGATATTAACCAGTAATCCCAAAATCCCATCTTACCTGGCTGGGGAAGGTGGAGATCCATTAGACCAATCTGGGGAGGGTTGGGTATCACCTTGGGCCTGGATGTTCACATGGGTGGCAAGCTCCAAATGGTTTGAGAGGATTAGACTTCCCACACTATCAAAACAGGTCAAACACTCAAAGATTCCTATAAAACACAGAGTACTTTTGCTTTATTTTATGGATTAAGTTCTTAATCAGTTCAGTCACTAACCTCTCAAGGTACTTCTAATTTTCACCCCTATTTCCAAACTGTCAAAAAGATCTGATCAGATTAGATCTCATTTAAAATAGAAAAGTACCTCTTACAAAGTCTACAGCTTAACATTTGCTGTCAGGTGACCCCATGTAATGACTAGTTTGTCACCCTAGTTTTTAACCTTTCCAAGCCTCAGTTTACACAATAACACATCTTCCTGCCAGGATAAAGTTGGTTAAGAGAATATCTTGCCTGACATTGGCTTATATTTAGATTTATTGAAGTTCAGAAAGTGAGCACTGATACTAAATTTAATTCTCCAGCAATAGCTATTTTCTCAATCTCTGTATTTGCATTGATGTGAAATGAGGAAAATTATTAAATATTGCCATAGGATTCATAACACATATAAAAGTTAACTTTAACCACAGCACTGGTAGTGCTGGTTATCACCATTAGTTTGCAAGTCCTAGAGAAGATTTTCAAAACTTTAAATTCAAAGTATTTATTAACTCCCCAAAAGAAAGCTTAAGTTCCCAATAATTATAAGCTTCATCATAAGTATGTTTTAACCCTACTTTATTTCAATAAGATATAATTTTATAATTTCTCTTTTCATTCCTTTCTATTTCAATACTATAACTTTCTAGAGCCCCATAGATGCATGTGTGTATATATATGTATATACATATATATACACACATATACACATATGTTTACATATATATGCACACTATTTTATGTTTATGAAAACACTGAGCAATTTCAAGAGATATTTCAGAGAAAGTATTTATCATGGTTTTTAAATGTCTAACCATTAATCAGTTAATCAGTATTTGATTATTGTGCAAAGCCCCACGGGCCACACTGAGAGGCATAAGACATAACGGAGACTATAGACGGTGAGATGAGATGTACAGATTACTTGTCAAGGCTTTCCCAGGAAAGGAACAGCAGGAGGCAGGGCGATGATACAGATTAATGAAGATGGGTTGGAAAGCCAAACTGGGATATGAGACCCCTGAATGCAAGCAAAGGAGTTTAAGTAACATCAGATGGGTTTGAACTGTGATCCAACATGAAATTTTTCTAGAGATTTATTTGTGCAATTTTGAAAATAGGACCAAGAAAGGAAAATATGAAAGCTGGAAATGGGGGGAAAATGTTTCAAATACATTTATTAGGTAGTTAATCATTTCGTACATAAATTAGAAGAGGAATTCCTTAGCTCTGATGGGTCACATTACTGAGATTTGATGGCCTTGAACCTCTCAGGGCTGCACATCCTGTTTTTGATCTTCATTACATTTCTTTACCTTTTATCTTTTCTAGCCTTAGCTCCTGGAATCTTCTATTTGGTGGCAATCTATTCAATCATCCCTGTGGGGTTCTCCCGTCCCTTGTCTTGGGTTACCTATCCTATGTCACCTGTATTGTGTTCTGGGCCTCCTTTGGGTGGCAGTCTTGTCCTGCCTAACCCTAGTCCTGCTAGAGATGATTAGTTGTTGCTTTGAGTTGAACTGAATTGAATACATTTGATTCCCTCCACCACCTGTAAACACAAATCCACTCAGCCAGTCCTTCCCTTTCTTTGAAATTCTCAAAACCATTAAGACACAGCTGCTTTAAACAGAAACAGCAAGTGAAGCTAACATGTGAATGTGGTTCTTGACTCAGGGAGGTTGGACAACTCATTCAACAAGGAAGGGAAGCATTGCAAAGTCTTAAGCGCCTTTTCTGGCCTGAGTCTCCCGGGGTGGGGTAACAATCTCCAACATTTTGACCTGTCAACTTAACTTCCCAATTTTCAGTTCCCTAGAGAGTGGGAGTGGAAGAGGTAGGAGTAACATGAACATGATTTAATGCACTCTTACTTATAAAAGTCTATAACAAGAAGAAATAAAACAGTGCCCTGAGTTCTTTATTAGATTCAATTCCCAGTGTACAAACATCCTAATGCAACTTTAAAGAGCCCACACACATAACCATTTCTAAAGACTGTTTTCCTCCCTTCATTAACCTCCCTCTTCCGTCTTGCATTTATTTTTCTCCCTTTCTTTTTTTTTTTCTTTTTTTCTTTTCTCCCATTCTGGTTTTTCTCCTTTTCTCTCACTTAGGGTCTCCCCAAAGAAAAGTTTAGCTGCAACCACCGTTTAACCACAAATCACCGTAAACGAAGCAAACTCTCCATAAGCGAAAGCAAAACCCTCTGTGGGGGCGTGTCTGAATGGACGCCCCCTCTACACACACACACACACACACACACACACACTCCCTCCCTCACTCACTCTTAGTGCCAGACAACAGCACGCGAAGTTCAAGTGTCCGCAGGAGAGGGAGGTGGGGATACCAAAGTGCTCACTTTCAGAGACAGTCTAATTCCTTCTGCGCAATTTAACCCCAGGAAAGCAGCCTCCCCTTAAGGGCCAAGGAGTCGCGGCACTTGAAAGTGCCCTCCCTGCCCTGACTGAGGGAGAGGGAAGGGGTGTGAAGGCGGGGCCACTGGACGGGCGACACCCTCCCGAAGGTCTGGCCGTCGTCGGCCTTCCTGCCACCTTAGGGAGCTGGCACGGAGAGCGCCATCGCCCTCTCAATGGAAGGCAGATGTCCCTTTAAGGTTTGCTTTGCAGCCCGTGGACTTTAGCCTAAACACGAGCCCGCGAAGCTGGCTTTATTTGTCCATGTCTCGGACACAGCCTGGGAGGCTGCCAGGAGGATTTCAGAGAACGAGCGCGCGAAGGGGCGGGAGATGGGGCAGTAAGTCTGGGATATGAAAAGCGTGGAGAGGACCTAGAGGCAGTCGTCGAAAACACAGGAAATTCACTCTTCGGCTTCTGGGCTCCGCGACTGACCGGGGCCGGAGACTGAGACCTAAGGCGGCAGAGTGGCCCAGAACGCGCGGCTCCGTGCCGAGTCCTGCCGCGTGCTGCCCTCCGATCCAGCGCGTCCTCCGGGCTCTGCGGGCTCCCGGGTCATGGCCCCCCGACGCCAAGCCAGCCCAGGGGTCGCTGTCGCCTGCTGCGGGCTCCTCACCGGTGAGCGACCCTGTTTTTCTCTGAGCGTCTGCGTGCGGGGCTCTGGGCTGCTTGTGGGTCGGGAGATACCGAGAGCTCTCGCCCAGAGAGGCGGAGGGAGCGCCGGCGCGCTCGGGGTCCCTCCAGGTAGTCTGGGCAGGTCCGAGGACAGAAAGGAGTGTCTGCGTTTTGTTTCGGATACTAGTTTTGATGTGTTTCAAAACCTTCCCCCTCAATAGAAGGAGGCAGATAGTGCTGGAAACTTTACAAGGTAGAAGTGAGTTTACAATTAAAGTTGTTTTGACAGTTTACATTGTATTTTAGGACTTTGCTGAATGGCATCACCCCACCTCCCTACTTATCTTTCTCTCTCTTTCTCTCTCTTTTTTTATTTTTTGGAGGAAGGTAACTAGGGGGCGCCGGATTTATGTTCAAAGTTCCTACCTTTAGGTTACTCAAGAGTGGGCATTATTGCATTTTCTTGCTGTCGTGCATTCAAGATCTTTTCTACTACAGAATGAAGAAAGAAAGGAAAGCAAGGCAAAATTGCTTCTTGTCCTGAAATGATGTTTCTGTATAAGGAGGAGGAACACTTTGAAATTGAGAAAGGGATAGTCACAGAGCAGATTATTTTTTAAATGCAAAATAAAGTATTGTTACTTGTGTATTAAAGGCATTTTTAAGGAGGGACTTTAAAAAAAAACACTGTAAATGCAAAGTTATATCCAATTTAGAAAAAGGTTGAATCATAGCATTTTCTAAGATTTTCCAAATGATTAGCCCATGGTCAGATTTTACCAGATACTGGGGGGGAGTTGTAATGGTGAAAGAAAAAGGCAGATTGGTGAAGCTTTGTGTGAAAGTAACGTGATTAATGGTTAGGTTAATGACTGGGTTTAGCATATCATCAATATTCAATATTCAGCGTCTTTACTGCTGGCATGCTTATTGGTATTAGTTAATTTAGCATTTTTCCATTAAAAACAGGGGTGATCCTGATTTAGATGCCCAAGCGTTGTTAAGTTTTATGAGGATCCCTGAGAAATGGATTATTTGCAAGCAAAACATTTTTTTCACAGTGAGGTGGTATTAAGAGAGTTAATTATGAGCTATTGACTTTGCATCCAGACATTTTCCACTACTCAGGAAGTGTCCGGTAATCCAAACAGTAGTAACTTCTGAACAGCTTTACAGCCAGTGAATGGTTTGACTTACCAGCTGCTGTCTCTGCCCTTTATACTTATTTGACCTATGATGCGTCTTCTGCTCAAACCTTTTGGAGGGCGTTTGCATTTTGTTGTCGTTGTACAAAATCTGAAGTTTTCTAACTATTCAAGTTGTACCTTTTGCATTTTACCAAATAAGCAGTCACTATGCAGAAAGGATCAAAGGCAGTTTGCACATCCTCTAAGAAGGACAAGAATGAAACTTTATAAAATTTAATTCCCTTTTGTGTGTGTATATGTGTGTGTGTATTATTCAATCATGCTAAAATTTAGAATTTATTGCATCAGAATCAATAGGTTCCTCATATGTGCTATATTTATGCCCATTTCACAACACAAGGATCTGAAATTTGACTTCATCCTCTCCTTTGCGGGTTTTCCAGTCAGTCATCATATTGTCAGCTTTCCTGGAAACTCCTCAATTCATAGAATCTACACCTAACCTGCAGTCTCATCACCATACCTGCCCATGCACAGTACTGTAGAGAGCTCTTCTTGTTGCAAATCTGTACCCAACTTCTAATTTATCTTCTATTTAACTAATTTTAATTATATATTAGTCTTTGTAGTAAAACAAACAAACAAAAACACTTCCATGGTTCTTTATTGTCTTCAGATGAAATCCAGAATTCTCTACTGACCCCTCAGTGTTTGCCCTAATCCAGCACCCTCTCTCCCCCACTGTACCTATATCCGTTTCCTATTTCTGTTGTATCAAATTGCTATAGATTTATTGGCTTAAAACAAGACAAATATATTATGTGACAGTTATGTAAGTTAGAAGTATCACTGGGCTAAAATCAAGGTGTGGACAGAGCTGTGTGTCTTCTGAAGCCTGTATCAGGGAGAATCCATTGCCTTGCTTTTTCAGCTTCTAGAGGCCACCTGCATACCTTAGCTTGTGGCTCCATCCTCCATCTTCAAAGCCAGTAGGATAGCATTTTCACATCCCTCCCTCTGACTCTGCTTCTTCATCCAGTTCCTTCTCTGACTCTGACCCTTTGCCTCTTTCTAAAAAGGATCCTTCTAATTACATTGGACCCATTTGGATAAACCAGGATAAGCTCCTAGTCTTAAGAGCCTTAATTTAATCATATGTGCCAAGTCCCTTTTGCCATATAAGTTAACATATTCACAGGTTCTAGGGATTAGGACGTGAACATCTTTGGGAGACCATTTTTCTGCCTACCAAAACCCTGAAATGTAAACTTCGCATGAGAGCCAGTCACATTTCCTTATTTTCTACATAATCTTCATGCTCATTTTGCCACTGTGGCTATGGTCTTGTTGTTTTATATATCTAGAAAAGAACTCCACCCTTCCTTCCCACAGTCCCTGCCATCTAAAGGAACTCTCTCCAGACTTCAAACCTGGGTTTATATCACGACAACAAGTCACCACGCTAATACACTTCCCATTGGATTAAAGACTTCCCATTGGATTAACAGTATTATAAAATGATCTGTCAACAAAGATTATTATTTTACGTATGTCAAAGTCCCAGCAAAAAACGAGTGACACATATAAAGCATTTAACTAAAGAAAGTTTAATAAAGGACTGTTTGCAGAGGCATTTAAAGAACTCACAAAGGATGGTAGAGCACCTAAGGACAAACAATAGTGAGAGGAAAGCATATGAAGCAACACTGGGAAGAGAAGCCATTATCACTCTTAGGCCTGAGGAGGAAGTAGTGTTAGGTTGGCTGTGAACTCTAGCTATGGGAGAGGGGCTGTTGGATGGGAGCTGGGGCATAGGAAGAGGAATGCAGCTAGAGCCACAATCGAAGCCCAGCCAGAAGGGAGCAGAAGAAATAAATACCCGCTTCTTTACCTCCCACCCTCTAAAGTCTTGCCCAACCCTCTCATTGGCCAAGTCCAAATGGCAGAATCAAACATCCTGGGGAATAGGGTCAGGACATACAATAACAGAGAAAAACTAACACAATGCTGAATGGCACATATTTATTGGGAACATATTATGGGTGAGGCCTTATGTCAAAAACTTTGCATGTATTATTCCACTTTAATCTCAAAAAAAGGAAAATTCTAGAACTATTATCCATATATTAGAGATGAAGAAACCAAAATGCTAAGAGATTAATTTGTCCAAAGTCCTACGACTCATAAATGGCAAAGCCTGCACTCAGCTTACTCTCTGATCTCCAATCTCATGCTGTGAAGTAATATGCCATACAGGCTATCAAAATGCAAGTCCATTTCCTTCTTGCTCAACCCTCAGAATGTTAAAGCCAAACG
Source organism: Martes martes (assembly GCF_963455335.1). Classification (NCBI taxonomy): domain Eukaryota; kingdom Metazoa; phylum Chordata; class Mammalia; order Carnivora; family Mustelidae; genus Martes; species Martes martes. The sequence continues at coordinate 127,944,540 of NC_137892.1, read as the reverse complement.
TAACTGTCTATGAGACTTTAAAAAGGACCCAATTAATGTTGTGAATCTGATATTTTCATGACTTTTAGGTATATCATGAAATTAGATGTCCCACCCTATATTAATTGTAACTCAAATAACTACCTCTGGATATTAAGAATATATAGAATGACCCCAATTGAGTAATATGTCTCTTCTTGATAGAAACATTTTAGTTAGCCTAAAAGCAAGGTGTCTTCCTTTGTAAATTTTTTCAGTTAAGATTTTTTATTCAAAATGAAGTATGTATATATATGTATATACACACACATATATGTATAGGTATACATATATGTATATACATATATACACATATATGTGTGTGTATATATCTATATACGCACACACACATATATATACAGCCCCATATTTATATCTAATTGAATGAAAGACACCATCAAGGGGCGCCTGGGTGGCTCAGTGGATTAAGCCTCTGCCTTCGGCTTAGGTCATGATCTCAGGGTCCTGGGAGGGAGCCCCGCATCTGGCTCTCTGCTCAGTGGGGAGCCTCCTTCCCCCTCTCTCTCTGCCTGCCTCTCTGTCTACTTGTGATCTCTCTCTGTGTGTCAAATAAGTAAATAAAATCTTTAAAAAAAAAAAGATACCATCAATTGAAAAATGCATCATTATTTTATTCACTATTAAGGAAAAAAAGTGCTGCCAATCCAATTATAATTATTAGACTGTTAAATAACTCGCAGTTTCAGAGATGTTGAAAGGTGGGAAAATGTGCATCTGAAAATTACAGACATAACATACAGTAAATCTACATAGTAATTTTCTATTAAATTTCTTTGTATTTTCAAAATCTGCATCATAAAATTTCAAACACTCCTGGATACAAATGACACTCTTTCTGGAAACAATGATATGAACCTTGTCCCTCTTCTTAGTTTTTTTTCTATCTGCTAGGTGGATAATTTCTCCTCTATCATCAGCAGCCTCACCAAATCCCAGAAATGAGCTTCATCTGAATACTCTGCCTCAGCAGAAATGTGACAATAACGTAATAAAAAATGTGCTAGTTGCACAGGATCAATGACTAGTTTTGGCAAATGCTAAATTTCTGTCATAAATGGTGATTAGTGCTAGAGCTATACACATATGAAGTTACCTAATTTTTATCTAAAGTCTTCTATAATTTAAAAGGAAGATTTAAAAGTCAACTAAGTCTTAAAGGAGATTAAAATATATGCACTGGTTGGTATTAAGAATTCACTTTATGTGCAAAAACATTAATATTATTTTATCCAAATAGTAGATCTCTATAAAAAACAAAAACCAAAAATTGTCCCTTTCCCCCTTTTGCCTGAATTTGCTGAATATTTCTCCCAACTGTACACTTAGCTTTGCTTGTGGTGGTCACATGGGCATCTTTGAATAACTTGAGGTTAGCACATTCCCTTTACATAAATGATTGCATTTATTATTAGATATTCATAATCAGAGCTCTGACTTATTCTGCAAAGACTATTTTCTAAACAGGCATAATAAAACTGTTATTATACATTATTTACAACATTTTCAGCTCTTTTCCTCAGTTAGATGTGTTTGAAATAATCATTTTCTTACTCAAGCATGGGTATCTCAAAAATTGAAATAGGTTTTTAGAAACTAACCTTAAGAGTAATCTTCTCTTTAAAACTTTAGTAACATTATAAAACAGAATGTTTTCTTAATTTTAAGATGCCAGTGATAAGTTAAAAATTCTGCATTCTTTCATATGATGGCTATGTTTATATAACAATTGCTGTGCTGGGTTTCAGGAACATAGACAAATAAAAGGTAGGCTCACAGTCTGAAAAAGGGATAGACAAGCAAAGAAGCAATGATGGGAGGAGCCTCCAAGGTGCTCTAAGCCGAGGAAGGAAAAGATTAGTATGTGTCCCAGGAAAGTTAAGTCTTGCAAAAAAAAAAAAAAAATACTAGGAACAAGAACATTTATACAGCCCTTACTGCACTAAGCCTAGTGTATTCAAACAAGATTTCCATTCTTCAGGAGCTCATAGTTCCTGCTGCTGTGATACAAACCATTTCTAACATACCACTATAATAGCAACAAGAACTGTAATCTAATTCACCGACAAGGTACATGAATTCATGTACTAGGGCTGACCTAAGTTTTCCCTGGAGAAGAGATACTAGTATAAATTAATGGTACCCAACAGATTATCCATCGGCCAACCTTAGTGAATCAGTTATTTTTCTAAGACTGAATAATTATGATCATGTTAATGTGAGCCCTTGCCCCTTGCTTTGTCTGATACAGATTTCTAGCTTCAGGTCAGGCATTCTTAGAGATATACCACAGTATCTCACGTGTTTATAGAACTCTACAAAGTATCATAATCTCATTAGAACCTTATAAGGGTTATCAAATGAGAGAGGCAGCATCAATAACCTGATTTACAATTTAGAATGAAAGCTTCAGGTTTGTAGCTGTTACGGGACTTATCTAAAGATACTATAATGGAAAGATCATGACTCATGTCTGCTGACTCTTGCTATGCAAGCATTAAACTTCGTATTGATCTTTTACCACTGTAATGGACCTTAGGAAGAATAAAATTCTTGAATACATTTATTTTTCTGTAATTCATCTTCTTACTACAAAATGAGGATAACAAATATTTACAGAAGAGGATTAGAAGAGTATAGGAAAGTACCTGGTGAATATTCAATAAATGATAGCTCTTCAAGAAAAACTTAACACTTACTGAGATCCTACTGTATGCCTGCCACTGTGATTCTGTGGTTTTTAATCTTCATCAGACTTTGAAGAGAAGTAAATTCTACTTAGGTGATCAAGGAGCAACTCAAAGTATTTCTCTCTCCTGGTTAGGATATGTCCTTTGGAGAGGCAAGCCATCTTCACATTTTAGGGCAATCAGTTCCTTACTCAAAGTTGCTGGGTCTTCTGGGAAGTGGAAGAAGGCAGTCAGAGTCAGAAACTTTAGGAAGGCATTCAGTATGACAGGAGGGGTGGAAGGAATAGGAAAAGGAAGTAAAGAGAGGGAGGGAGAGAAGTCACAAAACAAACAATGGCTCTAATTTGTATTAGCCCTTTAGAAGGGATTTTTGTGTCTCCTGAGAATCTCTGAGGAAGATAATTGAGGCTTCAGTGTCAAGAGTTGTGGCAAAGTCAGATTCCTTCCTTTCATCCTGGTCTCACCGGTTCTGGGTGGTAAGATTCCTTTTCAGTGCCATATGCAAGTTAAGAAAGAGAATGAGAAGATACGTGGGTAGGACTACTCTGTTCACCTCCTCTGGTTTTTGTTGTTGTTTTGTTTGTTTGTTTTAAGATTTTATTTATTTGAGAGAGAGCAAGAGATCCAGCTCAGGAGCAGGAGCGGAGGGGAGGGGCAGAGGAAGAGGGAGAAGCAGACTCCCCACTGAGCACGTGGAGCCTGCTGGGGCTCAATCCCAGGACACTAGAGATTGTGACCTGAGCTGAAGTCAGATGTTTAACCCACTGAGACACTCTGGCGCCCCTCCCCATCTCATTTTAACTCTCAGGGAAATTCTGTGGGCTTTTTCTATTTCTATTCACTGATCTTGTTGAGGCAATCCTCACTTCTCAATCCCCTATCACCATAAAAATGCTAAGTGATTTAAGGATTTTCTTTAAAATCAACTTTGTAGCCATTCAGTCGGGTTGGTCCCAGTACATCAGATTTTCTCCACTTCCAATATCTTCAGCTCGATTTAGGCAGTGAAGATCCGGCCCTAAATATTTGCGACCCAACCCCCAACCTAAACATTTCACAGGCTACTGAGCTGCATAAAGAAGAGACTGCCAATTTTGGATTCTGGGATTCCCAGGACATCAGGCCAAGCAACTGAGCGGTCCACCCAGGGGTGAATTCCACAGATGGTTTCTTTTCTCTCTGGGGTCAGTGCTTTAACATCTGGGTAGTCAGATCGTGCAGACACGGTCATTACGCACAGAAAACAGCTGGGCACGTTGCTCTGAGCCCAGACCCACCGTGACCAGTGATTCTTAGAAACTGTTTCTGGAAATGCCAACTCCAACAGGCGTGTAGCGTCTGAGTGCTGATAAGGCAAGCGCAGTTTAGAACTTTGGGGCCAAGCCTGCAATTTTGAGAAATCCTTGTAGTTAAGTTTTGGATTTAGCCGGGGCAGAGAAGGTGTACAGTAGTAACTTCATGCAGCTAGGAGGAAAAAATTGCACTCACATACTTCCCAGGTTCTGCACAAACAGGTTTGGAAGAGAAAACTTAGGAAGTCCAAGTCCAGCATTAAAAGAAGTAACTCGGGGCGCCTGGGTGCCTCAGTGGGTTAAAGCCTCTGCTTTCTGCTCGGGTCATGATCCCAGGGTCCTCGGATCGAGCCCCACATCGGGCTCTCTGCTCGGCAGGGAGCCTGCTTCCCTTCCTCTCTCTCCGCCTGTCTCCCTGCCTACTTGTGATCTCTGTCTGTCAAATAAATAAATAAAATCTTAAAAAAAATAAAAAATAAAAAGTAACTCGCCACCAAAGACTCTAAGCACTTTGCTCTCAGTTTAGTCTTCGGACGCACTTCGCCCTTAGTGCGCCTGCGCCCCCGCAAACTGCAACCCCGCCTCCTCGTTGGGGACGTAAAACGTGCGCCCAGAGGTGGAACGCGGGCTGAGCATGCGCCGTCATTGCATCAGCCGCCGGGTCCGTGCTGGGTGCTGGAACGCCGGAGAAGGCTGTGTTTGCTCCCGTGTCTCTTGCTCGCGTTTGGCGCGGTGTGCCGGAAGACTAGGAAAAGAAGGGCTAGAGTAAGTGTTCCCCTTGGCCGCTTGAGTCGGAGCTACGGTATTTCCTTCCTGCCAGGCAAGTGCCTGTAGGAACCGGACCCCGCCCCCTTCCCGACCTAACTCCCATTTCCCTCCCTGTCCCTTTCCCACTGAGGACCTTCTCCTTTCCTCTTGTTCTGCCTCTGAACCCCCGCGGAGGTCATGAAGCTTGTGAGGAAGGACATTGAGAAAGATAATGCGGGCCAGGTGACCCTAGTCCCCGAGGAACCGGAGGATATGTGGCACACCTACAATCTAGTGCAGGTGGGCGACAGCTTGCGCGCCTCCACCATCCGGAAGGTACAGACGGAGTCCTCCACGGGCAGCGTAGGAAGCAACCGGGTCCGCACTACTCTCACTCTCTGCGTGGAGGCCATCGATTTTGACTCTCAAGCCTGCCAGCTGCGGGTTAAGGGAACCAACATCCAAGAGAATGAGTATGTCAAGATGGGGGCTTACCACACCATTGAGCTGGAGCCCAACCGCCAGTTCACCCTGGCCAAGAAACAGTGGGACAGTGTGGTTCTGGAGCGCATCGAGCAGGCCTGTGACCCAGCCTGGAGTGCAGATGTGGCCGCTGTGGTGATGCAGGAAGGCCTCGCCCATATCTGCTTAGTCACTCCCAGCATGACCCTCACTCGGGCCAAGGTGGAGGTGAACATCCCAAGGAAACGGAAAGGCAACTGTTCCCAACATGACCGGGCCTTGGAGCGGTTCTATGAACAGGTGGTCCAGGCTATCCAGCGCCACATAAACTTCGATGTTGTGAAGTGCATCCTGGTGGCCAGCCCGGGATTTGTTAGGGAGCAGTTCTGCGACTACATGTTTCAACAAGCAGTGAAGACCGACAACAAAGTGCTCCTGGAAAATCGGTCCAAGTTTCTTCAGGTAAAAATCTTATCCAAGGATAATTAAGAGTGGGCAGAGGGATTTGTATAAACTACTCTTAAATTTTAGAACTGGGAAAAGTGCAGGAGGAGAAAGTGTTCACTGGACTGCGATTGTAAGTGAGGTAATGAAATGAAAGTTGTTAAACAGCCTGTTTACATAGTAAACTTTGCTTAAGTCCTCAAACATATAAAGCCCTCTTTGTGCTTTTGGCTTTAGGTCATTGCAGGCTGATTAATGGGTACTTGAAGACATTCTTTTGTCTGACTTTGATAATTATGATTCTAGGTACATGCCTCCTCTGGACACAAGTACTCCCTGAAAGAGGCCCTTTGTGACCCTTCAGTAGCTAGCCGCCTTTCAGACACTAAAGCTGCTGGGGAAGTAAAAGCCTTGGATGACTTCTATAAAATGTTACAACATGAACCTGACCGAGCTTTTTATGGACTCAAGCAGGTGGAGAAGGCTAATGAGGCTATGGCAATTGACACATTGCTCATCAGTGATGAGCTGTTTAGGCACCAGGATGTGGCCACACGAAGCCGGTATGTGAAGCTTGTGGACAGTGTGAAAGAGAATGCGGGCACCGTTAGGATATTCTCCAGTCTTCATGTATCAGGGGAACAGCTCAGTCAGCTGACTGGAGTAGCTGCCATTCTCCGCTTCCCTGTCCCTGAACTCTCTGACCAAGAGGATGATTCCAGTTCTGAAGAAGATTAATGATCAGACCTTATAATTGAGACAAGCTGTGTCCCCATTGTTACATATCTTAGCATCCTGACAGAACGCTGCAAGGCACTTCATGATTCTTACATGGATTTCTCATGTATTTGGTCACACTAGGTATTTTGTAATTGGCAAGACGTGTTCAAACTAAACAATAAATTAAAAGGAATTAATCTCCATGTACTGCCATTTTTTATTAATTAGGATAATTTATATAGAAATTATGAGTAATTTGCGGTACTTAAAAACATTTTGTATATATAAGAATGCCTTATATTCTTTGGGATAGATCATAAAATCCCAAAAGTCATACTTTGAAATAAGTTTTTCTAAGGAAAAGCTGTTCAGTATTTCATCATCCTTAGTTTCAGCTGTTTAATTCTGCATAGTGTCCTTGCATGGTGTTTAATGATCCCTTTCCTCCATTTCCTGTGCACTTTTTTTTTCTAAGCGATGGCCAAATAATTTGTAGACTTTTCTAGAAGACAAATTTAAAATGGTATTTTTCTTAAGAGACTTGTTAAATCAGGCATGTTACAAGTAAACTCTTGGGTTTTTTATTTTGTTTCGTTTTACAATTACTCATACTTGCTTTGGAGGACCATTTAATTCGTTATTTTTAGGTCATAGAGTTTCATTCTGCTAGGGATTCTCAAGCTATTTGAAGTGTCTTTATTTTTAAAATGCAATTAAGGTGTATCGTTTGCTTGTTATGTGGCTAATTAGTGCTAACGCGGAAAGTAGTTCTTACGCTGGGCTCCATTTCTTTGCCCTACCACACTATCTGTATTTATTTGGCTTATCCTAGAAATATGTATTGCTGTCTTATATTTCTATGTGGCATTAGTCTGTGCTTGCACATTCTTATTGCACTCTCTCTACATCTTATTTTAGGAGGTGAGAGGCCTGTTCAGAAAGTTTAAGTCGCATCATTTGTAGTATGTGATAGTTGACTTGTACTCCAGTACTCTACTGTAATGAGGGAGTTTCTGCTAATACCTGAGAGTTTATAATATTTTCATTATGTATTTTTGATGTGCATTTTAAGAGTTAGGGAGGGATCCTTGGAATGGAATTGCATCCTGACCTTTTACAAACCTCAGTTTAGCAAAATAATTAAGAAGGGCATGAAGAAAGAGTGGTAATTCAATTTTTAACACATTGGTACCCACTTGAAATACAGAAATTAAGTAAACTTTTGCTTGTCCTTTTCTGTGTCTGGGCTTTTTCTCCTTGGACAAGTGCAAGGTCTGGGGATTATATATATATACATATTTTTTTTAATAAACTTCTGACTAATCTGAGCTTATTTTAATCTGTAATTAGGAATAGATGCTTCCATATACTTTAAAATCACAAATTTCTACATATCTACCTCCTAATCTAAAAATAATTTAGATTGTCATTTTATTATATGTCCATGGATATTTAAAATACTATGAAGAGCATGTTATTAAATAATTTGGTAGGAGTATAGAAATGAAACTGCTAAGATTCTTAATATTAGAACCTGATTGATAATGACTCATATTACCAGTAAAAGTTTGGAGACTTGAGGCATATATTACTCTCATAATCTATGCAGTACTGGTTATTCCTAGTTCTGTTACCTACTGAATTAGAAACAAGGAGAAATAAAACCTGCCCATAAATCTGACCATTTTAGGTCATAGATTCTCAAAGTTAGCTGCTTGTTAGCCTAAACTTGGGAGCTTTTGAAACTCATTACCCAGACTGGATCCCAGGCTCAGTAACCTTTCAGCCTTAGAAATGGTTTCTTATAGCTCTCCAGGTGATTCCATTAGGTATCAGGACTTAGAACCACTGATTCAGGCCTTGCAATTCAGAAGTGTGGTCCACGGATCACTAGCGGACTGTGGACCAAGACCCTAAGAGCTTGTCAGAAACTGGAATCCAGGATCAATCCTGGACCTTCTGGGCTTCAGCCTATATTTTAACAACATCTCCAGTTGATTACTATGCATAATAAAATCTGATAAACATGGGCAGGAACTTACCCCCCCCACCCCGTACTAGTAAAAATCTCTGGCTGGGGTTGCCAGCCATAGAGGAAAAACATTTGAGTCTCAAGGTTGATTTCAATAGAGTTAATTGGCCAGTATTCAGCTTAACTATCTGTAAAACTCAAAATAATAGTGTATTTTTTCATCTATAGAGTACTTAAAATATCTTCAAGAATTCCTGTTTTTAAAAAGTTACATTCTGGAGGCGCCTGGGTGACTCAGCTGGTTAAGTGTCCATCTCTTGATTTCAGCTCTGGTTGTGAGATGGAGACCTGCACTGGACATGGAGCCTGCTTAAGATTTTCTCAGTCCTTCTCCTGCTAATACCCCTCTTAAAAAAAAAAAAAAAAAGAAAAAGTTACATTCTGTACCATTGTCAAGAGTATAAATCTTCATATATGTATAGCGTGAAATATCGAAATAGTGATAGTATATAAAATTTAAAAATTACAAGTTTTTTTCTTTTTTACTATTCTCTAAAAAGCAAAATGAACCATAAGTCTTTGGAAGTCATATTTAGTAGTCTAATTCATTAATATGAATGTCTAATTCAACTGCTGTTCATTAATAAGGAACAACTTGGCTACAGATGGAAACACCTGTCAAGGCAATGTTGTACTGTAAATTTCCATTTACCATCAGGTACTTGTAAACAAAGATTTGTTCCCTGCCCCCCCTCCCAGCACAATAAATGAGAAACTGGCAGATTGTTTCATTTTACTCTAGGTATGAAATACATCAAATTTATTTTGCTATTCTTAGTCCCTCATTTATATGTTAAATTTATTTTGCTAGTTTTTATGTCTGGATTGTTGATTCTGGATTTCATTTTCATTTTTCTCTTACATATGAGTTGGATCTTTTTCCATCCAGATGGCACTACAGTGGCTTTGTAAAACTAATTTTCCCTTACCTCTACCTATTTTCTGTTGTTAACTTTATTTTCCTTTTTTAATCTCTGTGAGCAGTCCTCTTAACCTCAAATTATCTTTAACAGAAGTGATTCATGTATTCTGGAACTGAAATTTCCTTCATTACTAAAAAAGTACACAGATAAATGGTGTATATGTGAATTCCCCTAAGTAATAGCTGTTACTGGGGAAAGGAGTATTGTGCTTTTAAATCAGATAGTTTTCCAAACAAATAAGATTGGATGTTTGTTTTCAGTATCAGAACATGTTGAATTGCATGTAGAATAGGTATTTCTAAGGTGATTCTGAGTGAGGAGAAAGAAACCATTTGCTTGTGCCCAGATCCTGGAAATGGGGCATCTATATTTATATTATACCAATTATTAAGGGTGTTACATTTATCCATTTGGTTTTTAGTGCCTGCTTTGATGCTGGCTTTAGGAAAGACAAGCATGGAAACAAATCACTATTACAAAAGCAACTTGTACAAAGTGTAAGAGAGCACAGTGTTGGAAGGGTCACTTGTAGGAGGAACTTTATAGAGCTGGAGCCAGTAAATCTACCTAAATGGTGAGAAGAACCCCAGAGAGGTTATTGGAAAGAGGAGAGGGGCAGAGTAAGTATACCAATCACATTAGACCCTCTCCATGCCGCAATAAAGAGTGGGTTTGACAATAATGAGAAACCACTGAAAAGTTTAAACAGGAGAATGGCATGTTTGCATTTCACAAATATAACTGTTCCGCAGTATCAAGGATGAATTGGAGGAGGCAAGAGCACTTGTTAAGAGAATGCAAATTAGAAAAACCCTGGGGAAAAGCAATGTTGGCCTGAACAAGGACAGTAACAATAATCCTTGGAACAGGAATGAAAAATCACTAGGCAATATGAAGAGATAGGATCAAAAGGACATAGGCTGCAGATAGTTGTTCAGAGTTAAAAAGTAGACTGTAGGGGTAAGTCTCAGATTTTTTTTGTTGTTGTTTTTAATGTGGGAGAGATGATGGCACAATTCAAAAAGCAAAACAAAAACCAGGAAATACAGGAAGAGAAGCTGGCTTGCAAGGAAAAACATTAAATTCAGTTTTGAATCTTTAGGGCCCTCTGGGTGGCTCAGTCAGTTAAGCATTGGACTCTTGATTTTGGCTCAGTCATGATCTGAGGGTTGTGAGATTGAGCCACAAGTCCAGCTCCATGCTGGGCATAGAGACTGCTTAAGATTCTTTCTCTTCCTCTTCTCTTCCCTGCCCCCCTCCCAACTCTGTCTCTCTCAAAAAAAAAAAAATTTGAGGATGCCTGCAGAACATCTAAAATGCTCTTCCACCAGATTTCTGTATGCTCACTCACTCATTCTCTTAAGGTTTTTGCTAAAAGTTCACCTCTGTGAGGTCTTCCAAGCCAGTCTTTTAAAAAAAGATAACTTCTCCATGATTTCTTTCCAAACCCTTATTTGCCTTACTTTTCTCTATAATGTAGCTGTTTTGCTTATCATCTGTCTAGAATGGAAACTCCATGAGGGCAAGGACTATTGTTTGTTAGGTTCATTGCCGTATCCTTAATGCTAAGAACATTATTAGCACACAGTAGATGCTCAAAAATATTGGTGGGGGCAGGGGGTGGTAAGTGAGTGACAGAATGAATTCATTCAGTCCCTTAGTTAAGGTCCCTTAGAAGGCTCCTGGCTGGCTCAGTGGGTTAAATAAAGCCTCTGCCTTCGGCTCAGGTCATGATCCCAGGGTCCTGGGATGGAGTCCCACATCAGGCTCTCTGCTCAGCAGGGAGACTGCTTCCCCCTCTCTCTGCCTGGCTCTCTGCCTACTTGTGATCTCTCTCTGTCAAATAAATAAATAAAATCTTAAAAAAAAAAAAGAAGGTCCCTTTGTTCATTGTGCACACAGGCCTGAAGTTCAAGAAAAAGCAGTTGGCTGAGGTTAATGATATACCAGTTGTCAGCATAGCATGTAAGTAAACTTGAAATCAGAGAGAGAGAAAAAAATGGCCTCGCAAGAATTAGTAAAGCTAGGGGAAAAGGCCAGGCACAGAAGCATGGGGAAACAGATAATCTCTTTAAATGTTCCTTGACTCTATTATCTATTAAAATTCTTCAAAGTAGAGATGTTTACGTATTTCAATAATTAATATGGTCAGATAATTATTTCCCCCCCCACAGAGCTCTTTAATGTCCTAGAGATAATACAAGTAGAAGAGCCAAAGTGTTGATTACATAGAAGCTGCGTTTTGAAATTTCCTAAGATAAGTTTCTAAATTTGGGGGCAAAAGCCAAATTACTTTTGCATATGGGTTTTAAGTGAGTCTTAATATGCATATATGTTTACAAATTTAGTATTTATAAATTTATAATTTTCTATTTACAAATTTAGTATGTGAAAGTTCCAATTAAAAAAAGGATATAGTAGGGGGTGATAACTCAATTTAAGAGACTTTTTCAGGATATCCATAGCACAGGAATTATTAGCAAATTCTGTCTCAGGTCAGGTTTATAGCAGTATTACTGCTATTGGACCCTTAACTCCTGGGCTCCCTGTCCATGGCATCTTTGATTTTGCTCAGCACACTTCTACTCCCTGCAGAACCACAAGTGTTACAATTGTGGCATGAATTTTGCAATGTTTTGTTTATATTTATTTTAAAAATTGATTTATGGTCAGCCCATAATTTTGTTTATACATATTTTTCAGTAAATGAGTTTCCAAGTAGCAATTTTAGTGAGAACTTGAAGACCAAGTAAAAAAAGAATCAAAACTTCAAATAAAGTTCTTAAAGCCCTAAGTGAAATAGTTGTCTTCATACTGATGTGTCAACATCTTTAAGGTTTATGCAGAGGTTCAGTTTATGTATTCTAGGAGATGTAGTATTTTAGAGAAGTGTTAATCAAGATTTTTTTAAATTAATTAACATATAATGTATTATCTGCTTCAGGGGTACAGGTCTGTGATTCATTAGTCTTACCCTCCCCAGTGTCCATCACCCAGCCACCCCGTCCCACCCACCCACTTCCCCTCCAGCAACCCTCAGTTTTTTTCCTGAGATTAAGAGTCTTATGGTTTGTTTCTTAATGCATGGTGCGCACTGCTGATCAACTGGTAGTTTGGAAGTTTAGTGCAAAAGTGTTCTGAAAAGTCCTAGTGATTTCTAATGGGAGTTTGAGATGCGAGTATAATACTAGTGTGTACTAATGATGCCTTATTTAGAAAAGATTCAGAAGTCAACACTACAGCTGCTTAAGATGCTGGGCAGTAAGATGCGTAGTAATGGTCTTGGAATTTAGCAAGAACAATCTGAGGAGTTACTTAATGTAGTCCTCAGGTAACAGGTAAAGTTCACTAAAAATGAAAAATAAATTGGCCAAATTCATTAAGGAGCTAGTGTAGGAAAACTATAAAAAGCATTGATAAAAGGTAGTTGTTAAGCTGCAGTAGAGATGGTAAAATCTTATTTGTCGTTTTTCTTTATATAGCAAGAATTCTACCTTTCTAGAAGTGTTTGATTTAGTATCACCATCTGTATTCTCATCCATATTGTAGACTGTTCTTTATAGATTCCTGAGTGTAATAATTTGTAAGATAACCCATTTATATTGCAGTATTTAATTTCTGCATTTTAAGAAACATGTCAGTATGTTCTGTTGTGATAAATAACTCTCAGAAAGAAACTGGGATATTGTGAATTTGTTCATTTAAATTGAGGTGAAACTAATGCATTTACTCAAGGAAGATGCACTCTTGTGTGCAATACTTCGTTTGCAAACAAATTTGAGGCTATCATTTTTGCTCTTGACAGTGAATATTTTAATTCTGTAATAAGAGCATCAATATGGGAAAGGTCTTATATTTCCAGGTTCCAATCACTAAAGTTTGTGACATTTAGATAAATTGTGGGGACTTGAAGTACTGCCTTCTTTTAAGTCCCCTTTCTCCAGCCCTTAACATTTCCCACCTTAAAATCCCATCATTTAGAATGTTAGTGTAATGAAACTGTGCCTGCTTTCCATATTGAAAGAAAGTTAAAGGACTTAGAGCTTATTTCAGTTTAGGGTGCCACATTTGGTTCAGAACACCCAAGACTGAGGCAGAGCTGTATCTGGCAGGCTTCAAGCCCAGGAGAAAAATGTCTTTGCAGACACAGTGCCTGGCCACACACAGGGTTGGCTCCACTGCCCCAAATCCAGGAATGGACAACATATGACAATAAAAAAATAAAAATAAAAATAAATTACAAACTTATTGAGGGCCAGGTCTATGGTAGAATACTTTAGAATGAATTATTTAACTCTTTGAAGACTCCTATGAGAAAGATTTTGTCATTACTATTTTCAGGTAAGAAAACTGAAATTAGAAGAGGTTAAATCATTTGCCCCAAATCACATAGCTAGTGGGTGTGATAAGGTACCTACTCAAGGTATAACCTAAAAAATATAGGAATGCCAGTTCATTCCTTAGTTTTATGTTTGGAGTAGATCACATGTGCCTAGAAATGGAAGAATTCTTTGATAACACAATTTTATATAATCAACCAAAGTTTAAGTAATCATTTTATGTTTTTTATTTACCTACCACTATTATTTTTCAGCTCTTTACGAGTCTCAGGAGCTCAAACCTAAGGCACTCTATCTAGAATATAAGAATTAGAAAGTGTATGGAAACTGTTGCAAGATATGTAATAAACTAAGCCCCTCAAGCCTTTAGTTAGCCTCTATTATTATTTCACTGCCAGTTTTAGCAAGCTTGTTTAAAAAAAAATTAAACCTACTCTGTTAATTAAATCTACAGTGTTAAACCTAAACCTAAATTAAAACTGCTATGTTAATTCATACATTATTTCAACAAACACATATTAAAATACATACTAAAATGTCTTAAGTAGCAGGAATGATGCTACTCTTGGATATGCAAAAATAAGAATTTTTTCCCTGCCTTTCATCAGCACATTATATATCAGGGAGAGATGATCCGAAGTGGCCAAGCTGATGGAGGTCACCAGGGTGAGAAATGGGAGTTGACAGCTCAGGTAGATTCTGAAGCTTTATCAAAAGAAGAAGGTCTAGGGCTTAGACTATTTCACTGAAGTGTGAGGACATTACTGTGTTATGGTAATTGATGTTTATATTGAGGAAAAGATTGAATTACATTCCGTGTATCCTGTTAAAAAATCAAGGAAATATAATATCTTTCAAAAGTATTTTCTTCTAAAGCTATTAAAAGATAGTGGTACTTAAAGAAATCTTTAGCTAGAATGATAGTTCCAGATGGCTGGAGTTTTACTAAACCATAAGAGTCTCAATAATAAAACTGAAGTAATTGTTGAAAGATAAATTCTTGTTAAGGAAAAGACTCCAATAGATTTTTAGTTGTAAAATTTATCAGATAGAGATGAGAGGTCCTGTGAGTTCAAGTCTAAGTTCCAGAAGTTTTATGTCTGGAATTTTTCATCAAGTCCTAGTATAAACATTGAGTAGAACTTTTTGTTTGACACTGTTGTGAAAAATTGCTCTGTGAATATAAAACATTTTAATTTTGTATTTCACCTCATTGATCCTGTGACCATAATTTGTAGTTTTTTCTTCCTCTGCAAGTGTACTGTTGACAATGGTAAGAGTCACTTTTTTTAGAGGGAAGTGCTTTAGGTAGAGGAGAAGAAGATTGAAAGTACATTGTAGTACATGCCTCTGAATCATTTAGAATCATGAAAGGCTAATGCTATAAGGAACCTTATCTTATCTGGCCGACTCACTTCATGATACAGATGTAAACTTGAGGCCCAGTTTGGGTAACTTGGTAACTTGTTCAAAGTCACATGAACAGGAATTTTTCATAGGGCTCACATTCCTGTTTGATCCATTCTACCCATTTTCTTGTCACCAGTGCATACTGGGAGGTGGTGAGGGTTGAGAAACAAGGAACGAATTAGGATCTTAGAATGCTTTAAACCCTTCTTATTTATCAACTAATTCATCTTGGAGCAAAGCAATTTCTCTTTTGGGAGCATCACTGAGACCCAGACGTAGCTTTGAAGTTCAGTTGTTCCTTCCTTGGAGGACTATTAATCTTCTGCTAGAAAAAGACCCTGCCTCCTACCTTTCTTCTTCTGAGAATCATTTCATTCTTCTAACAGCCATTTGCTAAGTACCTACTGTGTCCCAGGCACTCCGCCAGCCCCCAGCAATATAAATGAATAGAAAAGATTGCAGTCCTTTTCTTACAGGGAGAGCCAGTCTAGGATGGGGAACAGACAGTAAACAAGCTATCATAGCACTGCAATTTGTGCAGGAACAAGAAATGGGATAGAATATGGGAACTCAGAGGGTGCTCTTAATTCAGGCTGCTTCACTGAGGAGGTGCTATCAGAGCTTAACCTGATAAATTCCAGAAGCCCACATTGATCTTCTGTTATTTGCCAGAGAGATGAGGCAAAGGGAACTGAGGACATTTACCTTTAAAGGCCCTCAGATTTATTTGGTACCTTTTTCTCCTATGTAGTGGTCACTGCAACCCCAAAGCTTTCTAGATGTTAAATATTTACAGTAAAGAGTCAACAAACCTAAGAAGAAGAAACATGGCGAAAGGAGATTACATCACCTCCTACCCTCCAAACTGAGGGGAAAAGGCACAAGTAGAATGAGAAATACGGATCAGGGACCATGACTGAAATGACTTTGAGATTCTGGAACTTTATATTTTCCATGTTTTTGTTATCTCCTGTTTCTCTGTCATGACTAACAGCAAAACAGTTAATCCAGAAAGGACAGCAAAGAAAGGGATGGTGAGAGGGAGAGCATGGGACGTTATGTCCTACTCCACAGTCATTCTTGGAAGAGAGGATGTCCAAAAGAGGGGTGACGGCAGCTACCGCAGGGAAAGGAAAGGAGACTGCTGGCTAGCTGTCCAGAAGGAAGTGACAGGGCACTCGTTTAGGTCTGGGGAGGACCACTGGGGGAAGGCCCAGAGGCTGGACAGTAGGAAGACCTGCTAGAGTCTTTCTTCTTTCTTTCTTCAACATTTTATCCACAGTGTAAAATTCAGGGAAACACCTTCAATAAGTAGTAACAACTTCTCCCTGAAGTAGTATGTATCACTAAATGACCAACGTGGATGGGGTGTAGTGGAAAGAAAGGAAATTTTCTACAGAAGAGAGAAAAGAGCAATAAAAGGAATGACTCTGGCAACAGTCCTCTGACCCTTTGTGTCTCAGTGGTATTCTTAACTGAATGAAAGGAAATGGAGTAACATGTGGAATGTGGGGAAGTATGCAGAGCTGAAGCAAAATTATCTGCCTCATTAAATGTAGCCATATATTTTTTTAAAAAATTAGTCTGTTATCACTGAAACTCAGATACTAAATTTTTCACTCTGGGCCTAACTCCTTGCCTAGAACTTAAGAGAGCTTTAATACGTGTTAGAATTTTTCTTATCTTTCTAGAAATCATCCTCACCCTTATCTGACTCCTAAACTTGCTCTAAGTCACAGTAAAATATAGTGGGAAATGGGGTGAGTAGACAGGAAATATGGAGAAAGACAAGACCTTTTGATAATGGTTTGTTATAGATTTACTCTTAGATTTGCATCTGATGCATGGGTTCACATATATTCTTCTGGATGAATGAGAAACCCTCAGAATCAAGAGTATGGTACTTGAGACTGTGGAAAGGATGTTATGTACCAAAAATTACAATGTAAATTTGAATGCAATTTGCTACAGTTCCCGGAGATCATATATAAGCATTTGCAAAAACATTGCATTTGTGAACAACCAAAATGAATCACAGCAGAAAAAATCATTTTCAGAGGACTCTGTGGCTGTGGCAGGGCAAACATGAGAACTGGCCTGTGAGTCAGGAGATCAGGATGTACCCAGGCCCTACCGTTAGGTTGTGTGACTGAGGAAATCACTTCATTCTTCTGAGCCTCTGTTTTTTCGTCAGTAGAATGAGGAAAGGCAGGTGGCCCTTGATTTTGTAGTTGCTCCTGCAGATCTCTGATTCTACTTGGTACAGTTGCAATAACTGCTTGTTATTTTTAAAAGTTGTATCTTTCCAGCAAAATAAATCTTCAATGATTCTCAGGTTTAAAAAGAATCTATTTTGTGCTGTATTCCAAAAGCTGCCAGATTTTGGGTTTGGCTGATTGTTAATGAGAGCAGCCTGCTAGGAGCAAATTCCAGAGCTGAGGCTCATTTATTTGGAATGCTTTGCCAAATACTCCCATATTTTCAAAGTTGTTGGGGCCTTTAAACCTGAGCATTAGGGGAGAAACAGTGTGCACTTTTTCAATAGGTGCACAAAAATTTTGAAGTTTATAAATATTTTTGAATCATTTGCGACATTCCAATAACATGCCAAGTTGCATAGTCCTGCCACTTTACTCCTTGTTATTTTCCTTCCCTATCAACTGCTTGCTGTCCCAAAGAACTGGATATGAGAAAACACAGGTCTTTATTTCTTCTAGAATGTTCTTTCAGTTTGGCCAGTGGTTCTCAAACCAGGCTGCACATTAAAATCAATGCACATTAAAATCAACCCACATTGCTGACTGGGTTCCATACCAAGGCGAGTCAGAATCCTTGGGAGAAGAGCCCAGGCATGTGTACATTTAAAAATCTCCCCAGGTGTTTCTTATCTTCAGCCAGGTTAAACCATGGCAGGTCATCACCAAGAAAGCCAGGTGGCTTTAATATGTTCTGTGACCACAACGCCAGTCAGCTGTGTTGCTAAGAAAAAGAGATGGAGCATAGAAAAAAAATGTGAAATTGTAGGTTAATTATCTCCACTACTGAAAAGGCAACTTCAAAAAGTTGATGAGTGGAATTTATTTCTTTAGCTTTAGTACGTCAGTATGGGATTTGTCTATACCTTTGTGTATTGACTTGCTATAATAAGTCCACAGTTAGGACTAATATTGACCAATGTGTGAATATTGATGCCTTTTACATGTGTATATGTTACTAGGTACAGTGAGGAAGGGTACGAAAAAGTAGAGAAACTGAATCTCAGTTCTTGAAGGATGGAACATATAAATCTTAGGATGCAAGAATTATGTAAGACAGAACCAGGACAGCAAAATCATGTAATGTACAGAAAGTAATAGCTAAAATTGTTGATAAGAGGAAGATATCACAATTGGCTACACTCACTTGGGAAGATGGTATTTAAGTATGAGCCGCCTTTCTTTTTTATGATTATTTATTTGAGAGAGAGAGTGTGTGAGTAGTGGGAGGGGCAGAGGGTGGGGAAGACAAGCAGAGTCCCCGCTGAGTGGGGAGCCTGATGCAGGTCTCTTGATCCCAGGATCCTGAGATCACCATCTGAAATGAAATCAAATCAGACCCTTACCTGACTGAGCCAGAGTATGGGCCACCTTCTGAGTGTCTTCTTTTACTCGATGGCAGGCAGCAGTGGTAAGAACACTGACCCTGAACTAGAAAATCTTAACTCTACCACAGATGAGCTCCATGACCATGGTCAAGTCATGTTATCTTTGTGATCCTCAAATTTAGATTTATGAGCTTCAACCTGAAAAATGGGAAAAATGATTAAACTTGCCCTATAGAGTTGCAAGGCATTAATGATATGATTTGAGAAAAATACCCGAAAATTAGTAAGAGCTGTATTTAACTTAATTTAATTCCTCCTTCCTTTTGTTTTTTGTTTTGTTTTGTTTGTTTTGTTTTGCTTTGTTTTGTTTTGTTTTTTTACTGTATGTACCACCTGAGTACCAGATCGGCTGTGGAGGTATGATGCAAAAGAAATACTTCATGTCCTTTCTATCATAAATTCCTAGCATCTGCCAAAGATGGTGTGAAAACCAGAAAAAGTGGAGCCACTCCCTCCAGAGTTACCCTCAGCAAGAAATGGGTTAGCCAGATCGTGCTCAGCATTTGTAACATTTTCATTTCTTCATATTCAGATACATATTCATGTCCTGCCTCATTGCATAAAGAATGGAGGTGAAAACCTCACCCTTATAACTGTAATAATCCAATAAAGAAGAGGAACACAGAATAGCACATTTCACTTTTGAAGTTCATGCCAGGAATAGTAACTCGTCAAGGTGACCACTGTGCACACACACACACAACACTAGCCACCCAACTAGGCAGTCCTGGCTCAATCTGCAAGAACGGTAGATACTCACACAGCCCCATGATGCTGAGGCTGGTTCTGTATCAGGCATGACCTGTCATTAAACTCCCAATCAAGTTAAATTTATGCTAGTTCTTAGGTAAACAATGTGTTGTCTTTTCCTCCTTAATTTGCATCTTAATTCCTATGGTACCTATTAATTATTTGAATATCATTCCTCAACTGCTCAGCTTTCTTTATCTGGGGCTTCCACCCATGCATAAGTTATAAACAAATCACAGTTCTCTTACTATTTCTAAGTCAGTTGCAAACAACAGAAAGTAGCTTTGATAATATAAGTAATAATGGAATGTTTTGGACAATGCGGAGACTCAGATAAGAGAGAGGAAGCCACTATCAAACCCATACTACAGAAATGATCTGTGTATGACAATGCAGCTGATGAAATCACTACCCCCAGACAGCCATCCAATCCCCTGGACTTAAAACTCAACCAGAGCTTCTGAGAACAATCTCTAGTGGACAGGAGTAACAGATGGGTTGTCCAGAGGTTGCATGTCCACAATCCATGGACCAGAAAGCAGGATAAAGGGCCATTGTATATTTGCATCTCCATCTCCTACATACTCTGGACTTCCACCTCTCCTCAACTAGGAAGAGTGTGTGGAGAGACAAGAGAACAACAAAATGGCAACTAACCATTGCAGAACAGTGCAAGTAAGAGAACAGTCATTTACTAAATCCTTTACCAAGGCAGCTACTGTACTGGCAGTCCAGATATAGGCCCTGCAGCCAGACTGGAATTGTTCAAATCCTAGCTCAACGACTTGCTGGAAGAAGCAGCCAGTAGCTGGTGCTGAGCCCATGCTGGAACCATGTCAGTCTGATTTCAGGGCCTGAAGCCCCAACACTACTTCACTCAGTCTAGTCAGACAATTATTAACACTTATGTTCCTCATCAGAGCAAAGATGCCAATTTGATTGGAGAAATCTTAGCATCCTTTTCAGGCTTCGTATCTGCTTGGAAAAAAATTACCTAATCATATAAATTAATTGTATAATTGACACCTTTTTTTTCCCCCTTTTACCCATTTTTTTTCCTAAAAAAAAAAAAAGATTCTTTCTAAGAAAAATTACCCTTAATTTTGTGGCTCTTGACTTCAGTTTTCTACTGGGGTCCTGATATTGGAATGGATGTCTGATTCACCAGCACACTTAAGAACCAGCCTTAATGATAGATTTGAAATGATGAATCATTTAAATACTCAAAATCAACGTCCCTAAATTTTCAACCTGAGAAATTGTCAACAAGATTCAGCATTAGTCCTGAGGTTTGATGGAAGTGCAAGGGACTCAGAGAATGCTTGGCTTCTATAGTCTCAGGTCTTCTTGAGGTTCCCTCAGGCCACTGACACGTCTTTCTTTTTCCCTGGCTAATACTCAGTTCTGGCAGGAAATGAAAGTCAGGGAAAAGAAAGGTGATGTTTTACCTCCCCATTCACAACACACACTGGCCTTAGCCTAAATATCATTTTTCAACCCAGCTATTAAAACTCAAGCAGGAAAGAAGAGGAGGTAGCAAATACATCCAGATTTCATGTTGGGCATCAAAAGCTAAGGAGAGTAGCCACAAAAGTTTAAAACAACAAGGTCCATCAGGTTTTTTACTCTCATACAGTTAAATCTAAATTTGGAGGTAAGCCAAAATTAAACATATAAAGCATGCAACACGTCTTGTCTTCCACGTTTCTAAGGTTTCCAGATTTCAAGGATGGGCATAACAGTGAATGGTACATATGTGACCTGAAAAGTTACTCATCCTTTGTCCAAAATTCAAACTTAACTTGGTGTCCAATAACCCTATACTCTCTTTCACACTGCTGATGATGACTGTCTTGGGTAGGAGAGTTCTTTGGGCGGATGTTGGGAGAAGCATTGGTAGGTGTATTTCTGTCCAGGACTGGGTTTGGCTCTAATTTGAGCCTTTGTTGGAAGAATGGAGAAGGACTGATTTCTTCTGTATTTGGAAAACACTGATTGAAGGCTTTCAGCAATAGCTTTTATTCTGAACCACAGTAAAAAAGTAATAATAGTAATAGTAATAATAGTAATAGTAATAATAATCTGTGTTATCGCTGGCTGCAGCAGATGGGGATTTTCTTCAAAGTAATGTTTTCAAGTAGTGTCACCTGGTGGCTAGATTCCTTTCTCTGGATGGAATTAGCACCCTAAAAGCAAAAAGAGATTAGAAATACTTGAGGTGAGGGACATCTGGGTAGCTCAGTGGGTTAAGTGTCTAACTCTTGATTTTGGCTCAGGTCATGGTCTCAGGGTCATGCCCCTGCGTGGGGTTCCGTGCTCAATGCGGAATCTGCTTGAGATTCTCTTTCTCCCTCTCCCTCTGCCCCTATACCCAGCTCACGAACTCTTTCTCTCTCTTAATTAACTAATTAGTTAATTAAAATAAAATCATAAAGGGAAAACAAGTTCTTGGGGTGATAAACTTGTGTCAATTTAGAATCAATTTAGACAGTTTAAAATCTCTCTCAAACCTAACACATTCTAGAACTTTCAGTACTACCCACTAACAAATCATGTCTGTGGAATTTTTCCCATTAAACGTTTAGTCTGATTCAAACCTAGTAAGATGCTAATCTTTGCAAAACTTTTTTTTCCCCTTATTTGGCTTTCTTACTTCTTGTAAAAGTCAATCAGAGTTTAATACACCAGAATTGCTGAATGTGGGCGGAGGTTAAAATTGCTGTGGGCTTAGTTTCAGGAGAACTAGGTCCAAACCTGAATTCTGCAACTAAGTGGTTTTGTGACCTTGGGCATCACTAAGCTATTTTGAGCCTCACCTATAGAGTGAGGGTAATACTACTTGGAAATGTGGGTACAATTAAATTATGGAAACTTTATGTAAACACTCAGTTCACATAGAAGGTGTTTGATAAATGTTAAATCTATGGCCTATTATAAGGGGATTGAGTTGCAAGCTTTGTTAGAGCTTTTATTTAATTAAATACAAAATGAGTGTTAAAGTTTTTATGTCCTGACCAAATAGATATTATCTTTCTCTCAAAGAAACTAAAGTTTCTTAAGTTTCTGATTTGAAAAAGCAGATATCATTCTAGGTTAATAATAGAAATCTGCAAAAATATGCAATTGTGCTTTAATGCCCCAAAGATTAAAAGTAATGCAATCAGAATAACATTTATTTCATCTGCCAGGATTTTGCCCTGTTTCGTGCTTTTGATTTGTTTAACTGTATGAGGTTAAATTGGTACCAGCATGAATGTTTAAAATACTTGTAAAGATGTATTTTGCATATGCAAATTACAATGTGCATATTATAAAAGATTGTTTCAGCTTTATTTGTAGCAGAGGGCAGCAGCCTTTTTTTCTGTAAGGGGTCAAGATAGTAAATTTTTTCAGCTCTGCCGGAAACACGGTCTCTTTAGTGATTATTTAACTCTGCCATTGTAGTGCAAAAGCAGCCATAGATAATAGTAAACTAAAGGGCATGGCTGTGTTCCAGTAAAACTTTATTTACAAATGCCGGTAACGTGTGGCATTTGGCTCATAGGACAGTTTGCTGACCCCTAGCTTAGAACGTGATATAGAATATATTTTCTAATTAGGCATAATTAAGATAACTTACTGATGCGCAAAATTTATGAATATACATCCATAAGTTATTAATCAGTAATTATATAAAAATAACCTTAAGTATATGCACTTATTCCTTGAGCATCATAACTTGCTAAGTTTAAAAAAAATAGTGTGGTTTTCCAAGTATATTCAGTTGCTTTGCTAGCAGGTAAATCACAGTGTAATCATCTTGCATTTCACTATACTTTTTGAAGTTCTAACCTGGATCCATGTGTACATGCTTTATTGTTTTTCTGTGTTAGGCAGGCTTCAAAATTGGACTCAAATCCATTATTACTTGAATGTCCAGGACAGGATTTCCTTCTGCTGCACAAGAATATTTTGTGAATTTCCTGGGAAATGAATTTCCTGGAAGAACGTGGCTTACCTGACAGCATCTGAGCCATTGTGTTCTAAGGAATTTCCTGCAGGGATTAAACCCATTTGGTTTAGGCCTTGGTGTTTTATAACTGTTTCCCACAATCACCTGAAACAATGTCTTTTAAGAATGTGTTTGTGTGATTCCTTCCTCCAGGAAGAAATTGAAAGTAATGAAATGCCTAGACCATTAGAGAATTTTGAGAATTAGAGAAGGCATCTCTTTTTGCCATAATAATATAAGAAACCAACTCAATCCTCAGTGCCTTAACAAAGCATCCAGCATTTACATGAACATTAGAAGGGCATCTAATCTCTCACCATTTAGAGATTCTAATTTCAATTTTATAAATTCTAATTCTGTTGTATTTTGAGAATATCTAGGAATCAGAAGGTTTATGCAAGAGTAATAACAGGGTAAACACAATTAGTTGTCAAAAGAACCCAAATATCATTGGCTTACTACTGACTTTATTTCTTCCATATATCTCAGTCCAGTGTGCGTTGGATGGTCCCACTCCATCTTGTACTATGCCATCAGGAATACATACCTCTAAAATCATAGCAGAAGGGAAGAGAAGGGTGTAGGTAGGAAACAGCACTGCCTTGGCAGAGGGGACACATTATCATTTCTACTCAGCATTCATTTACCAGAAATGGCCCACGTGGCTCCCACCTACGTGCAAGGAAGACTGGTAAATATGGAGGAGCCCATGGATGTTTGGTGATGATTGGTGAGCCCTGCCACAGAAAAACATTTAAAGCACTGGGTTTTGAGCTGAGTCCAAAAAGTCAATCAGATAAGAACTGATAAGAAACCTATAATATTATCACAGTTTTCATTTGCTTGGTTGTGACACGAGCATATGTTGAGTATTTGCTACATTCTTCTTGTTTCCCTTGTCTAAGGTAGTTGTGTTTAAAATTCTCTGAACCTTTAACTTAATGGACAAATGAAACTCTTGTCTAACTATATAATCCTTAATATCCATACCATGAAATATACCCTTTGTATTGATCACCTACTTACTAAGTGTGTGTGTGTGTGTGTGTCTTGTTACTTCAGTTACAGTCACTACAGGAAAATAATTATATATCAGTGTGTATTGAATAAGTAAGTGTTGGTTGATAAATAGATAAATAGATAAACTCTATTTATATATACTGCTATACACTGGTGAATTTGCTGAACTCGTGTTCAGTAAACTTTGCTAGCATTCAGTAGCATGAAGACTACTTTGCAGTTTGCTTTGCAGTTCTAGACTGCTGAGGGATTTTAGTTTAGTTAGGGATTTTAGTTTAGATTTAGTTTGGCTCTTCAAAGTACATCCAATGGACCAAAGTGGGAAATCTGTCGTGGGATCCAGGAGCCTATATTTAAAAACCTATGTGTTTAGGCTACTTTCTGCTCCACCACCACCCACCCACCTCCACCCTCCCCGCTTCTGAGTGAAAATGGCCCTATTGAAACTCTTAAAAGAAAAATAAAGTTATTCTGTTCAGGTACATACATGTTGCTGTAATCAAATTAGCTCATATGTAGTTGGCATACATAGGGCAATGGTGTCACTATAATGCAGTTTTCCCACCAAGTACCAGCACCTGAATGCCAAGTACACTAAGAGTTGGATACCGCAAGTATGGACTAATACAGTCTGTGTGCAATGTCCGTTCTCCGTCCATTCTTCTTCTTGGCTTACTTTTGCCATATGTGTGAATTCTTGGAAGGGCTTATTAATTAATGGTCAGCCCCACACTCAGTTCACTTTCCTTTTGTCCCCATAACTCTACAACCTCAATATTTTCTTACTCCCCTCCACTGAAGCCCTTGTATTTAGCATAGCATTTATTTGTGAGGAATGTAACATGCCTTTACAATCACGCTAGTATTTTTATTTGGGTTTTTAGTGGTTTTGTTTGTATTTGGTTAAAAAGTTGTGTAGGTTTTGAGTAGGCTGCTCCAAATCTATTTTTATCACAATCTCTATTATTTTGACATGAGACTATAGAAAACATGAGGTTGCTTTTAGGAATGGTTATATCACATTATAGTAGACATGCCTGTATTCTTACAACTTCGATTGCATACAGTTTGTGGAATAGAAGAATGCCAATGACAAAATTTGTCCTGGGCCTTTTTGCAAAGTTCCCATATGGAGGCAGTTTTCCGGTCTTTTATCCTTTATATTTTAGAGTGCTTTAGATTTCCCAAATGGTGTTCACATACAGAATCTCATTTCAATCCCAGAACAATACCACAAAGATCATTATTAGCATTTCTACTTGACAGACATGGAAACTGAGGTTGAGGTTCGGAGAGAGAGAAATGTTTTGCCTAAGGTAGACTGGTCCCAAAATTCTGACTCTAATTAGTTATTCTATTCAAATAAACATATTTTGAGTACCTATTTTATACAAGGCACTGGAGATAGAGATAAATAAGATGAAACCTAGCCCTCCTCCAGTAGCTTTCCCCCCTCTTCCTCCCATTGATGTAGGGACTCTTTTCAGCTTGGGCTGGGTGGGACCAGGTAATTTGCCCCATCCCAGAGAAGCAACAGCCTTGCTAGTTTCCTTGAAGAGCTGGCAGCTCAGTACCCTGGCTGCTGTAGACAGGCTGAGGGACACTTTAGAGAGGCTCCCGATCAACAGGCCTCAGCCTGTGGCCAACTGGAAATCTGTCACTTGACTGTGCTCCCTCTCCAGTCCCTCCCCTATTCTAGCCTCTAACCACGACATTGTTTTACCCATGGAAACACAGCTGCAGACTGAAGGCTTGTTTCCTCTAATCTTTCTGCCTTTTGTGAGCTGTAATTACATCCCAGGATGCACAGTGAAGCAATAATAAACCATTGCTTCATGTGCTCCATAGTGTGGGATACAGAGCTGGTAACTCAATGAAGAGCAACAAATTGTCATCTCTGGGTTCCCTCATTAAACTAGCCATGTCTTAGGCAAGATTTTTCAACTGCTTGGGCCTCGGTGTTCTCTCATCATTTAAGGACACTGTCCTGCTTAAGTGATCTAAATAAGGCTTTTTTCCAGCTGTGGCCTTCTGAGATTCTTATTCAGTGTATGCTCAAAGGAGGGTTCCAAGGAGCCAGGTTCAAAGAGCTTTATGGTAAGAGAGGTCTCTTAGTTGTGCTTTCCTGAGATCCTTCTGAATCTTAGACATGCCTTACAGCTAAATCCAGACAGAATGATGAAAATGAAAGCACCTGGTTTGCATGGAGTTTTTAAGCATTTTATTATATTATTTTTATTGAGGTATAATTGGCATATAATGTTATATCAGTTTCAGATGTACAACATAATATTTTGATATTTTTATTTAAGCATTTTAAATTATCATAAATTAAAAAAAAATTTTAAAACTATTGTAGAAAGTACAGAGTCATTTAAAATACACAGACATTGGGCCCCTGGGTGGCTCAGTCAGTTAAGCACCTGCCTCTTAAACTCAGATCATGATCCCAAGGTCTTGGGATCAACCCAGACTGGGCTCCCTGTTCAGCAGGAAGTCTACTTCTTTCTGTCCATCTGCTTCTCCCCCCACTTCTGCTCTCTCTCTCGCTCACTCTTGCTCTCAAATAAATAAATAAAATCTTAAAAAAAAAAAAAAAAAGGCAGGGGGTGCCTGGGTGGGTCAGTAGGTTAAGCCTCTGCCTTTGGCTCAGGTCATGATCTCAGGGTCCTGGGATCAAGCCCCACATCAGGCTCTCTGCACAGCAGGGAGCCTGCTTCCTCCTTTCTGTCTCCGCCTGCCTCTCTGCATACTTGTGATCTCCATCTGTCAAATAAATAAATAAAATCTAAAAAATAAAGAAAAAGGCAGTACCTTTAAAAAAATAGAAAAATAAAATACAGTGATATTAATAAAGAAAATAAATATTTTTGAGACCAGGTCAAATTATTTTTGATCAATAAAATATTAGAGAAGACAATCATTTTCAAAATTAATGAAAGACCTATATGTAATATTCAAAATACTATCAATTTCATTACTGCATTAAAAATATCTAATCACAAACTTTGAACTGTATGCCTTTATAGTGACACTGAAGGTTATTTTATTCTCTTTGACACCCCAGGCTTTTCCTGCTGTAGGAAAACAGAGCTCACGTATCTCCAGAGATCTCTTCTATTTGTAGTTTTGATCCCATGATACTGCTTAGACAGAACCCACAACCGGTTAAATGTTTATTTACTTGGTCAATGTTTAGCCTGTGGTTGAGCATTTATATCCTAATGGGGACTGAGAAAGCAATACAGAGTGGTGAAATAAGACAAAGGAAGAAAAATAATTGGAAACCAGGGGAAAACATGGGAAAAGGAAGCAGAAAGGATGAAGAGTGCTTTTACCGTTTCTTTTTTGTTTCTCTTGAATGCTTAGAAAATAGAATACATATTTGTATGCCTGTAGTAGCTTTACAAAGAAATTAAACATATGAGCACTTGTCTATTTATTCCACAAATATACAAAATATCATTAATATGTTCTATACTTCCCAGATAGATGGTATGTCAGATGTTTGCAGAGTTATAGCTTGAAGAAAATGTACCCGGCCTTAAGTGCTGTGTTTGTTTTATATTTTCATACTCAGTGGTCTGTGACCTAATTTCTTTCAGCCCTGACCATGCTTTGTTCTATGGGTTAAAAAATATATATGCATATATTCACACACACACACACACACACACAATTATAAATCACGTATCAAAATACATTTAAATATGTACCTGAAGCATCCAAATTTTAATATCTATCCTAATTTGTTTTTCCTTTTGTCTTCCATTGAAGATAAAATAGCTGGGGAAGTTGTTCACTCTTAATGGGCTGATTAGTAACCAAGTAAAACATACTGTACTTTTACCTAATGCAATGGCAGGAAGCCCAATTTGCAGAATGTCCAATTACACAATCCTGTATTAGTCACCAAAGAAAAGCATTTATATTTTATTGTTTTAAATAGAAAAAAAAAAAAAGGATGGAAGATTCTTTAAAAAGCAAACTGTGTCTCACACATTGAGGGCTTTCATCCATTTAGAGTTTATTTTTGTGTATGGTGTAAGAGAATGGATGGATATCATTCTTCTGTACATTGCTGTCCAATTTGCCCAGCACCATTTATTGAAGAGACTCTTTTTTCCATTGGATATATTCTTTTGATTTGTCAAAGATCAGTTGACCATAGAATTGAAGGTCCAGATCTGGACCCTCTATTCTGTTCCACTGGTGTATGTGTCTGTTTTTGTGCCAGTACCATGCTGTCTTGGTGATCACAGCTTTGTAATATAGCTTGAAATTGGGCAATGTGATGCCCCCAGCTTTGTTTTTCTTTCTCAACATTTCCTTAGTGATTCAGGATCTTTTCTGGTTCCATAAAAATTTTAAGATTGTTTGTTCCAGCACTTTGAAAAATACAATTGATATTTTGATTAGGATGGCATTGAAAGTACAGATTACTCTAGGCAGCATAGACATTTTAACAATGTTTATTCGTCTAATCCATGAGCATGGGATGTTTTCCATCTTTTTGTGTGTGTGTGCCATTTTTTTGTGTTTTCTTCAATTTCTTTCATAAGTGTTCTGTAGTTTCTAGAGTATAGATCCTTCCTGTCTTTGGTTAGTTTTATTCCAAGGTATCTTGTGATTTTTGGTGCTATTGTAAGTGGAATTGATTCCCTTATTTCTCTTTCTACAGTTACATTGTTAGTGTGTAAGAAAGCAACTGATTTCTGTGCATTGATTTTGTATCCTGCCGCATTACTGATCTGCTGTATGAGTTCTAGTAATTTAGGGGTGGAGTCTTTTGGGTTTTCCACGTAAGGACAGGAATCCATCACAATCCTAAAGAACATAGGCAGTAACCTCTTAGACATCGGCCACAGCAACTTCTTTCAAGACACGTCTCCAAAGGCAAGGGAAACAAAAGCAAAAATGAACTTTTGCAACTTAATCAAGATTAAAAAAACTTCTGCACAGAAAAGGAAGCAGTCAACAAAAAGAGGCAACCCACAGAGTGGGAGAAGATATTTGCAAATGACAGTACAGATATAGGGGTGATATCCAAGATCTATAAAGAATTCTCAAACTCAACACCCAAAAAACAAATAATCCAATCA
Organism: Martes martes; assembly: GCF_963455335.1. Classification (NCBI taxonomy): domain Eukaryota; kingdom Metazoa; phylum Chordata; class Mammalia; order Carnivora; family Mustelidae; genus Martes; species Martes martes. Next base: position 127,914,938 of record NC_137892.1, on the reverse strand, counting down.
AAAAATTGGCAGAAGACATGAACAGACACTTCTCCAAGGGAGACATACAAATGGCTAACAGACACATGAAAAAATGTTCATCATCATTAGCCATCAGGGAAATTCAAATCAAAACCACATTGAGACACCACCTTATACCAGTTAGAATGACAAAAATTGACAAGGCAAGAAACAACAAATGTTGTTGGAGAGGTTGTGGAGAAAAAGGAACCCTCTTACATTGTTGGTGAGAATGCAAGCTGGTAGAGCCACTTTGGAAAACAGTTTGTAGGTTCCTCAAAAAGTTAAAAATAGAGCTACCCTATGACCATTGTACTACTGGGTATTTACCCCAAAGATACAGATATAGTGAAAAGAAGGGCCACATGCACCCCAATGTCCATAGCAGCAATGTCCATAATAGCTAAACTGTAAAAAGAGCTGAGATGCCCTTCAACAGATGAATGGGTAAGAAAGATGTGGTCCGTATATACAAGGAAATATTACTCAGCCATCAGAAAAGATGAATACCCAATTTTTGCATCAACATGGGTGGAACTGGAGGAGATTATGCTAAGTGAAATAAGGCAAGCAGAGAGTCAATTATCATATGGTTTCACTTATTTGTGGAATGTAAGAAACAGCATGGAGGACATTAGGAGAAGGAAAGGAAAAATGAAGGGGTTGGAAATCAGAGAGAGAGATGAACCATGAGAGACTCAAATTCAGGAAACCAACTGAGGGTTTTAGAGGAGAGGAGGGTGGGGGGATGCATTAGCCTGGTGATGGGGATTAAGGAGGGCACGTATTGCTTGGAGCACTGAGTGTTATATGTAAACAATGAATCATGGAACACTACACCAAAACCAATGTTATACTGTGTGGTGACTAACATAATAAAAAAGGCAAACTGAGTAAAAGGTACACAGGAACTCTTATGTATTATTATAATGGCATGTGAATCTATAAGTACTTCAAAATAAAAAGTTTAACTTAAAAAGCATACTGTTCTTTATAAAGAACTTCTCAAACTCAACACACACAAAACAGATAATCATGTCAAAACATGGGCAGAAGACATACAAATGGCTATCAGAAACATGAAAAAATGTTCATCATCACTAGCCATCAGGGAGATTCAAATTAAAACCACATTGAGATACCACCTGACACCAGTTAGAATGGCCAAAATTAGCAAGACAGGAAACAACGTGTGTTGGAGAGGATGTGGAGAAAGGGGAACCCTCTTACGCTGTTCATGGGAATGCAAGTTGGTGCAGCCACTTTGGAGAACAGTGTTGAGATTCCTTAAGAAACTAAAAATAGAGCTTCCCTATGACCCTGCAATTGCACTACTGGGTATTTACCCCAAAGATACAGATATAGTGAAAAGAAGGGCCATCTGTACCCCAATGTTCATAGCAACAATGGCCACAGTTGCCAAACTGTGGAAAGAATCAAGATGCTCTTCAACGGATGAATGGATAAGGAAGATGTGGTCCATATACACTATGGAGTATTATGCCTCCATCAGAAAGACTGAATACCCAACTTTTGTATCCACATGGACAGGACTGGAAGAGATTATGCTGAGTGAAATAAGTCAAGCAGGAGAGTCAATTATATGGTTTCACTTATTTGTGGAGCATAACAAATAACACAGAGGACATGGGGAGATGGAGAGGAGAAGGGAGTTGAGGGAAATTAGAGGGGGAGATGAACCATGAAAGACTATGGACTCTGAAAAACAATCTGAGGGTTTTGAAGGGGCGGGGGGTGGGAGGTTGGGGGAGCCTGGTGGTGGGTATTATGGAGGGCACGTATTGCATGGAGCACTGGGTATGGTGCATAAACAATGAATTCTGTTACACTGAAAAGAAATTAAATAAAAGCATACTGTTTTATGTTTAAGGTGAGTAATTGAGATGCTTTGTATTTTGTTTCTTGTGGTAAAGTATATGTAAAATAAATTTTACCACTTACCCATTTTATATTTTTAATATAAATATAATATTATATGTAATTTATAGTATATATATAAACTATATAGTAAATAACTATTTAAATTTAAATAACTATTTAAATAACTATAAATAACTATAGTATATATATAAGCTATATATATACTATAAATTATATATAAATATAAACAATATATAAATATATATAAATATAATATTTAATATTAATATAAATTTATATGAGAGAGAGCACAAGCGGGGGCGAGGGGCAAAGGGAGCGGGAGAGCAGACTCCCCCCACCTTGAGTACAGAGCCCGACACAAGCTCCATCCTAGGACCCTGAGATGGTGACCTGAGCCAAAGTCAGATGCTTAACTGACTGAGCCACCCAGTGCCCCTACTATTTAAGCATTTCAAAGTTATAATTTAGTGGCAGTAAGTACATTTACAATGTTGTGCAGCCATTACCACTATCTATCCATTCCCAGAGCTCTCTCACCACTCCAAGTGAAGCAATTACTCCCATTTCCCCCTCTTCTGAGGCCCTGAAAATCACAAACCTGGTTGATTCATGTTGCAATGTGTATCGATACTTCATTCTTTTTTATAGCTGAATAATACTATATGGTCATATCATATTTTGCTTATCCATTCATCAATTGATAGACATCTGGGTTGTTTTCATTCTTTGGCTATCATGAATAGTAATACTATGAATAATAATGTATAAGTTTTTATGTGGACCTATCTTTGGGGTATTAGACTTGGAGGTGGAATTTTTGGGTCATATGGTAGCTCAATGTTTAATTTTTCAAGGAACCGCCAAACTGTTTTCCACAGCAGCTACATGATGTTACATCTCCATCAGCAATATATCAAGGTTCTAATTACTACAAATAATTGCTACTAATTATTTCACCCATTTTTAATTGGGTTGTTTGCCTCTTCGCTGTTGAGTTGCTTCTTAGTTTTAAAGGAAATGGACTCCAAAAGGGCTTCAGTTGTGCTGAAAAGTTTCCTTTTCCAGATTTGGGTGGCAGTTACCTGAGTGTTTTAATTTGTGCCCTTATGTACATGTGTAAAAAATGAGGATATGTGCCCTTTTCTGAATGTATTTATTTCCTAGGACTATTGTAACAAATTACCACAAACACAGAGCCTTAAAGGGATAGAAAATTTGGCTAGCATCAAAAAGACAAAATAATAAATGCTGGTGAGAAGTGGAGAAAAGAGAACCCTTGTGAACTCTTGGTGGGAATGTAAATAGGGACAGTCAATATGGAAAACAGTATGGAGATTCCTTAACAAGTTAAAAACAGAACTACCATACGATCCAGCAATTATACATCTGGAATATAGGCAGAGAAAATGAAAACACTATGTCAAAGAGATATCTGCACCTGCATGTTCATAGCAGCATCATTTATAGTAGCCAAGATGTGGAAACAACCTAAGTGTCCATTGACTGAGGGATGGATAAAGATGTCTCTCTCACACACACACACACACACAGAGGAATATTATTCAGCTATAAAAAAAAAGAAGAAAATTCTACCTTTTGTGACAACATGTATGAACCCCGAAGGCATTATGCCCAGTGAAATAAGTCAGACTGAGGAAAACAATGCTGTAGGCTCTCACATGTGGAATATCAAAAAAACAAAATTAACAAACAAAACCTAACTCACAGAAAAAGGGATCAGATTTGTGGTTACTAGAGGTAGAGAGTAGGGGGAGAGAGGATTGGATGAAGATGGTCAAAAAATATGAACTTCCACTGATAAGATAAATAAGTACTGGGGATGTAATGTACAACATGATGTCCACAGCTCACCTTGCTCTATGGTATGTATTGAAGTTGTTAAGAGAGTAAATCAAATCCCATGAGTTCTCATCACAACAGAAACATTTTTTCCTCTCTCTCTCTATAGAAACTGGAAAGGAAAAAAAAGTAAAAAGAAAAACCCAGAAATTTATTCTCTCACAGCTAGAGGCTGGAAGTCCGAAATCAAGCTATACTCCCTCTGAAGGATTTAGAGAAGAGTCTTTCCTTACCTTCTCTAGTTTGTGGTAGCTGCTAAAATTTCTTGGCATTTCATGGCTTGTAAACACATTTCTCTAGTCTCTACCTGTCTTCACATGTCTTCTCCTCTGTGTTTCTGGTTCTAGGTATCCCAAATCTCCCTCTCCCTTCTTTTATGAGGATAGCAATCAGTGAATTTTAGGCGCACTCTAAATGCAAGATGATCTCATCTCAAGACCCTTAACTTAATTACATCTGCAAAGATCCTCCTTCCAAATAAGGTCACATTCACAGACGCCAGAGGTTGGGACTTTGGACATATTTTTGAGGGAACACAATTCATCCCCCTATACTGAACATATGTCATGCTTCAATTTAAAAAAAATAAATAAAAGTCTTTAAGGAAAAAAATGGCAATTTTTAAAAAACTGTGGTAATCTGAGTTTTTGTGACAAAGTCCTATAGGTTAGGGAGAGAAAGAAAATCCTATATATTTGCCACCCTGTAAAGGAGAAATTCTTAATCAGTTTTGAAAACTGTCTTCAATGATTGTGATTCTGAAAAGAACTTTCTCTTTTTTTTGAGTTCTTTTAAATTTAATTTTATTTTTTCAGTGTTCCAAGATTCATTGTTTATGCACCACACCCAGTGCTCCATGCGGTATGTGCCCTCCTTAATACCTACCACCAGGACTTTTCAAATAAGGCTTTCAAAGGACATTTATGTGGGTTTTTTTTTTTTTTTTCCTTTGAGAGGAAGCTAATGAGAACAGTACCATATTCACATAGAGAGAAAATACTTTTTAAGATATTAAAGGATTTGGGGGTTTTTTGGTATTGCCAAATGCAGGACTCCATTAAAATGTCCAGAAAGCATATCTGTGTATGTGTGTGTGTGTTCACACTGTTACACATGATACACTCTTATTATTTTTTTTTTTGGTAATTGTTGTTTTTATTTGTTTTTGCTTTTGTCAACTATGAATGATTAAATCATTGTTATTGTTGAGACTTGGGCCTTTGACCATTGTGATCCTCAACTTTGGTAGGGTTTGCAACTGGCTGAGGGTTCAGGTCATAAAGGCATATTATCCTAACACTTAGCCCCAGCACCTTTGTATTTTAGTGTGACATGTAGCTTATGACCAACTTTGTTGGGGTTTCATTTCATGCATCAGTTAAATAAATATGTAGTAGAAGTAATTCTTTCTTTTTAAGAATAACATTTGATCCAATATATGAAAAGTTATTTGAGTTCCCAAATATAAAAAAAAGCTGATAATTTTAGTAGTTCTGTGAAAAGCTGTTTTAGTATGAGAACATACAAATTTAAGAATTTAGACAATAGCCTTATTCAGAAAACTAAAAGCTTCTTAGAAGCCAATTTTCTGGACCCTAATGCTATTCTGCTATCATTTTTTTTTCTCAGTTCAATCTGTTAAAAAATAGATGACAAAACTTTGATTCATCACCTTCTCAAATTGTCCCCACTATATGTCTTCAAAGATAAATTTTGGGAGCTCTTATGTGCCCAACTATATGAATGTTTTGAGTAAGTCCTAAGTATTCACCAGGGAGCATATCTTTAAAAAAACAAAAACAATTCTTTTCTGTGCTTTCTTTGACAGGCATTAAAAAAAATAATAATAATAACTTAACAGTCATTTTTAAGTTGATTGGAGTTCATCCAGAAAATCATGACTTGTTGGTAAAAAGTTAAAATTAAGGAAATCCAATTTTTTGAAATTTTTCACAAAGTTCTTTTTGTACTTTTAAAGTAGTAAAAGGCCAAGTATTTTATGAAGTGTCCATACAAATTATATTACTGGTCTTTCATCATCGTATGGAATAGTACTTGCACTCAAGACATGAAGGAAAAATCCGCTTCAGGGTTTGGCTGGGAAATAACCGACACACAACAGAATCACTCAGCCTCGCAGTTTTTCACTGTAGGCGCCAAGCAGGGTGTCAGCCCATGGAGGGGCAAGCTGGTTCCTCACTCAGCTCTGCCTTCCTCATAAGATTGGCCTGACACAAAGCTGCAATTATTCTGTAGTGACATCACCACCGTCCTGCCCTTTTGCCTGTATTTAAATGAATTATTCTTATGTTGCATAATGGAAGATTTCGACTTTAAATCTGACCGGGCAATGAAAGTCAGTGTGAGTTCTGTGTCATGTTTCCATCTGGCTTTATTTTTAACTTCTGGTGATGCCTGGAGCACAGACGTAAAGTACTGAAAGCATTTTCTAATGTGAAATGTAGTCTTCCCAGGGAAACATTGCATATTTAATCACCTGCTTAGTTAACTGAAAAGGTGTCACACTTTTTCATAGTACGTAAAGGACTACCCAAATTAAGTCCCAAAGGTATCTATTTCCTATTCTCTTTTAGATAGCACAGACCTGGGGTGGCTCAGTCAGTTAAGCATCCGACTCTTGATTTTGGTTCAGGTCATGATCTCAGGGTCATGATCTGCACTCAGCACAGAGCCTGCTTGTGCCTCTCCCTCTGCTCCTCCATCCCCCACCCTCAAATAAATCAATAAATAAAATCTTAGATAGCACAAACCTTTTCAATGATTAAATAGGAAAGAAAGAAAAAACAAAACTAGGATTGTTAAGATTTGTAAAAATTGGCATCCAAATTACAGGAGTCACGTTACAGCAATCACTTCTGGCCCGTGGGATTTTTTTTCTTTTTTAACCTCATAAGGTTAATTATTTGATTATGCCTTATATCTCACAAGTAATTAAAGCTTTCTGATGGCGTGGCTAATGTTTATTTTGCCTCTTAATCACTCATAGTTCTTCCACACTACCTTGCACATGATAGGTGCTTATTAGTGTATGCTGAATGAAAATGACAATGCAGAATTTTGTCAAGTATTTACATACTTTCAATCTATATTCAGAGCAGGCCAGTCACTTGTTCTCTTATTCCATCTTTTTAAAGTTTTTAATGGCTTTTAGGGGAAAAGTAAGAAGGAAGCATTGAGTCAGGTCAAGAGAGCCATCTGTTTTTCTTAGCTATCCTGCCTCACTCTTTTTTTCGCATCCTTCCTTCAGCCACAGTGGACCAATAAAACCGAAGGGGGACCACTAAACTGGACTAGACGATATCTCAGTTCCCTTCTGTATCTTAGAATTCTCTCTTTCCCTCTTCTGGATTTCACTTTCACACCATTCTTCTTGGCAAGAATGAAGCCTGTGTCTGTTCCTGACTGTCTTGTTGCATGATCTTCACCACCAAGACAAGAGCCTACAAAAGATGCCAACCTGTTGTCAGAGAGTAGAGTACTTGGATTGGCTGCCTTAGAGTTAATCAACTGTGACCAGGAGAGTGAGACACCAGATGGTTCATTTTAAATCTGATGCTCATTCTTGGACCATTCAGCCTGGATGTCAGTGTCACTTAAAACATAAAACTTAAAAACATAGCAGCACCATGTGAAACCTTAGTTTGGAGTAAGATGGTTGCCCTAACAAGGTAGTTGCTGGCTTCTGGTGAAATGGAAGGGCCAACTTAAATAATAGGTAAGGTGTCTTCTAACGACCGACTATAATATTTTATGATTTAACACTATAGCAGGCAAATATTAGGAAGTCATATTTAATTCTTTGCAGTTTCCCCTAAACTCTACAGTTTGATAGAAGATCAGTTGAACAGATTTTTCTTGCACTATATAACCACTTACTACCTACACTATGTTAGAATAGAGATGAACACTATCACTAGAAATCTGGAAGCATATTTAAATAGTGGTAAATATTCTAGATATTGAGAAGACCCTTTTTATTCTAACAGAAATATCTAAATCATATATATATATGTATATACATATATATATATATATATATATATATATTTTTTTTTTTTTTTCCCATCCCTGATCCCCTCTGATCTCATTGCTCAAAGAGTTAAGTTTTGTTTGGTTGTTTTTCTCAAACTTCTTGTTTTGTTTTGTTTTTTGTAAGCCAACAAAAACTTTAAAATTGGAGTGTTACCTTTGTGTAGTATCACTAGATGGAAAAGGTGTCCTTTCAAAATCTTTGAAAAGACAGTAAAATAGCCTTTCACAAGGATAAGTACCATGTAGAACCCTCAGGATCCTGACTATTCCCTTATAAAAAAGTATATCCAATCTAAAGTCATTTAATTATCTTTGCGTTTTTATAAGATACAAATTTTCTTTAACTCTAAGGTCTTAAAAATTCTGATGTAACATTCTGTAATATATCATGGGCTCCCTTCTGAGGAAATGTGGTCCTGGATTCCATTGATGTCAATGGGTGTGGTCTTCATTGTTGCTATTGATTTGGTTGTGCTAATTTCTGCTCCTTTAACGGTTCAGATAATAATATAAGATTAGAGAGTTGCAAGAATACATGGAATGGTGAGAAACAATGAAGTCAGCAAGCTTTCTAAAGTTGCAATACTTAAGGAAAATTGTCAAATACACATGCTCATTCATCTGCTGTAATTCTGTTCTACCCTGTTTAACCTTGCTGGTAAGTGTACAACTCCTTGGCATTTTCCCTTCCATCTTTATATGTTTATATTCTCAGAAGTAATGTTCAGTACACCTCTGGCGTGCTGGGCAGTTCTAAATTGAGTGATGACCTGTTTCTCTTACATCTTCCCTGAGAGCCTAGTGTTTGTGAAATAAGGGTGGCCAGTAGAAAATCAGTAAGTGTTACTTGACTTGCTTCCATTTATTTTAGTTAAACGTCTCCCAGAGTAAGGAATTAAGAGTTCCTGGAGCAGCACATGGGTCTCTTTCTTAATGTAACTCTTAGTTCTGTGATTTGGATCATCTGCAGTTCTCCAAAGAGGGAGACATAGCCGTATAAGTAGTACAGTTTACTGTACTACTTATATACTACTGTACTGGAAAGGAAATAATGAAAACTCTAGCATGTCAATTCCTTTTCAGGCCAGTGTATTTGTTAAGCAAATTGGTAACTTAGTATTAACCTCATTTCTAAAATCCTGATTTTTTTTTGCCCCTAGCAATGTCCACCAGAGTGTGAGATGCAGCTAGTGTAACAAACCATCAAACAGATGAAGTCTACCTACATTTTATTTTGCCATGGGCCACAAAGTGGTATTAGCTTTAACTTGCCTTAACCTTTCATATATTTTATTTTCCATATTGCTCAGAAGCAGTCAAACCAACCATGGTCAGGTCTCCGCATGCCCTTTTTCACCTTCCCTGCCTCTGAAATATCGTATCTGCCCCTTATCCTTATCATGCCTCCTTATATCTTCTACTGACCCCCCTACCCCTTACTATCTATGTCATTGATTGTGAAGGAATTGTAGAAAATAGGAAATGGGCAAAGATAATTAAGATGATACATTCAAATTATTTTATTTTGTGTGTCTCCTTGCACCTCCTAAAAACAAGAATAGCATTGTGTTTGTTCTAATTCTGGTTAAGAGATATAAAATTTTTAAAATTAATAAAATTAAAAATAATTAGAAAAGATATATTATGTCAACACATCTTCAAACATAATGATAATTATACAGAAAATGTTTAGTTCTTTTTTCTCATGAAATACTTTAGTGAGAAAATTAAAGGAATAACAATAAACATAAGAAAATTAATTATAACATAAACATAAGAAAATTATAACATAAACATAAGAAAAATAATTATAACATAAACCTAAATGTGCCCAGATTTGCAAAATCTAAACATTGTCCCATAATTGTTGATTTTTCATGAGAAGTAAAACACTATTATGATTTTTTAATAAAGCCCAATAATGAGCAATTCTCTTCGTCATTGAGGCTAAAACTGATTGGGAAACAACCAGGAATCAAAATGGAGCATGGCTGATGAATGAAATTCCCACAAAACTGATTTACCCTCTACCCCCAACTCGGAGTCTGATATTGAGGAAATAGAAGATAGCATTATTTTGTTTTCATTTTTGTTTTTCTGTAGGTAGGCTCATTCTAAGAGAAAACAAGTAAGAGAAGACTGGGCTGCCCATACAGCTTCTGTTTCCAAACTCATCAGTTATTTAAGTGTGAAAGACAGGGAGTGTTACAGCTCACAGAGCTCCCTTCCATGAGGATGGGAAGTAAGCATTTTCCTCTAAAAACGTATAAAAAGCAACATTTTTATTTCCTTTTGGATCCTATTCTCTTCCTTCCCTTGCCCCCAGTCTACAGGTAACCTCTACTCGAATTTCAAGATCTTTATATATAACAACTACTCGGTCACTAGAATTACAATTGTAAGTACCAGTATGCTTCCATTTAAGGAAAATATTGGCTGCCAGTTCTTGGGGATTTTGATATAACATCTGTATTTACTTCAATTACCAGATACTCTAGGAGACAAATGGAAAGAATGTAAAAGATGATGCGGCTAGATAGGAATAAAGTTTGAATCCAAGGATGTTACTGCTCAACAAATGTTCTAAGTGCTGAAGGATCATCATGGTCTTAGCAAGAACAGTTATAGCTAAGAAAACAAAATTGGAGCTATCTTAAAACAGAAAAGAAAGCATCATTAAGTTATCTCTTTCCTCTGAAAAGAAAACAAGCATTCTATTGACCCTTGCCTTCTGAAATATTTCAACATTCCAGGCTACTGAGATTTTTCTTCATCTCTTATAAACAAACTCATGTCCTTTAAAATACTTTCTGGTTTATTTTCCAAATTTTTTTCAGACAAACCACAAGTTATATGTATTTGACTTCCATTATTTTCTCTTGATAAACTGAACAAGTTTTAAATTGGGCAGAGGTACCAAAAGACTTTTGAATGAAGAGAATGTTTGGTAGTGAATGATAAAATGAAAACTAGCTATAGTAATTAGCTAGGAAGGGAGAGAAATATTATGAAGAATCATTTTAGTCTAAGTGCTGGTATGTTATTAGGGACATCTAGAAAAATTAGCCTATTACGTGGTATATGAGAGTCAATAAGGCATCTCTACATCCATGCAATTTGGAATTGCCAATTAAAACTACTGGGTAACTCTAGAATGAGCAATTGTTTTCTTAGAGACCTTGTTTTTGGTTTCTGATAAACTGTCGAGGTTTGCATAGTATTTTATTTTGTTACTTAGTTTCATGAAGCCCTTAATTTATTAATGTTAATGATTGACCACTTATGTGTTAAACCAGAAAGTATTTAGATAACCTTATTCCACCAAAAAAGGAATGTTATAAATCTGTATACTTTGCCTCCTGATTCTGAGCAATATGGAAAATAAAAAATGTGAAATGTTAAGGCAAGTTAAAGCTAATACCCCTTTGTGCCCTGTGGCAAATAATTTTATGTGTTTCCCAAGGTTAAAACCTTGGGAAAAAATCAAGACATTTTTAAAAGTCCAGGCATACTCAGTCCTTAAAAAAATACTCTAGTTGATTCAAAATGCCAGTAATTACTTTCCAGCCTAAATAATCACAATTTAAATTCAATTGATTTTTTCACATGTTGGAATTTTTCCATTCATTTCTATTTTGTGTTACACATAAGTGTGTTTTCACTTAAACAATTTTAGCTCCTAACTACAATTAAGAGAGAATGGCTTTTGGCTCTTTTTTTTTTTTTTAAGATTTATTTATTTATTTTAGAGAGTGGGAGAGGCAGAAGGAGAGGGAGAAAGAGTCTTAAGCAGACTCCCCACAAAGCCCCATGCAGGGCTCCATCTCAAGACCTGAGATCACAACCTGAGCCAAAACCAAGAGTCAGATGCTTATCTGACTGCACCACCCAGGTGCCCCACTTTTGGCTCTTTTTATACCATTTGTACATTGGATAACTTGGTAATCTTTTGCATGTTTTTGAGATGCTTTTGTTTCAATCTCAGAGTCACATCTTACCTGGGTATCATATGTATTGTATCCATCAATGCCTGAGAAGAAAAACCTGAATAAAAAGTTCTACCTTTATTTGCGGATTTTTTTCAGTGAATTATATTACTTTACATATAATTTCTTCTCAATGATATATATGAGCCAGTAACACATTGCCAGTCCCATTATTTTTGCTAATGTGCACAAGAGGTAGTTTCCTGCATAAGGAAAGCAAAGAGGTAGTATACGCAGTGATACGAATTATTTTAAATTTCCCAATTTCTATTTGAGTTATTCAAACACACACACAAACAAAAAGGTATAATTCACTCTCTGCAGTGAAACAATAGAAGTATCTGAAGTAGTAAACATGTCTCACACACTCCAACATGTGTATGGACTTCAAAAGCCAATACCCAAGCCTTCCAGAAAAATTGTGCTATCGAATCTGTAGGAGAATCAGTAATACAACCTGTTAGTGCCTAGAACCATTTATTTTATAGTGTGTACTACCTTTTTGCCTTCCTGGCCCTCAAAAGTACCTGTTATGCATGCTAACAAAAATAACCTAAAACTGACAATGTTTTACTGTCTCACTGAGAAGATATTATACATAAATCAGTAAAATTTACTGAAAAGTTTCATTAACAAAAAATACAACCTTCATTCATATTTTACATCTCCAAACACTTTGTATGTCACATTTCTGTATAAATACTTGAATAGGATGCAACCTGCTCTGTTCTGAAGTGTAATCCGCCTTTCCCCATGCAGCGCTCCATGCTGTGTAGTCACAGAAATTAATGAGTTCAGCTCCCTGGATACCAGGGCAGCTGGAGAACAGAGTTCTGTGCTCACGTTGCTTGCAAAAACACACGAGTCGTGTTTCCCACAATGGGGTCCAGGGACCCCTGAGGTTCTGCAGCTTTTTTATCCTGTAAACCACAGAGCCAGAAGATGATGGTGTTAGGGTGGAGGCGTTGGGAAACTGAGACTGTTTAAGAATTTCAAGAGAAGGGACAGTCTGAGAAGAGCTGGCAGAGTAGGCAATTATTTGTGGTGGGAGGATATGGGAAAAGAGCAGATGTCTGTAGATACTACAAAGGAAAATAAACACTGTGGAAGAACAAACTTATGTAGAAAAATTTAAAAGGGGGATTTTTAACAAAGGATGTTTGGGAAACACTCCATTGGAGTTTAATATTCTGGGCAGCATTTACAAAAGGGTATAAGTTCTTACAGCCAGAATGACCTTTATATGAGAAATCTTCATTTCTCTGTTTATTCCATCCTGTTTCATTTAACAAACTTGTATTAAACACCTACTATGTGCCAAGAATTAGGCCTCCTTGCCTCCTTCCCACCAACCATATACAGATACACACATAAACACACACTCACTTTGAAGTTCAAATACCATTTGTATTAACTGGAAGCCCACAGGACGTTAGCACTAAAGTCAAAACAATTCACTCACTACAGCAAGCTAAAGTTAAAAAGCAACCTCCCATGATGAAGCTTAGAAAATGTTTGAACCTTGAGGTGTTTATTTGGATTGGCTTTTCTGGACTTGCTGATAGAGGTAGATATCATGCTGACATATTACATCATTTCTGATGAAAGAACTCTTAATGGTGGGATTGATTGAGCCAGACTTTCCTCTTACATAATTCTATAGGGAAGTTTCAATTGCTTGGAGACAGCAAGTTGGATATGGTATTTTTTTCTGAAAATATAGATTCCTGTATTTGAGACTATGATACCATTTCCAAACACTTGTGTTGATGCTACATCAAGGCTCAAGGCTCTAATGTTGTTTCTTTTATTCTATTTTTATTTTCTGTTGTCTTTACCACTGGAGTTCTTTGTCTCATCCTTCTCAAGATTACAATGCTATAAAAATAGTCACTTCAGATTTCAAATCAAGTAGAATTATGTAGTACTATATTTGTGGATAGAGCCAGTTACACTATTTATCAAACTTAATCTTGTCTAAAAATATCTTTATTTATTTTAGAGAGAGAGAAAGAGAGAGCACACACAAGCAGGGGGAGGGGCAGAAGGAGAAGAAGAGGGAGAGAAGCAGGGTCCCCACTGAGCTCAGAGCCTGATGTGGGGCTCAATTCCATGACCCTGAGATCATGACGTGAACCAAAACCGAAAGTTGGGCCCTCAGATTTTATCTTTTAGGGTAATCATGTATACCAAAATTGAGATCCAACTCACTTAGACACCAAAAATAATTGAACTAATTAAAATTTCAGATTTATAGCTCTGATATTATACAGATGTTTCATTATACATTGCAAGTGAGGAAAGGGGCTTTCAGTTTCCGTCATCAACTCTTATCATTAAAATGTTTTTCTTCCTACCCCTTGAACTGTCTCAAAGTTGAATATATTTTATTTGAATTTAAGAAAAAGAAAAAGTAAATTTGAAGTGATATAAAATACCTAATGCATCACATCATTAGTTATAGTGAGCATATATAATTTGAGGAGTTTATATCCATCTGAGCAGGGGTAGATGAACTCTTTCCACCAATAAGCTTTGGCACAGCAAGAGATATAAAAGGTGCCCAGGATGTACCAGCATTCACACTGCGGGGGTGGGGGTGCTATGGGGACTCTGCAGCTCTGCATTACAGAGGTTGTACTGCCTAGGTACTTTCTCTGATTCTCAGGTGGCTCAAGACTGTCACTCAATTAATATGCCTTAAGTCACTTCAGGCTTATCCTATCCTTGGAATAGATTTATAATCTTTGAAATAGGTTAGAGAAGAGTAGATTGTCATTGAAGTAATAAAATCCTTAACTTGCTATTGGCTGAGAACCTGGGTGATATCATAAATGTTCACCACATTTTGAGGAACTGAGATGAGAATCCAAGAGGTCTAATTGGAAGGATAGAAATCCCTGCACTCCTCTTCCTTGGCCAGTTGTTTCACCTGGAAGGCCTGATTCCTTCATCTTAGATTTTCTTTACACATGTCATTGCAGCCAGGTTTAGAAAAGGAAACTCTCTATGGAAGTGAGTCAATGAACCCACTGTCCTGCCACTCTGATACAACACATCTGCATCATTTTTCAAGATACAAATGGTCATCATTTGTAAGTTTCCCCAAGCAAACTTTAAAAAAAAAACAACCCAGTAGGATAATGAAGCAAGGACACAGATCCCATCACAGGAAATACATTTGGCCCTTCAAACATTAAAAGTAGCATGGTCTCACTCCTATAAAAATAAATGAAGAGTTCCTTGAGTTCCCTTGAAAATCTAAGTCAGATCATTTAGACTTTCTGGCTTAAAACCTGCCAAGGACTACCTACCTACTTAGGTGTTCACGTTTTTTATTGACAGGGAATCATACTGTCTTAATTTGTTAGCCATGTTTGTCTTTTTTTCCTACACCAAAATCAGTTTTCAGAATCTAGTGCAACTGAAGCACCTATTTGTTGTCCTTCCCTGCCACTAACTGTGCAGTATTTTATGCACAGTTAGTTTATGGTCATCAGGATGGGAGCAGGGGATCCTCTTCCAAAAGAAAATTCAACTGCCAGATGGTAAACTGATTCTTTGAATTCTACTTATGAACGCAGTTTACTCATTTATTGAATATTCTTTATTGCTACATGTATAAGTTGTATTTATCACAGCAACCAATACCTACAAAGCATTTGTAACCTCATTTTAAATATGATAAGCTGAGACTAATGGAAGTTAAATCACTTACCGTATTTTTTCCCAGCTAGGCTGTAAGATCTTAAAAGTAGAAGTGCCATCTTACTATGACTGTATCTCCAGGACCTAGCATATATTCAACCCAAAGGAAAACCTTGATAAATATTTGTGTAGTAGTTGAATAAATGTGAATAATTGCATAAATAATATAAGTGAAAGGGCTCTGTAAGCCTAGGTTCTCTAACGATTACCATATTTCTATACAACCAAGGAACTTGCTCTAAAAACCATTAACTATAGGGGTGCATGGGTGGCTCAGTCATTTGGGCATCTGACTCTTGGTTTTGGCTCAGGTCATGATCTCAGGGTTGTAGGACGGATCCTTCCATTGAGCCCTGTGTCAGCCTCCTTACTAAGTGCAGAGTGTGCTTCAGATTCTTTCTCCCTCCCCCTCTGATCCTCCCTGCTCACACACACTCTCCTTCTCACTCTCTCTCACGCAAATAAATAAATAAAATCTTTTTTTTTAATTCTTTATTTCTTTTCAGCATAACAGTATTCGTTGTTTTTTCACCACACCCAGTGCTCCATGCAATCCGTGCCCTCCCTAATACCCACCACCTGGTTCCCCCAACCTCCCACCCCCCGCCCCTTCAAAACCCTCAGGTTGTTTTTCAGAGTCCATAGTCTCTCATGGTTCACCTCCCCTTCCAATTTCCCTCAACTCCCTTCTCCTCTCCATCTACCCTTGTCCTCCATATTATTTGTTATGCTCCACAAATAAGTGAAACCATATGATACTTGACTCTCTCTGCTTGACTTATTTCACTCAGCATAATCTCTTCCAGTCCTGTCCATGTTGCTACAAAAGTTGGGTATTCGTCCTTTCTGATGGAGGCATAATACTCCATAGTGTATATGGACCACATCTTCCTTATCCATTCGTTCTTTCCACAGTTTGGCAACCGTGGCCATTGCTGCTATGAACATTGGGGTACAGATGGCCCTTCTTTTCACTCCATCTGTATCTTTGGGGTAAATACCCAGTAGTGCAATTGCAGGGCCATAGGGAAGCTCTATTTTTAATTTCTTGAGGAATCTCCACACTGTTCTCCAAAGTGGCTGCACCAACTTGCATTCCCACCAACAGTGTAAGAGGGTTCCCCTTTCTCCACATCCTCTCCAACACACATTGTTTCCTGTCTTGCTAATTTTGGCCATTCTAACTGGTTTAAGGTGGTATCTCAATGTGATAAATAAAATCTTTAAATAAATAAAAATAAAAACCATTAACTGTAATAAAATGGTTATTATTTCCTATCTTAATATTGTGCCATTTCACTCTTTAAAAATAATAAATATAATATTAATTCCATGATTTCTCCTATGTCCAGATTGGATAAATGTGTAGGAAGTTGGTGAAAGAAAGCAATAGCATTTTAATATCAATCACTAACCACCATTTATTTGATACCCTTTTTACTTGGGCTTTTAAATATTCAGAATTCCATTGGCTATTAAATACTTCAATCTGGATATTGCTAGATCAGAATTTCTGGACCACCCTGTGAAACACAGACTTTCTTCATTAAAAAGCAAAATATCAAACAGGCTGCAGTGACTTTTCTTGGAACTCAGAGGATGTGTGGAGGAGGAAGGTCTTCTTTGACCAGAGAGTCAGTGCCCTTGGGAGAAACTCAGACTTTTCCCCCTTCATTCAACTTTTCCTGCCAGTCCTACCCTCAACTACTCAAGCTACGAAATGATTAAGAGCTCTCATGGGCCTTTTGAGGTTCTGTTGACCTGGGTTATTGTTATTATTTTTATTATTATTAATCTCACAACTTCAATGGCACTCTTGTCACAGAAAGTCTATGATTTGACCTGAGAAGCCCAGTGTTGAATTCCTTCTCTGCCACTAACACAGCTGACATTAGACCAATCACTTAACCCTTCTAAGGTCCAGTTTCCTAGCATACAAGAAGAGAATAGTGACTGCTGTTCTGCCCAACCACCAGTTCATTGTCTATTTCAATATCCTTTTTATATGAAAATGTTTGTAAGTGGCAAAAGGATTTTTTGTGATTTATTTACTTATTTGAGAGAGAGAGAGAGAGAGAGAGCAAAAGAAAGCAGGGGGAGGGGCAGAGGGAGGGAGAGAGAGAGAAAATCTGGAAGCAGATTGCCAGCTGAGCACAGAGCCCACCAGCCACAGTGTGGCTCGACCCCAGGCCCCTGAGATCATGACCTAAGCCAAAATCAAGAGTCAGCTGCTTAACTGACTAAGCCACCCGGATGCCCCATGGCAAAATATTTATATGCAGAAAATGCCATGCAATTGTAGTTTACTTCTCCCTCTCTTTTTCTCTTTCTCTCATTTAGTTGTCTTACACCTCAAATTCCATACTGGGGCAAAGAAACTGTGCACAATGATCTCTTTTACAAGAGATACCCTTCAATACCAACAATCTCATCTTCCTCCTCAGTTTTTAGCCCTTAAATATATAACATATATAATCATATTTGAAAGAGAGCAAACCTTTCCATTTCTTTTCTACCTGAAATGAATGTTTGGGCTGAAATCTCTCATGATGCTTTATCTAGATCTCTGCAGGCATGACTTCTGTCCTTACTCCAGTCATCCCCCTCAGCCCCATTTTCTTAGCCATGGCCACTGTAGAAGGCCTCTTCCCAGTTTGGCTTTTCAGAAGTTGTAATTACTTGGATTAAGAGTAGTGTTGCCTTCTATTAACCCTTTTCAGTTTTAGGGATAAGATGTAAAAATTGAATTAATGTGAATGTTTGGGAATCCTGGGGAACTATGGGCAAATTTCTCTACTGTCCTGAGCCTCCTCCTCTTCATTTGCACAGCAGTGATAATAACGCTAATTGTAGGGTTGTGGGCAAATTATATGAGATGGAGCATGTGAAGAATAACAAATAGTAATGTGTTGTTATTCTTAAGGGGAAAAAATTCCTCTTCTGCTGGTACATATGAAATTAGAACTTAATTTTGACATCTGACTATTGTCTATGTTTTATTTCCCATCATTTTTACCCTGTATGGCCCCTTAAGCCACATCAGCTTTGTTTTTGTTTTTGCTTTTGACTTTGACAGAGAATAAGTACGATTTTGCTTTACCTCTGGTACATAAAGTTCCAAGACAACTTAGTATAACAAAATGAGCATCAGACTCAGAGTTTCAAGAAGCCGCCTTCACTGTTTGTACACTCCTTTAAATCAAAAGAACAAGATGTAAACTATTTTTTTGTATGTCATCTCCTGTGCTTCAGTCTCCTTGGTGCCTTAGCAAACATGAAAGAGACTGATTTACAATCACTTTGGGCAAATTGCCCATAGAATTCTGAAGACAGGAAATGAAAAAAAAAAAAAAAAAGTGCAGCACACCCCTCCCCCTCCCCTCCCCTGAACTTTCAACACAACACGTGGAATAAACAAGCCTAAAAAGGAAACCAAAAAGTCTCGGTCTTATAATGAGGAGTATCATGAATGGCTTTTGGGAGAACATATACTAAACACAAAAAGTGCTAGAAAAATACTTCAAGAGCAGTGAACTTGAAACTGATTAATAATAACTCCTTTCCCCTTTGGTCTTAAAGATGGTGAGTACTTTTAATCTAGGTAAATTATGTTACCTACATCAACATTATGAAAGAGGATTACCATATTACAGGCTTACACCTCTCAAACCGTAACGGGAATCAAATTCCTCGGGGATCTTGTTGGGATGGAGATACTGATTCAGGAGATTCGAGTGGAACCTGAGATTCTGGATCCCTCAAAAGTTCTGGATGATACAGATGCTGCTGGTCTGCAGGCCAGTTGTTTTCCATCATCTTCTTCAACAAAATCATTGGTGGTGGTGTTCTGGTCCTTCTCTATAGAATAGTCATATTCAGCTTGGGCAATTTTGGTCCCAGGGGAATTTGTCCGTGTTTGGAGACATTTTTGATCTTCATAACTCAGGGAGTACTACTGGCATTATGTGGGCAGGGACCACAGATGCTGCTACAACACACAGTGTAGACTTTCATAACAAATAATTTTCTGACTCAAAATATTAATAACACTAAAGTTGAGAAATCCTATTGTAGACCTACTACCTTGTGTATCTCTCATATCAAAAGATAATCTGTTACAAGTTTTCAAAAAATAAACCTGTGAGAGAAGGGTAGGAGCATGTACGATTTAGTTTAGAGTAGAGTGAACAGTGTTTAAAACTGTCTTCAAATATGTAAAAAGCAATTATGCAGAAGATGGTAACCAGCTGTTCTCCATCACACTTGAAGTAGGAGCAGGAAATGTACATAAATGGACCTACGCTACCCATCCATTCTTTTTCTACATCTTCCACACGAGCTAGGCAAGTCTCTCTATGATTTTACAACCATATTTGCCCCATTCTATGTCTTATCACTTGTAGAGAACCTCCCAAATTCTTGGGACATATTTTCTTCTCACTGCCAAGTTGAATCTCTCCCTCCCTTTAAAAATCTAACTTGAAAATTTCCATCTCCATTAAGTCTTTCTTAACTAAAATGAAATAGTTGTCAGTTTACCTCTAACTTCAACTGGTACACTTTCTCCTTCAGTGTTTATTCTACAAATATGTTATTGCCCATCTGTGTACAAGGTGCTAGATTTTGAGAAAGGATAAGAAAAAGAAGAAGAGAGTCCCCGCTTTTAAGAATTTCCCAAACTGGGGGCGCCTGGGTGGCTCAGTGGGTTAAAGCCTCTGCCTTCGGCTAGGGTCCTGATCCCAGGCTCCTCTGCTCAGCAGGGAGCCTGCTTCCTGCCCCCCACCCCAGCTCTCTCTCTGCCTGCCTCTCTGCCTACTTGTGGTCTCTGTCTGTCAAATGAATGGATGAAATCTTAAAAAAAAAAAAAAAAAAAAAAGTATGTATTTAAAAAAAAAAAAAAAAAAAGAATTTTCCAAACTGGAGGAAGGGGGGAAATCAGACACAGATAATTACAATGTAAATAAAATAATATTTAATAATTATTTCTATGAGGGGTGCCTGGGTGGCTCGGTGGGTTAAAGCCTCTGCCTTCGGCTCAGGTCATGATCTCAGGATGCTGGGATCGAGCCCCACATTGGGCTTTCTGCTGAGCAGAGAGTTTGCTTCCCTCCTCTCTCTCTACCTGCCTCTCTGCCTACTTGTGATCTCTGTCTGTCAAATAAATACGTAAATTATTATTATTATTTCTATGAGAGATAGCCAAAAAATGAAAGAGGAGGTTTTAGTAGTTAAGAAGATTATTTCCAGTTGGAAAGATCAAGAAAGACTTTATAAATAGGTATACATAAGTATCTTTTTTCATAAATAGGTATACATAAATTTTTTTTTTTAAAGAACAAAATTTTCTCTAAATTAGGTACAATTCTGTGCAGCAAAAAACCCAATGTTAAAATTGAAGGTTATGAATTAGAGCATAGAATGAATTCGAGTCTGGATTTAAACTATATTTATGGAAGAATTTATAACGAGTAAGGAAAGGTATTTTTTCAGGATGTGTGTAGCTGTATCATGGTTTTAATAAAGAATGGTGAATTTAATTACGTCTGAATGTACCTTATGATGCTTGTAATTTTATAAGGGAGTGCTCTTTGGGACGAATTCTTAGTTGCATCTAGAAGAGGAATGCTTTGTAACTTCACAACTATACTTCAAAAACTAGTACCAAACATGGAATTTGGCACCATCCACAACCTTTTTAGGAGAGAGTCTCTCTTGTAAAGGGTTTTCATTACCTGAACTTTAAGGAAATTGAAGAGAATTAACCCTCACTGGATATCTAGTGTGTGTCAAGCACTGAGCAGACTCTTTAGATAACGTGATTTGATCTAGATATATCGTGGACAGCAGCCTGTGAGTGTATCACCACCAACACTATGTGGAGGTTCTAGCATACTAGGATAAGCTTTCTGTCCACCGCTTGATGGAGAGAGAAGCAGAACAAATCTCAGGCCTGCTTCGGAAGCCATTTCTGGGTGGAGGCAATCAGCTTGCGTTCCCTTTGGAAGCAGTAAGGAGAAAGCTTCCTCTTCTGAGGATTTAAATGGTGATTCTTGCATCCTTCAGAGTCAAAACAGGAAAATGAAGTTGTTTACATTTCATTAGTGGCCATGATTCACTGTAGGGCTCATTACTGGAAAGCTATCTGTAACCACATTAGGCATATCCAAGCATGAGTTTCTGCCAGGTCTCTCTCTCAGATTCTGAAGTCATTAGCTCTGGGAATGGTACAGCTACGACATTTCTTTAGGGTTTTGTTTGAATATTCGTACTTGTATTCTTCAGTTGTTATTTGCAGTCCGTAATATAATTAATACCATAAACCTTTCTTGCAGTTCTCAATTTTTGACCATTATTGCTTTTTGTAACAAGAGCACAATTTTTAGGCATGCCTTCCATAATTCAAAACATGATGGAATCTTAGTTAACTCTGTATAACTGGACTTTGTTTTCCCTCTTAAAGTTGTTCTAGGCTTCTGCGTATCATTCAATGTGGATGTGAAAAATTCAATGACTTTCAGCGGCCCCGTGGAGGACATGTTTGGATATACTGTTCAACAGTATGAAAATGAAGAAGGAAAATGGTAAGCCAGTTGATTTTGTTGTGTTGTCATTTGGTTTTTTTTATAAGGTAATGGAAAATATTATTTGGTTACAGTTTGTTTTATGAATGAGACTTCAACAGAATGAATCATGCATGGTAGAAAATGTAGTCTAATCATTTGGTAATGGAAACTGACAGAGTTAAAAAAAAAAAAAAAAAAAAAAAGGAAAATTCCTTGGCAGTACTCACGGAAGTGGTTAGTGATTTCTGTTCAAGCCCCTGTTGACCTCAAGAAGGTCCTTGTCCAAAATAGCATTGTTCTGCAGTTGTTATTCTGGCAAGAGTTCTTTAATTGTTCTCACTGCAGAGTAGTTGAATGTCAGCTGGAAGAATTGGGAGGCAAATGAGATGCCATCTTGAAAGGGTTAATATCACTTCCATAAGATATTATTGGGCTTATATTTTTGGTGATTTATTGACCTACTGAGTTTGGTTTACTGTTTGTAATGAACCTTACTGAATTTCTTTTATACACTTACAAGCCCATTAGTAATGATTCACTTCACTTCAGGTATGATTTTTAAAGCATATTTGACTTGTGGAAAGTTACACAAAATTAATATTAAAGCTCTTTTACTTTATATTTAACATAATTTTAGTGATCTTTTTTATTAGGAAAAAAAGAACAAGAATTTGTTAAAATTTGCTTCAGTTTAATAACTTAAACTAAACTATTCTAGCAACTAAAAGAATAAGCAAAAAGGGATCTATGCCTCCCAGGACAACAATAATCTATCACCCTACTATATTGCACAAATGAAAAAATATGGAGTTTTTGATGTTTCACTCTATCTTTTAGACTTAATTTGATCATAATCCCCCCAAAATGATCAATAGTAAGAATTTGAGTTCTCACATTTTCTGTGTAAAAATATTATATCCTGGGTACAAACTAGATTTTGTGGAGGTGTTTCACTGTCTCTTTACCAACATCTTAGATGACCCTAATAATCTAATAATAGCATATGAGTTCTGTATTCTGTCCTACCAACCTATACTCTCACTTACCACCCCACCTGACCCCATTTAAAGTTAAACAGGTGAAGTCATCACTCTAGACACCAGTTTTATTCTTTTAGGCATTATGCCTGCAATTCAGGGAGCTCTGCCTCTCAGAGAGTAATGTGAGTGGACCAAGCATAAGCTATAATAAACCGAAACTTAGCTGGCCACCTGGGTAGCTCAGTCAGTTAAGCATCCAGCTATTGATTCCGGCTCAGGGTTGTGGGATTAAGTCCCAAGTGGAGCTCTGAGTTGGGCTCTGCGACGGGCCTGGAGCCTGCTAGGGATTCTCTCTCCCTTTGCTCCTCCCCAAATGTTCATTGACTGATGAATGGATAAAGAAATGTGGGGGTGTGTATATGTACACACACACACACAGACACACAAACACACAAACACACAATAGAATATTACTCAGCCACCAAAAGAATGAAAAAGAATGAAATCGACGTTTGCAACAACATGGACAGATCTAGAGTATATTATGCTAAGTGAAATAAGTCAGAGAAAGACAAATACCATATGATTTCACTCATATTTGGAATTTAAGAAACAAAACAGATGAACGTAAGTGAAATTAAAAAAAAAAAAAGAGGGAGGCAAACCATAAGAGCCTCTTAACTATAGCAAACAAACTGAGGGTTGCTGAAGGGGAAATGGACAGGGAATGGGCTAAATGTACGGTAGGTGTTAAGGAGGACGCTTTGATGAGCACTAGGTATTATATGTTAGTGATGAATAACTGAATTCTACCCCTGAAACTAACGTTATGGTGTATGTTAACTAATTAAATTTAAATTAGAACTTGAAATATTTTTTAAAAAGGTGCTAATCAATATAACATAGACTATAAATTTAATAGGAGTTAAAAGAAGGAGGAATTGACTCTTTTTTTTTAATGTTTTATTTATTTATTTGACAGAGAGAGATCACAAGTGGGCAGAGAGGCAGGTAGAGAGAGAGAGGGGGAAGCAGGCTCCCTGCTGAGCAGAAAGCACGATGCGGGGCTCGATCCCAGGACCCTGGGATCATGACCTGAGCCGAAGACAGAGGCTTAACCCACTGAGCCACCCAGGTGCCCCGGAGGAACTGACTCTTGACGCTTGAACTGAGCCTTGAAAGATGACTTAATTTTTAATAAGAAAAGAAGTAATGCCACTCCAATCTGGGAAGCCACATAAGCAAGAGCATAGATTTGAGAAGTGAGTGTGTTGGTAAGCAAGCAGGACTGACATAGGGAAGGTAGAGGACAAAGGGTAATGGCAGACCTGAGAAGCCAGACAAAGGAACTTGGATCTAAGTAGAGGGCACTGAGAACCACTGTAGGTATGGAAATTACATAGAGATTGGATTGGAGAAAAAAGTGCCTGAAAGCTGGGGAATCTACAGGAAAGCAAAAATAGCAATCTGGTGCTTAAGAGATGAGGTCCCAGGCTAGGTTAGAGAGAACTGGAATGAAAGAAAAGTGCATCCAAGATAAATTTAGATGAGTCATTAAGGCTTGGTGGAAGTTTGGAAATGTCAAATGGAGATGTAGGAGGAGTCAAACATAGTCCAGAATTTTTACACTGGATCATTGGAAACTAGGTAGCCATTCAGAGAGAAATACATAGGAAAGAAAAATAAGTTTTGTCACGAAGTTGGTAAATACGGCTTTAAACAGCTTGAGTAATGTCTGGATAGTTGGAAACCCTAAATGGAATACAGATAAGAGGGAGAAGTTATTATATTAGAGGAGATGTTTAGAGGGCAAAGACTGGTTTTGGTTCCCACTTGCAATCCTGTGCATTGCCCAACATTTAGCACCGAGCCTTAAACATAATACATATTCAGTGATTATTTGTTGGCTGAACAAATGAATCTAATTTAACTCCCTATTATCATTAATGAAAAAACAAGCACACACACACACACACACACACACACAAGTAATGTTAAAAATGGCTCTCCTATGACTATTATCAAAAACACAAAAGATAAGTGTTGGCAAGAATGTGGAAAAAAAGGAAACATTCGTGCACTGTTGGTGGGAATGAATATTGGTGCAGTCACTATGGAAAAAGTCTAGAGGTTCCTCAGAAAATTAAAAATAGAACCACCATATGATCCAGCATCCCATGTCTAGGTTAATATTCAAAATAATTGGAATCAGGATCTTGAAAGGGTATCTGCACCCCCATATTGACTGCAACATTATTTGCAACAACCAGGATTTGAGAGGAATCTAAATGTCCATTGACTGATGACTAGATTTTAAAAATGTGTCATATACATACAATTGAATATTATGGAGCCTGAAAAAAAGAAGGAAATCTTGCCTTCTGAGATAACATGGAGGAACCTGGAGTACATTTTGCTAAGTGAGATTAGCCAGACACCGGACAAATACTATATGATCTCACTTATATAAGGAGTCTAAAATGGTCAAAGTCATAGAAGCAGCGTGTAGAATGGTGGCTACCAGGGAGGAGGGAAAATAAGAAAGTATTAGTCAAAAGGTATAAAGTTTTAGTTATGCAAGATGAATGAGTACTAGAGATTTACTGTACAGCATACTGCCTGTAGTTAACAATACTGTATTGTATACTTAAAAATTTACTAATAAGGTAGATCTTATTCAAGTAATTATGCCTATCTAAGAAAGCCCTACTAAAAACTCTGGACACTGAGGCTTCAGTGAACTTCCTCCACACTGATGGTCTGGAAGGGTGTTGTGTCCTGAGGACACAGAAACTTCACATTTGGGATCCTCCCAGACCTTGTACTATGGTCTGTTTTGGGGAACTCATCTTAATTTGTATCCTATTATAATTACCTAAAATCAGAAGTGTTTAAAAAAAGAAGGTAGATCTTATGTTAAGTGTTCTTAGCCTGAAATAATAATAATAACTAAAGAGGGTTGGAGGAAACCTGTAGAAGCAATAGATATGCTTATGGCGTAGACTGTGGTGATGCTTTTACAGGTGTATACTTGTCTCCAAACTCATCAAATTGTATACATTAAGTATGTACAACTCTTAATATGTCAATCATATTTCAATAAAGTATTTGGTTTTGGTTTTGGTTTTTGTTTTTTATAAGTGACTTCCACAGGGAACTGTAACTACTTAGGGCCAGAGCTGAAACTAGACCTCATGTCTCTCCACTCCCAGTCCGGTGCTTTTTTTTTTTTTTTTTTTAATTAGAACTATATTAAGAAGTAAATGCCAATAATTACTATCTTTGCAGTTTTAGACTTTTACATGTTAATATACATGTGAGAATTTGTGAACATTTGAATGTATAAGGATGTCAGATAATTTAATTCCATTCTGACATTCCATATTTAAAATTATTTTATATAATAAGTGTGAAAAATCAGAACAACAAAAGTGATGTAGCCAACTGAATTTAAAAGTAAACAAACCACAAAAATCTAAATGTCCAAACGCTTAAGGAGATCCAGCCACTGGTGATGTAAAATAAATTTTAGAAACATGTTTGGATATTCTGTAAGTGTTTATAAAATCAGACAGGATGCAGACTTACTTTAAGAAATGGGCTATGGAATAATTGACATATTTGAGAGAACATGGATTTTGTTACTCAGTTTTTCTCCAGAGGTGGGTACCTTTATAAATCATATTTACTACTCAGGTTTTGGAAGCTCATCAACCTCAGATTTTTAAAAAAAAAATCAACCTGACCCATATTACATCTTGGCTGAAATTTGCCTAAAGAAGGAGGCAAGACTACACTTGGTCTGTTACAAGTGTAGTCTGTGCATTTGAAAAGCATTACTTTAATTCTTTGGAAATAATTAAAAGTTAACCAAAAAAGGCAGCCTTATGTCCCCTTTACCTTCCAAAAGTTTACTAGGAAGTGTAATTTACTTTATATACTTAGCTCAGAAACCACATGTTTTCTCAGTATCAGAAGACATTATACCTCTGATTAAGATCAGCCGTTGTTCGTTATGACTAGCATGAGCTGAAACATCCAAGTAATTGCAATGTGGTTCAGAAAAATTCACAAAGAACACAATTAGTTTAATAATTTTGCTTTGAAGAGAAGAAACTTAAATGTGCTCAGCATTGCACAAGCTTTCCAGATTTAGTGGTAATCACCACTATGGCAAACTTTCCACCAAGTGGGAAAATATGGGTTGTTGTCTCGGGGCTTTCCACTCTGTGGCTCCTTTGCTTCGTTCCTTTTAATATGTGCATCAACCCTTTTAACTGCTGTTCCAGCAACCATTCATTCAGTGACTTCAGTGGGCCTGCCTCTCAAGGTAGGTTTTCATGATGCAGATACCTTCCTAGTCAATCCTCCACCCAATATATTTCAGAATATGTCGGCTTCCTGCCTTTTCCCTAGAGGACCCTGCTTTATGCCAAGTAAGGTTTACCAATGAACTAAAGGGCTGATGATCACTTTCCAATGTATGTGTGTTTTAAGTAAGGCCTATTCAAGCTTGGAGTAAAAAGACTTTTCAAATGTTCTATCACATTTTCTCTTACAATTTTAATATAGTATTTATTTTTCATTGTTTATAATATCTTTTGAAGTTGAAATTTCCTCCTTGCTAAACTTGTCATTTCTTTGGTGCACCTCATTTTCACCCCTAAACCTTTCACGACTGAAAGTAATACAACTAATGAGGCCACTATGTAACTTCATTCTCCAAAATGACCAAACACTCCATTCATTAAGGGGAAAAAAAAAAAAAAAAGGCTGGCTAGCAGGGGTATTTGGCACTCTGATAGTGACTTTGGCTTGGACATGAAAAAAGAGTTAGGTGAAAAGAGTGTTTATGAAATAGTATAAATATGAGACAACAATCTCTAGAAAACTACATTTTTCAGAGGAATAAACATAAATAAGTAGAATATTTTCTTCAAATAAGTAAAATAATGGTTATCATGACAAGAATGACTATTATGAACAGCAAACTTTTCTCAGGTTACTAAATTCTATTATAACTAGAGTTTTTTCATGAGAACAGAGTATAGGATGAACTTTTAGAATGAGTGAATAAGAATCAGAATTAGTTATTTTAGAATGAGTGTAGTAAAAATTATTTCTCTCACTTTAATGATCTTTGAGTTCATCAGGTGTTTCTCTAGAGATCAATAATGAGATCCAGAACATTCTTTAATCCTCTTACGCTGCACACAGATCATTGCAATAGTGCCATAGAAAAAGCAAAAATTGAATAGAAATAAAATGTAATGAGCTAAAGCAAACTTGCACTAAAATTTGAAATAATAGTATCCATATTTCATGACACAATGTGTCTTGGGTCTTCACAGTGACCATATGGGTTTGAGCAGATATCATTGTTACCATCCTCATTGTCTAGACAGGAAACTGGGACTCAGAGAATGAAGTGCCAAGAGTTCAATATAGCAAGTATGTGTCAGGGCCAGGACATGGAACACCAGCCTTCTGACTTTCAGCCAACTCTGCCCTGTAACAGCAAGGACTCTCTGGTACCATGACCTGTGGAAATGCCTCCTGTGTCATACCAAAGGCATATATGGCATTCTTCTAAAGCAAAATATCCAACCTCTAAAATGGAAAAGAAGACTTCACAATTAGGACCTCTTAGTTGGTTGCATGGGTCATAAATTCCCAGTTCTTATTCAGATTCTTAGGGCATTTGATATAATCATTAATTCATTCACTTACTAAATGCTTACTAAATTCCTCTTTTGTTTCGGGCACTCTTATAGGCCTTAAGGGTATATGAGTGAACAAAATAGATAAAAATTCCTGCTATTGTGAAGGTTATATTCTACTGGGGAAGAAGGGAACAAAAACATGAATAATAAATCTAATAAACAGGTAGGTTATATCATATGTCAGAATGTGATAAGGATATGAGAAAAAAGAACAGGGATTGATAGATACTGGGGATTGAGATAAAAGATAGATAATGGGGATTGAGAATTCTGAAGATTCCTGAAATTCCATAAAGACTATGCTGATACTCTTCTAGGATCTTATTGTTTTTATGCAGCTGGGGAAAAGTGAGACTTACTTCAGATTAACTAGTAAATATATGTACTTTTCAGAGCTGCAAGCTTGATGTCAGAAAAATAGCTCCTAGGAAAACACATGAAATCATTTTAGATCATATTCCTGATAACCCATTTTTTACCACTCATCCCAGCTCTCGTGCTCCCTGTCTCAATCCTGGCCTACTACCCTACCATATTCTGAGCTCTCACACCTCAGTGCTTGCTTATCCAGAACCCACAATGGGCCATGACTCCAGTTTCAATTTCAGGTTATTTCCAGTGATAGCCATACTATAGGAGCTTTCTGTTGCCCTAGAAATAGAATGTAAACTGCAGAGCCTTTCCTTGAAAGTCAGCTGTGTGCCACTCTCAACCTTCTTGCTCCAGTGTATACAGAAGATCTACGCTGTGTTCCCACCACCTGGGCCTTCTCTTCACCCTTGTTTTCAGCACTTGCTCTCCTACGTTCAACCTTTGCCTGGGCTGCCCACGATCTCTCTCCTCTCCTGTTTTAGAATTCACAATAACTTTACTATTAACATGCCATCCAGAACTCGTTTTTCATCAATTATCTGAGTTTTTCCCTAGTTAATGTGTTCAAACAAACCAGTACTCTTCCACACACTTATAACTTGTCTCTTTGGATGAAGGTTCTTTGGAGGCCTATATTGCATCTGCAGTGGAAACAACTTTCAAAACTTCCCTGACCTCCTTTTTGCCTGAGGGGCTGTCTGATTGGTCCACATAGGCCCTGTCAGTTTAAATCTAAATTAAATCTCCACAAGCCCACCAGCTGACTACCTTTCTCCCTAAATCTCATGAGATGGCAATTGCTACTATTTTCAGAGAAGGAAGGAAGTTAAGGAAAGAAAGAAGGAAAGAAGGGAGGGAGGGGCCCTAGATTAAAACTTTATCCTCCCTTCCTGTTTCAGTTAGCTCTTGGTATGTAACAAATCATCTCAAAACTTAGTGAGCTCAAACAATATTGTTTATTATTTCTCAAGAATTTGAGGATTGCATAGGTGTTCCCCTGTTAACTGGGGAACTGCATGAATGGCTCCTCTGGTACCTCAGTTGGGACTGGAGGGTTTAAGATGCTTTAACTCACATGCCTGGCATTTCATGCTGTTGACTCAAGCACTGCTTCTCCCCCATGTGGCCTCTCATCCTCCATTAGGCTAGACTGGGTTTCTCCACAGCATGTGCTCTCAGATTTCCAAAAGAGTGAAGTGGAATCTGTAATGCATTTTTTTTTTAAATTATTGAAGTATAGTTGACATACAATGTTACATTAACTTCAGGTGTACAATGTATTGATTTGACAATTCTATACATTACTCAAGCCTCGGGAGTCACAGCGCCATTTCTGCTGCCTTCTATTTAT
Source organism: Martes martes (assembly GCF_963455335.1). NCBI lineage: Eukaryota > Metazoa > Chordata > Mammalia > Carnivora > Mustelidae > Martes > Martes martes. The sequence goes on along the minus strand of NC_137892.1, from coordinate 127,884,440 downwards.
CAAGTAAGTCCCAGTTTGACAGTAGGAAATACAGATTCTGTCTTAGGGAAGGACAGTGAAGGACAATGCCGCATTACAAAGAATATGAAAAATTTCCAAATCATCCACTGTGGTTTCAAACCTCTGAATACTGGGGCACCCAGATCCCTGCCTGGGAACTCAGTGGCCTTTCCTCACGTCTAAGACAAATTTTTCCTTCTGGATTCACCCCTTCTACCAGCTCAGGGGCTCTACTCTCTCTTCTGTAATATTAGCCTTTGTCATATTACTAGTTCTTTCTCAACATCATTATCAATATATGGATGCCTTCTATAATAAAATTAAACTCACCTCAAACACTTGATGGTTTGCCTGGGGGGGATAAAAAAGCCCACACATATTGACAAGGCCCATCTCCCTCATTTTTAGCCAAACATCTTAAAATAAAGTCTTCTCTTTACTCATGGCTCCCATTTTTTATATCCTTTCTGCTTTGGCTTTTGTGATACCACTGTTTCCTGATTCTCTCTCTCCTTCTCTGGACACTCCTATCAGTTCTCTTTCTTTGCTCACTAAAATCTTGTGTTATTTTTTTTCTTCAACTCTCTTTTTACTGTGTACTCTCTTAAGGCGGTAGTAGTATTTATGCTTGGGGCCTCAACCATGCTCAGATATGTTCCACGTGCTTTCTGAGATGGCCACCAGCAAGACTGAGCCCAGAGGCCTGTAGAAATAACCCATTATCAATGCACTCTACTGGCTTCTCTTCTCTCTATCATTTTCCCCACCTCCACATTTGTGTGGGCTTAGAATTGCCTCCCCAAAATCTACCTACACCAAAGTCTTTGTCTAGAGTCTGCTTTTGAGAGAACTCAAAGTAAGACAGCTTATATTCTAACTACTTATAGAATTGGTTCTCCCTTCCTCCCCACTTCCTAAATTCAGGTCCTGTTTTCTTGTCTGGGTCTAGAAACTCTTACCTTCTCTCTCTGAGTCTAATTTGCCCCTTTCCCAATTTATTCATTACATTGCAAGCAGATAAGCTCCACACAGATTTTGATCATTAAAAGCATTGGTGGTTCCCAACTCTCCCCTCCATACGATAAACCCAAAGTTCTCAGATCGAACTCTAGGAATGTTCATGATCTGGACACTGTTTGGCTTGACAGGCTCTACTTCTACTCCAGCTATGCTGAGCTACTTGAACTCACCAAAGGAGCTGTTTCTTCTTGCTCCTAAGACCTTGCTGATGTTGCACCAAGTTTTGACCTATCCAGTATTATAATAGTCCATTTATAGTTCTGCTTCCCCCCTAAGTTTGGAGCAACCTAAAAAAATTCTATTAATTCATATCCCCAGGGCCTAGTGTACATGCTGGGCCTGTAGAATGTTCTTAATAAATATTTTTCAATCTATCAAGCCTTAACTTAAATATTTTTCATAATAGTGGGCTCACTACTTTTCTCTAAACTCTCTTAATTATTAAGTTAATTTAATCAATCACATTACAAAAAGCTTTGAAAATATTGGGGAAAGAACACTAACCATAATTTCCTTAATGTACTATGGTTTTTGATGAACTCCCTTTTAATCTATGTTTTACATAGATATAGTAGTTCCGTTTTACAGATGAAGAAACTAAGGCACAGAGGGTAAGTGACTTGTCCTAAATCATATAGCTAAATAAGTGACAAAGCCATGATTTGAATGCATGAAGTGTGGCACCAAAGTTCATGCTGTGTTTAATGGAGAGGATTAAATTACTTAGTATATGGAAAGCACTTAGAACAGTATACGGGAGAAGGTATAGATTTAATAAGTGCCAGCTCTTGTTGTCATTGCTATTATGAGGAGTACATTCAATGTAATTTGGTATCATTCACCTTGAATTGTCATAGGTTTTCACTAAATGAGGCATATTTTTACTTTGAATTAGATCATAAATGATTTTAATATCACCATGCAATCTCATTAACTATTATTTTTAATGATTGTAATATTCTATAGAATGGCCCTGCGATACTTAGTTCTTGCTGTTGACTATATTTTTTCATTTTTTTATATTATATATAACACTATGAGCATTATTTTTATGCATCAAGCTTTTTCTCTTAATTTAGGCCACTTTTTAAAGATAGATTTCCAGAAGTAAGAATTATGCATTAAAAGGTTTAAGCATTTTTATGGTTTTTATGCATAACAAAAATGGCTTTACAAAAGCATTATATCATAGCTATATTTTAAGGAGCCTGTTCAACAATTCAATATTTCCATGTTATAAAACATTTTCATTACTACTACCTTTACCCAAAGAATTTCCACCAAAAAATCCCATTTCTTTTCACTATAAAAGACTTCCAAATATTTAGATTTCTTTTTTTTAAAGATTTTATTCATTTATTTGACAGAGAGAGAGATCACAAGTAGGCAGAGAGGCAGGCAGAGAGAGAGAGGGGAAGCACGCTCCCTGCTAAGCAAAGAGCCGGATGCGGGCCTCCATCCCAGCACCCTGAAATCATGACCTGAGCCGAAGGCAGAGACTTAACCCACTGAGCCACCCAGGTGCCCCTAGACTTCTTTTTAAATACATGCCTTCAACACCTACACTTCTATGGATCCTCTCAACTCTCCTTCAGATTATATACAAATATATTTATGCTAAGCATCCCCAACTTTCCCTCAAGTATCTCTGGTCTGACAAAATTACCAGGCACTTAGCCATCTGAGTCATAACTCCCAAATACATTCCATTGTGCCTGTGTCCCTCTTAATTTGGAGATTACAGACATGGTCTGACAGTGCAAAGCACAGAGGGGTGACCACTTTCCTTGACCAGGGCATCTATTTCCAGCAATGCAGCCTGAGGTCACATTAGCATTTTTGATACTAAAATACACTGTTGGCTCATGTTTACTTGTTAAATCCCCCATGTCTTTTTTACATGAACTCCTATTAAGTCAGGTTGCCCACATCTGTATTCATGTAGATGTAGTATGCAACTAAGTGGAGTTACTGACATAGTTTCATATTAAGTTTTAGCTAGTTTATTAAGTTTCTTGTTCCAGAATGTTGAGACACTTCTGGTTGCCCAAAGAGACATATTGATTTACTTGATGCATAACCGTATGCCTTCCATATCTTCACAAAAGTCATAAACAAAGATACAGGCTAAGACAATCCCAAGTACATTCTTATGGCACATAATTAAAGTCCTTTGGTTGATAGTCATCAGCATCTTTGTATATAGCTTTTCAGCCAGCAGTGAATCAGCAGCTGTGAATCCACCCAAGTGCCTTAAAAATCAACCACATTCATTTACCCTGTTCCTGAAGATATCACAGGAAACTTTGTTAAATGGCTTCCTTGGACTGAAATAAATCATGACTATATTTCTTCATTAATTATTATTAAAATGATTTTATAATTCTGTCCAAAAAGACAGTAAGTGATTTTAAGCTGGGTCCACAACTATCCTTATTTTCTAAGTGCTTACAAACTAGTATATACTAATATTAAATCTTATGATAATCAAATGTTTATATTTGCTAACTTCTCTATGAATTATCAGTTCCTCATAGGAAAAAGTCTTTTATACTTCCATGTATGTTTTCTAAACTAACACAGCAGCAGGCTTAAAGATAATTACTATTTTAGCCCCCAAATAAAATATATAATAAAATAATATATAATACAATAAATAAAACATACTGAAATCTCTCCTCTATATATCTTAAGGTTTTTTAATACAGATCAACCTGCAATTTGAAGATACTCAGCTTATTTTTAATAAATTACATCAGTAACAGAGGGTAACAATCTGGTTATGTCTATGAGAATTACTGTCATTGTCTTAGAACTCATCATAAAATAAAATAAAATGTTTCCTTTTATTCAAAAATGCTAACTGAGTTATTTAACTTCCAGGGTACTTATTGGTTCTCCTTTAGTTGGTCAACCCAAGAACAGAACTGGAGATGTCTATAAGTGTCCAGTTGGAAGAGGCAAACCCTTACCTTGCATAAAGTTGGATCTACCAGGTATGTAAAGTTAAAACGTTAAAGTCTGATCCTAAACTATACCCAGTATTCTCATTAAAAATACATTTTAACGCAAGAAAAAATTGCAAGAATCTGTAAACATTCATTTCCTATCATTCAGATTCACGTAAAATGACATTTTGATTCTGTCTGCCCTTCATTTGCTTTAGAATTCATGATAAAATATCCATAGATTTAGAAATAAAAGACCTTTCCAGATAACCCCACCCATTACATTGCCTCCACAAAATTGAACTGTTCCTTTTTTAAAAGAAAATAGCACAGGAATTGTAATATATAAATTCTTTTAAAGAGAATAACACAAAGCAAATTTACATAGATATGTTGGGTAGAAATATCACTGTAATTAGAACATTACTAGAAAATTCCTACTAAAACTATCCAAGAATTAGAATCCTATCAGTGTTCTATACAGTGTTGAAACCATTAAATTGATATGTATTTTACAAGTTTAATTTCAATATTGCATTTTTTGGTTTTCTTTTTTTCAATTTCCTATTTGTTTGTTTACTATGAATATTTTTCCTTTACATTCATGAGCATAGTTATAATAACTGCTTTAATATCCTTGCCTGGTAATTATAACATCTGGAATATCTCAATATCATTTCCATTTTTTACCTTTCTCTTTGAGGCTGAGTCATATTTTCCTGTTTTGTCTTGTGTTTAGTAATTTTGAATTGTATCTTGGATTATACTTTGGAGTTATAAGTGTGGAGATTTTAGATCTGTTATGTGTCTTTGAATACTCTCAAACTTTTTGGTTTAGCAGACAGTTTACTTGGCTGAACTCAATTTCCAAACCGCAGTGAGAAGCAGTCAAAATCTCTATTCAGGTCTTCTTATTGTAGCAGAGCTGTCTGAAGTTTACCCTGAGCATGCACAGTTCAAGTCCTTCACATATTTGGACAGAACATACATGTATATGTTGGAACTCTCTTTTTGTGGTTCTACTTTCCAACATACACCCCCCCCCTCACTTTGCAGTTGCTATCATTACTCCAATTTCTGTCCTCTGTTTCTTCAAAACATTAAGACTTTGAGTTTTATTTGAGTTTTAGCCACTGATGAGGGCCTTCTCTTCAGGGAAAACAAAAATATAAACAGGAAACTCACCCAGTGCTAATCTTTTCTCACAAGTACATACTTGCCTCCAGTTTCTATCTGCTTTTGGTTGCTTTCCAGTGCCTTCAGATGGTTGTTACTTTTTTTCTCCTTTTCCTAGAGTTATAGTTGTTATTTGCAAAAGACGTGTTCTGATAGGAGCTACTCTTTCACTAGTGGAAACTGTAATAGAGTTTTAACATTAGCGTGGAGATTTTAACTACACCAACAGTGGAGAAGTTCCTGCTATAGTCCCTATTGTCCCAGGAATCCTCATCCTGGGTCTACTCTAGTATAAAAAACTCTAATCCAGATTATTTAAGACCAGTGTAGACAATAGCCCAGTTCCAGGTGCTTTCAAGGCAAACCAGACTAAACTCTGGGACAAAGACCATTGTCAGAGTAAGAAGATAGTGTGACCATTCAAGAATCTCTGCTTCCATTCCCCGCTTGAAGTTATATATAGTCTTAGGTAGGAAAGACTTCTCGGCTTGAACAGTGAGATAAATCTTTCTTGAACCTCAGTTTTACCACTTTCAAATATTTCAACATTCTGCTAAGCAGGGTTTAGAAGATTTTGATTTTCCTGTCCAAAGTTTTTTTTTTCTTTTTTCAATATGAATAACTGGAAATTCTTGCCAATTTTGCCAGGTTGGCATGCTTCAAGATCCAATGTTCTTATCTTGAATGTCAAATGGTGTCCCTTCATTGTCTTTCTTCTATCCAGATGTCCTGACCACTGCTCATTCTTGCTCCAGTTTTCTTTGTTACCCTCATGATGTCTCCATGATGGTGAAATTAATGGTCATAAACTTATATCTGAGGGGGTTTTTTTTCTTCTCTACTACTCACTTTCCCTCTTGTCAGAAATCACGTTTTATCATTAGTTATTTATAAACATATAGACATAATATGCAAGATAGGTATGTAAGTTTACATTATACCTATAATATTATGAGATTAAATATTTTTTTTGTTTTAATTAGCAAAAATGTGTGAAAGGCTATCCTACATTCTCTCATTGCCCCAATCGTTCTGCATTCTTTTACAGTTCAACAAAACTATTTGAGACAGTTATCCAGACAAAGTTTCTGGGACATAAGCCAGGTTTTCAGCCTTAGCTTTTTCATTATATTCCTTAATAATACTTTGAAGACTATTTAGTTGAATCAGAACAAGAATGTGCTATGATATGAGCAAAACAAATAGGATATCTTAATGAAAAGACACTTAATTATACTTTATTTTCCACCCTCATAAAATTTTATTCTATTTTTAGTTAATACATCAATTCCCAATGTCACAGAAGTAAAGGAGAACATGACATTTGGATCAACTTTAGTCACCAACCCAAACGGAGGGTTTCTGGTAAGAAAGCAAAGAGTTGGTTAATGAACCAAGAATGCTGTCATTGTAAGTCTTTATAAAAATCTGTTATATAATTTTTAATCTTATGGTTTTTAATTTTTAAAAGGCATGTGGCCCTTTATATGCCTATAGATGTGGACATTTGCATTACACAACTGGAATCTGTTCCGATGTCAGCCCCACATTTCAAGTCATGAACTCCATTGCTCCCGTACGAGGTACGCATTTTATGCAATGTTCTTACATGTTTGAAAAGTCTAAGCAATGAATGAGACATGTGTATACAGAGTAGCATACCAAAAAGCCTGAAGTATTTTCTCAGCTACCAGCATTACCAATTTAGGTAAATGTTTGCTTTGCCAATATATAACCAAACCCCACTGCTATTTTTGGAGCTGATTATTAGTGTAAATAACCTTTAACAGAGTCTTGTTTAAACCTCATAGCTAAAGCTGTCACATTGTTTTTATTTAAAGAATGGGTCTCTTTGAAGAAAGTAATCTCATTTGAAATACACTCAGAATGAGAGCAGTTACACTGTTGGGAATGCAAATTGGTGCAGCCACTTTGGAGAACAGTGTAGAGATTCCTCAAGAAATTAAAAATAGAGCTTCCCTATGACCCTGCAATTGCACTACTGGGTATTTACCCCAAAGGTACAGATGGAGTGAAAAGAAGGGCCATCTGTACCCCAATGTTTATAGCAGCAATGGCCATGGTCGCCAAACTGTGGAAAGAACCAAGATGCCCTTCAATGGACGAATGGATAAGGAAGATGTGGTCCATATACACTATGGAGTATTATGCCTCCATCAGAAAGGACGAATACCCAACTTTTGTAGCAACATGGACAGGACTGGAAGAGATTATGCTGAGTGAAATAAGTCAAGCAGAGAGAGTCAAGTATCATATGGTTTCACTTATTTGTGGAGCATAACAAATAATATGGAGGACAAGGGTAGATGGAGAGGAGAAGGGAGTTGAGGGAAATTGGAAGGGGAGGTGAACCATGAGAGACTATGGACTCTGAAAAACAACCTGAGGGTTTTGAAGGGGCAGGGGGTGGGAGGTTGGGGGGAACCAGGTGGTGGGTATTAGGGAGGGCATGGATTGTATGGAGCACTGGGTGTGGTGAAAAAACAATGAATACTGTTACGCTGAAAAGAAATAAAAAATTAAAAAAAAAAAAAAAGAATGAGAGCAGTTAGATAAAATTCATATTGAGAAAATTTCCAAAGGTAACTCATACAATGTTGACTAAAATTAAGTAGAGATGAGTTTTACTTGGTAAGAATTGCAAACCAATTGCTATTGAATGCAGTAGTATTTCCCAGCTTTACTTTTCCTAAAACTAATTTTTCTGATTATAAAAGCAATGCGTTCACTATGTAGACTATCAGCTTATTTTTTAAAATGAGGTTATTTCAGCTGTGAAAACACTCCATACACCTTCATACTACCTAAAAAGATAAATTCTAAATTTACACAGTTGACTCCTTTTGTTACAGAATGCAGCACCCAGCTGGACATAGTCATAGTGCTGGATGGCTCCAACAGTATTTACCCCTGGGAGAGTGTTACAGCTTTTTTAAATGACCTTCTTGAAAGAATGGATATTGGTCCTAAACAGACACAGGTATGTGACTATGCATTTTGACTTCTATTGTTCTAAAGATAAAAATGCACAGATTTTTAATAATACAAAATACTCTGAAAATAAATTAATCAATAAAGCTAATATTCAGGATGAATTTTATATTCTATATCTCTGAACTGGAAGACCCTGCTATTTTCTAAACAGAAAATATTATGAAAGCTGCCATTTCTAATGCTCTTGGAAAATATTCCCTATAAATCTCTGTAAAATCATAATTATATAATGTAACCACCTTTGGTAGTATCAAAAAAAGGTTTCAGAATTTGTGGAAACTAATCTAACATCCCAAAGAACACATTATATTACAATCTCCTTTCTCATATAAGTAAATTCGTAAGTGACCACAAGATATCACTTAAGGTCCATTTATTCTGATATTTAATAATGTCTTTTCTTAAGCAAAAAACCATGTTTTAGGTACAGTTAAATTGAATAGTTGGTTTGCCTTTTTTTTATTTCTCCTCATGAGTATCTGTTTCTAAACACATCCCCTTTATTGCCTTTAAATGAAATGAAAGTTCTTGTGTGACTCTCCCACTTTAGACACTGAGTTTGGGTTTAACTAATCTAATGTTAATTAAACATTTATGGCCTTAAAATATGAAGATGACAGTGGATAACAGGCAAATTAAATGTCAGAGTGAAGTCAGTGCCTTGAGAGCAGAAATTAGCATAGGAGTCAGAGTCAAAATGGTTGTTGCATGGTTTGGAGACTGCAGGAGAGCACAGGACCCTTTAGCACTGCACATGCAGACCAATGTCTTTCCTTTTGTCTCTGAGAGCTCTACTTTTGGAGAAATTTCTGAGGCACTGAAAACGTGGTCTGATTGCATTAATGTTCCACACATAGTGCAGGACAGATACACAGATATGTGTGTATGTGTGTATATATATATGATATGCTTGTATATGTTTCTGTATATGTATACTTATAAATATAAATATATATACACATATATATGTAATGAATTTTCCCAAAAGGAGGTAGTTGAAGATTGCAAATTTGATGCAGACCTCAAAGTGAAATTAGAGGCTGAATATGTAAGAGCTAGGTGAAGGGCAAGCCTTTGTATATCCTACTGTACAATAAAGAACATCTTGAAATCAGTATAAAATTATTTTTTTTAATGTACTTTTATACATCACAAAATGTAATTTTCCGGGATGCAAGTTTCTCATTTGCAATTAATCTTCCCAAGTGAATTACCAGAGGTTTGGAGAGGATATTATATCTCTTCTTGCTACATGGCATAAGGCAGCCTGTGTCCTTTAAAAGACCACTCCAGAATTGTGACTTGCTCCTCCGTCTGGTCCAATTTTTTTCCCCCTTCTGAGGACCTCTCTCTTCCTTCTTTCCTCTCTTCCCTTATCCTTTCTCTCCTTGGTCAATAAGATTTCATAGAGCCATAAAATTGAAGCTGGGCAGAATTGTAGAGGTCATTTAGCCCCAAATCTCAATTTATGGAGGGGGTGGGAGAGGCTAAGTAACTTGTTTATGGTTTCCTGCTTATTGATGACCCATCAGAAACCATAGCTTCCCAACTGCAGTCAAGCTCTCTGTCCTCGCTGAGACCTCTGCTTCTGGAGAAGTTTCAGAGCTAGTCCTAAATGTTAGGTCTCTAGTTCTTTTCATTTCATCATGACTGTCCCTGTCCTTCCACGGCCAGCCCCATGGCACAGTCATCCCTGACCTGACACACCTGCCATGAGGTGGCTGGACCACAGCTCTGTCCTCTCTCACTACCTTCCCCATGATGTACTTTCTTCCCTTCCACCTGTTTTGCCCACCCCATTTGCTTCCTTATCCAGTCCTTTTTTTCCAAATCTAAGAGTAGTCTTGGAATAGTGTTTTTTTTTTTTAAGATTTTTATTTATTTATTTGACAGGCAGAGATCACAAGTAAGCAGAGAGGCAGGCAGATAGAGAGAGAGCTGGAAGCAGGCTCCCTGCTGAGCAGAGAGCCTGACGTGGGGCTCAATCCCGGGACCCCAGGATCATGACCTGAGCCGAAAGCAGAGGCTTTAACCCACTGAGCCACCCAGGTGCCCCTTGGAATAGTTTTTAATTTCTAGTAATTTTTAGTCATCTGGAAATTTTATTTTCTTTTAAATCCATCTATCTGTTTCACCATAAAAAATTATTTATCTGTAGCTATTTGTGGACATTAGTGCAGCGGTGACATGTTTGAAGTTGCTCCACAACTTCAAGAAGGAAATCTACAAGACTCTCTTAGAAAAATAATCACTGCCTCAGTGGGGATCTGTGCCAATGACTCAGTTTTGTAAAGAAATAGGTAACAATCAGTTGCTTACCTGCCAAGCCATTCTGCTGCAATTTTGATGTTTCTGTTCCACTAAGACTGTAATTAATTTTATATTTCTATAGTGAAAGTCCTAATAGAGGAGCTGTTCTGCCAGCCACCAGTGGAATTCTAGCCTGCTGGGGTGGGCTCTATAGAGTCCTATGTCTTTGTTAGGGGGAACAATCACTCTATTCAGAGGCATAGGGGCCAGCCCTTAAGGGTTCAGACGCTACCAGCGAATGGGAGGAAAATGATCATACTCCAAGACAGAAGAGTCTGGTCACATTTACTCAGTTCTGGGACCCCATTCCACAGAGTGGGTATTTCAGATTGCAATCCTGTACACTGAGTCGTTTGTGATATCTGCCAATGTCACCAAGGAAACCTTCTTCCCAAGGAGAAACGAGCTTCTTAAATGGCTGAATTTTTATGTCACATTTTGCTTGTGTAATTCATTGTGGAGTTTAGCCATACTCCTTCATTCATTTACTCGAATGTTTTTCCTGAGGGTTTCCAGTGTACCAGGCTCTGTGCTAGAGCTTGGATAATCGTGGAAAATAAGACAGACACCGCCACTGTCCTCATAGGGCTTCTGTACAATGCGGTGTTTCTCCAAAAGTGGCTCATAGAATTTCTTTTTCCAAATCCCTGAGGTGCTTGGGCTATACCCCACATTTTTAGAATCAGAGTCTCTCAGGGTGGGACTAGGAGCCTGCGTTTTAAGTAAGCAAGCTACATGATTCTTAAACATGGTAAAGTTTGAAAAATACGAGACTAATGCATTATTACATATTGATGTGTATGTGCGTCTGGTGCCTCTCTAGATACAGACTTTATATCATCTTTTAATCCTTTTTAGTGACCAGCCAGTACTTTGCTGTGATATAGTGGGCCCTTAATGAGACTCTGTTGAATAAATGTATATATCATAATTAATGCTTTTAAAAATTTTTCTCTTATAGGTTGACATTTAATGAGACACTTTTTCTGTAACTGGCATTATAATATTATTTTAAGGATATTACCTTATACTTTACCTTATACCTTATACTACTTTAATGTTTATACTTCAGTATTTTCTAATCTTTTTCTATTTTGGCTTCAGTTGTATTGATGATTTGTAAGTAATTATCTAAATGAAATAGATTGAAAAGAACATATTTGCTAAGCCATCGATTTGCTAATCTGTATTTAATAGGGTTTTGAGTGTAACATATTTAAACTCCCTTTAAAGTTTGACCTTCCTTCAGTGGATTCAGAAAAGAAATTTGTTTGTAGAAATTTTGGAATAATACTTCCTCTTCAAAGAAATGTGTACTGAGAAGTATGGTTATCTTTCATGTGGTCTTATAATAATTCTCTCCAAAAACACAACTTATTTTAAACAACCATTTTTTCCCCTGACTCATTATAACATAATTTAATTAAGTTTGGGTTGTTTTGTGTTTTGTTTTTGTTTTTATTTGTTTCAATTTTAAAAACCCAGTTCTGCTTTAAGATTGGCAGAATTCGCTTCTGGAATTTTTCCTCCCAAGTACTTAGCCTCCACCGCAGGGTATGGTGGCGTGCACCTGTAGTCCCAGCTACTTGAGAGGCTGAGGCAGGAGGATTGCTTGGGCCAAGGAGCTCTGGACTGTAGCGTGCTATGCCAATTGAGTGTGCGCACTAAGTTCATCATCAATAAGGCAACCTGCCAAGAGCAGGGGGACCACCAGATTGCCTAAGGAGGGATGAACCTGCCCAGGTTGGAAACGGCAGAGATCAATTACTTATCCTCCCTGCCTTCATTCCTGAAATGGGAAGATATAAAAATAAATTGTGAGAGAGGCTACAGATAGAAAACTAAGAGCTAGATGGTGAATTCTTAGACTCCTCATCCACCTCAAGGGTATAAAAGAATTAAGAAGAGAGTTGAGGGGATTTGTGAAGATTTCTCTCTAAAAAGAGCCTAGTGAGAAAGGCTTCAGTGGGATCATGCAATGAGCCCAGTGTGTCCACTAAAGTTGGGACACACCATTGACTAGTGCCTGACCCCTGCCTGAAATACCTAAGGGGTGAGATAGCAGCCAACCAGCTCCTGACAGGCAATCAGATGAGAGGTAGCTGCAGTCGAATTGGCCTGCAGGTCCAGGATCCGTGAGTACAAAGAAGTGTGTGTTTATGAGTCATCGTGGAATCGTGCTAGGTCCTGTTCATAGACTCTTCTGGAGGTGAGCAGAGCCTTCTGCAAAAAAAAGAGCAGAGGACATCCCTGATGTCTAGGGACTGCAGTAGTGAAATGTATTCACTCAGACAAGGATGTAAGTAAAGGGAAATCTGCAGAGAACCCACATGAAGGCTGTTAACACCTTATAGCATCTGATCCATCTCAGGATAGCACCAGTCAAGTAAGAATTCCTGTATCCTTTATTCATCTCCCCACCCTTGTTCCTGGAGAGGTCAGAAACTGCAGCTAACGATCTAAGGGAAGGTGAGTAAAGAAACAAAGAAACAGCCAGTTGTGCCCCTTTGCCACCTACATGCTTCTCACCCACTATAAGTAAGTAGGTAAGTAAAGGGAGCAGAGAAAAATTAACTACAAATCAACTTCGATATTTTATCTTCTTGAGTTTGTTTTAATTTAGGTTGAACTATATGAAATTGTTGTTATTTGATCTTTTTTTTTAACCTAGAAATATAACAATTTCATGTGGTACAACCTAAATTAAAATACAGTGGACCCTAGAACAATGTGAAGGTTAGGGGCACTGACTCCCTGCGTTGTTAAAAATCTGCATATAACTTTTGATTGCCTGAGAACTTAACTATTAATAGTCCATATTATTGGAAGCTGTATTATTAGTCCATAGTATTGGAAGCCCTACCAATAACACAAGTAATGGATGAACACATAGTGTATATGTTATACATATTATATACTATATTCTTACAATAAAATAAGGTAGAGAAAAGAAAATGTTATTAAAAAATCATAAGGAAGAGGGACGCCTGGGTGGCTCAGTCGGTTAAGCGGCTGCCTTCGGCTCAGGTCATGATCCCAGCGTCCTGGGATCGAGTCCCACATCGGGCTCCTTGCTCGGCGGGGAGCCTGCTTCTCCCTCTGCCTCTGCCTACCACTCTGTCTGCCTGTGCTCGCTCGTTCTCTCTCTAACAAATAAATAAATTAAAAAAAATTTAAAAAATCATAAGGAAGAGAAAACACATTTACAGTACTATATTGTATTTACAAAAAAAAAAAAAAAAGCATGTATCCGTGGACCCACACTGTTCAAACCTGTGTTGCTTAAGGGTCAAATTATATAGGTCTTTTTGTTAAACAGATATTTTAAAATTTACATTCTGACTATACCTCATGAGTCCTTGTTTATTATATTGAGTATAGTCATGCACTTAGTACAAGATGTAAAGATGAAATATAATAGCCTATTCTCTGCAGTCATAGATTTGTCACTTAGTAACTGCATGTATTGAAAAGTAGTTGCAAAGATGTGAAAGTAGTTGTCAACACAATGAAAAAAACAAAGGAAGGAAGGGAGAAGGATGGAAAACAAATAAAAAAAGCTTACATTAAGGAGTGCACTTGTGATGAGCACAGAATAATGTGTGGAAATGTTGAATCACACCATAGTGTACACCCGAAACTAATATAACACTGTATATTAACTAAGTGGAATTAAAATTTAAAAACTTAAAAAAATAAAATGTCCATATGACAATTAGTATACATTAGGAAATTGCAACATGATGACAAAAAAATCAACTCCAAATAGTTACTCAAAATTTCTTCCATGTTTCTGTGTGGCCCCATTAAGACTTTTGAAACATACTGAAGGAAATTTTGTAAACCAGTTTTTTACCCAAGACAGAGTAAAGGCTATAAAATTGCCTTTTAAAAAACCACCTATAAAAACAAACCTGAAACACTCTGAGCTTGCCATAAAAGATATGATGGTGTAAACATTATGGAGGCCTTATTGATCCTCAATACCTAAACATAACATTGCTTTTAATAATAAATGAGAATGATATAAATATGCCAAATACGAGTGCATTACCCTAAATAAAACCAGTAAATTGTGAGACTTGATATAAAAGTGAAATATACTAATGGAACAATGTCTATATTGTTGCTATCAAGAGTGTAGCATAACATTAAACCAGGCAAAATGAAAGAGAGAACTTAATTAAATTTTAGGAATATTATTTATCTTTCTTTTTACTGTACATTTTATGGCCATTTCCCTAGAAGCCTTAAATATGAGGTCTGATTCATTGTTTTGAAGTCTGAAAAGAAGCCTAACTGCGCCTTGCAACCATATCCTTGTCAATCAGGCTCTAGTTTCTGACAGTGGTGCTGTGAAGGAGGTCAATCTTCTTGATCACTAACCACCCAGTCTACATTTTCCCCTACTTCCGTGCATAAAGTCACCTGCGTTGCCTTTCCAAGGTAAAGTTCAGATCATAGCATTTCCCTGAATAAAAAAAATCTATCTCTGCCTGCTGAATAGTATCCAAGCCCTCCCATGGATTATATGGCATCTGTCACCTGGCACCAGTCATTGCCACTGCCCCCTGCCTCCCTGGTGCCTTGTTGCCTCCCTTCTTGCTCTGCGGCACCCCCTCTTCTGGCCTTCCCTGAACACATCACCCGTGTCCACATGAGTCCCTCTGTCCAAAGAGCCCTTCTCCACCCCAGGCCCTAGGTACTAGGTAAACTTCATAGACTCAGTTCCGATGTCACTTGCTCTGTCACTTTCTACCCCTGCTTCTCATAAACAATTCTTTCTCCTCCCATGTTCCTGTACCCTGTGCTCACCCTTCACTTACTGCTCTCATCAGTTGGTAGCACTACTCTTTGCTTCATGTGTCTGTCTCTCCTGGCAGACTATGAATTCCACTTTGACAGCATGGTGCCTTAATGCTTTTATTTATGGCATACAATTTAGAGTGTTAGGTGTTGCCAAACACATAGGAGATAAATCATTTGGGTTGGGAAAATGTCATTGCTGGGATTTTTCTCTTTGTGTTAAAAATCACTGTTGTAATGACCTCCTTCTCTCACTCTATTTCATGAAGTCACTGAGCTAGAAGTACTTGTTTGTGGGGACTGTCCCCACAAACACCCCTTTACATTAGATTTCAGGTTTTTCTTTGCAGATGTTCCATCCCTAGCCCCATTCACTTCTCATCCTGATTTCTGCCAGTCTTCTGTCTCCTCAGAACCTTACTTTTACTCTATCTTTGCATTTTTTAATTTGGATGAGTTTCATTGTGGCAGCATCCAAGAGGGCAGCTAAAGACACCCTTTTCCTAGGACTTATATCTATCATCTATCAATTTTATGTTTCTGAGGACTCATTTCATCTCCTTGGAAACCAGTCTCATTTATGTCCCTCTCCATAGTGACAAGAGGTTAAGCATGGTTTCAGCTAACGTAGCCTCAAAATGGCCTGTGCTGATGGTTCACTTGGACTGCAATCTGTATTATTACCACATCATACTCTGACTTAATTACATTAGAAGCATATTACAGGGCAGGGCTTTTGTACCATAGTTTGGTAAAAGGAAATAGAAAATTGGTCAGACACAAAGCCTGAGCTCTTTTCATGTTAAACAATTGTGCATCTTACAGAGAAAACTTCATTATTTTACCCTATCATTATTTCCCCAAAGAAGCCATTAAGTTGGTAATGTTAATTGTTGAATGAAAGCCCAGAAACTTAGTTTGTGCTAGAAATAAAAATTTAGGCACTGCTGTTATAACAGTGACTTAACAATACAAAGTAATAATATAACTCTAAATGAGAAAATAATTCCATTCCTTCATAGCTCTTTGACTTAATACACTTAATATCTATTTTGTACACTTTTCTTTCTTAAACTTCTTTGTCATTCTGCTGTAACTTGAAGTTTCATGAGAGAAAAATGAGAAGGCCCTCCTTTCAGTGATTTCTTTTATATTTCTCACATTCACTTTCCTACTCTTTCTTCTCGACCCCCCAAAAGAAACAAAGCCTCTTAGATAATTAATTCATTGTAATTCAGCAGATATATATGAAGTATCTTATTGATTGAATATTATGCTAGATGTCATGGGCAGTTTGAAAAATGAATGAATGAATGAATGAATGAATAAAAACTTTGTCCCTGAACCCAAAAGACTTCCAACATAGAAATGAGATAAAATCTTATGTTTGGGTAACTACAGTACATGATATTGTATCATGACTATAACAAAGGTAAGTGAGGCAGAACAATTAATTGATCTTTACAAGTTGGTAACCGTATTGTAAAGAAATGTTTTCCAAACTGTGTTGCTTAAGGTGTTGAATATGTTCCTCGCAAAGAATATTCTGTTAAATAACAATAAAATGTACCAGGTCTTCCAATTCATGATTCACAATTCATGTTTTCATATTAAAGATTCTAAGAGCACTTTCATTTTTTCTAAATATTTATTTATTATTTTAGAGAGGAGGGGAGGGGAAGAGGGAGAGAGAGAATCACAAACAGACTCCCACTAAGCGTGGAGCCCAATGCAGGACTCAGTCTCACAACCTCGAGATCAGGACCCCACTTGAAACCAAGATTCGATCACCCAACTGACTGGGACGCCCAGGGCCCCCCTGAGAGCACTTTCAAAAGAATTTGCTTATGAGTCAGAGTAGAGCAACTGGGGACAGGAGTAAGAGGAAAGCCTTGGTCTTTTGCATTTGAAATTTGTGGCTTTTTTTTTTTTAAGTTAATATAAATAGCAGAGGGAGAAAGAAAGGCGGACAAAAGAGATAAAGGAGGAGAGACAGAGAGGATGTAGAAGGGGGTCTTGCTGTAAAGATACATATTAACTTTGTGTTACCCATTGTTTTCCAAGATTTCTTGGCCATGGAACTCCTTAAAAATCATACCTAGTAACATACAAAAGGATGCTAGTACTCCCTAGGAAAGGGGTAAGGGAATATTAGTCCGTGGCTTAGCAGAAGGAGGATTATAAATCTCGTGTTTAAATGGAAGGTTTGAGTCAGTGTTACAAACCTCTGGTTCCTGTAACAGAATCCTCAGCCAGTTTTGTGCCTGATTTATGCTCTAGCCTGAATCTTAGTTCTCTTTGGTCTTAGACTATAATTATGTACTTGTATCTTTTGTTTACTTAATCAGGAAGATCAAACTGTATCTCCCTAGGAAGTAAAGGCTTCCCTTCCAGGTGTCTCTGAAAAGGAACTGTGCTACTTGTGATTCACCCACTCCTTATCAGTGTTTTTACTATCTTCCCGTACTCTTACTGATGTCATAAGCTACTGTTCTTCCGTTTTCTCTACATCAAACCTCTTGCTTCTTTTAGCTGCCATCCCTGCTTACTTATTTTCATTCAGCAAACATGTTTAGAATCTTTCTATCTCCAATACTCAACAGTGTTCTACTTAGCTTCTACTCTCTGGTTTTTGTATCATTCCAACAACTGAAGCAACCGGCTGCTTCAAGTTGAATATGATGATTATTGGCTCTTTTTATTTTTCTCAATTCCTAGAATGATTTCAATTCCTCATCATTTTTGACATATTTTCCAAGCTCCAGACAGCTTTGCTTTCTCCCATTCTACATTCATAACCTATTGTGTGTTTTTTACCTGGGTATGTCACTCAGGAGGCTACGTCTTCTTCCCTCCATGAGGCCTTTCAATGTGAGACAGTAACTATGCTTGTACTTCTCTCCTCCAGCCTCCTTACAATGTATTCCTCACTTGGCTCACTTTTTATCTTGCTATTTAATCATCACCTTTATTTGATTCTGTTGCATATATACAGTGCATATATACAGTGTGCTAGTATGAATCTGTTTTTACCTGCCTTAAATTATACACTAAGCTGGAACAGAAACCGTTATTATTCACTGAGTCTCATCAATACTCAGCAAAGCATTTCTTATATTTTTGTGTGTGATTTTACCATTTTCCTGGGATTAAAATCAATAAATGGCACCCTTTTTATGGGGAAGACAGAGCAGGCCTTATTCGGCCTGTTTTCTAAGGAAATATGCAGCCCAGTATCAGCCAGGGTCCCACACTATGTCATTTCCGAGATCTGAGTTTCCACTGTCCAGTTTTCTCATTTCCCACACTTATTTTTGTCTCCCTTTTTCTGCTTATCATTATTTCCCTGCTATCTCAATTTTCTACTTGCTTATGTGAAATGTTACAGTCATCAAGTAAGAATTTATGCGGGTCAACTGTAAGCAAAGCAAAGCAGTGGTGTGGGATAAGAGAGTACCAAAAGCTATGACATAGTCCATGCTCTTTGCCCCTCTTTGCCCCTCTAGAACATACAATGTAGTTGGGGAGATAAAGCACGCATACAAAGCAGTTGAGAAGAATGCTGTACTCACAGGAGCAAAACAGATAAGTCTGCCTCAGGGCTTGGAGAAGAGCAACATCAGTATGAACTAGATTGGTGACTAGGTGGGGAAAGTTTTGCAGAGAAGGTGAAGCTTGAATTGGATCTTCCAGAATGGGTAGTAAAAATTTAGTTTTGTTAGAGGGATGAGAAAGGGTAGGGACAGCCCCTGGGACTGGGGAATCCTAAAATTGAGGGAGAACAAAGAAGGTGCAGTCAGGCTGTTGAGTGACTGCAGGTCAAGGAAAGAAAACTGAATTTCACCCTACAGGTGTAGTATTTCAAGGAGCACCTTGAAGTTTTATCTGTTTTCTATCGTACGCAGAATAAAAATGCTCCTTCAAAGTATATTTCAAAGTGTATCTTTCAAGTGTATTGGTGTAGTAGGCCATGGAGAATTATTAGAGATTTTTGAATAAGGAAGTTATGCGATAAAAGCAGAATTTCAAGATATTTAGTCTTCCATGAACATGTAGGAGCTGAGGAAAATGGAATCGGAGGGAGAGTGAGCACGGAGAGACCAACGATTGCCACAATCCAAGTTCAAGGCAGTGAGGTCTGGCCTGGGCCAATGAAGAAATTCAGAAACAGGGATAATAGATCACATGAAAAGAGGTAGAATATATGGAAATTAAACAAGGCTGTTTGTGCCATAATATTTGACATTTGCAACATACTTTACATATCTTATAAAACCTTCTATGAACTATTGGATTATCTGGACACCAGGAATAACAGAAAAATTTTAGCCTTTTGTTAAGTCAGAAATCGGTGTTTTATATCTTCCCTCTCCCTCCCTTAGATCTGGTTTCCCAGACACAAACCCTGAGAAAATGAGCCAAGTGACAGTGATTTACTAAGGGGGTGCTTTTAAAAGAAAATGGTAAGAGATTTTGCAGAGCAAAACAGTAGCAACTGAGGACCACCAAGGGTGTGATTTCAGGTGAAATCAAGCTCAGGCTGATCTAGAAGGGAAGCTCCAAGTTGAGTCAAGGGACCAGTCTTTTGCTGCCTGGATTCAGACATTGCCTATGGAGAGGAGGGAGAAAATTTCCAGGCACTTCTGGTTCTTTGAGCCTCTGGGGCAAAGCAACTCTAGCAGTCCAAGGGCAGTCAGTCATTTGAAGAGACAGTCAGGTGGAGTTGTTAGAAACAAAGTGAAAGAAAGGGTGAGGCAACTGGCAGTTATAAGTTCTCTAAAGAATAAACTTACAAAATTGAGATATATGTTAAGTAGGTAGAGAAAGAGAAAGAGAAGATATAAAGCACTGATTTCTGATTTACCAAAGAGCTGAAATTTTTCTGCTATTCCTGGTGTCTAGGTAATCCAATTATTCATAGAAGGTTTTATAGGATATGGAAAATGTGTTCCAAATGTCAAATATTATGGCACAAAACAGCCTGTTTGCCTCTTTTCATGTGACCTCCTCCCCGTGTATCAGTGTGATACTCTCTCTTTCCTGAACAGTTAAATCTTAGGACTAGAATTCGATTGAACTCAATAAATGGAGCAAAGTGCATTCATTAGTACAAAGGAGTACGACTGTTGGGCAGTGGTATGTGCAACCACATTAGAGATTCATGGCCATAACTTTAAAGTGAGACCAGTCTACAAGTTGTGTGATTTCTGTGTTGAAACATTTAGTGTCACAGAAGCATGCAAAGAAAAGGAGATATTTGGAATTAACCAGAGTTGGAAGCTAGCCAAGTGAATTAATGGAGGGGAAAAAGGTTAAAGGAGTTAAAGTCTGCAAGTAAATGATTATGGTGATGGACCATGGAATCTAGGCTAAGTTAAAAAAAAAAAAAAGTAGTATCTCTGAATTAATTAGAAGTTTTGATGTGGTGAAGGAATTGATGAATTAGATATACTATGTAAATGAGTTTAAGTTAATGGCCAGACAGAAGAACACTTGAAATTGAGATGGAGGTACTGCAGTGTTTAGTACTTAGTATTTAGTACACCTGGAGGTACTGCAGATGGAGGTAGCAGCATTTAGTAGAAACTAGCAGATTGAGGTGACAGAGAATGCGAGGGCTTTAGGGAGGTGTGTTTTGGTAGAGAGGAGGTTGAGTGATGGAAAAAGCCCTGGGATAAGGAATTCTCATCCTAGACTAGACCCTTCTCTGCCCCTTCACCATGAAGAGTATTTTAAACCTAAATTCCTCATTTATAAAATATGGTACTAATTTCTGTTACTATAATGTGAATAAATTAGGAAAAAAGGTTTTTAAAAGCATTAAAAATATAGGATACTACTCTTATTTAAGTATGGTGGCCTTAATTGCTCCAAGATGTCTAATGTACTCTAGAAGGTAGCTCGAAGATAATAAAAATTATTTTAAATCGGAAGGTTCTCTTACTGGTTTCTGAAAACGCCAGAGTATACTTATGGCTTTCAAGAAGACACGATTATGGAAATGTATCTGTTAATCAAACATGTAATTAAGCCTGAAGATTTCTGACAACAGTGACATCTGCAGAGACTGGAAAGTAGATGTCGATCCCCTTGACACTTGGAAATAGGATCAGACTTGGAAATAGGATGGGGCCGAAGCAAGCATGAGGCAACTTTATCAATGGACAAACTACACAATTGCCTGGGAAAGAAGGCAGCCTTGTCTCAAATGGCTTCCCCAACCCAAGAAATGTAGTGCCCAGAATTTCTTCATTAAGACATTCCTTTGGGTATAGAATCCTCTGAATCTCGAATTTTGGGGAGAGAAAATTAAACAAAAACTTGTCTTCGGTCACAATTCTTTTGTAGATTAGTCTATTGGTTCACATCAACATTTAAAGAAAGGTATTAAAAAAGAATAAGAAAAATGGGCATCTCTAGGGGAGAGGAGAGGAATATGGAGCAAGAGAAATCAAATCTGAGGACACTTTACCCTCTGTATCATTTTACTCTATGGTGGCTCTGCAGTTAGCTGCCCACATTATCCAGTCTATGCAAAAGACAGAGTAAAAGGAGGAAGGCAGAAAGGGAAGACAGAGAACATGAAACGGGATGGTGGTGAGAAGGGCTGGCATGAGAGAAATGAAACTACATCTGAGCTAGATAAAGCCTGAAGCACATATGTGCCCTCCCCAGATACATACCCCACTTATTACTCATCCAGACTCATCTTGTTTCACTTGCCCTCACAGCCTGGTCCAGGCTTACTGACTTCCTTTTGGTTCTCAGGATATCCCTGCTTTTTGCTCATCTCATCTTCTGGACATACAGATTCCCCTTGTGTGGACCCCATCCTCCCAGTCAGCCTCCATCCAGGATAGGTTTCCACCCTCCTTGCACCTTTCAGTCTTAACTTGAATATCACTTTTAAGAGGCTTTCCCTGAGCCTCTTCTGAAGTAGGACCTTAGGTTCTACTTACTAAGCAGCTTTTCCAATACAGCCCTCTCCACAGTTGAACATGCATTGGAACGATCATGGGTTGAAACTCTCTGTCTCTGTCTAGTTTAGAAGCTCCATGAAAGCAGAGAGCAGGTCAACTGATGAATGTTTAAACTGAAAGACAAAAATGTATATCCGATCCACCTCTTTAAATAAAGGACACTGATAATGGAACATTGCTAGATGGCTAACTCACAGTGGCTTGGTATTTCAGGTTGGAATTGTACAGTATGGAGAAAATGTAACCCATGAGTTCAACCTCAATAAGTACTCCTCAACGGAAGAGGTACTTGTTGCAGCAAATAAAATAATCCAGAGAGGTGGCCGGCAGACTATGACAGCCCTTGGAATAGACACAGCCAGGTATGTGGACTAAAAAATAAATCAAACTAAAAGACTGCAAAAATAACTACTCACAATCAAGCCCTTTGAAGTGTCGATTGAATATTTACCTTGGCAAGATTTAAAGCCATCTTTTTAAAAACATTGATTAGCTAACCTTACCTAAGGTTTAGGACCAAGTTTTACTATGATATAGTCTCCCCACCTTTCATATCTTTCCTCTTATTCCAAAGGTTGAATGATGGAAATTCAGTCACAAAAATTGCTATAGTCAGCTGCATCATGTTCTTGGGTACTAAGACATAATATTAGTGAATATCTTTTCCCTTTGTTCTTTGTTTACAGTTTCTAGGAATCTCATTTTTTAAAAAAAAGATTAATATTCATCCACTTCTACTCAACAGTATTTATGTCCTAGTATGTCCATAATTTTACAGTACCTGGTTTAGGGCTATTGAACTCACAAGTAACAGATTTTAAGAGGTCAAATTCAATATTGCTGTATTTGAAAACATTTTCAGTGCAAAGATTAAAAGGAGTTGTAAGAACATCATCATTCATGCACTCTTTCTTCCTTTCTCCAAATCCCCTCTAATTTACGTCCCTTTCTTCCTCCTACACGTCCATGGAGAGCACATAATCCACTCTGGTTGAACTTCATTCTATGAGAAGCTACAGAACTCTCCTTCGATTACAAAGTAAAACATTTTTTTCTATATTTTTCCCAACTGCATTCAACTCTTTTATCTCTTGCTATTTTCTTCCTGATTTGCCTTTAAAGCTAGTAAGGTTCTGAACAAAAACTAAACAATACCAAAATCACAGGAAATCTAATAAAGTTTGACTACTATTAAGGATCCTTCTGTTAAGTGTCTTCAACTTTTGGACTCTCATCTGATTTTAAAGAGCTAATTAGCCATGCTCTCATTTCACCTGCCTGCTAAGATCAGTATTTTAAGGGGGTTAAAATAGTTAATATGGATATTCTAAAGAATGAGTTGGATATTCAAAAATTTAAAATTTTACATGCAGCATTGGACTCATAAGTGTTAGAGAAGCATGTGGTTCTACTTACATGGGGCTCAAGAGAAAATAACCACAAACAGATGGGGTAATTTTACATTTACCTGCCTGTAGGATCACCAGTTTGCATGCACAAAGAGTGCACATGTTGAGGTGTACTGAATGCACCCTCTTAAATAATTGGCTAAATGTGACTGTACATTCAAAGTAAATCAAAGTGTTCTTTACAAGTTCTGAGCCAGTAGGGAGCTGTGTATTTTCCAAAGGCAACCACTTAAGAATGAATATTCATCTTTGAAAACTAACTGAAGAAATATTCTGGCTGCTTTGCTTCTGCATAAATACACTCTAAATACCATGACCCTATATGGTTTTTGCCTACATGTTTCACAAAGGGTCCAGCTGTAGGACACATAGTTTATTGAGTTTTGTATGTAAATAAAACTCCATAATGGTATTACTAAGTATCCTTCTTGTATATTAGTTTTTCACATTGAGGCATATTTTTAATTGTTCTTTTGGCAGGGCCAGTTACAAATAGTATTTTTAATTTGTTAGAATGCTTTACTTCTATTTTCATTGGATGTTAGTATTTGGGGGTAAATGGCAATTTGCTGAAGATATTTGAAACAGAGAGAGTGTACTCAGGAGTTCTGCCAGTGACTACTCTTACATTATATAAAACCAACCCTTGTTTAGATCTACCAGGTTTTCTTTAAGAAATGTCTTTTAATCATCTCCACTGGTTGAGGTTCATTCAGTAATGGCCTGGGTCTTTAAGAGAATTGGGAAGTTTTGGTGGTCCTCTAAGGAGTTAGGACTGCAAAAAGGATCGAATCTTATATGATATCCATATCTGGATTTCATTTAAAGACTGGACTTTAACATCTGTTTTCACCTTTGTTTGTACATATAAAAAAGTCAGAAAATCTATCTGTATAGTGTAGAGGGCAGAAATACTTAGTTCCCTAGTGGCCAACTTTTTTTAAAATAGATTCTTTATTTTGAAAATTATAACAAAAATTTAAAAATGTAAAAAATAGTATGACAAAATCTTATATACTCACCAAACAAATCAACAATTGTTAACATCTTCTCATATTTACATTCAACCTTTTCAAAGGAAAATAACCAGAGATAAAATCCCTTTGCCCACATCACCAAGATCTTTTAGCCTGCTCACAAAATACCTACTATTGTGTATATTTACTGTGTATCTACAGTAAAACTAATGTTTTTTTTTATTTTAATGTTATTTATTGTGCAAACTTTTTGGAAGGTTAGTTTAAGAGAAGTGGTTTTGGGCATATCCCAAACTGCAGCTGTTTGTCCTCATGACCAAGGAAAAATATTGAAAGGGATCATTCAGCATGATGATTGCTACATTTTATACCAAGATCTAAAAAATATTATATGAAATCTTTTCATTGTCTCATTCCTAAGTAAAATATACTTGACTCCAGAAAGGAATGTGAGTGAGAAAAAGAATATAGAGGAAAAATATGCCCGTGTGTGTGTGTGTGTGTGTGTGTGCGTGTAGAAGCACAAAACAACAAAAATTGTTAATTTCCCTTCTCTTCCATCTCTTTCCATAAATACTTTTTGAATTAAAGGAAAAATTCCTTTTTGCAGTTAGGTTATAGCATTTTCACTTTCTCTTTGTTCCACTTTCTTCCACCTCACACCCAGCAACCTGTGTCCTAAAACCTAGTTCAGACCACAACTTTCATAGGTACTCCATCCACTCTTGTGCCCCACAGCCCTCCTCTATCACTGACTCAGACCACAGCCATCAGCAGTTTTTCATTGCTATGTCCAATTTTCCTCCATATCCAAGAACACTCTCAAGCATTCACAGCCATACAAAATTCTGTTTTCTCCCATCTCCTCAACTCAGCACAGAGGATTTCCATATTGTTCTATAAACATCAGAGTAGCTGTGGTGGAAGTGAAGACAAAGCAAAAGCTTCTGCCAAAAGCAGAAGAAAAGATGAGTGTTTATAGAGAAAAGAGTGGCTGAGCAAGTATTTAAGATCTGAACTTCTCCAGATCTGATGTGTACTCCAGTCACACCTTCCCTGAGAAGTTTCCAAAGAATGAAATACTGCCGCCCTTTGTATATGGGATATGTGATGGTTAGTAAAATGGTGACCTCTTTATCATCTGGGAGAAATCTGAAACTATTACAAATAACAATCATCGTGCCTCCCAGCTTGAATAATGGTTGTGAATGTTGATCTTGGAGGGACAGCACTGTTCTAACTAGAGTTGTCAGTGTTTTTCTTTCATTTACCATTTGCCTAACCTTGGGATGCTGTTTTATTTGCTTCTCTTTCCTCTGTGTTCACTTCAGGAAGGAGGCTTTCACTGAAGCTCGGGGTGCCAGAAGGGGAGTTAAAAAAGTCATGGTAATTGTGACCGATGGGGAGTCCCATGACAACCATCAACTAAATAAGGTCATCCAAGACTGTGAAGATGAAAACATTCAGCGGTTTTCCATAGCTGTAAGTATATGGCTAGAGATGGCTTTCAAACTCTGGTGTGAAGATAAGAGGTGTGTACATATCGTGATTATTTTATGACAGTTACAGAAACAAGGTTGTAAAGGAGAATCTTCTCCATTTGAAGGTAAACTTCAATTGGGTCTTGCTCCCTTTGTGTCCTAGGGAAGGAAGGACAAGAGGATGAAAGAGACAGAAATAGGAAAGGAAAAAGAAGTGCAGAAAAGGAGGAGAAAAGGACCCTCAGCAGGGGAAAGAATGCTGGAAGGATGGAGGGAGGAATGGAGGGAGGGCAGAAAAGAGGGAGGAAAGAAAGGAGAAAGTGGAAGGGAGGAAGAAAAAGGAAGGGAGGAAAGAAAGGAGAAAGTGGAAGGGAGGAAGAAAAAGGAAGGGAGGAAAGAAAGGAGGAAATTGAGAATGTGCTAGTAATAAATACATTGCCTGCAGAATAATCCAAGATGGGGGAGGTATAGGAAACCTTACTTTCATCTGGTCCCAAGAATTAGGCTAGATAGCTATTAAATCATTCTGAACACAAACGAACTCAACCTAAGTTCTAAGAAAAGAATAGCTGCAACTCTACAAATAGAAAAGTGACCACTTTCTGGAGGAAATACAAGATGAAAAAACTCACCTCAAAAAAGAGAACAAGAGGCAGTACTGACTACCAGGTACTTAATCAGTATGGATATAAGTAAGATGTCAAGAACTAGAGTTCAGAATAATGACTATAAAGATATTAGCTGAGCTTGAAAAAAAGCATACAAGACCCTAGAGAATCCCTTTCTGGAGAAATAAAAGAACTATAATCAAGTCAGAATCAAAAAGGTTATTAATGAGATGCAATCAAAAATGGAGGCTCTAACTGCTAGGATAAATGAGCTGAAGAGAGAATTAGTGATACAGAAGACAAAGTGATGGAGAATAAAAAAGCTGAGAAAAAGAGAGATAAACAATTACTGGATCACAAGGGGAGAATCTGAGAGAGAAATGATACCATAAAATGAAACGACACATGAATAATTGGAATCCCAGAAGAAGAGGAAAGAGAGTCAGGGGGTGGGGACAGAAGGTATATTTACGCAAATTATAGCAGAAAATTTCCCTAATCTGGGGAAGGAAACAGGCATTCAAGTCCAAGAGGTATAGAGAACCCCATTTAAAATCAATAAAAATAGGTCAACACCATGATATATAATAGTGAAACTTGCAAATCTCAGAGACAGAGAGAAAATCCTGAAAGCAGCTCAGGGACAAAATGTCATAACCAACAAAGGTAGAAACATTTTGTTAGTTTCAGACCTATCCACAAAGACCTGGCACACCAGAGAGGACTGGCATGATATATTCAAGTTGCTAAATGAGAAAAATATGCAGCCAAGAATACTGTATCCAGCTAGGCTGTCATTCAAAATAGGAGAGATAAAAAGCTTCCGGGACAAACAGAAAATTAAGGGATTTGTGGTCATTAAACCAACCCTGCAAGAGATGTTAAAGGGGATCCTTTAAGCGAAGAGAGAGCCCAAAAGTAACATAGACAGAAAGGAAACAGAGACAATCTACAGAATCAAGGACTTTACAGATAATATGATGGCACTAAATTCATATCTTTCAATAGTTACTCTGAAAGTAAATAAGCTAAATGCCCCAATCAAAAGACACAGGGTATCTGATTGGATTAAAAAAAAAAACAAAAACAAAAACAAAAAAAAAACAAGACCTATCGATATGCTGTCTCTGTAAGAGACTATATCGATAGTCTCTGTAAGAGACTATTCCCTCACTGAAAGTGAGGGAATAGAAAACGATTTAGCATGCTAATGGACATTAAAAGAAAGCTGGGGTGGCAATCTTTATATCAGACAAATTAGATTTTAAACCAAAGACTGTAATAAAAGATGAGGAAGGACACTATATCATAATTAAAGTGCGTATGCAATAAGAAGTTCTAACAATTGTAAATACTTATGCCCCTAACATGGGAGCAGCCAACTATATAAACCAATTAATAAGAAAATTAAAGAAGCGCATCAATAATAATACAATAATAGTAGGGGACTTTAACACCCCACTCACTGCAATGGACAGATCATCTCAGCAGAAAAGGAAACAAGGGCTTGAATGACACACCAGACCAGATGGACTTTACTGATGTATTCTGAGCTTTCCATCCTAAAGCAACAGAATAGACCTTCTTTTTGAATGCACATGGAACATTCTCCTGAATAGATCCTATACTGAGTCATAAATCAGGTCTCAACTGGTACCAAAAGATTGGGATCATTCTGTGCATATTCTCAGACCGCAATGCTTTGAAACTAGAACTCAATCACAGAGGAAATTTGGAAAGGACTCAAATACAAGGAAGTTAGAGAGCATCCTACTAAAGAATGAATGGGTCAACTAGGAAATTAAAGAAGAATTTTTTTTAAATGGAAACAAAGGAAAATGAAAACACAACTGTTCAAAACCTTTGGGTTGCAACAAAGGCAGTCCTAAGAGGGAAGTGTATAGCAGTGCAAGCCTTTCTCAAGAAACAAGAAAGGTCTTGAATATATAACCTAACCTTACACCTAAAGGAGCTAGAAAAAGAACAGCAAATGAAGCTTAAAACAAGGAGGAGAAGAGAATTAATAAAGATTACAGCAGAAGTCAGTGAAATAGAAACCAAAAGAACAGCAGAACAGATCACATCAACAAAATTAGGAGCTCGTTCTTTAAAAGAATTAATAAATTGATAAACCCCTGGCCAGGCTTATCAAAAAGAAAAAAGAAAGGACCCAAATAAATAAAAGCATGAATGAAAGAGAAGAGATCACAAACAACACTGAAGAAATACAAAAAATCGTAAGAACATATTATGAGCAACTATGTGCCAACAAATTAGGCAATCTGGAAGAAATAGATGCATTCCTAGAGACATATAAACTACTAAAACTGAAACAGGAAGAAAGAGAAAACCTGAACAGACCTATAACCAGGAAGGAAGTTAAAGCAATAATCAAAAATCTCCCAATAAACAAGAGCCCAGGGCCGGATGGCTTCCCAGGGGAATTCTACCAAACATTTAAAGAATTAATACCTGTTCTGAAGCTGTTTCAAAAAACAGAAATGGAGTGAAAACTTCCAAACTCTTTCTATGAGACCAGGATTACCTTTATCCCCAAACCAGACAAAGACCCCATCAAAAAGGAGAATTACAGACCAATAACCCTGATGGACATAGATGCCAAAACTCTCACCTGGATACTAGCCAATAGGATTCAACAGTACATTAAAAGGATTATACACCATGACCAAGTGGGATTTATTCCTGGGCTACAAGGGTGGTTCAACATCTGCAAATCAATCAACATGATACACTACATTATAAAAGGACAAGAACCATATGATCTTCTCAATAGATGCAGAAAAAGCATTTGACAAAGTATATATCCTTTCTTGATTAAAACTTTTCACAGTGTAGGGGTAGCAGGAACATGCCTCAGTATCATAAAAATATACTAAAAGCTCACAGCAAATGTCATTCCCTATGGGGAAAAACTGAGAGCTTTTCCCTAAGGTCAAAAACATGGCAGGGATGTCCACTATTATCACTGTTGTTCAACATTGTACTAGAAGTCCTAGCCCCAGCAATCAGACAACAAAAAGAAATAAAAGTCATCCAAATCTGCAAAGAAGTCAAACTCTCACTCTTCGCAGATGACATCATACTCTATGTGGAAAACCCAAAGGACTCCACCCCAAAACTCTAGAACTCATACAGGAATTCAGCAAAGTGGCAGGATGTAAAATCAATGCATAGAAATCAGTTGCATTTCTATACACTAACAATGAGACAGAAGAAAGAGAAATTAAGGAGTCGATCCCTTTTACAATTGCATCAAAAAACATAAGATATCTAGGAATAAATCTAACCAAAGAGACAAAGGACCTTACTTAGAAAACTACAGAATACTCATGAAAGAAATCGAAGAAGACACAAAGAAATGGAAAAACATTCCATTCCATGCTCATGGATTGGAAGAATAAATATTGCTAAAATGTCTATGCTACCCAGAGCAATCTGCACATGCAGTGCAATCCCTATCAAAATCCCATTGACATTTTTCACAGAGCTGGAACAAATAATCCTAAAACTTGTATGGAACCAAAAAAGACTCCAAATAGCCAGAGGAATGTCAAAAAGAAAACTAAAGCTGGTGGCATCACAAAGCCGAACTTTCCATTTCCTCCCTACTTCATAGTCCCTAACCGTGCAGCCAAAGTGAAGGAGCCAGCAGCTCTAAAATGTTTTCTGTAATTGTGTTTTAGCTGGACAAGAAGGGAAAAAGGATCAGAGAACAAATTTCATTTAATCCCAAGGAAAAGCCTAGCCTGCAATTGATAATATAGAAGATACTACATACAAAGTACTGTAGCTCTTTGTGAGCAACTCTGTATCAGTATAAAAACAATCTATTATTAATAATATTAGTGTCTCAAAAATGCAAAAAAAGAGGATATAGAGTGCTTTTTACCTCTTAATAGTGATTTTTT
The DNA here is from genome assembly GCF_963455335.1 of Martes martes. Lineage (NCBI taxonomy): Eukaryota > Metazoa > Chordata > Mammalia > Carnivora > Mustelidae > Martes > Martes martes. Next base: position 127,853,781 of record NC_137892.1, on the reverse strand, counting down.
TTTTTCTAAATCAACTTCTAATAGTTCCATGAACTGAGATGACTCAATTTCATGTTGCCACCCCATGAAGAGGGACATTTAGAAAAAGAGAAGAATTCCACCTTTCAAATGGAAATATGGAAAATAATTTAAATTATCATGCATATAGCATTCTGTAACCTACAATAGTTTTGTTTGTTTGTTTTTTTCTGTGTCTTAGATACATTTCTTCATCCTTCATGACACCCCAAAGAGAGCAGAGAAACTTTCTTTCCCCATTTTATGAATGAGGAAACCAAGAGACATTCGGTTTCATGGCTATAGGGTACATGACCAAAACTCTAGAAGCCCCTTGACTTACCATATGTACCACTGCCCTGGGCTGTTCTTCCCCAGCCCCCAATTTCTCTTTCTTGCCGCCACAGATATCTGGAAGGTGCAAGACTGTCCTAACTGTTTTTACTCACTTCTCCAGACTTCCAAAGAGCACCGCAGTCTTCTCCAGCCCTTGTACCTGAGCAATAAGACCTAGCACAGAGACACTAAGCCTGCCCCATAGTGTTATAACCTTAAACAACAACAGACCCATGGACATTTTCTAAAATAAGAAGGTGAGGAGAGTAGAGAAGAGTATATTTTGGAGCTAGAAAGACCTTTGCTCAATTTCTGCCTTTGTGACAGTGGATAAGTCACTTAATACTCCAAGCTTCAGCTTCTTTATCTGTAAAGATAAAGGGTAAATATTGTTTTTCTCTCTCTCAGATAAAGAATCAGTGAGATAATGACTGAAAACATCTAGCACAATGGCAAGCTATGCAACCAATAAATATTATTTTTCTTAAGGATCTTCAACTAGAGGAATTTACAGCCATGAAATAATAAAATCATGGTGCTAGAGATAAACTGTGTTGCCCCCTTGCACAGAAACCTTCAGAGATTCCCCCATGGACTCCCAAACCTTATCTCAGCTTCACTAACAACTGTGTACAACCTTCCTTTCACTCTCAGTTCCATAGCACATGCCCTCAGCCTAGGAGGAGAGAGTCTTCTTAATATAAATTGATTTTTTAAATAGTCCAGGAAGCAAAAATTTCAGAACTGTAAAAGTTTAGCCTAAATTGTTTTTCAACAAAATCTTTTGTATTTACTGTAAGAATCAGCTATTACACATAATGGTTTTCCAGCATTTCATCAGTGAGATCTCTTCCTTTCCTTTCAAAAGTATGATCAGTGAAAGACATCCTGCCCCACTGTAGGAAGGGAAGAAGAAGAGTGATTCATCCCTGATAAACTCCCAGAACACAAAATTGATTCACTGACTCCCAGGGACAAGGTGACTGTATTTATTTTATAACCAAGATGACTTGCTTATAAATAAGGCAACTTCTGATTGCAACAATATTCTTTTTTTTCTTTTCAATTTTTTATTTAAATTCTAGTTAGTTAATGTACAATGCAATATTGGTTTTAGGAGTAGAATTCAGTGATTTATCACTTACATATAACAACCAGTGTTGTTATATGAAATCTTGTGCCCCAAGATTTCATTTTCATTTTCTGATGGCTGAGTAATATTCCATTGTGTGTCTATATATGTGTGTATATATGTGTATGTGTGTATATATATGTGTGTGTATCTCATCTTCTTTATCCATTGATAGAGTGTTATATCTAAAATCTATAAAGAACTTATCAAAATCAACACCAAAACACAAATAATCTAGTTAAGAAGTGGGCAGAAGACACAAATAGACACTTCTCCAAAGAAGACATCCAGATGGCTAACAGACACATGAAACGATGCTCAGCATCACTCGTCAGGGAAATACAAATCAAAACCATAGTGAGATACCATCTCATACCAGTCAGAATGGCTAAAATTAACAACACAAGAAACAACAGATGTTGGTGAGGATGCAGAGAAAGGGGAATCCCATTGCACTGTTGGTGGGAATGCAAACTGGTACAGCCACTCTGGAGAACAGTATGGAGATTCCTCAAAAAGTCAAAAATGGAACTGCTCTATAATCCAGCAATTGCACTACTGGGTATTTACCCAAAGGATACAAAAATACAGGTGCAAAGTGGTACATGTACCCTGATGTTTATAGCAACATTATCGACAATAGCCAAACTATGGAGAGAGCCCAGATTTCCAACAATGTTCTTTTTTATTTGGGATACAGATGTGAAAAATTAAAATACTTCATTGTTTCTTTTTTCCTTTGTTGTTACTATAAATTATCTTTTGCCAATTACTATTGATCCATTATTACCTCTCCTTACTATAATAATTGTTATTGCTCTTTTGATCTCTTCTGTGGTTGAGAATAATTTCATAGGTCCAGCCTTCACTCAGTGATACTGGCCACAGAGTCTATGGCTAGTCTTTTCAGTGTGCAAAACCAATGTATGCCCAGTTTATCCCAGACAACTGGATATCAGAAGTGCTATCATTTGTTCAGCTTCCTCCCAGAGAATATAGTCTGGCTTTCCCGGTACCACTGTAGCAGGCAGTGATCTGAGTAAACCATCAGCAGCATTGACAACATTAAAAAAACTTCATTGGAAAGCAGATACTGTACCCATCAATGAATGACTTAATTTTAAGTGAAGTTTACATCACTTTTACGGGGTATCTGGCTACATATACAGTATTTTTTGTCCTTAAGTCACTGTGTTCCCTTGGTTGGATCCCTAGTTGATAATTCATACTTTGCCTCCCATCTGGTCAAAAAGTATTCTCATAATTGCATTGATTTTCCTAGAGAATCATAATATCCTGACTTCCTTTCCTGTTTTAATCAATGAATGATTGTTACATTGCTCTTCAATATTTTACAAATAATGTATAGGAAAATTTCACTTCAGCAAGAATTGTTATTTTCCCAATTCATGTTTCTTTTCCCTAGTGAAACTTGTATTTTTTAGTTTGTGTCAAACTAGGAAATAAGACAGTTATTTTATTTCCTTTCCTTGTGCATTCACACAGAAAGGTTTTAGGCATTTCTGAAGCTGCGTTCATGCTTCACATGGATCAAATATACCTGGGGGTCTGCTCCTATTATCACCTGGGCTGTTCTTCCTACTCATTTTTTTTTTAACTTGCCATTTGATCCTGAACACCACAAAGGTGTGTTTTGGGGAGACAATACCCCAAAATAATTGACTGTTGAAAATTTAAGCACTCTATGAGAAAACTGCAAATATGACCCATTAAACTCTCAGATTTGGTGAGGGTCCTAACTGGTATGTATTCTACATGGTTTGTATTCTGTCACCTGAGGATACTAGATGTTATCAGCAGGAAACTGTTTTACATTCATATTCTATTCTTAGATGATAATGGCTGGGATTATAATGACTGTGAAATGTGATCATTTACAGCATTCAAATGAAAATAAGAGAAGTTAGAAAGTATTTTAGCATTTCATTCATTTGCACACAAAAGACACAGTAGTACATGTAAATGTATTATACACTTTACGTTTGACACATCTTCCTCAAGGGAACTTCAATTCTGAATGTCTACCTGAGGTAAATATTAACAGAATACCAAATGCCGGGGCTTGACATATTTGTACAAAGTGAAACAGAAGTAATTTATAAGTATTATTTTGTATTCTTCTCATTCATAGAAAATAATGTTTCTGCAAACACTGGATCCTTGGGTGAAGGATCAAAATACATTTCTGTTTTCGTTTCTTATTCTGTAATACAAAATAGTTCAAACTGGATGCAAGTCACAGTACCTCCTAGGAATATTTTCCTCTTATATCTCCTTCAAAATACATACTCTCATGCTCCATTTATGTTTTATTATTTAAGTATGTCACTTGGGCATTGTCCCCATTGAACTTTATCCCAATTCACACAGAGCACTAAGTGTCTGATAACATTTACATCACAACTAAGAATCTCAACCATGCATGGTCCAAACATCTTTACAGTTTTTATGTGTATTTTCAAATGCATCACTTCATGAGTGAAATGGAAGTTAACATGTCAATATGATAGTGAATCTAGAATATGTTCAACAGGGACCAAGGGGGAAAGATGGTGACTTTCCAGCCAAGGATGTCAAAAACTTCTAAGATAAATTAGGTAAAACAATAGCGACCCAGAGAGCTTCACATGATGTAGAATTTGTATGAATCTAAAAGAAATCCATGCATAGCAAAACTGCTGACAAAAGAGGAACCTAACAGTATGTGAGAATACCAGGTGTAGAGTGTGGTGTTGGGCAAGACCCCAGTGATCCTGAAATGGACACATAGATGTGATGGAGGCTCTGGATGCTGGAGACTGTTTCCTGCCTTTTCCGTGCTTTCCCTGGGGCATGTCCATCTGGATGTGGGGAAATACTCAACTCTAAGACAACCATATTAATTGTTTTTAAGTATAAGAGAGCATTTGTTCAATGTAATAAGAGCAAGTGGACCTTGGGTTTTCACTCCCTTATCTAGACAATTCTCTACATTCATTTCCATTAACTCTCTTCCACCATCAAGTAGCTAAAGTGGGAAAAGCACCAGTGGTCTCTGTTCAAATATAACCATTTCTGATGGTTGTCACTTGCTTTTCAGCCAAGTAGACAGGGTCTGAGTTTTTGTGTGCTGGTGCAATTTTTCGGACTCCTGGCATTGACCTTCCTACCTAAACCTGGACAAGTAGTATAGAGTTAGGTTCAAAATCAAAAGTTACCCAAATAGTGTACTGATTTCCTTAGAGCCAGCTCCAGTTTTCCTAAATTGCCCACTTTTTCAAAGTAGCACAAAGTTCTTCACATTGTGCCTCATGAACATATTTTATAGGTAGACGTGGAGCTAAGGAACAGACAAGGGCCTCAGTGAAGACCTGTGTGTGCTGATAGGCGGTATTGCTCCAGACTCCTCTCGGGTATTCCATGGGAATGGTGTGAGGGTGTGAGTCAAGCCAGGGAGAGAAACCGGGAATAAATCCCCCAGCACCTTCTCACTAAGGACAACTCCAGAGCTGCTATCTGAACTGCCTGCCTCACTAGCTGGTACACAACTCTTGTGCTCACATTAACATTTAGGGTATGTTTTAATGATTCAGTTACTAATCTAAACCCTCATACATTTTATGATTCAAGTAAACAAGTATGTGGTAGATCATAAATAGCAACACCTAAACCAGTAATTTTAGCTTTTTTCTAACTATAAGTGAAAAGTTGTATCCTTCTTAATAAAAATACCAGTTTTAAAATCTACCAATTTGAATCTAACATTTATCCATGCAGATGCCTAGAATAAGCAGCTTAAGGAGAGTGAGGGAGGATATGGGTGCTCAGAGGAGAGAGGCAGGTGTCTGTGGGAGGGGGACCCAGTGAGGACCAGGAACTGACTGGTGCCTCCACCTGTGCCAGCCCACCCATGTGTCCAGGATCCATCCAGTCCATAATGCTGTACTGTGTTTGGGGACTACTGCAGGTCTGTGCTGCAGTGGGACTTTGAAGGCACCCTAGAGTCTCAGTTTAACGATGCTAGACAAATCTATGTCATGATTTAAAAATGGAAAGTGAAGCTAGAAATTTCCGGTAGCTTCATGGTCACTGGAGGTCATGACTTTTCTTGTCCCCAAAGAGTAGAATATTCTAAAAATCAAGCAATAGCACAAAGCTAAAGATCTTGCCTTTGTTTTTTGGATTCTAAGAGCACAGAATTGAATTAATCATGATCCTTGATTTAGGAGACCTCATCATGGCCCACTTTATAGGTTTCCATGTTTATTATTATACCTGTATACATGTTTTAAGTATCCAGTATAACTGTCTATGGGCCTGACCACATTCACCACCTGGCATCCTCTACCTGATAACCATCAGCCCAAATACTATACTCATCTCTTGCTCTCCTTTTCTAATCTCTTGGTATCTATACATAGCTAAAAAAAATTCTAAGTCTTCCTTTTTTTAACTTTATAAAAAGTGCATCATATTGTATATAGTATTTTGAAACGTTTAAAATTTAACATTGCTAAGATCATCCGTATCATTACAAGCCATCATAGTTCATCTGTTTTTTTAATTAACACATACAGTGAAATGCAGAATTTCAATGTGAAAATTGTGTACAAAGTGAACAAATTAATGAATTTAGATAATTGCATACACCCATGTAACTGATACCTCAATCAAGATATAGAACATTTCCATCACCCCCCAGAAAGTTCCCTATACTTCCATATTTTTAATACTCACTTCTGTAGTAACCACTGGTGTAACTTAGACTGCCACAGCTTAAGTTGCCTATTCTATTTTATGTAAATGAAATCATATAGTATATACTCTTTTGTGCTTAATTTTTCACCCAACATAATGATTGCCCATGATATATTGTGCATCAGTCATTCATTTTTTTAATATACATTGTATTAGTCTACCACAATTTGTCCCATACTTTATGTGGACATTTGGTTTATTTCCAATTTGGGTGCATCTACCCAATGGAATCCTACTAGCAATAAAAAAAAAAACCTAACTTCTGATATATGGGACAACATGAATGATTCTCAGAAGCATTCTGCAAATAAAAGGAGTCAGGCACAGGCTACATGCTATATGAATTCATAAATAAAACATTCTGGAAAAAGCAAAGCCTTAAGGACAGAAAATATATCGATGTTTGTAAGAGTTAGGGGTTGGAAGAGATTGACTACAAAGGGGCAAGAGGGGCACTGATAGAAATGTTCTACATCTTGGGGCGCCTGGATGGCTCAGTGGGTTAAGCCTCAGCCTTCGGCTCAGGTCATGATCTCAGGGTCCTGGGATGGAGCCCCGCATCGGGCTCTCTGTTCAGCGGGGAGCCTGCTTCCTCCTCTCTCTCTGCCTGCCTCTCTACCTACTTGTGATCTCTCTCTCTGTCAAATAAATAAACAAAATCTTAAAAAAAAAAAAAAAAAAAAAAAAGAAAGAAATGTTCTACATCTTGAAGTGGTAGTAACACAACTGTGGGGGTTTGTCAAAACTCAGAATTGTATAACTAAAAAGGGTGAGTTTTACTGTATATAAGTTATATTTCAGTAAACCTTACTTAAAAAATAAAATAGGTGTTTGAGAAAACCTGCTAAAACATCTAAATAATTACAGTGAACTATAACAGATAATTCCTGCCTTTCTTCTCTATAAAAAAGGGTGGGGGGGAGGGGTGTCCCCATCTTGAGCATTTGGTTTCAAACAGGAATCTCCTGATTGTTTATTTTCTAGATTACCAACTTAGATTACTATCTATTTTATCATCTGTTTAAAAAATATATGCGTGGCAGCAACTTCTTCCTAGGAACATCGCCAAAGGCAACAGAAGCAAGGGCAAAAATGAACTATTGGGATTTCATCAAGATCAAAAGCTTTTGCACAGCAAAGGAAACAGTTAACAAAACCAAAAGACAACTGACAGAATGGGAGAAGATATTTGCAAACGACATATCAGATAAAGGGCTCGTATCCAAAATCTATAAAGAGCTTATCAAACTCAATACCCAAAGAACAAATAATCCAGTCAAGAAATGGGCAGAGGACATGAACAGACATTTCTGCAAGGAAGACATCCAGATGGCCAACAGACACATGAAAAAATGCTCCACATCACTCGGCATCAGGGAAATACAAATCAAAACCACAATGAGATACCACCTCACACCAGTCAGAATGGCTAAAATTAACAAGTCAAGAAATGACAGATGCTGGCGAGGATGCGGAGAGAGGGGAACCCTCCTACACTGTTGGTGGGAATGCAAGCTGGTGCAACCACTCTGGAAAACAGTGTGGAGGTTCCTCAAAAAACTGAAAATAGAGCTACCCTACGACCCAGCAATTGCACTCCTGGGTATATATCCTAAAGATACAAACGTGGTGCTCCGAAGGGGCACGTGCACCCGAATGTTTATAGCAGCAATGTCCACAATAGCCAAACTGTGGAAAGCGCCTAGATGTCCATCAACAGATGAATGGATAAAGAAGATGTGGTATATATACACAATGGAATACTATGCAGCCATCAAAAGACATGAAATCTTGCCATTTGCGACGACGTGGATGGAACTAGAGGGTATCATGCTTAGCGAAATAAGTCAATCGGAGAAATATAACTATCATATGATCTCTTTGATATGAGGAAGTGGAGATGCAAGGTGGGGGGGTTTGGGGGGAGGTAGGAAAAGAAAAAATGAAAAGATGGGATTGGGAGGGAGACAAACCATAAAAGACTCAATCTCAAGAAACAGACTGAGGGTTGCGGGGGGGAAGGGGGATGGGAGAGGGTGGTGGGGAAATGGACATTGGGGAGGGTATGTGCTATGATGAGTGCTGTGAAATGTGTAAACCAGACGATTCACAGACCTGTACCCCTGGGGATAAAAATACATTATATGTTTATTAAAATAAAAAAAAATTAAAAAAAAAAAATATATGCGTGGGACTGCCTCTTGGTAAGATTATCAGGAAGAACTGCCTCTTCAAGATCAAGTAACTCACTTGCTAATTGCTTTTGCCAGCAAATGGTGGTGGCATGGGCTGGAATAATACCAGAGACATTCAGAAACTGTAACTTACTTTTGAATTGTCAGACTTTAAAGATAGAGCTGTTCCTAGAGGGTATTATGCTTAGCGAAATAAATCACTCAGAGAAAGACAACTATCATATGATCTCCCTGATATGAGGAAGTGGAGAGGCAATGTGGGGGGCTTGGGGGTAGGAAAGGAATAAGTGAAACAAGATGGGATTGGGAGGGAGACAAACCATAAGAGATTCTTAATCTCACAAAACAAACTGAAGGTTAGGGGAGGAGCGGGCCAGGAGAGGGTGGTGGGTTTATGGACATTGGGGATGGTGTGTACTATGGTGAGTGCTGTGAAGTGTGTAAACCTGGTGATTTACCCCTGGGGCTGATTTACCCCTGTACCCCTGGGGCTAATAATACATTATATGTTTCTTAAAAAAAATAAAATAAATAGATAAAAAAAAAAAGATAGGGCTGTTCCTAAACAGGGACACAGAAATGCAAGAGAAGACACTTCCACAAACATACAAGATTGCCCTTTATATTTTCCTACATGAATTACAGTATATAACAATTAATATTAAGGAATCTACATATTCTGAAGATTGTTCTTCCAAGAATGTGGAAGTACATAAAAATTGCATTACATTACGGTACTACACACTTTCTTGTTTATTGACAAAGTGCTTGGGATCCTTATTTAACACATAGAATTTAAAATACATTCTTGCCATTTTGTCATGTCTTAGATTCTTGGGAGCTATAACAGAGGAAATTTAAGCACTGAAAAATTTGTGGAAGAAATCAAATCAATTGCAAGTGAACCCACCGAGAAGCATTTCTTCAACGTCTCTGATGAATTGGCTCTAGTTACCATTGTGGAAGCTCTGGGAGAAAGAATATTTGCCTTGGAAGGTATGACTAGTTCTTATAATCCTACATGTTCTCTCTACAGTGTAAACTCAGTGTAATGGGGTTTTAGTATTTATTCCTACTACTATATGGCTCATGCACTTTTCCTGTGTCAAATAGCCAGCATGGAATAGTGCCTTTTATGTAAATCTTTCCCTGAGATGGCTATCTCACATAGCACCATGTCTGTCGGCAGCTCTCTTTGTAAGGATGTGCGGGCTGAAGGAAGGCAATGGTCACCGTAGACTCACCAGAACAAAAATGTGCCTGCACGTGTTAGTCCTTTTCTGGGACACAGGTTTAGAAAATGGAGGCACTAGCTCAAGTTTTCTTTTTTAATATGTTTGTGTTATTTTGGGCTTCTGTGGAACTGTTCTTGTTTGCAGTAACTTCATTGTTCATTTATTTTCTCCTGTTTTGCTTCTTGCCTACTTTAAAGGTCTTTATGGAACTCTCTCTCAACTCCCACAACAGTAAAACATTGCTTCACTATATTTGTCTAAGTCATAATTCTTTTTTGTAGATTTTTTTCTTTGATTTTGCAATGACGATTGGCTACTGAGGATAATGAGTCATGGCATTCCTTCCTCTGCCTTTGGTAGATGTCAAGCAACAAATTACTTTGAAACTAGCCTTTGCCTGACAAAAAAAATAAGTCTGGAATTGTTATGCCGGGAAAACTGGAAAAAAAAAAAGCCTCTTTTTCATATTCTCTGATAAGTGGAGCCTAAAAGAACATGCTTCTTTCCCTTTTTCCAGAGAGTTCTACTCTTATGCTTATCCAAATTCAGTGGACCCTGTCCTTGTGAGGACACATGGAACGACTGTTGTTTTGCATCTTAAACACAGAAATTCAATTTTAGTATATGTGCTGCCGAAGCGAGCACTAAACACAGAAATTCAAAATCACCTTGTCAGTCATCCTGATATGACCCGATAACGGGGAACAGAAAGATAAAATGAGAAAGACATAAGTAAAACAAGGTAGACCACTTTGATTGAGCATCAAATGACCAAGAAAATGCAAAAAACTAATCAATGACAGAATATTAAAATGTATAGAAAGGAAAGAGTCACAAGGCGTAGTGTATTTATTATCATGGGCCACTAAAGGGGAGTAAAGTAGGCCACCCCAAACTATGTTACTTTAACATGTAGATTATTTTGAGCTGAAGGAATCAAGACCCAGCAGACTCGGGAAAAACTTTAACCTCTTCCTTAACTACCTAAAAGAATTTACACAAGTGCCCTGGCCCAGAAAAAGAGCTATAACCACGGACAACTTTTTACTTGGAAAGACCCATCTGCGTGGCAGGGCAAACTTCTAATTACTAAACATCTGTGCTTCTTATGTCCTATGAACTGCCCTCCTCCCTTTGAGGTCCCCTGGTACCTATCCCAGTCCTTAGGTCAGGATGGCCCCACTTACCCTTCCATCTCATATTTTGGGGGGGGGGGCATATGAAAATAAATTTATTTTTCTCCTGCTAATCTGTTTTAGGTCAAGTTAATTATTAAACCAGCCAAGGAACCTGGAAGGGAGGAAGGGAAAATTTTTCCACTTCTGCATGACCTACTGCACATACGTATAAGTAGAAAAATAAAACAGAATTTCACAAATCACTCTTATGTACAAAGCACTCTGATAGATTCTCATTTTCATTCTCTCTTCTCTTTCAATTAAAAGAATGCTGGTGATGACTCATCCTGCTGATTTCCTGACTGGATCATGACCCAAAAGTGACAGATTTGGTTTAGATTTGATGAGCAGCTACAGCCCATGCAGACTTCATTTCTCTGCTTCCCTTTTGCCCTGGCTGCTTTCCCCCTGTACCCTTGGAAACAGAGCACTTGAATTACTTATCCATCTGAAGTCGCAGCTGCTTTTAAATAATTTGGCTGTCCTGCATTCTTTGCACAAGTCACTTTTAAGTGGCTTTGGTCTCACAGTAGCTATCCCAGTGTCATTTACTAATAGGCCAGACCATAAGCTTTGCTGGTCTCAGGGAAATATACAAAGTTTTCCAAATCATTGTGCACTTTTAATTTTTAATAATGTGATCTGATAAGTCAATAATATGATACATGATAGGAAAGAAACAATCCATAAAGACTATTTAAATGAAAATGACTTAGTTACATTAGATAGTTAAGCACAATACAGTTTCAATTTTAAACCTCATCTTAAGTAAGCAAGTAAATATAACCTTGTAGAACTTGTAGAAATGAAGCCTATATTAGCAGTTGTGGGAAGAGGAGCCCAATTTGCCTTAAATTACATTTTTGTGTTGCTTCTAAACTAACCACACCATGAGTTAAAGATTACATGTCGGAATGCCCGGAAACTGTAAGAAGTCTGTATATTTAAAAGCAAAATTATTTTTTAAATGTCCTCATTTTAAAATGTCTCCCACATCTTTATTGCTGCACTTTCAGGCCGAACCAAACGCAGTGTTTTGACTAGCCTGTTTAGGATTTTCTTCATAATGACAGCAGAAAGGATTTCAGTTCCTTATTACTTGAGAAGTGTCCACTTCCTATCAGCATTTATCTTTAGATGGTAAAAAGCAGTGATCATGAAATTCCTGCTTGCCACAGACAGCGCCACCTAGTGATGAGAACAGGCCACCAACCTGACCAATCAAAATCAGAAAATGGTCTGTCTCCCTTTCCCAGCAAATGTTGGGAAAATTGCTGAAATTCCTAAGCACATGCTGAGCAGTGGGGAGAGTGGTTATCTCAGTACTCATGAACAGTCCTGGGAGGAGTTGACAGCAAGAAGTTCAGAGATGTGCGAGGTGCTATTACCATGAGGACAGTTCAGCAGGCAAAATGTCACACAGCTCCCTTCTCTCTGTTCTCAGCTGTAAGCAGAACAGCAGCAGGAGAAGGTACTGGAAATATGCAGGTGTTTGCTGCTGCTCTCTTGCAGTTGGCCTTGCAAGATAAATAAAAAGACACCATAAAGCATTGTGGACTTAAAAATTTAAAATGCCCTTCAGTCATTTAAATTAGAGGATAATTCATACGTGAAATTAAAATGATACATTTGAATTCTAGATTGATATCCCCATTTAACCTAGTCCTAAAAAAAGGCAATCACTGATATATTTATTAACAGACTTATGACAGCAAATAGCGAGTAAATAAGTCTGATTTCACAAATTTAATTATTCTCATGCCTCAGTGAAAAGGCAGACTGGCTGTTACAATTATGCACTATTTTTAACTTATTTGCAAAGCCAAATAAATCAGTAACTCCCTACTAAAAGTAAATGAATCAACATTCCCGCAATCCCCTTAGGAGGTTGTGGCTTTGGGTTGGTGAATATTTTGGGAGTAGCACATTTTCCATGGAATGCTCTGGATTATCTCTGTATCTCAATAAAGAGCCTAAAAATGAGTATAGAATCTTGCCCATAGAAATCCTCATTAAAAACTTTTCAGATTCAGGGAGCTCTTAGAAAGCTAAAAAGATCTAATGCTTGCTACTGAACCTCATACAGACCATTGACTAAAAAAAAAAAAGGGTACAGACTCTTAAAAAAAATACGTGGTTGTACAGCATGTAGCCTCGAGCTCGTCAAAAAGGTCCTCCCAATTTGTGAGTGATAGCTACCACCAGAATTTAGAGCAAATACAAACCCAGAACTCTTCACCCTTTATCAAATAATGGAATTCTAAGAGGATTTGTTGCTGGAAATACAGGTGGGCCTGGTAGAGTCAAGAGACCTCTTTAGATATGTGAATAAAATTATTTCAGCCCTATAACACAGCAGGTGAGTTTAGCCTAATGTCTGAGCAGGATCCCCATAGTGTGAGGGAAAGACAGAGGTTTTCAACTTCAGTACTTTCAACTTTAACCCCCTGAGTCCAAAGTGCTTTATCATCCCCAGGGATCCACAGTGTAAGAACAGAAGGATGAATGGATTTTTCTCAACTTCTCCAGCAAGGGCAGGGAAGCCATCGGTCAAGAATTTAGACATGGCCCTTCTGCTAACCTTCTCTGTCCTCCACCCAGCCCTACCTAGGAATTTTGGGTTGAGAAATGTGTGGCTGAACATACCCAGAAGATGTTGGAAGTTCTGGTTGGTAAAGAGCCCAGATTGTAATTGGCCTCCGTCTTCTTCAAATCAACAGTGTACTAACAAGTGTTTATTTTTCTGTTATAGCTACAGCTGACCAGTCAGCAGCTTCATTTGAAATGGAAATGTCTCAGACTGGCTTCAGTGCTCATTATTCACAGGTACATTGACCACTTGGTAGAAAACGAAGTATCTTTCTTTTTTTTAAGGTTTCCAGTCCCAAAAGCAATGCCCAGGCATCAGCCTTATTAAATGCAACTAGTAGTTCATGGCTTGAGCAGTAATTCCAACTGTGATGACGTTCCTAATCCAAATAGGAAAATGATATTTGGAAAACAAGTTATTTCACACAGTTCATTACATTGTACTAATAATTTTGAATAAAACATTTTGAGGTCTGCCTTATGTAATTATCCATCTGGCTAAATAAAATACTTAAAATGGTTGCTAATGATATGGGATGTATCTTTTTCTCAGTTTCAGTGTATTCAAAGATCTTACTAAAATTCCATGATTAAGACTTAGGGTTCTTGGCACCTAGAATTAAGCAGACAGGCAAGATTAGGAAATATATCATTTGTAGTTGATGAAAGAAAAATGCATCAAAGTCCATGCAAAGGAATATTGACATTTCAGTGGGCAATTGTACTGTATAAACTTAGGGCAATTTATTTACTCTGCCAAGTTACTATCATGTTATTATGGAAATTATGAGTTAATTATGTAAAGCACTTTGACTGGAACCTATCACATTGTTAATGCTGTGTTCTTACTATTTTGTTAAATATCATTTGTTTCCTCTATCTGGATATAAGGACTGGGTCATGCTTGGAGCAGTAGGAGCCTATGACTGGAATGGAACAGTCGTCATGCAGAAGGCTAATCAAATCATAATCCCCCAAAATACGACCTTTAACGTTGAGTCTACAAAAAAGAATGAGCCTCTTGCTTCTTATTTAGGTAAAGTTTTAATGTAATCAATAGAAAATTACTATGTTTTATTTTGGGTTTTGTTTTTATTTTTAGCATTATTTGCTTATATTTATATAGGCTTACTTATAATCACATAAGACATATCACTTCAAGATTTAGACATTTTATAGGGCTCATGAAAGTTCCAAAGCAGCCTTAGTTTCTGAGCAGTGGTCAGAATAATAGAACATGGAGGTCATGCTCTCTAAGAAAGTCTCTCTAGTACAGAAATGATTTAGGCTGATATGTGTACTTTTTGAGGTCTCCCTGTGTCTGGTATTCTCATTAATGTCAAGAAGAACTTCGCTCTTGGTGGCTAAGAAATTATGATAAAAAGAGAAACCTTGATTCAGCTAAAAGCCTGAAGATCAGACTCCTATTTTCTCTGATACATCCTATATTATTGGTTTCTTTCTAAGGGTACTAATTTTGAGGGGAAAAAAATGTTAATTTGTCTTGATACGTAGCTTCTTCTTTAATAGCTCTATTAAATCAGACAAATGTTAAGATGTAATATCATCTTGTTTTTCAAAGACTTGTCTGGAATAAGGAGGCATCAGGTATCACCTTATTCTAGATCTGTACCGAGCTGCCTAGGAGATACCGGGGAACTAGTCTATCACTAAATGATCTCAGTAAACCATTAGGAGGGACGAGGATGAAAAAAATCCTCAGGGTATGATTTCCCAACTCATTACTCATTCAACAAATATTTGACCAGTACCTATTTTGCCCCAGGCATTGTTCTCAGTGCTGGGGGAGCAGTGGTAAAGAAAACAAATACATTTCACTGTCCGTATTTTACTATGTTAGCATTCCTCTCTGGGATCTTTCTGTCCTGGAGGCAACTCTTTTTCTCTCTCTATTCCAGTTTCTTTCTATTTTACAAAGATGGTAGGAGTGGGTCTTTACTGGTAGGTCCATGCATCTCCTTATTCAAGGACACATCTTAAAACTGTGGAGGCAACAAGACTTAAAAAATGAAAGGCCTGAGGGTTTAAGATAGTTAAAAATATGGCAGTAAGCAGCAAATATAATGTGAGTGCTCAAACCCCTTAACACATGTTGAACTGCATTCATGAAAGTCTAGTTTATTTCTCATAGAAGTCCTATTCCACTCTGCCCTGGTCAGACGTTACACATTACAAAAGAAAATACCAGACTAGGTTGTGCTGATAAAAGATTATCTAAAGGATACCGACCTGGAGACAAGTCCTTTCTGTCCTTCCCCACCCCCTACAAAATTTGAAGAAATTGATGGTTAGAAACACTGTACACTGCATATTTTTTAAATATTTGGAGGATTGTGGTATAACATACAGAGGTTGGACTCAATATTCATATGCATTAAAAGAAATCTTAGCATATGGTAAACATCCAACTTTCCAAATTAAGATATTAAGAAATAGAAAAATGAGGTCACAGCTCCCTGTGACAGATCTGAACTAGAATCTAGGTCCCTTGATTCTTATTCCAGTGCTCATTTCAAATTTAAGACATTTACAAAATTAAAGATATGGCATGAAGTCCACAGAGATGTGGTGACATCTTAAGATGTTCACACATTGGGGCACCTGGGTGGTTCAGTCATTAAAGCATCTGCCTTCAGCTGAGCCCCACATTGGGCTCCCTGCTCAGCAGAGAGCCTACTTCTCTCTCTCTCCAGCTCCCCGGTGTTTGTGTTCCCTCTCTCTGTGTCAAATAAATCAATAAAATCTTAAAAAAAAAAAAAAAAAAGAAGAAGAAGAAGAAGAGGAAGAAGAAGTTCACACATTTGGGGGCAACTGGGTGGCTCCATTGGTTAAGCATCTGACTCTTGGTTTCAACTCAGGTCACGATCTCACAGTCCTGGGAAGTCCGCTTCAGATTCTCCCTGCCGTTCCACTCTTGCCCCTTCCGGCTCTCTCTAAAATAAATAAACTTCTTTTTGAAAAGCTCACACATTTTAATAATACTATAGTTTTTTTGATATTCTGAATTATTGTTATATGATAAAATTCCTTAAAACCAAATAGTCTTAAGAATCCTAAATCTATTATTCCCTGAAAGCTTAGATTCAAGTTTGCTTAAAGCAAGCTTAGAGAATTCAAGACTTAAAGATATCACTGTGAGCAAGAAAAAAACTAAGAGAACCTTCATTTGTAACCACAGTATTTATGACATATGATTCCTTTCTGCCCAGTAAAGGAAATTTGGGGGTATGTTGTCCACAATGTGCTTAGATGATTTTATATTTTAGAAACTATTTCATTAGCTTAATCACAAGTTAGCACATTAAGATATTTTGCCAACATAAAGTTTAAGATACATAAGATTTCTTTTAAAATAGAAAAGCACCCAGAAAGGGGACAGGGAAGAAAAATAGCTTTGTACCCCAAATATTATTCTAATTCTGAAACGGAATTTCAAAATGTCTGCTTGTGTGGGTTACAAATTAAGAAGAGTTTGAATATGTTAGTCTGAAATCTGTGTGGATTGCAAGTTGTTAGGCTGTGGAAAATCTTATGGAGGAAACAAAGTGATGGGTAGATGCTCTATTACAAAAAAATAAAATAAAATAAAATAAAAGAACAAAACAAAACAAAAAGCCCTCATACTAATCAATAATGACCAGAAAAAAGTAGGAACAGAAACTGTTGAACCTCGCAGGGTATAGTCACTCACTTACCAACCCAGGAACTGCCTTAGGCCAATATGCAATTAGCAAGTGATTTTGATGGTGAGAACACCACTGAAATCTCATTCCCTGCCTCCTTCACCCACAGTCTGCCCCTTTCTAACCATGCCAGACAAATTCAAGAGAGAAAGTAAAGATATGAGGTAAATGCACAAAATCAAAGCAGAACTATACCTGTTTCCCATTACCTCACCAGCTCCAAGCACTTTTCCCAAGGAGTGAATAATGAGAACTGACAGGATCTATTTCTTCCTAAATCCATGCAGCAGGCTGTGCTATGAATTTTCTTTTCTCTTCGGTTTTGTACTTTTTGTCTCTTTGTAAAACAACATTAAACTTAGATGTTTATAATTATTTTCCTTTCAAGAAAATTAAACTTCACATAGCCTTCTTTCTCTCTCCCTCCTTGTCTTTAGACACCTGAGCTTCCAGCAGTAGCCACCTAAACAGTACTGTCCTTGTGCAGACTTCAGTTAATAGATGCACCTATCGAGTGCAAATTATCAAACTTAATTAACCAAATAGTCACATAACCCCAAGCCTCAAACAAAAATTTTAACTTTTTTTTAAAGGTTCATTTATCAGTTGGCATTTATAGCTCTGCAAATTAAAAAAAAAAAAATCGAAGTATACTAACACTCTTAGGCCAATCCTTTCTTAATATTTCTTAGTAGAGTGACATGAAATAAAACAGCTTTTGTTTTGCACATTCTTCTTTTTTATTTTATTTATGTATAAACATGACCTTAAAGTTTTTATTTTCAAGAAATATTGTGGTTAGTAATGTAAGTACTTGTTTAGTAACATTTCTTGTTTAAAAAAGAATGGTTTACAATTTATTATGTATAATTTTTTAGGAGCTCAAAGCAAGATGAAGAAATGAGAATGTAAGAAAAATATTCATGAAGGAAAAATGCCTGAGGAATGTGTTCCTTTAGTACTTGTGAGATTAAACATGTTTTAGTATAAAAAACCTCTGTTCCTTTACAAAAATGTCATAAGAAAGTGTAACTATTACCCTATAGTAAAACACTTGGAAAATAAACTTTCCATATAATCCTTTTCTTAGTAAGAAATACTATTCCGTGGAATTTGGAAAAATAATCCGCCCTCTGCTCCTCTGCTGATGGGCAGATCTGATTAATAGAACATTTCTTCCTTCTGTAGAGTTGAAATGTGCACATGGTAATTTTTATTATTGCTTTAGCTGTGTTCTCTATAGCCACAAAGAATAAATGTAATTCTTCACTCAAAAATTAATAATAATTTGCCTCAAAGACACACAAAAAATGAAAGCCCAGTTAAAAAGAGGAATGTCGAAGCTCACTTTTTAAATTTAAATTCCAGTTAGTTAACAGACAGTGTAATATTAGTTTCAGGTGTACAATATAGTGATTGAGCATTTCCATACATCACCCGTGGTCATCACAACAGGTGCACTCCTTAATCCCCATCACCTATTTCAACCATACCCCGAACCACCTCCTTTTAATCAAACAAATGCAAATTAAAATCACAGCAAAGTATTATTGTTAGATTACGTTCAACATCTATTAGAATATTCACAAATTTAAATAATAGTATTGATACCTAAGGTGGGGGGGGTTGATAAAACTAGTCTGTACTTTGGCTGTTCATGGAATAAATTAGTACAAATGTTCTGGAAAAAATTTGCCAGACACTGAGAGAATTGAAAATTTGATCCAGTAATCCATTCCTTGAAATTTATCACCAAAAAATCCAAAAGAAGAAAAAAATTAAATGTTCAAGGATGTCTTTGCAGCCTGAAGCATAATATCAAAAAATTTAAAACCACCTAAAAATTCTACCATTTCCTACTAGGTAGGAGTGGCCCTGTGGTAGAAAGGTAATCCCTTGATACCTTAACTCAGAGAAATAAGCACCAACTACTTAAAATTACTACTTAAAAATCTACCACAGCAGGGGTACATGGGTGGCTCAGTCAGTTAAATATCTCACTCTTGATTTCAGCTCAGGTCATGATCTCAAGGTCCTGAGATAGAGCCTTGCCTAAGGTTCTGCAATGGCCATGGAGCCTGCTTAGGATTCTCTTCCTCTCCCTCTGCTTCTCCCTCCACCTCCCTTGCGCACGCGTGCATACACACACTCTCTCTTTAAAAAACAAATAAATTAAAATTTACAGCAGCAACATAGAAAAGGCTTACATTTGCTATGATTCCAAATGTACAAAATTACTAATTTTATAAAATGGATTATAATAAATAAAATAATAAAATAAAATTAATAATTATTATAATTATTAGGTTCTATAAAATATGTCCAGGTAAAGTACAACTGATTTATTACAAAGTGGTGAATTGGGATTACGAGGGATTTTTTGTGGGTTTTTTTTCTTCTTCTGTCATCATTGTTATATCATTTGTGCCTTTAAACAATGAAAAACCGAGGTTGGGGGTGCACAAAGCAGTCACAGTAGATAATCAGAGAGCATGCTAAAAACTTCTACAGAGACAAACTTCCCTGCATTAAAAAATAAATATTTTCAAAAAAAGAGAAATCTATATAAACATATAAAAATGATTCTCCCAGCCATTTAAAGTGGATCTTAATTTATTCTGTGCAGACTTTAAGGGGTCAGATAGTATATCTGGTATCTGGCATCTCTCTTTTGTCAGGTTACACAGTGAACTCCGCAACTGTTTCTGGAGATGTGCTGTACATTGCTGGACAGCCAAGGTACAATCATACGGGCCAGGTTGTCATCTACAGGATGGAAAATGGAGACATCAAGATTCTCCAGACACTCAGTGGAGAACAGGTAAACTTGAAAATTATTGTTTTAATTTAATCTGTGTATACTCTATGTAAATTTAAATTAACCATCAGTTGTCCTAAACTTTAAAAAAGAGAAAGTACTGGGATGCCTGGATGGCTCAGTCAGTTGAGCACTCGTCTTCGGGTCAGGTCATGATCCCAGAGTCCTAGGATCCAGGCCCACACCGGGCTCCCTGCTCAGCGGGGAGTCTGCTTCTCCTTCTCCCTCTGCTGCTCCCCCTGGTTGTGCTCTCTCTCTCTCTCTCTCTCTATCAAATGAATAAATAAAATCTTTAAAAAAGAAAAAATACTTTCATAGTCAACATCAACCTTAAACAGGGCCCAGTGTTAACTTCTTTGCAGAGATTAAAATACCTACATCTTTGGCCTCAGGACCAAATCAGTTGCATGGATATGGAGGTAAGATGGATGGATGATGATGTAGATACAGGCGTACAAATATATACATATAAAGAAAAAGATCTAAAACATTAAGAAGCAGGAAAATGCCAATGGCATAGACAATAAATGCAGAAGGTGGAAAGATTGTTTCAAGCTAGGATTGGTGCCAAAGTCTTAATACGAGAGAAGATTTGTGCTAGTCTAGAAGGAAAGATAGACTGTAGATAGGTAGAAAGAGCAGAAGAGCCAGTTAAAAAGATAACTCAGATCCCAGTTGTGTGAGATTTTGAATGGCAAACTAAAGAATTTGGATTTTCTCCTGGAAGTAATAGGAAGTTATGTAAAATAAAACAATTCTCATTAGGTGATATTGAATAATAAAAGTAGTTTGAGAAATTATACATCCAATATGCAAACATAAATATATGTAAATATTTTTTAACTGAAACATCTATACTGTTGGTTAGTATTGCATTGCAGTCATTTGGGCTTCACTAAATATCCCAGCTCACCAAACTGCCCCTATACCCTCCTCCCATCACCAACTACTCCAGAAGGCAGGGCGGCAGCAGCCTTCCTCCCCTGCAGGTGTACTCACAGCTGCCCACAGCTTCAGTAAGAGGAGACAGACACATCAGGCAAGGACAGAGCTGCCCTCTGTCCTTTAATGCCCCACAGGAGCCAGTATCTTTCATAATGATGCCATAGACATAGCTGCCAGAGCTTCTGCTAAGGGTGTGCGGTTGTCAGAGTCATCCTCAGAAGCCCAACCTATGTTAGCTCCATCAGATATTTGTAAATCCCCACCGCCTAAATGCAACATCCCAACCAGAGATTATTTTCACCACTCTCAATATTGCTTCGTAATATAATTGAACTCCTTTCCCCCACAGATGTCCAGGAGAACAGAGTTAGAGTGAACCAAAAGTAAGAGTCTCATATATAAAGAGTCTCATATATATAAAATAATAAAACTTGGTGAAAGGGTTTTGTTAGCCCTTTGCCCACATTTATAATCAGAAAATGCATCAACAATCTAAAAAAGGCTAAGGTGAGGAGAGCCTAAAATGATGTATCACCAATAAAAATGGAAAAGGAGGGAGTGTAGTAGACATAAATAAGGAGGAACTGACAGGGTTGTAAAATGAAGCACTTTGTATGACATTTTGGGTTTGATATCACTCTGTTAATTGTCTACAAGATAGGAAGTGAAAATTTTGTGAAAAATTGCTCATGAAAGTTACAATGATTTAAACTATAAATGATTTAAGTTTCAAGCCTGGGAATCTGAGAGAAAGATGGCACCATTATTAGAATGTCAGCAACTCAAGCAGTGTAGATACTTTTTTAAAGTGGTATTTGGTTTTACAATTTCCTGTAACAGTGAGCTCAAGTTCAAATCGTTATGGGTGTCAGGAACGTAAAGTAAATAAATAAAGCTACTACACAGAAGACGGCAGGAAGTGGTGGGAACCATGCACTGGACAGCTCATGAGCCATCTAAACATTTAGCTCCCCCTCAGCTCCAGATGGCTATTGTCGTGGGGGAGTGAAGCCCTGAGGTTGCTAGATCTTACAGTATTTTATTTATGTTTGTAATTAATTCAACTTTAGGGGGAAAAAAAAACCTTTTAAATCCTTTATAACCTATGAGGAGAAGACATTCAAAAGCCAATGTCTAGCAGTTGTCTGAGTGTCTAGCAATGTCTAAGAATGCAGAACTGGAGCCTTGAGAGGAAGATTGAATGAAATTTGTAATTTTCAGTAATAGAAATGTTTGGAAGGATTGGCCATCTAGAAAAAGAGAATGGGGGGAAAGTGCAGGTCTTAGCTTAGGGGACACCAAAACCTGGGGCATGGGAGGAGGAAAAGGAACCAGCAAAGATGAAAACAAAGGGTGGCCTGTGATATTATGGCAGAATCAAGAGAGCAAAATTAAAATCATGGAAACCAAAACAGGAAGTTTCAATAAGACAGTTATCAAGAGCATCAAATATTAAACACAGATCAAAATTTGGAAAGGTTATTGCATTTAGATAATGAAGTATAAGTCTCCTGCATTTCCCTAAAATACATCCATATCTTTAAAAAACAAAACATTGCTGCAAGGGGATTGTCCCCCTGCAATCCTTTTATATTTTTCTATCTTCCACAAGCGCTAGGACAAGACTTAGCCATTTGTTGAGGAAACAATCTTTTTTAAAAATATTTATTTATTTGAGAGAGAAAGAGAGAGAGCAAGAAAGAGCACTGTGGGGGAAGAGGAGAGGGAGAGAGAGAGAGAAGCAGGCTCCCCACTGAGCAGGAAGCCCAATGCGGGGCTTTATCCCAGGACCCTGAGATTGTGACCTGAGCTGAAGGCAGATGCTTAACTGACTGAGCCACCCAGGTGCTCCAGTCTTCTTCTTCTTTTTTTTTTTTTTTTTAATTTAGATTCAATCAGCCAATTTATAATACATCATTAGTTTCAGATGCAGTGTTCAATAATTTATCAGGTGCATGAGTAAACAATCTTCTAAATCTACAAGGAGAAATTCCTTACACTAGTATCCCAAGACAAATCAGTTCTTCCTATTGTATTTTATTTCATATTTTTATACATATATACATATATATGTGTCTATTTCATAAATACATATAAATACATATATTATACATATAAACATATATTGAAGCCATCCCAGAATACCTTTTATTGTTTAATCTCATTTTATTTCCTTAAAAAAATCATGGTGGCATTACTTATCTTTTCTACTTTTGGGGAAAAAAAGAAATGTTAGGATGAAATCTAAAGGAAGCCATTCTTCTTACACTGAGGCTGCACAATCTATGACGGCTTTTCATCCTCAAGGGTGGGTCTGCCTGTTTATTAGCCGCCCCCCACAAGAGCCAATAAAGAGCTCTCAGGTAGAGTCCATTTCTATATTTTATTTTTATTTCTGTGTCTGTCTGAATCTCAAATACTTTTCTAGATTAGGATAAGTAAAAGAAGTGCAGACTTTTAGCTATCTTGAGGATTTCCAATGTTCATCAGACCATGTTGTTTTGTTTTGTACCCTAGATTGGTTCCTACTTCGGCAGTGTTTTAACGACGGTTGACATTGATAAAGATTCTAATACTGACATTCTTCTGGTTGGAGCTCCCATGTACATGGGAACAGAGAAAGAGGAACAAGGGAAAGTATATGTATATGCCCTGAATCAGGTAATGGTAGCTCTGAGTTTGGTAGAATTTCAGGAATAGCTCTTCCTTTCCTTCCATTTCAAATAAGTAGCGCAGTTCCGATTTCGTGCTCACTTTGGGAAAATGAGCGAAGACTTTTCCAGGGCCTCTTTACCCCCACCGACTCCTCAGTTTCTTGATGAACATTTTAGAATTCTAGTAAGGTAATTCAAACCATTAGATATTTTCTGCTTGGAAATGGGAGCTATTCTTTTTTTTAGCAGAAAATAGAAAATAAAGATAAGTCTCATTAAACTGCTAAATAAACTCACAGGGCAGCCATTTATCGCTCTGGCCTGGAGGTGTTGGGAACATTAACAGTTAAAACTGCATTAGCTCCATAAGAGACTCTTAATCTCACAAAACAAATGGAGGGTTGCCTGGGTGGGAAGGGTAGGGAGAGGGTGGTTGGTTGGGTTATGGACACTGGGGAGGGTTTGTGCTATGGTGAGTGCTGTGAAGTGTGTAAGCCTGGTAATTCACAGACCTGCACCCCTGGAGCAAATAAGACATTATATGTTAATAAAAAATTAAAAATTAAAAAAAAAACTGCATGAGCCGTCAAAACAGTTAAAGTAGGGGAAGCAAAGAGACTATGGAGTAGTGCATTTTAAGGCCATGACACCAGTTTCAGCAAACTACTATGGTCTTTGGAATACTTCATTGGGCTGGAGTGAGATTTTGTTTGCCGCTCCTGACTTTAGACATCACATGTTAGGTGAAATAATTCTTGATTTCTTCATTAGAAGAGTTTTTTGTTTCGTTTTGTTGTCTACAGCAAAGTCAGTATTCATCTATTTAGCTTTCTAAATTCTTAGAGTCTCTCCAACTAATTTTTTAATTCATAAATTATGTATCTTTCATCCTATCATTTTATTTGCTTCCTCTCATCAATTTTTTTGGTCCTGTGCTGTTTTTTCCTTTTTTCCTAGAACCTGTGTTACTGTCCATCGTTACTAGTCCTGTCTTTAGTGAGTTTGTTGGGCTTTTTTGTTTTTTGTGTGGTTTTTTTTGCTCTAGATAGCTTTGGGAAAAATTTGGTTTTTGGATAGACTAATTTCCTTTTCGCCCTATAAAGGAGACTATATAGACTTTTCAAAGAAGCAGATTTGGGATGAAGGAAGGTTAAAGACCTGAACTAAGAATTTAAAAATTCAGTTCTTTAGCTTTAAAAGTCCTCTACTCTCTCGGTTGCGTTAAAAAGAGAATCCATTAAAATCCTCAATATGCCTTCTTCCCCACTTCTACAGTCTGTTCTTTAAAATCTTTAACTTGGCTCTCAGGTAATCACCCTTTTTAAGAAATTTTACAAACTTTACTGTTGATGTACAAATGGTTTTTAACAGTGGTGATTTAGCATGTACTTAAAAATTTCACTGTGCTGTAGTAATGACAGAAATCCATAAGTATCCTGTTTATGTTTCTTCCAGACAAGGTTTGAATATCAAATGAGCCTGGAGCCCATTAAGCAGACTTGCTGCTCATCTCTGAAGCACAATTCATGCACAAAAGAAAACAAAAATGAGCCATGCGGGGCTCGTTTCGGAACCGCCGTCGTTGCAGTGAGAGACCTCAATCTTGATGGGTTTGATGACATTGTGATAGGAGCACCCCTGGAAGATGATCATGGGGGAGCCGTGTACATTTATCACGGGAGTGGCAAAACTATCAGGAAAGAGTACGCACAAGTAAGAAGCTAAACCTACACATTCCCACCCTTAAACGATAAGCGGGTTCAATGCTAGGCTTGCTTCTTGTCTTGCTTCATGAGTTATTTGATTTTTTTTTTCTTCTGACTTTATTGGGAAACTAGATTTAATTCTCTTTTAAGGTTTCTTTATAGAAGCATTATTTTGTATTTTTCCTTTTATCTAGTTTTGGCTTTTTTGGTCTTTTTTTTCCTGTTGTTGTTTGCCACGTCTCCATGATCTGAACTCTCAGAATAGCCAAACACGAACCAAAAAAAATGAACACTTTTTAATGATACGATTTAACAGTTGCAGTGTGCCTGACCCTAAAAGAGGATACCACTTTCTGAATAAGAGAATAATAATAATATGATTTAGCGAATAAAGAGGATGAGAATATTGTTTTTATATTCAGTATCTGTGTTATAATGAAATTACATAACATTTATGTTTATGAATTAAATTGGTATGTTTTTGTGAACTGAATTTAGATTCCTGAAGGTTTATAATTTCCTCACGAATAATCCCTCTTGGAAAAAAATCTGAATAAGCTTAGCTTGCAGGGGATTTTTGTTGTTCTGGTTTTAAATTTATTATCAGTTAATGGTTCTAATCCATAAATGCAATTTTTTCCTGCATAAGAAAAATACCAATTTGCAGAAGTATTTAATGCACTATAAAAGTAGGAGAGTTTAAAGGAATTTTTCTAATGTAATTGTCTGTTTTTAAGTAACCATAAGTAATTAGGCATTGAACTACTTATATAACATGAAAAGAAAATCAGAACATCAATTATTTCTTTTTTGTAGTTGTTCTTTTTGTACTATAGTCAACAGAATTCTCAAAATCCATTCAAATGAAGTTGTACTTTATTTTTCATAAACTCATAATGACATTAGTGAGACAATAAAGTAAAGGGCATATTTCAGTAACAAACTTCCATCCACTTAGTAAATTATCTGTTTTCAAAAAATTCAAAAGTCTTCTTGGTATTACTTAACTGAGAACAGGCAATATTAACCATGGGAACATGACGGAAGGAGGGACTGCAGGAAGGCATTTCTTTCTTGTGTTCTGCCTCTTTATTCCTTCACTATTAATCCTGAAAACTTACTGAAATGGTGTTTGCAGTAGGAAAAAAGAGGATGTTTAAATCATTAATAAGAGGATAGATTGTCATAAGAAATTTATTTTGTAAAATGGTGGTTACTCAAGGTGCAGCTTTAAATAACAACAAAAAAGAATATTACAGCTGAGTTTGCTTAATTATTGGCAAAATGCTTTCCCAAGGATAGGTGAGGATGTGTTCACTTGTTTCCATAGTAACCAGAGGTGCTGTTTGTGTATGTGATAATCCAGAATCAAACTGAATGAGCTCCTCCAGGACCAATGAGGCAGATGTTTCTGGTTCGTTTGCTGAAAATAAGGAAATACTTCCCAATGAGCTGCAAACCTCTCAGCATGAAAAATGTTTCCATTTGGTTTGCCTTATTTGGCTTCTTAATTTATGGTTTTCAAGAAGACCTCAGGTTTAGGGAGGGTGTGTCAGTCCTGGTCTCCTTGCCATCAGGTTCTATAAAGTATTATCAGTTTGAACCAAAGCTAAGCCAGGAAGTACGAATATTAAAC
Source organism: Martes martes (assembly GCF_963455335.1). Taxonomy (NCBI): domain Eukaryota; kingdom Metazoa; phylum Chordata; class Mammalia; order Carnivora; family Mustelidae; genus Martes; species Martes martes. The sequence continues at coordinate 127,826,898 of NC_137892.1, read as the reverse complement.
ACATTCTGTGCGGGTACGTGCACAAATCAGTCATCAGGAACTCCATATTCATTTGTACCTATTAAGCTTATAGTGCCCTTGACTTTTAGCAAAGAAGATCATATACTGGGAAATGTATTTGATGGAATGTGCTATTTATAGCTACCCCCCCAAATTCAGTAAACCCCAAACTGACCCCTGTGACAAACTTCTGCTCCCTCTCTTGCAAGTGTGATGTGTTTTCAAGGTTCCAGTATCTTTAAATATCTCTGCGTTATGGGACTGAGTGGGAACCAGAAAGGAGAGCCAATTACTCACAATGTTTTCCTTGAGCATTAGACAAGACGACGTTATAAAATTTTTTTCCCCTCTCTCTGTTGTCAGTAACCCTGGATTATTTTGTCTGCACTATAAAAAGAATAACCTTTGGTAACAACTGAGTAATTCAGCTTGTCACCACATGAGGGGCTTCTTAGGCGGGTTTCCAAAAGATATTTAATTTTCGTTTTTTGTTGACCAATCCAAGTTCTCAGATTTATTTGAAACTGTTTTTGAAGAGACACTTCTGGCATAAAAACTCTCTGTTGGGACTTTCACAGCGTATTCCATCAGGTGGAGACGGCAAGACACTAAAATTTTTTGGCCAGTCTATCCATGGAGAAATGGATTTAAATGGCGATGGTCTGACTGATGTGACTATTGGGGGCCTTGGTGGTGCTGCCCTCTTCTGGTATGTATTTTAATAACATCCAATTCATCGGATAATACTTCACAAATAGCTTCATAGCTCAGAGTATGATTGGACCTCCTGTCATACCAAATACCTGTTTTCTTTTGTACCCCATTATTTAGATGAAAGTTATGTAGTTAAAGAAGCTGAAGGAGTCATCAAATCTTAAAATGGAGAAAGCATATTAAAGGAACAAGTAGAACCACCTCTTCTTAATTTGGGGTATTTATTATGTGCTTGGTGCTAAGGTAGATACTCTGTTTTAGGGGGCAGCATAGGAAAGAAGAGGGCTTCATAGAGAATTATATAAACAAGAAAACATGCCTAACTTTGAGCAGTTCACAAACTCTTTAAAGATTTTATTTATTTATTTGACAGACAGAGATCACAAGTAGGCAGAGAGGCAGGCAGAGAGAGAGAGAAACAGGCTCCCCACTGAGCAAAGATTCCCATGCGGAGCTTGATCCCAGGACCCAGGACCCTGGGATCATGACCTGAGCCAAAGGCAGAGGCTTTAACCCACTGAGCCACCCAGGAGCCCCAGAGTAGTTCACAAACTTTTTAGGGTAATTGACTCTTCACTCATTTACCTAATATGTATAATTAGATAATTGTGCATCGTTGTCTGTGTTTTTATTATAAATGTGTATATACATAACATATGCAATATATGTCATATATATATATAAAATATTTTTACCATACCATACATAGATGGTAACTGCACTTATTGTGGTGAGCATAGCATAATGAATACAATTAATAAATCACTATGTTACAAACCTGAAACTAATATAATATTATATACTCTACTTCAACTTTAAAATTTGAAAAAAAAAATTCTAACTAAAAATAGAGATAATGTTTAAGAACTTATGGTCAAATAAAAATTGTACACTAAACTATACACAGATAATAACCATTATGTTAAAAATGTCTTAACTGTACAGTAGGGGGAAAAGAAAACTGTAAGGTGGTGCCTAAGAAAGGAGAATGCTGGGCAACAAGTAGCTATGACTTTGGGGAGGGCTCACCCAGAAGCAGGGCTGCAAACCAGAAGTCACCAGTGTCAGCAACAAAGGATACAGTTTAAACTGTTAATCCTGGTTAATGTATTATGATAACCTTAACTCAAAAAATATTTAGTGCAGTCACTCTCCTATTAAAAATACATACATTATGGGGCACCTGGGTGGCTCAGTGGGTTAAAGCCTCTGCCTTTGGCTCAGGTCATGATCCCAGGGTCCTGGGATCGAGCCACGCATCGGGCTCTGTGTTCAGCAAGGAGCCTGCCTCCCCCTCTCTCTCTCTGCCTGCCTCTCTGCCTACTTGTGATCTCTGTCTGTCAAATAAATAAATAAAATCTTATACACACACACACACACACACACACACACGCACATTATAAGGGCAATTTTTACTCTCCAGTTTTGTTTCAAAGATTTCTTAAAAAGCTCTGAAGACTTATCCTCTTTTACCCCCAGTCAGTGCTTTATCAGTGATGGGTCAAAATGACAGAGTTGTAGCCTGTCATTGCCCAGCAGAAGGGACCAGACCAACAGACAGGGACACGAAGACCAAGATTTACAATGCCAAAGGAGAGATTGAGAGTGGATCTAGGTGGCAGGCAATAAACAGAAGCCCGCCCCAATCAGGGACTTTCAGGAGCAGATATGGAGAGCCCCATTTTGTGGAATAAATTGCGCCATAACCCCTTTAAAGACCTTGTGGGGGCAGAGGAATGTGCAGTGGAAAGTGGTCAAGGCAGCCTCATTCCTGAAGGATCCAAACTACTAAGCAGGGAATTAGACATGCTAGTCCATTGCTGGTGAAAGAGTAAACTGGTTAAAATGCATTAGAAGGTATTTACCAATAAGTGTTAAAGAGCCTTAGAATATTCATACTTTTTAACAAGGAATTTGCTTCCTAAAAATTTTTAAAGATTTAATCTACATTGAAGATATATCATCTTTAGAGTCATCACAGCACTGTGGTAGTAACTATTTTTAAAAAAAATAAATTAATGAAGGACCGAGTAAATAGATTATAACACATGCATATGTTGGAATAGTGTATTGCCATTAAAACTAATGATCCCAGAAAAATACAGATATTGGAAATCTATTCATTATATTGTGATGCTTTAAAAGTATGTATGGATGTATATGCATGTGTGTATCTCTCTATACACACATGCACATCTATACATATACATTCTTCTGCAGAGAAAAAGAAGTACATCAAATATTAATGGTAATTAATTGCTGAGTGGTAGAATTACAAGTGATTTCTGTTTTCTTTGTTTCCTTTTTTTATGTTTCCCTGTCTTCTATGGGTAAGATGTTTTAAAATAAAAATAATTAGAATTTTTTAATGCAAAAAGCAAATCAAAGACCTATGTATTCACGAGATACGTATCCATAGTACCTGTACTTGTCTGTACAAGTATTGCAGTGCACAAGAGTTGTCCGTGGGCCTTGGGACTCTTTCCAGATTGGGAACAAACTCAAAGATTCCCAAAATACGGTTTGGGTTCTGAGGTTGCACCCAAGCACGTGGCTCCATCTTCCTTCCGTCACAGGCAAAACAGATTTTTGGCTTATGAACTGTAAGGAATGAAAAATAACTTTCCTTCTAGCCTTTTGAGTTCTTGACTGACACCCCTGTAACAAAAGCCATATTAACAAGAGAAAAACAAACAAGTTTATTAACACGCATACCCCATGTATACATGGGAGATACCCAGAGAAAAATGAGTAATTCTTTGAGGTGGCTTAAAATTCAGACTTAAATACCATCTTATTAGAGGAAGGGAAGAAGGTATGTAGGCCTCCCTGGGGAGAGAAAACACTGCACTCTGCTCATGCACATGTTCTCTCTCACACTCACTTGCTCTCTCAAATAAATAAAATCGTTAAAAATAATAAAAAATTAATCTTTTTTTAAAAATCACCAAAGAAAGTGAATCCTGCAAGCCCAACTATACACAAAAAACAATCCCCATCAGTGCATTCACACTGCACTCCCATAATGATGGCATTCGTTAAATATGAAGGTACAGAAATAATCATCATTGTTTCTGTTTGTAGGTCCCGAGATGTGGCTGTAGTTAAAGTGACCATGAATTTTGAACCCAATAAAGTGAATATCCAAAAGAAAAACTGCCGTGTGGAAGGAAAGGAAACAGTATGCATAAATGCTACCGTGTGTTTCGATGTGAAATTAAAGTCCAAAGAAGACACAATTTTTGTAGCTGGTAAGTGTCTTATGTGTACCAAGTACTTTGGGGCAGGAGAACAATACATTTGCTCCCACATGATGACATCCAGTAAGATTTTGTATTTTCCCCGATGATAGGGATCTGCATATCACATTTGCCCCGTGAACATGTTGAACCTTGAAAAAAAATCTACTGAAGAGAAAATATGTTACAGAACCCAATAAAATCTGGAGCAGAAACTATATGCTTATATGCAATGGTCTCCACAGTCCATGGTTCCCTCTGGCTCTCCCATTTATCACAAACTGCGATGTGCTAAAAGCAATAATAATAATACGAGTTCAGAAGTAGAGTTTGGACATTGGGCTCCATGAGAGTCCAGTTTTTCTTCCTATGGGTTTTCACAAACCCTCTCTTTCTTCTCCTGCCCTCTCTTTACTAAGACTGCTATTGCAAAGGACATGAATGCTTTGCCACCCCACTTTCTGAGATCTCTTTGCTCCACTCAGAACATGATCCTGGTTTTTGAGCATCAGACATGTCGTGTGTGTGTGTTCTCAGGCACGGTCTAGGAATGTCCTCCTCCCTACACATACACTTCCTGAGGTGTTTTTATAATGACATTGAAATATGTTGGAGTCAAAACTGTGGAGGTCATTGGCTGCAAAAGAGTAATTTACTCTATAAACCAAACATAAATAGAATATGAAAAATCATTAATCCTTAAGATCTGTTTTTCTTAGTTTGCTCTACATGTGCATAATTATGCTCTCCAATAGCCCTCTGACTAGTTTTAGGTATAGAAATATAAAATATGATTTACATTTCCACACGCAGCATTATTTCAGTCTCATTTATTTTTATAAAATAAGTGATCAAATAAGTAGAATTATTGCCTTTTTAGAAAGTATAGGTTTAACTTGTTTTTTATTTTGGTACGCCTATTTTATTAAACTTATTTGGTAAGCTTCTTTTATTACATGCTTTGAAGAGTCTGAAGTGAGTTTTTCATAAAATAGATAAGAATTCATTAGTGTATATTTTTGTGTCTATTGAAATAAAATCAATATTCTAAACAGGACTTCAACATTGCTAAACTAAAAAAACAATTTAAGTGAACACCCAATAAACACATGCATGATCAGAAATTTAGTTTATATGTTGGTGTACATGTTGTATGAGTGTGGGTGTGCATATGTACACACACACACAGAGAAAGTAGTTCTGAAGGTTATCGTCATGACTGGGACTACCATTGTACTACAGTAGTGTAGATAAGCTGAGTAATAGAAACTTTCTGTTGACTGTTTGCTCAAGAGATTTTTCTATAATGCTAATTTAATGAACTGAACCATATGAAAATCACCCCAAGCAAATGTTTCTGTCATTTTGTTTCCAGATATGCAGTACCGTGTCACACTAGATTCACTAAGACAGATATCACGAAGTTTTTTCTCTGGAACTCAAGAAAGAAAGATTCAAAGAAACATCACAGTTGAAGAATCAGAATGCACTAAGCTCTCCTTCTACATGTTGGCAAGTAAATCATATGTTATAACTGCTTTATTCCAAATCAAGAATAAAGCATCAATGTCTTATTTCAAGTCAATCTTATGATTTTTATTTCAAAGTGCACATGATGAAGTAAACTTCATTTATTTGGTCAGTTTATCAGAAAATCACAGGCCTGATCTTCTAATTTCCAGATGCATTTCATAAAACTATCTTTCATCTTCCCTGTGTGTGTTATAGTCATCCATATATTATGAAATAGTAGAAGGCACATGGCACTAGTTGATAAGAAACCTGCATTCATTCATTCATTCATTCATTCATTTTTTTACATTCATTCACTTATTCTTTCAAATTGAAAACATCATTTAACTTTTGTGGGCCTCATCTGTTGAATGTGTATCACATTTGATGTAAGTGCTTACATGCCCTGAGGAGAAACTGTTGGGCCATATGCTTTTTGGGGTCCTTTCTTGTCCACTGAACTATATGTTTCACTCTTTGACTTTAAATCGAAGAGAAAAAAATCTGCTGTATTCTATCATCCATAGGCTACCTAAGTTTCTTTCTATTACACTAATAAGGGAGGCTTGGGAAGCAAATTATTAATCTCCAAAGATGGCTAGGAAGCCAGTTTGAACCATTTAAATACATTTTATTGAGTCATTATGTATAGAGAGAATGTTCCCAATAAGGGCAGGAGTTTTTTTTAACATTTTCTTATAATGTACATGATACTTAAAGAAAAAAAAAGAGGGAAGAGTGGATGTAATACTGATTTTAGTGACTGAAACAGACTTGAGATTTATACATGATCCTGGAACTTTAAAGGAAAACAGGCCGATTTCCCCCCACATCTGATTTGTTTCTGTATTCTTGATGTATTCATATTCTATATTTTTAAAATATTATAGTCAGGAGAGGAAAGTGACAGGAAACATCCCTGTAAGTGTACTGTATTTTTCTTTTTTCTTTTTTTTTTTTTACGATTTTATTTATTTATTTGACAGACAGAGACACAAGTAGGCAGAGAGGCAGGCAGAGAGAGAGGAGGGAAGCAGGTTCCCTGTTTCGCAAAGAGCCCAATGTGGGACTCGATCCCAGAACCCCGGGATCATGACCTGAGACGAAGGCAGAGGCTTTAACCCACTGAGCCACCCAGGCACCCCAGTGTACTGTATTTTTCTTCAATGATTTTCAAGTCAGTATTCCCCGTAGTATATATCAAAATTAACTTATCTGTCAACACTAAGATCAATCTATAATCAGAAAGAAAAAAAAAACTGGAGCTATCCTCCTAGTTACTTCATCATAACTGAGCATTTAGGAGTTAGAACTTGTATAAAATTTGAAAGGGTGTGAAACCAGATGTGCCCCTGCCTTCAACCTGCTAGAAATCACTTAGTGTATATTTGTCTAAAATGTAGAATCTAGCTGTGTGTAGGCACTTGGTAGTAAAAGGAATGATCTAGTTTCAAAATTTCTAAAATTCCTTTGGATTTTAATAGATACATTGACATTTGCTCTGGAGTCAGCCAAGATGGAATTTGTCTTAAAGCTTCCCCACATTCCAAGTGATTTTGACCAAGTTGCTTAGTCTCTTAGAGGCACAGTTTTTCATTTGTAAAATAATGACTATAATAGTTATTCATCTCGGAGGACTGTTGAAATACTTCTTAATAATGTGTGTAAAGCTCATAATCCCAGACATGCCATAAATGATGGCTGTTGCTCATGATATTATAAAACAATATTGATTGCATTCATATTACTTACATATCATTTGACATTATAAATAAATTCTTGCAACTTGAGGCATATATTATACTAATGAAATTCAACTCAGTTTAAAGCAACTTTGCTCATTTGAAGTTGGAACTATTACATGGCAGTTTTTAGCTCAAGATCTCAAGAGAAAAGATATTCCTGTGCAAGGAGCCCAGAGTGGTATATGCTGACATGGCAAAGTATGGCACATCCTATTACTACAGCAGGGCTGCTGAGAAGCTGGATGACTCAACTGGTCATCCTGAAGCCTTTGCATTCAGCAGTGTCCCTTATCATGGTAGAAGGCACTCTCTCTCCAATGAAGCAAAAGCCTGATGACATCATGTCAGATCAGGTGCACCAAAATGTTCCAGTAAGCCTGACCTACAGGGGCAGAAGAAGGAAGCCATAAGAAGGTCAGAACATGCAGCAAATATGATACCAATGATAAAATATGTTATGTTTCAATCTGTAGGACAAGCATGACTTTCGGGACTCTGTAAGGATAACTTTGGATTTTAATCTTACTGATCCAGAAAATGGACCTGTTCTTGATGATTCCCTACCAAATTCAGTACATGAATATGTAAGTCGGATTTTTTTTTTAAATACAGAATGCCTGCATGTGAACATATTGGGGGAAAAAAACCCTAAAACACATAGATACACACATACAACCCTAACTCATTTTTTTAAAAAAAGAATGAGACTCTTCTAGACTTTTCTCAACTCTTCGGCTTCCTATTGTTGGAGGAACTTACAAATAGCACCTATTTTTATCTCCCCTAAATTTAGGACCAACTGAAAGAAGGACATAGGTTAGCCTACGGGAATTCCCTTTATTACTAATAAACCCTGGGTTCGGTTATGGCTTAGGCATATTGGGTGTCCTCCTACTGAACAAGGCTTAGACCACAGATAACCAAGTGCATCATCAGCAGTGCTCATCAATCTCAGGCCTCTTTCAAGGGGGCCCACCTCATAAAACTTGCAGAATGAAGATAGAGAGCAAGAGTGTATGGCTCCCATGGGCACAGTGCTGCCCCAAGAGCAGAAGACATGGGGAGGGCCTGAGCTGTGTTCACCCTGCTCCTGCTTCCAGATCCACAGAGTCCATTGTCTTGCCCCTGAGAAAGAATGAGTGAGCAAGTAGAAAGATGGGGTGGCACCAGTGGAGGAAACGTTCAGGGTGGGGAATTAGTTTTCTCTACACCCGTATCTTTTACTTTCACTTTCCTCCTTTCAAGAATAGTGATTGGGTGTCTTATATGTACCAAGCTTCAGAGTTTACAGTCTATCCTAGGAAACAGGTATTAGTTGGATTACAGCTTGTGGTCTGGAGGAGAATTTAATTGTTTGATGGGAACTTCTGCCTAAGCAGACAGAAGTTGTGACGTTTAAATTGAGACCCAAAGCCTGGGAGGATTTTCCATCCTATTCACAAGAGTGGAGGGAGCAGTGTTTTATGCACAGAAATATGTGTAAAAGGTCTGAGGCATAAAGGAACTGCACTAAACTCTCTAATGTGGCTGAAGCTGAAGAGCGAGGTGGGAAGGTGACGTGGGATAGGGAGGGAGGCACAGGAAGGAACCAGGTCGTTCTGGGCTTTATGCTACTGCACAGATTACCTTGAAGCAATGGAATGCTGTTGGTAGTTTTAATTGTTTCGGTGATAGCACTGGATTTATATCTTTTTAAGGATTACTCCAGCTGCAACGTGGAGCGTGATTGGAGGAACTGTGGTTGGAGCAAGAGTAGGTGCGGGAGACCACTTAGGAATCTGTTGCATTAGTTCAGGGAAGAATGAGGATGGCTAGACTAGAGGTGATGGTGGCAATGGAGAGTTGGGAGATGCTTAGAAGGGAGGTAGAATGGAGAGCTCTTAGTGAAGGTTTAGACAAGAGGGTGGGACTTAATGGGAAGACGAGTCAAGGAAACTCTAGTTATGTGGCTTGACCATTTTTTACCTCTGAGCTCTATTACATTTCTAAGGTTTTTATTCTTTTCAATAGAAAATCTTATAACAGGGGTTGACTGTTGAAGTGTTCTCTCGTAGATTTAGATCTTAGAGTATTTGACTTGATTTTTTTTTAAGATTTTGTTTATTTATTTGACAGAAAGAGAGATCACAAGTAGGCAGAGAGGCAGGCAGGGGGCGGGGTAGCAGGCTCCCCACCAAGGAGAGACCCCGATGCGGGGCTCGATCCCAGGACCCCGAGATCATGACCCGAGCCGAAGGCAGAGGCTCTAACCCACTGAACCACCCTGGAGCCCCTTGACTTGATTTTTTTGAAACTATTCTACTCTGGCAGACTAAAGCCAGCAAAAAACATGTGTGAAAACTGTGCATTCTCTAAAGGACTGAAAGAATTTATATTCAGAAGCTTATTATTTTTCCCTATAAATTATAGGAATAAACTTAAAATTCCTCATGACTTCTGCAGTGGAGTCTGTTCTCTTTATGAGTTGCTTAACTTAGTTTGGCAATATGTCATTTCACTAAGCAGGTTAATAAGTAATTTTCAATCATGCTTAACTAAATGTTGAAAAACGCTTTCCTGTGACCATTTTCAGATTCCTTTCGCCAAAGACTGTGGAAACAAGGATAAATGTATCTCGGACCTCGCCCTGAAAGTATCCACCACAGAAAAGGGCCTGCTTATTGTCAGGTCTCATAACGATAAGTTCAATGTTAGTCTCACAGTCAAAAATAAAAAGGACAGTGCCTATAACACCAGAACCATAGTGCACTATTCTCCAAATCTAATTTTTTCAGGAATTGAGGTAAACTTTTAGTTTTATATTTGTTTATTCTTGTAATAATCATTTATTGAGCCTACTTTTCCTGCTACTGAACTAATTGTTTTTATTGGGTTTAGAAGAATAGAGAGCATTTTGGACAAATTATTATTACTCACTAATGGTGAAAGTATGAAACTTTTTTTAAAAAAGGTTTTTTTTTGATGAATGTCTTTAGAGATCTATGACTTTTCTTAGATTCAGTATGAGGATAGGATCACTGATGTATCAAAATCATACATTTTATAGAGGCATTACATAGCTGAAATTGAGACAAACTCAAAGAAAAATATAAACATAACAGAGTCAAGACAGTTGAACAGAAGTGCAGAGAGAGGAATGTATGTATGGAACAAAAAAATGTTTACATGAAGAAGAATCAAGATACCACTTCTCATTTTCTATGTAAGATCCTTACATTGGTAAGAGAGATGTTAAATTACAACGTGTCATTGTCTTAACAATTTTTTTTCATCTTGGCAATAACATACAGCTGCATAAGATGCTATATCAGCAATAATTAGTACTTCCACATTTGAATTTTGCTTTTAATTCTGATCTCTGAATGAATCCCCCTTATTTACAATTCTGTCTCTATGTATATGAATTAGTAATATGTATGATTCACATTAAAAACCATACCCTTACTAATACAATATTAGAACTCTATTGTCTAGTTTCTGTAAATTCAGACTTTCACTGATATTTCTCTCTATTTATTAGGATACCACTTAATGACATGATGACTAACAGAGGCTTAAAAAATGTCCTCCATTACTACCACATATTTTAGATTCAGTAAAGAATGTTAATTGTAAATCCAAATGTGCAAAGTAATGCTAGAAAAATGTTACCACTGAATTTTTCTCTGAAATGTGGACTATATTAAAAATCATTGCCAGTATCCTCTTCAACTAACTTCATGGCTTTGTTAGAGAGGGAGGACTATAAAAATAAACAATGTGTCTCCTCTACTTCTATTAATGATAAAAACAGTAATAATAATGACAACCTTTTCCTGAGTCATAGTATGTTCCAGGCACTGTTCTAAGCATTGCACTTACTCAATTCTCATTAAGTAGATAGGTATTTTTGTACTACAGAGATTCTAAGATAAACCCTTTCTGTTACATTTTAACTTTGCTGTAACTGCATTTTACAGTTGATATATTTCCTCAATTGGCAGCATTTCCCCTCCTCTTATTCGTACACAAAATAATGGTGAGTCTCCTACTATTCAGTGGCATTTAAAGTTTGATGAAATTGAGTATGACTGACCTCACTTGACAGAAAATCAGGCTCAGAGAAGTGAGCCTTTCTCCCTGACAAGGAGAAAGCTAATAGTGATGGAGTCAGAATTGAACTCCTGGGGGCCTCCGGTCCGAACCTGTGCTCTTACCACTGAGTGAAACTCTTCTCATGACAGCCACGCACTGTGGGCTTCCATGTGGCAGTCTGGTATGTGTGGATTATTTCATCCAGCCACCTAATCACCCTATGTGGCACATGCTGTTAATGCGTCCATTGTACAGTGGGACACCTAGACAAGATATGTGATGTGACTTGCCTTTCAGTCTCCCTCAAGTAATGTCTTCAGGTTTTCCATGGATGGTGAGACAGGTGATCCCATAATGCTGTGACTCTCCCAACTAAACTGAGAGACAAATCTTAGCAAGGCACAATCCAAGGCACAGCTGGGAAAAATCTGGAAAAACCAAGCTCAAGTTTTTCACCTTGTGTCTACTCTAATTTTGCTTACTTTTTCTTCCAAGGCTATCCAAAAAGACAGTTGTGAATCCAATCATAATCTCACATGTAAGGTTGGATATCCTTTCCTGAGAAGAGGAGAAGAGGTAAGCAGATTATAAAACATACATGTGGCAACTGTATATGAAAAATACTGTGCTCAAAGTTAAATGTATAAATCCCTTTAATGGTATTTTAGGATGATGCAGATGAAGAAGGTTGAGTTCAAGATTTTGAGATATTGGAATCAAAAACCAATTAGTGCATGAGTCAAATTCAAATGCTAAGACCAAATTTAAAATTATACTTGATATTTTATCCAATAGTAGTAGGCTTTTCTGGCCTGTAGACAAATCTTTCAATTTTTTAGAATCTTTTAGAACTTTGTATAGAAACTCTTTTTTTCGTTTCTCTCTCTCTTTTAAATAATATCCTCATTGATATATAATTCACATACCATAAAATTCACTTATTTAAACTGTACAGTTAAGTGGGCTTTTGTATATTCACCAAATGATGAATTCTGCAGCCATCACCACAATCAATCTTAGAACATTTTTGTATCCCCAAAAGAAACTCTGTACACATTACCAGTTACTTCTCTTTTTTCTCCTCCAATCCCTCCCCCCCAACCTCAGGCAACCACTAATCTACTTTCTTTCTTTATGGGTCTACCTATTCCGGACATTTCATATAAATGGAATCATACAATCTGTGATCTTTTATAACTGGCTTTTTTCATTTACCATAATGTTTTCAAGGTTCATCCATGTATCAGCAGTTCTTTTTTATTTCCAAATACAATTCCATTTTGTGGATGTAACATATTTTGTTTATTCATCTATCATTTGTGTTGTTTTCGCTTTTTGGCTACTATGCATAATACTATGAATATCTGTGTACAGGTTTTAATATGGGGATTTTTCCTTTTTCTTAGGGTGGAATTCCTTGGTTAGGTGATAACTATGTGCAACATGTTAGGAAACTGCAAAACTGTTTTCCAAAGTGACTGCCCTATTTTCCATTCCTACCAGCAAAATATGTCTTTCTTCACATTGTTACTGCCTGTGATTTTGATTTGTATTTCCTTAATAGCTAATGATGAACATCCTTTCATGTGCTTACTGACCATGTGTATATCTTCTTTGGAGAAATGTCTATTCAGATCCTTTACTATTTTTTAATTGGGATGTCTTTTTTTTTATTATTGAGTTGTGAGAGTTCTTCATATATTCTGCTTTCAAGTCACTTATCAGATATATGATTTGCAAATATTTTCTCCCATTGTCTTTTCACTTTCTTTTTTTCAAAGATTTTATTTATTTATTTGACACAGAGAGAGAGCACAAGCAGAGGGAGCAGCAGGCAGTGGTGGGGAGAGAAGCCGGCTCCCTTCCGAGCAAAGAGCCCAATGTGGGGCTCTATCCTGAGATCATGACCTGAGTCGAAGGCAGACGCTTAACCAACTGAGCCACCCAGGCACCCTTATCTTTTCACTTTCTTGATGGTGCCCTTTGAAACACAAAGATGTTTACTTTGATGAAGTCTAATTAATCTATGTATCCTTTTGTCCTTCATGCTTTGCTAACCCAAGTTCACAAAGATCTACTCCTATGTTTCCTTCCAAGAGCTGTATAGTTTTAGCTGTTACATTTGGGTCTCTATTCATTTTGATGAACTTTTGTGTATTGTGTAAGAAGGAGAGGGTCCAACTTCATTCTTTGCATGTGGATATCCAGTTGCCCCACACCATCTGTTGAAAATGTCATTCATTCCCCCATTGAATTGTCGTGGCTCTTTTATTGAAAGTCACTTGACCATAAACATATGGGTTTATTTCTTGATTCTTAATTGTATTCCATTGATCTATATGTCTGTCTTTATGTCAGTACACTGTTTTGATTACTGAACTCTTTTGCAATCTTTGCAATCTGAAAATGTAAGTCTTTCAGCTATGTTTCCCTTTTCAAAGTTGTTTAGCTCTTCCAGGTCCCCTGAATTTTCATCTGCACTTTAGAGTCAGCTTGTCATTTTCTGCTAAAAAGGCCAGCTGGGAGTTTGATAAGGATTACACTGAATCTGCAGATCAATTTGGGGGTTTTACCATCTTCAAGATATTAAGTCTTTGATCTGTGATTATGGGATGTCTTTCTATTTATTTAGATCTTCTTTAATTACTTTCAAAAATGTTTTATATTCTTCAGAAATCAAGTTTTACACATCCTTTGTTAAATGTATTCCTAAGCATTTATTCTTTTTTAATGCTATTTTATTTTTGTTTCTTTTTTTTTTTTTTGAAAGAGAGAGAAAGTGGTGGAGATGGGCAGATGGAAAGGGAGGGAGAGAATCTTAGACAGACTCCACACTCAGCACAGAGCCCAGCATGGTGCTTGATCTCAGGCCCTGAGATCATAATCTGAGCTGAAATCAGGAGGCAGATGCTTAAACCACTGAGCCACCCAGGCACCCCCTTTAACGCTATTTTAGATGAAATTCTTTTCTTAAATTTATTTCTAGATTGTTTATTGCTCATGTATAGAAATACAAATGATTTTTTAATATTGATCTTTTGTCTTTAAACCTTGCTGAAATTATTAGTTCTAATAGTTCCTCAGAGGATTCCTTAGGATATTCTATATATAAGATCATGTCATCTGCAAATAGAGGCATCCTTCCCAAGCCAATGACTTTTATTTCTTTTTCTTGCCTAAATACCCTGGCTAAAACCTACAGTAGTAGTTGAACAGAAGTGAGAGAGTGCTTTCATACAATATTTGTTTCCATGAAAAACAGAATAGTTATCTCCTTGAATGATAAACAACATATTTGCATATATTTTCATTGAAGGTTACTTTTCAGTATGAATATTCGCTCCTCCATTCATATTGAGTTAATGAGGGAAATACTGAATCAAAGTGATGAGATAAGAAGATATTTTACTTATTTGACTTAGTCTTTAAAAAAAAGATAGAAATACCATCCCAATTTCAACTTCTTCACTTTATAACATTTTTTAATATAAAACTTCAAAATAGATCTTTGTCACCTTTATCACATATCCTAAAAAGATGACAAACACTGAGTTAGACATCTGGAAATGACAGAGTCACATATCTATAATGAAGTCTTTTAGCTCCTCTTTTTGCAAATGAGAATTCAGAAAGGTCTTTTCCCTTCACACATATAGCATGGCTACTAAGGACTGAAAAAACTACAAATGACAGTAATTATCATTGAATTCAATAAACCATTTTAGCTATGAAAATAACTAGGTGTACCACTTTACTTTAGGAACCTCATTATCAAGCCCATTCCTTGACTATCTCAAATGAAATTTATTGTGAAATTATATTTCTTCCCTAAAAATCTATAAAACATATATCATATTTGAAAAAATATACCCATGATTCCTCTATTTTGACATAGAAATAGTGAATTTCAACTCATTTCTACTTCTTCCTCTGACCACTTTAATTAACCATGAAATTATCTCCATTTCTTTAAGAATAATAATATAGCCTGTGTTACATTTCAGCATTTAGAGATATTAATTGCAATCTTAATTACTTTTCAATCACTTTTTTCTTTCTTTAACAATTCCTCGCTGCTTAGGGTAAAAGCTTAAATCAAAGCATCTCATGCCATCAATATAGAGATGGGAAGATAATTTGCAAGGGATTTTTGCATGGGCTTTACACTTAAAATATACTTTGACTTCAAGATCTAAATTTATGGTTTAAGCATTTCAGGATCATGTCAATAGAGAATAGGCACCTTCTTCAACCCTACTGCTCTGCTAGTATCTTCCCGAAGTCTGAAGACTCATCAAAAATGCCAAGACTTAAATGTTCAGGCCAGTCAGGGGTCTAATGAAAGGCAGGAATAAAGGAGCTCACTGAGAGACAATTTGGCAATTGTACCCTTTGTGAAGTATTATAGTTCAAACCCACCCAGTAATCTCCTATTAGAATTATGATTATTATTTCAATGCAAGAAGCATACTGCAGATCTGCAGATTCTTTTTTTTTTTTAAGATTTTATTTATTTATTTGTCAGAGAGAGAGAGAGAGAGAGAGTGAGCATTGGCAGACGGAGGCAGAGGGAGAAGCAGGCTCCCTGCCGAGCAAGGACTCGATCCCAGGATGCTAGGATCATGACCTGAGCTGAAGGCAGCTGCTTAACCGACTGAGCCACCCAGGCATCCCAGATCTGCAGATTCTTAAGAAAAGATTTTTTTAAATGTAACTCAAAATATATGTGGGAAAGAAAATCCAAAGGAAAACTCCACACATAATACGGTACAATCATGCACATCTCATGACACCTGAATTCTAATCATCCCTTCTGTGAATGGGCCTAAACTGATTAAAAGAGCTTTCAATATCAAACTCTGTCCTGTCTGGCACTTAATCGCAAAAGTAAAATTTTAAAAGTCTCTATTAATTGTGCACTTCGAGCCATCTTTTTGGCTGACCAAATTCCAAAACACTCTAGTTAGCACAAACCAAGATTAGTTTTCAGAATAGGAAATACAGCTTTATAAAGATTATCATGAGGGGTCTTGGACTAGAACTTTGCTGAGGACCTATTTCTTCAAATAAGTAATCCAGTTTCTGGCCTGCCTGTCAGTGTTTATGAAGAGTCCTAATTATATAGTTTTTATGCTCAGGCATAGTTTTTAAAAATAAGTTAACCTGTATCAGAATGTTGGTATAACAAAAATGTTTTCCTTAGGTATTATTTTTTAGGTATTAGTTTTTCTTAGGTATTAGGTATTAGTTTTTCTTAGGTATTATTTTAACTATGCAATTTGTAAGCAAAACTTACTACATTATTGTTATTAATATAGTTTACTTTATTATAAAAAAGTCTTTTATTTTTTCATTTTGTTTTTACTCCTTAAAAGCAAAAAACAAAAAACAAAACAAAACAAAAGAGCCCAAAATTTTTGTACTATCAAGTTAATGGAACCACGTAGGTTTTCCCCTATTTTATAATGAACATATATAGATGGTAGAAGTTTACATATTAAAGAGGCTTTAATTATGACTATTTCATAATTACATTGCTTATGGTTGTGATCTGGTAGAAAATGGTAATATAATACATAGAATGTACCTTCATGGTAATAGTTGATGTAGTATAAATTATTTTTATTAATGTGATTTGAATAAAGTGTTTAAATTCATATTAATATACAAAGTATATTACATATTTACATCTGAAAGTATATGTATATCTTGTTCTGTTTTTAAGATGTGATTAGGTTTTATTTTCTTAGGTAATATTTATTAAAAAACTTTGCAGTTTCAGTCTAGGTAATATCATTAATGTAATTAAATATTTTTATCGATGTAAACATTTTAGTACTTTATCTGTTACTAGACTAAAAATATTTTTATTTCATAGGTTACTTTCAAAATATTATTTCAGTTTAACACATCTTATCTCATGGAAAATGTGATCATTCACTTAAGTGCAACAAGGTTGGTTGACATGTATGCATGAGTGTATGTGTATGTAAATGTATAAGTATGTAATTTCATTATTTAGAATATTTTGCTTTATAGACTCACTGGAACTTCTTACAGCTTTTATGAGAGACCAGTAAAAGTAAAAGGAGTGAACCCCCTTACTTCACAAAAACATCCTTATGATTAACTTAAAATAAGAAATTTAGAATTAATGCACCTACCAATATTAAACCATTGATTCTGTGAGCTGTAAAACATGTTGTAATCACACATCACTTATATCTGCCAAATTGCATTTAAATTTATTTAAAAATTTTTACAGGATTGCTATTTTAACTTGTACTGACAGCCCATCAAGTTCAACTGGATCATTAAATGGATTTAAAGTTTTATGATGCCCTTTTGTAGTTTAATACATTTTATCCAAATCAGTCAGAGCTTCTGAAAGATATCACCCAATACCCATATAACAAATAACAAATAACAAAAGGCTAATAAGGAAACTGAAATAGTGTCTTAGCTTTCTTCTAAGTATAATCACCCACTGGACCATAAACTCCTTGAGATAAAATTCTATCTTTTGTTGCTTTATTCCCCAGTATCTAGCATGGTGCCTCACATCCAATAATTGCTGAGTAAATATAGAATGAATGAATAAATGAGAAAATAAATTAATGGGTAAATGAATTCTGTATGCTCAGTTTAATCCAGCTCAACAAATATTTATTTGACATCTACTACAGACAAGATATTGAATTCGTCACTATAGAGAATATAAAAATTAATAAGGACTTAAACTTCATGGAGTAAACATTAAATAGGAGGCTAAGATTAATATATAAATTATTATAATATAGGGTACAACAAGGAAAATTCATTAGAGAAATAAAAACTGTGTATCAGAGACATAATAGAGGTTAAGTTATATCTACTTGGGCAATGAGACCCCAAGAAACCTTTATCAAGGAGATTATAATTAAGAAGGACCTTAAAGTTTGGGTAGCAATGCATAGGTTAGTAAGTGGAACTAGGTAGAGCATTTTAGGAAAAGTATACAGCTTGAGCAAAAACTCAATAGTGAACCACTAGACCTACTGAGGGAATATCAGGTAATCCATTTTAGCTCAAATATAGAGAATACAAAAAGGAGTAACAGAAGATAAACAGGGAGTGTGCATCCCACCATGTTATGGTGAGTATTGAATGTCAGAATGAGGCATGTTGACTTAACTAAGCAAACCGTAAGGAGCCAGAAAAGTTCTTGAGGGGTGAAGTTTATATACAGAGCTAGCTGTTTCTTAGGAAGACTAATTTGGCCATAGTAGGGAACAGGTAGGAGAAGATGGAACCAGTCATCGCAAAAGCCCTGTCCCACAAATATCTATAACCCAAATTAGGGTGCTGCTTTTGCTCTACTCTAGCTCACACCAAACCACTTAGCACACTTGGGAATGGCAAAGCCATTGAGAGGTCCTCATTGCCCATTCTGTGAGACCAAATGCTAGGTGCTTGGTCACTTGGTGGAGAGGGTGTGTGTGATAAAAATAATGAAAGCTAGCATTCATTATTTCCTAAATCTAGGTACAATGTTAAGCACTTTACATGTATCATAGTCATCATTTATTTATCACTTATGATAAATCCCCATTTTATAGATGAAGAAACCAAGGCAAAGAGAAAATAAATAACAATCCCATACATGCTGGCCCCAGAGCCAGTGTTGGTAACTGTTATATCCCTCACTGTGCTTTTTTTTAACACATGGGAGTATGAGATATGCATATGCATGTATAAATATGCATGCCTTTACATAATGTATAATTTAAATGACAACTTAAATCAAGGGAAAAAATCTTTAATAAATAACATAAGCATCAAATAATAAGCATGGAAAGACTATTAAAACAAGAACACCAAAGAATTTATATTGACTTTCCACCATGTAAACCTAGTCATGTCTCTTTGTAAGGTCCTCATCTGTGAGGAATAAATAAGAATCACATTGTGATCTGTGTTAAAAACACAAATTCCTAGGTCCCAACTCAAACCTACCTACTAAATCTATATTTCAAGGAGCAAAGCCCAGTAATCTGTGTATTTAATGATTGAGCCAAAGTTACTTATCCATAATCTTCACAGAAGTTTGAGAAACTTTGGACTCTATCATTCTGGTTTTCAACCCTAGCTACAATTAAGAATCAACTTGGGAAATTTAATAATACCCATCTCTGACCTCCCTCCCCACCCTGACTGAACAAAAACAACAAAACAAAAAACACAAAAACAAGAATTCTACTCTCTTATGCTTTTGTTTAGTTGCCAAGATAAGCTTGCCTTTCAAATGCTCAGAAATGTCCCTAAATAGTCAATAGTTTCATGATTTGTCTGAACATGCTGTGTATTTTCCAGTGACAGCGAAGAACCTCCTGAAGCCCTTTCTGATAATGAAGTAAACATTTCTATCCCAGTAAAATATGAAGTTGGACTTCAGTTTTACAGGTAGGAGGAAACTGCATTTTTTTTTTAAAGATTTTATTTATTTGTTTGACAGAGATCACAAGTAGGCAGAGAGGCAGGCAGAGAGAGGGGGAAGCAGGCTCCCCGCCGAGCAGAGAGCCCGATGCGGGGCTCGATCCCAGGACCCTGGGATCATGACCTGAGCCGAAGGCAGAGGCTTAACCCACTGAGCCACCCAGGCGCCCCAGGAGGAAACTGCATTTTTATGTTGATGCCTTTCTACAAACCCAGTGGTTCTCAAAGTGTGATCTCTGGCCAAGGGCATCAGGAGCCCCTGGGAACTTAGGCAAATTCTTGGCCCCACCCCCAATCTACTGAATCTGATTCAGTATTCTGGGGCCCAGAAATCCATATTAATCAGGCCCTCTGGAAAATTTTCATGCCCTCTAAAGTCCCAGCATGCTAAATAATCTTATATGTGAGGTGCTAATGATCCTGGATTGCATTAGCAGTTCACTCTAAACTCATTACCAGTCCAGTCTAAACTCTGAAGACCTAGAAGTAATTTCCAAATGCTAGTGTTCTTGGAGGTCACCAGCATATTTCTTAGCCATAATTTCTCATTGTGAGGGATCTGACCAGCCTGGCCATTCTGGACACACTAGATTAAATCTTTCTTATTGATGAGGGCTGTTTACTTCTTGCATTATTCATAAATTGTCCTTTCCCCTAAGAACTTTCAATCTATCCAAACACAAATCATATTGGCAATGTTTCCCACTACAAATTCCCTTGCTTAAGCAAGACTCCAAGCTTTTGCTAAAAAAAAAATAAGTGCAATGTATATAAAAAGTGTAAGAATCAGAGGCAAGTTTAGTCTAAAAGTCTTATTTTATTAATTTATTTTCGATGGCACTTTGCTTTTTCTGATAACAACAAAAATGAGAGGATTATAGAGTATATATACAAATATATTTTGTATATATTACTTAGCCTCTGAATTCTATTTGCTGTTTTCTATCTGCTGTTATCCACTTCTCTTGGTACAATGATTTTTGCCAAGAATTTTTCATTTTATTAAAATAAAATTTTGGCAAACACCTATATATTTTTACTATACTTCATTCCACCAAGTTCATCCAAAGAACATAGAGAAGTTGTATGGGAAAGAATGAATTTTTAAATTTAGCAGTTAATATAGCCTTTAATATGAAAAGCTTAACATTTTTTTAAATCTATTTAAAATTCAGCACTACTAAAAATATTAAGTTTTAGCCTCATTATTCACAAAATATAAATGATATTAGTGAATTAATAGAAACTTTCACTTGGTAACAATGAAACTTTTATTTTAAAGTTGTATATATTTTGACATTTCAAGGCCAAATTAGCATCGGTGACTTACTGAACTAAATTATATAGTCTTTCTCATTCTTGCCCTCCTCAAAGAATTAATTGTAGGTTTCAGGGTAAAAGAATTTACCTCTTACTCGAAATCTCTACAGGTACTTTCCATGGGATTACCTGGTATAAAGAAAGAAAAAGAGTGAGGTCAAGTAAAAGTTAAACTTCATTGTGTTTTGTTTTTCTTCTTCCAATTAATTCTAAGCTCTGCAAGTGAATACCATATTTCAATTGCGGCCAATGAGACTGTCCCTGAAGTTATTAATTCTACTGAGGACATTGGAGATGAAATTAATATCTTCTACTTGGTAAGAATCTACCTCTAAATTAGTATTGTCAAGGAGTAATTTATAAGCTTATAAATTAAATGAAAGTATTAACAGACACATAGAAACATGTTGATTCAACAGTTAATCTCTATATCCCAGAATATTTTTTTTATAATTTCACTATTTTGAAGTCATTTTACTCAAAGAATTATTTATAATTATACTTTGAAGCAATTTTAAAAACTAAGGCACAGATTTCCTCCTAACACATGCTTCAGTTGACTTGCTAGAAAAAAATAAATTTATAAAACCAAAAAGACACTATCTATAAACCTATAGACTTTATTTACATTATTTTTTCAGTATGAGTGAGAAATGCACTTATAAAAAGTAATTATGACTATTTCAGAAATTGATTACTTCAGATATCTTGGTAATATTTTACTTTACTCAACAAATAAATACGTTTCTCATTCTCTTCATTGCTGCCTTCCATAGGTATCATACTATAACTTACGTTCCTCCTACCATATCCTTAAGTGATGTTTTCTATTACAATTATTTTTATCTTTGAATTCCTCATAATGAATTTTTCCTAACCATTATAGCAAGCAATTATGGAGTTGAACCAAACTTTCATTTTAGGTAATGCCTACTTACAGACACAGACTAAAGTTAATATTACTCAAGTAAAAGAGGGTCTAATTCAAATGATGGATTTAAATATGTATTCAGAAGTATGAAATAATACAACATTATTATATGTGAAAATAATCTCAGTCTCTTTGGGAATTGCCAACGGTGGAAAAGAAAGTTCTCTTACAAGTAAAATAAATGTATCCTCTCAAGATTCATTCCATTGTTTTTATCTGTTCTCTTTGCTAAAATTTCTATGACAAGCTTATGGCGGAAATTAGCATGAATGACAATCACCTTATTACTGAGATTAATTTTTGAAATTTTGGCTGCCAAGTTCTTCTAGCCCTATTTGCTTTTTCTAGATTAAAGAATTCAACAAAAACACAAGGAAGGAAGGGAGGAAGGGAGGAAGGGAGGGAAGGAAGGGAGAGAGAGAGAGGGAAGGAGGGAGGAATGAATTTTGAATATTATAGATCTTCTTATGGTTTACTAGGGTCCAAACTTGAAACGGGTACTCTTAAACTATTATAAATAATGCTGATATAAATAACATTGTTAAGAATATTCCTGACCATAATTTTTTTTTATCTCATTATTTTGCTGGGATAAAACTTAAAGTTGGAGTAATGGAATTGAAAAAAAAAAAAAGTGAACATTTTCTTAGGTGAGAACCGTGAATGAATTTACTACTGGAAATGTACCATAGAAAATTATTGGTGATACCAAGATTTATTCTCGGAGATACTCTTTTTTAAAGTTTATTGGTTTATTTATTTGTTTGTTTGTTTACTTATTTGTAAGTAATCTCAACACCCAACATGGGGCTCAAACACACGACCCCAAGATCAAGAGTCACATCTTTCCCGACTGAGCCAGCCAGGCACCCCTGGAAAATACTGTTACCAGTGTCATTTAAAGCAGTTTAAAGATTGAAACCTGGGAACAATATAAAAGTTTAACCACATAAAATTGCTTAAATAAATTATCAGATAGTTATTCAAGGGAGAGACAGGTAAAGAGGGCACAATTTAGATGAAAAAAAAAAACTTAATTCTGCTATTTATTTGCTCTGTGACCTTGAAAGTTCTTTGTTCCCAATTTAACCTTGTCTTCTTATAGGTAAAATAGGGATATTAAGAGAATCTACCTCATATGGTTGTTAACAGGGTTAAAGACAATAATGCAAATAAGAGAATTAGCATAGTGTCTGGAATATAAATAAATATTGAACATAAATAAATATTGATATCATGGTTATTATTAAGCAGCTAATGAAAGTCATATTCTCAAAGAATCTCTAAGTTTATGGGAAAAGACCATGACAATACATTTTATAAATGGGGTGCCAAATCTTGTATTTTATATGATACAAATTTTATAATGTATACATATATGCAAATGATAGGTAAATTGTACACTAAAGTGTTACCAATATAGTAGAATTGTAGAAAACTTCCCATTTATTTTCAATATTTTCAATGTTTCTGTAAAGAACATTGTTTTTAATCAGAAGAAAATAAATGTTAATTGCAGATTACGTGATTTTTTTATTATTTACCAGAAAACAGATGGAATTAGAGTGGAGACCATGGCAGGCAAGTTTAAGGCATATTACAATAAGAAGGGACAAGAGGCAAGGAGCATGCTTAAGAGGCCAGGCACAGCTGGTCAGGAATTCCTAGAATTCCAAGATTAAGGGATGCATTTCATTTTTGGCAACCACAGAGAATTGTTTCAGATCTGTGTAACTCCCAGTCCAGAAGGCTCAGTTAGATAGACCAGTTGGATTTTCTGGCATCTAGATTTAAGGAGCTCCCTACTCACCTAGGAATTCAGCCTAGGGAAGATGTAAAGAAGGTGTAGGTCCTGAAAATTATGCTTAAGTGGAAGAAGGGAGGCCCATAGCACCTGGTTGCTCCAATTCTACCTGTGAGGACTTTTGAATAGTAAATTCAACTTCCTGATGAATTTCATCCTGCCTGGCTTTTCTTCCCTATGAGCTACACTCACCATTGGTGGCATGATGTGATATTCAGTGGGAATTGTATTTTAGTAGATAAAAACATATAGGCAATGAGAGAAGAATCAATGTGACTCTCATCCAACTGGATTATCAGTCATTATTGACACAGTAGCCCTAGCTGGAGATAGGATAGTGAAAGGAAGCAGATGGTTATCTGGTTTGCCTGTGCAGTGGTGGCAGATGCCATGTGGCTGGGCTGAGAAATGATTTGTGGGCTTAAGGGGTTACAGCAAACTGGTTGAGGCAAACAAAATAGGCTCACCTGTGCTGAGTGGGTCAAGTAAATGTTCTCCTTCCTTCCCACCTCCGAAAGACTAGTGGGTCCAAAAAGATGATGAGCATAAATAAATTTAATTCTGACTTTTCTTAATCCCAGTCCTATTTGGGGAGTGGGAAGATGAAAGAATAATATACATTATAGCTGATACATATGGCACTATTCAACATCCCTATTCTATTCTTGCTTAATCATGCCAGTTCTCTGTCCAGTGCCATAAGCTCCTGCATTCACTTTCAGATTCAAAATATTACACTACTTAATTCATCAGTTAAGGAAAAATGTCCTACCTAATGCAGAAAGGGTACTGTTGGAAGAAGAAGAGAGGATTACATTTTTATTTTTGTTTCCTGTAGATTAGAAAGAGTGGACATTTTCCAATGCCAGAACTTAAGCTGTCAATTTCATTTCCCAACTTGACATCAGATGGTTATCCTGTGCTATACCCAAGTGGATGGTCATCTTCTAACGTAAGTCATGTGTGCCTTGGAATGACATCATAATTATCTTCTTCAATTTGTATTTAAAGCCTTTTGTTCTGCATGCCACTTGTGATAAAGAGCTTTACCAAAGTGACCTGGAGAAGAATTTAGAAAATTTTAAATAATAATAATAACTTGGGGCACCTGGGTGGCTCAGTGGTTTAAGCCTCTGCCTTCGGCTCAGGTCATGATCTCAGGGTCCTGGGATCGAGCCCCGCGTCGGGCTCTCTGCTCAGCGGGAGCCTGCTTCCCCCTCTCTCTGTCTGCCTCTCTGCCTAGCTCTGATTTCTCTCTGTCAAATAAATAAATAATAATAATAATAATAATAACTTCCACTTGCTACTTAATAGATGCATTAGTTTCCTACAACTGCTGTGGTAACAAATTACCCCAAGTGGATGGCTAGAAACAACAGAAATTTATTCTTTCACAGTGCTGGAGGCCAGAGTCTGCGATCAAGGTGCCAACGATGTTTGTTCCCCCTGGAGGCTCACAGGGAGAATCTGTTTCATGCCTCTCTCCTAGCTTCTGGGGGCTGCTGTCACCCCTGGTATGCCTGAGCTTGTGGGAGCATAACTGCAGTCTCTGCTTCTGTCTTCACATGCCTGTCTTCCTTGAGTTTCTGTGTCTTTGCCTCTTCGGTCTCTTATAGCACACTCATCAGTGAATTTAGAGCCCATCCTAAATAGAAGGACCTCATCTGGAGATCCTTAATTACAACTGCGACAAACCTGTTTCTTTTTTTTCTTTTTTTTTTTTTTAAGATTTTATTTATTTATCTGAGAGGGAGGGAGAGAGAATGAGCCCAGGAGCAGGCAGAGAGTCAGAGGGAGAACCAGACTACCTGCAGGCAGGGAGCCCCAAGGTGGGCTGGATCCCAGGACCCAGAGATCATGACCTGAGCTGAAGGCAGAAGCTTAGCCAACTGAGTCACCCAGGTGCCTCCAAATGACCCTTTTTCCAAATAAGGGCATGTCCACAGGTTCCGGGTGCTAGGACTTGGGCATGTCTTTTTGGAATACTAGTCAATCCACTGAAGTGGATTTTAGATAACTACTTGTTGACTTGTGTCTTAACATGTTGGTTAGAGCTTTAATATTTTTGAGGTGATCAAACATCTCTAAAAAGAGACTTCTTAATTGCTCCTAAGCAATTTAACAGCTGCACGTAAAACAGGAAAGCACATTTTTACTCACTTATCCCAAATAATAGCCATATCACACCCATTTTGTACCTATAGCTTTGAATGAGTCAGTGTGGTAAATTGTGTCGGTTCAGTCTCTAAGGCATAGAAAATCACAATGAATGTTGAAGCAATGCATGCATATTATCAGCATTTGACAGTCTGTCTTTTCTTCAGAGACTTTTTTTAAGTTAAAATATTCTCAGAAATCAAGAAGTAAAAACAGTGATAGTTGGATTGTGATATTTAAATGTTTTCCTAAAAACAAGGAAAAATTAAATCTCTACCATTTCTGGGATGCCTGGGTGGCTCAGTCGGTTAAGCCGCTGCCTTTGGCTCAGGTCATGATCCCAGGGCCCTGGGATCGAGTCCTGCATCGGGCCCCTTGCTCAACAGGGAGCCTGCTTCTCTCTCCACCTCTACCTGGCACTCTGCCTTCTTGTGCACTCGCGCTCTCTCTCTCTCTCTCTGACAAATAAATAAATAAAATTTAAAAAAAAAATCTCTACCATTTCTCTCTAATCCAAAAAAGCAAGTTAGTGAGGATGTAGAAAGACTAAAATTATACTTTTCCTATTACTTATGAACTTTAACCTTATTATCTTTTGTCAAGGCTGTAGAGAGTTTTGATGAACAAAATGTTTATTAGAGTTAAGTCTGGAAAAACAATCTAAGAACTAGCTGTCTTATAAACATGGCATCTTTACATTTATAGGGCTGCTGACTTACATCTTCTTCCCACATAGACCAAGTATCTTACCCTTGGTGTTTAGAGACTCCTGAAATATTATTGGATGAATACACAAATACAGATGAAAGCTCATCTCTTTTTTTGTTTGTTTCACAAACCATTGTATGAGCCATCATATTGAATAACAAATGCCAACCCTTTTTTTTCCCACCATAGTTTTAATTTCTTTTCTCTCTCTGTATTATGGGAATTTACAACTAATATTTGATGAAAACAATAAGTTAATGAGTATGTTACACGATAGTAAGTTCCACTAGCACCCTTCCTTTTTGATAACTATCTCCCTGATATCTATTACAATTCAAGAGTAGCATGCTAACAGTCGTTATTGCCTGGGAGTGGGTGTATAGGGCTACTACAGAATAGCTTCTTCCATATTGCACACTCCTGAAGATGGATCTTTCACCTGTGACAATGTCTCACAGATGCTTCACGTTATTACACCAAGTCATTTTTCCCTCTGACATCTGGCATTGTCTGATAAAAGAAATATTTTCACTTCTTAGAATGCGAACTGCAGACCCAGTAGCCTTCAGGACCCTCTTGGCGTCAACTCTGGGAAGAAAATAATTATATCCAAACCCGAAGATCTCAAAAGAGGCACAATTCCGGTAAATACAGATAACCAAGACAAGTACTAGTTTTATCTCATGCCTTTTAAGTGAATAAATTCAATATCAACCTAAAAATAACTATCTTGTAGAATATCTTCATATGGTATCTTTTTGTCAAATAACAAAGGTACTAATATGTACCTCTGATCATTTAAACAGGACTGCAGTACATGTAAATTTGCTACCATTACATGTAATTTGATTCCTTCTGACACGACCCAAGTGAATGTTTCACTTATCGTATGGAAACCAACTTTTATAAAAGTAAGTGATTGCATTGTTCTCTGCAATTGTTGAATTACTGAATTATGTTAACCAATTTTTTTTCATTACTTAGTATATACAAAGTACAGTGCTTCTGTAGAAAGAACTGGAAGTGTAAAAATATGTGGTTCAAACCCAGCTCTACTTAACCAACCAAATGGGTCTCATTTTCCTTGTTTATTCGTAACTAAGTTATCTCCAAGGTGCCCTTCCAGATATATACTTTTGTTTTCGGTCTCTCTTACAATTTTTTTTGTACCTCTAGAAATAAACACCTATACGGTATCAAAGTTTGCATTGATCTTAATACTATAGAACCCAGTTAAGGGACAAAGAATTATAGAGAGACAGCGCTTGACTCCTTGACACCATTAACAACAAATAAAGCTAACACGTATTGCGGATTTATTGTATTAGATCAGACTTTACATATATATACATATGTATGTACACACATTTATATATACTATATAATACACAATATATATATGATATATGCACACACATTTATATATACTACATATACACATTTGTATATACTATATATACCATATATATATAAAATAGGAGGATATTTTTTAGCTCCTAATAGTCAAATCTGTCTGACAACAAGCTACTTTAAAACTTAATCCATTGTATTTTGTATGGTTTCTTTCTCTTGTAGAAGTGTTTGGTTAATTATATGAAATTTCCATTTTTTGGGTTTGATCAAAACCTAAGTTGCAATTTTTATATATTAAAAATATTAAGTTGCAATTTTTATAAGTCACAAACTGTGGGATATTGGCAATTTCATGTTTTATCCTACACAAGCTCGTATATAAACTTCATTACCAGAGTGTAGCTATTTCATATCTAGCTGTATGAAAGGGGGCAGGGTTTGAGGTTTGTTTTTGCTAAGGCTAAATCTGAAAAAAATGATTTAGAAAATTGTTGCGTCCTATAACAAGGACCTACGTAACAACTTGAGTGGAGAGAAGAGGGATGGGTCATCGTTTGAAACCACCAGTTCCATTTGGATGTTAATAAAACCAGTGTTTTTAAATCTCTCAGGAAAATCTCAATTTTAAAAATTGCACTGCTCACACATGACTAGCTCTCACTATGATTAGCATAATATGTTGTAATAAATCCTGTTTGCTTTTCAGACACGTTTTTCTAGCTTAAATCTTACTGTAAGGGCAGACCTTCAGAGTGAAAATACATCACTGATTTTAAGTACTGGCAATCAAAAAAGAGAGGTAAGAGCAACTCTAAGTTTTGAAAACATTATACATTTCACTCTGAATTTTGTGACATAATGTTTTATAATTGCTTATAGAACCTAAAGCAGTGACTAGCTAGTCACTAAGTAGCAGACACCTTTTGCTTTAAATTGTACTTAATTAACTTCAAGTATGATTTCAGTCTTCTTTGTAAGAAACGGGGAAAAACCGTGATATTTACAATTAACGTGCCATGTTTGACTTTACTGCTTGTAACTATCACAGTAAATTGTTGTTTTTACTTTCACCTTGATAACAAAAGATGCATTTGTAATTTTCCTCCTTAAAAACTGACATTATAAAATGCAGTTGATATCTGAAGAGCAGACTTGAAAAACACTTTATAGAAAGTGACTGTACACTTC
The DNA here is from genome assembly GCF_963455335.1 of Martes martes. Lineage (NCBI taxonomy): Eukaryota > Metazoa > Chordata > Mammalia > Carnivora > Mustelidae > Martes > Martes martes. The sequence continues at coordinate 127,797,678 of NC_137892.1, read as the reverse complement.
AGAAATAAATGTAAATTTTGAAAGGTTTTCTTCATTTAGTCATTGGGAAGTCAGAAGCAAAAATGAAATATTATTCCCTCATACAAATTCACACTTCAGTCCTTGGGAAAAACAAAATGGTTTGAGGTTTTTTCACTCCTGCTTCATTATAAAATAAGGCCAGAGTACTTGTTACAGATGTGGATATGTAAACATTTCTCCTCTTTTCATGGGAGAGTTTAAATATCCCATGTGGATAGTATGAGTCATATAATTTTATTTGGAAGCTACCTAACGTTCAGATATTGTTTAAAATTTTCTTATTTCAAATTAATACTTATCTCAAGTAGTTCCAATGTCAATGACCCCTGGTAAAAGAATATAAGCATATAATAGTTACTTACGTTATAAAGAATACTGATAAATGCAAAGTTGTTCCACATGCAGAGAAGCCAAAATTTTACCAGTAAACACCACCCCCAAAATGAGTATGAATAATATTGGAAAAGAGTACTTTTGATTCCTAGATGTGTTTCGTTGAAATTTTATAATTAGCTCTATTTCCCCTAAATGTTAGTTTAAAACTCCCCTTGGAACTATCATTCAACATTTTATCCTAAAAGAAAATTATACCTACATTTTAAAATTACTAAAAGTGATCATTTTTTAATTGCATGATCTTAGGGAAGTCACTGATCCCATCCAGATTTCAGCTTCTGCATCTGTCAGTTCAAGGAATTGTTTTAGATGTATTTAAAATCTGTCCTAAAAGATCTTATTCTGTACATATGTACACTCGTGCCAGCTCTGCGTTCCCAAAGCATCAGCAGTGACCCACACTGAATAGTTTGGAGCCATCTGAATAGTTTGTATCACTAGCCAATATATGTAAATATTTCTCCGTTCCCATTTTTACCTCCAGTCTTCTCTCTAGCTTTAGGAATTGAGATGGTCCCTGTGACAAGCAAACATAGAAACTTGAACTATTATTCATCGCGAGATCTACCCTGAATTAGTCTTTTTTCTTAGAAACCTAGGGATGAGACCCAGGGCAGACAAGTCTCACCATGGTTTGGGGGCCGCATGGAGCAGCTGCATTAACCTAACTAACAGCTTTTTACCTCAAAGTTCTCCTTCAGTTAAGACCTAATGTACAGACTGAAGATGAGTCTACTGGCAGAGACAATGCTGTCTAATAAAAAGCACATAGGGCTGCATATATGTGCAAAAATTTATGTTACCTGTACACTTAAGATTTGTACATTTTACTATAGGAAATTTTCATATAAATTTATAGACGAAAAATAAAGCACGTGAAAAAAATAAAGCACATGAAAAACTGCTCAGGTTTTTTATGTCAGCAACCTGTGGTAACACTCCAGCCTAAACTTTTACGGTCATGATAATGCACTAAAGTCAATCAATAAATCTTTAAAATGTATAATACTTTGGGTTCTCAGTGAGTTAAATGCACCTCCACTCCCAAGCACTCTGGTTCATAGACAGTTTGCTCTTTATGTATGCATTTCTAAAGCATAAGATTATAAATATTTGGGGTAATAACAAATTTGACATGCTTAGAGATTTTGAATAGATGAAAGGCATTTTTAAATGTAAACTCAAGGTTTTCTCTGTATGTAGTAATCAGATTAAGTACATTGTTTGGTAGAAAATTATAGCCTGCAAGAACTCAATATAACAGGACATATAATAGGTGTTTATCAATGTTAACAGTCTTTTTAAATAAATTTCAGTTTGCTATTCAAATATCCAAAGATGGACTGCCGGGCAGAGTGCCATTATGGGTCATCCTGTTGAGTGCTTTTGCTGGATTATTGCTATTAATGCTGCTCATATTAGCCCTGTGGAAGGTAAGCACAAAAGTTCCTTTGACTTTCTATTTCAACTATCAACAGCAAATTGGTGAAACAAATTATCATTTATCCATGCTGTGTAATATGGTATTACACAGCCATTAAAAATATTGAGATGATAACCAAGACAAAAGAAAAAAGAAAAGTGTATATCCCAAACATTGTGCACAACTCAATCTCAGTTTTGTAAAAGAAAAAAATAAATAAACAAATCCAAAAGTCATGATGGATCTCTCTGGGGATTAGGATTGCAAAAGACCTTTATATGTCTATAACACTGATATTTGTAAATTAAGTATGCATTACTTTTATAAGTAAAGAATGAAAACTCTCTTTTATTAAAAAAAAGAATAAAATGAGTTCTTATGTCAGTTTAAGAGTATATAAATAATAGAATGGTTAAGATGAGCCTTATCCAAATACATATATCTATATATCTTAAAAACTAAGACTTCTTTAATATATGAAGAAATATGCCATGTTTTATGCAATAGCTGTGTGTCTGAGAGAAGATAAGTTCATTAGTCAGTTGATGAAAGAGAAATCTTACTGTTTCACTGACTCCTATTTCAAATCCTCTCTTAAAACTATTTCTATTCGGGGGGTGCCTGGGTGGCTCAGTGGATTAAGCCTCTGCCTTTGGCTCAGGTCATGATCTCAAGGTCCTAGGATCCAGCCCCGCATCAGGCTCTCTGCTCAGCAGGGAGCCTGCTTCCTCCTCTCTCTCTGCCTGCCTCTCTGCCTACTTGTGATCTCTGTCTGTCAAATAAATAAATAAATTATTTTAAAAACTATTTCTGTTCAGTAAATCCATATATTTACATAGATATTTTGCTTATACTGAGATGTGTGAGATTTTCCACTGTATCCTTTTCAAATTAAGCAGAACTAAGATGATAGCATTTACACAAATTTGAGAGTAAAATCCTATCAAAAAGTTGAATTTAATGTTTTTTTCCAGTGAAACATCAAATTGGTATTCATTCTAACATCATACCACCCTATATTTTACCAAATGGTTTTATTAAATAGCTAAACTCTGTTAAAAACACAGGTTATGGTTACATATTCATTTTGCTAATACCTGAGCAGCAGAATTCTCTTTTAATCAAATAGTTTAAATAACAGATTTTTGTCCCACAAATTGCCAAAGTTGCTACCCTTTTCGACTGGCTTACAACGCCTAACTTCCTCTTTTTGGGAGATTACACTCAGGGAGAATGATAAACAAAGCCATGTTAAAGGTGTAGGTCAGTAGCATTTAGTTTAGTGAACAGAAACCGCAGCTTTTCTCCAGCAAAGTCCGGATAGGACAGAATCCCTTGCTTTCTCAAACCTTCAGCTTCTCCTCCTACTCCGGAGGGTTATCAGTGTCCCGTCTGTAATACCTGGCTTTACCACACCGTGGTACCCAAGACCTGGTTTAGTGATGTCGAGGTTGTGCTTGAAACAAAGAATATTTCTTCACTTCTGTGCACCTCTATTCCAGAGAGCGTCTTACTGTTGATTTCTTTCAGTGTGCTTTTCTATTCTGAGCACTGCACTTGCCCGTGTGGTTTAGGACACAGGGATCTTTTTACACTTAATAGACCCTGAGCAGAAACCTTAGGATTATCCCTTCTTCCTCCTTCTTCCTCCTTCTTCCAAATCTGACTCTAGAAGTTCATTGAAACTCCCAGGCTCCATACAGGGAACAAGTCAAAGATTCTGCCTGGATCTGTGACTCTATTTCTAAAAGCCCTGTCTTTACATAATTTGTCCTTGCAGTACACGTGGTAGAAATTAAAGTTTTTCAAAATCTTAGTGGTAGCTTGCTATAGTTAATATTGAAGAGAGAAGGCTTTGAGGAGACACAGGTTTAAATAGATGGAGAAACACCTTCTGGAATATAGTACCACACACTGAGGGAGAAGCCCAGTCAGACCAATATGACCAACAGAAGGAAATGAGACTCAGCCCACAGAGAAGCCCTAAGAAAGCAGAACCTTTTTCCTTCTTAACTTGATTTCATACTGATGCCTGAAGTTTCATCATTAATGATTTATTTACTAACCCTGAAGCTGTATTCCTTATCCAATATACATATCCTTGGAGACTGTGGATGGGAAATAGCACCACCATTTTTCAGTGCTATTTTATATATTAGTTTTATATATATAGCCATTTTATATATTAGTTAAATTTATTCACTCAACATTTATTCCATATTATAGTCAGTAAGCACGTAATTTCTACCAGGTACTGTTGAATCTGACCCTTTGCCATAGGGTTTTTAACTAGGGATAAGCAGAAATAAGATCTAGCCTTTACTGATAAGTAAATATGGAAAGGCAGAGAAGGAAAGTGAAAGTTGTAAGTCTGGGCACTGAAAACAAAATTTGCTTGTTTTTAATTTTGTCCAGTATTGGCTCCAGCCAGTTTGAAGCTATGTCCTGTATTCACCTAGTCTCCAGTCTTATGACCCAACTTCACTAACAACCCACATTAATAGAATTAGTTGAGTGGAAAAGTTGATAACACAATTAAGTTTTTTTTTTAAGTGTTTATTTATTTATTTGGCAGAGATCACAAGTAGGCAGAGAGACGGGCAGAGAGAGAGAGAGAAGCAGGCTCCCAGCCGATCAGAGAGCCTGATGTGGGGCTCAATCCCAGGAACCTGAGATGACCATGACCCGAGCTGAAGGCAGCGGCGTAACCCACTGAGCCACCCAAGCGCCCCCACAATTAAGTTTTAAAATAGAACACTTAGGGGTGCCTGAGTGGCTCAGTTAGTTGAGCGTCCAACTCTTGATTTTAGCTTGGGTCATGATTGCAGGGTTTTGAGATGGAGCCGTGCGTGGGGCTCTGTGCTCAGCAGGGAGTCTGCTTGGGATTCTCTCTCTCCTACCCTCTGCCCCTCTCCTCAACCCCCCTGGCGCTCTCTCTTTCTCTCTCTCTCTCTCTCAAATAAATAAATCTCAAAAATAAAAAAATAAAATAGAGCATTTAGTATATGAAAGCAAAGGAAGGTTGAAAAGATGCAAAAAGACTTAAGAGGGAAAGGACGAGAGAGAGAGAGCAGGGAGGGACAAAAGAGAGAAAAGTCTTATATTCACCCCCTGTTCCTGGGAAAGCCTTGTCTGGTTTATTTTCATCTCAGGACCTGCAGGCACAAGGTAAGGGGCCTGATAGTTTGTGAATCCAGAACTAGATTCTGACATAATGGAAGACATAAAGCTGTGTCATGGTGGAAGACATAAAGAAGTTACCTTCTTTAACTTAAAACTGCATTTTTGGAGGGGGGATGGATTGGCCCAGTGGTAGGTGTTAAGGAGGGGATAGATTGCATGGAGCACTGGGTATTATACATTAACAATGAATCTTGGAACACTACATCAAAAACTAATGACGTACTGTATGTGACTAACATAACATAATAAAAAATAATAAAAATTTTTTTAAAACTGCATTTTTGACCATTTATCCCATATAAGCCTCAATTATTCAATAATGATTTTTTTAAAAATATACCATTCCCTTGCAAAATTCACCATAACTTCATTATTAAAATGATATGGAGGAAACATACTTTCAAAGAATTAACTCACTGCCTGAACTATTATAATCTGCTCTGACACTTTAAAAAAATATATAGACTTAAAAAATACACTACTCTAGGACCCTTAATTTCCTTTTATTTAAAATACTCACATTTTAGATGAGATTATTACAAAGTTCCCTTTCAGTGCCTATACTTATTTTTATTATAATGTATAATAGGAAATAAATATAACACTTATAATTTTATAATGATCCAAATTAAACAGTATAATAAAAAGTCACCCACATTCACCCCATGTGAAATTTCTTCTATGATCAGTGAGTTCCTTTTCATATGCAAATGATACAGCATGTTTTCAAGAGGCACTTCCTGTCAAGCCTATAAAGGCAGATATTCTAACACATTTAAAATTAATCCAGACAACTCAAGTCTCCCCCACCCCCTCAGCCTTGATGCATGTACCAGATTCCCCCCACCTCCAATGACCTCAATTTATGATCATCAGTTAATTGATGGAATTTCTCTGCCACATCCCTGAGAAAAAAGGTAATGACAAAGTGCCATTCAGTGCTAGCTAACTCTAGTTTGTATGTCTTCCCAAATATTTTCCTGGAATCTCTAAGTTAGTTCACCATGTGTACTAGTTTTTACTAGGAGACGACATATTTAACCAACAAAAAAGTTTAAAATGAGGCATTTTAATAAATATCATTTCTTGACATTCAGTATTACTTAAGAGGTCAGTGAAAAAAAATCTCAGTTATATTAATTATCTGTATGCCCAGAAGCACTGACATAGTATTAAATTTTATCTAAGGAAATTACTATTTATTACCTAAATTCAAATAATTAATTGTGTTATGCTTGGTATTTTTTCAACAGATTGGATTCTTCAAAAGACCACTAAAGAAGAAAATGGAGAAATGACGTATTTTACAGGAGAAAAAAATAACAGTTATTCGATTATCTATCCTCAGGTTTGCCTCAAATATGTGACAAGAAATTTCAGACATAGTCACATAACTTTATGTAATCCATCAGGGATTAATCACTTGGAAAATGACAAATCAAGGAAGATCCAAAAACAATACCATAAAGATATATTTTATAAAATGATGAAAAATATTTTTAAATAATTACTCACTTTGTGTTATTTAAGTAAAATTACGAAGTGTTTTGAAGATGAAGAATAACTTGTACAAATATGTTTATATATTAAATCAGCATCCAGAGTATTTAAGAAATGCATAAAAAGATTTTTATGATCATTGATAAATTAAGCTTTTTCCATTGATTCCTGATGGATATCCACCTTCAGCATGATAGTCAACATTTGTAAATGACAAGAAAGGAATTAACCGAAAAAGATTACTTCTCTCTCTTCAAATGAGCAAATTTTCCTCTATAGAGTATATATAAAATATGGACTGAAAATAGAATTAAGTCATAGAGAATACATTCAACATCTTTGTGTTGGGTTCTCTACTTGGAAAGTTTTTTGTTTGTTTGCTTGTTTGTTTTTCTCCCAAAGTGTTTGGAAACAATTGAGCTGATGGAAAATGAAGATAGACTTGTTTAAGGACAGCTCACTGAATGGATTAAGCTTTCACAGAACATGCTTAATTTTGACATGAGCCCTAAAACTCAAAACTTTCATGCTGAAAACAGCACTTCACAGCAGTTTTGTGGGGCATACCAGTGATTTGTAATGAAAAGCCCTGTTGTGTGTGGGATATGCGAAGATGGTTTCTGAATGGAACGTGGCAGCAGATGCCACAGAAATGCCCAACTCATCTTTGCTGGGCAGCTTTTGAACGTTAGGGGTCCAGGATGTAACCAGAAGTAGGAGTTTTCTCAACTCCTTGGCACGTGGTTCATTTAAACCCTCAAGCTGTGAGAGTACGTTTATTTTTAATTTTTTAAAGGTATTTAATTTTCCAAACACATTTCTTATTTTTATGAAAGGCAGCATTCTATTATAGTATTGCATTTTTACCAAGAAGCCACTGTTTTTTTTAGTGTGGCATATCAATATTTAAATAGAACTCCAGAAATGTATTTTGAAGAATCTTGGGTTTGAAACCTTGCACCAAGAGAAAGATATCACACCTCTGTTTGAGCTTCTTGGCTCCTTAAGTATTCATTATGGTGCATCGGACTCTACTGTAGCACAAGCTCGTAGGTTGCTCCGTTTCTTAGGAAAAGAACAATGGATGAATGTATCATAGCTGCATGTGTGAACTACTGCTGTAAAATTTGCTGATATTCCTGCAACAACTCCATCTCTCCACCTGGCTGACCATCACAAGACCAGCACCTGCCCAGCACCTTACACAGAAAGTCCTGGACTCTACTTTTCTCCAAAGCATCAAATCAAGGGAGAAATTAAATGCCATAGGTTTAATTTTTAAAACTAATTTCCAAAGAATTCTCCGAGGACTCAGAGTCTGCTCCCTCGTGGCTGTCTGCATCTACGTCTAAGATCCTGATGACCAAAATCACGCACCTGGGGAGTGCCCCGGTCATCAATACTGGAAGAAAGGCTGTCCTTCCAGAGATGTGATATCCTCTTGCCGGTCGTTGATCTGAAATGTCCACTTCGGGAATTTCCTTCATTCCCACAGCCTATCCCAGGTTTGGAAATCATTCTTCCTACCTGTTCTTTCTTTGCCCGACAGAACTCAGGTCTCTCTTATTCTGAGCCACCGCATTGCACAGCCTATTGGCAGCTCAGCTCCAAAATCAGCACATTCTTAGAAGTAAATCAAACAGGTAAACTTAAATTCACACTTGGCCTCTAGGACTGTTAAGCATCCTGTTTCAATGAATGTGCACATTTCAACCAAATACGATGTTACAGGAATGTGCACATTACAACCAAATACGATGTTACAGGAATGTGCACATTTCAACCAAATACGATGTTAACCCGGAAGGGAAAGATGGAAACAATGGCATTTCGAACTTGTTAGAAAAGAGAGGAGGAACCGTTGGGACAGATCAAACAGCTACGTATAAGCCTGGCACAGTTTTTAACAGAAGTCGTTCCCAGTTTTCAAACAGAATGTTTAATGAACCAGATATCCCTTTTCCCTAATACTATTATTTGTTGGGCTTTATGTGTGTATATGTGTGAGCATCTGTATGTGTAATGTGTAAACACACATATATGTACACACACACACACACGAATGGACACAAATCAAATACAAAATACCTCAGTAATACCAAATGGCAGGGTTTGACAAAATGACAAAAAAATAAACACAAAAGCTACACCAACAAGAAAAGTTTGATTCATCCATTTTCATTAATTAATTCATTCATTTTCATTAATATTTAACTTTAGTGCACAGTTCTGCAACTATCTAAAAGAAGTAAACGTGGAAGTTTTGACTAAAATAATAAATCAACAGTACGAATGTTCTAAAACATAGTCAATGATTAAGAAATACACCAAACTCTGGGGCGCCTGGGTGGTTCAGTGGGTTAAAGCCTCTGCCTTCGGCTCAGGTCATGGTCCATGGGTCCTGGGATCGAGCCCCGCATCAGCCTCTCTGCTCTGCAGGAGCCTGCTTCCTCCTCTCTCTCTGCCTGCCTCTCTGCCTACTTGTGATCTCTGTCTGTCAAATAAATAAATAAAATCTTAAAAATATATATATATACCAAACTCTAATCATTTTATTCTAAAGCACTTAATAAGAGAAGTGAGTGCTATTTAGGACTATGAGTTTATGCCAAAAACTTTTTTTTAACATTGGTATTTTATAAAATTGATTATTTCTTCCATTGTGAACTAAAATATGTATGAAGTCCCTTTCCGGAGCAAACTTAGAATGGTATATTGGTAAATTACTCAACAACAACCTCTCCAGAAGGAAAGAAAATCCCTGATTTGTATCATTTGCCAATTTCCATGATTTAAATAGTCTTGCCATGGCCATTTTCAAGCTACCAGTATAACCCTAACCAGCTTGCAAAACTCCTGAAAATTGATCTGTCAGCTCTCACGAACCAGTATAAACTGACTTCAGCATACCATTGAAATAGATTAAATGACAATAATAGATGATAGATAAACAGATAAATAGATAGATACAGAGATACAATGATATGGAGATATAGAGATATAACATGTTAGGTATATATAATGCATAAATACACACAGTATAATCATCTTTCAAATTATGTTTAAATGCTCATCCCAAGCCCAGCAGACATAATTTTATCCCTCATTCTTCAATTTCAATTTCTAGAATTATAGCCTTCCTTTAATATTAATAAAATGATACAGACTTTCAGAAGTAAGGAGTTGAAAGCAAGAAAATATAAAAGGTGACACAATGAAAATCAGACTTTCAGAGCCACAAAGAAACTTTTACTTTCTCTAGGAATCCAGAGCCCTGAAACAATACTGTGAAGGTTCATCCTTTGCAAATATTTGTAATTTCTATGATCCAGTTTGAAATTCAGTGGTTCCATTTATTCAATTATTTTCTCTGAGCCTTAAAGTCATAGGCAATTTAATCTCTGAATATTTCCATGTCATCAGTATGCTTGAAACGAGGCTTGTAGGGGAAGATGTTTTTGCAAAATTTGATGCTTCCTCAACCATAATAAATGTACCTACACAAGCAAATACCTACCTGTAAATACCTATAGATATGTATATTCTCTTTTCCTTTTACAAAACCAATATCTAGACTCAACTGGAAAACAAATATCTGCTCCCAAAGCAAATGTGGTTGCACAGTGGTTTGACCAAAGCTGGGTTGTAGCTGCCGTGGGAAGCTGTGCCCACATTCTCCCCAGGCAGCCCCTGCAAGGGCTACAGCTTATTAGGGGAACAGCCCCCCTCCAGCTCCCGGCAGCGCGCTTTCATAGAAGATGTCTTTGTCAAGATTTGGTAATCTGCTCCATGAAAATTAACTGTCTTGCTTGGCACAACACTGAGAAAACCAGGGAAGACCCAGGCTCCAAGCATGATTCATGTGCTTGGTGCAGTCACGTTATTGTTCAACTAAAGAGGCTTCTGGCAACTCCTTTTTTTTTTTTTTTTTTTTTACAAAATAATATCCTTTGCATCCTTCATTTATTTTCAACACTTCTCAAGTCCTCTACATTAGTCATCTCCCCCCACCCCACCACCTAGGGAGATTTTCCAGGAGCCTATTGGAGAAAAACCTGTTTACATGTCCTCTCTGTTTGCTGGGAATACCAGCTTCAGTGAACTGATCATTTATACAGAATTTCAGGCCTCAGGTCTTCTGTGACACTATAAAAGCATGACATGATATAGGCATAATGTAATAGGGGCAAAATGCCTTGTACTTCAGAGAAGGAATATCTTTAAATTTGCCAACCTTTGTGGGACGCTGTCAGCATCTATGCCAAGAGTTGAAGGAAGGGTTTGTAGGATGTAGCCATCAGCACCCTACAATCTCCATCCTCACCCATGGACATAATAATCTGAAAAATTAAAAGAGGGCTCTAAAATCTTCAGACTGAAGCTGTTTTTAAACGTGATTTAACTGTAAACAGCAGATTTTTTTAATGCAAACACAGCTTCAAGATGAGTCCACTCTGCAACCCCTTTCATACCAAACTGCTGTCCCTAAACCTCTCCTGCACAGGACTTCTGATGTTAACCCTGCCATGCATTACAAAAAGGCTCAATTCTGCTGTTTCCCAGATGGAAGCGCTATTGTGCAATATCTTATGTAAAACAATAAAAATAGAGCTAACACCTAACATTGTGATCTGGTGAACAAGTCAATATCCTTGATCCTCATATTTTTTTTTAAAGATTTTTATTTATTTTTTTTTGACACAGGGAGAGAGAGAGAACACAAGCAGGCAGAGTGACAGGCAGAGGGAGAGAGAGAAGCAGGATCTCTGCTGAGCAAGGAGCTGGATGCGGGACTCGATTCCAGGACCCTAGGATCATGACCTGAGCCAAAGGCAGCCACTTAAATGACTGAGCCACCCAAGCATCCCCCTTGATCCTCATATTAAAATTTAACCTTGAATTTAAAAATTCCAAGTAGCAGCCTTTAACCATCTACCTTGAGGAAACATGAAGAAGCCTGTGTCAGCTCCTAAGCCCCAATCGCATTGTCCCCTGCGACATCTAGCACCTGGAGGTCCAGGTCTTAACTGATGGGGATGGATACATACTTCTGCCTCTATGAAAGGCCTGAGCTTAACCCCTGAATTCACGGCACCCCAGATCAGCCTGGCCCCACCCCATATCAGATATACATGTAAGCACTTCTTTCTGAAAATTTGCCATACTGAGAAATACAATGCAAGGTGAGTCATCATTTCAGATGTACTCTGCTTTAAGGTCAGCGTCTTTTTTTTTTTTTTTTGCCTTTTTAATTATATCAAAACCTTTCTCCCATAACTAATGAGTGCAGAACTTTACCTAAGACTTCCTTGCATTTGCCTCCTGCTACTGGCTGGAGAATATCCATGCTATGAGGACTGGCAGTAGAAGCCAGAGCCCATTTGCAGTATCTTTCTGCCTTCTGCCCTCCAGTCGGTCTCTTCTATTCTCAAGTGCACACTGGGGATGTTTTGTTTTGATCTGGAACTTCTTGGCAAGGCCATTACAAGCCTCGTGCCCCTTGCAGGACCTTGCATGGTTGCATGTTTTCTTCTGGTGAGTTGAGACTTGGAAATCCTTTAATTATCTGACACACCACGGAAACCCTGGCAGTACACTAGGGACCAGTGACATTCCCAACTATGATGATATTTGATTTCACCATAATTCAAGTCACGTCTTTATGGGGGGAAAAAAAAGACTAAGTGGAATTTTAGAAGCTTTTCTGCAAAAGACTGAGACTCAATGCTTAATCTTTTATTGCAGCGTGATCTGTGCATATAGATGGACGACAACATTTTAAAGAGAAATCTTCCAAGTAACACAGAATGAAAGCCAGGTGTCCTCTTGAACAATTCCCTGTTCCCATTACTTGTTCCCACCCCCATTTTTAAAGAAAGAGATTGAATGAGGAAAACTAAACATCATTGTTCCTCCACAGAGTAGTAGCCAAGCAGAAGGGAAGATACACCCCCCCCCCCCACAGAAACTGATCGTGACTTTCTGAGACATTGTAGCGTGGTAGGTCCAGTGCCAGGTGGCAGGCAGTCTTCCTGTCATGCCCCCCTGAGGCATCTTGCATCTTGAGAGACAGAAAAAAAAAATGGAGGGGGAGAGGAAATGAAGCTATTTATCTTTTATATATACATCCTTCCTCCTCAAAATACCACAAGCTTCCTTAGACCACATTGTACCCACACACCGTATTAACACATGTACTTTGCACAAGTAAATTGTTGATTAAATAAAAATATATTCTTACTTGCTTATTAGCTAGGGCTAATTTGCTAGAGTTTAGTACACTTTGTCTCAAGTAAAAACAATCCTTTGAAGCAGCAACACATCAGATCTTCTTCATACTGGAATCATTTCACACAGGACATCCTGATACTTCGCATTTAATTCCGACACCTCTTGGCCTTATTGCAGGATGCGACAGCTCTCTCTCTCTCTCTCTGCTTTCTTCATCAGGAAACATCAGCCTGTGAAGAGAATGGCTATTGTGTATTACTACTGTGAGGGTGTAAAATTGTTAACAGTGTGAAGAATCGTATCCATTTGATTAAAAAGAAAAATATTGTATATGATAACTACTGCCCTGAAACATGTCTCCTATCACTCCAATAAAGTTTTCAGCATGGTCTGACATAAGGTATATTGCATTGTGTATTTTTTTATTTACCTCAGAATAAACCTATTAAAATGAATAACTTGAGGATATGTGCATTTCTGTAAGACTTTTATTGGACAAACTCATTAGACAAAAGTGTTTTCATCTCCTCCAGAGCAAACACCTTTGTTGACTCTAGTAATTTATTAGATGTCTAACTTAAACCCATTTTTAAAAAGCTGTTTTCAGGCAACAATCATTAAAGTGATAGAGTTAGAAATAGCTGAGAGTGTAAAAGAATATTTTGAATATCTAATATATAGTATATCCTGTACACTGATTTGAGGTGAGAGGTTTGGTATTTTGGGTATAATTCTTTCTTATCTTGTGCATCAGCTGTGTATTTACGTCAAGGTAAAGGAGCATCCTGTCTTGTCTATGAATTTTTTTCTAATGATTCAAAGAAGAATGGGATTGCTGTGATTTAAATACATAAATTTTATCCAAGATTAATATTTCTTCCAAAGCTCCAACTTTTTTTTTAGCTCCTTGGTAGGTTTTCACTTTGATGGTCTAAAAGGAAAAAACAAAAGCAAATAAAGTGTGTCTGTGGTGTTTCCTGTACACAATATAGCAATGTGATTAGTCTTTTGCAAACTTGACACAAAAGCCACAGAATCCGTATAACCACATATCTTCTTCTAATGGGATGTTTTAAAAATAAATTATCTGTTGTAACAATAGATTAGACCACATGGAGAGAAACAAAAAAAAAATCCTAAGTGAAAAAAAGTTCTTTATTTAACCTATAATTCAAAGAAATATAATTTTTAATATATAAGGAAGGGCTAGAAGAAAATATAAGAAAGAGTTTTAGTAGTAATCACACATGTTCATCTTGCAAATGTTTTCATCCTCAAACCACGCTGTAGGATGACTGAGGTACTTTTACAGAAGAAACAGGCTGACTTATGAGGAGGTTATTTATAAAATATTGTACTAATTTTTGTCAGCATGTCTCCAATGCCCTGTCTTTTCTCTCCACTGTGAGAAGTAGTGTTTCTGCCAGTTCACCCTTTGCCTAGGATGAGAATACACAGTGGAGGTACTAAGAAAAAATCTGGATATATTCACTATAAAATAAATGACATACATCAGAATTTATTATTTGTAGGGCTTATAGCATAGGCATAAACTTCACTTTCCTATCCCTTGTGGTGTCTTTTTTTACTTTTATAAAATTAATGTAATAATCTGCAGGCAGAAATCAGGAATAATGTTCACCCAACAGAAGTGATCAATGAGGACTGGTGGTAAGTTCTATTTTCTTCTTTACAATAGTTATACTATTTGACCTGTTTTTAAACAAATGAGTATCCAATTTTAAATCAATAAAGAACTAAGGTAAAAGGGAATATATGCACACTGTAGAAAATCTGAAAAACAGAAGAATAATTTTAAAACAGCCATAATACCAGATATTACTAACATCAAATTGTCCTTTTTCTGGGCATACATGCTTATTTTTTACATATTTCTATTTCGATATGCTTGATATCACAGAGAACATGGTACCCTGTGCCTTCTAAAAATGTTACATTCTATTTTCAATTTTTCTTTGGTATTAAAATGGTGATAGCCATCGAATTCTTTCCTTCACTCTGGAGCTGAAAATAAAAAGAAAATATATCCCCTCTCACCTTCTCTCTAAGTTAATAATCATTATACACACATATATATGCCATAGTGTAATTCTCCATAATCCAGATGTCAAATAATTACTTTTTTTACCTACTTCTTCAAGCAGGGGTGGGATGGGCCAGACAGCAAGGAGTGGATACAGAAAGATGGGAAAGAATTCGCTAAGAATAATAATAAGCCATGAGAGACTGTGGACTTTGAGAGACAAACTGAGGGTTTTTTGGGGGGGGGGGGTGAGCCTGGTGGTGAGTATTGTGGAGGGTATGTATTGCATGGAGCACTGGGTGTGGTGCACAAACAATGAATTTTGGAACACTGAAAAAAATTAAATTTAATTTTAAAAAAAGAATAATAGCAAGTGTGGCCCCACTGATTATGCAAAATCAACTGGGTTATTTTATTAACAATCCTTGAAAAAGAAAGAATTTTTGCCAGAAACAAGAGCTGTCATCATTACATTAAAAGCATTACAAGCAAATGAAGACAGTGAAGGGGAAACAGAGGAACAAACAAAACACAAGGGATATAGAAAACACATAGCAACATAGCAAATGTTACTCCAACCATATCAAAAATTATGTTAAAAGTAAATGGTCTAAACATTCAAACCAAAAAGCAGAGATTGTCAGTCTCATAAGAGAATAAGGTCCCTCTAGAAGAGACAGACTTCAGATTCAAAGGCACAAATCAGTTGAAAGGGAAATGATGGGGGAAAAATATGTCATGCCAACAGGTACCATAAGAAAGCTGGAGACAGCTGTATGAATATCAAACAAAATGAACATTAAGATGTGGAAAGAGTATAATCTTGTGAGAAAGGAGATCCCTGGAATTCTTCAGGATACAGAAATCCAGGTTTATACTTGAGTTGAATCTGATGTCTTGCAGGTTTTCAAGGACTCATTGGTGGCTGAAATGAAACTTTCTGGTGGATTAGAGCAGAATCATGGAGTCGTTCCACTCCGAGAGTTGAGTCTTTAATCGGTGTGTAGGGTCCTTGACCTGCACAAATTCCGGTTACAATGGTCCAATTCCTCCCTTATGGCAGGAATAATAGGGCAAGCACCATTGTCTGTAGGCACCCAGGCTGCCAGCCACTTCACACATGAATGCAGGTTGGTCATGTGCCAGTGCTCCAGTTAGTATTTGACTGGCAAGAACTGGCTTGAATTAATAAAAGCAGCATTGAAACATCTGCAGGTTTCATCTTTAGCTTCCACTTTGCTCAGCTATTTTTTTGTTTTTGTAGTATCTTTCAACCGAGGATGTGTGGCAGTAATTCATTAGATACCACAATCCTGAATGGCATTCCAAAAGTAAGAGTGGAAATGCCTCAACCTGGTAAATAAAGAATAGTACCCGGAATCGGTCATCAGACTATAATTAGTGGAGCTGGAAATTAGCCATGCTGGAGTCTCTAACAGTCCTCGATGAAATGCCCAGGGCTCTTTAGTTTCACATGCTGAGTCTCTCGTTTTCTATTTTCTTCCTTCCTCTACTCTCCGACTTTTGTATTCTACTAGCACCCAAGTACCATCTGCTATTCCTTTTCATTCACTTTTCAAACCCTTTTTTCATTTCTACCCATCCTGCGTGCCTCATCATTATAAGGTGGGGAATTCTGCAAAGATTCCAATTAGTGTATTATTTGACAGCACGGCAGCTTTTCACCTTCTAAGATGGACCATATCTTCATGAATGAAGATTGTATGTTTAAATGAAGAGTCATTTGTATTCTATAAGAGCTGTAAGAATTGACACGTGTGAAGCAGGTAGTTTTGAATGGAACTGATGGGGCTGGGTGAAGTTTCCCATTTTTCTAGAAGCAGAAAACAAAGAGGAAGAAAATCAACATTTATTGCCTACGTCCCACATGCCAGGCAATTTTCTTGTATATTATCTCATCACTAACACCGTGGTGATCCTATTATTATTTTTGTTTTACAGGTGATATAACTGAGACTCACAGGAATTAAGGGGCTGCTTCAAGGTTATAAAGCTCATAAGTGATGCTAAATAAAAGTGATGCTAAAATAAAAACAAAGTTCTGTCTGGTTCCAAGGTCATTTCCTCCATGAGCAAGGATTTCAGAAGTCATGGGATGAGAAATGAAAACATGGAGATGGAAGAGAACACACATCGATCTTTGTAGTAGTTGGCACATAGTAGGTACTTAGAAAATATTTATTTATTATTGAATGAATGCAAGAATTGATAATCTGAGTAAAGTTTTATTTATCTAGCTATTATATCTCTTTGGGAAGAGAACCATGAACATATAATATGGTCACTAATCATAGACTCATAGATTGGAAGGCAATTTAAAAGTCATCCAGTACTGGAAATTTCTCCACAATGTCCCTGATAGTATTTCCCAACCTATTTCAGGCTCTTCCAAGAGCGAGGTTTTCACTACTTCAGCTAAAAACCTTGCTCTGCTTTCGAGAAGCAGTAATTGTTTGAAAGCATGTGCTTATATCTAATATTAACTTATATAATATTAACTTATATCTAATATTAACTCTACATTAACCAAAGTGTTAGTTCTTTTATCTAAATCTTCTTTAACATATTAATGGTATCTTAGCGTATTAAGTCCCACAAACTTACTACTTCTTGTCCAAAATAACAGTTTAATTTTTCTGTCTCCATATTATTTTAATATCTAAAATTGGCTCTCAAGTTAATGTCTGTCAATTTATTTTCCTTCTACCAACTATCAGGACTCTCAGATGACTGTTTTAACTTAACCAAAAAAATTTTTAAAAAACTGAAAAAATTGGATATTAGGATATTAAGATCATTACTATATGATAAACTATTTTAAAAATCAAGACAACATATGACAGTGCAGACTTCCTTTACTTCCACTGACTATAAAAGGAAATATCCATTCTCTTCAATCAATTTTTAGTCAAGTCAGACAAATGTGCTTACACTGAAAATGCCTTTTAAAGATGTAATTAAATATGAAGAATTAGTCTCTTTTCTTTCCTCTCCTAGACATTGTGGCATAAACATTCACATTTTGTTTCTTAACTCATATCCTAAGTTTGCTTCCCCCAGAGCTCTTTCCCCATATGGTGTTTCTGTAGCTCAGACTTTACCCCACCTATCTCCCTTTCTATAAACATATTCTGTTTTTATTTTGGATTTTCAAAGTTTTTAAATCATGATGATTCAGATATTTACACACAGTAGTTTATCCTTTTCAAACCAGTAGCTCTGCAGGTTGCAAAAAATGTACAAAAGCATGTAACCATCACCATAATCAACATGTATAAGGCTTCTGTTGCCCTAAAAGTTTCCACAAGCTTCTTTTTAGTCACTTCCTCTCCTCATCCCCAACCTTCTCAATGGAGCTGATTCCTATCCATTTAGTTTTGCTTTTTCCAGAAGGTCATATCAGAGGATTTATAAAGTATTTGCCTTTTATATGTGCCTTTTCTCATTCAGCATAACTTGTTTGTGATGTAGCCATGTTGCTTCTGTATCAGTGTGTTCCTTTTTACTGCTAAAAAGTATTCCATTGTATGGATGTATTTTATGATTATGATATATTTATTAGTTAGTTTTTATTGTCTTTAAAACTTATGGGGTGGTGACGGGGTGGGGGGGATTGTGATTATATTAGAGTTGGCTATTTTTTTTTGTTTTTCCTATGAGACAATATGGCCTTGAAAGGCAACCATGCTTAGTACTCAACATAATTACATGCCTTGTATTGCCTGAGCTGAACTCTACTCGGATTTTATATGCTGCATGAACAACCTGATAAATATATGTGATTCCTTTCCTTATAAAGCAGTTTTGAAATATTGTATCCAAAGTATAATTTGGCCACCTAATAGAGTGGAAAGAAAATGAACTTTGGAATCAGGGAGACTTGGGTCCATAGGCACACTCTGACACTGCTAGCTGTACTTGCTTGGATAAGTGTCCTGACCTTGGCTTTCTAAGAATGAGCTTCTTCACTCACACAGTGGAGAACAAAACACCAGCCCATAAGTTGTGATGAAAAGCCAGAATAAAAAAAAAATTGGAATAATAATACACGTGGCATTCTCAGCACTTGGTAGACAATAAGTAGTTATCTCACTCTCCTCTTCTCAGCAACCTATCCTGAGTAGTCACTTTGGTATATATGGATTTTTAATTTCTGTAATAATTTAGGGCAACAATGTAAGGGTTTTCTTTTAAATTCTAAATAACTTATTTAAACTATTTTAAATGGTTTGTTGTAATTCTCCCTGGAAACAGCTGGAGTTTGTTTTGTTTCAAGTTAAGTTATATATTAATGTACAGAAACTGACTCCGGAACTGGTTGACCTAATCTTTTCTGATCAGCCTTGATGTTTGTTACTTATCTTCTTCATCCACATATTCATCTCTGTAACCTACAACCCAAAGATGATAAATACAGGAAGTTCTGCTGCTTTGCTACAGATACATAGAGCCAATAAGAGGAGCATATAAGGTAACCCTAATTTGAGAGGTGGGATGGAAAATCGACTATAATAAAAAATAAATGGCAACTTATACACAGTGATACAATGTACTAAGCAGATGTGTGTATATCTTGGATTCTCACCCTGAGGCATGCAGTGGTTAGCCTATAGCATTACAATAACATTTCTCTGACTCAAGTCCTACTTACAGATGTGTAGGAACCTCAGGCCTAAATCTTTCCTTCTGATCTTCTGTGGGTTAATAGAACATATAGCTCACACATACCAATTAGCAGCAACACTGTTCTCCTGTCATCCTTTTCCTTGGCTCCTCTAACTACCATGATGGTCCCAACATTCAACTTGGACTGCATGGCATGGTGCCCTGGTCATTATGGTCTTCTCCAGCTCTTGGTGTTGCTCACTTGTACGTGCTTGGTGGTTTGAGGAAGGAAAAGACTGTTCCCTCTACTCTTCTAGGTGTTATAGCTAGGGCCCTGTGAATTAGATAGACAAAGAACAGATTAACAGGAAAAACAAAACAAGTTTATTAGCATGTTTATCAAGCATATACATGGGAAACTCAGTGATGGTAACTCAAAGGGGTGGTTAGAACTTGGAGATTATATAGCATCTTAAAGAACAACAATTTTGTAGACAGATGACGAGGCAATGGATAAGTGGTTTAGGCTTTTAGGGACAGCAAATAATGGAAAGATAAATATATGGAGAAACTCGTGAAAGTTAAGAGCTAGTGCATGCATAAAGGTTCTTATGCAGTTATTTCTGGTGCTCTCTCCAGGCTGGTAAGAGTTTAGAGTTGTCCCTGGTGACTAAGTATTGTCCTGCCCTTCCTGGTAGAAAGGAAAAGGCAGAGAGATTTTCTTGCGTCTGCTTATTCTCTATGCCTTCAGCTCAAAATAATCCTTATGTCAAAGTGGGGTGGTGCACTCTGAATCCTTTCAGTGGCTTCTAACTTATGGTCATTCCTCCTCTGGTTCATGATCCAGTAATGTTTCTATTGAAATGAGAATATTTACACTCCATTTGTGTTACAACTTAGCCCAAAATGTATCACTATCTTTTACTCTATCACTGGAACATGAGTACCATTTTGCTTTGTAATCCTTTTACTATCCACCCCCTCCCCCCCAACACACACACACACACACACACTCCAGGATTTAGAACTGACATTTTGTTTTACTCAAATTAATCTTGCCCCTTGGAAACCTCTTGTTTCTTGGATCAATGTTTTATGTCTTCCTCTCTCCTAGGGGTAGTTCCTTCCCTGGAAGTCTCGTAACTCAAATGGATATATGGTTCTGCCAGACTAACCCTCCAATTTCTGTCTGGGTCCTCAAGTTACCTTGCCTTCTATGAGTGCCTCCTCTGTGCCCTCTAGTTGAAGGACACATAAATATGCATGCATACATGAGTACACACACACACCCCTACACAACTGCATGTTATTAAAAAAATCTTTTAATATTATTTTTAAAATGTACTAAGATATAAATATGTAATGTTAAGATTTATCCAACGGAACAACTTAAACATGTGCAGTTATTGTATGTCAGTTATACCTCAATGCACCTATTAAAGAAAATACAAATATAATCACTATTACAATCTTATACTTAAAAATATATACATAGGGGCTCCTGGGTGGCTCAGTGGGTCAACACCTCTGCCTTCCGCTCAGGTCATGATCCCAGGGTCCTGGGATCGAGCCCCGCATCGGGCTCTCTGCTCAGTGGGAAGCCTGCTTCCCCTCTCTCTCTCTGCCTGCCTCTCTGCCTACTTGCGATCTCTATCTATCAAATAAATATATTTATATATATATATATATACACATACATATATATATATATATATATATACACACATACACACATACATAAACATATTGAAGGAGTTTGTGCTAGGGCTGGAGCTGAGTTTTAGTCATATATGTCATGTGGAATTATGTAGTTGGGGAAGGAGAAAGCAGAGAATGGAAAAGAACAGAAGCCAAATTGCAAGGAAATACGGTGGAAAAAATTTCTGAGTCAGACTCAAAAACAGAGCCAAAGGTCAAGGGGAAATAGTGTTTCTGGATAAATGTGGTAACTTGTTTGAACACACGGTGACCCAGCTACTCTGGACCTAACTATGCATCCTGGGGGGACTGGGAAGGGAAGAATGGCCACAGGTGAATCTGACTGGATCTTGTAATGCACTGGGGCATGAGCAAACCTTCTGGGAATTCCCTCTAGGAGAACTGTAGTCTCAGGGGAGGCGATGTAGCAGCCTCCTCATTTTAAGGCAGAGTCCCAAGCAAACCTGGCAACATGAAGTCTGAAGTCATCATAAGTTGTTGAAATGGAAAAGGATCGATGCCCATTTAGTGGTGAGGGAGAACATGGGCCTCAAGCAGCAGGGGCCAACAGCAACTAGCGTTGATCTCCCAGTGCGTGTGTGGAAGCCATAACCCACAGACATAAGAAATAGTTCATGGGTTGAGGCCCTACTTCCAAGTGGGAACAGTGAAAGGAGGACACTTGGGCATTTGCATGAACAGGATCTTATCTGCACTCAGAGACTGGCAAGGCTTATGAGTTTCAGTTTATAACTGTGTGAAAGCCACTACCTCTGGGTATATGTCATGGGCCAAAAGTCTAAGAAGAAAATGAACTATGTTACCATACTATACCACGTGAAAATGTATGATTTTATAGACTTTAAAAATGTTAGGCCTCCATGCATTTAAGCCTTGAAACATCTTCATTTACCTTTAGATCAAGAGGTTTTTGATAGAAGAAACCACTTTCCCCATAACTGTACTTTTAAAAAGGTTCATACCAAATTTAAAGAAACTGTGCCTAAATGTTCTTTCATTCCACTAAATGGCATAAACCAGACCAAACTTCCATATTCTCTGCTTACATATCTCGTACTATTTCATCTATAGCAAGACTCTGGAGATAGTATCTGATAATGAGATTTCGAGATCATAGAGGACAGCCAGGTAACATGTTGGTTCCCACCACAGGGATAGAGCTCCCACCACAGGGCTGGGGCTATTATTTTACACATGGTAGGTATGTGTTAAATAGATAAATAAATGAAAAAAAGTGATCCTTTTGCAAGATTCTTAATTTAAGTGAAGGATCATGTTAATTATAAAAATGTAATCGGGCAAAAGAGCTAAGAAGTCTGGAGGAGAATTATGTGGAAAACTTAAAGACAAATACTAGACCATAAGCTGGATCAAATTTTGTGAGCCAGGAATACAAGTTTTGCTTTCTCATATAGCATAATAGAGGACATAGAAGCCGAAAAGATTTAACGGTTAAGACTGAGATTCCTGCCAAAACCTAAGTTCCTAATCTTTTGAGCCTCTCCCATCTTCACTGATTTCATTCTTTTGATGTATAAACAAAGCTCATTGACCTGCCAGTCAAATAAATCCTAATGGCAAAATTGGCTCTGTTTGACTTTGGTTTTATACAGTTGAAATGTGTTTCCATCTAAAAGGACAGACTCCAATCTAACTGGCACAGTCAAAATTACTTCAAATAAGAATTACTGCGATTCATAGGAAGCACAAAAAGTTAAATTGCAAATGGTTCAGAAAGGAGGGGTCTTGGTTTCAGAAAAGAGTAAAAGCTACCTGCAGAATCAAAGATTGTGTATTCTTGGCAGAGGACTTAAGAAAAAAAATTGTCATTGTGAGTGGTCTTATGAGTGTGTCAAACTGAAGATCATGTACTGAGTTAAAAATTAGGTCTCATAGAATCAAGGCTAGAGACGTGCCATGGAAACTAAAGACACTTGCTGTTTGAAGATGGAGGGCCATGGAAGTGATGAGAAGTTAAAGAGGAAATAAGTCCCCAGTTAGAGCATGGAACAGGTACAAGCAGGGAGGCAAAGCCAACTCATACCATTGCTCTAAGTTGTATAAAATGATCTGTGCTTTTGCTTTTTCCAGTCTCCACTTTAGATCCCTGAAACCAGGCTGTAATTAATTCACACCCTTGGGTTCTTTGAAATTTCCTCATATTCTTTCAGTTCTTTGACTTAGGCTAGTTTATGTAGGATTGCTTTTTCCTCCTTGAAAAATACAGTGATTTCTATCTATTATCTCTAACTGGAACATCAAAGTTTTCCAGAGACAGCAGAGTCACAAATAACAAATACCTGGCTTGATCCATCATATAACACATTTCTTTAAAAAAAAAAAGAAAAAAAAAGAAAGCAACAGCAACAAAAAACAAAGTTCAAAAAAATCCTGAAGTATATGTGAACAATGTTTTCCCTTTGTCGAGCTTTTCCATGCTCTAAGAGATAAACTTCCTAACTTCTCCTTTTCTCTGGCTCATCTTAATAATTAGATGTTAGTTGAATAATTGTGTTTATTCATTAATGGAAGAAACATTTACTGACTACCAGCTATGTATCAGGCCCTGTTTTGGGGACTGTGAGTAAAGTAAATGAGACATGGTCACTGTCCTCAAGGATGTCCAACAGGAAAAATAAAAATAGAAAATATTAGGAGGACACCAGGGAATTTCATGGAATGGGCACTCAGATCTCTCAAATGACTCGAAACAGAAAACAGAAAGAGAAAATGAACTAAAGCAATCTCTCTATTACCTTCTCTCTCTCTCTAATTTATTCATGCCTCCGTGTCTTGGTCTCTCCTTTCTGTTTTCTAGGAATAGCTGTTAATCGGCTTTTTCTACGCTCATTTAAAAAATTGCTGCCCCAAGTGAACTTGAATTCCTAGTCCATGCGCTCATCAAAGACCTTCTAGAATCTCTGTACCCTGAATACAGCTCTCGAGGAGAAAATCTAATCAATCCAGTTAGGGTCAGGTGTCTCTCCATATACTAGGAGGCGGGGTGACTCCCGGAGGGAAGTCAGCTCCAAGCCAACTCCATAGCAAAATCCAAGAACAACCGATTACTCTGCATGTCCGCCACACATGAGAACAAATAAGGACAGTTAATCCTAGTAGACCTAGAACAGAAGTATGAATAAAATGCATAGATGAATGGATGGTTCCAGGGACCTGAGGAACACTGAATTATTCTAGTTTTGTTTACTTGTTTTTTTTTAAGTTGGAAATGTCTAGACATCATGCGACTCAACAGGTGCCGGGAGACACGTAGGTAAGTTAAATGCAATGGATTCTGAACTTTACTCAGTCTTGTCATAGATTTACTGGGTGACATTTGAGGAGTCATTGGTTATTGCATTGCAAATTTTCCAGGAGTAACATAGAATTTCACATTCCCCACCCTTTCTCAGGTCTAGGGTGAAGAATGTGAAACTCTTCAGAAATTCAATTTAGTAACTATTTTTAGGAACTATTTGCCAGGTACAGGACTAGACACTTGTGATGTAAACATGTAAGATTTCGGAGATGCAGTATTTAAGTAAGAAGGTGACGTATACACGCGTCACTAAATTTAAGCCATATCATGATACATACAAAAGAAAGCATTTTATAAGAAAGATAGCAGAGGCAGGTTGGAGGTCACCTGGAAGCTTAAACACTGAAGGGTTTGAATTTCATCATTTAAATTTCCAAAGATTTTCAGCAAATCAATTCTGCATTTTGGAAAGAGAAATGTGACGATAGTATAGAGTGGGTCAGAGACAGGAGAGGAGGAAGCCCAGAGAGCTTGCATAGGAGACATCGTGAGGAAAGACCAAAAGAGCTTGTAACTAAAGAGAGGAGCAATGCACACAGAAAGCACATTAAGGATAAGGACAGGATTGCTGAAGTGTGGTGGCAGGGAGGCCTGTGGTAGCCCTGAGGATGGGAAGCAGAGGCTTCTAGTTTAGGTGATTGTCCATGGGGGAATGAGATAAACAAGGAGCCAAATTAGAAGCTACAGAGAGGTCAGGGGGAACTCCAGGAAAAATGCATCTGAGCCTCCTCCCTGAAACACTCCAGCCTAGAGTTGGAAAGAAAAGAGTAGAGAGGCCTCGCTCCATGCCTTGGCAATTCTCAGAACGTGGCCCCTGGGTGTCTCAAGACGCTTTTGATGGTAGGTCGGTCAAAAATATTTTCATACTAATACTGAGCCATTATTTGCATTTTCATTGTGTTCACCTCTGCCTTATGGTGCGATGGTCAGTAAGTAATCATTGCATTCTTCACACTGGACACTCACAGAGGAAAAATGAAAGAGAGGGGAAGAGGGGAGCAATGGAGAGAAAGGAAAGAGGAAGTATGGGAGAAGAGGACGGGGTGGGGGGGCAAGGGACAGAAGAAACCAGGAAGGAGGAAAGAAAGAGAGAGAGAAGGAGGGAGGGAGAAAGGAAGGATAGAGAGAGCTAGTTTCATCTAAGAATGTCCCTGACATGGCACCTGGGTGGCTCAGTCAATTAAGCATGATCATGATCTCAGGGTTGTGAGATCGAGCCCCTCATTGGGGTCCATGTGTGCTCGGAGCCTGCTTGGGGTTCTGGCTCTCCTTCTCCCTCTGCCCTGACCCCGCCCTCTCCTGCTTATGCTCTCATGCTCTCTCTCTCTGTAAAAATCTCTTTAAAAAAAAAAAAGAAGAAGAAGAAAGAATGTCCTAGACAAAGCAGTAAAAATTAGCTACCTCCATTAAATCTCAACTCTTGACTACATGTCTTTTAACGATTTTGCGTGAGTAAACCTGGTAATACACATAGAGCACTTGTGTGGCACACTGAAAGAAGATGGTTGTCTGAAGGACCTGTAAAATGACCTAGCCACGTTTTTCATGAAACACCAGTTTTACTTGAAAGAACAATTGATAGACAAACTATTATTATTCAGACTTGGATATTCGATAGACAGTTATTAAAAATGAACGAAGTGGGCCTTTCATTTCTCATGGAACAACTGATAGTATGTGCTGCCAATGATAAAATTCAAGCTTTCAAATGAAAATTAAATTTTGGAAAATGTGTATGTGCCAGCATGAGTTTGACAGTTTCCCAATATGTAAAGACTTTTCTGATGAGAGTTGACAATACGATTTTTTTGGTATTGTGTACTGAAATGTGTCAATAATTAGAAAATCTGCTTAACTCAGTGAACCAATGTTTTCCAAATGACCAATATATGATGGGACAAAACTTTGCATGGGTAAAATATCTACTCAAAGTGCTCAACTGACCAATGAATTTTAATGCACAACTTGTTGAAGGTCATCAGGAGGATGTGACTGCTGGTTGACCTGCAAGTTGGACCCAGATAATTGGAGGCTCCTTATCCCCTCCCCTGTCCTTGAAATACAGGCTCTGCCCACTGTTCCCACACTAGGAGCCGCTTCAGGGACACAGCTTGGAGAAAGTACCGTGTTACTGAGACCATCTGAACTGTACATACGACTGAACCCTGCCTGCTAAGGGCTCTACATAAACTTGAGATTCTGACAGCTGGGGGGAAATTCACTCATCTTGTAGCCACACCAGACAAACCTAGCATGTAAGTTCCCTTGCTTACTAAAACTGCAACCCCCTAATTGAAAGAGGTCTGCCTCTTTCTCTTGTCTCTCCTTGCCTTCCATGTATGGAGGCCAGTTTCAGATTTCAACCCCATGAACTCCTGAGGTTACAATCAACACTAGGGTAGGAAAGTTTATTGATGTGGTTTCAGATTCCACATTGGAACTAGTCTTTAAGAAACTACCACTTTTTGAGTTTGGGGACAGTATCAGGAATATCCACAATTATGTCCTGTTTTTAACTACATCTGTGTGATGCCAAATTAATTCCAAATTAATATTTCACTGAAACTACCTATCACAACAGATTAGATGCAGGAGCAGATATGAGAAATCAAGGTTTTTTTAAGCCAGACATTAAAAAGATTGGCAAAATTGTAAGACAATGCCATTCTTCTCATAATTTTCTTTATTTAGGGAAATATAGCTATTCTTTGTAAAATACGTTATTTATGTTAATTCATAAAAGCCTTATTGTTGAATTAATATATAAATATTAGAAAATGTATCTATTTTAGTTTCTTTTTTTTTAATATTTTATTTATTTGTTTGACAGAGACAGAGATCACAAGTAGGCAGAGAGGCAGGCAGAGATAGAGGAGGAAGTAGGCTCCCTGTTTAGCAGAGAGCCTGATGCGGGGCTCGATCCCAGGACCCTGAGATCATGACCTGAGCCGAAGGCAGAGGCTTTAACCCACTGAGCCACCCAGGCACCCTCTATTTTAGTTTCTTACATGATAAACAGGGGTAGAAATAATCCACATAAACAAAAGTTCTTTGGGATCCTCCATATTTTTTCTGCTTTAATAAGGTATAATTGACAATTACAATTTGCATATATATAAGGTATACATCATTAGGTTTTGATATACATATACATTGTGATCTGATTCTCAAAATCAAGATAATTAACATATCCATCACTTCATACAGTTATCATTTTTTGCTTTTGTTGTGAGAACACTTAACACCTCTCTTAGCAAATGTCAAATATACAATACAACATTATTAACTATAGTCACCATGCTGTACACTAAATATCCAGGATTTATTCATCTTATAACTAAATGTTTGGGCCCTTTGACCAACATCTCCCCATTTTCCTCACCTCCAGCACCTGCTAACCACCATTCTAGTGTCTGTACTATGAGTTGGCTTTTTTAGATCCCACATGTAAGTGAGATCATACAGTATTTGTCTGTCTCTGCCTGGCTTATTTCACTTAGCATCATGTCTTCCAGGTTCATCCATGTCATTGCAAATGGCGAGACTTCCTTCTTTTTTATGACTGAATAATATTCCATCATCTTGGTCCTTGCACACAGAGCTGAGTGACCATGGTGCCCTGAGCATGGTCACTGAGGAAGTTCCTCATCAAGGGCAGTGTGGCTGGGGGCACCATCTAACTGGTGTTATGACCGGGAGCTGCTAGGGCCTAGTGACAAGAGCCAGAATGCCCTTTAGAAGTCTGAGGGGATAGTCCACTCCCCCTCCCCCAGCCATGGACCACTTCAGCCACTACATGTGTGAGCAGACCAGCCTGAAGATACCCTGGCTCCCAGTCTCTCCAAAGTTTATCTCTCACATCCGCAAGTCCTGGAATTCAGGCATCATTGTGCTGATGTTTTTTCTCTCAGTGGCCCCCTCCAAGACCCAGGAGTACTTCAAGGAGAGCTGGGGATACCTGAAGGGGCAAACCAACGGAGGAGGCCACCTGCCCCAGTTACAAACAGAGGCAGAGGCACCATAGACCTGGAGACTGCAGACTGGGACAGCTCCCAGCCTTGCTGGCCCAACAAAGGGCTTCAGAAACGTTAGAAAATATATACAATATTTCACCATTCTTTTTATCTATTCATCTGAGAGATTCTCAATAATTTTAAGTGTAAAGGGCCCCTTGAAACCAAAGAGTTTTAAAAGCCCTGCCTTAATCTTATTTCCTCAGAATGTGGTGTCCAGCACAGTTACACCTAGACAGAATAGTTCCTAGGAAGAGTAAGGAATGAGTTCTCAAACTATTTTGCTTCAAGAACCGTTTATACTTATAAAATTAACGTGGGGCAGGAGTTGACTCTTTTTCTTGAACTTTAAAATTTTTGCCTGCTCTGGAAAAAGACAGCCCCTGATTTATTCTATACCTCATGCCAGCATAATGTTAATTTGTCCAGTTCTGAGCACAAAAGCAAAAAAAGGGTGCATTTTCCTCTCCAGCACCCAGAGACAAAGCACAGATTCCTGTCTCACATGAAGGGAACTATGCTGCCTCCCAAACAAGGGTAGGTTCCAAACACTTACTCACATTTCAGTGAGTCAGAAGGAAACAGACAGATATTCATCTCCCTGAAACCTGGCTGACTTCCTCCTGCAAGAAGTCTGTGAGGAGAGGCAAGGTTGGTGTCAGGGTTAGTGAACAGCCACCTAAGAGCTCTCAGGTAATGTCTGGAGTCTTAGTAAGCAGGTGAGAACCATGAACAGGTCAGAAAAGAAATGCCGTCAAGTGTTTGTCAGGATTAGTAAGTAGAATTAGTAAGTGACAGATAAGAAAACAGGAAGGAACCAGGAGCGATACATTTTGAATTCAAATGTATGGAGTTTATAGTCATGATGAAAAGCAGTAACACCTGATGAATACCAATTTAGTGCTTTAAGATTCCAGCCCCGGCTATGGTAAAGGAGAGCCTTTGATCTTTACCAACTAATAAGCCCTTCTGCCCTGAACCACTTCACTTCAGAGTGGCAATATCCCATATACTCCATAGTGGTCATACTAGCTGCTCCATGAGGATTTGGGATGGTCGTAATAATAATGATTGGTCTAATAGTTCCTTAAGTTTAATTTATTAAGACATTTGATCATTTCACAAAAGTGGTCACTGGAAGAATTCTCATTTCAACAATGTGCTGGGAATTTGTGGGTGAGCTTTTGGAGGAAAAATCAGATTTAAAGAAAAGTTAATATCCTAAGAAAAACCTCAGATATGGTTGCAGAATGTCCTTTTTCCAGATCTGAGACTAAAATAATGGAATAAAATGGTCATGGTGTAATACAGACGAAGAGGAAGAGTCACAAGTTCATATATGTGTTCTCACTGCTCTGTGTGTCTTGAAGTAAATCGCTTAAACTTAGTAATCAAATCAGCTGCTTATTATCTTGGAGGAAAGGAATGAATGAGGATTTATCACACACACACACACACACACACAGCGCTCTTGCAACAGGTCTTGCTTAAATATAACTCGGATAATCATAACTTGTGAGCAGATCTTCTTTCCTGTCGCGTTAGTTCCTAACCTGGTCATTCTGCACTTATTTTTGTCCGTTTCTCCACCCACTTGAGAAAAGCAGAGAAAGCCACGCACCGCGCCACCCATAAAAGCGTGGCTTTGGGCTCGCTGCCCCCCACCCCCCGCCCCCTTGCCTCCCACCTCTGCCTGGAGCCTGGAGCCACAAAGGGCTGCACAAGGGCCAAGGTTTTTCGGGGGTCCGGGGGCTGCGCGCGGGTGGCAGGCCGTCAGGGGCGGGGTAGTGGCAGGCCGGCTCCCGCCCGTCGGATGTGTGGGGCCAGTCCGGTGCGGGGTTAGGAAAAGGGCCAAGCGCGCGGACTCCAGCGCCGCTGCCTCCTGGATCCCCGGGGCCAGGGCGGGACCGCGCGGGGAAGTTAGGGTGCGGCTTGCAGGGGTGTGGTGGAGCGCAGGTGCCCGCGGGGCCGCAGGGACAGGGCTAGGTGGGGCGGGGCCGGGCCGGGCAGATCCGGTGTTTGCCGCGGCCGCCGCCGCCGAGGGGCGGGCTGGGGCGGGTCTTGGAGTCCCAAAAGCTGCCAGGCAACTTTTCCCTGCCCTCAGCCCGGAGGGCGAAAGAAGCTCTCGGGAAGGCTTCTGGAGTGCGCGTTCCGGAGCCCCTCTGCAAACCGAGAGCAGCTACTGCCCCCCGGCAGGCTCAGAATGCGGCCAGGACGGACAGGGGGCGCGCGGTTGCGGCTGGTGTTAGTGCTCAGTCAAGGTAAGCGAGGAGTTCGCTCTCCATCAGCGGCCGGGGGGACCTGCCCGGCTCCCCAGGGGAAGAGGGAGGAGTTTTGCGGGACGAGGGGCCAGGCAGCGCGCCTCTCGGCTCGGATTCCACGTGGACCCAGGCTCCCAGCCACCCAGAGCCGGATAGAGAGAGACTCCCCATTCCCTCTCTCCCCCGCCTGGTGTCCCCATAAGGCATGTCTCACCCTGTCTGTGAAGCACCCTTCAAAGTCAGCTCACTGCGCGCTTTGGTTTTAGACACACGCACTTACGTGCACAGAGGGAGTGGAGACTAAGGGGTGTCCTGAAGATGGAGAGTCCTGCAGACCGGCTTAGACAGCAGGTGCCGCCGGGGACGCGCCCCGCAGGGTTCTTGGGTCCCGGGAAAGCGGTTCTGGGAGGCAGCATGCACCAGCTCCGCGCGATGCTTGGTGGCTTTGCAGGAGACTGGGAGCCCGAAATGCTTGTTTTTCAAACCGAGGGTGTGAATTATGCTCCCATGTCTTCAGGCTGCAGCACGGATGTTTCTAACCCAGCGCTTCTTAAGTACTTGGCAGAGGGGAATTCTTCCTTCCCTTCTGCCTTCCTCTAATTGTTGCAACGTTTCTGTTCAACTTAATATAAACTTAGGCCAGGAAAAGTTCTTTTTACTTTCTTGATCTTAGCTGCTGCCAACAAGAGAATTAACTAAATCCGGAGCGCCAAGGGCAGGGCGGTGAGAGTGAGCCCACCCACCGCCTTTTGCACCAAGCTGGGCGACCCCATCCATCTAGTGTACCTTCTCCAGACCTTTCCAGAGCCTAGTGTGTGCTTACTGTAAGGACTGTAGTTTACTCGGAGGAGGCGGGTCACTTGTATTTTGTAGTTTGAAAAACTATCAAAACAAAAGAATGGTCTCTGATTTTCAAGTGTTTTTACAAAGAATATGAATATTTCCTAATACATACAAATATTTCTTATCCTCCTTTGAGGCATTTAGCCAGGGTATTCTTTATTATGGAAAAAACCTACTCCAGATAACCCTGTAGCATTTTCTTCCAGTCAGAGATAACAGACACAGAGTACCACTATCCCCCACCCGCAGCAGAAACCAGGCATCCTTAGGTTTTCTGTCCAACTCTGTCTGGTGCTTTGTGGATATTGTGTGCTGGTACCCAAAGAGTGTTCTGAGGGACCATCAACCCTATTCTAGTGGTTTCAGATCCAGTTGGATTCACATTGAAAAGCAGTCCCTGGAACACCACAACCTTCCCAAGAACTAATAGATGTTTAAATCCAAGCTTT
Organism: Martes martes; assembly: GCF_963455335.1. NCBI lineage: Eukaryota > Metazoa > Chordata > Mammalia > Carnivora > Mustelidae > Martes > Martes martes. The sequence continues at coordinate 127,765,650 of NC_137892.1, read as the reverse complement.
CCATCTCTCTTTAATTACCCATTATTAACAGAAGCTATGGAAACATAACATCATTTTCTTATCTTTGAGGCTTGTTTTTTAAAGAGCAGTGAGAAATACTTCAGTGGAATGTGTTCCTGCAAGGCATGAAGTCAGGGATAGAGATTTCTAACCTGGAGGTAGTTAATAAGGACAAAGCAGGCAGAGGTGATTAAAAATGACATCTGTACAGATGATTTTTTAACATTTATTCCTTTCTTCTGTTCCAGTTATTTGCATACTCAAGAAACAGGTTTTCTCTTAATTCAAGATGATCATAAGCAGGCTTGGTCATTTGTGAGATCAATCCAGGTTCCTAGGGAAGCAACATCATTTTTTGATACCGTGAATATCCCAAATGAACATGAATAATTAAATCTCTAGGTCAGTGATAGCTGACATTTTTTTTTTTTTTTAAAGATTTTATTTATTTGACAGCGAGAAATCAGAGCTAGGCAGAGAGGCAGACAGAGAGAGGGGGAAGCAGGCTCCCGCTGAGCAGAGAGCCCGATGCGGGGCTCGATCCCAGGACCCTGAGATCATGACCCGAGCCGAAGGCAGAGGCTTAAACCACTGAGCCACCCAGGCGCCCCAATAGCTGACATTTTTTGATATTACCCTAGGTATGTAAAGCTTTTGAGTATTCATCATTACTATACACGTGCTTTTATAGGTGTTTGTAAACTATATTCATGTGCAACTGTGTAATGTAAATACATACCAAAAATGAGAATGTAAAAAGCATATGTGTATGAATGTGTGTTTATATATCTTACATCCTCTCCAGCAAACATGCCAACCACTGTAGAAACTTAAAACCCGCAAATCTCATTTTAACCCTTAGAGTCAAATTTGCTTTCTGTAAGCCTTCTCATGGGTATTTAAGAAAAAGCAGTGCTCAATGTTTAGTTTCCTGTTCATCACCTTGCATTGATCACTCCCTGGTTTAAGTGCTTGCAGTCATTGAAATGGTAACTGGCAGATGAAGGATGGAAGAGAAAGGCCACAAGGGGCCTAGATCATAATAGGTCCATAGGGGAACGGAAAATGTAATTTTATTTTATTTTTTTTAAAGATTTTATGTATTTATTTGACAGAGAGATCACAAGGAGGCAGAGAGGCAGGCAAAGGGGGAGGGAGAAGCAGTCCCCGTGCTGAGCAGAGAGCCCAATGCGGGGAGGGGGGGGGGGACTCCATCCCAGGACCCTGAGATCATGACCTGAGCGGAAGGTCAGGTTAAGGTTAAGCCAAGGCTTAACCCACTGAGCCACCCAGGTGCCCAGGAAAATGTAATTTTAAAGTGCACAGTGACACTTTCTCCAGTGTGCTGCCAGACCACAAATAATCCTCATCTTCTCACCCTGTCTGGGGGACCCTATCCCAGAGTCACCTCCTCTTTACCAAATACCTTCAGATCCTCTCCCTCATCCCCCTTGAGCTGAGCTGTAAGTATTCTAATTTCTCTCAGAATAAGTAAATCCTTCTTTTAATATGTAATTTGGGAGCTCTGTCCTCCTGAAACACACCCTACCTCTGTCTTCTCTTCTCCCTGCTTTTCTCCTGTTTTCCGGGAAGCTCTTCCTTCCTCTCTTTCACGGGCTCATCTGTTTAGCCCAGTCCTTGGTGTTTAGACGTCCATTCTGGAGCCTTGTCTTCACTCTCCCAGTTCTCTCTGGGCCAGTTCCCCACTCGAGTCGGCATCCACAGCCAGACTCCTCTTCTGGTTCCAGATCAGTCTTTCCATCTGCCAGCATCTCCACCCAGATGTCAAACAAGCTTGGACTCAATGCGTCCTCGACCCAAGTCAACACCTGCCCTCCAGAATTCTCTCCCGTATTGTCTGCTATTGTTAACCGGCAGCAGCATTCGCATGCGAACGAAACCCGGGAATCTTCTCCCTTGCTTCAACCTCAAGCCCGGCTCCAAGTTCTGTCCGCCCTCTCCACCTTATACAACTTCTGCCACCACCCAGTTCAGACCCTTTCTTTCATTGTGTCTGGACAAATGTAAACTGGTTTTCCTGTTTTCATCTCTTATCCCTCTGACCCATTCTTCTCGTGGTCACCAGCGTTATCTTTCTAAACACTTACTTGTATCCAGTCAACCCCTTGTTCAAACGTGTGGTGGCTCCCCTGTCAGAGTGAAGTCCAGATTCCTTGGTCTGGCCTAAAAAAGTCCTTTGCCCTCTGGCTGCAGTCTGGCCTGCCAGTTCCAGCTTTTCTCTGCTGCACTCCTCATGCACACACGTAATGCTAGTACACACTGTGCACAGGCACGGACAGGACACCCATGCCCCAGAGCCTTATGGACACACCTATACACACCTGTGTTCTGACTGCACCTGATTAGACCATATTTTATGTTATTTTCCAGACTATTCCATTTGCCTTCACTGCCTTGATGCTTTTTCCGTTTTCCTTTTATCCCTTTGCAACTCACCATTGTCCCAAGACAACCCAAGCAGAATTATAAAGTAGGGAAGTTTTTCTTTTATGACTAAAAGGGAAGTTCGAGGTCATCTCTCATTTCTGGTACTGATCCTACAGTGCCTCCACCCTGTTATCCTTAGCACCCCATAGCCGAAAATCACCATCTTACAAAGTAACTCCCCACCCCAGGGTTCTCCAGTTATCCCGGCCCAGCTACGACTATGCTTTGCTCTCTTAAGCCCTGGTTCATGTGCCTCTGTTTGGTTTAAATTCATGCACGGGGGCTCAGGATCAGTATTTAAGAATAATTATTCATACGTCTCTGACATACAGCCAGATATCAAAGTAATTGCTTAAATATTAGGGCTGTACCTCATCTTTCCTAACAAATTAAAATTCCAGTATTGCCTGGACCACCTTGTTGTGAGACGACCACCAAGACAGGTAGGTTTCAACACCCAGAGTCAGTGAACGTGTCAGTTCAAATGAATTCCCCTCTGCAGTGGGTGATGACTGTTCCTGTCTCAATGTGCTAATAGCCGTGGGCCTAGTAAAAGGGAGGAGCCTGTGAGTGTAAAGAGATGAGCTTCTGATCGTGGAATTTTAGACATTCAGCAAAATAAAGATACACATTCAAGGCAGTATGTCAAAAATAAAGTATTTCAGGAAGAATGGGAAAACGTTGGGGACCAAAAAATACCATCCTGATGTCATGTGAATGTTCCCACTTAGGTCAAAAGCTTTGGTCTGGACCATCACCCTTGCTTAGCTTGGGATGTAACTGACCGATTCAGCACAGCATAGAAGAGAAAGAACCACAGAAGGCTGTCATTGTAAATGGCAAGTCAAAGATAGGAGGGGTTTTGTAGGTGGTTTTTTTTTTTGGTTTTTGGTGTTTTTTTTTTTTTTCATTTGTTTGGTGACTAATGATTTACTTGAACACACAGAAGAATGTCTCTCTAAAGAGAAGACTCTTAATACCATGAACCCTGAAATAACAAGAGATTCTGAACGAGGACGTGATTCCCAAGATGCCCTTCGGATGACCCATAGGTGCTTTGTTCATCTGGCTGTGGTGAATTCCATAAAACTAGCATTTGAACATATTTTTATGCGTGACTGTTTCATGGCAGGCAATGTGCTCGGACCAGCCATAGGAAACTTGAAACATGGTCCAGAGAGTTTACAGTCTATTTGGAAACAAGTCCAAACCTGAGAGAAGGACACTGTCTCAGCCCCTGGGAGGGACCTAACTCATTTCAGGCCCTGCCATCCTCCTTCCTGACGGAAGTGCAGTTACGAGACTGTCTTCTACCTAGTGCAGCTGGGAGAGCGGGGAACTTCAAGGGGCTTGCACTGGGCCGTTCCTGGGTCTCATGCTTCTCTCCAGTGTCTGATTTAGACATGGGCAGGTGATTGCAATGAGATATGGAGGCAGATATGCTTGGAGACTTTTGGGAAAGAATTTTTCGTTCTTAGGAGAGACACTGGTTAAGAAACATAGTGTCAGGTCTAGTGAAGCTTGGGACAGCTGTAGCCATCTAACAGCCATGGCGTTGGCTAGCTTGAGGGTAAAGCCAGTACTGGCCCAGGGGAAAGACAGAAAGCAGGTTCTTGGTACTGTCTTTGAGTTTCTGAATTATTGAAGTTCAGAGCCATCTCTTTGTGCCTAAAAAAATGTCCATGTAATTTAAAACTTGGTTATGTTGTTTTCGCCATATTGTCTTGTTGTCTATGCTTATAATAGTGATATGTAACATAAAGTTCTGTAACATAATAGATATCATTTGGTTACATATAATTAATTGCTAAATGGGTGGTACAGAACTTAATGTTGAGTTCAGAGGATGGTTCAGAAATGTCACTGTGATGCATTTAAGTGTCCAGCCTCCTGGCAAGTCTTTATGGGGACAGGAAAGAATCTTTACAATTCACATCTACTGTGAAGGACCTCAGAGGTCAGAGAACCCCAGTTCTCGCCCTTTAAAATGGCTGTCAGTGATAATAATATAAGACAAAGTGTAACATAACCAGGAATGGGACCCAAGTCTCTAGTTCCCGGATCAGATGTTTTAGACGCTTGCATAGGGAAGGAGAATGTCGTTATATCCAGAACACACTGTTCAAGGTTTTCACAGAGGGTGAAAGGTTGAGAAGGTGAGAGTTAGTGGGCACCTGACCCTAAATGGCCTTGTAAACTGTGGAAAGCATGGATTTTTAGGACAATGGGAAGGTTTTGAAGAGTCTTAAGAAGGGGAGTGACATATCAGATTGGCTTCTTAGGTAGATCACTCTGGAGGCAGGAAGGATGCTAGACTGAATGGAGGCCGGACTGCAGGCACCAAAAGCACTTAGGAAAACTGGTTCTGGTCTTGGTTGTAGGTTAGTACACAATCGGGAGATGATGGTGCTAAAACTCAGTAGCAGCAGAGAACGATCACAGAGGACAGATTTGAAAAGTAGTTAGGGAGAATGGACAGGATTTGGTGAAGGATTTACTACGGTGGCAGCAAGTGAGGGAGAAGACAAGACTGAGGCCTAGGTTTTGGCTGTAGACAACTCAGCTGCTACTGACTGAGACAGGGGGAGGCAAAGAAAAAAGGCAACTTAGATGAAAAAGATAATCAGTTCACCTTGATGGGTTGTTTGAGACATCCAGGTGCACATGTCTAGTAGGTAGATAGTTATATACAGAGCAGGATTAGAAGTAGGAGAGAGAACAACAGGAGATAGAGATTTAGGAGTCAGAGGCAACTAGAGTCATTGAAGATGTGCCATTGAAGAGTCAGGCAGAGACCGGAAGACAGCTTTGGCCACCCCACGAGGGATTACCTCAGAGAGTCAGGTGAGGAAGGGGAGACGCCAGGGTGACAGGAGCAGTGGGAGTAGTAAGCGGAAAGAAAATGGCAGGAAGTAGGGCGCCACACAAATACTTTGAGAGGGAAGAGTTGGTCAGTAGGATCAGCTTCTTCATGGAAGTCAAACATGTCGGACAGCGTTGACGAGGGCATTCTCCATGGCCTCTCTTTTTCTCCATGAAAAGCAGAAGAAGCCAGAGTGGAGTGGGCTGAGGAGTCCGTCACTGTGAGGAAATGCAGGCAGAATCCGGAAGTTAGGTAGTAAAAGAGGAGAGGGAGTGGCGGAGGGACAGGATGGGAGAGACTTGTATAAACAAACCTACAAACATGCATAAAAATTATTGTAATGAGATTTTTTTTTTTTACCTCTATTACTTATGTTATTACCTGGTCTACTTGAGATTTTTGAGAACTGCACTGAGGCATCTGTATATATGGCAGGAGTCCCTAATGGGGTAGAGACGGCAGCACAGGAGAAGTGCTGATGTCCATGGCAAAGGGGTCGTCATAGAGAACGTGGTGGGGGGGAGGGCAAGAATCATAGGGCTTCCAGAGTAGCAGCTCTGACAACAGCTTTGAAGCCACGGATGACCATATGAAGGAAGGCAGAGTGGGTTCTGAGGTCTGACATGGAGAAGACATGAGCTGAAGAGACAAAGAAAAAGTTGATGACTTTGAGGTGTGCAGATGGAGATAGCCCCGCCGTGGGAGTGGGCACCCCCCACCCTCCAGTGTGGCTGCTTAGATTGATGAGGGAGCCCTTGTAAATATTTCTGTTTCAGAACAGACTTGCCACGCTAAAATAGCTGCAGTTAATAAACTTTGCATTGTTTTTGGGGTGCATAATATATAACAGGGTTCAAATTCTGATTGCAGAATTAATATCTGTGCTTTAGTCAGATTTCCTAAAAAACAAAGTTTTTTTTTAGAGTTATAGGTAAGTTTCTCCGGTTAAGCTTTTAGTTCTTTAATTCTATCCTGTTTAATAAAATTCTCAAAGTCATCTTTTCAGAAATCATAGTCCCATAGAACCCAGAGAATTATAGTTGGCTTTGAAAGGTTCTGTTAGTGAAATGTTAAAGCCTTTTATTCTGTGTGACTCGGTGGTGTTTTCAAAGTGCTTTAAAATATTTTCATTTAATCATAAGAATTAGAAAAGAAATCAACATCAATTCTTAATTTTGTTAACATTATAATTAGTTCAAAGTGCTTACATTCAAGTATTTTTTCCCAGTCTGTGCCTGCTGACACTTGTACCTATAAATTACGTTTACTAACCAGTATAAACTTGAACTGCATATTTTGGTAATGTTTTCAGGTACTGGGACTGTTAATAGTTTTCAAATATATTGTTCTTCCTTTGAAAGAGTTGTCCGTTGTGTTGTCCAAACATTTCACGGCAGCTGTGCAATTTTATTGGTGAAGGTTCCCGTAATATTATTCTGCATTCTGAAAGATTAAGTGCAGTTCTTCCTTTTAGTAGTTTAAAGTGACTAGAGACAGTTTTTACTACAGAAGCCATACATAACTCCTGATCACTGAAAGGCTTTCTGTATAAAAATGAGGTTAATGTTTAAACAGAGCCATGGAAATAAAGCAGTGATGGACACTGTATTGTCAGCGTAAGAGATGATTTCATTGTGTTTTGAAAAGCATGAGCAAAGCTCTAGCGCCCATGGATGCCTTGAACATTGGCAGTTGTCATTCCCTCTCATTCATTTGAAGGTGGCCTTTGTTTGTCTTTGTGCACGCCTGATCTCATTCCCATGGATACTGTGTAAAAATGCAGACTGAATGCAAGCTGGCTTCTGGTCAGCTCAGTCAGATAACTCTATTCCAAATTGTTTACCAGTTACCTTCAGGTCCTTAACCAAATAGCTTCATGGGCGCTTGTTAGAATACGGACACTGAATCTTTTGGATTTTATAACCTTTCCAAAGCCATATTCCAAATGCTGGCATGTAAATAGATCTTTCAGAACAATTGACTTAGTTTTTCTATGTACTTATTAACATTGTTGAGGGGAAAAAAAGAATAACTTAACCTTGGACACTGGGATACTTATATGTGATCTTTATTTACTTTTCAGCATAAAAAATGTAATAGATACCCTGAATAAAAGGGCCTTAATGAAAAATTGAGAGATGATTAAATAAATAATTTATGTAAATGTCATAGTGTCTTAGTCCATCTGGATTGCTGTAATGAAATACCACAGACTGGGTGACTTATAAACAACAGAGATTTATTGCTCATGATTCTAGAGGCTGGAAATCCAAGATCGAGGCGCCAGCATGGTCACGTTCTGGCAAGAGGCCTCCTCCTGGTTCATAGCTGGTGGAAGGGACTGGAGTCTCTCTGCAGCCTTTTTTATAAGGCACCAATCCCATTCACGAGGGTGAAGCCTAAGCTTACCTCTCAAAAGCCCACTCCCTATCACCATCATCTTTGGATGTTAGGATTTCAATATAGGAAGTTGGGGTGGGGAAGGGGAACACAAGCATTCAGACCATAGCACATGGTAATTAAGAAACCCCTTTATTAATACAGTATTTAATTTTTGTCCCAAAATTATTGGGCATCATTTTATCATTACTTTTTTGTTATGGTCTAAGTGAGATATGACCTTAACCCCTATTAAGAGTATAGTCCCGGGCTCCTGGGTGGCTCAGGGGTTAAGCCTCTGCCTCGGCCCAGGTCATAATCTCAGGGTCCTGGGATCGAGCCCCGCATCAGGCTCTCTGCTTAGCAGGGAGTCTGCTTCCCCCCCTCTCTCTCTGCCTGCTGCTCTGCCTACTTGTGATCTCTCTCTCTCTCTCAAATAAATAAATAAAATCTTAAAAAAGAGAGAGAGAGAGAGTACAGTTCCACAGTCTCTTACCTTTGTCCATGTTCTCTCTTTCTGAAATACTCTCCATCCCCCAGTCCATCTTCTGCAATCATTTATGTGTCAATTTCATTGAAGCTCATGCACCCCAGAAAACTTGCTTAACCCCAATCCAATTTAGGTGTTCTCCACATGTTCCTAGCCCTTGTCACGTTCTATTTCAAAAATCCATTTACTTAGCTCTCACCCCCATCGGCTGCAAACCCTGAGAAGATAGGGCCTATGTTCTTTTCACAGGGGCCCAGTTGAATTCTGGTGACTGAGTGATGACAGTATGACAGCTCCTGTAGCACGGAGGGAGGACACACTTTCTGAATGAAGGCCGAGCTGAAAACTTCATTGTTTTTTCCAATTAGAATATGCAAAAAAAGCCTCTATGTGCAGATTTATCTGAATTGGCTAAAATATTTCTTTCATCAGTCTTTTTTTCTTCACTTCTTTGGCAGAGCTTTTAGAATGTCTCTTCTTTGCCTTGAAATGTCCAACTAGACTAGCTCTATCAACAAGTAACAAGATGAAGCAAAGCATGAGCCCGGTGCAGACATCCTTTTGTCCCCAAAGTGCTGTCCCATATCCCTATTCTGTTCTCATAAAGCAGCACCCATAATTCGGCTTCAGCTGGACTCTCTCTCTCACTGAATACATTCTCTAAAATCATCTTCAATCCTAGTTATTATGGTATTCACAGGCCCTGGCATATAGTAAGTGCTCAAAAAAATGATTGATAAAAAAATTTTTTTAAATAAACTTGAAGCTAAGGACTCCTGGGTGGCTTAGTCAGTTAATTGTCTGCCTTCAGCTCAGGTCATGATCCCGGGGTCCTGCGATCAAGTCCCGCATTGGCCTCCCAGCTCAGTGAACAGCCTGCTTCTCCCTCTGTCTGCCGCTCCCTGTGCTCTGTCTCTCTCTCTCTCTGACTAATAAATAAATAAAATCTTCATAAAAAATTTTTAAAAAAACAAGAATTCAGATAACTTAAGGTGCTTATGTCTATTGAAATACTAACTTGATTAGTAGTTTTGGAACATTAAAGCAGAATATTTAATATCCTTATAGAAAAATGCACATACTAAAATAGTCATCTTAACAGAAAAAGCGTTTGTATTTCTCTCTTGATATTTATAAGTGTGAAAGTAACTTTTTATAGATATACTTACCATAAATATGAAAATGGTAAAAAAATATATACTTTATTTTCACTTGGTATCTTTCACGCATACTTTTCTATATGGGCTTCGTCTCTGCAGATTTGCGTTAATGTATCCTGCCATATCATGGCTAACTATTGTTTCATTGTTGGATATTTAGGTTGTTTCCTGTGGGCTTTTTCCCCTACTGTAAATAATGTGTCTATAAATACCATTGTGCAAGAAGCTTTTTCTTTCTTTTTCCTTTTGGACAGTCTCCAGCAGAGGCATTACTGGGTCAAAGATTCTGTGTATTTTGTAGCTCTTGTTGCATATTGAACAATGTAGGCCTCGATAATGTGTGAATTTGCAAATTTCACCCACATGAGGTTTTAGTTTACCTTTTGTAGTTTTTCTTTTCTAACTTTTTGTAGTTTGGTAGATATGAAGTGATCCTTCTTATTTATTTTAAATCCTCATTCTTTATATTCATTAGGGTGCACTTTTTAAGTTTTAATTTAAAACTGTCTATCTTTAGAAAAATATGTGGAGATTAGGATATTCTAGAATTTAGTCCTAGAAGAACATCAAGAGATCATCTAGTAAATGCCTCAGTTTTATAATAATCAGTTTTTGAAATGACTAAAGCCCGAAGCTCCAACCTGCAGTGTGCTGTCCATCATTTCAAAATGCTCTTCAGAATTTCTTTGACGGACTCCCTTTGGTGACCTATTTCCCATAGACTCATTATGATCCATTTCACTTGGGGAGTGGCAGGCCTCTAGTTAAGATTTCCATGCTTCCATGGGTCAGACCTGTTTAGGGGGAGAGAGGGGACATTCTGTCTGCCAGAGCACTTGACTTCAAGTAACCAAATTTGGAGATTGTTCTGTGGAGCTTTTGCCCCGTTAGCCCTCACCCTAAAACTTAGTGGCTTAAAACGACAACTGTCCTTTGTTATTTCTCATGGTTTCTTGAGTAGGACTTTGGGAATAGCTTGACTGGGCAGTTCTAGCCTGAGGTTTCTCATGTGGTTACTGTCAGAGGGTGGGCAGCTCTCTTTGTGTGGCCCTATCAGGTGGCCTTACCATCATGGCACCCTCTGATAGCCTGACTTCCTCCGGGATGACTCAGGGATCCAAAGGAGTGTGTTTCCTCCCCACTCCCCCAAACTGGCAGAAACTGCATGACCGTTTCTAATATAGACTCAGAAATCATGCAACTGCCTCTGTTCATCAAAGAAGTCATAAAGTCTTGCCTAGATTCTGAGGGAGGAGACTTACTGTCTTGATGGGAAGAGTGTCAAGTAATTCCCAGACAGATTTTAAAACCACTACAGTAATTTAATCAACTTAAGGGTGCTTACAAGACAGTTTGTTGTTTACATCAGAGTTGCTCAAGATGGCCATTATTGACATTAGGGCTAGATAATTCCTATGGGGCAGGTGGGGGCGGGTGGAGGGGCTGTCCTCTGTGCTGTAAGATGTTGAAGAGCATCACTGGCCTTCACCCACTAAATGCTAGTAACCACCCACCCCCCCAAGTGCGGCAACCGAAAATATGTCCAGACATTGCGAAATGCCCCCGAGGAACAAAATTCTCCTAACTGAGAACCGCTACACTAAACAAACATGTACAGATGTACCTCAGAGATAATGGGACTTCAGTTCTAGACCACCACAATAAAGCAAATACTGCAGTAAAGTGAGTTAAGTAATTTTTGGTTTCCCAGTGTGTACAAAAGTTATGAGGCTATACTGTCATCTGTTAAGTGTATGATAGCATTATGTCCCCCAACAGTACATGCCTTAATTTTAAAATACTTTATGGCTGAAAAGTCCTCATCATCCTCTGAGCTTTCAGCAAGTCATAATCACTGATCACAGATCACCATAACAAATATAATAATAATGGAAAAGTTTGAAATAGGGCAAGAATTACCAAAATATGACACACAGACATGAAGTGAGCAAATGCTGTTGGAAAAAAATGTGACCAATAGACTTGCCAGACACAGGGTTGCCACAGTCCTTCAGTTGGTAAAAAAGACAAATAAAGCTCAGTAAAGTGAAGTACAATACGACAAAGTATGCCAGTATTAGGCACCTGTATTGTTCGTGGCCCTGTGGAAAGAGCTCTAGCCCCGGGGAGTAAACGAAATACCACTTTTCCCCGTGACTTTGCGTGTCACAGGAGAGCTGTTCCCTACCTTTCTGGGTCAATGGGAACACCAAAGGGGATTATGAATAGCAAAGTATTTTGCAAACTTGAAAATCATATATGATGTTATTTTTTTAAAATCCATATACTTGTGCCTGGGTGGCTCAGTCATTAAGCCTCTGCCTTCAGCTCAGGTCATGATCCCGGGATCCAGGAGTGGAGCTCCACATTGGGATCTCTGCTCAACAGGAAGCCTGCTTCTTCCTCTCCCACTCCCCCTGCCTGTGTTCCCTCTCTCGCTGTGTCTCTCTCTGTGTCAAATAAATAATTAAAATATTTTTTAAAAAATAAAAATCCATATACTTGGTTTTCATCTATTTTTATCATCATTAATTTATTGAAGAGATCTGTTGAAGGAACCTTTATGTAGTCCTATCCAACGGCAGCTGTGTCAGACCCGGGGGAATAGGAAGATTCAGGGTAGACCCTCAGGAGCTCTGCTTTTCATTTCTAACATCACCTCTGGAGGAAAAGGGTAGCACCTAGATCCTTACTGAATATAAAATTAAACACTGAAAACTAAGTCATTTAAAGAAAAATTGTATTTTTCTTAATGAAAGCAGGAAAACATTATGCCACTATAGTCCAAAAGCCGTTGTAAAGGTCATCTTATGCTTTTGGATTTTGCACTACCTTTTTTGTTTTAAAAGCACTATAGCTATAAGACAGCCATCATAGAGCTTAAGTCTGTATACAATAATGGTCATTTCTAGAGGGCCTATAATTTCTAAATTTACTTGCTTTGTGTTTTTTTTAAGAGCAGGAGAGGGCTTTCTACATTATTCCTGCATTTTTGTCCTTTTAGCATGAAGACAATGCCATTGAAATGATTTCCTGTGGTTGTGTATGTGTTCAAATGATCTTATGTGACCTATGACCATTTGTCATTGTCATAAATATTCTAAGTAATGATTAGCTACACTTTAGAGTTTGAAGTCTGTGTTCAGAGTTTAAAGTCAGGATCTGAGTAACCCCACTTCCTGATTGTGTGACTTCCTGAAGGATCCACCAACTGATAATGTTTTCTTGGCTTTCGTGGTATACTTAGGGTATGCCTCAGCGAAATGCAGCAATGTGTCATCCTCCTACTCATTGTACACCAGTTCTCAGAAACTTATATAGGAAATCATTTAGAATATGCTTTTCATGGTAGAGGTGAAGGTGGGGTCAAAACTGGTATGCTTTGTAAACGTCACAAAAACCGTGCTAGCCTACGTAACGTACAATGATATTAATAGCGAACAAAACAAAACAAACAAAACCAGGTGTCTTTACTAAGTGCTCATCATTTGCTAGGCACTGGTTGGGAGTTTTAAATGCATTGTCTGATCACAATGAGGCAGATTTGTGTGTTATATCTATTTCACAGGTGAGAAAGTGGTGGCAAAGGATGAGGAACTTGCCCAAGGTCACAGAGCTATTCAAACTCTAAGCTCTTAGGCACTGTGAGATACTGCTGGTCTTGCCCAGTATGTAGATTTTTCAGTTAAGAAAAAAAAAAAATCCTTATGCTTCTAACACTGGCATACTTCCCCCACAAATAGTCCATCTTTGGGAGGTTCACCTATAGCTAGATAAAAAACAAAGTTAAATGTTATCTAAAATTCTAAACAGAAAATAAAATGTGTCTGTTTTTGTCTGTACATATGTCTGTACATCCATATGTCTATGTATGTATCCATGTTTACTAATCTAACTTTGCCTCCGTCTGTCTGTATCTTCTCAGTAGTCTGCAGTCAAGCATTTTCCTTCGAACCAGTCCAGAACTCATGTTTATTAACTAAACAGGTCTTTACTGACCTCACATTATATGTTATTGTTAGATACTGATTTCTAGGATAAGAAGATATCCTAGATAGGAAGTGAGCAAGATAGGAAGGTGAAACAGTCAGCACCTTGTCAATTCAGCTGATGATTATTGATCCACAACCATGAGCCGGGCAGTCTTCTGAATGCTGGGGACAGCAGTAAATACAATAGGCCGATTCCCTACTCTTAGGGACAAAGACAGATTAACCATAAAACAAGAGAAGCTTACGTTTCAAGGACCCTCACTCTTCACGCCACTTCCCAAGTGTTTGTACAACCTGACATGCAAAAGTTGAGGTCACTGTCTCTTTTGCACCCTAACATATTCAACAAAGATGTCAACAACAAACTGGTTGAGAAATGCCACCAACTGAAAGATTTTCTGGATTAATCCCTGTAAAGAAAACTTGAGGGAACTTAAAATATTATAGCTCATGTATGATGTTGGAAAACAGTCCTAAACATTCACATGACATTACAAATAGGAGTTATGAAAATGAAAGGAACTTCTCTTAACTATAAATAATAAACATTTCTTAAGGTTCAACTTACCATGCCAAAAAATATTGAATACCTTTTAGAAAATATGATTTTATAAATTGTCAAGTGAAGAGGTGATTAAAAGATATAGAGGCAAAAAACTGTAGGAAAAGAATATTGCAGAAGTGTATTAGGCGATCAATAATATGTATATTGTTTTTCAGATTTTTTAGCTTTTAAAAATATGTAATTTGCTAGGGTTGCTTTTCTCATCCTAATTATTTAATACCTGAACTTTATTTCACAGTTTTATAATTTTCTTGCCTTAAAGGGTCACTCTGCCCCAAATTGTAGAAGGTTCAATTCCGACAAAACTTAGATCTCCCTGTAGAGATTCTAATGAGGGAGGCAGACAGATAAGAGATAGATGTATAACTTGTGAGGTAGTGATGCATTATTCAAAACACAGCAGAATAAGGGAGATAGAGAATGCTAGACAGTGGGCGGGAAATGGGCAGGTATCATCTTACATGAGTTTATGTATTAGTTATCTGTGACTACATAACAAATTAACACACAGGCAATGACTTAAAATAATATTCCCTTATTATCTTACAATTTCTGTGGGTCGGGAATTTGGGCCTGGCTTCACTAGAGTCCTCTGTGCCAGGGTATCTCTTAAGGCTGCACTCAAGGTATGGGCCAGAGCTGGGGCCTCATCTGGGGCTCAGCTCTTCTGCTGACTTCTGCTCACTTTGATTGTTGACGGGATTGATTTTCTCCAGGGCTGTTGGACAGAGGGCCTTAGTTCCTCTCTGGCTCCCACTGAAGGCAAGTTCCTTGCCCTGTGGACCTCCTTGCTTCCTCAAAGACAAAGAGAGAGAGGGCATCTGACAGAAATTACAGTCTTATGTAAGATAATCACAGAAGTGATCTATTCTAGACTTCGATTCTATGTTTTGAATCTTCAGGTCTATTGGTTTGAAGTCACAGGGGAGAGGATCACACAAAGGCAAGAATAACAGGAGATGGGGTTCATTGGGAGCCCCCTGACCACCACAGGTCGTGAGGAAAGACAGCCCTGATGGACTGATGTTTGATGCAAACAGAAGGGCAACAAGAGTGAAGGTGACACTTTCTGGGAAAAGAATAGTCCATGCTGAGGGCCCGAATGCAGAAGGCCGGAGGTCAGAGTGTATTTAAGGAAGAGTCTGAGTCCAGCTGAGTGGGATAAGGGGATAGGGCAGGAGGTGAGATCAGACAAGCAGGGGAGGGAGTGAGGGCATAGCTCTCCAGGAAGAACTCACATGAAGAACAGTGGAGTGACGTTTCACGTCAGTACGCCACAGTGAGAGATGCGAATGGCGAGTGTCAGGGGAGTTAGAAGAAGGGTGTGTGCAGGTTGAACGGTAGGGGAAGACCAGAGCCAAAGTTCATGGAGAAGCAGCCTGCGAACAGAGATTTAATAGAGGAAATATTCACTTCAGTTATGCCTGTTCCTTCCATACGTTGCCTCAGGATATGAGGCATATCTTGTTACTGAGCAAGTTATTTAGCAGGCATTGACTTGCTAAATGCACAAAAATGCTGTTCTGTGAGAGAGAGAATGAGAGAGAGAGAGAGAGAGAGGGAGGGAGGGAGGATTTCTCCTTTCACGCAGAAGGAATTTAGGAATAAAGTGTGAAAATAGGAAGTGAATTGATGAGTGGGTATTCCCAATCCTCTTGGCCACTAGGAGACTGTGAGTCTGCCAGATGGCATCTTTATGGAAAAAAAAAAAAAAAGTAGAATCTATTGAGTTATCAGGAGTTACTAAGTCATACATGAGTTTAAGGAGAATTTGGAGATGCTCATTGCCTGCAAGATCAAAAAATGTGAAAGAACCTCAAAATCATCCAACTACGTGTCACAGCAGCCCAAGACTTGATGCAGTTACTCTGTCAAGAAAAAACTTGGATCTTTTTTCCACACAAAATATGAACTTTAAATGACATAAGTGGAATTATATATAACTTTACTGTATTTATATATGCACATATATGGATTGGCAGAATTATCTTTGAAACTCAGAATAGTAAATTAAAATTTTCTGATATAACCTGATTTTCCCCTGTCTTAATCTGCTGGGGCTACCCTTAACAAAATATCATAGACTGGGTGGCTTTAACAACAGAAATTTATTTTCTGTTGTATATAGTTCTGGAGATTGGTCATCCAAGACCAAGGGGCCATCAGGGTTGGTTTGTGGTGAGACCTGTCTTTCTTGTGGACTGCTGTCTTCTTATTGTGTCCTCACACGGCCTTACCTGAGTGATCACATGGGGAGAGAACTCTCTGGTACTTTTCCTCTTCTTATATGGATACCAGACCTATCAGATTAGGGTCCTACCCTTATGGCCTCTTTTTATCTTAATTACCTCCTTAAAGGCCATAGCTTTAAATGCAGTCCCATTAGGACTTAGGGTTTCAACAGAGGAATTTGGAGGGATACAGTTTATCCATAACACCTCTGTAGCCTTAATAATATATTAATAATAATGTTATCTTAATAATATATTAATAATGTATATTAATATTAATTAAATATATTAGCAATATATTAATGATATTAATAATTTATTAATGGGTTTATCTCTGACCATGGAAGTGATGCACATATTTCTTTAATATGAACACAGAGTAATTGTTAAATAAATGATACATGCCTACATTGGGTTTTTCTCTAAAGGTAGACATGAACCATGAAGCAGGGGGTTACTACCCAGATGTCAACCAGAGTCTCTCCGCTTCTTAAAGTTGAGATAAGACTCCTTCAAATTCCTATTCCACCCTATAGGAAAATACAGTGCTCTCCCAAGAGCGCTCTGAACTCCCAGGAGTTACCCATTTTCATTGTCATTAAATCTCCAACTTCTGACTGTGGAGTTTTTGTTCTCCACTCTGTCAGGTCTACTTTTTGATTGTGTCGTATGTACAAGTTAATACATTAGCCTGTTACTGTTTCATTGATGCTGACAGATGACACGAGATTTCTGTGTCAGAGACAAAGGACTTTATAACCACACAACAAGCAGCATGCACATGAGCATGTTTATATCAGAAACCCTATTGCTTCTCCATGAAGTCTCCTGGGGTCTATGTAAAGTGGTTCAGATAGACTCCTGCACCCACACTAGGCTGCATTACAAGATAGGAACCTGCTGTTTTACAGCAAGAAGTCAGCAAGCCTGTTCTTTGTCCTGGAGGGAAATCTTACCTCATCCATCCAGGCTGCCCACTGTAAACATCACCCTGAGAAATGGCCGAGGTAAACAGCAGTCAGGATCTTAACATTCTTGGCAGACTCATTTTATGAAGTTGAATGGTGCCCACCAAAAGATACGTCTACATCCTTGCCCCCCAAATCTGTGTATACTACCTTATTTGGATAGTGGGTCTTTGAAGATTCCCTTGTGGAGACCATTGGTAGAAGCAGGAAGGTTGAAGCTGCTTCTGGTGAAGTTCTCAAGAGGGAAATGAGGCACACGCTATAGGGAGCTGGAGGGAAGGTAATCCTTGTTATATCATGGCAGGAAATTTGGGGTAATTGTGCCCTGCAGTTATGTGGAAAGCAGAGCTTTCAAGCAGTGAACATAGAAGCTTGGCCGAGGAGTCTTCCCACCAAAATGTTGAAGGTGCAGCCCACTTTTTCCTTGCTGAATGTAGTAAAGTGCAAGATGAAAGAGAGAAAATTGAGAAAGAAACTGTTCAACGAAACAGAATAATACTTAATGATATGAGAAACTCTCAGTCTATCCAGACTACAGAAACAAAAGCTAATATTAGGAGACTCGTTGTTAAGAAAGTGTTGCTCTGAAGAAAAGGCCAAGGGTGTGGTTGAAACGTTTTGCAGAACAGATTAGGCATGTGATCCATGGATCCTCTCAACCATCTTGGCAGAGGCCAGGGATAGAGATGGAGTTATCCAAGAAAGGTCTGTGGAGAGCTCTCTTGTATAATGGCTTAGAACCCGTGATGCACACAGGAGACCTCCAAGCTTTTAGGAATGTTGTTTCAGCAGAAATGCTGCCACCTGGGACTGAAGAGGACAGAGAAGCAGAGGCCAGTAGAGCTATTGTGGGCCCAGGCGACAAAGCCTTGAGTAGCAGGGCATTATTTTCAGGTCTTGAAACCTAATGAAATCTGACCTGCTGGGTTAAACTTTCTTGGTACCTGTGACCCTTCATTCCTTCTCGTTTCTCCCTTTTGAAATGGAAATGTCTGTCACACACCTGTCACACCACTGTATTTTAGAAGCAGACAACTTGTTTTCAAGGCTCATAGACCCACAGATGGAGAGAAATTTTGCCCCAGGACAGACCACACCTGGAGTCTCACCTGTCCCCAATTTAGATGAGAGTGTTTCTCCTGGACTCCTAAGCACAGTTTTCCTGGGAACCATTGCTGTCCCCTAAGAGTGTTCCCCTGTGGCTTGGTGACTTCTAGACATTCCTGCTGCCCCTGTAGTGCCTGGCTCGCTGCCCCTGCTCCTGCCAACCCTCTGCAGCTTCTGAGGAGGACAAGTTAATAGATCTATATCTCTCTGTATGTGATTAATTTAGATTTTATCTTTTATTGAGATGTAATTGACATATATATTATTTCAGGTATACAACATAATGGTTCTGTGTATATGTATTGTGAAATGATCTCCACTATGAGTCTAGTTCATATCCATCACCACAGATAATTACAAAGTTTTTTCTTAGGATGAGAATTTTCAAGATTTACTTTCTTAGCAGCTGTCAAATATACAATACGGTGTTTTTAACTGTACTCACCATGCTGTACATCACATCTCCAGACTTACTTATTTATCACTGGAAGAGTTCGTTTGTTTTTGTTTACTTGTTAACAGAGATATTTCCCCTGTAAAATGCCAGCATTCATCTGCAGGAATGGGCCAGAGTGCAACCTGAGTACCCTAGTTAAAAACACCACACTCTTCCCTAATCTACCTCTTGCTTTTGACCTTGAGTCTCTTCTCTTCACGTGAATTTCTTCCCTTATGTTTCCCTGGATCTTTTTGCAAATGAAGCCTTCCATGAAAAGCCTGCCCACCAGCCCTTCAGTATATGTAGACATGTTCAAATTTTGCATCGACTGCGCAAGTTAGACCCTCCTTCTGCTATCTCTTACTAAAAATATGTGCCATTAATCTCTTACAATAATATTTTGGAAGTCAATAGACTTCCCCTGCCAAACGTTTGTTGTTGAATATAGAATGACCTATTTTGCTTTATACATTTATTTCTGCTCTGGTTTTCAAAAGATGTTTTTCCTTATCTAAGCTTCACTGCATTTTGAGAACAAAACTGGGTTAACTAATTAATCCCCAAACATGTGTTTCTCTTTTTAATTATCTTATAACTTAAAATTGGGTTCCAGGATGAAGTGGGAGAATGAATTTCATGTTTTCTGAAACTAGTTCTCAAATTACTAAGGCTCCCCAAACACTTATTTCAAAGATGGGCAGGAATTCTCAGGGCAGGTAGTTCTTAAACATTTTTTTAAATGAATAGAAGAAAAATGAATTCTACAGTAGTCAAGGTGTGCTTCTCTATTTGGTTTGCCTATGAATATTAAAATGGCAATAAGCCAGGTTATAATCAACGAGGACTGTGGACATAGAGGAAATAAGCTAGATTTTCAAGGGATATAGTATTTATATTTGCAGTAAGTTTTAGTGAGAGTCACTGGAATACTGGGACTTCATTACTGTTGATAAATGCACAGCGAAGTCACCTTTGATAAATACTTTGAGTTTGCTGCACTATTATTGCGTTCATAGGCATTCACATAAGGACAAGGAGGGAAGATTTACACTTTGGGTAATGATAGTCCCTGGCAGGGCAAAGCTCAAGTCACCTTGAAACTCACTGCATCTAACAAAGAACTGGAAATGTATAAATTAAGGAAACAACTATGACTTTCTGTGCCGATTTTTTTTATCCCATACTCTTCTCTTTCACATCGCTGTACTGCTGAGCAGGATGTTCCTTGTGCCTGGAATGACCTCTGCCTTCCTCTTTATGTCGTGAATTTCAGCTCATCCTCCAAGGTCCAGATTAATTGCCACCTCTCCTGTGAAGCCTTCAAACTTAGATAGAATGTAGTTCTCTGAAATTTAATACTCATCCCATTATGAATAATTATTTGTTTTTTACTCAAATTATCAGAAAGAAGCTCAAAGACAGCAGGGATCTTGTCTGTTTTATTCATTGCTACATCCCCAGGAACTAGAAAATGTCTGGCACAAAAGAACTAGATGAATATGTTTCCAATGAGCCATTTTTTAGTGGGTACAGACATATGGGCCTGGTGGAAGGGAACACAATGAACCAAAAATGGCCGTTATTATCCATACTATCCAATTAAGTTAGAAGAACAGATATAGAAACGTATTTTCATACACAATGGGACTTTAAAGAAGAATAGACAGTGAATTAGATAGAATACTTACATTAAATTTACATAAGCTAGGGGCACCTGGGTGGCTCAGATGGTGAAGCATCTGCCTTCAGCTCAGGTCATGATCTCCAGGGCCTGGGATAGAGCCCTACGTTGGATTCCCAGCTCAGTGGGGAGTCTGTTTCTCCCTCTCCCTCTGCCTTTCCCCCTGCTTGTGCTCCCTCTGTCTCTCTCCCTCTCAGTGAATGAATAAAATCTTAAAAAAAAAAAAAAAATATATATATATATATATATATATATATAAACTTTACATAAGCAATTTAGCTATCATAGGCTAAGTGTGAAATGATGACATAGTGAGGTGTAAATATATATTTGAAGAGAAATAAATGTAGTGAACTGAGATTATCTAGGTTTATCAAAAGAGGCATGGTCTTGACGGGAGGATTAAATTAGCAGGAAAGAAGGTATTTAGGATCCATGGAATGAGGAATGACAAGGGAAAATGACATATTTTGTGAGGAAATGAACAGATCATTTATGAAGGAAGTTCTGGACAGTAAGGTTGAGGAAATGAGCCAGACCCAGACTCAGAGCTTAGCCACCAGTTGTGTGACACAGAACAACAAGAATGGTATCTAATGCCCTTAGATACACACTGGTAATAATAGCTACATTTTGCTTTTTCACAAGGTTTCATGGAGGATCAAATGAGTCAGAATGATTCTGAAATAGGTAGGTGGGCATGAACACTAAGAAATAGTATGATAAAAGTTTATCGTTTAAATAAGAGGAAAAAATGTTGGAGGGAAATACATCCAAATTCACTGCACTTGCATTAAAATGACATGACTATGAGTGATCTTTCTTCCCCTAAATTCTCTATATTCCAGATTATCTTTGAAGAACATATATTAATTAAAAATTCATTTCATTCAACAAATGAACTATACTAGATGCTAAGAAAATAAGAGTGAATAAAAGGAATAAAATCTGAGCTCGCAAGGAATTTAGGTTTAAGTAGGCAGAGACAGACACAAAGTAATGCAGATACATAAAATAATTTCAGATGATTAGTGCTGTGATGTGGTGTATTGATGGAGTAGAGTGTTGCTGCTAGATAGAGGAATCAGGGGAAGTCTCTGTGAGGATAGTACAGACCTAAATAATGAATGGATGCCAAGACATGGATGCTGAGCTGGGAAGAAAATGTTGTAGGCAGTGGGTCAAGCAGCTGCAAAGGCCATAAGCAGAATAAGCTACTTGTGCTCAAAGAACAGAAGCAAGCCAGCGTGGCTGGAACATAGTGAGGAAGGAGGGTAGTGAAAGTGAAGTCACCAGATACACAAGGTCACATCATGAATGATTTTTGAAACCATGGTAAGAAAATAGGATTTTATTCTCAGTGTACTGATAGACATTGGGATATTTCTATGACAAAGGAGGCAAGAACATATAATAGGAAAAAGAACAGTCTCTTCAATAAATAATGTTGAAAAAACTAAACAGCTACATGCACAAGAAGGAAACTGGACCGTTTTCTTACACAGTACACAAAAATAAACTTCAGGTGGATCAAAGACCTAAATGTGAATCCTGAAATAATAAAATTCCTAGAAGAAAATATAGGCAATAGTTTGTTCGACATCACTGTAGAAACATTTTTCCAGGTATGTTTCATCTGGGAAAGGAAATAAAAGCAAAATTAAACTGTTGGGACTACACCAGAATAAAATGTTTCTGCACAATGAAAGAAACCATCAACAACAACAACAAAAAAGACAGCTCACTGAATAGGAGAAAATATTTGGAAGTGATATATCCAATGTCCACACACACACACACACACACACACACACACACACACAAATACCAATTAAAAATGGACAGAAGACATGAACAGGCATTTCTCCAAAGATGACATACAGATGGCCAACAAACATATGAAAACATGCCCAACATCACTCATCATCAAGGAAAGGCAAATCAAAACCACAATGAGATACCACCTCACACCTGTCAGAATGGCTAAAATCAAAAACACAAGAAACAACAAGGGTTGGCTAGGATGTGGAGAAAAAGGAACCTTCATGCACTGTTGTGGGAATGTAATTTTGTGCAGCCACTGTGGAAAACAGTACGGAGATTCCTCAAAAAATTAAAAATAGAATTACCATTGATCCAGTAATTCCACTACTGGTGTTTACCCAAAGAATACAGAAACACAAATTGGAAAAGATACATGTACCCTAATGTTTATTGCAGCATTACTTACAATAGCCAAGATATGGAAGCAACCCAAGTGTCCTTCAATAGAAGAATGGATAAAGAAGATGTGGTATATGTATATTTGTATATATGTATGTACATATATATATGTACATATATATATACACACACATTTTTATATATACATGAGAGACTCTATTTTGACAAATAAGTGCAACATAAAATATTTGACCTGAAAAATTAAAAAAGTAAAAGTAAATATGTTTACAAATTATTGTAGAAAGAATACAAAATTTTTAAAATTCTCAACGAGGAAAAACCAAAAATGTCCACTATTATAAAGGCTCTTCCCTTGCAAGAAACAGGGGTAAAGCTGGAGACCTAGTTTGGTTTCACTGCTAAAAAATATAAAAAATAACTTAGGAAAAACCAGTCGAGATCAAACATTGTGAGCCCACTCATATATATAAATACTCCTTTGGAATATTACTCAGACATTAAAAAAAAGAATGAACTCTTGCCATTTGCAACAACTTGGATGGAGCTAGAGGATATAAGGCTAAGTGAAATAAATCAGTCTGAGAGAGACAAATATCATATTATTTTGCTAATAAGTGGAATGTAAGTAACAAATGAACAAAGAAAAAAAAGAGAGACAAACAGAAAAACAGACTCTTAAACACAAAGCACAAACTGGTAGTTGCCAAAGGGGAGTTGGGCAGAGTGAACTAGGGGATGGGCGAAAGAGATACAGAGGACTACGAACACACTTCTGGAGAGCAGCACTGAGTAATGCATACAATTGTTAAATATATTGCATGCCTGAAACTAATATAACACTATATGTTAATTATACTTGAGAAAAATAAATAAATAAAACACTGGGATATTTTCAGCAGAGAAATGAAATGATCTGATTTATATTTTGAATAATACCTTTATATGTATGTATATATGTAAGTATATACACATACACATTCTATATATGTACATATATGTATATTTATACATTAATATAATACATAAATACATGTATATAATATATATAAATTGAAATATAACTACTAGATGGTAAAATGAATTCCAACTTGATTTTATGTCATTACATGACCTGCTGAGGTCTAATTAATAGGTATAATTAATTAAATGATGTCATTACAGTCCTAGGTGGCCTTTCCAGCATTAGATATTAGAAAAACAGGAGCATTTGACATCAGCTCCCCAAGCTTTTACTAGTATGTTAGATAATTGGTGTCATAATTAAATAGCATTTATTGTGTTATGCACAGTGGGATGAAGTTAAACTGTTGGTTGAAAACACCAGTATACTGAATGTCAGTTCTGGTTCCATGATTAATTTGCCATGTTATTTTCTTCTGCGTTTTCTTTCCTGAAAAATAGAAATGGCATGTTAGATGTTAGATGTTAAGGAGAAAATTTGCAAATGTAGAGCTGTGTAGATTTTGTCACAGAGTATTTCAAAATTACTGTTTGTCCTTGTCCTCTTGTCTGACCACATTTCTAAGAAATAATGAGCTGAGCTGTCTTGAATGAACAGATCGTGGCGGAAGGACTTTGGCACGTGGAGAAGCACGTTATCTACTTTAAGTCCCCAAAACTTTATCACCAACTTCATAATTCCTTTAGTGCACTGCGCGGAATCAGCTCCCAGAAGTAGGCAGGCCCTGTGGAGGAACAGGCCCTTTTCCTCCAGCCTTTCTGTACAGGAAACAATAGATTTATGAAATACTCTGTACTTTCATTGCTGCCCAGAAAGTGGGATATTCTCTCATGAAAACATGTATTAATAGAACTTGGATATCAGTTTTAAAGAACCCACTCTAGGGGCACCTGGGTGGCTCAGTTGGTTAACCCACTGCCTTTGGCTCAGGTCATCATGATCCTGGAGTCCCGGCATCAAGTCCCACATTGGGCTCCCTGCTCAGCAGGGGTCTGCTTCTCCCTCTGACCCTCTCCCATCTCATGCACTCTCTCTCACTCTCTCTCAAGTAAGTAAATGTTAAAAAAAAAAAAAAGAACCCACTTTATCTTCAGTCTCTGTAAAAATAAACACTGATCTCAGCATGAAGTGTACCCCGGTCCCCACAGATGGCACTTAGAGCCACACAGGTTTCTTTCTCCAGAATGAAGGACTGACAGCCATCAGCCATACTCTTTCCCTTATTCCCTTTCCATCACAAATAAGGTTTTTCAAATAAGTCTATTAGGACCTTATCCTATCAAAGTCTTTGTTGTTTTTCAATTTCTTGAGCATTCAGAAAGAAGCATCAAAAACCAAAACTACTTTTGACAGTTCTCAGTGGAATAAAAGTGATGGGACACCATCCCCTAGATTTTCATCCTCAAAAATGATCTCTTCTGAAGGAAAATGATATAGTTTTCAAGGAGCTGTGATTTTTCTTCCTCCTTTGATCTAGTTACTCATGCTTTTCCAACAGATATTTCATGGAGATTCCGTGTCAAAATCTTCAGAGGAAGTTAGGGGGAGAAGTCGATAGCCTTTATCTTCTGCCCTTGGGCAGCTTGGAGTCTTACTGTGTTAAGAAGGGCAAACAGGATTGAGTCCCTAAAGATAATATGTGGCTTAAGAATCCAAGCTATTGGGGCACCTGGGTGGCTCAATGGGTTAAAGTCTCTGCCTTCGGCTCAGGTCATGATCCCAGAGTCCTGGAATTGAGCCCCACATCGGGCTCTCTGCTCAGCGGGGAGCCGGCTCAGGTCATGATCCCAGAGTCCTGGAATTGAGCCCCACATCGGGCTCTCTGCTCAGCGGGGAGCCTGCTTCCCTTCCTCTCTCTCTGCCTACTTGTGATCTCTGTCAGATAAATAAATAAAATCTTTAAAAAAAAAAGAAAAAGAATCCAAGCTATAGACTCAGACAGCCATGTGTTCAGATCCTGCCCTTACCCTTATTACTTTCATCTATGAGACAAACTTATCTCCAGGAACCTTAGAAATATCTGCAAAACAAATATAATATTAACAATCATCTCCTAGAGATGCTATGAGGATGAATGAGGCAATGAATCTGCATATAAAGTATTTACTATGGTACCAGAGCTGCAAATAAGTACTTAAAAAGCAGTAGCTGTTATTTCTTGGCAAACTCTAAAAAGGAGAATAATTATTATATAAAACAAGTTTTTTTAAGTGGCCTTTGAGAATTATATTACAACATTTATTCACAAATTGTAAATATGGACTATGTTTTCATTTTTCTTAATAGGCATTTTGAATTGTTGTATGGCGTACAATGTTGGTCTCCTAGGAGCAAAGATATTTTCCGGTCCTTCAAGCGAACAGTTTGGCTATGCAGTGCAGCAGTTTGTAAATCCAAATGGCAACTGGTAAGAATATTCTTTTTATGATTTCAATAAAAATACTGAATGAATTTAATATTTAACTCTAATAGCTTGTTCAAGTTGGTACATGAATGTATTATTAATAGATAGCCCTCAAATATCCTTAAATGAAGGATCTGTCCTTGAGAGTAGGTAACTTTCAGATTGATAATTAATGAGATGGTATAATGGTATTTTTTAAAAACCTAGATAGAAAATTTTCCCTAAATATTCCATAGTAAATTCACAGTAGCAGTTTTGACCATTTAATTAATGGTCAGGGAGGGAGGGAAAGAGGGAGGAAAGGAGGAAGAAACGGATAGATAGGTAGGTGGGTGGATAGATACATACATACATACATACATACATACATACAGTTGTCTTCATTTCTTACTCTGTAAACTGTACCCACCATTGAGCTTTGTAAATGGTCAGCTAGATAATGCTGGCTATTGGCCATTCTAGATGATAGAATTTTTCCCTAAATTTGTTCCTTCAGCAAGTCTTTATCTGCTGGCTTCATTCTAAGTCAACCATCCCTCCCACAGTCTTGTGGTTGACTCACGAGTGTTGGAGCAGAATTTACAGTTACCTTTCTCTAGTGCCTTTGCATCATTTGCTTTTGCATGAAAGTGCTCCCAGTTTTTTAATGCTGTCTAGTGGTTACATTTAAACCATGGTTACCTTTATATATACTACCGACCAGGATATGGAGATATATACTCCCATTGCTGGCTTACGTTTTCCACAAAAATAATGAAAATCAATGCAAGGGAGTTCAGATGATTCTGAAAGTTGTCTTTAGGTAGAACTGTAACTCCTCTCTTGTTAGTGTTGATGTGCACTGGTCACAGGAGTCCTGCCATTGGAAACTTACTCCCCATTGCAGCAGAAGGTTCCAGACTTACTCTGGAGCTTCCAATTGGATCCTTCAGAGCTCCTTCCAAAGATTGAATGGGCTATTGTTGGCTTATCAAGTAAGAGCTATAATTAATACTCTTTTTTCTGTGAGACCTTATGTCTGATGCTCAAAAAATGAAATTCAAAGACACATTTAAAATCCAAGTTATTCACATTTTAGAGGATGCCTATCTGTGTGATAAAGAAACAAAATGAAATTATCACTCAAGAGATACGGTACTGGGTCTAAGAAGGCATCTTGAAGGAGGTGAATCATGAGGTGGGTCTTAAGGGGAAGAGACGAATAGGCAGGAGAAAAGCATTAACTAAAATGAGGAGACTTGGAAAGTAAGGTATGCTGGAGTTTGTCAGTCATCTGTAAGGATAAGAAGATCTGGTTGAAAATCCAAAGAGTAGCAATTATTGACATCATTTGGGTAATGAGAGGACGTCTCTAACTATTATCTTATTAGGCTTTGATAACTATAAACTGTAGTCAGAAAGCTAGAAAGATGTTATGGTTGGTATAGTTTGACCTTGGAATCTAGCAGATGACCCACAATTTTATATGTCCAGCCCCAATTCTTTCCTGAACTGTAGACACCCATAAGAACCATCACTATGTTAATGCCTACTAGACATAACAAGGTTAACATATCAAACTTAAACAAATATCTGATTTTCTGCACCAGAAGTCCTCGACTCCTCTCCTTCTGTCACCTCCCCCATATCTCATCCATTAGCCAGTCCATTTGGCACCACCACCAAAATACATGTGATAACAGTCGCTGGGTTTCCCCTGTCTTCCCTGCAGCCCCTGCTCAAAGCCAGCATGAGCCCTTGGGGGTACTGCTGCAGCCACTGCTCAGTCCGCTTCCCTTCTTACCCTCAGGGCAGTCTTGTGAACTCTTAAATACATGATTCAAATAATGTCATTGCCTAGACTAAAACCCTCTGTGGCTTCCTACTGCTATTAGAATACATTTTAATTCCATAAAGGGTCTTCCATGAACGGTATCAGTCTGCCTGTCCCATCTCATGATTTATCCCCTCACCCCTGTGCTCCATGAATTGTGTCTTCTGTCTGTCCCTTGAACATACGAAGCTCATTACCACATCAAAGCTTCTGCACATGCTTTTCTCCTATAAGGAGCAGTCTTCCCAGAATCTTCACTTGGCTGCTGGATTCCCATTTTTCAGTCTCAGCTCAAATGTCTTCTCTTCATAGAAAGCTTTCAGAGCGTGTCTGCCAAATTGAGAACTGCAGCACACCTCCCAGCCACTCTCCTACCTTCCGTGTAGACTTGTTTTTTGCATAGTAGTTATTAGTATCTGAAGTCACCTTCACTTGTTTATATGCTCATTGTCTGTCTTCTGTCCTGTCTCTGAATAGAGGCACATTGTTTTTTCCCAGTGGTGTGTACTCAGAAACAGAGTGCTATCTGGCAGCAAGTAGGGGATCAGTGATTATTTACTGAATGAGTGAATGAAAGTCCTATTTCCAAATGAATCACCTGAGGTACTCTAAAAAGTGAATTATAGTAGTTGACTTAAGTGTGACCTGAACAAGACCTTTGGAAGGACTTTGATGGCCTGCTTCCTAAGTGTGACCTTGCTGAGGACAACCTGCCATCAAGCTTTTCAAGTGACAAGGTAAATGTTGTTCTTTCTGGGGCAAGGTCAATCTGAGAGAAAGAGCCACCATCAGGAGGAGACGCTGTTAGAGACAGCAAGCCTACCCAGGATTGAAGGCAGCTCAACTACTGGTCACTCTGCAGGTTGAAGTTGAGCAAGACCAACAGGGACAAAATGTTGACAGGAATCTAGCAGGCGGCATCCCGGGAATGTGAGAGGCAGCCCTCCATCCTTTCTGTCTCCATGATTCTCTCTGAAGATGCAAAACATTCTTAAAAGATGAGTGTATCGGCAACTTGATGATGAGATTCTGGTGCTGATCAGGTTATGTCCAGACCAAGGAAAGTAGACATTCCTAAGTCCTACCGTGGCCTTCTCATGACATTCCAGAAAGATGTATAAACACAGGACACCGACTTGTGGGGAACAAGGCACCACTCTATTATTGGCTGGGCTGGTGCTTTTAACTCCAGTGTAGAGCTTTCTGGTAAGGTATAATGTTAGCCTTACTTCCCTCAAGCCTGTTTATAAGAGCACACCCCAGCACACAAGAAGAGGAGAAGGGAGAGTACCTGGGTTACCGGAGAGGCTGAGTCCTGTGGCAGTGCAGAGCTGGAAGGAACGATAGCCCAAGCTGGCGTGGCATGCCGGTCTGTCCTTTCACTGTGCTGGCTTTCTTAAAGCAAAGAAGCAGAGGAGGCTGCGTCATGGACATGGTCCACTACAGGCTGGACCCTGTGTGAGGTGCAAAGTAGAAAACATCGACTTGCCTTTTAAGGAGTGTGGAGTAGAGTCAAAGAGGAAGATTGATATGCAGAGCCGGCAGCCATGAGTAATACCAGAGATATAGTAAAGGCCAACCCCACGTGGTGAATCGCGTTGCTGTCCTTTCAGGGTCATAACTGTATTATCTTACTATGAGGAGCTCATTCTCTCCTCCCAACGCGTGGGACACTCGAGGGACAAGATTTCCTCCTGGTCCCTCTCTTAACAGCCTGGCCCTGCCAAGGTGCCTTGCCTCGGAGGACAGGGCTGTGGCGGGATCCCGCGGTGGCGTGTCCCACTGCAGGGCCGGAGTGGGCCGCAGCGAGGACAGGCAGCCCTCACAGCTCTCAGGCTCAAGGAAAATAATATGAAACTTGGAATCCAGAATTGCCTATTTGTTTTGACGATTGGCACCGTGCCCTTCTCCACTCCTAATTTATGACAACTGCACAGACATTATGGAAGTAGCAGATGTGGGAAGGACTGTTTAAACATTAACTTTCCTCCTGATACTAATCAAGTTAACTTTGGGCACAGAAAGTGGGATTACTGTGAATTCCTTTAATAACTGTGAGTCTTTTTCTCTTGGACTTAAATAACACACTCACACACACACATATACACACCCTTTTATTTTCTTACTCTCTTACTGCTTGTCCTGAAGCTGCTGTTTGGATAGCTTTTCCGCTGCTCTCTTTGACTTTCTTTACAGTCTGTATTGTTGAGCCCCAACTCTCTCTCTCAGCCCTTTCCTCCCTTCTAACATCTCGCCTATGGCTCTACCTGAGTTTTCTCTTTTTAAAGATTTTATTTATTTGACAGAGAGAAAGGGATCACAAGAGAGGCAGGCAGAGAGAGAGGGGGAAGCAGGCTCCCCACCCAGCAGAGAGCCCGATGCGGGGCTCAATCCCTGGGCTCTGAGATCATGATCTGAGCCAAAGGCAGAGGCCCAATCCACTGAGCCACCCAGGCGCCCCTCTACCTGAGTTTTCTTAAACCGCGCTCCTTATTTTTCAAGTACAACTTCGGCTGTCTCATATGTCCCATGTTTCTAAGAATTCATAGGCATGGTTTACATGGGGATGGACAAGATTTTCACAAAATGATCTTGATGCTTTTGCTTGTTTTATTTACTATACTTTTATTACACTGTGGACTTTTCCTCTAGAAATAATGCTGATTGGCTTTGAGAATTCTAGTGCTTTTTTAACAGTCTCAAACAAGCTGCATAATTTTAAATGCAAGATTACCTCCCAAGCAGTGCAACAGAGCACCCCTCTGCCTGTCAGTAAAGCTGTGGTCTGCTTCCCCTTCTATGTCACTTTGAAGCCCCCATTGTGCACACAGGATGTACAAATGTAGATGAGGCAATTCTTATCAGAAGCAATTATACAAAGGATTGAGATATGTTTAAAGTCATTTCCTGGAAGCTTGTGGTGATATGCACTGTCTCTGTTTGTCTAATCCAAAGGCCTGCCGCATGAACAATCTGAGCTCATTATATGACTCAAAAACCTTAGAACAGTCACTTGTGTAACAGAAACTGTCTGGAAACAAGGGGTATTTCCAGTGGGAGAGATGTAGTTTCTTGTGTCAGCAAGGACTGGTGCATACTTGTTCCTAAAGAAAAGAAGAGAAATATAATGAACATGTGTTACGGCCAATAAAAAATTCCATTATGTATGAGCTTATATTATAGTTCTAACTTTTTAACTAAGAAAAATATGAATAAAGCTCTATGTGTGTTATAACAGCTTGTCTATAGGAGATATGGAAGAGAATTTTAGATGAATAAGAAATATTCAGTTCTATAACACATACCAAAGATTATGCCATATGTAGGTTGGTAATAACAGCACTTGTTATTTACTGATATTTGTAATATTTAAAAGTACTGAGTACTCTTTCTTTGCTGAACATGTAATACTCACAATGGCTCTATTATTACCCCTTTTACAAATGAGGGGACTGGAACTTAGAAAGGTTAAGTAGTTTGCCTAAGATTACAGAGCTAAGAAGTAATGTGCATATGGTAGATTAATGCAAAACAGAGGTAAGATTTTCCAAGTGTACATATTTCTTTCAGTATCCAAGGAAGAGAGTGGTGGAAGGTAATCAGCATTTATAAAAAATATTTAATTCTATTGTCATATAAACTTCATAAAGTAAGATCAACTTCATTCAGTATTTTGAGTTAAAATTTCTGTTACAAAACAGCGTTGCCTGGATAGAGATGACAGTTCCCATCTGTCTTTTCATTCTCTCATAGACAGGGATTTGTCACATAAGTCAGGAGCCAGAGCACAAGGGTTTTACCCTTAGTTTCCCCACCCCTAGCTGGGTGACTTTGAAAAAGTCACACAACCTCTCTGGAGCACAAAGAGAGGGCCATTCCTACCAAACTGGAATGTTTTGAGCACCTTGTGAGAGTATAAAAGTAAAGAACTTCACCGGTGAAATCCAAATAAAATCTGTAGTTTAGTTTAAAAAAAAAAAAAAAGAAGAAGAAGAAAGTAAAGCACTTCAAAAACTAAACCACTTTAGGAATAAATCTAACCAAAGAGTGCAGTTTTCTGGGTACTTTAGGAATAAATCTAACCAAAGAGTACAGTTTTCTGGGTACAGAAAACTGTACTCTTTGGTTAGATTTATTTTCTGGGTACAGAAAACTGTACTCTTTGGTTAGATTTATTCCTAAAGTGGTACAGAAAACTGTAAAACACTAATGAAAGAAATTAAAGATGACTCAAAGAAATGGGAAGATATTCCATGCTCATGGGTTAGAAGAACAAATATTGTTAAAATTTCTATACTACCCAAAGCAGTCTACACATTTAGTGGAATCCCTATCAAAATACCTACAGCATTCTTCGAGCTAGAATACACAATCCTAAAATTTGTATGGAACCCCAAAAGGCTCTGAATTGCCAGAGCAATCTTGAAAAAGAAGAGAAAAGCTGGAGGCATTACAATTCTAGACTTCTAGTTATAATGCTGTAGTGATCAAAACAGTATGGTACTGGTACAAAAATAGTGGAACAGAAGAGGAAACCAGAAATAAGCCCACAACTGTACAGTCAGTTAATCTTCAGTCAAGCAGGAAAAAGACAGCCTCTTCAACAAATGATGTTGGAGAAACTGGACAGCTACATGCAAGAGAAAGAAACTTTCTTATACCATACACAAAAATAAATTCAAAATGGGTTTAAAGACCTAAAGAAACCATTGAAGACCTAAAGAAGCCTAAAAACCTGAAGAGACAAGAAACCATCAAAATCCTAGAAGAGAACACAAGCAGTAGAACTCTATGACATCAGCCATAGCATTTTTTTTTTTTTTTTTGAGATGTCTCCTGAGGCAAGGAAAACAAAACTGTTGGGACTACATCAAAATAAAAATCTTCTGCATAGTGAAGGAAACAATCAAAAAAACTAAAAGGCAACTTACCGAATGGGAAAAGACATTTGCAAATGACATATCTGATAAAGGGTTAGTATGCAAAATATATAAAGAACTTATGGGACTTGTGGCACCTGGTGGCTCAGTCAGTTAAGCATCTGACTCTTGATTTCAGCTCAGGTCTTGATCTCAGGGTTATGAGTTCAAGCCCCACACTGGGCTCCATGCTAGGCATGGAGCCTGAAAAAAAGAAAAAAAAAATCCTATTCTTTAAAAAATGGGCAAAAGACATGAATAGACGTCTCTCCAGAAAAGGCATACAGATGGCCAGCAAGCACATGAAAAGATGTTCGTAATCACTTATCATCAGGGAAATGCAAATCAAATCTATTTTGAGATATCACTTCACACCTGTCCAAATAAGTAAAATCAAAACACAAGAAACAACAGATGTTGGCAAGAATGTGGAAAAAGGGAAACCCTCTTGCACTGTTGGTGGGAATGCATGCTGGTGCAGCCACTGTGGAAAACAGTGTAGAGTTTCCTCAAAAAGTTAAAAATAGAACTGTTCCACAATCCAGTATTTGTACTACTGGGTATTTACCCAAAGAATACAAAAACACTAATTCAAAGGGATATATGCACTCCTGTGTTTATAGCAGCGTTATTTACAAGAGCCAAGATATGGAAGCAGCCCAAGTGTCCATCTATTGATGAATGGATATAGAATGTGGAAATATTATTCAGCCATAAAAAATAATGGAATCTTACCATTTGCAGTAGCATGGATGGATGTAGAGAGTATAATGCTAGGTGAACTAACTCGGAGAAAGACAAATACTATATGATTTCAGAATTATGTGGAATTTAAGAAACAAAACAAATAAACAAAAGGAAAAAGAGAGAGAGAGGAAAAAAAAATCCAAAACCAGACTCTTAATTATGGAGAACAAATTGATGGTTACTAGAGGAGACGTGGGGGTGGGAGGATGGGTGAAATATGTGATGGGGATGAAGGAGGGCACTTGTGATGAGCACAGGGATACATACGGAAGTGTTGAATCACTATATGGTACACCTGACACTAATATTACACTGTGTGTTAACTAACTGGAATTAAAATAAAAACTTTAAAAAAAAACAGAAATAAATGATATCCACTGTTTAAAAAAAAGAAATAAATTATATTCACTGTTAAAAAAAAAAAAAACTAAGTCACTGTGCATATGTGAAGTACTCTCCTTAGCACTGTGTAAAAATACATAGGAAGAAAATCAGTTCCTCCCTACCTCTCTCCACTGCCTGTTTCTCAACCATTTCTCATCTGTCATCGATTAGCTTCCATGCATATTGGATTAGCTTCAGTCCATTTCTTCTTCTTCTTGGCCAAGAATGCTATTCTGATCCCTTTTCCAAAATAATCATGTCTATGGCCTTTAAATATTAGCCAATATCATCCTTTATGTCTTTCTCCAAAGATAAAATTCTCTTGCCATTAGGGTGTCCTGGCAGTGCCATTTACTGTGCTTACTTGGTTTATTCTCAGAGTTTGCTTTTATTTTAAACACATGACATATATATGTATTCCTTTTTGTCCTTTCATGATATTTTATTTTTACTAACTTGTAATTAGTCCAATTTTTGATTCTGGAAAGGCATTAGAAGTCTGACTATAATAGTCTTACACTTTTAAGCTTAAAAACTTAATATGTTATAAATAATTATTATGTTATTGCCTTATAATTAGACCATCACTCAACACTGTTAATACAGATGTGCAAAATGGCATGTCTCCTCTCAACAAAGATCTTCTCTAGGCAGGCAGGAGGGGCAGAATAGTGAACCAAGGACCTTTTAGAACCCCATGGACCGCTCTGGTGTTGATGCACCTACATTTGTTTTACCATAGAGTTTAAATAATCTTTATGGCTACATTTTTTCCATGTTTTCTGTTATTTATCATAAGTAAAAAATCTATAGTAGAAAAGCACTTTAAATATCCCTGCTCTGACTTGTTTCTCCCTTCCCCCACTCTGGACACAAATTTGTGTGTATACCTACAAACACACACACACACACATCTTTTGTGACTTGCATAGGGGATAGATCCTCTACTCCCTAATGTCTGGAGACCTTCAGTGATCTGTAAAAATTCTCCATGCCTCTCTAGCTTATCTTATAATTTAAAGCTTTCTACTGTGTTAATGCCTGAATGTCTGTTCCTGGAACAAAGTTCGTTTACAAAAAATGACTGGGGTTTACACATGCACACCTTCCTGGTGACCAGTTGTATGAAACTTTTCCATTAGTCTAGTTCCATCCAAAGAGGGATTTGGGGAATACAAAGTGGCACAGGTGGAAACTGTTTGTTAATTTGTTTATGGCCAATAGGATGGGCAAACAATGAGTACTAGTCCTCTGGAAGAGTTCTAAGAAGAACTTAACTGTGATAGAAAGAATCAGGGGTTTGAAACCAAAGGACACAGGTGCAGATCTAGACTTTGTTGCCAACTAGACACTTAGAGTTGGTTTTTTTTAATAGGAAAACAGGAATAATTAAAACACCTGACCTCTATTTATAAGGATTAAAGAAAACAATATACATAAAAAGTACTTTATAAACTATAAAGCAGTATATAAATGTTGCTTTTCCAAATTCTATCATTGATAGAACAACCATCTGCCAAAGTATGTTGATGAAAGTACTAACTCATGGGTTTTGATTTACAAAAATGTGGTGGTCTTAAAAATCCTTCCTGCCCTTCGATGAATGTGGAATTT
The DNA here is from genome assembly GCF_963455335.1 of Martes martes. Classification (NCBI taxonomy): domain Eukaryota; kingdom Metazoa; phylum Chordata; class Mammalia; order Carnivora; family Mustelidae; genus Martes; species Martes martes. Next base: position 127,730,301 of record NC_137892.1, on the reverse strand, counting down.
ATGTCATCACAAGGCTTTAAATTGAATGTATCAGCTTTTGATTTTAACTTTAGGAAAACCGCATGTTAGATGAGTCAGCATAACAGAATCAGCTTTTATTTGATTCATTTGCTTCCAGTGCAAAAACTAATTTCCAGGCTTTTTATGAAACAGAACAATAGGCTTAAGATGTTTTAGCAGTAATGAGGTTGGTAGACTCCACATCAGGGAACCGAAAGACATTGAGGGTTTAGCCATCTCCTATTTAAGGAAGTAGTCTGGCAGCCAAAGGAGTCTGAGGTAGCATAATGAAGCTTAGAAACTAAAATTGCCTTTCAACACATGCCAAAGGGTTTAACTATTAAATTTATAACAACAGTATTTCCCAACCAGGAGCTAAAAATGCATTCTCTTTACCTGTCTTCCTCCTTCCTGGAGACTTGAAGTCTTCACAGGTGCTTTCTTTGCATCGTAAACTCCTTTTACATACAAGCAGGAAGCAAGTAGCTGTATAGAACTCACCAGACCCCTTGTGTCATCAGTGGCTTGGAACTAAACAATGTAAGGAATAATATTTACACTTAATATACTATAGGCTTAGAAATTTCTTGTAATAATGTACTATATACCATAGCTTTATAATCCTAAGTAAAATATCCCTTTGGATGTCTGTAGGTATCTCAAATTAAAATACCTCATACTGAGCTCTTGAGCTCACCCTATCTCAAAATCTTGCTCTAAGGTATCCCCCTTATCTGATCGTGACCACTTGGTTCCTTTTAGTTTCTCAGCAGAGAAAACTTGGAGTCATCCTTGACTGTGTGTGTATGTGTGTGTGGGGGGGGGAGGGTGTGTGTATTTAAAAAGTAATCTCTCAAGAAATTCTGCTAGCCCTACCTTCAGAATATATCTAAAATAAGATCACTTCTCACCAGCCCTGTAGGAGACCCTCATCACCTCTTGTCTGAATTTTGCATTTGCCTCTGAAGTGCTTCACCCGCTTCACCTTTGCCTAGTGCAGTAATTCTCAACAAGGCAGTCTTCACAATCCTTCTAAAAATGTCAGATCACAACACCACTGTGCTAAAAACCCTCCAATGACTTTCTCATGTTACTCAGAGGCAAAGCCATGTTCTTAGAATTTCATACCAATGTTATGGGACCTGGCCCCATTACCAATCCAACCACATCTCCTCCCACATTCTTCCTCATACACTGTGGTCCAACCACAGGGCTTTTGCACTTGCTGTTCCCAGAGCCTAGTAATCTTCCACTAGAGTCTTATGGTTTACTCCTTCACTTCCTTCAAGTCTTCGCTTAAATGGCACCTTCTCAGTGAGGCCTTCCGTGACTATTCTAATAAAGATTATACCACCCTCCATGCCACACTTCTAACTATCCTGTTCCTTTTTCCCACAAAGCACTGATGACCATCATGATATGTTTTATATACTTATTAAATTTATTGTCTGTCTTTTCCCACTAGAATGTAAGCTCCAAGAGATCAGAAATGTTTGATTTATTCACCGATGCATCCCCAGTGCCTAGAATCAGGTCTGGCACATAGTAGGTTTGGCCACCATGTATAGCTGCACAGGTTGCATACTTAACAAGGCCAGAGCACACTATTTATATGGAAATGGTATCACTTGGAGTTGTGCAAAATTTCAGCCCCACAGGATTTTTAAAAAATCTTTGTTGAATCAAAGAATACATGTTTTGTCCTACTATTTTAAGTACACCTCTGTCAATAATCTCTAGTATTAAAGGAACACTTGGAGAGTTTATAGACTCACAGACCAAAGGAAGATATTTATAACAGCCCCTGGATTGTGGGTTTAAAACTACCTACACCTCCATAAATACTGTTTACTAACTAAACAAAGTATTTTGAATTTCACTGGAGGTGGGCAAATTGGCTGTGTTTTGGAACTCTACATAATCACTATTTCCCCACAAGATAATTGAACAGTAAGTGTTATTTTAAGTCATCTTGGAAGAATTCCCAGTTTCACTGTAGGAAAGAGAGTTTATATCTTGGAATTTTGTTTTGTTTTGAGAATCAGCACACATGACTGTCCATATAGCTCTTTTGTCTGGTTGAAACGTTAGATCCACTCCTTCAAAGATGTTTTGCCATATTTCAGCAGGGTTTACTCACTCACCTACCCTATGCTCTACCTTGGTAACATTTTCTCCTGGCATGTTGCTTCCTGTTATGGCTGATTACATAAAACTTTATAGATAAGTATACCAGCCTCCCTCATCTTCCTGTCTGAGTAATGCAGGAATGTCACAATTTCCTTGGAGTAGCCACTGGTGATGTCATAACCTTTCCTTAGAAGGAAGAATTGTCAGGAACCAGGATTTCACTGAGGCCTGTGGGTAGAAACGAGGAGAGTCTACTGGAAATGTTGCCAACAAAGGAGTTGACAATGGTCTTTGAAACATTCTCTATAGTTACTAGCATGACCTGGAGGCTACTTACTAATGTGGTTCTCCATGTTGAAAGAATGAGTCCTATGTGATGAGGACACCCTGGTTCTTTACCAGTCACCAAAATGATCTGGTGTTCCGCTATTATCTATTGTGTTATGAGGTTAATGTGGCATCGTACTGTCAGAGATTTACATGTATTCTTTGAGAGATTTACAAGTATTTTCACATCCTTTTAGTTAAGAGGCACACAGTTATGCAGCTGCTTCTTTTCCTCTCTTCTTCCCGTGTGATTCATGTAGGAGGCCATAGCTCTCACAGCAGTAGTGGAGATGTCATACCCCCTCCTGCTTGTGAGATGATCAAATCCCAAATTCTTTGGTGATGTTGAAGGAGGTGAGGCAGGAAGGGGTGTCCAGGGAACACTTAGTCAAGAGGAAACACCAAGAGCCTTTTAAGCTTTCTCAGTGAGAAGTAGGTAACTGATGGTGCTTTACTGCTGAAGGCTCTGAAGAACAAGATGGTTAAATTTTAGTGAGAAACACTTAACTTTTACTCTTTCCTGCCCTTGGGCTGGTGAGGATGGATGGAATATGTGTATAATAAAAGTCGCCCAAATTGCCACATTTAGTACTATCTGAACATAATCTGCCCTTACCTACATTATGAACAGTACAGCCTGGGCCCACAGTATGGATGTGCTCCTATAAGATCACGTTGGCTGGTGTCCTCCTAGACCACAGCCTCCTAACACACCACACAGCCACACCCTCACAGTAGGCATGGCCTGACCATCAGATTCCAGATCTACTCCTTGATTATTCTGGAACCCAGCCCATTAGTCCAGATAGTTTTCCCAATCTGGGCCCTATGGCAGGCCTTTGTGCAGATAACAGGAGGGAGAATAAGTTAAGGGTTAAGAGGTTGGGCTTCAGAATCAGTTACACTTAGCTCTCACTAACTGTGTGAATCATTAACTGTCATTCAAAGTAAACTGTATTTTCCTCTTTCTGTAATTATTCACTCTTCCTTCTGCTGAGAATGATGACTGCCACCCACATCCTTCAGTATCCATTTTTGCATCCTCTGACCATTTTAATGTTTGTTCCAGAGATGAACTTATTTTATATATTTCTGTTCATTTGTATTGTTATTGTTTTACTTGCCATGCATCTTAAACAATTTTACTAGATTTGGTAGACAGGTGTGCACCTTAGACTTTTTGTAACCTCAGTGTGAGGCACATGTTTAATCAACAATGATTAAATATTTTTTTATTTATTTTAAAAGATTTTATTTATTTATTTGACACAGAGAGAGAGATCACAAGTAGGCAGAGAGGCAGGCAGAGAAATAGGGGGTAGCAGGCTCCCCGCTGAGCAGAGAGCCCGACGCGGGGCTCGATCCCAGGACCCTGGGATCATGACCTGAGCCAAAGGCAGAGGCCTAACCCACTGAGCCACCCAGGCGCCCCAATGATTAAATATTTATGCAGAAGGCTCATGAAAGAATTTAAGTTTCATCTAGTCTTCCAACCCTGACAAGGAAAAAATACATTGAATCAAATATCTTCCTTAGTAACTGAATACTACTGAGTAATTAACCTACTATAGATTCTGAAGATCAGACTGTTTAGATGGACTCTTTCTGTCTATTCTTCTGTGAACAGAAATGTTAGGTGAGTGGCTCCATGGGGAAACACTTAGTCTTTAGTTGGAGAAGCTCTGTAGGAAATTAAACTAACCAAAAGGAAGATGTGAACTCCAGTCTCCAACCGCTGCATCCTGTGTCCTGGTTACAAACACGATACACATAAGGAAAGCCCCATCATATGTTTGCTCTGTGTTTTTGCTAAGAATCCTCTTATATAGACAAGAAATAGTAAAACCACTTAGATAATGCATCTACTCCCTAAGTAAAGTAACATATGAAAATACTTAGGACAAGAAAAACACTCAAAAAATGTTAGTTTTTGCTTTTGGTTTTAATATTGTTTCATTCTTTTAAGTTGTGCTGACCAGTATGGCAGCCACTAGCCACACGTGGCTACTGAGCACTTGAAATGTTACTTTTCAATATTGATTTGTGCTCTCTGTACTGCTTTATGCTTTGAGTATAAAATACTAAATTTCAAAAACTTAGTATGGAAAAAAGAATGTCATATATCTCATTAATAATTTTTATTTATAATGATTGCATACTAGTTTGGATATATCAAGTTAGATAAAATGTATTATTTAAGTGAATTTTACCTTTGCTTTTTATTGTATTAGTGTGACTACTAGAAAATTTTCAATTATGTATGCAGGTCACATTTATGGCCTGCATTATGTTTCTATATTGTATTGCAGATATTCATTAAGAAACTTGATCAGCTAAGAGAAAAGGAAAAAGAACAAATTATAGCTGAACAAATATAAACTACTTTCTTATTAAAAATCGGAGCTAAATGTGGGAGGGTTTTTTCATTGTTTTGTGGCCAGTTTTAGCCTTTAAGAAACTATACTAACATTTTACACCTAATGAAAAAAAATTCCTATTTTTAGGTTACTGGTTGGTTCACCTTGGAGTGGCTTTCCCGAGAACCGAATGGGAGATGTGTATAAATGTCCTGTTGATTTGTCCACTGCTACATGCGAAAAACTGAATTTGGAAAGTAAGTGGGAATTAGCAATTTTTTTTTTTTTTTAGAGATGACAAGATCTCATTTGTTATAACTCTAGCAAAAAACAAACAAACAAACAAAATCAATCATAGTCTGTCTTAAAGAAATACAGACAGCTTTTTTGCCTTTATATCTTTAGTTGTATCCAAATTTCCAACATAGCTTACTAAGACCTGATTTAATAAGACGCATGAGAAATGTGCTGCTCTTGGACCATCTACCCCCAGACTATGGACCAGTTTCCATCAATGTTTAGGATTATTTTGCTGATTATTTACAGATATCTAAGTCTTTCCATAGCTCTCTCCCACCTCAAAACTATCATTAGATATAGACCTGTCAATACTAGTATTGCATTTAGAGATGCTGAGAAACACTTGTTTCTGGTCACTATTTGGAATACTTTGGAATTGTTTAGAACTGCTGTTTTAATTATCCATATCTCAGATGCTTTCTATTAATGCAAAAGTTATTAAAGGTGCAAGACTAAAAAGCTAAACAAGTCATGTTTCCATGCAGTATTTCCTGGTGCATCTAAAAAATTACTCAATTAAATCATCATCATCATCATATAAAAACAAAACAAAACAACAACAACAACAAAACAGCATTGAGGCGGCTTAGAGTTCTAAAGAACTAAAGCCTGGATTAGGAAAATACAGTGTAAAGGAATCAAGGGAAAGTAGAGATTCAAAAACAGTGATTAAGACTTAGAAGTAAGGGCATGTTTCTTGCACATCTACGTATACCTAATTACTAGCATCATTTCTGGCATATAATAGGAGCTTAATAAACATGGGATGGAAGGAATATCAGTGCTGTCAAATGCTATAGGGGTTGAAGGGTGTGAAGACTGAATACAATCATCAGCTTATACAAGGAGATAATGAGTGAACTAGATCAATGATCTCCAAACATTTTGAACACTCATCTATATAAAACATAAGTAATACGTATTATAAATACATATGCATATATATAATGTTTCTAAAAATAATAAAAATATACACATTAATGGGGAATGCTCAAAGGTTTATTACATAGTTCAAACATTTTATTATATCACCCCAATGTATCATATCACCTCTAACTTTTGAACACATCCCAATGTATATATTTTCTATTTTTTAATATTATAAAAGAATTTATAAGAATAAGCACTAGGCATTATATGTAAGCAATAAATCACTAAATTCTACTCTTGAAACAAACAAACAAATAAATAAGGTTTAAAAAATAAATTTAAAAGAATAAAAACATACACATAGCAGTTTCATTATTTTCTTTCTGCACTCCAGCAGATCACACTTTGCAACTTTCTTGCCTAGAGTGTGAATCTAGTAGTGTTGAGGGGAGAAATAGGTCACAGTGAATTTAGGAGCCTGTGAGGTATGAGCAAGTTCTACAACTAAAGGTAGACCTTTATTTCTACAAGTTACGGAGTGAAGACTTGGGAAAAAATATTTCCATGGAGTAGCAGGTTGAGTGAAAATTTTCCTAATAGAAAGGAGATGATCTTGTGTATAGGAAGAATAGAAGGGGGTGAGTACCTGGATATGGGACACATGCTGATGTTTATATGTAGCATGTATGTATTCACAGTACCTGGATATGGGACACTCAATTCATACATGTATGTACTCACAGTACCTGGATATGGGACACTCAATTCATACATGCTACCCATAAACATCAGCATGTGTTTTTTTTTTTTAACAAGTTTAAATAGATGAAGATTTATTCACTTTTTAAAATCTTTTTCCCTTTGAAAGCTTCCACAAGCATTCCCAATGTTACCGAAATGAAAACCAACATGAGCCTTGGCTTGACACTCACAAGGAACATGGGAACCGGAGGATTTCTCGTGAGTGTTTACCTTTCAAATTCTCATTATTTCAAGAAAGTATGAAGTTAGGGTCTTCTCACCATCCCACCTACCAAATCAAATCTTGATATGTAAATGTTCGAGTTTGCTTTTGGATAAATCATGCAATGTGGATATCCAAGATGAAATGCCCTTCTGTTGATGTGTAGACTTCTTAAGATATTCAGCAAAACCAATGCCACAAAACATTTTAGAAAAAAGCAGCACAAGGAACACCAATTCTTTGCCCTTGGAGAGTATGCTTAGCATTTGTTGATAATAGCAGAATTCCAGGTTTCATTTCTCCTTCCCATAGGAACATTCAAGATAGGTACTGCTAAGTCAGAGAGTGCATTTCCAACCTGAAGAGTATGTCTGCCTTTGACCCTTTGCTATAACGGTTGGCGAATCTGGTATCAGCTAAGTCATGGCTGGGTCTCTTCCTATTTCCTGTTAGTGTTTACTCTCATTTGTTTTCTAGAATGCTGTGAAAAGACATCACAAATCAGTGCAATAAATTACCTTCTTTAACAAGTGGTCTGGGGACAATTAATTGGTTACTAACTTGTATATCCAAATATACTTTCAAGTGAATTAAAGAGTTAATACTAAAAACTGGAAGAAAATGGAAATTTCCTGAAAGAGGGAGGAATTTCTGATCTTAGAACTAACAGAAGAAATAATATAGGAAATTGCTGAAAATATTTGACTATATTAAAAAATTAAAACCATCACATACCAAGAAAAATTTTGAAGGCAAATAAAAACCCAAACTTATTAGGCATTTTCATCAGCTCATAGATGATACTAGTTATATTACCCTGTTAAAATAGCCCTAGAATGCTTAATAGTTTAACTTTACATTAGTTATTTCTATGTCATTGACATGCTTACCTAAAAGCCTATGTGTATAACCAAATTATTCTAAAAATATAATCAATTGTTAACAATGTCATTCTACTTTTATTAATAGACACTAGTATTCTGACATTGGTATTCAGACATCAGGTATTGTTTATAATTTGTGTAATTCAAAGCATAAGTGGATATTGCAATGATCTTCATGGTTTACGATATTCCAATGTGTTTATAAGGTTGCCTTCCTCTTTTTTTTTGTTTGCTTATTTGTTTTTAAGGTTGAATAAATTCAGGAAGAGGAAAATATTAAAATATAATAAAATTTAATATTAAAAATTAAAATATAAAAATTATAGGATGTGCTTCAAAATTTTTAATGTGTAACTTCAGGTAAAGTAAATTAAAATTGCTAGAAAATTTAAGAGATTAACAACCAATGTAGCAAGCAGGGAAGGATAGAAGAGGGAGCAAAGGAGGGAGAGAGAGGGGGAAAAAAAAAAAAAAGCCAAAGCTTCCTTTACATACCTAAAAGGTCAAAATCTTAAGATACTCTTAAGAATTATGTGGAAAAGACTAACAATCATCACATTTTTTTGAAACTTCCAAAGTTCTGGGCTTAAAGTAGGAATGTAGTTCTGGCATTAACAGTTGGCATATTCTAATTTCAGCTTCTAAATGCTGTTTTCCATTGCTTTTAAAACAAAAAAAAAAATCTTGAATACTTCATGAGTTCTTGTTTTTCAATGTGATTTTAAAAAAACAATTGGGGATGGGGAATATAGGAATCAATAATTGGTATCTGTTACTTGGTAAACTAACCACAGGCATCAATTGTGATTGTCTCCTAACTGATTGGCAAAATGAATCAGTTTTTAATTTTTTTTTTATGTTATGTTAGTCACCATACAGTACGTCATTAGTTTTTGATGTCGTGTTCTGGGATAAAATGAATCAGTTTTATAGGAGGAGCAACTATGGCTTCTTCCTTGAACGTGAAAGATGACCACAGCTGTTTTTCCTTTGAGCAACCAACCATTAAACTGGGTCAAATAAATCCCTTTTATTCCTTCAACTGCTTTTCGCAAGTTCACCCTTTTTTGTTAAGTTTTAATAATTGATCCACAGCTTTAAGTAAAGTTAAACTTTGTAGGTGTTCTTTAAGATCTTGACTAGATTTCTCATTCCCATTTTTGTCCTTTTACATCTAGAAATTTTAATATTATTTAATATAATGTTTCCCATGTGGTTTAATCACAATTGAAGCAGGAGTTCTTGGCATTCGAAGGCTGCTGAAAAAGAGATTTAGGGCTGGGTTGATGGGAATATGAAGAATTGTAGTATGTCTGGTGTGGGCAGGGAGACAAGTGGCAGTTTGGATGACTGAAGGTTTAGATAGTAGAAGTAGAGGGATCAGAAGTCCTCAAAGAAATACTTCAGAACAAAGTTAAAAACTGGCAGTTCAGGAACCTCACTGTGTTTGTTTAGCCCATAGATTAAACTGGATTTTCACAAAAATATGTCCTCTTGGGCTCTCCTTGAAAATTGGAAAGATCTGGCAAGGCTGGTGATGGGCAGGTGCCATGGTGGCCTGCCGCTGTGTTTGAGGCCTGGGTTCTTCATTCATCACGGTGTCTATACCGGCCCGAAACACTCCTAGGTTCCTGCCTGGCCCTGGAGTTTGTGGGCTTATGGCTTCTGCTGAATAGTGTAAGGGGTAGTATATCGAGAGTGTAGTAGTATAGATGAATAGTATAATATTTGTTCAAGAATAACAATAGCAATGATGCTGGCTCACATTTATGACCATTTGCTATTTACCCCATGCTGTCCTACATGTTTTATATCTACAGACCCACTTAATCTTTACAGCAACCTAAAAAGATAATAGGTATGATTATCCTCATTTACAGATTCAGCCCCCAAGCCCCACGTAACCAAGAGACCAAAGATGAGAGACCAAAGCTCTTTCCCTAGCTTGGGGGTTGGGGGTGACCTGAGGGTCTTCTCCCTGCACCGCCAACACCTGCCTCCCAGCCCACCTTCCACCTTCTTTCTCTCTTACTTCTGGTTGTTCTTTCTTTCTGAGACACTTTCTCTGAGAGGCTTTTTTTGACTTGTTAGTTACAAGAGTTGACGATTCCTTGTGTCCTGTAAAGCCATAGAAATGATCTCCGAGTTTCACAGATGGAGACGTAGAGGACTCATGTTTTCCCTATGTTTTGTCGTTGCTCTCATTTCTTTGAAGACGTGTGGTCCCCTGTGGGCACAGCAGTGTGGAAGTCAATATTACACAACAGGAGTTTGTTCTGACGTCAGTCCCGATTTTCAGCTCTTGACCAGCTTTGCACCTGCAGTTCAGAGTAAGTGATGAATGTGCAGTGGGTCTGAGAAATGCCTTACGTGAAGGGGGAAGGTGGGATTTATCAAGTATCCTCGAGTCCATTTTACTTTGTTCCATTTGCATATGAGTGTGAAGACCGAATTACCTATGGAAATCTGTTTCTTTCCTCTTTTCCTCTGTAGCCTGCCCTTCCCTCATAGATGTTGTGGTTGTATGTGATGAATCAAACAGTATTTATCCCTGGGAAGCAGTAAAGAATTTTTTGGAAAAATTTGTCCAAGGCCTGGATATAGGCCCCAAAAAAACACAGGTATGGATTTGAATAATACATACATACACTAACCCACAGCCTTCTTTCTGAGAAAATATGATTAGATTTGAGATCTTCATTTTTGCATCTGTCAGATCCCTATATTAAATGCATTTAATGCTCATCTTGACTGTTAATTGAAACTTGTTGTTCTCAGTTGAAACGTTGAGTTGTTCTGTCTATGACTTTGCGCCATGCTGGTCTTTGAGATTTTAGATTTCTTTTTCTAACGCAAGCATTGGATTCAGGATATAGCTGTGTGTGTGTGTGTGAGAGAGAGAGAGAGAGAGAGAGAGAGGTGGGAGAGAGAGAGTAGTGGAGGGGAGGAACAGGGGGAGAGAGAGAATCTCAAGCAGGCTCCACACCCAGCACAAAGCCTGACGTAGGGCTAGATCTCACGACCCTGAGATCATGACCTGAGCTGAAATCAAGAGTCAGATGCTTAACTGACTGAGACACCCAGGTGCCCCTGGGATATAGCATTTTAATCCTCTTTAGTTGCTTATTTTTCCCTCCTATAACTCATGAATATATTAATAGATTTTGAAATCCATTTATGTATTTTTTTCTTGGCAGCCTCTTAGGCTAATTATTAATTTCTTTTGTGTATTGTTTGCTGGAAAACAATTGTTCTTGAATTCTGGGATTTTTTTATAAAGAAGTCCATAGATAGTATAATCCTACCTTTCATTATTTTTTAGTCTTTTATCATATTTTAGTCTGCCTTCCTTTTTTTATGCAGGACAAGTCTTTTCAATAGTTTTGTGTAGCTATCTGTGTTTTAACGAGTCTTTAATTTGCTTTTCTATCTTCTTGAGATGGGCATCCACAGGAACAGAAGCTTCCTGCTTTAATAAAACTGAATAGCATTTATTGTTAAAGTTCTGGGTCTTTTCTCTTTCTTTTTTATTGGATTTGCCATTTCATGGCTCATTCTGGTTGTAGAAGCACATTGAACCAATATCAGCAAGGACCAGTTCACAGTAACCTGTGTAAGTTCTTGGGTTGTTCCTGTCATCTGATGCCTTAGTGCCCAACATCTAGTAACAATTGTTGGAACATTTTCCCCTCAATGCTTTGCAGTTAACTATATTGAAATTTGATTTTCTGCCTTCCTGTACAGTATTACAAAATATTTTTATATGTTTTCCCCATTGACATTGCTTCTCAGTACCAAAAGGACACTAATGTCCACTGAAACTTTGGAGGTTTCACTGTGGGCTTTTACCAGAAAATTCTGTAAATAAGACTAGGTTTGGGGGCACCTGGGTGACTCAGTTAAGTGTCTGACTTCAGCTCAGGTCATGATCTTATGGTCCTGGGATCGAGCCCCACCCCCATCAAGCCCCATAGCAAGCTCCATGCTCAGCAGGGAGTCTCCTTATCCCTCTCCCTTTGCCCCTCCCCCAGCTCATGGTCTCTCTCTCTCACGCGTGAGTGTGCGGAAATAAATAAAATCTTAAAAAAAAAAAAAAAGACTGTGTATAGCACTGATTTCTGTATAGCATCATGTTAAGGCCCATAAGAAGAGAAGTTTTCATAAATATCTGTTTCTAAATGGATTACCCCCATAACTAAATTTACTGTATTTAATGGTCTCTTGAACAGAATTTATGGTCTCCCTCTTCTCATCTTTCTCCCCCCAATGCATCGTCTTAATCTCTAGAGGCACTTTACAAAGTCTCTTTTTCTTCTATTCTAAATTTGGCCTTTCTGTAAGTCCTAAAATACTACATTCCTTTAAGTCTTCTGGTCATCATTCCCCTTTCTCACACAGAAGTTCTGGGGCTGTTATGGCAGTTACTAACATCTTCTTCTCATTTTAGGCTTTTAAGTCCTTAAAATTATTTTTGATCCATCCTGTCTCCCAAGTCTTACATCCTGTCCTAAAGAGAGGACTTCAGCAATGTCATATTTTTCACAGCTTCCCAGTGCCTATTTGATCGCTTCCTAACAAAAGTAGCTGATTGAACTCAGAAATCCAGGCCTTGCCCCTTCCTTACGTACTGACCTCTGTTTTAGAGACCTTTTACCACTGATCTCCTATAGCCACTTCCTGTTCTGAAAGCCCCCAACTCCTAGGCGTAGAGAATGATTTCAGTGCTGAGAACAAGGATGCTAATGGAAGTGTTTGGCCTTCTTGATTTAAAGGATTAGGAAATGTGCCTCAGCATCTTGTTCAGAAGTTGTTCTGTCTGTCAGATCTCTCAAATAAGATTCTCTCTAATGGCATTTTCTCTGAAGGCCAGAAACTTTCATGTTTGCTTCCAAAGTTGCTGAAGTCTGTGATTAGAGGAAATCCAGAACAATAAATACATCCAAATAGACTGTGTTGATTAGCTCACTCATTTTTCTTTTTTCTTTTTGTATTCAAGTCTAATTCTGTGTTTGATATGCAAGTATTTTCAGTTGATGATCGTTATCTTCCATCTGTGACTGCTTATACTTGTTTACATGCTTATATCCATTGTTAAGTAGAAAGGTTATATCATTTTAAACTTATGAACTTGAATATTTATCCATATTAAAATATAAGACAGTGCTTTAAAATCTGTTACTAGATAATCTATAAGATATAGATAGATGTATAGTTGAAAATCTGTAATTATTACTCTTGAGAACCAAATTATGCCAGATAGGACATCATCTTGCTTATCAACAAGTACTACTGCTCTATACTGACAGCCTCTAACAAAGAAGTCATTCCATTGGAAGAAAAATAACTCTTCTTAGGAACAAAATTGGAAATGATTCCCTTATACTATCCATATCCAGATGCACTTTTGATTTTGATTATATTGGTTAATTAGAAATTACCTAGAACCTAATGACAAACCTTTAATGAACTTCTGCTTTCTTGAAGGTGGGGTTAATTCAGTATGCCAATGAACCAAGAGTTGTATTTAACCTGAACACTTTCAAAACCAAAGCTGAAATGATTGAAGCAACATCCCAGACATACCAATATGGTGGAGACCTCACAAATACATTCAAAGCAATTCGATATGCGAAGTAAGTTATGATCCTAAGAGCCCAATATTTTGATAAAATAGAAGTGCTTGTAAGTGAGAAAGAAGAAAAAAAAGACAAAAATAATGTACCTGGTACTTATACTTAAGTCAGAAGTAATAAGAAAAGTTCAAACATTCTCTCACTTGAACACTTTGAGAAGGCAATAGGAAATGAAATTTTAAAATCTTTGATTTCTAGGACTTTTATAAGATATTCCATGATTTTTTTAAAAGATTTTATATGAAGTAGATGAAATGACATTAAAAGACCTTAGGTTAAGTAGGAAATGAAGCAATCTGCAATTGTTTGTTAATATTTACCAAGGCCACAGATGACTTGAACTAATGGAGCACTTCATGCATATTGAGAAGGGTCATAGATCGCTTCTCGGCCTTTTGGCTAAGATCAAGTGGAGAAGGGTCATAGAATCTTAAATGTTAATGACCTAGGAGTCTGCGTTGAATGGAATGGGTTCACTATGCTTATTACCATCTGGGGCAACATGAATGTTACAACTATATAACACTCTTAATTTTTAGCTCAGCTTCTCTATTTTCTCAGTGCTCCTGCATTCATCTTTACTCTGTTTTAATCACATGCTTTTTACAAAAAATGCTAAAGATTCTCCTATTCTTAAAAAATAAATGAGAACAGAAACTTCACCTTCCCTTAAACCTACTTTCTGCCTTTGTCATCGTGTTGTGCATTTCTTCCTTCCACTACCATACTCCTTGAAAAATTGTCTTTACTCCCTCCCTCTACTTCCTTGAGACCTTGGCTTGCCACCAAGTAAATGCGGGCCTCTTCATCAGCCAGCAACCCAGTGGTCCTGCCTCAGACCTCATCCTCTTAAGCTTCCCCTACCATTTACTGCTGATGAGCACACACTGCTATTTCAACCCCGGTTGCTATGAGATCACAGACTTTTGGAATCCCTGCCAACTTTTTGTCAACAATTTTGCCTGTTCATTGGCTCCTTTCCCTATTTTTTCTTCACTAAACAGAGCCTTCTTTTTTTTTTTTTTTTAAATCTCCCTTTACTCTTGGGCATTTTCTCCACTCTCATGGCATCTCCATTAGCCCTGTGTGGGTCACCGCATTACTATGTGACCAGCTCTGAACTCGAACCAAAATTCACACAGGCATCCAGCTGATGCTGGATATTTTTAATTTGGAGTGTTGGCTCACTTATCAAATTCAATACATCCTAAAACAGCCTGAGTCTTTTCCCTACCCAAGCTCACAACTTTTCCATTTTGATTCTTGCTACCGCCCTTTTCCCCCAGTCATTCAAAGTAAGCACTTGATGGTTTTCTTTATTCTTTTTGTTCTTCCTTAGTAGCACACATCTGGTCAGTCACCACATCCTGTCTTTTCTATTTCTGTGTTTCCTATTGTATCTGGTCCTCCTTTTATCCGGGTGTATATTCTAGTTTCTGTGTCTATCAATTGGTGACTTTCCCTATATGTTTCAAAAGTGGATTTCCCACAAGTGGATTGGTTTGGTTAATCTTTATTGTCCCTATTGAGATGTTTTTTTGGGCCACACCCTCTCACAGGCTGTGGCCAGTCAATAGGTCAGTTGCCATCTGGCAAAGTGCCCTTTATGGCCTAGTAAATTAAACTCAGAGGAAGAGTAGGTTGACATAGAAAATAGCCTAGAAGGAGTTACAAATGGTAGAGGGCCTGTGTTTTCAGCAGGAAGTATGGATGTGATATTTTTCCCTGGAGGGAGCTCAGGGGCCTGGTAAGATCTCCTCTCAAGAAGAAGAGCCACTGTCTGTTATGATGGGACTTTTTTGGCTTTTATCATCTTTTCAGAACTTTGGTTTTCTCTCCTGTGCCATCATCTCACTCTTACCACTATTTCCCAAGCTAATAGAAGCCTTTCTGTTGTTAAGAGAATCACCTAACTTCTTACTCACACCTTCCAGAAGTTAATTACCTTTTTTCTTTTCTTTTCTTTTCTTTTCTTTTCTTTTTTTGGTCTGTTTCTTTACAATATCAAATAGAATTTACTATTTTAGTAAATATTACCATTTTCCATTTACCTTATTTCATTGACTGCCTATGGTTGTGATTCATTATTCTAAGACCTGAAGGTAATCAGAACAAATGAGGCAGTTTCTATCCTCAGAAATCTTATAATCATACATGAATTCTACCATGTGTCATAAAGAGTATAATTCACTCAACGAGTATTTCATGTGAGTACTGTATTCTAATTTGTCTGGGTGACAAATATGAAATATTTTTCTACACTTCTGCATTCTGCTATGTAGGAAAGTTTTAGGGAATAAAATTATATTCTCAGTTTTAAACATGTTGAAATTAAAGTGTCCCTTACACATTCTGGTGAAAATATTCAGCAGGCATTGAATGTATAAATTTGAAATGGGAGAGATGAATGGAAATAGATGTAGACTTTAAGGTGTCATCATATTAGTGGTAGGTAGTCCAAAGGAGTGGAGGGCATTCCCCAGAAAGAATGTGCAACAGGAGAATCCCATGGACAGGAAAAAAGTTGTTGGACAACTGGGTACCCATCTAGAAACAAAATAAAGCTGAACTCCTGACTCACTCCTTGAATCAAAACAAATTTCAACTGTACCAAAAATGTAAATCTAAGAAAATAGAATTATTAAGGGACTCTGAGAAACTTGGGTGATTAAAGAAACAAGTCTAGAGATAAGAAGTCCTTTTAAAATACCGTGTCAAAGATAAAAGACACACGTAAAAAACTAATGAAATTGATGTCAAAATATACAATTTATATACAGAGGTAATACCACTAAAATTTAAAAGATTAATGAACTGAGGAAAATATTTGTGACATATATGACAAAAAATCATTTTCTTAATTAACAAAGATCTGTTATTAATTAGAAAATAATGAACAATACAAAGAAAAATGGGCAAAGATAAAGAAAAATCAAGAGTTCTTAGAGAAAAATACAAGTGGCTAATAAACATAAAATGTTCGTTATTTCTTAATAATGAAAAAAATGCATATTAAGATAGTTATATATTCTCACTTATCAGAATGTCTCCAATTTAAAAGTTTAGTAATCCTCATTGTTAAGGAAAGGAGATGGAGAAACTTGCATTCTTTTACATTATGGAAATACAAATATTTAGAGTCCAATTTTATAATATCTTTCAAAGTTTGAAATGTGTAAATTTTTTGTCCCAGTAATTTCACTACTAAGATTTTATCCTACTGATACATTTGGAAAAGTATGCCAAGATATATGTACAAGGACATTTATTACAGCATTACTTGTAAAACTCAAAATGGCCTAAATGCGCAATAAAGGAGAATTGGTTAAACTACGGCTATCCCCATATGATGAAATATTATGCAGCCATTAAAAAGGAGAGCTTTGGGGGCACCTGGGTGGCTCAGTCAGGTCAGGATCTCAAGGCCCTGGGATCGAGCCCTACATCAGGCTCCCTGCTTACTGGGGTGTCTGCTTCTCCTTTTCCCTCTGCCCCTTCCCACCTCCCTATTTGTACACTCTCTCTTGCTCTTTCTCTCAAATAAATAAATAAAAACCTTTAAAGAGAGAGAGAAAGAGCACTTTGTATATGCCTATGTGGAAAGATCTCCATCAAAATGAGAAATAACTCTATAAGGGCACCTGGGTGGCTCTGTCGTTTAAACGTCTGCCTTCGGCTCAGGTCATGATCCCAGGGTCCTGGAATCCAGTCCTGCATCAGGCTCCTTGCTCAGCAGGAACCCCACTTCTCCCTCTCCCTCTGCTTCTCCCCCTGCTTGTGCTCTCTCTCTCTCTCTCTCTCTCTCTCAGATGAATAAAGTCTATAAAAAAATGAAAAATAACTGTACAGACTATGGCCCCATTTGCATGAATATTTGAGGAGTAGATTATGCATATACATCTCAATAAAATGTTTTCTATAAGGAAACATAAACAGATAAAGGTAGTTACCTTTGGAACAGTGACTTGGCCTTTCCAAATGCTTTGAAATTCTTTGACCAAATATATTTATTACTTTAAAAAATAAAAACAGTTTCATATTGAGAAAGTAAATGAAGATCCAGTGATAAAACTGGTGACAGGACTATCTTTGCTCTGTTGACTAGTATTAATGAATCAAATTTTGTTATCAGAAGATAATTCTAAGGATTCTTGATGTCAGTACACACACACACACACACACACACACACACACACACACCCCATACAAACTACAGAAATTATTGTTAATGCTAAGCAAAATTTACATATATTTCCTTATAAGCTGCAAAGAGAATGTAGGTAAATATGTCACCAGACCTGACATAGAGAGAAATTCTAAGTCCCAGTAGGTCATGCTCAAAGAAGTTAGTTTCACATTTATATTTCTAACCAGAGGCCCACATATTAGCTTCATCTTTTGATAGTGAGTCTTTAATCTCATCTGCCACAGAGATTCTGCTTATGCGGCCGCTGCGGGAGGACGACCAGGTGCTACCAAAGTCATGGTGGTTGTAACTGATGGCGAATCACATGATGGTTCAATGTTGAAAGCTGTGATTGATCAATGCAACAAAGACAATATACTGAGGTTTGGCATAGCAGTAAGTAGCTTTTCTTTTTAGTTGTCTTTCAGTTCATGGGTACGTGCTCCTTTATAACATCACTTCCCAAGACTGCACTTTCTCATTTGGTGCTCACAGCTTTATAGAAAAGATTTTCACCATGTCTCACTTCTTGCTGATTTTCAGTCCTGTTGACTAAAGGGGTTTGGATTTACTCCTCCAGAGGTACCATTGTGTTCAGAAATAAATATTAGAAAGTGCTAGTAGGAATACTGGAGTGTAGCTGTAATGACTTTTTTCCTCTCCTCCTCTATTTTTAAGGTTCTTGGGTACTTAAACAGAAATGCACTTGATACTAAAAATTTAATAAAAGAAATTAAAGCAATTGCCAGTATTCCAACAGAAAGGTATTTTTTCAACGTGTCTGATGAAGCAGCTCTACTAGAAAAGGCTGGGACACTAGGAGAACAAATTTTTAGCATTGAAGGTAAAAGAACTCCATCTTTCAAAAACCTTTTTCAAGAATTCTTGATTTTACTGCTGTATTCTTGCTCTTTTAATGTTAACTTGTATACCTTATATGAAAAGAACTCCTATGAATCAGTAAGAAAAATAGAGAACATGAATGAGTTGTTCATAAAAGATAAGATACAAATGGCTAATAAACATAAGAAAATATTCCCTATTTCAGTAATCATTTTAAATTATAAGTTAATTTGTGCCTAAAAGATAGGGAAGATTAGTAATATATAATCTTGTAGATATTATGGGGAAGCAAAGAAGTTCATACACTATTGATAAGATTATAAATTATATAGCTTTGGGGGGAAGGCAAGTTAGTAATATCTATTATAAATATACAGTTTTACATTTTTACCCCATATAGTCTTTATAATCATAAAAGTTTTACCTTTTTATACTGTTATAGAATTTCTGAAAATCTTGAATTCATTTACAACAAACATGTATACTTTTAAAATTAGAAAAACATAGTTAGGATTTTTAATAGTTTGGATTTCAAGGAAACATGTCATTTACCAGATCTACAATAATTTACTTTAATGGTCTTGGAAGTGTAGAAAAACCACATGTTCAAGAACTCACTATATGGAACACACTTTCCAGTTGGTAAAAAGTCCCACATGACCCAAATTCTGGTTCCTGGTGGTTAACTGAAATAACTCTCAGTAATAAAGAGCCTGACTTATTGAGTACCCACTATAGGTCAGGTGCTCTTTCAGAAGCTGGGTCCAAGGACATTGCATAAATTAAGCATTCATACCTTAGTCTTATCTTCACCTCCTGATTATCTACTGGCAACTTCTACCCAAAAAAATATTACTTCTTCTTTAAACATCTGCTGATACCTCTAAGTTGTTGAAATCATTATCAAAATCTAATGTGCCCTGAGATAATATAAAATTATTTGGCTACCTTTGGTATGACTTATGCTTGCTTGTAGTGGCATGAACATGAGTAATCACAATGCAACCTAAATGCTAATTAGAAATGATTTTGTGCCTTATTTGCTATTTTGGATTTTGGGGAAACACTGGTCTACTTTATTAAAAATTATCTTGGGGCACCTGGCTGGCTTGATCAGTGGAGCGTGCAACTCTTGATCTTGGGGTTGAGTTCGAGCCCCATATTGGATGTAGAGATTACTTAAAAATAAAATCTTTAAAAAAATTATCTCTACTCATCCTGTGTAGACTATTATATCTTCTAAAAAGTGACTATGTTCTATGGTATACATTATCTGTATCACTCTCTATGTCCAAGTGGCAGTCCAGGAATTTATTCCTTTTTGTGAAAAATAATGAAATGTAACCATTTTGACCACACAGTATGGAAAGTGAATACTAATCGAATCCTACAGTTTCAGTGTCAGAGGCAAGTACATATGTAGAGATAGGACAAACTTTCCAATTGATAAAATTCCTACTCAGTCTTGAATCCCGGATCCTGAAGACTAACGCAAATATCTCTGTTTGGTTTTCACTGCACATCTTCCAACTACACTGAGATATGTGTGTGTACTTATTAGTACCAATATTTAAAAGCAAAAATTCAGTTAGTTTTTTAGTTTCTTAGCTAGTAATAATTTTTTTAAAAGGCCATCCCTTCAGTTTTTATTTTACTTCATCCCACATGTTGAGTGTTTTTATATCAGGAACATCATATGCATACCAATAAATACATTAATGCATAATCAAGATTAACCCCAACTTCAAACACTACCTTGGAAGTCTTGTGGGTGTTGTTAGAACACTTCCTTAGTGATTTCTCCCTCCCAGAATTTTCCAGCTCTGTATTTTTGAGTGAACATCAGAACATTGTGGGTGTGTGAGTGTGTGTATGTCCGTATACGTACATGTGCACATGTTTTCATGTGTGTAAGTGAATGCACATTTGCTTGAAAACTTGATTTAAAAATTGGCAGTGATATGATTCTTGAAATTACCATCTCCCAGGTACTGTTCAAGGAGGAGACAACTTCCAGATGGAAATGTCACAAGTGGGATTCAGCGCTGATTACTCTCCTCAAAATGTGTGTATATCAGATAAATTCTGGCCATGCTGTCATTTGGCTGAACACTTCAGGGCACGGTAGCTTTATATATAGAATAGAAAAAACAGCCATCTAGTGATCAACAGTTCTGATTCCTAGTCATAGTCATTCAGTTTCTTTGTGTTGCTGATTTGTCATCTAAAATGAAGGATAATTATGCCTTCCCTTCCCTCTTTCACAGGAATTTTTTATGGAAAAAAATGTTAATATGCAAGAAAGTGTATGAGTGCTTCAAGGGCCAGGCACTATATTAATTCAAGGGATTATCATTGCAGGAATTTCCTTTAAATCAATTAACTACTGGAAAAGTTTATTAAAAACACAAACTCTTGGGGTACCTGGGTGGCTTAGTCGTTTAAGGGTCTGACTCTTGATTTTGGCTGAGGTCATGATCTCAGGGTCTTAGGGTTGAGCCCGCCTCTTGCTAAGCAGGGCATCTGCTTGAGATTCTCTCTCTCCCTCTCCCCCTTTCCCAGCTTGTGCACATATGGGCGCTCTCTCTCTCTCTCAAATAAATAAATAAATAAATAAATAAATAAATAAATAAATGTTTAAAAAACAAAACAAAACACAAACTCTTGCCATCACTGCCACTGTTGAATTCTGAGGTGCCAGAGTATCTCTTTTCTAAGAGCAGAGACAGAAGACAGGTGAAAAAAGTGAGGAGTTAGGAAACATGTGAGATGGGAAGTTTTCTTAGCTCAGAAAATCCATTCTTCCTTCTCATAAACATCTGCCTCCCCGGGCTCTGGTTCCAACTCTGCTCAGGGTCCCAGTGGAGTAGCAGAGGGGCACAGAGATGGCACTGGAAAAGCTTAGGGAAGAGTATGAACTCAAGGGACTTGATTGAAGGACCAGGAATGGCTTGTTTTTTCTCTAGAAGTAAAGGAGCTAACTTTGTCTGAATCACCAATCATTTGGAGTGCTTACAAAAATTATGGATTTTTCCCTCAGAAAGAGTGTAAATGAAACCACACTCAGAGAATTTTGCACACAACTTCCTGAGGTTTTTGTACACTTCCTGAAGTCCCTCCTTGTACCCTTGATGTGGAATCCCAAATTTATGACAGTCATTCACACGATTTCGTGGTCTCTTGTCCTCAAGATGGGACACATTTTCCTATTTGCTTTATTTTTAGTGGCTTATATTTTTTAATCCAAAATCCGTATCTTTGATGTTTTCTGAGATCTAAAATCAAAAACTTAAAAGTAATAAATCCCATCCTGACAACCCCTGCCTCCTACCATGACTTACAGCTTTGACAATTCAGGTTGGATTTTGAGTCAGTCCAGAGAACTCTGTCCTGGTGGGGACCAATGGCTATTTTCCTCCAAGTAGATGGAATGTCTGTAGTTACCTTTTGTAGGTGTGCCATCTTCCAATAGATCGACTAGGTTATAGATGATGGAGGAACCTTTGAGAAGGAGTCAGAAGGAAAGAAGAAGAGCATTGAAAATAGAATAGAAGAGGGCCTGAGAAGAGGTCAGAAGAGGGCCTCCCCCCAGGGCCCCCCCCCTCCTCCTCAAGCATACCTCAAATCCCACCCTGAGCTTTTCTCATGGATGTGTGGGACAGGAGGCTCACAAATGTTTGTCATTTGCATGTGTGTAACTTTGAATGGAAGTTGGAAGATGGCTATTTGCTCTTCCTATAGTGTAGTAGAGATTTATCTATAGAATGTATCAAAGTAACATGGTCTGGGGGAAGGCTTGTTTTCCAGCACTAAATACATTAAAACAATATGGACTTATATCAACATACATTGATATACATTTTACTTCATCATTTTCTCTTTAAATCTAGGTCGTTTATTTCAGGGCTTTGCCCATGCTACATTCTTGGGCTTTAAAGGTAGTTTGTTCTCATGGTCTTCATTTTTCAATTATTTTAGGATGTTCTGATGCTCGGTGCAGTAGGAGCTTATGCCTGGAGTGGGACGGTTGTCCAGCAGACATCTCATGGACATTTGATCTTTCCTAACCAAGCCTTTGACCAAATTCTGCAAGATAAAAACCACAGTTCGTATCTAGGTAAGACATAGCAGCATTTGACTCAACAAATTTAAGTTCCCTTTTTTAAGCAAGCCCCTTGCTGAATTTCAGGATCCGTTCAGCAAAGCCCTAAAGTGTCATCTAATTATTATAATTATTGCACATGTTTACGTTGCCTCTTTGCAAATGGGTTCTTATCCTAAAACTCTTAAATGACACACTGTGTTTCACTTGTCGATCTCTTTTGGCTGCTCAAGCGGCTGTGATTGTGCTTCCCTAAAATGGAAATAGTTCCTAAAAGCCAGTATAGTAAGTGGTAGTCTTATATTACTTTAGAGTTCCTAGTCTTTTTGTTCCTATAATAAGCAGCCACTGATTTTGAGCACTGACTATGGGACAGTTCCTGAGCTGGCAATTCTATCTACATAAACATTTTAATCCTTCCAGGGATGCCTGGATGCCTCATCAGTTGGCTGAGTGTCTGCCTCGATCTCAGTTCAGGTCTTGATCTCAGGGTCATGAGCTCAAGCCCCGTGTTGGGCCCCACACTGGGCATGGAGCCTACTTAAAAAAAAAAAAAAATCCTCCTAAAACCCTTTGAAGAAAGTAATATCCCCATTTTACCTTTGAGAGCCAGCAAGGTTAATAACTTTCCCAAAAATAAACAACTTAGTGGCAAATCCACAATTTGAACTTGGGACCATCTGACTTCAAATTGTCGCTGCATGACAATTACCTTTTAAATTCATGTAATTACTCATTTCAAGAAATACTTGTTCAGTGCCAGGTTCATGAGCGGCGGATGGGACAACTCCAAAACTAGGGATGTTTTATAGGTAGGTTTCCCCCTCTGCAGGGCAGTGCTGCCCGTCAAAGGGGAGGAGCAGTTCATCTTAGAAAAAAGGAAGATGGGGGCACCTGGGTGGCTCAGTGGGTTAAAGCCTCTGCCTTCGGCTCAGGTCATGATCTCAGGGTCCTGGGATTGAGCCCCACGTCGGGCTCTCTGCTCAGTGGGGAGCCTGCTTCCTCCTCTCTCTCTGCCTGCCTCTCTGCCTACTTGTGATCTCTGGCTGTCAAATAAATAAGTAAAATCTTAAAAAAAAAAAAAAAAAAAAAAAGGAAGATGTGCCCGCAGTGATATGCCCGGGCCCACGAGGAACTGTGCATCCCCGTGAAGGAGAGCTGACAACACTGACCCCATCGTTGGCCTTCTGTGTCGATCTCCTCTCTAGCGCACAGATGCCACCACTTTAGATAAACAATAGAGAGCCCTCTGGCACAGGGGGTGCCACTTTAGATGACTACCCTGCGACCTCACCACTGTGCCCATTGCTCCATAAAAGCTGGAGGCTGAGAGGAAGTCCTGAGTAGGAGTGGAGAGTAGTTGCATAGCGTTTTGGATCATCTGTTCGCTGGTCTGTGCCTGCCTGCCTGCCTGCCAGATTGCCCTTGTCAGTAAGTTACCCCGAAAAAACTCTGCAAACAATAGGGAGTGGCCTGCTTTGTGTTTCAGCATTAAAATACCTCCTCAGTCTGGAGGATACATTACTGACCATCCTTCTAACACCTTCTAATACCCCTTCACACACACACACACACACACACACACACACACAGATCTCTGGTCATCTCTGCTAACTTTACAAGCTTTTCTGGCTGAGCTCTTCAATAGTACCTACTCTGTAACTTCTCTCCTAGGTTACTCTGTGGCTGCGATTTCTACTGGAAAAGACATCCACTTTGTTGCCGGTGCTCCTCGGGCAAATTATACTGGCCAGATAGTGCTCTACAGTGTTGATGAGAATGGCAATGTCACAGTTATTCAGGCTCACCGAGGTGACCAGGTAAATGCCACTGTGTAGCAGGTGGAATTAATCATAGTGACAACTGGGGCAGATGAGGAGTGGGAGTTGGTAGAAATGGAAACCAGCATTTATTGAGTGCCGACCCTGTGGCTGGTTCTGTGATCTGTATTTACTTGAATATTCCTTAAATCATCTGGGTGATAGGCATTAAGGAGGACATGTGATGAGCACCAGGTGTTGTATACAACTGATGAACCACTGAACTCTACCTCTGAAAATAATAATACACTATTTATTAATTGATCCTCTATAAAACTTGAAAAATATTCCTTAAATCCTCACAATACTGAGATCTGCTGTCTTCTTCTAACGGGTTACTGAGAGTTTACCTTCCTAAGGTCAAATAGATTTCATGGGGTTGAGTTGTCATTAAAAACCTAGTCCCGTGTAACCTCAAAGCTTGTGCTGTTTGGTTATATCCAACTGGGAGTTTTTGACTCCCCAGATTAATAGAACGTAGGTGTTATTTAATCCGAATGACAGGCACCTGGCCATGGCTTTATTGTTGAGCTCCTCCTAGGAGCCAGTGATCTAGAAGACAAATTCGAAGGCAGAAGTACAGCATTGTTAAGACTGAGCTGCTACATCTGGGCCTGCACAGGGGTCCTGTGGCTTTGAGGTTTCTAAAATTAAAGCAACTCACTTTTCTGCCACTTCCTTCTCAGCATGACCATTCAGTAGTCAGAACCAGTGATGACTCCCAGTGGCGGCCCGCTAGAGCAGAGGCCAGCCGACAGATTCCTATTTCCTAACCAAGCAGTTTTGACCCAGGGGCTTGGTGCATATTTGAAATGGGCAGCCCCGATCTCCGACAACCAACAGAAATTTTCCTTCCTTGAGTCCGAGAAACCAGCCATTTAGATTTCCCTTCTCGGGGATTAAGTGTGATGCTACAGTCTCTATGGATTTTCCAGGAGTAAGAAGACTTTGTAATGAAGTCTTTGACTTCCCTGACTATAAGCCAGCTACGGTCACATATTTTTCTCTCCTCTTTACTATTTTAAGGAAGGGTGCTTTTATTTTGAGAAAAAGGATGATCGTATTCTAGAACGAATCCTTTCTTACTTGTTTCTGAATCCCACAGAGGTATTCACGTAGGCGTGCACCAAGCATTCAGGTGGCTGGCCTCTCTTCTTTCACTGGCTCTCCTCCGGGTCTCGTGTTCCACTCATCTGAGAACTTCCCTCCTGTCCAAGATCACGCCACGGACAGTTCCATTACACGTGCTTGCCTGCTCTTCTCCACCTAGAAAACTCCTTGATTTTTAAGATGCCATTTAAAGGACATTTAATCTTTCTGAGCCCTCCTGGCTACTCCGCACTCTGCTCACACAGCAGCTGGCCCTTGCCTCTGGAGAACGTACCTCACCACACAGCATGGGCACTTGTCCCACTTCCCTCTTCCTTCCTGCCTTTCTGTACAGCACACCTCACAGACCTTCCAAGTGTTTCTCTTTTAAATGTGGTCTTTGACTCCCCCCAGCCTCAGGACACCTGGAGTGCTTAATTAAAATACTGTTTTCTGGATTGCATGCAGTCAGAGTTTCTGGAAATAGTCTCCGGAATCTGTATTTTAAAGACCCATTCTTGGGGCACCTGGGTGGCTCAGTGGGTTAAGCAACTGCCTTCGGCTCAGGTCATGATCCCAGAGTCCTGGGATGGAGTCCCGTGTCGGGCTTCCTACTCCTTGGGGAGTCTGCTTCCCCCTCTCCCTCTGCCTGCTACTCCTGCTTGTGCTCTTCTATGTCAAATAAATAAATAAAATCTTTTAAAAATCTAAATAAATAAATAAATACCTGTTCTTGGTGATTTGTGTGCACACTAAGGTTTAGCCACCAAGTGCTCTATCATGATACAACCTGAGAAAGGGGACTCGGTTGTCCATCTTCATGTTTCTGGCACTTTATAGGTAGTAAGCACTCGAGTTTTGTTTATTCAATGAGTAAATGAAAGTTCAGTGTACCATCAGGAGTATATGCATCCTTGGGACACCTGGGTGCCTCAGTGGGTTAAAGCCTCTGCCTTCGGCTCAGGTCATGATCCCAACATCCTGGGATCGAGCCCCGCATCAGGCTCTCTGCTCAGCAGGGAGCCTGCTTCCTCCTCTCTCTCTGCCTGCTGCTCTGCCTACTTGGGATCTCTATTTCTGTCAAATAAATAAAATCTTAAAAAAAAAAACAAAACTAAAGTATATGCGTCCTACAAATCCTGAGGTTAATATGCTTTCTCATTCCAGATCGGCTCCTATTTTGGCAGCGTGCTATGTTCGGTCGATGTGAATAAAGACACCATTACAGACGTGCTCTTGGTGGGTGCACCGATGTACATGAATGACCTAAAGAAAGAAGAAGGAAGAGTTTACCTGTTTACCATCACAAGGGTAAGAAAAAGCATTAAGCCAACTTAGTTTAATTTGCTTCAGTATTGGTAAACAAAGTTAATCTGCATTTTTGCAGAATGAAGAATTATTGAATGATTTTCATATGTAGTTTGGTCTATATTGCATCATTTTAAGGATGTAACCATTAATTTATAACTTTAAAAATCACATTAAAAAGCATCACCCTTAGAGAAAGAGCTTAATGTATAGTGCACTGCTGTTTTCCATGAAAGGTCTT
Organism: Martes martes; assembly: GCF_963455335.1. Classification (NCBI taxonomy): domain Eukaryota; kingdom Metazoa; phylum Chordata; class Mammalia; order Carnivora; family Mustelidae; genus Martes; species Martes martes. Next base: position 127,703,247 of record NC_137892.1, on the reverse strand, counting down.
CGAATATGTAATATATATTACAAAAATACTGTCATTTTTGAAATGTGTGCGCATGCGAACATCAGTGTAGTTCGCAAGTACCTCCTTCAATTATTCTTCTTCACTGTAAAGAGATCATGATAACAGAACAAACTATCTTATTAACATTTTACAGTGAAAAAGACAAATTGTACCTGGCATTTTGCAAATTTTGGTTTAATCCTGGATGCTTTCTATATTAGTGCGTCAAGAAATTCTGTTGCTTAGTATAACAGTTAGATATGTGTATATGAAATATATAGGAATATATATTAGATATGTGTATATGAAATTTTAGTCCTCGCACATAAAACTTAGCAGACTCTAACTAGACCGAGCTCTCTAAGTCCATGTCCATAGTATAAGGAACTTGGAGCTGAAAAGAAAACCAGAAATAAAGGCACAAGTTGACATAGAAAACTGGAAAAAAGAAGGGGGGGAAAAAAGGTAGCTGATATTAATATAGTAAATATTATATTTTGCTATTGTAGTAGTTTGTCCTACCCTATTTATTTAAATGATTCTCTGGATTTTGGGCTCAAGTCATGATCTCAGGGTCATTAGATTGACCCTTGAGTTGGGACCCTTCCTGAGTATGGAGCCTACTTAAGATTCTCTCTCTCCCTCTCCCCCTCCCACCCCCTACTCAGCATGCTCACGCCCTTTCTCTCTCCTCCCCCTTAAAAAATTCTAAAGCATATAAAGAGTGTATAATTGAGTGTTCAGTAAGGGAGGAGCATAAATGCCTATTTTAAAATTTAACAAATGCCTAGTTTCTTAAATGTTTGTTACTTCTCAAGTATTCTGAATTACCATCAATTGTTGAAGATGAGAAGATCTCCTGATACTTTGTCAGTCTCAGTTACAAAGTGATTTCCTTAAGATTATTATAGAGAAGAATCAACACTGACCTAGTTTCATATTTGAGGAGCATCGCTTTCTTGTGAAGTCATGAAATATTTCCATTCCTGATTTCAAAATCTGGAAGGAAAAAAAAAGAACAAGAAAATGTTTTTTCTTTGGACAGAATTACTTATTTTTTATAATGTGACATTAACAGTCTCCCTTTATTTTTTTTTTTTAGAATAGTAGATACACACTATGTTAGTTTACAAAAAGGTGTACAAGGTACACAACAAGGTGATTTGACAAGTTTATACATCATGCTATGTTCATTACAAATGTAGCTAACATCTTATGAGTGGAATTGTGCGGTATTTTTTTCTCTGACCTATTTCACTTTGCATAATACCTTCTGGTTCCATCCATGTTATCTCAAATGGCACAATCTCCTCCTCTTTTATGGTTGTTTAATATTTGTGTGTGTGCATACACATTTTCCTTCTCCATTTGTCTACTGATGGCCACTTAGGTTGTCCCCATATCTTGGCTATTGTAAGTAATGCTGCAGTAAACACAGGGGTGCATATATCTTTTCAAATTAGTGTTTTTTCTTTCTTTGGGTAAATACCCAATAGTGAAATTATTGGATCATATGGTATTTCTATTTTTAATTTTTGGAGGAACCTACACACTCTTGTCCACAGTGTATACCCATTCCTACCAACAGTGCACAAGGATTCCTTTTTCTCCACATCCTTGCCAACACATGCTATTTCTTGTCATTTTGATTTTAGCCATTCTAACTACTGTCAAGTAATACCTCATTGTGGTTTTGGTTTGTATTTCTCTGAGTGACATTGAGCTTCTTTTCATATGTTGGCTATCTGTGTGTTTTCTTTGGAAAAATGTCTGTATAGGTCCACTGTCCATTTTTTAATTGGATTGTTTGGTTTTTTGGTGTCGTATAAGGTCTTCATGTATTTTGAATAGTAACCATTTAATGGATCTATTATTTGTAAATATCTTCTCCCATTCGGTGGGTTGTCTTTTTGTTTTGTCAGTGGTTCCTTTGCTGAGCAGAAGCCTTTTATTTTTATTATTTTTTAAGATTTTATTTATTTATTTATTTATTTATTTATTTATTTATTTGAGAGAGAGAGTAGGGGAGCAGCAGGCAGAGGGAGCAGCAGGCTCCCCACTGAGCGGGGAGCTCAAAGCAAGGCTCAATCCCCAGACACCGGAATCATGACCTGAGCCAAAGGCAGATACTTGACTGACTGAGCCACCCAGGTGCCCTGTGCAGAAGCCTTTTATTTTGGTGTAGTCTCAATAGTTTAGTTTTGCTTTTGTTTTTCTTGCCTCAGGAGACCTATCTAGAATAATGTTGCTATTGTTGATGTCAAAGAAATTACTGCCTATGTCCTCTTCTAGGGATTTTTATGGTTTAAGGTCTTACATATATGCCTTTAATCCATTTTGAGTTTATTTTTGTGTTCAGTGTTAGAAAGCGGTCTAGTTTCATTCTTTAGCATGTAGCTGTCCAGTTTTCCCAGCACTATTAATTTAAAAGACTGTCTTCAGGGTGCCTGGGTGGCTCAGTGGGTTAAAGCCTCTGCCTTCAGCTCAGGTCATGATCTCAGGGTCCTGGGATGGATGCCCCGCATCAGGCTCTCTGCTCAGCAGGGAGCCTGCTTCCCCCTCTCTCTCTGCCTGCCTCTCTGCCTACTTGTGATCTGTCTGTCAAATAAATAAATAAGTAAAATCTTAAAGAAAAATAAAACACTTTCTCCTCCCCATTGTATATTCCTGCCTCCTTTGTCATAGATTGCTTGACCATATAACCATGGGTTTATTTCTGGAGTCTTTCTTCCTTTGATCCCTGTGTCTGTTTTTGTGCCAGTCCCATATGTTTTGGTTACTACAGCTTTGTAGTATATCTTAAAACCTGGAGCTGTGATATATCTCGCTTCATTCTTCGTAAGATTGCTTTGGCTCTTCATGGTCTTCTGTAGTTTTGTGCAAGTTTTAGTATTTGTTCTGGTTTTCTGAAAAACACTCTTGGTATTTTGACAAAGATTACATTGAATCTGTAGGTTGCTTTGGGCAATATGGACATTTTAACAATATTCTAATCCACGAGCATGCAGTGTCTTTCCGTTTGTTTGTGTCCTCTTCAATTTCTTTTGTCAGTGTTTTATACTGTTCACAGTACAGGCCTTTCACCTGTTTTGTTAAGTTTATTCCTAGATATTTTATTTTTGGCGCAGTTGCAAATGGTGTTGGATTTTTTTTTTTAATTTCTCTTGCTGCAAATTCATTGTTAGAGTACAGAAATGTTACTGATTGCTGGGTATTAATTTTGTATCCTGCCACTTTACTAAATTTGATTATTACTTCCAGTAGTTTTTTAGTGTAGTCATTAGGATTTTTCTATATATAGTATCATGTTGTCTGCAAATAGTGACAGTTTAATTTCTTCTTTACTAATGTAGATGCCTCTTATTTCTTCTTTGTGTGTGATCACTGTGGCCAGGACTCCCAGTATTATGTTGAATAAAAATGATGAGTGAACATCCTTATCCTATTCCTAACCTCCGAGGGAAAGCTCTTAGTTTTTCACCATTGAGTATGATGTCAGCTGTGGGTTTTTTATATGTGGGCTTTATCATGTTGAGATATATTCCCTCTAATCCTGCTTTGTAGAGACTTTTTATCCTAATTTGGGAATCTTGTCACATGCTTTTTCTGCATCTGTTAAGATGATTATAATTTTTACCCTTCATTTTGTTGGTGTGGTGTATGACATTGACTGATTTGCAAATACTGAAGCATCCTTGCATCCCTGGAATAAATCCTACCTGACTATGGGGAATGATCATTTTAACATACTATTGTATGCAATTTCCTAATATTTTGTGGAGGATTTTTGTAACTCTGTTCATCAAGGAGATTGGCCTATAGTTTTATTCTTGTGGTGTCTTTGTCTGCTTTTGGTATCAGGGTAATACTGGTCTTGTAGAATGTATTTAATGTATTTGGAAGCTTCCCTTCCTCTTCTGTTGTTTGGAATAGTTTGAGGAGTATAGATATTGACTCTTTAAGTGTCTGACAGAATTCCCCTGTGAATCCATCTGGTCCTGGACTTTTCCTTTTTTAAATTTTTTTGGTACTTTTTTATTGCCATTCAATTTTGTCATTTGTCAATTTTGCCTATTCATATGTTTCACTTCCCCCGGTTCAGTTTTCAAAGATGGTATGTTTCTAAAAGTTTAACCATTATATAAAAAATATAATTTTTTATAGTATTCACTTCTAATTCATTGTATTTCTGTGGTATCAGCTGTTACTTCTCCTTTCTGATTTTTTTTTATTTGGGTCCTTTTTCTTTCTTTTTTTTTTTCTCCTTGATGAATGTGGCTGAGGGTTTGTCAACTTTAATTACCTTCTTTTTTTTTTTAAGGATTTTATTTACTTATTTGACAGCAAGAAAGAGAGAGAGAGTTCACAAGTAGGCAGAGAGGCAGGCAGAGAGAGAGGGGGAAGCAGGCTCCCTGCTGAGCAGAGAGCCAATGCAGGGCTTGATCCCAGGACCCCAAGATCATGACCTGAGCCGAAGGCAGAGGCTTGACCCACTGAGCCACCCAGGTGCCCCTGTTTATCTTTTCAAAGAACCAACTCAGTTTCATTGATTCTTTCTTTTGCAGGTGGTGGTGGGGTTCCTAGGTCATTTATTTCTGCTCTGGTCTTTGTTTCCGTTGGTTTTGTTTGTTCTTTCTCTAGTTCCTTTAGATATAAGTTTGGATTGTTTCTTTGAGCTTTTTCTTATTTCTTAAGGTAGGCCTGTATCACTCTGTACTGTATACTTCTCTCTTAGAACTGCTTTTGCTGCATCCCAACGACTTTGGACCATTGAATTTTCATTTTCATTCATCTCCGTGTATTTTATTTTTTCTTTGATGGCTTCATTGACCTACTGGTTGTTTGATATCATGGAGTGTAGTCTCTGTGTGTTGGTGTTTTTTCCTTTTTTTCTTGTGATTTTTAGCTTCATACTGTTGTGATCAGAAAAGATGCATGGCATGATTTCAATCTTCTTAAATTTATTGAGGTTTGTTTCATGGCCTGGTATATGCTCTGTTCTGGAGAATGTTTCATGTGCACTTGAAAAGAATGCGTATTCTGGGGTTGCGTGGGTGGTTCGGTCATTAGGCATCTGTCTTTGTCTGGGGTCATGATCCCAGAGTCCTGGGATCAAGCCCCACATCGGACTCCCTGCTTGGTGGGAAGCCTGCTTCTCCTTCTCCCATGCCCCCTGCTTGTGTTCCCTCTCTCACTGTGTCTCTCTGTGTCAAATAAATAAATAAATAAAATCTTAACTAAAAAAAAAAAAAAGAATCACTATTCTGTTTTCAGATGGAGTATTCCATATATATATTTTATGTCTGTCTGGTCCAGAGATGCTCAAAGACATTGTTTCCTTATTGATTTTTTTTTGTCTGGATAATCCATTCATTGTAAGTGGAGTGTAATGTCCCCTACTACTACTGTATTACCACAGATTTCTCTCTCTTTTTTTTTTAATACTTTATTTATTTATTTGACAGACAGAGATCACAAGTAGGCAGAGGGGCAGGCAGAGAGAGAGGGGAAGCAGGCTCCCTGCTGAGCAGAGAGCCCAATGCGGGGCTCAATCCCAGGACCCTGGGATCATGACCTGAGCCGAAAGCAGAGGCTTAACCCACTGAGCCACCCAGGCGCCCCCACAGATTTCTCTCTTTATGTCCACTTACGTTTGCTTTATGTATTTAGGTAGACCAGTGTTGGGTATATAGATATTTATAATGGTTATATCCTCTTGTAGGACTGATCCTTTTATCATTATGTAATAATTGTTGTTAGTCTTTGTTTTAAAGTCTATTTTGTCTAAGTATTGCTACCCCAGCTTTTTTTCACTTCCATTTGCATAGTGAATGTTTCTCAGTCCCTTCACTATCAGTCTGTATATGTCTTTAGGCCCGAGGTGTGAGCTTCTTATAGGCAGCGTATAGATGGGTCTTATTTATCTTCTCTGTCACCCTGTGTCTTTTGGTTGGAGCATTTAGGCCATTCACATTTAAAGTGATTATTGATAGATATACACTTTTTGCCATTTCAAAAATTTGTTTTCTTGTTGTTTTATTGTTCCTTTTTCTTCTCATTCTTTGTGGGGGCTTTTTTGTGTTTTTTTTTTTTTTAATTCATTTATTTGACAGAGAGAGATCACAAATAGGCATAGAGGCAGACGGGAGTGGAATCAGGCTCCCCACTGAGCAGAGAGCCCAATGCAGGGCTCAATCCCAGGACCCTGAGATCATGACCTGAGCCTAAGGCAGAGGCTTAACTCACTGAGCTGCCCGGTCACCCCTATCTTATCATTCTTTGTGATTGGTGAGTTTCTATAGTGTTATGTTTAGCTTTCTTTTTCTTTCTTTGTATTTCTATCCTATGTTTTGGGCTTGTGGTTATCACAAAGTTTACATACAACATTCCAAGTAAATATTAGTCTATTAATTTGGTGGTCATTTAAGTTCAGAAGAAGGGGTCTTTCCCCCCTTCTCTTCCTTTTTTTTTACTCCCCTTCTCCACATTTTTTATCTGTGTTGTCATATTTCACATCTTTGATTCGTAATTTTCTTATGTCTAATTATGGTCATTTCTTTTCCACTTAAAGAAGTCCCTTTAACATTTCTTGTAAGTCTGGTTTAGTGGTAATGAACTCCTTTATCTTTCATTTGTCTGGGAAACACTTTATCTCTCCATCAACTCTGAATGATAATCTTGTCTGGCAGAGTATTCTTGGCTGTAGGCTTTTTTCCTTTCAGCACTTTGCAAGCCAGAAGAAAGTGGCAGGAGATACTCAAAAGTTTCTGCTGAAAAATTAGCTGATAGCCTTATAGATTTTCCCTTCTAAGTAACCTTTTGTTCCTTTCTTGCTGCTTTTAGGATTCTCTTTATCTTTAAACTTTGATATTTTAATTATTATGTGCCATGGTGTGGACCTCCTTGGTTCATCTTGCTTGCAACTCTCTATGCTTACTGGACTTAGATGTCTATTTCTTTCCCAAGATCAGGGAAGTTTTCAGTTATTATTTCTCCAAATAAGTTTTCTATCTCTTTTTCTGGGACCCCTGTAATGCAGATATTTGTTTATATTGCCCATGAGATCTCTTAATCTATCTTTTTTTTTTTTTTAATTCTTTTCTCTCTTTGCTGTTCAGCTTGTGTTGCTCTCCATTACCCTGTCATCCAGGTTGCTGGTATGTTCTTCTGCATCCTCTAAGCTACTGTTGATTCCGTCATTTCAGTTACTGTATTCTTTAACCCTGATTGGTTCTTTTTAATATTTTCTATGTCTTTATTGAAAGTCTCACTGAAATCTTCCACTTTTTTTCTCCAGCCCAGTATCTTCACAATTATTATTTTTTAAATTAACATATAATGTATTTTTTGCTTCAGGGGTATAGGTCTGTGAATCATCAGTCTTATAATTCACAGCACTCACCATAGCACATACCCTCCCCAGTGTCCTTAACCCAGTCATCATATCCCTCCTCCCTGACCCCCTAGCAACCCTAAGTTTGTCTCATGAGGTTAAGAGTCTCTTATGGTTTATCTCCCTCATGATCTCATCTTCTTCCATTTTTTCCTTCCCTACCCCCCCAAGTCCCCAGCTCTGCCTCTCAAATTCCTCTTATCAGAGAGATCATATGATAATTGTCTTTCTCTGACTTATTTCGCTCAGCATAATACTCTCTAGTTCTATCCACGTCATTGCAAATGGCAAGATTTCATTGCTTTTGATGGCTGCATAGTATTCCATTGTATATATACCACATCTTCTTTATCCATTCATCTGCTGATGGACATCTAGGTTCTAGCCATGGTTTGGCTATTGTGGATATTGCTGCTATAAACATTTGGGTGCACGTGCCCCGTTGGACCACTACATTTGTATCTTTGGGGTAAATACCCAGTACTACAATTGCCGGGTCATAGGGTAGCTCTATTTTCAACTTTTGGAGGAACCTCCATACTGTTTTCCAGAGTGGCTGCACCAGCTTGCATTCCCACAAACAGTGTAGGAGGGTTCCCCTTTCTCCACATCCCTGCCAACACCGGTTGCTTCCTGACTTGTTAATTTTAGCCAGTCTGACTGAATTAAGGTGGTATCTCACTATGGTTTTGATTTGTATTTCCCTGATGGCGAGTGACGTTGAGTACTTTTTCATGTGTCTGTTGGCCATCTGGATGTCTTCTTTGCAGAAATGTCTGTTCATGTCCTCTGTCCATTTCTTGATTGGATTATTTGTTCTTTGGGGGTTGAGTTTGATAAGTTCTTTATAGATTTAGATAGTAGCACTTTATCTGATATGTCCTTTGCAGATATCTTCTGCCCTGCTGTCAGTTGTCTTTTGGTTTTGTCAACTGTTTCCTTTGTTGTGCAAAAGCTTTTGATCTTGATGAAGTCCCAATAGTTCATTTTTGGCCCTTGCTTCCCTTGCCTTTGGCGATGTTTCTAGGATGAAGTCAGTGCAGCTGAGGTTGAAGAAGTTGTTCTCCTCAAGAATTTTGAGGGATTCCTATCTCACATTGAGGTCTTTCATCCATTTTTTAGTCTATTTTTGTGTGTAGGTATAAGGAAATGGTCCAGTTTCATTCTTCTGCATGTGGCTGTCCAATTTTCCCATTTGTGGAAGAGACTGTCTTTTTTTCCATTGTACATTCTTTCCTGCTTTGTCGAAGATTAGTTGGCCATTGAGTTGAGGGTCCATTTCTGGGCTCTCTATTCTGTTTGATTGATCTATGCGTCTGTTTTTGCGTCAATATCATACTGTCTTGATGATGACAGCTTTGTAATAGAGCTTGAAGTCCGGAATTGTGAGGCCGCCAACTTTGGTTTTCGTTTTCAACATTCCTCTAGCTATTTGGGGTCTTTTCTGGTTCCATATAAATTTTAGGATTATTTGTTCCATTTCTTTGAAAAAATTGATGGTATTTTGATAGGGATTGCATTAAATGGGTAGATTGCTTTAGGTAGCATAGACATTTTCATAATATTTGTTCTTATAATCCATGAGCATGGAACATTTTTCCTTTGTGTCTTCCTCAGTTTCTTTCATGAGTAGTTTATCGTTTTCTGAGTACAGATTCTTTACCTCTTTGTTTAGGTTTATTCCTAGGTATCTTATGGTTTTGGGTGCAATTGTAAATGGGATTGACTCCTTAATTTCTCTTTCTTCTGTCTTGCTGTTGGTATCTAGAAATGCAACTGCTTTCTGTGCATTGATTTTATATCCTGACACTTTACTGAATTCCTTTATGAGTTCTAGCAGTTTTGGAGTGGAGTTTTTTGGGTTTTCCACATAAAGTATCATGTCTTCAGCAAGGAGTGAGAGTTTGACTTCTTTGCCAATTTGGATGCCTTCTATTTATTTTTGTTGTCTGAGACTAAGACTCTAGTACTACGTTGAAGAGCAGTGGTAAAAGTGGACATCCCTGCCATGTTCCTGATTTTAGGGGAAAAGCTCTCAGTTTTTCCCATTGAGAATGATATTTGCTATGGATTTTTCATAGATGGCTTTTATAATATTGAGGTATGTACTCTCTATCCCTACAGTGTGAAGAGTTTTGATCAAGAAAGATGCTGTACTTTGTGAAATGCTTTTTCTGCATCTATTGAGAGTATCATATGCTTCTTGTTCTTTCTTTTATTGATGTATTGTATCACATTGATTGACTTGAGATGTTGAAACACCCTTGCCGCCCAGGAATAAATTCCACTTGGTCATGGTGAATAATACTTTTAATGTACTGTTGGATCCTATTGGCTAGTATTTCGGTGAGAATTTTTGCATTCATGTTCATCAGGGATCTATTGGTCTATAATTCTCCTTTTTGATGGTGTCTTTGGTTTGGTATCAAGGTAATGCTGGCCTCATAAAATGAGTTTGAAAATTTTCCTTCCATTTCTATTTTTTGGAACAGTTTCAGGAGAATAGGTATTAATTCTTCTTTAAATGGCTGGTAGAATTCCCTTGGGAATTCATCTGGTCCTGTGACCTTGTTTCTTGGGAGATTTTTGATTACTGCTTCAATTTCCTTCCTGGTTATGGGTTTGTCCTGGTTTTCTATTTCTTCCTGGTTCAGTTTGGTAGTTTATACATCTCTAGGAATGCATCCATTTCATCCAGATTGTCAAATTTGCTGATCTATAGTTGCTCATAATATGTTCTTATAATTGTATTTCTTTAGTGTTGGTTGTGATCTCTCCTCTTTCATTCATGATTTTATTAATTTGGGTCTTTTCTCTTTTGTTTTTGATACATCTGTCCAGTGCTTATCAATCTTACTAATTCTTTCAAAGAACAAGCTTCTAGTTTTGTAGATTTGTTCTACTGGTATTTTTGGTTTCTATTTCATTGATTTGTGCTCTGATCTTTATTATTTCTCTTCTCCTGCTGGGTTTAGGCTTTCTTTGCTGTTCTTTCTCCAGCTCCTTTAGGTGTAGGGTTAGGTTGTGTACTTGAGAGTTTCTTGTTTCTTGAGAAAGACTTGTATTGCTGTATACTTTCCTCTCAGGACTGCCTTTGCTGTGTCCCAAAGATTTTGAACAGTTGTGTTTTCATTTGTTTCCATGAATTTTTAAATTCTTCTTTAATTTCCAGGTTGACCCATTCATTCTTTAATAGGATGCTGTTTAGTCTCCATGTATTTGAGTTCTTTCCAACTTTCCTCCTGTGGTTGATTTCTAGTTTCAGAGCACTGTGGTCTGAAAATATGCAGGGAATGATCCCAATCTTTTGGTATCAGTTGAGACCTGATTTGTGACCCAGGATAATCTATTCTGGAGAAGATTCCATGTGCACTAGAGAAGAATGTGTATTCTGTTGCTTTGGGATGGAATGTTCTGAATATATCTGTAATGTCCATCTTGTCCATTGTGTCATTTAAAGCCTTTATTTCCTTATTGATCTTTTGCTTAGATGATCTGTCCATTTCAGTGAGGGGGGGCTGTTAAATTCCCCTACTATTATTGTATTATTGTCGATGTGTTTCTTTCATTTTGTTATTAATTGGTTTATATAATTGACTGCTCCCATGTCAGGGGCATAGATATTTAAAACTGTTAGATCTTCTTGTTGGATAGACCCTTTAAGTATGATATAGTGTCCTTCCTTATCTCTTATTGTAGTCTTTGGTTTAAAATCTAATTAGTCTGATATAAGGATTGCCACCCCAGCTTTCTGTTGATGTCCATTAGCATGGTAAATTCTTTTTCACCCCCTCACTTTAAATCTGGAGATGTCTTTACATCTAAAATGAGTTTCTTGTACACAGCATATCAATGGGTCTTGTTTTCTTTATCCATTCTGATACCTATGTCTTTTGATTGGGGCATTTAGCCCATTTACATTTAGGGCAACTACTGAAAGATATGAATTTAGTGCCATTATATTGTCTGTAAGGTGCCTGTTGCTGTATATTGTCTCTGTTTCTTTCTGGTCTTATTACTTTTAGGCTGCCTCTTTGCTGAGAGGAACCCTTTCAATATTTTCCCTAAGGCTGGTTGGGTGTTTGCAAGTTCTTTTAATTTTTGTTTGTCCTGGAAGCTTTTTATCTCTCCTTCTATTTTCAATGACAGCCCAGCTGGATATAGTATTCTTGGCTGCATGTTTTTCTCGTTCAGTGCTCTGAATATATCATGCCATTCCTTTCTGGCCTGCCAGGTCTCTGTGGATAAGTCTTCTGCCAATCTAATATTTCTACCATTGTATGTTACAGAGCTCTCGTCCCAAGGTACTTTCAGGATTTTCTCTTTGTCACTGAGACTTGTATGTTTTACTACTAGATGACAGGGTATGGACCTATTTTTACTGTTTTTGAGGGGGGTTCTCTGTGCCTCCTGGATTTTGATGCTTGTTCCCTTTGCCAAATTAGGGAAATTCTCTGCTATAATTTTCTCTAAATGCCTTCTGCCATCCTCTCTTCTTCTTCTTCTGGAATCCCAATTATTCTAATATTGTTTTGTCTTATGGTATCGCTTATCTCTTGAATTCTCCCCTTGTGGTACAGTAGTTTTTTCTCTCTTTTTTCAGCTTCTTTATGCTCCATCATTTGGCCTTCTATATTACTAATTCTTCCTTCTACCTTATTTATTCTAGCAGTAAGAGCCTCCATTTTTTATTGCACTTCAGTTTAGCTTTTCTAATTTCAGCTTGGTTAGATTTTAGTTCTTTTATTTCTCCAGAAAGGGATTTTATTTCTCCAGAAAGGGATTCTCTAGTATCTTCCATGCTTTTTTTGACCCTAGCTAGCACCTTGATAATCATCATTCTGAACTCTAGTTTTAATATCTTACTAATGTCCATATTGATTTAGCCCCTAGGCATCATTACTGCTTCTTGTTCTTTTGGTTTTTTTTTTGTTTTAGGAGAGTTTTTCCGCCTTGTCATTTTATCCAGATAAGACTAGATGAATGAAAGAACAAAATACTAAAAGGGTAGCAACAACCCCAGAAAAATATACACTAACCAAATTGAAAGAGACCTAAAACTGGGAGGAGAAGAAAGGAGAAAGAAAAAAATATGTATATGTATTTTATATATATATATATATATATATATATATATATATATATTAGACTGGTGAATAGAACACAGCTGCACACTTGATTTTGGGTGTATTTTGGTCTGTTAGGAGAATCTGCCACCCAAAATTTTAATGAAAGAAAAACTATACACACACACACACACACACACACATACATAAGGGTAAAGATGATGAAGGATGGAATATGAGTGTAAAGATGAAAATTTAAAAAGATTCTAAAAAAGGAATTGATAAGAAGTTGGTTGAAAAAAGAAACAAAAAAAAAAAAAAAAAGAGGAAAGAATGTGATCAGGCTGGAGGCCAGAACAAAGCCATGTGCTAAATTTAGGGCATATTTTGATCTGTTTGAAGAAACTGTATCCCAACATTTTAAGTAAGAAAAACCTATATGTATATTTAAAAAAAAGGTTAAATACAATAAAGGGATGGAATAGGACTATAACAATGAAAATTAAAGATTTTAAAAAAGGTATTGATAAGAGAAAATAGTTTAAAAACATAAATATGGAAAAATTTTAAAAAATAGAGTAAGAAAAAAATAAAATCTAGAAAATTTACCTTTGAAAGACTAAAGAATCATGGTGATAAAAGCCATGAATTCTATGTGCTGTATTCCATAGCTCTGAAGTTTTACAGTTCTCATTGATCAGTGAACTTGGTCTTGGCTTGATGTTCTTGCTGATCTTCTGGGGGAGGGGCCTGTTGCAGTGATTCTCAAATGTCTTTGCCCGAGGCGGAGTTGCACCACTCTTGCCAGGGGCCAGGCTATGCCATCTGCTTGGGTTGGCTCTCGTAGCTTTTGATCCCTGAATGCTTTCTGTATAGCTTTGGAGGATGAGAGTGAAAATGGTGGCTTCCCAATCTCTGGCCCCATAGGACCTGAGAGTTTGAGCCCCACTCCTCAGTGTGCCCCCAGAGAAAAGAAGTCAATCCCTTCTGTCTCCCTGGTCTCCAGCCGCACTCCTTGCTCACCCAGCCTGTGACCGAGCATTTCTGTCTCGGCTCATGGCCCCGTTTGAAGTCTCTAAATGATTCCTGCAGCATGCTCCCGTGCCATTCCTCCCAGAGAAGGAATGAGCGGGTCTCCACAGATCTGTCACTTGTGGCATCCCTGCTCGAAGTGCAGTGGCCCGACTGTGCCATGGATCATGGTTTAAGGTAACCCCGAAGCTGAGAGCCCACCCCTTGGCTCTGTCCCTGCAGCCAGCTTCCATGCTCCGATCAATACCTGGGAGCTCTGCCACCCTCAGATACCCCTAGTCTTTATGTGACCCTGTGGGTCCTGAGAGCCCACTGTCCCTGCAAGGGCTCCACACTCCCCCTCAACTTGGCCTCCCTCAGTGCAGCAGACTTCTAAATGTTCCAGTTTTGTGCTCTGCTGCTGTGTCACTTGCCGGGAGCCGGCCCCTCCCCTCAAGGTCTATCTTCCCATATATTGCCTCAGATTCACTTCTCTGCACATCCTACCTTTTTGGAAAGTGGTCGCTTATCTATTCCTAGAATTGTTCTTCTTCTCTTTGATCTCCTGTTGAGTTTGTAGGTGTTCAGATTGGTTTGATAACTATCTAGCTGAATTCTTGGGACCTGACGATATTTAGGTCTCCTATTCCTCCACCATCTTGCTCCTCCCACTACCCACAATTGTTAAATTCTGTCTCAGGCATGTTGCTTATCTCTGTTTCATTTAATTATTTCTGTGAGGTTTTTTTCCTTTCTTTTGGAGCATATTCCTCTGTCTCTGCATTTTGCTTGACTTTCTGTGTTTGTTTCTGTGGATTAGGCAGAACAGCTACTGCTCCTAAACTTGGAGGATGGTGTCCCTTTGCAGACTGTGTGTGCTTGGTGACTCTTCTGCTGGCTGGAGCTGTGCCCGTATTGTCAGCTACTTGTTTAAACTGTGGATTTTTGCAGAAAGAAGAAAATAATAAAATTTGAAAGAAAAAAAATCAGGAGGAAATAAAACAAAAGATATATCTTTAAATTTAAAAATAAAAACCGGTTTTGATTAAAAACTTTTAAACAAAACTTTTTAAAAAATTAAAATTCTCCAGCTTATTTTCCGTGCCCTGGCTCCCACAGAGGCTGGTATGGGCTTACGGACCCTGGGCTTACCCATGTTGTGAGCCCTCTCTGATGACTGAGCCCTACCGTTTACAGGCTTGAGACCTGCATTTTCTGACACTTAAACCCACCAGTCTGGGCTTTAAATGCGGAGGGGGAGTGTTCCCACCAGTCCTTGGCCCTTTTAAACTGTAGCTTTTTTTTCTGTCCCAGCACCACTGAGACTGGTGTGGGCTTGAGGACCTTAGGCTTGTTGAGGTTGGTGAGGTTGAGAGCTCGGAGACCACCAGACCTGTCCATCTGCTGGGCAGACCGCGCTCTGACTGAGATTTTAAGGTAATAATGTAAACCATCATTTTCCAGCCCCTCTGACTTGAGAGCTTAGCCTGCGACTCCTCCACCGTGCGGGGGGAGTTCTAGTGTTGTCTCTTTTAGATATTAATTTTCCTTTTAAACTGTGACTTATTTTCTGTGCCCACGATCAGAGAAATCTGTCCCTGCCCTCTCAGTACTCTGCATCCCCACTGCTTCAGTTTCCCTTAAATACTGTGTCTCCGTCTCATTGTGTTCTCTTGCCATTTTGTCTATCTTCGGTTGTCCAGTAGCTGTTCAGTCAGCCCTCGGTTTGGTTTTTTTTTCCCAGAAGAATTGTTCTATGAATAGGTATAATTTGATGGGTTCCAGGGAAGGGGTGAGTTCAGGGTTGCTGTCTTGAACTGGAAACTAACGGTCTCATTTTCTACTACCTGTACCATTATAATTTTGAAGAAAAGGTCTAAAATAAAACATTGTTTTTTGTGTGTCTCCATCTTAATTTTATTCAAGATGTTAGTAGATTTTCATCAGCAAATCTTAAGTGGGAAGTTTGGAAACAGGTAAAGATTTTAGTATTATGGGGGGAAAGGAGGGAAGGACATGGGTAGTGTTATGCAGGTTGTGCAACCACAGTAAAGAGAATTCACTCCTTTCACCTCGGTTCATGAGCACATATCCTATGAGCTGACTTGCTAAGATTCTCATTTTATAATTGTTATTGTAGAAAATTTTGAAATCTAGTTTTCAAAATCCTGTCTGCTTTTAACAGTTTACAAATTGGTTCGGACATCATTTGCTGTGAATTGTAATGATAAAAGTTGGAAGGTTTGCTTTATTCATCCCTCTTTCCCTCTCTGCCAGGGTGTTTTGAATTGGCACCGGTTTCTTGAAGGCCCCGAGGGTGTTGAAAATGCTCGGTTTGGTTCAGCGATTGCAGCTCTTTCAGATATCAACATGGATGGCTTTAACGATGTAATAGTTGGGTCACCTTTGGAAAATCAGAACTCTGGAGCTGTGTACATCTACAACGGTCACGAGGGCACCATTCGCACAAGGTATTCCCAGGTAATCCGTGAGTTCCATGGTGATGTATTCACGTGTGAGTATCCTTAGGTTAGAGCTGCCGAGTGCCGTGCAGATAATCTGACCCATCCCACTTATTTTTAGAACTTTATTTGTTCATTAAGCAAACATTTAGTGAACCTCCTACTGTGTGTCAGGCACTGTCCTGGGTACTGGAGATACTGTAAAGAACGGGACAGATAAAACTCTGCTCTTTGCGGCTCTTGCATTTTTTGCGGAGGAGACAGAGGGAAAATAAGGTAAGTGAGATAAAGTATTCCAGATCATAATAAATGATAAGACATTAAAAAACTTTTTAAAATGTTCAAGGATGGGAGTTATTAGGTAATTTAAAGGGTGCCCAAAGGGGCCTCATTGATCAGGCAACTTTCCAGGGAAGTCCTAAAAGATGTGGACTAGGAGACAACCATACTTGAGCTTGTTACAAATCCTGCTCAGTCCGCAGATCTGCTGCTTTGTGATATTTTTTTTTCTTTGTGATTTTTATGTGAAAAGATTCATGCTGTTTCTCTGTGGCTGCAAGCATGATCAATAGATGAGAAACACTGTGATTGAAGAAAATCAATGGAATTTTGTGGCAAATGAAACAACCTGAGAAGTGGCTATTTAGAAAATCTAACAGAGCAGTGTAGAAGCTCCCTTTTTTTCTATTTCAGTTGTTCCACATAATAATTTCATGTCAAACTTGCTCTTTCAGAAAATCTTGGGATCCGATGGAGCCTTTAGGAGCCAGCTCCAGTATTTTGGGAGATCTCTGGATGGTTACAGTGATTTAAATGGTGATTCCATCACCGATGTGTCCATTGGAGCCTTTGGGCAAGTGGTTCAGCTCTGGTGAGTCAGTTGAGAACCAGACACAAACTAGCTAACTAAAAAATAACCTCCTAAGTGGAACAGATAGCTGTGCTGAAATTGTAGAAATGCCACATGCATTCTAGAAGACTCCAGGACAATTATGTGTCATAGTTTATGTGTCAAAGGAAGAAATGTATTTTTCCTTAAAGGGAGAAGAAAAATATTTGCTTAACATAGCCGTCAAGTTCCTCTTCTCTATATGTTGAGCAGATAAAGGACACAGAAAAGACAGAGACTTTTAAATGGTATCCAGGATATTTCTGAATATTATCTTCCAAACAACCTTACCTCGGCTCACAGAAAGGAAGCCTCATGAGAATGCTCTAAAAATACTGAACACTCAGACCACACAAATGAAGTATAACGTCTCATGTGGTTATGAAGTAACTTTTGAAATTATTAGTCATAAACAAGAAGCTATTATTTAGGTTTAGCTGACCTCTCACTGACCTCAGTAGGAGTTGAAGAGCAGGGAGCAGCAATACGGGATTCAAGGGCTGTGTGATACAAGGACAAAAATAAATACAGTGGGTTGGCCAGGGATTGAAATCATAAAGAAATTGAGAATTCGATCAAGAGTCTCCTTCCCCGCAAAATATATTTCATTCATTTGCTTTAAATGTCCAAATACTTCAAGAACAGAAAACATCACATGTTGATGTGTTGTTTCTGAATTTCATTAAACTATTCACAATATTTCACATGTGCTTTTAAAAAATGAAATGCATTGTTTTGAGAATGTTTTGAAAAGTTTTGAGAATGCATTGTTTTGAAAAAGTTTTAAGAAGAAAACTTCACGTAGGGGGAAAATACACAGGTCATACTTAAGACTGACACATTAAAAAATATATTTTCTAAATAAAATCAGTTAAGAGTAGCATGCCATTAGAAAAATATGAGATGTGATAATATTGTCACAGGATTTATAATTTCTTATAAATTTTTAAAGACACCTTTCAGTGACCATCACCCTCCAGCTATCTGGTAGGCTTCATCCTTCATAGCCTATATAATTACTGTACTATGACACTCCCATTTTATAAAAGATTTTAAGTAATCTCTACACCTATTAGGGGTTTTGAACCCACAACCCTGAGTTTAAGAGTCACATGTTCTGCTAACTGAGCCAGCCAGGCACCCCGATACTCCCTTTTAATATCATCAATGATGGCCAGACTTTTTTCTTTAAAGGTGGACTTGATTCTTCAAAAAGTCAAGACACGTGGAGTCAGATCAATTGATTGAGGTGATCAGTCAACCTAAGTTCTTGCCATTTTGCGGTCCTATTCCTATAAGGTGTTGAGACTAGATTTTCTAGGTAACTTCCTGAGAATAATTTTTTAAAAAACAAGTTAACAAAATCCTTTCAATCAATGGGATAAAAGATTCTCTTAAAGAGATTAACTTACAGAAAACACTCACTTAGACATTCTAGATCTTGTAGGTTTGAGGACATGTTGTACTTGTTATTAGATGTTTTATGGCTGCTTATTAGGGGGCCTTATAGGTACATGATCAACTGATGAAACAGTTTTTCACTTGACGTAAGTCCTTCAGATGGTACCTGAAATTAAAGATAAAATGTTTATGCATTTTCTTACGGTACTTCTCAAAACAATGAAATTACTAATTACTATTTGCTGCTCTGTAAATCATGGAGTGTGTGCACAAAGGGTTGTTATGATGAAGTACAAAATTTTACTGGCAGAGGAACTAGATCATGAGCTCCAACTCCTCACTTGCTAACTATTACTCAGTAAACTCATAAGTTTTTTGTTTCAGACTTTCTCATTAATAAAAAGGAGACAATATTTGTTCTATTTTACAGGAGTGTTAGAGGATCAAATGAGCCCACGTGTATGTGAAAGCTTTCTAGATATCTAAAGGCCTGTGCCAGAGTCAGAAGTCTTTTGCACCCTGCCTGAGAGACTCCCCAGCCATTTTCTGGTACCAGGCTAGTTGCCACCATCATGGTCCTATGCCACACATCAAAGAAGTGCTTCCAGCCATTTAGGGAGGCAACAGGGCCACGGCCACGCTCTTTGGCCACGCCACTCTCACCTTGTCACTGCTCTCTCCCCTCCCTTTGTGGGAAGAGCAAACATCACTGTTTGTAGCTGACGAAACACAACAGTGATCATGACTTTGTACTTCATTTGCCAAGAGTTTGCAGACTCATATCCCACACTTACGCATGTATCAAACAAACAAAAAATACTAAATGTGGTTTGGGCTGGCAATACAGTCAATCACAAACACAAAAAATATTGTTCCTACGTGCCATTTTAGAGCTTTCAAACATGAAATAGTGCTCCAGTGCTTAGACTGTGCTGAGAATAATTTGATAATGCTGGCCCCGGGCCCTCTAGGTAAAGGTTATAACGTGCACTTGGCAGTAACCTACCTGTTTCCATTTATGTCTTTCAGGTCCCAAAGTATTGCTGATGTGTCTGTGGATGCCTCGTTCACACCGGAAAAAATTACTTTGTTCAACAAGAATGCTGACATAAAACTCACACTCTGTTTCAGTGCCAAGTTTAGACCTCCTAAGCAAAACGATCAAGTGGGTGGGTTGACCTGAAATAATCTGTGTGGAGATAGGTTTGCCTGTAGAGTTTTAGTCCTGAATATAACCTATACTTTGTATTTATGGACCACAGGCAATACGGGTCCTGCAGATAATTACATTGCCGCACATTTGAAGTGCCTGAGAATGGTTAATTAGGTATGGAAGATGCAGTTAGATCTTCCTCTGTTGTCTCCGGAAGGTAACACTCTGCCACAGAAATTTACTCTCTCTGTGACCTAGTCCTGGGCTCTCCCAACTTCATCGAAGTGTCTTTTACCCAGCGGTTCCTTACCTTAAACCTTGGGCGCACAAAGATGACACTGATGTTCCGCCCATATTTTTTGCCATATTTCAGCTGAGACGTGATCTAGACATAGCATGTTCAGTGCGAGTACCAAATATTCCTATTCTTGAGGAAACAGTAGGCATAAAATAATGAGAAAATATAAAAAGTATGCAGTTTGTGCCCAGTGTTTTTTTTTTTTTTTTAAGATTTTATTTATTTATTTGACAGAGATCCTAAGTAGGCAGAGAGGCAGGCAGAGAGAGAGGGGTAAGCAGGCTCCCTGCTGAGCAGAGAGCCCGATGCGGGGCTCAATCCCAGGACCCTGAGATCATAACCTGAGCCGAAAGCAGAGGCTTAACCCACTGAGCCACCCAGGCACCCCTGTGCCCAGTGTTTTAAATGCTCTAAATAATCTGGAGAAGTGGATAAAAATCTGTGTCCTGTCAGCAGGAGTGAGGAAACTGGACAAATGTCACCAGGAAATGTCATTTCTCTTGGACTGGCCGAATCCCTCATACCCACTGCCCCTTACTATCATCTGTCCTGCTCCAGCACTCGCAGAGCATGGCAGTGGAGTTTGAACTTGATTAAACTCTGCCTTCTTTCTCTTGCTGCTTTTTCACAGGTTCTCATCCCCCTTCCTTCAGATTTTGGCTCTAACCTTCAGCCACCTGTAGTTCCTACAAGTGTTCTATTAAGTGGTTAACAAACCACTCTATTTTCAGTCTTTGTCATGATTCATAACCAAGAAATACATAGGTTAAAAACATAAAGCAGAAGTTAGATTCAAACCTTGCCATGCTTTTTGTATTTTCCTACTTCTCATATGTGTCTGGCATTTTGCCTTTCAGGCATTCAAACACTGACCCAACTCTGAATAGCACATCTCACAGGCCTGCCCTGTGAGTAGCCAGGACAGTTCAGTCAAAAACCATTCCTATATAAACACTAAGTGGCTAGATGCAACGCACAGCATGGTGACTAGAGCCAGCAACTCTGTGTTGTGTATTTGGAAGTTGCTAAGAGAGATTTTAAAAGTTCTCACCACACACACACTCAAAATTGCAACTGTGTGAGGTGATGATCTGTTAATGAATCTTATTGTAATCATTTTCCAGTATTTACATATACAAAACAACTACATTGTATACCTGAAATTGATACAGTATTGTATCTCCATGACATCTCAACAAAGCTGGGGGTGGGAGGAACATTAAGTGGCTAGTCTGCCTATAACATTAATTTGGGAAATCTATTAGTTGGCAGAAATGGCTGGCTGGTTAGCTTTCCTGGCCTGAAAGCACGGATTTGTCTCCTAAATCTTCCTCTTTTTGATGGGGCTTCCCCCCTTCTGTTGCTGTAACTCGAAAGCAGCTTTCTGCCTTCCGAGAATGTCCTTCCCTGGGCTTTCTTCCCATTGGGCACCTTTTCCTTAATGTCTTCAGGTCCACTCGGACAAGCCAGTCATGATCATTTATCACTTAACTGTCTGGCAATAATAGTATGTAAGACCAGAATCCCATCTTCACAACTTTGAAAAGTAAATTTTTAAAGCATATGGTCTTTATTATATCAGGTGCTCACTCCAGTTTAAAGTTAATAACCTAAAAAAAAAAAATGGATATATTGCCTATGAAGCTATCCTTTTCACCAGGCTACTTGAGAAAAATGAGCCAGTATTACCACATGTACTAACTCTGTCCTGGCTACGTTCACCTCCCTGGCGTTGTTTTTCCTTTGTATTATTTTCACTGCTTGTTTTTAGTTCATTTGATTCACTTATGTTTTATCTATCTTTGTTAACTTCATTAAGTCAGTGGAGTAAGAAAAATTATCCAACATCTCTAATAGATACTTTAAAGGTAACCTGTAGAATTAATGTATTTTGGAAGTCTATTCAACCTTTAAAATATTGAAAATAGTAAAATAAAATGGAGTAACCCCAGAGAAGTCAGCTGATGCTTTGAATATCATCAGATCTTCTTTCTCAGTTTTGGACAGCAGACTCTGGTTGAAGTCTCTGATACTTTGTATATTGGCTACTGACCTCTGTTTCCCCCTCTCCTAAAGATTTTATTTATCTATTTAACAGAGAGAGAGAGAGTGCACACAAGCAGGGGGAACAGCAGGCAGAGCAGGCAGAGGAAGAAGCAGGCTCCCCACCGAGTGAGGAGCCCGATGCAGGGATCTATCCCAAGAGCCTAGGATCATGACCTGAGCCGAAGGCAGCCACTTAACCAACTGAGCCACCCAGGCATCTCCTGACCTCTGTTTTTATTGCATTTTTTTTTCATTTTCATTTCCCTGGTTTAGTAGTAATATTTCTGTTTTGTAGATGAGGAAATGGAGGTTGGAAGATGTTACACCAACTGCCTAAAGTCCTAGAGCTCATAAACAATGGAATTAGAATTCAAACCAAGTCTGTCTGACTCCAAACTTATTACTGAGGAGTTGCATGCCTCCCCCCACCCCCAAATAAGCATCTAGAGTGTTCCCTCAGAGTTTATCTCAAATAACAATTAATCCTCACAACTGCCTGGAAGCTAAAAGAACATGAGCCCTGATTTCAAAATTACCCCGGTTTTATTTCTGAGCGTGTCCTTGTTGTGTGAATGGAGCTGGTTCATTTTACCTCTTTTATTCTGTTTGTTATGTGAAATATGAGATCTATTCACTTTCCAGGTTGACTGACAGTAAAACTTGTACAATATGAGAACATATTCAATTGCAGGCACTCAGTAACTGCTTCTTTTTCGTATCGCCATATTAGGGATGATGAAATTGATGCTTGAGGAAGTAATTTGACCAAATTCCCTCAGATTTCCTGGGGGCAAGTCCATTTTGCTCTCCACTCTTCAAGCCATGCTTCTTTGAATCCCCTCTCTCTGGAACCACAGTCCCTACCTCACACCAGAGCCTGAATTGCAAATGTCGTGGCTGTCCGTGGCTCACAGTCCATCCGCGGAAAGACTTTTTGTATTTTCTTGAAGTCCTTGACTTCACCCAGTAAAACACAGTAAGGTAGGGATGGTTTTTTGGTAAAGGTTTATTTGCAATAACACTTGTGATTTTTGTCATAGCTATTGTATACAACATCACAATTGATGCAGACCTGTACTCATCCAGAGTAACCTCCAGGGGTTTATTTAAAGAAAATAATGAAAGGTGCTTGCAGAAGAATATGCTCGTGAGCCAAGCACAGAGTTGCACTGAGTACACCATCCACATACAGGTGAGGCCTCCGTCCTCGCTCTCATCTTTTCCTCTGAATGACTAATGAATGGTCAACGTCTAAAAAGGAAGCTTAGGAGTTAGAAAATGCCTGCCCTTCTAATTAATGCTCTTCTTGTCTAATTTCATGAGCAGGAAATCCTATTCTTTATGCTAGTACATGGTTGCCTTCTATTAATATGTTACTAGCGTGAAATTTTATTTGGGATTGCAACCGAAAGGCTAAAAATAAGGTTCTTAAAGAAATCAAACGTAGTGTTTTCTTTAACGTTTAACAGGTAAAACTTTTAGTAGACTGCAAATTTTATTCTAGCATTTTCCTATCAGGGAAAATTTTTATTTTTAAGCTGCTGAAAAGGACAATTCCAATTGTGATTTCCACTATTGGATTTAAATTAATATAGGGGAAGGATGAGGTAAAAATTATTTGCTCCAATCATATCCCATAGTTACGAGAGTTGACATGAATTTTGAAAATCTCACAAGTAGGAAAAATGCTTCTGAGGATTTCCAACAGAAAACTGATTTTATAAATTATATGACTAATTCCCTCCAGAACCAGGAAATGGTGTTTGAAAGTGCGATTTCCTCGGGAAACCATTTTTAAAAGAGCTGCTTACGAACTTTCATAGAACATGCTTCTCAGAGTTCAAGATGCATAAGAATTTCCAAGAGAACTTATAAAATACATGTTCTGGGTTCTCATCACCAGAAATTTGGGTTTGAAGGTCCAAGGTATATACAGATTGACGGAGTACTCCCAGATATTTCTGTTTTGGATGAATGATACAGAGCTCACATATTGAAAACTATGAAATATGAGTTGGAAAAACAGTTAATAGAGGAATTAAAATCAATTGCATTGTTTAATTTCTTGTTCATGTTAAAGGAGTCTTGTTTATGAAGGCCCAGACCTTTTTTTCTTAAGATGCCAATTACACACATTCTTTGAAGGGCTAAAAGCCAGCTCTCATTCTCTCTTATTTTTGTGCTAAGTCGTAGATCAAATGAAACCTGTAGTCCATTCTGGGGGAATGAAGTCAGCCAAGCTGTTGTTCACACATGTATCTTGTTCATGCTGATGTGTACTTGTGAAGTTTTTAAGAAGATGTGTGTGATTTGGGTCAGCGAAGAGATTTTGTTTCAGTTAACACACCATACTGGATATCAATCCCAAGCGCATCCTGTGGGCTAGTCTTACAGCCAGCTGAGGCCCCCCTTTATCCGCTTTTGTAGAGCAGAGTTAAGTTCTGACTAAGGCAGGGGGTTCTCTTGTCACTGCCTGATAGCCAGCCCCGAGCACCTTCCCGTGTCGAGCATACCAGAGATTTGGTGAGGATACCGAAGGACTTCTAAGTCTTGGCAGTAGGGACTGGAAAGACCATAGCCAACAACCCAAGAGCTGTGTATTTTTTCAACTTCTAAGTATTTAAACTGGGCATATCCTGTGAATATTTATAGATTATGTATGAATAACAAGATTGCTGGTGAGTTAACTAAGAATTGCTGCTTCAGATTTTTACTGAATCCAAGTCTAAGTTTTTTGGTAGTGGAGAGACTAAGGGCAGAATTAAGACAGAAGAGAAGCAAGAGTCTGGAAAATCCAAAACAAGGATATTCGCCATCATAGAAAGAGGACTGTGTCCTTAATTGTGAACACACTGATGGTCATTTTCTTGTTCTGAAGCGGCCGTGCCCTAGTAAAGTGCCTCACTGTTTGTGTGTTTAGAAGCCCTCTGACGTTGTCAGCTCTTTGAATCTGTGTGTGAACATCAGTCTGGAGAATCCTGGCACCAGCCCCGCCCTTGAAGCCTACTCTGAGAAGGCCAAGGTCTTCAGTGTAAGTGCGGTTTGCCCTTCCTGGAATTCACACTGGCTAAGAAAACTTCATGGTTGCTGCAGTCATGTTCGAAAGCACATAACTTTCCAACTACTTGTCTTCTACGTGAAATATTTTTATGTTCAAAGCTCATCAGCATGCAAGATCCGTGAAGGACAGGGACTTTTGTCTTCTTCACGGCACTATTCTCAGCCCTTTGAGCAGTGCCTGGCCCACCATAGGTGTTCAATAAGTATTTGTTGAAGAAATAACTAACCATAAGTCAAACACCTTGTGCTCACCACCCACTTAAAAAATGTCACCAGTACCTATGTTCTCTGTGTCCCTCTCTTCCTCCATCACATCCACGTTCATCTTGCTCCCCCAAGCAAATCATCACCTTGAATTTGGCCTTTATTGTTGCTTTTCTTCCTATGTTGCTAAACATATACATATTCCTAAAATGTTGTTTGGCTTTTTATGGTTTTGAGCTTTATATAAATAGAATAATTCTACATGTACTCTTCCACAATCTGGTTTTTAACTTGAGCAAATGTGTGGGATTGTTTTTCCTTTTTTGTAGATCCCTTTCTACAAGGAATGTGGGGATGATGGAGTTTGTATCTCGGATCTAGTTCTAGATGTCCAACAACTGTCAGCTGCTCAGTAAGTCTGTTTGAGTTCAGAGTAAAATGTAGAAATAAGACATTAGATCACTTTATTCAGATGAATGTTTATGGAGATTTTTTTCCTACACACACACACACAAAACAATAACTAATAAAGACCTTTAAAATCTGAATTTCAATTTCTACCATCCATAAAGGAGTAAAACGGTAAGAAATCTCAAACCATTTGTATTTGGATGGTTCCTCTCCCTGCAGTGTTCAAATTAAAATCAATGAAGGAGCAAATGTCTGAGTCATTTTACTAAGAAGATGGTTTATTAAACAACTTTCTCAGTCCTCCAAATCTAAAGAGTTTTGTATTTTTAAAATGAGTGAAGTATTTGAACACCAGCCTTTTTAACCTTAATTTTTTCCCTTTTTTCTTTTAACAGAGATCAACTCTTTATCGTCAGCAACCAAAACAGAAGGTTAACATTTTCAGTAACACTGAAAAACAAAAGGGAAAGTGCATACAACACTAGAATTGTTGTTGATTTTTCAGAAAACTTGTTTTTTGCTTCCTGGTCCATGCCGGTAGGTGATGATACTCCGGGCTCACTACTCTTGTGTTTCCTGCCTGATATTAATAACCATCTAGCTCACACTCACATCCCCATGTCCTGTATGCTGTCTGAGGAAGCGCCTTACTCCTAGGTGTGATCAGTCCTAACTCTGGGGCTCCCAACTAGTTAAACCACACGTGAGCATAGCCTGGCTCTGTATCTAGACCAGTTCTGCTTCACAGCTTGGTCAGTTTTTCCTCTGCCCTAAGACTTGGCCAGACACAACCATGACTCTTCTGCAGCCATCTGTGGGATGAGGCTGCCGTGCTGCTGCACAGATGCTCCGAGCTGCACTTGCTCGGAGAAGTTAGAGTCCTATAGCCCAAGCCAAGCTTTGTAACCACAAGTCTTACTACTGCCAAGATGCTGCATTCCAGCGAGGTCAGTTAATCATGTTGACTTGATCACTATACCAGGAACACACTTGGCCATGAGGGCCCTCTGGCCCCTCCGCTGCCACCAAGCAATGAAAGGGAGAGGAGCGACAAGCTGAGATTTCCCAAATTCACTACTTGATAAAAGGATTACAAATGGCTTCATCCAAGTTAAAGTCAGCACGAACTTAACAGATTTAGTGTTCTAAATCTATTCTGACTTTGATGTTTCACTTTCCTGTGCCAAATGGGAACTTCTTATTTTAAAGAGAAAAAATTAAAATAAAAAGAACTAAAAAAGATCCTTTAAAGTATTTAAAATACAAGCACCAACGTATGATTTGTTTTCTTCTCTTGAAAGTACAAATTTCGAATATTATTGAGAGAAAGGTATGTATTAAAGACAACATTTTTAAATATTGGATTAAAGTTATTTTGTGCTTCTGAAATATAAGAACTATGATTTACTTCTAGAGGAAAATTCCAGTATTTGACCTCACTTTTGGCTTATTGGGTGTCCTGCTTAGCAGTAAAAATCATATACTAGCTACCTGGACAATATAAGATTTTTAATATCAGGGACAATAAATTCATTGTGAACCAGCGTTACTGCTAAAATGCCCACGTGGTTCGTACATCCTTCAGCACGTATGTGCACACACACTCTACATATTAATTGATCACTGTTTCTTTGGTCTCCAGGTTGATGGGACAGAAGTAACATGCCAGATTGCTTCATCTCAGAAGACTGTTACCTGTGATGTTGGCTACCCGGCTTTAAAGAGGGAGCAACAGGTACAACTTGCACTTCTTCCTCAAGTCCACACTGGCCCCTCCTCAGCACTAGTGTCACTCGCCACCATTCCGTCTTCGTTGTTGTTAGGTAACATGATTTGACAGGTGTCACAAACTAACCAGCTGCATATTGCGAGGGAGTTTTGAAAATATCTGAGTGTTTCAAGTTATTCATAAAAGTGGGGTCTTCCTCCATGCAATTCATTTCAAAAACACATAGAAGAGGGAGAGTTCTTTTTTTCTTTTTTTTTTTCTTCCCTGACTCCATTGACCAACACTGATCAGAGTGCTGTGGAGAGTCACAGCTATCCCATGTTAACCCCGGTAAGCAGATTTTCACATCGGTACAGAGCTTTCAAATTCTGACAAGTAGATATGCCTGTGATGTGATGATCTGTACATGTGACTTGAAAGATAAGCCCTCTAATTCTGAAAGCGAGGCATGCTAACTACAGAAAGGTGGACAAACAGATAGTCTACAAGTTTGAAAACTCAAGGCATATACAATTCAGAATGAAATCGGGGGGAGTTTGCTTTTTGGGGGAACTTTTTTTTTTAATTAGTCCCTGAGTACGAACCATCCCAGATTAATGAGTTTTAATTTTGTGCATAGGTGACTTTCACTATTAACTTTGACTTCAATCTTCAAAACCTTCAGAATCAGGCATCTGTCAGTTTCCAAGCCTTAAGGTAAAACATAATGAAGTCATGAATTGACGATAGATGGGCTTTAGTAATATTTCTCTTTAAGTAGTTTCCTAATGTTTGTTTCAATAGCGAAAGCCAGGAAGAAAGCAAAGCAGATAATTTGGTCAACTTCAAAATTCCTCTGCGGTATGATGCTGATATTCACATAACGAGGTAGGTGAAACACTGAGTAGCCTCTGGCCACTGATATCACTCAGTGTATAACACATTTGGCTCATGAGTAAGGAGGTTCATTCTTTTTTTTTTTTTTTTTATTCATTAAGGAGGTTCATTCTTAACTGGAAAATTTGAAGTAAATATGTCCCCCTTGTCAACTAAAATGGAAGTCCCAGACAGGTCAGTCCTTAGGAAAACCTTGAGTGAGTTTATGGACTGAGAGCTACCAAAAAAGCCAGAGGAGCAGCCCCTCTGCCATGTACTGCAGGGAAAGACCTCCGTGGGCCCTCAGATGAGCTTCACACTTTCCCAAGGGGTCACAGAACTCTCTGGGCCCCGAGAAACTGCCACCACCCCCTTCTCCACACCTGCTTCCTATCATCCCTATGAGCTCACAAGCAGTAGCCCCATCCCTAAACACTGAAGCCCCACGCATATGCTTTGCACATAGTAGGTCCACCACAAATAGGAAATCTCGTCATGGAAAATTAGTTTCTGGGTGGAAAATTCCTGACGTAATATATTAAGGGTTTCTTCCAACCAAGAGGAAACAAGGCATTTTCCAAAGGAGGCCATCTATGAATAAATGCTGTATTCCCCTTCCTGCCTGACCCAAGCAAGCAAAATGATGCTGGTTGGTACCAGCTACCTCGAATTGCTCAGAGGGACAGGTGTCTTGAGAAGTGGCAAACATGTGGAACACCAAAGCATGAACAGGGTGACGTATCACCGTGCCTCCCACCAAGAAGGGAAGCAGGTTCATGGGTGCAGACACACCGAACAACAGCTATGCAGGAACACAGGATGAAGGTGATGCCTACCTCCCAGCTTGGGAACCAGGGCTCTCCACCTGGGGAGGCACGAGGGCAGCTTCCTAGCACGCATCAGTGCACTGCACTGTATTGCCAAGGAGCCCAGCAGTGTTTAGGGACAGTGGCTTTCTCTGACATGCCACATCGCCCTAACCCCTAAAAGCATGAAACACATAGATTGTGCAGTAGGTCACTGAGCAAAAGAAAAAGGAAAATGTGTCATTTTGTCTAGAGCATGAGACACATGAGCAAAGATGAAAGAATGCTTCTATATTGAGTGAGCTGCAAACAGCAAAAGCAGAACAAAGTACGGCCCAAGTCATCCATCCCTGAAAAATTAATCAGCAACTGCGGATTCCAGAAGGACCCACAGTGCTAAAAGAATTGAAGACCAGGGCATCCAGAGAGATTCTTATTACCACATTACCTGATTTTTTTTCTTTCTACCTACATTGATTCTTACCCTAAATGCCTTTTTTTTTTTTTTAAGATTTTATTTATCCATTTGACAGACATAGAGATCACAAGTAGGCAGAGAGGCAGGCAGAGAGAGAGGGAGAAGCAGGCTCCCTGCTGAGCAGAGAGCCCAATGCGGAGCTCGATCCCAGGACCCTGAGATCATGACCTGAGCCAAAGGCAGGCTCAGGCTTTAACCCACTGAGCCACTCATGCACCCCCTAAATCCTTTTTCTTAACACAGCCTTAATAGGATTCTACTCTCGCACCTCAGCCAATTTTTCCAGATAGTTTAACATGAAATAAATATAAGATTGAAGGGGGACTTCACTTTCAGTAACCTCTTAGCTCTGTAGTTTTTGTGATGGTAAACTGGACTTTAAGGCCCTCGGATATTCTTTAAAATATACCAAAAAGTTTTTTAAAAAGTTAATATGGAGAATTATGATGTGTAAACAATAAAATGGCTCCTAATCTCACCACCCAGATAATTCCTCTTGATGTTTTTTTTTTTTTTTAAAGAAACCAAAACTCTAAACACTACAGAAAAAAAAATGAAAAGTGAAGTTATCTCTCCCACCCTCTCTGGCCATTGCATAGATGACTCAGCTATTTTTCAGAATACCTTCCAGATGCGAGATTTGTCTGTCTACCAAGATATACACGTGACACACACACACTACGCGCTCATGTGAGTGTGTGCATGCGTGCGCATGCGCGTGCACGCACACGCGCACACACACACACACACACACTCTTAACTGAATGGAATGGTAAAATCCTTCTCCAACCTTGCTTTTTATGTAATCTTAGAGAAGCTTTTATAAAAGGACATACAGAACTAACTTATCCTATTCCTGACTAGATCATAATTTATGTAACCAGTTCACAACTAATAAGATATTTAATAAGATATTGTAGATTTATTTTAACCATCGCAAGTAGTATAAAAAATAATTTTTCTTGAAAACTTTTTGAAAAAGTCCTCTCCAGTCATGGAATGTATCCCTTAGCAACCACTTTGATAAATGTGCAGTTATATTATGCAAACATTATGGGTGGAAATCATGATAGAATTATTTCTAAGCAGGAGCCCCCCAAGCATAGCTAACTGCTTATAAATAATTGATCCTCCACACTTAAGTAACTTAAGGAAAACTTAAGTAACAAATGGAAAAAATGTCAGATCACTTTAAAATGTAAAATCAGAACATACTAATTTAGAAACTAACTCTTCTTAGGGGCTTACACAAAGGTCTTCTAGAAGGTAAAGGGAATAATTTATGCAAATACAGCCAGGCTTTCTGTTTCAAATTCTAGTCAGTATTCCCATTTTCCATGTAAGGCTGACAGATCATTGTTTCCTCTCATCTACATAACCTTGACAAATGCTACATCTATTTGAGTCTCCTAGGGCATATTTTCCTTTTGAGAATTTGGAAAAGTTCTTTTTTTTTTTTCTTTTTAAGCATTAAAAAAAGATAGGAGTTCTATAAAGAAGCCCAAAAAGTATCTCAGAAAATGTCCAGTTCAGTTTTTTTAAGGAAATAGTCAGCATCCTAGAATTATGATACATTGTCCAGGGGGAAGAAATACTGCTTTTTAGACTCCTATGCCTGCTACCTTCTCCCCTCTCCCCCACCCACAGTCCCAATGAAGTTGGGACTCCCAATGAAGTTGTCCTGGTTGAAATCCAGCCTTAGACCCAGAAATGAGTGAGGAGGAAAGGGAAGCGTATCCAGTTATGTTCCAGTCTGAGTGTCCTACGGGAGTTCCTCTAACCTGGTCCCCACTTCACCTGCAAACCTTACTTGGCAACCCCCCACCCCCACCCCGCACCACCACCACCAAGCAGAGAGATTAGGTCATCTGATACCTCTAAGTTTAGTCTGATAAAACCTCTGGGTCAGCCTTCATAAACATGGTCTCTACACTGGTCGTGGAAACAGACTGACCAACCTCAATTCAGACCAAAAGCATTAGAGTTGGTTTGGAACTAGAAGCGGATAGGGAGAAGGGATAACAAGGCAAATGTACGCCCTATTTTACAGGCATCCAGTACAAAATACTGCAGGAGCTAAAACCCAGTACCCTATCATTGCATTTCAGCCACCCAAGTGGAAAATCGTCTGGTTTTGTCAGTCCATCCAATAAACCAGGACTAAGTGTGCACTGCATTAGCACACCAGTCAGTGCAATAGCGATCTTGAGTTCTAGCAGTTCTAAAGTAATACATTTGTATGGCTTTTAGAAACTGTACAACTGGTAAACATAGAACGCAAAGAATCTTATGGAGAGATCATGAAGGGATAGGTTTTTAAAGGAATTTGTTTTAGCCTTGGAAACCTCAGCCTATAAGTAGCATTTGTTTTCATTAGGTCTTTCTACCTAAATATAAACCTTTACTTGTAATATAAGCTAGAAGATATTTAAATAAAAGAGGTATTAAGCTGCGAGAACAAAAACAAAACTAAAATATTTGACTTTTACAAACATTATTCAACAGATCCACCAACATAAATTTTTATGAAGTCTCCTCAGATGGGAATGTTCCTTCTATCGTGCACAGCTTTGAAGATATTGGTCCAAAATTCATCTTCTCCATTAAGGTTGGTAAGCTTGTCATAAGAATACTAAATCAGGAGGAAGGGAAGGGGGGGAAATGAGACCGGGACGAGAAGTAAAAAGTTGAAACATACCAGTGGTTCTCAAACTTGAGCATGCGTTAGAATCACCCAGAGAAAAGTTAAGACACATGTCATAGGATCCGTCCTCCAAGTTTCTGATTCAGTAGGTCTATGGCGAGCCTAAAAATGTGCATTTCTAACAAGTTCCGAGGTGTTGCTGCTGCTGCGGCTGATCCCACTGCTGTACTTTGAGAACTTTGAGAACTAGGACTCTGAATAAGTAAACAGCTGGGCTTTGTGCATAGCTATGTGTTCTGGGTAAAAAATAGATATATTTTGAAAGCAAATATTCAATATTAATCAACTAAGTATTAATATAATGGTATTACTGTGGGCAAACATCTCTGGAATATAATTAAAATGCCAGTTTATCCTTGGAGACCACTTCTACTTGAGAAGCTAACCCTTTACATACAAATATCTTCAGTCAATTTTCATTGGCATTTATAAGCCATTATAATCTAAAGGTTGTTACCAATTATGGAAAGAGAAATTTGTGGAAAATTGCTATTTTATAATAAATTATAGAAAATTTGAAAAGTAAAAAAAATCCATCCACTACCATCCAATACCATTTTATTGTTTTATGTTTCCTACTAGTCAGTTACATGGCTATAACCCTGTGATTTGGTAATTTAAAAAAAAAAAGAAATCTTTTAAAAGTCCTGATCTGTGATCCAGATACTGGGATTTATAACATGTGACTAGTATTTGGCAATTATTTAACAAGATATTTAATCAATTATTAGTAACAATAAAGTAACATTATTCATAGGGTGTAATAAGTATCAGCACTTTGTATCAAATACGTTATGTATATTAACCCCATTTAATTTCCAGGTTAGTTATAAGATTGGTAGGATTATTATTCCTATGGTTATTTTCTTTTTAAGATTTTTATTTTTGAGTAATTTCTATACCCAGTGTGGGACTCAACCGCACAACCCCAAGATCCAGAGTTGCATGCTGTCCTGAGCCAGCCAGGTACCCCCTAGGGTTGTTATTTAAAATGTTTAATAGGGTTTATTTAAGGAGAGCATGTATTGGAGCACTGAGTGTTATATGCAAACAATAAATCATGGAACACTGCAACAAAAACTAATGATGGGGCGCCTGGGTGGCTCAGTTGGTTAAGAAACTGCCTTCGGCTCAGTCATGATCCTGGGGTCCTGGGATCGAGTCCCACGTCGGGCTCCCTGCTCAGCAGGAAGTCTGCTTCTCCCTCTGACCCTCCCCCATCTCATGTTGTCTCTCTCATTCTCTCTCTTCCAAATAAATAAAAAAAATCTTTAAAAACAAACAAAAAATAATGATGTACTGTGTGGTGGCTAACATAACATCAAAATTTTTTTAAACAAAATGTTTAATAGGGATACTTGGGTAGCTCAGTAGGTGAAGCATCTGCCTTCAGCTCAGGTCATGATCCCAGCGTCCTGGGACTGAGTTCCACACCGGCTCCCTGCCCAGGGGGAAGCCTGCTTCTCCCTCTGCCTGTCACTCCTCACTTGTGCTCATGAGCACACTCTCTCTCTGTCTCTGACAAATAAATAAAATCTTGAAAAATATTTAACAACCAGTTAAATGAGACATGAGAACTGGCATAGTAGAACAGACTTCCCAGCAATAAGAACAAATCCTGTATCTGCACATACCCATTAAATTGCTTATTCTTTTTATTTTATGAACGAGGAAAACTGAGGCAAACAGAGGTCAGGTGTCTCGCCCAATCCACGCTGCTCATCAGGGCCAGAGTGAGACTTAAGCCCTGGGAGCCCAACATGACAGGGAATGTTTTTAACCAACTCCGAAGTCACAAATTACTTAGCAGTTCACAGTAGAGAGTCTGAGATTCTCCACGAAGAGGTGAGACACAGACACCCGAGCATGACTCTGAAGTAACAAGGTTTACTTTCAAGTGGACTCAATGGTACCACTTAAGAGTTGCCCTCCGCCCACACAGAGGTCACTGATCGTTTTCTCTGTAGCATGTGCGTGACGTAGCAATAACCAGATGCTTTCTTCGCTCTATGCAGGTAACGACCGGGAGTGTTCCCGTGAGCATGGCATCTGTAACCATCCACATCCCTCAGGACACCAAAGGACAGAACCCGCTAATGTACCTGACCGGGGTGCACACAGATCAGGTAAGGGCAACGGAATTGCCTATAAAAGTGTGAATTTTCAATACAGAAATACACCCTGAGGTTAGGGTGATCATGCCTGATATTTGGATGGAAAACTGAGAAGATAAATTCCATGCATCCTGAGTGCCAATTAACTAGCAAGTTAATTGCATGGAATTTATCTTCTCAGTTTCTTATTAGAAGCAGGTTATTGTTATAAGGAAACAGTTACAGATGGCAGAAATTATTCCCAAAGCTCGGTTTTGGCCAGGTGAAGATCTGACATTGTCAGCATCCTATCTATAAGAAGTTGGTGGCCTGCCACCATGGGAGACTAGCTGGTCTTTAAGATGCCAGCCTGGACTTTGACCTGGTGGTGATCAACCCTGGCTTCTTGGGGGTTTTTTGTTGGTATGTATGTATGTATTTATTTATTTATTTATTTTTAATTTTTTTATTTTAATAAACATATAATGTATTTTTATCCCCAGGGGTACAGGTCTGTGAATCGCCAGGTTTACACATTTCACAGCACTCATCATAGCACATACCCTCCCCAATGTCCATTTCCCCACCACCCTCTCCCGTACCCCCTCCCCCCAGCAACCCTCAGTCTGTTTCTTGAGATTGAGTCTTTTATGGTTTGTCTCCCTCCCAATCCCATCTTTTCATTTTTTCTTTTCCTACCTCCCCCCAACCCCCCCCTCCGCCTTGCATCTCCACTTCCTCATATCAAAGAGATCATATGATAGTTGTCTTTCTCCGATTGACTTATTTCGCTAAGCATGATACCCTCTAGTTCCATCCATGTCGTCGCAAATGGCAAGATTTCATGTCTTTTGATGGCTGCATAGTATTCCATTGTGTATATATACCACATCTTCTTTATCCATTCATCTGCTGATGGACATCTAGGCTCTTTCCACAGTTTCTGGCTTCTTGTTTTTATCGGCTGGGTTTCCTGCCCAACCTCAGGTCCACCCCCAGTCAATTAAATCAGAATCTTCAGGGCTAAGGCTCTGGCATCAAAGATTCCTCAAAAGGCCCTACTCCCAGGTAGTTCTCACACACGGCCCAGGCTGAGAAGCACTGTGAAGCCAAACCCCTTGCCATCGGCTCAGCCTAGTCTGGGACTCAGAGCTAGCTCTCCAGAAGTGTTCTTCCTGTGGTGTGCACGGGTGACGACAGGAAATCAAAGTCTTAAAATGGTCCACAGAGAGCCCTGGATTCAGTCAGTCTGCCTACTATTATTGCAGGTGGTCTTATTACATATCATACCTATCGTGTAAGAACCAGCGCCACCCATCAAGTCGCACTAGGAGGATGTGAATGCTTCCAGGTTTCCGTGAATGATTACAGGAAGTGTGGCAGGGCTGGTGATGAGAGAGAAGCCCACAGTCCCTCCCCCGCCCCAACATGCGACCACAGGACTTCCTAACATGTCAAAAGGAACATCAGAAATGATTTTGGTTCTTCATACTGATTTGATGTCCTTCCGTGTAGGCTGGTGACATCAGTTGTAATGCCGAAATAAATCCACTGAAAATAGGACTCACATCTCCTTCCGTGTCTTTCAAGAATGAAAATTTCCGGAACATAAAAGAGCTGGTGAGGCCGGGTTGACGGGGTGACTGTTTCTCTGGGTGACTCACTGTTTGTTTAACTGGAAATCAATGCACTTCTTTTCTCCTATCACTTCATGCTACAGAATGTTCTCGTTTGGGCTTTGACGGTCTGTATGAATCAAGATTTAGAAAATACACTCTCAAGTCTAGATTACTGGGATTATTCCTTTTGCCGGGAATATAAAATCCAAGTGCCAGATTTCATGAGATCAAGAGTTCCATGTGAAACTATGGGAGCAGGCACTCCGTAAGCATTTCGAGGGGCTGTGAGGGAACTGCGCACGTGCTTGGAGGGTGAAGCTCCTTACATCTCCCTTCCACCCGATCACTGGGGTTATTTTGCCGCCAGAATGCCTCTCTGGCCATCCTTCTCAGTTTTCCAATATTTTACTATCTCCTGCTCCAGAGCGATGTGCCTTTCCTTGAGAAAGAGGCTAGTCTAGCATCTGGTATGTGCTTGGCACGTATTAAGAATTCCAATCGAGCCCCGCATTGGGCTCTCTGCTCAGCAGGGAGCCTGCTTCCTCCTCTCTCTCTGCCTGCCTCTCTGCCTACTTGTGAGCTTTCTCTCTGTCAAATAAATAAATAAAATCTTAAAAATAAATAAATAAATATTTGGGAAAAAGAAAAAAAAAAAGAACTCCAGTAGTAAACCTTTAGCAAACAGCAACCTTAAGCAAACTGTAGTTCTCCTCCAAGAACGACATTGAAACTCTGGTTTTCACTTATTGAAATTGCTTTATTTTGTGACAGAGGCGGGTAGGGGTATGGGAAAATAGAATGAAATTGTTTCTTTTTTATAGTGTAATTACGGTGTAAATATGGCTTAAATCTAAACAGTAGTATGTAAAAATGCCCAGGAGAAACTCGTGTCAGCGTATGCCAAAATATACTTCTGAGCATTTTCCTTACTTTTATGAAAATGTTTTGATTTTGTAAAGATGGCAGCTGCTGTGAACAACACAAAACACAAAACAACAAAGAAACTAAAGTCCTCTAAGAAATCTAATCGCCGACCACTCAGTATTCAATGAACATCCATCTCTATACTTCTAAGTATTAACCCATATCTAGATAAACCTATCCTGTTACATAAATGAACCCTGCTACCTTTTTTTTTAATAGACTTAATTTTTTAGAGCAGTCTTAGGTTCACAGCAAAACTGAGTGGAAGGGACAGAAATTTCCCAACTACCTTTTGCCCTGCCATGTGGATAGCCTCCCCCACTCTCAAAATCCCCTCCCACATCAGAGTGGTATAGCTGATGAATCTGCACTGATGCATCATCATCACCCCAAGCCCATAGTTTACAATAGCATTCACTCTTGGAGGTCAGATGTTCTATGGGTTTTCACAGGTGTATAACATGTATCCACAATTAGAGTATAATAGAGAATCGTTTCACTGCCTTAAAACAACTCTGCACTTCATCTGTTCATCCTTCCCTCCTCCCTAACCCTTGGCAACCATAATTCTTTACTGTCAACTTCTTTTTTCATCTAAGGAATACATCTCTATCAATTATGTTTAATGACTAAATTGCACTGCATTTTGTGCATGTATATTCAGTAATTTACCTAACTAGTACCTTACGGATAAACACAAATTATTTCATGGGGGGGTGGGGTGCTTTTACTCTCAGAAATAGCAATGCAACAAGTAGGCTTGACGTACTCTTCTCCACACATTTCTTTTTTTTTTTTTTAAGATTTTATTTATTTATTCATTTGACAGAGATCCCAAGTAGGCAGAGAGGCAGGCAGAGAGAGAGAGAGAGAGAGAGAGAGAGAGAGGAGGAAGCAGGCTCCCTGCCAAGCAGAGAGCCCGATGCGAGGCTCGATTCGAGGACCCTGAGATCACGACCTGAGCTGAAGGCAGAGGCTTAACCCACTGAGCCACCCGGGCGCTCCTCCACACATTTCTGATCAACATCCATACAGACGGAAAATGGCTGGGCCAAAGAGTGTGCCCTTTTTACCTTTGGAGCCTAGGGTCACAACTTCCTGAAGAAGGGTTAGAAGGTTCGGGAGACCGTCTGTTTTCCTAGATCCTTCTCAGCACTGGGTTTTATCTACCTCTGTAAAATTTTAGCATTTACTTTGTCAAGCCCGTACTAACTCTTTCCTTTCACCATTGACTCCACCCTGAAAGAACTGCAGAGCGGCTTCATGCAGTAATGTTACCTGCTGGCTGAAAGACCTTCAGGTCAAAGGAGAGTACTTCCTTAATGTATCGACCAGAATTTGGAACGGGACTTTTGCAGCAGTAAGTATAAGCTTTATTTGTTGGGCTTATCAATAGCAAGGATGCATAAAGTTTCATTCTCAGTAAGTTCATACCCTTTGACAAAAGCAGTATTCTGGCTGGTATCAGCAATGCC
This sequence comes from Martes martes, assembly GCF_963455335.1. Classification (NCBI taxonomy): domain Eukaryota; kingdom Metazoa; phylum Chordata; class Mammalia; order Carnivora; family Mustelidae; genus Martes; species Martes martes. The sequence goes on along the minus strand of NC_137892.1, from coordinate 127,665,170 downwards.
CAGATGACTCAGAGCAATTTTACTCTGGAAGGCAATAGGCTTCTGCTCCCTTTCCAAAGCTTGCCCAACCTCGTTGTGCCTCGGCATCACCTGGGGTGGCTTGTAAAGCATCAGCTTCATAGACTCCATGCCACCCTACTACATCAGAATGTCTGAGATGTCATCAGGATCCCCTGTGCTGTCCTGGGGCACAATGGGCCACCTCGTTTGTCTTCGTCCTCGTGCCCTTGACATTTCTGCCTTCCTAGTCACTTCTAACATGCGCAAATCAAAGTACTCCTGTCTGTCTCCTTCCTTGAGCTTGCGGCTGACTGGTACCAGCCCACCACGTAGATGAATCTTGCCATGGGGACTCTCTGCTCTCCTGTTTTACCCTTTCTCTGGTGAAGGTCCAGTGTACATACATCTTTTTTTAAGTCATTCCCATCTCATGAAAAGTTTGAAGAAAGTGTCAAAACAATGTCAGTGTTTTTTCCATTTGGCAGGTGTGACTCTGCGGGAGTCATATCTGCTTTTAGCTGAGATTTTAGTAGCCAGAATCTCAGTCTGGCATGAAAAATAGGATAGACAGGGCTCCCTAAAGCTGACTGCGTAAGTAGCTAGCTATTCATTTTCTCAACACTGGCTCTGATCGAGGCAGGAAAAAAAAAAAAAAAGTCTGAAAACTCCAGGGGTCCTCTTAGTTCTTGTGGATTTTTTAAAATAATGAATCTTCAATGTTTACTAACCATACTCTGGTCCCTATTTTCTAACCATTTCATGAGCTCTCCAACAACCCCATTCTCCCTGCTATGGAATTTTAGGATTAGAGAACTAAGTTCCCTCTGAACTTGTCCCTGGAACCAAAATATGAGCAATATTCTTGGATAAAGACCTAATAGAGAGAGGAACAGTGAAAGGCAGGAAGAGGAACAGAGAAGTGGGGGAGTGTAGCAGAGAGGAACTGGGTTTTCCTCTTGCTTGCTTTTATTTTGTTGTTGGGTATACTTGCTTGCAAGCCTTTCGGACCCCTCTAAATCCCGTTAGATGGGAAGCATGCAGCGAGTTATACCACTGTCCCAGCTGATGTAGTTTGGTGCCAGACTTCACCAATTGGTTCTTGTCTCCTTGGATTTGAGGAACAAATGTTTTCCTAGCAACCTCTGCCAGTTGGGAAGGAAAACTGACTGTTGCAAATCAAAATGCAATCATGCTGGCTCTGTAAAAAGCATTTGGGTTTTCTTGAGTTTAAAACTACACTATTTTAACTGACTTTTAAAAGTACCTTCCCAAAAGTTGTCAGGAGCAAAAGTTTCATTTCTAGGAGCAGATTTCTGAAGAAGTGTATTTATGCTTTTTCAGTGGTTATGGATGAGCTGAAAAACTCCCATGAGAGTCCATGTCTATTGAGTCCCACACATCTTCCTCCTCCAAGAAAGGTCAAATGTTTATTCCCACCTTGTTTTCAACTATTTCAACAGTCAAATGGATGTTCTTAGGCCACCCAGGAGATCCAGTCTGAAATACAAGTCTCATTTCCTGTATTAGAGTCCATGAACATTGTGCCTTTCACCCGTTTCCTGACACACTGCAAGTGAACATTTCCATAATTTTGTCATAAAGTGATTGCTCAGGCCTCCACATAAACGGCATGGTTGGCCGCCGTTTGTAAGGCAAAGCCTCGAGAGTGCGAGCAGGTGTGTTACTCCACTCTCCCAGGTCCGCGTGGTGTCACTACCACTGTTCACCTGCAGGATACCGTGTGCACAGCTGTGCAAAGGGGCAGGCTTGGGAGGGCAGATAGATCCGTGTTGTGCAGAAATTCTTTTTAGTCTACTGGGACCGTGACACCAGCATCACTTAACTGCTACTTTTCTTTTTAAAGGAAACCATTATCAATACTGTGAATGTTTCCCCAACAATATGTGCTTAAGACACAAGGGTTCAGGCTTAACTTCTGATGCAATCTTCCATCTTGAGAAAATTAAAACTTCTCACACTGAGCAGGGGGAAAGGAAATAAATTGCTCACTTTTTGGATATGCATTCTCTTTCTGCCTCCCAGATATAATTTAGCAGATTACCTCATGAAGTATGTTGAAACATGTGCCTTAGTAACCAGAAAAACTGAATCCTAGTAGCCAGAGCATAGGAAGGCAGTTCTCAAACCTGGCCATTGTATGCTATTTCAAAGTAAACATCAGTCCCAACATTTGCATTACAGAAAAAACAAAATATACATCAATAATGTATCCACTGAAAAATCCCTTTTCTGTAACTAGATCCAGGAATACATGTAAAGCTATTTCATATTACATGGTTACCAGTAACAGCATGAAATGTGACCTTCCTATATGCTGGCCCCAAATCCAGTATTTTATGGAAACACTTAGATTAGGAAACCTGAAATTATTACTCATTATGTACCTTGACAAAAGGTGCAGGGTGTCATGCATGGCTAACATGCATGGTCAAGTTTAAGTGTACTTTTACTGTTTTTAATCTAAGTTTCCATTATTTGACTTATTCAGGTAAATATATAAGACCTCAAGCTTGCAATTTTCCCTCATAATGCAAACTTCACAAAGTTTTTAAAAATCTGAACCATGATCTTTTCCAATTAAACTTCATTTCTAAATCCTGTTTTTCAGCCATTTTCAAGTTAGAATCACCTGGAGAGTGATTTTTTATCTGCTGATGCCTTAACTTCACCCACCCAAGATTTGGTTTAATCTGCTATTAATGGCCCAAGGATCCACATGTTTTCAGTTCCCCAGCTGCTTCCCACATATATCACCGATTTAGGAACACAAAGATTCTTGAGGCTTCTTCATAGGTGCCATTTGCTCTTGTCATTTTCCAAAGGGAAATAAATAATGAATATGCCAAAGTTTCGTGTGTTAACTTCTGTGAGGATAAAATCTATTCGTATGTTCCAGTCAACTTTCCAGACCGTACAGCTGACAGCATCTGCAGAAATCGACACCTATAACCCTCAGATATACGTGATCGAAGAAAATACAGTCACGGTAAGCACCTCCTGTCACCCCAGCAGGCACTAGTCTCTGACAGGCATTTATTTCTGGAAACTTTAAGAGTAGTGGTTCTTCTCACCTATGCATCTGTGTGAGTTTCTTAGTGAAACTCTAAAAACCTGAGGTTTATTACATTAGGCTTAGATGGCAAAGTTGTTTGCTACTCAAAAAAGTTCAGTGATGTATTTGCCCTCCACACTCCCCCTCCCGTCCCCACTGCCCCGCCCCAGGGAAGCTGGATCAGAAGGGACAGTCCACTGCAAGGCACAACAAAGGGGGTTCCTACTGTTTGTGGCTCCCTAATCCAGGCTTCAACGAGCCTGCCAGTTCTTCCTCTCTCTTCTTACTCTCATGGCACAGTCTACATCTTAGGCCATGACATTCAAGTCATGCTTATTTGAATCATACATTTTATTGTTTAAGTAGAAGTGCTTAAGTATGCGTAATAAATAAGGCATTTATTAGAGGGTTTGGGGATTTTTTTTTTTTTTTTTTTTAGTATTCCCTATAGCTAGATACTGGCACTGTGTGAAGTATCCATTCATTAGTTCTTATAGTCTAGAAAACTATAAATGTTCCCCTTGATTAAAAAAAGAAAAAGAAAGAAAGTCTTGCAAAGAAATGTACTTTCAGAGAAAACAAAGGCTCACTGTTACAAGGGCTGGCACAGGGCAACTTTCCTTTGCACTGAAACTCTGGTTGGAATAGGCCATATTTAGATATAGTGGGATTTCCAAGCTCAGCTAATCTGCTGGCAGAGCCCTGAGCATTTTCCTCCCAATGCTTTTGTTAACAGTTGGAAGCCCCAGTTTAAGAATCTGCCCCAAGACCAGCCTGGTAGCTGGCCTCAGTCCACTGTTGCAGCCATTAAAAAGCCAATGGCCTCTGAACTCTGGACCTCTCTCAATCCTTGAGAGTAGGACTCTCAGCACTGGTGTCCCACCCCACCCCGGTCCCAGGGGAAAGGATTCCAAGAAAGGATCCTGTTCAGCTCCCGGCATACCACCCTCAGGAAAGGGCCGCACCCTCTCTTCAGAGGCTAGGGCATGGAAAAATTAGAAATGGAGCCAAAGGAAATGTGGACTTCAAATTCAAAGTACTATGAACTTAGCAGTACTATAGATATTTTAAAAGTTCATTTTAGAAAAATGTAGTGTTCAGACTCTCTGAACATCTGCTGAGGTCTTTATTTTTTTTAGAAAATACTATTAATTTCAATTTTCAGTTAATTTATCTAACAAAGTGAACGCTTTGGATATTTTTCTTGGTTTTCTCTTATCAATACTGATAAATACCAAAGGCCAACTATCACCTGTCTATGAAAATATATTTTGAATCCAAATAATCTGGGTAATTTTTTTTTTAATACTTGGAATCCAGATAATAAACTGGCATATCCCTATAGATGGATGAGTGATTCTTAAATTTATTTGAGTCCCAGTCCATTTAAAAATCTGAAACAAAAATTTTTATACTTGTGGATCCCTTTGAATCCATGGACCCCACCCTGGGAAATTCTGGAATGGACAGTAAAGGTATGACTGCCATTAAGCAGTAAAGTACAAATTCACTTACTTTATTCCTAAATTGTAAAACCTTATTTTAGCTCTTGAAAATATAAATGAAAAGAAAAATAATTACCAAAAGGCAAGACAAAGTTCAGCCAACTCATAAATTCTGTGACAAGAAGCAGCACATCTGCCACTGTAATGGAGTGTTAAATCAATCAATAAATTGGGTTTTGTCAACTTGTTTTCCCCAAAATACAACTCAATATTCTTAATACACATTGTGGAGGAAATGGCAGTGATTCTTTCTGCAATTAAAAAAAATACATAAAATATATTTTTTATATATATGTGTGTGTGTGTGAGAGAGAGAGAGAGAGAGAGAGATATGGATGATACAGTTTTACCATTAGAACTCTTAGGGCAACCATTCTATTACAAAGTCACAAAGATTCCCAGAAAGCAGACATGAAGAATCACAAGTAGCCTCAAGGACAGTTTATCACCGAAAAAGGTCAGCCTGAGCTATTACTTCCACTTTTTAACAATCCATATCAAATAACGTGAGTTAAGTGAAAGGAATACTTAGGATTCTAGTACAAAGCTGCTGTTGCTTAGTCACAAGGGATCTGGGGTTGTTAATTTGTTTGGTCTTCAACTCCTCTCTCCAAGACTGCACTCCAAATGCTGTCACTTGACGATGAGACTATGCCAGAAACCGAAGTTCCTATTTCATAAATAAAGCATCTGAGGTTGTCAGAGGTGACATATCCACTAAATACAGACACAATTAAAAAGAGAGGAAACTAGAAAATTTGTATTTGTTGCCTGTACTGTGAAGAAGCATTTTCTCTAGAAATTATACTGCACGTTTAGCTGAAGAGTGAGATCATGCGTGACTCATGTCACCTTTCTGGACCACCATTTATAGAATTAGAGAAATTGACTAGACCATCTCACTTTTTCTGGGTGCTACAATTACTTAACTATTGCATATATACATTTGCAGATTCCCATCATGATAATGAAACCCCATGAGAAAGCTGAAGTTCCAACTGGAGTTATAGTAGGGAGTGTAATTGCTGGAATCCTTTTGCTATTAGCTCTGGTTGCAGTCTTATGGAAGGTAAGAAAATTTTCATATTTAAAAACATTGGGCTCCTAAAGACATCGGTCTTGAATTTCCTTATCAAACGGTAGCCTTAAGTTTTATATAGTACTCCTCCATCATAAGAGAAAAGAAAATGCAAATTTATTTGCAAATTCTCCCTTCTGTCCTTGAAAACAATCAGTAAGGATTTTATATCTCCGGTCTTGGTCCATGTATATACGTATGTGTGTGTGTGTGTATAACACACACACACATATATATGTATATACACATATATATGTACTTTTTTTTTTTTTAAGCCTGCCTTACGTCCTGATGCCTGAATGTTTTGTTCAGCTGCAAATAAGTAGACCCTGGAAAATTTTAACTTTATGCAATTCAGAATTCAGTCCAACTCCCTGGGTATGATTTCCTCACTGAAAAGTTCTCTCCAGAGCCCAGAGATTCCCAGACGTGCTCCAATGGGCAGCCAACCGGGGGAGGGGGAGATGTCAAAACAAAATAGCCCATAGGTGGTAAAATTTTTATATAATCATCTTACAGCTTGGTTTCTTCAAAAGAAAATACGAAAAAATGTCCAAAAATGCAGATGAGATTGACGAGACCACAGAACTCAACAGCTGAGCTCCCCCCCGGACCCCGCAGTCTATGGACAGTGTCGCACTCTGGGTTTGCAATTTGCATGAATGGATTCTTTTTTTAAATCCCAGTGTTTTATGTGTAATAGGTAAACTAGCCTGATATTTTACGAAAACTGCAGGTCAGTTTGGAAAGAAGAAATGGGGGGGGGTGGCTAGGAGTATAAAGGTAAGACTTATTTTATATGGGGAAAAAGTGATCTTTCCACTGGCTGGTCCAGAGTTTACATTATAACATGTGTTGTGTCGGAAAAATGAAATGCTTACCATCATGAGAAGACTTAAAGAAAAATATAACCTTTCTCTGATTTGGTGGGGGGGGGTACCCCAACCATTAAAAATGGTTTCTAAACAGTAATGACCAAAGTGGAAGGACTTGGTTGGCACAGATACAGAATTAGATTGGATACTGATGTCGATGGGGGAAAAACAACACAGGTTTTCAACTCATGCTGCTCATCCAAAGCTGCCACAGAGGGTATTTTAAGTGATAATTTTCTTAAGAAAGTAGGGTAAAATTTGCTATTGGCCTGAAGCTGCCTTCTCAGTCCCTTGTTTGCTAGGACGTACTTACCAAAACATGCTTGGATACCGGGTAGGAGCCGAGAGTATGCTTTCTGGAGAAAAAACTTCCATTTAAGTGTGGAGAAGGGTAGTAGTAGTATAGAGGCCAAAGCATAAAACTGTGTCTAAAATCTGTAATATCACAACATTTACGGTATAATCCTATCTGCTAGAGGCCCAGCCTATGCTACAGGAAGTAGGAAGTTTTCTTTCTCCTTCAGGATGCCCGGCTGGCTAACTTGACTGGCTGGAAGGGACCTAGTTTGAATTTTTGGAAGAGGAGTAATTTCTTTGCCTTTGGCATCCTTCCACCTTCCATACTAAACCACTTTTCCCACTCCGGGTGTCCCCATCTTCCAGAAGTCCCTCGAGGCATGCCTTCCTCTCCAGTAATCCGGAGCTAACCACCTTCCCTTGGCCCTTGACCAGATATCCCATTCATTGGGGGCAGCTGCTCTGCACCAGGTATGAGGAAGAAAACTCATCTCACATACTTGCATGAATAATCCCCTTAACTCCAGTAAGCTATTTTCACTTATTGGTAAACAGGTAAGAAAAATAAGCCAGAGTGAATTTCTAATTGTTGGAATTTCAAGCAGTGTAAAGAAGGTAGTTAAAAAAAAAAAACTCAAGAATTTGCAAGAAACTACAAGGAGATATTGGAAACCACCAAATTAGCAGGTGCATCCTCTGTGTTTGTGTGTTGCTAGAGGACTTAAACTTCCAGAAGAATGACTGCCACCTGGGCAAGTTTGCTCCCTCGCTAGCTTATTAGGTCCCAACTCCTGAGACATTTATTTGGTTCGACAAGGATGAATGCCACTACTCTGTTTTTTAACAAGCATCCCAGTCACTGATGTAAATAAACTGTCTTGGGGATACACCACCCATTTCTCCTTTTGCACTTCCTTTTCCATTTCTGAGCCCACACATTCTCCAGGAGGGACTTGGAGAAAGGCAGAGAGACAGAAAATGACATAAAAACCTAAAGCTTTAGACAAGTCACTCTGCCTCTTTACACTGCAGTGTCCTCATTAGAAAATGGGAAGCCCGGGTTGTAATTCAGCAGCAATGCTTTTAGCTTTCAAAGTCTATGACCTCAATTTCTTGTAATTACAATCCTCCAAAAACCAGACTTTGAAAACAGGTATACGCCTCAGTGCACCCGGTCCCGACCACCCTCCTGGCCCAACTCCGGTGAGCTACCTAAAGCTGTCTTCAGTGATTTATGTTCAGTGATTTATTTTTGTATTTGACAAAGCAAAACTAGGGGGCAAAATTAGCCACAAAATGTCAGGGGTTTATAGCAAAAACATGGTATTCTCCAGATGTGCTAGGGCCCAGTTCTCATTAACAGCCATGTGGACTTGGAGTCCAAAACTTCTTTAAAAGAGCAGAGGAAAAACATCACTAACTTGATAGAGTATTTAATAAGCCATGTAACTACTGTGCACATACACGCTAGTTCTTCAGGGTGCTACCCAAAGACTTCTAGCAGGTCATTCCTTTCATTTTACTCTGCCCCACTTTTCTCCCAGAAGCACTAAACTGAGGTCACATATCCATGGCGAGTTTGAGAGCTTTGGCCAAGCCATGGCTTAGGTAATCTACCTTGTCAGCATTGTCTCCATGAAGTAGCTGGGTTACTCCAAACTAAAAACTTAGCCACTTGTCTCTGTACCATTTATTACCTTAGGGCAAGGTTTCTCAGCCTGGGTGCTACTGATGAGAGGGGCTGGGTAATTCATTCTTGCAGGGGACGGTCCTGGGTGTTGCAGGACCTTCAGCAACCCTGGCATCCACCAGGTGTTGTGACAATCAAAAAATACCTCCAGACATTGTATCACACCTTCTAGGAAGCAGAATCACCCCCACTGAGAACCCCACTACACTAAGAGCAAGTGGCCTAAATACACAATTTCTGTTATCAGATCAAAATTTGAGGTGGTGGCTCTACTGAGTATTTCTCAAGCACTTTTAAGCAAAGGCGAGTATTTATCCAAGAAATTAAAGAAAAAGCCCATTGCATGAAAAAAGTTATGTATTCCTATTCAGCCCTACTTTTGTTTTAAAAGTATAATATGGGGCTTATAAGACACCATCTTAAAGTTTCCATTTCATAAATGGTATATAGATTAAGATCTATAGAATGTGATTAAAAACAGTTGCTTCATGCACAGCTGCCACACAAGCCATTTATAAAATAGTAGTTTGTGAGGAAGCTGCCTTGAGACTTGAAATTGTGCATCATTCATTTTAGCAGCAAAAGGAGAACTCTCAACTGGAAAGAAATTTTTCCTAGCTGGCAGAGTTCTTCTTATAAAACAGAAGTTATTAACTGTGAAAAGAAAACTAAAACCAATTTATCATAATCACACAAGTGATTATACTAAAAGCTATTATAAAAAGTGTAATTTCATAATGTATTTATCTATTCTGATATACAGCTATAAGTTAATATATTAAAAATCTCATCAATTAAGACATTAAACAGAAAGGGGATCCCTCAAACTGAGCACCCTGGCCCATCTTTGCTATTTCAGTTTGCTCACAGAAAATATCCGCATTCATAACTTTTCAGGATTATGCCCTTCATGTACGTTAACCATACACATTTTAAACAATTTGAAAGACTAAATATCCAGAGGTAGAAGATAAACATGAGGGTAAAGTTTGAAATAAAAATGTTAACTCCATGTTTGAACCTTAAGTAATGAAAATATAGCCATATGTAAATATAAAAAGATGGTTTCATCTGTACTGGATTTTGGCAGATAAAGTCAAAATAAAAATGTATATACTGCACAGCTATGTTAGAATTGTGTATTTTTTAAAGAGAAATTGTCTTTGATATATTCCTCCCTGTAAAGTATGAATCTTTAAGATGTGATAAGTACAGTTGATTTTTTTTATTAACTGGTTTTGCCTTTTTTCTCTCCACCAAAAATATAAAAATGTATGCATGTTCATCAAATTGTATAATTCATTTCTGAGAAATCAAATTGAAAGATCAACATTAGTATGAGAAAAACTCTTAAGTATGAGAATCAAGCAAAATGTTATTTAACTGTAAACCACTCTTCATACCACCTTACTGAATTATAATTAAAATCGTTCTGAAAATTAAGTTATCTTACTTTGGACTTTTAATTTTGCGGCTTGTATATTTCACTGTATTTATCTTGCACACCCCCATGGAGTCTTGAACCAGTTCTGAAGCAAAGTAAGCAAAGAGCGAGGCTGTTATCTAATCTCTTAAGTTACTAGCAGTGACCACAGGATGTTCTGTAAGAACCTTTAAACTACCTTCATGGTTTAGGGACTAGGTGTAAAACTTTGCCTCTAAACGTGTGTCCACAGATAAGCAGCGTTGCATCACCAGAGCCTGTTACAAAATGCGTATCTCTAGTGCCATCCAGAACTACCGAATGCCAGTGGGAAGTTTAACAAGATCCCCAGATGATTCCTATTACATTACACACTAAAGTTTGAGAAGCCCTGCTCTAAAGTACAACTTCTCTCTTGAAATAAAATGTGTGCTTGGAATAGAGAGAAAAAAAAAAAAAGGTTGGGCAAACTGTTGCAACTTGCCAAAGGAGTCATGTGAAGGTTTCTTTTGTTTGTTGTTTTGTTTAAGTTTGAGTAAGCAGGAGGGTTTAAATATTTTAAGGATTAAATATGCTGAAGTTATGACGTGTTAGGAAAGATACAGAGCAAGCTTACCGACTGGCCCTCACTGCACAAATGGCACATTAATGCAAAGCTTGGGTGGCACATGCTTCCATCTACATCGATGCACAAATGTCTCCCATCCCAGATCAGGTGATCTGTCAAACGCCTTCTTTAACTCTGCCCATCTCAGCTCTGGTGAACCAAGCTGTTGTGGCCGCTTACCGGGAAACCACCACCAGTGAGTGGGTATGCATCATACATTAAAATATAACTATGAAGAAAAAGAACATTAGTTTTATCACAGAACAGATCTAAATATTAAGGCTACCAATTTGTCCCAAATTGGAAAATTGTATATTTACTCATTTTGTTAAAGTAATTCCTTGTACTTATTCTATGTCATTTTTTAAAAACTATAAACAGCATTTTTAAAAATTCCATCCTCACCCTATCATAACCCCTCAATATTTTAAACTCAGGTACCTATTAAAAGTCAGTCATCAGGTACCTATTAAAAGTTGTCATCTAAGAACCACTGCAACCCTAACTTAAAAAGGCTAAGTTGAAATTGCTGTTCTATGCAAAAAAAAGGAACAGACTAAACATCTGACTCAAGCTGCTCTTATTGCAGCGCTGGCTCTACTGCCCTCTGGCGGGTCAGCTACTAACTGCATCACAGACCACTCCCACCTTCAGAGACCTCTCTCAACCTCCGTGCAGAGCATGAAGGGACTATGCTGGATGTCACAGTATGGGAGCGGGGGAGGAGGGGAAACACACCCACTCATGCATTCAGCCAGACACCCTCACACAAGTCTAAGTGCTACAACTACACGTATGTCCAGTGTGTTTAATCTGGGGCATAATACTTAACACCAACAGCACTTCTCAGTGCATGGTAGGGGTCAGGAATTTGACAGGACTCCCTGACCTCAACAAGTCTAGGGTCTAGTGATGGAGAAAATTAAGAGATATAGTCCATCAGGTAGCATTAAGGGCCACAAGATAGAAGGGAGAGTAAAGGAACAGGACTCCAGTTTGAAATAGGATAGTCAAAAGAAGGCTCTCTGAGGAGGTAACATGAAACCAGGGATTGAAATAAAGTGAGGAAGCAGACTGTGGGAATATACCTGGAGGAAGAGCATTCTAGAAAAAGGAACAAGTAAGGGCCCTGTGACAAAATAAGCCACGGCAAAAGTGGGGGCGGGGCGGGGGGGGGGCGAAGGAGGGGCAGGCAGGAGCCCAATCACAGACTATAGGCCACAGTGAGGACTGTGGGGTTCTAGAACGGGATTGTATCTCAGGAGGTTCTGAGGGACTGACTCAGTGGGAGGCAGAAGAACGGCAGCAGAGGACTGTCAGGGGACTGTCAGCAGGCCACAGCAGCAGTCCAAGAGAAACGGAGAGCTGGCATGGTTGACAGATGTAGCAGTGGAAAACACAGGAACAGCTGGAGTCAGACACTCAGGAACCCTTTGTCAAACTCTCCAGTAGGTTCATTCAGGGATTGAAGATCAAGACTCAAAGTGCTGGCTTCTTGACCACTATTTCTCAAAACAAACTGAAATATATTGTGACTCTAATATCATATCCAAAGGACAAAACCATCCACAAAGTCACAAAATACTTCACTCACTGACCATCTACTATTACTGCCAAAGAAAACAAAATCCTTTCATTTTAGTTCTCATTGAAAAGTACTAAAACATAAGTAATCTGAAATTCCTACTTCATAGAAGAGTATGTCTACCACAGGCATCTTTCCTCACCTTTCAATGACTCTCCCACCTTTTCTCTAAAGCCTTTCCTCTATCTCTGTTCCCCCCTCAGCCCTCATCCTGAACACCCACTTATTTTTTGTCTCCCTTTTGTCACATGTTACTAGTGTAACATAAGAGACTGTACTTCATTAAACCGTCTTAACTTCTGGAGAAGAAAAATCAAAATATGTTTAAAGACAGAGGTTTATCAAATTTAATTTTAGTACTCTTAAAAAAATGTGTGACTTAATCACCAGTTGCCCAAAAGCACTCTTTGTTTTTTTTCCAGGATGATGATGATTCTTCATACATTTCCTGAAAAAAAGAACCACAACAGGTATACAAAACAGAGTGGCTTAATAAATTCAACTACATCTGAATAATTCAGGCAAATTAATATCACATCTATTTAAATCTGCTACTCTTCTAACAATCCAACAAACATTTGCATAAGGCACTAAGGGTAGAAAAATGAATAAACATGCTCCCTACATTTAAGGACTCCCAATCCAGTGGGTGTCCTTACACAGTCTTTACACAACAATACACAAGAAAACCTGACAAGACAAGGTGCAACCACAAAATGGAATAAACAATTCCATTTGGGGCCACGTCAGGAGACCGCCTGAGCAAGGTCATGCAGGGAAAATGAAAGATGTTTGGTTTTAAACTTTTTTTTTCCTTTCCAAACATATCTACTACTTCAACATTTCTAAATGTTTTTCTGTAGGCAGAAGGGGTATTCACATTAGGTGTGAAATTAAGTGACCACCCACGGAAGTTTCTAAGTAGATTGGGCTGCACTGTATTGACAACTGTGAGTGTGTGCCCCACCTACCTGCCTACCCATTGCCTAGATCACTGATGACATCAAAGCACAGGTGGGACTAGAACCCCACAAGAGTTTAGATACTTCTTGGAAGGGAGTGGAACAAGAATGTATCACTATTCTCACTCTCCTGCCAAACTCTATTCCTAAGGGACAGAAATCTGAATCTGACTTTCCTCTGAACACCTGTATACCCTTCTCACCCTCCACAGACAGAAAAGCAAACAGAAAGCTCAGCTAGTCCTCAAGGTATAAAAGGAGAGGATGCCCCAACTCCTGCCCAGTCTCTTATTCTGGAGGCCTACCCTCTCATTTACCTTCTATCAGCCGGCTGCCCCCTCCTCCTCCCTTGTAAAGAAAACTCTCTCTGCCACCCAGGCTCACAACTCAATGTAGAATGCTCCTCCTACCTCACTCTATTCAGGAAATGAGCTCATGTAGTCCGCCAAAATTGTGGCAGCTTTGTTCATAGCAAAGCCACCATCTATCTGAGCTTTACTAGCATCCCCTTATAAGAATGGGTTTCAGTTTTTATTCAGAAAATACGGTACTGAATTTCATAGGCCCTGTGTCAGAGTCCCATTTGCTCATCTCCACAACTAACTGAGCTGGTAGGCTCCTAGGAAAGACTCACCCTCTGGTCCTCTGGTCTGGCCTTCTGATCTGAACAGCTAATTCATTCCTCAGCTTTGCTGCCAGCCAAAATGCTGCAGGCAATTCTAGACTCTTAAGTGCAATTACAAGTTTGAGAATTCAGAATAATCCCACTGTTGTTACTACACCAGGGAAGAAATTAGGGAGTTGGGGCTTTTCATCCCTTCAGAATGTCTTTTTTGACCAGAGGTTTGCTCTTCTTGATTGGTTTGATATGCTGACATAAAATGAGCTAGAATTTCCTATTTCTATTTCAAAAATCTACTCACTATGCATTTTCTCCAAAGAGGCAATACCCCACCCTTTCCTTTTCCTAAAAAGAAATTCTAGAGTTCTTTTCTCTTTTGCCTTCAGAAATCTGTTTTAGCTATTGCCTAAATAGCCATGCATTATTCCCACTCTCCAAAAGAAATTCAAGGGAATTCTAATCCAAAGAAAATGAATTCATATATGAGCCAATGGAGCAGTCCCAACTAGGAATTCTAGCTGTTACCATCTACTGAGGCCTAATCCGAGCCATGCATTCTTCGGGGCATGTCCTTTTCATGTTTAACAAACCTTTGGAAGGAAACACTACATAAACACCCCAGTTCACAGATAAAGAACACATGACTCTAAAGAGTCAGGGAAGACCCATGAATAGAAGCTCTTTATGTCATCTTATTATCTTTTTAAAAATCTGTAAGAAAAATCATGTCCAAATGGCAAAAATAGATATTTTCTTACCTTCTTCCATATGGGCACCTTGGCTTTTAAAGTATCGATGGCATAGCTCACAGCTTGGAGGGACTCAGCCCTATGGGCTGAGGACACAGCGATGATAATGCTCGCTTCTGACACTGGAACTGAGCTTTGACAAAATGAAAGAAAAAAAATGCCATTTCTTCTGAATCTAGTTAAAGAATCTACTAAACAGATGAAAAAAAAAAAATCCAGTAAAGCATTCTTACAACTAAACATCCAGTTCTGTTTTGCATAAACTTCCACATTAGTTAAAAAACAGTAATTGATCCCAACTGCATTCAGCAGAGGGGATGCTGAGATTGTGGCTAATTTGTTAGCATCGATCCATTAAACCTGTCTGAAGGGCACTGAGAAAAAGACCTTTCACTGATTCTGGTTTGGATAAGGTACAGTGCCAGGTAATGCCTAGAGACACAAACTTATTGCATGAGTATAATGTAGAGTTTAAAATATTAAACAGAAATAAATATAGAATGGATAAAATTATTAATAAAATTATAATTGTTAATAATAAAATAACAACTAATGGAATATCACAGAATGAAGTCCCTATTGCTGGGTTCTATTCAAAGCATGGAACTCCACTCTTCTTAGTGGTACGAAAAGGCAAACTAATTTAGTGACCTTAAAGGCATTTACATAAAAAAAAAATCTATTAACAGACTTGTCATACAAACTGAGTGCAAACTATGAAACAATTCTTAAAAGGCCTTAAGGACTTTAGCACATTAGCACAGGCCATCTGTGCTGGGCCTTCCAGTTTTGGCACATTTGGACTTTGTTACAGCATCAGCCACTCTCCAAATGTTACAATGTAACACCCAGAGTGTCTCCACTCTGTCTGCCAGAATCATACACAAACCTTCCTCTCACAATAATACAGGATTCCTATGGAAGATTCCAGAATCAGAATTGGTACAAAGATGGAAAACAACTGCAATTAACTTTTAAATTGCTAAAGGAAATCATACCCAAGTCTATGAAACACTGCTATGTGTTTGACTGGCCATTTCTGCCTAATGTCGCTACAGATCTTTCGGATCTCATTTTCTGCCATTGGGAGATATGCTTCATATTCTAAGCTAATGACTTTTTTCCCTTCAAAGTTATTTCTTGTAGTCCCTAAAAAAGAAAAAAAAAGAATAATATTAAAATAAGGTTTTTCCTTACAATAGAAATAACACATTAATAGAAAAGAGGATTATCTTTTAGTAGACAGGAAGCATATACGAATTTGTCTAAAAAATGCTTTCAAATTTTCTAAAAACAAAAACTTGGTTAGAAAAATAAAAAATAGAGACGTCTGGATGTTAAGTCTGCCTTCAGCTCAGATCATGATCCTTGGGTCCTGAGACTGAGTCCCACACTGGGCTCTCTGCTCAGTGGGGAGCCTGCTTCTCCCTCCCCACTCTGCCTGCCACTCCCCTTGCTTGTGCGCTCTGTCAAATAAATAAATAAAATCTTAAAAAAAAAAAAAAAGAAAAAATAATTATCACAAAGATAAAGAAATAAAATGACACTGATTAGGCAAGCATAACTAAAAACACTTATAGGACAAACCAAGATGAGAAACATGCTCCAAGGATTATCATTAAGGTAGTATCATCACCATTTTTCCCCCCTCAATATTTGGAAAATACAGAATTCTCCCTATTAATGATGACTTTTATCCTACTCCTTTAATGACTTTAACATAGGTTAATCTGAAGATTACTAAAACAAAAGAAGAACCAAAAAAATTTCTACCCACCACCATGGGTCATCTTGGCTTACTGCTTTCAGTATCTTAAAATCCTCTATTAACCCTGAACATGGGAAACACTTGCTAATTTCTCATCTTACGCAGCCTACAGACACTGTGAAAATGACAACTCACCTACAAAGAGGGATACTGCACCACAGAGTGGAGAAATCACCAACTCTGAGACTTCATCTACGGACAGCTTCTCAGCAGTGAATTTTATGATATCTTTAGAGTTCTCTTCAACTCCATTCAGATCTTCCCTAGAAGATATTAACAAACCTTAACACTGGTACGAGAGGCAAAACACCCAACCTACAGTTTTTCAACTAATGTTTTTCATATGTTAGATGTGATAGAATGATAAAAATAAGCAGGTGTAAAATTTTAGCAAAACTCAGCATGTTTATAAATATCCCTAATCAATCAAGCAGGATATAAAAAGGAATTTACCACGAACATGATCACTTAAAATGTAATCCCTCTCATATGCCGCTCTATTCCAAATTCTGGAATTGCTGCTCTTATCTTCCATCATGGTATGGGTCAGACATCGACACCTCCATCCACACGCATGTTACCTCTATCCACTATATGTCCATGCACCACACCTAAGCTGCCTTTTTCTTCATCCAAAAAGAAGACAAGAAGAACAGAAGCAATGCTGACTCCACAGGAACTGGGCTCATTTCATAACCAGAAATAATCCAGTTAAGTAACTGAGGAAATAAGGAAATGAACTGCATGCCTATCACCAGATGTCGTACAAAGCCCTCTGCCATGCATTTCTCATTTCATTCATCAAGCATCTATCACATACTCACTAAGAGACCAACCTCATGCACTAGACAAGGACCAGGGAACAAAAAACCTGGCTCCTGCCCTCAAGGCACCTACACAGGAATGGAGAAACAAAGCAATAAAGAAAAATTATATATGGGGGTAACGCAAAAATAAACAGGGTTCTGAGACAGACCATGGGTGCTGGGGAAGTGTGGCTGTTGTAAGAGCATCAGGGAAAGCCTTTCTCAAGAGGCAGTATTTAGAAGTGAAACCTGAAAGATAAGCAAGCAGTCCTGGAAAGAAACAAGGGAACAGGCCTCCAGGCAGAGACAGAAGGAATGGCAAATGCAAAGCTTCTAGAACAAGAAAGACCAGGGTGTTCTCCAGTACCTAAGGGGAGGCCGGAACCCAGGGTTCAAAGGAGGGAACAGAGGGGCTGAGAATGGGCATGCAAGTTGGACTTTGCAGGAGGAGTCATCTGGATATAATCATAAATCCTGAAGGATTTTATTCACATTGGGAAAGAAGGCTCAGAGGAGTTAAGGACTCATTCAAGGTGATTCCAATCAGGGAATCTCACTAAATCCAACATTCTTTTCCCTATTCTTCCAGCTGCTGAAAAGAAAAGCACAAATAATCACATTCCACTGGATTCTAAGATGTTTCAACCTTCCGTACATGCCACCTGAGATTGTTAGAAGAACTTATAGGTAACCCAAACATGTTCTATGCTCTATGAACTTGGAACCATACCAAATTCCTACAACTTGATTCTATAAGGACATGGCTTCTAAAACCACATGATACAAACCCGGTCAAACACCTTCAAGCAATACATAATGCTGTTTGAGTAATCTGCCTAATCTTTCCAAAGAACAACTTTATCTTCTCTCTCTCTCTCTCTCTCACACACACACACACACAAAGAAACACCTTTAATGGCAGCACACTATTTTCTGAATAAATTCCAAACTCAAAAAAACGGCATTTTTCTAAAATCATGGTGTTGATATGGCAACCAGTTTCCCAGTGAAACTGAGACACATATCTAACAAAAAATTCTATTATTTCCAAATAGTAGAACTAAGAAAGATCCAGTCTTTATTAGTATGATGGGCAATTTGCTTTGCAATATATATTCTTCACTTTTGGGGGCATTGCCCTCCAGCAGAGTAGAGAAAAAAAATAGGTGAAAAAAATAAACTGGCATCCTGAGTATGTTCCTTTCCTTAACGAAACCAAGGTTTTACCATTGAATGTTGTATTTACTCTTGACTTTGGAGAAAAGCCCATATCATAGTAAGAAAGTTTTCCTTCACTCCTAACTTACGAAAAATTTTTAAGTAGGGATAATCATTCATTTCTATTTCTATTCATTTCATTATTTGCTCTTCAGCTGACAATAAATTAAGCCTCATTCTGTCTCTCCAGACTATACTAAGAGATATTCTTATGCATCATCCTACTTAGATAAAGACTATGTTTTGGGGGAAGATGCATTGGGTCCTAGGACCACCTGCAACACAGCTATCGTAATAAAGCTGTTTCTTTACACCTGGAAAATGGTAAGCTTTCTTGTTAGGCACAGTGATCTTTTTACTTCCTGACTATGCAATTTCTTGACATTTCTCTGTATCGAGGAGAGCTATTACCCCGTATTAATAAACGTATTTGTAAAAAAATACAGAGAATCCAATAATCTGAATTCAAATGTTGGCTCTGCTACTTACTAACTATGTGATCATAGACAAGTTTTTAACTTCTCTGAATTTCAGTTTTCCTTCCCGCACAATAGGAATATTAATACTCCAGCATCCAGCACTATGCCTGACACATAATAAAATTTCAATAAACCATTTTAAGTGGAGAGAATGAACATGTCAAACTGACATAAAATTAAACTGCTTACAAGAGAACAGATGTAGAGATGATACAAAGATACATATAAGTCCGTCTACATCAACTATTACAGCAGCAACTCTTTACTGGTGCAGACAGACTTACAAAGAGTATATACTTAAAGCAAATCTTATACAAGTTATCATCTATGTAATCCTCTTCCACAAAATTGGTTAAGAAAAACATGTCTCACACACCCAAGTGGCTCACGAGCACTACCCTCCACTAATGGGGGGGATAATGGCAATTTCGTCTCCTGATTGAAGCTGGAGGAGTTGATCTCCAAGCTCGACATATTCTTGACGGACAGCAAATATCACCTGATTCTTGACATCAGCCAATCTGAAGGGAAAAAAGTATAATTAGAAGTATCAATGTTGTAGTAGACCTCAAATCTCCTCAGCTGCAACTAAAAATACCACATTAAATATTACCTCATGAAGCACTACCTGCAGTTACTAATTAAACCAATTCATATTCTGCAGAGAAAACATATCCCTTGAAAAACATACTTATTCACCACAATGAACACAGTAAACTGCTAACAACTTGCTAACAACTCTTTAATGAGTGTTGTCTCAGGGATTTAAACAACAACCTCCACCCCTCAAAAAAAAAGAAAAAAAAAAGAAGACTACACAACAGTTAAGACCAGGTGTCTCCCAACAAGTATAAGGCTAAAGAGAAAGCATGACAGAGTCTCCACCTCATTTCATTGATTATCAGGGCACTTTAAGAGCAGCTTAAAGGGGCACCTGGGTGGCTCAGTCAGTTAAGCACCCAACTCTTGATTTCCACTCAGGTCCTGATCTTGGGGTCATGAGATCAAGCTTGGAACTCCTTCAAATAAGCCATAATCATACTTTGTTGCAGAAAGGACTTGAGGTGGGAATAAGATTTTCAAGAACCAAAAAAAAAAAAAAAATCAAATATTATGAAAACTCGATTCAGCAGCAGCTAAGGTTTCTGAGCTTTCACTTTTGTTTTAATCTTAGAAATTTCTACTTTGAGTTCTCTAAAGAAGGGGAAAGAAAAAATTTAAAACACAAGTTTTTGACTTAATTTGTAACAATTCTATTTAATGTTATTAAATGCAGAAGAACCCACATTTTCAGTATTTTATAGATTATAAAAGCAAATATATTCATGGCCCTTTGGCAGTATTCCAGTTCAGTATAATTTTTTTTAGTAAAATATCTTTAGCTTTAAGAAATCGTGCATTTTTAGGTACTAGAATTTATTAGTAATTGCAAAAAAATACACCTACTGACTTTTTTGACATTAAGCATGGATAAAAATTAGCTTTTTTCTCTAATTATTTACACATTTTTCAATGTTAAAAAGTATTAATCATATGTATTCTACAAAGGCTTAACTACCCAGGATGTCGGGCTTCTATCTCATTCCACAGCTGCAACGCTCTTATTTCTTGTGGCACAGAAATGGTCTCTGAGCGAATTCCTGTTATCTCAGCACTTTTGGCAAAATACAACACTTCAACCTGTAAAGGAGAAGAAATGCCTTTAACAGTAACAGTAATAGACCTTTTCTGTCTCGGTGGGCTTGCTTTCTTTCCAATTATTTTAGCCAAAGACAAATTTTATGAGTTAGAGATAATTAAATCACCCCCAAAAAAGTTAGTATAATTACAAGTTAATTACAAGTTAACCATGAGGTTAAGTCGTTCTTTATTTGGCATAAATTACAGCACCTTTATAAACACTTAAGCAGTGAACTGATGTCTCAGTCAAGAGATAAATTACACAAATAAAATAAATAAAAAAATGAGACACGTCTCTCACGGTTGTCATATGACCCTTGATTCCAGTCCACATTACATCGAACCCAGCTGCCAAGGATTAAGTTATGCAACATACCCTCACATTTGTAAAGGCTGGTGGGTTTGACACACAGGTTAAACTGGTATTTCCTAGGACAAACCTATACCGTCAGCCTAGTATCTAAGAAATCTGGCCAATTAAATAACCCACCTGTCCCAGTGTGCAAATTATTCTCTACGAAATAATCAGAGGTTTGCAAATAATCGAGGGTTTGCAAATGCATATATGAGGCACCTTTTTTCACAAGAACTCTCAGTTAAATGCATGAACTTGAAAACTGTCTTTGCCAAAGCGAATAATCATAGAAGCAAGGGGGCGACGTCGCGGGTGCCTTTAGAAACCTTTGACGCCGTCACCCCGGAGACCAGGAGTTAGCGGAGAGGACCTGATCTTGGTTCGGGCCGCAGAAGTGAAAGCCTCCGCAGTCCGGAGGGGCAACACTAGTGGTAGCGGGCGCGGCACCGGGCGTAAGACTCGGTGCCACTAAGGTGGCATCGGTGAGGATCCGGCTTAGCAGGGCCGGGTCCGTGGAGGGAGGAAGGAAAGGGGTCAGATGCACCTGTGACGGCGCCGCACCCTTACCTGACATTGCACCACCATCCCGTCCAGATCCCGGATCTGGTATCCCCGCCGAGGAAGCGGAGCAAGGTCGACTGAGAGCGCAGGCGCAGTCTTACGCCTCTTTCCGCCCACACGGGGCCTGCGCAAAACTAGCTCCGCCCCGCCGCTCTCCCCGCCGACTTCCAGCTGCAGACGACTCCGTGAAAAGCTCGGTTTTCACTCGCTGCTGGGTAGCGGTGCTGAGCTTCAGCTACAGGTATCACGAAATGCGGGAAGGGCTGGCCGTTCATACCTGTCTTCTTAGATGAGAAGCCGAGGTGCGGGAGAGCAGGCACCGTTCTCTACTGGACACTTGTCACCTGCTTCACGGAAGTTCGGCTTTCCCACCTGTAGGCTTGTCTTTGACATTTCTTATTACCCCGACATCCGGCTTGTGATTAATGTCCCTTAAAGGCAGAGCATTCAATTTATCAAAGTATTCGAATTGTGTCAGATTTACACTTTCCCGGTTTAGTAGCTGCTCAGTAATGAGTCCAGTTGCTATCTATCCATCCAACATTTCCAACTTTTCATCAGCAAGAACTCTGTTTTAAATTGCTTACAGTCTTGTGGATATAAGCTAGGCGCCCGTCCCCATGGAATTCACAGTGCTGGATGTGAGACAGCCATAAACCATTAATGGTAAGTCAGTGTACCAAATGCAATACTAGAGGTACATGTTACACTTCATGGGGGTGGTAAGGGGATAGTGGCTGGTCACCTGAGGAGTACAGGAAGTCTTCACAGAGGCCTGAGCTAAATCTGCTAGAATAAGTAGCAGCAATGTTAGAGTGAGGGTAGGGATGAGGGAATTTCGCTAAGGTGTGCCAAGCCAGAGGGATATAAAGCAGCATTATGAGGTCACAGAAGGGCAAATAGTTGGCAAGGTGCACATGACCCTCCAAGAAGTATTGGAAATGAGGCTAGATACCAGGTGGTAGCCCATGGGAGGAAAAATTGACAAGAACTGACTAACATCAACATATATGCCTATAAAGTTGTTAAACATCAAGGATAAAGAATTACATTCACAAAAATAGGAAAACAGGGGAATGATGACAATACCTTAGATTTCTCCCTGAGATCTAATGCCAGAAGATGGTGCCAATATCTAAAAGAGGCTAAGAACAAAAGCATGACCCAAAATGTTATGTACAGCCGAATGGGTGTTGCTAAAGGGCATAGCCCAATACTCCTAAATCTGCAAAACCTCAAGAAAGAAAATATCCAAGAGCCCTTCTTATAAATTCTCCTCTGACAAAAATCCAATCAAGAGAGCAATTAAAAACCAATAAAAGCAGCAATGTCCACAATAGCCAAACTATGGAAAATACCTAGATGTCTATCAACAGATGAATGAATAAAGAAGATGTGGTGTATGTATATACAATGGAATACTATGCAGCCATCAAAAGAAATGAAATCTTGCCATTTGCAATGACATGGATAGAACTAGAGGGTATTATGCTGAGCGAAATAAGTCAGAGAAAGACAATTATCATATGATCTCCCTGATATGAGGAATTTGAGAGGCAAAGTGGGGGGCTTGGGGCGTAGGGAAGGAAAAAATGAAACAAGATGAGATTGGGAGGGAGACAAACTATAAGAGACTCTTAATCTCAGAAAACAAACTGAGGGTTGCTGGAGGAAGGGTGGTAGAGAGAGGGTGATTGGGTTATGGACATTGGGGAGGTTATGTGCTATGGTGAGTGCTGAGAAGTGTGTAAGCCTGACGATTCACAGACCTGTACCCTTGGGGCTAATAATACATTATATGTTAATTTTATAAAAAATTTAAAAAAAAACTACTATAACTGGGCTAATAGAATTTAAATAAACAAATAACAAATTTTAAAAAACAGTAATAAAGAAGTTAATGGCAAAAACAAAGCAATTGAACATAAGATTTTAATCCACTTAAATTTTTATAAAACAAAGATATCAGAGCGCCTGGGTGTCTCAGTAAATTAAGCATCTGCCTTTGACTTAGGTCATGATCCCAGAGTCATGGGACCGAGTCTCATATAGGGCGCCTATTTCCTCCCTCTCTTCCCCGCTCTGCTCTCTCTCAAATAATTAAATAAATTCTTTAAAAATATATAAATTTAGGATTATGGTTATGGAATAAAATGTAAATAACATTGAAATAATTAAAAAGTTATAGAAACTGACCCAAATTGGAACATGTATTTACAAAATACAATTCAAGCCTCTTATTTTTCATAATCTTGTTTCTTAATTTTAGAAGGATCCTTTAGGGGCAGCTATGTCTTGTGAGTAAATAATAACCTGCTCATTTGTAATTCCCTACTTTGTTGTTAAATTCAAGTAAAATAAAAATCTAAAAGAGAAAAATAGTACAAAGTATACTTGCATTTAAAATTTTTATCTATGTAATTTTAATGGCCAGAGAAAAGGGACTGAATAACATTCACCAAAGGATAACAGTTACTGTATCTGGGTAATGGAATTATGGATGGTTTAAAAAATACTTTTCCTTTCTTCTTTGAAAGTTTCTGTGTTGCTTGATTTTGGAAGTAATTTGCTTATTCTATAAATATTTATTGAGTGCTCATTGTTATTTAAGCACCAGGGACACATCTGTGAACTTAAAAGTAAGGTTCTTGCCTCATAGGGCTTACATTCTAGTTAGGAAGACACTATATGTAAAAAAAAAAAAAAAAAAAAAAATTAAAATTAAAAATAAGGACAGTTTGTGATGAATGCTTAGAAGGAAATGAGTAGGGAAGGAGCAGGATGCAGGTTTGTTAGGATGGGGGGAGGGGTGGGAATGAACATTGCCTGACCTGAGATGACATCTGAAGGATGAGAGAGAAGCCACCCTTGTGCAGTGCTGCGGGGAAGAGGCAAACCTGGGTAGGAAAGACTCCGTATGTTTGAAGGATAAAAGAGGCCAGTGTGGCTGAAATGTAAATAAATAAATAAATAAATAAATAAATAAAAAAGGAGAGAGAGAGAGAGAAATAGAGCAAGGCTGGTAAGATGATTTTGAAGAGAATAAAGGGAACTTGGATGTATAGATTCTGGGGGGTCCTGAAAGCCAGTGTGGCTTTTTACTTTCAGTGGAAAGCCACATACAAAGACACACACACACACACACACACACACACACACACACACACACACTTTTAAAGATATGATCCTGTATCAGTTCTGAGCCATTTTGAGGAGCCTGAGAACAAATAAGTCTAAAAAGAAAGCCAATGAAGACTTATCCATGGATTTTTTAATTATGTGAGATAATAAATTTCTTATTTTTCCTAAATATTTTCTGCCATAATTTTCAGCTATTAAATAGTATCTAGTCCTAGGTATCTGGTCATATATTTTACCTCATTATCAGGAACTCTTCATGAAATGCTACTTACTTCAGTGACTTCAGACAAGTTGAAGAGTATACTCATGTACTATGTTAAAAAATAGAAGGAAGAGGGGTGCCTGGGTGGCTCAGTGGGTTGAGCATCTGCCTTCCAGTCATCTAGTGATTTTGGGGTCCTGACATTGAGTCCTGAATGAGGCTCCCTGCTCAGTGGGGAATCTACAAACTATTGTTGAAGCAGTTTTGCAATTGAATGAAGTTATTTAACAAAAAAAGTTTAAAAAAAAAAACAGATTCTTCTTGTGTAATTTTATTGATTGGTCATCTTCAATGAAAACATAAAAACCAGTATACACTATATACATTAGTTTATTCAAAGAAATGAAAGTCAAAAGAAACATGCCCCCTTGTGCTTAGCTATTCCACTTGCAAATCCTTCACCTTGTTAAGTGGAAAGCAAATACAAAAGAGTTTTTTGCAAATGGTCAGCTTTTCACTGATGGCATTCTAAAGCCAATATACAATCTTCCAGTTTTAGATGGCAGAGGAAAACCAGATTTCATAATCTAATATATGCACAACAAATAAGTTAAAGAAAAAAAAATCCAAAAAAATACACCACACAGGGGTTGTTAGCCAATGAAAAATACAAAGGCTCTTTCAAGGAGCATGCTGCGGGCTCTAGAAAGCGCCTGTTACTGACTTTCTTAATACTCTTGAAGAGGGAAAACAAAAACCTGAAAAATCTTACCAAAGGAGAGTTGGTGACACAGAAATCTTTATAAAAATAGGACACCCATCCCTTCAGACATAAAAACCTCATTTGAGGCAGTTGCAGGAGCAGAGTGAAGCTGAGCCCGGTATCCTTAGGGACAGCCCAGGAAAAGTTCTCCTTGTCCTAACGGTGCTCAAGAAGGGAGTCAACCCCACCTATCACATACCTGTCAGCAATTCTAAAGTAGAAACAACTGATGCCTGAATACAAGGTGAAACCTCTTGTATTACTTCCTCTCTTTAGAAATGGCAAAAGTTCAAGATGCCCAAATCCAACTAGAAATTGAGGAGGATCTGAAGCCCAAGTTTATCCCTGGATGTAAAGAGATATCCCAGACATTATGAAGTTAAACCAGATGAAGACATTTAATAAAAGGGCAAGAGAGAACAGAGCCTACTTTGGCCAACAGAAGCTGCACACAGGCCTAGCTGAGAAAAATCTCTTCCAATCCTTTACTCAGCCCACCCCATGCCCTCAGGCTATAGATGCTTCCTTCTCTGTACCTCAGGGGTCAGCAAACCTCTTCTGTAAAGCGCCAGACAGTAAATATTTAAACATCCCAAGTCATGTGATCTCTGTCATAGCTACCCAGCTCTGCTATGGTACAGTGAAAGCAGCCAGTGACACTATGTACATGAAGAAGTGTGGCTCTGTTTCAACAAAATTATTTACAAAACTAAGAGATGGGCCAATTTGTAGTACACACCATATTTGCTGACCTTTGCAGTGTCACTCATAAAATGAGGGAAAAGAATGGAAGTGGAAGAAAGGGGATTTAGCCACATTGTAATCAGCATAAATACGTTTAGACAAATTTTTCCATGTTCAGTATCAGTAACTTGAGAAGCAGAAAACAAAGTATAAAAAACAAGGGAAGGGGTGCCTGGGTAGCTCAGTGGGTTAAGCCTCTGCCTTCGGCTCAGGTCATGATCTCAGGGTCCTGGGATCGAGCCCCGCATCAGGCTCTCTGCTCAGAAAGGGAGCCTGCTTTCCCCTCCCCCTCTGCCTGCCTCTCTGCCTACTTGTGATCTCTCTCTCTCTGTCAAATAAATAAATATTTTTTAAAAAAGAATTTAAAAAACAAGGGAAAATATATTTCAGCAAAAATTAATTAAAACTAACATGAAAAAATATAGTATGCAAATGATAGATGAAAAAATATCTTATAGTAGAAAGCAAGCCCCCTGCACCTTCCCCCAGAATACTTTATGAAAGAATTTATAAGGACACAAATTTGTATAAGACTTAAAGGATAAGTTAAAAATACAAAATAGAAATAAAGGTTATATGGAAATATCACTAACTATGGACTAACCTATGACTAACTTATGACCAGCACAGAATAAAGAATAAATATATAAGAAGATAAATACAATAAGCAGCAGAGACTCAATTATTAGTATAGAGTAGCACTGCCCAGTAGAACTTTCTGCAATAATTGGAATGATCTATAACTGTGTTAGCCAATAGAGTAGCCACAATGACTACTGAATATTTAAAATGTAGTTACTGCAATCAAGGAATTAAAGTTTACATTAAAAGTTTTTAATTAATTTTGATTTAATGGCCACATATGGCCACTAGCTATTTTTGGAAGTATAGGTCTAGAGGAAACTCTGGAGAATTTTACAATGAACACAGAGGAAAAAGAAATTAAATGGTTACAGCAAACACAATAAACATAAAGTAGGTATAGGGACCACAGAACATAGAGACAAGCTATGTAGCTGAATGAAAAGTCTAAGCAAATGGCACATGACATGAATTTTAAATCATAATAGAAGATAATTTTCCCAAATGCAGGAGGGCACAGTGTATATTAATAAAATTTTAATAAAATTCTGAAACATCACAGTAGACATTAAAAGATTTCCTAGTCTTTACTAAATTTTCAGGATAAAATTTCTTCAGGTATTCAAGAAGATTTTTTTATTAATTTTTTTATTTTTTTTATAAACATATAATGTATTATTAGCCCCAAGGGTACAGGTCTGTGAATCACCAGGTTTACACACTTCACAGCACTCACTATAGCACATACCCTCCCCAATGTCTGTAACCCCACCACCCTTTCCCGACCCCCCTCCCCCCAGCAACCCTCAGTTTGTTTTGTGAGATTAAGAGTCTCTTATGGTTTGTCTCCCTCCTGATCCCATCTTGTTTCATTTATTCTTTTCCTACCCCCAACCCCCCATGTTGCATCTCCACTTCCTCATATCAGGGAGATCATATGATAGTTGTCTTTCTCTCATTGACTTATTTCGCTAAGCATAATACCCTCTAGTTCCATCCACGTCATCGCAAATGGCAAGATTTCATTTCTTTTGATGGCTGTATAGTATTCCATTGTATATATATACCACATCTTCTTTATCCATTCATCTGTTGATGAATGGATTCTTTCTATAGTTTGACTATTGTGGACATTGCTGCTATAAACATTCGGGTGCACATGCCCCTTCGGATCATTACGTTTGTATCTTTAGGGTAAATACCCAGTAGTGCAATTGCTGGGTCATAGGGTAGCTCTATTTTCAACTTTCTGAGGAACCTCCATGCTGTTTTCCAGAGTGGTTGCACCAGCTTGCATTCCCACCAACAGTGTAGGAGGGTTCCCCTTTCTCCACATCCTCGCCAGCATCTGTCATTCCCTGATTTAATTTTAGCCATTCTGACTGGTGTGAGGTGGATCTCATTGTGGTTTTGATTTGTATTTCTCTGATGCCAAGTGATGTGGAAGCATTTTTTCATGTATCTGTTGGTCATGTGGATGTCTTCTTTGCAGAAATGTCTCTTCATGTCCTCTGCCCATTTCTTGATTGGATTATTTGTTCTTTGGGTGTTGAGTTTGCTAAGCTCTTTATAGATTTTGGATACTAGCCCTTTATCTGATATGTCGTTTGCAAATATCTTCTCCCATTCTGTCAGTTGTCTTTTGGTTTTCTTAACTGTTTCCTTTGCTGTGCAAAAGCTTTTGATCTTGATGAAGTCCCAATAGTTCATTTTTGCCCTTGCTTCCCTTGCCTTTGGCAATGTTCCTAGGAAGATGTTGCTGTGGCTGAAGTCAAAGAGGTTGCTGCCTGTGTTCTCCTCAAGGATTTTGATAGATTCCTTTCTCACATTGAGGTCCTTCATCCATTTTGAGTCTATTTTCATGTGTGGTGTAAGGAAATGGTCCAATTTCATTTTTCTGCATGGGGCTGTCCAATTTTCCCAACACCATTTGTTGAAGAGGCTGTCTTTTCCATTGGATATTCTTTCCTGCTTTGTCGAAGATTAGTTGACCAGAGAGTTGAGGGTCCATTTCTGGGCTCTCTATTCTGTTCCATTGATCTATGTGTCTGTCTTTGCGCCAGTATCATACTGTCTTCATGATGACAGCTTTGTAATAGAGCTTGAAGTCCAGAATTGTGATGCCACCAACTTTGGCTTTCTTTTTCAATATTCCTTTGGCTATTCGAGGTCTTTTCTGACTCCATATAATTTTTAGGATTATTTGTTCCATTTCTTTGAAAAAAAATGGATGGGATTTTGATAGGGATTGCATTAAATGGGTAGATTGCTTTATAGCATTTATTTATTGCTTTATAGCATATTGTAGCATAGACATTTTCACAATATTTGTTCTTCCAATCCAGGAGCATGGAACATTTTTCCTTTTCTTTGTGTCTTCCTCAATTTCTTTCATGAGTACTTTATAGTTTTCTGAGTATAGATTCTTTGCCTCTTTGGTTAGGTTTATTCCTAGGTATCTTATGGTTTTGGGTGCAATTGTAAATGGGATTGACTCCTTAATTTCTCTTTCTTCTGTCTTATTGTTGGTGTAAAGAAATGCAACTGATTTCTGTGCATTGATTTTATATCCTGACACTTTACTGAATTCCTGTACAAGTTCTAGCAGTTTTGGAGTGGAGTCTTTTGGGTTTCCCACATATAGTATCATATCATCTGCAAAGAGTGGTAGTTTGACTTCTTCTTTGCTGATTTGGATGCCTTTAATTTCTTTTTGTTGTCTGATTGCTGAGGCTAGGACTTCTAGTACTATGTTGAATAGCAGTGGTGATAATGGACATCCCTGCCATGTTCCTGACCTTAGCGGAAAAGCTTTCAGTTTTTCTCCATTGAGAATGATATTTGTGGTGGGTTTTTCATAGATGGCTTTGATAATATTGAGGTATGTGCCCTCTATCCCTACACTTTGAAGAGTTTTAATCAGGAAGGGATGCTGTACTTTGCCAAATGCTTTTTCAGCATCTATTGAGAGTATCATATGGTTCTTCTTCTTTCTTTTATTAATGTATTGTATCACATTGATTGATTTGTGGATGTTGAACCAACCCTGCAGCCCTGGAATAAATCCCACTTGGTCGTGGTGAATAATCCTTTTAATGTACTGTTGGATCCTATTGGCTTGTGTTTTGGTGAGAATTTTTGCGTCTGTTTTCATCAAGGATAGTGGTCTGTAATTCTCTTTTTTGATGGGATCCTTGTCTGGTTTTGGGATCAAGGTGATGCTGGCCTCATAAAATGAGTTTAGAAGTTTTCCTTCCATTTCTATTTTTTTGGAACAGTTTCAGGAGAATAGGAATTAATTCTTCTTTAAATGTTTGGTAGAATTCCCCTGGGAAGCCGTCTGGCCCTGGGCTTTTGTTTGTTTGGAGATTTTTGATGACTGTTTCAATCTCCTTACTGGTTATGGGTCTGTTCAGGTTTTCTATTTCTTCCTGGTTCAGTTGTGGTAGTTTATATGTCTCTAGGAATGCATCCATTTCTTCCAGATTGTCAAATTTGTTGGCATAGAGTTGCTCATAGTATGTTCTTATAGTTTTTTGTATTTCTTTGGTGTTGGTTGTGATCTCTCCTCTTTCATTCATGATTTTATTTATTTGGGTCCTTTCTCTCTTCTTTTTGATAAGTCTGGCCAGGGGTTTATCAATCTTATTAATTCTTTCAAAGAACCAGCTCCTAGTTTCATTGATTTGTTCTATTGTTTTTTTGGTTTTTGTTTGTTTGGGGGTTTTTGTTTGTTTGTTTGTTTCTATTTCATTGATTTCTGCTCTGATCTTTATTTTTTCTTTTCTCCTGCTGGGTTTAGGCTTTCTTTGTTGTTCTTTCTCCAGCACCTTTAGGTGTAGGGTTAGGTTGTGTATTTGAGAACTTTCTTGTTCAAGATTTTTTTTAAGTTATTTAGAAGTGGAAGAAAATTGAGCTATCTTTTGATTTCTTCCCACTAACACTTAGCATTTAGTAGTATCAGAAGACATGGACCACTGTGAAGGAAAGAAACTGAATGTTTCACATTCAGACATATTGTTATTCAACCACAAAGAAAACAGATAAAAATGAAAGAATTTGAGAAATATATTACACATTGTGCCATATTATAAATCTTCCTCAAAATCTGACCAAAGAAGAACTAAAACAAAAGCCATTGTGAAAAAAGATTGGTGGCAAACTTTAAATCCGTGGAAATATTTAATCAAACCTGAATAATCATGGGAACTATGGTCAGAAAATATAAATACATTTTAAGAGGTAAATACTACCATATAATAGGATACCTTAGGCCTGGTTCCCCAGAAGCACAAGCTGAAATGAGAATTTAAATACACATATATTTATTAATGAAATGATCCTAGGAAACTATTGATTAGGAAGTGGTGGAAAATAAGGATGGGGAAGCAAGCAAGCAAGTGTGCAAGGAACCAATTTCAGACAAAACTTCAGCATAACATAGATGAGAGTGTCTTATGAAACCTGGCAGTTTGAACATGTATATTTACTTATTCTCCCTCTAAAAAAGTATGGTAAAAGGAGGGGGAAAAAAGGCATAAACCCACAAGGATGAGGAGACTAGGAAAGACAGCAAAAGAAAAGTGTTGGAAGCTAGATAGTACATGGAACATTTCCAGTTATGGTCATGATTGAGTAGCTGGATTGAGGCTTACCTTCTCACAAAAATTAACGTCTGGAAAGATTTATTAAACAACTGTCTATACACACTGGATTGCAAGAGCTAGGGTCATTGAGGGAAGGAAAGCACAAGTGGTAAGACTCACCTCCATTCCAGCCTTCTCCTTTAGGGTACTTTCCAAAATTTGGC
The DNA here is from genome assembly GCF_963455335.1 of Martes martes. Taxonomy (NCBI): domain Eukaryota; kingdom Metazoa; phylum Chordata; class Mammalia; order Carnivora; family Mustelidae; genus Martes; species Martes martes. The sequence continues at coordinate 127,633,595 of NC_137892.1, read as the reverse complement.
ATAGGGATATAGATCCCAAGCAGAGAGAAGGCAGGACTGTAAAGAAAAGAGTGAAGACAAGATATACTGTGCAAACACTAACCAAAAAAAAAAAAGCTGGTATGACTATATTCACAAAGAACAAAATAGATTTTAAAGTACGAAATGTGAGAGTTAAAGAAGGATATCATGTCATAATTAAAAGGTCAATTCAAGGGGCATCTGGGTGGCTCTGATATCAGCTCAGGTCATGATCTCAGGATCATGAGATTAAGCCCCAAGTCAGACTCCGCTCTGAGTGAGAAGTCTGTTTAAGATTCTCCCTCTCTCTCTCTCTCCTTTTGCCCCTCCCCCCCTAAAAAAACAAATTTAATTCAAGAGGAAGGTATAACATTCCTAATTAGTATATGCCATATAACATGCCTTTAAATATATAAAGCTAATATTGACAGAACTAAAAGCAAAGGTAGATAAAGCCACAATCAGTTGGGGATTTTAACACATGTCTATCAATACACATCTATCAACTGAAAGACAAACGAGCAGACAAAAGTCAGTAGGAATAGAGAAGGTTTGGATACAACAATTACTTAACTTGATTTCACTGACATATAGAACACTATATCCAACAACTGCATAATTCTAGGTTGAGTTTTTTTCTTTTGGTACTTTGAAACTTTTTCTCCATGACATTCTAGTTTTTATTTTCTCTTCTGTTACTTTATCTTTGTTTCTCTACACCTACTGTGGCTTCCCCCCCCCCAACTCTGTCATTTTTTAAAAGTTTTCTCAATATCCTAAAAACTTGTTTCATATATTTTGTCCATTTTTTTAGTTGTTTCAATTGAAAGGGTAAATGTTGTCCATCATAGCCAGAAGAGGCTTTTTCCATAGCATTTTGAAATAGAAGCCAGAAAGATACATTCTAATTTGTTTCTGGGGGTATAAATGTCTGGCTTCCTGGAGTTCTGTACATACAGAGAGGGTGGTGCCTGGGAATTTAGGGGTCAACTTTTCAAAATACAGATTTTAATTTAAAAATCTTGGTTTTGCTATGTATTCTCATTTCCACAAACCACTGGGCTTTTTTTCCAGCTCCAGGTTTCTGAGGTCTAATTTAAACGTTCTCAGTTGTATCCTTCTCCTTAGACATTCTAGATGGTTATCCTCCTCCTTAAACATGCCAGATGGTTACAACTCGCTCTGTCCTCATTAGTTACAAGTCCTCCAACTGTACTTTTTCTTCCAGGTATTCACTGATACCTCATTCATTCTCTCTCTCTCTGTCTCTCTCTTTCTCATTGAGGATATATCCTGTTGAAATTTCATCAATTTTAGCACTCCTCCTGCCACACTGAAACCTGGTCTTTATATTTTTAATGCCAGTCAATTCTCTTAGCATGCTATATATTAATTTTTGCTCAGGGAATCAATCAAACTATTTCATAGAGTTTTAAGCAAAGCAAAGCAATCGAATATTTTTTTAACATTATTCAAGTCCAGAATTCATGCTTCACTTAGCTTCGAGTCAAATTTATCATTCATTGTCTACATTAGGTTTAGATCACAGAAACTAAATTAAAAAGCTTTTCCATTTTATGCACATTTGAATTGTGTGTATTTAAAGTCATCCCCCCAAAAAACAATAATAAAGTTTCATTTTGTATAGTATTTGAAATACATTATCTTATTTTATTTTTTAAAGATTTACTTACTTATTTGAGAGACAGAGAGAGAGAGAGAGAGAGAGCATGAGCAGGGGGAGGGGCAGAAAGAGGGAGAGAAGCAGACTCCCTGCTGAGCATGGATCTGGACACTCCACCCTGAGATCATGACCTGAACCAACACGGAGAGTCAGACGCTCGACCCACTGAGCCATCCAGGCACCCCAGAAATAAATTATTTTAAATTAATATTAGTTAAAATCAATTAATCTAATTATCAAAATCAATTAATTAAAAACCAATCAAGAATTGCTATTTTCAGAATTGGCTGAGTGCATGCTATTTTTGCTCTTGCCACATGATGGCACTATTTTAGCTAATAATTACAAATATCATCCTCTGAATTTTTCTCCAGTTCTGTATCCTTTGAATGCTACTAAGTATAGAGAAATTATCCTCTATTGAATAAAATGTAATCACCAATTTATAGACCTGACCAATCTTATAGTTTGGATTTTGAACTAAAAAATAGTCAGGACTCATCATCAAGGTTCTAAATATGTATCTCTCACTGTAGGGAGTTTCCTAAACGTTTTGTTGTCAGGTTTCAGAGATGCTCTAATGAAAACCCAAGTAAGGTACAAATCACAGTGTGCTGTTTGTACAGATGTATGGTTCTGAGTCAGCTGAGAATTCACTGTGTGAATCCAAATGCTGAGAGATTAAAATGTGCCCCAGTCAATAATCAGAGATAAAATATTTGGGAAGATGGAGAGATAGTCCGCTGATTCACAAGGTAAGCCTATTAGAGATCTTAAGTGAGCATAATTTAATTACATACAAGAAACATTTACTTAGTGTTATTTCTCCGTGCCTATGAAGGCCTTAACAGACTCTTTCTGCCCATGACTTCACTTTCTATATTATTTTTTCCCCTTAATAAGAAAAGCTAGCATTTTTCAAGAGCCTTCTAAGTGCTAAATACCATGCTCTGTGTTTTGCATTTTTATGTCATTTAATTCTTACCACAAGCCTTCAAGGTAAGTATACTCATTATTTTACAGATTAATGAAACTCGGACATTTACCTTGTATCATTCATCTAATAAGTAACAGAGCTAGGGTTTGTATCTGGGTCCTTTGTGCATCACATCAGCCTCACCCCTTTGAGTATGTATACCTACACTTTCTATGTTGCCTGTTTTCCTATATGAGTCAGCATCCCACCTATAATTATGCCTGACAATTGCCTGCTAGAGATAATTTATACATTCCTTGATTATTTATAACTGTTTAAAAATAATGGTGAAAGGGCTTCATATCTCTATTATGATCCACTGTCCTGATTAACATACACTCTGATTGGCCCTTTAAAGTTTCTGAAGGTTTACCTGATAGAGCAATTCCAAAGGAATGTACAGACCAATGCTGTGAGGGGCAGGTTCAAGTCTACGTAGCCATCCTGGAACTGAAGAGGAGTCACTGAAGTGGTTAGTTTATTTGATGGGGCTAACCATTAAAAAGAGCTTTAGAATTTCAGAGTTGAAAGAGACCATGAAGATCACTGAGTCCAAATAACCAAGCTTGAATGCATTCTGCCATATGTCTACTCAGCAGCTAGCCAGCTACTCCTTCAATACCAGAGAATTCTATAGCTCAGGAATCACTTTCAGTTTTGGACCAGCCTAACTGTTCTTCTTTGCATGACACATAGCAAGGATGACCAGCCACTAAGGAGATGGAAGTGGCCATGGCTATGAAGTTGGTAGACGCTTTCCCACTTGATCAGAAGTTGTTCAGGAGCTGGGTCAGCTATTCCAGCTCTCCCTGGAGGAAAACCATCAAGAGAAGCTTTGGCACTGCTAGAGGAAAAAATTCTGATGGAGGCACGACGGAGTTAAAACTTGTGAAAAGTATATTTATTTGTATTTTAATATCCTTATTTGGTTCAACTTTTTGAGTAAAATGTAAATGTACATAAATGAGCTCTGATTAAAGTTCTTAGAACAGTTGAATCAGATGACAGGTCAAGATCTACTCAAGAAAAAAAGTCTTACAGTGTAAATCTGTGAAGACCATAATTATGCTACATGCTAAAATCTTCTCCTGGACTTCACATGTAAACAAAACTACATATTAATTTGAAGTCATCAAAAGTGCTGGGGGGGGGAAAAACACATCTAGGACAGGTATAACACAATATTCTATAGATTTTCCTTTCTAACGCCTAACATAATCATTTCCACAAGAGGGCACCAACTGATATCTTATTCTCAATAAATGGAAGGCCACTTTGAAATAATGAGCTGTTGTTACATTTTATACTTCTATAATTACACTAAATATTTCAACATAATTCACATAGTATATTTGGGAAGATCACCTTCATTGTTACTATCTCTCAAGAAAATAACATTTTAGATTTTAGGAAGGTCATTCCTAGTCCATAGAGAAAAGAAATCTTTCACGTTGAAGTCGAGTTGTTCAACTTTTTAAAATAAATACTAAAATGCATTTCAGAAAAATGAATTCATGCTATCAGTGTTTTACATATTTACTTCAAATGTAAAATCTGGCAAGATTTCTTGGCTTTAAATGACAAAAGAAAAATGCCTCAATCTCCCCCTCTTTATGGGGATAAATCTGAGAGTAGAAGGCCTCAGCAGTGTCCTGAGGGTGTTGCTAAATTCATAGGTGGATTAAGTTTGGCAGATGCTCCAATGTATCCCATGTTGCTCTTTGGAAATGATCAGTGAATCTCTGCTAGTTTAATCCTAGCATGAGCTTCCTACACACACACAACACATTCACATGCACACACAGACATACACTCCCAATACTTAAGACATTTTACGTACTTAGGTCTCCTCCACCCTTCATCTTTCACACTGAGTCTTCCACTTGCTATGTGCAAAGAATAATAGAAGAATTGGTGGAAAATTTGTTTACCCCCTGGGATAACAGTATCAACTTGGTCCTGTATAGGAACTGTAGAAGACTTTCATAATTTAGCATGTTTTTCCATAGTGTTGGTCTCTATACACAAAGGAGGAAATGTTTAGCAATAAAAATTGTATTTATTGAGCACCTAATTGTCCCAGGCGTTATACAATAATAATTGTACCATGCACATTTTATTTTCTCCTCTTAACATGCAATAACTTAGGTATTACCAATACTCCCATTTTATAGTTGAGAAAACTGAGCTGCAGAGAAGTTAAGTACTTCCCCAAGGTTTCTTGCCCTCTGAGGGCAAGGATTTGGATGCAGGTCTATCTTATTCCAAGGCCCCAAACTATTAACCACTACTCTTCATGACTCTCTGAAATCCAGCAATAACTCCATGATATTACCAGGCTTACACTTTGGAATCAGGTCCTAGAATGTATTTAGTACCCTCAGGTTATGTTTGGACAAGGGTGGATCTGGGAAATCCATGGTCTCCTTTGATGGATATCATAGGAAGTGGGAGAGATAAAGGAAAGTTATTTCCAAATTTTAACTGGCTCTCAAAGTGTCATCAACCATCTCTGAAGACTGTGATTAGGTCGAGGATAAGCACATGACCCAAGGCACATTTCAGGATTTTTATTTGAGTGACTGGGAACGTGGACTCTCCTCTGCTGATGTGTGATGGCATAAGCCTTGAGTGGGCCTCCATAAAAACCCTGAGACTCTTCCTCCCACCATTTATTATCCAGAGAAAAAAGAGCAGAGATAGGGACCCTGGGGAGAGCAGTGGGGCCAGGAATCAATGGGGTCTGGAGCCAGGTCTTTCTACTTGACATTTTTGGTTACATGAGACAATATACTTCCTACTGGCAAGGCCATTTTGTGTCAAGTTCTTGGTCACCCTTAATTGGAGGTACCCTAGCTGATTCAGCCAGCTCAAATACAACAGTGTAGCAGGATACTGAGCAGGCTTTCCCTAACTTGGCAGCAAGTCTCAGAACAGAGAACAACACATGTGAAATCACGAAGTCCCTGCATTCTGGAGAGAGCAGCCAGACACCTCCCTCAGGGCTTACAAAGTCTGCAGAACTGACCCGCCCACATGTGACTGCCTCTCTCCTCCAGTCTGATGGGAAGAGCGTAGGGTGAGAGTCAATGGATTCCTTTCACTCAGGGAAACTATAGGGTTTAGATGAGAGATGATTCACTTCTCCTTCACCAGGGAGAAGACAAGGGTGCTCCTGTCACCAAGGTAAGTCACTGGGAGTCTCCAAGAAAACAGCTCAGAACATGGGGCCAAATGGATGGTTGCCCTGATGACATGTCTGCTTAGTCAGTGAACTGGCTGATTTGTCCTTGTGCCTATTTGGCTGGGAAGAAAGCTTCTAAAGAGAAATAACAGAAGGGAGAGAAGGGTCCATTTCCTCTACTATTATTGGGTGGCAAAGATGAGTGATGAGTGAGTTGACTGTGGGTCAAATGGATGCTATAGAAAGTGGCAGGTTTAGGCATCTGGCCATGCCCACAGTGGTGTTCTTTTGGCAAAGGGACTCCAGTGACAAAAAGCTATAGGGTGATGGTACAACCAGATGGGAGGTGGAAGAGGTGCCGTTCAAGCTGGCTCTCCTGGTTAGGGAACTACAGAGTGGATGGGTCCTCTAGGGCCCTCTGAAGGACTCATACATGGACCACACAAGAAAGCTCACAAAGGAAGGAAGGGATTTAAATCAAATTTGAGATTGATACTTTAAAATAACTGAGTTTTAATGGCTCAAAGTGACTGGAAATTTATGGGATCTATCCCAGATGGTATTAAGTGACAAGAAATGGAAAATGAATGAGGCATGGCTGAAGGCAGTGACTGGAAGAAATAAAACCTTTATATATTTATACCCCCCATTGAGTTGAGACTGCTCAGTAACTCTAGTGGGATATTGGAGAACTCCTCCTTCACCATACAGACACCTGAAAATGGATCAAGGGGCAATAAAAACTTTGGCATTAGGTCAGAAGTAACAATAGCAAATCCAGCACCAGTATGTCTGTCCACAGTTGCATTGCACTGTTGGTGTTTCTATAAATTCTATTTCAGGAGACTTTGCTAGAATGGGGCAGGGAAGGGCTGGGCTGAAGGGAAGGTCAAGGTGCATGTCCAGTGGTTATACAGGCTGAATTAAACTGGACAATGAGCCAGTTATCAATTTAGATTCTTATTTTGAGAAGATAGAAGAAACTAGTCACTTTCCTATGTGAAATTATAGCTCTTATTTTTTCTATATGGTGGGAGGTGCTGTCAATTTTATTTTAAGGTATAATTTTACTTTTTTATCTTTATTTATTTATTTATTTATTTAGCGGGGTAGAGGGAGAGGGAGAGAGGTGGGAGAGGAAGAGAATCTCAAGCAGGCTCCATGTCCAGTGTGGAACCCAAAGTGGGACTCGATCTCACAACCCTGAGATCATGTCCTGAGTCAAAATCAAGAGTCAGACACTTAACCAACTAAGCCACCCAGGTGCCCCTTAAGGTATAATTTTAAATGATTACTATCATCCTTAAAAATTCTTCAAGGGCGGGGTGCCTGGGTGGCTCAGTGGATTAAGCTGCTGCCTTCGGCTCAGGTCATGATCTCAGGGTCCTGGGATGGAGCCCCGCATCAGGCTCTCTGCTCAGCAGGGAGCCTGCTTCCCCCTGACTCTCTGTCTACTTGTGATCTCTCTCTCTGTCAAACAAATAAATAAAATCTTTTTAAAAAATTCTTCTAGGGCATTGGAGACCTCTAGAAATAATTTTTGAAAGGCTAGTGGGGTATGGGAGAATGAGAAGCTTTGCACTCAAATTTATCTAGAGGCAGGGATTGTAACCAGTGAAATGAGTTGGGTGGGGTGGAGGAGAACTGCATAGTACATGCCTCGTCAAATGACACAGCTGCTACTCAATCCCAGTTTACTGTTGCTATGTGAGTGTGCATATCTAGTTTAGCCAAGTCTTCCAATTTTCAAGAGAAATGAAAAATTCAGGTTTTTATATAAGTCTCATCATTTCTAAGTGTTGGCAATTATTCAAAATTTTTAAACAGCACTGTAGAGGCCAAATGAAACACATCTGTGAGCTGATATGGCTGGTGGGTTGCCAGCAACCTCTGGCATAGGTAATGGGAGAAGGTGGTCGGAACTGAAAAGTAGAATGAAGGCTAGGGGCCTGTCAATCACTGTTGCTCCTAAAATGAGTTCTGGACCAGAGGCATCTTTCAGACTGGAAACAGGAACCTTGTAGGAAGTCTGAGGTGTGAAAGAAGCAGGACAAATTCTGCTAATGCTGAAGAATGAGGCACTGGTGCCCCTAGGATGATGCCACTTGCCACAGGACACACATCAGCTCAGAAAGACTCATTTCAGGTGCCACTGAGAACAAGTAAAGAGACTGAAATTGACTAGAGCCAGAACCTGCTTTATAACATATAGTTGAATGTGCTATAGGTAACACCCAAGAGGATTTTTTTAAAAAATGGACCAAAGGATGGAAGAGGTATCAAAACTGCAGGTATCAGAGATACTTGGGAAGAGGAGAAAGATATAAATGCAAGGTTCCTTCAAAAACATTTAAGGCCTAGAGGAAGAAATTTTGAGAGCCAAAAAGCTGAATGTCTTCCTTTCCTAGGATAGTATCACAGGGCTGACTTGAATGTAGGTACATTAAAAAGATGTTGGTCCATGTACAGAAATGAGATCAGAGCAGGTTATGAATGATTCTGAAGAAATGCTACAATCATAAGCTGGCTATGAGGTGAGCATCTTGGTTAAAAATCTAATGCAGACAGGCTGGATATATAAATTTCTAAGACAAGAACTCATCAAGCATTTGAATTATTGTAGTAGTCTTCTAACTGGTCACCTTGTTTCTGAACTTGATCCCTACAGTCCATTCTCAACAAAGTAATCCTTTTAAGACTTAAACCTGATCATATCACTCCTCTCCTAAAAATTCTTTCATGACTTCCAATCTTACTTGGAGCAGATGCCAAAATCCTTAAAATGGATGACGAGGCCTTGATCTAGCCTCTGCTATGTCATATCTAATGTCCTTTTCTCCAACCCCACACATCTTGCCCAGTCTGCTGTAGCCATGCTGGCCTCCAGCCATCCCTGAACACAACAACACATTCAGGATCTTTGCACTTCCTGTTCACCCTGCCAGAAGGGTTCTTCTCCCAGATATCTGCATAACGTACCTCTCACTTCCAGCTTGGTGCACATTACCAGAGCATCCTTTCCTGACCACACAATGCAAATAGTAGTACCCCCACCCAGCTTTCTCTTTTTCCATATCTCTGCTTGTTTTTCTCGTATTTCTTATCATTACCTAGTATATTGGGTTTTTGTTTATTTGCTTATAATCATCTCTTCCTATTAGAATGCAATCTCCATTAGGATTTTGTCCCCTTATGTATTCCCAGAGTCCAGAACAGTGCCCACTGTACAGGAGGTGCTTGATAAGTATTTGGTGAATAAAGAAGTGAATGAATGAAAGAACAAAGTAAAAAAAAACTTCCAATAGTCTCTGAAAAATTGACAGCCACAGACTGGGGAGCTACTGAGATCATTTTGAAAGAAATTTGGAAACTTTGGGCTATTTCCAAAATTTAAAAAATATATGATTACCCTTGTCTATTCCTTCTCTGTGATGAGTTATTTTAGTGACATGAAGTTGAAAGAATGGGTGGTTTCTTTCTGGAAAGAAGGAAGATGACTCCTTGAAAAATGCTGGAAGATCCAAAAGGAGTAGACAGAGTTCCAGGCCTGCATGAAGAAACTTGTTCTGAAGTGGCCAGGAAAGTACCCATATGTGGGTTTACAACTGAGAGGACACTATGTCTAAAAACTTTTACTGAGCTCATGCCGGAATCTGTAATCAGGGCCTATGACTTTTCTGGATTTCTTAACTTAAAAAATAAAAGTCCATGATTTAGATATATTTCTTCAGAATGCTGGCAGTCGTCAAGATCTAGTAGTGACGGCAGTCCTTAGGGAGTACTAACAGGCTTTCCTTATTTGCTAAGCATTTTTGTTTCTTCTATAATACATATTTATGAAACATGATGGGGAGAGAGAGGAAAATATTTGAAGGACTTTTTTTCCCTCAAAGCTTTTCTCTTTCTCTCTCTTTCTTTCTTCAAGGCCATGGATATGTCTGTCTGTACATATGTGTAAGTATATTTATTTCCATTCACATATTGTTTATCTTCAACCACCCTTTGCTGCTACAAGTGGGTGGGAAGACTAGGCACAGTATGAGTAACTTAATTCATTATCTAATATTAGGGATTTAACATCACATTAATCAGCCTCGACTGGAAAAGACTAAGGAACTAAATGACTCCCACGTTACTGTAATAAATGCCTATACTTGAGATGGGCAAGGAAGGCCTTAGCATCTTTAAGACTTATATTTGCTTAGTGTTTTGAATTTTAACTTTATTTAGTTTCAAAAGTTTTTCAAGTTCCAGTGTAGAAAACAGAGCTTTGTTTTTAGAATAATTTTAATTCAAGCTTAATAAACTCAAGATGGAGAAATGACTCAAAAACAATGAAATGTGTTTTCCTAAGCAAGCATATTAGGTTATAATACAAAGAAAACATGTGAATAAAACCACAAAGAATACAATTTTTAATTAGAATATTTTATGAGCCCAGTTTCCCTTGTAGAACATATAGAATTATGTGCCAAATTCTCATTAAATGTAACAAAAACGATGCAGAAAAGTACAACCACCCAATAGTCAAAATATGACTTAAGACCAAAGAGTTGCTTCATTTCTTGCAATTGACCAAAACCTCACTTAGGTTGTCCCATAATTGATGGAACTTTTTGTGGCCTCTGGAATGAGAGACTATTCTTTGGCTTTATCTAGGGAGTCCTCTCGACATCACCACTTTTGAATTCTGTCGCTCCACACTACTTTATATTTTAGAGATTTTAATCCATTTCCTTTATTCATTCATCAACTCATTTAGGAAAAAAAAATTGAACACTGAAGTTCAATGCCCCCCACCCCAGGGGAAATAATGACATATGGGTCAAATTTTAGTCAAAGATTATAATTTAGAAGATGAGATGACATGAACATATGTCACTATATTCTGGGGTTTGATAGGATCTTTGCTATATATAGTCAACTTCCATAGGAATTTAAAGAAAGGAGTTATCATCTTCAGAAAGATGAGGATGGTTTTCACAGCAAAGGTGACATATAAGCTGGACATCTAAGACTATATAGCAAGACTACAGACAAAGAAGAGAGGAGTTGGTGGGAGAATACAAAAAAAGAATTTCAAGTGGAAGAAATAACATGCTTATAATTAATGATATAGGACATTTACCATTTATTCTATGGAAAAATTGACAATTATGGAAGAGTTTATCAAAATTTCCATGTTACCTTCTTAATCTGGTTGGCAAGCAAATTTTGAGGCAATAAAAGCTATCATTTCCCTATCAGAAGTATGTCAGGTATTAGAATGACCTATGGAAGCAAGATGCCTGCCCCAGCCCATCAGTTATTCTTTAGTTATGCTAGATAATTTGGTACAACCTGCTTCAAATTGGTTTTAGGTTGAAGTGGAAATAACTAAGTAAATAAATAAGAACAAGATATGCTAGAAGAATGGTTACAGGCCCAGGAGCCTGGCTTTCATAATAAATGATGATTGAATCTGATGCCTAAAATGTAATGTGTTGTAACCCCAGCCCTAAGGAGGCCACTGCTCCTACTTCCCAAGTGTCAGTATAGCAGAGTGGTGAGGGGAAAGGCTCTGGAATCCTAATTTATGCATGTGACTTCTGGAGTCATCACATACTGGTTGTGTGACTCTGGAAATGTGAGTTTCCTTTCTGTGACTTAGTCTCCTCATCCATAAAGAAAAGGATTGGGGCGCCTGGGTGGCTCAGTGGGTTAAAGCCTCTGCCTTCGGCTCAGGTCATGATCCTAGAGTCCTGGGATCGAGCCCCACATCGGGCTCTCTGCTCAGCAGGGAGCCTGCTTCCTCCTCTCTCTCTGCCTACTTGTGATCTCTGTCTGTCAAATAAATAAATAAAATCTTTTTAAAAAAAGCTTTAAAGAAAAGGATTATTGTGAAGCTTCAATGATAATCCACATGAAGCATGTGAAACAGTGACTGGAACATGCCACTGCTGCCGCTGTGGCTATTACTACTACTCTTACACTATGCTGTACTCTACTCTACTCTACTCTACTACTACTGCTGCTGCTACACTATTCTACTGCTACTACCATTGCTACTACTTGTACTACTGCTACTATACTACAACTATTGCCCTGCTGTTGCTGCTATTACTACACTACCACTGCTGCTGTTGCTACCAGAATTACATTACTACTACAACTACTACCACAACTAACTACTACCACAAGTACTACATTACTAGTACTACTGGTACTACTACCACTGCCACTCCTGTAATAGCCAATGTAGAATTTTTTTTTTGATAGAAATATAACAGAAAAGTCCCAAAGCTTGATCTTGCAAAGATCCTCAAATGATCTTGCTGGCAATGATCTCAGGTGATCTGTCTGCAGCATTTGACATAATCATTTTAAACTCAATTCACTCACTGTCTTCTCTTGATTTCTAGGATACTTCCCTCTTTTAGTATGTTTTTTCCGTGTCACTGTCTGTTCCTTCTCAGCCTCCATTATCAGTTCTTGCTGTTCTTCTAGAACTCCTAACATATTAGGAGTATCATATTAGCATTAGCATCAGTATTGTACTAGAATTAGTGTATTAGTTCTGGGACTCAGTCTGTGGGCCTTTCCTTTTGTCTTTAGTAATTCCTGAAGTGATATTGTTCAGTCCTAAGGTTTTAAATATTAGCTATGTGCTGAGGACTCCAGCTTAATCCTATCTCTCAAATGTCAGTCTTATTATCAAATTGTCTGTTTCACATTTCTACTTAGATGTCTAATAGACATTTTAAATAATATGGCCAGAATGAAAGTCCTGATCTTCTCTCAGAAATATGTCCCACATCCAATCTCCTCTATTTCTGTTTAAGGCAATTCCATCATTCCAGTCATTCAGGCTGAAAACCTCAGACTTACCCTTGACTCTTCTCCTTTCCTCCTCTCTACCACCCATCAGGAAATCATGTTGCCTCAAAGTTGAAAACAGATACGGCACTGACTAGTTCACACTAGTTCAACTGCTACCATCCTAGCCTAAGCAACCATCATCTTTCACCTGGACATCCAAAATAGCCTCCATCGTAGACTGTTGGCAAAAAATAGCCACAATTATTCCCCTTGCTATAGCATATCCCTTCATAATCTGGCTTTGGAGCTTCTCTATCAAGATGTGGAATTTATTCCTCTAATTCTTCAATTTGTATAAACCTCATGGTTTGCTTCAACTAATATAATATAACCCCCAAGCGATGACATGCCTGTTTTAATCCTAGGCTTCAAGAGATCTTGGACACTCCTGCATGTTCTCTTGAAACCCTGCTGCCATCATGTGAATAAGCACGGGACCCAGTGTTCCCTATTGGCCAAGCGAACAGCTAGGCAGTTCCCTGAGGCAGAGGCACCCAGCTGACCTGTAGCCAACTGCAGGCAAGACCAGTAGAACTGCCCACTTCAGCCCAGCCTAATTTGCCAATCCACATAATTGTGAACTAAATAATGGTTCTTGTTTTCAGCCATTAAAATATGAGGTGGCTTCCACTGAGCAATAGCTGATGGATACAGCTTCCTAACACATGCCCCTTCTGCTACTCTTGGCCTCTAATGTCTATTCTTAGGACAGCAGACAAGAATAACTTTTTAAAAAACGTAAATCAGAATCGTATCATTCTTTTGCTCAATACTCTACAATGGCTCATTTTACAGGGGGCCGTAAGGCTCTAACTCATATTGCTTTCTATTATTGCTCTGCCGACATCTCCTACTGCTCAACCCTTTGTGTTTTTTCATTCCAGCCATATTGACTTCCTTGCTATTTCTTGAATATACTGGACACACTTCTGCCTTAGGAACTTGCTTCGGTTGATCACTCTGCCTGATCTTTCTCTAGAGAGCCCCCCTTGGCTAGCATTCCCTCTATTTTCAGATATTCTCTCATATACATTCTCATATCCCATATTCATTATAAGGCCTCCTCTTTTTAATAAAACAGCCTGATTCCCATCCCCAACATTCCCAGTCCTCCTTATCTTGCTCTACTTTTTACCATGTTTTTCTTTCACATTTACCATCTTCTAGTAAACTATGTAATTTACTTAATTATTTGTTGTATGTATCTCTGAATTATTCAAGGTTCTTCAAAGAAGCAAAACCAACTGAGTGTGCAGTGCGTATGCATATGTGTGTGTGAGAGGTGGGTGTGGGTGTGTGTGTGTGTGTGTGTGTGTGTAGAAAGAGAGACACACTTATTTTAAAGAATTGGCTTACCTGAATGTGGGGACTGGCAAGTTTGAATTTTGCACTGTTGCAGGCCAACAGTTTAGAGATGCGGGGAAGAGTTGATGCTGTAGCTGATGTCCAAAGACAGTCTGGAGATAGACTTCCTTCTTCAGGAGACCTCAGTCTTTTTCTCTTAAGGTCTACAAATATTGGATGGGTCCCACCCAAATAGGGAAGTTAATTTGCCTTACTCAAAGTCTGAATAATCTCATTACAAAAATACCTTCACAGTAACATCTAGACTGGGTTTAGCCAAATATCTGGGTGTTGTGGCCTACCCAAAGTAACTGATAAAATTAACCACCACACTCTCTTTAAGTGAAATATAAGTTTCTAGAAGAACGAAATCTTTTTTTGTCCACTAATATACCTCAAGGGCCTAGAACTATGCCTAGCATAGAGTTGGTGCATATGTTACATGAATCAATGAATGAATGATTGAGCCTTTAAAAATAAAAGTAAAACTCAACAGGAATATTATGAGAGTGACTGGAACTTGGTGGGGTTAGTCCAGAAAGCTCCCTGAAGGATGTGTGTTTTACAAATAGTTTTGAAAGGAGGCTGGGATGTAATTTGGCAGAAGGAGGAGTGAAGAAACTCCAGGAAATCAGAGTGATGTGTATGTTGGCTCAAAGTAGAGAGAAAGCAAACAATGTGTGCCCTCTAAGATAACCACATCTTATGTAAATAAAGGGACGTTTTTCAGTTATCCCTGAAAAACCAAACACTTCCTTATTATCTCTTCAAGTTCCAGAGCCTCATTTGTCTGCCTATAATACTCAAAAATTGTGGTTGCTCAAAAATTTGAACTTTTTCCAAGTGAAATAAAGCATTTATACAAAGCAGATGCATGCAACATAACATTCAATCATGACTTTTCTGTAGTCACAAGGATCACTACAAACAGAAGAAGCCATGCCTTCGATCAAACTAGCACTTAAAAGTCAAGTATAATTTGATGACAGTACTACAGGTACCAACCAAACCTGGGCAGTGTTCTGTAGAGACAAGAATTCCTGGTGCAGATCTCCTGCCAAATTCACTCAGGTGCAAGATTTTCCTAACATCTGACATCCATTAGGGCATAGAAAAGTCCCAGGCACCTAATATTTCTACCCCAAACCAGAAACTACGGATTGGCTGGAGAAGGTATTTTTAAAAATAAGTATTTCTCACTGTGGTGAATTAAATCAATGTCACAAAAATAATTCCTGGTGATCTCTGTCCATCTATATGTCTCTTTACCTATCTATCAATCTTTCTCCATTTTCTCTACCAAGTTCCAATGTTTTGCACACTAAAATGATCCACTGACATCCAAATGACACTGTAAATGTCGGTCACCCTTCTGCTCTTTGAGTCAAGGTCAGCATGGGCTGTCTGCTAAATTCAGAGTAGTAAGAGTCTACTAATCAATGGCACATTAATTCAAACTGCCCTTCAGACTCCAGTGGTTGCAAATCTTTCTGTGACCACAGTTTAGAAAGTGGTCTTTATTTTATTTGTTTTTGAGAGGCTACAAAGGCCATGACCTTCTTCTCATGGGATGAACTACCAAAATTGTATATAACCTTCAAGAACAAAAAATCCCCAAAAGTCAGCCTGTCTGGGGAAGGCAATGACATTTCTGAATACTCACTGTTCTCTTTCGATAGTAGCACACAATACTGGAGCATATTATAAGGCTATGGCACAACTTTTTAAAATAAGATATAAACAGGGGCGCCTGGGTGGCTCAGTTGGTTAAGTGTCTGCCTTCGGCCCAGGTAATGAACCTAGAGGCCTGCGATGGAGTCCTGCATTGGGCTCCCTGCTCAGTGGGGAGCCTGCTTCTCCCTCTCCCTCTGCCTGCCATTTCCCCTACTTGTGAGCTCTCTCTGTGTCAAATAAATAAATAAAATCTTAAAAAATAAAATAAAATATAAACAGCAATTCATTCATCCATTCATGAGACATTTTTACTTAAACTATCTGTAGATTTTTCTTTTAAAAAATGTAAATATTAATACATAAGCATATACTTAAACATTAATTTCAAAGTTGGGTTTTTACATTTGGGATGGAAGGGACATAACTCAAAACATACTGATTCCCATATAAAATTCAAATGAATTTAGAACATATTTACAGAGTTGATTAGTGCCATCTGCCAATGATTAGCAACTCTTTTATTGTTAATTGAAGAAAACAATAATGGGTGTTCTGGAGCAAACAGATATGAGGGTCTACTTAGAGATATTTCTGTATCTCAGTAAAAATACAGTACATATTAGTAGTGTACACAAAGTATTAGTTACTCAATGCTAGCAGCATAATCCAAATTTATTCCAGAATCCCTAGAAACCTAAGATATATTTTCTAATCTTCTGGGTAGTCTAAAGTATTAAAATAAATTCCCTGGTTGACTTTTGCAATTCATCTCCATCTTTGGAGCATATTACATTTTTTGATCACATATCACTAGCATCAGAAAAGTGAAGACCATAAAAGAAAAAAGTAAAAGAAATCACATTTAAAGAAGGGGAAATTTGTGAGTATTTTATTGGCACTTGTAATAAGTTTCCTGTTCTTTTTTTTTTTTTTAAACTGGCTTGGATATCAGCTATCAATCCTGATAATTTTCTTTCTGGAAATTTGTTCTGCATAACAAAAGAGTATCACCAATAATCTTTTAGAAATAATTTATAGGCTCACTAGCTCTTACAGTATAATTTGTAGCTAGGTAGCCTCCCTACCCAATACCCTTATGAAAAAATAGCAACTACTTGCACAGACTTTGTCTAGAAGTTCACTGTGAAGACATTTTATTTCTTCCAAGTTAACTTGTATTTGGATTAGTATATGATTTCATCTAAAGTCAGATTGATTCTGGCTATTTCTTCTCCTTACTGGGCAGTTTTAGGAGGCTAAAAAATTTTTTTAATAGAATAGTTTGAATATCACTAAAAGTAGTAATATTTCTGAAAGCTTTTACCCCATTAGTGGAATGATATGGCAAAAAGAATCTTTCTAGGCCTACCCTAAGTGGTTGAAGGAAGAGTATTTATGTTACTCAAAAAATACCTTAATATAATTTGCCCTGAAGTTGGTCTCTGGTTAAGAAAAGCAGAAATGGTAAAGCTGTGTTCTCAACTCATCTACCCCATAAACCTACAAGTAACTGGACTCTCCTAGTGTAAAAACAAAGGTAATGAACTAATCTATACTGTGTAGTCATTCATAGAATGCTAAGGTTTCAATGGTCCTTGTACATTAGTTGCTTTAATCTCTGCATTTTTCAGATGCTAAAATTGAAATCTGGTGGTGAGATATAACTCACCCAAAGTTAACAGCAAGTGAACTCTTAATCTATCATCACTTATTAATTTTTCACTATGTCACAGGTAACATAGCATTAAATATATATAATGTAATATTGAATATTGAATTTGTTGCTGGCCTGGAAAATATTCATAAAATGATAGATTTAAATATAGAAATGTTCTTCATTCAATATGAATTACTGCTTTTGAAGACTCAAAAGAGTCATCTACTAATCTGTAAAGAGTATCAAACTTGAATCATTCCATCTAGCCATGATTCTAAAATATTCTATTTCTTTTGAGAGACAATCAGTACAGTTCTTTTCTAAAGAGGTCCTTCTTGTTTGTACACTCCATTGTCAAGCCATCTCAGCAAGAATAAATTCAACAAACGTTGGTCACTTACCGTATCAGGAACTACTAGGTACTGCTGGAGAAATAAAGATGGCTAGGATACTCTCTGGCCCCAAAGACTGGAACTACCTAGTGGAGAGATGAAGGAGTAAAGAAATACTTAACTAACTATTGAAGTCAACTGAAATCCTTTCTAGAACAAGGTAGGTTACAATTATTTTGAACTTTGTAAGTCAATAATCATTCATATTTTTAACTCTGTAAGCTAAAATGAAATAAAAGCACAAATTATGTACCATGAAATCATCCAGCCAATGCTAAATGGATTTTCTGGCCCTATGTCTGCCTTCTACAACACTTTGTTGTCACCCAAGTCCTAAATGAATCTACACAATAATATTCTATAGACAAGAACCCACATTAAGAAGATGACATTTTGGGGAGCACCTGGGTGTCTCTGTCAGTTGAGCATCCGACTCTTGATCTTAGCTCAGGTCTCGATCTCAGGGTCATGAGTTCAAGCCCTGTATTGGTCTCTCACACTAGGCATGGAGCTTACCTCAAAAAAAAAAAATATGACATTTTCATACAATGAAAGTAATACCTTACTTAAAGAAAGATAATCTGCTTGAACAATTAAATATCTAATGCAGAGATTTTAATTTGCAGTCAGGGAAGTTGGCACTTTGGAGGGGGCACTATAAGGTATTCAGACTCTGAAACCAGATCCAGGGTCAATCAAGCCCAACTTTCCTTCCAATATATGTTCGACTTCAGCAAATCTCTTAATTTATTAACTTCTTGGAGGTTTAATTTCCTTATAAACCCAGATAAATCTAGATAAGACTCCTTATGATGATGTTGTAAGAGCAAATCCATAGTGGGTATTCAGTGAGTGGAACTTATTCCATTCAAAGTACTTCCACAAAGCTCTCAAAACAATACGAAATGACAAAAAAAGATTCTTATGTAGTAAGGAAAAAAATGCATTTTAAGTATCTCTCCATCTTAATGCCTCCCACCCCAACCCGAGTAAATAAGTGATAGTAGTCAGCCTAACAGGCGTGAAGTGATATCTCATTGTGGTTTTTATTTGCATTTCCTTGATGCTTAGTGATATTGAGCACCTTTTCATACATCTGTTTGCCATTCATGTGTCTTCTTTGGAAAAGTTTAGTCAGGTACTTTGCTCATTTTAAAATTAGATTATGTATGTTTTTGCCATTGAGTTGTATGAGTTCTTTATGTATTTTGGATGTATCAGATACATGGTTTGCAAATATTTTTTCCCATTCTATAGATTGCCTCTTCATAGGTTGAGGGCTTTCTTCCATCATTATCAAATGGCTCCCCCCTCCTCCTTTTCCATTATCCTACCACCTGGATTTATCTTCTTTCCCTCCTTCTCCCTTCTTCATGTAGGCCTTCCAATAACACATACTGGTACCTGTGGACATCGTCCCAGTTAGCCACCCGGGATTAAAAAGATTCCTAATCTTGGCAGAAATCTCAAATACCTTGGAGCACTAAGTTGTCAGTTATTGGAATAGGACTGTCATTTGTCCTGATGTATTTCTGATTGCCCTTTAGCCTTAGGTTACTTGTCCTGGGTCAGAAGAGGCCAACCCAATGCTTAGCCAGCTGGCAGTTTTGGTGAGGGTGTTCCTAATAAGAGGGCACTATGATAATCTTACAAACTGCATCTTTCACCTTTCTCCAAGTTCCCCCCCCCTCCTTTTTTTTTAAAGGAAGTAAATTAAAATGGGGGGGGATCTGAAATAAGGTCCTGTTGAATATAACTTTCCAAGATCCACAAGATATTCAGAGGTAATGTGTATACCAGCCTTCATATTTTAGAACTGTAAAGGGATGAGCTCAGATCCTGTTCTCTCACATAGCATGTGCTGCAATACTTTGGCACAGATGCCCGAGATCCACTTGAAGCAAGGAGCATTAGTCTTTAATTTGTCTCTAAATTGGTCTTTCAGGACACTTTAATGTCATCCTTGTGTTTTCATGTGTATTAAAATTTACAAATACAAAGAAAGGCTCATTTTTGAGGCCCTTTGTTTTCCTATCAGCTGGAAGAGAGGATCTGAGTAATTTAGGAAAGCAAGGTTTGTTTAGCTGGAATAAAAAGGGAAATGGTCAAAGCTGAAATTGTTTAATTCTTTCTCACCGAGTAACTGCAGAATTACAGATGTCTCTTGAATGCAATAAATTAATTTCAGTCATGCTTGTTTATTTGTACACATGTTGCCAAAGTAAAGGCCTAATCCAAAAATTAATGATTTGAGAGTCCATTGGGTATTCTTCTGGACCAGATCCATTATTTTTCACATGAACACACAGACAAACTCTCCTACAGTACAATGTGTAGCCAGCTGAGTGATTGATTAGGCAGCTAATGCATATCAAGGCACAGTTGAACTCACAGCTTCAAGCTAAGGCAAAGTTCAGCTACTTAAGTCATCTTTAAATGTGATTAAATCTATTGGGCTCCAGTTACATGGAACCAGAAACTAGAAAAGTTGGGTTAGTCAATGGAAATAACAACTGGTTATAAGTCCATGGTCAAAAGTAATGAAAATATTCAAGGGAAGAAACTTCTTGTTAACAGGAATCAGATGTTGTGTTATTGACTTTTTAAAAAGTATAACAAACTGTTTCATAATTTGCCAAACAGCATCCACCTACGTAAGTTAATAAAAGTACCACTGATTAGTTTGGGGAGAATCTGATTAGGGCAAAAGTTGGAAGCAATATGCATTTGGCTAATAGGTGGATTTTCTCTTCATCACAGCATCCATTAGTTGCTTATCTATCCTAATACCTAAGAGGGAATACCACCACTCTCTAAGCACATGTGCATTCTGCACCAGTATCAAGTATGGCTACAATGGGTAGTCCCTAAGAAAACTGTTCTTGTTGTAAAACTGAAGAATCATTTGCTCCCTGCCAGTTTCTCTAAGGATTGTAGCTATAATTACTTTCTGTAGTGAAGTTCTTCTTGCCCCCTAGCAAATTTTTATTATTCCAACACATAGCATCTTCAGTTTGCCCCTCTCCTGTTTATTCAGGCCAGATAGGAAAATAGTCTGGCCTATAAATAGGCTGACCTATAAACTTCTCTGTTAGTAACAAAATGATATATATCTAAGTCTTCGAGCAATAGGTACAAAATTCCTAAGCACATGTGCACTCTGCAAACACTCTCCAGTGGAGCTATAATGGTTATCATTCCTGTTATAAAACTGAAGGAATCATTTGCCTTGAAATAAGAAATATGAAGTGACCAATTTGATACTTTCTCTAAGAAGATAAGAACTAAATATTGTACCTTAGCTGCTGGGATGCTCAAAGTTAATTGCTACCATTATGTTGGTGTCCTCAGCATCATATTGAAGACATTCAACTTCTGTTGATTTTGTGACTTCATCTGAGATGAAGTCTCAGAGTTTAGAGTTTAGAAATACGAAATTTTATTTCGTTTTTTGATCACAGATTTCTTTCTTTTTTTATTATTTTTTATGGTATGTTATTCACTATACAGTATATTATTCGGTTTGATGTAGTGTTCCATGATTCACTGAAACATGAAATTTTAGAGTTGACAAGCAAAACTTTATTTAGGCTATGGCTTGGCTCTCTTGAGATGGCATTCTATGTGCTATCTCTTTGTTTTCCACCTATTGCATGCTGTAAATTGTGTTTTAAACCAGAAAAAACAGTTGACTTGAGAAAATTCTTTGTGCTTGTCTTACTAGCAAAAACTGCAGAAAAGACTGAATTTTACCTCGGGGTCAAAATGATGTAGGTGAGTGATAAATCTAAGAGTTAGGAGAAGCTAAGAAAACAGAAACCACCTGCAGAATCAGAAGACATTCTTGGGAAGTCTCTGAATTCCCACAGACCATGGAATTTGTGGTTGAAGCAGCAGAGAGGCTCTTTGAAGACACCTTAGCCACATGTTGTTATCCTAGCTGCATATCCCTACTATTATATTTTGGGGACTGAAAGAAAACAGCAATTTTACAGTTTGACTAATTAGAAAAGAATATAGAGCATTTCTAGTGGCTGGACGTGGTAGGAGCAGTAGTGGTACTCTCCCAGCCTGTTAACAGAACTCAGTTGTTGCTCCTGGAACAATATCATACTTCATTTGAGTCACACTCAACCCTAACCCTAACCCTAGTTTGGTAAAATTGTTCACCAAATACATTCTTTCTAGAATTTAACACCTCTTCAGACCAATATGATAGTTTCTTTAAGACCATAAGAACTAAATAAGATAATGGATCTCTATTATGCCTTAGCTGTTGGGATATTCAAAGTTAATTACTGTCATTATTCTGGATGTCCTCAGAATCTATGTTGAAGACATATTCAACTTCTGTTGACTTCCTTACTTCAAAGTTTTCAAATTCATTGCAATTTAGCCATTGGCTACCCAGGCTGGTGATCCATCAAAGTATCTACTTTATGGTATATTGTTGTCTCGAGGCAGACACTACCATCAGCTGGAACAGAATAACCTATGAAAGCATAAACCCCAGTATATCACATCTGCCCATAACCTCTCATTCCTCTATCTCTTTCACCCCCTAGCTTCCAGAATTCTTGGTCTTAAACATCTGGACTCTCTCTCTGTTTCTTAGACCATCACCTCCTTATGGTTTCCCTTCTCCCCCCACTGCCCAAACATGATGAATCATACTATAATCTTACCTGCCAGAGTCCTGAACATTGTGGCCCATTTTCCCCCCACAATACCCACTGCAAAAAACTTTTACCTTTATACCTTTATTCCTAGATCAATCCAACCTTGTGGACCCCACCTCTAGAAGCCAAGCACCAGTGAAAAACCACATAAATCAAATTGATTGGTACCAATGCAGATTTGTGGACTTGAATTTTGGCTTGGCTTTAGTGTTGCTTGACTATCTTTATTTGTGTATATAGTTGGCCAACTCATTTTTCTATAGCAGCTATTTCAAACTTTCACTACTTTCCTCTTTATGTACCACCCATCTGTTCTTCTTCCACAGTAGTACCTTGCTTTGAAAACTGAACCAACCCTCATTACATTCCTTTCTTCAGTTCCCAATTACATTTCTAGTGGCTGTATTTTCTGTAGTTTCCTTTGAAATTGCTCCAGCCAAAATTTTTTATGTTCTCTTTGTTGCTAAAACTAATGGATATTTTCTAATCCACATCTTAGTTAATTTGTTTGTACTTCTTTCTATATGAAGCTCTCTTCCCCTGGCTCTTTATTTTTCTTCTATCTAACAGCTCCTTCTCAGCCTCCCTTTAAAATTTTTCTTCCTTTGCCTGATTTATAACTATAAATAACTATTGTTATTTCCCAAGTTTTACCATCTTCCCCTTGGTCAGAGCCTATAACATACTAATCCGATATTAGTAAAGTACCAAATGTATACCACCATCCTACCCTTTTTTCCTAGGTTCCAGACACATATATCTAACAATCCATTGGCAATTCAGCACTGGTCTTTATTATTATCAATAGTTGGCTCAGCCTCAAAAGCTCATGCTGTTGGGTCCACACATACCCTTCATCATTGTCAACATTGCTACTCCATTCACATGTCCATTATGACAGCATCGGGGAGCCAATGGCACAGTCTAGCTGATATTTACTGTCAAGTCATTTTGATTAACTGATATTTAGTGCTTCTTCTGTTCTCTTTGGTGGATAACATAAGATATAAAGATATTCATACTTTATGTCCACTCCCATAGGTCCACTTACTACAGCTTGAAACTTGCTCATTTCCAAGTTCCTGAAGATGGAGCCAAAACATTTGGCACTGCCACTCAAGTCTGTGTTTACTATGTATATTCTAACCTCAGGCTTCTTCTCTTTCTAGATAAGGTAAATAACTGCTGCCTGAAGCTCTGTCCATTATGAAGACTTTCCTTTACCATTGACTTTTAAAGTCACGCTTGAGTGAGGATGTAGCACAACCACCATCCATTTTTGATTTACATTCAAATTCCTAATATGACCTATCTGCAAACCAAGTTTGGACTTTTTTTTTTCTTCCTTCATTCTGTGGTCAAAAATGATTCCACCATACATGCAAGCCGAGGACGATGGCACAAGTGCAACAGTGGTGGATGACATGGAAGTCTGGGTTACCAGCTCATGCACCTGCTTTTCCTCTACTGGTCCTACTTGTGCTTCTTCTTGAAGGTATCACTTCCATCTTAAGATTTATTGACACTGGGCCCACTTGAATTTTGGGTTTCGTGGGTTTGATAATACTCATGAGAATAGTTTGGCACTGTGGTCACTTGATGTCCCATGTTGAGGTGTTCTGTCTCCACCAGGGCCCAACAGCACACACTATTTTTTTTTAAAGATTTTATTTATTTGACAGACAGAGATCACAAGTAGGCAGAAAGGCAGGCAGAGAGAGAGGAAGCAGGCTCCCTGCTGAGCAGAAAGCCCGATGCGGGGCTCGATCCCAGGACTCTGAGATCATGACCTGAGCCGAAGGCAGAGGCTTTAACCCACTGAACCACCCAGGCACCCCCTGAAGCTATTTTTTGAAAGATCTGTAATTTCATACTACAGATGGCATGGCTGAACTGAAGACGTCTACATTATGATTTCCCCACTGAAGCTTGCAATAAACTCCATACATTGTCTTTTCCCACCAGCTATTCTTCTAATAACATAGTGTCTTACAGATCATATGGTCAGTGCAGTAGATCTGTTTGCACTGCAAGTTGGAACTAATGCCAAGTCTTTTCTTGCTCTGGACCCCTTTCAAACCTGGCAGTGTTGGTGTCACACACCATATTAGTTGGAGTGATATTAGTAGGAGTGGAATTGCTACTACTGTGTGGGAGGTACAATAAGCAATAAATGCAGCTTTGACTTTGAAGGGGATATTCCAGCATGCCCTAGACAGCCAGGTACCTAAAATGGTGGTGGGACCCTGAATTTCTATAAGTTTTATCTCTCACCCTCTGAAGTGCTTGTATTTTACCAGGCCTTCAAATGTACTTAAACTATGTATGCACATGGTCTGATTAATATGATACCATTGATGCAATATTCTGAAGGATGTTTAGTAAGCTCAGATCTTTTTAGACTGATGATGACAAAAGCCAGGAGAATTGATATAGCTCTGAGGCAAGACTGAAGGTATATATTGTGTCTTGGTCCAAATAAGGCAAACTGATCTTGAATCTCTTTTCTGATAAGGATAAAAAAAGATTCATTCAGTAAATGAATGGCAAATTACCACATTCTTGGATTTATGTTCATCTAATCCAGCAAAAGATACAATATCTGACAAAGAATCTTGCAGGGGCTACTGTCTTGTAGATTTCACAGTAATCTATTGTTATCCTTTTGATCTGAGTTCTGCAGGAAACTGATTCCTGAATTAATCATAAATATGATGGGTACCACTAACCCTGCACCTTTTAGGTCTTTAAAGATGGCTTTGGTCTAATCCCCAGATATGATTTTGTTTTTTATTTACTCTCTTGACTTAAGTAGAGATAGTTTCAGAGGCTCCACTTGACCTTTCCCACTATGACTGCTTTTACTCCAGATAGGAGGTCACCTATATGACAACCAATACATGTTGTCACAAGTACCAATTAGGTTATTTCAGTTATCCATTTGAGACCAGAGAATGGCAACAGGATAGTCCATGGATCCAGTAGACCCAATGGGAGCCATATGAAGACTCCATTTATCACTTAACCCTTATATTCTTTCACTCTAACATGGGCCCATGAAGATACTTCAGGTTACTAGATATCAGTGTCAACTCGGACCCTGTGTCCAAAAGTCCTCAAAATATGTGTAATTCTCTTACCCCAGAGTACATTTACTTGAGTAAGTGGCTGCAGGTCCCTTTGGGAAGGACTAGATTCTACCCCTAAGAAATGCCTCAGATCTGAAAACTGGTAAATTGTCCAGTTTCTTGATAACCTGTCCTTGATTTCTTTTGCCCTTAAGGACACCACGTTCTCTTAACCTTATCCATAACTCTCTGTGGGTTAGCCACCCCCCTACCTCCTTATCACTCATTATAGTCATTGAATGCACTTGGGAGTGTCTTGGTAAAGTGGTGCCACCTGGTCTCTATTCTTTCCCAGACATGTCATGCACATTAATATTTTGAGCTCAGTTCTGTAACAGCATTTCTTACCATCCCCCTGCCATCAATGGAGCTTCTGAGTGGTGGTAGTACTCTGCTCACCAGTACATGCTTTACAGCTTGAGTAAGTGGTATATCCTCCAAACACTCCAGTGCAACACAGTCTTAGTGGGTTTTCTGCCTTATGGTATATCCACTCCAGCATGCCCACATCTCTGAGGCTTCCAAACTCTTCTTTCCCACCAGCCATACCATTTTGGCACTTCCACTTCACTTAGAGTAGGCCATGATTTTCTCACACTTTTAGGGGTCCTCCTAATAACTAGTGTGCACCATCTCCAGGGTGTTAAATGCTGTATCCTAAGAATGTGATACCAAATTTATAACTTCTCCATATTTCAACATATGCTCCTTCTCTCTTGATCAGTACCCTCAGAATCCAGTCCAATGCATACTGTCCCAGCTGAGAATAATGGTGTGTGACCCAGTACCAAAATCACAGTGTCTGCTTTCTCAGAGCATTCCTGGAACCAATTACTGAAGTTCATACTCCCTGGAAAGCAGACTCTGAGACAAAGATTGGCATAAAGGATGTTAATAGTGCTCTTGGGATCAAGACCTGTGGAAAGGAAAGGAAGAAGCAAGATCAGTCAAAGAAAAAAGCCAATTTGGGATACAGCCTCAACTGTAGCCTCAGCTAATCCTCTTGGTTATTCTGAAGATGGATAATCCTTTAGAGGTCCCAAGTTGGGGAGAAGGGACAAAGTCTTTATAACTTCCTCACATGGAATATTGGCCACCCCAGAAAGGGGTTATGACATTGAGTAAGCCTATTCTCTTCACTGAGGCAAAACCTGAGGAAGGCTGACTGCCAAAGCTATATTTGATAGCACATCCAGCAGCTAGGGTAATAAATCCTTCATTCCTGAGGGGGAATCTGGGTGGGACATTGCAGCCTCTGCTACACACAGTGTTAGAACATATTCATACTAGACAAGGCATGTCCGCAAGACCTTCCATTTATCATCTTTCCAAAATTAGATGAGGTTGAAAAATCTCTGGAGGGCATCTGATGATCTGATCCAAGGGCTCAGTAATCAGGTAAATTGATACCAGTTAAAAGAGTATGATCATGTTTGAGCCATAGTCTATTTCCAGAAAAGAGCTTCACAAACTTTTTCTTCACAGAAGATACTGTCTCTCACAATTGTAGCCCCATAAATTCTATCTTAAATTTCTGTCAATAAAATTGCAAAAGCTTATAAGAGGTTGATTAAAAGATGTGTTATCTTCTTGCCTTGAAGATGGACCCTAGGTCAATCATAAAATTTTACTTATGTGAAAATAAGGGCAAGGAGACCGTAATTGGGAGATATGCTTCCTTATAAGTTACTTCCTTCCTTATAAGTTTACTTACATGTTTACTCAGAACCTATGGCACAAGGATTACATAGGGCTTTGTAGGAGAACACAGACAATGCTAACAGGAGAATTCTGAAGTAAAGCAGAAGGTATAGCTCATTTACAAGAAGAGCAAGCTAGGAACTTCAAGCCATAAGGTAAAGACTGAAGTATGATGTGGGGAGCCCATGATCAATGGCCCTAGCATCTCAGGATCTTCCCTATATCTCTCTTAGTGAATGTGTTCCTCTAGGTCACTAACCCAACAAGTAGTGAAGATATTCTTGTACATCTCAAATGCTAGAGCCTTGGGGTAGATAGTGACTCTGGTCTACTAACCATGTCCATGCTAATGAATCTATTATTGTCACAATCTAGAGCAAATGCCCACCTTCAGGAAATCCACTAGAATTCTAACAGAATTGGCTCCAGTTTTAGGATTGAGGAACAATGAGAGACAGGGTGGGCCAGAATCACCAGTATCAAGACTCACTCCTCCTCTCGGTAGGAATGGGGAGAGATGACAAGTGAAATGTGATCCTTCTGCCAGCTTCATATCTGATATCAAGGCAAAGTCCACCAGCCTGTAGAAGTAGTGTTTCGGTTTTAATTATTCACTCATTGCATGAAACTATCCTAAGACTTTTCCAGAGCAGTAGTCATAGAACTAGGCCTGGGCAAAGAAGCTAAATTATGCAGTGTAAAACTGGGAGTTGACCTCCACAAGACCCATACATGGTATTGATATCCAACTCACATAGCTGTTGACATGTGACTTAGTGTGGCTTCAGACACACTGATCACTTTGTTACCCTTGCTGAGCACAAAATCAAGAATGCTATGAGGTGCTGAGTACAAAACCAAGGTTACTATGAGTACAGAATTTTGTACATCCTGAAACAAGTGCATCTTCAAGAGAAGGGACAGAAGGTTCTTCAGGTTATCATGATCCCTCTGAGATTGACAGTAACCAGCAGCAGGGTTTTGATGAGGTTGGCTAAAGTAATGTTGAAGTGAGTGTCACCTTCCTCCTACATTTGGTCTATGCCACTAATAGTCAAGCCTAAGGCTCAATCCTTTCTTTCCTCAATCTAACTTTCAAATTGGGAGCTTGAAAAGATTTCTTAATACCAACAGTACTTAGGGGTGGGAAGCAGGTAATAAAGAAGTACTCAGGGGTGGGAAGTAGGTAATAAGAGGACTTTTGTGTCCTTCCTACCTCTGAACTCTTTCTTGGAAAAAGAAAAAAAAGTAAAAGGCTCTGAAGAGATTCATATAATTTATGTAATTATATAATTTATATAAATCTTTGTCTTAAAATTCTTCACAAGAACCCCATCTTCTAGAGCAACAGATCTTAATCCTCCCATTTTATAACAAATATTTTCTATGTCCTTTTTATTATCCTCATATATAATTTACATAAAAGTACAATCTTCCTGTGTAAGTTTGGAACAAAATGAAGCAAAAAACTATAATTTTTTTCTAGCTGTATTATGAAGGAGAAATTTTAAAAAGTAACATAATAAAATATCTTTCAATAATAAATGCCTAGACACAAAACCACTAAAAGACCTAATAAAGTAGATATATGTTTACACCTATATGTTGAAACACCACACACATGACAATTACAAATGCTGGCTTCTATAGGTATACAAACTGGAAAGACAAATACCAAGAATGGCTTTCTTGTGGCAACATGTTTTTCTGCAATTGTACATAATGTCTGCACATTTTAAAAATGTATTTTTCTCAATTTACAGGGTAGTGACTTTCCTGAAAAGTTCAGTGCGTGTTAAATTACATAAAAACACTCAGGACTTCCGTGTAAAATGAAGACTGGTTCTGGATCCAAATAATGATAAATAGGTTTTTCACCTACATCAATGTTCCTTGGATGTGAGACA
This sequence comes from Martes martes, assembly GCF_963455335.1. Lineage (NCBI taxonomy): Eukaryota > Metazoa > Chordata > Mammalia > Carnivora > Mustelidae > Martes > Martes martes. The sequence goes on along the minus strand of NC_137892.1, from coordinate 127,604,411 downwards.
TTTCTTCATCGCATGGAAATGCTCCATGAGGTAAAATATATCTAGCAACATTGGCTTCTACCCAGTAAATGCCAATAACATTTGGCAATCATTGTGACAACCAAAAAATAACACTCTCTCTCCAATACCCAAAATGCCTCTGGCAGCCATACTTCTCTGTGAAGAATCCCTGTTCTGCAGGATGAAGTCCAAACTCCCTAGCTGTCTTATCTAAGCCTGCTATAACAAAATACCAGAGAGTGGGGGAACTTAAGCAACAGGAATTTATTTTCTCACAGTTCAGGAAGGTGGAAGTCTGAGATCAGGATGCCAGCATATTCAGGTTTTGGTGAGTATATTCCTCTGGCTTAAAAATGGCTACCCTCTCACTGTGTCCTCACATGGTACAGAGAAAAAGACAGCAATTTTTCTGGTGTTTCTTCTCAAAGGGCACAAATCCTATCAGATCAGGGCCCTATCCTTATAACTTCACCTAAAATAAAATCACTTCCATAAACTCCCCATTTTCAAATACAGTCACATTGGGAGTTAGGGCTTCAACACATGAATTTTAGGGAAACACAATTCAGTCCACAGCACTAGCACATCACACAAGGGCCTCCACTGTCTGCTCTCTGTGGGTATCCCTGCCTTGCAGACTCATCAACACCAGGCTGCTTATAGCTCAGCATGTACATTGCGCTATCTCATGTCTTTGTTTCTTTGCTTGAACTGCATTCTATTTCTAAAGTGACTGACCATTTCTTTAAGGAAGGCTTTCTCTCCTCACTTTCTAGGCTGGGCTAAGTACTCCTTCCTTGGATATCCTTGTCTGATACTACCTTTAAAATTAGCAAGCTGCATAATCTAATATCCTCCCATTTTTGTGAATTCCTTGAGGATACTGTGTCTTATCTGTGATGGACTCCTCATCACATAGCACAATATCTGGCATCTAGTGGCTATCAATCTCCATGTGGTAGAATCCTAAGGAGTTAGAACCATTGGGGCTGATGAGCTCACCAAAGATGTGAATGAAGAGAGGAGGGAAAATACAGCTACAGTTCAGTGATAGCATAGAGAAGGGATGTTCACATAGGATGAAGAAGGAGGAGAAAATTTCATCATCATTAAAAATTATGGGAAGAAATGTTCAAGGAATACATAGCCAGCTGGTTCCTAGACTACAGAAAATTCAGGGAATTAGGATACAAAAAATAACATCAGGTCTTTTAAAAGGGCAAATCATTGGTAACATTCAAAAAAGAGTTTCATTAGAGTTGGGTTGAAGAGGAAAAAATAATGGAGGTTTAAGAAGAGATTGAGTGGATGGGAAATGGAAGTACCCATCGTGAACCACAAGGTAAAAATTCTGTAGGCACCTGGAAACTAACCCTATATTAGTAGTTCTCAAAGATATGAGCTTTGTCTTCTTAGAGTAAAAAAATAATTTTTATTTATGCCCTTTAAACAATACATGAAAAGTTTAAAAAGAAAGTAAAAATTATCCAAAACTTTAAAAATCTGAGATAAACACTTTATATTTTGGTGAGCATTCTCCCAGTAACCTTCCTATGCAATTATACATTTTTTTAATAAAAGAGGGTGATTATTTCTCTTTTTTTAGTTAGTATATTCGATAGTTTATGAAACTGTTTTTAAGATCCAGTGATTGCAAAGTATTTGTATAATTTCTGAAATATTCAGAATCTCATTACTTCATGTGTTGCAGATGACTTAATTAAAGAATACAGAAATTTCACTCGTAATAGAAATGGACATAATTTACTCTGGGAAACTTGGCTTTCAAAATAACATTCATTTGATTAAATAAAGTACAGACTCTCCTTTGGTTTTAGTGCTTTTATGAGTAAATAACCTTGTAACTCTTGCACTTTGGTTGGAGATGGAGGGTAAGCATGCCTCCTCAGTGTTTGCTTCACCTTTGTTTCCACTGAACTGTAAACTCTGAGAGAAATACCAGGGTGAGAAGTCATGGCCACTTGTTTTTAAATTGTGAATTAAGCTTTCATGAAAATCTAAGGACAAAGCCCTCTGCTCTGGTTTTGGGTCAGGGGGAAAGGTGTTTGACCCTGTCATTCTTCCCTACTCCCTCTCAGAGAGTGTCTGAGGCATCTCCCTGTGCCTCTTGCTTACCAGCAGTAGGTGGCAGGTCCCCAGCTCCTGCTCCAAGTGAAATTTTAAGGTAGGATCACCCTTTGGCTATAAACTCTTGATTCTTCCTCTCTTGCATGTAGAGGAAAGAGCCCTACACTGGGAGCTGTAAGAAGTTAGGTCTCCTAAAATGAAGGCCTGGATAGTTGACTTACAAATATGCTCCCAGATGTAAATTCTGTGAGTTTCTAAGGCAGAAGCTCTGCAAAGCAAGGAAGTTTTCATTTTATTTTCAGGAACCCTTAGGAGCAAACTTAAAAGTGAATCTTCCAGCCCGGAGTATGTAATGCAGTTCATCTGTTTTACCAATAATGGTACTGGCAACTCCCCCCACTTCTTCCCATTGTAGTTTAGTTCCAGAATCAAATATTTTCTGCTAATATGCCAAGAAAGCCTGAATCCCCTAATCTATTCTGGGGGTGTGGAGGAAAGACACAGACTCAGATGTAACACATTAGTTTGCCCAGGCTACCTCAAAGGACTGTTATTTGCCCTGATACTAAAATTGAAGATAAAAAGAAAGAGGATATGCAACAATATATTTAGATGCCATATTGGACATTAGAAATAATTATGACCCACCTAGGGACGCCTGGGTGGCTCAGTGGGTTAAGCCGCTGCCTTCGGCTCAGGTCACGATCCTAGGGTTCTGGGATCAAGTTCCGCATCGGGCTCCTTGCCCAGCGGGGAGCCTGCTTCTCTCTCCTCCTCTGCCTGCCACTCTCGCTCTCTCTCTCTCTCTGACAAATAAATAAATAAATAAAATCTTTTTAAAAAAAAAGAAATAATTATGACCCACCTAGACATTTCACATATGAAGAAAGTGAGACTTTATAAGATCATTGTCTTAAATTGGGTCAAATAACTATATAGTGTCAGAACCTAAAGTAGAAGAAATATCTCTTGACAACCTGGTTAATGTTTTCCCTCTTTCATAGTTCTGCTTCACATGCCACCATATGCTGTCTCAGAGAACATATATGATTATACATATATAAACTCATATATGTGAATATATACATAAATACATATATACTTATAGTCAGCAACCACTTCTGACATTTATGTACACACAATGTGGTGCCTGGGAGTATTTTACTTTTCTCATCAAAAGTACACAGAGCTGCTTATTCTGAACATCTGGAATAATGGAACACTAAACAAAATGCAGTGTGCATAATGCCAGGCACACTTAATCCATCTTTTAAATGAATTACCAAGATCAGTGTGAAGGAAAGAATTCAGTAGACCTAATAGAGCCTATTTGCAATATCACAGCTAATATATTGCAACACAAAAATCTCACTTGCAGTAGATATATTCATATGGAAGCCCTGTCAGATGGGCTGAAAACAAGCCAGAGTACCACATCCAAAAACAGTGATAAATGGCCATCCCTGGACAGGGGAAGGTGTCCAGTAAGGTCTCTATAGTATTGGAGTGGAACCAAGTTATTTTAATATCTTTATTCATGGTCTGGTTAAGGGCAGGGAGTAAACCATATTCTCCCACTAGTTTGATAAATGTGTTAAGTTGGCAGCTGTTTAAAATTGTAACGATAGACAATATAATGCACCATGAAAAAGAGGGGCTAGAAATATCGCAAAAAATTGTGAAATGAAATTCAACTTGGAAATATGAATGTCAGTACAACTGGGAATTATAATATGAAACAGGAAAAAGGTCCAAAATCTGGCCTGAAGAGAGAGAGAGAGAAAAAAAGAGCAAGTAACAAAACTCAACAGTGCTTTTCATTCCCAAATAAGATCTGTCACTTCCAAGAGTGGAAATTAAAACTTTACTTACTTGCAAATATCATAAAGCCAGAGTATGTAGTTGAGAGGGTAGTAATGAAGCCACAGAAGAGCACATCAGGTCAATAATCATGTAAGGCCACTCTAATAGCACCATGGAATGAGCTAGTGGAACTTCCAGAAAAGCCAGAAGAATTGCATTAACAGATCTATTAAATGGCTTCAGGTGACTAGACACCACTCACAGCAGAAAGGTTTTTGGACTCTAGGAAGATTAAGAGGGTGGAAGGTGACACACATTTTAATGGTCTGCCAGTGATAGTCAACCTGTGTGCAATTAAGACTCAAAGCATTAAAATGAAGAATATAACCCCTCAAAAGAAGGTAAAAATAAAATGCTAATGCCATGACTGCTAAACTATGACCAATAGATAGAAATCATTCCAATAAATATTTTCTTATGATTCAAACACTACTTCTTCCAAATAGTACTGCTCATGAGCAGAAGCGATGTGAAACCCAAGTGAAACTCAAGTGAAACCCAAGATGAATGGACTTGCCAGAGAATGAAGGAGGTCTTTTTGGAATCTTTTTGGAATCTTCAGGAATTGTTATTTTGGGGGATGGAATGACTGATTACTTTTTATTGAAGTATAATTGGCATACAATATCTACTAGTTTCAGGTGTACATCACAGTTATTCAATATTTTTATACATTACAAAATGATCCCCACAATAAATCTACCATCTGTCAGCATACAAATTTATCACAATGTTATTAACTATTTTCCCTGTGCTATACATCACATCCTCATGACTTATGCATTTTATAATTGGAAGTTTGTGCCTTTTTAATTCCCTTCACCCTCTTTCACCCACCCCCTAAACTCTCTCCTCTCTGGTAACCAATAGTTTGTTTCTTGTATCTATGAGACTGTTTCTGCTTAGTTTTGTTTTTGTTTATTTTGTTTTGTTTTTAGATTCTATATACAAGTAAAATCATAAGGTATTTGTCTTTCTCTGACTTATTTAGCTTAATATAATACCCTCCAATTCTATACATGCTGTTGCCAATGGCAGTATTTTATGCTTTTTTATGGCTGGGAAATAGTCCATCATGTTATATACCATATCTTTGCTATTCATTTATCTTTTGATGGACACTTAGGTAGCTTCCATATCTTGGCTATTGTAAATAATGCTACAATGAACATAAGGGTGCATATATCTCCTCAAATTTGTGTTTTTGTTTTCTTCAGATACATACTCATACGTAGAATTGCTGGATTATGTGGTGGTTCTATTTTTAATTTTTTGAGCAACCTCCATACTGTTTTCCAAAGTCATTGAACCAGTTTACATCCTACTACCAATGCTCAATTCTCTTTTCTCCACATCACCAACACTTGTTATTTTTTGTCTTTTTTTCCCCTTGTAAATAACAGATTTAATTTGTTACAAGACTGCTTGTATGTGTTGGGAGACAATTATCTCTGTGTATCTACCATTCCTTCATGCTTTGCAAGGGAGACTCCACCTTTTCAAGGCTGTATCAATAGCCAATCTGACAGGAGTGAGGTGATAGCTCATTGTGGTTTTGATATGCATTTCCCTGATGATGAGTGATGTTGAGCATCTTTCATGTTCCTGTTAGCCATCTGTATATCTTCTTTAGAAAAATTTCTACTGAAGCCCTCTGCCCATGTTTTAAATGAGTTTTTGAGGTTTTTTTGTTATATCAAATTGTGTAAGTCCCTTTTATATTTTGAATCTTAATCCTTTATTGGATGTATGATTTGCAAATGTCTTTTCACATTCAATAGGTTGCTTTTCATTTTCTTGATAGTTTCCTTTGTTATGCAAAGGCTTTTTAGTCTGATGTAATCCCATTTGTTTATTTTATCTTTTGTTGCCCTTGCCTGAGGAAACTGGTTATACACACACACACACACACACACACACACACACACATATATATGGCCAAGACTGATGTCAAAGAGTTTATTGCCTATGTTTTCTTCTGGAAGTTTTATAGTTTCAGGTCTTACATTCAAGTCTTTAATCCATTTTGAAATCATTTTTGTATATGACGTAACACAGTGGTCCAGTTTCATTCTTTTCCACGTAACTGTCCAGTTTTCCCAGCGCCATTCATTGAAGAGACCTTTTCCCCATTGTATATTTTCACCTCCATTGTCTTAGATTAATTGGCCATATATGTGTGGGCTTATTTCTAGGTTCTCTAGTCTGTTTCATTGATGTACATGTCTGTTTTCATTCTGGTACCATATTGCTTTTTATACTACATCTTTGTAGTATAGTTTGAAATCAGAGAGAGTGATAGATAATTCCAGCTTTGTTCTTTATCAAGAGTCCTGTAGCATTTCAGGGTTTTTTGTGATTCCATAGAGATTTTAGGATTCTTTGTCCTAACTCTGTGAAGAACGCTCTTGGTATTTGACAGAGATTGCACTAAATTTGTAGATTACTTTGGGGAATATGGACATTTTGACAATATTAATTTTTCCAATCCATGATCACAAATATGTTTCCATTTATTTGTGTTATCTTTAATTTCTTTCATCAATATCTTATAGTTTTCAGAATATAGGTATTTCACCTCCTTGGTTAAATTTATTCTTAGCTGTTTAATTTTTTTGATGCAATTATAAGTGGGATTGTTTTCTTAATTTCTTTTTCTGATAAGTTGTCATTATTATATAAAATGCAATTAATTTTTGTACATTAACTTTGTGTCCTGAGACTTTACTGAATTCATGTCTTAGTTCTAATAATCTTTTTAGTGGAGTCTTCAGGATTTTCTATATTATGTCATCTCCAAATAGTGACAATTTTATTTCTTCCTTTCCAATTTAGATCCCTTTTATTTCTTTTTCTTGCCCAATTGCTATGGCAAGAAGGACTTTCAAAATTATGTTAAATAAAAGTGGTGAGAGTGGGCAATCTTGTATTGTTTCTGATCTTAGAAAAAAGTTCTCAGCTTTTTGCCACTGAGTATAATATTAGCTATAGTTTTGTCACATATGGCCTTTATTATGTTGAGGTACATTCCTTCTATATGTACTTTGTTGAGAGTTTTTGTCATAAATAGATGTTAATTTTCTCAAATGCTCTTTCTGCTTCTTTTCAGGTGATCATATAATTTTTTTTGAATTTTATTTTATTTTCAGTGTTCCAAAATTCATTGTTTATGCACCACACCCAGTGATCACATAATTTTTATCCTTCATTTTGTTATGTGATGTATTGCATTGATTGATTGCCAGATGTTGCATCCCTAGAATAAGTCCCACTTGATTATAGTGTATGATATAGTGTATGATTATAGTGTTTGAATATAGTGTATGATCCTTATAATGTATTGTTGAGTTCAGTTTGCTGATATTTTGTGAAGGATTTTTGCAACTATGTTCATCAGGGGTATTAGCCTATACTTTTCTTATTTTGCAGTGTCTGTCTGATTTTGGTATCAGGGTAATGTTTGTCTCAGAAAATGCATTTGGAAGCATTCCTCTCTCTTCAATTTTTGGAATAATTCAAGAAAGATAGGTACTAATTCTTTGAATTTGGGGAGAATTTACCTGGGAAGCTGTCTGGTCTTGGACTTTTATTTTGGAGGGTTTAAATTACTGATTCAATTTCATACTTGTAATTGGTCTGTTTAGATTTTCTATTTCTTCATGATTCAGTCTTTCTGTTTTCTATTTCTTCATGATTCAGTCTTTCTAGGTTGTATGTTTCTAGGAATTTACCCCTTTCTTCTAGGTTTTCCTATTTGTTAGCATATAATTGTTAGTAGTAGTCTCTTCTGATCCTCTCTGTATTTCTGTGGTGTCAGTTGTAACTTCTTTCATTTCTGATTTTATTTGGGGAGGCTTTCACTTTTTTTCTCCATGGATCTGGCTAGAGGTTGATTGATTTTGTTTATCTTCTCAAAGAACCAGCTTTTAGTTTTATTAATATTTTCTAAGGCCTTTTTCCCCTCTATTTTATTTATGTCTGCTCTGGTCTTTCTTTACTAATGCCTTCCATCTACTCACCTTGGGCTTTGTTTACTCTTCTTTTTCTAATTCTTTTAGATGTAACATTAGATTGAAATTAAATAAGAAATTATTTGGAATTTTTGTTTCTTGGGGTAGGCCTGTATTGCTATGAACTTCCCCCTTAGAACTGCTTTTGCTGTGTCCCAAAAATTTGGGACTGTTGTGTTTTCATTATTTGTCCAAAGTTATTTTTTTATTTCCTCTTTAATTCCTTCCTTGACCCACTGGTTGTTTAGTATCATGTTGTTTAGTCTTCATGTGTTTGTGTTTTTTTAGTTTCTTTTAGTAACTGATTTCTACTTTTATACTATTGTGGTCAAAAAGATGCCTAATATGTTTCCAATCTTCTTGAATTTATTGAGATTTGTTTTGTGGCCTAACATGTAACCTATCCTGAAGAATGTTCCATGTGCACTTAAAAAGAATGTGTGTTCTGCAATTTTTGGATATAATGTTCTGTATATATCTATTAAGTCCATTTGGTCTAATGTGCCATTTGAGGCCGATGTTCCCTTATTGATTTTCTGACTGGATGATCTATCCACTGATATAAGTGGTGTATTAAAGTCCCCTGCTATTATGGAATTACTGACAAATTTTCCCTTTGTGTCTGTTATTATTTGCTTTATATATTTGGGTGCTCATATTGGGTGCATAAATATTTAGAAATGTTATATCCCTTTGTTGGATTTTCTTTATCATTATGTAATGCCCTTTATTGTCCTTTGTTACAGTAATTTTTTAAAGATTTTATTTATTTATTTGACAGAGAGAGATCACATGTACGCAGAGAGGCAGGCAGAGAGAGAGGGGGAGGCAGGCTCCTGCCAAGCAGAGAGCCCAATGCGGGGCTCGATCCCAGGACCCTGAGATCATGACCTGAGCCGAAAACAGAGGCTTAACCCACTGAGCCAGCCAGGCACCCCTTACAGTATTTGCTTTAAAGACTATTTTGTTTGACATGAGTATTGTTGCTCTAGCTTTGTTTAATTTCCATTTGCACGGAATACCTTTTCCCATCACGTCACTTTTCAGTCTGTGTATGTCTTTAGATCTGAAGCGAGTCTCCTGTAGGCAGCATATAGATGGGTCTTATTTTTTTTTAAATTCATGGAGCCACTCTGTCTTTTTATTGGAGTATTTAGCCATTATATTAAAAGAAACTATTGACACATATGTACTTATTGCCATTTAGTTAATTGTTTTCTGATTGTATCTGTAGTTTTGTTCTTTTCTTTTCCTCTCTTCCCTTGTGATTTGATGCTTTCCTTTACTTTTACATTTTAGTTCCTTTCTCCTTATTTTCTGTTTATCTACTGTAGATTTTTGGTTCGTGGTTAACATGAAGTCTCTATCTACCTATTTATTATCTATCTTTCTATCTATCTATCTATCAATCTATCATATATCTCAGCCTATTTTAACCTGGGTAATGGACATTGGGGATGGTATGTGCTATGATGAGTGCTGTGAACTGTGTAAGACTGATGATTCACAGACCTGTACCCCTGAAACAAATAGTACATTATATGTTAATTTAAAAATTGTAAAAAAAAAAAAAAACACCTGATAGTCACTTAACTGTGACACATTCCAAAAATACATTATTATTCCACCACTCCACATTTTATGCTTTTTATGTCATATTTTACAGCTTTTTATTTTGTATATCCCTTAACTGCTTATTGTAGTTATAGTTGATTTTACTATTTTTTGTCTTTTAACCTTCATACTAACTTTTCAAGTGGCCGATCTATGGCCTTTACTATATAGTTACCTTTATCAGTAAGATTTTTTTCACATTTTTTTTTTATTTCTAGCTATGGCCTTTTCTTTTGTTCTTAAAGAAGATCCTTTAACATTCCTTGTAAGACTGGTTTAGTAAGACTTTAGTTTATGCTTGTCTGGGAAATTCTTCATGTGTCCTTCAATTCTGAATGATAGTCTTGGTTCTAATTTTTCCATTTTCCATTTTATATCCTGCCACTTTCTTCTGACCTGCAAACTTTTTGCTGAAAAATCAGTGATAGTTTTAGGGTTTTCCCTTCCATGTGACTATCTGTTTTTCTCTTGGTAACTTTAAGATTCTCTCTTTGTCTTTAACTTTTGCTATTTTAATTATAACAGATTTTGGTGTGGATCTCTTGGGTTCATCTTCTCTGGGACTCTCTGTGTTCCTGGACCTGGATGTCTGTTTCCTCCCCACGCTAGGAAAACTTTTAGCCATTATCTCTTCAAATAAGTTTTCTTCCCCTTTGTGTCTGTCTTTTCCTTTTGGGACTCCTATATTTGATGTTGTCCCTGAGGTTTCTTAAACTATTCTTTTTAAAATTTTTTTCTTTTTGTTATTCTGTTTGGGTGATTTCCATATTCTATCTTCCAGATCAGTGATCCATTTCTCTATATTATCTAATCTGCCATTTACTCCCTCTAGTGTATTTTTCATTACAGTTATTGTATTCCTCAACTCTGATTTCATCTATTTTCTAACTGTTGATTGAAGTCCTCACTGGGTCTTTCCACTCTTCTGAGTTTAGTGAGCATCTCTATGACTATTACTTTGAAATTTTTATCAAGTGAATTACTTATCTCCATTTCACCAGGGTACTTTTCTGGGGTTTTATCTTGTTCTTTCATCTGATACATATTCCCATTTCCTCATTTTATTTAACATTCTATGTTTCTATGAGTTAGGTGAAAGAGCTACCTCTCTTTGTCTTGAAGGAGTGGCCTTATGTAGGGATGTCACCTGTGTAAACTGTGCGTGCTTGGTAGCTTGGCAGCATGCCTGGAACTGAAGCTGGTGTGGTCCAGGGACTCCTGGAGCATGCCATACCAGAGCTACACTGACAGGACAGCAGGAGCTGAAGCAGGTACAGGCAAGGGGGTCTCTAGGCATGCTGCACTGGGAATGGGTCCATCCTGGCAGATGGCTGAAGTTACATTGGGCATGGGCCTAGGGGTCTCATGGTGAACTGTACTGGGACCACCTTGGCATAATGGCTGGAGCTATGAGCCCATGGTCCAGGGCACAACGGGATGGCCTAACCAACCAGTTAGAGCACCTCTTTGCTACTCCTATTGGCACTATCAGGGCAGAAGGAGAGCCTAAAAAGTGACCCTCATCAGCACACTTGACCCCAGAGAGAATTCTAGCACCTCCCCATCCATTTGGCTGATGTGTTAGAGTTAGTAAATGGATTTTCTTCACTTATAGTCTAGTTGTTTTCCATACTACTGTTTTTCCACTGTGCCCCAAAGTGAGTGAGTCTGTGCATGGGCTCCTTAGCAATACCCCTCCCTACTGCAGAGTGTCATATCAAAGACGGGGTTCCAATACAGGCACGTATCGCATGGAGCACTGCATGTGGTACATAAACAATGAATTTTGGAACACTGAAAAAAATTAAATTAAAATTTTTTTAAAAGGTGGGGTTCCCACTGTTACCATGTCTCCACCTCTCCTATCCTTTTCTATGTGATACCTTTATTGTTTATTGTGCACAAGCTGTTTAATCAACCCTCCGCTCTTCTTCAGGAAGAATTGCTTTATATATAGGTATAGATTTGATGTGTCCATGGGAAGAGGTGAATTCAGGGTCTGTCTATGCCACCCTTTTGGACTGTTCTCTTATTTTCCAGATTACTTCCCATAAGCATCAATTTTGAATCAATCCGATGTAGGTTCAAATCCTAGTTCTACTATTTCCTGTTATTGCATCACTAAAAGTCTCTTATCCTTGTTTTCTTCAGCTATAAAAGGTAGATAATAGTACTACCTCTCTAGGTTTATATGAAGACTCAATGCATAATACATAAACAACATTTTGCACAATATCTACTCATAGGAAGCATTTATAATAGAAGCCATAAAATTCTGTCTGAAGTGGCAAATACAGTGGGTAAGAAATACTTAGTTCAACTCTCAGTTCTTCTCAGCTCTCTGATTTGGGGCCAATTATTTAAGCATATCGTGCCCTTGTTTTCAAATTTTTTCAGTGGAAAAAATAATAGTACCTGCCTTTCTACATGGTAGTTATGAGACATAAATGAAGAAAATTTATGTAAAATACCTTGCCTAGCACACAATAACTACACAAAACTATGAGCTACTATATATTCATACATTAAATTCAAGAAGCTATAAACTCCAAATACATTAAACAAAATATAATTGATTAGGTCATTTGTATTGCATCTCACCTGCTTAGCTAGTAAAAATTAATGTCATAGGTGCTGTTTATACAGCTGGATGTCTAGAATGCAGTGACCTATAGTGATTAAGAGTATGATACCTGGGGGGTGCCTGGGTGGCTCAGTGGATTAAAGCCTCTGCCTTCGGCTCAGGTCATGATCCCAGGGTCCTGGGATCAAGCCCTGCGTTGGGCTCTCTGCTCAGCAGGGAGCCTGCTTCCTCTGCTTCCTCCTCTCTCTGCCTGCTTCACTGCCTATTTGTGATCTCTGTCTGTCAAATGAATAAATAAAATCTTAAAAAAAAAATAAAGAGTATGATTCCTGGAGTAAGGTGCAACTGGGTTCAAATCCTGGCTCTCTTAGTAGTTAAGCCATTTTAAGTGTGAGATTTAACCTCCTGAAATCTCATTTTCTTTATGTATAAAAGAATTATCTAGTTTATGGAATTGTGAAGATTCAAGGGACTAATGCCCATAATGAGAGTGGAAAAGCATTGCTAGAACTTGACATGCTCCTACTACCTACCATGATAGCCACATATCCAAAGAATTGGAGAGACCTGAGGAAATCTCTCTTCTTTTTCTCTCGCCTTGTGGGTCAGCTTCTCTTGGCTACTTCCTAAAACTGGGAATAGTTCCAGGGACAAGCTGCAGCTGAGGACACAGAGAACAGAATTTAGAAGAGAAATCAGGGACAGTTGGAAGACATAAGCTATGGGCAAACCCAGATCCTTGTGGATGGAAGTTGGCTGGACCTGGTGTCATTGGGCAATGACCATGGAAAGGAACAGACAAACAAGAAATATTACAAGGCCTTAAAGATACAGAAAAAGTCTCAGAATCCAAAAAAAGATTAGGTGATTTTTGTGAGTGCATCTGTGGGGAGTGGAAGTTAAGCGTGGCTCTGGAGAAAGACATTCTAAATGTTTTCATTTTGTTTCTAAAAGTAAATATGAAGTACGACATAATTTTTTAAATACCTGCTATTCCTTTATTAACTAGTAGTGTTCTTTTGCCCATTCATAAAGGACTGATTCATTAAAAGAATCCAAACATTCTTTTCTATCCTCCCAAATAATCAATTTTATTATATACTGTCCAGATGGGGTCACAGAATAGAGATCTTTTCACATTAAATATTTCTCCCCCATAGAACACTTTGTTTTCTCAGTCCACTGGAAGGGAGAAGAACAGATATAAATTTTGTCAAAAGAAAACAAAATATCTCCCTTAAAAGGGGTTAGAAATCTAGAAGGAAGACAGAGGGTTCTACAAACAGTGGATGTATAATTGATGTTATTAATGATGGAGTCAAAGTTAGAGATAAAAGGAAAAAACAGGCAAATTGAATTAACTCCAATTCTGTAAACATGAATAGTCCCTGAACATCCAAAATATGAATAGTCTATGAAGATGTTTATTAGTCCACTCACCTTCTGATCTACAGAGTACACCCCACAGAGATCAAAACCAGCAACTTTCTGTTCATAAATTACTCTCTGGGAATCAGTTGGGCAATTTTAGAAAGTTTTCAACTCCAAGGTCATTTGAGAGCTATTAATGTAAAAGCCAATTTTTTAACTGGTACCCTGAGGAACTCCTAAGAATTAAAATGGAAGCGATTTCTGCATTTGGAGAATCTGGCCAAGAGTTAAGATAAATAGGGGGCAAAACAGATCCTCTTGTGACTTGAGCAAGTCAAAAGCACGATCAAGATTTACATGCACATCTCCAGTGATTCTCAACCCCAGTGAATTGCAAGTGAGACACAAGACCCCTTATCTTGGGCAACTAGATTGCCCTGTGGTCCTTCAGCAACTTCCTTTGATACAAATTTTATTAATAAGAATCCAGCAGAGCAACTGCATTCCCATGTGGTCAGTCATTAAAGTATCACTATGTATCTTACATACATACAACATTTATAACTTTTTTAGTAGAGTACCTTATCATTATTAAAGTAATCTGATTTGATCATTGAAACTTTCTTCTGGCTAAAAGATGCTATCCTTGGCATAATTTTTGTAAAAAATATAATAGTTATTTTTTAATGGAACAGTAATTTTCAATTATAGCAACAATGTGCCAATTCACTTGATGATCATTTGATGTAATGTTCCATCAGTTTTGCCTCCATGTTTGTCACTTTCTGACACTTAAAGAAACAGGAAAACTCTGCAAAGCCTATGCAAAGCATAGCTTCAATCACTTGTTCAGGAAATCTATACAAGAAATTTACCATAACATTTTTCATTTAACCAATTTAATCTTTCTTAACACATTTCATACTGTAACTTAAATAGTCACATAATATGCATTATTAGGTAATTATTCTCTTTGGCAACGACGGTGTTAAGGTAATCAAATGACAAATTCAGTAATGCAGTCGTTGCCTTAGAGAATGTTGCAGCATACCTAAAACGATACTACTAAGCTCAAGACCTTTTTAACAGCTAAAGTTAAAAAAAGAAGCTTTGGTTCCAGTGTGCTGGGGTCCCAGCCAATACCCCAACTCCTCTGTTACTTTGGCGTATGTGAAAAATGGAAGTTGCATTTTGAACATAAAGAGACTCCACAGCAACATTATCATTGAACTGGAAATTACTTTAACTTTTACTGAATGACAGATTTCCTAAACAAAGCAAGGCTCTGCATCAGCGCACCTTTTTATTTAAAAACTTGCCATGGGACAATATGCTGTTATCTCAAGTTCTGGGTCAATAAAAATGTGAAAATGCCTATTCAACAACTTTTAAAAAGCACCTAACGTAGGTCATTTTAAGAACTTTGGGGGTGAATTACTTTTTTTCCCTCTTTAGATACTTTTTGTCAGAGGCTTGAACAATGGCATTGAAAATGTAATCATGAAGGTGGAAGAGACCCTGAGGGACATTCTAATCATATTCCTCCTCTTGAGCAGTCAGAACTCTTTACAAGCTATCCTTGATACATAAGAACCAGTTGATCCTATGATCATGATCCATAACATGAAAAGGTTATTATTAGCATGTTGGTAATGTTTCCATGAGATAGTCACTGTCACTCGATATCACTGAAAATATTTATAGACAATTTCACTCTTTCACTATAGTCACCTCAGATCAGAATTTGGATAAGTTTTTTCCCCTCTGGGTTTACAGAACAAAATATTTTTACCTAAAATTTGCCACCCCTCCCTCCCCAAGGGCAATCTAGTGCATTCTAAACCAAAAAGCCTACTATACTGAATGATTTGCACATTGTATTATTTCCACAAAAGGATATATGGTCTCCAAACCTACATGCTGGTGCCATTGGGGCGTATCTCCATTGGGTGGCAGTACGTGTTCAGAACAGCCTAATACTGCTAGTATAACACATTACTTTTGAAATGGAATTTTTATTTCATTTTCTTAAATTCTAATAACAATCTTTTCATATAGGCAATTCATTGCCCATTTAATTGAGAAAAGATGAGAATGAAACTACCTTTCAGATGCTTTTATATTTTAATTAATGATTGTAGATAATCTGTATTTTATTCACTGATACATATTATCAGTGATAATATTTGTAAAAATATATAATAAATATCACATGATACATGTAATATACATTTATGTAACACATATTATGTCATATGTATTTTGTTCCCTGATATCTAGTTCAGTGCCTCATAACTAGTAGACACTCAGGATATTTTCTTTAAATGGCTTCATGCTAATATAAAGATCTCAGATAAAATTATGAGTGTAGAAAAATTAGTATTTCTGCCTATTCAACCAACTGTCCAAGGTTTTAGTCAAAACTGCTCCATACTTGGTAATCTAGACTGTATTAAACTCAGTGATCAGTGTTATCTGGTGTTTAGAGAGGTGTGCAAAATCCTGTTTTTAACACAACACAGGTGGCAGCCCTTCAAGTTACCATCTCCCATTAAATCATGTATGTAGTTTAACCATTCATTTTCTATTTCTTACCCATTTATAATCTAGATTAATTTTTTTAAAAACTAGGATTAGTAAGGTGCAAAGAGCCAGTTATAATGCTCTTAAGGGGTTTTGATTCTTGTTAATCTGTTTTGACTGGTTGTTTTCATTAAAGATGCTTTTTAAACTAGTCTATTGAGCGAGGGTGCATCTTGGAAAGTATTTTTGGCTATAGACAAATACCATCTGTAATAAAGTAAACTTCAAATTATTTATAAGAAGAAAATATTATTAATACAAACCCAAAACAGAAAAAGATCCCAAAATTGGTCCTTGGAGAAAATCAAGAAGAATATACAGGTTTTGTTGAAAACATAAATAACAAGTGGATTTTTTAACTAAATAAGTGTCTTCTAAAATTGACCAAACCACAGTATTAGTTTTAAGGTAATCTGTTTCACTATATAATTGCTTAAATGATTCTTAATGATTTTAATAGACACAGAAAAACTGCATTCACTAAAAAGAAGCTGAATTGAAATAAACATGTATATTATTTTAACATACATACTCAAATTCAAAAGTTTGAAGTTTGGGTTACTCCAGGCTCATGGGTAACTAGATGTTTTTTTCATATCACTTAATCTTAAATGTAAGATTCTGTTTGATTTTAATAGTTATAATCAAATGATTTTCAGAGGTTTGTTCCCATTATCTTTATTTTTAAATTTTTTATTTAAATTCAATTTAGTTAACATGTAGTGTATTACTAGTTTCAGGGGTAGGACTTAGTGATTCATCAGTTGCATGTATCACCCAAAGCTCATTATATCAAGTGACTTCCTTAATGCTCATCACCTAATTACCTCATTCCCCCCACCCACCTCCCTCCAACAACCCTATAATTGTTTATTCCCTATAGTTAAGAGTCTCTTATGGTTTGCCTCCCTCTCTGTTTTTACCTTATTTTAGTTTTCCTTCCCTTCACCCTATGGTCATCTGTTCTGTTTCTTAAATTCCACATATGAGTGAAATCATATGGTATTTTTCTTTCCCTTATTTCGCTTAGCATAATAATCATTCCATTTCCATCTACCTCATTGCAAATGGCAAGATTTCATTCCATTCCTTTTGTGCCAGAACAATATTCATATATATATATATTAATTTATGTGTCTTTTTATATATATCTTTTTTATCCATACTCTTCATTATCCATTGATCTGTTGATGGACATTTGTGTTCTTTCCATATTTTGGCTATTATGGACATTGTTACCATAGACAATGGTGTGCATGTGCCCCTTCAAATCACTATTTTTGTATCTTTTGGATAAATACCCAGTAGTACAACTGCTGGATCATAGGATAGTTATATTTTCAGCTTTTGCTCCATACTGTTTTCCAGAGGGGCTGCACCAGTTTGCATTCCCACCAACTGTGTGAGGAGGTTCCCCTTTTCCTGCATCCTCACCAACATCTGTTGTTTCCTGAGCTGTTAATTTTAGCCATTCTGATTGGTGTGAGGTGGTATCTCATTGTGGTTTTGATTTGTATTTCCCCGATGTCAAGTGATATTGAGCATTTTTTCATGTGTCTGTTAGCCATTTGTATGTCTCCTTTGGAGAAATGTCTGTTCAGGTCTTCTGTCCATGTCTTGACTGGATTTTTGTTTGTTTGTTTGTTTGTTGTTGGGTGTTGAGTTTGATAAGTTCTTTATAGATTTTGGATACTAGCACTTTATCTGATAAAAAGCCTCTTCCAATTTTGTCCAGTTAAGTACAAATTAAACCACAAAAAAACTAGATAAGCAACATAGTCCTATTCTACTTATCATTTATATAAGCAGATTCAGCACCAAATGCAATGTAAAGAAAGTTAAATTTTAATTTTTCTTGGCCATTGCTTTAGAAAACCAACCAATGATAATACATCTCAAAGCAGTATGACATAGAATCTATCAAAGAATACAACTTATCCATTGGCAATGGAACGTACAGGTGTATTATTTTTGTATATTCCTTTTTCACAAACAACAGAATCTATGCATTATAATAATGTTTAAGATAATTTTTTAAAATATGATTTTTGCTCAGATGATTGCTAAAAAGTAACACTAGGAAAACATATGGAGAGTCTGAGTGAGTTAAGACTTCAATCCCTTAAAGACCTGCCATGAAAGCAACCCTTCCTTGGGCATGAACCCAGCAAAATACCCAGTTGTATCAGTGCAATGTTATAAACGATCACACTGAGTGGGAAAAGAATGAATCAAGCATAAATCATGATTATTGTGGTACTTAGTAGTTCTCTCTGTCCACCTCCCTACATGGAGATAATGAAAATGGGGTGTGGTTGAAGAAAAGTGGAAAAATTTCAGTGTTTCATATTCCCCATTCCTGCCTTGGAGTATGCCTCAACCACAGTCCGCTGGGTGCTGCTGCTGCTTGGGTAAAAGTGAAGAGCTGCAGGCAGCACCCATAAGAAGTTTTTGCTGACATGTGATATCAAATATTTTTCAGTTGACTTAGTCTGAGATTAAGAATTTCCAGGTACATCAGCCGATGAGAACTTTAGAACTGTCAAACAAATCTCCTTGCATGGTAATGCTTTTAAATCACCATCTGTGGAATAAGCATATAGCCACTGAATACTTAATGAGATGTTCCAAGAAGTCATCCTTTATTGAGATGACTGTTAAGTGAGCTAGTCTCAGGGAGAGAGGTGTTAGTTCTGGATTAGAAATGAAGCTGCATTACAAAGCTGTAATCATCAAGACAGTATGGTACTGGCACAAAAACAGACACATAGATCAATGGAACAGAATAGAGTCCAGAAATAGACCTTTAACTCTATGGTCAACTAATCAATGGTCAACAAAGCAGGAAAGAACATACAATGGAAAAAAAAAAACAGTCTCTTCAACAAATGGTGTTGGGAAAATTGGACAGCCACATGCAGAAGAATGAAACTGGACCATTTCCTTACACCACACACAAAAATAGCCTCAAAATGGATGAAAGACCTCAATGTGAGACAGGAATCCATCAAAATCCTTGAGGAGAACACAGGCAGCAACCTCTTTGACCTCAGCCACAGCAACTTCTTCCTAGAAATATCACCAAAGGCAAGGGAAGCAAGGGCAAAAATGAACTATTGGGACTTCATCAAGATCAAAAGCTTCTGCACAGCAAAGGAAAGAGTCAACAAAACCAAAAGACAATCAACAGAATGGGAGAAGATATTTGCAAATGACATATCAGATAAAGGGCTAGTATCCAAAATCTATAAAGAACTTACCAAACTCAACACCCAAAGAACAAATAATACAATCAAGAAATGGGCAGAATGGGCGCCTCCATGGCTCAGTTGTTAAGTATCTGCCTTTGGCTTAGGTCATGATCCCAGGGTCCTGGGACTGAGCTCTGCCTTGGGCTCCCTGCTCAGCGGGAGGCCTGCTTCTCCCTCTCCCACTCTCCCTGCTTGTATTCTCTCTCTCACTGTGTCTCTCTCTGTCAAATAAATAAAATAAAATCTTAAAAAAAAAATAAATGCTCAGAAGACATGAACAGACATTTTTATAAAGAAGACATCCAAATGGCCAAGAGATGCACGAAAAAGTTCTCAACAACACTTGGCATCAGGGAAATACAAATCAAAACTACAATGAGATACCACCTCACACCAGTCAGAATGGCTAAAATGTTAACAAGTCAGGAAATGACAGGTGTTGGCAAGGATGTGGAGAAAGGAGAACTTTCTTATACTGTTGGTGGGAATGCAAGCTGGTGCAGCCACTCTGGGAAACAGTATGAAGGTTCTTCAAAAAGTTGAAAATAGAACTACCCTACAACCCAGCAATTGCAATACTGGGTATTTACCCTAAATACACAAATGTAGTGATCTGAAAGGGCATGTGCACCACAATGTTTATAGCAGCAATGTCCACAATAACCAAACTATGGAAGGAGTGCAGAAGTCTGTCAACAGATGAATGGATAAAGAAGATGTGGTATATACATACATATATATACATACACATACAATGGACTATTAGGCAGCCATTAAAAATACCCCAAAATCTTGCCATTTGCAACGACATGGATGGAACTATAGGGTATTGTGCTAGGCAAAATAAGCCAATTAGAGGGAGACAATCATCATATGATCTCAGTGATATGAGGAATTTGAGAAACAAGACAGGATCATGGCAGAATTGAGGGAAAAATGAAACAAGACAAAACCAGAGAGGGAGACCAACCATAAGAGATTCTTGATCTCAGGAAACAAATGGAGGGTTGCTGGAGTGGAGTGGGGTGGGAGGGATGAGATGGCTGGGTGATGGACACTGGTGAGGGTATGTGCTATGGTGTGTGCTGTGAATTGTATAAGACTGATGATTCACAGACCTATACCCATGAAACAAATAATATATTATATGTTAATTAAAAAAAAGAAAAGAAAAGGGAAATTGAACTAAGGAAAAAGGGAAGTACAGAAAGGGAAAGGGAAAGCAATAAAAATAATTATTTTTTTAAAATTGTACACGCTTCACTACCATTTAAAAAACAACCCCAAAATAAGTGGCATCTATGTTTCCAGAGATATAGCTATACATATAATATTATTTCTTTTGAGTTCTTTAATACCCTCACTACATTTGCCATGCCTTATTATTTGTTTTGCATTGAATTGTTCTCACAATTAAAGAAAAAAAAAAGCTGCAATTCCCACCTGTCTGTAATCGGTTTCTTCTTGTATTCTTTCTGTCCTCGTCCAAATGTCCTTCTCAAATGCTGGTCAAGTGACTTTTGAATAGAAATATGAAGATGTCAGGTCTGATTGTAAAGTCTCACCTCTGACCAGGATGGAAACAGCTGGATTTACTTTTCCTCCTGATAACTAAAACTCCAATACCTGAAGGTGTCTTATGTCCCTGGCTTCCCTCTACCCATGATGCTGTTTTCCGTATTTTTTCACATGGTTGGCTCCACCTCAAACCTTAGATCCTTGGATGCCATCTTCAGAGGAGCCTTCCCAAACTCCCTGTTTTGGATTGACTTGTATTTCCACCCACGCAATTTCATGCGTGGAAGCCTTAACCCCAATATCACAGTTGGTGATAGGACCTGTAGAAAGGTAATTAAGGTTAAATGGTCATAAGGGTCCTAATCTGATAGGTCTAGTGTCTTTATAAGAAGAAGAAGAAGAGACACAAAAGTATGCTCCATACCCCCACACCCTGTATGGGCTCAGAAGAAAGGTGGGAAAGAATATAGCAAAAAAGTAACTCTCTACAAGACAGAAGAGAGGTTTCACCAGGAACTAACCCTGAGGTTACCCTGATCTTGGACTTTAGCCTCCAGAACAGTGAGAAAATAAATTTTTGTTGCTCACGCCACCCAGTCTATGGTATTTTATTAGGACAACCCAAGTTTAGTTAAACAGTCTTCATCTACAGGAGACAAATAGCATCCTCTCTATCATATCACTGTATTGATGCCTTTCATTGCATTTATTACAGTTAATAATTATTTTCATTTATTTACTTATGTGTTTATTTTGTCTTCTCCACTAGAACACAAGCTCCATGAAAATCACTCTGGCTGTTTTGTAACTTCTCTGTAGGGGGAAAAAAGAAGTAAAGAAATCAGGAGGCCACAGTAATATAGAAGAGAAAATGATGTCTTGGAATAGGGTGGCCATGAAATGGGGACATTGATGGATTGAGACCTGATCAGGAGGTATGAACCAACACAACTTGCAGATGGATATGATTTTGGAGGAAGGGGTGAAGAAAAGGAAAAAAATCAAGGAAAACACCTAAGTTAGAGATTTGAGGACCTAGTCAATGGTAATTTCATTTTAAGAGATGCGAACTAATTAGAGATCATTTCTATTGTAGATTAACAACATTCATTCTTCTTATTCTAGCCTAATGCTTCTCAAAATTGAATGTACATATGAATTACCTGTGAATCTTATTAAGATGCAGATTCTGACTTAGTAAATCTGGATTCTCTATTATGTTCATTTGATCTATATGTCTATTCTTTCTCTAATATCATACTGTTTTTATTACTATAGCTTTATATTAAATCTTAAAAATCAGGCAGCAAAGTTCCTTGGACTTCATTCTTTTGCAAAACTGCGTGCTGACCTTGCTAATGTCACTTATTAGTTCTAATTTTTTTCACAAATTCCTTAGATTTTTCACACAGTTAATGAAGTCATTTTTATATAAAGACTCTTTTTCTTTCTTTCCTACCTGTATGCCTTTATGGAAATCCTTGCCTTGTTTCCTATCTTAGAGGGAAAGCATTCATTTTTTCATGATTTAATATGATGTTATCTGCAGGTGTTTATAGATGCCATTTGTCAGGCTATGGAAGTTTTCTTATATTCCAGTGACTCTATCACTGCTGGTTGTTCAACTTAGTCAAATGTTTTCCTGCATCTATGGAGATGAACATATGGTTTTTCTTATGAATATATGGAGACAGTAAATTACACTGATTGATCATTTAATTAGAACCAACTTTATAAACCTGGGATAAACTCATCTCATTTTTATATATACAGTACAATTTGGTTCACTAATATTTTGAAGATTTTTGTTTCTGTGTGCATGAGGAATATTGCTCTGTGGTTTTGGTGTCAGAGTAATGCTGACCTCACAAAATGTGATAGGAAGGGTTCCCTCTTTTATGTTCTAAAGGATTTTTTACAAAGTTGGTGTTATTTCTTCCTTAAATGTTTAGCAAAATACACCAATAACGAAGTTTTTAAAATATGAATTCAATGTATTTAAGAGGTACAGGGCTATTCAAATTATCTATATTTTTTCTTGCAAGGGCTTGGGAATTTGTCCTTTTCATCAAAAGTTTCAAATCTATGTACATGAAGTAGAAATGGAGAAGATAAAAAATAGTCTCTTATTATCCTTTTAATGTGTGTAATATCTATGCCAATGACTTCTCTTTCATTCTTCATCTTCATAATTTATAATTTGTGTCTTCTGTAGCTTGAGCATTCCCCCCTTTCAGTATTTAAAAGACAATACTCTATTGTCTTCTGATATGCATAATTACTGAAAAGAAGTTTACTATTATTCTTATCTTGTTGTCTATATGCAGTGAATTCTTTCATTCACTGAATTACCTTTAAGATGTTCTCTTTTATTTTTGGTTCACAGCAGTTTGACTAAGATGTGCTTGGTTGTGTTTTTCTTTGTATGTATTCTCTGTGGGTTTTTTTGAGTTTCATGGATCTGTGGTTTGTTGTCTTCATTAATCCGAGGAAATTCTTGCCATTAACTCTTCTAATATTTCTTCCTCCTCACTCTCTCTCAAATCTTCTTCTGGGATTCCATTTACACAAGTTAGCCCATTTGACGGTGAGCAAGAGCTCTTTGATGAACTGTTCTACTTTTTCTTTTTTCCTCTTTATGTTTCAATTCGGATAATTTCTATTGGCTCTGCTTGATTTTTTTTTCCTGCTGTGTCTGGTCTGCTAACTAACCTGCCAAAGGACTTACTCAACTTTAATATTTGAATTAGTAATAGGACTTCCATTTAATTTTCTTAAAGTTTTCATCTCTCTGCTACAACTTCTTATATGTTGTATTTCATTTTATTCATCTTTTCCATAAGGCCTTTAACATGTGATTACAATTACTTTAAAGTTTTTGGTAGTTCTAACATGTAAGTCATCTGTTCATCTGATCCTAATGACTATTTTTTCTCTTGACAAGTGGTCAAGTTTCCTTTTTCTTGTTATTTAAATATGTCTCATAATTTTCTGTAGTTCTTTGAATATTTTGTGTAAAAACAAACAAAAAACAAAAACAAAAACCAGCAGAGACAAAGGTAAGTGGTACTTATAGTTGGAACAGGACACATCTCTTCTGAATCACTATTAGTATAGGAAGTTAAGTTAATTTACTCAATACTTGAACTGAGCTTGGGTTTGCCATTAATTGAGTTACTTTCAATGTACCACAGACTTCAAATTTCTCCATTAGTGGTCAAATGCTATATTATACCTAATTCATGGCCTGCAGTGTTGGAGGATTTTTCTTTTTCCATGTTTCTGATCAACCAATGCCTTTCAGCAAGTCCTATACACCTACATTACACAGAGTGCTTCTTTGTAGGTAGTTGTCTTTCCCCAACTAGTAGATTACTACTGATGGTTACTTAGTACAAGGCTTACGGTGGGTAGGCATAGTTCTCTATTGTTCTAGTCAAGCCTCAGTCTAGGCAGGCTCTGTACATCTGGATCTTAGAAGAGGGACTTTCTCAGCATTTCTGCCCCTTCCCCCTATTGCAGTCTAACAGTTCTTATATAGCTGAGAGGTATTATGCAAGAGGAATTTATTAGTCTTTACCCAATGGTACTAGATCTCTATTTTGTTTAAACACAGAATCCAGGGCATTAGAGTGTTTCCTTACTCTCCAACAGCAACAGAGGCCTTTTGCCTCTACCTCTTCCTCAGTGAGGACCAGAGACTGGGAGAGTAGAAGAGTTTCCCATAACTCCCCTGGTGTCAGAAGCTTTTACTTCCACCCTTCCCTCAGAGGACTCATTCTTTTCCTGGCCTAGAGAGTGGAAGGATTTCCTGTCACTCCCCTGGCACTTGCAGCTTTTGCCTCATATGAGAGAAAGTTCTGGGGAGGAGGAAGTAGTTTTATGTCTATGTATCACCAGGGGACTTTTCTGTTCTATTGCCCTGCCCCAGTCTTTCTTATAAGAACAAGGTGGAGACCTGGCACAGAAAAGAGCTGTCAGGTAAGTGCAACTTTGTGTCCTAGGCTCACAGGGCTCTAAATCAGGAGTTAAAAAACATTGAGGTCAGGCTTGCAGAACATACAGTCAGTTGCAACTAATGAACTCTGTCATTGTAGTAGAAAGAGAAGACATAGACAATAAGTAAACAATGAGGTGGCTGTGCTCCCAAAAATTATTTATAAATACTAAAATTTGAATTTCATAAAATTTTCACGTATCACAAAACATTACTCTTTTGAGTGTTTCCCAGTGATTTAAAAATATGGAAAGTAAGCAGAAAGCTGGATTTGGCTCATGGGCTAAGGTTTGTTGACCCCTGCTCTAAACTGTCAAGTTAACTTGGAGTCTGCCATTGGGAATTTGTTGAATTTTCAGCTGTTTTCTTCTGACCCTCTTTTATGGTGGCTGTCTCTTCCTCCAGTGTTCTGTCAAAGGTGAAATATTTCCTATCTCCATCTTTCACAGGGGGGCTTGTCATCCTTTGGAATTCAATCCACCTAGTTGCCTTGCAGTCTCACTCTCTGATAGGCTCAAGAAAAGTTATGAGTTTACAGACAGTACAGATTGTTCTTGTTGTTAGGGTGGGGTCAATGTTCTCTTGTATCTTGCTACATCCTGAGTGGAAACAGAACTTGAGTCATATATTTTTGCAAAACTTTCAGAATTAAGATATTTTAATCAAAATCAATTAAGATCATGGACTCTTTCCACTTAACTTACCCCTCTGTCTTGGTCCGCTAGGGCTACTATAACAAAATATTACTGACTGGGTGGCTTAAATGATAGGAATTTATTTTCTCCAATTCTAGAGCCTGGAAATCCAAGATCAAGGTGTTGGCAGGTTTGGTTCCTCCTAACTCCTCTCTCCCTGGCTTGTTGATGATGACTTTCTTATGTTCTACAGGGCCTTTCTTTTATGTAACACAAGTATCCCTGGTGTCTCTTCCTCTTCTTAAAAGGACATCAGTCCTAATGGATTGGGACCCTACCCTTATGGCCTTATTTAATCTTAATTACCTCTTAATAAACCTTATCTTCAAGTACAGTCATCACATTGGAGGTTATGGCTTCAATATACAAATTTTGAAGAGACACAATTCAGTCCATGACATCTTCTGTCACACTTGCCCTTCTGTTGCATGGAGGTGCAGTGGTTCTGGGCATACTTGAGATCTAATTAAGGGGAACCCAACTTGAAGATATACTTAGTTTGGGTTTAGTGGTATATATTTATGTAGTTAATAATTACTTGTATGAGAGGATCATAAGGGAAGGTAGGGAAAAATAAAACAAGACAAAATCAGAGAGGGAGACAAACCATAAGACTCTTAATTATAGGAAACAAACTAGGGTTTACTGCCTATTAAAGTTGCTGGAGGGGGGCTGCGGGATGGATTAACTAGGTGATGAACATTAAGGAAGGCACATGAAGTAATGAGTACTGGTTATTAAATAAGACTGATAAATCACTGAACTCTATCTCTGAAACCAGTAATATACTATGTGTTAATTAGTTAAATTTAAATTAAAAAAAAATACAAAGTATGTAAAAAGATTTTGTAAAAAATAAAAATTAAAAAATAATTACTTGTATGTAGTTAAATTATTTCTCCTTATTTTAGTATAGGAAGGGCTTCCAGGAATATTCCAACCACTTGACATCATAGTAGGAAGGTCCACAACAAAGACTATGATAATATGAGTTTTTCATGTGAGTATTCTTTTAGGGTAAAAATATTTATATTGAACAAATAAATTTAAGCCTCTCATCTTACATGTTTATCCTCCTCTATTCACAGCTAGGTCAATTTCATATACTTCCAATAGCAGTTGAAATATATGGATAATGGAGAAGGATCAAGAAGCTAGCCTGTGGAAAATTTTTCTAATCATTGTATATATAAAAAAGAGGATTTGGTTCTTATGACTGCCTTAACAAAAGGGAAGTTCTTTTTTTTTTAGGAATACATTAAATAATAGAGTAGATACAGTGATATATGTGTCATACTTAAAAAATTTTTGACAGAAATCATGTAAAATAAAATTTCCCAGAATTCCTATGTTTATAAGGCACAACTTATAGCAATGAAAAAGCAAGTATATTTGGAACAGTTCATATGTAAAAGGAACTGTGACAGGTATTTTCTCAAATTTGACCATAGTCTTAAGTACTTGCACTGTACAACCAATAACAAGTTTTAAAGCTAAAAATCTTCTAAACTCTCAATAATAAAAAACAGTTATAATCAATTACACTTTAAAACAATTTTTACTAAATAATCATAGAATCACAGATTATGTGAGGAGGCATGGAATTTAGAAATCACTTCCTAGTCTTATTTTCAGATAAAGAAACTCAGAAGTTAAGTAATTTGATATGGGTCATCCTGCTATTTAGTGACAGAGATATGTCTATCTTGGTGTTTTAAGAAGTCAATATTACTACCCTTCCATTATCCACTCAAATTCAGAACCCAGTTAGAAAGAGATAGAAGTCAGGCAGAAAAAGTATTAACTTTTTGAATGATGAGAATATTTGGGAGAAAAATATCTTGGGCAGAAGATCAAAGAGGCATGCTGATACGTCATTCCAAAATCAGGAATTTTACTCATCTAGTGATTAGGTGGGAAACTTCAGACCTCCTTCTACAGGTAAAGGCCCCTATTAGCTCATGGCAAAAGGCTGATCATAAAACGTGCTCTCCGTCAGGAGGATGAATCCAAATAGAAGGAAGCATTCAGTTGGCTATGCCTGATTCTTTCTTCTAAATTTACAAAACAGATTACAACCTTATTGCCTAGGGTAGGGATCTCTTCTTCTTCATCTCCCTCATTCACTACCCTATATCCATCACTTAACATATTGCCTAGTACATAATAGATTCTCAATAAATACATCGAATGAATGCATGGGTTATAATTTCTTAAATAGCAATCTGCACACCAGATGATGAGTCAACATAGTATGTAGCCTTAAGAAGTCACATTTTCTTTGAGAAACCAGTATATAATCAAAGAAAAGTAAAATTGCTCCATCATCTAACAAAATTCCTGAGTTTACTCTTCCATTTACTTACCAGTTGTGTAGCACATCATTTCTAGCTTAGAAATACTATGTTTAAAATAGATGCTTCTATTTTATTTCCCATATAAATAAATGTGTTTGCAAAGACTGGTGTGTGACGGTGTCCTGGGTGCAATCACAAGCTGTCATTTGACTTCTACTTACATTTCCTCCCCCTGGGTCTGGTGATTTGCATACCTCTCTCTTCCTCATAAGCAGAAAGAATTTGGCTCAAACTAGGTCACCATAATGTTGATCATTATGTATCCACTGCTGTTCTATAGGAATATGCTTTAGGTAAAAGTAAAGTTACATAGTTACATGTTGATATTCTTTCTTAAAACTATAAAAAGCTACCAAAGCAGAGAAAATCTATGCCAGTCTTAAAAGGAAAAGGCATAATCTTATTCTTAGCTATCATAAAGAAAAGCACATTAAATTAAATGTTTTGTTTGAAAATAAGGGTAGGATTCTGTATTTATCATCAAGCACTCTATATTCCTTCCCTATAAAATATCCTGAAATTATCTGAGGCAATATCTCACACTTATTTTTTTTAACTCCATAAGCTACTCTTTAAAAAAAAAAATAACTCTATTTGTGGTCTTAAGGGTTGGTAGGGGAGAAATATGGAGAAATGTACCTTTATACACTTCAGAGAAAGCAACTTTAATTTTTCCCAGTAAATTTTAACTTCTCTACCAAAGCAGCTTACTTTGCTAGAAATACAAACTTTAATATTTCAGTGAGCTTAAAACGGCCCTATCTGAGATCTGAAAATCAAATTGTAACACAGTATTTGGGGTGTTTTTGGTTTTGTTTTTCTTTTTGTTTTACCACCATGAAGCTGCAAGGGTAGGAACTTGGTTGGAATTATTTTGATGTACAGAGTTGAGTAGATAAAATTCAGGTCCCTTTTGTATGGACTTCAGGGCTAACAGTAGTACATCTTGTTTTTGGGGCCAACATGTATTGTCAGAACATACACGCAACCCTCACTGATGTTCCGTGTGAGTGAATGAGGACATTGGTTGGACCTCTGTCAATAAACAGATGTGATCCAGAGACACATGGGGAATTGCAGATATGGTTCATTAGGAAGGTGACAGCTTTTACAGAGTTGCTTTTCTAACTCTAATCATGCTCTCAGGTTAATGTGGCCAAACATGGGACTCAGGAGTTTAACAAAATCAAGTGTTATCTCAGATTAGTGAAATGTCCCACCAGAAGAGATTCCAGTTATTCAGTGAGCAATGTTGAAATACCCAAATCATCTTCAAAATGATTCCCTATGTTAATATGGTATTTCTGAGAACTAAACCAAGCCAAAATAAATATTTTTGTTTAACCAAGCCACCTCCTCATTAGTTCAAAGCAATGATTCTTTGTTCTCTTAGAGGGAGGCATGCTATTTGATTACATGAATTTCTTCCATTTTTACGCCAAATATTGCATAGCATTCCTTTTTTAAAAATAAAATTCTACTCTGTTTCAGAATCATTTCTTGCTCATATTGGTATAACTGGAGATTTATTAGATGACTGTATATGAGATTTGAGGTTTAAAGATAATATCTCTAAAATAGCTTGTCATCTAATTTTAAAACATAACAGAAATTAAATGTTAAGTATGTTACTCAAGCCCCAGACACAATATCAAATTCTGCTACTGAAAGAAAGTTCACATTTTGTAACATTAATTTAGCTCAGATATGTGTATTAAGTTCTAAGTGTGTACAAAGACCTAATATGGTTTTTTTTTTTTTAAAGATGGATAGAGATTGATTTGGACAGTGGAGAACTTTAAACCAGATTGTTCCAAGGCTGTGGGTCCAAGATAATATAACTTCAACCTTCTAATTTAAATTTCATTCTATAGATATATAAATGTAATAGTCCTGCTTCTAAGATGACTTCTGGCAAGAATAATGACCATCCAGAATGGGTTTTCCATAAGATAAAGCTTTAAATGTGATCAGCACAAATGGCTACTCATGTGATTTCAATCATTCCTAACATATTAAGAGTAAAGTCTATTATAGAGAACAAAGGCCAGGATTGTGTAGACTGGTCATGGTTTGCTAGCTGTTTAGACAACCTGAAGAAAAAAATAATGTCTGAATACAAAGGTAGCTGCATTTCCAGTTCATATTAAGAATCTGAAATTATAGTGAGCTTGATGGGGCTGCCTTCCACTGAGCATCCTATATCAGCAAGGCCATGGCAAATTTCCTTCCTAGAGTTTCTACTTGGTTTTATTTTAAATGCTATTTGCATCTCAAGCTTACTTTTTATGTTTACTATAGGCTGAGTTATAATGTCAGAAATTACCGTTCAACCTTATAGATTTTTAATGCACAAATGTGTTAGAAGCTAGTAAGTGATGGGAAAAATCCAATAAATATAATAAGTAAGTAACCACCTCATTTTCTAGAGATTTTTCAGGCATTAGGGTAAAATTTTTTTTTTCTGCAAATTCATCTTCACTTTTCTTGTGTCCTGCTTGAAACTGTAGGTCACTCAGAGAAAGTCTGGTTTAGACTCTTGATTGATATTGCAACCTTCACAGTTTTCCTATAAAGCCAATAACAAAATAACAAATTTATAGGGTCAGTGCAGGCATATGGAGAAAGATACTAAAATTTTGTGTACTTTTCTTCCACATGACAGAACTACAAGATATCTTATAAATATGACATGCACACAGATCTATCTGCCACATTATATAAACAAAATTCCCAGTCACACTTTACCTACCTCTACCCTATTTTGATTCTTTGTGTTTTGAAAATAGTCATTCTCCTCTCTTTTTTCATTCTCAAGTGAAAAGGTTGAAGAAGAAAACACTGGACTCACTGTAATTAAAGTTTAAAAAATTGGATAAATTACAGAGAAGAAAAAAGTGCCTAAAAGTTACCTGAGTTATAAGATTTTTGCTGTTTTTGTGGTTGGAGGCAACTGAAAATCCATCTAAACCTGACTTAAACATAAAAGGGAGATTACTGGTTCATAGACGAAGAATCCAGAGGAAATTCTGGCTTCAAGTACTACGTGAGGGACTCAAACATCGTATCTGGGTCTTAGTTTCCCTTTCTGTTTCTCAAATCCACCTCCTCAGGCAGCTTCAAACTCAAAGGAATAGGCTAATTATAGCAAATCTACACCTTGCATCATCTTGGATTTAAATCCAGCAAATAAGGGCAAATCTTTTGCCCAGAAATTTTAGGGAAAGTCTCATTTCATTGTAACTGTTCTCATATTCAATCCTAGTGGCCAAGGAGCACCATGCTCTGATTTGCACAGGCTCCTGTCTTTTCTACCTCTGGGCTGGAGGAAGTCAGAGCACATGGGCTAAGGGAAAAGGAAGAGTCATTCTTTAAAGAGAATTTCATTTGGTTATCAAAAGAAGGACAAGTGGACACTGAGTGGAAAACACAACTGAGGTCCACTACATTACTCCTCCTTCAAGTCCTAGATTGAAACCCACCCTTTTCGGTTAAACTTCTTTGAACATCCAGTCCTGAAAAACTGTACAATAAACCCCCAAATATACTTTCTGTCTCTATTACTCCTTTGGTAATGACTTCTGTATAGCCTGTAATATTGTGTACCTACCTATCATAAACTACTGTTTAAACTTTGCACTCGTAGCTTTCTATGTAGGTACTGAGCATAATGCCCAGCCTCATATTTTCATGGCCTATCTTTTCAGTCCAGACACTGGTCCAGCCATCACCTATGGCCAGTGTAACATGCAGGTACCTCATCCATCTCAGCTAAAAGGACTAACTCTCTCATTTTTTGTCCCAGTGCCCTTGTACCACCATCACTTGGGATCCCTGCTGCAGAGAGCCACTCGGGCATTCTGAAGCATGAACAAACATGGAAGTACAAGGAACCCTTGACCAATGGGGGACAGGAACCAATGAATAAATATTCCCTTTTGCCGTCTCCTGAGCCAAAATTTTCAAGGCACATTTTACATGAATTCTCAGTGAGTCCCAAGGAAATTCAGCCTCAACTGCCCACAGCAATAACTAGCTTGATCACAATTCTTGGACTGGCTTTTCCTCAATTCCTACTCTACCTCTCAATACAACACTCCTATTCCTTGGGATCAATTGTTCAAATAAACTAGTTGTTCTCAAGTCTTTACCCTAGCTTCTGCTCTTTAGGGGAAACTCAGGTTAAGACTAAAAGTTCCTTGGAGGCAAGCTTAATGTCTCTAACACATGAAGTTGCCCAAGACATATTTATTGATATAATCTGAGTTAAAAAAAAAAAAAGACTGATGAAGATGACTACCAATATTGAACAAATATACTGGCAGTAAATTTATTTGAGGGCACAGTTTTGAGTAAAGATACGACTCTTAAAGTGCTAATGTGGAAAGTTAGGTCCAGTGGTCAAAGTAAAAGAATTACAAGTTAGTCAAACTTTGGAACCATAAGTGGGTCACATCCCTGACACTATATATCCTTTTAGTCATTTTTTGTTTCAGATACCCAATTGCTTCATTATTCCATTATCAGTAATTTTGTAAGTGAATTCAAACTTCTACTTTTTCAGGGCAATAAATATTTATCTCAAATCCTTGTGGTTTGCCCTCCTGACTTAGGGTTGGTGAGTTCTGAAAATATTTGTCTTTGTCAAAATAAATGTAAGAATTGATGAGTCTGTGTAAAGTTGAGCATTACCCAAAGTTCATAGCCTAGTACTTTGACTCTTAAATTGTTCCTAAGTGCTAACTGACCTCTGCAGTGATTATTCTTCCCATACACTGATGGGCAAAGAAGAATGAGTAATGCTTAGAGAAAAAAAGATCAATATATATCCACTCTAATCATATACAAAGCCCATTGCCATGCCTGGCAAATGAAACATGGAAGAAAAGTCCTCTCTGAAATGTACCACTGGGTCCTCAACATAATAATCTTAATGGTTTGGATTGCATTAGCAAAATAAGAATTATTTCCTGCATTAACACAAAGCTATTAATCTTTGTGTTCCTTTTATCTTTATAGTGACAGGCTTGTCTGGGATATCAAAGTTGCCTAACCATCGCTTAGAAATAGAAAGGCCAGCAGGTACAATAGGCTAGGACCCACCATGGACCCAGCTAAAGCATAATATAGGGATGGTAGGAATTAGTATGCATTGACGGCCTCTGATGTGCCAGTATCTTTTACATATTGTAGTAGTCTGAATAATGACCATCTAAAGATATCAGATTCTAATACCTGAAACATGTAAATGTTACCTTACATTAAATAAGAGTGTTTTCAGATGAAATTACATTAATGATCTTGAGATGGGGAGATTATCCTGGATGATCCAGAAGAGCCTTAAATGCAATCATAAGTGTCCTCATAAGACAGAGGCAGAGGGAAATAATACAGACAATGAGAAAAAAATATGGCCATGGAAGTAGGGATTAAAGTGACGTGGCCAAAGGCCAATAAATGTCAGCAGCTCCAAGAGCTAGAAGAGACAAGGAATGGATTCTGTTCTAGAGCCTCTGGAAGAAGTACAGACCTTATGACCCCTAGATTTTAGTCCAGTGATACTGATTTCCAACTACTGGCCTCCAAGAACCATGAAGGAATAAATACCTGTTTTTCTACGCCATTAAATTTGTGGTAACATTTTACAACAGCCATAGGAAATAAGTATACATGTGTTATCTCTTTAAATCCCCAGGACTTTTTGAGATAGCAATTACCCCTATTTTATAGATAAGGAAATTGAGGGTCAGAATAAGTCTCCTAAGTTAGCTGTCAAATAAGTGGTAGAAGAGTTAAGTTCAGTTGAATTCCAAAGCTCAAGGTCTTTTCTCATGCCCTATACTCCAGCCACACAGATCTACTCAAATGCCTTTTCCCATCTCCATGCTGTGTGCAGTCTGCTCCTTGGACCAGATGTCCTCCCATACTTGATCTCAAGGACACAGGTCACTCTACTGTTTTTCCTGACCCCCACCCCTGGTTTGAGGGTCCCATTATACTTTCACTCTGGTTTCACTCATGCAGTCATCCTTTACCTTGTCTTTCTTCTCACTGGACTCTGAGCTATTCTATGGCAGGGTCCATGCCATTACCTTTGTTCTCCAGGTCTATTTGGCATCTGGCTCACAGTCTGTGCTTAAAAATATTTGTGGGATGAATGAATGATGTCACAACTCCTAAGGAAACACAGGAGTAAATAAGCATAGTAAGTAAGTCTGAGGGTCTTTGGAGTTTCGTGTTGGAACAAGATGAGATGGAAGATAGGGATTCATTTTTCCATTTCTTTATGCTACCTCAGTTTCCTCATAACTAATTGGGTAAAATAATGGTGTCTACTTTATACAGTTGGTGTGACTATTAAATGAGTTAACATATGTAAAGGGCTTAGAACAATGATTGTCACAGAGTCAGAGCTATGTTAAAGTATACTCTTTTAAATGGGAAGTTTTTTTGAAAGTAAATGAACAAATGGTCTAACTTTTAAAGCTATAACTAATTTTTATAATTTTGTGATTTGGTAGAAAACAAAACCAATCTCAAGATTATGAATTTAACTTTGAGATGAATTCTTAGCTCAATATCCTCAGTAATTTAAAACTGGAAAGGTCAGTGCCTTCCTTCAGTATAATCTTTCACTTGAACAGAAAGTAGAAGAAACAGCATTTCAGAAATAAGATGCACCACTGTGGAAGATCTCAAATGAATTCCAGGAAAAGAAACTTACGAACTCTGGGTCTTAATGTTGTATTCTGAGTCTTAATGTTGTGTTAATCTTTCAATACTTTGATATATCTAGATTAACATCTGCCACAAACTCAGTCTACTGTTTTATTTCTCGCTGATGAACAAATCGAACTAATCTGAAACACGTGGAGAAGAAAGAGCAACTCTTCTGTTTGCATGTGAGACTTGATGTTTTTAATTGATTCACAAGTTTTTATATATTAAGTGAAAAATGAGGGCTTTAGGAGACATACAGATGAAAAATAAACACAGTAAAAGTTTTGAGGCTGGTTTTGTTTTATCTTCATCTGTTTCTGGTCTCACAAAGTAAACACAAGATTTTTTTTTGTCATGAATACATATTTCAGGGTACAAAGATGCACAGCTTGATATATAAGATGTAGGGACCATTGCCTGAACTTAAGTAACCAAATGTCTCATTGTAACTCATGGACATTAGTATTGGAAATAAGTGACACCAGTAGAGTTCTGCTATCCCACAACTGTTTGTCCTTGTTTGCAGGTAAGATTTTAGTTGCACTAAGGGAATGTATCAGCCCCTTTCTTCTCTCAGAAGATTCACCATACATCAAATTCCCTGGACCAGGGCATCAAGGATGCCTCTGTAATTATTTGAGAGAATATATTTTAGTTGGCTGAAATACATCATGACTGCAGACTCTGAGGTACATCAGAAAGAACTGAAATTGCAGGTCTATCTTATATTGCACAGATTGTCTCCACAGGCACTACCAAAAGGAAGCACTGGTCTTCTCCCATAACAAGCTGTAATTGGTCTAGAGGTAATATACTGCTGATAGATTGAACAAAGGCAGAAGGAAAAATCAGAATCTGAATAGGGCGAAAGACTGGCAGTAGTCTGAAGGAAATGGTGAGTGTATTCAAGAGGCATTTTAGAGGAGGAATCCACAAGATATACAAAGTGATTGGAGAAGCAAGTACGAAGGTTCAGTAGAGAGATGAATTAGAGATGTCCTTGAGGCTTGCAGTTGAGAAAAATGGGAAGATGGTGATGCCCGAACTAATAGGAAATGCAGGAGGCAGAGAACAAGGGGAAGGAAAATCCCATGGGAAGAAAATAAAAAATTTGTTTCTGAAAATGTTGAGTTGGAGGTGCCTGGAAGACAAGCATGTGGAGATAAATGTTCAGCACACAGGTGCAAATTCAGAGTTGGTGCTAGGAAAGTAGTCAGGGTTATAGTTTTATATTTATTTTTCTTATTAATATTTAGAGTGATTTTTTAATAGTTCTGTACATTAAACAAAGTACTTTATCATCATTTTTGTGTTTTACATGCACTACAGTTCTGCAAAAGTAAGGATAGAAAATTTTATTTCCAGTTTACATAAAAAGAAACAACATGGAGATGATAAATAATTTGTCCCAAGTCCATGTTGGGAGATAATTATAAGGCCAGAACCAGACTTATGCCTTCTGAAATTTATGCTGATATCTCCTAAGCACTGAGCACTAGGAAACTGGAATTCTTCACTTATCACTTGTAAATATATATTTGATCTGTTGCAGAAAGGCAACACACAAAACCACGTAAGTTGATAAACTTCCCTTGGGGACTATATTAAATGGGAAGTTGAAGGAAGAGGAGCTAGGAAAAGAAAGAGGAAAAATGGGGCGCCTGGGTGGCTCAGTCAATTAAGCGGCTTCCCTTGGCTCTGGTCATAGTCCCAGTGTCCTGGGATCAAGCCCGATGTCCAGCTACTTCTCCCTCTCCCTTTACCCTTCTCCCCAACTTGTGCTCTCTCTCTCTCTCTCATGTAAATAAAATCTTAAAAAAAAAAAAAGGAGGAAAAGTAGTTAGCGAGGTAAGAGGAGAAGAGGGGAGGAGAGTCACAGAAGAAAAAACGGTAATAAATTCAAAGACCAAGGGGTTAAGAGCTATCAACAGTATCAAAGATTGTTTCTTCCCTAATTCCCTTCCACTTCCCATGTCAGTCCCATACAGAGTGGGCATAGAGAAAGTCCTCTCACAGTTAGATGCTCCAAAAGTCCTGCAGGTCACATGAAATTCTTCTGCCTATGTGTATAGAACAAATATGTGTTTCTGTCTCTGGCTCTTTGCACACAATCTCAAAATTCAGCTTGAGAGTTACCCCAATGAATTTTATGTTCTACCTCACCTTCACAGTGATAAAGCCATAGTAAATTTCACAAGATTCTACATGTGACCTTTAGCCATAGATCAATATGTAATAACATACTTTTAAATATAGATCACATTGGGGAGGCCATGCCTACAAAATAGCAAACAGATGTTTTGGCAAAGAGAAGAGCCTCCTTATGCTTATGATTGGCAATGTCTCATGGTAAGAACCAGTTCCCAACCTTTCCTCATCTTACAGAGGTAAGTTTTCCAGACATAAACCTCACTTTCAAAAATTCAGGTTTCCTCTTAAAGTAGGCAAACAATATAC
Organism: Martes martes; assembly: GCF_963455335.1. NCBI lineage: Eukaryota > Metazoa > Chordata > Mammalia > Carnivora > Mustelidae > Martes > Martes martes. The sequence continues at coordinate 127,567,303 of NC_137892.1, read as the reverse complement.
AAAAGGAAAGTAAAATGGGTCAAGTCAAAACACTCAACAAAGTCAACATGACAGACTTTACTGGGTGTTTTCTACATATAGAGCACTATGCTTGGCACTATAGGGATATAAATATATAAAAATATAGCCCTTAGGATCTTTTCTTTGAGAGAGGTAATGGTGCCCACGAAACATTTGATCTGCTTTCCTGCATTTCTCAGCCCTCCTGGAATTAGACAAGACCATGGGGCTTGTTCTACCAATTATCTGTGAGTAAAAGAAAGGCCAAAGCACAGGAAGAGTTGACTCATTACTTTCCTGGTTGCTCTTCTCCTTCCTTGACAATCAAGAAAGCTATTTTGCGATGCGATAGTGCCACAGTGATAGAGCTTCTACCAGCTGGAATTCTGAGTAACTGTATGAACTAGTTCTTCCCACTGCCTCATGCTGGACATAAGGTGTGATTTTTTTTAATTGATTTTTTTTTTTTTATTAAGCCACTGAAATTTTGGAGTTGTTTGTTACTGAAGTATAAACTTGACCAATCCTGACCAATATACTTGCCTTTTGGAGTTCACATTCTAGTGGGAGCAGATAGGCACACATCTAAAAATCTTCAATTTGTTGATGAGACATCTCACTTGTTTCTTGCCTATTACACGTCAATTAACACCCATTAATTTTTTCAGCACATCATTTCACTTTCGAAAGTATCCTGATCTGGACATAGACTAGAGAGAAAATAGTCTATGATAAATAGTATAGGAGAACATAGAAACATGGCACTGGGGAAGGAGAAGATAATCCTACTAGAAGAATTTGATTATTTGAACTGGGACTTACAGTGTTCTGATAGGCAGGTATTAGGCAGATGAGGTTTGGAGTAAAGGGCAATTCAGTACCTCTTAGTCTGATCAAAGGTCTATGTAGAAGTGAATAGGATATTTTGGAGGTTAGTAGGCAGATTAAGGTAAATGTGGTAAAGGCATAGTTAAAACTACATTGATGATTTATTACCTAGATTTATTTATAAGTTTTCCAAATACTTGTCTTACTCTGGTAGATACACAGTTTGCAGCCAGCGGAACCGGTAACAGAGAATGCAGTGATAAGCATTGCTAAGAGTCTGGTTACAGCCTTCATTCACCATGGAAAATGCTCTGCTTCACCGCACGATAGATAATACAATCTTCTGATGGCACTTTTTCAGTGTTTGCTGCTTTTATAAACCATGTGTAAAGAAAACTATTTCAAAGACCTTACAGTGTGAAGTTCATTTATAATGTTCTTCACATTTTTCTTTTTGATTTTGCTAATGATTCGCATTGCATTCTGAGCACTGACAGAATGTGCTTAGCATGGTGGTAGAGATGGTGCCAGTGTTGCCGCAAAGTTCAGGGTCTCGGACAAAGTTGTAGAGAAATTTCTGGATATTCTAATTAGGTTCTGTGTAAGCCACTGTTTTCAGTGATTTCAGGATGATACAGTAAAATGTTAATTCAAATAAATCACTTTGAATAAAGAGGAGTCAAGAGAACAGAGAAGCAAGAGGAATACTGGCTAGATGGATACATTATCAGGGGCTTTGAAGACCCAGCTGAGTAGTGTGCATTTAAGGAGTTCATTTGGGAGAGCTTTGTATTATACTTGACTTCACTGATCAGCTTTTCCTTTCATTTTTAACTTTCTGACCCAGATTTTTGGATAACCCAATTTATAAAACAGACAGTGCACATATTGCTGAGATTGAGGGACTCTTGATAAACTTCAAATAGAAATATTTTTAACGATGACCCAGCAAGAAGGAGATGGCTGTTCAAATGACCCTTTGGTGGTTATGTTCAGGGAATTATTTTTATAAATTGTTACAAGTGCATATAGTGAAGTGGGTTTTATATTCTATATATGGTAATGGATATGCTACCAAACTCTAAAATACTGCACAAAGATAAACAACTATGTATATGGCAGATGTGCTTGGGACTCCTAATTTGCTTGGGACACATAGAGTTCATGCCGATAGTAATAGAATGCCCTTTTATCTTCAAAAGGATCTCAGCTTGGATTATAAATTTTGTGGTCTCCCTTCCTATGATATTCAGGATGGAGGTATTTCACATTCCTTCATTTTCCTTCTCTGATATAATTAAAACCAACTTGAAACTAAATCTGTCAGAAATTGGTGTGGAGTCCAATAGCAATCATTTGAGAAGCCTCCTTCCCCTGCCTGTACACTTCTAGAACTCCATGGGTTTAAGTCTAAGAGCTCTCACCTAATGCTCTCTACCTACACCAGCAAGATACTTCAACCAGGCTGAGTATCGCCTCCTATTGGCTCTTGTGCAGGTTGCCTAGGCTTCAAACTTAATACCTAATTCTTACCCAGACCCCTACACCCATGCCTTCTTCCTGCTTAGAGAAGAAGGAAGGTGTCGCTATTAGGCATGAATGGCAAGTACCTGTGAAAAAGGCATAAAATACATGTTAACTCAAAAGGTCACCAATTAACAAATAGGATCAGGGAAGCCCTTAAGAGCTTTGAAAAACATTTGAGCTGTTTTTATAGATGTGTTGATGATATCCTACACATCTGCCATGTATGCATAGCTTACCTTGCATCATATACCATAAATAAACCCAGTTTAGTATCTGTCCACCTCAAGAAATAACAAGCACATGATTGATATTGACATATTGCTATTTTTACTCTGTTCATAATACCCGTATTTTAATGTAAGTCCTTCTGATCTGTGCTAGAACTGCTGGGTCATGGAGTTGCTTGCCAAGCCTGTATGCCTACTATAAAGTCTAAGACTCGTGGAATCAGACCTGATAAATTCAGGCAGTGTGGCCAGGTGGTGATACCTATGATCACTGCCTCAGTTTAAATTTAGGCTATACCATTTACCAGCTGGTGACCTTGAGCATATTACTGCTCTTTCAAATTTCAGTTTCCCCATCTGTAAAATGAGGATAACATGAAAAGCAATTTCCTCACAGGGTGTTTGTTTGTTTTTAAAGGCTATTTATTTACTTATTTGACACAGAGAGACAAGTAAGAGAGGGAACACAAGCAGGTGGAGTGGGAGAGGGAGAAGCAGGCTTCCTGCTGAGCTGAGAGCCCAATGCAGGGCTCGATCCCAGGAGATCCCAAGACCCTGGGATCATAACCTGAGCCGAAGGCAGACGCTTAACAACTAAGCCACCCAGGTGCCCCCTTCAACAGGGTGTTTTGAGGATCGTTTGAGCAAGTGCATGTTAAATTCTTAGCATAATGTCTGGCATTTCTTGATTTTCTCAGACTTAATTAGAACTGGCTTAACCTCCATCTGCCAACATGTGGTGGAAAGTCTGATAACAGTCATTTGGAAAGTCCCCTCCTTCTCTCTTGGAGATGAAACTCAGGAGCTATTAGACTTTAGAAAGAAGCCTCTGCTTCTCAACAAATGGTAGGCAGGGTATCTTGAACCATGCTTAGCAAGACCCAAGTGGACTTACATGTTTTGAAATAAAATCAAAGGTTCTTACTTAGAGTAGTAACTCAGTCTTCCCCTCTACTGTGTTTTTCATCTTCTCTGGATTCCTACCCCAAGTTCATATGAACCCCAAGTTCATATCACATTATCCCACACTTACTAAATGTACATAGTAACATAGTGTTCTACCTATTGTCCACCTATTACTCTCCCCAACTTCAGTGAACACTCCTGAAAGGAAGTAGAAACAAGGCCCTGTATATTGCTGTTCAGGTCATGCCAAACAGGCACCCAGCTGAAGGCAGAACAGGGGCTGCAATCTGGCCTATGTTCGGCCCTCCAGCCTTGGGCCCTGGTGCAGTGCTGTTGCTGCCAGGGGAAAGGGCATCTTTTTCAAATTTGCACAAAGAATCTTTATAAGCTACAGGCAAACCCAATAGGAAACATGTGTTTTAATTCTACTATATTTTCTCAGTGTCTAACAGATTTGCAAACACAAACTGGAAGAGGAGGGTATCTACAGAGAGTGCCTCAAAAAAAAAACCAATCTTAATTTATTGTTTGAAATATTTTCTGGTAAAGAGTGAAGAAAAAGTGGATATAATAAAAGAAACTACTATTGACTAAATATTTGTGTTCCTCCAAATTCACATGTTGAAACCTAATCCCCAACGCGATGTTATTTGGAGATAAGACCATTGGGAGGTGATTAGGTTGGAGCTCTCATGAGTAGGATTAGTGACCTTATAAAAGAGACCATAGAGAACTCCCTTGTGAGGACACAGCAAGAAGGGAACCACCAGGAAGAGGACTCATCAGACATGGAATCTTCTACACCCTGACCTCGGACTTCCCAGCCTCCAGAACTATGAGAAATAAATGTTCGTTGGTTAAGCCCCTCCAGTTTGTGGTATTTTTGCTGTAGCAGCCCAAGCAGACTAAGACAGGGACTGAAGACAGAGTATTAGAGAAGTAGTGGACATTTTTACTCAACTCCAATGCACAGAAGACAGAGAAACGTATTCAGGTTTTATGGAAAAAGCAAACCAAAATGTGCGATAATATGAAATGTGTTTTTAATGTATCTCACATCTGCAACATAAAACCTGACCCATAGAATTATAAATTATTAAGGGTAATTAAGTTATTGCCACCTGATATGACATTACCATATGATTCATTATTAGAAAAAGCCTTTGTAGTCTTCCTTGCCAACACTGAATCATCCACAATATATGAATTTGCTCTCTTTTTATGCTAGTGTTCTTGGAAATGAAATATTTTCTTAGTGATTTGGTAGTGAAATTATGCTCATCAGTAAATCTTTTTTTCCTCTTTCCCCCAACAGACACTGATTATGAAGGTTAGGAGGCTCACTTCTTCCAACTTATCTGGCATTTCCCTGCATGCAAAAAAAAAAGGTGGGGGAGTGGGGAATGACACAGATATGGTACTGCAACATCCCGTAAAGAAATAAATTATTCTAACTTAGCAGATGTAAAAAAGTTATATGATTTTAAATGTTGCCCTTGCAACTGATAAAACTTAATAGGCAAGTGATTTCTATTTGTCATTCATTTTCTCTATTCTGAAACTATTCTCTAACAATGTTTCCCTGCCCCCCCTATAGTCCCATTACAATTGAAACTAATGACAAATACTTAAATACTTATGTCAAGTACTTTAAGTATTGTCAAATACTTAAATAAATGTCATCTCCCAATGCCTTATGGCATGTAAGCTTTTGATTTTTAAAAAAGATTTTATTTATTTGTCAGGGTGAGGGAGAGAGAGAGAAGACAAGTGGGGGGAGCAGTGGGCAGAGGGAGAAGTAGGCTCCCTGCTGAGCAAGAAGCCTGTTGTGGGGCGTGATCTCAGAACTCTGGGACCATGACCTTAGCTGAAGGCAGATGCTTTTTTTTTTTTTTTAAGATTTTATTTATTTATTTGACAGACAGAGGGAGATCACAAGTAGGCAGAGAGGCAGGCAGAGAGAAGGGGGAAGCAGACTCCTTGCTGAGCAGAGAGCCCGATGGGGGGCTTGATCCCAGGACCCTGAGACCGTGACCTGAGCCGAAGGCAGAGGCTTAACCCACTGAGCCACCCAGGCGCCCCTGAAGGCAGATGCTTAACCAACTGAGCCACCCAGGCATCCCAAGATTTTGATTTTTGATTTGGCATTTAATCTACAGTTTTGTTCTGTATTTAATCAATATAACATTTTCATTCTCTTTGTCTTGATAAGGATTAATGACTATAACAACTATATGTATTATAACTAGATGAACAGAACTAAGTTTATAGAGGATAACTATCTGTTAAGTATACTTTGTCAACCCAAGCAGAGAGAGGAATGTATACTCCAAACTGATTCATTATTTCTAACTTTTGGAATATTTTAACGTAATATTAACTTAAGACTGCTGGTTGATAAAAGTTTATAAGTAGCCTGGATTGCAGAGGTAATAGAAATACAAAGACAGACAGAGAGAGGGGAGGCAGGCTCCCCGCTGAGCAGAGAGCCTGGTGCAGGTCTCAATCCCATGACCCAGATATCATGACCTAAGCCAAAGGCAGAGGCTTAACCCAATGAGCCACCCAGGCACCCCCAGAGTATGTTTAAAATAAATTTTAGGAAGCCTAAGAACTTCAAAGTGTAGTATGAAATTTTTACTCATGCATACATATTTAATGTTTAATAAAATAAGGGAAAGTCATATAAAAGATTTGACATTTACAAAGACATTAAGTATAGTTCTGAAGACAAAGATTGTGAAACTATTTCAAAACCAAAGCAAATATTTCAGTCTTTGAAACATAAAGATTACTATTGAAGGAGATTCTGCATAAATCATTTCAAATGAAGCACAGAAAGGGAAAAAATGTATTTAGTTTGGCACTGCCCAAGGATTTTTTTTTTAAAATATTGTGGAGACGACACAAATCAGAATTTGTGAGTTATTGTTTTAGTTTTTCAAATACAACATACTGTTGGGAAGGCTGAAGAAAATGAGAAGAGAGAGAAAAAGACAAAAAGAGCAAAAAAGTGTTCCTCTCCCAGCCAACTCATCAAGCCTTTTGTGTATCAGTGAGTCTAGGCCAGACCCAGAAGAGCTGTTGCCTGTCACAGTTTCACTCAAATTCAGAAGGGCTCAGTTACTGAACACCTCAAGAAGATATATCATGACTGAGACACATTCTGAAGAGCTCATACTTCCTGGGATCAGGAATATTCCCAGAACAGCTTTTATTGGCTTCATTTTACTTTTCTTACTAAAAAGGGTATTGATATTTAAGTGAGAGGATTCCTGGACAAGATAATTACGATTTCTAAAGAGTTGAAGTGTATATTGTCAGCATTGCAGTTCACACTGATTTCCCAGCTTAAAAACAAAAAGTAGAGAGAGAAAACGATTTAAAATTCAATCATCAAAAGACTAAAAACAAAATGAAGTTCATTTCTTTAAATATCTATTTTGTGCATAAACCAGTTACTAATTGATTCATTAATTGCCTGACACTGCTAGCAATAATCTACATGTGATTTGTGATGGTGACTGTAATGTACTATCCAGATAGCCTTTCATTGAAGGACCTATGGCTCCTGCTGCTGGGAGTTCCATCAGCAGATGCCTATAGCTGTCAGTCTCTTCAGGGACTATCTCAGCTACAGAAAATCTCCTTACCCAAGGTTAACTGGGACAACTGACATCTAATCATTTATTGATGTGGGACTATAAAGGATTGGCCATCTTGGCCTAATGGGCAACAACTCTGAAGGACCATTCTAGTTGCAGAACTCCTGTGCAGTCAGCCATGGCTGTCCTTAGGCCTGTATCACAGTTTGACTTCCCCAGGTGTTCATCCCTCAGGCCACACCTCAATAAATATGCCACACACTAAACTCAGTCTCAGAGTCTCCTTCCAGAAAAACTGAATGTGTGACCATGTTAGATTCACATTTAAGTGCCCTTTGTATAACTCAACCAGAGAATGTGAAAAATGTACCTCTTAAGGACCGACCATCTTTTCTATGAAAATTATGTAATATTCTTAAACTCATCAGCCACTCCAAGCTCCCAATGCCTCTATTTTGTGCTTCTGCTTGACTAATATAACAGAAAAAGTCATTACCATAATCGACTTAAAGTGGAAGAGGAAATGGAGATACCTCTGTCACTACCACCATAATAAGAGTTTTAAGTATTTTGATATAATACAGAAAGGGATGAATCTCCATGATCTGTATGGAAAGCTATACTGGGAATTTCTGTATGTATGAACTTACCCAAGTTGGGCTACGCTGACCTAAAAATAAAGGGATTAATGAGCTTTAATCCAGTTTCTGAATTTGAGCTAATTATGTGACAGACACAAGTCTGCAAGCACAAAGAAAATGAAAGGAAAGAAAAAGTGAAGAATGAAAAGGAGGGAGGGAATAAAGGAATGAAAGACAAATGGAAGGGGAAAAAAAACAGTACCAATAATTCTGATAAACTCAAATTTTCAAAAGAACTCATGTGAGTTCAGTGAATTGTGTAAGACTGATGAATCATAGACCTGTACCCCTGAAACAAATAATACATTATTATATGTCAATAATAAATAAATAAATAAATAAATAAATAAACAAACTCGAATGCCTACAGAATCAGGGAGTTGAAATGAACGTATGACATCTTTGTAGGCCAGATGTTGATCTGGAGCTGCCAGTTTGCAACTCCTTTCAGAAGACTGATTTTAATATAGTGATGACCTTTTTCTCATATATCTCTTAAGGTATATCCAAGTCAATTTTTGTGAATATCATATGTTAAAGTATAAGAATCTCGCTATTTAATGGGAACCCTGTGAAAAATGAATAACGATAAGTAATCGTAAAGGTTTACCTATTTTAACAATCTTTTTTTTTTCAAAGAAAAAGTATTTATGTTATAATGGGATTAGTTGGATAGACCAATCTGAAAAGAATTACATTACATGTAATGGAAATACCATACAAAATCTGCATAGGTATATGGAGGAGAGAAAAGGGATATTTAACAAATGAAGTTTGCCTTATACAGAACATTTCTCTCACTCTCTAGTTTTAGGTTTAACGTCATCTCTAAGAACTCATTAACAGTAACTCATCAGCCTTGATCAAAAACCAAATTATCCAATGACTCAAAGCAACATATTTTTTAAAATTGAGATATAATTCACATATAATAAAATTCACCCTGTAAAAGTGTACAGTTCAGTGGTTTTTGTATATTCATAAACTTGTGCAACCATCACCACTATCTAATTCCAGAACATTTCATCACTTCCCAAAAAAAAAACATGCTTATTAGCAGTCACTCCCCATTTCCTCTCCTCCCAGCCCCTGGAAATAACTAAATTACTTTCCATCTCTATATATTTGCTTATTCTGCACATTTCATATAAATGAAATCATAACAATATTTGTCCATTCCTGTCTGGCTTCTTTCACTTAGCACAATGTTTTCAAGGTTCATCCATGTTGTAGCATATATCAGTATATCATTCTTATTTATAACTGGATAATATTCCATTATATAGGTATTCTACATTTTATTTATCCACTCATAAGATGATGGCTATTTGGGTTATTTCTATATTTGGCTATTACTAATAATCTTCTATGAACATTTGTATACATGTTTTTGTGTGGGCATGAATTGATATTTTTCTTGGGTATTACTAGGCCATATAGTAATTCTAAGTTGAACTTTTTGGGAAACTGTCAAATTTTCTCCAAACTGGCTACACCATTTTACATCCCACCATCAATGTATAAGGGTTCCAATTTCCTCACATCCTTACAACACTTGTCTGGATATTATTATTATTATTATTATTGCCATCCTAATGGGTATGAGTAGTATTTTGCTGTGGTTTTGATTTTATGTACATAATGACTAATGATGTCGAGCATCTTTTCATAATGCTTATTGGCCATTCATACATCTTTGGAGAAATGTTTACTCAAATTCTTTGCCAATTTTTAAATTGGGTTATTTATCTTTTCATTGTTAAGTAGTGTATTATTTTAAATGAAAAAAGCTGATATTTTATTGTCCTATGAAGGGTCACATGAGTGGATGGCCCTCTTGCTTATTGTTCTTGAGAACAAGAGATTTACTGCTCCAGGATTAGCTATTACAAAATTTTTTGGGGCTTTGTCAAACCTGTTACATCATGTAGGAGAGCTGGTGTTAGAAGTTAGCTGCAGAGGTTGTGATAGATCCATTTCCATAGTGAGTCCAGAGGTTTTTAGGGTGAGGCTCCAAACCTGGTTTTAAAGCTCAAGAGACCAACTGGGGTAGATCAAGACCTCAGGGCCAGAAGAGACAAGAGGAGCAAGGAGATCTCTGAAATAATATTATCCTTAGGAAGGGAGGAGTCTAAGCTTGTGATACAGGATCAAGCAAATGTCTAAGTTTCAGAAGTAATGTAGTTGATGCTGGCAGCCCTCTGGAAAGAACAACTCTAGTTAAGTGAGTATAATTTGAGGAGAAATAGGTACAGTGTAACAGATAGTACCCTAACCTTAAAACTAAAGAGGCCATGTAATTCCTTTTTAAACCATGATGCTTTTAAATGGGAAAGGAGTACTATTAACAATCCACCAGGATAGCAGGAAAAAAAAATTTTTTGTCATATTGCAGTGATGCTCCCACTAGGCTGAGACACTTCTAGTTGTAAGGTGCTTTATGCTTGAGACATCATTGTAAGATAACAAGCCTCTGGCAATCTTTGAAGAAACAGTGGCAGCACATGGAGTTAAGCAGCAATGGCAGGCATAAACTTATTCACCTGGCATTTGGAAGCAGAAAAGACTGGGCTTCCTGTTCAAAGGACAAATAACTATTGTACCACCTAGTGGTACCCGAGTTTGTGACTCAGATCATGTCAGTTATAAATGCTTATGCCAAATTCATAGTTTAAAAAATACTTGTTGCCATTAAAGTAGTTTCCAATGTCTATAAAATGTTTGCATTTTATGTATCATTTTCTGCTTTGCTAACTTTTGAGCATTTCAAAGTAACTGAGTCAATTAATCCAAAACACATATTTTAATTTCCAATTTTTAATATCTATTTCTCAATATAAAAGCTTTATATGTGATTTATCAAGTTCTGCCTCTTTTGGATATAATTCTCTCCATTTTAATGATTGTTTTCTTATTAACTGTCTAAGATACAATATTTGCTATTGTTTCTCTGGCTTTATTAAGATATAGTTGACAAATAACTGTGTAAGTTTAGGTGTATAATGTGATGGTCTGACACAAGTATATATCATAAAATAACTACCACAATAAGGTTAATTAATACTTCCATCACCTCACACAATTACCTTTCGTTTTTGTGGTAAGAACATTCAATATCTATCATTTTAGTAACTTTCAACTATTTAATACAGTATAGTTATCATGTTGTACATTAGATCCCCAGAACCTATTTGTCTTATAACTAGATGTTTATACCCTTTGACCAACATCTCTCCATTCTCCCACCCTCTCCAGTCCCTGACAGCCACCATTCTACTATTTATATGAGTTTGGCTTTTTTTAGATTCCACATATAAATGAGGTATTATAGTATTTGTTTTTCTCTGATTTATTTCAATTAGCATAAGTCTTTCAAGGTCCATCCACATTGTCACAGAAGGCAGTATTTTATTCTTTTTATGACTGAATAATATTTCACTGTCTATATATTTATATATTATACATTTCTTATCCATTCATCATTCAGTGAATGGATGGATTCATTCATTCAGTGAACACTTAGATTGTTATTATTGTGATATATTATCTAAAAGTAAATATTTCCTGTATCCAATTGCAATACTCTTTACAGCAAATACTTCATTTATATCTCTGAAATTCAAAAGTGAATGAATTATAGCAAAATTCTTAGGTTTAATTAATTTTTTTTTAAATTTCAAGTTGATACTTCAGTTTCCCTCATCTTGGGACTAATCATTTTACCTAATTCTCCTTGCATAATGCAATTTACCTAACTAATGTAATTTGTTCTCAACCATTCTGCTTTTCTGTTTTCAAAATAGCATTTAAGTGAATAACTAAAGGTATTCATGAGCCCTACATCCTGAGAAGGAAATGCCACTACTCATATTCCTTTATCTTTTGATTATAATATCTGCTACAGGAAAAGTACAACCATAGTCAAAGCAGTAATCATCACAATTTTATCAAGCATGACACATAGATTACAATGGTCCCTCTATGTAAGAACACTGCACTTTGTCTAGAGCCTTTCACACTTCACTAGTAACTATCTCAGATTTAGAGATAAAGGAAATAGAAAGCAAGATGAAACACTGCCAGTGCCAGATTTCCAAGGCTGATTTGTGCTTAGCTAGAACAGAACTCCCCTGGGGTATTAATATATGCACACCAGCTTTGAGATGATCTTATTTAATGGTCACTTTAATTTATGTGGTTTTCAGTAACTAAGCGGGATAAAAATTGCTTTCTGTTAGTCCCTTCAATTCATCTTCCTTACTGAAGTTGGTTTTGGACATCCATTTGCTGCTAACACCGATGGGTTCATTGGACATAATATAGGTCACATGTTTCTGGAAAAATGGGCCTGAGTATATCCAACACCCAAAGATTTCAGAAAACAAGGTCATGACCCTCCAAATTAGTAAATTCAGGGAACTTGCCATTTGTCTAACAGACTCCAGAGCAATACTAATTTTCTGAAGGTTTGGTTGAACATTGAGCCTTCTCAAATTATCAACAATAGCCAGTGTATCAAGATGTTTTACAGCTTTGCCAAAATTCCCATATATTTGGTATTCCAGTAAACCAAGTGAAACTTCTCAGGATATTTCTGCTTAAGCACAGACGAACCCAGTGCAAGCAAAACCAAAGCTGTCAAACTCAGTAAGTGGTTCTCCAGCAAGCACCAATTGCCTTGGGAATCATCAAACTCTGCATTGACACACTGACCATTGCTGTGATCTTCCAAACAATAGTTTGGGAATACAACAAATACAGAAGTTCAGGGAAAGGTCATACTTGGCTGTTTGGGTTTCAAGAACAATAGAAGATTGTCACTCTCCATTGGTGATACAGAGAGTAACACTCTATGTCACCACTGGAGAGTGGCATGACCATGCTTTGAGCTGTCTGGCACAGGATCTAGTCTTACAGGTGGTTAGGTATAGGAAGTAGCATATAGCTCAAATCAGCTCTGCTCAAATTCCCTCAGGATGCACCCAAATTTTCCTCTTTTTATTGTTTTATTTGAGGGTGTTGGAATAGTAAGAATTAAGTGCATTAACATATTTAAAGTACTTAAAACAGTGTTAACACATAAGTATGATATGGTAATTCTCATTACCTTTATTATTACTATTATTGTTAGACATACACATTTATAGTGTTCCTCTCTTGTTGTTGTTTTTTTTAAGATTTTATTTATTTATTTGACAAAGAGAGAGAGAGATCACAAGTAGGCAGAGAGGCAGAGAGGCAGGCAAAGAAAGAGGAGGAAGCAAGTTCCCGGCTGAAGAGAGCCCAATGCGGGGCTTGATCCCAGAACCCTGAGATCGTGACCCGAGCTGAAGGCAGAGGCTTAACCCACTGAGCCACCCAGGTGCCCCAGTGTATCTCTCTTGTACACCAATGTTATAATAAACTTCCAAGAAGTTAAGTTGTGAGCACTTTTTTTTTCCCTCAGAGATTCCAGGAAAAAATAAACACAATTGACTTTGGTCTCAGAGACAACCTAATCACCAATTTGCAATCTCAAAAGCCTACAAGGGACTAAGCAAGGTCATAATTTTGTGATTCAGACTTGTTTAAGACAATAAGGAGTCACTGGGCCAGTGTCTAAAGTGGCCACCTTAAAGAAATTCAAATTTAATACAACCCACTGCCCCAAAAAACTAAACCAAAACCAACATGCAGTCTAAACAAAACACATCTGTGGGCTTCAAGTACCCCTTAGGCCACCAATATGCAATTCTTGATCTGGTCCACAGACATTTTTTAAATTTTACTGAGTTATAATTGTATTCATTTCAGGTGTACAACATAATGATTTGATATATGTATATATATTGTGAAATGACCAACACAATAAGTTAGTTAATAAACTACAGACAGTTACCGATTTTTTTTTTCTTGTGAAAATAACTTTTAAAATCTATTCACCTAAACCAACTTCCAAATATACAGTATTTGGGTACATCCTTATGTACTTAGGATGAATTCCTAGAAATTGAACTGCCCATTCTAAAGCTATCATTTGAATGCTTTAGAGATATATTACCAAAATTCTTTCTAAAAATTGGTACTTTGTTTTCATGAATGGTATATGAGTGTTTATTATGATTTTGTAAATAATATGGGGCTGTCTGGGTGGCTCAGTCAGTTAATCATCTGCCTTCAGCTCAGGTCACAATCCTGGGTCCTGGGATTGAGTACCACATCAGACTCCCTGCTCAGTGGAGAGCCTGCTTCTCCCTATGCCTGCTACTCCCCCTGCTTCTGCTCTCACTCTCTCACTTTCTCTTTCTCTCTCTCTCTCTCTGACAAATAAATAAATAAATCTTTGAAAAAATTATAACCTCAAACTTCTTTTGCCAATCAGAAACAAAAAATAATTGTATCCTATTATGAATTTAATATGTATTTTATTGTGTTTGTTATTATTATTATTATTATTATTATTATTGTATTACTGTTTAGTGCTGTACTCCTGGCACCAAGAACAATGTCTGGCACAAAGCAGATCATTAATAAGGTACAAAAATGTATGTATGGGTTTATTGAATATATACAAATATATATATATATATACACATATATATACACACACACACGTGTATATACACACACACACAAAATACATGAATGATCTGTTCCTATTTTCATGCTTCTTTTTAGCAGCAGACATGACAGAACTTTGGAGCACCAGCTGAGTAGTTCTAGCTTCAGGAGAGGGAACAACTCACTGAAGATAATTCATAAATAGCTGCCATTAACCTCTTTTTTTATGCATAGCTTTGTCTAAGTGGTCATGTCTTCCCCTTTGACTCATAATATTTGTGTCTATTACCACTGAAATCCCACACTGAAAAATATGTTACTTTATTTAACTCACAATACACCACTTATTCTTGCATAATCTTGGGCAAATCAAATATTCCCTTGGAATTTTAGTTTTCCTATCTGTAAAATTTTAAAAATAACACGTGACCCATCTATATCTTACTTGTTGTGAAATGAGAGTCTTGGAAAAGTATGAACTGCTTTGGAAATGTACAACATCCCATTTTGCCTTGTAAGTGTCCCTAATTATCTCCTGTGTCTTACTTTATTCAAGGGCAATGACAGAGTTGGATACCTTCTCTTCTCTTCCAAATCACTGGCCAGGCATTAAGTGTTTAAAAAAATGAAAATCATGTTGAATTGAGTTAACTGATGCCAAGCATTTGGCATTTTATTTTAAACCTCCAGTACTCTGATCCAAGCTATTTCTAGGACTTAATTTGTGTCATAGGCTAATCAATAAACCATAGCCAGATGTTCATATTTCAATCTTTTCTTTCAACCTGCCTCCATTATTTCCTGTGTGACCATTTTCACATCCTAATATTTCAAAAACGAATTGATATAGAGGAACAAAAATAGCCTCAAAAATGGTGTAATTCTGGGGGATGGGGAAAAAATTGCATATGAAATAATATATTGCTCAAGTTCTTACTATGAACTTTTAAAAATCATGCCGTCACTTGTCATATCACCACACAATACTGGGAATTAATCTTATTTTCCTCCTATGTATATAGTTTTTAAATATTCTGCTCTAAACTTTAAGAAATACTCAAATCTGAGACCATGAAAGAATAAGATGAAAACCTGAGCCAATTCCAAACTGGTCTAGTTTGCGCACTCCTTATGTAATTGTATTTTGACCTTTCAGTTATTGAATTTTAGGCCTTTTAGCTATTGAATTTTAGCCAGCTTCACAATGAATTGTAATTAAAGTTAATAAATAGTCTTAAAACTAGAAAACATGGTAGTTTTAAAAAGTATATGCCAAGTAAATGAGGTTTCCAGATACCCAAAGTCCCCCATGTGGGAACATTTTCTATCATATCTGTCCTCTGTAGCAGGTCTTAGGTAGGGAAAACATTTTTGTTCATGAAAGAAAAGAACCACCAAGACTTTTGTAAAAGTGAGAAACTCTACTGTGTTCACATGAAGGCTCCATACTCTGGCAGGCAAGCACATCATCTTGTCATTTGTTCACCAGAAAGGATTGCTGTAATATCATTGAGCAGGGCAGTAGGGACAAAGCTAGTGACAGCCATCATATAACTGCTACTATAATGGCGACATTCATAACACAGGATTATGCAAAATGCCTTTCACTCTCTTCTCTTGTCTCTTCCTTCCCCCTCAACTTTCCCCTCCCTAGGTTCTTCTTGAAAACCTATCCAAAGAGAAAAAAATATCAATATACATTATTCTCGGATTATATTTCTTTCAATTTGGCTGACATCTTAACTCCTCAAGCTAAGGGCTGTTCAGAATGGATAGTTGTATGAAAGGTCAGTTCTGGCCAATACTGAAATGGGACTTATCCAACAACAATAGAAATGTGATCAAGTACTGTCTGGAGGAATTAAATACTTCTCAGGATCCATTTCATATAGCAGTGTTTGGGGGCACTGTGTCATGAAGGGTGCTGTCTTTCCAATGAGAATAAAAGGCAAAGTCATGTTTTAATTGCTTGCTTTCCTTCCCACCCTTATGTACAGTGACTGTTGCTTAGCTTGTGAAATTATCTGAGAAACAGGTTTGGTCTTGAGGGGCAGGAAGAGTCTAGGAAAAGAAATTAGAGAAAAGGTGGCTGACTCAGACAAGCCTTCGAAGCCAGAGGTGGGACAACTTGTCAGGGCAAAAAAAAATAACTCTTCTCAACTGGCCAATAGTACACACTGTCTTTATTCTGAGGGTGTTCAGGACTTCATGTCCAATTGAGAGGATTCACTCTGAACTGCTCTAAATTATCTGTGGGAAGAAACACATGTCCAAATTCTCCAACTAGTTTTAAGTTGTTTCAGATAGAACAATACACGTGTGTATTTTGTCTGCATATCCCAGTTCCTTTTCAGAAAATCAAATATGTCTGAGTTTTAAGAACAGGTAATTAGTAATGTTCTTGCATCTTAGCTAAACTCTAAAATTATTTTGGGCAACTGACGGCAAGCCATATTTATATAAAATTGTGTCCAGAGGAACCTTTGGGGAATCTCAGAATACAGATAGCAACCTAAAGCACAAGTTGGCAAACTTTTCTTGTAAAGGGACAGATAGGAAATATTTTAGACCTTGTAGGTTATATGGTTTCTGTTGCAAGTACTTAATTCTTCTTTGTGGCACAAAAGCAAAAATGGCATGTAAGCAAATAAGCATGACTAAATTCCAATAAAACTTATTTTGTAGTCACTGAAAAAAAAAAAGGCAAAGTCATGGTCACTGGAGGGCTTTAATTGCAAACATCTTTTCTCAAATAGAGATGAGAGCTAAATATTTATGAATGATGTAATTCTTTTTTTGTACCAGATAAGTGGTCTTAATCAATCCTAAATTGCACACTAGTTTATTTGTTTGTTTGATATCATTTTGGGGGGTGAGGGGTCACCTTATATTATTTCTAAAAGCATGATATTAAAACTTTGTGGTTTCATTAGGAATAACTGATTATAGGGCAATCCAAGGGGAAAAAATAGAAAATAATCAGCCTATTAACAGAGGAAAAATGCTACATTTTTCTGTGATTTTCAGCCTTTTAGATTACCAGGAATTCTTCAAAGCTTCAAATAAAATTGAGGTTCTCTTATACTAGATCTAGTTTTTGAGCTTGCCCAGAATTGTTTGGCTCACCCCAGTCCTCTGGGCCTCAAGTGCTTGCTAAATGGAGTGCCTCAGCAGCTGCTGTCCTGGCCTTATAATCTAATGCTGTCTCAGGGTTCCCCCAAGTGAGAACTGGGTGTCAGCACCACCTTCAGTCAACCTACTGTGTCAGAACCAATAGCAGATACAGGGCTGTCAGACCAAATTCTTGATGGGTTCTGGCTTTTCGCAATTTCCAGACTGAGATGAGAAAGAGATCTGCCCAAACAGACCAGATAACTTAACCTGGAAAGGTTGAACTTTGAGTTTTGGGTACCTCAGCGAGAGGTGGGAAATAAGAAGTGACCAGCAGATGAACACCTTTGTCTTTATGTCCCTCACAAACTCTTCTGGGTACAGTGTGCACAAAAAGAAGCCCCGTGTACCTGAGTAACTAGCTCTGCGTACATGCGTGTGCACACGCATGCATCTGTGCATGTGTTAATAAACTGTAGCCAGCTCAGAATTACAATCTAGTATTTGCTTTCCTTTCTTCCCTGCTTCACTTCTCTTTTTTCCCTTACTCTTGTTATTCCAAGAAGTCACCTCCCAATTAAACCAAAGACATTAATGTTCATAAGACATTAGCTGTATTTTCAATTTCTGCATTATGGGAAAATATATGTTGCTAAACTGCATTAGATTCAATTATGTTTCCAAATGAATTAGTGCTTTACATAAGCCAGTAGAAAATAATAATGTTGAATCATGAAATTGCTAATATTTGCATGTTCTCAGCCTATACAAATGTCAATTTAATATGGTTCAACCTAATAATGTTTATACTGGAAGTAATGGATTATGGTAGTTAAGAGCAGTCATGCTGACTGGGTGCAAATCAGTTCTACCCACTCACTGTTTGACACTGACCAAATCACTTTAGGTCTCATATACCTCATTTATAACATGGGGCTAAAATCTAGGTTGTTGTGAGAATTAAATTATATAATCATTAGGTAATTATTTAATAAATGTTAGCCATTTTTAATACAAAGTAAAGTATTTATCACATTTACGGATAATGCCTGGTGGATATAAGAATTCAAAGGTCATTTTCTCTAAATCTACTCTGAACTCCCATGTCTTCAGGCCAGGCATCCTTGGCCCTCAGGTTGGAAACAACAAACACAAAATTTATATTTATAAGTCACAAACAAAAATAAGGAAAAGCATAAGAAAAAAGTGTATTTGTTAACAACTGCTATTATGCTTCCATTTCTCAATCACTAATTTCAGTTCCATTGGTTTATCTATTTTTATATATGAAAATTTGGAATCTCCAATAATTTTCTCAGATTATTATATTACTAAAGTTTTCCCAATAACTTTCAAAAATATTTAGATGACAAAAATTATTTGGCTTGAAAAGGTTAAATTGAGGTGTCTGAGTGGCTCAGAAAGTTAAGCTCTGCCTTCAGCTCAGGTCATGGAATTCTGGGACTGGAATTCTGGGACTGAGCCCCAAGTAAGGCTCCCTGTTCAGCAGGGAGTCTACTTCTCCCTCTGTCCCTCACCCTGCTTATGCTCTCTCTCTCTCAAATAAATAAATAAAATCTTTAAAATATGTTAAATTAGGCAATTCCAAAATTTTTCAGGGCTACTTTTCTCCAATTCTAGCCCAGATTTGTTCTTACATCTCACTTTATCACTAGACTAAAAACAAAATTGACAGGAAGTAGTAGAGTAATAGCTATCTACTCATTGAAAAGGTTCTAACTAAGGATCCTATCTGCCCGTGAGTACCTCCCACACTGTCCTAATATTCACTACCCTAAATATTAGGATATTTTCTAATAATAATCATAGATAATATTTATATAGTTCAGGGCACCTGGGTGGCTCAGCTGGTTGAGCCACCAACTCTTGATTTTTGGCTCAGGTCATGATCTCAGGGTCATGAAATGGAGCCCTGAATTAGGATCTGTGCTCAGCATGGAGTCTGCTTGAGATTCTCTCTCTCCCTTTGACTCTGCCCCTCCCCCTGATTGCTTTCTAAATAAATAAATAATCTTTAAAAAATATATTTATATAGATCAACATGGTTTTACGAAGTCTCCCAAATATTATGATTTGATCCTCATAGCACATCTATGATGGCTTAGTCAAGCCTTTTTGTAGCAAATAAAAGAAACAAATGTCAAACATTAAGAAAAAAAATTTAAAAATCACCGTCATCATCATCATCATCATCATCTTTATCATCATTGTTTCACAAAACCCAAAGGGCAACCAGCCTCACAAATGGCTGGAACCAGGACCTGGGAAGCCCAGGAGAACCTGAGAGTTGCAGTCTACATCTCTGGCTCTGTTTCTCTCTATACATTATATCCAACTTGACCATCAAGACTCCCAGTTTATTCCTCCTCTGATCAAGTGACCAGCCCAGCTGAGTTATAATTACTCAGTATCAATTCCAAGTTCCCAGGAGAGTATAGCTCTAATCAGTCTAGTTTAAAAGATATCCTTTCTTGGTCCAATATTCTTTGGACAGTAGACTGGGGCCAGGTACTATAAACATGGCTGCCATGGCCCGCCTGTGGGCAATAGGAAATTTCAGAGCAACTGGTTTGCAGTAAGTTAAACAGATAACCCCAAAATATATCCATTATGTCTGAGGCAGGTAGAAGTGTACTGGCTTTTTCAAAATTCAATTTTTATTTTATTGTGCTAGGAACACTTACCATGAGATCTATTCTCTTAACAGGTTTTTAAGTGTACTATACAGTATTGTTATCTACAGGCACTATTTTGTAAAACAGATCTCTAGAACTTATTCATTTTGCATAAGTGAAACTTTATACCTGTTTTTAGCAACCTCCCATTTCATTCTCTCTTAGCCTCTGGCAACTATCACTCCACTCTCCACTCTATGAGTCTGAATATTTTAGGTACCTCATATAAGTGGAACCATTTGGTATTTGTCCTGTTACTGGTTTATCTCACCTAACATAATGCCCTCCAGGCTCATCCATGTTGTGACGTATTCCAGGATTTTCTCATGTTTCTATTTTATAGGAGAAAAACCAAAGTTCTGGAAGGTTCACTGCCTAAAGTAGAAAAATCAGAATTTGACCCAAATATTTTCACTACAAATTCTATATTCCTTTCAGTTCTATTACATAACCAGTCTGGAAATGATGATCCTCTCTATTAAAATTTTTCAAAGAGCTGGGACGCCTGGGTGGCTCAGTCTGTTAAATGCCTGCCTTCGGCTCAGGTCACAACCCCAGGATCCTGGGATCGAGTCCCACATCAGGCTCCTTGCTCAGCGGGGAGCCTGCTTCTTCCTCTGCCTGCTTGTGCACTCTCTCTCTTTCCCCCTGCTTGTGCACTCTCTCTCTCTCTCTCTCTGACAAATAAATAAAATCTTTAAAAATAAAATAAAATTTTGCAAAGAGCTTAACTGGAAAGGGTAACATATCAATATACTCATGTTGATTAATGTGCATAATCAGCTTAAGTTCTTTTTTTTCCCCCAAGTTTTTATTTAAATCACAGTTAGTTAACATACAGTGTAGTATTAGTCTCAGGTGTAGAACTGAGTGATTCATCACTTACATACAACACCTAGTGCACATCACAAGGGCTCTCCTTAATACCCATCACCCATTTAATCCATTCCCCCACCAACCTCCCCTCCAACAACCCTCAGTTCATTCTCCATGGTTAAGAGTCTGTTTTATGGTTTGCCTCTCTTTTTTTTTCCCCTATGTTCATCTGTTAAATTTCTGAAATTCTATTATGAATGAAATCATAGGGTATTTGTCTTTCTCTGACTGACTTATTTCACTTAGCATAATACTCTATAGTTCCATTCATATCATTGCAAATGGAAAGATTTCATTCTTTTTGATGGCTGAGTAATATTCCATTGTATATATACCACCTCTTCCTTATCCATTAATCAATCAGTGGACATTTGGGCTCTTTTCATAATTTGGTTATTGTTGATAATGCTGCTATAAACACTGGTGTGTATGTAACCCTCTGAATCAGTACTTTTGTATCCTTTGGATAAGTATCTAGTAGTATAATTGCTGGATTGTAGGGTAGCTCTATTTTTAATTTTTTGAGGAACCTCCATACTGTTTTCTAGAGTTTCTTCACCAGTTTGCAATCCCAAAAACAGTGTAAGAGGGTTCCTCTTTCTCTGCATCCATTTGTTTTTTCCTGTTGTTCATTTTAGCCATTTTGACTGGTGTGAAGTGATATCTCATAGTTTTAATTTGTATTTCCCTGATGATGAGTGATGCTGAGCATCTTTTCATGTGTCTGTTAGCCATCTGTATGTACCAGTTTAGGTTCTTTAAGAGCCTAGATTTGGGACCTGAGAAAATAAATCATGATTGGTTCTCTAAGTCTGGATGATAGAAAAAAGCAGATATATCCAATGAAACTTGATTAAGGGGAGATACAAAGGGAGGAAGGCAAGTGTAATAAAAAGAGTGAGTTGTTAAAAAAGAAAAAAAGTAAGACAAGTCATCATATATTTACCACTTAATGGAACTTAGACCAAGAAAATACTAGTATCTATTGGTAACAATAGTAGTTTGTGTCTCTTTCAAACAAAAATCCCATGCTTAGGTAATGAAGAATCTACTTTATGTGTTTAAGGCATAACACCTGATTTTCATTAATTGCACTGCCCAATTCCTTTAAGCATATGCTGGGCAGTTTTGGTCAAAGTCAAGACAATTTGGGGATGAATGCTTATTTTCATAGTTGATATAGATCATAACTACTGGACTTCAAACATTAGGATAAGAGTTCTCTACAAAAATATCAAGGTGTTTTAATATATAATGCAAATGCAAAAAATATGGGTATTTGGATATATTCAGCTGATTATTTTAAATTTTTGGTTTTCAAATTTTAGAAAATCTTATTAATATAGTCCTCATACATTTTTTAAAAATATGGAATATTGTTTGAAACATGGGAACAGCAGCCTAAGATTTGATAAACACGATTTTAACTGTCAGCATTTTGTATGCCAAAACAATACTAGACTAAATTGTACCTCAGAAATTTGTATACTCAAGGATATATGTTCATTACTATCTAAAGATTAATTGGTCCTTTAAAATCAGTGTGTTATATAAATATATATTGCTCTTCTAAAGATACAATACATATATATGATATGCATGCATACAAACGTCCACATACACACACGAGTTGGCCAAACTCCCTTGAATACCCAGTGCTTGAACAAGACATCAGTCCTACATCCTTAGTGCATCTCATCTTAATCATGAGTTTAGGCTGCCCTCAAGCAATGAGGAAAGGTCAGTGTTACCCGAAAGTGGGGAAAGAATGCTGAGTGAGCCTTCTGTTCTCATTTAGGAAGGCCTGAGGGTGATTCACACAAGAAAGAATGACTGGAAGACTCTCCGAGTTGCTGGATTGAAATATTGCAGAGGCACAGATTATGAGAACAAATTTCTTTTTAAAGGCTTATACCGTAAGACTTTCTAAAAGAATGCAACTGAGCAAAAATAAATGCTTCCTGGTATTACTGAGCATGTCTGAATTCAGTACATAAGAATTAGTGATGAAATTACAAAGGAGAGTGTTACATTGAGAATAAAAAAAAATTTAGATTAAAAAAGAAGACTTCGTTTTTAAAAAATGGAGCTATCAATGTATGATGGATTATGGCACATTTATTGCTATTTAATCTAAAAATTGAAGAGCTGATCATCTAATGCTTGCCTACCCAGCATACAGATGTTTTTATAATTAACAGCTTACTTCTAATACAGTAAGGTGAGTAGAGGTCTATAACTGATTTTACTAGCAATTCTTATGTAGAAACTGCTTTTAGAGATTTCTCCTAATTATAAAAATAGATAAAACTGTACACACAGACAATACAAGGTGAGTTATGCATAAAAAACTGCAATATAAAAGAATGTTTTCATTTTAATTGTTTTGCTTTTTAGATACTCAAAAGCAATAGAAGACCCTTGACTTCACTTCTGTTTCAAAGCAAAATCACCACTTAACATTTGTTTTTCTGGGCAGCTGAAACTGTCTTGCTGACTGCACGACTTTAGATGAATCTTTAAAAGACCATCCAGTGATGTGCAATTTTATTTGAGACAGGTACTATCATGTCAGTTTGAGGCAATTGTGAATAGTCCTTCCTAAATATTTCTAATGCCATTTGATAGGTGTCATTGATTTTCATGAAAACTCCTGCGCACTTCCTTTGTTTACTGTGTTTGGAATTACTACACAGATCTCTTTCCTGGCCTCTGGCAGAAGCTTGTGATGTAAATAAATTCATATGGCTGACTGGAAAGGAAGAAGGTGTGTATTACTACACCCAGTACATCAAAGAGGTGTTCATGGTTTCAACAAAAATTAAGAACAGAAGTGCCTTAGAGAGATACCTCCGAGATATTTCTGCAGATCATGGCCTGCCTTGAAGAATGCTTTCTCTCTCAGTTAATACTCCTCCTTCCTGTCTCCATCTCCACCTCCATTCCAAGGATGTAGGAAAACCAGTGTTAAGTATGAAAATAGTTATGAGAGAGTTTGAATGATCAGGAAAGGAGATTCAAGTAAAGGGCATAATGATATGTCCACGTCACAAACAAAATCCTACCTTTCTATCTATCTATCTATCTATCTAGAAGCCTGCAGTTGCCACTTCTAAATTCTCTCAAATGGACTTTATGTCTTAAAACTTCACCTTTGACACTTTCCTTAACTATTTCCTTAACTATAACAGATTTTTAGAACACTTTGCTCAATATCTTGCAGAACTGACACAGTGCATAGTCTGATTCAAGTCTCTGAGCCTAAATTAAGGCTTGTTATTTATAGAAACAGTTATGAATTCTCAAAATTCTATTATTACAGAAATACTTCACACAGAGGATGAAAATTTCCTAATCCTCCCACAGGAGAACCACTCTCAACATACACTTCATATCACTATTTTCCACCCAAATATTTTTTTATACTTATGCTAGCATCTATCATTACATTCTTCCTACAAAAGTATTCTTTGACCAAGATTTTTACCCAAAACTCATAAGCACAAGACTATTTTCACCCTTCCCTATTCAATATTCAAACAGAGACAACGTCTACATTCTTTCTCTTGTGCTTTTTTTCTTTCTTGATCAGATTCCTTTGTTTGATGGTGATGGAGTTCATAGCAATCTCTTGGCAGTCTCCAAAAATGCCATTCAATTTTAAACCATAGCATTCATAACTGGCATTTCTTTTTTTCATTTAGAAGAGTTTAATGAACATTCTAACAAAGTTTGCTATAAAGAAAATTGTTCATAAATGAATCAAGTTCTCTCCCGATTTTCATTTAAAATAAAACATGCATAGCAAAAGATTAAAATTTATGAAACATTTAAAATTATGTTTAAAGGAAAAACTGATTTTATGACTAACAAAATTGAATAATACTCAATATAACATGAAAAAATATATATTGACTAGTTTAGTGCTATTTTGATTTTTAAGTAAGAAATGCTATTGCAGTTCTCTACCAAATTATGCTTCCAAAATCATACCATAGGTAAATATTTACTAAGCTTAGAATTGATCACCAAAAAGTGGAAAGTGAGCTGGACTAGAAGACTGGAGCTCTAGTATCTGTCTCTGATTCTGCTAGCAGCTATTTACATTTATATGAAAGAGTAATTTAAGTACCAAGACTTTGATTTCCTCATCTGTAAAATCAGAGTGTAGATTGAATTTTTTTAAAGGTCACAGGCAGTCTGTTACAGATTTTGGTGAAAGCTGTTAGAGTAGGCTAGCTATATAATAACAAAATCTCCCAAATTTAGAGGCTTAGCACAAGAGAAGTTTATTTACTGGTCATCACATGACCAAGTTCAATAAGCACATTCCAGGTAACTTTCTTCCATGTGTCAATTAGGGAACTGAGGTTTCCTTCATCTTGTGCTCTACCAGAGAATCCTAGTGGGATCCTGTGTTCTGCAGCACGTTATCCACTCAAAGTAATTTCATCATTTCCAGTGGTAAAGCATCTTGACTGCATTTCCATCTCAAGCTTGAATCAGTTTCTGCCAGCCCTCTCCCTTCTTCTAGCAATGATGTCTTTCAAATTTCCCTCATGGAAGCTAGCTACATAATTTGGGAGTCCCAGTGCAAAACAAAACAAAACAAAACAAAGCAAACAAACAAACAAAAAAGCCCTATGTTCAAAAATAGAGGTGGGGGGAAATGCCATTACATGAACTAAAATACAAAGTTTTGTCATTTTCCCAATAATCTCTCTCTACTTATCATGTTGTTTTATATTTGCTACTTAATATCATCCTAAGTAAAGAAAAACTAAAATTTTAAATTATTAGCTTGAATGTTACCATCCATATTTATACTATGCAGTGCCAGTTCTAAATGGAAACATTTAAATATTTAATTGATGTGGGGAATCATCATAATTACTCAGTTTGTATTTAGTGGTTCATTCCCATAGGCCTTCTGAACTGACCAAAAGAGACAAACACAAGTCAAACATAGGAGGTAGGAAGTAAGAAAAGCCCACAAATGAAAAGTCAGTCAAAGGAGCACTCCAGGCCACAAAAATACTGGTGGCGGGAGAGAGAAGACCTTCCCAGACCATTCCCACTCCATACCCTCAGGCCCTAAGGTCTGGCCTTGGGAAGTGGATCATGTGCAGGCACTGTATCAGGTCCCAAGCATGAGGCTTCTCCTCCCACCAACCACCCTAGAGAAAGTCAGCCAAGCATTTCCCCCTTCCCAGTAGCCCAACTCTGGGCAGATGAATGACTCCAAGGATCTTAAAACCCCTACATCAGAGTGGGCAGGAAGCTGTACTCTGTTATGCCATTTAATGCTCCATATCATTGGCATTAGGATGGCTGCCACAATGACCCACTATGCCAGACATGGCCTGACTCCAGCTAGCCCACCTTTATGCCCATATTCCACTGTCCCATCAGAACTCACTTACAAAACACAAATTCTGAGGTAGAATTATCAAGAATTTCAGACTACAGTTGGCAAGATGGGGTCCTATGAGTACAGGGGCCTGTGCCACTGCGTTGGCCACATACCCGTGAAGCTAGCCCCAACCCTACTTCAAATAAATGAATTTTCAGGGACAATGTGTCTTTCCTCCAACTGTTGTCCAAATAAATCCCAGGACTTCAAGTGACCTAGACTTGCCAGGGTATCTCACTCAAAGAAACACAAGCCAATAAAGTAGCCAAATGTAATTAAGAATAATCCTACTCTTTGCTTGCAGTATGCAAAGACCAATAAAGAGGATCTAATTCATAATGAAAGTTATAATGTTTAAACTCCTGGTTCCTATTCTCTGATCCTCCCTTATGAGACCTGCTCTAGAATCTTTTATTCTTTGCTTCTCACTTGCCATTTTGTAGCAAAATATGTTCTCCCTGATAAAAAGCACAGAAAGCAGGGTGCCTGGGTGGCTCAGTTCGTTAAGCTTCTGCCTTCGGGTCAGGTCATGATCCCAGGGTCCTGATTCACCCTCTTCTTCTGCCTCTCCCCCTGCTTGTGCTCTCTCTCACTCTCTCTCTCAAATAAATATATAAAATCTTAAAAAAAAAAAAAAAAAGGCCATAAGGGCTTTTGCTCTACTCTCCACCATCCCCATTCCCAGATCTTAGGTAAATCAACTCAGCCTCTTGGCTTTCTCTTTAAATTTTTTTCTCTCCTTTGCCCATTACTAAGGTTCTCTACCCCAAAGGAAAGCCCAGAATCTGACGCAGAGGGCAAGAATCTTTTCCTCTGATGAGAGTGAAAGGAGGGAACAGACTATAAATATACATTTAGCAATGTTTTGTGTCCCAATTACATTAATAATTTTATTTCTGTTATAAAATCAAGGGCCTATTCACTCATATTGATTTCATTTTTCCCCTAGAATAGCTCTTGATGCCTCTCAGTTTAAACAGTGGCTTTCCCTCTGTGGTATAGAAGCAAAAAACATGAATACCTGCTCCCCTTGGGACACTGAATAAATCACTTAATCTTAGCCTTCCATTTTCTCTGCAGTGTATATAAACTATGATTTGGGCCAATCCAACACTTTGAGGATTGGACTCTTAGTTCTGTGAATTAATGGCTAGGTTATATATAAACTGGTAATATTAACTGATCTTAAGAAAATATGTGTCAAGGAAGAGGGTAGCCTGCACTGAAAATGTCTCCTTGTAGGAGACTTTGCAATATACATAGTTGATCACGGTTTTCTGAATTTAGGTAAAATATCTCTAAGCAACTCTTCTTCCTATTTTCCAATGATATATATCTGATTACTAGTTTGACCCCCAAATACACTGATTCAGGAGGAAGGAAGTAGCCCCCAAGGATACAGTACACAAAAAGTTATGGTTATTGAGGAGGGATGTGTCCTATTATAAATTAGAATTTTGGCATTCTGGATCATATATCAGCTTTTTTTGGATCAGGATAGTGTGAATCTGTTACTGAAATCTGGATCATTTCAGAGTATGTGAAATTGAATAGATTATTAACATGTCAAACTGAGAACACAACTTGCAATATAGTGGCCCATTAGTCAACATCTCTATCTGAATGGCACTCAATACCTTAGCAATATGTGAAATTAAATGACTAAAAACTGCCCATCAGATGCTTATAAAAATTAAAGAGACTGGGTATGTGAAAGTCTTGAGCACAGGGGCACCTGCATGGCTCAGTCATTAAGTGTCTACCT
The DNA here is from genome assembly GCF_963455335.1 of Martes martes. Classification (NCBI taxonomy): domain Eukaryota; kingdom Metazoa; phylum Chordata; class Mammalia; order Carnivora; family Mustelidae; genus Martes; species Martes martes. Next base: position 127,539,168 of record NC_137892.1, on the reverse strand, counting down.
TTGGCTCAGGTATTGGTCCCAGGGTCCTGGGGTCGAGCCTCACATATGGCTCCCTGCTCTGCGGGAGGCCTGCTTCTCCCTCTCCCACTCTCCCTGCTTGTATTCCCTCTCTCACTGTGTCTCTTTCTGTCAAATAAATAAATGAAAATTTTTAAAAAAGTCTTGAGCACGAATTCTGACTCATAAAGTCACTTGAAGTTTTTTGTATGAATACATTTTTCTATTTATCCCTTTACAATGAATTGTTTCAGTTTGTTATCATTAAAATATAAGGATCATTGTGTTTAATTTGTGTTTCTAAAGGAAGGAGAAAAAAAAATACTCCATGTGTTGTGCTCTAACCAGGGAAAGGAAATCTTCTCTAAAGTTCTGATTATGTTAAAAAATTACAGAACCTCGGAGGGGGAGGAAACATGATGGTGGAGTAATAGGAGACTGAAATATCATCAGGTCCCAGGAATTCAGCTAGATAATTATCAAACCATTCTGAACACCTACAGACTCAACAGAAGATAGAAGAGAAGAAGAGCAGCAATTCTAGGAACAGAAAAGCGACCACTTTCCAGAAGGTAGGACGTGAATCTGAAGTGACAGGAAGATAGATCATGGGGGTAGGGGCTGGCTCCTGGCAAATGAGAGAGCAGCAGAGCATGAAATCAGAACTTTTAGAAGTCTGCTCTACTGAGGGACATTGCTCTAGAGGTTAAACAGGGGATGAAGCCCTCATGGGCACAGTGTGGTCTCAGGACCCAAGGGGTCACAGAAAGACCAGGGCTGTCTGATTGTGGCAGAGCTCCCAGGTAGTGGAGTGGGGTAGCTGGCTGCAGAGACGGAGCCGATAAATGGACTCTCAGCTCAGGCTTACCTTAAACCATGACCCAAGGAACAGTCAGACCACTACTCTTTGAGCAGGGACTCCACAAGTGGCAGATCCGGGAAGAACCCCTCCTTCCTCTTCCGGGAAGAGCGGCACGGGAGCACACAGCAGGAATCTGCTGGATTTGGAGACTCCAAATGGGACCATGCACCAGAGATAGGGACACTTGATCAAAGGCTGGGTGAGCTGAGAGTGCAGCCAGAGACCAGGGAGATGGGAAGGATTGACTGCTTTTCTCTGAGGTCGCACTGAGGAATGGGGCCGCCAGCTCTTGGCTCCTACCGGCCAGAGATTTGGAGGCTACCATCCTCACTCCCCTCTTCCAAAGCTCTATGGAAAGTGTTCAGGGAACAAAAGTTACAGAGAGCCAACTGGAGATTACTTAGCCTGGCCCCTGGCAAGGGTGGTGCAATTCTGCCTCTAGCAAAGACATTTGAGAATCATGCAACAGGTCCCTCCCCCAAAAGATCAGCAAGAACATCCCACTAAGAACTAGTTCATTGGGGCGCCTGAGTGGCTCGGTGGGTTGAAGCCTCTGCATTCGGCTCGGGTCATGATCCCAGGGTCCTGGGATCGAGCCCCACATTGGGCTCTCTGCTCCGCGGGGAGCCTGCTTTCTCCTCTCTCTCTGCCTGCCTCTCTACCTGTGATCTCTGTCAAATAAATAAATAAAATATTAAAAAAAAAAAAAAAAAAGAACTAGTTCATTAATAAATGAGAACTGTGGAACTGAGAACTAGGGGAAATAAACATAGAATTCATGGCTTTTTTTCCCATGATCCTTTAGTCTTTCAAAGTTAAATTTTTTTAAAATTTTTTCTTATTCTATTTTTAAAAATTTTTCCTCTTTCCTATTTTAATGCTTTTTAACTATTTTAACTTATCAATACCTTTTTTAAAAAATCTTTTTAAATTTTCATTGTTACAGTCATATTTTAGCCCTTCATTGTATTTAACCTTTTGTATACCTATACGGTTTTTTAAATTTAAATTTTGGGATACAATTTCTTCTAATACATCAAAATATACCCTAATTCTAGCACATGGCTTTTTCTAGTCTCCAGCCTGATTATATTCTTTCCTCTTTTTTTTTCTTTTTCCAACCAACTTATCAATTCCTTTTAGAATATTTTTTAATTTTCATCTTTACTGATATTCCATCCCTTCATTGTGTTTACCCTTATTTTTGTGTATATATATAAGTTTTTCTTTCTTTAAAATTTTGGGAGGTAGCTTCTTCTAAGAGGCCAGAATATACCAAAAATCAACAAATATTGTGAAAATGTCTATGCTACCTAAAGCAATCTACATATTTAACACAATCCCTATCAAAATACCATCAATTTTTTTTCAAAGATATGGAACAAATAATCCTAAAATTTATATGGAACCAGAAAAGACCCCAAATAGCCAGAGGAATGTTGAAAAAGAAAGCCAAAGTTGGTGGAATCACAATTCCAGACCTTAAGTTCTATTACAAAGCTGAAATCATCAAGACAGTACAGAACATACAGCACAAAAACATACATGTAGATCAACAGAACAGATAAGAAAGCCCAGAAATAGATCCTCAAGTATATGGTCAATACAGCAGGAAAGAATGTGCAATGGAAAAAAGACAGTCTCTTCAACAAATGGTGTTGGGAAAATTGGACAGCCACATGCACAAGAATGAAACTGGACCATTTCCTTACACCACACACAAAAATAGCCTCAAAACGGATGAAAGACCTCAATGTGAGACAGGAATCCGCCAAAATCCTTGAGGAGAACACAGGCAGCAACCTCTTCGACCTCAGCTGCACTGACTTCTTCCTAGAAATATTGCCAAAGGCAAGGGACACAAGGGCAAAAATGAACTCTTGAGACATCATCCAGATCAAAAGCTTTTGCACAGCAAAGGAAACAATCAAAAACCCAAAAGACAACCACAGAATGAGAGAATATATTTGCAAATGACATATCAGATAAAGGGCTAGTATCCAAAATCTATAAAGAACTTATCAAACTCAACATCCAAAGAACACAGAATCCAGTAAAGAAAAGGGCAGAAGACATGAACAGACATTTCTGCAAAGAAGACATCCAAATGGCCAAAAGACACATGAAAAAGTGCTCAGCATCACTCACCATCAGGGAAGTACAAATCAAAACTACGGTGAGACATCACCTCACACATCAGAATGGCTAAAATTAACAAGTCAGGAAATGACAGACGTTGGCGAGGATGCAGAGAAAAGGCAATTCTCCTACCCTGTTGCTGGGAATGCATGCTGGCGCAGCCACTCTGGAAAACAGTATGGAGTTTCCTCCAAAAGTTAAAAATAGTGCTACCCTACTACCCAGCAATCATACTACAGGGTATTTGCCCTAAAGATACAAATGCAGGGATCAAAGGGGCACATGCAACCAGCAATGTCCACAATAGCCAAATTACAGAAAGAACTTAGATGTCCATCAACAAATGAATGGATAATGAAGATGTGGTGTGTATATATACACAACAGAATACTATGCAGCCATCAAAAAAAATGAAATCTTGCCATTTGCAATGACGTGGATGGAACTGGAGGATATTATGCTAAATAAAAAGTCAATCAGAGAAAGAGATTTATCATATTATCTCACTGATATGAGGAATTTGAGAGGAAGGGTAGGGGGTTGTGGGTTGTGTGGCATAGGGAAGGAAAAAATTAAGCAAAATGGGATCGGGAGGGAGACATACCATAAGAGACTCTTAATCTCAGGAAACAAACTAAGGGTTGCTGGGATAGGGTGACTGGGTTATGGACATTGGGGAGGATATATGCTATGGTGAGTGCTGTGAAATGTGTAAGCCTGATGATTCACAGACCTGGACCTCTGGGACAAATAACACATTATATTTTAATATAAAAAAATTACAGAGCTTCTGCTAGGTTTTTTCCCTCTACCGTTAAATTTTAGACACCTGTGGTAGAAAGGCTTTTAGGTTAGGAGAGCTTCTTAAATGTATGCTGTGAAATGGTAGTTACCCACAATAGAAAGTCTTTTGTGTTAAAACATAGTCAATTACATTGTCTAGTTTAGAGTAGCAGGCCAAAAACTAAAGCAGATTGCCTAAAAATTAATAGGAATTTGGGGGGCTGGAGGCTAGCAGATAGAGAGGACCAGAGACAAAAAAAGTGGAGGCAGCCAAAACTTAAGGAGGTCATATGTATAGCAAAAATTATGTGAAGGTAGGAAATTGGTAATGAATGTTAGAACAATGATGGTTAATATTCCATTTCTTTTTTGTCTCCATAGTTATACCATGTATCACTCTATTACTATCTAGTTTGGGATGCTATAACAAATTACCATAGACTGGGTGGCTTAAATAACAAACAGTTATTTTTTATGGTTCTGGAGGCTGAAAGTCCAAAATCAGGAAGCCAGTATAATTGGGTTCTTGGTGAAGCTCCTCTTCCTGGTTATGTCTATAAGAGGCTTACCCTTGGTGTGCATATGCAAAGAGAAAGCAAACTCCCTTTTGTTTCTTCTTAAAAGGGCACTAATCTCATTATGAGAGCTCCACCCTCATTACCTCCTTAAGGTCCCATCTCTAAACACCATAACATAACATTAGGGGTTAAGGTTTCAAAATGTGAAGCTGGGTAGAATACAAATACTCAGTCCACAGCAAATACGCTCAAAGTAAAAGTCTGCCACATGCTCAGCCTTGTGTTACTGGCAGTTTGGAGAACTGAAATAAGCAGGGCAGTGTCCAATATGGGCCAAAGAGCTATGAAGAAGAGAGAAGCAGTCACATAAGGTAAGATTTCAGAGCAGAGACTAGGAATAATAATAAATAGCAACCCAGGAATCCTTAGAGATTGGGGAGATAAGGAACGCAGTTGAGGATGGTAATTTCCCAGTTGGCACTGAGGCTGGGCTTGTGATCTCAGTAATCTGGGAGAGTTGGAAATAATTAGGCAGTTGATATTTGGATTACACTTGTGGGGCTCAACACCCCAAAATGTACTGTGTCCTTGTTGCCTAATGGTGATGATGGAAGTAACAAAGTCACAGCCACCAACCCAGCTGTGTCTCCTCCAGACATTGACATCTGTGATGTCAATGGCTGCCAATAACCAAGATGCCAATATCCAAGAGACTAGATTCTGATATGTTATTAGGAAATTGGAAGGCTGAGAGCAAGGATGTACTTCTTTCCTCATTTGGTCCCCTTCTTATCACCACAACCTTCCCATTCAAAGGTTGTGGCCCCATCTATATGTACACTTCACAGTATAATATTCCACCTTCACTTTCTTGTCCTATCTATTTATTCCTCTATGTTCCATACTATAAGCCCAGTGGTTTCTCACATTCCAAAAGAGAACTTAACTCTTCAGCTGGAATTTTTTGGCTAGTTATGTATACATGACTTAAGATTTGCAAGTCTAACCTATGTGATGTACCAGTCGAGATTCTCGATTAGAATAACATTGTACAACATTGTTCACTTGAAACAGTTGCTTCTCAGCAAAGGGATGACTCAGGTAGAGACCTTCAGCCCAGATGCCCATCAAAGCCACCACCTGGATGAGAGAACAAGCTTACAAAAATAAAAACCATCTCTCTCCCTACCCCACACAGCATCTTCTAGATCAGAATCCACACAGAACTTTCTAGGCTTTTCCAAAATGGTCAATTATTTTTATTTTCTTTTAATATGTCCCCATTCTGAGTTTTTTACTTTGGGCCAAGACATAAACTGGCATTGGACAAACTTAAATATGATAAGAAAAGCTGGTCTCGTGACATTTATGACCTGATGGGGAAAATAAAGTACTAGAAATTTCATAGGAAATCATCTAAGATTTCCAGTCCAGATTTGCTGACTTGAGAGTATTCTGGATTTAGAGAAACATCCATCTCAGGTGCTTCCAAAGACCTGAGCACCAAATTTTTTGATGTCATCTTATCACTTGCCTAGATCAGATCCTGTTCAGGTTCCAAATCTCCAACCCATACTGGATGGCTCCAAAGACAGGGTCTGTGCTGAGTAGTCCTGCAATCTAAATGGATAGCCTGCCACTGCAATCTTCTTGAGTGATATTTTCTTGGTCACATTTGTGAGAAACAGTCTAGCTGGGAGGAATAACAGAGCAACATACAGCTAAACTTGGAGGAAATGTTATTAGAGAGGGAATTTCAAAGACCTGGAAGAACTTCCATAAGGCCCTTAGTTAAGTAGAATTTGTAAAGACTGCAACCCACAACTCTGTATTTGTGCTGCAAATTTTCACCTGTCTAAAGCAAAGGTTCAGATATTGCTCTCTTGGCTCCTTTCTCCACTTGCATGGAGCCCTCTTTTTTATGCTCCATATCTGCCCTTCCTTGACATTCTTTTCATTTATTTTCATCCTAAGCAAATTGATGGGTAAATACCCCAAGGGATTTGAAGCATCTCTGCCTTCATAGAAAAGGGCCTGAGCAACTCTTATTTATTTTTAGATAAAATCAACTGTCTAAGTTTTCTTTTGGTATTCTTACCATATGATTGCCAAAATTATAAAATTCAAAACTATATAGTTCAAAATTATATAGTTAATGAAACTAAACCAAATGCACTAAAATGTTGGGTCAGGACTACTTTGACATCTATCAAATATTTTAATAACTACACATGTGGCTTCAGTAAGGCTTCTAGCTTGCAAATAAAGTGGTTTGTTTGTTTTTTTATTTTGAACAGTTTTCAGATTCAGATCTACTGATCTATCTTGTTTATTCCTGCTGAGATGTTGATTTTTGCAAGTCAATGGGTATCTTCTCCCATCATGATAACTTTAAAAATGTACACACATCTCTGTCTACAAGGCAGATGGATGATCTTATCTCTCCTTTTCATTTCAGCTATTTAAAAATTATGTTAATGTAATATCTCTAACTGCAAAAGTCCACTTATATCCAAGTTCAAATAATTAGACCCAGGCCTAGTATGAAGGTCCTAACTACTGGTAATATAAAATCTTCCCAAAGTATATTTATAAGTCAAAATTGCTTTACCTGTGCTCTAGTCAGCAGGCTATGAGTCTACTGGTTCTTTTCCAAGACATGTGATTGAGTCATACATTCAGCCTAGGCACTCCCAGGCAGGCATACAACCTACATTCCTTTCCAAGAAGAAGATACATGTGCTCACAAGTTACTGAAATGGGCATGCCCACCACTTAGAATTTCAACCTTCACTTTTAATGGCTGCTAAAATGTAAAGGGTCCCAAACCATTTTGGGGAGTAGGATTTGGCTTATTTACATAATGAAACATATATAATATCTATGATTTATGCACACACACACACACACACACACCTGTGTACATATAGATGTTGTGTGAGTATACATATGTTTGGGATAGCTCTTGGATCAAACCTTTCCTTAACGAGAAATTATTTGGTTAAAACTGATTATGTTCAAAATTAGTTTAACAACCAAGATTCTTGGAAATTTGCTTTATGCCTTATCTTTGGTCAATTTCCCTAGAAAGAGAGCCTATGATGAAGATTCTTGTACAACAGTTTATTGAGAAAATAATATCAAGAGAAGGAAAATAAGGCATGCAAGGTAGGGCAGATGATCTTATCTCTCAGTTCAGCTATTTATAAATCACTGTATCAGTGTAATACCTCTTGCCACAAAAGTCATGGGGGAGAGGGGAAGAAGTTAAGGAGGAAAATTACATATATATACATATATATATGTATACACACACACATATATGTACACATTCACATATGCATACACACACACATATATATAGTTTCATCTGGTGACTAACTTCAGCCTGATCCCATGGGGAGCTCTGAAGCAAGAATTGCATCATAGAATTGGTGTCTTAGCATTGGTATCATAGAATTGGTCCCATCTTAAGGCAAAGAAGCCATATTTTTGTACCCTGGGTCAGTCTTCTGGAGAGGAGAATCATCTCCCATGAAGGAGGGCTGCCATTTGGCCAAGGGCAAACCTCCAGAGGAGGAAGCTGTGAGCCATTAGGCAGCCAACATTCATAGCAGCTAGGAGTAAGTACACCTTTCTTTAAAGAGGTTCTACATAGGACACCAACATCCACTATAGTCTACCCCTCACACTGCTCAGACCCACTTGATTCTCACATTAAGTTTACTCCTTCCAGGCATAGCTTCTCCAACATGTAGATCACTTAGAAATTCAGGGAAGACTGCTTATAATCAACTGCTTATAATCAACTGACTGCTACAGTTGACTCCAAGGTTGTAACTGATATTCTTTACCTCCCTCCTCCACCACCCATGACAGATTTCCTCTATAGACAGCATCTGTGACAAACTAGGTGGTTTTACTGGTGGGCCCTCACCCTTGAGAATCTAAGTCCTAGTGACCATCTCCTTGTCAGGCTGGGGTTGCTATGGTTACATGTACATTTAGAACTGAACATGGTAAAATCAAAAGATGCCAAAATGGATCAACTTAGTGACAAAAGCATTCTCAATGCCCCCATAATGTAGCAGCAGCCCTACCTCCTCATGATAACTGGGGTCAATTATCCTACTATTACACAACTATAATCTTAGCTTGCTGGTCTACTGGCATGAAAAGCCCCAAAATGACCATGCACCAAATGTTTATAGAGATTTTTACTATGTCTTCCAGAGGAAGAATTCTCCATCTAAAAACCAGAACACCCAGATCCATAAAGCTTATAGTTGCAGGAACAAGAAGCACAAATTCCCCAAATGGGTCAATAGAAGTAATGATGAGTACACCCACTTTTACTTCCACCCCTTGGTTTTCAGATACATAAAACAGCATATGATAGGCATTGGTTTAACTTGCACATCACATCCCAAAGGATGGTACCCCATCCACATAGGATGTCACCCTCAAGTTGATACCTCAGCTGAGTAGAGACAATTCCACTGCTCTACCAAGCCATCCAGTTTGGGAATGGTGTGGTAGGTGGTAGGTGGTAGGATTAGTGGATTCTATGGTCAGATGATTACCATCACACCTGCCCTGCCATAAACTTGATCCCTTTGTTCAAGGCAATATTATATGAGATTCTATGTCAATAGATTACTTTGTGAACATCTGGGTAGTGATGCTAGCCAAGGCAGGAAAGGTCAATCTACACTGGAATACAAGACAATCCTGTCCAGAATGAATCATCATTCCTTTTAGGGTAAAAGGGAAATCAAAGTAAAAACTTTCCCCCAAATAGCTGCTTGGTCTTCTTGAGAAATGGTACCTTAGTAGGGACTCAGCATTGGTCTTGGTAGCCAATAGAATGGATATTAGTAAGAGCAGTTGTTTGATCAGCCTTTGCAAATGAGAGAGAACGCATGTTGTCGGGCCCATTCAAAGCCTCCCTCTCTATGGCCTCCAACTGTGAACACTCCATTCAGAAGCCCATTGCATTGCGATGACGTGGATGGAACTAGAGGGTATCAGGCTTAGTGAAATAAGTCAGTCGGAGAAAGACACCTATCATACGATCTCCCTGATATGAGGAAGTGGAGATGCAACATGGGGGGTTAGGGGGGGAGGAGAAGAATAAATGAAACAAGATGGGATCGGGAGGGAGACAAACCATAAGTGACTCTTAATCTCACAAAACAAACTGAGGGTTGCTGGGGGTCAGGGGGTTGGGAGGGGGGGTGGGGTTATGGACATTGGGGAGGGTATGTGCTATGGTGAGTGCTGTGAAGCGTGTAAACCTGGCGATTCACAGATCTGTACCCCTGTGGATATAAATACATTATATGTTTACTAAATAAATAAATAAATAAATAAATAAAAGAAGCCCATTGCATAACCTCTTGAAGTGACTGAGAAGAGAGGAAGGCTGATATCTATCTTGTCCACAAGATAGTTGTTGTTTAGTACCTTAGTACGAAGTACTAAACAATTAGTTGTTTAATGCCTCTTCTGCATTAACCATAAAGTTCCCATAAAGTAACCATAAAGTTACAGTTTCTGCCCTTTCCTAAAGTTCTGACCGTATGCCTCTTCCCCAGACATCATTATCACTGATCTTCCAATCTTGTTCCTATCAAGCTTCTGACCAATCAACTAAATCATTTACCACTTCCCGAGTTTATATATGTCCAACTAGCTAAACTATTCACCATCACTCATGTGTCAGGGGATATCTTATCTCAGGCCACCTTCTACTCCAACAAAGTAACAAGGCCAAATCACTATACCACTGAACAACTGCCCATTGGAAGGATTTCCTCTCACCACTATTACATATCCTTGCATGTGACTGTAGTAGAGCAATAGTCCATTTCTAGTTTATGACCACGTATCAAGTTGAATTATCTGTAAATCAAACTCAGGGTTTTGCTTCTCATTAGCCATTTGTAAGAAAGCCCCAGAGGCTGTACCTATGAGCTGAGGGAGAGGCACTGGTGAAACACTTTTCTGTGACATGAGTGCATCATACAGCTTACTTTTGCTCCCTGGAATCCCTCGAGCCCCAACCTGGATCTACCACTTTCATTTTACAACGGATTGATGTTGGGCCCAAACTTACTACTTGGTGGGCTAATAGTATCCAGCTCATAATGAGAAGTTACGTCTGAATGGTCACTTGATATCACATGATTAGATGCTCAACTTCTACAGCATTCCAGGATCTGTTTTTCAAATCGGAAATAATTCTATTACAAATGACATGACCTTACTCCAGGACCCTTTGCTGAAATTCCTTTATTGGGACTATCCAGATGTGCCAGATAGTGCTTTTCTCTAGTAGAGATACCTCTGGCACCAGAGGGTCTGCCAGACCATATCGCTCAAGAGTAGGACTGCTTGTTGCACAGACTGAACTTGCTGCAGAGTCCTTTCTTGCTCTGAGATCCACTCAAAACAGCCTTTCACCTTCTCAAAAAATGGATGACAGCAATACTCCCAAGTACAGAATGCTGCCTCCAAAACCCAAACAGGCCTACCAAGGAATGCGCTTCTTTTTTACTGTTAGGAGTGTATGGTGAAACGATTCATCCTTTACATTCAATGAAAATGCTCCAACATGCCTCACAACACTGGAACCTATAAAGATGTCACTAATGTGACAGGTCCCTGAATCTTTTTAGAATTCACCCCCCCTCAGGAGCACATGTATCTTACCAAGGCATACATTTACCATTTCTTGCTCATCAGACCTAATTAATAAGATATCATCAAGAAAGTGGACCAGTGCAGTGTTCTGTAGGATGTCCAAATAACACAGCTCTCGCTAGTTTTACATTGTGACAATGAGAGGGAAATGAGCATAGCCCTGGGATAAAACTGCAAATGTATATTGCTGCCCATTCCTGTGAATAGGAACTGCTTCTGATTCTCATTTTTAATGGATATTAAAAGCATATATTTGCCAGCTCAATAGTTTTATACCACATAAAGAGGCTGTGTTATTCTGCTCTAATGAAGATACCAGATTTGGCACAGCAGCTGCAATTAGTTGAGTTTGTATTATTCCACTGTCATCCTCCCATGAGCCATCCAGTTTTTGTAAGAACTAGACTGGTAAATTAATTGGAGATATGGTAAAGATTACCACCCCTGCATCCCTTAAATTTTTAATCTACCAACTTCTAAAAAAATGATACTGTTTTTATTTACTCTGACAGGGTGGAGGCAGTTTCAAGAACTTCTACCTGGCTTTTCCGACTACAACAGCTTTTACTCTAAAGGTCAAGGGACTAATGTGAAAGTCCTGCTGACTACAGGGTATGTTCTTTCTGATTATGCATTCAAAAACAGAGTAAATTACCACTAGCTGAGTCTCTAACCCCAGTGAATGCAGTGAAATAGACATAGATCAAGACTTTTTTTTTTTTAAACCTGATCCACGTATGCTGCTACTCTAACAGGGGACAATTAAAGGACTTTGGGTCCATAGGTATCAGGATCAACAAAGACCCAGATCCATCAGTTCATGAAGTGTTAGGGTATATCCCTCTCCAAAGTACAGATACATAAGTAAGTGGCAGTAGGTATCTTTGAGGGAAGGAATGAGTGTCTCACTGTTCTATATATTCATGGTGTTACTAAGTCTGTTTATATGGATTTCTGGCCGCTCCTTCAGTTGATGGGTTCTATGTCTAAGAATTTCCTCAGTATATAAACTGGGCAAGGAACTGTGAGTTTCTGGCAGCTCCCCTCAGCTTTCTGACCCCATATTTATGATCTATTTTGACTGCTATGTATATTAAGCAATATACACCATTGTTGGTTGCCCATCTATCTTATCCCTAGGAATGTGATGCTATATTAGCAATTTCCACAGATCCCTGTGGATAATGCCTTCCTGGCTGCCATTTCAAACTTCTGCCTATTATGGTTAAGTATGACCACCTTGCTCTGACAATTAAGTGCTACCCACTGGCTACTTGCAGATCCTATCATCCCCTGGTCTGTAATAGCATCTCTTACTCAGTGCTAGTGTAGAGAACAGCCACCTCAATTCTTCTTAAAAGTACTGGTTCTCCCTTACTGGCACACTCCTTATTGTTGTAATAAGTAAAGTCGGCTCCAGGACCTCCCAAGGAATTTAGTCAGATGGTGGCTTTTCCAGTCTGAAGTAATAGCCTCATTCTAACATGCCCACTCTCTGAGCCTTTTAATACTTTCCTTCACAGTCTGCCACAGAAATGTTGGCATCTCTATCTCATTAAGTGTGGAGCAGCAATTGGCAAACTATGGCCCTTGAGCCAGATCCAGCCCCTTCTTTTTTTTTTTGTAAGTAAAGTTTTATTGGAACACCCAATTTATTGACCACACCCATTTGTTTATATATTGGTAATAATACTCTCAAGTTCAAAATATTTGCTATCCTGCCATTACAAAAAAGTCTGCTAACATTTAATGCATGGCATTGTTTTTTCCCAACTTCTAAGAGCCATCCCAGTAGAGCATTAAAACTGTATCTTTGGAACTCTGCCAGAGTGTTAAATCCTGTGTCACAGAAAAGTGGCCATATCAATACACTGTCCTTAATCCAGCTTTATATTCCTCCCCAGTAGTTTCAAGATCCACTCCTAGACATCATCTCTTAGACCCTACCAGTAAATGTTAACTAAGTTTAGCAGCTTTTTTGGTATTCAGTACCTCTTCTTTAGCACACTAACACTTCGCCAGTCTAATTTTGCTGAAATTTGGTCCAAGTGTTGGGTCTGATAGGCAGAAAGAGAAATAGAAACAGCTCCTAAGGAAGATTTTCCCAAAGATGCCTTTCTCCTTTGAAACCTCTACAATGGTCTTTAAAAGCAGGAGAGAGGGAATTTGATCTTCCAATAAAGGATAATGGTCAATTCTGAACACTCAGAGTTTAGGAAAATCTAGGATTTCAAGGTACTCAAATGCATCTACTTAGATATTCCCACCTCAGGTTCCCACTTCTGGAGTGAGACCTCTGACTCTGGATTAGGAGACCTTCTTAGGCTAAGAACTCAATCTTCTCTAAAGTTCCTGCCACTTGCAATTAAGTCCTGTTCCAGGCTCTTGGCTTTGTCTGCCCTCAATCTACAGAATTTAGAGGATTTCTATCTCTTATCTTGTCTTAAACTACTGATTAATAGATTGGAGACCATCATTATCTCTCTTCAACATATAAATTCCTTTTAGCGAAAGTAAACCATTCCACTGTCCAAATAGTTACTCTTTTCCTTATACTTTTCAAATGCCAGAAACACTGAATCAGTTATCATACCTCCTTCCATCTGTAGCCTATGCCAATTCACCATAGGCGAGCATCTTAGCGAGTGCACTTCTGCAGCATGTCAGCAACTATCAAGGCTCCACCTACCCAGGATGGGGTTTTCACTGCCACCTGGCCAGTGACTAACCAAACTCCAGAATCCCATCTGCAGAGATCACTTCTAGTACTATTCCTAAGACCAAATGCCCTAGGAGCACAGCCTGAGATGAAAATTCTTGTATGAATAATTTATTCATAGATTACTTTCAGGAGAAGAAGAGCAAAGAAAACAGGCTATGCCATGATAAAACTAAACAAGGATGAGGTCTCAGCTAGAGATCAGCTTTGCCTGATACATATAGGAATTCTGAAACATGAATGTATCACAGAGTTGTTCCTGCTTGAGGCAAGGGGTCTCTGCACTGCTCTCTCCAACTCCTCTCCCACCCCCAGAGGCATGCGGCCAAGAGGAATTACCTCCCATTAGGTTGTGAGAAATTATCTAAAGAGGGAGGCTACTGTGGACCCACAGTAGGAGCTGACACTCATAAATGAGGGATGGGTATATGAGCATGGTAAAGGGGATCTAGATGAGTACCAACAGCCTACTACATGCTAAATATACTGGAAAAATACTGCTGCTTAAACTGAGCAGCAATCTCCTTGGGGCTATGATTCATGCCTCCGGATCCTCTATCCTGTGGACCACTGGTTGTCTTTAATTGCCATTTAGAACAAGGGTCACTTGTTCTAAAGTAGAAGGAATGGAGGTTTGGTTTGAATTTCAGGACTGCTGATCAGTCTCTTGACTATTCTAACATACGTATTTATTTGTTTGGGCTAAATGAAAGAACTCTGAAATGTAAACTTTCTCAAAAGGATCAAACCCATCAACATTTTATTGTGAATTCTGTTATCAAGTCTTTCAAACTGGACCAGTATTACAACAAATATTCAGAGAGAAATGGGGAGAAAAGAGGGAGGTTCAAGCCAAAGCAATAACTTGAAGACATCGGACCCTTGAGGAATAACTAGAAAAGCAAAATGTAACATGAGGAAATCACATCTTTGATAAAGGTTCATTAGGCATATCCCTATGAGAAGGTGGAAAGAAGTAAAAAACAAACTCCACTAGATGTTCTTCCACAATAATTTACTTGGATTTGACTTTGGTATGTAAGACTCAGGAGGGACTTCAGTTCACTATGGAAAGTAAGAATTATCCCTGATCTCTGATAATTATTCTTAGTTTTCCTGTAACATTGTTACTGATAATTATTCTTAGTTTCCTATAACATTGTTACCAATATAACATTCCTATAAACATTCCAGGTTACAGCACCACCAAGAAAAGAAAAAAAAAAACCTTTATTTAGAATTTGTTTCAAATTCAGGCAACTAATGCATCCACTCTATTCCAATACACGTAACCAGAATAGCAGTGCTGATAAAACAGCAGAGACAAGAATAAAGTGTTATAGGTACTCAAGGGAAAGAGTTTTAAGAAAATGGCAAGATGAACAAAATCATTGTTCTCTAAGTTACAAAAATTTGTTGGATTCAATATTGTGTGAGCTTGGAAAAGCTGTAGCAGTTCTAGGTGTCCCAGCAGGTCCCGAAGTAAATAATATTAAGGGCTCTTAGTGAACTGGGAAACTCTATACTCCTATGATTGATCACAAAAGAGACTGAGAAAGAGGATACAACCCAGAGGAAGAGAAGCAAATTCTCCAAAAACATTAGAGCTAGAATTAGTACTAGATTCCAAGCTTTTTCACTGTGGATCCAGTGTTGCTTCCACTCACACTTCTTCCCTATTCCCACATCCTCTGACATATGATTGTTCTCTATACAGAGCTAGAACAATTCTTTCTGGAACCTAGTCTTGTTATCTTGTATCCAAACGAGGTCAAAGCCATTCACCCAAATGTTCTCCCTGGCTACTTATCATTATATCTATGAAAAATTTACTGATGTAACTTCAGAGAAAAGGACTAAAGGGAAGTTGTCTCTCTATATAAGGATGTTTTAGGCTAATGGTATGACCATCTACTTAAAGATAAAATGGAGATATCAATATCAATAATCACTAATCTCACTTTTCTCAAAGACTGTCATTATTCAGGGTTTATGTATTTAAATCACCTCAGCAAATTTATTTTTAAATTAGGAAACATACAACTACCTATAACTGAAATGGTCTACTTGCTATTTCAAATCCCACTATAACCAGTACTTTTCTGTCAAGGAGTCATGCTATACAAGGATGAGTCCTTTCAAGGTAGATACATATACACACATACTACATACGACTTCTTACCACCATTTACCTTTAGGGGTTCTCAAACTTCAACGTACATATAAATCAAGTTGTAATTCTGTAAGTTTCAGTAGAAGCCTGGGATTCTGCATTTTTAACAAACTCCCAGGCAAGGCTGATTCTGCTGGTCTGTGAGTCACATTTCACATAGCAAGGACCTAACACATACATTCGAGCATGTGAACATACACAAAGGTTCGATGTGAGTGTTTGTTGTTTTTTTTGGTAGAATTGATGTGAAGGGACTAGGCACCATAATGTGGACTATGGAGTAACCTGCACAGGTTGGAGAGAGAAATCCCTAAACTCAGCAAATTTAAGATACAGGAGCTCAAATTCTGAGTCTCCATGATACTGTAACTTTCCCAGAAATTCAGAGACTTATTGGGATAAGTTGTTGGATTTCTATATGATGTGGACTAGGGTGCTGAATCCATTTTATCAAAAGGGCTGGGAAGATCTAGGTAACATCTGAGTTACAGAAATCTTTTTGATCATTACACATGTTCTATGATTCTCCTCCTCTACATTTATGACCATGCTATTTCCTCAATCTGGAATACCATCCTTTCACCCTTTCTCTAACTCCTAGAATTTATATGCTTGGCGACTCAATTCAATGGTTCACTTTGCTCCCTAGCAACTTATGGAAAGAAATGGCAGGTCTAAGACTTCAGAAAGCATCTCTAATTCTTCCTCATCTCTGTATTTCATGACTCCTTGGGGGGAAAAAAACATCAAATGTAGTGGGAATTGAAAGAGTAAGTAGAGTTACAGTTTCAGATACAGGTAACTGGGGGGAAATGTGTAACATCACACATTTATATAGTATTCCTGCTGTACAAACATAGTAAGCATAAATGACCTCAAGAGCATAAGTAATTATAAAATGTAGTAAAATAACTAGAAAACATGACTCTTGAATATTTTTTATCTTTTTTAATATAATTTAATTATTGGTTTACATAATTTAACTTTTAATAATAGCTGTATTTAACAACCAGTTTGCAGAATTCCTGAAATTTTAACAATGGGCTCTTGTGAGCCAGTAAAAGCCAGTTCCAATATGTTATTGTCTCAATTTCTAATCAAGTCAGTTATTCTGTTACCAAGGGTTGAGCTAAATAGTTCTTCCTGTGTCTGAATGTCCTCATTCAAGTTTAAAAATGTAAAACCATCTCCTATATTTCCATGCTTCTGTTTTAAATAACTTGTTGATGAATTCTATAGTCACTACAAGTCTACTGAAGGTAATAAAGTAAATAAGTTCTCAGTTTCAAGGACAATTTGAAAAGAAAATGAAATAAGCAGTCTTCTATTTTAGTCTGTAACAAAAAACACTTGCACGGTGTATTGGAGGGTTTTCCAGAGGCTCATTTGAGATTGTCTTCACTTGTGATGCTTATCCTCATTGTGTCTGGCACCTGGATTCTCCACAGATTAAGTGGTCTAGGCTGTCAGCTTTCATTCTACCTGAGCCACTCACTAACCTTGTGAAGATGATGGGACAAGTCCTGTGACCTCCTGGTGTTTCCTGAAGTGTAAAATAAGATAAATAATGCAGAGTAAAATTCCCATGATTGTGTAAGGGATTTCTTATTGGTTGCTTAGAAGCTTAGAATTTTTGCAATGGAACCCACATCCTTGCCTTAGAGATCTTAAAAGCACAAGGTTATAATGTGGGTCTTGTGCCATTTTATAAAAAAGTAAAAAATGTGATAATCTTATATGCTTTAGAATAGCACTGTTTAATAAACCTTCCATGATGATACAAATGTTCTATATCTACACTGTCTAACATGGTAGTCACTAGATGCATGAAGCTATTGGGAGTTTGAAAGGTGGCTAGCTAGTGTGACTAATGAACTAAATTTTTAATTTCAATTTAAGTTATATTTAACAAGCCTCATATAACTATGGTTACTGCACTGAACAGAACAAGTCTGCACAGGAACAGATATAGATAGATAGTCTCCATCCTTAGTTGCCTGGGATTTATATTTTGGAATCTAAAATAGTATCACAAAGATATATTTGATTAATATAAATGTATAAAGAAAGTGTTTTTCAAACTAAATGTACCCACAAATATATTTAGTGGACCTACAGTGAACCCTTAAACAATTCTACACTAACAAGTAACCAAATTATGATAGGTAAGACCTGATCTACCTCCTTTGGCATATGAAACATTGCATGAAGGTTGTTCTTAATAGTTTTCTAAGAGATCTAGAGAATGGTCTAATGCCCTAAATGTTTGGTGGTTAAATTGGAAGTTTCAAAAGTACAAACAAGAAAAATAAAAGTAGAGAAAATATCCAAAGAAGTCACACTAAGTGCTATTGAAAGAAGAAGATTCTAATATCAAATGAACAGATTGGTAAGGAGTGATTCTCTATCCAGCAGAATTTTCATGATATGATTTTTAGGGATAAAAAATAGACAAATACTTAGGACAGAAGCTGTTATTTCCCTGCTGTCTTTGGGGAGCTGTCAAAGGTATCAAAGGTCAGTCTGGAGAACCTCCAGGAATAAAATAAAGGACTTTGGGTGTTGGATTTGCATTCCTGACTTTCAGGTTCATGATAAGCATCTGAACTGGCCTTTAACAAATAAGTAGGACTGCACCCTCCCAAGATCTGTATTACATGAGAAATAAGACAACGAACCATTGTTATTTGTTGGACCAGAAAACTATGACAGTACTTTAGTGGACATCAAGAGCAATAAATCATGCTATGATCAATTGGAGGGCAAAACCTTGGGGGCCCACAAAGAGTGGAAAGAATAATGTCATCCAGGGGCAAAAGGGTACCTAGAAATATTACCTTCTTAGTCCTTCTATCCATTTTTCTCCTGGAATATTAATGAATTGAGCTACAGAACTATTCCACCTAGAAAAATCTATTCACACAGCCTCAAGATGATATGATAGAGTATTCATTACACAAAAGCAATATTAAAAAGGCTTCTGTTTTCTATTTTTGCCTAATAAGAAGGTCTTAGAACTACCACATACCTTTGTAATTTTATACCTCTACAAAGAAAAAAAAGTCTTTAGACATATTTGACAAGCAAATATTCAGTGTTTTGCTGAGAATGATGCAATGGATTGATAACTCTAAATTAAGGTTTAGTCTATACTTTCATTTTTCCAAAATTGCTACCACTTGTTAAAGTAATCTCCATTCAAGAAAGGTCCTGTCCTGCAGTAGCTATATCTATGCTTTGGCTATTCCTTCATATCAAGCTTCTCAGATGTCATTCAAGTGTTTTCCTACTTGTGTGGATCTGAATACCAAGGAGCATTTTCCTCTTTGAGATCTGGTTTCTCATATTCCAATTTGGCACTTTAAGACAAATTAGGTGACAACTTGCACGTAAAATCAGTAGGTACAAGAAGTTTTAGTTCCCAGGAATTATTAAGATGTTCATAGCAGCAATGGCCACAGTCGCCAAACTGTGGAAAGAACCAAGATGGCCTTCAACAGACAAATAGATAAAGAAGATATGTTCCATATACACAATGGTGTATTATGCCTACATCAGAAAGGATGAATACCCAACTTTTGTATCAACATGGACGGGACTGGAAGAGATTGTGCTGAGTGAAATAAATCAAGCAGAGAGAGTCAATTATCATATGCTTTCACTTACTTTTGGAGCATAAGGAATAACATGGAGGACACTAGGAGATGGAGAGAAGAAGTGAGTTGGGGGAAGTTGGAGGGGGGTAAAAACATGAGAGACTGTGGACTCTAAGAGACAAACTGAGGGTTTTGGAGGTGAGTGGGTGGGGGTGGGGTGAGCCTGGTGGTGGGTATTGTGAAGGGCATGTATGGCATGGAGCACTGGGTATGGTGTATAAACAATGAATTTTGGAACACTGAAAAAAATAAAATTTAAAAATGGAAAAAAAAGATGTTTATTCTTATATGAGAAATTTGTACAATTGAACATTTATATCATATCTTTCTCCATTTTATTGCCAGAGATGCTGAAAGTGTCACTAAAACTGGATTCCAATTCAGCATCAGAACGATTACCCATCTAAATCAATCCCCTGAAAACCCTAAGACCAAAGGGATTACCAAGCTACATTCCTTAGATATCACCAGATTATGCTACCCAATCTTGACATGTATTGGAAGGTAATGCTTTATCATCTGGAATAATTAAATCTCAGCAAAGCTCTTAGAGAATTCCTGGCTTGCCTTAAATACTTTTCACTCATTTTGAAAATTTCAATACAAGAAAAATCCATGGTCTAGTTCAAGAGTCTAGCAGGAATGTGGGGAGGGAATTCAAGGGAATGTAGAAAGGGATCATGAAGAATACAGTTTTAGGATCAGTGCACAGGAAAATGTGCACTAGATGTGAATCCTTTGGCAGGACGTATATGGCAATACAAGCCAAATTTTATTAGTGAATTCCAAAAACAGTGGAAATGTCTCTGTTTTATATTGAATGTTGTTTGAAATAAATGGGCCATTGGCCAGGGGTGTGGACGTGCTCTTTTCTACGAACCTTTCCATTTTAGTGACATATTTTATAATGGGATGTGACAAGTAATACAAACATAGTTCCCAAAGCATGTAATATTCATCTCAGTTACTAACAATACTAAAGTTAGTTTCATTGTTTTCCCCATTTTAAATCATGTACTTTCTTACCAGTAGCTACCCATTGAGTTTCTAATGTTAATACTGATTTCTATTGGATGACTAGGTAAGAATACCAGTTTTTATTTTTAGCACCTGGGGATGCATTTATTGGAATGTAGGTTGCACACACACACAAAAAAATGCAATGGGCCAATAAAAGTAGATGTCTACTTATAAGATTTGTCAAGATTTTCTTGAAAGCACCAAATAATGTGGATGGAAATAAAAAATATTCTATCTTATCCATTTCAAAGAAATAGTTGAATAGATTTTTTAATTTTTCTTTAAGATTTTATTTATTTATTTGTCAGAGAGACAGAGAGAGCACAACGGGAGGAGGGGCAGGCAAAGGGAGAAGTAGGCTCCCTACTGAGCAGGGGTCCAATGCAAGACTCGATCCCAGGACTCTGAGATCACAACCTGGGCCGAAGGCAGTCACTTAACTGACTGAGCCACCCAGACATCCCAGTAGTTGAATGGACTACACATGAATTTAGTACTTTGGTTTTGAATGCTTTAAAGTAAGCAACATCCTTATATGCAAATTGCTGGATTCATATACTTATAGTTTATTCAAGAACATAATTCTTGAATAAGATTGCACTGAAATGTACATACCTCTTATTAAAAAAAAAAAAAAAAAAAAAACCACAGGGGCACCTGGGTGGCTCAGTGCATTAAGCCTCTGCCTTCGGCTTGGGTCATGATCTCAGGGTCCTGGGATCGAGCCTCACATTGGGCTCTCTGCTCAGTGGGGAGCCTACTTCCTCTCTCTCTCTGCCTGCTTGTGATCTCTCTCTCCATCAAATAAATAAATAAAATCTTAAAAAAAAAAAAGAAATCACAACTTTATAGGCAAAGTGGAAAGAAAACTTTTTTGTAAGTGAGCAAACATATAGCTTTACTTTCTCTATGCCTGATTTATGCCTCTACAAAATGAGCATAGGGCTATCCTGATGCTATGATAATTTGTTCCTCAGCATAAAGAGAAAAGTCCCAAGATAGGCATCCATGCCCATGTCCTTTGCAGGTACAAACATTCACAGAAGGGTGATGATGCATTATTCTAATTCACTAAGTTTGAAATATCCTAAAAGCCAAGAGGGTTATGGCTCACAGCATTCTTGTGGTATGTCTATAAACAATGTAATGATGTAGCAACTCTGACACCTAGCAGCAGATATGCAGCCAATAATTTATTTATGGCATGGGGGTGAGGGAGAATCTACTTATCTTATGGTGGAGATGAATCTATGTACACTGTTAAGACTGAAAGAGGCAAATACATGAATATATTATACTCCCTCAGATCCCACTGGGCATTCAGAGCCAACTGAGAAATGGACATCAGAGGTCAGACAGAGGAAAAGCAAAATGTAAGCTTATCACGATTAAAGCTTGTCCTAGAGAATTAGATCACTTAAAAATTAGATCTGGTGGGACAACTGGGTGGCTCAGTTGGTTAAGCCACTGCCTTCAGTTCAGGTCATGATCCCAGGGTCCTGGGATCAAGTCCCACATCAGGCTCCTTGCTCAGTGGGGAGCCTGCTTCTCTCTCTGCCTCTGCCTGCCACTCTGCCTGCTTGTGCTCTCTGTCTCTCTCTGACAAATAAAATCTTTAAAAAAAAAATCAGATCTGGCATTTTATGTGTGTGTCTTTTGCCTACTTATTGCCACACTTAAAAACAAACAGATTCAGGGATGTTGGCAGATGATGGCAGAGTAGGAGGATCCTAGGCTTGCCCATCCCATGAATACAACTAGATAACTATCAAATCATCCTAAATACACCATAAATCAACCTGAAGAATAACAGAACAAATCCCACAACTAAAGGTATAGAATAGGCAACACCAAAGAAGGTAGAATGTGCAGAGACACAGTTTGAGAGAGACATGGATCATAGCCAGTATGGTGGTGATGGAGCTGCCATCACAGAAAAGAGCAAGAGACAGACTACCACAAAGGGTAATGCAAGAGGAAGACAAATCCCCAGAGCAATTGGCTTAGAAAGTGAGAGGGGCCAAATTTCATGGCTTCAAATTTCATGGCAACCAGTGCAACTTAATGCCTAGAATTTTACAAGCCTAAAATTTGCATGGAACCACAAAAGACCCCCAAATAGCCAGAGCAGTCTTGAAAAAGCAAAGCTTGAAGCATCATATTATGGACTTCCATAGCTATAATGATCAAGACAGTATGGTACTAGCACAAAAACAGACACATAGATCAATGGATCAGATTAGAAAACCCAGAACTTAACCCACAACTATATGGTCAACTAATCTTCAACAAAGCAGGAAAGAATACCCAATAGAAAAAAGACAGTCTCTTCAACAAATGGTATTGAGAAAACTGGACAGCAACATGCAAAAGAATGAAACTGGACCAGAGGGAGGCAAGATGGCAGAAGAGTAGGGGACATCATTTCATATGGTCCCTTGAATTTAGCTAGATAACCATCAAATCATTCTGAACACCTATGAATTGAACCTGAGATGTAAGAAAAGAATTGTTGGAATTCTACAAATAGAAAAATGACCACTTTTTGCAAATAGGAGGTACAGAGAAGTGAATTTGAGGGGATATTCAGAAGATAAATATCCAGGGGAGGGAGCCCCTATAAACTGGCTACCAAAAAGTGACATACCTCCAGAGCACAAAATCAGAACTTATAGAAGTCTGCTCCAATGGGATATGTCCCTGCCTGAAAGGTGATCAGGTGGTAAAGAAGGGCAGAATCTTAGGCAGGACAGTGTGGTCTCAGGATCCCCAAGGGTCACAGGAAGAACTTGGGTGCCTGATCCAGCAGAGTTTACAAACATTGGATTGGGGAAGCTGGCTATGGTCAATGAGCCCAGGAGGGGTCTGTCAGCTTGGTTTGCCATAAATCATGAACTGCAGCATTATTAGGTGACTGTTCTCCATGTGGGCAGCCCTACAATGGGCAGAAAGTCAGTGACCCTCCACCTTCCCCCAAGGAGGGGGAAGGGCAGATGGTGAGGGCATGGGCACAACTGGGCAATGACTCTCCATGTGGAAGACCAGCATAGGTATGCACTGTAGGAGTCTGCAGAGTTTGGAACACACAAAAGTAAGTGTTTACTAAAGAGACAGGGCAGCAATCTTTCAGCTCCAGGACTGGATTGGGCACTGCCATTTTTATTTTCATCTTCTAAATAGGGAAGGAAAACCTTCAGAGAACGAAAGCCACATATAGCAACCCAGGGCCACTTACACTGAGGCTGGCCCTCTGGTAAGGGGTAGTGTAACTCCACCCAGGTAAAGACACCTGAGAATCAGCACAGCAGGTCACTCCCCAAAGGACCAGGTGGAACATCAGGCAAATACCAAGTTTATGGAGCACACAGAACTGCAAAATTCTAGCAATAAGGGAAAAGAGTATACAGAATTTGAGGGTTTTTTTCTCATGATTCTTTTAACTTTCTGTTTAAAATTTCCCTTTTCTTGTTTTTTCCTTTTCAACTAGTTTCTTATTCTATCAACTCTTCATTTTTAAGTCTTTTTTAACCTTCATTTTTACATTTTATAGATATATTCTTCATTTTTTAGTTCCTCTCACTAAATTCAACTTTATTTTTGCATATATATTCATATTATTATATATAATGTAAATATATATTCTATATAAATATTTTATATATGTGTGTGTGTATATACATATACACATATACATATGTATATATACATATACATATGTGTGTGTATGTGTGTGTGTGTATGTATGTGTGCGTGTATGCATATATTATATATATATATATATATATATATATATATATATATATATATAGCTTTCTTTACAATT
The DNA here is from genome assembly GCF_963455335.1 of Martes martes. Lineage (NCBI taxonomy): Eukaryota > Metazoa > Chordata > Mammalia > Carnivora > Mustelidae > Martes > Martes martes. Next base: position 127,514,773 of record NC_137892.1, on the reverse strand, counting down.
TTGGGATTTAGCGTCTTCTAACAAAGACACCAAATAACACCCAGGACCAAGTGGATCACCCTGTTTTGTCCACCTAGATTATATTCCCTCTTTTCCTCTTTTCTTTTCTTTTTTTTTCTTTTTTTATTTCTTATATCTTTGGATTTCCCCACTGTGTATTTTACTTGGGATGTGGTTATAAGTCTCATTCATCCATTCTTCTCTGGGCAAAATGACTAGAAGGAGGAAATCACAAAAGAAAGAACTAGAGGTAATACTCTCTGCCACTGATCTAATCAATATGGATATAAGTAAAATGTCAGGGTTGGAATTCAGGATAATGATTATAAAGTTAGTAGCTGGGCTCTAAAAAAGTATAAAAGACACTAAAGAATCTCTTAGTGCAGAAATAAAATCTAACCAGGCTGAAATTCAAAATGCTTTAAGTGAGATACAGTCTAAAATGGATGCTTTAAGAGCTAGGTAAACAAGTCAGAAAGATAGTTGGTGACATAGAAGACAAAATGGTGGAAAGGAAGGAAGCTCAGAAAATGAGAGAAAAACAACTAATGGACCATGATGGAAGGCTTTGAGAAATCAGCAATACCATAAAGCAAAACAATGTTAGAATTATTGAGGTCCCAGAAGAAGAAGAAGAAGAAGAGAGAGAGAGAGAGAGAGAGATAGAAAGTATATCTGAGGAAAGCATAGCTGAGAATTTCCCTGATCTGGGTAAACGTTCAAGTCCAAGAGGTAGGAAAAAAAAAAACCTAAAAATCAATAAAAATAGACCAACACCCTGACATATAATAATGAAACTTGCAAATTTCAGAGATAAAGGAAAAATCCTGAAAGCAGCTTGAGAAAAGATGTATTTAACCTACAGGGGTAGGAATGTTAGACTGGCATCAGACCTATCCACAGAGACCTGGAAGGCCAGAAAAGGCTGGCACGATGTATACAGGGCACTAAATGAGAAAAACATGCAGCCAAGAATACTTTATCCAGCAAGGCTGTCATTCAGAATGGAAGGAGAAATAAAGAGCTTCCAGGGCAACAGAAATTAAAAGAATTTGTGATCACTAAATCAACCCTGTAGGAAATATTAAAGGGGATCCTGTAAGTGAAGATAGAGCCCAAAAGTAACATAGACCAGAAAGAAACAAAGAAAATCAACAGAAACAGGCATTTTACAGGTAATTCAATGGCACTAAATTAATATCTTTCAATAATTACTCTGAATGTAAGTAGACTAAATGCTCCAATCAAAAGACACAGGGTATCAGATTGGATTTAAAAAAAAATCCATATGTTGTCTAAAAGAGACTCATTTTAGATCTAAAAACACCTCCAGATTTAAAGTGAGGGGGGTGCAGAACCATTTATCATGCTAATGAACATCAAAAGAAATCTGGGTTGGCAATCCTTATAACAGACAAATTAGATTTTAAACCAAAGATTCTACAAGGAATGAAGGACACTATATCATACTCAAAGGGTCTATCTAACAAGAAGATCTAGCAATTTAAATATTTATTCTCCTAACTTGGGGGCAGCCAATTATACAAACCAATTAATAACAAAGAAACAAATTGGTAATAATAACAGTAAGGGATTTTAACACCCCACTCACAGCAATGGACAGGTTATCTAAGCAGAAGATCAATAAGGAAACAAAGGCTGTGAATGACACACTGTACCAGATGAACGTCACAGATATAGAGAAAGCATTCCATCAACAAAATACACATTCTTCTCAAGTGTACAAGGAATATTGTGCAGAATAGATCACATGCTGGGTTGCAAATCAGGACTCAGGTGATACAAAATGACTGAGATCATACCATGCATATTGTCCGACCACAATGCTATGAAACGTGAAGTTAACCACAAGAAAAAAAAAAATTGGAAGGACCACAAACACATGAAGATTAAAGAATGTCCTGCTAAAAAATGAATGGGTCAACCAGGAAATTAAAGAAGAATTTTAAAAAATACATGGGAGCAAGTGAAAATGAAAACATGATAGTTCAAACACTTTGGGATACAGCAAAGGTGGTCCTAAGAGGGAAATATATAGCAATACAGGTCTTCCTCAAGAAGCAAGAAAAGTCTCAAATTCACAAGCTAACCTTATACCTAAAGGAACTGGGAAAAGTACATCAAATAAACCATAAATCCAGAAGGAGAAAAAAAATAATGAAGATTAGAGCAGAAATCAATGTTATAGAAATTAAAAAAAAAAAAAAACAGAACAGATCAATAAAACTAGGAGTTGGTTCTTTGAAAGAATTAACAAGGCTGATAAACCAGTAGCCAGACTTATCAAAAAGAAAGAAGAAAGGACCCAAATAAAAAAAATTATGAATGAAAGAGGAGAGATCACAACCAAAACCTAAGAAATAAAAGCAATTATATTTTTATAATATACACAACAATAATATCATTATATATTTTATATAATAATAAAGAATAAAGAATAAACAATAAATGATAATTTATATTATAATAAATATAAAAAATTAGCCAATCTGGGAGAAATGGAAAAATTCCTAGAAAAATATAAACTACCAAAACTGAAGCAGGAAGAAATAGAAAACCTGAACAGACCCATAAACAGCAAAGAAATTGAATCAGTAATCAAAAATCTCCCAACAGGGGTGCCTGGGCAGCTCAGTTGCTAACATTGTCCAACTCTTGATTTTGGGTTCAGGTCATGATCTCAGGGTCCTGGGACTGACCCCAGATCAGGTTCTGTGCTGGGCAGAGTCTGCTTGTCCCTCTCTGTCTGTTCCTCCCCGACTCATGTTCTGTCTCAAAGAAATAAATAAAATATATGTATTTTTTAAAATCTCCCAACAAACAATTATCCAGGGCCGGATGGCTTCCCAAGAAAATTTTACCAAACATTTAAAGAAAAATACCTATTATTCTGTTCCAAAAAAAATAGAAATGGAAGGAAAACTTCCAAATTCATTCTATGAGGCCAGAATTACCTTGATCCCAAAACCAAAGACCCCATCAAAAAGGAAAATTACAGAATAGTAACTCTGAGGGACATCAAAGCTAAAATTCTAAACAAGATACTAGCTAATAGGACCCAATAGTACATTAAAAAAATGTATCCACCATGACCAAGCCCATTTATTATGGGCTGCAGGGGTGGTTTAACATCTGCAAATCAGTCAATGTGAGACACCACATTAATAAAAGAAAGGACAAGAATCATACGATCCTCTCAATAGATGCAGCAAACCAATCTGACAAAATATGGCATCCTTTCTTGATTTAAAAAACAACAACAACAACAACAACAAAAAACCCTCCAAAATGTAGGGATAGAGGGAACATACCTCAACATTTATAAAGGCCATATATGAAAGACCCACAGTCTTTGGGTCTTTTTCAATGGGGAATTTTCTCAATTCCCCATTCTCAATGGGGAAATATTCTCAATGGGGAAAAACTGATAGCTTATCTCCGAAGGTCAGGAACACAACAAAGATGTCCACTCTCATCACTGTTTTTCAACATAGTAATGGAAGTAGCCTCAGCAATCAGAAAACAAAAAAAGAAATAAAAGGCACCCAAATTAGCAAAGAAGTCAACCTGGAGGAGGAGGAAGGTGGTGGAGGAGTAGGAGACCTAAATTTTGTCTGGTCCCAGAAATTCAGCTAGATAGTTATCAAACCATTCTGAACACTTACAAACTCAACAGGAGATTGAAGAAAAGAATAGCAGCAATTCTATGAACAGAAAAGCAACCACTTTCTGGAAGGTAGGAAGTGTGGAGAAGTGAATCTGAGGCAATATATGGGAAGATAGACCGTGGTGGGAGGAAGGCTCCATCAGCTGGATACCAGCAAGTGAGAGAGCAGCAGAGCCTGAAATCAGAACTTTTAGAAGTCTGCTCCACTGAGGGACATTGCTCCAGTGGCTAGGCTGAGGGTGGAACCCTCACTGGGACAGTGTGGTCTCAGGACCCTCAGGGTCACAGAAAGACCGGGGGTGCCTGAGTGTGGCAGAGATCTCAGGTATCTGAGCGGGGAAACCAGCTGCAAGGATGGAGCCGAGGAATGGTCTCTCAGCTCGGGGTTGCCATAAACTGTGATCTGTGGCACAGCCAGGCCACTACTCTTCAAGCAGGGACCTAACAAGTGGCAGTTCTGGGGACTCCCCTTCCTCCCCCAGAACAAGCAGCATGGGAGAACACCACAGGAATCTGCTGGGTTTGGAAACTTGAAACAGGGTTGAGCCAGAGAAAGAAACACTCAGTCACAGGCCAGGTGAGCATGGAGTGTGGCTGGAGGCCAGGGAGACAGGAGTGATTGACTACTCTTCTCTGAGGGCTGAGGAGTGGGGCCCCAAGTTCTCTGCTCCTCCAGGACTGGAGATGGGGAGGACACCATTTTCATTCTCATCCTTCCTAAGTGTACGGAAAACATTCAGGGAACTAAATTAACAAAGAGCAAACCCGAGCTGATTACTTAGACTGGCCACTGGCAAGGGCTGTGCAATTACGCTGTGGCCAAAGACTTTTGAAGATCACTGTAACAAGTCCCTCCCACAAAAGATCAGCAAGAACATCCAGTCAAGACTAAGTTTACTGATCAATGAGAACTGTAAAACTCCAGCACTAGGGGAATACAGCACATAGAAATCATGGCTTTTCCCCCCATGATTCTTTTGTCTACCAAAGTTAATTTTTTCAATTTCTTTATTTTTTCTTTTTCTGTGGTTTTTTTTTTTGCATTTTTCTTCTTTACTATTTTAACTAACATCCTATCAATTCCTTTTTGTAAAATCTTTTTTAATTTTCATTTTTACAGTCAAATTCTATCACTTTATTATATTAAACTTTATTTCCTGTAAATATATGTTTTTCTTTCTTTAAAATTTTGGGATACAGTTTCTTCAAACAGACCAAAATATACCCTAAATCTAGTGTATGGCTTTATTGTGCTCTCCCGCCTGATCACATGAGCTTTTTTTTTTTAATTTCTTCTTTCTTTTTTCAAACAACTTCTTTTCTGATCAATTCCTTTTTTAAAACCTTTTTAAATTTTTATCTTTACAGTCATATTCTATCCCTTCGTTGTATTTACCCTTATTTTTGAATATATATATTTTTCTTTCTTTAAAATTTCTTCTAATTTTTTAGTTTCTTCTAATAGGCTAATATCTAGTTATGTGGTTCTGCTCTATTCACCAGCCTGATATAGTCTTTTTTTTTTTCTTTCTTTCTTTTCCTCCCAGTTTTGGGTCTCTTCTGATTTGTTTAGTGTATATTTTTCTGGAGTTGTTGTTACCCTTTTAGAATTTTGTTCTCTCATTCATCTATCCTTCCCTGGACAAAATGACAAAGCAGGAAAATTCACCCCAAAAAAAGGAACAAGAGGCAGTACCAACTGCCAGGGACCTAATCAATATAGACACTAGTAAGATGTTGGAGATAGAGTTCAGAATGATGATTATAAAGATAACAGCTGGGCTTGAAAAAAGCATAGAAGAAACTGGAGGATCCCTTTTCAGAGAAATAAAAGAACTAAAATCTAACCAAGACAAAATTTAAAAAAGCAATTAATGAGGTGCAATAAGAAATGGAGGCTCTTACTTCTATGATAAATGAGGCAGAATTAGAGAGATCAGTCATACCATAAAATGAAACAATATTAGAATAATTGAGACCCAAGAAGAAAAAGAAAGGGGGGGCAGAAGGTATATTGGAGCAAATTATAGCAGAGAATTTCCCTAATTTGGGGATGGAAACAGGCATCAAAATTCAGAAGGCACAGAGCACCCACCTCTAAATCAATAAAAATAGATCAACACCCTGTCATCTAATAGTAAAACTTACAAGTCTTGCTGACAAAGAGAAAATCCTGAAAGCAGCTTGGGATAAGAGGTCTGTAACCTACAATGGTAGAAACATTAGACTGGCAGCAGACCTATCCAGAAACCTGGCAGGCCAGAAAGGACTGGCATGATATAATCAGAGCACTAAACGAGAAAAACATGCAGCCAAGAATGCTATATCCAGCTAGGATGCCATTGAAAATAGAAGGAGAGAAAAAGCTTCCAGGACAAACAAAAACTAAGAGAATTTGAGAACACCAAACCAGCCCTATAGGAAATATTGAAAGTGGTCCTCTAAGCAAAAAGAGAGCCCAAAAGTAACATAGACAAGAAAGGAAGAAAGATAATCTACAGAAACAGGTACTTTACAGTAATATAATGGCACTAAATTCCTATCTTTCAATAGTTACTCTGAAAGTAAATGGGCTAAATGCCCCAATCAAAAGACACAGGATATCAGATAGCCCATCAATAGGCTATGTACAAGAGACTCATTTTAGCCCCAAAGACACCTCTAGATTTAAAGTGAGGAGGTGGAAAACCATTTACAATGCTAATGCACATCAAAAGAAAACTGGGGTGGCAATCCTTATATCAGACTAATTAGATTTTAAACCAAAGACTACCATAAGAGATGAGGAGGGACACTATATCATACTTAAAGGATCTATCCAACAAGAACATCTAACCATTATAAATATATGCCCCTAACATGGGAGCAGCCAAATATATAAACCAATTAATAACAAAATCAAAGAAACACATCAACAATAATACGATAATAATAGGGGACTTTACCACCACCCTCACTGAAATGGACAGATCATCTAAGCAAAAAATCAACAAGGAAACAAAGTCTTTAAAGACACACTGGACCAGATGGACATCAAAGATATATTCAGAACATTCCATCCCAAAGCAACAGAATACACATTCTTCTCTAGTGCATATGGAACCTTCTCCAGAATAGATCACATCCAGATCACAAATCAGGTCTCAGCCTGTACCAAAAGATTGGGATCATTCCCTGCATATTTTCAGACCACAATACTCTGAAACTAGAAATCAACCACAGGAGGAAAGTTGGAAAGAACTCAAATACATGGAGACTAAACAGCATCCTACTAAAGAATGAATGGGTCAACCAGGAAATTAAAGAAGAATTTTAAAAATTCATGGAAACAAATGAAAATGAAAACACAACTGTTCAAAATCTTTGGGACACAGCAAAGGCAGTCCTGAGAGGAAAGTATATAGCAATACAAGCCTTTCTCAAGAAACAAGAAAGGTCTCAAGTACACAACCTAACCCTACACCTGAAGGAGCTGGAGAAAGAACAGCAAAGAAAGCCTAAACCCAGCAGGAGAAAAGAAATAATAAAGATCAGAGCAGAAATCAATGAAATAGAAACCAAAAAAAACAGTAGAACAAATCTATGAAACTAGGAGCTGGTTCTTTGAAAGAATTAATAAGATTGATAAACTCCTGGCCAGACTTATCAAAAACAAAAGAGAAAGGACCCAAATTAGTAAAATCATGAATGAAAGAGGAGAGATCACAACCAACACTAAAGAAATACAAACAAGTATAAGTACATATTATGAGCAACTATACACCAGCAAATTTGACAATCTGGACAAAATGGATACATTCCTAGAGACATACAAACTACCACAACTGAAACAGGAAGAAATAGAAAACCTGAACAGACCCTAATCAGCAAGGAGATTGAAGCAGTCATCAAAATGGCTTCCCAGGGGAATTCTACCAAATATTTAAAGAAGAATTAATTCCTATTCTCCTGAAACTGTTCCAAAATCTAGAAATGGAAGGAAAACTTCCAAACTCACTTTATGAGGCCAGCATTATCTTGATCCCAAAACCAGATAAAGACCCCATCAAAAAGGAGAATTACAGACCAATATCCTTGATGAACACACATGCAAAATTCTCAACAAAATACTAGCCAATAGGATCCAACAGTACATTAAAAGGATTAATCACCACAACACAGTGCGATTTATTCCTGGGCTGCAAGTTTGGTTCAACAACCTCAAATCAATCAATGTGATACAATACATTAATAAAAGAAAGAAGAAGAACCATATGATACTATCAATGCAGAAAGGCATTTGACAAATTACAGCATCTTTCTTGATCAAAACTCTTCTCGGTGTAGGTATAGAAGGTACATACCTCAACATCATAAAAGCCATCTATGAAAAATGCACAGCAAATATCATTCTCAATGGGAAAAACTTAGAGCTTTCCCCCTAAGGTCAGGAACACAGCAGGAATGTTCACTATCACCACTGCTATTCAACATAGTACTAGAAGTCCTAGCCTCAGCAAGCAGACAACAAAAAGAAATTAAAGGCATCTGAATTGGCAAAGAAGAAGTCAAACTCTCACTGTTTGCAGGATATGATACTTTACGTGGAAAATCCAAAAGACTCCATTCCAAAACTGCTAGAACTTGTACAGGAATTCAGTAAAGTGTCAGGATACAAAATCAATGCACAGAAATTAGTTGCATTTCTAGACACCAACAACAAAACAGAAGAAAGAGAAATTAAGGAGTTGATCCCATTTACAACTGCACCCCAAATCATAAGATACCTAGGAAGAAATCTAACCAAAGAGTTAAAGAATCTCTACTCAGAAAACTATAGAATACTCATGAAAGAAATTGGGGAAGTCACAAAGAAAAGGAAAAAGGTTCCATGTTCATGGATTGGAAGAGCAAATATTGTTAAAATGTCTATGCTATCTAGAGCAATCTACACATTTAATGCAATCCCTATCAAAATACCATCAACTTTTTTCAAAGAAATGGAAAAAATAATCCTAAAATTCATATGGAACCAGAAAAGAGTCCAAATAGTCAGAGGAATGTTGAAAAGAAAACCAAAGCTGGTGGCATCACAATTTCAGACTTCAAGCTCTATTACAAAGCTGAAATCATCAAGACAGTATGGTACTGGCAAAAAAAAAAAAAAAAAAAAAACAACCCTGTCTCATAGGCATAAGAGAGAGCCCAGAAATGGACCCTCAACTCCATGGTCAACTAATGTTTGACAAAGCAGGAAAGAATGTGCAACGGAAAAAAGACAGTCTCTGCAACAAACGGTGTTGGGAAAATTGGACAGCCACATGCAAAAAAATGAAATTGGACCATTTCCTTACACCACACACACAAAAATAGCCTCAAAATGGATGAAGGGCCTCAATGTGAGAAAGGAATCCATCAAAATCCTTGAGGAGAACACAGGCAGCAACCTCTTTGACCTCAGCCACAGCAACTTCTTCCTAGAAATATCACCAAAGGCAAGGGAAGCAAGGGCAAAAATGAACTATTGGGACTTCATCAAGATCAAAAGCTTTTGCACAGCAAAGGAAACAGTCAAAAAACCAAAAGACAACTGACAAAATGGGAGAAGATATTTGCAAATGACATATCAGATAAAGGGCTAGTATCCAAAAGCTATACAGAACTTATCAAACTCAACACCCAAAAAACAAATAATCAAATCAAGAAATGGGCAGAAGACATGAACAGACATTTCTGCAAAGAAGACATCCAAATGGCCAACAGACATATGAAAAAGTGCTCAATGTCACTTGGCATCAGGGAAATACAAATCAAAACCACAGTGAGATACCACCTTACTTCAGTCAGACTGGCTAAAATTAACAAGTCAGGAAACAACAGGTGTTGGCAGGGATGTGAAGAAAGGGGAACCCTCCTACACTGTTGTGGGAATGCAAGCTGGTGCAGCCACTCTGGAAAACAGTATGGAGGTTCCTCAAAAAGTTGTAAATAGAGCTACCCTATGACCCAGCAACTGCACTATGGGGTATTTACCCTAAAGATACAAATGTAGTGATCTGAAGAGGCACATGCACCCGAACGATTATAGCAGCAATGTCCACAATAGTCAAACTATGGAAAGAGCCTACATGTCCATCAACAGATGAATGGATAAAGAAGATGTGATACACACACACACACATACACACATACACATTACAGAATATTATGCAGCCCTCAAAAAACAATATCTTGTCATTTGCAATGACGTGGATGGAACTAGAGTGTATTATGCTAAGCAAAATAGGTCAATCAGTGAAAGACAATCATCATATCATCTCTCTGATATGAGGAATTTGAGAAACAAGACAGAGGATCATAGGGAATGGGAGGGAAAATGAAACAAGACAAAACCAGAGAGGGAGACAAACCATAAGAGACTCTTAGTTCCAGGAAACAAATGGAGGATTGCTGGAGTGGAGGGGGATGGGAAGGATGGGTGGCTGGGTGATAGACATTGGGGAGGGTATGCACTATGGTGAGTGCTGTGAATTATGTAAGACGATGAATTATAGGCCTGTACCCCTGAGATAAATAATACATTATATGCTAATTTAAAAAATGTATAACAAAAAAAAGTCAAATCGTCACTCTTTGCAGATGACATAATACTTTATGTAGAAAACCCGAAAGACTCCATCATAAAACTGCTAGAACTGATACAGGAATTGGGCAAAGTCACAGGATATAAAATCAATGCACAGAAGTCTGTTGCATTCCATACATTAATAATGAAGCAGCAGAAAGAGAAATCAAGGAATCAATCCCATTTACAATTGCACCAAAAACCATAAGATACATAGGAATAAACCTAACCCAAGAGGTAAAAGATTTGTACTCTGATAACTACAGAACATCTATAAAAGAAACAGGAATATACAAAGAAATGGAAGAGCATTCCTTGCTCATGGATTAGGAGAACAAATATTGTTAAAATGTCTATGCTACCCAAAATAATCTACACATTCAGTGTAATACATACAAAATACCACAAGCATTTTTCACAGAGCTTGAACAAACAATTCTAAAATCTGTATGGACCCAGAAAAGACCCTAAATAGTCAAAGGAATGTTGAAAAAGAAAACCAAAGCTGGTGGCATCACAATTCCGGACATCAAGCTATATTACAAAGCTGTGGTCATCAAGACAGTATTGCACTGGCACAAAAACAAACACATAGATCTATGGAACAGAATAGAGAACCCAGAAATAGACCCACAGCTCTATGGCCAACTAATCTTTGATGAAGCAGGAAAGAATATCCAATGGAAAATGCACAGTCTCTTCAACAAACGATGTTGGGAAAATTGAACAGCTACATGCAGAAGAATGAAACTGGACCACTTTCTTACATCAGACACAAAAATAAATTCAAAATGGATGAAAGCTATAAATGTGAGACAGGACACCATCAAAATCCTAGAATAGAACACAGGTAGCTGACTAAACATAATAATTTTTTAAAATTAAAATTAATTTAAAATTAAAATTTAAAATTTAAGTGATTAAAAAAAAAATACAGGCAGCAACCTCTTTGACCCAGGCCACAGCAACTTCTTGCTAGACACATCTCCAGAGGCAAGGACAACAACAGCAAAAATGAACTACTGGGACATCATCAGGATAAAAATCTTTTGTACATCAAAGGAAACAATCAACAAAACTAAAAGGCAACCCACAGAATGGGAGAAGATATTCGCAAATAACATATTAGGTAAAGGGTTAGAATCCAGAATGTATAAAGAATTTATCAATCTCAACAGCCCCGCCCCCCCAAAACACAAATACATGGAAACTAAATAAAATCCTACTAAACAATGAATGGGTCAACCAAGAAATAAAAGAAGAAATTATAAAGTACAAGGAAACAAATGAAAATGAAAACAAAATGGTCCAAAACCTTTGGGATACAGCAAAAGTGTTCTAAGAGGGAAGTTTATAACAACACAGGCCTACCTCAAGAAGAAAGAAAAATCTCAAACTAACTTTACACTCAAGGGAGCTAGAAAAACAACAACAAACAAAACCTAAAACCAGCAGAAGGATGAAAATTATAAAGATTAGAGCAGAAATAAATGATACAGAAACTAAAAAAGCAAGAGAACAGATCAATGAAACCAAGAGCTGGTTCTTTGGGGAAAAAAAAAAACAGTAAAATTTATAAACCATTAGCCAGACTTACCAAGAAAAAAAGGAGAAAGGACTCAAATAAAAAAAATTGCAAATGAGAGAGGAGAAATAACAGCCAAAACCACAGAAATACAATTATTAGATAAATAATACAATTAGTTATAGATAATAATTAGAAATACAATTATTAGATAAAAACTGTATGCCAAAAAATTAGACAACCTAGAAAAAATGGATAAATTCCTAGAAACATGTAAACTATCAAAACTGAAACAGGAAGAAATGGAAAATCTGAACAGACCAATATCCAACAAAGAAATTAGATCAGTAATTTTAAAACACCCAACAAACAAAAGTCAAGGACCAGATGGTTTCACAGGCAAATTCTAACAAACATTTAAAGAGTTAATACCTATTCTTATCAAATCATTCCAAAAAATAGAAAAGGAAGGAAAACTTCCAAATTCACTTAGAAGACCAGCATCTACCTGATACCAAAATGAGATAAAGACACTACTAAAAAGAGAGAACTACAAGCCCAAATCCCTGATGAATGCAAATGCAAAAACCCTCAACAAAATACCAGCAAACTTAATCCAACAATACATTTTAAAAAATCATTCAACACAATCAAATGGGATTTATTCCTGGGTTGCAAGTGTGGTTCAATATTTGCAAATTAATCAACATGATACATCACATCACTAAGAGAAAGGATATGAATCATATGATCATTTCAATAGATGCAGGAAAAAACATTTGACAAAGTACAACATCCATTCATGATAAAAACCTCAACAAAACAGGGACCACACCTCAGCATAATTAAGGCCACTCATGAAAAAACAATAGCTAACATCATCCTTCATGGAAAAAACAGCCTTTTCCTTAAGGTCAGGAACATGAAAAGGATGTCTACTCTCACTTTTATTCAACATAGTACTGGAAGTCCTAGCCATAGCAATCAGACAACAAAAAGAAATAAAAGGCACTCAAACTGGTAAGGAAGGAGTAAAACTTTCAATATTTGCAGATGGCATGATATTATATACAGAATGCCCAAAAGATCACCAAAAAACTTCTAGAACTGATAAACAAATTCAGTAAATAGTAGAATACAAAATCAAAGTAGAGAAATCTGTTTTCATTTCTATATACCAATAATGAAGCAGCAGGAAGAGAAAGTAAGAAAATAATCCCATTTACAGTTGCAACAAAAATAATAAGATACCTAGGAATAAACCTAACCAAAAAGGTAAAAGACGTGTACTCTGAAAACTATAAAACACTGATGAAGAAATTGAAGATTACACAAACAAGTGGAAAAACATTCCATGTTCATGGATTGGGAGAACAAATATTGTTAAAATATCTATAGTACCTAAGGCAATCTACACATTTAGTGCAATCCCTATCAAAATGCCACCAGCAGTTTTCACAGAACTAGAAAAATCCTAAAAAATTTTTTATGGAATCACAAAGACCTTGATTATCAACACAATCTTGAAAAGGAAAAGCAAAGCTGGAGGCATCACAATTTCAGACTCCAAGTGATATTACAAAGCTGTAGCAATCAAAACAGTATAGAACAGAACAGAAATCCCAGAAATAAATCCCCAATTATATGGGCAATTAACCTTCGACAAAGCAGGAAAGAATATTCAATGGGAAAAAAAGTCTCTTCAACAAATGGTATCAGGAAAACTAGTCTGCAACATGAAAAAAAAATGAAACTGGATCACTTTCTTACACCATACACAAAAATAAACTCAAAATGTATTAAAGACCTAAATGTCAGACCTAAAACCACAAAAACCCTAGGAGAGAACGCAGGCAGTAACTCCTTTGACATTGGCTGTAACAACTTTTTTCTAGATACGCCTCCTGAGGCAACGGGAAAAAAACAAAAATAAACTATTGAGACTTCATCAAAATAAAAAGATTTTGCACAGAAAAGAAAACAATCAACAAAACTAAAAGGCAACCTACAGAATGGGAGAAGGTTTTTCCAAATTACATATCCAATAAAGGGCTAGTATTTAAAATATATAAAGAACTTATTAAGTCTAAACACCTAAAAACCAAATAATCCAATTTAAAAATGGGCAGAAGACATGAGCATCTCTCCAGAGAAGACATACAGACAGCCAACGGATGCATAAAAAGATATTCGTGGTAAATATCATCAGGGAAATGCAAATCAAAACTACAATGAGATACCACCTCACATTTACCAGAATGGCTAGAATCAGTAACACAAGAAACAGCAAGTGTTGGCTTGTGGATGTGGAGAAGGATGTGGAGAAAAAGGAACCCTCATTCACTGTTGGTGGAAATGTAAACTGGTGCCTCCACCATGGGAAACAGTATGGAAGTTCCTCAAAAAGTTAAAAATAGAACTCTATGATCCAGTATTTGCACTACTAGGTATTTACCCAAACACCACAAAAACACTAATTCAAAGGAATATATTAACCCCTACATTTATAGCAGCATTATTTACAATAGCTAAATTATGGGAACAGCCCAAATGTCCATCAGTTAATGAATGGATAAAGAAGATGAGGTATATATACACAATGGAATATTATTTGGCCATAAAAAAGAATGAAATCTTGCCATTTGCAATAGCATGAGTGGAGCTAGAGAGTATAATGCTAACAAAATAAGTCAAGTCAGAGAAAGACAAATATGATATGATTTCACTATTATGTGGAATTTAAGAAATAAAACAAGCAAAGGGGGAAAAAGAAAGCAGGAGAGATAAACCAAGAAACAGACTCTTTATAGAGAACAAACTGATGGTTACCAGAGGGGAGGTTAGTGGCAGATGCATTGAATAGGGGATGGGGATTAAGGAGCCCACTTTTCATGATGAACACCAAGTGATATACTGAATTGTTGAATTACTATATTGTACAACTGAAACTAATAACACTATCTGAACTAACTGGAATTGAAATAAAAACTTAAAACAAACAGATTCAGTTTGAGGAGATGAAAAAGTTCTATAGTTGCACAATATTGTAAATGTACTTAATGCTACTGAATTTAACACTTAAAAGTAGTTAAGTTGGTGAATAATGTATATTTTATACAATAAAGAATTTTTTTAAAATGCAACATATAAATTTATCAAATCAACACACTGTATGCACCTTAAACTTACATAATGTAATACACGAATTATTATTATATCTCAAAAAAATAAATATAATTAAAAGTTTTTAAAAGACTATTTGATGATTTATTCTGATTATTTTTTTATTGTATCAAAATGCTTTTTAAAAAACAATCAATGAAAAGCACTAAAACAAAAAGAAGTGATGTTAATGTGGGTAAGCACACATGTACCATTATTGTTAATTTTATGTCATCTTAGCTGGGTTACAGGATATCCAGATATTTGGCCAAACAATATTCTGGATGTTTCTGTGAGAATGTTTTTGAATGAGATTTACATTTAAACTGGTGAACTTTAAGTTAGGCACATTGCCCTCTACCATGTGGATGGATCTCATCCAATCAGTTAAAGATCTGAATAGAATAAAGGCAGACCCTTCCAAAGTAAGAGAGACTTCTCCAGGAAACTGCCTTTGGACTTCATCTGCAACCGCAGTTCTTGTGGGTTCTACAGCAAACTACCTTTAGAGTAAAACTCCAACTCTTCCCTGACTTTCCAGCCTGACAGTCTCCCCATCAGATTCTGGACTCTCCATACATCTACAATTACATTAACCAATTCCCCCAAAATAAATCTCATTTGTACACACACACAGATCCTATTCTGTTTCTCTGGATAATTCTAATACACACAAATACATAAGTATATAGACAGAGATAAATACACATTTACAGTTTATGCACAAATCCTTTTCTGCATTCTGCATTATTGCTTCCTTATTATAGGCAACTTCTTTTGTCTACACACATAACTTTCGTTCACACTTTCTAATGGCCACAGAATAATGTTAGCCATTCTACTGGGATAGGATATACAGTGATAACTTAATGTGCCTTTAATTTGCATTTTCCTAATAAATAATGTTGTCAAAGATCTTTTTATATGCTTACTTGCCATATTTATATTTTCTTTTTTAAGTATCTATTCAGATTTTCCCCCATTTTTAACTGAGTTGTCTTATTATTGAGTTGTGTTCTTTATATATTCTGGATACAAATCTTTAAAAAATATATCTGTACTGTAAATTTTTTCTCAGTCTATAACTTGCCTTTTAATTTTTTACATTAAATCTCTCATTAAAGAAAATTTTTAATTTTGATAATAACCGATTTATCATTTTTAATGGATCATGCATTTGGTATGCCATTTAAGAAATCTGTGTCTGGGTACCTGGATGGCTCAGTCAGTTAAGCACTGGACTCAGCTCAAGGTGCTGGGATTGAGCCCCCTCATCAGGCTCCACAGTCAGTGGGGAATCCACCTCTCCCTCCGCCCTTTCCCTGATTCATGCTCTCTCTCTCTCTTTCAAATAAATAAATAAAATCGAAAGAAAGACAGAGAGGGAGGGAAGGAGGGAGAAAGGATGGAAGGAAGAAAGGGAAAGAAGGAAATCTGCACCTATCTTCTGTGGCCCAAATACCCTCAGTGACCCTGGGTTTGGTGGAGCTCCGCTGGGCTGCAACCCCTGCCACCATCATGGCAGAGTTGGGCCAAATGAGCACCATTAAAATGAAGTTATTAATTACATGCATCTTGCTTGTTCAAAAAGAGGCATGAGACTCAAAACTATAGATTTCTGCTTCCAAGACCTCAAGGAGAACAGGGTGGTGGAAGAGACCTTCACTGTGGAGGAGGTCTCCGAGGTCCTGAGAGGGCTGCAGGCTGTAGTCTACAGTGAGGTGGAGTTTGAGCTCATCAATGCAGACCACACCAGTGTGTTACCTCTGTGACAGCTTTTCTCACAAGCTGAGAAGTGGTGCCTCAAACCACAGACAGATATCTCCAAACATGAAAACAGAGAATTATTAGAATAAGTTCCAGAACTTGAAAAAGCAGAATTTAAATCTTCAAATAAAAAGCCCATCATAGATACCATGAAGCCAAAATTTGCTCCACTTAACAAGGGTGAAACAACAGAACTTTTGAACAAGGAAATTTTTAAGACTCCAAGAAGAGAATGAGAAATTGAAGTCAAGGCTGAAGACCATTGAAATACAGGCAACACATGTATTAGATGAGAAGTCAAAGCTAGAAAGAGAACTGCAGGATTTACAGCCTGACCAAGGAAATTAAAAGGATTTTATAATGGTCTAAGACTTGAATGACTGGAAAACACAGTAGCTGCTTTAAAGAGTAAGTTTCAGAGGACACTTAATGACAAGACAGAAAACCAGAAGTCCCTGGAGGAGAATCTAGCAATGGCCAACCATAACCTATTCAGGGTTCAGAAGCAGCTGAGCATGGCTGAAAAGGAATTAGAGAAGAAATTCCAACAAACAGCAGCTTATCAAAACATGAAAGGCATTCTCACCAGGAAGAATGACCAAATCAAAGACCTGAGGAGAAGACTGGCCAAATACAAACCTGAAGATTGAAACCTGAAGATTTCTTCTGGAAGTTGCCACAACATGAAAGTACAAGCTGTTTCTTACCTCAGGCATGTATTTTGAAGCAGTCTGTTATATTCTCTCTCCTTATTTTTCTAATATATAGACTTTGCTTCTAATATTTAGAATTAGACTTCCTATTTCAGTTACCTAATTGAAAAGAGGGGAACCTACTGACTAATTCTAGCCAGTCATCTTAAACTTCTAGAGCTCTAGCGTCTTAGTTCCAATGCAATGAGAATTCTTTATAGTAAAAAAGTGATTTTTAGAGTGGGAAGATGAGTTTTATCCTTTTGAATTAGTATAAAGAGTATACCATTTCAATAACTGTTGAAACGAAATTTTAAAAAATCTGTCTAGCTCAAAGTCTAGAAGAGTTTCTTTATGCTATCTTCCTGCAGTTTTATACTTTAGCTTTTATGTTTATGCACAGGATCCATTCTGAGTTAATTTTTGGGGTGGTATGTAAATGTGTATGTGTATGATATAAAGGTTAAGATTCTTTTTTTTTTTTTTTTTTCATTTTTTCCCCATATCCAC
The DNA here is from genome assembly GCF_963455335.1 of Martes martes. Lineage (NCBI taxonomy): Eukaryota > Metazoa > Chordata > Mammalia > Carnivora > Mustelidae > Martes > Martes martes. The sequence goes on along the minus strand of NC_137892.1, from coordinate 127,496,825 downwards.
TTTTTCAGCACTGGTTTTTGGAAAGCTATCCTTTTCCCATTTAATTACTTTGGCATACTTGTTGAATATTTATTGACAAAATGGCCTCTCTTTTCTGTTTCATTGACCTACATGTGCATCCTCATGCCAGTTATACTATCTTGAAGTAATGGAGTTTTACAATAAGTCTTGAAATAAAGTTGTGTGAGTTCTAAGCTTTTGGTCTTTTCTTGTTTTTAATAATTCTAGGTTCTTAACACACACGTATACATATGAATCAATTTGTGCATTTCTTCTAAAACGCTACAAAGATTTTGATTGAGAACAGGTTGACTATATATGGATCAATATGGGAAGAACTTACCTTTTTTAACAATATAGTCTTCGAATCAGGCAGCATAACTCTCCAATTATTTAGTTCTTCTTAGATTTTCCTACCTATGTTTGGAATACTATACAGGTTCTGGACCAATTTTCTTAAATTTACTATTAAAATACTCTGTTTTGAGGCCATTAAAAATCAAATTTTTAAAATTTCACTTTCAAATTGCTTATTGCTAGTATATAAATGCAATTAACTTTTCTATATTAACCTTGTATCTAAATACCTTGCTAATTTTCCTTCAGGTCTAGTAAGTGCAGATTCCTTGGTATTTTTTCTACACATTTGATCATGTCATATGAGATAAAAATAGTTTTACTTCTTTTTTTTTTCATTGTGTATGCCCCTTCCTTTATTTTCTTGTCTTTTTGCACTGGTTAAGCTCTTGAATAAAGTGATAATAGAAGTGGTGAAAGTGAACCCCCATGTTTCATTCCCTATCTCAGGTATCAGTTTTTTAAATATAAGGATGATATGTTTTCATAGAATTTCTTTACATTTTGAGGGAGTCTCTTCCACTCATAGTTTTTGCTGGATAATTGTACCATAAATGGGTGCTAAACTTTATCAAATATTTATTCTGCATGTAGTGAAATAATTATATTGTTTTTATGTCTCATTGTTTACATGGTGAATAATACTAATTTTCAAATGTTAAACCAACATTTTCCTGAGATAAATTCCACATGTTGTATTGCCCTTTTTAGACATAACTGGATTCAACTTGCTAATATTGTATTAAGGATTTTTACATCTATGTTCATAAAGGATATTCATCTGTAGTTTCCATTTTTTGTAATTCTTCGGTTTTGGAATCAAGATAGTGCTGGCCATGTAAAATGAGTTGGGAGTTATTACCTTCTATTCTATTTTCTGGAGGAGTTAGTATGATTGGTATTATCTCATCTTCAAATATTTGGTAGAGGGAATGCAAGCTAGTACAGTCACTCTGCAGAATGGTATGGAGGTTCCTCAAGACATTAAAAATAGAGATACCCTACAACCCAGTGATTGCACTACTAGGTATTTACCCCAAAGGTACAGATGTAGTAAAAAGGAGCAGGAACACATGCACCCCAATATTCATAGCAGCAATGTCCCCAGTAGCCAAACTGTGGACAGAACCAAGATGCCCTTCAACAGACGAATGGATAAAGATGTGGTCCATATATATAATGGAATATTGCTAGGCCATCAGAAAGGATGAATATCCACCATTTGCATCAATATAGATGAAACTGAAAGGGATTGTGTTAAGTGAAATAAATCAAGCAGAGAATGACAATTATCATATGGTTTCACTCATATGTGGAACATAAAGAATAGAGCAGAGGACCACAAGGGAAGGGAGGGAAAACTGAATGGGAAGAAATCAGAGAGGGAGACAAACCATGAGAGATTATGGACTCCAGGAAACAAACTGAGGGTTACAGAAGGGAAGGGGGAAGGAGGATGGGGTGACCGGTGATGGATATTAAGTAGGGCACGTGTTGGGATGAGCACTGGGTGATATACACAACTAATGAGTCATCGAACACTACAGCAAAAACTTATGATGTACTATATGCTGGCTAACTGAACATAATAATATATATAATATAATACATAATTATATATATATATATGTGTGTGTGTGTATATATATATATATTCATATATATATGAATTCACCAGTAAAGCCAACTGATACTGGAGTTTTCTCTGTAGAAAGGAATTTACTTATTCAATTTTTTTTTAATTTATTTGTCAGAGAGAGAGGGAGAAGACACAAGCAGGGGAAGTGGCTGGCAGAGTAGGCAGAGGAGAGAAGCAGGCTCCCTACTGAGTAAGGAGCTCAATGCAGAACTCAATCCCAGGACCCTGGGATCATGACATGAGCTGAAGGCAGAAGCTTAACAGACTGAGCTACCAAGGCATCCTATATTCAATTTCTTTACTAGATACAAGGAGATTTACATCTGAAAGTTGTTTTAATTTCTGTAGTATCTGCAGTATTATCCTCTCTTTCATTCCTGATATTTGTAAGTTGTCTCTTTCCCCTTTTCCTTGATCAATCTAGCTAGAGGCTTATCAATTTTACTTATGTTTCTAAGCATCCAGCTCTTGGTTTAATTTTTCTCTATTAGTTGTCCATATTCTCTTTGGTTTGTACTCTATCATCATTAATCTCTTTTCTTCTACATTATCTTTCATTTTTTCAGCTTCAGAAGATAGAAATTTAGATCATTGATTTTAAATGCTTCTTCACTTTAGTGTGAACATTATTTAGCTATAAATGTCTCCTAGCATTGTTCTAGCTGCATCCAACAAAATTTTACATACTATGCCTTTATTTTAATTAAGTTAAAATACTTATAGTTTCCCTAGTGATTTCTTCCATTCAACTGTTATTTTCTGAAGTGTTTAATTAATTTCCAAATATTTAAGAATTTTCCAGGCAATATTTTATCATTGATTTCTAGTTTAATTCTGTTGTGGCCAGAAAACATACTGTATGATTTTAATCATTTTAAAATTATTGAGGGGCGCCTGGGTGGCTCAGATGGTTAAGCCTCTGCCTTCGGCTCAGGTCATGATCTCAGGGTCCTGGGATCGAGTCCCACATGGGGCTCTCTGCTCAGCAGGGAGCCTGCTTCCCCCCCTCTCTCTCTGCCTGCCTCTCTGCCTACTTGTGATCTCTCTGTGTCAAATAAATAAATAAAATCTTAAAAAAAAGAATAAAATAAAATAAAATTATTGAGACCGATTTTATGTTCCAGCACATGGTCTTATGGGACATTCCAAGTGTGATTGAAAATAATGAACAATCATCTCCTAATGTTGTGTGGAGTATTCTATAATAGAACCCATCTAATAGATGGATATGAAACTAGATGTCAATGACAACAGGAAAACTGTGAAATTCACAAGTGTGTGGAAATTAAACAATGCACTTTCAGACAACCAATGGGTCAAAGAAGAAATTGAAAGGGAAATAAAAAGTATCTAGAAACAAATAAAAATGCAAACAAACACACCAAAATGTATGAGATGCAGAAAAAGCAGTTTTAAAAGAAAGCATACAGCAATAAAAGCCTATATTAAGAAAAAAGAAAGATCTCAAATAAACAACGCAAGTTTATACCTCAAGGAACTAGAAAAAGAATAAACTATACCCAAAGTTAGCAGAAGGAAGAAAATAATAACATTAGAACAGAAATAAATAAAATAGAGACTAGGACAACAGGAAACTGAGAATAAGTTTTACCAAAAAAATAAATAAAATTGACAAACCTTTATCTAGACTAAGAAAAAAAGAGAAAACTCAAATAAATAAAATTATAAATGAAAGGAGATATTACGGTTGATGCCACAGGAATATGAAAGATCATAAGAAACTACAGTTGAGTGATACCTGTGGGGCTCAGTCAGTTAAGTGTCTGCCTTTGACTCAGGTCATGATCCCAGGGTTCTGGGATCCAGTCCTCTATCAGGCTTCTTGCTCAGCAGAGAGCCTACGTCTCCCTCTGCAAGCCCTCACCCTGTTTGTGGTATCTTGCTCTCTTTCTCTCTCTGGCAAATAAGTAAATAATATCTTTAAAAAAAAAAAAGAAACTACAGTTGACCCTTGAATAATGCAAGAGTTAAGAGCACCAACCCTCCTATGCAGTAGAATATTCACCTATAACTTTTGACTACCCGAAAACTTAACTACTAACAGCCTACAGTTGACCAGAAACCTTACTGATAACATTAATAGTCATTAACACATCTTTTGTATGTTATATGTATTATATACTACATATTTAAAATAAAGTAAGCCAGAGGAAAAAAATATTAAAAAATCATAAGGAAGAAAAATATATTTATAGTACTGTGTTGTTTAAAATCCACATATAAGTGGACCTATGCATTTCAAACCCATGTTGTCCAAGGGTCAACTGTACTATGAAAAATCATATGCCAAACAAGTTGGATAACCTAGAAGAAATAGATACATTCCAAGAAACATAACAACCTATCAAAACTGAATCACGAAAAAGTCGAGTATCTGAACAGACCAAAAACAAGTAAAGAGATTGAAGTAGTAATCAAAAACCTCCCCAAAAAGAAAAGCCTGGGACCAAATGAATAATTCATTGGAGAATTCTACCAAACATATAAATAAGAATTAATGCCAATCTTTCCAAACTCTTTTAAAATTAAAGAAGAGAGATTACTTTCAAACTCATTTTACAAGGCCAGCATCATCCTTATACCAAAGCTGGAAAGACCACCACAAGAAAAGAAAATTACAGGCCAATATCCCTGATAAACATGATGAAAAAACCTCAACAAAATAATAACAAACCAAATTCAACAATATGTTAAAAGGATCATACCCCCAAAATAAGTGGGATTTATCCATAAGATGCAAGAATATCTCCATATATACATATCAATAAACATGATAAACCACATTAACAAAATGAAAATTAAAATCATATGATCATCTCAATAGATGCAGAAAAAGCATTTGACAAAATACCACATCCATTCACGACAAAAACTCAAAAGATTAGGTACAAGAAGAATGTACCTCAACATAATAAAGGACACATATGATAAGCCCACAGCTAACATCATACTCAATGGTGAAAAATCTGAAAACTTTTCCTCTAAGATCAAGAAGAAGTCAAATGTGCCTACTCTCACCACTTTTATTCAGCATACCACTGGAAGTCCTAGCTAGAGCAATTAGGCAAGAAAAATATGTAAAATTAATCCAAATTGGAAAGGAAGAAGTAAACTATGTCTGTTTGCAGATGACACGATCTTACACATAGAAAACCCTAATGACTCAAAAAAAAATTAGAATAACCAAATCAGCTTACAAAATATTCATACAAAAATCAATTGCATTTCTATATACCAACATTGAACTATCTGAAAAAAATCAAGAAAACAATCCCATTTACAATAGCATCAAAGAGAATAAAATACCTAGGAATAAATTTAACCAAGGAGACCAGAGATGTACACACTGAAAATCACATGACATTGATGAAAGAAACTGAAGAAGACACAAAAAAATGGAATGATACCCCATTCCTTTGGAAGAATCAACATTGCTAAAATGTCTATACTACTTACCTAAAGCAATCTACAGATTTGATGTAATCCCTAAAATCCAATGGCATGTTGTGCAGAAATGGAAAAAAACAATCCTAAAGTCTGTATGGAACCACAGGAGACCCTGAATAACTAAAGAAATCTTGAGAAAAAGCAAAGCCAAAGGCTTTGTCTCAACTACTGCAAACTCTTATCTCTGTTTCCTCAACTTAATGAAACTGGCATACTTTTTTGGGATCTCCTTCCTACACAGTAATCCAGAAAGTGACAATAAGGAAAAAATCACAGACATCAGACATGTTGTTTTCCTTTCCTTAGACATTAAGTTTTGCACTAAAAGCAGATATTTCATATTTTTGCTCAACTTTCTAATTGTTTACAGCAGAATATGAATATCATAAATAACAGGGTTAGAACTAGGGTGAACCTTTGGCAGCTTACTCCTAAAGAGGCATTCACTTTGGGATGCTGGCTGGCTCAGTCGGTGGAACATGTGACTCCTGATCTCAGGGCTGAAAGTTCAAGCCCCATGTTGGGGGGCGGGGGTTTGGAGATTACTTAAAAATTAGAAAATATTTAAAAAGAAAAAGAGGCATTCATTCTTGGGGTCACACAAATGTAAGGTCAGAACCTTTAAATTTTTAACTAGGCATCTCACAAGTTCCGATCTTAATAAATAAAATCACATTGGGGCGCCTGGGTGGCTCAGTGGGTTAAAGCCTCTGCCTTTGGCTTGGGTCATGATCCCAGGGTCCTGGGATCGAGCCCCCCATCCGGCTCTCTGTTCCATGGGGATCCTGCTTCCTCCTCTCCCTCTGCCTCTCTCTCTGCCTGCCTCTCTGCCTGCCTCTCTGCCTACTTGTGATCTCTGTCTGTCAAATAAATAAATAAAATCTTAAATAAATAAATAAATAAAATCACAAAACAAAGTGGAAATTATGGAAAATACTTATAATATACATGACAAACCAAAGAATGGTATTGTCATATTTAAGGCTCTTATAGATACAAAATAAAGGTATAAAAATAGCCAAATTGAAAAAAAAGAAGTGAAGTCACTATTATTTCATCATGATCAGAAACAAAAGACTATATTTAAATTTTTGATAATTTATGCCAATATAATGTTCAAGAAATATTGTACCAACTTAAAGTCTCATTGGCTATACTTGAAAGTTCCCAATTCTCAATACCTTCACTTCACTGAAGACAAGAGTGTGTGCTGTGCTTGAGTAAAATGATAATAATTTGGAACGGCTCCTTTGATGAGTTAGTACAAGAACTGACAAAGTATGTGAACATTTAAATTGAAAATTTGGCATTTAAATTGAAAATCTTCTACAAATTTTCAGAAGCACTATTTTGTGCAATTGTATCACTTCTTCTGGCAATTAAGCTGTAGGAGCATAGGCAAACATTTGAGTTGATTAAAGGTTTGCTGAAGAGATGAGTATCAGCAGGGCAAGAGGGCAGTATTATTGAGAATGTTGCCAAGAGAGATTTTTAAGTCAGAAATCACCCTGAATGGGGTGCCTGGGTGGCTCAGTGGGTTAAAGCCTCTGCCTTCGGCTCAGGTCATGATTTCAGGTCCTGGGATCAAGCCCCACATTGAGCTCTCTGCTCAGTAGGGAGCCTGCTTCCTCCTCTCTCTCTGCCTGCCTCTCTGCCTACTTGGGATCTCTGTCAAATAAATAAATAAAATCTTTAAAAAAAAAAAAAAGAAATCACCCTGAATAAGGTCCAGTACATAATTAACTCTTTTCCCAGAGAAATTTAACTATACCAATCATATAAATAGAACTCAGTATCAAAGACAACTTATAACTAGGGTTTAGAAGTGATAAGACAGCACTGTTCCTTCATACTTGTCTTGAGTTTCAATGATGTGATGGCAAATGTTATCATATGATCACATATTTCATCAAATCTTTGCAAAGGAAAACTGGTTCACTGCTATGGAGTCATCACTTGGATTCTGGTTAGGTTACATTTAGTTAATAAAGAAATAAATAGCTGAACTCTGTTTGCCTTTTATATCCCATTCTCTTTGCCAAATACTCAAGGCTTAGGGAGGGTCACTTCAGCACAAACTTGCAAATTTCCAGAATAAGTGCTGATTCTGTAATCTCTTGTTGTGTAATCAGACTCTGGAGAACTACCTTGTGAGAGTTAAGACTGCTTCTCTCAGCAAAACTTGGCCATTTGCTATTGCAAAATACAACTGAAGACAACTCATAATTTGAGGGTACATCATTAAGGAAACTCTTAAAATGATCTTCCTGAAAAAGATGATAGACCATGATCCACCTTACCTACACCTCAGTTCCTTTAAAAAAGTCAAATCACTTTCACATGTAGGAAATCATTTCTTTGAGAAGCAGCCCAGCTGTTCCTCCTCTAATATAAAAACTGATCTTTGATGGAATTGCTCTCTGCCCCATCCCATCTAACTTTCTTAGGGATCCTTTAACCACTCACACCTCAGATGGAAGTAGAGATGTTTCCAAGGGTTGCTCACACTCTGGGTCTAATCAACTTCTCTACAGGGGAAAAAAAATAATAATTAAGTCTTGTCTTTTATTACTCTAAGAGAATATGCCTCCTTGTTGGCAATAAACACAATTCTTCTAATTGTTTAGGGACATTCCTATTTGCCTGTGGCCCTTCTAGTTGGAATACAACAAACTGCACTGAAATAAAACCAAGAGGAAAATTGCAGCTTGGATTGGACTCTTCCATACTCCCTGAAGATCTCCGCCTACTCAAGAGTATTTCAGGCAAGGTAGTGTTTGCTGAAACTGGGAAAGGTAGGAAAGCAAGAAGGTGTACTAGATAATGATAAAATTTCTTGTTCCTAAGCCATGAGCTCCCCAAGGACAGTAAGTTGACACAGCCTGTGAAAAGGATTTTCCAAGTGGAGGATATGGAAGGGTGAATATATGAAGGAACTTGGGTTTAGATGGATAATTAACCCAGGTGTCTGTGTTATCTGTTACTATGTAACAAACCACCCCAACACATGGTTATCTAAAATAACAGCTATTTGTTCATGATTCTTCAAACTAGGGCTGATCACAGCAATGCTTTTGTTGTCGTTGTTGGGTTCATCTAGAATCTGTCTCTCACGCATCTGTGATTTGTCTGGAGGATTGAATGAGACTATAAAATCCCAGACCTCACTCATGCCTCTGAGACTTCTTTTATCAGTGAATCTCTATAGATTCTAAACATTTAAGTTTCTTGCAATCCTTACTTTTCCTCTTTCCCTTTCTTCCCTTGCTTAATTTAGGAGAACTATCTCAGTTGGGATATTTTTTTTCTCTTGTATACTCTCAAACTAGTCTGTGCATTGCTCCCCGCCACCCCCGTGCCTGCATTAAAGCTACACTGCAACTGCCTTTTAACCTCTCTGCATCCTCACTCCCCACTCACCCTATTCCTAATTCAGACCCCATCCACACCTCCATTGTCAAACATATAGACTGTCAGTTACTGATAAGCAGAGTCTTCTTGTCCCCAGTTTCATTCCCAGTGTCTGGCACAGTGCCTGGAACAGAATAAATGGTCAATATACTCGTTGAGGATGACTAAATAACAAAATCATGAACTGAAAGTAAAAATAAAAATTGCATGCCACCTCACTGGAATTTCCACAAATAAGTAACATAAGTCATTCAAGGGAATATAAATTCCAGGGGTTGGAATTATGAGTCATTACAGTGAGGTAATAGCAGTATTTTTGATAAATCCCTTGCTTCATATGCATGACATCCAACTAAAGTAGGTTTTTCTCAAGAAAAACAGAATCATTACAGAATAAATCATTTAATAAAGAGATATGAAGCAATAATACCGAGGTACCGTTTTTCACCAGTTCTAAGTATATGAAACACCCTACGAAATCATTTCAGGCCAAAGAGATCTTTTCATATCTAAATGTATTTTAACCATGTATGTGATCATAAAAGAGTCTTTAATTCTTATTTTCTAGGAATCACAATATATAAAGCAATAAATGTAAAAATATGCTTAGTAAAAGAAGGGAAAATAAGTGGTTACTGTTCAATCTCTTAATCTCTAAACCCACAAAGTTCTCACAGAACTCAATGTTTTATACCTGCAACTCTTCAAGCCAGCGACATCTTAACCCACTTGACTAACTTCTATTCTTTCTTCAAAATTCAGCTAACTTCAAAATTCAGCTAGCTAATTCTAACTGCATTAGGTGACATCCCACATCCTCCCCCAGTATGCAATAGCCCTTTCTGTATAGTAACATATCATCAAAATTATATGGTTGCTCACCCATTAAACTACAACTTCCTTGAGTACAAGGAAAGTAGACACTCAACAAAGGTTTGTGGAAGAAAAAATGGATGAGAGGAGGAATTAACCACTACATACTACATGAGGGCATTGACAATCACCAAATAAAAACAGAAGGATGTCTGGAGTCACCACTTTTACTCATCTTATCTGAGGTAGGACATTATATGAATATGTCTGAATATTTTTCTGCACTCTTCCATCAGCAATCATGGCCTATGATTCTATATTCTTAATTAGTGACTACACTAGGGGAGAGGGAGAACAAGGATATAGGGAATGATAAGAGTGGGGAGTCTAGAAAGGAATTATTTTCTCCTAAGTAACATTACTTCCAAATTTTAGCAATGATAATAAATTAACATTTATTTTTTGAGGATTTCCATAACATACCCTGTGCTAAGGATGTCCTAGTATTAATTCTTTTCTTCCTCACAACATTACTAACCACTAGGCCTGCCTGAGGGAAAAGATGTTCAGTCATCATTGGAAAGGGGCAGAAGCTTGGATCAACTAGATGACATAAATTCATAATAAATTTCAACCATGACACTATATGGCTCCAGTGTCACTGAACAATTCTAGAAAGGAAGCTTCTTTGTCTTCATGCTAAGATCTGTCCTCTGAATCTAGTAATAACAACTATAAAAGTACTTTCAAAGGATTGGGATTATTATTCTATTATTTCTTAATGATATTTTTTACAACAAACACATCTTCAGACTTTGAGTTCTATTTGAGACAGAAAGTAAATTTCCCTGCTGAAATTTTATTCTATTTCCATTTTAGAAAGCAACACTGAAGTCAGATGTCTATCTAGCTGTCACTGTGCTATTGGTAAAGCTGGACTAGAGAACATGGCCTGGAGTCAAAAGGCCACTCACTCAAACTTAACTGAATTTACCAACCAGTTCCTGGAAAAACAACCAGTTAAGGAACTCTGAATGCTCTCCTGGTCAGCCTCTACCTCCTCATCTCCCCTTCACTCCTCCAGAAAGGGCTATCTTATGCTTATTTGTTCACCCTTTTCCCAAATAAAGGGAGCACCAGGGTCAGATACATATAATTTATAGAGTCCAGGGCAAAAATGCAAATGTAGGACCCTTTGCTCAAAACTAGGGAAAGGATGCTATTGAGACAGTAATATATTAAATTCTTCTCTGTTCTTCTGAAACCTCACTCTCTACTTGTCATGGGGTTTTTATATACTACTTAAAGTTATTCTAAGTAAAGAAAAATTAAGATATAAAATTATTAGCAATGCCAAATATCTCATAACGATCACTGCCAAAAATTACTTTGATCCATCGGCTGGCAACCTGAGTAAGACATTTGGAAATGTTGTTGACAGCAAAGAATTAGAAATAACTGACTTGCAAGAGCACCTGGGTAGCTCAGTCAGTTAAACATCTGCTTTCAGCTCAGGTCATGATCCCAAGGTCCTGGGATCAAGCCCTGCATCAAGCAGGGAGCCTGCGCTTCTCCTTCCCCCTCTGCTGCTCCCTCTGCTTCTGCTCTCTCTCTCAAATAAATAAAATCTAAAAAAAAAAAAAAAAAAGAAAGAAAGAAAGAGAAGAAATACCTGACTTGCAAAATCTATTACATATACATTTGTAATTCACTTTCTCACAACCAAGATTTATCAAATTATTATTAATTATATCTATTGCTCTTTCAGTGAGTAGTCTCATATAACACGATATGCTCAGAAAGAATGAAAAATCTGAATTATCATTCATTTCATTACATTTTTCCAATATAATTTTAAAAGTATAATATTTGTATTTCATATGCTTTAAATACATATTGATATATGTTAGGAGCTGCAGACTTACGATTTTTATCATGACTTATGTAGAAACTCTCCATTATGTAACTTAATTGGCAAAACCAGTATGGTTGTCAAGTCATTTAGTTAAGTCAGATTCATCCTCAATTAAAAAAAACTAACTTTATTTTTGAGTTAAAATAAACATTTTAATATGAGTTTTATAAACTATAAAACCATGGACAAATAAATTCACAGAGATTATGTTAAAAGGCAGGTTACTAAAAGTAATAAGGTTAAGATTATTATAGTATAGGTCTAGTGTAATAAATGTATATTACAATTTGTTATAATTTATAACATGTTATTAAAATATTAATATGTTCTTTCTCATTACTTAATTTGTAATAAAGGCAAAATTTTGTGTGACTAAATAATGTGTTAGTCATTATTTAAGGAATATTATAAATTTATGTGTTTATGCATCAAACCTCAATGTTTGGTTTTGAGGAATAATTTAATAAGAATTATTTCTAAAAATAAGAGATGGGGGGCGCCTGGGTGGCTCAATGAGTTAAAGCCTCTGCCTTCGGCTCAGGTCATGATCCCAGGGTCCTGGGATCGAGCCCCGCATCCAGTTCTCTGCTCAGCAGGGAGCCTGCTTCCCCCTCTCCCTCTCTGTCTGCCTCTCTGCCTACTTGTGATCTCTGTCTGTCAAATAAATAAATAAAATCGTTTAAAAAAAAGAAAGAAAGAAAGAAATGGGGGTGGCTGGGTGGCTCAGTCAGTGGCTCTTTATTTCGGTCCAGGTCTCAGGGTCCTGAGATTGAGCACCATGTTGGGCTCTGTGCTCAGCAGGGAGTCTGTTGGGGGTTTCTTTCTCTCTCTCTGTCTCTGCCCCTCCCCCTGCACACACACTATCTCCCTCAAATAAATAAATACATCTTTAAAATAAATAAGTAAATAAAAAAGAAATAACTCCAGTAATTTAGTTATATATTGTGATCAAAACTTATATATGTAGTAATAAAAGAGAAAGGTATATACAGTACATTTAAAAACTGTTGGGCACCTGGGTGGCTTAGTTGGTTAAGTGTCTGCCTTTGGCCCAGGTCATGGTCCCAGGGTCCTGGAATCAAGTTCCACATCAGCTCCCTGCTCAGCTGGGAGTCGGCTTCTCCTTCTTCTTCTGCCCCTACCCCCGGCTCATGTTCTCTCTCTCTCTTTCATGCTCTCTCTCTCAAATAAATAAATAAAATCTTTTTTAAAAAATAAAATAAAAATAAAACTGCACACCTTAAAAAAAAAAAAAAGTAAACCTGTTACGACAGATAGCATATATTTTTTTCTTAATAAAAGACTGAAAATATAGAATGAATATCATTTAAGGTTAGTATGTTAAATGAATATCAGTTTTTAAGATATTAAATGATACTCATTATTCCAGAGATGAAATAAGATAATAAAAGGAATAAATATTTTGTGATAAGACTTGATATAAAAGTTTTAACTAACATATTAAATAAAACACACTCAATCTCAAATAAATCATGTAAGATTTTAGTCAAGGTATCTTAAGTATTTCTGGTAGTCTTTTTCTTCTAATTAACATATAATGTATTATTTGTTTCAGGAGTACAGGTCTGTGATTCATCAGTCTTATATAATATCCAGTGCTCATTATAACATGTACCTTTTAAGTATTTTATTTACATTAAAATAAATCTGCATTATTAACATCTTTAGTTTTGGCTATTTAAAGATGCCTTCCTGTCCAAGTAATATCACATCCTACACATGAAAACTGAGAATAGTTCAAAAATAATTGCTTAGATTCCAGGATTCCTCATGGGAAAATATGTTCCACAAAAGTAGGGATCTTTGTTCTGCTTCCTGATATATCTCGAGCGCATAGAATATGCCTAACATTTGGTAGGCAGTCAAAAGGACTGTACTTGTGATGAGCACTGGGTGCATGGAAGTGTTGAACCACTGAATTGAACACCTAAAACTAAAATTACATTGTAAGTTAACTGGAATTTAAATTAAAACTTCTTAAAAATTTGTTGTAAGGAGAAAGGATGTCTTTAAACAGTCAATTTGTTATTTCTCTGGGATTAATTTTTAGCAGTGAGATCCTGGTTCTCCAGGGTTATAATTTATTTACACTTTAGATTAATAGAAATAACCATATTTTTTAATAAGTTTGTACCAACCTATCTATAAGGCTGTATCAATGTATAGTCCTTTCAGCAATGAATTATAGTTTTCTCACATCCTCATCAACACTTGGTATTTCGCTAATTTAAAAATTTTGTTGCCAACCCAATAAGCTAAAAAAAAAAAAAGCATCTCATGGTGGCTTAAATTTGTTTGTCATTACTTATTAGTGACAGTCATTATCTTTATATATATTAGCTATTTGTATTTTTCAGCAAATTATCTTTCATATCATGTTCCATTTTTAATGTTTTCAAAATCAGTATTATTATTAAGCTTTTATATATTTAGTTGCTACAAATCTTTTTCTGCCTATATTTTTAGTCTTATTTTGTTTACAATTTATTTTGCGATATATACATTTTAAGTGCTACAGTGTGAATGGTACTTCTCTTCTCCACTTTCCTTTCTCTCTACATTCCCTTCTCTTGGATTTATAGGACTGAATCTTTGATTAGATGGAGAATACAGACAATAATTGTGTTGGAGTAAATAATTCATCAAAACTATATATACAAGATTATCAATATTATCAAGGGAAAGTTTTATCTTAGCTGTTTTCAGAACTTGAAGCACTTAAGACCTCCACCAGCAAAGCAAAACTGAACCTGAAATTACCTTGCCCTTAACCCATCTACCCTACTCCATGGAGGAAAAAAGGCAGGTGAAACTGATTGACTGGGTGCTGGAGGGTTGCAGAGGGTAAAAAGAAAGTGAAAGAAGTGAGAGGTACGTGACAAAAAAGAACAGGAAGGTATAGCAGAAAAAGGGGTGATGTTCTACTAGGAGACATATAGATGCTGATCAACTCTAGCTGTTGATTTTCTTTACAAGCTTAAGTGTGCTTGTTAAAAAAAACCTTATGGCTAACCATTAAGAGTTATGACATATTATTACCAAACCATTTGGAGGGAAAAAGGAACAAAGAGAACCAAATCACATAAAAAGCAGTAAAGAAAAGAAACACCAAGAAAGCATAAAAAAGAAAACCATAAAATGTAATTGCAAGAACATATTCCAAGTATATTAGTAACCATGATAAATTGCCGTGGGTTAAATTCATGGATTAAAAGACAAAGATTTCCATACTGGGGAAACATTATAGCCATATATGACCTTTTTCAGAGATCCAAGTACAATGAAATAACTCAGCGAGTTTAAAAATAAAGGCAAAAGGGTATTTAAAACAAGTACTAACAAAAGATGGCAAATATAGTTTTCCATAATGGCTGCACCATTTTGCATCCTCACAAGCAACATACAAGGGTTCCATTTTCTTCACATCCTCACCAACACTTGCTTTTTGTTCTTTGACAATGGCCATCCAGACAGGTGTGAAGTGATCTCACTGTGGTTTTTTCATTTCTCTGATGATTAATGACACTGAACATTTTTTCATACAATTGTTGGCCATTTGTATGTCATCCTTGCAGAAATGTCTGTTCAGGTCCTTAGCCCATTTTTAAGTCAGGTTATTAGTTTTCTGCTCTTCAGTTGTAAGAGTTCCTTGTATATTCTGGAGATTAATCCCTTATCAAATATAGTTTACAAGTATTTTCTCCCATTCCATAGATTACTTTTTCACTCTGGTGATTGTTTCCTTTGCTAAAAAATTTATTAAGAAAGTATGTTTCAGCAGTGCCTGGGTGACTTGATCAGTTAAGCATCTGCCTTCAGCTTGGGTCATGATTGCAGGATCCTGGGATGGAGTCCACATCGGGCTCCCAGCCTGCTGCTTCTCCTTCCTACTTGTGCTCCCTATTGCTATCTTTGTCTCTCTCTTTCAAATAAATAAATAAAATCTTTAAAAAGAGAGAGAGAGAGTATATTTCATGTTAAGCAGATCTTATATTAAGTTTACTGCAATAATATAAATTTAAAAAAAAGAATAGCAGGTATAGTAAAACATTAATATGAGATAAAATAAATTCAGGATAAAAATCAGTAAAGGGTGACAAAGATTTTATATTAATGAAATATGAAATCTACTAAAACTTTAAGGTCATGGATATTTGTATTCCTGACAGCCTTTGAAATCAAAATCTTAGAAAAAAATACAAATAAAAATTGACTGACAACCACAGTAAGAAATTTTTAATACATATATGTTTAAAAATTAATTCACAGGGGGCACCTGGGTGTCTCAGTCAGTTAAGCATCCAACTCTTGATTTCAGCCCAGTTCATGATCTCAGGGTCCTGGGATCAAACCCTGGTCAAGCTTTGTGTTTAGCAGGGAGTCTGCTTCTCCCTCTGCCCCTCACCCTGCTTGTACCATCTCTCTCTTTTCTTTTCCTCTCTCTCTCTCAAATAAATAAATAAAATCATTTAAAAGAATTAATTCACAAATGAGGATGTAGAGAATTAGTGATACACAATTAAATTGCTTAATCTGTAAATTGTTATAGAACAGTGTACCCAACAAACAGAACATGTGTTCTTTTCAAATATGTGAAGCAGGCACAAAAATTTACCAAGTATTAAAAAATAAAGGAAATGTTGATAAATCTCCAAGGCAGAGTCATGCAACCATATTAATTGATTATAATCCAATAATATGCTATTGAAATCCAGTAACATAAAATCCAATTAAAATTTAAAACTAATTTAATTTTTTATAAATAAAATAAAAACTAACTTAAAATGTAAAACTAATGATATGTTGGTTAATTGAACATAATAATAAAAAATAGATTAAAAAAATTTTAAAGTTAATATGAAAAGATAGCAACCCAAGAGGTAACAACAAAAGGTCAGTAGCAGTTCCAAAGCAACAACCAGAAAAACCGAAGCCTTTTAAATAACTTTTGGATTAAAGAAGAAATTGAATGGAAGTTTATTTATTTATTTTTTTGGAGAGAGAGAGGTTGCAAGCAGGGAGGGTACACAGGGGAGAGGAGCACAGGGAGAGGGAGAGAGAGAGAATCTTAAGCATGCTCCATGTCCACCACAGAGCCTGATGTGGGGCTCGATCTCACAACCCTGATATCATGACCTGAGCTGAAATCTAGAAATCAAGAGTCGGATGCTTAACTGACTACGCCACCCAGATGCCCCTCAAATGGAAGTTTTAAAATATTTAGAAAAAAATTAATATAACAGACTTATATACTTAAGTGCAGGAAAGCAAATGCAAGGTCTAAGGAATTGGGGAAGAGGAAAAGGCAGAACAGATAAACATTTAACGAACATGTCTGCTACATAGCCACACTGATACTCAGGGAAAAAATGCACTTATTAAGAAAAAAAAATGCACTTATTGAAAAAAAAAATTGCTCATAGCAACTGACAAAGCCTCCATCTCTGGAAGGTAAGCAACAACCAAATAAGCCAAAGAAAAAAGATAGAAGTTAACAAAATTTAAACAAAAAATAGATGAAGTTGACAATAACAAATATATTAGCGGAATTGTCAATAGAATCAAAAGCTGATACTTTAAAAAGATTAATACAGTATACAAAATAAAGGTTACTAAATTTTGAACAAAGAAAAAAGGAGAGAGAGAAAAATATATAAGCAACCTACGAACTGAAAAAGGAACATAACTACAAATATAGAAATTTTTAAAACTTAAAAAAAAAGCTCTGTCCAACTTAGTATCAATAAACTTGAAAATCTAGCAGAAATTAATTTAGACTTAAATCAGAAGGTTAAAATGGGACATTTTTGTTTCAGTTTTGGTGGAGTTTCCAGAAGGCAAAAACTGAAAGAACAGATGCAAATACTCCTAATTGCCAAAGTGAGGTGCTAAATGACTTGTGCAGAGCCTGCAATAGATGTCTGCAGCCCGATACCAAAGAGAGGCTTTGAAAGGGTTGAAACTGTTAGAAATTAAAAGGTGTTGGCTCACTGGCAGTTCCTCCTCCTACTCCATGAGGCGAAGTGGAGTGCTACCTGACTCACCCTTGAAAATAGATTTGAGTTGCAAAACTGAGAAGTTACTGCTTTTTTGCCAATGGCAGATTAAAGATGTGTAATTCCTAGAGACCAAATGAGAAACCTGAAGTAGGAATGTCATGGTGGAGTGAGTCCTCTCAAAAAGGTTCCCATCTCTATGAGTTTCCTAAAGCTGTTGTAACAAAGTACAATAAACAGGGTGCTTAAAAAATAGAAACGTATTCTCTCCCTGTTCTGGAGGCTAGAAGTTTGAAATCAAGGTGTTAGCAGGACCATGCTTCTCCTGAGCCTGGGGGAGAGTCTTTCCTGGCCAGCCCCAGCTCCTGGTGGTGGCCATCAATCCTTGATGTTTCTAAAATTGCAGTTGCCTCACTATAATTCCTGTTTCTGCCATCACATCCTGTTTTTGCTTTCCCTGTGTGTTTCTATCTTCTCCTCTTATGGATACCAATCATACTGGATTAGGATCTGCTATAATGAACTTAAGTGAATAACATTTGCAAAGATCTTATTTACAAATAAGGTCACATTCACAAGAGTCAAGATTTGGAATTTCAACATACCTTTTGGGGAGGACACATACCTGGGGGAAAAAACAGATTTAACAGATGATACAACCCAGCTGAGAACAAGAGCCTCCCTGCATCAAGAGAGATGCACTAGGGGGCCCTGCAGTGACATCTCTAAAATTCCTACAAAGCACCCGGGGGCAAAGTTCCTCTAGCAGAGGAACTCAGTGCCAGATTGCCACTATGTCCTGAAAGTATGACTTTCCTGCCCCTATCCTTCTTTCACTTTGCAGGAGCCAAAACTACACAGAGAAATGGGAGCAGAGGAAAAGAGGAAGAAGGCAGGGGAACTAGAGAAGCCACCAGCCCCTCCTTGGTTCTGAAGGCTGACTGAAACAGGCCTAAGTTAGGGAGAAACCAAGCTTTAAGTTGGACTGAGGCCATAATTATTACAACAGTCATGATATATACATTCTGAAATGAAACTGCTCTTATAACTGAAAGGGAAAAGATTTCTAAGAGTGAGTAGGAAAAATATGGGACCGGGGACAATGAAGAGCTAGACCCACAGAATGGTTTTGGACTGAAAAGTGTGGAATGATAATGCTGGTTTTGATTATAAGCTATAAGTCCTAATTTTGAGCATTCTGAAAACATATGCTATTTTACCAAATTGGCTGAAGAGAAAGTTGAGATCCTGTAAAGCTTTATAATCCCAGAACAAATTGAAAGTATTTCCAAAGAATTGGTTCATATATTACATATTTTTAAATTAAAAGCAAATTTTCAACTGCAAAAAATAAAAGTGCTGAGTTACTAATGGTGAGTCAGAATATACAAAGATGTGAAGTGTCTTAAAATTTAAAGTCAATTCAATGTATAACCTCCCCAGTCTATAGACAGCACAGTATGACACCTGACCATAAATGGAGATTATACAGCCTTTGATTTCACAACCAGTAAAACACACGCTGCACAACCTTCCAATAATCCAGTTATTCAGTCAGCTTATTTCTCTCATGAAGCCCAAATCTTACTAGTGTGTTTATGAAAACAAACATAACCTATGTTAAGATGGTTAGATAGAAGATTAAAGACTTCTAGCCTAAGAGGCTCTGACAATCAAGTTTTATGTCTAGAAACAAACTATAGAAGTTAGTGTCTAATGACATGCAAAAGCAGGAAAAGGAAACTCATCTGATATCCCTTAGAAAGCTGCTCTATAAGAACTCATTCCCCGCTCATATACTATACCCTTCCATTATAAAAAGCATAACATGGCTGAAATAAGTTTAAAAAGCAGTACATTCACAGTCAAACAACAGTCCTGAGAAACTGCCAGCGTTCACAACCACTCTTGTGCTTCCTAGTTCCCTACAGAATACTGAAGATCAATTCAATGTTTTCCTCTAGATAGACTCAAGTTGGTAGCCTGGAACCTTATTAGAAGAACCACGTGGCATCAAGATGTTTCCTAGAAGGGCTCTCATTTCCAAGTGGATGTATTTCATTGTAACCCAGTATCCATCAATGATTCAGAGTACTGTGGTTTCAAAATGATTAATACGTAAGAGTAGTAACAATATGAGTCATATAAAGGGGAAAAGGTGTGAGGAAATAAAAATGTTATAGGAAAGTACATCACAAATTTGTGAACATGATTAGTCATGAACAAGAGAGTATATAGTGCACAACCCTGGTCAATCACATTTTCTCCTCATCTGGCAAATGCAGATTACTAATCTCAGAAGATACACATAATGAATCACAAATAAAAATCATCATGGGTTTTAATTTGCATTATTCACTCAAAAGACATTTGTTGAACTCCCAATATGAGCCAGAAATTGTCCTAGGTGCATACATAATTGAATAAATAAATGGATAGATGATAGGTAGGTAAGGAGATAGTTAGACAGACACTCCTGAGCCCAAGAATTTGTGCTTCGGGAAAGTCATCAAACAGTAAATATTTCTTACTGACTAAAAATCCAAAGTCAAAACCAAGTATTCAGGGCCAGAACATGGAATTTAGGAACTCCCTTAGGGAAATTTTTGTGCCCATTCCATTAAACTGGGTTAGATTTTGACATATTTATAGCACTCAGTGTCAATTTTTTCCCTGCAGCACAAAATAATATTAAGTTCTTAAGTTTCTCAGGGATAACTTATTGCAAGTTAGTAATGTGAATTTAAAATACTCCCTCACCTTGTTTGCCTCTAAAATGGCAAGATATGGGGGGGACACATCTCTTAGGAATATTGTTTGGCATAGTTAAAATGGCAAAATTCTAGGCAAATACATGTAACTTATTAGGTGTGCAAAATAGCAGATTGCTGAAAAGCATGATGAATTATGTCTCCCTTTTCAAAGCTGGTACACAGAACATTAATTTATCCCTAACTTAGGTGACCATGGCAGGTAAGGTCATGTAGAGCAAGAACTGTATCTTTAGTCAACATGATAGACCCTGCAGCACTTAGCACATGTCTTAGTATAGTAGGTACTTGGTAGATATTGGTTGCATTGAGTGGTTTAAGCCCAATACTAAGAGATCATGTGATTGTATTGATTAAAGTTGTATTTCCCAGATTTAAAAAAAAAAAAAACTAGTTCTTCAGGGTTTCCATTTATTTTATTCATTCATTTGTTTGTTTCTTTGTTAATATTTTAATTTATTCAATCCACTGAGTACCTACTATATGCAAAATGAAGTGTTGTGCATTGTGAAGGAAACAAAGACCAATCATATGGAATCTTGTCCTCAAGAAGTCCAAAGTCCAATAACACATCCATAGCATTTATATACATACTTCAAATACAAGATACACCTCAATATCACATGAAAGGTAGACACCTGTACTGACTATATGGTAGCAACTAGACATATGTGGCTACTGAGCACTTAAAATTTGGCTTGTACAGTAAGTGTAAAGTACACACTGAATTTTGAGGACAATATGAAAAAAGCAATGTAAAATGTTTCATTAAAATGTTTTATATTGATTATATGTTGAAACTATAATATTTGGCATAAATAAAATGTTTAAATAAAATATTACAACTATATAAAACATTTAATGTATTTAAATAAAATATTAAAAGACATTTAATATATTTAATCAAGTAAAATATTAAAATTACTCAATCTCATTTCTTTTAACATCTTAATGTTGCAACCAAAAAAATGTAAAATTACACGTGTGATTCACATTTTATTTCTATTGGACGGTGCTAATATGGATATTAGCATATCCATATGCTAATATGGATAGCATATTAGCTATCCATATTAGCTAATATGGATATTAGCTATCTATAGCTAATATCTATATATATAGATATTAGATCTATATCTATATATATAGATATTAGATATAGCTAATATCTATATCTATATAGATATCTATATCTATAGCTAATATCTAAACATCTATAATAAACATCTATAATGTTTAGAATCTTTAGATGTTTAGAATTCTTAGCAATTACTTCAAGCATTGAGAGAATGGGGGCAGAAGATCAAAGGAGATTTTGGAGGAGTCTAGCGTTTGAGCTAAGCTACTTTCTCAAGCTTAGACCCATATGAGAAATACAGGCAGAGGTTTCAGGAGGAATGAACTTGAATTTGACATCACCCAGACCACTGCAGCAACCTGATCAAGATCTAGCTTTGTCCTACTTGAAGGGCTCCAGATTGATCTCAACATATTTACTTCCCAGCTTCCACTTATTTATATGCTTTCCCATCTTCAGAGCACTCTCATCAAGTCACCTTTCACATTTGGCACTTATACTATCACCATGGATATAATGGCATAGACTGTTTCCTCCATCTTACAGAGGAAAAAACAAAATTTAGATCATCAGTAAAACACTGAGCTCACAAGGCCAATAAGTGATGGAACCAAGATTAAAAAGCAATTATTTCTGAGTACTTTTCCTTAGGCTTTTTCTTGTATATTATACTGCCTCCCTCCCTCTTACAGGATCCCTCTCTCTGAAGCCATCTCATAACCAAGCCAATATTCCAAGAATTCTCCAGGTGGACTCCACCTTGGACCCAAGCACCTGGAGGGAACCCCAGCTCCTACAGAGCCCCCAGGCAACCCTGAGACAAACCCAAGCTGCAGATCCAAGGCAACTGCATCGAAGAAATAAAAGAAGAAAAAATACTGTCTTTCAGTTCTTACTACATACCAACACTGTGCTTAGCAATTTATTTCCCTTATTTCATTTATATTTTATAGCAACCTTTGGGAATAAATATTATTAAACTGTTTTAGGATTGGAGATTTCCCATGACAACTTCATAATACTGGCATTAACCAATCATCATTATTCCGAAAATCTCACCCAGTTTTCCTGGGCTCATGGAATCCTCCTGGCAGAAAATCCTAAGAATCCCCTTATTATTAATACCTATAAAATCTGAGCTATAGTTTCACAGTCCAAAATGGTAACTACCTCATCTATCTGAATGCATGACAATAGCATCACCTTACATTTATTAGCATCTAACTATAAGCTAACCAATATACCAAGTATTATCTCTGATCCATAAAACTATACCATGAAGAAAGTTCTATTATTTTTCCCATTTTATAATGAGCAGTTTTAAAAAGGTTAAGTGACTTCTCCAAGGTCAGGCAATGGTATATGGCAGAACTGAGATTCAAACACTTGACCCTCTGTCTCCAAAGCCCAAGTTCTCTACCATTGTATTCATAATGATTCCCATTATTCCTCAATGCCCTGACCAAACTGAGAGCCACTGAAAAAGACAATAGGATCCATACCAATTGGATAAATCTGCAGTAATGCCACTCCATGGTATAAAGAGAGCTGAATAAAAGGATGACAATAATGTCATCCTCCCACAACATTTACCAAGCTAAGCGGGACTGAATAGCCTTTGCTCCTCACTGGAATGGTGTGTTGATTTGGCTTTTACAACCTGAGGACTTTGGAATGAGTCTCCCTGGTTTGCTTTAATGCTTGTTCTGAAGACAATTTGCAACCATATAGATAGACCTCTGAGTGTATGTTCAGCTACATACAAAGAAACCAAGTGACTAGCTGCAGATCATACCACAGGTTAGTGAAAAAAGAAACTATTAGAATTATGCCTCCAAGTTAATATCTGTTGCCCAGCCTATAGGACAATATTGCTTCCACAAAGAGCAGAAGGCAATACCTCTGTTTCTGATCTACCATATGATAGACAATCCTGACAATCTACCATGGTTTCATGCCCCAACTGTTCTTATATTACCATCAGCCCTGATTATTGCATAGGGAATGAATTCTGTGATAATGACATGTTCCAGACACAGGATAAGATAACTAATTCACACCTCCCCCATACATGGGTTATGGCTTCATGGGCTAACAGGGGAGTTATCAGACTTAATATGACTCCATACACATTTCTGCTGACTCAGAAATGGTTGTAAAATAGAGACTAGCACGCTGGGACACAGCAGAGTTTTTGAAACTCCCTCAGGGAGTCTTTGTTCCTAAATCAATTCTCACGTGCAAGTGTATGCTTGTATATGTGTGTACAAAATGCACTGGTTTGTGTTATAGAATAAGTCACTTGGAAATCACTCCAGGATAATCCCATGTAATTGCTAATGTGATATTCAAACAGTGCTGATTTCATAGTGTTCTTAATTTGACTTAACTTTCTCATAATATTATGCTTTAAAAAAAAAAAAAAGCTCTAGTGAAATTTATGGCCATAACTGACTTCTTACTCTGTATCTGTGATGCATATAACACTGCAATTTACATCTACCTGATTTTCCATGAAACTAGATGTTTACCAGTACTTCAACAGAACTGACTACTTTTTCAGAGAGTAAATAGGTAATAGATACTACATAAGTCCTTCTTGTCTTAGAACTATAATAATAATTGTTTTAATCATAATTATGATAGCTTATGTTTACTGAATACTTACCAGGTACCAAGCACTGTGAGAGGCCCTTCACATGTTTCTCAAAATAACCTTCTAGTTTTAGGTCATTAATAGCCATGTATCAGTAACAAGAAAATAGAGACCTTATAAGTAGTAGTCCCAGCCCATAAAGTCAAGTTCTTGAACTCCAGAGAACACAGTTTTAATCACTATGCAAAATTTTCAAGACGCTCAAAGGCATGTTATTTAGTCTCTTATAAGCAGGTATTAGGGGAAATGAATTTCTGGACTTAAAATGTTTTAAAATATAATTGAAAAGAATTCCTATTTGGGCCTTAGCTGGGCTCCATCTTGGAGATCCATAATTGCTACCTTAAATACAGTTTGACTTGTTTGCACACAGCAGTAAAATATAACAAACACACAGGCATCAAAAGTTAAGGCCATCATATTAAAATACATGCTGTGGAAGTTTCTGAGTTTATGGTTCTAAGTATAACTAGTTGACAAATAACTTCTGAAATTCAGCAACTCGGAGGAAAAAACAAACACATAAATATCAACCTATCACATCTAGCTTATGTTAGAACTGTAGCACCATTTATTAGGAAGAACATGTAAGAACATCTATACTTGTGTTTGAACCTACATATGTGCATTTACATAGACTGTATTTATAATCATAATAAGTCATGATTATGTTTTCCCTGATCTATATCTATAAAATGCAACCACTCAACTGGCAGTCAAATCTGTAGCACAGATGTGACCCAAAGTGGGCAGAACAGTCTTAATTTTCTTGTCCTTTTAACATTCAAGACTCTTCCTTTTTTTTTTTTTTTAATTTTATTTATATATTTGGGGGAGAGAGAGAGCAGGGGGAGAGGCAGAGGGAGAAGCAGGCTCCCCATCGAGCAGGGAACCTGATGCTCCTTTAGATCCCAGGACCCTGAGATCATAACCTGAGCCAATGGCAGAGACTCAACTGACTCAGCCACCCAGGTGCCCCAAGACTCTTCCTTTTTTAAAAAATAAGGTTAAGTCTGATTCCGTAGCTTGTAATCCTCATCAAGCTTCTCTCAATACAAACAGATCCAAACTAAGCTACATAAAATTTTGAACATTCCTGTTTCTTCCAATAAATGTCTTCCCAGAAATCCATTGATAATATGCATACAGTCATGTTTTTTTTTTTTTCCAAATAGTTTCATATACATGAGTCTTATTGTGTTGCTTCTGTGATGTTAACTCTAGAAATTATGGGTGGATATTTGACCAGCTTATAAAATAAACAAATTTTCTCTGGACTGGATCAAGAACCAGTGGGCTACTGTTCATTCCTAAGGGTAACTTTTAATACAACATATTTAGATTGGACAAACTATTAGTCTCTAAGGTTCTGCCAAAGCATTCCAATTGGACTCCAGGCAATAAAAAAGAAGAGATAGTAAAGACTCATTTGCCCTAATTTTCTGACCTCTCTGGCAGCAATCTGTAAAGGTCTAAATGAACAGGCTGAATTCTCAAAGGATCTACACCATTGCCATGTTTCCAATCCCTTTTTGTACATTTTTATGTCATGTCTTGATCTCATGTATTAAAGAATTTAACCACTTCAAACCACTTTTCCATCTAATTCCTTCATATTTTTTTAACAGCAAACATCCTCAAAAAGCTACTAACTGATTTCCTCAAGTGTTTTGATTACACTGAAAGATTTTCCCAGAAAAAAATGAAACAAGATGGGACCGGGGAGGGAGACAAACCATAAGAGACTTAATCTCAGGAAAGAAACTGAGGGTTGCTGGGGGTGTGGTGGGTGGGGGAGGGATATGGTGGCTGGGTTATGGACCTTGGGGAGGGTTTGTGCTACGGTGAGTGCTATGAGTTGTGTAAGACTAATGATTCACAGACTTGTATCCCTGAAGCAAATAATACATTATATGTTAATAAAAAAAATTTTTAAGGATTTAAAAAAAAGATTTTCCCAGAGATTCACCAATCATACTCCTTACTGAAATCTTCATATTGACTTCACAAAATAGATTGAGTATACATATTACACAATCATGCTGATGGTGCTAAAATCAAAACTCTTTGAACAAAATTGATTGTCATACATCCTTGATTAATATCAGGATTCAAGCAATAGCACCAAAATAATTACACAGGACTTCATTCATTCATTAATTTAACCAACAAATATTTCTTGAAGGATTATGTTTTATGCATTATGAAATGTCCTGGAAACAAAAATAAATTACACATTTTCTTCTATATCTTCAAAAGATATACAGAATAAAAAGTGATCTGTAAATAAACAAATGCAGTGAAGTGTTACAGGTGTTACGATTGATCTTCAGGATAAAATGAGACCCCAAAGGATAGAATAATCAGTTCTGTCTTTAAGGGAAGAGGAACAATATTATACAACTGTAACTGAAAGTAAACACACACACACACACACACACACACACACACACACAGCCAAATCTCCTCCAGTTGGGAGCAGATTAAAAATTTTAGTGACAAAAAAAAAATTTTTTTAGTGACCCAGTATAAGGAAAAACTATTATTTTAAAACTCTTGCCAATTCTTTGTATAAGGAAAAGACATTAGATGGTAACCCTGTTATCTATTTATACTATTAATCTAATACCGTATGCAAGGCAACACACAATATGAAATCAAAGCATCAGAAAGGGAGAATTGAAAGTTCTCTGTATGATGACATAAAGTGTTGCAGGCAGAGAGCATTGACTTGAAAAAAATCTCTCTGCTTTAATAGGGAATTAAACTGTTTTATCTCTGAGAATTATGATTTGATCAAGGAAACGTGTGTGTGTGTGTGTGTGTGTGTGTGTGTGTGTGTATGTGTTCTATCCAAAGGTGCCAGTAGAAAACTAGGATTCAAGAAGAATTGGGGGGAGGAAGACATATCGTTATCACACTAGCAGAGAGGCCTTAAAGTGTGCCTGAATTGGGACATGGGATTGCCACATATGGTGATGCAGGCTGTGTAACACAAAACTCCAGGGCTTGCTTTTCATGATATGACATCTTTAAAGTGATGAAAGAAAACAACTGTCAACCTAGAATTCTACATCCAGTGAAAATATTTTTCAAAAATAAGGCAAAATAAAGATTGTTGGGACAAACAAAAGCTGAGAGAATTTATCACCAACAGAGCTGCACTACAGGAAGTTCTTCAGGCAGAAGGAAAATGATACCAGATGGAAATTTGGATTTACACAAAGGAATAAAGAGCACTAGGAATAGTAAATGTGTAAGTAAATACAAAGACTTTTTAAAAATCTCCTTTAAAAATTAAATAACTGTTTAAAGCAATAATAATAACATTGTATTGTAGGGCTTATATACAAAATACTATAAAGGATGGGAAGTAAAATGAAATATTGCTGTAAGTCTTGTATTAAATATGAAGTAATATAATATCACCTGAAGGTAAACAGTGATAAATTAAAGATGTGTATATAAATCCATATGAAACAAAGTTATTACCATAAACCAGTAGTAAAGAAAAAGCAATCATACAAAATATTCAATTCATCTAAAAGAAGGCAATTAAAAAAGGGAACAAAGGAGACACAGGATAAACAGAAAACAAATAGCAAGATGATAGATTTAAATAGAACTATACAACAATCACATTAAGTGTAAATGGCCTAAACATTCCAATTAAAAGGGGCAGAGATCGGGGCACCTGGGTGGCTCAGTGGGTGAAGGCCTCTGCCTTCAGCTCAGGTCATGGTCTCAGGGTCCTGGGATCGAGCCCCGCATTGGGCTCTCTGCTCAGCAGGGAGCCTGCTTCCCCCTCTCTCTCTGTCCTCTGCCTGCCTCTCTGCCTACCTGTGATCTCTGTCAAATAAATAAAATAAAATCTTTAAAAATTAAAAAAATTTTTAAAAAGGGGCAGAGATCATCAGATTCGATAATGAGGCAAAATCCAAGGATGTTGTTTCCAAGAAACTCACTTTAAATAAAAGGCTCAGATAGGTTAAAAGTAAAAGGATGGAAAAACATATGCTATGAAAACATTAAGTCTAAGAAATCTGCAGTGGTTATGCCAATATCAGAGAAAGTAAACTTCAGGGAAAAAAAATATTATCAGGAATAAAAAAGGACATTTAATAATGATAGAGGAGTCATGAGGACATAATAATCATGAATATATAACCACCTTAAAAACATGAAAGCAAAATACATGAAGCAAAAATAAATAGAACTTAAAATGAGAAATAGACAATCCATAATTATACATTCAGAAATGTTAACGTACTCTTCTTCAATAATTGATAAAACAATCAGACAAAAAATGAGTAAGGATAAAAATGAGGGGGAGTGAAATATAAAATTCAAGACTGTGAGCTTGTCTTATAAAATAATGAGTGAAGACAGATCATCTGAATGGGACAGTAATTGTTTTAGTTATAAGATAAAAGGCAACCCTTGGAGTTCTGCAGTGCACAGCACACACTGCCGTATGTGACATACCCATTTCCCAGTCTTGGTACACTTCAGGGTCTCTCTGCTAATGAGTGATAAAGATGTGTCCTTCTCTCAAGATTCTTCTTGAATCCTTTAGTTTCTCACTGGTAACTCTGAATTGATAAATATACATGCACATACATGTACACACATGCACTGACATACAGGTTTTCTTGAGCAAACAATAATTCTCAGAGATAGTGCAGTCTCTAACCAGAGAAAGCCATAGTACATAACGATTCAAAGAAGTGATTTCCCAACATCTGGGTTTTAGTCTATCATAACACCATGGAGGCTTCAGCAAAAATGCCCATGGTAGACATGGGATTTCCAATCACTGATGTATGAGTAAAAGGCCTAGCCATCATGCCTTGATTTGAGACAGCTAGCTCTGAAGAGCTATCCAAATTCTGGGGCTCTTCTTGGAATCAGTTGTGACTTCTATAATAATGTAATCCTGCTTCCTTCACTTTATGCTGTTCCTAAGAGCACCCCAATAAACTTCTTACATGTAAACCTCCATCTTATAATCTGTTTCTTGGGAAATCAGATCTAAGATACAAGAAAATCACAGAGATACCAGAGTTTATAGTCAAAATCAGAGAGATTGAACACACCAATGTTTAAGGAGTGGGCAAAAGAGAAAGGGACAGAAAATATATTGAAAGGGAAAAGGGAATAGAGGTAAAGAAGAAACAGTGATAAGGAAAACAGAATTATAGAAAGACTCTGATATCTGACTATTCATTAGGCAATTGGATAACAGAAACAGGAGAGGTTAAGACTGGATTTGGGAGTTTTACCATAAAGATTTGATAAGATACCACACCATATTAAGGTCAGAAAAGAATAATATTAAAAATGCATTAGTAGCACCTGAGTGGCTCAGTCAGTTAAGCATCTGACTCGATATTGGCTCAGATCATGATCTCAGAGTCATAACTGAGCCCCATGTTGAGCTCCATGCTTGGCATGCCATCTGCTGGTCCCTCTCCCTCTGCTCCTCCCCCTGCTTACTCTCTGAAAGAAAGAAAGAATGAATGAATGAATTAATTAAACTATAGTCAATGATATGCCTGCTGAAGTGCTTAGGAGAGAAATAAACTGATGTATGTAATTTACTTTGAATTGAGTGGATTGATGGATGGATAGAGCAATATGTAGATAAAGAAAATACAGTAAATTATTATAGAACTTGAGTATTAAGTATAGGGGTATTGTATTGAAACATAGGGGTATTGAAACAACTGTATAGTTGTTTTAACTTTTCCGAATAATTGAAAATTTTATAATACAATGTTGGTGGGGAGAAGGATTCATTGAACTGACATTGGGTGGACTGATGAACTTTCCAGAGAAGTTTTAGTGTAATCAGGAGATAAGTGTAAGAAACAGATTGTAATAGGTTTAACAATGAACAGGATGTCAAAAAAATGGAAATTACAATTATAGACATTTTTTCCAAGAAACTCGACTGCTAAGAGAAAAAGACAAATAGGACTATGAATAGAGGAGGATGCAAGATTAAGAGAGGTAACTACTGTTCGCTTTCTTGTTTTGTTTTAGATGAGAAACTTGCATATTTATGGTTTGTGGGGAAGAAGTCAGTAGAGAGCAAGTTAAATACTCTTGAATGTAATTTTCTCACCCTTTCCTAATCCTTAATTCAGAGCCCTTCCAAAGACAATAAATAGACAGCAATGTTTATTATTCTGAAAAGAAATAGATTTAAATAGCATAGAGGATAACAGTTCTGGGTTAAACTCTAACAAATTTATAAAGTTCAGTACAGGACAAATATCCATAGGTATGAGTTGGCTATGAAATCAAAAACAATAATGCCCACACTCTAATACATAAGAATGTGAAGGAAAAAAAGTATTTATTCCTAGATAGAACTTTATACAAATCTTTGAGTACCTCAGTCTGGTAGGCTTGATTTCAATCACCAGTTTTGCATTAGTCATGTGATTTGGGGCAAGATATTACATAAGCCCCAGTTTTCTCAACTATTAAGTGGGAGCAGTAATCATACCTCCTTCACAGGTTGTTATGAAGATTAAATGACAGGAAGCATGCACAGCATTTAACCAGCTCTGGCACATATGAAGTTCTCAGTAAACAGTGACAATTATATAGGAGTTTCTAAACTCGATGTTCCCATTGTCTGATGTGAAACCAGGAAGAAACCTTGTGAAGATACATCTGAATAGTTTGATATAATACTTGGCACTGGAAAATGAGGTACCAAATTGAAAATTGCAGGTGCCCAGACACTATTCTTCTTCTCAGACATAATTAACTTGGGCTGGGTTGTGGCTTCTGCCAAGAAAAATGACTACAAGTTTCTCCCTGTCTGTTCATCCTGAAGGTGTCAACTAAAGCATAGCCTGTTCAGACTAGTTACCTGCCCAGACTAGTACCCAGAGGCTGAGATGGAACACCCTGAAGGCAAAAGTATCCTTCTAACCTCCTTCAGCCTCACAACTCTGAAGTGGATTTTTGCTTAAAAAAAAAAATTGCACCCTCTGAACATCCTGCTCCTCCAGGAATATTACAGCTGACCTTCAAAGCAGCCTCTACTTCATAGGCAGCTTTATATGAAGCCCCCAAACTAGACCTGCTTTTATAGCCATGAAGTAGCAAGAAAAAACTTTTATTCTGCAAGATTAAGAATATGAACTCTAATAAGATCAAAGGAGCTCTTTGAGTGGGAATTACAAAAACAAGACTGGCATCTTCACCATTATGTTGTTAATATTTCAGAAGCAATGAAATTCCACATGTAAAAATAGTCTCATTAAAATAAAGACCCCAACATGTTGCCTGCCTTCTATTAGTCCATCAGTGCCTTCTTCCCCTACAACTTGAATGAGTCTTAGGGAAAACAGAATTAGATGTGTCAATTTTAATTTGACCCTTAGTAGGGCAACAGATTGTTGTGTAATATTAGTTGCGCAATATTTTCCTGGTGATTAGAGTGGCTGAACTTGACCCAAAAAAAAAAAAAAATCTATAAAAGCCAGGGTTTGGTTGTTTCTTTCTTTCTTTCTCCCCCGCCCCCCCTTTTACAGTGAGAAAAGGGAAAAGACTAAGCTGGAATGGAAGAGAAGTGAAATATAATCTACAACCCTTGGCTTACATCAAAAAAGGCCCACTAGCTTGAAAAATACTGAAGTTGTCCCCCAATTCCTGTGGAGATTTTACACATATTTCTTCTGACTTAGGTCAAGGTATTAGAAAGACTTTCTTAAGGAGTGGAACTGATTAACTCAAGCTCTTACCCAGACTGATTCAGGACAAAGGATAATGATACAGAAGAACAGGTTGTGATGCTGAGTAAGGAGAGAGAGTGAGGCTTATGGTTTCATGGTACCGATAAGCTTAAGTCTTTTATTTTTGGCTAAATCCTTGAATTTCTAGTTAGAAGTTCACATGCTTATCAGTCCTGGCCAAAGGGAATGTAATGAACTGTTCATATACAACCCTCCCCCACCAATTCTTCTTCTTTTTTTTTTTTTTGGTAACTTTTTATTTTTAAACTTACAAAAAGTTGCAAAGTCGCTTCATGATTTACTATTTCTATATGTGTGTATTATTTTTTATAAACTCTTTAAGAATAAGTTACATACATGATGACCAAATTTCCTCCTAAATATTTCCTAAGTGTGTACCTTCTAAGAACAAAAATATTCTCTGACAATAATCACAGTATAATAACTAAAATCTGAAAATTCATAATTTTATTTTCTAATACACAATAAAAAAATCCAATTTTGCCATTTGTCCCAGTGATATTCTTTAAACATCTTTTTCAGTCCAGAATTCATCCCAAGATCATGCCCTGCATTTAGTTATCACATCTCTTTAGTCTTATCAGAGTTGTCTTTAATTAGGATTTCATCAGTATTACTTCTTTGCAACTGAGAATCAGAATCTTACAGTATAAGTTTTCCAAATGAGACCTGGTTTTGCCAAGCTTCAGTGTCTATAGCTAGGATTTGTGCTCGATGGCTAGAGACTCCTGGCAGCTCTCAAAACCCAGAATTATTATCCTCTCTAGTCACTCACTGAATGAACCTCTCCTTCCTTCAAGTCATCCAACAACCATTTGTCTTAATCAGTCACGCTCTGTTATAGTCACAAAAGTGCTGACCCATAGAAAACAATCTGCTCAAAAATCAGATTGTTTTCCTTTCAGACACCATCAACACCCTTGCTATGTAAAACAGCGTGTATGCTTATTTGGCCAGAAAGTAAAAAATAAGAGAACAAAGACATGATTACAATTCTAACACTAAAATACTGGGAAATAAAATGTTCATTCCTGAATAAAATTAAAGTTACTCCCAGCTTCCCACAGCCTGTGTACTTCTCTCTCTATGAATAAAAGAGCTTAACAGAAAAGTAAAACACTTGATTCTTCATAAAATACTTGGAATCATACACTTTTCCCCTTAATAAAAATGTATACATAAGGCTATTCTTTCCTGAGCTCTTCCAATGACTAATGAATTTATACCATAGCATTCTAGAAAATAATTAACAAGGAATTAGTAGTAGTAATAGTATATATAACATAATTCTATAGGAAAACCATTAGTTTGGGGATTTTTTTTTAAACCAGAAACCAAATAAACTAAGATCACAAAATTCAAGAACTGGCAGAGACTATACAATCTCAAAAACCCCCAGTCTCCTCATTCCCAAATAACCATGAAATCTAGAAAGGTTAGATGACTTACTCAAGGACACACAGTAACTAATGGGAAAGTCAAAACAAAAACAGAAATCTTCTGACATACTACAGAGAACACTGCCACTGCAAAACACTGTATAATGCAGGCATGGCCCATTAAAGCTGTGTGAAAACAAATTTTTGAAAATTAAATCTTATTTTTAAACATCCTAAATAAAATGAAAAACAAAAAAAAAATTCTTTTGTTCACAGAAGCTAACATAGTGATTTCTTTAAATTTTTTAAATAAAGTTTGTATTTTCTGGTCATATATTCCCTCACTTTATTCAAAGATGAAACCTGAAATTTTAGAGCATTTATACTAGGTCCCAGAACACTTAATAGTTTAGAAAACCTCAAAAGGGAATGCTGGCTGTCTTTAAATTAACTACTGCATTAGACCACTGTTTTGCTCCATCAAGGGAGGCCTAGAAATTCCCTAAAGGCTTTAGAGAGACAGAACAACCCTCAGAGCTACACCCAGCCACTAGACATAGGAGTTTAGGAGACAAAATGTAAGGTACACCTGGGCATTTACATAAACATTCATTTTTGGAGAGTGTCCTCTGTGTCAAACCTGTTAGTCTTTGACTTCTCTAACTGAATATTGCTGCTTTGAGTTTTCCTTGATGTCCTTGGGTCTCTCATTATGGTTGAAACTTTAGTACCAGAGCTGTCAATAGGACTATCAAATTTATCTGTGGGATAAAATGAGAGCTGTAGTGTATACATGGGGATAGATACTAGAAAGACTAAAATTCCATTAAGTCCACACACTTAGTTATGAAACCAAGTCAAAAACTACAGTCTTCAACTCATCTATTTCCCTAAATTTCCATTACCAGTTGTGCTACTTGGGTTCTTGAGGGTAGGCAGACTTGGATTCAAATGCTACTTCTGCCTCTTGATGTGTGATATTAGAAAATTATCTAACCTCACTCAAGCTTAGTTTTCGTAATAAAATGGAAGTGAAGATTCCTATCCTACAGGGCTATGACAAGGAATTAATTCTCTGCTCTTAGAAGATAGTTAAAAAATGTAGATTCACTGTACTCTAAAGTGGGCTTTTCCTAAGGTTTATCAGAGACCAGGGAGAAGAGTAAAACAGCTTATACAACAATATCACATAACAAGTAAAAAATGATACATGGGATTGTCACTCTGCTACATACAATGTTTGACTCTTCCCTTGTCCTGACAATGAGACTTTCCATTTTCTATTCGAAGACCAATCCTCCTTAATGATTGTGTCATTAGATTCATTTCTGAAGGGGTAACTATGTATAAACTCTCAGAGAAAGCTAATTCTCACTCCATCAGCCACAGCCTTAATGAGTTAATGAGTTAAATGAGAATACTGACTAAGATTTATACATGGGAGAAGGCTGAAGTTGTAGGGGAGTGGACTAGACATCTCCTTAGTATTCTTTACTACGTAAAACCCTGGGGTTAAAAGATCCTGGAAGTAATCTGCACACTAGGTTTCCATAAGTATCTTATATTGCCTACAGGGCCCATTGGCTATAAGCCAACTGGGAAAATTTCAAGTTACTACAGAGATTGGCAAATACTGGGAACTTGTTAGATAGCTAAATACCTATGATTCATACTTGTCTTCTCAGAATATGCAAAAGTCCAACTACAAATAAAGAGAAATTTGATGTAATATCTGACGCTAGCTGGTATTGATTACTAACCAACAGAATAGAAATACATGTCTTGTCAGGAAAAGTCTCAGTGCTTGATAATTTTCTATGGAAATTTATCTTAACTAAGACATGTTCCTCCACATATGTGTTCCCAGAAGTAACAGAATGAATAGCCCCAGGAATTTTTCTCCTAGAATCTAGGCTCAATAGGGAGAAAAGAAAAACAAAACTCAGAGGACAAACTTTCAATTAACCTTGCCCAGACAACACAGAGATATGTCATATCCTATCCCAGCCAAGTTCACTGATTAGACCTTTGAGGATGTTGAGTATTCCCTCTACAGGATGTGGTCTGGTGACTAGATTTTAGGTCAGAGTTCAGTTTTATCCATGGTATGTCAACCAGTCAGTGACCTCAGGGAAATTTCTTCAGCATGCCAATCTTCAATTTCACTTTCATTTTTGTCATTTTTGACCTGTTGTGTCAGATTCTTCCTGTCCTCCCATCTGAGATTCAGGTCAGTCTGTCACAAGCCTCTACCATCAACTACATCCTCTTTGCCAAGACACCCCTCCCTTGGCCTGCCCCAGGCTTGTTTCACCCCTCCAGCTAAGGTAACACCTAGTTATAAACTAAGTGTCAAACTATTGCCCGTCTGAAAGGGATATGCCTTTGCTTGTTGGGACACACCTTTTTCAGGCACCTGGGGGCCCAGCAGCCAGGTGGAAGAATCATTGCCACTAAATTCTTGGTGGTCCAATCAACTAGACTCATGTGTAAGGCATCCTTAAGACAACATACACACCTACAGAGGGATGAATAGATTGTATTTGCTAAATAATGTTTGAAGAAGTATTTCAGTCCTCAGAGAAAAGATATTACATAAACACAGGTTATGATATTATTAACACTGATCTACACCCAGCTCTGTAGACACCGATTTGCTACATGAAGATTCTCCAGCTTAAGGCCAAAAGACACTGAGTAATATCCTGTTAGGTCATTAATTTTCTATTCAAACTGATGCTATTGATCCAGATAACATGAGGCTGCTAAGACATGGTGAGCAGAGAGGAGTGCTTTTACCATGTGGGAAAAGCATCAAGAGATGAAGAGCCCAGACAGCAATGAAGTTAGAACTATAACAAGAAATGAGTCTTTCCAGAAAGGCTTTTTGTACAGACGTGTACTATTCTGTCTAACAAAGATTTATTGAGCACCTCTTATGTGCCCAGCACTATGCTAAGCACTGAATACCAAGGTAAACAAGATGTGGTCCCTAACCAAGTAGAGTCCATACTTTTTTTTTTTTTTAAGATTTTATTTATTTATTTGACAGACACAAGTAGGCAGAGAGGCAGGCAGAGAGAGAGGAGGAAGCAGGCTCCCTGCCAAGCAGAGAGCCCGATGCGGGGCTTGATCCCAGGACTCTGGGATCATGACCTGAGCAGAAGGCAGAGGCTTTAACCCACTGAGCCACCCAGGCGCCCCGAGTCCATACTTTTGTACCATGTTCTTTACCTCGTGCTAAGCATCCAAATCATATGGCTCTTTGTTAAAACTAGGGATTCCCATCCCCACCCCCAAGCCCACTAGATTAAATGTCTAAAGAGGAAATTTTAACATTTTACAGATGTCTTTGACGATTTGATGATTAGTCAAATTTGGAGAAAGGGAAACACTGGTCTAGTGAAACAATTAAACATCTGATGAGTACAAGAACAATTTTCTCTTTAATCATAAATAATAATTTATGCAATTTCTCAGCAAAGTGAAGACCACTCAACCCATCTCCCACATACGATGGCTGAAAGCCTGTCCCAATCTTATACATTCTTTGATACCCGGTGCGTAAAAATGTGCACAGAATCAATAAACATTTGTGTTTTTTTGTTTTGGGGGCTTTTTAAAGTATGTTCAGTTTGCCACTGTATATAGTACATAATTAGTTTTTCATGTAGTGTTCAATGATTCATTAGTTGCATAAAACACCCAGTGCGCATCACAATACATTCTCTCCTGAATACCCATCACCTGGCTACCCCCTGCCCCCTCCCTTCTGTAACCCTCAGTTTGTTTCCCAGAGTTCAAAATCTCTCATGGTTCATCTCCCTCTCTGATATCTCCCCCTTCAGTTTTCCCTCCCTTCCCCTAAGGTCCTCCAAGTTATTCCTTATATTCCACATATGAGTGAAACCATATGATAATTGTCTTTCTCTATCTGACTTATTTCATGTAGCACAGTCCCCTCCATTTCCACCCATATCAGTGCAAATGGTGGGTATTCATCCTTTCTGATGGCTGAGTAATATTCCCCAATAAACACTTGTTAAATAAACATCAGAGTAGATAGATAGAAAGAGATAGATAGAGATGAAAAAAAGAAAAGAAAGAAAGAAATGAAAGGAAAGGAAGGAAAGAAGGAAGGAAGAAGATAAGGAAGAAAGAAAAAGATAAGATACATAGAAACATAGATACAGGGCACCTGGGTGGCACAGTTGGTTGGGCATCTGTCTTCAGCTCAGATCATGATCCAGGATCCTCGGATTGAGTCCCACATCGGGCTCCCTGTGCAGGATGGAGTCTGCTCTTTCTATGACCCTCCCCACTCTCATGCTTTCTCTCTCACGCTCTCTCTCAAATAAATCTTTTTTTAAAAACCAGCATCTTAAAAAAAAAAAAAACATAAAGACATAGATACCTAGATAGAAGAAAATGTCCTTCAAATTATTCCATTAAAAAAGTTCATATATAGTTCTACTTTAAAAAAATTTTTTTAATTTCTTTTCAGTGTTCCAGAATTCATTGTTAATGCACCACACCCATTGCTCCATGCAATATGTGCCCTCCACAATACCTACCACCAGGCTCGCCCAACCTCCCACCCCCCCCCCTCCAAAACCCTCAGTTAGTTCCTCAGAGTCCACATTCTCTCATGGTTCATCTCCCCCTCCAATTTTCCCCAACTCCGTTCTCTCCATCTCCCCATGTCCTTCGTGTTATTCCTTATGCTCCACAAATAAGTGAAACCATATAATAATTGACCCTCTCTCTTGACTTATTTCACTCAGCATAATCTCCTCCAGTCCCGTCCATGTTGATACAAAAGTTGGGTATTCATCCTTTCTGATGGAGGCATAATACTCCATAGTATATATGGACCACGTCTTCTTTATCCATCTGTCTGTTGAAGGGCATCTTGGGTCTTTCCACAGTTTGGTGACTGTGGCCATTCCTGCTATGAACATTGGGGTACAGATGGCCCTTCTTTTCACTACATCTGTATCTTTGGGGTAAATACCCAGTAGTGCCATTGCAGGGTCATAGGGTAGCTCTATTTTTAATTTCTTAAGGAAACTCCACACTGTTTTCCAAAGTGGCTGCACCAACCTGCATTCCCACCAACAGTGTAAGAGGGTTCCCCTTTGCCCACATCCTCTCCAACACTTGTTGTTTACTGTCTTGTTAATTTTGGCCATTCTAACTGGTGTAAGGTGGTATCTCGATGTGGTTTTGATTTGAATCTCCCTGATGGCTAATGATGATGAACATTTTTTCATGTGTCTGTTAGCCATTTGTATGTCTTCTTTGGAGAAATGTCTGTTCATGTCTTCTGATCATATATAATTCTAAACACAACTGCTAAGTAACATGCTTTGATCTTTTCTGTAACAAACCTTTTAATCTTTCAAGCATATTCTCTTAGTGGCCTTCAATCACCAACACATAAACAAATAAACAAAAATTTCTGAACCCTTCTACTATCACCAATCCACATTCACATTAAAGAATGTTATTTAATTATTTTTTTAGAAATGAAAGATTTTGTTTTCCTTTTGCAGGAAATAAAGATGTCTTCTCTCTCTAGATGTCCAAATAAGAGATACAGTTCTATCATTTTTGTCCCTTAAGCTCTAAACCTGATTCCTTCAAGAATTAAGCAGATATCTTTGCCAGTAATCTTTAGAAAATATTTCCTGATGACTTTTTATTTCCTTCAAAATATCATAATTATATTACAATGAAATTGTAAGAAAAGCATCCAAACTTTGTTCAGTAGAAAAATTTATAATCTGGCACAGTTAATGGTATAATGCAAGAAACATACTTTGCTTACATGGAACTTGGGGAAGGAGAAGAGATATTCAAAGTGCATATGAGGTCTTTAGTGATTTTATATTTGAAATCCTTGCAATATTAAAAGAAATGATATCTTAAGCTCTAGTTTTGTTCAGATTTTAATTGGTTGAGTCCATGATAAACATATAAGGCAAAAATTAAGCTCTGAAAGCTTTCTTAGCCATATCTATTCTTGCATTTATTGCTGAAGCATCCATTTATCATTCCTGAGAAATAGGGTCAGTAACATCATTTCATCTTTCTTGGGGCAGTTAAGAAGCCAAGAAAGATAGCTGTCTCATGAGTTTCATTTTTTTTTCAAGTCCCTTGTTGCTACAATTTTAGAAAAAAATGTGTTTGAGGTCATTTAGTGTTCATGGCAAAACAAGAGCATGTGTCAAAGGAAATGAGTGAGCCATCCTATAGCAAGCAACAGTTCTATCCAATCATGATCCAAGAAATTAAATTTAACTGACCCTGAGTCAACTGAGAAGTAGAACTTTCAGGTTCCTTTAAGCTTTTTTGCCTGGAGCACCCACCAACCAAAAAAAACTTTTTTGCTCACTGGGATCGGCAAGGATCTTTCTTACTGATTTCACAATGTTCTTCCTCAGATACTAAACTTGTTTCTGGATATTGTCCAGAACGATGTCTCAAGAGACCAGCTAGCTGCCAATGAAAAATCAAAAACCTTATGCATATTGGAAAAAAAGAAATAAGTATATTTCCATATTGTTTGTGTTTGTTTTTGTGCAAGAATTAGAGATAAACAAGGAATGTCCTGTAGACTAGAGAGGGCTTTGAAGACTCATGAAACTTGGCAGTGAGGCATCTTATTATCAGATGATGTCCATTTTAGTGGCACACCCAAGTTTAACCCCACTCCTTGCCTGTGCAAACTGATTAAATAAATTGACCTTTCCTAATAAAGTTTCTGACTGCCATTATCTCCAACCTAGAGTGAGGATATAAATTTTATGGACACGTAATCTTCTGGAGAAAGGATGGCCTAAGAAAAGAAAATATGTCAACATATGTACTGAAGTCAGAATGTGAGAATTTGAAAAAAGTAGCAAAACATGATTTAGCACATTCATCTTCTGAACTTTTCCCTGAATATCTTATTACTCCTACCTTGGATCTTACTGCCATTTTGTACATTTAGGAATGTCACTTTTTTAAATTTGAAGTTTCCCATGAAAGATCTTTTAAAAATGTTACCACCTGTCCACTTGCCATCACTCTATAATTACACCTCACCTTTATTGATGGTATTATTAATGATAAATATTGTCAATCAAAACTATCTGTTTGTGAATGTACCCTATCTAGTCCATGTTTCAATGCCAAATTCTAGTGATTCCACTGCTAACCACTGAGGCTAGGACACTGGTGTCAGATCCTAGTTGATGATATCCTAGTTGATTAAGTTTCAACTGCCTCAACATTTATGTTCCTCAAATGCTTTCCTCATTTCTCTCCTTACTTTGCTTTGGGCACTCTCATTTGGTGACTTTATCCACACTTTCTTCACCTTGGTAATATGAGATGATTTATAACATACGTTCTCTGCATAGATCATTATTCCATAAAATCAATACTAGGCTCTCTCTGCTCCATAGCCACGGGCTCCCAAATCTTTCACCTCCTATATTTCCATATATACTTGTTATGCTGCCATGACTCACTACCATAGTTGTTATTCTCTTACTTCATACCATAACACCCTACCAGATCTACCCATCAGTCACAGAGTCCCATAAATTATGTCCCTTAACTATATCTCAAATTTACCTCCATCCCTTTTTCCTCACTGCCACTAGTCTCTGGCAGACACGGTGTGTCTCTTTCCTGGATTATTTCAACAGCCTCCTGTATCTCCACTTTATTCTCAATTTCCCATTCCATCCTCCCCACCCCCACATTGCTGCAGAGTTTCCTTCCTGAAAGGAAGACCTGACCATGCTCTTCTAGTCATTAAATGTCTTTAAAAAATGAAAATGTTTGACTTATTTCACTTAGCATAATTCCCTCTGGTTCCATCCATGTCAGTACAAATGCTGGGTATTCATCATTTCTGATGGCTGAATAATACTCCATTGTGTATATATATTACATTTTCTTTATCCATTCATCTGTTGAAGGACATCTCGACTCCTTCCACACTTTGGCTATTGTGGGTATATTGCTGCTATGAACATTGGGGTACAGATGGCCCTTCTTTTCACTACATCTGTATCTTCGGGATAAATACCCAGTAGTGCAATTGCCGGGTTGTAGGGTAGCTCTATTCTTAACATCTTGAGGAACCTCCATACAGTTTTCCAGAGTGGCTGTACCAACCTGCATTCCCACCAACTGTAAGAGGCTTCCCCTTTCTCCACATCTTTGCCAACATTTGTTGCTTCCTGTTTTGTTAATTTTTGCCATTCTTAACTGGTATAAGGTGGTATCTCATTGTGAATTTGATTTGTATTTTCCTGATGGCTAGTGATGCTGAGCATTTTTTCATGTGTCTGTTAGCCATTTTTATGTCTTTTCTGGGGAAGTGTCT
Source organism: Martes martes (assembly GCF_963455335.1). Taxonomy (NCBI): domain Eukaryota; kingdom Metazoa; phylum Chordata; class Mammalia; order Carnivora; family Mustelidae; genus Martes; species Martes martes. Next base: position 127,455,160 of record NC_137892.1, on the reverse strand, counting down.
GTTCATGTCTTCTGCACATTTTTTGACTGGGTTATTAGTTTTTTGAGTGTTGAGTTTGAGAACTTCTTTATAGATCTTGCATATCAGCCCTTTACCTGTAATGTCACTTGCAAATATCTTCTCCCATTTTGTGGACTGCCTCTTAGTTGTGAAGTAAGTGAAACAGAGAAAGACAATTACCATATAGTTTCACTCATATGTGGAACATAAACAATAGCACAGGGGACCACAGGGAAAGAGAGGGAAATCCAAAGGGGGAGATATCGGAGGGGAAGATGAACCATGAGAAATTATGGACCCTGAGAAACAACCTGGGGGTTTCAGAGGAGAGGAGGGTGGCAGAGGGTGTAAAAGGATGATGGCTATTGAGGAAGGCACATGCTGTGATGAGCACTGGATGTTATACTTAACTAATGCATCGTTAAACACTGCATCAAGGACTAATTATATACTATATAGTGGCTAACTGAACATACTTTCTTTTTTAAAAAAGGCACTTGTGGTGATGAGCACTGGATGATGTACCGAACTGTTGAATCACTATGTTGTACACATGAAACTAATATAACAATGTTAACTATACTGGAACTTAAAAAAAAAAAAAAAAAAAAAAAAAAAACAGGCAGAAAGAACCACAAAAAAAAGTAACATATATTTTTATATAACATACGACAGAAATTACACTTTTTTAAAAGACTTTTATTTATTTATTTAACAGAGAGAGAGAGATGGTGAGAAAGGGAACACAAGCAGGGAGAGAGGGAGAGGGGGAGGGAGAAGCAGGCTTCCTGCTTCCTCCAAGCAGGGAGCCAATGTGGAGCTCGATCCTAGAACCCAGGAATCATGACCTGAGCGGAAGGCAGATGCTTAATGACTGAGCCACCCAGGCACCCCAGAAATTACATTTTTACTCATAAAATTTTTATATATCAGTTAATCTTCATTTAGCACAATAGAGATGTTTTTAATCAAAAAATAGATGAAAATGTACCTCATGATTCAATCTCCTACAGCCTTTTGAGACTTGTCTTCTACAACTCACTGATCTAAATTATATGCTCCAATAATATGAAACTGCTTATAATCTTGGCATGTACAGCACAGTTTCATATGCTTGCCCTTGAACAAGCTACAATGATCTGTCTTCTTGGTTGTGAACTTATCCTCATACCAGATCAGAGTCCTGCTCTGAGGTTAGAGATGGAAGAGAATCACCTCCTCTCCAACATTTCCCGACTTGTCAGATAACATTAAATACTCCCTCCTTAGTACTCTACTAGATTAATCAAAGTCAGAAGAGACACTTGTGTTATTCAATAAATTCAACCAACAAAAATTTATTCAGTTCCGGGCGCCTGGGTGGCTCAGTGGGTTAAAGCCTCTGCCTTCAGTTCAGGTCATGATCCCTGGGTCCTGGGATCGAGCCCTGTATCAGGCTCTCTGCTCAGCAGGGAGCCTGCTTCTCCCTCTCTCTCTGCCTGCCTCTCTGCCTACTTGTGATCTCTGTCTGTCAAATAAATAAATAAAATCTTTAAAAAAATTTATTCAGTTCCTACTAGGTGCCAGGTATTGTTCTAAGTGCTAGAGATATAATAGTGAACAAAATAGACAGTATATCTATCTGCCTTTCAGAAGCTTAGAACCCAGTGGGGGAGACAGATAATCAAACATCAGTTACAATTTGATGGCACTATCTTGCCTTTGCTGATTTGTTTATCTAAATTATTGTTCATTTCTCCCACTAGATAGTTTCTTGAAGTCAGGAACAATGACTTATGCACTTTCATATTCCTAAAATTTTATACTATTCCAGGAGTATAATAAATACTCAAAATATTTGTTTTAAGGAAGTGAGTAAAGTAACTCAAAATCTGCAACAGATTATTATAGAGCAATCATGTGTTCTCACAGAAAATATGCACCCTCAACTCTTTTTACTTCCCCTTACATTTCAGTTCAGCACTTACTATAATTTCAGTGACAGGGAGATCCCAACTTAGTTTATTTAATGTTTCTACAATACTATTAGATTTCTTGCTCATACTGAGCTTGAAATCTGTTTCCTTATGTCTTTAATTCTATTCCTAGTTCTAATTCCATCCCTGAAGAACATATTAAATGAGTCTTGTCCTTCATTCAGATGATAACTTTCAAATATTTGAAAACAATTATCATATTCCTTCCATCTCCAGCCATAATATCTTAGTGCTTTCAATCATTTCTTGCTCTAGGGTTTTAAGCTTCTCCTATGATGTGGACACCTAACTACTACTGGCATGCAGTGCATTTGGGTTGTGGCCTTTTACCTCATAAAAGAATATAAAGTGGTTTGAAAGATGTGTTAAGATTTCTCTATATTAGCTTTTTGAAGATCATTCAGCAATTGGGTTGAGAAGTAGGGGATGAAGTATACTATTACTACAAGAAAAAGTATTGTTTAAAGAACTGGCATGTATTAACTTGCTATAATTTTGTTCTGAGAAGTTAGGTGAGTCAGTGATTCTAGAGGTACACATCATATATTGGGAGATATTTTGTACTAAATGAATATCATCCATATACAACTGTAATATTCTTGTGGGCAATGTCTGCATGTGAGTTTAGTTGGGTTTTCAGGTCATTCAAGTGACCAGAAAATCTGGCCCTTCGACCTAAAGGACCTGGAGAAAGAACAGCAAATAAAGCCTGAAGCAAGCAGAAGAGAAGAGAAATGATAAAGATTAGAGCAGAAATCAATGAAACAAAAGCCAGAAAAATAGTAGAACAGATCAACAAAACAAGAAGCTGGTTCTCTGAAAGAATTAATAAGATCGATAAACCTCTGGGATTAATTTTCATGGAAGGGTAGAGGTAAAGCATCACATGGAAACCTGAAGTCCTTTCAAGATGACCTTTTAGAAATGGGAGGAAAATTGAAGGCCTCGCTCTGAGATGTGGCAAAGGTGGCAGATAAACTAGAAAACATCTCAAAAGATCATAGGTGACCTACAGAAAGCTTCAAAGTGAGTAATCTCGTTCAAAGTGCCAAAGGTGACAAAGATAGACCTGTGGTACTAAGATAACATCTCTAAAGCTCAGCCTATGGATATCTAGGCATTAGAGCAACTGTAGCAGCCTATTTTGTAGGTACTGCCAAGATTCAAGCCATCAAATTGCATATGGAGTCATACAAGTCCCTCTGAAGATGACTGAATATCTAAATATATTATCACAGCATAGTGAATGTGCCAACTTCTTTCATTGCTTTTTATCTTTGCATATGTTATTGCCTTCATTTGGAGTGCTCTCCTATACTGAAGGATGAACATGTGGATTCAGTTCATCCTTCAAGATACAATCGAAATACAACCCCCCAGGTACTGAGACTGAGGGAGAATTCAATGGCAAGACAGAAGGTTCAACAGCCAAAGGAGCCAGAAGCCAGTAGCAGACAGGGCCCAGAGGCTGCCTAGATTTAAAAGTAAGGAAGCCCAAGTTGCAACCAAGATCAAGGGCAAGCACATGGCAAGAAATACAGGAGAAATCCAAAAAGATCTGTGTAAGGGAGTTACAGTAAACAGGGCATGAAGAGCAAAAGCAGAAGCAAATAAGTGAGGCAAGATGTCTATCACCAAAAGGGGTTGAAAACTCTGTGCTTATTTTTACTGACTATGGGCTTCAAGATTGCCTTACATAAAGGCATAGCATCAAGATAAATTCTCTACATTATTTATATCTTTAAATGTCTAACCTCCCCCAAGGGACAATAAATAAACAGGAAAGGCAATAAGCTCCATAAGAAGGAACATTTTCGTTATGTTTTTTTTCCACAGTTCCAACGAAAGAGATAAAACCTCAATGAGTGCAGTCACACCGCATCACACTGACTAAATGGATATCGTTCAATTATTACCTACAGGGTCCTTAAAGATTATCTATTATGAATCTCTTTTATAATAGATGATATGATTGATCTACTTCCACCTTTGACCTCAAGCAATTATCTTTACCACTGGTAATTCATTATGCACTATCTACAACAGTATTGTGCTATCTTTTAATTTCCAATTTAACTTTTTATGTACCTATGTCTTAATTCCCAAATCCAACTGTAATCTTTTTGTAGGTAGTGCTTACATGGAAGTTTATTTTGGTCTAATGTTCATTCCAAGTGACCAGAAAATCTGGCACTGATTTGCACAAAACTTTTTCAAAATATATTTTGGAGGCAGAAATGGAAGCAACAAAACATGGAAGTTTTTTTAAATAGTATGAATTCAACTTAGGAAAGCCTCAAAAAATTTTATTAATTCCATTTGTTTCTTCGAGAATTGGTTGTTTTTATGAATGAGCAAAATGGAAAAAAAAAAAAAAAAACTGTTTTCACAGTTGAATGTAGGGCAGAAACTCTGAATGTGGTAAAATGTTCCAGGAGATTTTCATACACTTTTTCCCAAACTTCAACTTAATTACTGGGAAATTGGTTTTTGAAAATGTGTCTGTGACAATATGCTATTGCTGACAATATGATGTGTGTAGTATTTTTAACTAATAACTTGTTATTATCCTATTAGATCATTTTGACTATTTAATTTCATTGCTGTTACAAACCAATTCTATGAGAAACCCAATCACTCAGTATCCAGTATCTCCTTTTCTGTTCTGCAACAGTGAGACAGAGTTACTATGACTAAAACCAAAGTAAACACAATAGTTACTGAAAAAAAAAAAAAAAGGTATTTTCTTGCTAAAGAAACACCATTTTCGGGGTGCCTGGGTGGCTCAGTGGGTTAAGCCTTGCCTTCGGCTCAGGTCATGATCTCAGGGTCCTGAGATCAAGCCCCACATCAGGGTCTCTGCTAAGCAGGGAGCCTGCTTCTCCCTCTCTCTCTGCCTGCCTCTCTGCCCACTTGTGATATCTCTCTGTCAAATAAATAAAATCTTTAAAAAAAAAAAAAAAGAAACACCATTTTCATAAGGAGCAAGGCAACTAGTGGTACACTTATGGTTCTGCCTTGGGCAGGAAAACAAATTAAATGATCTGCTTCCATCATTTCCAGCCCTATGATTCTATCAGCAAAAGGCTTTCAGAATCATGTGACAGCATGAGCAAAGACTGCTGGTGATGTCAAAGTCTTCCAACTATTTTCCCAGGAGTTTTATCCTCTCTGGGCTATAAGCTTCATTTCAGAAATATGGGAGATGAGTATAATAAAGCAAAGAGGCATTTCTTGTGGATCAACTTGGAAGGCCAAGTGGGCATGTGCAGTTACACCTGAGCAGTCACACCTATATGTTCTTTTTTTTTTTTAATTTAAACTATATTTTATTTTTTCAGTGTTCCAAGATACATTGTCTATGCATCACATCCAATGCTCCATATAATACGTGCCCTCCTTAATACCCACCACCAGGCTCACCCAACCCCCCACTCCCTTCCCCTCCAAAATCCTCAATTTGTTTCTCAGAGTCCAGTCTCTCATGGTTCATCTCCCCCTTCGATTTCCCCCAACTCCCTTCTCCTCTCCTTTTCCCAATGTCCTCCGTGTTATTCCTTATGCACCACAAGAAAGTAAGACCATATGATAATTTACTCTCTCTGCTTGACTTATTTCACTCAGCATAATCTCCTTCAGTCCCATCCATATTGATACAATCTTCGACAAAGCAGGAAAAATATACAGTGGAAAAAAGACAGTCTCTTCAGTAAATGGTGCTGGGAAAACTAAACAGCTATGTATAGAAGAATGAAGCTTTACCATTTTCTTACACCATACACAAAAATAAACCCAAAATGGATAAAAGACCTCAACGTGAGGCAGGAATCTATCAAAATCCTAGAGGAGAACACAGGAAGTAACCTCTTTGACATCAGCCACAGCAACTTCTTTCAAGATATGTCTCCAAAGGCAAAGAAAACAAAAGTGAAAATGAATTTTTGGGACTTCATCAAGATCATAAGCTTCTGCACAGCAAAGGAAACAGTCAACAAAACAAAGAGGCAACCCATGGAATGGGAGAAGATATTCACAAATGACACTACAGACAAAAGGCTGATATCCAAGATCTATAAGAAACTCCTCAAACTCAACACACACAAAACAGATAATCCTATCAAAAAATGGACAGAAGACATGAACAGACACTTCTCCAAAGAAGACATACAAATGGCTAACAGACACATGAAAAAATGTTCATCATCATTAGCCATCAGGGAGATTCAAATCAAAACCACATCGAGATACCACCTTACACCAGTTAGAATGGCCAAAATTAACAAGACAGTAAACAACAAGTGTTGGAGAGGATGTGGGGAAAGGGGAACCCTCTTACACTGTTGGTGGGAATGCAGGTTGGTGCAGCCACTTTGGAAAACAGTGTGGAGATTCCTTAAGAAATTAAAAATAGAGCTACCCTATGACCCTGCAATGGCACTACTGGGTATTTACCCCAAAGATACAGAGGTAGTGAAAAGAAGGGCCATCTGTACCCCAATGTTCATAGCAGGAATGGCCACAGTCGCCAAACTGTGGAAAGACCCAAAATGCCCTTCAACAGATGGATGGATAAAGAAGACATGGTCCATATATACAATGGAGTATTATGCCTCCATCAAAAAGGATGAATACACCTATATGTTCTTGAGCATTCCCATCATGACTCAGTGAGTTCACACTCAGGAGACATAGGCAAATTTCAACCAATTTACATTTCTCACATTTGGCAATATTTGACAAGTTTGATCAACTGTGGTTTTCTACAAAACCCAATCAGATAAATTTTTACTAGATTCTAGTTTCAGTGTGTTATCTCTTTTTGTTTACATAAACAACATGTGATCCAAGGGAAAAAAGTAAACTACGTTTTGACCAAAAAGAACTTTGACCTTGTCTATATATGGCAAGCACTTTCAAACATAACACACCTGGCCTTAATTCAGTCTCGGTTCTATACACAGACAGAAATAAAAATGAAAGGAAAAATGAAAGGAAAAAATTGGGGGGCAAGTAATACTATAGAGTTAGATTTGGACTCTTGACAGTCAAAAAAATGACTCAGAAATATATTTCATATGCTTTCTATCAGATAGAAGGCCCAGACTAGGGGTGCCTGTGTAGTTCAGTGGGTTAAAACCTCTGCCTTCAGCTCAGGTCATGATCCCCGGGTCCTGGGATCGAGCCCCACACCGGGCTCTCTGCTCGGCAGGGAGCTTGCTTCCCCCTCTCTCTCTCTGCTACTTGTGATTTCAGTCTGTCAAATAAACAAATAAAATCTTTTTTAAAAAAGGCCCAGACTACATTTGTGAAGAAATACATCCTTTTATTTCCTAACAAAGCCCAGCAGATCCCAGGAAACCCACAACACTATAATATCCTGAGAGCCTTTGACAATTCTTGGTCACTTTGTTTGGCTCTATGACAGTCAAAAACCCATTGTCCCCAGGAATTTTCCTTCAATATGATTAAGATGTTCAAAGCAAAAAAATTATGTTTTAAGTTGTTTCCTCCTGCCAATCCAGTCTTTCCATTAAATTGCTAACAAATAATGAACAATTCATTTGCTACAAAAATGTTCCCACTTTTGTTATAGCAAACAGTCTAAAGAGGGATACATTTCATAAGTCTATTCATTTAAAAAGATGAGAAGTGATATGGCTCATTTATTGATGAATTTTTTAAAAAGCAAGCCACAAACCAACATGTACCCTACAATTTCATGTTGAAAAATATACCTGTGTGTATATACATTAAAAAATCTCCCTCTGCTGTTCCCCCTGCTTGTGCTCTCTCACTCTCTCTCTCAAATAAAGAAAATTTAAAAATCTAAAAAAAAAAAGGATAAAAGGAAAAAAGGGAAAGAAACAAACCACAAAACAAAACAAAAAATAGGCTACAAAGCTATAAACCACTACCTTAATGCTGATTATCTCTAAATGGTGAGGTTATGAATATTGATATTTTCTTCCTTATATGCCAATGTCTTTTCTGAAATGTTTAAAACAGCATGCATGATAGCTTTTTCTGCTTGTAAATACAGTATTTTTTAAATTTAAGCGTATAAACATCTACCTAATGTTATAAAAAATAAAAATTTTTCATTTTTAAAAAAAAAATGAAAAAAAAATTAGTCAAAATAAGTCTGCACTAAAGTGCCAATTAGTTATTTTCCCTTGATATGAATTTTACCTGGAATGTAGAGTTCAGTCGTAAGTTGGGACGTTATACTCAGAATCCATAAAATGTATTCATTAAAACATTTCTATATGGTTCTCCAGCATCCTGTAGGTGTGGCAAATGAATGAGTAAAACTCATACCAATTTCAGCAACTCCCGCCTCCTCTAAACATTTGCATTACTTTCACAACCAAAGAGTACACCATTGACCAAATAAATCTTAAGCTATAACTCCATCCCAAAAAAGGAGATGAGTCACAAGCCACTTTTAAAAAGTACAATAGGATTTTTTTTCTTGTAATGAATGTTGAAAGGGAAATGTTTTACTTGTCCTGACAACTCTAGCAAGCTATAGCCCAAAAATATGAGTAAGATATTGAGCCAAAAGCTTTTCTAAGGCTAGACAAATACCAGCAGCATTAATAAAGGACCAAAGAGACACCTATTGCAGCATTCTTGGGGGTTTACAATGTGATTATTGTTTTATGAGAAGAGAAGTTATCTTGAATGCTATGACAATTTTATTTCCTAGGTAAATAAGGAGAGGGGGGCACAGTAATCATTGAGGGAGAAGTATAGTGGCCAAATGCCTTATCAAGGAGGCATTTAAAAGATCTTTACCACTTTCATGAGAATTTTTATTAATCTCTTGAGTCAGAATTTTGTTTCTGTGGCAATGAAGACGCATGTAAATACTGGGAGATGTTTCTGTTGTCCTGTCTTCCACTGCATACCAGGATGGACAATCTGCTCTGCTCATAGTGAGCAGGGTCTTTGTTAATTTGGTCTTTCAAAATGTACCAATAATATACCAACATCTCTGCCTACCTCATGAAACATATTTCCCCCATATCAAGTTCATTTAATAGCAATGCACACTCTACTTAACCAAATGAAACGAGACAGTCTCAAGGTCTAAAATGAGTAATACTCTGATCCTTTATCAAAATTGTAACTAATGGCTAGATATAATTCTGGACCCTTCCTCCTACTCCCTGCCCATAGCTGGAGGGGGATAAGTAAGATTAAAAAAAAAAAAATCTGAGAAGTCAGCCCGTCTTTCTCATTCAAAGCCAGGTCTTTGAGTTTTCCTCCACTACCCTGAAAGTCTGACCTCTTCTTCTACCCCTACCACCCTGGGCAGAACAGTCAGGCCAACAGGGACACAGCCTGGTTCTCACCATAACCCCGGATACTCTGTCCAATGCCCAATCTGATTTTGTCCTTCAAACTAGAAAATACAGAGTTCTTGATTATGTGAAAGGAAAAGGTTGCTTTCTTGCTGATTTTCCCCCTTTACCCAGATTACACCAATAAGAAAGAATAATTGCCAGGTTCCTCCCAGAGGGAACAGTGCCCAGGCAGTGCATGGTACACATGATTTGTATGTCTAAAAGGAGCCACCAACAATGGTGGAGAAAGCCAGAAAGCATCTGGGAAAATCCCTGACAAGGCATACTTTCCTTTCAGCCTCTACACCAGGTGTCACACACGGGACCAAGCATCATCTTTCATGGCCCAGTACGAACTTGTACCATGGGACTTAGGCCAAGCATGATTCCTTTGGGCCTGCCCAGTTCAAACTTGTAAGGTGTGTCCCCTCCACTCTACCCCCAACCAACATACCCACACACATGCACACATTCACATGCCATCTCAGCCCATCCCATATGTAATCTCATCAATCATAAGGGAAGTATTTTATTTTTAATTCTAAACCTGCATTATATACTGCAGATGGTTTTGTAACCTTTGGATTGTGGGCCCCAACAGTCGTCTTATGCAACTGATATATTTAACTTGTTTACTATTAACTTGTTAACACTTTTTAAAGAGTACGCTAGCTTCCACATGTCTCTGTAAGTCTAGAGAGGATAGGCTTTGAGCCTGAAACACCAGAACAATAACAACAAAAGAGGGGTAGAAGGAAATTATTTAAAAAACAAAAAACAAAAAACAGCACTAGTCTTCTTGTACTAAAACTGGTATTACCTGACTCTATTTTAATAATCATAGTTAATCCACTAAAAAAATCTTATGGTATATCTAGCAGAATTGTTTTTCTTGTCTGCTATACATTGCCTGAATGTTTAAAAACTGGAAGATGGAGAGAAAACCTTATGCTTCTTTTGGAATCTGTTGATACCTTCCTGTTTTTGTCTTATCCATGGGCCTTGTTCAGTGGATGCAACTCTGTGAGACACAGATTCCTTTCAGGACTGAGGTGCTCTTTCCCCAGCTGCTATTAACTGCTTTCAACTAAGGGATTTTCAACCAAGTGGTTCTCTAGAATTTGCCTCAGCTGAAGGAGGATGCCTGACCAAAAATTATGATACCTCCTCTCCCCCAGGTATGGCCTGCATCCAATGCTTGATCATTGTGAGGATAGAAAGGTCCAGGCCCCTTACCTCAATGGGAACAACTCTAAAGGGCCATCCCTGCTTCAGAACTCCCCCAGATCTTCTGAAGCTTCTCCTGCAATTGCATTACAATGCAGCTTCTTCCTCTGAGTTCCTGCTTCCGTCCCCTCTCACAGAAAGTCCTGAAATCATTCCCAGGTGTACCTATAAGCAAATCTCCATCCCAGAGTAGTGAAAACAAAAATAACTTGACCGTTTTCATTTCACTTTTTGATATATGCATAGCCTACCAACACTATCTTTGGCTTATTGATGAGTAAGGTAGAACTAGAAAGAAAAGAAATATGTGGTGATAGCACAGCACTAAACCAAGCCTGGGACTCCTCTAAACACAGGGTCCTGTGCAATTCGGCTAGTTGCAAATCCATAATGCCAGCCCCGAGTGTGAACTGGGTCAGGATATTGTGAGAAGGAAATGCACTGGCAGAAACATCTCAGGATTTCCTAGGTTCATAAGGACTGCAAAATTGCATGGCTGCTACTGGGAGCCACTGATCCACTGGAGAAAGACAATGGAAGGCTGAGGGTGATTAATCACCAATATAAAGTGAAATGCAAAAGACAGAGGGCAATTTTGGTGAATGAGGATCTCATTCCAAAGAGCAGAAAAGACAGTACTTAATCTCTGTAGTAGCATAGCTCTAAGGGGAGCTGAATTCTCAGTCTCAGCAGTTTTGTTCTACCAAGGTCAAGGCCCTGATTGGGAAAGAATGGAACCCTGGAAATTGTAATGAGAACGTATGAGTTGATTTAGTCAAAAATCTTGAATTCCTACATTCTCCGAACCAGAGATCAGCCAACTTTTTCTGTAAAAAGGCAGATAGCAACTATTTTAGGCTTTGTGAGCCACGGAGTTGCTATCACATCACTCACCTCCTCTGTTGTGGCATGAAACCAGCTACAGACAGAGACAATAGATAAGTGAATAAATGTGTCTCTGATACAACAAATATTTATTTACAAAAATAGACAGATTCAGCCTGAAGGCAAAAGTTTTTTCAGACCAATCAAATCACAATCATAAAATAGAAGTGGAACAGTAGGGGCGCCTGGGTGGCTCAGTGGGTTACAGCCTCTGCCTTTCGCTCGGGTCATGATCCCAGGATCCTGGGATTGAGCCACGCATAGGGCTCTCTGCTCAGCAGGGAGTCTGCTTCCTCCTCTCACTCTGCCTGCCTCTTTGCCTACTTGTGATCTCTGTCTGTCAAATAAATAAGTAAAATCTTTAAAAAAAAAAAAAGTAGAACAGTAAAAATGAAGCACAAGCAGGGCCAGGAAGTACAAGAAAGCAGCCAGAGCAAACAGCCAACCCCCATGTCACCTACAACTGATACATCCAAGCCTCTCACTCAGTTTATACCTTGTGGTGCAATGGGGGTGGGAACCTCCTTTGAAAAAAAACAAATGACCTTCATTGGCTGATGAATCAACTTGGTGCATGGTGAAAACCAACACTGGGCTATTGCTGTGCTATAATCTTACTCAAGGTGAGAGGTAATCTTTCCAAAGGACAGGACTTTAGGTCACACTGGGCATCCATTTTGTATAGAAAGAAACTGGCCGAAGTTAAGGGTGTATGCATAATCTTGGGGTGAGAAGTGCAGGTGAGGGAAGGAGGTTATGAATGGCCAATCACTTAGCAGGAGAAAGAATGAAAGATGAGGACGAAGCATATAGATAGGGATCATGACCTACCATGCTTTGTCTTATTCTTATATTTATTCAAGTAAACTTTTTAGTTCCTCCTACTGTGCCAACCATGGTAATAAATGTTGAGATTACCAAAGTGAATTAGATGAGGCCTCTAATCCTCTAATCCTCGAATTTCCTCACCGTAAACAACTAACCTGAATAGAATGGGATGGATGATACTCTATTTAAAGGAAAAGAAAAAGTGCCACAGGAATCCAGAGAAAGCAGAAAAGTGAAGAAAAACTTTATGGAGGATGGAACATAGAAACTTATATAATGCATCAAGTATAACATTTAAAAAGAAAGAAAAGGACTGTCCTTTCCTTCCCACAGGCATTAATCCTATTCCTAATTCTGTCTTCCCACCCAAAAATTATTCCCTACTTTTTCCTGAATAGCAAAAATCAAAATTCAGGGTGGCTATATTACCACTTTAAAATACCTCCTCCAACTCCTTTGCAGCTGGCCAATGAGATATAAAAGCAACTCTATGAGATGGGATTCTGAAAAACCTTTTTAAAATTATTATTTAAAAGGGGTAGAGCAAGCTCTTATGTGCCTTTTGTTTTTTGTTTGTTTGGTTGGTTGGTTGGTTTTTGCTTTTTGTCCTTACCCTGAAATTTTAATATGATATCTAGAAGTAAAAATTAAGTCTATGAGGATGAAAGCTATATATTAAGGACGGGAGAACAACAATGAAAAAAAGAATGATCCTGATTGCTTGTTGACATCCTCAAACACTGACACTGGAATGATTACTTCCATAGCCCTGATCACTCTGAAAACTCAACCTGTGTTTGGTTAGCCACTGTAGTTCAACTATAGGTTACATGTAGCCAAACGAAATCTTAACCAATAATCTATGCAAAAGATAAACCAAGAGATCTACCATGAGGATTCTTTTTAGTCTGTTTATCTTCCAGGAACAACACCATGAATTTCATTGGCCTTTCTTGAAGTGACATCAGATGTGTATATTTTTATGCCACTTCTCTCCATGCATGAGGAACCCTGGGATTTTAAGTTGAGAGAACATTTCACAACGGAAGCCTAAATACCCTGAAATTAAAAGCAGCAAAATGAGAAACATGATCTCTCTGTTTCAGGTTCACAGATAATTTATAGGTAATTCATAATTTTTCATAAACATCCTCAAACTATATTGACAATTTAACTTTCACTTTGTTCCTTGTGATAAAAATGTCATAGTATGGGGCCAGAACCTTTATACTCTAATACTCCCTTCCCTCTCAACAAATCTCTTAGCTCTGAAAAGAATATCATTTCCACCTCTGAGTCTAGATGGTAACATTCAGGAATTAAATTTATGATGTAAGAACTCAGTTCTTTAACATCACCACACAAGGAAATATTCTATTATAGGATCTATTTCCATCATTTTTCTTTCTGCAATTAACCCCAACAACAACCACAGCAACAAGGAAAGACAAGAAACCAATGTTGTTGAAAAGAACTCTACAGAAAGAAATGGGAATGTAAGGAGTTCAATTAAGAGAAACAAAACATGATAGCTGAAAACCCCCACCACAGTTTCTAATTTCATTGTAAGAGCTTTTCCAAGGCTGCACTTCAGTTTCCCCTTCTGTAAAATGGAGATCATACCATGTCTTACAGACCATGCTTTAATGTTTTAAAGATAAAAATCTTAATGTTAAGGTGCATTAAATCTCAAAAGGGCCAGGTGTGTGCACACACACTATAATGGAATCACTGGTCTTTATTCAGAAGACATCATTAGAGGGCAGAGTCCATTTCATATTATTTCTGTGTAAAGTATTAGAGGGAAGTTTCATAAAATGGCTATAGGAAGGGACTATGATTTCCTAATGTGCTTTGGATCACTGGGAAACATTTTAAGGATTAAATTTTTTTTCAAGGGAAGCTATGGTTTTGGAAACAGCACAGGACACAGTGGGGTAAGTACAGAAATGAAACCTTCCATTGCCTTAGCGTCTGGGAAAACATCTTGACACTCTTTCAGATACACCTGAGTCTTCTGGGGCAACAAATGGGAAATCACAGCTCTACCAACAAGCATCAACTTGATATTTTAGAGGCTTACTTTTTTTCTTCCTACAACTCAGACAGGTTTTTTTAAGTCTTAGCAGAATGGCTAGACTAGGTAATCCACATAAGCAGCTGCTGCAATGTGATCTTTTTCTAACATTTTAATGTAGAGCTGTGAACTTTTCTGGCTTTGGGCTATGTTGGGAACATTTGGAGTAAACTTTCTTGATTTAAATGTTATTGCTGTTAGGACTCTGTCTGGTCTGCTTCAGATGGAGGGTCTGCACCAGTCATCCATGATATCAAATTCTGCTAGAAATGCAAAGCAGTTGAGGTATGAATGATCTTCAAATAGTACTCCCATGCACTTTTTAAAAAAATATTAAGTTTATTTCTTAATTTTTATTTGCTTAAGTGTAATAGCTTTCTATTTTCTAGAGATCAAGGTGTTTACTCGTGTCCTGCTTTTAGCCTTTTGTGGGACAGGGTTGGATGATCAGCAATGTGCTGTAGAAGAAAAGCTCTCAGGCTTTGGCATTCAACAACCTGGGTTCCAACTGCAGCTCTGCCAATAGCTGCATGAATTTGGGCAAATCACCTCACCTCTAAATTTCAGTATCATCATAGGTGAAATGAGGGTATAGCTGTATTTAATTGGTAGATTCAAACAAAAAGTACACGAAAGTGTTTAGTAAAGGAAACATAGTAGTCACTCATTAAATGTTTATCTCAGGGGCTAATGTCAAAATAACAGGTAATACAAATCTTAGAAACCAAGTGTATTATACAGTGATTGTTATTATGACAGTTGGAAGAGAAGAAAAGAATGGATCTAAGGCTATTAATATATACCTTTTAAAGATAATGCAATAGATTGCAGAAAGGCTTAGATTCTTTAATAAGGAGTGCGGGTCTTCCAAAAAGCAGTGATAAATTTTCCCTAATTATAGGTAGGGTAAAGTTTAATATCCCCTCCATAATTAATTGACATCTATGGACATGTGTCTCTAAATGAGAACTCTGGGTATAGAAACAACTCTTGGTGTGACACATGGCACACATGCATAGAGTTCTTCCCTTTGGCTGGAGCTGGCTGGGGTTGGGTAGGGTGCCTCGGGACCAGGGCTAGGGTGGAATCCTTTCCTGAAACAGTAAGAGATACTAGTTATTGACAGACAGGTCAAGTACTCAGGAACTTATACACAAAAACAACTACATATGAATTTATGGTTTAAGGCAGACTGAGCCAAGAGTAATGAGGCCCTTATTTTGCATCACAACGGTTAGCAGGAGGCAAGAATTGGGTTTATAGTGGATGCTATGATGACACATCCAGATTTCCCACTCAAGACCAACTCAGTCGTTCTTTCAGCTACAGAGAATACTGGCTGCCAATGGATGAGACCTATGCCCCTCTCTGAGAATTGTGCTCACCCAAAAGAAGCTGCCTTGTGCAAAGTTATAACCCCTTGGAAAGCTTGCATCCAATACTTGGTTAAAGCAAGACGCCCGTTCTACAAGGGTGCTTCTGGCTCCAAAGCTCTTCTAGGATTGGCTGAGGCCTTTGTTGCCTTCCTACTGAAGTTTATCTGCTCCTTCTTACTAATCTTGCTTCCTTCATTCCTTTACAGATAGTGTTCCCAAGAGCACTCCCAAGAAATTTCCTACACGAATATCTCTAGCTCAGAATCTGTTTTCAAGGATCCCAATTTTACACATATTCTTCCTAATCCTTGCCATCTAAGCCCCTACCCAAGGCTCCCGGGTCAGTTCTTAGCAGGCTGACACAGTTCCTCTTCACCCAAAGTACAACTCTGCTCTACCTGGGGATAAAGCCTATTTCAAACTTCTTGATTCCCAAAACATACTCCTACTTCCCAGTACAGATTCTTCCAGCAATATGTGCAGCTTCTTCCCCACCCCAACAATGGGAAGAAGGAGGAAGAAGGGTTTTCTAACATTTGGATCAGTTCCAAAAGAAAGCTTCCTGAGCTTCTCTGTCCGAAGTAGTTTGTGCACACCTGAAAACTCTATTGGCCTTGCCAGCTTTCTATATCAGGAGAACACATCCAGGACCTAGGGGCAGCAAGAGACAAACCAGTGACAACCTGAGGATATTTGCAGCCACCTTCCTGGAACTTCATTCACAATAGTTCCCAAACAGCCCCTTCTAGCCCCAGTTCCACCTACCACTCTTATCATCAACTGCAGCAGGCCTCTGGCCCCTGAGTTTGCCCTTAGGATAAAGATTTCCCAAACAGGTTTGGTTTGGCTTGCTTCCTGCTCCAAAGACCCCAAATTGCCTTATCAGAAGAATTCTGCCCTGTTTTACCATCCTTTGAGGAATAAATCCCAACCCAACCACTTTGCTGACATCTTAAAGCTAATTTAGACACAATCTTGAGATAGGATTCACAGATATTACTTTACCTAATTTTGCATGTAATTCTTGTCACAACCTTGCTAGGTCAGCACAACCACACATGACAACTGTGGAAACTTGGCTCAGAGGAAGAGGACTTGCCCCAAATTACATGCTGATTAAGTGGCAGAAATGGGCTGTCTATGAATCTAATGCCTGTGTTCTTTTCACTTTGCTACCACATCATGCTGCTTCCTGATATGCAAGCCCAGGGATGGAAAGGATACCTTCTAAGGATCTGCATTTAGTAAGTGCTCAGTAAAATATTTGCTGACTGGAAATGTATTCTGGAAGTTAAAGGTCAGAGTCCCTAGTCTCCTAACTGCTAATGATTAACGGCATGATTTAGTCCTATTATTTAACTCTCTCCGCCTTGTTTTACTTATCCTTTTTTTAATCTACCTGAAAAAGTTGGGTACTAACCCCCTTCTCTACATATAATAATAAGCACTACATCAATAGGATATTTTAGGCTGGAAGTAAAATACTCAGCAATTAGTAACAAAATAATAAAGAAACTGAATTCTCTCACATAGTAAGATTCTAGAAGTGACATTCTTGGTTAGTTCAGTGTTCCATCCAGGATCTTCTCAGATCTTCTCAGTCTCACATCTCCATTATCCTCATGAGATAAACGGTCATGATATGACTACCCCAGCTCCAGATATCATTGCCTTGTATAATAGCATCCTAACTTTAAAAAGGAGGGAAGAGGCTTCATCTTTTAGAGCTCTCTTGGAAACCCCAAGCAGACTTCATCTCACGTGTAATTAGAGAGAACTGGGTCACACAACACAGTAGACAAAGCACTGAGAAAAAAGAATGGGATTGTCAAAATGCACTTAAGCTTCACATGAGGTATGTCTTATTTGTCACACTACAGAGATAATTATCTAAGGTTCAGACAGAAGAAGTGAGTGGAAAATATGGGAGTCAAACCACAACTCTCATGACTCCAAAGCTACACTCTTGGTTATCATTTGCTCGGAAGTTAGAGAGGCATGCTTTGGAAATCTTTTTCAAATAGGTATAAGAGAATGTTAAGATAAAGTTTGGGTAAAGACACTGAAAGGCAATAAATATTGAATTTGAAAGGAGGTATGAAACCACATAAAGAATTTACAAAGAAGTCTTCTATAAACAGATTACTTGATTCTTAGCCACACGGATGAAATAAAAGACTGGGGTATCAGGAATTAGAGAGATTTCTTTGAAATGAACTGTTTTATGCATCCTGTTTCCCCTCGTTTTGCTTGCCCTCAAGCCCAAGATGAGGGAGTTTCTTCAATGGAACCACTTAGAGACCTCAATATATATCTTCTGCAAGTCATAGAGATACAGTGAACTTGTATTTGACAGAAATCCGAAAAACTCTAAAATGTCAGTTTAGTAATTACAAAATATGACCTCAGATTCCTCTCATCCTGATATTTAACCTCTTCTGCATTGTGATTTTGTCACTTCCTCCATCAAGACATGGCATCTACTTCCTTACTCCTTGAATCTGAACTGGGCTTTGGACTACTTGGACCAACAAAATGTGACAACAGTGACATTAAGTGACTTAGAAGTATAAGTCTTAAAAGACTTTGCAACTTCTACTGTTCCCTCCTGGGACACTATACCAAGACTGTCACTTAGAAAGTCAATCTCACCTGCTGAAAGACACTGGTTGGGAGGAGAAGAGTCACCCCAGGCAACAACCAGCACCACTGTTAGGCATATGAATGAGGCCATTTGGGGTATTCCAGTCCACCCAACCCTATTGCCCATTGCAGCTCATGAGCAAACTCAGCCAAAACAGGCAAAGAAACCACCCAGTCAACTCAACGAACCATTAGAAATAATAAATCATTGTTATTTTAAGCTACTGTGTGGGTTGTTAGTTACGTAGCAATGGATATCTGAAATAGCTGGCTAACAAGTACAATGCAAAGGAAAACTTGTAGCTGTACTGTAATCTGCCTGTGTTCCCAGGATTTACTGAGGAAAAAGAGCCATGTATGTTAACACAAAAGGAAGGGAGCATTTGATTTTATTTGAAGCATTTCAAATACTGCTTAAGAGGATCACTTTGGGGTAAGCACATCTGTGCAGAGTGATCAAACCAAAAAAAATAAAAAATAAAAGTAAAACAAAAGATGGAGGAAGAAAAGAAAAGCAGAAAGGAAGGAAGGAAGTAGGAGGAAAATACCATGAGCTGAGGAGGGAACAGCCAACCTGAGAAAAATGTATCATCCAGATCACAAGACACACAATCAAATGTCCCCAATGGCAGTTTCTAAAGAACTGACTGAAGTGTTCTATAGTTCAGAGCATCAAACCATCCTGAGATAGTACCAATCCACTAAGAGCGTTCCTCGCCCTCTTACTCCTCCAGTGTCCCCTTAGTTCAACCCTGCCAAGATAAGAAATAGTAGTTATCAAGCTGAGAGAGAAGAAACACCAGATGGTGAAAAAGGAGAAAGGCCATTGTGAGCAGACTGCCCAAGGCAAAACCTAGCTAGGCAAAAGGGAAGATTAAGTTTTAAATCAAGTTCAAAGTTTTTGTTATTACATGAAACAAAATGCTGTGAATGACTCCATTGAGACTGCATTTTTTTATTTTAAAGGATCAGAATGTCATGAAACTGCACAAGTTTTCCTCTGGGATAGGGCAAGGATTTTCCCAAATTAAATGATTTTAAAGGGACAGTGGGAAACAAAAGATTGCTATTGGCTTTGCCTCAATCCTGTTCAGACTCCTGCTTCCAAGGACCTTGCACTAAGTGACTTTAGAAGGGCCATCTGGTGAGTAGGTGAAGAAGGTTGCCTTAGTGATGAGATGGTTGCTGGGGAAGTTTCCCATCTCCCTCCAGATAACTCTTTTGTTACAGTTGCTAAAAATCCACCATTAGAGAACCAGTCATTTTTAGTACTAGCTTACTATCCTTAGCAGTCTTATTTTTAAAATACACAATCTAGAATGAGCAAAAAATCATGTCATTCACATAACAGTATAAATTCATTATAAGATATGTTTGGGGGGAACTGACATTACAACCAGAGGTGCTGAAGGCAGGGAAGGAACATGGAAGAGTAGCCAAACATCCCTGAAGACAAAACCTACTGCACAATTTTGCCTGGGATACCCTCTACATTTTTGGCCAGTGGTTCTCAACGTTTCACAAGAATTACCTTGGGATCTTGAAAAAATGCAAATTTCATAGCCCTTGCAAGCCCTAGAATTCTATTTCACTGGTTTGTTTAGAGTCCAGGAAATCTAGATTTTTACAAGTATTCAAGGTGATTCTGAGGCAGTGGGTTCATAGGTCATCTTTTAAAAAATATTACCTAAATGCAAATGGGTAGGAGTAAAAAACCATAATTGGTCACAACATTCTGATACAGATTTCTCCACAAAATATACTCTTGCAATGAATAAGTTAATAGGGGGAATTTTTCAAAGCTCTTAGAAAGGAACATGTTACCTACCATGCTTCCTCAGTGCTAAGTTGATTGTTACACAAACCATTGATATGGAGTAAAATTGGAGAAAAACTAGAAAACTAACCTATTAGAAGCACACATATATTATAAGATGAATCAGCAGTTAGATTTTTGAAAATGTAAAAACCTAAGTATGAGAAATATATTTGTTAGACTGGACTTTAGATAAAAATAAAAGATTTCTTGTTGTCCCCCAATTCTAAGGTGAAAATTTGTCATTTTGTTGGTATAACCTATGAACCTCAATTTCCTATTGTTTTATCCCTTCATGTATCCAACCAGCCCTGAGTGAGTACTTGTTATGAAGAACACACTATTTTCCTCGAAATAGGAAGGGTTTCCAGAAATCATCCATGATTTCTTCCATGAATGCAAGTTTCAGGTAAACCATTCCAGGAAGACAGATAGCCAGCTATCTATTATCTATTAAAAGCTTTCAGGTTCTTAAAAGTTTTAAGATAATTTCCTTAATTTCCTGTGGAATACACACTCACTGCAAAGACTCTGGACATTCTTGTTTCAGGATCTAATACACATACTCATGGACAATATCATTAAAAACCAGAAAGAAGTAAATAGGTGTCATAGGGAGCCACATGGTACTTGCCATCATTCCTCAAAATTCCATTAACATAGCAACAATGAGCCAACTCTGGAACAACTAAGAAGCACCTCTATTATCCATATGCAGGGAGATCCACAGTTTTGCAGGAGTTCCAAGAATTTTCTAAAACTTGAACACATTTTTCCATACATCTTGTGGAATGTTTTCAGAAAACTAAAAACCGAGGCTTCTATAACAGATTGATTCACATCTCAGAAAGTGGAAAAGAAAGGAAGTCATTTTGTCAACTAGTATAAGAAGAAAAAAACAGCAGATAAATCTATCTAGGCAGAGAAATTGTTGGTCCTATGAATTTAAAATCATAGACTAAAAATCTGTCAGCCTTTTCCAGATTCTTTCATAACATCATGCCTCCTCCAACGTTTAAGCACTAATTGATTCATTTTATGTTGTATTGGATTTAAAGCCATTTTAGTCACTATTTTTAACTGTTTTCTCATTTATGTTCCTCCTCCCGCCATTTGCTTCAAGCCCCACATTAAATTATACATTCTCTCACATGTCTCATTATCTTACATTTTTTCTGTCATTCTGCAGCTGCTCTCCTACGTTCCTGCCTCAGCTTTGTTTAGTGCCAAAGAGCTGTTTTTTCTAACACTTCAAAAACACATGGCATTTTTTATGGGCACAAGTATCTTCACTTCTGTCAAATAAAAAATTGATTCATAAGGAAAACATTTTAAGTATGTAGATGTTTTGAAAGAAAATGAGTAACTCATTAAAAAAAAATAAGTATGTCTGAGAAGAGAATAAAACCATTGCCTGAAAACTGAACATAAATATCTTGGCTTTTAAGAATATTTGAATATGCATAGGTTCCCCCAGTTACCTTTTAGTTTTTAGCCTTCATGTGATTACTTTTTAGAATATTCTCATTTATAAGATTTAGGTCATCACATTAGGAGAAGGAAAGAGAAAGTGAGTTGGGGGAAATTGGATGGGGAGACAAACCATGTGAGGCTGTGGACTCTGAGAAACAAACAGGGCTTGTGGGGGTGGGTGGGTGGTGAGTCTGGTGGTAGCTATTAAGGAGGGCACATATTGCATGGAGCACTGAGTGTTGTACATAAACAGTGAATCTTGGAACACTGCATCAAAAACTAATGATGTATTTTATGGTGATTAAAATAACACAATTTAAAAAAGTAAAAAAAAAAAAAAAAAGATTCAGGTCATCATACACAAAGAGCAGACAACTTTCTTTTTTAAGATTTTATTTTATTTTGAGAGACAGAGAGCAAGTGGCAAGGAGGGGCAGATACAGAGGGAGAAAGAGAATCACAAGCAGGCTCTATGCCAAGCACAGAGCCTGACATGGAGCTCAATCCTATGACCCCAACCGTAACCTGAGCCAAAATCAAGAGTCAGACGCTTAACCAACTGACCCACCCAGACAACCCAAGACCAGACAATTTTTGTCCCAAGGCTATCTCTGCCTTATGTGGAAAATGTTATACTGATCTAGGAGAGAATCAAAGTTCTACCCTGCAACAGATATGGTTGCTGCCTTTCCCATGTCTCCTGAAATTTTGCTAGCAATCAGATTTGAGGATAAGAATGGACTCAGTTTGACAATGGCATTTGGCCTCACTGGTGAGTCCTGGAAAGAGAGTGGCTGCTTTCTGAGTCTTATTTACTATCTTTCTCTCTATGTAAACTGACTGTTGACAATAGCGGCTATGTCACAAACTTCACCATTTTCACAGTGTAGAGTAGAATGAAGCAGAATGGTGCTCCAACCAACTCTTCTCAAATCGCCTTCTAGCATTTTTGTGCACCAGTCCCCTTTTAATACGCTTTTACTTCTAAAAGCTAGCACCCACTATTTTTCAAAAGAACTGTCCTCAGTCTGCTAGAGTCCCTTTGCATGTATATATGCATCCATGCCTGGGAAAAATGAGAATTTCAGGGAACTAGGGGAAAGATGAATGGGGAGACAAGTTGGCCTTTAACAAGAGACAGAGGTAGAAAACTCAGCTCCCTTGCCTTATATCATTACAACTCCAAAGCACAGCTAACACTCCAGATCTCCCTTGCAGATAAGGCTGGTAGACTTTCTGCAGGACTCTGCCCAAGATAGATCTTTGCTTGGCTTCCTTCTTTTCCTGTCCTCCTTCCCATGTATTTCCTGCTCTTAACACTTCCTTTTAAAAAAATCACTGGCATAGGAATCTTTGTCCCAGGGTCTGCTTCTTGAGAACTCAACCTAAGACAGTTGGTGAGGCCCTTGAAGTAAAGGTTTACAAATGGCAAAGGTTTAAATCATTGAATCATAGAATTACAGCATGTCCAAACTGAGAAGGTTTCCTACTTGAGTATCAGAGAGCTAAGTTATCTTGCCCAAGGTCTCATAGCTAGGATAGAGGAGGGTTCTCAAAGAAAGGCACAGATGTAACTAAATTCTAATTAAATCCAGAGTTTTATTCTCTCTCCCTCTCTCTCCCCACTCTCTCACCATCTCTCTCCTTTTCACCATCCATACACATATACCACAACAAACAACACTACTAAAACAGGAATCCTGAATTGAGTCAGAGCACACACACCCACAGCTTGTTTGCTTGCTGCATCAGCACAAATGTCAATCAAAAAGAGCAATGTAGTCTCTCTTCTCCAGTGTCAAACTGCCCTCTCTCCCAAGAATCCCCAAAGGATACCGGAAAAAACTTCCCTGGGTGCCCTCATAGTCAAAAGGGGAAATGAGTACATACATATGAATGAGCCTGACTAGAATTGCTTACAAATAATGAAGGAACATGCAACACTTACTCTCTCATCACATCTTCCCAGAGCATATGCTAAAAAAAAAAAAGTCTGCTTTTTTAGGGTGATGTGAAGGGCACTGAAAAGTCAGCCTAGACCAAATTAGTGTCCGTCGCCCAAAGATCTACCAACTGTCTAAACTTCTCAATATCATAGTAACTCCTTTGAGCAAAGCACAATCTTCAGGGCGCCTCTGTTAAATATATAAATAAATCTTGGAATGACAACAAATTAACTCATTATCAGATCTTAATCCATTAGGAAGGATTTATTTTTCAGTGCAAGGCTCTGAAGCACACAAGTTTTGAAGGGTATAAGATTAGGAAAGCCCAGATACACTGTAGGCCCCCTGAGGCTTCACAACAGGAGTGAGCAACGTAATGGGGCTGTACATACCAGGAAGATGCATTAAGGATCCTGGACACCCAGAAAGAAGGTATGAGGAAAGGCTGCCTAGGTTCCAATCTGCTACATGCATACTGTGTGACCTTGGGCAAAGGAACTTAACCTTTAAACCACCCCATCTCAATCTACTCATCTATAGAATTTAAGAAATCATGGAATTTACTTTATAGGATTGTCAGGAGGACTCAGTGCTTCTAAACATATGAGCTATCTTTATTGATGTTGACGTTATTATCTTAGTTACTTGGGAATAAAATGATGAAAGGGATGAAGATGCTTTTAAGACAAATTTCGATGACCATGATTTGCTTAAGTCTGCCTCGTACTACTGACCATAAAACAGAAAAATCAAAAACAAGACAATTTAACAGATAACTAAGCATACTATCATACCAAAATATTCAATCATGTTATCAGAACAAAGCTCTATAATCTTGTTTCTTCTTTGCCTTCCACTTTGTCTCTCCTTTTTTTTCCCCATCTCCTTACATTTTGTTTTCCTTTATTCATAAAGCGTCCTTTATTTTGCTTGGAAATGTAGGTGATATATTTGTAAGTTAAAGATTTAAGATTTCTACCTGCCTTTAAAAATTAAATTTATTGAATCATGCATTCAACAAATAACGTGTGAGTCCTCCTCTATGCCAGGCACTACTGGGCACCAGATGACAGTGCCATATAAAGAGATGAATATCCAAATATGCAGAGGTACATTCTAGATTACAGCTTCTGAAAAGTACCCCTCTCAAGCCTGCTCTTTTATTACCAAAGGAAACCTGGTGGATTTTACAAAAGATAAATCCCCTCTTGGACTAGAGGCTCTAAAGTTTGACCTGGAGCACGGAGAGTGATAGGCATGCTTGCTCTTGGATGGACTTCTTAAACTGGACCTGGCTCCTAGGAGGCTCATTAAAGATTCGAGAATTCCAGGCTTCATTCTTCTTCAATTATGCCCTTGGGTTTAAGAGGTATTAAAAGAGTAGTTTTTGGAAATCAAACAAGGGAATTCTGAAATACAGAAAGAAGTCAAGCCAAAGAGGAAGATATGAGAATATTAAACTCTGAAGCCTGTGAAAGAAGCCTGTTGAATTTTAATCATCCTCACTAGAGTGTTTGTAATTGTTGATCTTGTATGGAATCTAATAGTCCTAATGAAAAATGTGTTAGACCTTGGGTCCAAGGATATCATCATTATAAGTACATAAGTGCCTAGGACAATATAATTCTCTCTATGGTGCTGCTGCTGTGGCCTTTGATCCATGATGTATTACTTACTTATTTATTGATATATAAAAATGAGCTGTCAAGCTTTTCCTAAGAAGTCCAAGGGCACATGAACAAAATGTAGGAAATATACCAGCCCAAAAAATAAACCATGAGGTATAAATCAGATCCTCTAATGTCCAGGGCACTCTGCCTAGGTGAGTAGGATAAATCAAAAATATACTTTCTAGACACACCCTGAATGTCAACAAACAAAAACTCTATAAAACCCAAAGAAGGAAGTTATATAATAAAGGCTTATATGAGACATAATATACATTGGCAAAACCCTGATCTAAACACTACGAATTTATTTATATTTGGCCCTTCTTCAGAAATAGGCCTGAGACTTTCACTAGAAAGTATGAAGAGTATGATATCTTAAACACTAGTAGGGCCAGAGGTCACGTACTTGGCTTCCAGCATTTAGTAATATTTTAAGCCAATTAAAATAATTTGGTTTCACAGTGGAAAGATTCCATTAAATAACAGCTTTGTTCACTATGAGTGTGGGTTGTGTGGTTCTTTATTGAGTAGGACAGAACTGGAGAAACATAAAGGGTAGAGATTTAATTCAGGGCAAAGACTGAGGGACTTGTCTGAAATCACCCTTGCCCAATGAACACAGAAAAAAAATCTGATGAACTGGGTCCGTATCATCAGCCATTTCAATTGACACAGGTCAAAAGATTGATATTTATTGCTATTAATTTCTATGACCAAAAATTTTAGAACTTGGAACTTCTGTTTTTAACAGTAACTTTCAATCAGTATTTCACTACTCAGTGCCCAAAAAAAAAAAACCAAAAAAACAAAAAAAACTTACAAAAATATAGTTCTTCACTCTTCTTTTTTAATCCCAGATAAAACACAAGGACTTCATGATTTCCCTGGACATGACTCCACTTCATTCTGCTAGTCATAGTCCCTTGTCTAAAAGCATATGATCTGTTAACTTTGGTCTGCCATAGACAGCCAGTTTAAATTGGCCGAATAAGCAAAAAAAAAATTTTTTTTTAAATTTTTTTAAATCAACTTGGGTCCAGATTGAATTCATTTAACTGTTGGCACAAAGTAATTTACCAGATAATTCCTAAACTCCCCACCTAAACCTGGCTGTGTAGTTCAATGTTTTGAACAAAAATATTGGAGTCTGCACACAGTGACTGAAGACACCAAATTTTCTGCAATTTGATGGGGCTTAAAGATACAGAGACATGTTTGGGCCATAGACCAGTTGGACTAAGGCAATAATTTGGTAACCCACAACTGAACCTTGACTGTAGCACCACTGCCATGTTTCTAGAGAGGCCTCCCCAGAAAGTGAATGCACATCAGGATGCTCTAGCTTCTTACTGGTCCACTTTTCCTGTTGCTCTGATAGCCTCACCACTCTTGCAGAAAGTCTCAGCATCCTTTGTCATTACTTTTCACAAAATGCATGCTCATGGTACTTCATCCTGCTCAGCTTATGAAGCACAGAGCCACTAATGTCTAAGCACCACCAGAAACTATTCTGTTTTACCCTCAAAGTACGATTCAGCTAAAATCCTCTTACCTATTCCCCATTTGAGGTATTGATGGAGCATGGCCCACTGATGTTTTCTGACTCAGAGGGGAAAGCCAATCCCCAAGTTATGCAGTTTTATACTTAATTCATGAGTTGACTCTAGCATGGCAGACATTCATTATCCCCAAAGGAGAAAAGCAGCCCAAGTCCACTCTGGGTGGATTAGCTGATTATGCACATAAGCTTCAACTTCTGCTCTAACCTTTCCTATGCCTATTCTCTTGCCTGTTACTGTGCCTATTCCATAAAGTACTAACTCAGCAGAAGAGTAGAAATCTATCCAACTATACCCATCTTAATAATTCATCCCCTCAGAGAGAAAATCCTAACTCTCCATATTCCTCAAGCAATCCTCTCTTCACATTGTCTGCTTATCCATCTGCCTAAAATGTGTGTACATATAACTCTGAGACATATATTGTGACCTTCACATAACCAGTCTCCAAAGGGCAGTCACATTTATAAAGACCTATTAGCATCAGTTATATATGCTTTGTGTCTTATTCTCAAACCCACGTACCAGTTAGAAATCCTGCAAGAAATAGATGGTACAAAGGACTAACTGAAGAAACTTTAATGATGCCACTATTTACGAAAGTGTGGACCAGATTAAGACTACCAATGAAAATGGTGAAACATTCAAGGACCAGCTATAGTGGAAAGCTTTTACCTTCTCCATACTAGATGAGATAAAAAGAGGATCATGTTATCCAGTGAGGACCAGAGCCATAAGACAGTGACACCTAATTAAAATACCTGGAACTATTTATAGGTAAAGGAAGATGGCCATTGCCCAAACAAAGTGAGGAGAAGCAGAGAGAATTAAACTCCACTTTCCTTTATTTCCTGTCTGCTAATTTCTATCATTGCTGAACCCACATGGAAACCAGAAGACAAAAGAGCTTAGGTGGCATAATCCATAAAGAGGTTAGGCTTTCAAGAAACAAAGCTGGGTAGAGAAGGGTAAAGAATGAATTTGGAGAGTGAAATGAAGATTAATCAGCATTTCATGTCAGAAGGCCCTTACTGGAGGATCAAGATTCTCTGGACCAGAAAAATAAACCTTATCAAGTTTTAAGGTCTCAAGAACTGGGGACAGGGCAAAAGGAAATCCCATCCCATGTGACTGAGATTGAAAAGAGCCAGAGGAATTAGAGAATGTCAGAGCTGGGGAAAGCAGATTAGCAGACACGTCTAAAAATAGCAGATGGGTCAAAATTGGGAGATAAGTTGAGGACTATAAAGGCCAGGCTAAATAAGGGCAAAGTGAAAGGAAGGTGACTGGTAATTTCTACCTAAAGGGCTGACATGTCATGAGAAGAAAAAAGCAAAGATTGTATAAAACCAAGAGCAGAGCAGAGCACCCAGGACAGAACATGGAGGAGTGAGACAAAAACCCAAAGATCAAGATGCTATAAACCATATAACATGCCTCCTTCAATGATCAATCAGAAGACACAAAAATAAAGGAGGCAAGGTCATGGAATGGATGGCAACACCGATGTATTGTGAACTGACTTTATTTCTTTAAAATGAATTGTACCAGAACATAAAAAGCCACTGCACTAAAAGATATCACGTAACCTGGCAGATTCTTCTAATCTATCTAGAAACCCTCTTGTCCATTCTGATAATTCGCCAGATTTAAAAAAAAAAAATCTTTAGGGGGCACCTGGGTGGCTCAGTGGGTTAAAGCCTCTGCTTTCGGCTCAGGTCATGATCCCAGAGTCCTGGGATTGAGCCCCGTATCAGGCTCTCTGTTCAGCAGGGAGCCTGCTTCCTCCTCTCTCTGCCTACTTGTGATCTCTGTCTGTCAAATAAATAAACAAAATCTTTAAAAAAAAAAAAAAAGAAAAGGAGTAGAGTCTTGGGGTTCTTGGGTGGCTCAGTTAATTCGGCATCTGACTTTTGGTTTTGGTTCTGGTCATGATCTCATGGGTTGTGAAATCAAGCTCAGCGGGGAGCCTGCTACCCCCTATTTCTCTGCCTGCCTCTCTGCCTACTTGTGATCTCCGTCTGTCAAATAAATAAATAAAATCTTTTAAAAAAATATGAAGTTTCCTATAAAAAAATCTTTAATATCATTCATCTTCCTTCCAATAGAAAGAACAATTTGCATTTATAAAAACATAATTGGTGAATGTCTCCAAAAAGAGAACAAACATTGTACATAGAAGACAAATCACTAGAACAATTCCCTTGGTGACTGGTATCTGAGTATCAAGATGAGCCATAATTTTCACTGTTAATTGTCATAGAAAACTGAAGTCCCATGTTGTAAAGTGCTGGTTGTCTGAAGTAGATGCAGAGCAGAAGGAGACTGGGAAGGATAAATGGAAAACAAAAACCAGGGATAGAGGTCGGGGTAGAACGTGAAAAAACAGTCATTCCTCCATGCCAAACTGGAATAAAACCAGGAGCTTTCAGTTGAGAGGCTGAATCACTGGAGGAATCTAATGGGAAGCAGGGGTTCAGGTAGTAAAAAGATAATTTGTATAGAGTGGCTCAGCAGCGGTGGTTCAACATGGAAGTCTAATGAACAATAAGTTGTTCTAATGAACAGTAAGTTGACTTCAGAAGTTTTATCTGCTGAGCCCAGCCTCTCTCAGGTCAACTTGCTCCCAATTTAACCCTACTGTTCTTGCAGACAGTCACCTGAATTTGTCATTTCCAGCTAGGAAGCCATGGCTGATTTCTAAAGTGTAAGGTGTTAAAAGTTGACATAGAGTGGTGGCTATGGGAATGTAAAAAAAGAAATAAATATGAAAGATACAGTAAAATATCATAAAATACACTGAGATGCCAGAGCATAGCCACACATAGATTTCAGCAAGAAACAAATAATAACATCTGCTCAATGCCTTCTGACCCAAAACAAATCAGGACCAGTAAAGAACCAAATTTCATCCCTTAATCAAATTTAATAATCTGTTTCCCTTTACAGTTCTTTGTCTTCTTGTCTTGTTTGATGAAATTGTATATGCCAAGGTGCTATGAAAGAATTGGCTGCTAACAAAAATTTGCCTTTTTTGTCATATTCCCACATTTGTATCTAAAAATGAAGATTAGAAGGAAAGGAAATGGCATTTGTGAAAAATAATGCTAAGTGAAACCCAGAAAACTAATGAATTTTGTCACAAAGTCCATAAAATTGTTTTTTTGTTACATATAAGAGGCGTAAGATGATAATGAGTTGAATGATACCATAGAAATATTGATCAAAAAAGCAACTAAATTTGTAACATGAAAAAGTCATGCATTGGTATTTGTTTTTATTCCCTTGAATCGGGTACTTAAGTCCAAAGAGAAACACTGAAATTTTTACAGAAGCCATGTGTCAGAGCAAAACAAAACAAAACAAAGCACTATACTAACAAAAATATGATATTGCTCTTCAGGGGAAAAAAGTAGTTAAACGCTTCTTCCATCTTTACCCAACATGTGGCTCAAAACACACATGATAAGTGCTCTGAGAATAAACTAATGTGAAAGTATAGAAGAAAAATCCCAACTATTTTCCAGTTCTTCCTTTGGGAATGATTAAGAGCCAATTTGGTAAAGAAATCCTGGCCTCAAAATCCCAGCGCTTCACTACTGTGAGGAGTAGTGCAAAATCAGAGCCAGAATGGGGTACTGGGTGACCCCACAGAGGTCAACAGCTTTTGTTGATCCAGGTAGCCATGTAGCAAAGGTGATATAAACCGACAATGAATCTCTTTGTCCTGGAAATTAAACCGGAAATCTCAAAACTGTGTTTTCAGTGTTTCTTGGCTTTCATTCTGTTAGAAATCTTGCCACATTTCAGTATTTTCATTCTTGTCCTGGATGAAATCACAAAGCAGAGAGGCACTTGAGAATTCTGTTTTTAAATAAAAGTAAACATTTCCAAGTGAGTTTAGGTCTCCGTTTAGTATTTTTGTGACCCAATTACTGAGCTTAAACATTCCACAGATGTCATATTTCTTGGTGGCACAAATTTATTGAACCAAGACCAGGTTAATTTTAATAAGAATGTTAGTATGTATCTATAAGGTGTTTAATAAGCATTTCATATCCTACTTTGCAATGCTTGGTCATGAATTAGGCGAACAGTGGTCTTTAGGTTTTTTTCTTTATTTTCCATGTTTGGGCACCTAAGGCAAAGATTATTCTGGTTCATTCCTCATCATTTGGGTGAAAACTGTATAAACGGCAACCCCAGATTTTTCTGAGCCAATTTTGTCATTCAGCAAATTAATTATTCAATAGGAACTTAGGAATTTTCAAAAAAGACCCAACTAACTCTAAGAAAACGACTTTGGAATAGAAAAGGATAATTCTTAAGCTTAATTTCCAATTGATACCTGACTGGGGTATATTTTTGTGGTTGTATCTGACCTCTAATAGCAACATCACCACTGAAGGATTTGGGACACTCTGACACCTGAATCCATGGCACAACAGAATTGTTACTTGGCTGCTCCAACTGCACCTAAATGAGGGGCCCAGTCTGTTAACAAGCAAACAAAGGATGATTAAACTCTGAAGCAGCCATCTATGTGACCATAAAAACATTTTGAAATTTTCTGTTCTTGTTTTAACCCCTTCTGTGCTTCTTCAAGGGTTAGTGCTTGCTGAATAATTTACTTACACAAATGAAATTTTCCAGTCAGAACCCTGATCATTTTTATATCTTTGTTCCATGCTGTGACAACCAAGAATTAATACCCCATTATCATAATGTGCTCTTCAGTGGCTAGAGAGGAACAATGTGACCATAGTGTGTCATTAATATAATACTTTCCTTTTTCCTTAGGCTCTTTCATTGAAGATGGTAGAAGCTCCCCAATTTTAAAACCAATTACATGGATTTATATAAAGGCAAAGTGCTATTTGTTCATGACTTCTGCAATTTTGTCACCAGCAAACTGGCTTCCAAAGCAACTGTATTTGGTTACCATGGTATAGAAACTAATATAACATCTTCAAGATTACCTTAAAGTTACCAAAAAGCAAAAATAATCTTTGGATTTTGTTTGTTCCCTGCCCACAATTTACTTGCTGACAAATATATGTATTATATAATTATATCATATTATATCATTATAAATTATGCAATAATATATATTAATATATATGGGAGATATATATATATATATATATATATATATTCCTATGGAGTCTTCTATTAACTTGGCATTGAAAGGGAGAATTGGGCAGAAACAGAAGGAATAAACTATTCCTGGAAAGATAATGACTATGAACTCTTCCACCCATTTGGGGTCTCTTCATTCTAGCCTATAGAGATCTCAGTGTAGTATACACACTTCACATCTTTTTTAGAAAAGTAGTAACTCCAACTCCTTCAAAACAGAAATGATGAACTCCCTCTAAGTCCACATAAATAGCTACAAAATGTACTCTGCTTAATCATGTCTAAGAAATTAGGGTAAGTAAAATTTTTTTAAAAAGGTCTATTTGGTGGTTAAACATAAGAGAGAGATAACCTTTAAAAAGAATCAACTTGTACTCAAGTCAGTGAAATCAGAGAGGCAGACAAAGAGAACTTAGTTAAAAAAGAAGTATCATACTCTCTCCAAAATGCCTCCTAATACCATATTAGTTGGTCAAAAGACCAGGCAGCCTTCCTGGGAAAACTAAACAAGGGAACACTGACTGAAAGTAATTCAATGACAGGCCATGTATAATAGTTTCAGAACGTAAAAGGAACAAATATGAGCTATGACTAAATATTGTAGACTTAGGCATAAATGTTTAGTTTCATTGTAGTAGAGGATTTCCGGATGTTAATTCAACCCAACACATCTGCTGACACTGATTAGAGAGGATGGTAGTGGTAGCTGTAGGGACAGAATTCAGATTTCCACAGCACTGACTGTACATCAGTTCCGTCCCTAGGAAACCAAACTGCTTTTATCTGCCTAATTTCTTTCCTGTTACTTTTGACTTTTGATGACAAATATGTAAGGAATGGTGCCAAAATCCAGTTGGCACTTCAATATCTGAACTTGTTCCATGATACCTAAGTTTTAAAGTATTTGACTTTGTTATAGTAAAAAACAAAAATTGTGACTAAAACTCACGGGAATGTTAGGATACCATGAAGACTGGTAAACTGAGAGCTAAAAAATATCACTAACAGGGTCTTACTTTATGCCTACAGTAACTCAATGACTGTTAAGAAAGTTATTCAATCTTTAAAACCTTTTTCAGTGATTAAGCCAAAGTAATAATGTTTTGGGGCGCCTGGGTGGCTCAGTGGGTTAATTAAGCCTCTGCCTTCGGCTCAGGTCATGATCTCAGGGTCCTGGGATCGAGCCCCACATCAGGCTCTCAGCTCAGCGGGGAGTCTGCTTCCCCCTCTCTCTCTGCCTGCCTCTCTGTCTACTTGTGATCTCTCTGTCAAATAAATAAAATCTTTTTTAAAAAGTAACAATGTTTACCTACAAATCTGGTGATGAAACAGTTAATAAGTATGACAACTAAAGATATTTCCACATCTCAATTGCTACTATATAGTTGCACATAACTAATAAAAGGGATAAGCATGATTCAATATATCAATCTAAAAACAGTTTATACTGGGACGGACACCTGAGGGACTCAGCTGGTTAAGCATCTACCTTCAGCTTGGGTCATGATCTTGGGGTGGATCTGGGATGGAACCCTGTGTTAAGCTCCATGTCAGGCTCCCTGCTCAGCAGGGAGTACATTTCTCCCTCCCCCTCTGCCACTCCCTACCCGGCTCATGCTCTATCTCTCTCAAATAAATAAATAAAACCTTAAAAAATAAAAATAAAAACAGTATATACACTATTAAGCTTTGATATATACTCTAAAATTTTCACTTAATCAATGACCTATATACACATATGACGAAACAAATAGTTACATAAAAAAAACCCACACAAAAACACACAATCACACCCTGAACCAGCTCTGTGCCTGGTCTTGTTCTTCTCTCTATTCAACCATATAGTTTCTAGGTCCAAGACCTGACTTGACAGCAGGGAGAAGATCATGAATTATCTGTTTGTAGAGCATTTTAAAACTCTGACTTTATTTTTCAGCTTTTTATTTCACAAAGTTTTAAATGCCAACAAAAGTAGACAGAATTAATAATGAATGCCCGTATACCTAGGACACAGCTTCAACAATCAGCAACTCATAATTAAACTTAGTTGACCCATATGCCAATCTACTTCCTCCTTCTGTATTATTTCAAAGCAAATCTCAGACACTGTATTATTTCATCCACAATTATTTCAGCATATCTTACATATATTTATACTCATCTATATAATAATTACGCTTTAAAAGTTGCTCCAAAAAAATCATTATACCAACTAAAACAATTAACAACCATTCTATAATATTGAATAGCTACCCATGTTCAAAATGTCTAATTGTTTCCTTTTTAACAGTTAGTTTGAGTCAATTTTGCAAAGGTCCTATGACATTTTTAGTCTTTTTTCTTTCCTTAACTTGAGTAGTCATATGTCAATCAGCATGGACATATTAGAACATGACTTGGATCACAGAAGGAAGCTAAATATGAATATGTGGTATCCTTCCACTTTAAATGATGTAATTTCTGGTTGAAGGCTTACACGACTATATATATTAGTATCTTGGGTTGGGAGGACATACAAGTAATGCCATCTCTTTCTAAAACCAGGCAAGAAAAATCCAACAAGCTTTGCAGAAAACAGAATCTTCAAGCCAAAACCAATAGATGTTTAAGAATGCAGGCCTCCACTGAGGCCATCTGTCACCAAAGGTGTATGGCAGACCAAAGAAGGAAGAGGTGCTTGTCAGTGGCACCTCTCTTCCCAGATCTCCCACATCATTGCCACCTTTCTTCTTCAGATCCCATCCAGTAACATACCACAGTTTCCAAAGAGAATTTCAACCAAAGTGTTAGAATTTGACATTGATTTTAAGCACATCAGTTTGGAAGCACTGAGTAGATCATCAATAGGCTAATTGAAATCCAAAGAATAAGATTTAAAAGCCCAGCTCTGATGTGAAGTCATGCTGGCATTTCCTGCCATAAACCTAATTTGATCAAATGGGGTTTTTTTCTGATTGATAAACAGTTAGGTTCCATGCTTAATGTTTTCTTTTGGATATTTGCACCTACACTGTGATGGCTACCTGTATGTTCCTCATTAGCCACGTTATGGTGCTCAGGTATTTGGTCTAGCACCAACCTAAATGCTGCTGTGAAGATGTTTTGTAGATGTGATTAACACTGAAATCAGCTGACTTTAAATAAAGCAGATAACCCTTCAGAATGTGGGTGGAAATCATCCAATCAGTTGAAGGCCTTAAGCACAAAGACTGAGGTTTCCAGAATGTGAAGAAATTCTCCTTCCCTACTCCGTATTATTTGGATTTTTATAGTGAACATCTATTGTTTTAGTATTATTTAATAAATAAATAAATCCATATATACATACCCAGCTCTAAGATTCTTTTTGGCCTTGGTTTTCCTCCTCTGTAAGTAGGGACATATAAACTACTTCCTTGAGGTATTAGTTACTAACATGAAAGCATGTATTATTAACAAATGTTTGTAATCATTAATATCCTACATATAATAAAATCAGTCACAGTCTTTTTTGTTGCCCAAAATTTTAGGTTGTGCATTATTTGGAAATTACAAGTCAGGTCTTGGACCTAGAAGGAGCAACAAAGGACTGCTGCCTTCTGGGGCCAGCCTAGTCACATATATGTCTGAACACATACGGGGCCTTTCTGTTTGCCTTGTACAGTAGGGAGTTGAATTATGATTCAGCAAAATACAAATTGTGAGGGTTTTTTTTTTAAGATTTTATTTATTTATTTCAAAGAGATGGGGAGTACACAAGCGGGGGACTGGCAGGCAGAGGGAGAGAGAGGAGCAAGCTCCCCACTGAGCAAGGAGCCTGATGCGGGACTCAATCTCAGGAACCCGGGATCATGACCTGAGCCGAAGGCAGATACTTAAACCACCCAGGCTCCCCCTTTTGTTTTTGTTTTTTAAGATTTTATTTATTTATTTGAGAGACAGAGGTGAGAGGTTTGCCAATGTAGCCGTAAGAGTGGAAAATGTCCGCTATTCATTAAGTCTCTGATTCCTTCTTTTTTTTTTTTTTTTTTGCAGGACATAGGAACGGTGAAGTAAAGAAAAGGGTGGAATTTAATCTTTATTTACAGGACACTGCAAGAGAGGAGATTCCACATAGAAATAAGAAACCAACTGGGAGGAGGAGCTTCATACAGTTTGTACAGTTTGGAATTGATCAAGTAGAGTTTTGTTGTAAAAAGTGCTACAATAACAAAACACATTTAAAAAGAGTTCTAAGTAGAGAAACAGTAAGACAAACCTCTACCAAACAGAGCACACCACAAACAACTTTTTGCGTCGGCTGTACAAGCTAAAAGTTAAAGGTCCCAGCAGTGCCATCCTGAACCTGGAACGTACAGCCTTCAGAGGTAGTTTCTGGCACAACATTCTGATCTTCCTCTTCCTCTACAGAGAAATACTTCTCAATCAAGTTTAATGAAGCTTTGTACTCATTTTCATGGTTTTGTAGAGCCTCGATTTTGTCCAAACCTCCACACTCTTCAATCATTATACTAAGTTTCTCGGTTTCACCTAGTTTCTCAGCAGCCTGAAAGATGTTGGAAATGGCATCCAGAATGACCAGAATAATTTTGGTATCCTTTGCAGTTAAGAGGTTCATCAATGGTTCTATTATGCCACAATGGACAAGGTATACAATCTGTTCAACTGTCCCACCACTTGTATAGTTGGTCACAGCCTAGACAGCTTCCTTTTGTGTCTTAAAGTCTGCCTTAGAGAGAACACCAATGAGGAATGGGACTAATCCATGATTCACAACTTGCTGTATCTGGTCCTGGCGGCCAGCTGTGATGTTTGACATTGTCCATGTGGCTTCCTTCTGAATATTAGTTTTGGGGTTCGTTAGCAGGCTAGGAAAGACAGCAAGCGCTCCTGCATCTATTACAACCTGAGTCTGTTCATCTGTCCCAGTGACAATATTTCCTACGGCTCTGAGCGCAGAAGTCACAATGGGCACTTCAGTAGCTCCTAGAAGCTTCACAAGCTGGGGCACAACTCCTGTTTTCACGACCATTTCAATCCGTTCCTTTGGACCATCCATCAGGTAGGAGATGGCCCAGCAGGTATCTGCCAAGACCTCTGGATCATCGTGATGCAGGAGACGAACTAAGATAGGAAGAATCTGCTCGACGGCATCTAGCGGGGGTGCGGGGTTCTTGTTGCGACAAAGGTTTGAAAGTGTCTAAGTAAGGTTACGTAAGTAGCCACATGCTAACGATGACATATCAGGAACCGCGAGGAGAGCCAGAAGCGGATCAACTGCACCATACTTGATGACCAAGTCTTGAAAAACGGAACCGTCACCTGCAATGTTTCCTAGAGCCCACACAGCCTGTTCGCTGATGTGGGCGTGGGAAGATGCCAACAGGGAAATGAATGCTGGGATAGCACCTCCATCTACCACAGCCTTGGTCTGTTCTGATGTCCCGGAAGCAATGTTAGTGAGAGCCCAAGCAGATTCAAACTGAATGGGACTACAATCAGTTCTGCCCAA
The DNA here is from genome assembly GCF_963455335.1 of Martes martes. NCBI lineage: Eukaryota > Metazoa > Chordata > Mammalia > Carnivora > Mustelidae > Martes > Martes martes. The sequence continues at coordinate 127,417,705 of NC_137892.1, read as the reverse complement.
GAAGGACACAAATTTTCGAATCAAACCAGCCCAGATTATGTTGTCTATTGGGGGCTGCTTTTCCCGAGAAAGCAGTTTCCTAGCAGGTTGAGTAGCCTGGAGCTGGCTTTCCAAATTGTTGCTATTTATGCCCTTGACAATGTCATCAACAGACCAATTTACAGTGCCCTGGTTGTTGTGGTTTTCCTGCAGTGGAGAGGTAGCATCATCGGGAAACGAGCTCACATTTCTCCTTTTCAGCATCTGGTCATCCTTCTTAGCTTTCCTCAGCTCCACATTAACTTCTATTCGACGCCACCTCATTTCTGTACTGTCTTTCCCCTTGTTCTTGAATCTGTTAAGGCGGACAGCTGGTGAATTAGCATTCTCGTTGGTGGACATGGTTATGAGACAAAGGGAGAAAGCTACACGGCCGGCTCAGGCTTCCACGGGAGGCAGTCCGGGACGCGCAGGCTGCAGGTCAGCTGCCCTCAAAACGTCCACCACGGATCACCCCAAAGACGGTGTCAAGTCTCTGATTCCTTCTTAAAAGGAATTAAGAGTGGCTTAAAATAGATGACACATCTATAATAAACCATTAGTAACATGTGAACAAAAGAACACAATTCAGGATGAGATAGATGTACTAGAACATAAGATAAGAAGTTCCTGCGGTGAAGCATACCATGCAGGTGTATGTTTCCCTAAAATCAAGAAAGATTTATTGAGGCACCTGGGTGCTTCAGTTGGTTGGGTGGCTGCCTTCGGCTCAGGTCAAGATCCCAGGGTCCTGGGATCGAGCCCCATATCCGGCTCCTTGCTCAGCAGGGAGCCTGCTTCTCCCTCTCCCTTTCCCTGATACTCTGCCTGCTGTGCTCTCTCTCTATCAAATAAATAAATAAAATTTATTATAAAAAAAAGATTTCTTTTTCTTATATATACATAAAAATTTATGAGTCTTTGGAATCCTTGCAAATACTTTTTTAGCTTTGAATAATTAGAAAAGTTTGGCATAATTGATGAATTTATGCTTTTCTATTCTACATCTAAATTCCGAGATAATCCAGTCAAAACTTTTTCCTTTTCAAGAATACTGGGAATTTCTTGATCTTATTAATATTCCTATACATCTGACTTTGTTATTATAATAGAACACTTTCTTTGTATAGCTTGTACTCAAAGTTCTTCCAACTCTTGGGTCATATTGCCATTTACTGCTGTGGCTAGATAATTATAGAGATCTGCATGTTCCTATTCCTGTAGGTTCAGGACTGCTTAGGTTTCCTGGGAGATACTTTGGAACACTCTTTTACGTCATTTAAACCAAAATATATCAACAATGACAACTAGTTAAATAATGCAAATAACTGATTCATTTAATCCCTTCTCTGGGTTATAGTAGTCTTGGTCATTTTCATTTTCAGATAACAAGACTAACTCCTTACAATTGTTTAATTTACCCAGAAATAGTTTTTAAATGTAACCATGATAGCTGATTAAAATATAGTCAGCAGGGAAAAGTGTTCTCATGAGTTCATGAGTTATATGCTGATTATTTTTCCCCTGTGCTATTCTAAAAGTCTCAGCACATTAATAACATGTAGTCAAATGTCTTGGGCTTGCATAAAACAAAAACCTTTAACTAAGACCACTAAAAATTAAACGAATAAGAGAGTGAAGAAGGTGTGAGGGAGGGGAAAAAGAACATCTTGTTAGGTACACAGAGCTTTCTCAGAAATGCATTTCAGCTAAATTAGATGAGACTGGTTCTCCTGAGCCAGAGACTGAACCAGCACCTCTCTTTCCCCTTCTTTCCTGCCCCTATGATTTCTTGTTTCTACTTCTTTCTGGCACCTGTTCCATTATCCTGCAGAATGGTTTCCTCTGCAAGACTCTTGAATTTTTGTACTTCATGATTTGAGGTTATGGATAGGTTTGGCCTGCTATGCCATAGAATCTGGGTCTAATTCTTTATGACTTTTTTGGTCTAACTCCCTACCATTGGCTGTACTCAGGGTTCTAATCTTGGGTGTAATCACTCCTACATTTATTCACTTAAAAAGAAAACACTCTTCGGGGACCTACCACAGGCCAATAATGCAGTAAGAGTTGGAGACTTAAAAATTATTGAAATAGTTCTCACTACAGAAGAAAATAAGCCAAAGATTAAGAGTCAAGTGGTATGTGTGTATGGCAGGTTTAGTGGCTTAATGATCATGAGAGCACTGAGTTGGAGTCTTGGACAGCCTGGAGACATCAAAGAATATTTGTTCCTCTTCTTTACTGTAACCTGTGCCTACTGTAACCTACATTTGTGAATAGCTCATTTAACTGTTTATATATCTATCTCTTACAGGCTGAAAGCTCCTCCAGAGCAGGGACCATGTTTTACTCCTCTTCAAATCCCCAGTGATGATAATATTTGATGAATAAATAATACAAGAAATGGTGCTTGAACTGAAACATCAAACATAAGCAGGAAATGGATTTTTTTTAAATGAGGGAGAAGCATATTACAATTTCAGGCAACCAAGTTTCAGAGACATGAGAGACCACAGAATGCTCAAGACATTGCAAGAAGTTCAGAGAAGCTGGGACTTAACAGGCTTAATGGCGAATGGAGGACAAGGGGGCTGAGATGTAGACAGGGATCAACTTGTGAAGGGCTTTTTAAGTCTTATTAAGGAATTTCAACTTTACACCAAAGGCAATGAGGAGCTGTTAAAGGACTTTATTATTGACCAGAGCAGAAGAGCATTTTCAAAAGTATATTCTGTCTGCCACAGGCAGATGGGTTGCAGTGACATGAACACAATGTCAAGAAAGTGACTTCAGAGGCTCTTGCAAAATACAAGTAAAAACAAGCAGTCAAATCACTCACTTTTGGTCCAGACCACAACCCCATGCTTGGGCACAATCTTATACAGCCCCAATGGTGAAAACCCCCACCTTAGAGTGGTATACTGCCCTTGCTATTACGATTCCTATTTCTTTTTTTTTTTTTCAGCTTAACAGTATTCATTGTTTTTTTACCACACCCAGTGCTCCATGCAATCTGTGCCCTCCTTAATACCCACCACCAGGCTCCCCCAACCTCCCACCCCCCGCCCCTTCAAAACCCTCAGGTTGTTTTTCAGAGCCCATAGTCTCTCATGGTTCACCTCCCCTTCCAATTTCCCTCAACTCCCTTCTCCTCTCCCAATGTTTATAGCAGCAATGGCCACGGTCGCCAAACTGTGGAAAGAACTAAGATGCCCTTCAACGGATGAATGGATAAGGAAGATGTGGTCCATATACACTATGGAGTATTATGCCTCCATCAGAAAGGACGAATACCCAACTTTTGTAGCAACATGGACAGGACTGGAAGAGATTATGCTGAGTGAAATAAGTCAAACAGAGAGAGTCAAGTATCATATGGTTTCCTATTTCTTTTTTTCCCCCAAAGATATAGGGTTCAATTTTTTAAAAATATATTTATTTATTTTAGAGAAAGAAGGAGAGACAGGGTGGGGGGCAAGTGGGAGCAGGGGTAGAAGGAAAAGGAGAGAATCTCAAGCACACCCTCTGCTGAGTGTGGAGCCCAATGCGAGGCTCGATCTCAAGACCCTGAGATCATGACCCGAACCAAAATCAAGAGTCAGATGCTTACCTGAATGAGCCAGCCAGGTGCCCCAGTATTCTTCTTTCTTAATTGGCATTTTTATCACAACACAATTTCCTTCTCTCACAGGTTTCTTGAGTTTCCTCACAAGATTGTTTGGATTTTAATCACCTAAAATCCCTTTTTAATATAAGATTTCCCTGAAAGCCTGCTACTTGGAGGTCTTGAAAGAGCAGGCCATCTAGCTCACACTCCTAGAAAGGTCTTGCTGTTTTATTCCCACTTTCTGGGTGCACAAAAGCAAACAACCATGAACAAGGAAAGCAAAACTAGTACCTCTCACACTGGGTGCAAGACTTTTGAGGATGTTCATCACTGCATAAAATCTGTTCTTTCCCATGCAAATTTTCACTCCAGAGGTAAAATGAAGTTGGACTGTATTTTATATTGTCCCTCCCTTGGTGCAGTTATCTTCATTATGACTTTAACATTTATTTCAAGTATCTTATTACAAAGAATCTTTGGGCTTTCCCGACACTAACACCAAATTCTGCCTTTAAGTATGGTTGTCTTCACCAATTAAATCATGCAGACAATCCTCTATCCAAGTAAGTCACCAGATATTGGAGACCCCAACCAGCATCACATCCAGTTCTTGTAGGTCTGTGTTACCTTAAATATTTCTTAGAGTGCTCCCTCAACATCGGCTTTCTCATTTATAAAAAGTGGAAGAAACACATATATTAATTCCAAATGATGGCCTTTAGCATCTCTTCTGACTCTGATCCTATCCAAATGAAACCCAAGATCCAAAATGACACATGCCTTGATACTGCGTGTGAACAAAAGCAGAGTTCTCACCTTAAATTGCATCTGTAGAAAAGTTCATCCAAGTAATCCCCTGGAGTTTCACCTTAGGTTGTGAAAAGCTGCAAACATGTCAAAAGCAAAACCACAATAACAACAACAAAAAAAATTTCTCCAAAACCCAGTATGCCTATGCTTCTTTTTTAATCAAAGTAATTGGGCAAAATTACTTAAATCCTTTTCCTTCTCTATCTTTGTTTATATTTACTTTTCTTATATTTTCTAATTTGGAATAGATAATACCTGTACATTGTACAAAGTCCAAAAGTGTGTTCAGTGAAATACAAGTCTCCCTTCTACCTACCTCCCTTCTACTCTAGCCACCTAGTTTATCTGCCTAAGGCAACCACTGTTCCTCATCAAAATTACTTTAGCTATTATACATCACCAGAAATATCTTTTTTATTAATGCAGAAAGAATTCCTAGTTGCATTAATAGTGTCTCCATTTGAGCAGGTGATTATAGTAAACATAAAGGCATGTGGGCCTATTTGTTTGCTCTAGCTCCTACTTAACTATTTCCTTTGGCTTGAGTGCTTTGAGGTAAATCTCAGGTCACAGTCTAGCTGAGTCAATGTACAAGAGTGACACAGCAACACATTTAAGCCATCTGGTAAGCAAGGCAGCCAGACAGGAAAAGTTAATAATGGGAATTTCAAAATCATTCTTACTCTAGCCACTTTACTCACTCTAGAATGTGAGGCACCTGCTTGAAATGTACAACCTTTAAAAAGGGCCACTGACAGAGAAAGTTTTACCTCCCAAAAGAACTTGGGGAACCCAAGTGTAAGTCTATGAAAATCACTTGGAATCTTCCAGTGAGGAAACTGGTTTTAAGGGAAGCGCAGTTGATTTTTACTAGGCTGCAAGGATTGTGTGGACTATAATTTAATGTTAAAACAGCATGAAAAGGGACTATCCCATCGCAGTGAAGACAAGAACGAAAGTCCATGAAAGGCCAATCAACACTAGAGCACTAGGTGCAGGAATTCCATCAGAAAAGGCAATAAAACTGACTAATATAATTTAGAGAGAGTCTATTGCATCTCTTAGCACCTACTCACTGTCAGTGTGAATGACATCCCTTCAGGGAAAGAATTTTCTACCTAAGGAGAAACATAAAAACTGAACTTTAAAGATGAAGCCAAAGATGATACAATATAATGCAATGAAACAAGCGTTCAAAGCTTGTATTGTTAATATTTTGGCATTGCTTTACCAATGGGCTGAAACACATTATGAATAAAGCAAGTCTAGATGATGCAAGAGGATGCAACTGATCAAATACAAATTTCAAATCATGTTTGTTTCCATGACCTCCACAGTGCCAGTTTTAGAGCTTATTTTTCAGTCTTTATTAAGACAATCTAAAGACATCAGACTTTCTATTGCAGTGGTTTACAACAAAACCTCTTTTAATGGATATTAGTATTTGGATATTAAAGAGGAGATAAAAAAGAAACATGAGATTCAATGAAGAGATCCAAAGAATGTTTGCATAATTTCAGTTTTATTCACTCCAACTGTTGAAATGAATAATATTTGATATGCTCCAAACACTCACTAACAACCTCACCAGTGCATTACCAATTATCAACATCAAGTAAACTGTTCTCTATGGAGCTCATAGAGAGCTCTTTCCATTTTCTTTTCCTTGATTATGTTTTCCCCAGAGTTGTTCTCATGCACAAGAAATCAAGTGGAAAGAATCCTCCTAGCTCCCCCTCCCAGGAAAATTACATGTTCCTTTGGCTTAAAGCAGAACAGACCTGCAAGAAAATCCTGAGGTGACCCTGACACCTTAGAAATTTAGAAATTTGGGGGCACCTGGGTGTCTCAGTGGGTTAAAGCCTCTGCCTTCGACTCAGGTCATGATCCCAAGGTTCTGGGATCGAGCCCCGAGTCAGGCTCTCTGCTCAGCAGGGAGCCTGCTTCCTCCTCTCTCTTTCTCTCTGCCTGCCTCTCTGCCTACTTGTAATCTGTCTGTCAAATAAATAAATAAAATTAAATTTAAAAAAAGAAATTTAGAAATTTTAAAATGTACTAGGCCTGAGTTGCTGAAGATCCTAAAGAAATTTAGCTAAATTGAGGACTGCTGGTAGATTTAATAATTTAATTGGATCTCTGGGAAATGGAGATATTACATAAAATTATTTAGAACTTTGCAATGTTTATTTTTTGTTAAATGATTTATACATGTCAAAGTAGTTGACCTCTAGATTAGCTTCACCGATGTACAAAAGCTTTAGTCCTGAAAAACTTAAATTTAAATTCTATCATCCAAAACTATCACAGATCAGTGGCTTTGAAACTTTTCTAATATGACCAAAAATAAAAAATATATTTTACATAATTACATAGACCACATAGATGTATATATTCATAATATATATATGTCTGAAACAAAATTTCACACAATAGAATTCTTCCTTACAATGGGAAATACATTCTGATATCTTCTATTATCAGAAACAGCCAATTCTATAAAGTATTCTAAAAAATCACCAAGAACACTGATAGTGAACATTAAACCATTGTCTCTGGGGAATATATAAGATAAAGTTCCTTTGAGTCTTTTCCAATAACCAATCAATACATAACCTTAGTTTATATATGCTTGTGTTGAAAAACATCTAATTTACCATATATTGTTGATTTATCAACATTGAACTCACAGCAGACAGCTCTATGACTCATGCTTAAAAAAAGCTGATCTAATACATGTACTTCTTTCATTAAGGCACACCACAGCCTTCTTGCATTCAGGAATACTTTAGGTAGCACTTTAGCACTATTCTTCTGGGCCATCTAAAACATTGAAACCACTAGCAAAAATGCAAAAAATGTGGCACAAATAGACTGTAAGAAGAATACTTGTTTATAGTATAAGAGCTGAAACAAAAAGGTAGAGTTTAAAGGTAGAGTGCAACCTACTTTGATCTTAGCTGGGAATATGTGCACTGGCAGACTCAAAATTTTTGATGCTCTCAGCATGTCTGTAAGTAATTGCAAAAGCACCATTACTGTTGATTTTAGGGTTACAAATAAATTTTAGGCAGTGCCTAGGCAAATTTGCAAATATGCAATCCACAAAAAATGAAGACCAACTGTAAATACTTGTGCATATATATATGTATACACATATATATGTAGAAAAGAATAATACTTATACAGACTACTCTGCCTTCGGACTTTATTTGCTTCTGCCTGTTCCTGCCCATTCATTCTTCTGAGGGTATAAACACCATCATATGTATATATACATATATATGTGTATATGTATACATATACACATATGTATACTACTAATAACCTACTAATATGATTTTATTACAAAGTTATGGTTTTTGACTGGCAGCTTGAAAAACCCTACAATAAGGTAAGCAGTTTGAACGTCAGCATTCTGACTTGACCACAACTTTATCTCTATATCTGAATGACTGAAAAGAAAATTATCAATACTGAAGGTCTCATTAAACAAGACTACCTAATACCACAATAATGTAGAGATCATGAAATCAGCAATGCATCAACATTGCACGTATGTTTAACAACAATAAAGAAATATTTTCGTATGCTAACTAATTTAAAACAAGAATTTTTCCCCGAAGGTTATTCTAGGGACTACAACAACCCTGCACAGATGAGGGTCAGAGCTATATCAACAACAGATCTGGGGAGGTGGGGCAAGTAAGCAGAGCTATGTCTACAAATCAAAAACCTTCAATCAAACCCATCAAAACAACCTATTTTTCTTCACTACTCCAGTAGTTGCATTAATTTTAGAAATTACAAATAACCTTAATGACCATTATCAGGAAAATGAATGAAAAAAATGATACTATTCTTACACAACTGAATCACAGCAATGAAAATAAATAAGCTAATGCAACATGGAAAAAATATAAAAAATATACAGTTAACTAGAAAAACAGGGTAAAACTATATATGGTTCGTGACCATTTATATAAAGTTAAAAATATGCAAAACAATGCTATATATTATTTAAGTATGCATTCAAAGTTAGTAAAATATTAAAACATGCGTAAAAATTCAAGATCATGGTTATCTTTGTCAAGGGAAGAAGGTAATACTATCTAAAAAGTCTTACTTCTTCAGTGATTGGGACAGTTTGAAGACTATTTCATTAATTTCTGTGCTTATTTTTTTTCTGTGCTATTTTTAAGCCTGAAATGTCTTATTAAAATATTTTAAAGCATCTATTTTTATATATATGCAAAAAATTATACCACCTCCTCATCACAGAAAAAATAACTCATTAATGACATTAGTATAATTTAGTTTAGGTGTTTACTTATAAGAGGGAACTTATCAAGGTAGATATGTTGCATTAATCAAAGAAGTACACATTGCCATCAGTCAAGAAGGGCATGTGGCATATACATGCCGTGGATTTTGAACAGGGAAACTTTCCTCCTCAGATATTGATTTTTTAATTTATTTCCAAAAGATTCAAAATAGACATTGGATTCAAACTATTCAAGAAAAAAATTACACTAACTGGTGTGGTTCAATACCATCTCACCAGAGTCCTTCTGGGTCAGCTTCTAAAATAAAATGTCAAAAGTGCACTCTGAATTTAGCACCCAGATGATAGTTTCTAATAATATTCTCCATAAAAAGAATCAGCTTTTGGGGGGAAAGGATGATTATAGTGTTGAAATGCACAAAGTAAGCCTGAAGCATCTTGTAGCATCAGAAAGTAATGAGTACTCAAAAAAACAAAACCCCACAATGATGGGGCTATGTCAAAGAGATACAGGAGCCAAGTGAAAGAGCACCAATGGCCAAAACTAGAACAAATTGAGTAAGAAAATAAAGCAGTGTTGGATTAAAATTGAAAATAAAAGATATATATTCATGAGCCCATAGTGATCTAAATGAATAAGAAAAAGAGAACAAACAAATCTTGCATGCAGAAGAATTCCAAATTTATTCAAGTAAATACTCCATTCTCAAGGAAGTAGAGCACACCCTCCACCCATTGAATATAAGATGTATGTAGTAGTTTCCAAAAGAGCACAGTATTGAAAGAGGGAATTTTCAAATTTTCAAAGAGTAATTTTACAGTGAAGAAACTTGACAAACACTACCTCAGTCAGGGGATAAGAGTTCACATCATCAGTGATCAGTGATTTTAATAGAATGTATCCTTGATATGATGCATTGAAAATAGTACCTTATCTCTCTGGTTTTCCTCCTCAAAACTTGTAACTCAAGTTCATAAAAAATTAAAAATAAAACTATCTTATGATCCAGGAATTGCACTACTGGGTATTTACCCAAAGAATATAAAAAGCAATAATTTGAAAGGATATATGCACTCCTATGTTTACAGAAGCACTATATACAGTACCAAATTATGGGATCAGCCTAACTGTCCATTGATAGATGAATGGATAAGAAGATGTAGTGTATATATACAATGGAATACTATTCAGCCATAAAAAAGAATGAAATCTTGCCATTTGCAGTGACATGAACTGCACCAGAGAGTATAACATTAAGTGAAATAAGTCAGTCAGGAGACAAATACCACATGATTTCACTCCCATGTGGAAATTAAGAAATAAAACAAATGAACAAAGGGGGAAAAGAGAGAGAGAGAACCAAGAAACAGACTCTTAGCTATAGAGAACAAACTGATAGGTACCCAACGGGAAGAGGTGGGGGATGAGTGAAATAGGTGATGGGGATTGAAGAGTACACTTATGATAAGCACTGAGTAATGTACAGAATTGCTGAATCACCATATTGTACACCTGAAATTAATATAATGTTATAGGTCAACGATACTGGAATTAAAATTAAAAACTTAATAAAATGTTTAAAAACCCACCAACTTAGCCAAGAGGAAAATATCAGAAAAACCCAAATTGAGGGGCACTCTACAAAATGTCTGACCAATATTCTTCAGAACTACCAAGATTATCAAAAGCAAAAAAAGTATGAGAAACTGTAACAGTGTAGAGGAGCCAAAAGAGACAGGAGATGTGAGGGATAAATGTAATCCAGTATCCTGGATGGGATCCTAGAACAGAGAAAGGACATTAGGAAAAACCTTACAAAACCCAAATAAAGTATAAACTTCAGATAGTAATAATGTCTCAATATTGGCTCATTAGTTATGATTATTATACCATAGTAATGTTAACAGTAGGGGGAAGTAGGTGCTAGGTACAGGGGAACTGTCTGTAATATTTTTGTTAACTCTTCTATAAAGATGAAGTTATTTTAAAATTAGAAGTTTATTTTTAAAATGCCCTCCTCAACTATGACTGGGACTTCTACCATGGAAAACTAGAAATATTCAGGAGAAAGAATAGTGTTTAATTCTGAAATTTTGTTTTTTCATCCAAAAACAAACAAAAAGTTGATCTCTTAGTGAAGCTGATTATCTAAAATCTGAACTCATAAATAAACCTACTTGTAAAGATCCTCTGAGAGAGAAGTATGAAGGGTTTGACAAGAAGCAAAGTTCTTCTCAATTTTTTCCACCACACAGTAAGGTACACTGTGTTACTCAGTTTATGCAAAGAATTACTACAAATCAGAACTTGGAGTTAGATGCAAGAATTAAAACCTGATCAGACATCACTGGTATCAAAACAAAGAAAGATACAGATAAACAGAGTAACAGAAAAACTCGTCAAGAGTACAAGTCTCAAACAAAGGCCTTGCTAGACCCAAATCCATTGTGACCTGAAATCAGAAAGTAAAATTGTTCTATTAACAAGACATCAGTTGCTCTAAATTTACAATTAGAGGATAATTAATTTGTCCATGTGGCCATGAAGGTCATACCACAAGGGACAGCCTCATGGCTAAATATCAAGTATAACTTAAAAGTACAGTAATGCAAGGAAATGTAAACTATCTTGGAAATAAACTACTCATTCCTTTGAAATGAAACCAAAGGAAATCAGGTCAGCCCTGCTGTTCTCTTCAAATTCAGGTACAATTTATTTCTAAGAATATACCTAATCCACCACAAAACTGGGCCTATTAGTAGCAATTACTTAGGGATCTTTATGGATCAATGTTATCTGAAAACATTAATTCACCAGTCTCCTTAAGTTATCTACATAAGACATACATCAGTTGCCAATGTCCGCTGCCACAGAAGGAGACCAAATGCCTTAACATTTGGGCTCTTTCCCAAAGGAGGTGGTATGGGGACGGAGAAGAATAAGGGTAAGGAGCATGTAAACAAAGGAGGGGGAAAAAGTCAGAAAAGAAATTATAACTGACTTCTAAGAAGATGTATTTATTTTGGTTTCCTTTTTTGCAGAATTGCTAGTTGGTTATTTTAGGGAATCATGTTTAAGTCTTCAGATCTCTCAAAAATAATTCATCGGGTGAAAATGGAAAGAAAGACGATAAATCTTGGTCCGTTTATTTCAGTCTTTTGTATATGGGTTTTGTTTCACTTATAAAGTGGTTTTATTTAATAATGAAGCCTCCCCACACCCCCAAAAAAAGAAGTAAGAAAGATTGATTTCATTTTACTCTTTGGTCTGAAAATAAAGTCCTAGTTCATCTTTGAGTCAACATTTTTTTTTAATGAATCAAGAAGGTTCAAGTTCTGGCTCAAAGCTACAATATGTTATTGTATTTGTTGCACTAGAAGGGAGATTACAGTTTGGCTTCTGCTAAACCTGGCAGTGAGGATTTGTCCCATCAGGATTCAGGGAGGGATGAGAAAAGGAAAGTCAAAAAACTCAAGAGAAATTTTCCGAAGAAGATAACTGTTTTGTGACAAGTACCCACAGGGAAAGAGATTGCAAAGAGCATGACTGGCATCACCTACGGTAATTTTTAAGGTTATTCACAGAGTGAAGTGAGGATAAAATACTGTTTTATAAGGGAATTTCAATGTTGGTTTGTTTCTCCCATTTTTGGCCATTTGTGTACGCTGAGGCATATAGAGTGTTCAGGGATGTCCAAAAAGACACAATGGTGGTGACTTGATTATTATAACTCCTCTGTCCATTACATTTCACAGATGAGTGTTGATGCCTTTATAATATGGGAGAATTAAGCTAAACGTTGATGTGGGGGTAAGGGGTGATCCAGAATCTTGCATCCACGTTACATCATCTGAAGTTTTTTCAGTAAATCATTTCAAATATTCAATAACATTGTTTCCAAGCAGTAAATACATTCAGATTATCAACTGACTAAGAGCAATAAAATATTATAAGCTTTAATACAGAAGTAAAAGTCAACATCCTCTCATTAATTTGAATTCCATTAATTTATACTTTGTAATATCTAACTTGGGTTTCCTTTATGGTATTTGTAAAGAAAGCAATCTATGTTAGTTAAGTCTCTCTGATGTAAACAAGATTTAAGGGAGAAATGCTTGACCTCCTTAAGAGAACAAACTGTTTTCCAGTGCTATGTAACAGCATCCATTTGTATACAAACAACTAATATGTTATCTCTAGTGCCATCTTATTTATTCACCAAAACACAGAAGGCCTTCTCTCACCTTGCCAAAGCTTTGTCTGCAGGTGATTCAAAGTATTCTGTGTCTTTGAAAATAATGATACCTTTCTTTAAATCTAACATTTGAACTTTTCAACAAGTCACACCTCCTCTTCTCCAAGTAATTCAATTTTTGTACAATATAATTTTTCATGTAAATGATGCTACATGTTGTAATTATATGGAATCATATCTAGGACTCTGATATTTTTTCAATCCAAGAAAATTTTTGGATAGTAAACAATATTTGTGGGGAGCTTAAAGGAACTGACTAATAGAGGCTGAGATTCAAATCCCAGAGAGATAGTTGAGCTGTACATGACTTTTTCCTGAACAGAGCTCAGAATTGCCTTCCAAAGGTTAACAGTTTCCATGATTTCACAAACTTTTACTTTCAAATGGTTTCCATACTCTTTAATTTTTAAATCCCTCCTCTGGAATATCTTTGTCATTTGTAGCCCTACCTTTTAGTAAGTATCCCTCTCACAAGAATGTCAAACTTAATCAAACAGTTGCCTAAGATTCAACCCCACTCACTTTCTAAATAAATTCACTTAAATCAAGATACTTTGAACATTTGCTTTAGAACAAAATGTTCCCAAAGCCAACTGTTTATGTTGCTGAGAAACTAGTTTTCAAGTGTGACAGTCACAATTTCTATCAGAAGAACTAAAGCCACTCACAATTTAATCTACTGTTAGAACAATGTTGGGTTCACCCAGATATCCTTACTAATCATCGCAGGTTTATAGGTAGGTACATTATAGACTATATAAATGGCAAAAATTATTTTTTAAAATATTCATTATATAACTATAGGAAAATTGAAATTTTGAAATGTTAAAGTGAAGCATCAGAAAAAATATGCAGATCAAACTATCATTTAGGATATACCTATGTCACACTGATTTGGAAAGGAAATGTCATCTATGTCCCATTCTCTCTTTTGCCTTCCCTGTATCTCCACATAGCCTCAGATGAATGTTCTTTGTTTTCTAATGCATATGGCACTTTTATCTCCTCTTCTTGTACTAATTACTTTTGACTTTAAATTGTAGTTATTTACAATATTAAAGCTGGAAGACTTTTTTTAATAACAACATTATATATGTTAATTTCTCTATTAGATTATATTTCTTTTGAGTTATGAGCACTTAGTATGATACTTCATGAAAATTGGTGTGCAATACAAATTTGAATAATAATGAACCATAAGTGGGGCGCCTGGGTGGCTCAGTGGGTTAAAGCCGCTGCCTTCGGCTCAGGTCATGATCCCAGGGTCAGGGTCCTGGGATCGAGCCCCGCATCGCATCGGGCTCTCTGCTCGGAGAGAAGCCTGCTTCCTCCCTTCTCTCTCTGCCTGCCTCGCTGCCTACTTGTGATCTGTCTGTCAAATAAATAAATAAAATCTTAAACAAAAAAAATAATGAACCATAAGAAAACTGTTACCTCAATAACCTCAGTTAGATTCCAAATTTATGGCTCTTCAAAAGGTAAGTATACTTCAAATACTGCTCTAGCATTCATAAGACATTTCAGCAAATTTAACAAGTCCTCTACATACCAGGCAGTGTAGTTTGTTATCTTACTTAATTTTGTTTAATTTTCTCTCACAAACACACACATACTTTAAAGCATGTATTTGCATACTATAGATGTGATAACTAATATTCAAAGAAGTTAGATCATTTTCTCAGATTGTATATCTTAGGGGCTAGAAGACAAGTTTAGTGTTTTTTCCAATATATCTATCCATATGCCTTATTCAAATCTGCTCCTTCATACCAGGTCAAATGCCCCATCCATCATGCAGTTTAATGGCAAAAGTAACAAGTTACAGACTGTTATAACAATTTTCTTGGACCACCTTACTCTGTTCCTGGCCTTGGTTGTATTTCCTACTCAATTCTAATTTCTACTCAATTCTATTTCCTACTCAATTCTATTCTATTTCCTACTCAAATTCCAATTGTAAAAATTTAATTCTACTACCATTTTTATTCTTTGAAGTTTACATTAACCTTTAAACTCAAAAATATTTCACTTCTTGATTTTAGTATGGCCTGTCCTGACCCACAAGATATCAGCTTTACCTTGGCAGGACTCACCAGGGACACAGTTCAACTTTGTCATGCATTCTGTGGTAAAGAATCGGAAAAAGGAGGGAAGGAATAGAGACTTTCACAACCTTGGGAATAATGAGGCTTCATGTCTCTGAATGCTATTTCACTGACTGCCGTTTTTAGGTGTGTCTTATTAGAGGTCAGCATTTTAAAGAATCACAGCAATTTTTAAGATACTGCTGGAGAACAGTACTTTCATTATTCACCCCCTAGTTTTAAAGTCTTTAAGCTAAAATCTAAACATTTCGTATTACAAATATATTATTAGGTGTTTGAAATATCCAAGGTATAGTTAACTAACAGTAGATCTGGTATTTCCCCCCATTGCAACTACTTGTAGTTTTCCTGCACTTCAATTCTGATTTGTTGATTCACATATTAATTCATTTATTCAACAAATATTTATTAAGTACCTGTTCTGTTAGGCGCGGTTCTGTAGTAGAGTTCAGCAGAGAGTAACACAAGGTTGCTAAACTCTTAGAGTCTACAGGGGGCAAGGTACAAGGAGAGACTGGAAATAAACATTTGACATAGTTCTAAGTGTGTAGAAATGGGTTGGAATGAAAAGAAAACAAGGGCAGAATCAGGAGAAGGAAAGTAATGATGATATTTAAATTAAGGTCTAAATAAAAAGGAGACAGCCATATAAATATCTGAGGAAAGAAACTCTATAGAGTAACAAGGAAAATAATGAAAGATGAAGGCTTGCACAGCTATTTAGACTGAAAGAGAGAAAAAAGGGAAGAGGGAGGAAGGAAGAGAGAAAAAAGGAAAGGAAAGGGGAGGGGAGAGAAAGAGAAAGGAATAGAAAAAGGAAAGAAGGGGCCCCTAGTGTTGTTCAGTTGGTTACGAGTCTGACTCTGGATCTCAGCTCAGATCTTGATCTCAGGGTGGTGAATTCAAGCCCTGCATCAGGATCCACACTGGGAATGGAGCCTACTTAAGAAAAAATTAAAAAAACAAAAACAAAAACAAGAAAAACAAGAAAAATGAAAATATATACATCTACCCAGAAAAATGACGGTTTAAGACAGGGTCCCAAAGATGTGTCAATAAAATTTCAATGCAGAGATTTAAATGGTAATTGTAAAATTTCATTGAAATTTTTATTTAGTTAATATTCTCTCCTTCCTAATCCTCAAAATTTAAAAACCTATTAGGCTTATTTTATAGTGTAAGATTACAAAGTTCCAACCATAGGTGCATTTACCCAAAACAACTCAAGAGTTCTGACCCATCTTTGTTACTACAATGTACCTTACCTTCCCACACCATTTTAAAATGTCCATTTTGTTACTGTGACAAAATAGTGGGAAACTGGCGTGGTTCTGTGAACCATACCAAATATAGAGAACATTTCCCTTAGATTTGTTAAGTTTAACCTCCTGAATGTCCACAAAGTAGTCATTTCACTGTTCATATCTGCTCTGAGTTTATAATGACTGCATTATGTTGAGAAATTTATCTTACCATCCTTCCTCAATCCCACCACTGAATGCCAACCCCTTCAACATCATAACTATGATTCTAGATCAATGATTTTTATAGTATGCTTCCTGGCCTTTCAAATAATCCTAATGAGTTAAGAATTAACCATAAAAATAAAAATCCTGTATTAAAAGTGAGAAGATAAATTCTTTTGACTTCCACTTTTATGACTAAGGGGCATTACCTTGTAACTAGTAATATGACTAATTAAAGGGCACTAAAATTTCATGTTCATAGTTAACATTAGCTCATGCTATGGCTTTCTGAGGATCTTTTTTCCTTCAATCAGGATATCATTCAATTTTTGGAAATTAAAAGTTCTGTAGTGTGCACGTAGATACGCATAAAGTTAGAATTCCTGCAGTTGGGACTATCAGCACATGTTGTTGATAAGTAGGTTGTAGTTTTTCAATTGCTGCCTTTCTTTCCATTTAAATATGAATTAATGTTAATTTTATTTCCTCATGTTGACTAATTTATCATGAGTTACTCAGCTGACTCAACAGTAAATATATCTCTAAATAATTGCTTCTATGGAATATAATTTTCCAACATAAAGTATAGGACACAAATGTGTTCTAAGGGTCTGCAATCCCTCATCCAAAACTTTTAGGACAAGATGTGTTTTAGAATTCGCATTTTTTCAAATTTTAAATAGGTAATACAGTGTATAATTCCATATATTATGAAACACCAATGGTGGAATCTGGAACAGCACCCCATAATCAAGGACATCAATATTTCTGCAATGACATGTATGAATGCTTACAGTAAATTGATAATGAAAGACTATGAAAAGCCTCACATTGGTTGCAGTTAGGTTTTGCAGCCAAATAAATCTACAACAAACTTGCAGAAAAACTTCCAGTGTTCAGAGCTTTTTGGATTTCAGAATTGCAAATAAGATATATACATCATGTTCCTTCCCTAGTTAAGTGAATATTATGAGAATTAAAAACAACAACAACAGCAGCAGCAGCAAAAAAATCCTCACTTAAGAGTTGGTCACAATGTTCTTAATTTGGGTAGAGCTGTGTTCAGTTAATTCAATTCTTGATGGCCATTTTATCTGTGGGGGGCAAAAAGAGCATTTGGAGTATTTGGGAATGAGACAAGATTATAATTAAACTCCTCTGCATATGAAATGAGTAATACTTTTGGAAGGTTTGTGAATTAGCTAGAGAAAAATCAAAGGAAAGGGAGCACAACAACATGGAAGAGTCCTAGTACTAAGGATGACTTATAAAAATGCCTGATTTGGGGGACGCCTGGGTGGCTCAGTTGGTTAAGCGGCTGCCTTCGGCTCAGGTCATGATCCCGGTGTCCTGGGATCGAGTCCCACATCGGGCTCCTTGCTCAGCAGGGAGCCTGCTTCTCCCTCTGCCTCTGCCTGCCTCTCTGTCTGCCTGTGCTCACTCTCTCTGACAAATAAATAAATAAAATCTTTAAAAAAAAAAAAATGCCTGATTTGGGGAGAGTGATGGGGTTAGCCAAAGGATTTATAAGGAAAAAAAAAATGTTTACTGTTCAATTTTCAGCTATTGGCTTCATTAAGATTAAGATAACTTCCTCCTCTCCTACTCTCACTACCTGAGGGTGTTGGGGCAGGTCTCTTCTAAATAGAGCAGAATCAAAAAACGTAAAGCCTCTACTCTATAGAAAGGCTGCCAGAAATTATAGTTTCAAGCTGGCCTTTGAACATGGATAATCCAGGATTAGAAACTACCTCTCTGTGAAAGAACATGAGATATGGGAAAAATAAAATCAATATTTAATGCCTAATTTTACACATCTCAATTCATTTAAGACTCCATTTTATTTATAAGACAATGGAATTCCAGCAATTAAGCACTGTTTTCATTAGAAATCATTGGGCTGGGGTACAAACTAAAGATTCTGGCAGGGGAAGCCAGAGCCGACAGTGTTCTGTTTCCACTTCGGTGGAACATATTCCTAACAGAAAAAACTACCTGAAACTAACAAATATAAATTCTGGACAAATACAAAGAACTACCTCAAGGCTCTACAGAGTTAATAAGACCAGGCAGATACTGAAGGGGTGTTGGAATTCAGAAGAGGAGAACATAACAGGGTGAGTCTTCTATTTTTGTAGTTTTATTCTAAGAGCAGGTTGTCATCATGACATATTATAGGGCAGTTAAACGTTTTTTTAGAAAATCCTTTATCTTGGGGCTCCTGGGTGGCTCAGTCAGTTAAGCATTCATCTCTTGGTTTTGGTTCAGGTCATGACCTCGAGGTATAAGAATGGGGTTATAAGATCGATCCCCACATCAAGCTCTGTGCTGTGTGTGGGGCCTGCTTAAGATTCTCTCTCCTTTTGCTACTCCTTGCTTGTTTGCTCTCTCCTCTTCTCTAATAAAAATATTTTTTAATTAAAAAAAAAAAAGAAAATCTTTGATCTTTCTTGTCTGAAAAACCAAGCAATAAAGCCAAAGCAAACAAAGCCACTGGAAAATGAAGGGGGAATCCTGGGAAGAAGAGACTGAGAAAATTCTGTGTATAAACTCTACCTAAGTCTTTAGCTGACCCCTGAACTATGCACATGCAGAGCAGACTAAAGCAATTTACAGTTGAAGCTAAAAGAGTGGAACTCATATTTAACCTGATACATCCCATAGGAAAGACTAACTTTGCAGTTTACATCTAACCAGGTAAATTGCCTGCTAACACAGAAACATAAATAGTCTTTGGAGAAATATAACAATTCAGAGTATACACAACATAATATTCACAGTATCCAGAACATACTCCAAAATTACTTCATATATGAAGAAGCAGGGAAACTTCTTAACCTATTCTTAAGAGAGAAGATCATAAAAGAAGAAAACCCAGAGTTTAAGGAGATGATGGAATTATCAAACAACTAATATAAAGCCACAATTTAAACACTGCTCAATGAGGTGAACAAAAATATACCCCAAATGAAAGAATTTTTTTAATTTCAGGAAGTAGAAACTATAAAAAGGTACAAAACAGAAATTCTAGAACTGAAAAATAAAATACCTAAAATAAAAATACACAGAATTGGCTTTATAAAAGCATAAAGATATAGAAAATAGTGTTAGTACAATTGAAGATAATGAATCTGAAGAGCTATATACTGCAAGCAAGTGAGATTTATTCCAAGTATGCAAGGCTGGCTCAACATTAGAAAATCAATTAATATAATCCATCACATCAGCAAACTAAGGAAGAAAAATAAAATCACAGGATCATATCAATAAGCGCACAAGAAAGGGGAGAGGGAATAGGGTAAAAAGATACTAGAAAAAATAGTAGTTGAGAACTTCTCAAATCTGGTGAAAGGTATAGTTTACATATTTAAGAAAACAGTTAATTCTAATAAGACAAATGCAAAGAATCCAAGAGTCAGCACATCAGAGTCAAAGAGTTAGAAATCAAATGTAAAGAGAAAATATTGAAAGCAGCCTTAGAAAACCCATAGATTATTCCTACTTCTCATCCAAAACTATAGAAGACAAAAGAACAGAACAAGATCTTTGAAATATTGAAAGCAAAAGAACTCTCAGCCAAAAATTCTATATCTAGCCAAGTATCCTTCAAAAATGAAGGTAACATGAGGCACCTGGGTGGCTCAATCAGTTGAGCGTCTGCCTTCAGCTCAGGTCATGATCCCAAGGTCCTGGCCTTGAGCCCCCACATCCGGCTCCCTGCTCAGCAAGGGGCCTGCTTCTCTCTCTGTCCCTCCCTCTGCTCGTGCTCTCTCTCTCTCTCTCAAACACATAAAATCTTTTTATGTAACATAAAGACATTTTCAGAAGAAAGACAACTAAGGAATCAATTGCAATTAGACTTCAAGAGACAGTAAATGGACCTATACAACTGCAATGAACAATATCATTATCTAAAATTGCATAACATTAAATCAAAGATGATTATAAAAAGTTAAGAATGTATATTATAATCCACCAAAAAAATGCAAAGTATAGCTAAAAGTCAATACAATAAATTGAAAATATAATTCTAAAAATATTTAAGTAATCAAATTGAAGGTTCAAAAAGGGGGTATGGAAAAAAAAACAGAGAAGCAAAGCATGGAGGATTTTTAGGGCAATCAAACCATTCTGTATGAATACATAATGGTGTGACTACTATAATTATAGACAAATGTCATTATACACGTGTCAAAACACCAGTAAACCCTAATGTAAACATGAATTTTCGGTGATAAGCTGTCCCTGTAGGTTAATCAATTCTAAATAATGTACCATTCCAGTGGAGGATGTTGAGACTAGGAGAGGCAATCTTTGTATGAGGACCAGGGATATATGAGAAACCTATGTTCCTTCTGCTCAATTTTCTGTGAATTTAAAAGTTCTCTAAAAAATAAAGTTTATTAAAAAGAAACAGGGGCACCTGGGTGGCTCAGTCAATTAAGCCTCTGACTCCTGATTTCGGCTCAGGTCATGAACACAAGGTGGTGAGACTGACCCCCACATAGGGCTCTGTGCTCAGCGGTGAGTCTGCTTGTGATTCTCTCCCTCTCTTCTTCCCCCTGCTCAAGCTCTCTGTCTCTCAAATAAATAAAATCTTTTAAATAAATAAATAAATAAAAAGAAACAGAGGGGCAAACATAGAACAATTAGTTAACTGGTAGGCTTTAATATAGTCATATCAACAATTATATTAAACGTCATTAGAAAACTTAAAGTTTTAGCTTTAACATGCAAAGACTTTGAAAATCAACACTTCTGCCATTACAACAAGAAAAAACTGGACAACTTGAAAATCAGTGACTTCTCTTGAATGTATCAGAGAGCTAAAGTTGCAGGACAAAACACCAGAAACCCAAAATCTATCCAGACAGAAGAATCATGAGAGTCATAGCTGAAATATGACCACTGGAGCCATAAACTGATAGGAATACTTAAATGGAAACTTTAATACATTGCTAGAGGATAAGTGCGGATTACCGTAAGAGTAAAAGTCTCCTGAAAGCCTCAATATTAGAGGTGTCACAGTGGGGATTCCAAATAGATCTCTGGTAGGTGGGGTGAGGGAAAGACTAATCATTGTGAAATATGCTCAGAGCCTTCTCCATAACACAGATCTACTCTCATGGGAAACTATCCGACCTGGGGGAATGGAATTCCTCTTAATATAGTCCCTTCTAGCCTTCCTGTCTCCATAAGATGGAAAAATAAACACAGTCAACCCAGGTCATGGCTTCCAGGAAATAGATGCTACAACCTGGTAAGGAATTCAGGTGGAGCTATACCAGTGGGAAAAAACACATAAAGGTTACAGCTCAGAGACACAGATACACTAAAGGAATGAGATTTAATTCTAAGATTATAAAATGCTAATTCTCCCTCACATCTTACCACCACACAAAAGGCTCCAGAATAACAATGGATTCAGCTTAAATAGCTGCAAGATTCAGAACTCTATCTAAGAAGTCTAAGAGAAGTTCTTAGAAAACCCTAAAGACAACAAGAGAGACAAAATCAGACAAGAAGGGAATTTGAAGCCTCTGGCACTTATAAGTACAGCAAACATAACCCAACTCCTAGCCAGATTAACATAAAACCTCACTCTAAAAGCCTCAATTCCTATTACCCAATGTATCATGTCTAGATTTCAAGAATAAAACTACAAGTCATGTTAAAAGGCAAGAAAAACCACAGTCTATAAAGACCAACCAAGCATCAGAGTTACATTTAGATATGACACAGATTTTGGAATTATCAGACAAGGAATTTAAAATAACTATGAGTCGTATGGTAAGGGTTCTAAGTGGAAAATCAGACAATATACAAGAAGAAATGGTCAATGTAAGCAGAAAGAAGGAAACTGAAAAAGAATCAAAACAGTGCTAGAAATTTAAAAAAAATGATACACTGTAAGTCAGTTATTTGAATTTAAATAAAATAAGATAAAAAAAAACATTCTAACAGAATTAAAGAATGCCTTTGATGGATTTATCAATAGAATCAACATAGTCAAGGAAAGAACCAGTGAGATCTATCATTAGAAATTTCACAAACTGAGGGGCACCTGGGTGGCTCAGTGGGTTAAAGCCTCTGCCTTCGGCTCAGGTCATGATCCCAGAGTCCTGGGATTGAGCCCCGTATCAGGCTCTCTGTTCAGCAGGGAGCCTGCTTCCTCCTCTCTCTGCCTACTTGTGATCTCTGTCTGTCAAATAAATAAACAAAATCTTTAAAAAAAAAAAATTTCACAAACTAAAACACAAATAGAAAAGAGAATAAGAAAATAGAACTAATTCAAAAAGTTGAAAATAGAGCTACACTATGACCCAGCAATCACACTACTGGGTATTTACCCTAAAGATAAAAATGTAGTGATCCAAAGGGGCATGTGCACCTGAATGTTTAGAGCAGCAACATCCACAATAGCCAAACTATGGAAAGAACCTAGATGTCCATCAACAGATGAATGGATAAAGAAGATGTGATATATCTGTATCTATATCTATATCTATATCTATCTATATATAATAGAATACTATGCAGCCATCAAAACAAACGAAATCTTGCCATTTGCAATGACATGGATGGAACTAGAGGGTATTATGCTGAGCGAAATAAGTCACTCAGAGAAAGACAATATCATATGATCTCTCTGATATGAGGAATTTGAGAGGCAGGGCAGGGAGTTGTGGGGGTAGGGAAGGAAAAAATGAAACAAAATGGGATTGGGAGGGAGACAAACCATAAGAGACTCTTAATCTCAGGAAACAAATAGAGGGTTGCTGGGGGGTGGGAGGGGTATGGATAGGGTGGCTGGGTTATGGACATTGGGGAGGGTATGTGCTATGGTGAGTGCTGTGAAATGTGTAAGCCTGATGATTCACAGACCTGTACTCCTGGGGCAAACAATACATTATATGTTAATTTAAAAAAAAAAAAAAAAAGAAAGAAAGAAAACAGAACTGAAAGCCCAAGAACTTGTGGGACAATTGCAAAAGATGTCATATATGTATAATTGGAATACCAGAAGAAGAAGAAAGAAAGGAACAGAAGAATACCTGAAGTAAAAATGACTGAGAATTTTCCCAAATTATGACACACATCAAACCATAGATCTAGAAAGCTCAGAAAACATCAAGCAGGATAACTACACACACACATGCACTCACATACTCATACACGCACACACACACTCCTAGGCTATCACATTCAAACTGCAAAAAACTAAAAAGACAAAGAAAAATGTTTAAAGAAACCAAAGGGTGGGGGGGGCACATTATCTATAAAGAAGCCAAAGGGGGGGGGCACATTATCTATAGAGGAACAAGTAAAATAATTATAATAGGCTTCCATTATGAATTATGCTAAATAAAGAGAGTGGAATAAAATCTTTTAAGTGTTGAAAAAAATAATGACCAAGGTAGAATTCTTTATGTGAAGGAGGTACCTGAAACTAATATAACACTGTATGCTACCTAGCTGGAATTAAAATAAAAGCTTTAGAATATAAAAAGTAAAAACCAAATTTTAATTGTTTAAAGTGAAATATTTTCTCAAAAAAACAAAAACAGGGAATTCATTGACAACACCCCTCCCTAAAAGAAATGTTAAAAGCAGTTCTTCAGGCAGAAGGAAAATTATAGAGGTCAGAAAGTTGGATACATAAGAAAAAGAAGAGCATCAGTGAAGGAATAAGTTAAAGTAAAATAATGTTATTTTTATTCTTAATTAACCTAAAATGTAACTTTCTAAATTAATAATAGTAACAATCTATTGGGTAATTAGAGCATACTGGTAAGTAAAATGGATGATCACTCTGTCACAGGGAACTAGAGAGGGAAACTGGGAACACAGTTATAACTTATCATCACTGCACATATTCTTTGAAGGTAGACTTAGATTAAATATATATATTACAAACTCCAAGGCAAGAACTAAATTTCTTAAAGAAGCATAACAGATCTGCTAAAAGAGGAGATAAAAGAGAATCATATAAAGTGACCAGTTTAAATCAGGGGAAGAGAGAAACAAAGAACAAATGCAAGAAATAGAAAACAGTTGTCAACATAGCAGATATTAATTCACCTATATCAGTAGTCACTTTAAATGCAAATGATACTGATACACAAGTTAAAAGATTACAATTGTCAAAATAGATTTAAAGGAAAAAAAACAAGATCCAACTTTATGTTGTCACACAAAACCCATGAAAAATTTAAAGACTCAGATAAGTGAAAAGTAAAGGGATGGAGAAAACTATCCATACTAACACTAATCAAAGCAAGCTAGAATAGCTAGAATAGCTTCAAATAAAGTTGATTGCAGAACAAGGAAAATTATTAGGGACAAAGACATGTATTACTAATAAAAAAGGGGTCAATTCTCCAAGAAGACATAACAGCCACTATGGGAAACAGTTTGATGACTCTTCAAAAAGTTAAACCAAATTATCAGATGACCCAGCAATTCCCCCAAAACACACACACAAAGATATAACAATCCCAAACATGTATATACCTAACAACAGTGTCAAAATACATGCAGCAGAAACTGATAAAGTGGCAAGGAAAAGTCAACAAATCCATTATTATAACTGGAGACTTTAATACCCCTCTGTCAGTAATTGACTGCAAGCAGGCAGAAAATCATAAAGGACAGAGCTGAACTCAACAGCACCATCAATCAGCTGGATCTAATTGACATTTATAGAATACTCCATCCAACAAAACACTATTTTTGAGCTTTCATGCAATGTTCACCAAGATAGACCACAATTCTGAACCATTAAATAATCTTGCATGTTAAAAAAGAATAAAAATCATACAAAGTATATTCTCAAACTACAATGGATGCAGTAGATATCAACAACAGAAAGATGGCTGGAAAATACCCAAATATTTGAAAACTGGGCAATATGCTTCTAAATAACAGATGGCTTAAAGAAGAAATCTCAAGAAATATTTAAAATATCACACTAAATGGAACCAAAAATACAACTTTTCAAAATTTTGAAGGAAATCTAGAGTATTAAATGCTATCAAAAGAAAAAATATGAAATCAATACTTAGGGCTGCCAATGCCCCAGTGGAGAAGCTGAGGCCATGATCAAATTTGAAATATTTAAAGTGGATACAGAGAGGAATTAAAATGGCAGAGGACTAGAGGGACCCTAAGCTTATCTTGTCTCTCAAATACAGCTAAATAGTTATCAAATCATTCTGAACACCCGAGAAATCAATCGGAGGTCTGAGAGAACAAAAATTCCAAGTCTACAGGTGAAAAGGTGACCACTGTTTGGAAGGTAGGAGGTGGAGATACTTGAATTTGGGGAAGTTGTGGATACTGCAATGTGGAGGGAACCAGCTTATAGAGGCTACTGCAAAGTACTATAAGCATCAGAGCACAAAATCAGAACTTTTAGGATCTGCTACAGTGGTGTAAGTGCCTGACTTAAAGGTGCTCAAGTGGCAAAGCAGGGCAGAATCCCAGGTGTAACACTGTGGTCTGAGCATCCCCTGGGTCACAAGAAGAACAGTTGTGCTTAAGTACTGCACTATTCCCAGGCATAGGAGTGTGGAAGCTGGCAGAGAACAGCAAGTATAGGTATTGGCTTTCTGCTCTGTGTTGCCATAACCTACGCACCACTGCATGGCTGTGGGACTGCTTTCCTGTGATGGTCCAGCAAATGGCAGAAGTGTGGTGAGACCCTTCCTGAGAGGATCAGTGTAGGTCTGCACACTGGGAGTCCCTAAAATTTGGAGTTTTGAAACTCAACCACACAGCTGAAATAATAAAGCTCAGACACAGGCAGGGTGAAGGCAGGGTTCTAATGGGAACCAGGGAGACAAAAGTCATTGATTGCTCTCCTGTGAAGGCTCACCAAAGAGAAGAGCATACAACCTTTCGGCTCCAGGGCTAGAGAGAGGGGTGCCACCATACTCATCCTACCCATTAGATGTGAAAATCTTCAGGAGCAAAGAAGCACCTCCCACTGGAGTCCAGAACTGTTTACACCAAGTCCCACCTCTGCAACATGGAGGCACATTCGGACTAGGGCAAGTCCACCTGAGAATCAGCACAACAGGCCCCTCCCCTGGGAGACCAGCACAAACAGCTCACTCACACAGTTTACTGTTCATAGGGTACTACAAAGCTTCATCTCTAGGGGAAAGTATTAGCTTCCTTTGTACTTTTATTATTCTTTATTTTTTTATTATTATTTTTTCATTTATTTTCTTATTCTCAATTCTTTTTTATCATTTCTTTACATTTCTATTTCCTTATTTAACAATTACTTATTTATTTTAGGGAGAGAGAGCGCACATGCAGTGGAGGGGCAGAGAGAGAAAGAGAGAAAGTCTCAGGCACACTCCATGCTGAGCATACGCCCTAAGGCAGGGCTCTACCTCACCACACCGAGATCACAACCTTAGCCAAAACCAAGAGTCAGACGTTAAGTGACTGCACCATCCAGGTACCCCTTTTAACTTTTTTTCTGCATATATACTTTGTATATACATATTTCTGTTTGTTTGTTTTCTTTCATTGTATTTTATGTTTATTTTATTTTATTTTTCTTTCTTGTTTGGGGATCTAGATTCTTTTAACAAGCAGACCAAAACACCCAGGATCTAGTTTTTTGTTGTTGTTGTTGTTGTTTGTTTTTTTCTTTTTCTTTCTTCTTTTCTTTTCTGGACAAAATGATGAGTTGAAAAAACTCAATTCAAAACAAAGAACAGGAAAAAAAAAAAAAAAAGAAAGAAAGAAAGAAAGAACAGGAGATAGTACTCATAGCCAGGGGTATAATCTATACAGATACAAGTAAGATGTCTGAAATAGAATTTAAATCAATGGTTATAAGGATACTAGCAGGGCTTGAAAAAAGCATAGAGGACACTAGAGAATCCCTTACCTCAGAGATAAAAGAGGTAAATCTAGTCAGGCTGAAATTAAAAATGCTACAACTGAGATGCAATCCCAAGTGGAGGACATAAAAATGAGAATGGACGAAGCAAAGGAGTGATCACTGATACAGAACATAAAATTATAGAGAATAATGAAGCTGAAATGAAGAGGGTAAAAAAAGGTAATGGACCATGAAGGCAGACTTAGGGAACTCAATGACTTATTAAACCGTAATATCATTTGTATCATAAGAGTCCCAGAAGATAAAGACAGAGAAAAAGGGAAGAAAGTTTACTCAAAAAAATCATAACTGAAGGGTGCCTGGGTAGCTCAGTCAGTCAAGTGTCTGCCTTCAGTTCAGGTCATGATCCTGGAGTCCCAGGATTGAGCCATACATCGGCCTCCCTGCTCAGCAAGGAGTCTGGTTCTCCCTCTGCTCCTCCCCACTGGCTCATGTTCTGTCTGTCTGTCTGTCTGTCTCTCTCTCTCAAATAAATAAATAAATAAAATTATAGCTGAAAACTTTCCTAACCTGGGAAGACCCACAAATCAGAATCCAAGAAGCACAGAGAATACCCATTAAATTCCCAAGGCATGTCACAGTCAAAATACACAGACAAGGAAAGAATTCTGAAAGGAGAAAGGGGAAAAAAAGTCCTTAACTTACAAAGGAAGACAGATCAGGTTCACAGCAGATCTGCCACCAAAACCTGGCAGTCCAGAAAGGAGTGGAAGGAAATATTAAACATGCTGAATGGGAAAAATATGCAGTCAAGAATTCTTTATCCAGTAAAGCTGTCATTCACAATAGAAGAAGAGATAAAGAGTTTCCCAGACAAACAAAAACTAAAGAAGTTCATGACCACTAAACCAACCCTGCAAGAAATTTTAAGGGGGACTCTTTGAGTGAAGGGGGGGGGGAAAAAGGAACAAAGACTAGAAAGGACCAGAGAACATCACCAGAAATACCAACTCTACATGTATATAATGACACTAAATTCATATCTTTCAATAATCATTCTAGGGGCGCCTGGGTGGCTAGTGGGTTAAGCCTCTGCCTTCGGCTCAGGTCGTGATTCCAGGGTCCTGGGATTGAGCCCCACATGGGGCTCTCTACTCAGTCGGGAGCCTGCTTCCCCCTCTCTCTCTCTGCCTGCCTCTCTGCCTACTTGCGATCTCTGTCTGTCAAATAAATTAATAAAATCTTTAATAAAAATAATCATTCTAAATATAAATGGACTAAATGCTCCAATCAAAAGACATTGGGTATCAGAATGAATTAAAAAACAAGATCCACCTATATGCTGCCTATAAAAGACTCATTTTAGACCTAAAGACCCTGCAGATTGAAAAGTGAAGGGATAGAGAACCATGTATCATGCTAATGGACATCAAAAGAAAGCCAGAGTAGCCACCCTTGTATCAGAAAAACTAGATTTTAAAGCAAAGACTGTAACAAGAGATAAAGAAGGCATTATATCATAATTAAGAGGTCTTCCCATCAGGAAGATCTAACAATTGTAAATATTTATGCCCCCAACTTGGGAGCATGCAAATATCTAAATCAATTAATAATACACATAAACAATATAAATATAAATAATAAACACAAACATTTCTAATAATACAATAACAGTAGGGGACTTTTACATCCCACCTACAGCAATAGACAGGCTATCTAAGCAGAAAAATCAACAAGGAAACAAAGGCTTTGAATGACACAATGGACCAGATGGACTTAACAGATATATTTAGAGCATTTCATCCTGAAGCAGCAGAATACACTTTCTTTTCAAGTGAGCATGGAACATTCTCCAGAAAAGATCACATACTGGGTCACAAATCAGGCCTCAACCATTACAAAAAGATTAAGATGATACCTTGCATATTTTTAGACCACAATGCTATGAAGCTTGAAGTCAACCACAAGAAAAAATTTTAAAAGACCACAAATACATGGATATTAAAAAATATCCTACTAAAGAATGAATGGATTAATCAGGAAATTGAAGAAGAAATTTTAAAAAATACATGGAAGCAAATGAAAATGAAAATATAACAGCTCAAAACAACTGGAATGCAGCAAAAGCAGTCATAAGAGGGAAGTATTTTGCAATACAGGCAACTCCTCAAAAAGCAAGAAAAGTCTCAAATATACAACCTAACCTTACACCAAAAGGAGCTACAGGAGAACCAGCAAACAAAGCCTAAAACCACCAGATGAAGGGAAATAAAGGTCAGAGCAGAAAAAAATGATATAGAAACAAACAAACAACAACAACAAAAACAGTATGAAACTAAGAGCTGGTTCTTTGAAAGAATTAATAACATTGATAAGTCCCTAGCCAGACTTTTCAAAAAGAGAAAGGACTCAGATAAAATCATGAATGAAAGGGGAGAGATCACAACCAACGCCACAGAAATACAAACAATTATAAGATAATACTATGAAAAATGATATGCCAACAAACTGGGCAACCTGGAAGAAATGGACAAATTCCTAGAAACCTACAAAATATCAAAACTGAAACATGAAGAAATAGAAAATTTGAACAGACCCATAACCAACAAACAAATTGAATCAGTAATCAAAAGTCTTTCAACAAACAAAATCCAGGGCAGGTAAGAATCCCAGGGGAAATTCTACCAGACATTTAAAGAAGAGTTAATACCTATTCTTCAGAAACAGTTCCAAAATATAGAAATGGAAGGAAAACTTCCAAACGCCTTCTACAAGGCCTGTATTACCTTCACTCCAAAACCAAAGACTACACTACAAAGTAGAATTACAGGCCAATTTCTCTGAGGAACATGGATGCAAAAATTCTCAATAAAATACCAGCAAGTCAAATTCAACAGTACATTAAAAGGATTATTCACCATGATCAAGTGGGATTTATCCCTGAGCTACAGGAGTGGTTCAACATTCACAAATCAAATCAACATGATACATCCCATTAATAAAAGAAATGATAAGAAAAAAAAAAGGATAAGAACCATATAATCCTCTCACTAGATGCAGAAAAACCATCTGACAAAATACAGCATCCTTTCTTGATAAAACCCTCAACAAAGTAAGAATAGATGGAACATATCTCAATATCATAAAGGTCATATACAAAAGACCCACAACTAATATCCTCAATGGGGAAAAATTGAGAGTCTTTCATCTATGGTCAGGAACAAGACAAGAATGTCCACTCTCACCATTACTATTTAACATAATACTGAAAGTCTTAGCCTCAGCAATCACAAAACAAAAAGAAATAAAAGGCATCCAATTGGCAAGGAAGAAGTCAGACTTTTGCTATTTGCAGAAGACATGATACATTATGTAGAAAACCTGAAAGACTCTACCAGAAAATTGCTAGAATTCAGCAAAGTTGCAGGATATAAAATCAATGTGCAGAACTCTGTTGCATGTCTATACACCAGTAACGAACCAGAAGAAAAAGATACCAATGAATCAATCCCATTTGCAACTACACCAAAAAACAATAAGACACCTAGGAATAAACCTAACCAAAGAGGTAAAAGATCTATACTCTGAAAACTATAGAATACTTACAAAAGAAATTGAAGAGGACACGAAAAAAAGTAAAAGAATTCCATGCTCATGGATTGGAAAAACAAACATTAAAATGTCTGCTGGGGCACCTGGGTGGCTCAGTCGATTAAGTGGCTGCCTTCAGGTCAGGTCATGATCCTGGGGTCCAGAGATCAAGACTCACATCAGGCTCCCTGCTCAGCAGACAGCCTGCTTCTCCCTCTCCCTGCTGCTCTGCCTGCTTGTGCTCTCTATCTTTCTGTCAAATGAATAAACAAAATCTTTTTTAAAAAATGTCTTTGCTGGGACGCCTGGGTGGCTCAATTGGTTAAGCGGCTGCCTTCGGCTCAGGTCATGATCCCAGCATCCTGGGATCGTGTCCCACATCGGGCTCTTTGCTCCGCGGGGAGCCTACTTCTCCCTCTGCCTCTGCCTGCCACTCTGTCGGCCTGTGCTCGCTCTCTCTCTCTCTCTAACAAATAAGTAAATTTTAAAAAAAAATCTTTAAAAAATGTCTTTGCTGCCCAAAGCAATCTACGTATTTAACAGAATCCCTATCAAAACACCACCAGCATTTCTCGCAGAACTAGAATAAACGATCTTAAAATTTGTATGGAACCACAAAAAAAAAACAAATATCCAAAGCAATCTCAAAAGAAAAGCAAAGCTGGAAGCATCACGATTCTAGACTTAAAGCTGTAGTCATCGACACAGTATGATACTGGCACAAAAACAGACACATAGATCTATGGAACAGAACAGAGAACCCAGAAATGGACCCACAACTATATGGCCAACTAATCTTCGACAAAGCAGGAAAGAATATCCAGTGGAAAAAAGTCTCTTCAACAAATGGTGTTGGGAAAACTGGACAGCAACATGCAGAGAAATGAAACTGGACCACTTCCTTACACTATACATACACACACACAAACACACACAAAATCAAAATGGATGAAAGGCATAAATGTGAGACAAGACACCATCAAAATCTAGAGGAGTGAAGAAGCAGCAACCTCTTTGACCTTGACCACAGCAACTTCTTATTAGACAAGTATCCAGAGGCAAGGGAAACAAAAGCAAAAACAAACTATTAGAATATCAACAAGATGGAAAGCTTTTGTACACCAAAAGAAACAATCAAAAAAACTAAAAGCCTACAGAATGGGAGATGATATTTGCAAATGACATATCTGATAAAGGGTCACTATCCAAAAATCTATAAAGAACTTACCAAACTCAACTCCCAAAAAAAACAAATAATCCAGTTAAGACATGTGTAAAAGACATGAACAAACAAATTTTCCAAAGACAACCAAATGGCTAATAGACACATGAAAAGATGCTCAACATCACTCATCATTGGGCCAATACAAATCAAAACCATGATGAGATACCACTACAATTTTAGAATAGCTAAAATTGACAACACAGGAAACAAGAGATGTTGGTGAGGATGCAAAGAAAGGGAAACCCTCTTACACTGTTTGAAGGAATGTAAACTGGTGCAGCCACTCAGGAAAACAGTATGGAAGTTCCTCAGAGAGTTAAAAATAGAACTACCCTATGGCTCAGCAACTGCACTACCGGGTATTTACCCAAAGGATACAAAAGTACTGATTCAAAGGGACACATGCACCCCCATATTTATAGCATTATCAACAACAGCCAAATTATGAAAACAGCCCAAATGTCCATGGACTGATGAATAGGTAAGGGAGATGTGGTATACACATACAATGAAACACTACCCAGCCATCAAAAAGAATGAAATCTTGCCATTTGCAATGACATGAATGAAGCTAGACTGTATTATGCTAAACAAATTAAGTCAGTCAGAGAAAGACAAATACCATATGATTTCACTCATATGTGGAATTTAGGAAACAGAACAGATAAACATAGGGGAAGGGGAAGAAGAGAGAGAGAGGGGGAAGCAAAAAATAAGAGACCCTTAACTATAGAGAAAAAACTGAGGGTTGATGGAGGAGAGATGGGGGGGGGGGTGGGCTAAATGGCTGATGAGTATTAAGGAAAGCACTTGTGATGAGCACTGTTTTTTGGGTTTTTTTTTAAGATTTTATTTATTTATTTGTCAGAGAGAGAGAGTACACACAAGTAGGCAGAGAGGCAGGCAGAGGCAGCAAGAGAAGCAGGCTCCCTGCCGAGCAAGGAGCCCGATGCGGGACTCGATCCCAGGACGCTGGGATCATGACCTGAGCCGAAGGCAGTAGCTTCACCAACTGAGCCACCCAGGCGTCCTGAGCACTGGGTTTTATATGTAAGTGATGAATCACTAAATTCTACATCTGAAACCAATTTTACCATATATGTTAACTAACTAGAATTTAACTTAAAAACTTGAAATTAAAAAAATGAAGTAAAGGTCACATTACTAATCCCATGGATATTTAAAGGGTAGTAAAGGAATACCACTAATAACTCTATGCTGACGAATTTGGTAACATAGATGAAACTGGCCAATTCCTTGAAGATGCAAACCACCAAAATTTACACAAGGATAACCAGATAACCTGAATATCCCTATATCAGCTAAATCGAAATCAATAATTTAAAAACTTCCAAAAAAGAAAACAGCCTAGACTAATATTGTTTTACTGGTGAATTGTATCAAACATTTAAAGAAGGAATAATAACAGTTCTTCAGTTACTTTCAAAGAGTTGGAGCAGAAGGAACACTTTCTAATTCATTCTTTAATGCCAGTATTATCCTAATACCAACACTAAATAAAGACACTACAAGAAAGGAAGGCTACATATCAGTATCTCTAATGAACATAGATATAAAAATCCTTAACAAAATATTAGCAAATTAAATCTTATAATTCATAAAAAGAATTATACAACACAACCAAGTGTGATTTATTTCAATTATGCAAGACCAACTTAACACTTTAAAAAATTAGTGTATTGCCACATCAATAGGTGAAATTGGGAAAATAAGTGTTCATACCAATTGTCACACAAAAAAGCATTTGACAAAATTCTTAATAATAACCCTCAGAAAACTATAAATAGAGGAGGAACTTCCTCAACTTGATAAAGAACATCTACCAAACAAAAGCTAACATTATACTTGGGAAAATTATGAAGATGGTTTAGCAAGTTCTCATATATTCCATATTCAGTTTTACCTATTATTAAGATCCTATAACTTTATGCTACAGTTGTAATAATTATTGAACCATATTGGTATATTATTATATAGTGTAAGCCCAGACCGTTGTTTTTCTTTTTTGTAATGCCTGAGCCTGACTTAAGCTTTGATTGCTGAAGCACCCATTTAAAAGGGGCTATCTTTAATAAACACATTGCCAGCCACAGGATTATATAAAAAGGCAGGCTACCTGTCTCCCTCCCCCCACCATCCCAGGCTCCTTTGTTTTAGAGATCCTGCTTGATTTCAATAACTGACCAAATGGACCACTTGCCTTTCTTCTCCACCTGCCCCCCTACCTGCCACTGTAAATTCTCACTGTTTTATTTTAAATTTGCTAAGCAAGAGTGACCCCTGTGGAAACCCTAGGCCCCCACCCTCAATCCCAGTTAAAATAGAACCCCCAGCCCATATGCTCTCTCTCTCTGTACCTTCAACCTCACTGTGTAGCCCAGTGTGTTTTATGTAATTTCCAGGTTTAATAAGTAATAAAATCTCTATTTTTTTTCAAAGTTTCCTTATGATTGTTGCTGAAGGGCATCTTGCAAACATAATAAGAACCATAAAGTCTGGTTCAACCACAACATCCGTTATTTGTTACATGACAATAATTCAAAGGACTAAATTTGATGATCTAATTGGTTTTATTAAACAAATCATGAATCAGGCAGCGTCCCATCTAGCAAGTAGAAGGGAGTTGTACATAGTGAAAGGTTCTTACAGGAAAGAGGGTGGAGCAAGACATTATTAGCAAAAGAAAAGAAATACTGTTTCAGCCAGGTCATCTTCTCTTAACCAGAAGGCTAGGGTGTCCTATTAGGAAGATTACCTCATCTTCCTTTGGGCCCAGAACAGAGAGGGACCACGTGACAGATTACCTCATTCGTGCTGACCAGAATATGCCAGGTTGATTCGCTTAAAATTCCACTTCTGGAGAGGTAGAAACTGCAATTAAATCTTGGTTTGCTGTCCTAGGGGCAAGGGAGTTCACCTTGGGCCTATAGTTTTCTATTTAATAATAAGCTGAGACCAACACAAAACACTGTATTAGCTAAAGTCAATACTACTCAGATTTCCTTAGTTTATACTTAGTGTCCTTTTTCTCTTCTAGAACACCACATTACATTTAGTCATCAGGTCTCTCAAAGCTCCTCTCAGCTCTAACAGTTTCTGAGACTTTTGGTCTTGGTTACCCTGACGGTTTTGTAGTATTCTGTAGTATTTTGTAGAACGTCTGCCAACAGAGATTTGTCTGATGTTTCTCTTATGATCAGATGGACATTATGGGTGTGGTAGAGGAAAACCACAGAGGCAAAGTGCCAATCTCACCACATCATACTGATGGTACATACTATCTATATGACTTTGACTGTTGATGTTAACCCTGATCACTTGCTTGAGGTAGTGTCTGTCAGGATTATCAACTAAAGATGCTATTTTCCCCTTTGTATACAATACTTTTGGAAGGAAGTCATTATGTGCAGCCCACACATAAGGAGTGAGGAGTTATCTTCCACTTCCTTGATAGTAAAGTATATACATAACTTATTTGAATTTTTCTACATGAGAGATTTGTCTCTTCTCCAATTCATTTATTTATTCAATCATTTATCTATATATGGGCACCTGGGTGGCTCAGTCGGTTAAGCATCTGCCTTTGGCTCAGGTCATGATCCCAGGGTCCTGGGATGAGTCCCACACAGGCTTCCTGCTCAGCAGGAGCCTGCTTCTCCCTCTTCCTCTGCCTGCCGCTCCCTCTGCTTGTGCTCTCTCACTCTCTGCCAAATAAATAAATAAAATCTTTTAAAAATAATAATAATAATAATTTATCTATATCAATATGGACTCATGATTATTTCTTTTATAGTTTACTATCTTCTTTATTTTACTACCCAAATTGTTCCAGTTTTGGTCAGTGGGAGGTCTTTCGGTTTGTTCTTATGTCCCTTTGACATCACATACCCCTATCATTGTGGGGGAGATTTTAAATTTGAGATCTTCCTTACTTTCTAGCACTATGAGATACTTCAGATTTACCTTGTACATTATTTGCCCAGTCCTAAAGCCAGCCATTTCTGCATGGCACCCTGGTTCCTTTTACTGGAGAATGATACTAGAAACAAACATCTGGGCGATAGATGCACTCATTGCTATTGAGACTTCATCGCTTCTAGGACTTCTCAACCGACAAAGCCAGAAAATATATATCTATACTAACCTATATTTAGATACACATATCTATAAATATATTATAAATATTTCTGTACGTTACCATCTGTGTCTGTATTAGGGTAAACATGAGGTCACACTAGATCCAACTCTAGATCATTACCCCATTCTAGATCATTGTAACCTCCTCTCCTTGCTTATCTGTAACCTCCAACAGTGACACACCTTTCTCCCACCATCTGCCATCTATTTGTTTATTTGTTCAATTCCAGTGTGCATATATAGTAGTTTCAGAATTGTTAACCTATACCCCTGTGAAAAACAATTTTATCAACTAGAGTAAAGTGCCTTAGTACAGTTCCTTTTGCAGACTCCAATTATTTCCAAAGTTACTCAGGTCAGCACTGTTTCTCCACCACCACCCCTACCCCCTACAGTGAAACTACTTCATATATTTATAGAGCAATTAGAGTGGTCTGTTACATTCTTATTACATCTGGGATCTTCCACTTTCTAAATGATTCTTTTTTAATTGCATACATTAAGT
This sequence comes from Martes martes, assembly GCF_963455335.1. Taxonomy (NCBI): domain Eukaryota; kingdom Metazoa; phylum Chordata; class Mammalia; order Carnivora; family Mustelidae; genus Martes; species Martes martes. The sequence goes on along the minus strand of NC_137892.1, from coordinate 127,380,815 downwards.
TTCATTCTTTGTGCTATAAAGTTCTATGGGTTTTGACAAATATATGTCATGTATCCATCACCAGAGCAACATAAAACACAGTTTCATGATCCCAAAAATATCCTTATACTTCCCCTATTCAACCTCACCCCTAAACTCCTGGAAACTACCGAACTACTTATCATCTCTATAGTTCTGCCTTTTCCACAAGTCATATAACTAAACCATACAGTGTGCAGCCTTTTCAGACTGGCTTCTTTCACTTAGCAATACACATTTAAGATGTACCCATGTCTTTTCATAGCTTAGTAGCTCATTTCTCTATATTACTGAATAGGAAATGTTGTACTATGGTTTGTTCATCTATTTGCCTACTGAAGGACACCTTGGTGGGTTTCAGCTTTTGGAAATTATGAATAAAATTACTATAAACATTCATGCACAGTTTTATGTGTGGACATAAGTTTTCAATTCACTTGGTTAAACATCTAGGAGTGTAATAGCTGGATCATATGGCAAGACTACATTTAGCTCACCATTTTAATAAATATCTAGTAGTAAGGTGGTATCTTACTGTTGTTTTAATTTGCAATTCCTTAAAGACATTATGTTGCGTATCTTTTCATATACTTATTTGCTATCTGTATTATTTTCCTTGGTGAGGAGTCTTTTGGATATTGGACCCATTTTTAAATGTAGTTGTTTTCTTCTTATACAGTTTGAAGAATTCTTTGCATATACTGGATTCAAGTCTTTTTACAAATATGTGTTCTGAAAAGATTTTCTTTGTGACTTTTCATTCTCTTAACAGTCTCTTTCATAGAGAAATTTTTAACTTTAGTGTAGTCCAATTTACCAAATTTTTCTTTCATGTGTTATTTTTTGGGATATATATCTAAAAAGTCATCACCAAATCTAGGATCATCTAGATTCTCTGTTATCCTCTATAAGTTTAATAGTTTTGCATTTTACTTTTAGGTCTATGATTCATTTTGAGTTAATTTTTATAAAAGGTTTAAGATCTATGCCTAGACTTGTTTTATATGTGGCTGTCCAATTGTTTCAGAACCACTTGTTTAAAAAAAAACTACCTTTTCTCCTTTGAATTGTCTTTGATCCTTCATCAAAAACCAGTTGACTATATTTGTAGGAGTCTTTTTCTGGCCTATTTATTCTGCTCCATTGATCTATTTGTTCATTCTTTAGCTGATACCACACTATCTTCATTACTGCAGGTTTATTGTAAGTTTTAAGTGAGGTATTATCCGTCTTCAAACTCTGTTCTTCAATATTGTATTGCTCATTCTGGGTATTTTGCCTTTCCATATAAATTTTATAGTTTTTCAATATCCACAAAATAATTTGCTAGGATCTTGATCGAAATTATATCGAATCTATAGATCAAGTTTAAAAGTACCGACTTAATAATATTGTGTCTTCCTATCAATGAACATGGCATATCTCCACATTTATTTAGATCTTCTTTGATTTATTTCATCAGGGTTTTGTAGCTTTCTTCCTATAGACCTTGAAGATATTTTCTTAGATTTATAACTAAATATTAAATTTTTGTTATAAATAGTATTATTTTAATTTCAAGTTGCAAATGTTTGTTACAGATATACAGGAACGCAGCTGATTCTTACATATTCATCTTGCTTCCTATGACCTTCACTTAATGACTAATTTGTTCCCAGAGTTCATTTGTTTGTGTATTTATCATTTATTGATTATCCTACTACATTAACTAGGACTTCCAGTAAATACTGAATGATATAATAATCATTTCCTCCATAGTTTTCCCAGCACATACCTAGCTAGTTCATGATAAACCTCATCTTGGTCTAATAATCAGAAGGTGAATTAAGGGCAGATCCTGAGGTGAACCAACATAATATTGCTGCTTGCCTGACAATCTTCAAGAAAGAGAGACTCCTTTTTCCTACAGTGGAGAGTTGGTGCCACATTTGCAAACACAGAGAGCACAAGGGAATCTACATGTTCAAATTTATGTACCAAGATAACCTCATATGAGGTCTTAGGGTCTCACTATTTCCCTATCAGGAACCTAATCTTTAGCATAGGTTTGACTAGGCTAAGAATTCAGCCTTTTTCAAAGTTGTGCCACTCTTAAAAATAAGGTCCTATGCTGATCTTCATCTCCATCTCTTCTTCACTAGTAGGAAACTAAGTCATTTTGAAACTAATCTAAGCTGTCCTCTAACTCTCATACCTTGCTTGAAATTGGTGGTTGACTGTCCTGACCTATGATTTTCTCTTTTCTTTAGAAATCAACAATAGCCACCCAGTTTCACAGTTCTTATTCTTTCTCTGCTATCTTCCAAACGCCAGAAATAATAAACAAATCAGTGCAAATTTTTCCAATATACACATCCCCATTCACCACAGGTAAAAGCCTTAACAACTGTACTTCCACCATATATCATAACAGATTATCATAACTGATGATGAGATATTCTATTGTACTTACAGAAAGTGATCCAACCTGGGATCCCATTCTTAGAGTCTACCACCCAGGAGCATTTCTAAAAATGAATATATTAGGTTGAGTTCCCTAGAAACAGAGTCTGAAATAGGGTTGTAATATACATAATTTATTGAGAGAATGCTCTTCAGGAAAAAATTCTACAGAGAGAGAATTAGGCAGAATAGGAAAGGAAAAGAAGTCAAGCAGGAATGCAGTATTTGGTGAAAGCTAGCTATAGCTCAATCTACAGAAGGAGGTTCAGAAGCATAAACCCACCACAGGTTAACCCTTCCTGAGGAAAAAAGCCAGACTTTTGTGCTCCTACATTAGTAATTCACTGGTTGAGTAACATCCCTAGTGGAGATGTAACTGCCAGAGGTAGATGGTTCCCATTAAAAGAGGACCAGTTGTCTGGGGAGCAGCCATGAACTGTTGACACAGTATCTGAGGGTATAGGTATACTCACTGGCTTGGTAAACAGGAATCTGAGCAAGATACCACTAAACTACTACAAGTGTTGAAAGAAGGGTCTTTTCAGTATACAATGTTAGGTCAACTGGATATCCAGTTGACTGAAAATATATTAATCTTGAACTTTCATCATACCATATTAAAATGTCAGTTCCAACTGGATTGTATATTTACATATGAAAAGTGGCACAACAAAAGTCCTAGAAAAAAACATACTATCTAGACATTATTAGAGTAATATAAGCTTTTTTTTTTTTTTTTTTTTTTTTTTTAGAGAGAGAGAGTACACAAGCAGGAGATGGAGAGAAGAAGACAGAAAATCTTAAACAGGCTCTAAACCCAGTGCAGAGCCCAACATGGGGCTCAATCGAATGACACTGAGAATATGACCTGAGCCAAAATCCAATGCTTAATCAACTGAGACACCCAAGCACCCTAAGATTTCTTAAATATTAACAAAAAAGCATTATTCTTTTTTAAAAGATTTTATTTATTTATTTGACACAGAGAGAGAGATCACAAGTAGGCAGAAAAAGAAGGGGAAGCAGGCTCCCCACTGAGCAGAAAGCCCGATGCGGGGCTCGATCCCTGGACCCTGAGATCATGACCTGAGCCGAAGGCAGAGGTTTAACCCACTGAGCCATCCAGGTGCCCCAAAAAAGCATTATTAAAGAAAATGATGGTGAAATTAGTAACTTTTGTATATTTAAAGACCTATTTAAGAGAATGAAAAGACAAGCCACATAATGAAAGAAAGTATGTGCATGAAGACATCTGACCAAAGTCTCATATCCAGAACAGATGACATATTCCTAAAAGCAATAAGGAAAACACCAGCAACCTTTTTTTTTTTAATTGACAAAAGACATAAGCTGGCACTTCACAAAAGAGGATACCCAAATGACTAATAAACATAGGAAAGAGCTCTCGAGTTCCTTAATCACCAGAAAAATCTGAAACCACTATATATCCATCAGAGTGACTAGAAGTAAGAAGACTAATAATAAGTACTGGCTAGGATGTGGGAAAAAGAACTTAAATACCCTGCTACTCAGAAGGTGAGTTGTTATAGCCACTTTGAAAAACTGCTTAATTGTATCTACTGAGAACATATGCCTACTCAATGACATACAGATTTCATTATTAGGTAAATACTGAATAAAAATGTGTACATGTGCAAACAACGGGACGTGTCCAAAAATGTTCATAGCAGTGTTATTCTTAATAATTAAAACCTGGAAATAAACAAAATGCTCTTGAAGAGTAAAACAGAAATATATATATGTAGTATATATATATATATATATATATAGTCATATATTCACAAAATGAAATTTCATACTGTAATAAAGATAAACAAATTACTGCCACATGCGACAATATAAATTAGTGTCACAAAAAATCCATACTATATAATTCAACTTATATAAAGTTTAAGTTATCTCTGGGGAAGAGGGAGGGTATAATGATTAGAAATAGGCACAAGAGGATTTTTCTGAAAATGTTAGGTTTCATGACATTCATTTTGTGAAAATCCATCAAGGTAACACTGATGATTTATGTCTTTACCTATATGAATTTTTATACATCAATATATAATATTATTTAGGAAAATGGAATTGCAATGAGTAAATTGTGATTTTTCTCATTTAGCCCAGAAATATAACCTTTTAAAAATATGTATTAAGTCTAACGCTAAACCCCATCATAATTACAATCAGATAATTCTGTGTAGTTTACAAAGCTTCTGCAAATGCATTATCTTTTCATTAGTGTAATGATAAAAACAACTAAACCACTATTAGAACATGTCTATAGTAAAGGAGACACAGAGCCCAGCTTATATAAAGTTATCTTATGGCATGAAAGGGAATGAGAGAGATGTAAAACACTGGAAACTCATTCTAGTCCCCAAGCATATCCAATGTAATATTTTATTTTTCTTATCACCTCATCATATTTTTTACTATCTTCTCTACCTTTTCCCCTCCTTTTCTTCTACTCTTTTTCCTCCTCAGTGTTTCTCTCCTTCTTTCCTCCCATTTCCTTTCTTCTTCAATCTCTTCTACACAAGTTTCATGGAGACAGTGTACAGAGAGGTGAAGGTACTATCATTACAGCTATTCCTGGGCGAAACAATCTGTTCTCTTTAATCTGTTAGCTTTAATTTTTCATCTGCCTAAATTTTCTCAAAAGGAAAAGGACAGAGCACGTAACAGTGATAACTACCTAACTGTCCACCAAAAATTCATGGCCCCCCATCCATAGTACAAAGATTATTTCCAGATTGATTCCCAGATAGGGACTACGTTTCCCAGTCTCCCATGCAATTATGTGAGACTATATAAATGAGTCTTAACTTATGAAAAATGAGTGGAAATTTTACATGCCATGTCCAGTTTTGGTCCATAAAATTCTCCAATGCATTTTGCTCTCTGCCCTTTTCCCCTAAGGGGGATCCTGGAGCATCCACATACTGAAACCGGCAAAGCCTCCATTATCCTGAATTTCTGAATGACTGTGTAGAGGAGGGACACTGTCCACATATTCCCTAACCAACACTTGTGTGGGCAAGAAATGAATTTGTATTATAATTTGAGCCATTATATACTTTGGGGTCTATTTATTAAAGCAATTGGCCTACCCTAATTGATATGAAGTAATTTCAGAATCTTTAGTAAATAAGGATCACTGAATTATCTTTTCCAAGCCCTACACTTGATAAGTTTTCTTTGACTATACTGGTATGGAGGAGAGACTAATTTTTCCATTCCATGTAATGTTATTGTGATCTTCCTCACTTGGTCTGTTCTCTAAAACAGGAAACAGAGCAGTTGTGTGTCAGGCTACTGTGTCATTAAGTCAAAAAAAGTGGGAGGGAAGGGAGCTGGAAAATGCCAATTAATTCCTGTAGCCCAAATAAAGGTGTATCTTTTCTCCTTAATTCTACATCAGTATCTTCACTAAGTGAAATGGTTTTACTAACAGACCATCAGAGTGCTCTGCAGAGAGTACAACATTTGAAAAGTATGATGGGACTTAGTTAAGTTTCATTCAGAAATACAGTGGTTTCCTGAAAAATACCAGCTTCAGAATTTTATGGTTTGGAAACCAGAGATGAGGCTTATTTTTACAAATGTACTATTTTTAAAACAAAAAGAAAGAAATACTGAGTGCTTTGGTGAGTGTCCCACTACCCAAGCCTCCTGCTCAGAAAAACAATGCCAAGGAATTCCAGTAGTCTGGTTCACATGTGGCTTGGCAGGTGTCTTATACGTAAAGGCACATGAGGTTGTCAGATTGGCTCAAACTGCTCTAATCATAACCTTGGGGAACGAGTTCATATTTGCCATAACTCCATCCCAGGAACATCTGGGAATCTCCTGAAAATTTAATAATGAATTGTGGGTAGAAATTTGATAAAGGACTTATGACATTGGTATTAATACCATATGAGTTTTTCATGATTAACTTAATATAATAAAAGCCAAATGAATTAGAAATTATTTAGTCCAGTATTTTAGCCCATCACTGACATAGGTCAAGGTACCCCAAGTGCAATTTTAATGAATGCAATGTTTGTTATGAGGCCACTAAGATGACAGCATATTAAGTATCACTGATGTCCATATGACTCCATTTGGCATTCTAACAGTTTCACTGTTTACAATTCAGGGCTTTCCGATCACGTGGGGGGTACATTCCATAGCTCCCTCTGACAGAATAATTCCAGTGTGTCATTTCAGAAGAATATTGAACTAGACCTTAACTTGGCTAATACTTGAGTACTCCAAATTCCCAAGGGGTTACTTTTGATGGGAATCTGGCCCTAACTGCTCTGAAATGTTCATGTTTAACCTCTACAACTCAACCCAAGAACTATCTAGTCCAGATTTAGTGTTTAGTACAGTAGGTCATCCTGGGCTAACAAATAGGATACTCCAGTAAAGAAAAATGGAATTGACTGATGCTAAGGACTATCACTTCAGGTTAATGATTCTCAGTGAAAGGCTATGCTGCTCAGGGGCCACCATGCATCCATGACTGTGGGGATTGCCAGTGTCCACAGAAAGCTCTTTACATATTCCATTCATACACATGCACACATAGGCATACATAGGCACATGCACACACATATACAGTTCCCTGACTACCTGTAGTACTGATTTGAGTCTCCATTCACAAACTCCAGCTATCTTAAAAACATTAAAAAATCTTCCTCCATTAGAGGACTTCCTGGAGGTATAAGCAAATAGGAGTTTCACCACCCTTTATGAAAAACTTTTAATTAAACATAGATTTTTTATTATAAAAATAATAGGTGTTTATTATAAAAACTAAAAAATATGAGTAAGCAACAGATAAATTCATATTTCTACCATCTATAGATAGCCACTATTAATATTTTGATGCATGTCCTTCTAGCTTTTCATTGTTCAAAATGGTAGCCACATGACACTACTGTGAGGGTGAAATATATCTAGCACAAACTGAAATGTGCTCTAATGGTAAAAAACTCACTGGATTTCAAAAACATATAAAATATTCTCATATACAAAAATATATAAAATATCTCATTAATAATTTCGTTAGTTAATATTTTGTTCATTACATTAATATTTAATAATATATTGGCTATGTTCAATTAAATATAAATTATTAAAATTAATTTCAATTATTTATTTCTACTTAATGTGGCTACTAGAAAATTTTGAAAGACATTTGTGGCTTACATTTGTGACTTGTAATATATTTCTACAGAATAATGCTATTCTAGAACTTTTCTTATGTATATACGTTTATCTGTATGTGTTACGATACGTATGCTTTTTTGTTTTAAGTGGACTTTTTAACTTTAACAATATATTACAAAGATATTTCTACATTAGTAAATATTTATTGGTAACACTATTTTTAGCAATATTTATTAAACAACAGTATTATATTAATCATCTTAGTTATTTAACCAATGCCTTAGTGTTGAACTTTCAGGTTGTTTCAATTGGATATATTTCCAATAAACATAAAGAATTTCTATAATCACAACCAGGGTGTCCTAATTCACTGTAGGATACTTCACCTTTTCCAAAGAATGAGAATAATCTAGTGGACATCCCTAAGATGAGGGTTTAAGATTCAGTAATTTTGTTTATAACTCATATGTTATATTAGAGTTCTCAAAAAAAACCAGAACCAATTAGGTAGATATATATAGAAAGAGAGATTTATTATAGAAATTGGCTCACACAATAATGGAAGCTGAGGAGACCCACAATCTGCTATGTACAAACTGAAGAACCAGGAAAGCCAGTGGTATAATTCATTCCCTGTCTGAAAGCCTGATAGCCAGAAGTGCTGATCCCCAAGGTCAGGAGAAGATGGATACCCCAGCTTAAGCAGAGAGAACATTCACCCTTCCACACTGTTGGTTTGTTCTGTTCAGGACTTCAATGGATTAGAGGATGCACAACCACCTTGGTGCAGATAATCTTTTTACTCAATCTACCAGTCAAAATGCTAATCTCTTCTGAAAAAAAACACCCTCACAGACACACCAAACATACTGTTTAACCAGTTATCTGGGCATCCCTTTGCCCAATCAAGCTGACATAAAATAACCACCACACATGCATTTAAGAAAAATCACCAGGCAGAGGATTCTGAAGTATGTCTGAAAACATCCCCAAGAAAGATTTAGTTTGCTCTCAGACTAATTTGCTTTGTACTTGAGTGAGTAAATATTCTTTTAATGCCAAAAACACGAATCTGTATAAAGATTAACATGTATAATTACATGTATCTAAATTCTTATAGATTAACAAGATGTTTAATCAGCTATGGGTTCTCTAATTTTTTTCTAGTAGATTTTATAAGAATTTGTTTTTGTGCATTGATTAAGCTAAAAGAGCTCTCATTGCCTGATGATACAGCTAAAAAGGAAATGGATCCATCCATAAACACATACTGGTGACTTTGTTCATAGCAAGTGGACTGGTAAATGTGTTTAGGCAGCCCAAAAATACCCTAGCCAAAAACTCAGGAGAGTTTTTTAAATCAGTCTTATAAAAGAAGCTTCTTCTCTGTTATTTAGAAATTTGTTCTTCTGTTACTCTACCTCCACTTCCTTCTAGTTTGAAGTCAAAACAGAGTCCCTATATATTTCAAAGGAAGCTCAATGTTAAAATAAACAGAAGATGTGGGTGCCTGGGTGGCTCAGTCTTTAGGCATCTGTCCTCGGCTCAGGTCATGATCCCAGGGTCCTAGGATCGAGCCTCATAGTGGGTTCCCCGCTCGTTAGGAAGCCTGCTTCTCCCTCTCCCATTCCTCCTGCTTGTGTTCTCTCTCTCACTGTGTCTCTCTCTGTCAAATAAATAAAATCTTGAAAGAAAGAAAGAAAGAAAAGATGAGAAGCTGTCCCTAATCAACAAGAAAGGGCTTAAATAAAAGGAGGTTTCCTATTATTTTTTTCAAGATTTTTTCTTAATTTTTTATTTCTTTTCAGCGTAACAGTATTCATTGTTTTTGCACCACACCCAGTGCACCATGCAATCCATGCCCTCCCTATTACCCACCACCTGGTTCGCCCAACCTCCCACCTCCCTCCCCTTCAAAACCCTCAGGTTGTTTTTCAGAGTCCGTAGTCTCTCATGGTTCACCTCTCCTTCCAATTTCCCTCAACTCCCTTCTCTTCTCCATCTCCCCTTGTCCTCCATGTTATTTGTTATGCTCCACAAATAAGTGAAACCATATGATAATTGACTCTCTCTACTTGACTTATTTCACTCAGCATAATCTCTTCCAGTCCCGTCCATGTTGCTACAAAAGTTGGGTATTCATTCTTTCTGATGGAGGCATAATACTCCATAGTGTATATGGACCACATCTTCCCTATCCATTCGTCCGTTGAAGGGCATCTTGGTTCTTTCCACAGTTTGGCGACCGTGGCCATTGCTGCTATAAACATTGGGGTACAGATGGCCCTTCTTTTCACTACATCTGTATCTTTGGGGTAAATACCCAGTAGTGCAATCGCAGGGTCATAGGGAAGCTCCATTTTTAATTTCTTGAGGAATCTCCACACTCCAAAGTGTGTGGCTCCAAAGTGGCTGCACCAACTTGCATTCCCACCAACAGTGTAAGAGGGTTCCCCTTTCTCCACATCCTCTCCAACACATGTTGTTTCCTGTCTTTTAAGTAATCTCTGTACCCAACGTGAGGCTTGAACTCACAAACCCAAGATCAGGAGTTGCAGTTGCGTGTTTTACCAACTCTGAGGTTTTCTGTGATTTTTGACTAGAGAATATTACAACAGAATTTCAATCCCATAAAGGAAGGTTCCATATCTCTATGAAAAAGCAGGTTCTCCTCAGCTTCGAGCTAGTACCAGGAAACACAACCTCCAACTCTCCACCCTGGTCATATTTCCCTAGACCCTGAGATAAGCAACAGACAATTGACCCAATAAAGTCATCACTGTCTACAACTAGGCATATCTGGTCATTGGCCTAAGGAATACAGCCTATATTCCTATAACTGCTGCAATTTTTTTTTACCATTTTCCATTTCTTTTTCTTTTATTAACATATAAGTTATTATTTGTTTCAGGGGTACAGGTCTATGAATCATCAGGTTTACACAATTCACAGCACTCACTATAGCACACACACTCTCCAGTGTCCCTAACCCAGCCACGCTATCAACCCTCGGTTTGTTTCCTGAGATTAAGAGTCTCTTATGGTTTGTCTCCCTCCCCAGTCCCATCTTGTTTCATTTTTCCCTCCCTTCCCCCCACGACCCCCTGCCCTGACTCTCAAATTCCTCATATCAGAGAGATCATGTGATAATTGTCTTTCTCTGATTGACTTATTTCACTAAGCATAATACCTTCTAGTTCCATCCACGTCATTGCAAATGGCAAGATTTCAGTTTTTGATGGCTGCATAGTATTCCTGTGTGTGTGTGTGTCTGTGTGTCTGTGTGTCTGTGTGTGTACACCACATCTTCTTTATCCATTCATCTGTTGATGTACATCTAGGTTCTTTCCATAGTTTGGCTATTGTGTACATTGCTGCCCTAAACATCCAGGTGCACCTGCCCCTTCAGATCACTACATTTGTATCTTTAGGGCAAATACCCAGTAGTGTGACTGCTGGGTCATAGGGTAGCTCTATTTTCAACTTTTGGAGGAATCTCCATACTGTTTTCCAGAATGGCTGCACCAGCTTGCACTCCCACCATCAATGTAGGAGGGTTCCCCTTTCTCCAAGTACTGTATTATTAAAAGGAAAAGAAATATCCTTTCTTATTTTCCTGAAAGCCTTTCGAAGTATTCAACAGTATCTGTCCTCTACCCAAAGTACAAACATAAGAGAATAATAAATACCATTTACCATTAATAATTATCACTGAACTAAGGGCTGGAGTTTCAGTAGAGTTAATGGAACTGATTTTGAAAGAAACTTCACAGAATAAATGCACCTACTATCCAGCCCTGCTCAGGATACGACACTCTACTTCAGCAAAACAAATAATATTTTGAGGTTAACCCTAGACATTAAATGTTATTTGTGCTCTGTAAACATTGCAAAAGTAAACCAACCACATGCATTTACTCAGAACATTTTAAATGTGGGCTGAAATAAAATCCTAGAACCTTCATTGGTACTGTGTCTATTTTAAGATGATAAACAGAAAGAAGTACCTATAAACACCACCTCTCTTAAATATTTCTAGCTTTAATCCAGAACTCTTGGTTTCTATTTTTCACTGAAATGTTTTGTTGTACTACAAAATGTAGGTCAAGTTGTTGGTGAGTGCTAGATAGACTGTGTTTACATCAAAAAGTAAATGGTAAAATCCTTCCAGCCTGAGATAGTCTAAAAAAATTACTCCTGCCGCTGTGCTATTCAGGGTATCCCCGATAAATCTGAGAAATTCTTAACACAGACCTCTCTGAATGCTACATTTTAATCATAATTGTGTAGTTTTCTCTTGAGGGCAGATTCATAGGAACTAAAATTCATAAGACCCTCTATTCCTGGGGACCAATAATAAAAAAAACAAATGAAATCTTACTCAGGTTCTTATGCTTTATGCCCAGTGAGATCATAGAAAGACCCCAAACAGAACTAAAGGCAAGAGGTGTGTAATGGACTGAACGTTTGTGTCATCCCAAAATTCATATGTTGAAGTCCTAATCCTCAATATGATGATATTTGAAGGTTAAGCCTTGGGGATGTTATTAGGTCTGGATGAGGTCATGAGGATGGAGCTCCCATGATGCAATTAGTACCCTTATAAGAAGTAGAAGAGACCAGAGCACACCCCCCCCACCACCATATGAGGATACAGCAAGAAGATGCCCATCTGCAGGCTAGGAAGAGGACTCATCAGAAACCAAATCTGCCAGCACTTTGATCTTGAACTTCTAGCCTCCAGAACAGTGAGAAATATATGTCTGTTATTTAAGTTGCCAAGTGTATGGTATTTTGTTATAGCAACCTAAACAGACTAAGTCAAGGTGAAACTCGAGGACAAATCAGGCTCACAAAAGCCATCAGCAACTTCAGGTTTAACTGACCTTAGCCTACAGACCTTATCAGCACACATTGATTTCTAAACAGTTATTTTTGAACAATAACATACATGAAAGCCTCAGTGTTATAGGAGTAGCAGAGAACATGGTGGCAGTATAAAATCTTAGTTCTTTGAAATCTACAGAAGAAATGTACATCAACTTTTGGTCATTGAAGGAAATGTTCTAAACCCTTCTGCTTGTCTTGTTCATTTTCCTACTTTATACATGTCACACAGAAGACAAAGGGAAATAAATGTCAACCTCCCTGTTAGGAAGTCTGGTTTGGTGAAAAGCAGTTTAAAACTCTTGGTAAGGGATTCCTGGGTGGCTCAGACCATTAAGTGTCTGCCTTCAGCTCAGGTCATGGTCCTGGGATTAAGCCCTATGTCGGGCTCCCTACTCTACAGACAGTCTGTTTCTCCCTCCCCCTCTTCCTCTCCCCCAGGCTTATGATTGATCTGTGTGTGTGTGTGTGTGTGTGTGTGTGTGTGTGTGTGTGAAAGAAATAAATAAAATCTTTAAAAATAAAAAAAATAAAACTTTTGGGGGTGCATGGGTGGCTCAGTCGGTTGAGCATCTGTCTTTAGCTTAGGTCATGATCTCGGGGTCCTGGGATCGAGCCTGGCATCAGGGAGCCTGCTTCTCTGCCTGCTGTTTTCCCTGCTTGTGCTATCGTGCTCTCTCTCCCTCTCTCTGTCAAATGAATAAAGATCTTTTAAATAAATAAATAAATAAATAAATAAATAAATAAATAAATAAAATCTACCTATCTCTCGGTAAAATGAGATGTTAAAAATATGTTGACATCACTGTACCTGAAATAAAAAGCCAGCTCTTCTTGTAGCTACTCTGGAATTTGCAGAAAACCATCAACTCCCACAGTGTGAACCAGAGGTTGTTTGATGAGTTGTCTCAATGACCATTCCTTTAGTCATGGGTTAGCTATTTTCAAATTTTAGAGTATCAGGTAGCAAGGGGAGGCAAAAACAGTTGGACTTCTACAAAGTCCATATATATACGTACATATATATGCATACATACACACACCCCCACACACACATCTCTAGCTTGTCTGAAGAAAATTTTTTGCTAACTTAACACCCAAAATAAAATGAATGTTTATACAACATCCAAGTAGATAAATGCAGTCACTTTGGAGAAGTCATTTTGGATAACCTGGTTACCAGGGATTCCTCAAATATAACAATCTAATGATTATCACAGATCTTGTTCAAATGATTGTCGACACTGCAAGAAATATTAAGGAGAGTTCTATAAAAGAGGAAAAATCCTAAGAATAGCATTGAACAGAAATATAGAGACAATCAACAGAAAGACTTCAAAGGTAACACAATGTCAATAAAAACGTATCTCTCAATAATCACTCTCAATGTGAATGGCCTAAATGAGCCCATAAAACGACACAGGGTTGCAGATTGGATAAAACCACAGGACCCATCCATATGTTGTCTACAAGAGACCCATTTTGAACCTAAAGATACACCCAGACTGAAAGTGAAGGGATGGAGAAGCATCTTTCATGCCAATGAAAGAAAGAAGGCCGGGGTAGCGATTCTCATATCAGATAAATTAGATTTTAAACTAAAGACGGTAGTCAGAGATACAGAAGGACACTACATAATTCTTAAAGGGACTATCCACCAAGATGATCTAACAATTGTAAATATTTATGCCCCCAATATGGGAGCAGCCAATTACATAAGAAAACTATTAATCAAGATAAAGAGTCATATTGATATGAATACATTAATATTAGGAGATCTTAACACGCCTCTCTCAGAAATAGACAGATCATCGAAGCAGAAAATCAATAAAGAAACAAGAGCATTGAATGACTCATTGGACCAGATGGACCTCATAGATATATACAGAACATTCCACCCTAAAACAACAGAATACTCATTCTTCTCAAGTGCACATGGAACCTTCTCCAGAATAGACCACATACTGGATCACAAATCAGGGCTCAACCGATACCAAAAGACTGAGATTATTCCCTGCATATTCTCAGATCACAATGCTTTGAAACTGGAGCTCAATCACAAGGAAAAGTTCAGAAGGAACTCAAACACCTGGAAGCTAAAGACCACCTTGCTTAAGAATGCTTGGATCAACCAGGAGATCAAAGAAGAACTTAAACAATTCATGGAAACCAATGAGAATGAAGACACTTCACTCCAAAACCTGTGGGATACAGGAAAGGCGGTCCTAAGGGGGAAATGCATAGCCATCCAAGCCTCCCTCAAAAAAACTGAAAAATCCAGAATACACCAGCTGTCTCTACACCTTAAAGAACTGGAGAATCAACAACAAATCAAATGATTGTCATATACAACGATTAGGGCATATGGAGTGGGATTAGCCAAGTGCCAAGGTATGGTAAGAGAGAGTAACTCTAGATCTTGGAGCAGCCCCTTATCTGGATGAAGTCCTGTAGTTTTTTTTTTTGGGGGGGGGGGTTCTTTCAAGACTTTTTGTTTATTTATTCACCAGACAGAGATCACAAGTAGGCAGAGAGGCAGGCAAAGAGCAGAGAGCCCGATGCCTCGATCCCAGAACCCTGGGATCATGACCTGAGCTGAAGGCAGAGGCTTTAACCCACTGAGCCACCCAGGTGCCCCTGAAGTCCTATAGTTTGAAGAGTAATCTTGACCTTAATTAAAGGTAATTTATCTAGCAGTACTCATTTGGTGCTGCATGAAGGAAAGAAAGGTATGCTTACAAGTAAAGCCTCCACTTCCATAAGACAAAATAATATATAAACCACAAGGGAAGGGAATGAAATTCTATCAAGAAGAAAGATGTGAAGCTTTGAATACTACTAATAGGGCATATGGATCTGAAATTCATAGATGTCCAAAGTGAGTTCTTTATGCTTTTCTGACCAAGGTGACCCCCCTCAATCTCCAACCACTCATTTCTAACACACTAAAACCATATATTCCTGTTGAGAATAGGACTTCCATTCCTAAATGTCAACAGTTCCCCAGGAGGCCTCAGATCTAGTGTTAACTCCAATACAGACTAGATTAGCTTAAGTTTTAAATGAAGATGTCACTAGTGCTTAGAAAATAGGTAGTACAACAGCAAGAACAAAAAGGAGAAAGACAAAAAAGTTCTCAGTTACAGTATTTCTTTCTAGGACCTGTCTGGGTTATGAGCAAAATCAATTGGAGATCTCTGATTCAGAGAACAGGAAATGAACAGTCTGCCCTTCTTAAAAAATAGCATCACATCCTTCCTGTGCATGCTTTAAAAATAAATATTTTACTTGTTTAGGGTGACTTAAGTGCCCTTCTCTATAATCCTTTGAAACAACTATTACCCTGGACTGAACCACCTTCTCACTGATAAGCCTCAGCACTGTGGCTTACCATATTTTCTCAGAGTCTCAATCTGGGTGGCCAAGGAGCTTGCATTACTAGATCCAATCTAGAGTAGGATCAATTAGGAACTGAGGAGATACCAAACTATGGCTAAGACTGGGAGCCTCGTGCTTTCATTTCAGGAGTGCTATGGGCAAATCCCCTTGGGGGTAGAGGCTTAAGGAGCTCCCCCACTCTCCACTGGTGCAGTATGAAAAGAGTGAAACCCAACCCTGAGGGAATATACCAGGGATGTGAAATATGAGAGAATAAATCTAGGTCTGAGTTCCAGCATTCCTTGGATACTTTCTATGGCTGGACACTGTGCTAGGAACTGAGGAAAAGAGATAAATGATAAATGATGGAATGGGTCACTAGCCTCCTAAAGCTCCCCATTTGAATTGTTTTGTAAGATCTTCTCACATTTTTTTTTTAGCAATTTTATAGTTTTAGCTCTTTAGGTCTATGATCCATCTTGAGTTAATTTTTGAATATGATGTGAAGTAAGGGTAAAGGTTCATTTCTCTGTATACAGCTACCTAATCTAGTTGAAATTTTTTTGAAAAGATCATTTTTTCCTCATTGGGTTGTTTTAATACCTTTTCTGAAAATCAGTTAGCCATATATGTATGGGTATATTTGTGAACTTTCTATTCTGTTCCAATGATTTATCTGTCTGTCTTACACCAATACCATGCATCTTGGTTACTAGAACTTCATAAATTTTGAAATTAGATAGTGTTAAGTCTTCCAATTTTCTTTTTCTTTTCTTTCTTTCTTTCTTTCTTTCTTTTTTTTTTTGTTTGTTTGTTTCTCTAATTCCTTTGCATTTCCACATAAGGTTTAGAATCAGTTTGTCAAAAAGAGAAGAGAGGAGAGGATAGGAAAGGAGAGGAGAGGAGAGGTAGAGAGGAGACAGGAGAGGATGAGAGGGGAGGGGAGGGGAGGGAAGGAGAGGGGAGGGAAGGGAGGGGAAGAGAAGGGAAGGGAGGGGAAGAGAAGGGAAGGGAAGGGAAGGGAAAGGTAGGGAAGGGAAGGGCAGGGCAGGGCAGGGCAGGGCAGCACTGTGCTAGGCCTGCTGATATATTTGACTGGGGGTTTGAGTTAACTCTCTAAATCAATTTGGGAAAGATTAACATCTTAATGATATTGACTATTCGTATCATGAACACATAAAATTCCTTTTTGGCCCCTATGCATGCGTTGTCAGTCTTTGTAAGTATGTTTCTTGGAATTATTTAGAATACTATCTCTAAAAGTCTCTGTTATATAGCATCCAGTACTGAGGACATAAATCCTACTGAATAAATGTCAAAAGTTAATAATACTCCCCAAGGTATGATAGCATATCATTATTACAACAAATAACAGAAAACATAGATCATTGTATCTAATTTTGCTAATATGCTTTTTTACTAATAGACTTCTTTCAACTGGTACATTTGGTCCTTACGTATTTTACTCTCCTTGGACTATATAAATAAGAAGTCTAGTTTCACTTTTACTGTAAGGATATTCACCTTCACTTTCAGTCTTTCCATCCTTGAGAGGGTGAGTCTGCTGCTCTGATATAAACTGTTTGCAAAATCTGGTCCCTGAATAGTAGAAAATGGTAAAACTTTAGAACTTCACATGCCTCTTTAGATGTATGAGTATGATGTATGGCTAGGATTAATATTGAACAATCCATACAGAATTGATCCAAACAATCAGAAAGGATGCCCTCCAAAAATAACCCACAGAGCAATTTTGTTTTAAAATAACTGAATACAATCCCTGCTCACAGACAAAAGGATATCTGTGAAACTTCAAGTGTCTTATAGGAAGAAAGCTGAACTTCAGTGAAACTTAAATGTATGCGAAAGTTGCATTCAACTGCCACCACTTTGATTTTCTGAATCCTTAGTAATTTGAGGCAGTTCCTCCTGCCTCCTAAAGACCAGCAGCATAGTACCATTTCCTCCCTACCATACATAGAACTATTCCATGTTTCTAATATTTCTCTCTAACAAATCCTAGAATTATAGAATGTCCATGCTGAGAGGGATCTTAGATACCATCTAATCTGATCCCTTACTTCACAACTATAAAACCAGAGATCTAAGAAAATCAAATTACTATGGGTGCCTGGGTGGTTCAGCTGCTTAAGCATCCAACTCTTTATTTCATCTCAGGTCATACTCTCAGAGTCATGGGATCAAGCCCTGTGTCAGGCTCCATACTAAGCATGGAGTCTGAGATTCTCTCTCCCTCCCTCTGGCCCTCCCCCTGCTGGTGCTCCCCCTCTAAAATAAAATAAATAAATAAAACTTTTTAAAAAAGAAAAAAGAAAATAAAATTAGTTATCCAAAGTCATATCATATAGTGCTAATGTAGAAATTGAGCTAGAACTCAAGTTTTCTGCCATTCACTGCCTTCAGAGTGGTCATAGAATATCCTATCACAGAAATCCGTAGTTTAAGCTACAAATTTATTATTATGTTAAGGTACTAATTATATGGATAGTAATTATATGGATTAAATGGATAGTCCCATTTATTGTTTCTTTTTAATTATAGAATACACAAAAATTCTTATTTAAAAAATATTTCAACTGAATATTCCAGGCATTACAATTTAAAATGAAATATACTGGGGTGCCTGGGTGGCTAAGTCAGTTAAGCGTCTGCCTTTGGCTTGGATCATGATCCCAGGGTCCTGGGATCAAGCCCTGCATCGGGCTCCCTGCTGGGCGGGGAGTCTGATTCTCCCTCTCTCTGCCTGCTGCTCCTCCTGCTTGTGCTCTCTCTCTCTCTGACAGGTAAATGAATAAAATCTTGAATTAATTAATTAATTAATTAATGCAATATACTGAATGGGATAAATTACCTGACTGCTCCAATATATTTGGGGCCCCACATATAGCTAAAGGGACCTTCCTTTTAACATGCACAAATGTATATGATCCTCCCTCAAGATTCAGTAAATATAACAGGAAAATCACAAGCAGCATAATGAGCACTAAATAAATTTAAATCAACTGACTGAATGTTACCTATCTTCCAGTGGCATGGGGCAGTATATGAAATTATAAGAATGGCATATCACTGTTAGAAAATTCCTCTGTATGAATTATTCCAAGTCAGATGTATTACCTGTCTCAAGGTCCTGGGGTCAGTTATTCTTTTTAGTTGTTGTTATTAGTTATTCTTTTCGTTGTTGATTCAATTTTGTAATTTTTCTCTTGATTCAATTTTTCTTTCAGACATAAACTGTTATTGGTTCCAGCTCTATTTTTTTTTAATTTTTTATTTCTTTTCAGCGTAACAGTATTCACTGTTTTTTCACCACACCCAGTGCTCCATGCAATCCATGCCCTCCCTAATACCCACCACCTGGTTCCCCCAACCTCCCACCCCCCGCCCCTTCAAAACCCTCAGGTTGTTTTTCAGAGTCCATAGTCTCTCATGGTTCACCTCCCCAGCTCTAATTTTAGGTAGACAACTTCAGACCCAAATTCTTAATCATGGATGTCCTGTTTGGCATCTGACATTTTAAAAGATGTGAATGAGCCTTGAGTTCAATGCCTGTTGTATGGTGAGATACATAGAATAAGAAATTCATCTGCTTTCTTATTATTATTCAATTTATTTAAACTGAAAAACAGGGGCACTTGGCCGACTCAATCAGAACAGCATACAACTCGGGGCGCCTGGGTGGCTCAGTGGATTAAGTCTCTGCCTTCGGCTCAGGTCATGGTCTCAGGGTCCTGGGATCGAACCCCACATAGGGCTCTCTGCTCAGCAGGAGCCTGCTTCCCCTTCTCTCTCCTCTCTGCCTACTTGTGATTTCTGTCTGTCAAATAAATAAATAAAATCTTAAAAAAAAAAAAAAGAACAGCATACAACTCTTAATCTTGGGGTTGTGATTTCAAGTTCCATATTGTGTATAGAGATTGCTAAAAAAATTTAAATAAATTTTAAAAATAAACTAAAAAATGAAACAAAAACTTCACCCATTTCTCCCAGCTCCCTACCCCTGGTAACCTCCAAACTGTTCTCCATGAGTTTGATGTTGTTGTTGTTGTTTAGATTCCAAATATAAGAGCAATCATATGGTATTTGTCTTTTTCTTATTTCACTTAGCCTAATGCTCTCAAGGTCCATCCATGTTGTCACCAATGGCCAGATTTCATTATTTCTCATGGCTGAATAATATTCCATTTTTTGTATGTATGCATTTATGTATGTATGAATAAATATATAGCATATCTTTTAGTCATGCATCCATCAACAGAAACAGGCTGTTTCCATACCTTGGCTATTGTAAATAATATTACAGTGAACATGGGATGCATATGTCTTTTTGAGCTGTTTTCTTCAGATAAATACCCTGAAGTGGAATTATAAATCATATGTTAGTTCTATTTTTAATTTTTTGAAGAACTTCCATACTGTTTTCATAGTGGGTGCACCAATTTACATTCTCATCAACAGTGCACAAGAGTTCCCTTTTCTCTACATCCACATTATTTCTAGTCTACTTGGTAATAGCCATTCTAACAGGTGTGAGGTGCTATCTCATTGTGGTTTTGATTTGCACTTCCTGGGGATTCACAATGTAAAGCATTTTTTAGGTACCTGTTGGCCATCTGTATGTCTTCTTTAGACTATCCAAATCTTTTACCCATTTTTTAATAAGATTGGTTGAGTTTTTGCTACTGAGTTGCATGAATTCTTTATATATTATGGTATCAGCCCTTTATCAGATACACGATTTACAAATATTTTCTCCCATTCTGTAGGTTGCCTTTTTGTTTTGTTTATGGTTTCCTTTGCTGTGCAGAAGCTTTTTAGTTTGATATAGTCTCACTTGTTTATTTTTGCTTCTGTTGTTTTTGCTTTTGGTATCCGATTCAGAAATCATCACCAAAATCTACAACAAGGAACTTACTGTCTACATTTTCTTCTAGGATTTTTATGGTTTCACATCTTACATTCAAGTCTTTATACATTTTGAGTTAATTTTTGTGTCTGGTATAACATAGTGGTCTAGTTTCACTCTTTTGCATGTGGCTGTCCAATTTTTCCAACACCATTTACTGAACAGATTGTCCTTACCTCATTATATATATCCTCCTTTGCTATAAATTAACTGACCATATATGTATGGGTTTTAGATAATGTAATGTACGAATCTCTCTTAGTCCTACAAAATCCTACTCCCATCCCCTGACATACTTTTATTCTCAGACTGGCGTATATCTTTTTTCTTTGCATTTACATACAAATATTTCTACATATAATTTTGTTTTCAAGGTGATTTTAAAACAAATAGTATTACAACTACCTAATTATTAGCAATTTGGTTTATTCTCCCATTTGTTGAATTATCATTAGAGATCTGCCACATAATATTTTGCAGTGTTCTAGATGGTCTGTTATCCATTCCACATTAACAGCTTTCTCCTCTATGTTTTTACTATTACAAGGGAGATGCCCAGAAGTAAATTTCTCAGAATCCCTTTTAACTATGGTTCTGGGTTAAATTCTGCCAATAAGAGGTACTCCTGAAAGACTGAAAAGGCAATAGAGGAGAGTCATAACACCCAGTGCTCATCACAACATATGCCCCCCTTGTACTAATAAATCGTTGAACACTACATCAAAAACTAGTGATGTACTATACAGTGGCTAACTGAACATAATTTTAAAAAGAGAGAAGGAGAGCTAATAGTTTCTAGCAGTTATTGCAGGCAGATGTGCAGGCAAATGAAAAAATATAAGAGTTTACAGCAGTTTCTAGGAAAGTTCCTGAAAATCACCTGCTGCCAAAGTGTGGGGAAAAAAAAAAAAAAAAAGCCTCCTGTAGAGCAAGGATATTAAATAAGGTTATTTAAAGGACACAGATTACAACCATTTCTCTAGACACGGGTTTAACTCCAGGATCAAGTAGGGCCATCATCTCCCATATTCTATTGTCAAGCTGCACCTCCAACTCTCTTTCTTGATTTTCTTTGCCTAAGGTTTGTTTTGATTCAGTGTCCTTTTGTTATTCTAGAAGCATCACTGTGAAGCCTACTCTGGTATTTTCTTAGGGATGTTGCTAAGGACATTGTTTCCTACATGAAAATCCATTGAGAAATTTCTTTCAGAACTAATTGCCAAAGGAAACATTTGCACATACAAGAAACTGGTGTGTTTAATCATTTAACAAATCACTTGGTTGACAGTAAAATCAGAGTTATCTACACTCAATTTTCAGAAACTGTGTGGGACATAGTGGCTTATGTACATTGTATCTTCACTAGGTCTTTACTTTCTATACCTTCTATACTTCACCTTCTATACTATAGTATATTTCCATGCTTTCTTTGGTCTTTATTTTTCAGTTATATTTTCCAATTTTTCATGCATATGTTTGTATTTTTCACTACCTCTCCCAATTAAGAAATATAAAATGCTAAAGTACAATTTTTTTTAAATACGTATAGCCCAAGCTTCCTCAGACCTCAACATGTGGATACAAATGGGGTAACATAAATAATAACCACAATTTTAATTTTATAAATTTTAGTTTATATTTCTACTTATTTATGAAAGTCTTTGGGTTCCTATAAAATACATCATATCTGCTCCCAACCAAACGTTTCTGGCAATCCCCAGTGGGTATTTCACATGGACTTAAAGATATCCATTTTTGTGTCAGGCAGCACCATGATAGCTGAATACCACAGACATGTATTTTCTTCCCTTAAGTGACAGATGAGTACTCAGGTGAGCAGGGCAACTTACCTCTTCATAGTCACTCATGAACCTAAGTTGATGACTACTCTGTCTTTTTCATCATGTGACTTCCAAGGTTGCCCTGAATATTGACATGCCAGTCAACTGAAGGCAGTTTTAAAAAAATGGGCGGGGGGAGGGGGGAAGACTGGAGAAAAGTATGGAAGATTTTTATGAGTCAAGCCTGAAAGCTGAATACATCATTTATGTTCACATTCCACTGAACTTAGTTACATGATCACACACAACTACAACGGACGTTGGAAAATGTAGTGTGGCTGTGTATCAAAAGAAGAGAGAAAGGGATTTTGGCAAATAGTTAGTAAGCTCCACCTCAATATATTTTCTTCTACATTCCTACACTTCTTCAAACACTTTTGCATTGCTGGTGGGAATGCAAACTGGTGCAATCACTGTGGAAGATAGTATGAAGGTTCTAAAAAAACTAAAAATAGAACTATGCTATGATCCAGTTATCACACTACTATTTATCCAAAGAATATGAATACTCTAATTCAAAGGGATATATGCACCCCAATGTTTATTGCACCATTATTTACAGTGGTCAAATTATGGAAGCAGCCCAAGTGTCCATCAATAGATGAATGGATAAGATTTGGTACATACACATAGTGGAATATTATTCAGCTATAAAAAATGAAATTCTGCCATTTACAATAACATGGATGGAACTAGAGAGATAATGCTAAGCAAAATAAGTCAGAAG
This sequence comes from Martes martes, assembly GCF_963455335.1. Lineage (NCBI taxonomy): Eukaryota > Metazoa > Chordata > Mammalia > Carnivora > Mustelidae > Martes > Martes martes. The sequence goes on along the minus strand of NC_137892.1, from coordinate 127,357,423 downwards.
AAGTAAATATCATGAGATTTCACTCATTTGTGGCATTTAAGAAATAAAACAAATGAGCAAAGGAAAAAAAGGAGAAAGAGAAAAAGATAAACCAACAAACAGACTCCACTAAAGAGAACAAACTGATGGTTACCAGAGGGGAGGTGGGTGAGGAAATGGGTGAAGTAGGTGATGGGAATTAAGGAATACACTTGTATGAGCACTGCTTGATGTATGGAACTGTTGAATCACTATATTGTACACCTGAAACTTATATAACACTGTTATGTTAATTGAACTGGAATTAAAATTTTTAAAATGAGGATCATATTGTATTCTATATTCACTTAAAATCATACTAAGAATTTGTGTATCATAAGATTGTCTTTAAAAAAATAATTTTAAATTTAAAAGAAATTTTTTTTTTTAAGACAATATATTAGGGACACATGGGTGGCTCAGTCAGTTGAGCATTCAACTCTTGGTTTCAGCTCAGGTCATAATCTAATGGGTCACGCAATCAAGCTCCTCGCTCAGCAGGGAGTCTGCTTGAAAGATTCTCTCTCCTTCTGCCTTTCCCCCCACTCACACTCTCTCTTTCTCTCTCTCAAAATGAATAAATAAGTCCTTTTTAAAAAAAACATATTATTTTGTCTCATAGCATATGATCATATGCACATAACATATGTAGCATAACATATTTACCTGTTCTCCTGCTACTGGATATTTAACTTCTTTACAATTTTGGTTTAATAAATGCAACTGAAATTGAAATATTATATATAAATCTTCAGCCACCTCTCTAAATTTTTTCTTAGGGTTGAGTCCTACAACGGAATTACAGGGTCAAAGAACATATATAGAGGGTGTGTTTTATTCCTGTTCCACCTGGTGAGGGGTGGGAGAGTTGAGTTAGCTCTGTTTTAGTCACATCCCAGTATAAATGCAGATTTTTCTTCTCCACGATCACCCCTCCAGGTGTCAAGGCTCCCATCTTTTATCTCAGGAACTCTAAGAGTATTATAAACCATCGAAAGGAGGTGTTTTTGTTTGTTTGTCTGCATAAAGTAAAATGAGAAATAAACATAATCCCTCCTGATCACTGGGAGATATATTGGCTACCAGACCTGGAAGGCTCCCACCAACACCAATATAAAGGGCATCTATGTAGGTCCTCAGCACAGGCCATGTATAATATTCACTAAAATGAAAACAGAATGGTCCACAGACAATGGTTTTGCTCCCAAGTGATTCTCTGGTGCTCACAGTGGATGTACTCAATGTAGTGCCAACTGGAGTCAACTCCATTCCTACCCACAAAATCTCTGCAGGTCCCCAGTGTCCCTTAACTCTGCCACATACATTTGTAAGCATTTAGTGTCATTTAGATTCCCACAAGTTGCTGCAAACATTATGCAATGTGTTGTTCCACAAACAAGTAAATAAGGAAAATTATACACTATAGAATAGGAATTGGTAAACTACAGCCCTCAGGAGAAAACTGGTCTGCGGCTTGTTTTTGTAAATAAAGTTTTATTGAATATAAAATTTCAATTTTATATTTCAATTTTAGTTGAAAGCTGCTATGAATAATATATAAATGAATATCCATTCATTTATATATTATTTTATTATATTATATATTATATTATATATTATTATATTATATATTATTTATATATATTATCATTTATATATTATCCATAGCAGCTTTCAGCTACAACTGCAGAGTTGAGCAGTTATGATGGAGACCTTATGGACCCCAGGCTTAAAATATTTACAGAACAAGGTCTCTAACCCTTGCTTGAGTTCCTAGGCTACTACTGAAGTATGTACTATATTCACATGCTACCCTATTCATCTGTCGAGCTGTCCAGCTCCAAGTAATATTCTTACTCATAAATGTCCCATTTTATATTACTGCATTGTTAATGCATCTGGCCTCCTTAACCATTTCTCCTGCTTGTTATAATTTTTAAATTCCATTACCTTCCTCCCATTCAACTTAGGTTCATAATTTTATACACATACTATGTTTCAGTATGTACCCAAATTTACAGTACCCAAATTAATAATAAACATGTTAAGTGGCATTTTTCTCTCTAAAAATGGAGGACAAGTATTTTCAAGGGCTTGGTGAACAGCACTACTGTTATTTCTCCTTCTCTCCTTCCTACTAAATATTATGCTGTGTGTGTGTAGTCATAGTCATTTCTAACACAAAAGACACTACAAATCCAGAATGACCTCATTCCAACAGAAACAAAGGGGAAAAGGAGTTAGACTTAAGAGAAAGCTAAGGTAAAACCATACCAAGGGGGCTTAAAAATAACAGTGTATTTCTTTCAAACAAACATGTCCTCCTATGTAGAGTCCTAAAAATTGCCATTAAATGTAGAGTAAGATAGAAAGGATCACTAACATTAAAAATCAATTAAAGAAATTCTAAAATTTATAGTACCTAAATCAAATTAAATAGCATGAGAGAAAACACAAGGCTATTTAAGAAGTACTTACAAAACTGCAAGATACTCTTGTCTCCTAGTTAAACAGCTAGTTAATCACTGTTTTCAACTGACGTAACAACGATGTCCTTGCGTGTACTATTTACAAGACCAAATACATGATTAATAAAAAGAAGCAGTTTAAAATACCCTCTTTTAATGTTTTTGTTATACAAGTGGACCCAGATTTGTGATTAAAACTCGTCAGAGAAGCATGTGAAAAAGTGGTATGAATCATTACTGATTTCCTGCCTTGCCCCTTTCCAAAGAAACTCATCCTTCTCCCCAACTAAAAACATATAAAACGTTGACAGTTACAAAACCATGCAGAAAGAAAGCAATTTGTTAAAAAAAAAATTTAATTTCTCTATTACAAAGACTTCTTACCTAAATGTTCATGTCACTTAAGTCCTTTCTAGAGATACAAAAGTGATTCATAGTTTCATATAGTTGGAGATAATTTTAGAAAGAGCCTCTTGTTTAAATGAATACGAAACCTTTTGCCAAGTCTTGGCAACTGATGCTTTCCATGTTGACTTTTAAAAGGTTAGATGGTCTTTGGTACTTTAACTAGAGTCTCAGGGCAGGGGCTGGAGCGGGGGCATTGGAGTGGGGGTGGGGGTGGGGAGGGAGAGAGTGCAGGGTGTGGGACAGGGGAGGCCTAAAGAATCTCTGGAGACTTCTTTTACCTATATTACTATGACCCTACTGTTTGATGACATCCAAAAGATACTCAAGCAAAAATCAATTTTCAAAACTTCCCTAGTGTTGAAACATAGATCCATTTCTAAGTTTTTCATTCAGGAGTCCTTCCTAAACTAATATCCATCCTTTTGCCTTTTTTCTTTCTTCCATATACTCTGGTAATTGCATATTAAATTTTCTCCCTCTCCCCTACCACCACTCCCAGCCACATCTCTATATCCCCTTTATAAAGTGTAAGAAAAGTATCTGTCTCTGACATATCCAATCTTCCCTTTGAATATCTGCTTCCTTAACTTTGCTCTTTTCTCCAGGAATCTAGCACCATATGCTTGGCCCTTTATTAGTCATCTCCTGCTATTGAACATATTACCCCAAAAGTTAGTGTCTTAAAATAGTATATATTTATTATCTCACACAGTTTCTGTAACCCAAGAATTTGGATGTGATTTGGCTGAATAGTTCTACCTTCAGGTCTCTCATGATGCTGAAGTCAAGATGTCAGCTGGGGTTTCAGTCTTTTGAAGGCTCCAGTAGGGCTGGTAAATCCACTTCCAATGTGGCTCATTCAGATACCTGGCAAATTAGTGCTGATTGTTGGTAGAAGGCCTCAGTGTCTCACCATAAGAAACTCTCTATAGTGCTGCTTGAGTGACCTCACAACATGGTAGCTGATTTTCCCCAGAACGATTGATTTAGTGAGTAATCCAGAAGCTTCAATGTCTTGTGACCTACTTTGGGAGTCATTTCCACCATGTCCTATTGGTTACAAAGCCAACCCTCATTCAAAGTTGTAGAAACAACATAAGAGGAAACTAACAGGAAGCGAGAATCACTGACAGCCATCTTGTAAGTTACCACAGACCCTAACTGCCAAGGCCTTCCACCCAGACTTGCCTGAACTCATCCTGACAGTCTATTCCAGATGGCCTCCAAGCAAATTTTTAGTACATTTATCCTCTTAGTTCCCTATTCTTTACTAAGCATAGCTTTGCTGATCAGATAAGATGATTTTGTTAATGTGTTCCGAGAATCCTGCAGGGGAGAAGTATTACTTCTAGCTCACAATCTCCTTCACTAGCAAATGAAAGACCCAAGGCCTTGACTAAGCACTAACTCTAGTGGAGGAAACATCAGGTATACTACAACAGATGGGGAAAATGTCCCTGTATTAAGTCCTGGAAAATCTCACCATGTAGGCCTATACCTACCTGCTTCCACAACTCCTAAATCTGAATTTGTAGGGACAGTACGGACAACAGGATAATTCTAGTTACAAGTTTGTACTTCAGCTCTCTGACTATTGGCTGAAATTAAGCAGACCATGCTCTGATCCTTGTGCACATTTGTGTATCCTCAGAGTCTGGCAGAGTAAGCATCTAATAAATACTAGTTCAACGAAAAAAGGAAGATCCAGACAGACTTGATTTCTCCATAAATGATAGTACTGATGTAGTTACCCACCTGCCTTCCAGAAACTCAAGAGGTACAGCTTCAAAAAAGAAGAGCGGAGAGAAAACAAAAGAAAAATTGTTCAACACACTTTAAATCAATGCAACACAGTTACCACTAAAAGAGAAAAATTAGAAACAGAGCTTTCTGAAATTAAAAAAAAAAAACTGGACAGGGGATGACTTCATTCAAGTTATGTCTTTGAGATTAAACATAAAAGAATTACAAACAGTAATTATCAGAGACTAATATTTACTGAACATCTAACTTGGACCATGCACTTTGCATACATTAGCCATCCACTTTCGACAATCCTGCAGGATAGATAGTAGAAACCTCATTTCAAAAGAAAAAACAAGTAAGAAGCATGGATAGTTAGAGATAAAGAGCTAGACTTCAAACCCAGGTTTGTCTGACTCCAAAGCACAAACTATTTCTCCATTGCTATGCTGACTAACTTGTCCCTAATCAAAAACCAGGCTCACGGGGTGTTACCAATGGAATTTAAGGTAGACGCAAGGCTCCTCTGTCATCTTTCTGGGCTCATATGTATAGGTATTGTCAGTTGGCCCAAGGCAACTATAAGCTTGCCCACTTGGCAGACCTGCCAGACACAGGGACTTTATAGGGTTCATCACTGACTATACAGCTCTCCTGGGGAGTAAAGAAAAGATATGACAGGATTAAAGCTTACCTCAGCACTCCAGCTTGTAAACTGCGGTGCTGTATACAATTTGATTGGAGGAGGGTAGAGAAGAATGCAATATTTATATTTCTTAAAAAACCAGTAAGTTAAATTCACTTTTCCCCTATTGGTATACAGATATACGCAAAGGGTTGATTTCTCCATATGATCATTATTTTTTTATTCTGGAGCAAGACTCATTGCTGCACGGTAGTTCTAAGCTATCAAAGGATTTTAATAAGAAATAGAAGGAAATTATTCCCCATGCTCACATATGGCCACCAAGCACACAACCTCCAAAGAAAAAATTATCTACAAACTACAAATTTAGAGTTTTAAGAATGTTAGAAACATAATGTGCTGAATTCTATCATCCGATTACTCAGTCTGAACACCAGTAAAATCCTTAAGAAAGGGAAAAAATGGGGTGCCTGGGTGGCTCAGTGGGTTAAAGCCTCTGCCTTCAGCTCGAGTCATGATCCCAGGGTCCTGGGATCAAGCCCTGCATTGGGCTCTCTGCTCAGCAGGGAGCCTGCTTCCTCCTCTCTCTCTCTGCCTGCCTCTCTGCCTACTTGTGATCTCTATCTGTCAAATAAAATGAATAAAATCTTTTAAAAAAAAGGGGAAAAATGAATTACTTAAGAGAATTATTAATAAACTTGAAATCTACCTAATCCTCTATGGCAATCAGTAAGAAATGGTAGTTTATTTCTTAAAATTTCATAACAAACTTTTTTTTTGGTAACAAACTTTTGAAAGTGTTTTTCATTCTCTTCTTTGCATATCATTGAGAACTTGTCTTAAAATCTAAATTACATAGAATTTTAATAACTTCTGCATTTCAGCTTTGCCCTGGCATTATGGGAGATACAAAGAAATTAAGATTTGCCTTTTTCTTTACAACAGTGGTACTCAAATGTGAGCATGCATCCAAATCATCTGGAAAGCTTGTTCACATACAGAGTGCTGGGCCCCACCCCTGGAATTTCTGATTCAGCAACTCTGGGGTAAAACCTAAAAAAAATAATAGTTCTGACAAATTCTCAGAAGATGCTGATGCTATGGTCCAGGGACTACACCTGGAGAACCAATGTTATAGAACTAAGTCTCCAGTCCAGGTAAGGAGGCAAGACACAGACATCGAATGAAGTGAGGGGATTCTCTACAGCAGCATAAGATCAGGCACAAACTCAGAGAGGCAAGGGCTGTAAGAGAGAATAATGTAAGAACTCTAAGGAGAGAGTGATAGCATCGGCACTAGTCATCATAAAGGAGGCATGACCACAGTTAGCTCTCACTGAATGAGTAGGAAGAAGGGAATCTCAGACCAAGGTACACACGTGTCATCTTTAAGAAAGCAACCAAACTACTCTGAGAAGAGATTTTCCACTGGTCAGCAAAGGCTGATAGCTGTGAAAAGGTATGCAAGGGCCAGCAAATGCAAATTAATGGATTCATGGGCTTTAGCGATGACTGAAGGTTCTTTAGTGGGAGACTGATGATTTTACTAAGGACTGTGAAGATTTTGGTGAGGATTAAAAAGCAACAACTTACACATTTGTGGGGCTGGGAGAGACTAGAAAGGGAGAGACACGAGCCAGATGGTAAATGCTGTGACCTAGGCCTGATGTGATAAAAGCCTGTAGGGGTGAAGGCAATGAAAATCAAGAAAAAGAGACAGATTGAAAGAGCTAGAGAACTTAGTGACTTACCTGATATGAAGACCAACGCAAAGGAGGGAGAGGGGAATCAAAGTTTACTGAGGTTACGAACCCTATGACTGGGAGAAAACTATAACAAAATATTTTACTTTGTTGGACAATGCCCAAATATTTCTGCTGACAATATAATATCAGAAGGTACTGATTTTTAGGGAGGAATGGGAGAGTCTATTTTGGCAAGTTTTAAACTTTCCCTAATCTTACAGGGTCAGGATTTCAAGTCTGAATCTCATTTGTGTCCAAACCCATCTAAATTCTTTAAAAAGTGATTTCCTGTTTTAAAGAGAAAATATATATATATATTTTTAAAAATTATTCAAAGGGCTTAAATACTTCTTAGACATCAAACAGTCCTTAAGAAATAATATTTTGATGATTTAAGTAAAATTAATCAAAAACATATGGAAAGAATTTCCTTTCAAATACACATCATATTTAGAAAGTAAGGTTAAGACTGCTTCATAAAATGAGCTTGCTCTTTTATCAAACCCAAAATGGCTGGAAAAACTCTTCAAACATTCTGTGTTATTGAATATTAGAATCTTTCAGGACATTTTACCTTTTTTAGGCAATGAATCATGACACTGGTTTCCATAAGACATAATATTTATGGACTGTTTTGACATGTACATCTGCAAAATAAGGTAATGCATTTGAATCCACCGAACGCTTCAGTTGAAAGCTTCCATACACATACAATAGTGCCCATTGCTTTCAGTAACCGAGGTTGGTGGTTTTCATATTTGGCAAGAGAAACTGTTCTCCTGAGTAAATCCTCTTCCCTAAGGAGCCTTAAGGGAAGCTAACTAGCTTGCTAGTTGTGGTTGACTCAGCACCCTCACCATGAACCTATATGCACACATGCGCACACAAGCACTCACACAAAGAACAGCAAAACTGTATTGCTTTTGTGTTTTCCTTCTATATTCTGATTTCCTTTTAGCACAAACTCCATTACCCTTATCTTCGAATTTGTCATTCCCAAACCCTGTTACTAATCTTCCCATTCTTTTAATCTCTACCTCCTACATTCCTGCATTACACTCCTTCAAAGCCCTGCTCCTCCTCTATAAAAATAGGTAAAAACAGGCTATTTATTAGATAAATAAATCCATAATTTCTTCATACATGAGGGCTAAGAAGACCCTTATGTGTCGCTTAGTTCAGCCCCCTTGTTATCAGACAAGTGAAGAGAGGTTCCCTACAAGACACAGCTGGTCAGTAGCTGAGCCAGGATTAAAATACAAGTCTCCTGATTTCCTTTCCTTTTTTGTTCCACATTATACCACATTACCTCTTACACACCAGCTTTCTACAAGTGACTGCATGACTCCTGAGTGATTCTCCTTTCCTTTAAATCAACAAAGAACCATTTTCCTAGCTATTTGCTCAGTCATTTGCTCTTAACTTTCTGGAACTATCCCAGCTACAATCTTTATGACCAGCTAGCCTTCCTAGAGGTTGCTGTGGGCAGGGGAGGTATTATTGGTCAAAAGAGCATTTCCAGGGTACTTATATCATATTTCATTATTTACAACTGCTGACTCAACTCGTGCCTAGAGCTAGATCTGTTCCACACAATCACGCTTACTAGTTTAGGGCAGTGATTCGCAACTGGAAGTGATTTTTGCCCCCTGAGGGACATCTGTCAATGTCTGAAAACATTTTTGGTTTTCGAAACTGAGGAATGCTACTGGCATCTAGTGGGTAGAGGCCAGGGATGTTGCTGAACCTCCAACAATGCACAAGATAGCCCCCCACAACAAAAAATTATCTAGTCCTAAGTGGCAATAGAGCAGAGTTTAGGGCCTTATCTTAGGAGAGGGGGCTGTTGTAAACATCTATACAAGAATTTCAGCACATTTCTAGGTTTGCAGATAATAGCAAGACTCTTCTGTCTTGGAGCATTCATTCAGCACCTATTATTGGTAGGCACTGCACTAGATACTGCTGCCAAATTTACATTAGAAACATAGAAGGCTGTTGTCTTACAAGGTTCTGGATACAGTGAAAGACAGAATCTTCAGCCAGATAGGTTCATGAGCATGCTACATTAAAGACAAATAGAATGCTGAACCTTTGGAAGGCATGATGTGCCTCACCCATTCCTGGGATCAACAACAGCCACTTGGACCTGGTGAAGAACTTTCAAAAGATGAATGCGGTGTCAGTGCCCTGAAGCCATCCAAGAACAACTAGACAGGCATCTGTAAAGAATGCTTTGCAAAGTGAAAAATGGCCACGTGGTTTCTTTTGTTGTTGTTATTGTTGTTCTGCCAAGTGAAAAGCAAACTATGCTTTAAATATTTCAAGAAAGAAAAATCTCCCTTTGATACCACGTCTTATTCACTTTCACCAAAATGTCATCCTATCAGGCTGGGTGCTATCCGGGACATATCAAAAGCCTCTTTTATCAATGTTATTCCTACTTTGAACACATTCCTTTAATTTAAGTCAGTATGACTGGTTTGTATTAAAATATTGGAAAGGTTGTTGGGTTTCAGACTGATAGTAAATCCATAAAAAAGCAAAAGGCTTTTCCATTTCCGGGAAATCTAATTAAATGTTGTGAAAACAAATGTGCTCTGGTGTGGCATATAATAGAATAATATTGAAGAATAAATATTGAGTGTCTGTTGTTCAGTAAGCTCTTTGAACTCTGAAGAATGTGAGAAAAATACCTTCCCAAGCTAGGGGATCTAGCTAGGGAGATAAGAAACGAGAAATGCTCCCTCAAAGCTACTCCAGATCCTCCATGCTATAGAAACCTTACATCAATTTAAGGGAAGACCTCCTCTACAGGCTCCAGTAATATAGCTCTCCTGCCAGGTAGCAAACTTCGTAAAACTACAGGTTTTATCTCACCTGTAGTCCCTACCAGAAGCCACAAGTGAGAAAAAACGTACACCTGGGGCTTTTATCTCCGTATTAGCCCCTCCCCCCACCACCACACTCAACCTGACTTGGTAATGGTAGATCCCTCCACAAAATGGAGGTTAGAGTTTATCACTGTTTTCAGTGTCTATCTTTTTTTTTTTTTTTTTTAAGTAGGCTCCACACCAGTATGGAGCCCAACGTGGGGCTTGAACTCACCACCCTGAAATCAAGACCTGAGCTGAGATTAAGAGTTGGAGGTTTAACCCACTGAGCCACTCAGGCGCCCCTAAATGCCTATCTTGACAAAATATTTGTGAGGTTCAGCAGTGGTGCCAAGGAATCTCTTTGGGGATACATGTGGTATTGTAGTAACCCATAATCTACATTGCTACATTTCCTACCAACTCACACAGGATCTAAACAAAAACAAGGTGTTTGCTGTGCAAACACAACTTTGAACCACATTCTTTTCCAACCACATTGCTGCTTATAAACCCATTCTAGAACTGAAATTCTATGTCCATGGTTGGGATTTATATTTTTACCAAAAATTATATCTATGGCTCACATCTCACAATTTATAAGCTATTGCATATACTATCACATTTAACAGTTTTATAATACTTCTGACATCCCTCCCACCCATGGCCACATTGAAGTTTCTTAACACAGTTATAGAGCCTAGAGGAGGGCATCATGCTCTTCTCTGAACTGACCTAATAATCCTGCCCACTACATACCTGCTTTCTGGTTTGTTAAACTAGGATTATGCTTAAAAAGAAATAAGATGACCTATTTTTCTGCCAGCCTAACACCCCAGGGAGCTCACTCTCGGCAAATCTGAACTACCTCTTCTCCTTCCTGCTTTAAGAAAACAATCAATTGTCACTGACTTTTGCACAAATAAGGAGTTTTGTTGTTGTTGTTGTTGTTTTAATTTCACTGTAGTTAACATGTAGTATTATACTAGTTTTGTTTCAGGTGTACAATACAGTGATTTAACAGCTCCATATATTACTCAGTGTTCATCCAGATAAGTGTATTCTTAATCTCCTTCATCTATTTCACCCATACCCACACCCAGCACCCCTCTGGTAATCATCTGTTTGTTCTCTACAGTTAAGAGTCTGTTTCTTGGTTTGTCTCTCTCTCTTTTTTCCTTTGCTTGTTTGGTTTTCTTCCTTAAATTTGACATAGGAAATCATATGCTTTTTGTCCTTCTCTGACTGACTCATTTTGCTTAGCATTATCACTCTAGCTCTATCCACGTCATTGCAAGTGGCAAGATTTCTTTTTTTTTTTTTAGAGAGAGAGTGAGTGCAAATGTGAGTTAGGGGGAGAGGCAAAGGGAGAAGGAGAGATGCTCTTAAGCAGGCTCCACTGCTTAGTACATAGCCCAACATGGGGTTCAATCTCACAACCCTGAGATTGCAACCTAAGCCAAAATCAAGAGTCAGAGGTTTAACCAACCCAGCCACCCAGGCACCCCTGGATTTCATTCTTTTTTATGGCTGAATAATATTCCATTATGTATATACATCCCATACCTTCTTTATCCATTCATCTAACAATGGACACTTAGGCAGCTTCCATAATTTGGCTATTGTAAATAATATTGCAATAAACATAGGGATACATGCATCCTTTCAAATTAGTGTTCTCAAATTCTTTGAGCAAATACCCAGTAGTGTGATTATTGGATCATAGCTAGTTCTATTTTTAATTTTTTTGCAGAACCTCCATACTATCTTCCACAGTGGCTGTACTAGTTTGCATTCCTACCAACAATGCAAGATGGTTCCTCTTCATCCACATCTTTGCCAACACTTGCTTCTTGAACTTCTGATTTTAGTCATTCTGACAGGTGTGAGGTGATATCTCATTGTGGTTTTGATGTGCATTTCCCTGATGAAGAGTGATGTTGTGCATCTTTTCATGTTGGTTTGTTGGCCAGCTGTATGTCTTTGAAGAAATGTCTGTTCATAACTTCTGCCCATTTTAATCGGATTATTTATTTATTTATATCTCTTTCTGCTGCTTCATTATTAGTATATAGACAAACAAAATGAGTTCTATAATTTTCTATTTTATAATCAACCCTCTTCCTAGACATAAGTAAGGCACCTACTCTCCTACTAATTCATTCATATTTCTATAATGCTTAATAAACTGTAGCACTGATATATTAAATCAGCTCTGCAAAATTAACTGGCAAATACAGATCTCATGAACGTTGGTCTCCCCAGCTGGAGGGTCCTTTTCACCTAAATAACATCCTGGTCACCAGCATCCTGTCTAGTCCTTTTCTCATAATGCCAGTTGGCTCAGCTGTGTCTGTGTAATTCCATCTGTGTGTGTCTGAATATGCCCACTTATATGTGTGCGGTGCAAGGTCATGGAACCTGCCAAAGGCCTTTGATCTAGCTGAGTGAGAACATCACTGTAATTAAAGATAGAGTAAAAAGTTATTCTATATTGAAACACTAAATTACCTCAAAAAGTCTTTATTCTTCGTTCTATGGCCTTCAGAACTAGTAGCATAAGCAATAATTACTGACTTAAATATGTAAAAAATTACATTTAAGGATGGAGCAATACACTACAGAGAGATGAAATGTTCTGCCATTTTCAATTTTTCTCCCTCTAAGATGACTGATAAGCAAGTGCCACACAACCTAATATTCTTAAGTAGGCAATTCATCTAACATGACAGTTGTAGCATCTTATGGCCTTTATTTTCTCCACAAGTCTTCATTCCCACTAACCATACCACCCTTAAGAGGGTAGGCATTGTATATTACATATTGCATTATATTCTCTGAAATCCCAATACCTAGCTGAATTACACCTATACAATGTCAGTAGTTTTTAATGCTTATTGACTAAACAAAGGAAGAGCTTTTCTAAATTAAAAAAAGTTTTTAAAAATGGGCAAAAGGTAGGGGTGCCTGGGTGGCTCAGTGGGTTAAAGCCTCTGCTTTCAGCTCAGGTCATGATCTCAGGGTCCTGGGATCGAGCCCCGCATCGGGCTCTCTGCTCAGCGGGGAGCCTGCTTTCCCCCCCACCTTCTCTGCCTGCCTTTCTGCCTACTTGTGATCTCTGTCAAATAAATAAATAAAATCTTTTTAAAAAAAATGGGCAAAGGGTAGGAGAGAGATAGATCTCCACTAAACACATAAATAGATTCTCCTCCATATTTTATTTAGGGAAATACAAACCAAAACAATAATGAAATTTTTTTCATCTATCAGATGATATTTAATTTAAATAATTATTTAAATACTAGGTCCTGGGGCTCCTGGGTGGCTCTATTGTTAAGCATCTGTCTTTAGCTCGGGTCATGATCCCAGGATCCTGGGATCAAGCCCCGCATCAGGGTCCCTGCTCAGCAGGAAGCCTGCTTCTCCCTCTCCCACTCCCCCTGCTTGTGATCCCTCTCTCAGGATCTCTCTGTCAAATAAATAAATAAAATCTTAATTAATTAATTAATTAAAACAAGATCTTGACAAGTGAAAACGAGCATTCTCAAATAGTATATCTTGACTCAATTTGACAACACCTACCAAAATGTAAAATGTGAAAATTCTTTGATCTAGCAATTCCACTTTCAGGACTTCATACAGAAAAACTCAATATGGGCACAAAAATAGGAGGTCCAAAAAGCAGGGTTTGCAATTTTTAAAAAAAACTGTAGAAACCATTATATGACCATAATATCCACTAAAAGAGGAATGGTAAATAAATGACACTCCATCCACATCATGAAGGCCATGGGCCTTGCTATCTCCTTCAGTACAATGGACTTTCAAATACTTAAAAACAGTATTTCATAGTGGATAGAAATTTACAGGTGTGCAGACGGAAAATGAGAGTGATTGCAAGGTTAGAGTTGGTAGCAGGAGAAACAGAGGTAAAAGAGAAAACTGGAAGAAGTGAGAGAGGCATGCATAGAGCTAGGAGACTAGTTAGGTGGCTAGTAGCCAAGTAAAAGAAGGTAATAGCTAGGAGACATAGAAAAGTAGACAGACTATGAGAAATATTTGGAAAGTAAGACAGAAAGGATTCAGTAAGGAATTATATAGGAAAAGGGAGTGTCAAGGATGAAGCAAGCCTAAGTTCCAAGGCTTGCATAAGCAAATAGATAGTCGTGGTTTTCCCTGAGCCAAGGAGCACAAGAAGAAGAGAACTGGGCATGGCGAACAGGTAGTGGAGTTCTTGAGGTCAATCTTCAACATGTCCAGACTGAATGCATGAGCTTTAAAACAACCAACTAGATATATTAAGTAGAAACTCAGAAAAGTACTGTAGGCTGGAAATGGAAACATGGAAATCACTGACATACAGATGTGTGGGTGATGTCAGGTGGGACAGAGAAGTGCTGAACAGAAACAGAAATGAGTGGTGGTCAATGGCAAAACTTACCCAATCAGGTGATGACCAGATCTGGTAACAATAAAGTCCACTGAGATAAGGACCAACTGCCCTCTAGTGGAATCCAAGCCATTTTAACGGCCCACACCAGGAAATACATTGAGCTTATTTTCAAATAACTGTGAGCAGAAATACTATAGACCTTCTATGAAGGAAAAAGGACCTCGAGGCAAGCCACCTATTTCCCTCCACAAAACTCTGGATAAAACAAGGTTTCTCTCTTAATGGAATTTCAAAAAATTAAGCTAATTGTGTTTTTGAAACACCAGTCTACAGTACTTTTTCCATCACCCAAATATCTAAAAGTTTCTAAAAACCGAGAGGTTTTTTTTTTTTTCGTAAACTCAGGTGCAAAGCCTGACTTCATGAGAACTCATTCATTGTAAAATCTGACTTGAATTTCCACGAGTCTATTTCTAGTCTTCATTTGTCCCCTTCATTATACAAACTTGACTGGCTATGGATGACAGTCCAGACTCTGATGAGGGTGTCACATAACACAGACATACCTTACTGCCTTTCTAAAAATCTACAGTATAAAAATCTAAAATTTCTAAAAAACTAGGGGCACCTAGGTAGCTCAGTCGGTTAAGTGTCTCCCTTCAGCTCAGGTCACGATCCCAGGGTCCTGAGATTGAGCCCCATGTCAGGATCCCCGCTTCTCCTTTTCCCTTTGCCACTAACCCCTGCTTGTGCCTTCTCTCTCTCTCTGTCAAATAAATAAATAAAATATTTTTTTAAAAATAAAATTTCTGAAAAAAACAAATCTAAAAATTCCAAGTTTCAAGTGGTCCTGAAGTTTTTAGTTACAGGATCAGACAGATTACTGATGGCAGAAGATATCCTAGTATTTCAATTTTTAATCACAAGGATGTTCAAAACAGAAAAATTACCACTGAATTTTTAATAAAAACATATGCAAGTTCTAGTTATCTAAAATTCAGTAGTGCAACAAAGAATCTTAACTAAAGGCATAAGGAAGTACTTAAGTTGCACTTTTCAGCATCAAAGTTAGCCATCAAATGAGCAGCCACTGTCCCGATTATGTGTGTGTGTGTGCATGCACGTGCAAGCCCAGAGGTGTGTACACCATGCTTATGAATCAAGAGACAGGCATAGAATATAGATGGCTTCACTTCACTTGAACTGCAAGGCAGGGCCAGGGTTCTCCCTGCTTCAAAGTCTCCAGGAAATATACAATGTAGTGGACTTAGTTTGACCCTATATCCTATATCTAATTCTCTTCTTCATATAAATCTTAAAAACTGAGGTGCAAAAAAACTAAATGAAGAGTTTATGCAATGATTTTCCTTTAAAAAGTACATAATAAATAATAATAAGCATTTTCCACTATAATCACGGTAAGACTCTGAAAGGCCCCTCACTACTGATATCAAAAGATCTATGATAATCTCATTTCTTGCGCTTTTCCGATACTTGCATGGCCCAGGGCCAGGAGCAAGTCGGGGCAGAAATAATGTCAAAATTTTTTATTTTATCTTCTGTGTACTAAAAACAGATTAAAGTACAACATCCTCTCCCAAAAAGCAGTCCCTTATATTCATTTAGAATTGGAGACTTTTACATGATGTTTATCTACTCATTCAGCACATTTTTATTATGTGGGTACCAGGCACTAGGCATTGTCTTCGATTTAGTAAACAAGGCAAAGTCCTCTTAATTCATGTGTAGGATGAAGAAGCGGGAGACCATTATGCCCATTTTACAGATGACAGAAATAAGATTGAAAGAGTCTACACATTAACAACAAAAGTAATAGGAACAGAACTTGTCTGTAGACCCTTGGCCAAAAGTCTCTGTCTACCGACTTGTACCCCTCCACCTGCCCCACTGACCTGCAAACCAGACAGCAAGGCAGACATCAGAGATAAAGGCCTAGAGCAATAGCAGAGGTGAGCACAGGAGGAAGTCACAGAGTCAGCCAGAGCACACACATTTGAGCCCCCAAATGACAGGAACAACACAAAGGCCTCAAAGAAGCCAAAGAGGAGGGTTTAGGGAATGACTATGATCCCAAAGCCAAACACACCAAAATCCAAATCTAGATTATTTTTAGGTCTCTTCCTAGAATGAATAGAGTGGTAAATTCATTTATGACTGGTATATTTATTATGATTTTCCTCCAGTGCTATCTTAAGATGAACATTTGAGAAGGGTCTTCTACTAAAAAATAGGAAGTAATCCCAAGAACAATATACCTTGATTTGTAAAAGTGCCTTTTTTCCAGGGTGCTCAGAGCACTTTATGAGGGCACCAGATTTCCAAAAAGCAATATCTAGATAGGAGGTGTTTCCACAGCCTCCTGGAATTTCCTGAAAAAAGATAAAGGCAAGGAAGGGGTCACCAGAGGCTACAGACACATTGTATAAAGTCTGTATTCATGCATATTTTATAGACAGGTAGGGTAAGAGTTAGGAATGTTACAGTTCTGTAAGCTTTTGGCTCCCAAAGGATTGAGACTGGCCAAAAATGCAGGTAAACAAAATACCAGCTGAAAACTCCTCTACAAGAATGCTTTGGAATATCACACCTGGATTTTGGCTCCAAGCCACCACAAACAGAGTATGTGGGCTTATTGGCACTGAAACAAAAATATCCGTGAGAGAAATCAGGGCAGTCAATGGCTTAGGGGCCCGATAATGGGATATGTTTTGCCTCTTATCTTCTGGCTCATATTTAGCCCAGGTGGAAAGTAACTAAAAATGGCTGCCTTATTGGGGCCTCTAGGCTTAGATGTTTCCACTTGGGTCCTGGTAAACAAGGATCCGCGTCCCTCAAACAAAAGGCCCAAAATGAGAAACTTGGAGCAAATGTCTAACAGATCTGTCAAGAACTCAATGGGCTATAAAACAGAAAAATAATAATAGTAATAATAAACCAAGAGAAAAAAGAAAGAAAAATAGGGGATCAAAAGCCTCCTCATCTTAACAGGTGCTTAGCACAAAGGCTATTCTTGTAGTAAGTCCATCTGGGGTCTTGCAGGAGGTTTGTGTAAAGAAGCACAGTTTAGGTATGAGAAGGTCAGTTGCCACATTTACAATGTAGACAGCAACATGTCAGCCTCAAATAACTCTCAGGTGGAAGGAGATAAACATAGCTAGATTTAACTGTACACCTAACAAATAAATGAATGTTTGGAGCCATTTCATCATCTCACCCATTAAGTTGTCCTTCATTTATAACTTCCTGAGCTACAACCATGCTTCTAGGCCAAGGTTTCTTGACCTCAACACTAGCGCCATTCTGAGCTAGATATTTCTTTGCAGCTGTTCTGTGCACTGTTGACCGGTGTATCTGACCCACTAGATACCAGTAGCAGTCCCAACCTACCCTGAAGTTATGACAACCCAAAACATCTCCAGACATTGCCAAATGTTCCCACAGGGGAAAATGTGCTCAGTAAAGAACCACTGCTCTCAGATAAAAGACCAAATGAGGTAGTAAAAAGAGCATGAGCTCTGGAACCAGCAGACATAGGTCTAGGTCCACATCTCACTTTCTTTCTATGTGACACTGGGCACATTATTGACCACTCTGAGCCTCAGTTCCCTTATATGTGCCACTACTATTCTGTTGGGATATTGGTAAGATTAAATGAGATACAGCCTGGCACATGGCAGGTGTTCAGTTTTCAGTTTTCTTCCCTCCTGCTCTCTAAGGTCCTCTCAACATACAGACACCTTCCCATATTATTCTAACTTCTCTCCCACTCCAGCTGTCCAACAAATTCCTTAATTCTTTCCTGGTCTGCCCCTGTGCACTAACAGTGAAGTGAAATCAAAAGACTAAGGAATTATTCCTTAGCTTTGCAATTACTGGCTAGATGAACTAAGACAATTATTTAACCCCTTTTGGATTCTCTAATATTCAGTCAGTATTACCATCTTGGTATCTACAAAACTGCATGAGGTTATTACTCCCCTGCTCAGCAGCCTGACCTGGCCCCACTATTGCCTCATGAGTCATGGAAAGCATGGATTGCAAGCTACCTTTACTCAACCAAGTTTATATCTTATTAAACTGATTCACAAACATGTGTATGCATTAAAATGTCTGAGAAGATTTTCAAAACAAAATACAGAGGCTCAAGACATCACCCCCAGAGAGCCTTACATAGGACTAAAGCAGCTATGTTTTTTTCCAAACTTCTCAGGTGAGGCTGCCACATGGCAAGGACTGAGACCTACAGTCCTAGACTCAGATTCTCCAATCTAGTTAAGTGCACCTGCTTACCATCCCTAATTCATGAGGAACTCCCCCCCACCTCCAAGCTTTGCATAAATTATTGCCCCCCACTTGCAGTGCTTTCCCAGTTTTCCTCAGCCAGTCCTTGGCTTTTCCCCTTTCAAAACGAACTCCCTCAGAGCATGCCTGGATGGCTCTATCAGAAGAACAGAAGACCATCCAACTCTTGATCTCAGGGTCATGAATTTGAGCTCCACATGGGTGCAGAGAATATTTTAAAAATAAATAAATAAAATTTTCAAAAAAAACCTAACTTCCTTAGGAAGGTTTCCCATTTTTCTCTGGTAGCAAGACTTGCTTAACCAGGAAAATTCTTAGTACGTGAATGATATGTGGTTCTTAGAAAATGAAGTTTATCTTCAAACAAAAATAAACATTATAAAGTATTGTCATATAGTATTGTACTTCAGAGGAGAAATTCTGGAAGGGCATCTGTAAAGAACATCACTAATCAGAACATTAGTTTGAACTCTTCTTGTTCAATGACTGTCAAAGACGATTTATGAGTCATACAAGAAAGATTGTGTTGTTGGAGTTACAAAATCTACAGTTCGTCTTCATCAACACACCTTGCTCACCAGACCTGGCTCTAAATATCTTGTTGGAATAAGTAAGACTTCCAAGTTGATTACTTGGATAGAAAACACTCATTTGAATAAATAAACTATGATATGTTTGTTTTTATTTAAAAAAAAGTGTCATTATCAATCAAAACATCTTACTACTTTAATCACTATTACTGGCTTGAAAGCTGTTTGATTAGAGTGGAGATTCTCAATGAGGGACATCTGGCAATGTCCGGAAACATTTCTGATTGTCACACCAGAAAGGAGTTGATACTGGTCAAAAGTGCCATGACTGAGAACACTGGATTAGATGATTCCCTGGTTCTGTGGCACATTTTTTAATATATTTTTATTTGTCTGTCCTTTCTTTAGAAGAAATTTCTTCATTATACCACTCAGTGCAGAGCTGTATAGATGAAGGCAACAGGGGAAACACTATGTGACTCGACTAGCAATTTTTTTCTGGTAATTGGAAAAACCCATTAATCAAGAGTCACTGTTCCAAGAAGGTGTAACAGACAATAGCCTAATGTTGCAGTTGGGAATGTGGGTTCTCAAGTTAGCCTGCCTGAGTATGAATCTCAGCTCTGTCATTTACTAGCTATGTGACTTAATACGATTTACTTAACCTCCCTATGCCTAAATTTCTTCTTCTATAAAATGGAATTATTAGCATTTCTTACCTGTTAATACTTTTGTTAAAGTAAAATAAATTATAAAGTGTTTAGTACCTGGCATATAAGAAGTACTCAATAATTTATAGTTGTTATGGTCATTGTCATCATCATAATCATCATCATCATAAGTAAACATCACTGCAAAATTAAATTGCTACACATCTGCAGAGTGCAAAGCCAAATAAACTCATCTCTGAAATTGATATGGCACAGAGCAGTGGTCCTTAACCTTGACTGCATATTAGAAACATGTAGGAAGTTTTAAAAACCTTAAAGCTGAGGCCACACTACAGACCAACAGAATCAGAATTCCTGGGAAGGGAACCCACGTATCAGTACATTTTTAAGCTCTCCATGTAATCCTAAGATTAAGGACCACTGCATTAAAGTTATTAACAAAGTATATCTCTCAGTGGGATGACAAAAGAAGAGTGTATTAAAAAAAAAAAAAAAAAAGGGAGGGGCACCTGGGTGGCTTAGCCATTAAGTATCTGCCTTCAGCTCAGGTCATAGTCCCAGGGTCCTGGGATCAAGCCCCACATCGGGCTCCCTGCTCAAGAGGAAGCCTGCTTCTCCCTCTTCCACCCCGCCCCCCACTTGTATTCCCTCTCTCGCTGTCTCTTTGTCAAATAAATAAATAAAATCTTTTAAAAGAAAAAAGAAAAAAAAAAGGTTTGTGAAAGGTATGAGGTGGGGAATAATCTTTAAGTTAATAAATGCATTCAGATTTACAAAGATACAAAGATAAGTATGCCACAGTCCCTAACCTTTGAATAATTTACAATCCCTTTACCAATAAAATATATATGGTGTTACGGGTACAGAAAGGAAAAAGCACTTAAATATAGCTATGTGAGAAAGTGACAGTAAAGCAATTTATATAGAGTTGAGTGACAAAATAAAAGTCTTGTAGAACATTGGGGAGGTAGGAATGCCCAAAACAGTTTAAGAGTAGAGATCTGACACCTAGGATAAGGTGACAAAATTTTCAAAATGAAAAAACAATCACACCGATAATTCAAAAAGGAGTTCTGAATAACTAAGGAAAAGTTATTTGTTGATATTTTTTAAGGATTCATTTCACAGAGGTGAAGTCCTTTATTTCCTCATCCCAGAAAGTATAGCAAACCAAACATATAATCTTAAACACTGGCCACTCTACCAGGCACCTGGCTAGCACACTTGGTTAAGCATCCAACTCTTGATTTTGGCTCAGGTCCTGATCCCAGGGTCATCAAATTGAGCCCTGAGTTGGGCTCTGTCCTGCATGCAGAGTCTGCTAAAGTTTCTCTCCTCCCTCTCCCTTTGCCCCTCCCCACCTCACTCTCTTTCTCTCTCTCTCTCTCTCTCAAATAGATAAATAAGTCTTTAAAAACAAAACAAAACAAAACAGGGACGACTTGGTGGCTCAACCAGTTGAGCATGCCTTAGGCTCAGGTAGTGATCTCAGGGTGCTGGGATCAAGCCCCACGTAGGGCTCCCTGCTCAGCGGGGACTCAGCTTCTCCCTCTCCCTCTGACCCCTCTCCCCAACATTCATTCTCTCTCTCAAATAAATAAATAAATAAATAGATAAATAAAATCTTAAAAAAAAAAAAACTGGTCTACTCTACTAAGCCCCATGTTTCATAATATTGTGCCAACACCGCATAGGATGACAACCCCTAAGGACATCCACAACCACAAGTTTTTCTTTCTTTTAAGATTTTATTTATTTGAGAGGGAGCTTGTGCATGAGTCGGGGGAAGGACAGAGGGACAAGCAGACTCCCCACTAAGCACAGAGCCCAGTGTAGGGCTTGATGTGGGGCTTTACATGGGGATCAACATGGGGCCTGATCGCAGGACCATGAGATCATGACCTGGGCTGAAGTCAGACACTTAACTGACTGAGCCACCCAGATGCCCCCACAGCCACAAGTTTAAACGTAGACCACTAAATGACCCATATTCAATCAAGTGAATCCATTAATGAAAATAAATGGACACTTTCTCTTTTTACGCCTAGAATCAATCATAGTATATAACATTTTGTATACAAAAGAATTACTACCAGGACCTAACCACCTTTTAAGGGTGATAATACCAAAAAAACACTATTGACAGAAACATACCCTGTTGGCCTAGGTGTCAGTCTCTGGAATACCAGAGGTCTTATTCCTCCATTTGGCCTTCCACTTGGCCTTAAAATAAAAGCATGTGCAATCTTTACTTGATAACCACTAAAACAAGTGGTTCTGTATATTGGAAGAAATTTTCAATGTGTACATTTGCCTCTCCAAAGCCCTATTCAACAAAACCTAACTGTGGGAACGAAGCCATTCCCACTCACTGGAACCAGGCACAAGCCTTAATATTTTGTTTTATGTTTCTATGTGCATCCTGTTATGGACCTATGTAACAATGCAAGACCACCACACAGGGTGGGGAGGGGCTTAAATTATAGCAGCTGTGGTCACAATGCAGGAACTGCAGCACACTGTGAAATTCTCCATAGCTCTGGATCACAATTGGAGTAGCACCTGTGCAAAACAGGTTTTTTCTGATCCCCTAGAAAGCTCTCTATTTTATGCAGGCCTGAACTGTGTTTGTTGTTCTTAAGCCAGTTCCCTGCCTTGGAATTTAGACAGTGGTTCAAATGCTCAATTTCATCCCTCTAAAGCAATCCAGAGAGTTCATGGGAGATATATCAATGAGTCAGTTCATTCCTGCTTCCTCCAACCCTTCTCTATGTAACTCTCTGGGAAAGATAACTTTCACAGGGATGAAAAAGAATATCCTTTGTCTATGATACAGAAAGGCTTTTCATGAAGTCAGATCTTCTACAGTATTGATGGCATAGAGGAAGACTGAGGGAAGGGGGTGATTCCTCCCTTTCTGTAACCTACTCCACAAGTGAAAGAGGCACAATTGCATGCTCCAAAGGAAATGATTATCAAAACTGAGTCTGTCGCTTAATGTTAAAAAAATGTATGTGGTTTCGGCTTAAAAGTCATCAGAAGAATGTCATTCTTGGATACCACTGAAAACGTGATTAAGACAACTCTTCAGAGGTCCACATTTGGGACAGGAAATGTCAGAATCAAATTTTCAGGCTCAATTATTCATCTCATAAATAAATTTTGAAGATGGGTTTGTCTTATGAAAGTTGAGAAGTACAGTGTTTAGCAATTATGCAAACCCTGAACACTTGGCTCCCTGAAACCATTTCTGCTGGGCTTGGAATGTTCTCTGGATCCAAGTAGCTGACAAAGTTTTTTATTATTATTATTATTAATAACACAAGGCTTTAAGGAAGGTATGAGTCTTTGAGTAAAGAGACTGTGGCCTAATTCCACTTTCCAGTCTTACTATGGACGAATGATTGCTCATTTTCTACTTATATTTTGCTCTTATCTCTCCTCTAGTAATAATAATTCATTATTTAATACAGATTAATTCAAAGTCAAAATATTGGGTCCTTTAAGAAGCCTTATAGAAATATTTGCACAAAGGAAAATCAGTTAAAATCTCTGTAGGTAATAACTATAATAACTATTCTCCTGGCCACTAGGAATATACCTACAGAACAGCTCATTGCTATTTCATACCCATCATAAGTGATCAGAGCAAGCATGGATCCCACTGAGATCTTTAAAGATTTCTAGTGCTTTCATGGTCCTCATTGTTCAATATAGTTAAATAAACGAAAATATGTGAAGCTCTGTGAAAAACAACAAAAACAAACAAACAAATGACACCTGCAAGCCCCAGGCCCTGCCCTCTAGGGGCTTACATTTTTAATCAGTAGATGACACTTACACATAGCTAGCAATACATGTTTGAATGAAATGCTTATTATGCAGTCATAATTGTGCTAGGCACTGTGGAGATTTCAGAAGTATGAAACATGTCTCATCCTCAAAGAGGAGAGCAATGGAGTTAGAAAGACAAGATTAATGCTAGAAAGGAGATCAACAAGGATTGGAAGGGTTAGAGAAAAGTTCAGGAGGTATTCAGGAGCCTTCAAGGATAACTAAGATTTAAATAGAAGA
Source organism: Martes martes (assembly GCF_963455335.1). NCBI lineage: Eukaryota > Metazoa > Chordata > Mammalia > Carnivora > Mustelidae > Martes > Martes martes. The sequence goes on along the minus strand of NC_137892.1, from coordinate 127,333,531 downwards.
AAGGCATTTAAGGAGATGCCTGGGTGGCTCAGTCAGTTAAGCATCTGCCTTTGGCTCAGGTCATGATCCCAGGGTCCTAGGATCCAGCACCATCCCTCTTGCCCCCCGTGTAAGGCTCTCTGCTCAGCGTGGAGTCTGCTTCTCCCTCTCCTCCCCACTCATATTCTCTCTCGCTATCTCTCTCTCTCTCTCTCTTTCTCTCTCTCAAATAAATAAATAAATAAATATCTTTAAAATAAAATAAAGAAAGGCATTTAGGCAGGTTAAGATAAAAATGTGAAGGCAGAAATGAGTATGGCAATCACATGGGATTTACAAGGGGATTCCCTGATCCCTTTTTCCCCCCGGTCTTATTAGATCCATCTGATGGGAACAAGGTTAAAATTATTTGAGAGAATTTTGCCTCATCTACATGCACTTTCTATTGAAATAGACAAGGGAGCCTTTGAATGGGAGAATATTGATAGCTTGGTGGATTAGAAGTGTCTATGCCTGGAGGAAAAAAAAAAAGTCAGAAGGATTTTAATTACAATACAGTACATAAAGTGCTGTCATGGAAACATACAGTCCTCGAGCAGGAAGATTCTATGAAGACATGAGTCCTTTTACTCAACTAGGTGAAAATACACACACACACACACACACACACACGCACATACATCACAGATCTGGTTAAACTTGGCTGCCAATTATACAGCCTATGAGAGTGCAGAACTCTCTGGGTAATGTCCAAGTTTTGCATCCTTATCTCTGGCCCCATGCTCTCCCATCCATACACTTCCTTGATTCCACATGGAGCCTTTTTCTTGCCTTGCACCAAAAATCCACTCACGCTCAAGCATTTCTTGTATTACCTTGATTACAAATTTAAAGTCAGGAAGACAGATTGCGTTAAAGAGCATGAGACCTTCCATTATTCTAGTGGGTCCACCAATACCAGTCTCTTCTTTCCTCCCCTCCAAGAAGTGAGAGCTTGTCTAGCTCAAGAGTTCCATCCATATCCTTGGAATCTCATTCTATACCCTAAGCACTTTCCTAAACAGGATGTTTACCCAACCAAGTGAACACCAGTGAATGTAATTTTCTCTATCTTATTAAAATTTCCCCTAAGTGAAGGAAAGAAGGGGACTATTAGCAGTCTTTACAGCTTTTACCAACTTCTCCCTGACAGAAAAAGGAGAAGATACAGCACGTGGATTAACTAGCTCACAGTTCCTCTCCATACCACAGGTCTTCTTCGCCCACAGCCTTAGTATCCCCCATTGTTCAGCTATGGCCTTAGAGAAATCCAGTCTCTAAAGATCCTGTTAGAATCCTCTTCTGGCTTTGCTTCCTCATTTACTTGAAGGGTCTCTCCCACTCAGCCCAACACACAAGGCACATTTTGGCAGCAAAGTTCTCCAAAACACCAGAGTGAAGTCTGAGCAGCACTATCATTAATACAGTCAACAACACAGGTGTAAGGGAACCCCATGAAGGGGATGAAACTCCCAATCTAAATCCTGTGCCACATTTTCTTCACCCTCAGAGTCAGAGACCTTGTTAAGTGGGCATCCTGCCTTCTGCAGCTCTTTCTTCTAGGGCCTCATCCACATGCAACAAATGTTAAGTGTTCATATGAGCACCTTTGCTGGACGAGTCCACCTCTCTGGCTTCTTTCATATTTCCTGAACTTGATTTCTGGAAGAGCAATGGTTTTTCCTGGTGGTTGGAGTTTGCCACAAAATGTCTCTTCTCTCCATTCACAAAACCACACTGCATACCAGAAGTCCTAAGTATGTTCTTATGTATCTTATACTGACAACATTACCACCCATCTTGTTTGTACTTCAGCATACATCTGGCTTCTTTCTGAAACAGCCAATATTAAATAGTGAAGTTTCCCCCAAAGGCTATATTGCTTATCTCAGAATGGTTTCCACAACTTTGCTCTAAATTTAAAGGAACTTAAAAATCACCAAGATTTTTAGCCAACCCAACAAACCCTTACCCTATACAATGTACCCTAAAGTTGAGAAGTAATTTTAAGGCTGTACTCTTGGTTCAGGTCTGCCCCTTAATTCAAATGATATTGGACAGGACCCCAAAATGAAACAGATATAAAGTAGGAAACTTGGAGATCTATTAAAACTTGGAAAAACCCAAATTCTACAGGATTGTGAAAGGCACAGTCCTCCTCGTGATTCTTTTGAGTGCTCCAGACTGTTTTCCGTGGGCTCTACCTCTATAATCCAGTCTGTTTACTGATTTCTACAAAAATCTACTCACAAAAAAACATTTTTTGAGTTTAGAACCTTTATGAGGATTTGGGAACAGTTTCATGGGGAAAGACCACACCCCATCTTCCTCTATTCCTTCTCTCTCTCAGCCTCTGTCCCTCTGTCTGTCCATCTCTCTCTCCCCCCACAAACTGCAGGGAAAAAAAAAGAAAAGAACAGAAAGGCAGAGAAAATGGGCCCCTTAAAGAGAAAACAAGGGCTCACGGTAAATTAGTGGGGGAAAGCCAAATCCCTCCAATGGAAGTGTATGGGGGAAAGACTTCTGATACAAATATTTTTAGCTAGAATCAGCAAAGGGAAATACATGATTGGTGATTGAACCTAATCCATTAGGCTAAACCATATGACACTACTAATACTCAATTGTTTTTCTCCTGTGGAAATAACAATGCCATATGATTCAACCAAACCTAAATAACCAGGCAATTCAGTAGATGATTACTCAACTTGAGGAGGATGGTGGTAAATAATTGTTTGATACATGATTCATTTATTTATTTCTTGCCTAGTAGTTTTATGTTAATAAAAATACAACCACAGATTGAAGTTACCACTAAAACATAATAAGATCAACTGTTTGTATTTATTTCTTTACACCTTTAGTATTTATATTCATATATTCAAATATACATTTTATATTAAATGTGAATATATATTTATATATTTTGATTATGAAATCAACTGTACTATATTACAATTTTATTAATAATGAAGCAAGTGGCTATTAGGATGGCCAGGTAACTTTTTCATTTTAATTTGTTTATATGTATTCTACAACGTATGCAAGTTCTATGGAATAGAACAGAAAAAACGTCACAGTTGTCATTCAGCAAAGGCTGAATGGGGGAGGAGAATTGCTAGAATTGGATGTAGGAAAACTAGTATATGAAACCTATAATCAAGTAGAAACACAACTCTTATCAGAGGAAAATATCGCCCATGAAAGCATAGACATTGTTATTCTTCAACATAGTTCACTAATGGAATGGGATTCTGTGCCAGTGAGTATAAAGTATAATAATACCATAAGTATGTATATGGCTAGCTTGAGAATTTCTGTTTTGCAACTTTACTTGCTCCAAGAAATGATAAATTGAAGTTTAACAAATACAATAATTTTTGCTCTTTGTTTATTTCCTTTTAAAAGAAAAAGAAAGAACAGAAACTTCACAGTTGGGAATAGAAAATACCTTGTGGATATGGATTTTACTGCAAGCTATGCATCTGAGTTAAAGATGTTAATGCCGAATTCGCCCACCAAGATCAAAACTCCTACAAAACTCTTCCAGCTGCAGCATTTATGGCTCCAGGTTTTGTTTCAGAAAGTGAGGAATATGTTCCAGCATTATGATCTTATTTCTCTTTCTTGCCTGTTGTAAGCATAACCACAGTCTGCTCTGTTAATGCTATGGAAATGTTCAGTTGGCATTGTTTTTCCCACAACCATGGAAACACCTGCTTCCAAATTAATTTATAATCTATTTTACACCTATGGCTGCAAGCCACATTCTTAGTTGTTGTTGTTGTTGTTTTTAAGAATTTTGGTATAAAGCATATAAGAAAGTTTGTAATGTCTGCTTCTCTTTTCTGCTCCTCATGACATAATGTTGGCTTTTACACATTTCATTTTATGTCCAGCTTTTTAAGATGTTAATAATATGTAAAGATATGTGATATGTTAAAATATATGTAAAGGTTTTTTTTCAGTCTTTCAAATCATATCCCAACACAGATATTGCACACTACACATACTTTTCTTGAATCTTGGTCCCAATTTCTCTTTTTATTTGGCCAGAGTAACCATGCAGTAAAGTATATTTGGAGTTACTTTAACAAAGAAAGAAATCTGAATGTGCCCTCAATTTCACTAACTTCAAATAAGAATGATTCACTCCTGTAAAAATATTTATTTCCCCTTAGATTTTATGGTAAGGCAAAGGGAAGATGTATTTAATATATTCCAGATGATCCTATGGAAGGATTATTAAAATCAATTTAACTACTGTTTCCTTGACTTTACAGAACTCTAGAACTAAGACAATATTTAAGCTTTTTTAAATATTATACCAAGAATGGTACTGAGTTGATATATGTCAATATTTTAAATATATACTTAATATTCATTTAATATTTTTTAATATTTTATAAACCATTCCCTTTTCACAACAAAGGAAACAGCAAAGAAAAACAAAAGTGAATTAACTTTAGTAACAGCAATACATAGTCTGACAAAAAACACACAACTAAAATCAATGACATTACATTTTCTTCAAACTTCTGTCACTATCAGATCATGAGCAGTGATGTTATGCTTACTATCTACAGAAAAACCAAAAATAAAAAAATGTTTAGGTTAAAAATGTTTACTCTTTTTAGTCCTGAACTTCACAGAGAAAAGAGCAGAGAGGAAGGTGGGAATGGAAGCATTTGCTTTCAATAGCAAAACCTGAGCTTGCAAGTCCAGGATAATACTATTCAACTATTCCAGGTTTCCAAAGTGGGGGTGAGTCATAATTCATGAGCATCAAAACTAAAGATGATCACTTGCTTCTTTCCATTACTGAAAGACGGTCTATGTAACTTAAGGGTGGAAACAAATATGCTTAGCTCTAAGGATTTCATGGGGCATTATTATAAGAGAAGAAATTTTTGTTTTAATCACGGCTATCGTTTCCCTACAAGTTAACAAACCAACAAAGAAGTAGTAAATTAACTTCTTAAATTAGTGTCTCAGGGACTTTTTGCCAACATTAAATGGTATTTGTTTCTTTCTTATTAAATTTCCAGGCAGTCAAATACATACTAATTTATAAGAGATCACTGACATTTAAGTTTTGGTAATGTGAAATGTAGGTCACAATCATTTAAAGTCTCCTGAATTATTTTGTTGTTGCTTCACCACTGTTTATCATACCAGCCTGCAAGTTCACACAAGAGTGTCAGCAGAGGATGCCTTTACAATTCACAGACTGAGACTCATAATTCAATCCCTCAGAGTCTCAGGGCATTCTTTGCTTCATTTGTCTACCTTAGTAACCTTTTAAATTAAAAAGACAAAGATTCTAATGTGAAAGAAACAAATATTAGGTACATTAACAGCCTTGACTTTATAGGAAGGGATTAGTAACTTTACCTTGTAAAATGATGAGGAGCCATTGCCTAATTGGTAAGTCATTCCCTTCAGACCACAGTATTAGTCACTTATTTGTTTACTTTTTGTTTCATGTATTATATTTGCTTCCTGGGTTTTCCCTGTCTGAAGGGCCTTCATGCCCTGCCACATCGGTGTTGTTTGTGCTAGAGTATAAAACGTCAAGATCAAGGGCTGTGGCATAGAAGGATACAACACCTTTATATAGGGTGAGTAGATACATTAGTAGCGAAATAAACACTTCTTTTTTTTTTTTTTTTTTTTTGACAGAGAGAGGAGACACAGCAAGAGAGGGAACACAAGCAGGGGGAGTGGGAGAGGGAGAAGCAGGCTCCCCACTGAGCAAAGAGCCTGATGCAGGACCCGATCCCAGGACCCTGGGATTATGACCCAAGCTGAAGGCAGACTCTTAACAACCCAGGCACCCCGAAATAAACACTTCTACAAAGTCTTTAATACTCATAAGGCACTCATTATTTGGGGAACTGTCATTTTAATGGTTCATTTGGTGTTAAGAGAAAAATAAATTGAAAGAAGAACCACTCTTTTTGCCCAGAAATGAGAAACCAAAGTAAAATTTCACTTTTGAAATTTTACTTTGGTTTCTCATTTCTGGACAAAATGAGTGGTTCTTTTTTCACAAAGCAAGCTTCTAGATACTTGTAGAAATGGTCATAAGACATTACCAGAGGATGATTAAGATTGTGAGTACAGAGCGCCTGGGTGGCTCAGTCGTTAGCCGTCTGCCTTCGGCTCAGGTCATGATCTTTGGGTCCTGGGATGAAGCCCCGCATCGGGCTCCCTGCTCAGCAGGAAGCCCGCTTCTCCCTCTCCCACTCCCTGTGCTTATCCTCCCTCTCTCACTGTCTCTCTCTCTGTCAAAAAAACAAATAAAATCTTAAAAAAAAAAAGATTGTGAGTATAGGTAGACATTATTGACAAGCTTATACCTTTCAGTTATCACCTATGTAAGAACAATAAAAACATCCCCCCCGATATACATTCCCAATCCTAACATCCCACAAGAATTATTTGCCTACATTTCTCAGAAAATAATGCCACTGATATGTCGAAAGCCCATATTTCCCTGACAACTAGTTCTTTTTCCAATATCCCCACTTCAATTATCTATCACTGTAACCTTTTTACTACCCAAAACTAAGTCCTCCTTCCCTGCTTCATTCTTCTTTAAAGAACTTACCACCAGCTCATATGCTATATATTTTACTTTTTACAGTTTTTTAAAGCTTTTATTTATTTATTTGACAGAGAGAGAGAGATCACAAGTAGGCAGCGAGGCAGGCAGAGAGAGAGGGGATGAAGCAGGCTCCCTGCTGAGCACAGAGCCCAATGCGGGGCTCGATCCCAGGACCCTGGGATCATGACCTGAGCCGAAGGCAGAGGCTTTACCCACTGAGCCACCCAGGCACCCCTACATTTTTATTCTGTATCTTCCTCCCTTGAATGTAAGCTCCATAAAGTCAATAAGTTTTCAATGTTTTTTTCAGTGTTTTTTCACTGTATCTCAGTATGAAGAATATATTACCTATTAATAAATAATCACAGGATAAGCAAAAAAAATAAGTTGATAAATGAAAGAATGAAGTCATAATTATCCAAAACCTCCAGACCAGCAAAATTAGAATATTTGAATCTGATCTCACATCTGTCCTGAACATCTAATTCATTGAAAGTCCTATGATTTGTCCTTTCAACATTCCCTCTCCACCAAGTCCAAACCCTAAATGCCTCACACACACGGATTTAAAACAAAAAGTTTCCAGGCTCCTTCCATTTCAATCACTTCCTCCAGATGAATCTTTTTAAAACTCTAGTTTTCATCACTCTACAGAATATATGTTATCTTTTATAAATTTCATACAGCCTCCCTGGTGTAGACGCTAAAACCCTCCATAACCTGATCCCACTTTACTGATACATTCTAATTCCCAGTCACTACTCATCACTCTTGTTTCTCTTCCTCTTAAGCTAAACTTCTGACTAGCCCCCCTTAGATACAATGATCATTCACACCTCATGCCTTTACTTAAGCAAATTTCCACTGGCCAAAATGTCCTTCCTTCTCCTTATCTATGTAAATCCTATATATTTTTTGAGATCTGACTCCCAGCTACATTCCATTAAACTCTTTGAAACCTTCACCAACAACCACAGTTCATATTAATTCCTGCTTTGTCTGGTCTCCGGAAACATTGTCTGCACCTCACATTCCATCACTCTATTTGCCAGTGGTTTCATGGCTTCATCATGGCTCCCCATTAGATGGTGAAACAAAGTTGAACCATTCTCATGGCCAGTCTTAGATCAGTGCTGTATCCAACAGAAACAGAAATCCAAAACTCAAACATACACGTAAAAACACCTTAAATTTTTACTGAGATTTTTCAAAGAGACAGTAAATATTCTTAAGATCCTCTTTTGCATTGTTATCTCTTAAGTCTTCGTAATAGTTGCTCATTAATCACTCTTCTCTCTCCCTCTCACTTATCTTCTCTACCCTTAAAACTCTAGTCCATACTCCTGCTTTACTTTTCTTGACATCCCTTACATCTAAATCTATTTTTCTTCCTGAATAGTTCTCTGGACTGTGTCTTGAATATCAATTTAGATGTTGGGGGCTCCTTCAAATAGTATACCCCAGACACTGGTCAAAACAAAAATCCCAGTTCCTGGGACTGTGAAGAAAAAAAATAATAATAAAAATATAAAACTTCTTGTTCCTTCATAGACAGAGAAAGAGAGGAAAAGGCTAACAGTATCTGCCAAGTTAATTTTTTTCTTTTTGTCATACGTTCCACCTAGTTAAACCTGTGTGGTTATCTACAAATAAGGACATACTACTTGATCCCCCAAGGACATTTTCCATCAGATTCCAAATCTCTCTTACCTCTCCTACTCCCAAGAGGCTAGAACACTTATCTTAATAAGTAACCTTTTTTTCAGGTGGACTGAGTCAGACAGTGGACTCTGTCCTGAAGCTCCAGCTACATTCCCTCCACAAGCAGCACAGCAGCAATTTCTATGCTCCTGACTCCCACATCACATGTGAGACACATCAGATGAGTGCCTTGCTCCACATCAGCCCTTCCCTCCAGATGCTTTACCCTCTGCTGAAGAGATATAATCTGGACACACAGCTGTTTTTCTCAAAGATCAATGACACTATTGCATCTGTGGACAAAATACGTCACGATGTGACAGTGAACAGCCTCAGTGCCATACAGCATTGCACAATCCAACCCCTGGAGACAACTGCAGGTGGAAATATCCACAATAGATTGGAGAAGGGAAGAAAATGGTAGGCACAACGCGGCAAATGGAAGGGCAGTGTCAAATGCAAGATGATTTTCATGATTACATAGGGGATGCCCCCAATTTCCATAATAACTGGGGACAGGGGACTTTGGAAGAACTAAGATCAGTCAATAGTGGCAGTTTAAGTACAGAACTAAGAATACAATACTGTTTATATGATTCATATTTTACTCCTTAGCTCTGCAACTGGGAAAACAGACCCTTTTATTCTCTGGAGAGACGAAGATGATAACTAAGAAAAAATATCATGTGATATGGCGTCTATAGATTAGTGTGCAGAAAAATAAAGAAATACAAATGGGGGCACCTGGGTGGTTCAGTTGATTAAGCATCTGCCTTTGGTTCAGGTCATGATCCCAGGGTCCTGGTATGGAGTCCTACATCCAGCTCTCTGCTCAGCAGGAAGCCTGCATCTCCCTCCCTCTGCCTGCCACTCCACCTGCTTGTGCTGACGCTCTCTCTCTGTCTCTCTCTCTCTGTCAACTAAGTAAGTAAAATATTAGGAAAGAAGGAAGGAAGGAAGAAAGGAAGGAAGGGTGGGTAACCAGTACTCTGATAGAGTATGGACAATGAAAGAACAGTAAATCCTCCCCAGGGGACAAGAGGAGATCAGACAAGCATCCCAAGAAAATGGTTCTTAAATTTAGCCCTGAAAAATATACAGGAGTTTGTCAGGTAGATGTGAGTAGAGGTGAGGAACATAAGGGGCACTCTAGTCATGACAAAGAAATATGAGGATGTCTTAGGTTTGGGGAACCACAAATATTACCTATGTATGGTTGTTCCAAGGAGTGAACCTACCATTGGACAGTATTATCAATAAGGGCAAAGTACAACCTTATTCACCATATTTCCAAGAGATCCCCTAGCATATAGTGTTCCATAACTATTTATTAAATTAATAAGATCTCAAAGCATAGTAGAGGAGTCCCAAATTATGAAGGATTTTTTGTATGTTGTGCTACAACTTGATCCTCTGTAGGATGGGTACCCTGAGGAATTTCAGGCAAGAGAATGACCTGACTAAATTGGGTTTTAGAAAATTACCCTGGCAGCTCTGCAGAAGATGGACTAAAGGGAAATAAGAAAGATAGTAGGGAGATCAGGTTGGAAGTAGCTGCAAAAAAACGATGACACCTGAACCAGAGCATAGCCAAGGGCTAAAGGGGAAAATTGGGAGAATCTTTTGGAAATAGAACTATAGTGCCACATGACTATTTAGTTGGGGATGGGGCAGAAGAGGCAGCATAGAGTAGCTCCCAGATGTCTGACACCCACCACTAGGAAAATACTGCTGCAGTTCAACAATATAAGAAATATGAACAAGAATCCTCTATGAAACTATTTATTAAAAACACATTCGCAAGTATATACAATAAAAATCCTGAGAAATATCTGAGAAAAGATAAAGGACTAGATATAAAGATAAATGTTAGAAAAGTTAGATTATTTCATGACTTATTTATTCATTCAAAGAATATTTAATGAGCTCCTGCTTTGTGTCAGGCATTATACTACATAGTCACTGGGGGAACACTTGTGGAGAAAAAACAAATATGGTCCCTACTCTCATGGAGCTTACAGATTCGTGTGGACAACAGGCTATCAATTATATTATAGGCAGAGTGGAGACAAATTACATGAGGCTTTAAAGACCAGGTTAAGGAGTCTGTCTTTATCTTAAGAGCTGTGGAGGGCCAGGGAAAGGTTTTAGGAAGTGAGAGGAGAGAGATGACTGGGTAAGATTTGCACTTGAAAAAGATCATTCTGGTTATTTTGCAATGGATTAGAGTGCACCCCAGCATTCCACTTAGGAGGCCCTTACAGGGTCCAGGCCAGAGGCAAATGGACCTTAGATTCCAAATAAAAGAAATTACCAGCATGATTATTTTGGTTGTTTATAACCAACTTCCATTCTGATAGTGCCTTGTGCTGCACTAGCTATTAAATATTTTGAATGTAAATCCACTGCTAGGGAGGTTGTGGTGGAGATGGAAAGAGGTAGATGGACTTAAGAAGTTTCTAGGAGGTAGAACTGATACCACTTCAACATGCCAACAGGTTTTCCACTGGACACAAGCTTCTTCTGGCTGTTGACCCTCATGGGGTAGAAGGTAGTGAGAACACAAGAGGAAGGAGAAAGCACCCACCCATTTGACAGCCATAAAAGACCACCCCTCCCTTTCTTATTTCTATTCCCCACACTGGCATTTGACCATCTCCATTGCCAGGGACAGTACCACTTAGCCTTCGGTTCATACATGAGGAAAATTAGGTGTTAGAAAGTAATATTCCCAGACTAGTTCTAGTCTATCATGAAACAAACTGTCCAATGCTTATTTCTCCACACAGAAAGGTCAAACACATTTTCAATGATACACTTAACATGTGTTACTCTTTGGCCAACATGACGAAACAAAAGGTACCTGTCATGCAGATTCTTCGCTTCTTCACTCTGACTTGTGTTCCTTATGCTATTCACAGTAGCCAAAGTAAGCAGAGCAAATGAAACTCACCAATTTGTTGCTTACTGCAACTCAGCTCAGATAAAAGGCTCAGCTGATAGGGGATAATTAAACCTTTGTTCTAAATGAGCTTATAGGATTATCTCTAGGTTTCAGTTCTCCAAGCCATTTTTGTCTCCAGGTGCCACACATAATCCCATGTTGGCTTGAAGCAGGACTGGACAAGCAGGAAAATTGTAAAGTATAACTAAGGCAAAAATCAGAAACCAGTCAATATATTTTTATTGAGCAGTTGCTTTTTTTGGAAGTCAGTATCCCAGCTTCTCTAGAGGGTACAAACTGCAGTACCTTCAAGAAGCAAATAATCTTACAAATTAAACACACACAATACACACAGACACAGAGACACACACACACAACCTCTTCTAACCAGTAGCATCAATGAAGCACATAAAATAATTGCTTAAGGGTCCTCAGGATAGTGAAGTTTGGGGGGGGGGCAGGGTGGCCAGAAACAGGGACAGAGCTGTCAGTGATAGGCAAGGTGATGTAAAAAGGAAGTTCAAGGGAAACACAGTCCAAAATGGATGAATAGAATCTGGAAGAGCAGGAAAGGGGTGGGGGAGAGACTGGTTTTGGAACAGTTACAGAGATTTGGGGGGAGAGACTGGATTTTATTGGTGGTGGTGGTGGTGGTGGTGGTGGTGGTGGTGGTGGTGATGGTGATGGTGGTGGTTGGTTGGTTGGCTTTCAGATATATTTTTATCTGTTTAACCATAATGTCGGGGGAGGAGTAAGAAGCAGAAATAAAAGGCCTATATTGTCTACTCTGACAGATAACTTAGAGTTTAAGAAGTATTTTTCTTACTTATTTTTGCTCTTTTGCCTGAATTTTTAGTGTCACATCCAAAATATCACTGCCAAGACCAATGTCAAGGAGCATTTTCCCTCTATTTTTTTCTAGGACTTATATGGTTTCAGGTCTTATGCTTTAAGTCTTTACCCCATTCAAGTTAATTTTTGTGCTACTTCCCAACATTCTTAAAGGCTATTCTCATTAGTAACCTTTAATAGAGAAAGTGTAAAAGAGTAGGACACAGCAGAATTCCATGGAAAAATCTCTTCTGTGTGGTAACACTTTGAGAACCCCTGGTTTAGAACATATGTGAGAGGCTGTGGCTTGTAGGATGACACCAATCATAGAGTCCTAGCTATAAGTATTTACATTCGTGTTGTAGTTCAGAAGTTGAAAAGGCAAGGAAGAGTAGACTACATCAGAAGCTCATTCCTGGGGATCTCAGATTAATAAGCCAGGGGCATCCTTATCTGTAGGCTCCTCAATCTACAAAATTCTTGTACAGAATAGCAGAAATTGGCAGCAATGAATAGCATTATCAGAAAGCTAGAGAACTGTGTTGGCACCAGAGCCAGGACATAGCAAAAATCCATGATATATATCGTAGAGGGTCCGTGGCCCCACCAGGTAGGACTTACCGAGGACATTCTGAACTGGTCCAGTTAGGACTTCAAAGCTTTAACTCAACAAAGTGGAACTGAAGGAACCATGTGTCTTCCTGCAAGTAAATTCCTCTGGGGATGGCTTGTGCTTAAAGAGGGAACCCCTTCAACAAGAAGGTAAAGGTTACCAGGTGCCTGATCCTGAGAGAAACCCCTGCCTGAGTAGGCAGTGGATAGCACATTTATAGATCACAGCTCTTCTTCCTGCTCACAGTCCCCTTATTCTTGGGTCACATGAGTAAGGGCTGTATATCCTAGTCTCCCACCTCTCTTGGAACTCCAAACCCAAGAAAATCCACACAAGTACAAAGGAAGAAAAGCATTGGGGGCTATAGTAACATGGAACATTTTCATACAAAAATAATATGAATAACAATAGATGTATTGAATAGTGTATTGTGAATTCAGTAATAGTGTATTGAACATCTATGGTTATGGGGGCTGTGCTTGGCATATTTCTATATTACCTAATCCAATTTTTACAACCCTATGATAGAATCAGTATTTTCAGAGTTCTCTTTGCTACCAATAAGTAGCAAAGAGAAAATTCCAAACCTAACCTGTGTTTGAAAACCACTCTCTTTCCATGATACTCTTAAGTTTCAGTTCAGAAAAGCTGTTACAGCACTTAGTATGACTTGATACAGAAAATTATAGGAAGAAGAAGAAGAAGAAGAAGAGACTAGCCGAGGTGACCCCATGGAAAAGCACAAGACAAGTTTAAATGAAGTGAAAACACAGAGGAGGTGAGGTTACAAGGGTAACTGGTAGTTTTCAAGCACCCACAATAAGGAGAATGGGACATGTAAGTGAATATACGAATGGACTGGTAGGTTTTAGGAAGATAAGGATGAGTGGAAACATAGTCAAGGGAGATACTAACACAAAGAGAAGTTGGTGAGTGTCCCAGGGCTGGGTTCCAACATGACAAGCATACTTGGCTTGACAAACCGGAAAGTGCCTGAAAGAAGAAAGCCTGGATGGAGATGAAAGGAACGAAACAGACACACCCACCTGCTGGAAAACAGAAATGGACCTACAGCAACAGCAGCTGATACCCCGCATTTTCAAACGGGTTGAGCCTTAACAAAGGAGTGACAGATTGTCAGCAACTGTTTTCAAAAGAAAGACTATAATCACAAGACACGGGACATATCTGGATCTACACCACATGTCACTAGAGCTAGCACAAATGAAAAGCCTCTACCCGTCAGAACTCACTTAGGTTCCAGAAGTTTATCTCTGAGAATTCTTTGTTTTTCAATGCATCTAATGGGCGACCACTGCCATTTCCAAAAGTTTTTCATGTCTCTCATTTTCTTGATGAGGGAAATTAGTCATAGAGTCACTAACCAGAACAACACTAACTCTTCTAGGGACTGACCCTGGGCAGAATCATGAAAGGGCTGAAGTTCACCTTTGGTATCTCCCATTCACCCAATCTCTGCTCTCACCTTCATCTTAGCATAGTCTTTCCTCCTCCTCAGGTGCTTATCCTGTATTCTAAAGAAGTTTGCTCTCAGGAGGCTCTCAATATATCATTTCAGGGAATCCAGAACTTCACTGGGTGTAAGAATCGTTATGGCTTATTCATCTCCCCACCCTGAGATTCTGCCCAAATTAGTCTAGGGCCAGGCACCTAAGTCAGTGTTTTTAACAGATCTTCCAGGTGATTCTGATGCAGATGATCCACTAATGAAAAAACACTGCATTTGGGTGTTTGTCGATATTAAAGTATTCATTGACAACGGCCTAGGTTTTGACAAAGAATTCTCAACGGGAAGTATGTAGAATCGAAGTTATACAACTCTAATGGTGGAATGTTGGCTAGAGAATGAATATTTGAAAGGCAGAAGATCATCTCTGGTGCTCTTTCATCCAACATCCTTCATCTTATAAGCAAACAAGGATCAAATCAAACCCTATAAGAGACAACTACTCCCCTGCCCATAAGGTTGACCCTCAGAGCTTCTCTTCCATGGTGCCAATACATATTTCTGCCTTGATTGTCAGGACAGATCCACAGATCAGCCTGAATATTTCCAAGGTATCCACATAGTAACATAATTATACAGAAAACAGAATTTAAGTTTAAACTTTAAGGTGGTGTCATTTTTCTCAAAGTCACAGTCAAAAGTCAAACATCAAAAACAGTCACCACATAGTAAATGACCATGCCTCTGTTCTTCATAAAATTTGCCTCTGTTCCTCATAAAATTAGTTCACATACATCTTTTTATATTTTATTAATTTTATTTTGAGCTATAACATCGTTTTTACCCATTTATAACCCCTTGGAAAATACAGGTCTTACTAAGTCAATAACCAAAATAATAAAATGTTTCAATGCATATCCTATGGGTCACATTTGACCTTTACTCTTTCTACTTTAAACTGCCATTTCCATCACTGCTTTAGAAAAATCTGAGAAAAGATAAAGAATTTTATCCAACCCTTGACCCAATGACAAATCGCTATTGGAACCCTCTAGGCCCAGATTTCAATAAGTTCCACTAGAGGGCAGGTTTCCAAGGTTCATGCAAGGATAGATTTCATCTGCCAGGACTACCTCTAATTGGTTAGTTTTTCTTTTTTAAACATATCCCATTAGTTGGGGGAGGGATGGCAGAGGGGAGGAGATCATAATTCCAAAGGATTTATTTTCAATCCTACCTGTCATTGATACCAAATTTGGAAATTTTGTTTATTTTCCCCAAATCTCTAAAGCTCAAATATATGACATACATATCACATTCTCCTTTGAAGCAGAATGCAATTTTTTAAAAAGTTTACTTTAGGGGTACCTGGGTGGTTCAGTTACTTGAGCGTCTGCCTTCAGCTCAAGTCATGATCCTGGAGTCTGGGGATCAAGCCCCATGTCAGGCTCCTTGCTCAGCAGGGAGCCTGCTTCTCCCTCTATCCCTCATCCTGCCCCTGCTCTCCCCCCCCCCTCAAATAAATAAATATTTTTTTAAAGTTTATTTTCTAAAACCAATCACAAATCACTTAACTGTTGCCCCATGTGAACACAGTTAATTAATACAAAGTAAGGCTACTAGTTGTCATTTAAAAATAATTCTTCAGTAGAGTTCATTTCAAATACATAACCTTCATAGTCTAAGGCTTACCTCTTACCTTTTAGAAGAGTTATAAACATTAATAGAACATATTCCTAGAACATTCGAGAATGAATTTTTACAAATTCAGAGAGTTAGGGTTCTGGATGGGAAATTTAGTAGGAAGAGGAAAAGAGCAAAGACTCTTTAGAACTTCTCTGTTCCCCCTTCATAGAGATTCCAGAGAATGTGAACATGTATAAGTCCTGAGAGATGTTGGGAATCCTCTAACAGTGTTTTCATCTGGGAAGGGAAACCCTGACTAGCCTCCACCTGCCAACTGTATTATCAAGAAATCTTTAACATTTCTCTGAATTGAATCAGGGTTCATTCACTCATTCAACAAATATTTATTCAATACTTTCAAGGTGCCAGAATGGTGTAAAAGAATCAACAATTCATTAATCAAACAAAATTGACCTCATCCTCATCTTTAATTGGTTGGGATTTTGGGAATGTGATCAAACCAATTCTAAGACTAAATGTTCATAGGTTAAAAAACATATCTTTAAAATGTTTTTGTCCTTTTGCAAGTAAAATGAAATTCTAAGACTTCATTTAGATATTGAAAGTTTATCAAACCATGACCTAAAACAACTTATCCTCAAGCTATTTACTCCAGGACAAAACCATTCATCTATCCTTGGAGACGTTATAAAAATGAATTGGGACAGGCATTCTAACATATTTAAAAAGAATTATAAAGTATTACACAATTATTCCTCCAGTTCTCAGGGCCTAGCTCAAACTTCATCTCATTGTTAAAATCTTTCTCAAATTTCACTAAGCTCCTACAAACCAGAAATATCCTTTACGTTTGGGGGCTCTAAAGCATTTATCATATACTGCATTATATCTTCGTCCAGGTGTGTCCTTGTACATTTATTTACCTTGTATCCAGTAGCCAACATTAGAAGTAGTAATGCAGTGGTTGAGAGTGGAGGCTCTGGCCCAGATCTCCAGAGTTGATTCCCTCTTCCATATGACCCTAGCCTCAGTTTTCTCATCTATAAAAAATTAAATAAATAAATAACGGTCCTACAACATGGAATTATTGTGATGATTAAGAACACTACCAGGGGTGCCTGGGTGGCTCAGTGGGTTAAAGCCTCTGCCTTCGGCTCAGGTCATGATCCCAGGGTTCTGGGATCAAGCCCTGTATCGGGCTCTCTGCTCAGCAGGGAGCTTGCTTTCCCCTCTCTCTCTGCCTGCCTTTCTGCCTACTTGTGATCTCTCTCTGTCAAATAAATAAGTAAAATCTTAAAAAAAAAAAAAAAAAAAAAGAATACTACCATAAATCGTCACAGCCAAGAGCAGTCTAAGGAAATGTGATGACTGAAGGTAATGTGGTATCCTGGATGGGTTTTATAAAATAAACACAGGAAAAAAAATTAGATGAAAACTAAGGAAATGCAAATGAAGTATGGACTTTTGTGAATAATAATGTATCAATATTGACTCATTAATTGTGACAAATTAATCATACTAATATAAAATGTTAATAATAGGGGAAACTAAGTGTCAGATATATGGAACTTTCTGTATTATCTTCACTTTTCTGGAAATCTTAACTACTCTAAAATAAACAGTTTATTTAAAAAGCAAAAATTAGGGGCACCTGGGTGGCTCAGTGGGTTAAGCCTCTGCCTTTGGCTTGGGTCGCGATCTCAGGGTCCTGGGATCGAGCCCTACGTCGGGCTCTCTGTGCAGCGGGAAGCCTGCTTCCCCTTCTCTCTCTGCCTGCCTTTCTGCCTGCTTGTGATCTCTCTCTCTTTGTTGAATACATGAATAAAATCTTTTTAAAAAAATACATAAAAATAAATAAAAAATAAAAAGCAAAAATTGTGGGGCGCCTGGATGGCTCAGTTGGTTAAGTGCCCAACTTTAGATTTCAGCTCAGATCTTGGTCTCAGGGCTATGAGTTCAAGCTCCATGTTGGGCTCCACACTAGGTGTGGAATCTACTTTAAAAAAAAAAAAAGAAGAAGAAGAGCAAAAATTAGAATTAGAAAAAATTTTGAATACTCCTATAGGTAAAGGCTTTAGAATAACATATGAACTTACTTTACTTGCTTTAATATTGTTAAAATGCCCAAACTATCCAAAGTGATCTACAGATTCAATGCAATGCCTATCAAAATCCCAATGTCAATTTTTACAGAAACAGAAAATATAGGTCTACAATTCAGATGGAACCACAAAAGACCACAAATAGCCACATCAATCTTGAGAAAAAGCAACAAAGGTGGAGGTATTACACTTCCTGATTTCAAAACATATTATAAAGTATAGCAATGGTACTGTCATAAAGACAGACATATATACCAATAGAACAGAAAAGGGAACCCAGGAGTAAATCCATGCATATATTGGCAACTGATATTCAAGACTGCCAAGAATATAGAATGGGGAAAGAGAGTCTTTCAACAAACGGTATAGGGAAAATTAGATATCCACATGTAAAAGAATGAAATTGGATCCTTATACCACACACAAAAATTAACTCAAAATGAACTAAAGACTTAAATGTAAGACCTGAAACTGTAGAACTCCTAGAAAAAAACATAAGGGAACAGCTTTATGACATTGGGTTTGGCAATGATCTGACACTAAAAGCAGAGGCAACAAAAATAGATAAATACATAAACAAGGGGTACTATATCAAACTAAAAAATTTCTACAAAGCAAAGAAAACAATCAATAGAGTAAAAAGGCAATGTTTAAGATGGGAGAAAATATTTGCAAACCATCTATCTGAGAAGGGGTTAATATCCAAAATATATAAGGAACTTCTACAACTCAATTTAAAAACTAATAACACAATTTAAAAATGGTCTAAGGGCTGCATCATTATTTCTCCAAACAATATATACAAATTAGGGCACCTGGCTGACTTAATTGGTGGAGCATGGGACGCTTGATCTCCAGGTTGTGAGTTTGAGCCCCACACTGAGGGCTGAGATTACTTGAAAATAAAATCTTAAAAAAAAAAAAAGGAGAAGAAGAAGAAGAAGATATACAAATAGCCAATAGGTATATGACAAAACACTCAATGTCACTAAACAGGAAAATGAAATTCAAAACCATAATGAGATGTCACATCACTCCTGTCAGGATAGTTATAATTAAAAAAAAAAAAAAAGATAAGTATTGGTGAGAATGAGGAGAAATTGGAATCCTTTACACTACTGGTAGAAATGCAAAAAAGAGCAGCCACTATGGAAAACAGTTTAGAAGTTCCTCAAAAAATTTAAAATAGAACTACCATATGATCTAGTAATCCCACTTCCCAGTATTTATCCCCAAAAAATTAAAATCAGAATCTCAAAGAGATATCAGCACTCATGTTCACTGCAGCACTGTTCACAATAGTCAAGATGTAGAAACAACCTAAACGTCCATCAGACAGATGAATAGATAAAGAAACTATAGTATATACACACAGTGGAATACTATTCAGCCTTTTAAAAAAGGAAATTTTGCAATATGCAACAATTGAACTTTGACATTATACTAAGTGTAATAAGACACATACTACATAAATCCATTTATATAAGGTATCTAAAATATTCAAATTCATAGTATCAAAGAGCAGAATGGTGTTTACTAAGAGCTGTTGAGGGGGATGGTATATAGGGAGTTACTAATCAACAGTCATAATAAAGTTTCATCAAAGCAAAATAAACTCTAGAGGTCTGCTCTACAACAATATACCTTTAGACAACTATAATATATTGTACACTTAAACATCTGTTAAGAAGGTAGATCTTAACATGTTGAGTGTTCTCTGTAGAATAAAATATTTTTAAAAGATAGATATATATATATATATAGCTTATAGCAAGAACTCAATAAAAGGTAAGCAGCAATTGGTAGTAATAGGAATAGTAGTTAGAAGCCAACAAGAGCTTCGAGGTAACATGGTGATCTTCTTGTGCCTCATGACTTTTTTTTGATGCCTTGTTTTTGATATTGCTTTGGAGGTTTTCTTTTTTGTACAACCTTTAGCCAAAAGCTGTGACTATAAATAAAACTATTATTTAAACTATTATTTTTCAGATTTATTGTTTCAGCATTATATAGGAAAGGGTTTAGGGTGCCAAAAACTATATACATTTTAATGTCTTTCGGTCAGAATCATCTTTGGTGTGATTAAATAGGCATGCCTCAAATGTCAACAGCACCTGTTTGAGAAGCTATGAGCTTATTTCACAGGCTTTCTTTCTGAAGTGGGTTTTTTTCCTTTTTTTTTTTTTTTAAGATTTTATTTATTTATTTGACAAAGAGAGAGACCACAAGTAGGCAGAGAGGCAGGCAGAGAGAGAGGGGGAAGCAGGCTCCCCACTGGGCAGAGAGCCCGAGGGGAGACTCCATCCCAAGACCTTGAGATCATGACCTGAGTCGAAGGTAGAGGCTTAACCCACTGAGCCACCCAGGCGCCTCCCCCCCCACCTTTTTTTTTTTCTGTTTTTTGTTTTACTTTGCTTTTTTTAATTGTGTGATTCCATTTATATCAAATGTCCAGAATAGGCAAATCCATAGAAACAGAAATTAGATTAGTGGTTGCCAGGGACTGGAGAAAAGGAAGACTAGGACGTGACTGCTAAAAGTTACAGGGTTTCCTTGTAAGGTAGTGAAAATGTTCTGGAATTAGACAGTGGTGATGGTTACACAATATTATGAATATACTAAAACCCACTGGATTGTACACTTTAAAAATGGTGAATTTTATGTCATACAAATTGTATCTTCATTACCCCTATGGTTGGATAGATTTGCTGTCAGGGTCTAAGTAAGTCTGTCCAGAAGCAGCTCGGCAGCGGGGATATGGCTTCCATTCCCACTCTCGAAGGAGAACTCCCCTCCCCTTGCTCTAGCTGGGAGACGGCTGGACCCACTCAGCCCAAGCAGCTGCCCACCTGCAAACGGAGTGCACCCTCATAGACAATGCCTTAGTCACCTGGTCTGGAGGGATCCCAGCTTCCAGGGCGGACCATGCTTCTCCATCAGCACCACCCCGGTGGGCTCAAGCCAAATGGTCGCCAGGCTCCTCTTCTGTGTCTATGTCTGAGGGCTTCGCCTGCTCATCTGCGGGCTGTTTTGGGGTTGAGTCTGCTCCCAGAGACCTCTGGGTGTCTCACAGGGACTCAAGGTATCTTCAGACTCGGAACTGTCTGTCTAAGATGATGGAAGAGCAATGCCAAAGTGGCCCATTTCACTTACTTGGAAGATAATTCAGAAATGGCATTAAGCTGTCTCTTTGAGTTATGTGACAAAGGCCTGGGACCCCTCACGATCCTCTGAAGGCAGATGTTTCCCGCAGTGAGGGCGAAATTTGAATGCTGCTTGGACATTTTCGTCATTCTAGACAGATGGTGATCGCGCAGGACCAGGTCACAGTCCGGCCCTAGGATTTAGGCTCGGAACTCGCTCTCAAGTAGCTGGCGTCTTTCTGAGTAGCCCTGTGGGAACTTCCGCTGGGGCAGGAAAGCTGCGCGCGCATCGTGTACCCCGGTGCAGGTCTGCGCCTGCGCGGGCCAGAGCTGTAGTTTTAATTCCTTGAATTACAGTTTTTTGTGTGTATTTAATAGTAACCATTACAGATCTAGTCGTGTTTTATGGCCTTCAATGGCTTGACATTATGGAATCTAAACGTCTTAATATATCATTCTAGAACCTGCACCATTTAATCTTCCCAAACGCCAATCAACAACCTGTCCCAGAATCCTATACTCGTCATACTACGTTTATGCTACTTATTGTGCTTTTGCCTGGCATATTCATCTAGCCATTCTTCTTGTTGTAAAATAATTCCCATCTTTTGAGGTCTTTTCCATGTTATAACATGTCGATGTTTTCAGAAAAATTAATTACTGATTCCTCCATCCCATAGCATTTTATCTCTAAAGATTACAAAAATTAAAATCTTCTGGGAAACACTAAGTATGACTTGTGCATCTTAATATTTATTTTTTGAATTAAATTTGTTGATTTCAAATGATCCTTTCTTGGAAACAATAGCCATGAGTAACTAAGCTGAGTGTTTTCCCATCTTGAATTCCTTTAAGTTATGTATATACCATGTTCACCACATTGTTATGCACTTGGCTTTAGGTTGCTTTGGGATTAGTGGATTGCTGTTCAGGTCTGTACTCTCTACCTTAATTAGATAATCCTTAAGAAATGAGATCACATCTATCTCTTCTTTTGTCTCCTTGTGGGTCAAAGGCATCAGTCACGCTAGCTGTATATAATAAAATGAATAGCTACATATTTATGACCATGGGCAACCTGCATTTTTTATTTAAATACTTAAACTCCCAGTGCCTGAGTGGCTCAGTCGGTGGTTAAGGGTCTGTCTTCAGCCCAGGTCATGATCCCAGGGCCCTGGGATCAAGCCCCATGTCAGTCTCTCTGCTCAGCGGGGAGCCTGCTTCTCCCTCTCCTTCTGCCTGCCACTCCCCCTGCTTGTGCACTCTCTCTCTGTCAAATAAATAAAATATTTTAAAAATAAATAAATACTTTAACATTTAGTGTTTATTCTCTTCAATTGTATCTCTAAGGACTGGTAAACCCCAATACTCAGGGGTTTTAAAAAAGGATAAAAGATATTTTCAGGCTGAAAATATCTTTTATCCTTTTTTTAAAAAAGATTTTATTTATTTATTCGACAGAGAGAGAGACAGCAAGAGTAGTAACACAAGCAGGGAGAGTGGGAGAAGGAGAAGCAGGCTTCCCGTTGAGCGCGGAGCCCAGAGCAGGGCTTGATCCCAGGACCCTGGGATCATGACCTGAGCCAAAGGCAGACGCCTAATAACTGAGCCACCCAGGCACTCCGAATATCTTTCATCCTTAGGCACCTGAGCATCCACAAATAATGTTACTTCACTTTATAGAGGGCTAGGGGTCTCCTGAAAGATAGCTAAGATAATTGGTAAACATATGTATTTTTTTCTTCACAAAATTAACATAAATTACAAAAATTCAAATAATACCTAAAATTAGGAAGGCAAATCCTTCTTTAATCCCCTAATATTGCAATTTATTGCATAATGTATAAAACATCTCATTTAAATATACACTAAATGTTTAATATTTATTCAATATATACTTTTCTAATTGTATACCCATATCATACCACTCTACTTAATAAATAATAGAATTCTTCCTATATCTATACTTCACCTCTTTTATTTTTATTTTGACCAACCCATTTAAACCTCTATGGAAAAGAACAGTTTCAGTAAAAGCAGAATATGGAAAGTGGTAAAGAAAACAATTGTCCAAGGGTGCTAGGTAGCTCAGTTGATTAAGCATCTGCCTTTGGCTCTGGTCATGATCTCGGGGTCCTAGGATCAAGCCCCACGTCAGGCTCCCTGCTCAGCAGTGAGTCTGCTTCTTCCTCTCCCTCTGCCCCTCCACCCCTCCTCCCAGTTGTACACTCTCACTCTCTCTCTCTCTCAAATAAATAAATAAAATCTTAAAAGAAAAGAAAAGAAAACAAGTGTCCAAATGTCACTCCTGTCTTACAGACATGCTCTTTTCCTCAGTGAAGCAAGAGGACCAAGTTTTGTAGTATCAGACATTACCATAAAAAGCACAGAACTTAATTCTTAAACTTAATCCTGATCTCCTTTATTTCCACATCTTTGATACTATTGGTTCAATGTATTTTGTTAGCCTAACTCAGATTCTCCCACCAGATTCTTAACAAGTAGGTATCTTGACAAGAAAATTTCCCTAAACTCCTAAAATAATAATGAAGCCAGCATGTTAGATTCGGTGGCAGACTTTACACCAGCTATGAAATCTGCTCTCCACCACCAGTTGAATTTGGGTACATCTATTTGTGCAGTGTGCTAGACAAAACCATGCTTCTAAAAGCCAGAATCAGACTGTGCCCAGCATCCTCTTAAATATCAAGCCAGCACAGAAGGCAGTATCATACAACATTGGTGCATTCAGGAACTTCTATATATTCAGTGACTGCACTTCTAAACCCAACATGCAAGAAAATACATTCAATTCCATGGAATTTTGTCCTAGATGATGCAAAATCGTAATCCAAAGCCTGAGGTAATGTTGTCATCCTCACAGAGGAAACTTCCAGAAATCCACAGGGAGAACTAATGCAAATATCACCTCCTAGGCAACTTGTTCAGAGATGCATAGGTAGTCTTAAAAATAAATAAATAAATAAGTACCCTTCAAAAAAACTGCTGCTTTCTGTGGACATCACCTCAAAAGGACCAAGGCATGACACCAAGCACTCAACCAAAGTAAACCTGTGCACCGTAAGCACCTCTCAAAAGGAGGAAGACAGTAACTTGGACTCTCACTTGTTTCCCCCAGCAACCCCCGCAGCCCTCACCCACAGACCATAATTAACATCAGTGGAAACACATGAGTGCCAAAAACAAAGATCCAGAATGTAGTCACTCCATCAGGCTCTAAGCTGCACTCATTGAATCACTGCCCCTGGACATATGCATTAAACCACAGCAGCTGCGCCTACCACAAGCCAAAGAAGCTCAATTCGAAGCAGGGTCAACAAAAGAGAAGTGGGAAGAATGTGTAGAAGCTCAAGAGTGAGTGATGCAGAATATCCTCTGACTCCTGGGAACCACAACAGACAACAGCTCCATGACGCCACATACCTGAAACGTAGAGGAGCTTTTGTTAACTGAAATTTCACACAGCCCCAGAGGTGAAGAGGGAAAGTCACCAATGGTGATAGACAGACCATCTACATGTATACTTAGGCAAGATAGGATTGTGTGTCATTAATGGAGCAGTTTTGAGCCCCATTCACACACATAAATAGTAATGCCATCAGCAGCAGCATCTTCTAATATTGAGGACAAAAATAAATATTTCAACATGAAGTATAGACACAAGCCAAGACAGGTCTCTCTTGAGTTTTGAATTTTCATCATAGACTGAAGATGACTGATGGTGATGGTGCTGTAGTTAATGGACATTTAACTGTATTTCCCATCACTTTTCCAATATACGGTTCTGATCCCCTTAATTATTTTTCAGCCTTCACAAATGTTATTTTTCCTGAATCCCCCACTCCACTCTCTCAGTTGCCTCAGCTAACCAGTGGTTTCACTGAGCCATCTGTGTGCTCCCTTTAATCTCTGTCCATGTAGCATGTAAGCTTTCATTGTTCAGCTACCTGAGCATTTCTCCTTTCCCCAGCACCCTCCCCCAACCATTTTGCCCAGACTGTGCTAGTCTATCAAGATGAAAGCAACACTATGACACTCGGAACAAACTTCTCCTGTCAGATGCACACAGGGGCCCTCTGTTGCACAATCTGCACTTGTCCTACACGCAATAGAGATTCGACTTGCAGATATGAGATCCAGACTGCAGATCAGAGGAGAGACTGACTTCTGCCCTTCATCTGGGCCAAAGAATACTTATCTCCTTATTTCCAGCTTCTTCTCAAGTTGCAGCTAGACCTGGGGAGATGTAAATATGTAAGTAAAACCCAAGACCATATTCACAGGTTATCCCTTTCAAAATGCCAGCACTTCTCAGTTGCCTTATCACAGGCTGATTCAACTCCTTATTCATAAAAGGCCAAAGCAAGAAAAGGCAGCTCAGTGTGCCCGGAGGACTGCCATAAGAGGTTACTGCCATATACTGATCTTTTGTTCTGACACATTGGTGTGTGGGATTGAGCTGTGGGCAAAGTTTCTATGTGTCTCTTTCTTGCAGCCCCAGGCTATCCTTAATCCATAGCTCTGCTAAAGAAGTCCTTTCTGGAGCAGACATAACATAGGAAACTTCAACAATTGTTGTTGGTGTTTAATATTTATTGAACACCCACGACTGGACCAGGCTCTCCGCTGATGTATAGTTTGCATTTTATTAGAACTTTCTGGGAGGAGAAACACTTTGGCTGAAACCTAAAAGCTGTTTAGCTGTTGTAAGGGCAACAAGAACACACATTCCTCAAATATCTCTAATTGCTCCCCATACCACAGTGCAATTTTCTGCTTCTATCATTAAAAATAGTCATTAGGGGCACCTGGGGGGCTCAGTCGTTATGTGCCTGCCTTCGGCTCAGGTCACGATCCCAGTGTCCTGGGATCGAGCCCAGCATTGGGCTATCTGCTCGGCAGGAAGCCTGCTTCTCTCTCTCCCCCTCCCCCTGCTTGTGTTCCCTCTCTCATTGTGTGCCTCTCTCTGTCAAATAAATAAATAAAATCTTTTTTTTTTAAGATTTTATTCATTTATTTGACTGAGAGAGATCACAAGTAGGTAGAGAGGCAGACAGAGAGACGGGGAAGCAGGCTCCCCGCTGAGCAGAGAGCCCGATGCGGGGCTCGATCCCAGTACCCTGAGATCATGACCTGAGCTGAAGGCAGAGACTTAACCCACGGAGCCACCCAGGCGCCCCAATCTTTTTAAAAAATAAAAACGAAAATAGTCATTAACATACTCCGAGCACATCTCTATGGTACTCCTTTAAACATTCAACTAAGGCCACTAGCAGCTTGAGAGGGAAAAAAAGTCACCATGTTAAAATACTTTTTTTATGTTTTTTTCCCAGAAAATATATAATATAATTAGAAATAAGACTCATTTTCAACCTGCACAATGTTAGTCCTTGTTTTGGTTGTCTTTCTCTTCCTCAGAACCCAGGTTTGGAACCCCTAAGGAACTCCATCTGTAGAGGTCAAGTCTATCTGCTTTCCTGAGATAGCTCTATCAGGAAAAAGATGCACATAGAAGCCATAACCCTACTATTCTTATAGAGCTTGACAATAGATCACTTTCCTTGGACCCAGGAGCCCTCCATTCTGTCCTCTACATCTTCTTAGTTGCTAAACAGATCTGGAACCCCGCTCAAAACTCAATCTGCAAGCTGAAAACCTTCTCTGATCCCCATCTACTTTCTATCAGGCTTCCTTCCCAGAGCTAGACCCTCCTTCCATGCTGGCAGGAATCTTGAGAAGTAGGAAGTATTCCCAGAATACCTAGGTCTTTGTTGGAGAGTTTCTGCTTGCCTAATTGGACTGGTATTGGTGATCCTCTGAATTATTGCTCTTATATTTGGAAAAACTCTGGATGAACATATACCAAAGCATTAATAATCATATCTCTGGGTGGTAAGGAAACACATGATTTCAATTTTCTCCTTTATTATATTTCCACATGTTCTACAGTAAAACATATTTCTATGTACTCAGGGAAAAAAGGTTTTGTGTTTTGCTTAATACTACCGAGATACACCATTACCTTTCTCCTATGTTTCTGCTTCAGTAAATTCTGCCTTCTCTTTCTAAATCTACCCTGGTAAAAAGAACTTTCTCTCCACAAAGAAGGCCAAAATCTAAGAACAAATTCTAAAAGAAAACATTTTTTTTTAAAGGCTTTAACATCTTTTGTAACATAAAAAAGATTTGAAGGGCGCCTGGGCGGCTCAGTGTTTTAAGCCTCTGCCTTTGACTCAGGTCATGATCTCAGGGTCCTGGGATCGAGCAACTCCCCCCACTCCATCGGACTCTCTCTCAGTAGGGAGACTGCTTCCCCCTCCCTCTCTGCCTGCCTTTCTGCCTACTTGTGATCTCTCTCTGTCAAATAAATAAATAAAAATCTTTAAAAAAAAAAAAGATTTGAAACATAGGAAAAGGAAAAGAAGTGATTTACTAATCATTAAGGAATCAAGATTATCATGGCACCATGAAAATTATAAAATATTTAAGTTAAAATTACAAAATAATAAATTAAACTAATGTAATGTAATGTTAAAACTGAGTTAGAAAATGTAAATCAAAGCCACAAAGAGGCTTTCCAGCAGGACACAAGAAATTATGCACAAGACATAAAACAAAATGACCTTCAACTTCGGAAGTCTCCCCCTCCTACTCTACCCACTCATTCCCCCAGTATTTTAGTTGCAAGACTTGGACCTTTCTGCATTGATAGGGAGCTGCCTTCTTGTAATCTCAAAGATTTTCACTCTACCTGAAAAAATGTATTTCTTCCTGAAATGGATTATTTATGCTGTTCTGCAAGTTCTATAAGCTACTTTCCTCAACTATACCCACCAGTACCAAAGTTCACTGTTGTTCATTTAAACTGTTTTGCCCTGAAATTTATAGGTTACTGTCATTTGTTTCATTATGAAGTCTCATTATATGACTTAAGCTTCAAATAGAATTTAATATTTTGGGGAAAAACTTAGATATCACTTCATACCTATTAAGATGGCTATAATCAAAGACAGTTAATAACAAGTATTGGGGAAAATGTGGAGAAATTGGAACATTCACACATTGCTGGTAGAATAGAAAATGGTATGAACATTTTCCAAAATATTGCTTGGAAAACAATTTGGTAGCATCTGAGAAAGTTAAGCATAATGTTATCATACGATCTTGTAATTCCACTCCGAGATATATAAACTCAAGATAAATGAAAACATATGTCACACAAAAAGTTGTATGAGTATGTTCATAGTATTACTCATAACCGCTAAAAAGGAGAAACAACCCAAATATCTATCAATTGATGAATAGATAAGCAAAATATAGCATATCCATACAATGATGTATTATTCAGCCATAAAAAAGGAGTAGAGTACTGGTACAGGCTACAATACAGATGAACATTGAAAACATTATGCTAAGTAAAAGAATCCAGATACAAAAGGCTATATATTATATGATTCCATTTACATGAAATGTTTAGAATAGGCAAATCCACAGAGACAGTAAGCAGAATACTTATTGCCAAGGGCTAGGGGAAAAGAGGAACAAGAGTGACTGAAAATGGGTACAGGGTTTCTTTTTAGAGTAAAAAAACATTTGGGAATTAGATGATGGTGATGTTTGCACAATTTTGTGAATATACTACAAGCCACTAAATTGTATGTATTATCAAGCTGACATTGTCACCTTTACAGTGACTAACTGCTTAACCCCACAGAATAACCTGAAATCCTCCCCCCATCTGGGGGGAAAAGGGGAAGTATTTATCTGTAGGCTTCCATTATTTATGAGATCAGGCCAGCTGTTCTGTAGAATGACCCATTTTCTGAATTTGATAATTTCCCTGAGGTATAGTTCTTCTATCTCCTGAATTTCCCAGAAATAAGAAATTAGAACCAACATCTTGATTATGTCCAATTTACACATCATATTTTTAGCTATAATTCATCATGGGTGATGTTATTTCTTTGAGTTCCATTGCATCAGGATGCACCTATAGCTGGTTGCCCTACCCTAGTGATACAGATTGACCAGTGAATTGGGGTGAAGATGGCTTCATCCCTCCATTTTGTTGTGGTTTCCCCTCTCAAATTAGGAAGTCATCTGGTTTCTTTGGCATCATATAAATGTCAATTCCCCATCAATCATCCATCTAGTGGTTTTGCTAACAATTGGTACCCAGTTATATCCAATTAATTCTGTACATAAGACAAATATTGTTCAATATGTGAATAAATGTCAGAGATAGCTGGAGTTAGATTTCTCATCTTCCACTCTCTCCATCTCCATTCCAGGCACTGGAATGGCATTTAGGAATGGCAATGCCTACTGGAGATCAAGATCACTTTACACAGGACAAGGATTCCCATACCGTTGTATACCTTGAGAGAGGGCTTGGTCCCCTTTCATCCTATCCTTGTAAAAGTTTTATATCTTGAACGGTTGCTACCCTTTAAAGTTAGTGCTTAAGAAGTGAAAAGGGGAACATGTATCTTCTTGGGTATTTGTTAATGAAACAACTACTCATTCTCATTCATTTTTTTGGTTGGATCATCCCAAAGTCTTTGCATTCTTGGTTGTAATTATTCATAACTAGGTGGATCTGGCTGTTTTCAGGGTGAGAAAGGAAAACTAACCTGTGTTACCCATAACATACTTATTCATAATGATAAAACTGGCAATTTGGAGCATTCAAAGGAGACCATAGGCTCCTTAAACACAGTCACAAACAGAAATCTGCCCTTCCTTCATTATTGTCTATCCCAAGAAATGATACCACCACCCACTCATTTGTTCATACTGGAAACCCAAGAGTAATCCTTATCTCCTTTTCTTTTGTTGCCCACATTTAGTCAGTCAATAGAACCTATTAATTCTACCTTTAAACATCTCATGAATCCATCCTTGTTTCACCCCCCGATTCTAAGTGAAAAAATGGCTCATGCCATTTTATAAATATTATTTATATATATATATAATTTTATATTTTAAAATATCCCCATGGGGGCACCTGGGTGGCTCAGTGGGTTAAGCCTCTGCCTTTGGCTCAGGTCATGATCTCGGGATCCTGGGATGGAGGCCCGCATTGGGCTCTCTGCTCAACGGGGAGCCTGCTTCCCCACGTCTCTCTGCCTGCCTCTCTGCCTACTTGTGACCGCTCTCTCTCTGTCAAATAAATAAATAAACTCTTAAAAAATATATATTCCTGTGGATTTCCTCTGGAAAACCAATAAACCCAGGGTTTTCATAAGAACTTATATAATCTGCACCATCGACTTCTTCCATCTCCTTATTTTCCACTCTTCCTCTCAAAGTATGTGCTTTGGTAATTACCAAACTTCTTTTGGTTCCTCAAATGATTCCTCTCTCGCCTTCTGAACTTCACGAATACTATTCCACCATCTCCCTCAAGCACCACCTTCTCCTGACCAACCCTTCCTCAAATGTAAGGTCTCAGCTAAATGTCCTTTCATCCGGAAGACTACCCCTGGCCATGTTCATCACAATTTATTGAACATACTGATTTAGTACCGGCCTTCTCTGTTATCCAAAAAATTCCAAGAAAGCTACAACTAGATTTGTCTTGTTTGCTCCTCTATTCCCATCACAGGGTCTGGAGAATATAATAGATACTTAATAAATATGTGTTGAGGGGGACCTTGGGTGGCTCAGTCTGTTAGGCATATGCCTTTGGCTTAAGTCATGAGCTCAGGGTCCTGGGATCAGGCCCCACAGTAGGCTCCCTGCTCAGCCTGGAGTCTGCCTCTCCCTCTCCCTTTGCCACTCATACTGCTCATACTCCTACTCCCACTCCTGCACTCTCTCTCTCAAATAAATAAATAAAATCTTTCTTAAAAAATAAATATGTGTTATTATTTCTTAGAAGATTTTATTTATTTGAGAGAGAGAAAGAGCACAGAAGCAGAGGGGGCAGCAGTCTCCCCACTAAGCAGAAAGCCCAATGTGGGATTCAATCCCAGGACCCTGAGACCATGACCTGAGCCAAAGGCAGACACTTAACCAACTGAGCCACCCGGGCATCCTATGTGTTGAAATTATATTGGAAACAAACCTAAAGAAAGACTATGGGCTATTTTTACTAGCATATTTTGTGTGTTTCAAATACAAATTTTATGAGTAACCTAAGTAGAAAAAAATTATCTGTAAAAGTATAATACGTTGTTTAGAATATAATAGTGATTACAGTGCTGTTTCTTTTGCTCATTACTCTTTAGAAATCCTAAAGTACAATCCCTTCCTAAATGCTGGGCTACAAAGTTTTCCTGACTCAGCCTTGTTTTATGTTTTGTGGAGGGATCTAGGAAATGGTGTTAATAATATCTACCTGATATAAGATATATGGGCAAAACACTTGAGCAGACATTTCACGAAAGAACCTATATAACTGGCTGATAAAAACATAAAAATGTATTCAACATAACTAGTCATTTAGGGAAATTCAAATTAAAACCACAATGACATATCATTTCATACTCACTCCAATGTTTAAAACTGGGGAAATTGACAAGTATTGGTGAGGATGAGCAGCTACTAAAACCTTCCTGCTTCCTGCTACCAGTTTGCTGGTAAGTATAAAATGGTATAACTACTTTGGAAAACATTTGACAGTTTCATATAAAGTTAAATACACGCTTATAATAGTATGATCCAGCAATTCTACTCCTAGATATACCATAGACATCCAAAAGAAAAGAAAATATATATTCACAAAAAGATGAATATTCACACAGTTTTATTTGCAGTAGTGCCAAACTGGGAATGACTTAAACATCTATCAACAGGGCATGCCTGGGTGGCTCAGTGAGTTAAAGCTTCTGCCTTCGGCTTAGGTTATGGTCTCAGGGTCTTGGGATCAAGCCCCGCATCGGGCTCTCTGCTCAGCAGGGAGTCTGCTTCCCCCTCTCTCTCTGCCTGCCTCTGCCTACTTGTGATCTCTGTCTGTCAAATAAATAAATAAAATCTTTAAAAAATCTATCAACAGTTGAAAAATAAACAAATTTCAGTATATTCATAAAAAAATGAATACTGTTCATCAATAAAAAGGAATAAACTACTGGCCGACAATAACAAGGATGGACCTCTAACTCAGGAATCCACTCCTAGGCATAGGCTTAGCAGTACCTTCCTCAGTGGTTATACAGTCACCAAAATATAGTACAAGAATATTTATCTCAACATTATCATAATAGTCAAAATGGATATATATTGAATAGGTACTCAATACATTATTATTAAAGAACAAAATAATAGATGGATACATCTAGGGGTATGTGTGTCTGTTTTGAACTCTCTCAAGATAGTTACTGTAATGGTGAATTGGTTAATTTTGCAAGACACTCTATTATATGGAGTTATTCCAGGGAGGACACACTCACTGAGGTCTGAAGCGTTCTTGAAAAGCAAGTAGACTGATAAGGATGTACTGGCAGAATAATCAGCCCATCTGGCAGTGGGATCTTTCAAAATCAGGGGTTGTGATCTGAAGTTCATGGAACCCTAGAGGATCTATGCTTGGATTTCTAAATGTTTATGGCCTCCTTAAAAATGAATGCAAAATTTTCTGTGGGTGTATATATGTTTGTGTCTGTACACTGTTCTGGGGAAATGGTTCATATCTTTCAATAGCTTCTCAGAGGGACTGTGAATAAGAAAAAGTTAGGAATCACTGCCTAAACATTTCTTCAGGAAATCTGGTGCTCTGGCAAAAATGAAAATGTTGACAGTGTGATGGTTGTGTCATCTGGCTGGCCAAAGCAATGTTTTCTGCTAAAGCAAAGATTAGAAGTCTTGAGGCCAAAATGATCTCAACTAAATGGTTCTTCTACACTGTGTTTCCATCTGCCCAGCATGTGAGCCATTAACACATGGTTCCTGTTGATGATTTTCATATCCTTATTTGCAAGGAAAATGCACTGAGACCAGTTCAGAAGAATCATTTATCTAATGTATCGGAGAACCAAATAAATGAGTCTCCTTTATACACTAACAATTTTATACTGCTAAAGAGTGGATATTTGTGGGAGATTATACACACATGGACCAATACTGTTTCTAAGTCATTCCTCTACTAATCTTCATAATATATATATTCCTATTCTAATCTAAAAAATAGCAAGTCTCGCCATGTGTTGAAATAATTTATTTCAACACTTAATGCATCATCTGTCCCGTATTTCCACATGTTGTGTCATCACCATTTGACCTCAACCCATTGTTAAATATTTAATAGTACGGTTGGATAAACAATACAAAGTATAGTTTACTTTTGAATGTAACATTTACATGAAAAAAAAATAAGCCAATACATGCTGCAAAAGGACAATTTTAGGTTATAGTACTACTCCTCCTGGTAAATAGAAAGTAGATATAAGAGGAAAGGAAACTATGGGAAGGATGAATGAATTAGAAGAGTAATGACAAATGAAAAGATGCCATAATTCTCCAACACAAAATAAAGACAGAAAGTAACTGCCACCCAAATGTCGGCACAATGGGAACTGCATGTTTCCACTGCTTAAGACTGAAGCATAATGATGTTTTGAGTTTTTAATAGGAATATATTCACATAAAAATGAGGAAGTAATATTCAACAAAACACTAACCATTAGAGGATCATTTTTAACACTCACTGAGTGTAAATCTCATCGTGACAGAAATTACTCATTTAAAGAAGCGACTATAATCTAGGAGAAACAACAGAAGAATGCATGCAACAGATTTTAATGAGTTATCTCACCACTCCTGGAAACCACACTCAATACATTCTTTTGACTGACTATAGACAATCAGCCTTAGGAAGTAAGAAGACAAGCATAAGGCTGCACCAGAAAATCTTTACAACCCATTGAGTTATTTTGAAATAAAGAGCTGAAAACTGCATTTATTACCCTTTAGCATGTTTTTCAATGACAACCAAAATACAAAATGGATCTACAAATCATAGTTGAGAGAAATAAAAGAAAAGAAAAAAATAAAGTAAATGAAAAGATATACCATGTTCATGGTGTTGAAGACTCAGTATTGTTAAAATTTCAATTCTCCCCAAATGCACATAACATGGCCATAATTCCATGAAGCTTTTTTTCTAGAATTCAACAAGTGGATTCTAAAATATATATGAAAATGGGGGCACCTGGGTGGGTCAGTGGGTTAAGCCTCTGCCTTCGGCTCAGGTCATGATCTCAGGGACTGAACCCCACATCAGGCTCTCTGCTTAGCAGGGAGCCTGCTTCCCCCTCCCTCTCTGTCTGCCTCTCTGCCTACTTGTGATCTCTCTTTCTCTCTGTCAAATAAATAAATAAAATATTATAAAAATATATATTATATATATATATATATGAAAATGTAACTAGAATATCCAAAGCAATCTTGAAAAAGAACAAAGTGGAGGAGGTGCACCTGGTTAAAGCCTCTACCTTCAGCTCAGGTCATGATCTCAGGGTGCTGGGATCGAGCCCCGCATCGGGCTCTCTGCTTGGTGGGGAGCTTGCTTCCCCTTCTCTCTCTACCTGCCTCTCTGCCTACTTGTGATCCCTGTCTGTCAAATAAATAAACAAAATCTTTAAAAAAAAAAAAAAAGTGGAGGAATTACACTACCTGACTTCATTACTTACTATGAAGTCACGATAATCAAAATAATGTGATAGTGACATGAGATCAAAAATTGATCAATGGAACAGAATAAAGAACCCAGAGATAGATCCACACATAGCAGGTCATTTGATTTTTGACAAAGGTGCAAAGGCAAAATGCAAAATGGATTTGGAATTAATTCCCCTTTGGAATTAATTCCCCTTTGACTAACTAAAACTTTATATAAAGATGCAGCAAGATGTCTAAAGTCATGTAAAACTGCATTGTGAACTCTGGACCTATCATAAACATAATATTTTACTTTTGGGGCTAATTAGACATCAGAAATGAGACAGAATTTATGTCAAATAAAAAACAAGTACAGATGACAACATGAATGATTAGAGAGCAATCATATCAACTACTGACTGCAATACTGAATAAGCAAGCACTTAGAAAAGAACTAATTATTAAATGTGCAAACCACTGCCTCTCTAAAATGAGGTAACAGAAACCAAAACATACAAAGGTAACTACAGCATGCCAACTCACCTTCAGCCAATGAATAATCCAGGGAAGTGGTTCTGACTTTGATGTTTCAGTCATCAAGTAGGAAAACAAAAAAGCAAATACTGATTTGCTCTCCTCACATTTTCCATTCAGTAGAAGGTGTAAATGGAATCAGACTTAAAAGTGCTAAACATCACACACTGATATTTTCAGTCATATCTAAATATATGAATCATTTGTATTGTCAAGGTGACCTAAAATACAGTTAGCTATTTAGAAGTTTCTATCAATCCAATATATGATTTCCTATCCTGAGGTATAATTTTAATTCTTTACTTTTCTTTAAGGTTTATTTTAATGTCTTAATTACATTAAACTTGAATATGATGATACAGCTAGTTTAAGTGACTATGTGGCCACATATCTTAGACGACTGCTGGAAATCCAAAATATTTCTAAAATTGGAGAGGAAAATAAGACAATGAAAATGTTATACAGAGCCATGCATGCCTGAGGCTCAGTCAGTGGAACTTGCAACTCTTGATCTCAGGTTGGTGAGTTCAAGCCCCATGTTGGGTGTAGAGATTACTTAAGAAAAAAAATAAAATTCTTTTTAAAAAAAATGATATATACAAAAACAAGTAGTACCAGAGAGAAAGGGTTGTCCATGATTGACTGGCTCTATATAACATCAAAACAACACTGAAAAGAGAAAAGTTCAGGTAATCAATTGTTTTCTCAGTCTTATATAAAAAACATACATTCTAATGACTTTTTAAAAAACTCAATTGGTTTGGACATCTCGGATAAACATTGCTTTTATGTACTCACATTTCTTAACTTTTTAGTTCTGCAACAATTCAGCCAATACAGAACCATTACCCCCCACACCACCTCAAATTCTCATTCTAGCCTATGAAGTTGCACAATCCAGAGGCCATGACGCATTAAGTAGCTGTTTTTGTACCTAGAAGAACAAAATCTGATTTTAAAATCATTTCAGCCTATTTATCAAGTGCTTAAGTTCTTTGTTTATTTGCATTTGAAATCTTAATATTCATTTTGCAAAACACCTAACTTCAAAAAACTTGAACATCTAATTTTAAGGGGAAAAGTAAAAGCTACTCAGTTCATGACTTTGAAATTTTCCATACATAACTTCATCCCACCCCCTCCATATTCTCTTTTTAAAGACTGAAATTTAACCAGGTCTGTTCTGATCTCCAACAACAATTTTATATGATTTCAAATAGCTATCTTTGGAGCTAGATTGAATCATTTGCTAAACTCTAATATTTTAAATTTATAAACTTCAGAAGGAAGACAGCTTTTGAAGCTGACAAAAAAATAATCAGAGAACAGCAGTCTTTTTGTGTGCTGCCCAGAAAGTCAGTTACAAAGTGGTCCTATTGTGTTTCTCATAATTTACATTTACTTTTTTGGCAGAGCAGAAAGGAAAAAAATAAGAAGTCAAACTTAGAGTCATACAACAAAAATGAAAGAAGGCATTTTTATTTTAAAATGTCCCCATGACATTTAGACGCCACAAACCCAATATTTAACATTTACAGGAGATAAAACAGTAAAAAAAAAAAAAAAATAGCAGCTGTTTTTCTGTGATGGCATTGAACAGGTGTGATACCATTTCATACCACAGAAATTAGATGGATCTCTTGCTGATGCCCACAGGAAGCCCATATGGAACCAATATTGACCTATGTCTCATTTCCTTGAATTGGCCAGAAGATAACCCAGGCCAACAAGAGTCCTAATGACTGATCTGTGCCGATTCAGAGCAGACATTCTCCCAAACAGATCAATACTATCCAAGGTGCAGCTGAAAAACAGGATGAGCTTGTATCATTAAACAAACACCAAGCTGCTTATTCACAAGGGCAAAAGCAACACAGCATTTGTGTTTTCCTCAGTGTGTTTGCCAGTGACCTCAACCCTGACCTGTAGGGCCACCCTCTCTGGGGCGAGAAGTAATCCTGTATTGGGTCTGCCTCTGGTACTGGGGCACTCCTATGAGAGGTGGCATTTTTTACAAGGAGATCCACTGTGTCTGCTTTGGCCAACCTAGACAATTACATGATGCCAAAGCAATTAGTCAATGCAGTTGATCTCGTCAAATGACCAGTCTGAGTATTTGACATTATGTAGACAAAAATTAAAATAGAAACAGAATTTTTACTTTTTACCCAACATACTGAATTATGTAGACACACCTTGGATTAAATTAATTTAGAAAGCGCTTATGACACCAGTTGTCGCTCTATATGTAAATTAAAATAACTACTTAGATAAACCAAATACTTTTGATAAAAGTTCCAGATATTTTCATTAATCCCCCAAAACTGATTCTATTCCAATTTTTCTTTAGTCACACAGATCTCCCCAAAAAAGTCACATTATATCTATCTGTATGCTATTTTTAGGTCAATATCTACCTCATGCTGTATATGCACATGTAATTGAACAAGTTAAATCTAATAAGAACATGCAAGTTACATCACTATTTTCATTGGTATATGTTATAAAATATGAAGAAATTATGACCTTTAAAACCATCTTCCCAGAAGTACATGGAAAATAAGCCATGGATTAAATCCTGACGCTGCATTCCTCTAAGCAAGATGACTTCATATATAACGAAGCGCGGGTAAAATTTAAATGTTTTGTACGGTCCTAGGGTGAAAAATCTAATTACAATTAGATTTTCCAAGCTTTAAGTGGCTACAGTGGATTCAGGACCAATAAATGTATTTAAACAGGGGCAAACATAAATTCATATAATTATGTTTGGATCTTAAAATTTTTTAATGGCTATTGGTAGCACTGCCGTAAGATCCAATCATCTACCACCTAAGATCTTTTATGTATTTAGAATATCTAATTTATTTTCCAGTCCTAGATACATGGGTTGGTAAACCTAGCTAAAACAAAAGCTGCGCCTCTTGCTGTTATTAAAAGACAAATTTTTACACATATAAAAAAGTCAAATAACAATAACTGTTAGCTTTCCCCTTTCTTTCGACGTTTTCCTTGGGGAAAAAGACCCGAAGGGGAGGAAACAAACTTTCCCTCCAGCACTTTACTATGCAAGCACTATATCCACCCCCCTGAATAAAGAAGAAATAAATTCAACTTTGGAATTCTGCCATTGAGTGGCGGCTCCTGCAAAGGGGACAGTTTGCTATTAATTGTTAATGTCGTCTGCCATTAGAGGGCACTAAACAACTCTACATTAATGCTGCGTTGGAGGGAAGAGAGAAAGGAAGACGGGAAAAGAAAGAGGGGAGGGGGAAGGGGGGAGAGTTTGAGCAGATTGGGGGTAAGGGAGGGAAAGAGAAAAGAGAAGTGGTGGGCGGACGGGAGGGAAGAGAGAAGAGGGAAGAGAGAGAGAAAGAATAAATCTGGAAAAATTAAGAAGGATGTGGAGCCCCCAGAGCCGTCTGAAGTCACCAAAAAGCCAGCCCCCCACCCACGGGCCGCCCGCACCCCTCCTCTCCCGTCCTCAGGACGGTAATTATAAAGCGAAAAGCAGCGGCGAGGTCACCCGTTTTTACCAGCCTGCTGCACCGAATGCGCGCGGTGCAGGTGCGGCGGCCGCGGGGCTTTGTGATTCATGCCCACTTTCAAAGGGGGGCTTGGGCCCGTCTGAGAGGCACCCAAACAACTGTCTTCTAATATTAGCACGGCTGTATTTCGGGATCTATTATAGTCTGTCCAGACAGATCCCATTGTAATGGGATCTTTTATTAAAAGATTAGCACTATCTCCTGCAGTTGGTGGAAAAAAATCTGTTATCACTGAGTTATTTGCAGTTGTGGAGGGGGGGGTTGATGGAAGATGGGGGGTGGGAGGGCGAGAGGAGCAATGGGGGGGCGGTCTGGCGGGGGGAAGCTTGAGGGAGGGCGAAGAGGAGCGGATTTGAAATCCGTAGAAGAACAAATCCCAGTGACTTGCGAATGTCCAAGAATTTTGTCTGCATACTTCGCTGTCTGTTGTCCTTCGGGCTCCAGAAGCAAAAAGAATGGAAATTTAAAAGGCGGCTTTGGAATAAACAATATAGCATTTTCCGTGAAGTAATCGTTTTATATAAAAGGAAATATCGCCTCCTCAGTTTCATTCAGCGGTGCCAAAAATGTTATAAATGAGAGACCCGCCAACTTTCAGCGAAGAATGCCAGGCACTGTGCTTAATAAACTGAGGCTACAGAAGTTCATTATCGATGTTGCAATCTTTTTTATTCCGCGAACCGAGAAAGAGGGAGAGAGAGAGAGAGAGCGAGAGCCGAGGAGACTGGGAGAGACAGAGACACACAGGACAGAAACTGGGGAGTCTCCGAGCCGGGGAGGGGGGGCAGACCGCCTACGTCGGCGCCCCCGCTCCGGGCTCCGACTCCAGACGCCGCGAAGTGAAAGGGGAGAAAAGAAAGGGAGAGGGCGAGACTGTGACGGGGGGTGGGGGGGAGGGCTGGGCCTGAGGTGTTAAACATTTTTTTTTTTCTTGTGACTCGTCGAGACCGAGGGCCGCGTCTCAGCCCCTCCCAGCCAAGGTGGAAGGCGCCGGGGCTGCGGTTCATAGCCCCAGCTCTGGGTTGGGGGCGGCCGCGAAGTCAGGCGAGAAGAGACCCAGACACAAAACCTCGCCGGTCCCGCGCCGGGGCTGCGGGGGCCTAAAGCTGCCGCGTGCCCCGGCGCAGCGGCGGGGCCGGCGCGCTCCGAGCAGACCGCGAGCGGGCTATTTCAGCAGCTCCGGGCTCTCGGGGCGTTTGCAAAGTCTTTCTGGAGCCGAGGAGCCGCGGAGCAGAGACAAACTACCGGGTTTTCCCCCTCCCCACCCGCTCCGCCCGCCGCCTCCTCCTCCAGCGCCCCCAGCGCGCCCCCCTCTCACACTCACTCACACACACACACACACACACACCCGCCACCCCGGGCGCGCCGGCGTTGCCTGCGAGCGGCGGCGTGCAGGACTTGAAGTGGGTGTTCTTCCCCACTCCCCACCCCCGAAGCGTCGCCCCCACCCCCCGCCCCTCCGCCTTCCCCCTCCCTCTCCCTCCTACGCAAATAAGAACTCGGCGATTCCCCTCCTGTCGCTTTGATTTCGGGCACCTCCAACAGATAATTGGGAAGGGTTTCCAGAAGGTGGGAAATGTCACCTGATTCACACTGAACTTTTAAAAGCTCCCCACCCCCAAGGAGCCGCGCACACCCTTGCTCGCTGCCGCCCTCCCACTGCCCCACACACTGGGAGACCGCCCACCGCAAACCGCGGAGACCCCCGTCTAGATTTAAAGCGCGGCTGCGCCCGGCTTCTGACGTCCATTGAATCGCGCGGGCGGCCGGCGGCGAGCGCGGGGCTGCGCCGGGATCGCTGCGCCCTCCGCCGCTCGCCTTTGCGACGCGCGCCGCTCGTCCGAGCCACCCGCCGCCGCGCCCGCTCCCCGCGCCGCCGCGCTCCTCGCCCCGCGTCTGCCCCCAGGATGGCCGGTCCCAGGCACCAGCCCGGCGGGCTTTGCCTCCTGCTGCTGCTGCTTTGCCAGTTCATGGAGGACCGCAGCGCCCAGGGTAAGCGAGGGGGGATGCGCTGGGAGGCTCGGCTGCGGGCAGGGGTTTGTACTTTTCTGTCGTCTGCACTGAGTCTGGTCTAAGCAACGCCGCTCTCGGAAGATGTTGGACCAACTTAGCGACTCCAGGATGGAGCGGAGTGGGAAAACTGGAGGCAGTGACACTTCAGGACTGCCAGCCGAGTTAGAAGCGCGGTTATCCTTTAAAAGGAAAGGGAGTAAGCTCGAGTCTCTCTCAGTAGTTAGGTTAGATGCTCCAAGTTCTGGACATAATGAGTTTAGATGTTATCTCCCCTGTTTTGGCTCTGAAGAGGGGGACAAGCATCAGTAGCCTGGAGATTTAAGTCGATCCATTTACAATCTAACCTCTTTTCCTCCTACATCTTTTGGATACTTTAAAAAATGACTGGGGGATGGGGGGAGAGATACTGAAATTTCTTTGGTGGCTGGGGGACGTGGATTCAGCAACTTTGCCCAAACTTGGAGATGTGGGTGCTGAAAATTTTAGAGGGAAGGGTAGCTTTCTGCCTAGTGGATGCTTCTTCCAACCCCCTCCCCCCAACCCCGCAAAAAAAAAAAAAAAAAAAATTACCCCGGAGTGTTTTGAGTAGTTTACAATTTTTTTTCTGTGTCTCATTCCTCCGACTAACTTTATGTAGAACAGCGAGGAGCTCACAACTTATTTAAATTCTGGGATGCATTAAGAGCAAATTTCTAAAGTTTGGGGGTTTTTAAATTAAATTTATTTCAATTAGTCTTTGGGCACAATTTTTTAAATAATTATAATAGCAGCTTGCGGTCCAATTATTGTTCAGATTATATAGATGATTCATAAGGAGTCTTCCTGACTAAAATCCTAACATGAAAAGGGAAAGGAAGGAGGAAAAATTACTCGCAAAGATTTCTCGGTAGGTATGAGATAGGTGTATGTATGTTACTGTGAAATAGTAGGAAGCCAACCCCGTTTCTTTTTTCCCTACACTTTCCTGGAGACAGACCTGTAACTTTGCTTGCTTTAGCGTTAACGTTTTGAGTGTGTTGTAAACTGTCCCCCTGGGCACTGCCCCCTCGCCGTCGGCACCGCACTACTCTGGAGTTACCCGCCTTTCGGGGCGAGGCGCTGCCTGGGTGCCGCGGACGTGGGCGCGGGGGAAAGCAGCCCTCGGAGATTTCGAAAGATCGCGGTGGCCGCGGGCGTCCTCTGGGTCTGGCGGATTGCAAAACGGGCCGGGCGGGCTGGCGGGCGGGCTGCGCCTCGAGGCCGCACGGGGCAGCTCCGGGCAGGGCCCAGTTGCTTTTTTGCTTTCATTTTTCTCAAGTGCCTTTTGCTTGATCTGTTCCTGGTGTGTATGTGTGTGTGCGTGTGTGTGTCGGTCTCTCTTTCTCTTCCTTTCTCCCTCTCTCTCAAGTTCTCCTACTTTCTTAACCCCTGTCACAAATAATACCCGTGCCGCCTACATGAAACCGACATGTAAAAACATCCGTCGCATCCTGTTTTTGTCAGGTTCTTTAATCTGCTCTTCGAGTCGCTGCAGGTTATGAAATGGGACGAATAAAAGTAAACAGTCTAGTAAAAGTCAATGCAAGCTGCACGTGTTGTGTCTGGGTCACTGGTAACTGACATTGATATGGCTGGGGCGCTCTGGCTTCACGTTCTCGCCTTGCTTCCCCCTCACCCACCTCCCACCTCTTCAACCGACTTTCCCCCCCCTCTCTTCCCCCACCTCTTCACTCCCTTCGATTTATTTTCTGCTTTTCTCTCCCGTCTCCCTCTACTCCTCCACACTCACTCCCTCCCCATCCCCGCTGGGTCTCCTTCCCTCGCTAGCTCGCCGCCTCCCTCCCCCTTACTCTGCCTCTCTCTCACCCACCTCCCACCCCTGTCTCCTCGCAGCTGGGAATTGCTGGCTCCGCCAAGCAAAGAACGGCCGCTGCCAGGTCCTATACAAGACGGAACTGAGCAAGGAGGAGTGCTGCAGCACGGGCCGCCTCAGCACCTCGTGGACGGAGGAGGATGTAAATGACAACACGCTCTTCAAGTGGATGATTTTCAATGGGGGCGCCCCCAACTGCATCCCCTGTAAAGGTAGGACTCTTCCTCCCCAGTTTGCAGGCCCTCAGTAGAGGGCGTCTTATCCTCATCTTCTCCATTGCCCAGCTGGGGTTAGGGACTAGGAGAGTTTTGTTCCTGGGTTGCCTTTATCCTCCCCCAGCCCCTGGAAGCCTTTCTGGTTGAATCTCGCCTGTTACACACTACAGGCAAAACACCGTTGCCAGACGTTCCTGGGCTTACTAGCCAAGTGTGGTGGTGAAGCCAGCACACTCTCCCTATTTGAGAAAGATTTGGGAATAGGATGCAGACCACTGTCCCCCAGGCCCCCACCCCCTCCTCAACTTCTAGGAGAGAGCTGGACCCCTCCCGTTCTAACTCTTGGCCACAGGATGGTACAAGGCCTTCGCACCCCTCCTTGCTGACCTGCATACTGCCTGGCCCTGGTTTTGATCCATGCCTCTTTCCACCCCGTAGAGACCTGCGAGAACGTGGACTGCGGCCCGGGGAAAAAATGCCGAATGAACAAAAAGAACAAACCCCGTTGCGTCTGTGCCCCAGATTGTTCCAACATCACCTGGAAGGGCCCAGTGTGTGGGCTGGACGGGAAAACCTACCGCAATGAGTGTGCGCTCCTCAAGGCCAGATGTAAAGAGCAGCCGGAACTGGAAGTCCAGTACCAGGGCAAATGTAAAAGTAGGTCCTCTCTGGCTCCCCTCCACCAGCTTTCCGCCTGAGGCCGACCCACTGGAAGACTCCTGGGGGACGGTATAGTCCCCTCTAAGAGCCTGACAATAATGATGATGCAAAATAAAGTAACCTTGTTTATATTCCGAAGACTTCTTAAGAACACTGAGAGGATCGACCTGGCGTCATAGGTTTTCTCTTGAAAACCAAAGGCTCCCAAAGTGCTTTTTGAAAAGCGGGGTGCTTCCCTTTCATGATTTCCTTGATGATACCAAATGCTCACCGCCGAATGGCCAGGAA
The DNA here is from genome assembly GCF_963455335.1 of Martes martes. Lineage (NCBI taxonomy): Eukaryota > Metazoa > Chordata > Mammalia > Carnivora > Mustelidae > Martes > Martes martes. The sequence continues at coordinate 127,289,724 of NC_137892.1, read as the reverse complement.
GTACCTGTTATTGATGAGTGTTTCTCTCTTTATTTCAGAGACCTGTCGGGATGTTTTCTGTCCAGGCAGCTCCACGTGCGTGGTAGACCAGACTAATAATGCCTACTGTGTGACATGTAACCGGGTTTGCCCAGAGCCCACCTCCTCTGAACAGTATCTCTGTGGGAACGATGGAGTGACCTACTCCAGTGCCTGTCACCTGAGAAAGGCTACCTGCCTCCTGGGCAGATCGATTGGATTAGCCTATGAGGGAAAGTGTATCAGTAGGTATCCTGGATTAAGGAAGGAAAAATGGAAATATGATCGGAAAGGCTAGTTGTCGTGTTAAAACTGTGAAGTTAATCAATAAGTAAGCCCAAAGCCCAAAGCCTCTCTAAACTAATGCATAGTTTCACCAGAGAGAGAAATACTGTCCAGTTTGGGTAAACTGTTGTAACCACAGCATTCCTCAGGGAAACAGTTATCTTCCAGAAACACTGGCATATATGTTGAAAGGCCAGCAAGAAACAGGAAACAATTTTCTGTCTTAGGAAACTTAGAACTCACTTAATTTTACACATATTTTAGGTGCTAGACTTGCTGGAAGCAAGAAATAATTGCTTAACAGTTCCTAAAATCTGTTACCAGATTCTAATAACTGATGGAATCCTTTATTTTTCTAAAGATTCCACTTGTGGGAAATAATCAAATATATTTTTAACTTGAGAATACTGTGATAACCTGTTCCCCCCAAAATACCATTTTCATGTACTAATGTGGTACGTAGGAAACGTGTGCATTTGAGTTTCAATTTTATAGTTAAGCATTTTTGCATAATATCTCCATTATCCTATTAGTGAGTTTATATTTATTGACAGAGGACTAAAGAAAGGAAAAAACGGGGAAAAGGGGAAATCAATTTACTCATCACAGGCGTATTATATCCTAGAAGCAAAGTCCTGTGAAGATATCCAGTGCACCGGTGGAAAAAAGTGTTTATGGGATTTCAAGGTTGGCAGAGGCCGGTGTTCCCTCTGCGATGAGCTGTGCCCTGAGAGTAAGTCTGAGGAGCCTGTGTGTGCCAGCGACAATGCCACTTATGCCAGCGAATGTGCCATGAAGGAAGCTGCCTGCTCCTCAGGTGTGCTGCTGGAAGTAAAACACTCCGGATCTTGCAACTGTAAGTGCAATTTTAACCTTGCTGCAATTTGAGGCTTTCCCAGGCAAGCCCTAGGGAACGGAGACATAAAAAGCACGAAAACCTTCCAATAGAAGCCCATTTCTGTTTAAATTAGGTAACTGCTAAATTTCACCAGGAATTCAGTGGTCCACAGAAAAATTTCCTGGAATGTTCCCTGGCTTTAGAACTTGTCCAATGATCATCAACGGGCTTGCCTCTAAAAACTTACTTCTAGTCATTTGCCCCTAATTCTTTTGCTTTAGTAATGTGCTTTGCCGTTTGCTTTATTAACACTTGAATCTAAACTAACTGCTTCAAAAGTTTTTTTTTTTTTTCTTTTTCAAAGACAGCTTTATATGATCACACATGGGCTGCTGCTTTTTGCAGTTGCCTCTACTAACTCTGAATTAAGGACCCAAAGCAGTTATACCTAGAACACAAGAGCGCTTTTTATCTAATTTCAGGAATCTGCCCGTAAAACCTGAGCCATTGATTCTTCAGAACTTTCTGCAGTTTTTGACTTCATAGATTATGTTTAAAACAAAAATTTTTTTAAACTTATTGCATAACAGCAGATGCCAAAACCAAAGCATCTCACTGCAAGTCACATAAAAATGCAACGCTGTAATATGGCTGTATCAGAGGGCTTTGAAAACATACACTGAGCTGCTTCTGCGCTGTTGTTGTCCGTATTTAAACAACAGCTCCCCTGTATTCCCCCATCTAGCCATTTCGGAAGATACCGAGGAAGAAGAGGAAGATGAAGACCAGGACTACAGCTTTCCTATATCTTCCATTCTAGAGTGGTAAACCCTCCACCAATGTTCAGTGTTGACATAGCCTTTGGCAAAAAAAAAAAAAAAAAAAAAGAAAAAGAAAAAAAAGAAAGAAAGAAAGAAAGAAAAAAGAAAAAAAATGGGGGGGAAAGAAAAAAGAAAAAAAAATATATTGTCCATACTGTAAATAAGTGTATGCTTATTTATTTGGGGGGGAAACTATACATAAAGGACTTTGTCCTAGAGCTCTCTCCCAGGCCACCTTGTTACTCATTGGACATGGAGAGGCAGTCATTGTGAGGTCTACTGGATGAGGCCCATAGTTGAGACTTGTAGACATTTATTTATACTGTGTCATGTTTTATAATTTATACATAAAATGTCTGGTTGACTGTACACCTTGTTTTTGAAGAAATTTATTCGTGAAAGGAAGAGCAGTTGTTATTTATTGTGAGGTCTCTTGCTTGTAAAGTAAAAGCTTTTTTTTTCCTTGTAAACCATTTAAGTCCATTCCTTACTATTCACTCACTTATCTGTCTCCCCTCATCTCACTGTTGTTAGACTCTTTTCCACTTTAACAAACTTGCATGTCAGTTTCTGTCATGTTTATTTATTGGATTTTCTGCTGCCTGTTCTGTACATACATGATCCCTCGGGTTTTGTTTACAAGGAATCTTGACTGACCAAAAGGCGTTATAACTGACTCAAATAGAAGGTACAGAGGATACATCTTTGAGGAAACTCCTAGTTTAGTTCTCTTGTCATGATTTGTGAGAGGAAGGGTGATAGTAATGTTAGAATTTTCATAATATACTTTTAAGATGTTACAAATCCAAAGAAATTGAGTGATATGGGTATCTGGAGATTGAAGGAAGGGAATGCTATATATTCAACCTTTTGTTAGGTGTTTCCTTTAAGCTAGTCTGCTGTACCTCTTCAATAAGTTCTTTTTCAAACAATGTGTCACTAAAAGTTATATCAAAGCTTTATCAGTTCAAGTTTCTTGCTTTTCATAATACTTTTTTCTGATGCAATTTTATATTTTCAAACATGGCAAGTTAAATATAAATTCATTTAAATATATAGTTTTGTACTTTTCTACCATGTAAATGTGCAATGTATATAAAAGTTATAATGTGTATTTGTAAATAAATGATGAGTGAAAAAATAAAAAAATTTTAAAAAGCCAATGGTCTCACTTGTTGATGATATGGAAGTTGTTTGGGCTTTTGAGTTAAAGTGTTTATGATACATTTGTTGAAAAATTCAATGAGCCAGGACAATAGAAGCTCCAAAGTCAGGTAAATTACAAATCACTTCAGTGGAGTCTGAAAATAAAAGGATCTGAGGTCCAGCCACCCCTTTGCAGGGCCTTTGCATACATAAAACCATCATCATCTTAGTTCTTTTGTAAGCTCCTCTCCCTAGCCAGGGGAACCCTTATCTTCCTCCATGAAAATAAAATGGATCTTTGATCTTTAAAAAAACACACCAAAGGAAAAGTGAATACAGACCAATACTTGACAAGCAAACACATTCTAGAAATCAGAATATCAACTACAGAAATAAGCATTACAGGGTTGGAATTCTAGGGTGGGGATGGGGCAGACTGGATTTTCACAATGACTTCCATGGTTCATAGGGATTATGTAATGACACTAGAGAATGTGTGTCAATATTTTGCAGGTTACATTAGAGCCAAGTCACACTATTAGAGCCGAGTCTCTGTAGTACATAGTAATGCAGAACTAGAGAATACAAATGTTAAATTCATTGAGTGCTAATTTATAGCCTAAGTATATTAAAAATATCAAGGGAATGTCAATATGCAAAGAAGTGAGGACTGGCTCTGTGGGAGAAAAGAGCAAAGAACAGTCAATATTGCCAACATTGCTCAACCATTAGATACAATCTTTCAAAAACCATGACCCAAGATCTTTTTAAAATTTTGTCCCTTTTCTGAAAACCCTCTCTAATACAACTATTAAAATGACTGTAGGGGACTCTTGGCTCTCAACTGTGGTCACCAAATTTGGTGGAGGCAGAGGGGTCTCTTGGGAAGGGAGTTTAAATAATGATTGGGTACCCGTAGAGTTTGTTAGCCTTCAGCCCCAGCTTCCCCGAGAAAGGTGAAAGGGAGTTGCAGAAGACAAACAGACTGCCACGAACCCTGGGGAAGACAAGGGTCATAACTTCTCCAGTGCCCAGAAGCTACTGGTATGCCACTGGAGACTGGCTCTTGGGAAAGGAAAGAGCCGGCAGATAGTTTCACCAGCCCTTCCTGGAGGTGATTTGTGACTTTGTCCTGGGATGCTACAGACATTTTAAAGCTGCCATTGACGACCAGAGTGAAAACGTCAGATTTAACAGGGACCCATGGGTGTCTTAGCAAGAGGGAGTGATAAAATCAACAGCTTGCCTTTTAAACAACATCTGATTATTCATTTAAATTTTTTTATTTAATATTTGTCAGCATCAATCATTCCTCTTACACACTAGACAGTACCTCATTTTCCTTCTTGGAGTTCCCTACTTTTCCAGTAATTCTGTATTCAATTAATTAAAACCAAAAAATAGAAGTCTCTTCTAAAATTAAAATTAGATCAACATCATTAGGCTATTGTTAGAAGTTCAACTATGATTTAAAAAGTCTTTTAAAAAAAGTTAATTCACTTAGGCGTACAATATAATAGAAACAATATAATAGAAACAATTGCTAGGAGCTAGAATACTACATCCTAATCATCAGAAATTATAAGATATCAAATAATAATGAAAAAAATCTATCAGAAGTCTAATTTTCATGAGATGTCCACCTAAATTAAGATTTTTACATACTGTATGGGTATGGCTTCTAGACTATAGCAAAAATAAAATCTGGCATAATTGGAATTATTCTCAAACGTGACAGCTAAAGGCAGTAAGTGGCCTTAGACTGCATCCTGTACCCAAGGAGGAAAATGTTATAAATAACATTAATGGGCCAATTGACAAATTAGAATACTGTCCATAGATTAAAGTATTGAATCAATGTTGAATTTACTGAAATTTATTACTGTAACGTGGTCACAAAAGAGACTACCCTTGTACTTAGGAAATTCACACTAAGGTATTACAGGGAGAAGCCCAAAAAATATGTATCTTACCCTTAAAGGATTTAGAAAAAATATATAACATTACCACTTTTTTCCCCATACGTATTCTGAGAAAGCACACAAGTGATAAAAGAATAAGAGTAAAATGTTAACAATAAGTGAATTTGAGTAAAAGGATATATGGGGTTTTTTTTTATTTTTTTAAAGATTTTATTTATTTATTTGATAGACAGAGATTACAAGTAGTCAGAGAAGCAGGCAGGGAGAGGGGAAGAAGCAGGCTCCCCGCTGAGCAGAGAGCCCAATGCGGGGCTCAATCCCAGGCCCCTGAGACCATGACCTGAGCCGAAGGCAGAGGCTTTAACCTACTGAGCCACCCAAGTGCCCCTGCGTGGGTATTTTTAATGTTGCCATTATTTTTGCAACTTGTCTGTAAGTTTGAAATTATATCCAAATAAGTTTAAAAATCTGAAACGTCCTTATCAAGGAGAGGTACACAGTAGACTGCTTCTCCCATTCTCTAGGAAAGCAACTGAAATATCAGAGTAATTTAAAAAATCATTTGTATAACCATAAGTCTCCGGAAAATAATTCCGATGACTTTACCAAGGCGACTTAAAGAATCAAAGTTGGCACTGAACGAGTTCATGACACCTAAACCACATCCAAACTGAGACAGAGCCTTTTCTTTTCTATAATCATCTTAAAATTTAGAGTGGTTAGTAACATTACTAAAACTGTAAATGCCCCAAAGCCCTGGTTTTCTCCACTGCTTGTTATATACTATTTGGACAAGTAATTTAATTTCTCTGTGCCTCAGTTTCCCCATGTATATGGTCAGGATCATGAAATTGTCTCCCTCATAACAATTCTGTGAGGCTTAAAAGAGATAAGATGTATAAAATGCTTAGATGGGTGCCTGGAACATAAAATAAAAAGTCTGTAAATGAGTGTCCTCTAAGATTATAATAATTGTTATTAGTTAAGGAAAAACAAGGGTGGAATTGTGGCTCATCAACAAAACAAAATGCCAATGAATAAGGAATGGCATCAATCAAGACCAGAAGCACAATTGTGCACAGTTTCTAAATGAAGGTAAATATAATTTTAAAGTATTTTAGCCACGTTAATATTTAACAAAATTCACAACATTGTAGGTGCTATACCAAGAGCACACAATTCAAAATAACAACTTTAAGTATATTATTTCCTGTGAAAAAAAAAAATTTAGATTATTTATTTATATATTTATTTCACAAAGAGAGACAGCGAGAGAGGGAACACAAGCAGGGGGAGCTGGAGAGGGAGTAGCAGGCTCCCCTTCCAACAGGGAACCCAACTCGGGGCTCAATCTCAGGACCCAGGGATCACTACCATAGCCAAAGGCAGTTGCTTGACTACTGGGCCACCCAGGTGCCCCTCCCATGAAGATTTTTAAAAATTCACTAATCCACCAATATTTCCAAAGCCACAAAATATGTCTTTTGTCCTTTTCTCACACACCCAATATAATCCCACATGGTCAACTTAATTAAATCAATCTTCTTTCATTTTGATATGATTTCCCACACAAGGACTATAGATTCCTTAAGATAGTAATGAGCTATTTTCAAACTGTCAAGAATCTTAATGTAAATTGTGTAATTCCGAGAAACAAAAGGGTGATATATTATTTAATTAATAATTTCATTTATTAAAGAACATTTATCAAAACCTGGGTCCCAAGAAAGACACTTTTCTGTTCTTCCCCCTCTACTTTCCATTCAGATCAGCATACAGTCATTCTTCTGCCAAAAGTTGCCATGTAAATAGACTCCAGGCATGCCTGTCCTGCATATTCAGCAGACCTGCCCAGGCATGTCCAAATCCCAGCTTCTATTTAGCTGGAATCCCCCCATGAGTACTGAATGGTCCCTGGGTTTTGCCATCCTTGGACCTCAGATATCTTGGCTGGTACCATCAAGATTCCTGTGGCTGAGTTCTTCAGACACTTAAAAACATATCCTCTGGATTACACCAAATGTAGTCCTGGCAGAGCTGTAATTGGTCATTTTTCTATTTTAAGAATACAGCCCAGGAACCAACTGGTACTGTTGGAAGCCAAATACACTCCCACCAAAAGCCTCTTCTATTAATTTCCTAAGGACTCAGGTCTCTGGCTAAAGAATGAGTATAAACTTCTCTCAAGAATTTGAGGCAAGCAAGAAGTTAGAGGAAAAGTTACAGTCCTGGTGAGGAAGAGGGGGGCTTATATTTTTCTAGTTGAAAGAAGAAATCTTGATAGATCGCTGTCTTTTTCAGCACCAAAAAGAATTGATGGGACAATTTCACGGTCATGATACATCCCATAAAGGCCAGTCTCTATCGTTTATTTAGACTTCTGTGGGTTTACGGCCTAATGACAACAGGTAACAGAAGGATTGTATTATTACTCAAAAGGCCCGTAATACCTAAAATTCCTAAGGTAGAGTCTTCTGCAGGATCAGAAACCCAAGAGAAGTCATCGAAATGGACTTAAGGCAATTTATTCATTGGCTATGTGGAATCAGAACCCAGTCAAAAAAATTCCCAAACAGCTCGTTCTACATAAATGGTATAGTGCCTGGACCAGCAGCAGCAACAGAACTTGGGAACTGGTTACAAATACAAGCTCCCAAGCACTAACCCAGAATCACTGAACCAAATTCATGGGGGATAGAGTCCAAGAATCTGCATTTTAGGGTGCCTGGGTGGGTCAGTCTGTTGAGCGTCTGCCTTCAGCTCAGTTCATGACCCCAGGGGCCTAAGATTGAGTCCCGCATCCGGGTCCCTGCTCTGGGGGGGGGGCCTTCTTCTCCTTCTGCCTCTGCCTCTCTCTCTCTTTCTCTTTCTCTGTCCCTCATGAATAAATAAATAAAATCCTAAAAAAAAAAAAAAAAGAATCGACATTTTATCAAGCTCTTCAGGTGATTTATAATCATGCTAGGGTTTGAGAACCACTGCCCTAGAATTGTTTCAAGTTCCAAGTAAGCCCTGGCTAGTTGATGTTCTAAAGGCTGTCAGAAAATCCTTATCTAGAGGATCTCTGGTAGAGCTCCAAGGAAGCCATGTTCAGCCTTTCTCCCCAGCCTGTTCCGGCCAGGATTCTCACACAAAATGTGGCCTCATGTTGAGAGTATGCCTACCGGTGATAAAGGCACTGAGCTGGAAACAGCACAAGGCACATTTTCCCTAATAGTCTCATCTTCCACTATATTAAGGGAGCTCTTCTTAGGGAGGCTTAAGCTCGGCTGGCTAGGAGTTGTGGGCTTGCCTTCACCATCCCTTTCAGCCAGATGCTTTGAGAGGTAAGTTTATCAAGAAGAGCCTTGATTTTTCTTCTTCTTCTTCTTTTTTTTTTTTTAAGTAATCTCCTTGCCCAACATGGGGCTTGAACTCACAACCCCGAGACCAAGAATTGCATGCTCTACCAACTCAGCCAGCCAGGCATCCCTAGAGACTTGAATTTTTTTTTTTTTTAAGATTTTATTTATTTATTTGACAGAGATCACAAGTAGGCAGAAAGGCAGGCAAAGAGGTGGAAGAGAAGCAGGCTCCCCGCTGAGCAGAGAGCCCAATGTGGGGCTCGATCCCAGGACCCCGGGATCATGACCTGAGCCGAAGGCAGAGGCTTAACCCACTGAGCCACCCAGGTGCCCAAGACTTGAATTTTAAATGAAAAGTAGTGGCATTCCAATCCTGGTTCTCCCTTAAATCGACATTGGGTCAATTCCCCTTCCGGGATATTTGCTGGCAACTTCTAGGACTTCTGCATCATTTTCAAGTAGTGCTTCAGTTTCATCCATGGGTCAGAAAGCAAAAACGGCTACTCATCTGGCCCACATCTTCTAAGAATAGGGAGATCTAAACAACCACATTCAATAGACACACAGGCTTGAAACAGTTGAAGGTGACACTCTCCCAGGGATGCATCCAATGGAACAACAATGCCCCAATGTTCTGAGCCAAGACTAGAGGGCCTTCCTTCAACTTTCTGCTCTTTGATTCCCTCCTAGTCTCATATTGTTTCCTACCTCAAACACCTCAGTGATTCTCTCACCAAAACCATGGTTCTGTGAATTCCTGTCCATTTACCTACACCCTCTGGTGTACCTGGCCAAAATCCTAACTATGGCTCAGTGAAATCTACCTTCTCCACGCCTATACCTATGCTGCTGAGCAAGGAATGAAATCCTGAAAAAGTATAAATTGACACCCCTATACAAGTATGGGATATAACCGGAAATTGGGTTCTTTAGACTCCCTAGCAATATTTAAAATACGACTTTCTTTCTCATTCCCTTCCATGGCATTTCCAAACCCTACCACTGTGCTCAAACAACATGTCCACTCCCACTCTCCTCACTTTCAGTGAATTTTATCTCATCTGCATAACTAGAAAATTGCTGCCATAAGGAAAGAATTACCTCAACTTCTCCTGCCAGCATAAGCCATGAGTTTCCCTGATTCCATAAAATTTCTAATTGTCTTTTCTCCAATCTCAGAGAATCTCATTTTCAAGTCTGTCTTTCCACCACATCCCCTCCCAATCACCTCTGAAAATTCCCTGTTAACAGCTTTCTCTCCATTGTTTTTTTTTTTTTTTAAGATTTTATTTTTTTGACACAGAGAGAGAGAGAGAGCGTGAGCACATGAATATGAAGGAGGAGGAGAAGTGGACTCCCCAGGAGCCTGAGGACTCAACTGGGGGCTTGATCCCAGGATCCTGAGATCATGACCTGAGCCTAAGGCAGCAGCTTAACTGACTGAGAAACCCAGTTTCCCCTCCTTCCATTGTTTTTTATTTCTCCCTCTACAGAGGTTTTATTAACCTGAGCCTATAAATATGCTTCATAAACTTTTTAAAAATAAGGTTATAGAGGGGCACCTGGCTGGCTCAGTCGGTAGAGTATGTGACTTTTGATCTCAGTGTTGTGAGTTCAAGCCCCACACTGGGTATAGAACTTCCTTAAACTTAATTAATTAAGGTTATAGAAAATTGAAATAATATAATTAGTAAAGCTTGCCTAATTCAAAGATACATATATATGTACAAACATATATCTAAAAAAACTTCACCCTTGGCTCGGCTTTCAAAAAAATATAAAAGCCTTCTTGTGTCTCCCTCTAGAAACAACCTGTGGAGTAATCTTCGCTGGATCTCCACTGCCCCACCTCTCCCTCATTCCTCAACCCTCCACAATTTGGTCTCTTCTTCTGTTACAGAAGAGGTTTGACAAATGTTATCAATGACTTCCAAGCTCCCAATACAATGGATACAATGGACCTTATTCTATCCTTATCTAACAGAGGTCTCTTGGATCTATACAGTGTTAACCAGACTCTACTCTTTGTCAATTCCCTGGCTTTTGTATTTCCATACCCTCCTATCTTGCCATTCTTCCAGAGCTTCTTTATGAGCGTGTGTTCTCACCAATAACAGAGATCAAAACATGGCAACCTGTGGACTGGGTCTGACTTATATTTTATGGATCACACAAACCTGTAAAATAATTCTGAATTAATTGAGAATATTCAACATTTAGGAAATTCCACCCAAAAACCTGGATTTCTACTTTTTCTTGAAAAATCTGACACCACACAGGCACAATTACCAGGAACAGAGCAGACAGCAGCAACTCTCTCCTCCATAGGGTCTGCTTTCCCTAGTTCACTGCATTTACCATGTCCCCATTGTTGACAACTTCACCTGGTTTGTTTCACGCATCAATATGCTCTGACTGCCCTTTGCAGGCCAAGAGTTCCATTCTCCACTCCCTTGCTTTTCCATCTACAGTCTTCTGTCCCTTCCACAGTATTTCAATATCATCATGGTTTTCACTGCAATTCCTATGCTAGATGCCCCTCACCCCACTTTCTTCCCCACATAGATTCTTCCAAATCAAAATTTTTAGGAGTATATCTGACTGGTGAAACTCAGTCCCTAGCAAAAGAAGTTGGGAAATGCAGAGTTGAGTTCTAAATTGGGAAGGTAGAATTCAGCGTACAGAATTATAAGCTAGAGAGGGTGTCTGAAAGATCCGGGCAACAATGGCAGGTAGATACTCTCAGCTAATCTAAACAAGAGAGTGGTTAAAAGTAGAACTGCAAGCCAGGAGAGTATAGAATTCATCAATATCAGTTCAAGGCTATTTTTGCAGAAGCACTCAACTAGGAAGCCATTCACAATCCACTGCCAGTCAAATGCTCCATCCAATAGGACAGCAGCCCCCAAACACTATACATCGTCCCAACACAAGTCAGAGGAACACGGGGAGGGCAGAGAAACAAAGTGGACAACAGCAACATGAGGCAAATACAGACAGAAGCAATTTCCCAAATAACAAACAGTAGTTAACATATGGCAGAATGCTTTGCAAGTGGAAGTTTCCTGAACTTCAGCCTCAGTGGGACAGCGCAGGGGCTAGTGCTTACAAATACATCACCGAAGAGACTGAACTCAACCTCAAGCAAAGGCTGGTGAATGAAAAACGAAGAATTCTCTGACATTACCAAAGACCCTTATATGGGAAAGTCCTATCTCCAGTGCTGAGGACATGGGACAAAGATCCAGGTGATGAACCAGATCAAGGTAAATATTTCTCTTCACCAATAGCCAGGAGCAGAAGGGATGAATGTAGACTAATGTAACATTATAAAAATTGTTTTGTTTGATTTATTGATTTATCTGTTTAAAATTCTCCTGATGGGGTCTAGATTCTATGGACCAATATTACAACTCAACAAAACCCCACTAATGTCATTTATTTATATTTTATGACAGCAGTTCGGGGATCGGCTGAAAGCTTTTCAAAAATCTTATCTATGGGACTTATCTATGCAGTAGCTCATATTGGGTGGGCATCTGACCTACGCTCAGGTCATGATCTCGGGGTCCTGGGATCTAGCCTGCAGCAGGCTCCCTGCTCAGTGGGGAGTCTCCTTCTCCCTCTCTCCCACCCTTTGCCCCTGACCACCCTCCATGCTCTCTCTCAAATAAATAAAATCTTAAAAAAAAATCTTTTGTATGACCTGGTTATTAAATTAATGCAAAGCTTCAATAGTTAATGAGGAGGAAAATATAAACAAATGAATATCAATATATAATGAATCAAAAAATATATATATAATAAATCAATATAAAATTTAGAATTTGCCAGAGAAATAATACACCTTTAAGAATTTGCCAAAATAAAAATATTTTGCCAAGATGTCCAGAAAGGACAAATCTGTAGAGAGAAAGATTAGTGGTTGCCAGGGGCTGAGGGAGGGGGGGTGACTGCTGATGGGTATGGAATTTCTTTTTCAGAGGATAAGTATGTTCTAAAATTGATTGTGGTGCTGGTTGCATAGCTCTGCAAATACACAAACACCATTGAATTTTACACTTTAAATGGATACATTGAATGGTATGTGAATTTTATCCATAATAAAGATGTAATTTTTTAATTACCCAGATAATTTAAGTGGAATAATTTCATAGTCCAACTTACCTTGAAAATTGTTTCAGTTTTGCAACAATTTATAAGAGACATCACTATATTTCAACACATTCTAGTTGTTACCCATATTTTCTCTACATTTCTATACACTTAAATACTGGTTTCGAAGGTGGTAAATATAAACCAAGCATTGAAATTAGAGCTGTAGAGAATTTAGTCCTTTTAGCTTCAGTAGGAAAAAAAACTAAATCTTTTCAATGGATTAAAAATATGCCATACTTTTATACCCAGTATATTATGACTATTGTAACCATGTTAACACAGAGAAGGCGGGGAAAGAAGTCAGAATTCTATGGGAAAAAGATTTAATTTACCAATTTACTTTTCTTTTAACATTACTAGGAAAATTCTCAGACTAGGAAATGATAAAAATCTCATACGTATCATATACTACTTTGTACTAAAAGCATTTAGCAGGAAATTTAAAGAATAATAACAACCAAATTCACATTAAAACTTTACCAAAGGGGTGTCTGAGTGGCTCAGTAGGTTAAGCATCAGCCTTTGGCTCAGGTTATGATCCTGGGGTCCTGGGATGGAGTCCCGCATCGGGCTTCTGGCTCAGCAAGGAGTCTGCTTCTCCCTCTGCCTCTCCCCGCTGCTTGTCCTCTATCTCTCTCTCATATAAATAATTAAAATCTTTAAAAAAAACTACCAAAACAGAATAATTTTGGCTCCACCTGGTTACTAACACAGTCAAACAGCCTTAAAGCAATTAATTATGTTATCGCATGTTTTTATTGGTGTGCTGCCAATTTCTATCAGGACAGAAGTTAATTTTTTTCCCTTTTGGTTGTAAAGTGATGCTGAAAAAGAGAATTATTAGTATAGTACAGATTAATCTATTGTAACATTTTAGTTTTACTTGTTATACTCCATCTTGGAAATGAAAAGTTTGCAACTTTTTTGGCTAATGTGTTTATACATACCCATTCTTTCTGATAAGAGCAAATTCTTTCTTCTTTAAGAAAAATTTTCACAGCCAAAAGAAATATGTTTTAACTCTCCACTTAGAAACTAAGTAGAAAGAAAGAGAAAGAAAGAAATTAAGTAGAAAATACTAAATGCTAATGTCCCTTCATTTAAATTATTTTTCACAAATTACAGTTTTGAGTTGTAGCTTTCCCTTTCAGAATGTGGAAGAAGGGAAGAGTTAACTATGTCTTTTCTCCTTTGCATGATCTTCACAAAACCTCCAATCTTACTCAGATTCTTATTCTTTAGTTAAAGTTGGATGTGCTTTTTTTTTTTTCAGCTTTTAATTTGATCATTCAATTCCTCTGGGGGAAAAAAAACTTGAAAATTTATGCAAGCACTTGGTTGTTTATCTAGAATATTAATTATATATCTCTACATATGATATGCACCATCTTATGGCAATGATGCATATGTATAGATAATGAACAGATATCCAGAGAGATTCTTTCTCAAAATCCTACCTCAGTTCACATAGAGATCCCATATGAGGCGCCTGGCTGGCTCAAGTCAGTAGAGCATGTGACTTTTGATCTTGGGATTGGAAGTTCAAGCTCCACATTGGGCACAGAGATTACTTTTTATACTATTATGGTTCCACTTCCCATCAACTCTCATCCTCCTCTCTCCTGCTCTGTTCCCTGGAAGGTTGAACCCTACTGGCTGCATCTCCCATTCGCCTTGTGGGGGCTGGTTTTCCTCTGAGTTTAGCCAGGCCAATAAGAAGAGAAAAGAGGATGGGAGGAGAGAGGTGTGGGAAATTTATTCCTTGGTCCTTTCCTGCTTCGGGATCACTCTCCAGCTATAATTGCTTTCCTCCATGACCATCCAGGAGAAACAGGGCAGCCTTATCTACACATTCCCCCGCTGTCTTAGAGCTCCAAAAACTCTACGTCCTCCCTTTGTCCCTTCTTCTATGGGGAACGCAAGGGTTTTCTGTTGTTACTGGTCTAGGTGCCTCACATAGCTTGCTGACTCTTACCTCTCCCAACCACAGTAAGCAGTCCTGTCCTGAACGTAGGTTCTGAAACCATCTGGGGTGAATTCTCTCTTCCTGCCAGAACCCTGACTGACACAGGAGCCAGCTAAGACTTCCTATTCAGACCTGATTTTTTGGTCGATCAATCCTTAATTCATACGGGAAGGGGAGGAAGAAAAAACACTGAGGAAAAGAACAATTTCTCTACCACAGCCTGTTTCAGTTCCATCTACCTCATTTCACACAATTAAAAAAAAAAACAAAAACAAAAAAACACTGCTTTTGCTGACCCTGCTTCTAAACTTTGGTTCCTTATCCAACATAACCTGCATGCGTGCATTTATCTTTTCATACTTAATTTAGTGAACCCAACAGTTTCATGCTCTCAGACTGGGACCAAGCAGTAAAGACAGGCAGCTTCCACTGAAAAACAAAACAGAGGTCTCACGTGGCCTCTTCACTTGTTCTATTAGCACACTCCAGTTTGGGGGCGAAAGCAATCTATTCCCCACCCCCTTTTCAGACAAGTGTCTAGGACTACAGTACCGATTTGCTTGAAAGCACGTGTTTTTCTATTGTATTTTTTTTAATTATTTAATTTTTTATTTGACAGAGAGAGAAATCACAAGTAGGCAGAGAGGCAGGCAGATAGGGAGAAGCAGGCTCCCTGCTGAGCAGAGAGCCCGATGTGGGGCTCGATCCCAGGACCCCGGGATCATGACCTGAGCCGAAGGCAGAGGCTTAACCCACTGAGCCACCCAGGTGCCCCTCTATTGTATTTTTGAAAATGAGTCTGCTATAAGCACTGTTACTTCTTTGCACAACTGAAAAGTCTAGATTCTGCTAGATTTTGCAATCAACAAGGACATGTATCCTATTTATGTAACGGAGAGGATAATTATAAGACCAGTAAGATCATACTCAATGTGTTCATTATCATAAGAAGGTAAATATATTCAAATTCCTAAGATAAACATATTTATCACTTTTAAGTGAGTGAACATAATTTTACATAACAAATAATCTAACATATACAGTTTCTTTTTTTTTTTTAAGATTTTATGTATTTATTTGACAGAGAAAGAGACAGTGAGAAAGGGTACAAGCAGGGGGAGTTGGAGAAGGAGAAGCAGGCCTCCTGCTGAGCCCCGATGCGGGGCTCCATCGCAGGACCCTGGGATCATGACTAGAACCGAAGGCAGACGCCTAACGACTGAGCCACCCAGGCACCCCTACAGTTTTGTTTTGTTTTTTTAAGATTTTATTTATTTATTTATTTGACAGAGACACAACGAGAGAGGGAGCACAAGCAGGGGGAGTGGGAGAGGGAGAAGCAGACTTTCCGCAGAGGAGGAAGCCCAATGCGGGGCTCAAATTCCAGGACTCTGGGATCATGACCTGAGCCAAAGGCAGACGTTTAAAGACTGAGCCACCCAGGCGCCCCCCCTACAGTTTCTTTTAGTAAGCAAAACTGAACATGTTTAAAGTTAACATAGCCTTAGTTTTATAGATTATAATTGTTAACCAAGATATTAGCATTTATATTTAGAGAAGATGCATATCATGGTTTGTTTGTTTTTTTTAAGATTTTATTTATTTATTTGTCAGAGAGGGCAAGAGCAGAAGCAGGGGTAGAGGCAGGCAGAGCAGGCAGAGGGACAAGCAGGCTCCCCGCTAAGGAAGTAACCTGATGCAGGACTTGATCCCAGGACTCTGGGATCATGACCTGACCCAAACACAGACGCTTAACCAACTGAGCCACCCAGGCATCCCTAGAAGATGCATAGCACGTTAACAGACATTTATGAGGAATCATACTTGAGTTTAAAGAGATAAAATTTGTACAAATTTAAAGTGTAAAAACTTTCTTCCTCCTCCCACCTATGTTCTTAAAACCATTTAAGCACTTTTTTAAAAAGGATATGTTTGTTTGATTTAAATAGGAAATGCATCCTCCTGCCATGAAATTCGAAGGAAACAAAAAGATACTTAGGGAAAGTATGTTTCTTTCCCACCCCTATACCCTGGTTACCAAGTTCCTCTTCTCTGAAGCAACTAATGTTATCAGTTTCATGCATATTTTTCAGAAATATTCACTGCATAAACAACTATATACCTGCATTATGTGTTTTGTTTTACATAAATACTATCATACTATAAAGCCCATTGTGCACTTTATTTTGTTCACTTTTTATATCTGTTCCTGTCCATATAGAGCTGGCTTTTTTTTTTCTTATGGTGAAGTGTTAAGGGGCATAGACATACCAAAATTGGTCTATTTTATAATATCCTACTTGTTCGGGGTGTGTTATACTAGCTACTCACCAACCCTTTGTTTTCTGTCCACCTTCTTGATTTGTTGCTTTGTTTTCATGTATACAGCCAGGAAAATAAAAACAAATGTGATGATGATGATGATGATGATGATGTTGTTGTTGTTGTTGTTGTTAAAAGGACATATGAGAGTTAAGAGACAATTTGTTTCCACTGATGATTTTTCAGTAGTGTGCTGGTAAGTATGATTTAACAATCAGCTCTCCTGGCTTGCGGCATTTGGTAATTAGCCTGTCATAGTTCATTTCAAGCTACCAATGTGATGTCACTGAATCCAGAATTGAAAAGAGATGTGCACCATTCTATATTACTTGCATTGAACAGATTACAAAAGATTTAGCCTCATCACCACAAACATTACTAAAATAACTAGGAAGTGATGAGTTTTAAAATATGTATTACTTTTGGGGTGCCTGGGTGGCTCAGTTGGTTAGGCATCACCTTGATCTCAGCTCAGGTCTTAATCTCAGGGTCATGAGTTCAAGCCCCACATTAGTCTCCATGCTGGGTATAGAGCTTACATTTAAATATGTGTGTGTGTGTGTGTGTGTGTGTGTGTGTGTGTGTGTGTACACACATATATGTATTACTTTTATCTTTGTATAATTTATTTAATACACTTAATACATTTGTGTATCTTGATTTTGAATAACAGCTTGTTAATTATTTTAGAAGATTTTATTTTTACACCCAAAGTGGGGCTTGAACCTAGAACCCCAAGATCAAGATTCACATGCACTTCCTATTGAGGCAGCCAGGTGCCCCAACCGCTTGTTAATTCTTAACAAGAATTAACAATTCTCTAAAATTCCTAAAAATGTAATGGTCAGCTCTTATGAGCTGGTGTGAGCCAGCTCTAACACACCCCTAATTTTGTTTATATTCACTGAAGAGACACCTACATTAGCATATACCTACATACATCTTCTCTTGACTCGTAGTCATTTCAAATTGAATATATTCAAAAGCAAATTCCTGATTAGTGCCATCCCCAAACCTCTCCCCCAACAGTCTTCTGTATTCTGGCAAACAGTGATTGTATTCTTACAGTTGCTCTAGTCAAAAGCCTTGAAGTCATTACTGAGTCTTTTCCTTCATACACTCTGTCTAATCCCCCCATAATCCTGTTGACTCTACTTTCTTTTTTTTTAAGATTGATTATTTATTTAATTATTTATTTATTGATCTGACAGAGAGAGAGAGTGTACAAACAGGAGGAGTGGGAGAGGGACACGTTGGCTCCCCGGGTCTGGGAACCTGGGATCATTATCTAAGCCGAAGGCAGATGCTAAACCAACTGAGTCACCCATGCACCCCATCTACTTTCAAAACATATCCAGAATCTAACCACTTCTC
The DNA here is from genome assembly GCF_963455335.1 of Martes martes. Taxonomy (NCBI): domain Eukaryota; kingdom Metazoa; phylum Chordata; class Mammalia; order Carnivora; family Mustelidae; genus Martes; species Martes martes. The sequence continues at coordinate 127,271,530 of NC_137892.1, read as the reverse complement.
ATCACCTCCATTGGTACTATCTGACAACTCCTGTATGCCCAACACTAGGAATGCTGCCTAGCACATACTAGACAGAAAAAATATTCATTGGATTAACAAAGATATGAATGCTAGACAGAGTATTTTGAAAAAATACCTACCTCATTTTTGTGTGGTTTAACTTTTCTTTGTCATTAGCCAACCAAAAACTTTCAATGGGCCTTTGTTTCCTCGAAAAATATTTGCAACTTGTAAGCTACTGAGCTTACAAAGGGTCCACAAATCCACGTATACACCAAACATTGAAATACGGTTAGAAAAATATAAACACTCATTTTTCCTATGTCTGCAGATGCTATTGTGATAAATAGAAAAAAATTTTATTTTAAAATATTATTGAGGGGTGCCTGGGTGGCTCAGTGGATTAAAGCCTCTGCCTTTAGCTCAGGTCATGATCTCAGGGTCCTGGGATCGAGCCCCACATCGGGCTCTCTGCTCCACAGGGAGCCTGCTTCCTCCTCTCTCTCTGCCTGCCTCTCTGGCTACTTGTGATCTCTGTCTGTCAAATTAATAAATAAAATCTTTTAAAAAAATAAATAAAATATTATTGAATTCAAAGTAATTTCTTTGTCATTATACAGTTTTTCAGGAAATTCCAGAGATATGATTACAAAAGAGTTCCAGGGTCGCCTAGGTAGCTCAATTGTTAAGCGTCTGCCTTCAGCTCAGGTCATGGTCCTGGGATCGAACCCCACATCGGGCTCCCTGCTCAGCGGAAAGCCTGTTTCTCCCTCCCAGACTCCCCTCTCACTGTCTCTCTCTCCATCAAATAAATGAATAAAATTAAAAAAAAAAAAAAAGAATTCTTACACTGGAAAAAAAATGAAAAATATAGCCTAGGGGAACAAGTCTAATAATTTAAAACTCACTAATTATAGCATGCCTGGCTGGCTCAGTCAGTAGAGCTTACAGCTCTTGATCTTGGGGTCATGAGTTTGAGTCCCATGTTGGGCACAGGGCTTACTTAAAAAAAAAAAAAAACAAAACTCATTAATTAAAATTGTGTTGGTTGATACCTGTAGTACAAAGGAGTGTCCTGGTCTTGTGAAAGATAACAACATGATAGGACATGCCCTTAGTCCTACAAGAATTCTAATCTACTTGAGAGATAGATGCGATTCTAAATAATTCTACCAGGAGATCTATTGTCATAAGTATCCAAAGTGCTATGAAGCTGTCTGAAAAAAGAGATTAATTCTGCCTAGAGGAAAAAGACTTATCATCAGAAGAGGGGGGACAGTCTGAGCCGGGCCTTAAAGTCTGGCTAGCCAAGAGGTAGAAACACATTCCAGGCAAAGGGAAAAGTTTGAATTAAAGAACGTGGGTGAAGGGAAAAAAAAAAAAAAAAAAAGATTGTGGGTGAAAGTGGAGAGTGTACTCAAAGAACCACAGCAGAATAGTTTTTATGGCTAAAGGTATATGGTTAAAAGGAGTAAAATAATAGATAAGCTACAAAGATAAGATGTGGGCAGATTGCTGGGGGTTAGGCTGATGAATTTGGTCTTTGTTTTGAAAGTGAAAAGCAGTCATTAAAGTTCTTCAATTGCATTCAACAAATATCTATGAGGGCCTACTATGTGAGTGGCAGGAAGCCAGGTGCTGGAGATGCAATGGTCACCAAGAGAGACACAATGTCACCTGCCCTCAGTCTATGAGGAAGAGAATGACGTCACCTGATCTATAGTTTCAGAAGACAAATCTGTAGAAAAGATTGAGTGAGTTCTTAGTTTTTCAGTCACTTGTAAGAAGAAATTATTTTGAACAGATAAAATGTATTTGCTACTAACAATTCCTGTTATCTATAATTCCCTCTAACCCTTCTCATAGGGAAGATGAAGTCCAAGAGTTTTTCCTTTATGGAGGAGGATGAGGAGTAGAAGGATTGTTATGGGTTGAATTGTGCCTCTAAAAACTAATGTGTTGAAGTCTGTCTCCCAATACCTCAGAATGTGAACTTCCTTGGAAATACGACCATTGCAAACATATTTAGCTAAGAGGAGGCCATGGAGGGCGGACCCTAATCCAATGTGACTGGTGTCCTTATAAAAAGGAAAATTTGGATGCAGATGCACTTAGGGAGAAGGCCATGTGAAGATGAAAGCTGAGATCAGGGTGATTCTTCTACAAGCCATGGAATGCCGAAGATTGCCAGCAAAACCATCAGAAGCTAGACAAGATGACTGGAACAGATTTTCCCTCACAGTTCTGAGAAGAAACCAATCCTGCCGATACCTTGATCTTGGAGTTTCAGACTCTTGAACTATGAGACAGTACATTTCTCTTCTTTAAAGCACCCTTTTGGGATGCCTGGGTGGCTCAGTCGGTTAAGCGTCTGCCTTCAGCTCAGGTCATGATCCTGGGATCAGGTCCCATATCAGGCTCCATGCTCAGCGGGGAGTCTGCTTCTCCCTTTGTCTGCCACTCCCCTTGTGTTTTCTCTCTCTCGCTCTCTCTCTCTCTCTCTCTCTGACAAATAAACAAATAAAATATTTTTAAAATAAAATGAAATAAAGCACCCTATTTATGGTACTTCTTTATGGCAGTTCTGGCAAACTAATACAAGGATGGAAACTCAAACATTCCATGTTAAAAAAGAAATAGAGAAAGACCCTCATTGGCATTGTGAAATCAGAACAGGAGTCTGGAAGGAGTCTGGCTAGGGGTCCAGGAAGTTGCACAGGCTGTTTGGAGGGTCAAAGGTAAGGGGCGCCTGGGTGACTCAGTCATTAAGCATCTGCCTTAGGCTCAGGTCATGATCCCAGGGTCCTGGGTTCGAACCCTGCATCAAGCTCCCTGCTCAGTGGGAAGCCTGCTTCTCCCTCTTCCACTCCCCCTACTTGTGTTCCCTCTCTCGCTGGGTCTCTGTCTGTCAAATAAATAAATAAAATCTCAAAAAAAAAAAAAAAAAGGGAAGGTCAAAAGTAAGACAGCAAGCTAAAAAGGAACTTTGAGAGGAAGAACAGAAATATCTAATAGGAATTTTTCAATTAAGTGTTATTGTGTGGTACATGATATTTCTCTTCAGCTCTCAAAAAAGTAAAATCTATGTCATGCACTTTCTTCAGCGATTTTTTATTTTATTTTAAGTAAGCTCTATACCCAATGTGGGCCTTGAGCTCACCACCCTGAAATCAAGAGTCACATGCTTCACTGACTGAGTCAGTCAGACACTCCTCTTTGGTGATTTCAAGCTTTTAGATGAAACAAAAAGCTACGAGTCCTAGTTCAAGGTGAAAATGGAGGCAATGACAAGATTTCCCATTGAGTCCTGTCATGTCTACATTACAATCTTATTCATTCCAGAGATGCTTATTAAGCACCAGCTATGAGTTAGGCACGATGCCAGGCATGTAGAATGCAGTAATAAACAAAGTAGACATGCAGTCCCTGCCCTCACAGAGTTTAAAATCTAGTGAGAAGGATAGACAATAAACAATTCTTCACATTCCTACTAAAATTACTAGTGGTTTGAGTAAGTTTACTTACACAAGGAATGTGTGTAAAGGCAAAATATAAGATACTATAATATAGATCCTAACCTAGACTGAGACTTGAAGCTTGGGGGGGAAACATCAGGCAATGGTGGCCCACTGGGATGGGGCTGGTGATGAACATTCTCTCAGACAGACAGACACGGCTTGCGCTAAAACTCTGAGGGGGTCACAGAGTTTGGTTTATCTGAGAAACAGCAAATAGGACTTTGAGTTTGAAATTCAGTGAGGGGGGCAAAGAAAGGCGAAAAATAAAGCTGAAGAGGTCAGCCAGAGCCAGGTCATTCAAAAACGTGTAGCACTTAAAATTCTACCCAAAGAGGAGGAGTCAAGATGGCGGAGAAGTAGCAGGCTGAGACGACATCGGGTAGCAGGAGATCAGCTAGATAGCTTATCTAACCATTGTGAACACCTACAAATCCAACGGGAAATTGAAGAGAAGAAGAGCAACAATTACAGAAACAGAAAATCGATCACTTTCTGAAAGGTAGGACCTGCGGAGAAGTGAATCCAAAGCGACGGGAAAATAGACCCCGGGGGGAGGGGCCGGCTCCTGGCAAGCAGCAGAGCGACGGAGCACAAAATCGGGACTTTTAAAAGTCGGCTCCACTGGGAGACATCGCTCCAGAGGCTAAACTGGGGGGAAACCCAGGCGGGGTCAGCATAACCCCAGGTCCCGCGGGGTCACAGAAGGACTGGGGGTGTCTGAGTGCCGCAGAGCTCGCAGGTATTAGAGCGGGGAAGCCAGCTACAGCGACAAAGCCGAGGAGCGAGCTCTAAGCCTGGGGTTACCTTGGGCCGGTTGCAGGCTGGGTGGGCTCAGAGCGCGGCCGGAGGCCACGGAGACGAAAGTGACCCGGCGCTTTTCTCCAGCTCCAACAATTGACTGCTTTCCTCAAGGCGCGACCGCAGGCCAGGGAGGCGGGGCGGTGGGCGCTTTGCTCTGAGAGCGCACTGAGGAGCGGAACCCCAAGCTCTCGGCTCCTCCGGGCCGGAGACTGGGAGGCCGCCATCTTCATTCCCGTCCTCCGGAACTCTACGGAAAGCGCTCAGGGAACAAAAGCTCCCGAAAGCAAACCCGAGCGGATTACTTAGCCCGGCCCCTGGCAAGGGCGGTGCAATTCCGCCTGCGGCAAAGACACTTGAGAATCACTACAACAGGCCCCTCCCCCAGAAGATCAACAAGAAACCCATCCAAAACCAACTTCGCTCACCAAGAACAGCGGAATTCCACAGCAGGAGAAAGCAAATCTTATCTGGACAAAATGACAAGGCGGAAAAACTCACCTCAAAAAAAAGAACAAGAGGCCGTACCGAAGGCTGGAGACCTAATCAATACGGACATAGGTAACATGACAGATCTAGAGTTCAGAATGACAATTCTCAAGATTCTAGCCGGGCTCGAAAAAGGCATAGAAGATATTAGAGAAACCCTCTCCGGAGAGATAAAAGCCCTTTCTGGAGAAATAAAAGAACTAAAATCTAACCAAGTTGAAATCAAAAAAGCTATTCATGAGGTGCAATCAAAAATGGAAGCTCTCACTGCCAGGATAAATGAGGCAGAAGAAAGAATTAGTGACATAGAAGACCAAATGATAGAGAATAAAGAAGCTGAGCAAAAGAGAGACAAACAAATACTGGACCACGAGGAGAGAATTCGAGAGATAAGTGACACCATAAGACGACACAACATTAGAATAATTGGGATTCCAGAAGAAGAAGAAAGAGAGAAGGGAGCAGAAGGTATATTGGAGACAATTATTGGAGAGAATTTCCCTAATATGGCAAAGGGAACAAACATCAAAATCCAGGAAATGCTAAGAACGCCCCTCAAAATCAATAAAAATAGGTCCACACCTCGTCACCTGATAGTAAAATTTACAAGTCTTAGCGACAAAGAGAAAATCCTGAAAGCAGCCCGGGAAAAGAAGTCTGTAACATACAAGGGTAAAAACATTAGATTGGCAGCGGACCTATCCACAGAGACCTGGCAGGCCAGAAAGAACTGGCATGATATATTCAGAGCACTAAACAAGAAAAACATGCAGCCAAGAATACTATATCCGGCTAGGCTATCATTGAAAATAGAAGGAGAGATAAAGAGCTTCCAGGACAAACAAAAGCTGAAAGAATTTGCAAACACCAAACCAGCTCTACAGGAAATATTGAAAGGGGTCCTCTAAGCAAAGAGAGACCCTAAAAGTAGTAGATCAGAAAGAAACAGAGACAATATACAGTAACAGTCAACTTACAGGCAATACAATGGCACTAAATTCATATCTCTCAATAGTTACCCTGAATGTTAATGGGCTAAATGCCCCAATCAAAAGACACAGGGTATCAGAATGGATAAAAAAACAAAACCCATCAATATGCTGCCTACAAGAAACTCATTTTAGACCCGAAGACACCTCCAGATTTAAAGTGAGGGGGTGGAAAACAATGTACCATGCTAATGGACATCAGAAGAAAGCTAGGGTGGCAATCCTTATATCAGATCAATTAGATTTTAAGCCAAAGACTATAATAAGAGATGAGGAAGGACACTATATCATACTCAAAGTGTCTGTCCAACAAGAAGATCTAACAATCTTAAATATCTATGCCCCTAACATGGGAGCAGCCAACTATATAAACCAATTAATAACAAAATCAAAGAAATACATCGACAGTAATACAATAATAGCAGGGGACTTTAACACTCCCCTCACTGAAATGGACAGATCATCTAAGCAAAAGATCAATAAGGAAATAAAGGCCTTAAATGACACACTGGACCAGATGGACATCACAGATATATTCAGAACATTCCATCCCAAAGCAACAGAATATACATTCTTCTCTAGTGCACATGGAACATTCTCCAGAATAGACCACATCCTGGGTCATAAATCAGGTCTCAATCGGTACCAAAAGATCGAGATCATTCCATGCATATTTTCAGACCACAATGCTCTGAAGCTCGAACTCAATCACAAGAGGAAATTTGGAAAGAACGCAAATACATGGAGACTAAACAGCATCCTTCTAAAAAATGAATGGGTCAACCAGGAAATTAAAGAAGAATTGAAAAAATTCATGGAAACAAATGATAATGAAAACACAACAGTTCAAAATCTGTGGGACACAACAAAGGCAGTCCTGAGAGGAAAATATATAGCGGTGCAAGCCTTTCTCAAGAAACAAGAAAGGTCTCAAATACACAACCTAACCCTACACCTCAAGGAGCTGGAGAGAGAACAACAAAGAAAGCCTAAACCCAGCAGGAGAAGAGAAATCATAAAGATCAGAGCAGAAATCAATGAAATAGAAACTAAAAAAACAATAGAACAAATCAACAAAACTAAGAGCTGGTTCTTTGAAAGAATTAATAAGATTGATAAGCCCCTGGCCAGACTTATCAAAAAGAAAAGAGAAAGGACGCAAATAAATAAAATCATGAATGAAAGAGGAGAGATCACAACCAACACCAAAGAAATACAAACAATTATAAGAACATACTACGAGCAACTCTATGGCAACAAATTTGACAATCTGGAAGAAATGGATACATTTCTAGAGATGTATAAACTACCACAACTGAACCAGGAAGAAATAGATAACCTGAACAGACCCATAACCAGTAAAGAGATTGAAACAGTCATCAAAAATCTCCAAACAAACAAAAGTCCAGGACCAGACGGCTTCCCAGGGGAATTCTACCAAACATTTAAAGAAGAATTAATTCCTATTCTCCTGAAACTGTTCCAAAAAATCGAAATGGAAGGAAAACTTCCAAACTCATTCTATGAGGCCAGCATCACCTTGATCCCAAAACCAGACAAGGATCCCACCAAAAAAGAGAATTACAGACCAATATCCTTGATGAACACAGATGCGAAAATTCTCACCAAAATACTGGCCAATAGGATCCAACAGTACATTAAAAGGATTATTCACCACGACCAAGTGGGATTTATTCCAGGGCTGCAAGGTTGGTTCAACATCCGCAAATCCATCAATGTGATACAATACATTAATAAAAGAAAGAGTAAGAACCATATGATACTCTCAATAGATGCTGAAAAAGCATTTGACAAAGTGCAGCATCCCTTCCTGATTAAAACTCTTCATAGTGTAGGGATAGAAGGCACATACCTCAATATTATCAAAGCCATCTATGAAAAACCCACCACAAATATCATTCTCAATGGAGAAAAACTGAAAGCTTTTCCGCTAAGGTCAGGAACACGGCAGGGATGTCCGTTATCACCACTGCTGTTCAATATAGTACTAGAAGTCCTAGCCTCAGCAATCAGACAACAAAAAGAAATTAAAGGCATCCAAATCAGCAAAGAAGAAGTCAAACTATCACTCTTTGCAGATGATATGATACTATATGTGGAAAACCCAAAAGGCTCCACTCCCAAACTGCTAGAACTTATACAGGAATTCAGTAAAGTGTCAGGATATAAAGTCAATGCACAGAAATCAGTCGCATTTCTTTACACTAACAACAAGACAGAAGAAAGAGAAATTGAGGAGTCAGTCCCATTTACAATTGTACCCAAAACCATAAGATACCTAGGAATAAATCTAACCAAAGAGGCAAAGAATCTATACTCAGAAAACTATAAAGTCCTCATGAAAGAAATTGAGGAAGACACAAAGAAATGGAAAAATATTCCATGCTCATGGATTGGAAGAACAAATATTGTGAAAATGTCTATTCTACCTAAAGCAATCTACACATTTAATGCAATCCCTATCAAAATCCCATCCATTTTTTTAAAAGAAATAGAACAAATAATCCTAAAATTTATATGGAACCAGAAAAGACCTCGAATAGCCAAAGGAATATTGAAAAAGAAAGCCAAAGTTGGTGGCATCACAATTCCAGACTTCAAGCTCTATTACAAAGCTGTCATCATCAAGACAGTATGGTACTGGCACAAAAACAGACATATAGACCAATGGAACAGAATAGAGAGCCCAGAAATAGACCCTCAACTCTATGGTCAACTAATCTTCGACAAAGCAGGAAAGAATATCCAATGGAAAAAAGACAGCCTCTTCAACAAATGGTGCTGGGAAAATTGGACAGCCACATGCAGAAAAATGAAATTGGACTATTTCCTTACACCACACACGAAAATAGACTCAAAATGGATGAAGGACCTCAATGTGCGAAAGGAATCTATCAAAATCCTTGAGGACAATGCAGGCAGCAACCTCTTTGACCTCAACCGCAGCAACTTCCTCCTAGGAACATCGCCAAAGGCAACAGAAGCAAGGGCAAAAATGAACTATTGGGATTTCATCAAGATCAAAAGCTTTTGCACAGCAAAGGAAACAGTTAACAAAACCAAAAGACAACTGACAGAATGGGAGAAGATATTTGCAAACGACATATCAGATAAAGGGCTAGTATCCAAAATCTATAAAGAGCTTATCAAACTCAATACCCAAAGAACAAATAATCCAGTCAAGAAATGGGCAGAGGACATGAACAGACATTTCTACAAAGAAGACATCCAGATGGCCAACAGACACATGAAAAAATGCTCCACATCACTCGGCATCAGGGAAATACAAATCAAAACCACAATGAGATACCACCTCACACCAGTCAGAATGGCTAAAATTAACAAGTCAAGAAATGACAGATGCTGGCGAGGATGCGGAGAGAAGGGAACCCTCCTACACTGCTGGTGGGAATGCAAGCTAGTGCAACCACTCTGGAAAACAGTGTGGAGGTTCCTCAAAAAACTGAAAATAGAGCTACCCTACGACCCAGCAATTGCACTCCTGGGTATATATCCTAAAGATACAAACGTGGTGCTCCGAAGGGGCACGTGCACCCGAATGTTTATAGCAGCAATGTCCACAATAGCCAAACTGTGGAAAGAGCCTAGATGTCCATCAACAGATGAATGGATAAAGAAGAGGTGGTATATATACACAATGGAATACTATGCAGCCATCAAAAGACATGAAATCTTGCCATTTGCGACGACGTGGATGGAACTAGAGGGTATCATGCTTAGCAAAATAAGTCAATCGGAGAAAGACAACTATCATATGATCTCTTTGATATGAGGAAGTGGAGATGCAAGGCGGGGCGGTTGGGGGGAGGTAGGAAAAGAAAAAATGAAAAGATGGGATTGGGAGGGAGACAAACCATAAAAGACTCAATCTCAAGAAACAGACTGAGGGTTGCGGGGGGAGGGGGGACGGGAGACGGTGGTGGGGAAATGGACATTGGGGAGGGTATGGGCTATGATGAGTACTGTGAAATGTGTAAACCTGACGATTCACAGACCTGTACCCCTGGGGATAAAAATACATTATATGTTTATTAAAATAAAAAAAATTAAAAAGAAAAAAAATAAAAAAATAAAAAATAAAAAAAATAAAATTCAGCAGATTAAAAACAACAACAAAAAAAAATTCTACCCAAAGAGCAATTGGAAGTCACTGAAGAATTTGAGCAGAGCAAAACTATCATTAAATTTTAATTTTTTAAAAATTCTACTGTCTGCAGAATTGAGGAAGAAGGACTAGGGAGGAAGAACAGGAAAGAGGTGGAGGAGGCCAGTTAGAGAACCATCCCAGTTAAAGATGACAATGACCTAGCCTCGGGGAGGTAAATTCGGGGAGTTGGCTTCAACGCACACGCAATCACTGTTGGCTGTACTTGTGGTTATTTGAGGAAACTTTGCATCCTTCTTGCATTCTCCTTGTGCAGGGATTTTTGCTTCCCAAGCCAACCACGCTCTAGGAATTTCCCTGGAGTTCTCTTTAGAGTAAATGGAAACAAGTTAAATATATTAAAGAAAAACGTCTTTCTTATCAATTCTCCTTATTGTCATTTGTGTTTTCTTTCCACACCTTGACTGTGGCTTGCACCACTTCATTTCCATTGACTAGAGAACATTGCTTATTAGACTCAGATCCCCATTGCCAAAGACATTTGATGTTTGTTTTTTTATTATACACTGACTAATGTTCATTCCATTTGGTTTCTTCATTTTTTCAAGATATGATTCTACACAGAGCATTATTTAAAAAAAAAACTTCAAAGCAATGGCTGGGGTTTTTTTTTTGCAAAGAGGGGAATTTTTATTTTTAAAATTCCAAATGTTTACATTTACTTGAGCTTCTCCTCTCTGTGCTGATTTGCAACATGCTTCAGATTCAAATGAAGGTCATAGCTACAGAGTTTTATCTGAACTATGGACTATAAAAAAAGATTATAAAACTAGCAATGCTTTCATGAAATACATTTTATCTATTTGTTGTACACACACAATATCTTTCTTCAACCTCGTGGTTGACCCTAGTCTTAATACTTAAGTTCTCCAAGAGTATCCGTCAAAGAATCAAGACTTAAACAAAAACAAAACAAAAAAATACCCTCATATTTTCTTAATACTTGCACATTTTTCTGATGTTTTGAGAAATGTGTGAAGGATGAGCTATTAAAAAAAAAAAGAGTATGCACTTTCCCCCAGACTAATTTTGACAGCTTAAAAAAAAGAAGTGACTGTTATAAAACATTATTTAGACTGAAGAAAAATTCAAAACAAAACTTCAAGGGACACCTGGGTGGCTAAGTTGGTTATGTGTCTGCCTTAGCCTCGGGTCGTGATCCCAGGGCTCTGGAATCAAGTCCCACATCGGGCTCCTTGCTCAGTGGGGAGCTTGCTTCTCCCTCTGCCTCCTGTTCTCCTGTTTGTATTCTCTCTCTTTCTCTGGCAAGTAAATAAATAAAATCTCTAAAGGTATAAAAGCTTTCCTGGGAGGGGGAATAAAAGTCTTTCTGGTGAAAGAATTTCTGTTTCAACGCACACAAAAAATGAACAGCATAAAAATGATGTAAATGACAGTATATCAATATCAAAATTTTCAAGATAGGGAAACATGTGAACAAGCCATGTGCCTAACAAAAGTTAAAAGGCCATGATGGAAAAAGAAATGATGAGCTCGAGTTTGTGTAAAATCATCCAAAATCAGAACTGAAGCTATAACCTTATTTAGATATTTTTATTATCTCACAACTGAAGGACTACATGACTCCCCAGAGTACTAGGAGCATACTTCCTTGAGCACTGCTTTGAATAGCACTGGTGTATTACAAGGCTGTTGTTTCTGAAGAATTTCATATTAAAAACCTGTGTGCATGTATATGTCTGTGCAAGAAACACATGGAATACACCTTTGGTAGGCATTTTTCTCCTGATGGGTCCATATGTCCTACATCATCATATACTTTACTGACTTTGCCTTCATTTGAATGGGCATGGCAATATGTCTTTTTAGCATGGTAAAAGTGAAGGCAAAAAAGTGGGAGTTAGCTGTTATTTCATGTTTTAGTGAATAGTTTCAGCTCATGGTCATTGATGAAAGATGTGCAAATGGTAGAATTTAGGATGCTCCAAAAGTGCCAAGCACAAGAGTCATTTTGGATGTTAAAATGCCTGAGGAGGACGAATATCTTCTAGAAACTAGTGGAAGAAATCCGTGGCAAAAAGCAGAGCCATTGGGGCACCTGGGTGGCTCAGTGGGTTAAGCCTCTGCCTTCGGCTCAGGTTATGATCCCAGGGTCCTGGGATGAGCCCCGCATCTAGCTCTCTGCTCAGCGGGAAGCCTGCTTCCCCTCCCTGGCCCCCGGCCTGCCTCTCTGCCTACTTGTGATCTCTGTCTGTCAAATAAATAAATAAAAATTTAACAACAACAACAACAACAAAAAAGCAGAGCCATTTAGTGATGGTGACCATCTTTTGTTCTCACTGCCACTAAGAAGAAATGACCAACAGCTTCCTGAACAGTGGTTGAGAGAATACAAGGTCAGGTGCATTCTTCAACTCAGGGTATTCAAAGAATCAAAATATCCAGTGCAATGCCCAGAATGTCATTCCACATAATTATCTGTTTGCAGTTAGCACTCCCCTTTCTATAAATGCATCCCTGAGCTAAGGGAGTGTGACTACATTAAAATGACTTCATTTGGCTTTTCAGATGGAACCATCACAGACTACTTAGTTAATTCAGTTCAAGCCACAAACATTTTTTGAGGATTTGGAGCAAGCCCAGCACTTTGCTGAATGCATCAGGTCTATAAAAGAAATAAAAGTTTCTTCCCATGAGAAGAGTGGGAGTTCACTGGTGAGATAAGAAATTCGGAAAGAAAATAACTACAAAATAATACTAAAGGATATATAATTAAGAGAGAAGCCATGTAATGTAAACCACACAGTAAGTTCTATTTAAATTGAACAAGTCCAGGCACAGTTCATGGTAAGGACAGAACTTACATCAGTTCATGAAGTTTGGATAGAATCAGGTTCAGAAAGGAGGATAAAGTTATCCTAGAGAGGGGAATGTCAAAAGTAAACAAGAGTGGGACGCCTGGGTGGCTCAGTGGGTTAAAGCCTCTGCCTTCGGCTCAGGGCGTCATCCCAGCGTCCTGGGATCCAGCATGGCATCGGGCTCTCTGCTCAGCAGGGAGCCTGCTTCCCTCCCTCTCTCTGCCTGCCTCTCTGCCTACCTGTGATCTCTGTCTGTCAAATAAATAAAATCTTAAAAAAAAAAAAAAAGTAAACAAGAGTAAAGGCAGCGCTCCTGCACACCTCGCTCGTGGCTGTCTCCTCTCCAAATGGGTTCGATGCCTAGCGTCCCCATCTCCGCCACCCGTGATCAACCCCGCCACCCATGATCGTGCACCTTGCTTCCACCACCCCACAAGGTACAGCTTGGCAACCATCCCCTCCAGTGGCTCCCCACCCACAACTATCATCGGCTCCGCCTGGGTTTCTTCGACTCCCAGTAACAGCTCCTACGAAGTGCATTGCCTCCTGGGGAAGCCATCCTTCACTACACTGATCTCCCCAGAGCCACCCCACCCCCACGCCCTAGCACTAGTGGGCGAGCTTCTTGGGAAAGTCCACTTTCCCGTTCACAGCTACAGTGTTGGAGTCACCAGAATGCTCAGAATCTCTCCAGACGGGGCACGATGACCTGTATAGCCGTGGGAAGTTAGCCTGGTGGTCAGCCGGGCAAAGCCAATACCAAGCTCCAATTCTGGATGGCCACCACCAGCCACCAAGCTCTGGGAGCTACTGGGTTCGTTAGAGCCCCTCCCTTCCCCATACACTACGCAGGCTGCGGCAAGCAGACACATTTGGGTTCTTTTATATCGAAAGAGCAAAACACCAAAAAAGGAAGCTGAGAGAACCCCACTCTTTAATATCGAAGCCGCATGTAAGCCTTCCTAACACCCTGTAACCATGTGTTTGCACCAAGTGGAAAACAAACTCCAAGCAGCCAGTCCAAAGAAAAAAAAAAGGAAAGACAGAAAAGAGCCGACCTGTTGAGTGCAACACAGTAAAGAAACCAGCTAATGGACGCCTGGGTGGCTCAGTGAGTTAAGCCTCTGCCTTCAGGGCAGGTCGTGATCATCTCTGGACCCTGGGATGGAGCCAGGCATCCAGCTCCCTGCTCCGTGGGGAATCTGCTCCTCCCTCTGCCTGCGGCTCTCCCTGCCTGTGACTCTCTGTCTCTCTGACGAATAAATAAATAAAATCTTGGAGGAAGAAAGAAAGGGAGAGAGAGAGAGAGAAAGGAAGGAAGGAAGGAAGAAAACACAAGAAACCCCCTTCCCAACGCCCATGACTTGTTATAGGTAGTCTTGGCTTTAGATCACAAGCATCTGGAGGATTCAGGCAATATTGCCTTAACTTCCGAAGAACTATGCCTAAATCCACTGTGATAAATGGTGATTCATTTCATCAATACACTGAATAACGGCTAGGTTCCTTCACAGTAAGAACAGTTCTCTAACTTTTGTAAGACGGACTGAAATGTACCCAGTATTATTAGTTAGATCTACAAAAAGGTATACATTTCTTTATTTTAAACGATCTCCTCTTGTCCTTGAGTCCTCACTGCCACTGATAACTGAAGAAAAACTTGGAGTCTAGATTTAAAATTAAGTGTCCCTCTTGTTAAAAGTCCCTTAATCCCTAGTTTTAACTCCCTATCAGATATTTCTTCTTGTTGGAAGGGTCCCCTCACCCCTATTCCTTGCCTGGATTGCTTCTGAGTAGAGTATGTGTTTATGATGGTGGGAGAGAAAAGGGCCTTTAGTGTCTCTTTATCTGTGCTGTCCAACACAGTAGTCACCAGCCACATGTAACCACTGAGGACTTGAAATGTGGTGAGGCTGCATTATATGCTGTAAATGTGAAGCACACATGGACTTTCAAAGGCTTAGTATGTAAAAAAAAAATATATATATATATATATACACACACACACATACAATTCTCTCTCTCTCTCTCTCTCTATATATATATATATACACATACATATAAATTCTCATTTTTTTATGTTGATTACAAGCTGAAATGAAAATATTTTGGGGGCGCCTGGCTGGCTCAGTGGGTAGACCATGCCACTCTTGATCTCGGTGTTGGAGTTCTGAGCCCCACGCTGGGTGTAAAGATTACTTAAAAAATAAAAAAATTTAAAAATATTTTTCTAAAAAATATTTTGGATGTATTCAATTAAATAAGATACAATTGACCTTTGAACATGCAGGGGCAAGGGGTGCTGACCCCCAGCACAGTTGAAAACCTGAGTATAACTTTGGATTCCCCCAAAACTGAACTACTAATGCAGCTGACCAGAAGCCTTACTAATAAAATAAATAGTAGATTAGCACATATTTTGTAGATTATATGTATCATATACTGTATTCTTACCATAAAGTAAGCTAGAGAAAAGAAAATGTTAAGGAAAAGAAGAGAAAATGCATTTACAACACTATACTATGTATTTTTTTAAATCTGATATAGGGGCGACTGGGTGGCTCAGTTGGTTAAGCGTCTGCCTTCAGCTCAG
The DNA here is from genome assembly GCF_963455335.1 of Martes martes. Taxonomy (NCBI): domain Eukaryota; kingdom Metazoa; phylum Chordata; class Mammalia; order Carnivora; family Mustelidae; genus Martes; species Martes martes. The sequence continues at coordinate 127,256,117 of NC_137892.1, read as the reverse complement.
GTCATGATCCCAGGGTCCTGGGATTGAGTCCTGCCTTGGGCTCCCTGCTCTGCAGAGAGTCTGCTTCTCCCTCTGCCCCTTCTCTTAGTCTCTCTCTCTCTATTTATCTATCTAAATAAATATCTAAATAAATAAAATCTTTTTTAAAAAATTCTAATATAACTTGATCTACACAGTTCAAACCCATGTTGTGCAAGGGTCAACTGTATGTTAACTAGGTTGTTGTTGTTTTTTTTCCTTTTTATTTTTTAAGTAAGCTCTAGGCGCACCGTGGGGCCTGAACTCACGACCCTGAGATCAAGAGTTGCATGCTCTACTGACTAGATCAGTAGACTCAGTATGTTAACTATTAAAATTAATTTCATCTTTTTTTTTCTTTCTTTACCTTTTCAATGTGGCTACTAGAAAACTTTAAGTTACACATATAGCTTGCATTATAGTTCACTGGACAGCACTGTTCTGAGTCCTCTCTCTCCAATGCAGTGGTTGATTGTCTCTGGTCTTGCACGGCTACCACTACTGATGACTACCATTATCTCCATTACGGCCTCTGCTTATATAATGTCTCCACCAACTCCAGCTTTCTTTTCTCAACCAAATCACTTTGATCAATATTGGGATTTGTAATACGACAGATGTATTTGATCTTCATCCCCATTTCTGACACAGAGGTTCTAAAACCTTTGGAATTTCCTGTGCGGAGAGCAGATACAGGTGTCTCTTGTTGTGTTAATTAGGCAACTTTGGAACCTCACCTAAGGATAGGGGCTGGTTGCCAGGAGGACCAACCCTGTGATTAGAGGGTTAGAACTTTAGGTCCCATCCCCCAACACACCTCTGAGGAGAGAATGGGGTTGGAGGTTGAATCAGTCATCAATGGCCAGTGATTAAATCGATTGTGCTTATGTAGCGAAACCTCCATAAAAGGACAAAAGGACAGGATTTGAAGTGTTTCCAGGATGAGAGTGGCCTGCTTGGAGAGGGTGTGGAAGCTCTGAGCCCTTCCTCATATCTTGCATATTTTGCCCTATGCTTCTCTTCCATCTGGCTGGGCTACATCCCTTACAATTAAAGGGTAATCTGGTAAGTAAAATATTTTTCTGAGTTTTGTGAGCCGTTCTAGCAAATTAACTAAATCCAAGGAGGGGGTCATGGGAATCCCCAATGCATAGTCATTTGGTCAGAAAGCACAAGTGACAACCTAGACCTTCAGTTGGCATCAGAATTCGGCGGAAGGTGGGGAGTAAGAGAATTGGGACAGGACAGTCTTGTAGGACTGAACCCTTAACCTGGAGAATCTGACACTAATCTCTGGGGAGATAATCTGAGAATTGAGTTGAATTGTAGGACACGCAGCTATGTCTGAGAATTGTTTGCTTGATGATGTGGGGAACTCTCCCCCAACACATCCACTTTGGAACTGGGTGTAGAACTCTTAAAATCCTTGAGCATCTCTCCATCGTACCACTAAGTAGCATATGAAGGTCACAGGCTATGGATAATATCCCAGGACTTTACTGAATTACCATTCCAGAGCTATGATAGATAAAGCAATGAGTCAGACAACACGCCTGGAGGTGCTTAGATTCCTCTTCAAGCTCTCTGTGTTTCTATCATCTTGCCACACCCTCCTTTGCCTAAAGCCCAGAATGATGACTCACCAAATCCACCTTTAAGGATCCAATTCTGCTTGTCTCTCTGGTTGCGTTTCTTCCAAATCTGTCTCCTTTCCTCCCATCGTATAAAACTTTCTCCTTCCTCTTCCTGTCTTATGGTTAATTTCCATCCATCTTGTTCTCCATGTTGTTTATACTATGAATTATAGTAACACTCTGTAATCTGAGTTCATGAGATCAGCTCTTAGTATTCAAAGGAGAATTTTTTTTAAGTTGTTTTTTTTTTAAGTAATCTCTACACACAACATGGGGCTCAAACTCTTGTCCCCAAATCAAGAGTCACATGCTTTTTTGACTGAACCAGCCAGACACCCCTCAAAGAAGAATTTTTAGAAGTTAGGCTATAGAGACACTGAGCTCTACTGGAGAATATCACATCATCACTAATATTGATGACATAAATGCATGATTTCCATTTTGCCTGGACTGTCAGTATTCCTGAAATTCTGTATTCTCTGCGTAACAACTGCTTCTAGTCTTCACATAAGCTATTTCATTCCTTCCTTTATTATACATAAAAATAACTGTAGCAGGGCACCTGGATGGCTCAGTCAGTTAAGCATCTGCCTTCGGTTCAGGTCATGATCCCAGGATCCTTGGATCCAGCCCCACCTCTGGCTCCCTGCTCTGCGGAAAGTCTGCTTCTCCCTCTCCCTCTGCCCCTCCCTCTCCCCATGCTTGCCCTCTCACTTTCTTAAATAAATAAATAAAATCTTAAAGAAAAAAAAGTAACCGTAGCTGTATCTATATAGATATACATGGTAAAATTATACCTATTCGTTTTAAAAATCCAGAGGACAGAAAAAAAGAAGTAAGGAAAACCACCCAAGATACAAACACCTAATGATAACTGCTACTAACAATTTGTGACTGTCTTTCCAGACATTATGAGTCCAGATTAGTATGTTTAGTAATCAATTCTAAATAAATGGAATTATTCTGTATGTGCGTCTTTTTCATAGAATCTTGTGGGTATATTTTCACATAATTGATATAGAAACATATTAATTTTAATGGTCACAGAATATTCCACTATAGAATTGTACCCTAATTTTCTTGTCGAATTCCATATTAATGGATCGGGAAGAAGCTAAACACACACACACACACACACACACACACACACACAAAATCAGAAATGGGCATTCTAATAGTTATATCATTTTACACTTGTTACCCCTTGGACTAGACTCTAGAAGCAAGATTGGTGTCTCAAAGGTGATATACATTTTTTATGTTTTGATAAATTGTGTCAATTTGCCTTAAAGGAAAATTGTATTGGTGTATATATTCACAGGGAATTAGAGGGTATGTTGTCCTTCACTTCCTACAATAATAATAGGTCAGTCATTTCAATGTTTTAAAATTTTATAGATGCGGAAATTATATTTACAATTGTTTTTAATTACATTGTCTTTGTTAAGAAAGTTCAGTGTGTTTTCTTTTTTTTTTTTAAAGATTTTATTTATTTATTTGACAGAGAGATCACAAGTAGGCAGAGAGGAAGGAAGAGAGAGACAGGGGAAAGCAGGCTCCCTGCTGAGCAGAGAGCCCAATGCAGGGCTCAATCCCAGGACCCTGAGATCATGACCAGAGCCAAAGGCAGAAGCCCAACCCACTGAGCCACCTAGGTGCCCCTGTATTTTCACTTTTATTTACCAATTGTGTTTTTACTTTTTCTTTTTTTTTTAAGATTTATTTATTTATGTGTGAGAGAGAGTGTGTGTGCACACAGGCGGTGGGGTTGGGAGGGCCAGAGTAAGAGGGAGAGAGAGCCTTAAGCAGACTTCCTGCTAAGCACAGAGCCTGATTCAGGCTAGATATCATGACCCTGAGATTATGACCTGAGCTGAAATCAAGAGTTGGGTGCTCAACTGACTGAGCCACCATGTGCCCCATCAGTTGTGTTTTTTCATGTACTGCTGGCTTGTTAAAACCTAACACTGATTTTTTTTGAATTGTTATTTTTTAATAGATTTATTCATTTGTATATTATGACTATTAATCTTTTGATGAGTTGTGAATTTTTCCTATTTTTAAATTCATCTTTCAGCTTTTTTATAGTTTTCTTTACCATAACGATGTTTTAAAATTTAATACATTTTTAGTTTCTTCGATAATATCTGAATAATGTAATATAAATATGGACACCTGGGGCACCTGGGTGGCTCAGTGGGTAAGGACTCTGCCTTTGGCTCAGGTCACAATCTCAGGGTCCTGGGATCGAGCCCTGCATCGGGCTCTCTGCTCAACGGGGAGCCTGCTTCTCCCTCTCTTCTCTTTGCCTGCCTCTCTGCCTACTTGTGATCCTTCTCTCTCTCTCTATGTCAAATAAATAAATAAAATCTTTTTTAAAAAAATGGACACCTATATTTTCTTCTTTTTTTTTTTTTCCTTTCACCCCTCATCCTCTTCTTCAAGTTCTTTTACATTTAAATCATTGATTTATCTTTAGGTTTATAGGGAACTAAAAGTAAGGATTTAACTTATCTTTTTTTTTTTTTTAAATAGACTCTACACCCAACATGGAACCCAATGTGGGATTTGAACTCACGACCCTGATATCAAGACCCAAACTGAGATCAAGGGTCAGATGCTTAACCAACTGAGTCACCCAGGTGCCCCTGAGTTATCTTTTCCAAATCACTAGCCAACTGGTAAAGTATCATTTGGTAAATAATTCATCTTCTGTTTTACTGATTTGAATACAATTTTACTGTACAATAAATACATGTATATCTACTTTGTCCTATTTCTAGACTCACCAGCTTTTTCTATAAACATGTTTGTGAGCCAATAACACACTTTTTTTATTGGTAACTTTATGGTACATTTTAATATAGGGCACATCATAATCCTCCAGATTCACCTTTCCCCACCCTGATCTGTTCCAAGGAGACTTATCTGTTGGGAACCACAACACAGATTCCTTTGCTCTCTGGCTTCTGGTTGGGAGTGGCCCAGAAACAGATGGAAAGGATTAAGGAGCAATAGGTCTAAGTGTTTGTTCTCCTGGCTCCCTACTTGTGGGTCCCTATGAGTGTCTACACTGCCTATCCTATCAAAAGTTCCTGTCCTAAAACCCAGCCTCTCCACACAGCTTTCTCAGTCTCTGAGTTCTAGTAATTTTTTCTTCTTTTCCCCACGTTAGTCATGGGACGGCTAGTAATTACCAGTCTTGGGGCGTTGCACTTCATCTTCCTGTTTCCCTTATATGCTGCCCAAATCTTTATAAATAGTCCCTTCGTTACCTTGTCCTCTCAATATTCCAACTCCAGTGGGTTATCTTTCCACCATTGATACAAGTGGTGGTTGTGAATATTCCCATCTATCTAGTCCTTGTGGAAATTGGAATGCATCTAGTGCTTCACGGTTAACCATCCTATAACACAGCTACAATGTACCCTCTAAGTTTTTCTTGAACTTGCAGTCTATCACCTCTGCCTTCCTTCTCAGCAGATGGTCTCACCCACTCCAGCATCTGCAAACATTCCTGCACATCCTTCCTTTCTTCCCTTCTCTCATGATGGAAGGGTGGTTTCTCCTTCTGTCTCAGCTGAATCCATCCCACTATGCTCAGGATTCCATCCTTTCACTTTTCTCAGGGATCTTGGCCAATCTCCCTTTCCTTTCCACTCACTCCAAGTTATCAGACTGGAATGGGTCATGCCTGTCCCATCTTAATAAGAAGTCCCTATTGGCTTGAGTCCCCTTCCAGTTTCTATCCCCTCCCTCTTCACTATTAAAGGTCTTGAACTCTACTGTGCATTTACTCTTCAGCTACCTCTATTTCCTTTAATTTCATGGAAATTTTTGTGAGATCACATGTCAAAGGTGGACAGAGGAAAGAATGCAAGAGGTTTATTTAGGAACAGTGCCTATGTACTGTGAAAGGGGGAGGAAGCCAGATATGAGTATGGAAAGCATTCAGATAGTGATGCAAATCTAAACGATTCTGTCAATTCAACAGGAAGCTCTAGGGCAAAAATTGCTCCTTAAAAAAGCCCTGTGTTCAGGGCGCCTGGGTGGCTCAGTAGGTTAAAGCCTCTGCCTTCAGCTCAGGTCATGATCTCAGGGTCCTGGGATGGAGTCCCACATCGGGCTCTCTGCTCAGCAGGGAGTCTGCTTCTCCCTCTCTTTCTGCCTGCCTCTCTACCTACTTGTGATCTCTGTCTGTCAAATAAATAAATAAAATCTTTAAAATACTAAAAAAACAAAAAACAAAAAACAAAACCCTGTGCTAGCAAAGGAAATAATCAACAAAACCAAGAGACAACCGACAGAATGGGAGAAGATATTTGCAAATGACATATCAGATAAAGGGCTAGTATCCAAAATCTATAAAGAACTTATCAAACTCAACACCCAAAGAACAAAGAATCCAATCAAGAAATGGGCAGAAGACATGAACAAACATTTCTGCAAAGAAGATATTTAAATGGCCAACAGACACATGAAAAAGTGCTCAAAATCACTCACCATCAGGGAAAGACAAATCAAAACCACAGTGAGATACCACCTCACACCAGTCAGAAAGGCTACAATTAACCAGTCAGGAAATGACAGGTGTTGGCAAGGATGCCAAGAAAGGGGAACCTTCCTACACCATTAGTGGGAAGGCAAGCTGATGCAGCCACTCTGGAAAACAGCATGGAGGTTCCTCAAAAAGTTGAAAATAGAGCTACTCTATGATTCAGCAATTGCACTACTGGGTATTTACCCTAAAGATACAAACGTAGTGATCCAAAAGGGCGTGTGCACCCAAATGTTTATAGCAGCAATGTCCACAATAGCCAAACTATGGAAAGAGCCTAGATGTCCATCAACAAATGAATGGTTAAAGAAGATGTGTTATATATACACAATGGAATACTATGCGGCCATCAAAATAAATTTTGCCATTTGCAAAAACATGGATGGAACTAGAGGGTATTATGCTAAGTGAAATAAGTCAGTCAGAGAAAGACAATTATCATATGCTCTCATTGAGGAAACTGAGAAACAAAACAGGATCATAGGGGAAGGGAGGGGAAAATGAAATAAGACTAAACCAGAGAGGGAGTAGGAGACTCTTAATCTTAGGAAACAAACAGAGGGTTGCTGGAGGGGATGGGGGTGGGATGGTTGGGGTGGCTGGGTGATGGACATTGGGAAGGGTATGTGTTATGGTGAGTGCTGTGAATTGTTTAAGACTGATGAATCACAGACCTGTGCCCCTGAAACAAATAATACATTATATATTAATTAAAAAAAAAAAAAAAAAGCCCTGGGCTAGGCAGAAAGGCCCTGACTTACTTGAAGCTCTTGTCACGCTCCATCATTGCCTATAAGCTGTCCAGGAGGGGCTTGGTCTCAGCCTAAAAGCTGGGGCAGATCCTGAAGGTGCTCTAAGCTGTCCTCTTGCCAGCCTAATGCTGTTGATCACTCTGGCCTCAAAAACCACTCTTTAGGGCGCCTGGGTGGCTCAGTGGGTTAAGCCTCTGCCTTCAGCTCAGGTCATGATCTCAAGGTCCTGGGATCGAGCCCCACATCGGACTCTCTGCCCAGCAGGGAGCCTGCTTCCCCCCTCCCGCCTCTGCCTACCTGTGATCTCTCTCTCTGTCAAATAAATAAATAAAATTTAAAACAAACAAACAAACAAACAAACAAAAACCACTCTTCTCCGATTCGCCTCTGTTATTCTTTCAGCTTCTTAAGATTCTCTTTCTCTGAACATCCCTCTTATGTTGTTTTTCAGGGCTCTGTTCCAGGCCTTGTTTGTTGCATACCCTGAACACTCTCTCTAAAAAAGTCTCCTACCTGTGGACAGCTTCAAAATGCTGATGACCTACAGATGTATGGCTTTAGCCAAGATCTCTGTCCTGAGCCCTAGCCCCAGAGCCAGCAGCCCCCTAGACATGTTTACATGTATGTCTCACATGCACCTTAAGCCATTCTAACTGAACTCATTACTTTCCCTCCAAACCTGCTTCTCCCCATCCATATTTTCTATCACAGTAAATGGCACAGTCATTCACCCAGTTGTTCATGATCCTCATCTCCTCCCTCTTCACAGTCTTATATAATCAATCACTAGGGCTTGCCTTTTTAAACATCAGCCGTTTCCCCAGTCTGTTCTCTTTATCCTCACTCCACTGTCTTTTTTAAACCATGGTGTTTTTCTCTTCTAAATTACTGGAGCACCTTCCAAACTGGTTTCTCCCTTTTCTGCTTTATGTTCAGCTTCATCCAGCCTTATTATTCATCAAATAAATAGAATTTAAAATAGCCATGTGTGGGGCACCTGACTGGTTCAGTTGGTAGAGCATGAGACTATTGGTCTCCCAGTCATGAGTTTGAGCCCCATGCTGTGTGTAGAGATTACTTGAACATTTTTTTTAATAAAAATTTTTAAAATAACAGTAATAATAAAACAAAAAATTTAAAAATAAAATAACCATGTCTTTGGTGAGGGAAATGAAGATGAAAGCAACACTGAAATATGTCTTTTTAAATTTGTTTTATTTAAAAAAAATTTTTTAAAGATTTTATTTACTTATTTGACAGGGAGAGACACAGTGAAAGTGGGAATACAAGCAGGGGAAGTGGGAGAGGGAGAAGCAGGCTTCCCGCCCAGCAGAGAACCCAATGCAGGGCTCGATCCTAGAACCCTGGGATCATGACCTCAGCTGAAGGCAGATGCTTAATGACTGAGCCCCCCCAGGCACCCCAATATGATTTTTTAAAAAGACTTTATTTATTTATTTGAGAGAGAAAGAGAGAACACAATCGGGGGCTTGTGGGAGGGCAAACCGAGAGGGAGAAGAAGGCAGGGAGCCCGATGCGGGGCTCAATCCCAGGACTCTGGGATCATGACCTGAGCCCAAGGCAGACACTTAACAGATTGAGCCACCCAGGTGACCCTGAAATATGATTTTTACCTGTTGTATTCATTTCCTGTGACTACTATAAAGAATCACCAAAACCTGGTGGCTTAAAACAATAGAAATATATTCTCTCACAATTCTGTAGTCCAGAAGTTCAAAATCAAGGTGTTGGCAAAGCCACATTCCCTGAGAGCTTCAGGGAAAATCTGTTCCTTACATCTTCCATCCTTGGAGATGGCTGGCGTAGCTTCCATGGGTTTGTGTCCCCACCACTCCAATCTCTGTTTCCTTCTTTGCGTTGTCTTCTTCTCTGTGTGTCTGCCTCAAAACTTCCTCTGCCTGTCCCTTATAAAAATACACATGGGGTGCCTAGGTGACTCAGTTGTTAAGCATCTGCCTTTGGCTCAGGTCATGTTCTTAGGATCCTGGGATGGGTTAGGCTCCCTGCTCAGTGGGGAGTCTGCTTGTCCCTCTCCCTCTGTCCCTCCTCCGAACACCATGTATACACTCACTCTCAAATTCTCTATCTCTCAAATAAATAAATAAAATCTTTAAAAAGCAAACAAACAAACTAATAAAAAAAAATACACATGCTTGCACCTAAGGCCTACCTGGAGAATCCAGGATAAATCCTCTTCTCAAAATCTTTAATTTAATCCTGTCTTTTGCCACATAAGTCAATATTCACAGACTCCAGATGTTAGAGTGTAGATTTATGTTTTGGGGGGACCACCATTCAACCCACTATACTTACGAAATTAGCTTTAGTGAGAATGAATGTTCAACGTAGGCAAGTGACCCAAGAGAACAGGAGGCACACTCATACACATCTGGTGAAACTATCAATTGTTACAAATCTGTTCAGAACAATGTGATAGGACTTAAGACCACCAAAAATATTTATTCTGTGGGTGCCTGGCTGGCTCAGGCAGTGAAGCATGTGGCTTTTGATTTTGGGGTTGTAAGTTTGATCCCCACATTGAGTGAAAAGGTTATTAAAAAACAAAATCTTTTTAAAAAATTCTTCTCTTATCTAGTAATCTCACATCTAGGAATCCGTCTTAGAAAATATATTAAATATGGATAAACAGAAGAGTCACACATATGCATAAAAATTTATATGCATATGGCGAAAAGGAAAAAATGCATCAAAATGCCTATCATGGTTGTTTCTGGATGATAGTATTACGGACATAGTTATTCCTACTTATCTATGTCCTTAAAATATTTTATGTAAGCATGCATTAGTTTAATAGTCATTTAAGTTTATTTTCGAGTTTAATCCTAGGAAATGTAGATTGGAGTTTGAGTCACAATGAAGGAATACATGACCAGCCATAGAAGATTTGCGAATTACTCTCTAAAATATTTCAAATCCTACTTGTCTATATTTCCACAACTAAAGCAAGACAGAATAAAAACACAGACTCTGGAAATCAAACTTGGGATTTTTGAGTAATCCCCTGTTTAATGTGCTGGGGTTAATCTATCTCTGGAGAAAATTAAAAATAGGAGAGAAATAAGTAAAGCTGGTATGCTCTGCTAGGACACCCTGTTATGAGTCTAAAGCAGACTCCAGGGGTCACCTTGTTCATTTTATTACCTAAAGGCAAGCAGCTGCACTCTAGAGAAATATAAAAGTCTCTTAAAAAAAAAAAAAAAAGAAAAAGAAAGGTATTCTAGAAAGAGAAATCCAATATCTCCATTGGGCTTCCAAGTTCTTAAATATATCAATTATATTTGACAATGTTCTGCAGGTTAAGTAACTGGAGGAGAGATGTGAGTCTATGAATTTTCTTTTGGGAACAATTAAAGAAACAAAGGAGAGACTGTTCCTTTGACTCTATGTTAAATCTAGCTACATACAGCATGAAATTACTTTATGATTCCATTTATAACAGACTCCTGTATGAACTCTGATGTAAGATCAAGATATCAGGAACAAAATAATTATTAAGCAAAAGGCTATCTCTATGTAAAATAGGGTGAAAAAAATAAAATTTCCTCTACAATAAGAAATTTTTTTAATGTGCCAAATCCAGCCAGGAGTAATGCGTTCAACCTGTATCATCAACTAAAGAAATTACTTCGTTCAATAAGACAAATGTCTTTTTCATTATGAAATGTTGTCACATATAATTAGATATAGCCTGAGGGCACCAATTAACCTTAAAATACAGTTACAGAGAGCTTGTTTAGCGTGTGCTTATTTAGTAATTATTAACTTCATCCTTTCAATGCATTACTCAATAAAATCACCAAGAAGCAAATATCCTGCAGAATCTGTCTCAGGAAGCCTTAGAAGAAATGATGGCTTCCCCATTCACTACACACAAAACATCTTAAGGATTAAGACAATTGTAGTCAAAGGACTCCCTCTTCCATTATGTACAAAGATCCTCAAAGCCTTTAACCTCAAGAGATTATGCAGAAAATGTGCATACAGTTTCCCCAGAGGAAATTCAGTTTGGGTGACTAACTCCATGAGAAGATGAAGCACAAAGAAAGGGACAAGAATAACCAAGGAAGACAATGCTGAAGTTGTGCATTTTTGCTGAGAATTAAGATCCAGTTAGGTGGACTTACCCTCAAGACCGTGGTTACAGTTCGGAAACACATCCATCAAAGGAAATAACTGTGTTGTAAGTAGAGAACTTACAGAGGCTTGATTTGCAAATAACCTATTATTTGATGGATTGGTAAAGATATTTGTTTTCTTTTCATAACCCATGGAGAGGATAATTTTAAATACTTAAAATAAATATGGCAAAAATAAGTACATACATATGTCAAGCATACATACATATTGCAAACATACATTCATATATGAATATATAAACTCATAAATATGTACAAGGACTGTCTCTTGCATTCTTCAGTCAAAAAATCATGAAATGAAAAAAAAATCATGAAATGACAGAACTATTTATTTTTGGAATAAACTCGAGAAAGCTTCAGTCTCAAAAGATTTGTGTAGGGATTAGAAATTAAGAAAGGCCATAACGACAAGAGTTAGGTAAATAGTCTAGCACGGCATAAAGAAATACTAGACAACTATTAAAAATGATTAAAATCATCTGATGATTAAAAATGATTAGATGATGATGATACGGACATAGTTGTTGTCTGTGACATACTGTTTATAACAAAAAAACCAAGTACTAGAACAGCGTGTATGGTACGTCTCTATGTAAAATTCTGCGTGTGTGTGTGTGTGTAGAAAGATATCTCTGTCATACAATGAGTGAGCTTTGAATAAATATTTTGTTCAATGGACAACATTAATCTCAGGTTGATAAGACCCGGGGTGAATTTTAGTTCCTTCTTTTTCTTCCTGGATATTGTTGGTTTTTTTTCCTAAATAAACAAATACACTGAGAAGTATGAAAACATTTTCATTTTTTAAAAGGAAAAACAATAATAACAATATTACTTCCCTCCGTGTCACTCAGTAATGCAATACCCTTGAAACACCATTCATCCCTCAGTTTGGATTTCAATAGAATTCATTCTGCTGTTCCAGGTCCTCTCTTGTTCAAAAGTCCCGGCTTCAGAGCCCTGGGTTTTTTTTTCAGAGATAGAAGAATTTGGATAAGGGAAACTCATTGAAGATAATGGTATATACAGAAAACTACTATTAAGCCAGGGATAGGGAAAAAAAAAAAAAAGGATGGCACCTTTCTGAGTGTTAATTCAGTGTTTCTCACACTTTTCTGCTTAAGCACCCTAACTGCAGAATGAAGAGCCTGGCAGGCTCTCTCACAGTCTTAAAGTTTCTTTAAGTTATGAGTTTTGAATTGTATCCCATCATATATCTATAATTTTACTGTCAAATGAGGTTTCAATGTATTTATCCTAGAGTAAAATTGGTACTCCAAGAAGAGACGGGCCACATTTTTCTTTTGGGTCAAGTGCCGGGTGGGCTGAGGGGTGGGGTAAATCATCCCAGCAGAAAAGAAAGTCAGTACTGAAAGCACAGTACTCAGAATGGGTGTCACTGAGAACAGTTTCTCTTGTGAAAGAAGCTCTTAACTTTGCCCAGGGTGCCTGGGCACCTGACGGAAATCACAGAACAAGGAAGGAAAACACAGGATAGAATGTCACAGAATGCATTCGATCAGAATTTTTAAAATGTCCATTTTACCAGTTCTCTCGTACATCCAAGTTCTAAAAAGAAAGTATTTTAAAAGGTCAGTTATAGACTGGTAAGGTCAGCAAAACATAGTTACTAAGAACTCATTTCAGCATATAGAAAAAAATCAAGGATAAAGCTGAAATAAATTTTTTATCCCAAAAGACCGTGTATCTCATAATCTAATGGGTATTTTGACAATATTTTCCTTTATTACAAAAATTTTGTAAAATTTTAAATGTTTACAGACACTAGAAAATGAGTAAGCCTCAGTTTTCATAAATATCACAATATCAACTTTAATTTTAAAATAAGGTGTTTTTTTCCTTCTCCTACAGGACAACAAAACAAAATTTATGACATGTATCTATCTTCCTGGATAATGTTATCCCTTAAAATATACATTTTTCCCCTCCCTTAAGAACACTGCCCTTATAGTCTTTGAAATTAAGAAAAGAAAAACTTTAAATAAAACATTTTGATCATTTCAGATCTATTCATGACTTTTATCACTCTTTTTGTTTAGAAAAGAAAACTATAATGACCCAGTATACCTCAATATGAGGGGAGCATGGAGTAATAGATACCAATTGGGGAACATTAAATTAAAACCATGTGGAACTTGGCAAGAGGATCAGGACAACCAAATTACAATTTTAAAATTAATCTTTTAAAAACTTGTGGGAACTGAGCAATGAAGAAAAATAAATTCTATATTGCTATAAACCAGTTACTGTTCAAAACTCTAAAAAATCTTTTTGTGAGAGGATGTAGCTGGAGCTGAGGATGTTGGGGAAGGTTTTCAGTGCTAAATGAAACTTTAAAATGCTTCTTTTTCTTTTTCAACTATTCATTTCTTGTGTTCAGTGAAATGTGTTGGATCACAAAGAATGATCTTGTTTTATTTCTTTTCCCCAAAAAACATAGTTATAAAATTGAAATTATAGAAAAAAATTAATCTACTTCCAGCAAAAAGGGACTTTTTTTTAAAAAAAAAGGGACATTTTAAAAATAACTACAAGTAGTGTTTCACACTGAAAAGCAACTCAATGTAGTAAATTACTGTATCTGAATATCCTATTTTTGCATCACATTTAAATTGTTGGAGCCTGAAAAAGTAAATGCCAGTGCTTGATTCAAAGAGATATTTATCACATTCTCTAAACCGATGGGAAGAATACACAGACACAATAGGGATTACAACTCTCTTTGATGAAGTCTCCCTGATTTGAACCTGTTTTTTCCTCTTTCAAGGAACAAGAGATAATCTCCCTGAAATAAATATTTCCCCCTTTGAAAAATGATTCAAACACAAGATAATTGGACAAAATAAGGTACTGAAAACAGAAAGTGGAAAATAATAAATAAATATAAACAGATGAAACACTAGATTATATCTCTGCACTCTATTTTTAAAAGAAAAAAGGTAATGAGCAGACACCACTTGTAATTTAGGAGCTGAAGTCTTCTTTTGACAACCCACGGATCAATTAAATCCTCTTCAAATTAGTTTTGATGTGTTAATGTGTGAGTTCCCCACCTCCCCAAGTTTCCATGGACCATTACTGAGTTTTTATGCTGGCTTTCCACTGAATTGTTTCTAGTGTTTTGTTGCATGTTAACAGAAGGTCATTTAAAGTTGCATAAATACAGAGAAAAATAACTCTAAAGCAGATTATTTCCCACTTTGCTTTATTTTCTCACACCAATCTTCTGTCTTCTGTTAGCTATGGAAAGGTAGATAACACTTGAATCTTGGCCACTTTTCCTTAGGCAGTTGTAATCTTTAGCAATATTTAAATTATCAAAATGTAGCAGGTGGACATATCCCAATTTTCACAACCTCCTCAAAAACACCTAGATTCTCAAAATTGTTAACCTTAACCCGTTACAGATACTTAACTCTAGCAAGGAGCGGCTAGCAGGTAAAGAAAGAATATTTTAAATTTATGACTGGGTAATTCTTTTCACATATGATGGAATCCAAAACAATACCTCAGTTTCATCTGACAGGGAATTACTGTCACGTTTGCCTCTCCAATGCTTCCTGTTGGGGGTGAGTGGTCTATTCTTCAGCATGACAAAGTCTGATTTCTGAATGGCTGGTAGTGTCAAAGGGCCATTAGTATGCTAAGCCTTTTAGTGGCATGGGATAGCTCCATCCTGCTTTCCTCAATTGTTGCAATTGAGCCACGTGACTAACTGATGATTTCAAGGCAAGCTTTGGAATCTTGATGTCTTCCAGAAATTAATATTCCTTCTGGTAATATAATCTATTGACTCTTGCTCAATTCTTTAATGCTGAAAAGAGGTACAGTCTTAGTGAAACTCCCGAGCAATGAGAAAAAAGAAGGCTCAGCAAACAAAGTTGCTAGCTTCTCTCATGATTAGGTTTTAAGAATTTAAAAGGACAAGCCTAATCTGTTAGGAGAAAACTGTTGACAGCTTTTATCATGTTACTCACTTTTAAAAAATTCTACATAGAACAGTGACAATCACACTTTGAAAACAAGTTTTCAAAACTGAATTAGCTATAGAAATGTTTATAGTACTTTTTTTTTTTTTGGTATGGTGAACTCTTCATTATCCAGAACTGATTTCTTTTGCATATCTTGAATATATTCTTTTCGTGCATATTAACTGCCAGCGCCCACAGTATAGTAGAATAATCGCAAAACAATCCTTTGAAAGTTAAAGGAAGTGGGCTAGATGATTCCTGATTCTACAATGATTAGTTTTTTTTTAATTGCGTCTTATTTTTATTCTTCATTTAGCCTGCAAACCAATAGGGAAGTCTATTGGAATAGAATATTTAGATTCAAAGAAGACTCAAAAGGTGATATACTTTAGATTAGTCTGCCAGTGTTACCAAAGGAAGAACTGCTGAGGGGTGACAAAATTATGAAACCGATCAGTTGCTCAGCCTTACAGGAATTTGGGGAGAGGGCTCTTCTAGGACTACCAGTCACATACATATTCAAATGTAGAGAGAAAATACCTATTAAAGTTCATGTAATTCTTTTTCGATCGCTGACATTTATATCATCCACAAATTTGCCTTTATTCTTAGTGAGGGAATAACTGAAAACTGAGAATAACTTGTTACTTCTGTGACCTAGTGTAGCACAGATTGGCTGGCTTCTCAGAAAGTTTGTTTTCTCTTCTTCATTCCCCGCCCTGCCCACCCCCCCACCCCACCCCCCCCCCCCCCGGGCACACAGCTAGATCATACAACCTTTCCTGCCTTCCTTGCAGTTAGGTATAATTATGTGACTGAGTTTCAGCTAATAGAATGTATTCAGCTAATAGGATGTGCTTAATTGCCAGGGCTGGCCCCTAAAAGTCTCCTGCATATGATCTTTTATGCTATTTTGCCTGACTCAGAACATGGTGACTTTGAAAACTTACCATAAAAAGAGTAGAGGCACAAGACAGGACTAGCTTAGAGGAGAACTGCCCACCCCCATCCCCAACCAAGAACATTTATTTTGGGCTTTCTGTGAGTGAGAAATAAATTTTGCTTATTTTTGAGCTATTGAATATTTCTTATTGGTAGTGGTGTACTGTCAAAAATAACAATTGAGAATATGTGACATTGGCTTAGCAGTTGAGCATCAAGCAATGAGGAAACCGGTATCAGAGGCTAGAAACAGAGAATCATGTTATTTACAAGTAAAACACAGGGCAAAACTGGCTCCAGCAATAGCTTGAAGGAAGACCGTTTAAACTCGGAAACTGTAGCACTGGTAGAAGTGACTGGTAAAGTAATAGTGACTACCTTCAGCACGCTCTCCCAAGAAACCAATGTGTCCAAAAAGGAATCACCACCTGCAAAAAGTCAGAAATCACCATCTGTAAAAGTCAGCTGCTTCTAAACCCTATGGAAAAGGAAAAAAAGACTGAAGGAAAAAAAGAAAAGGTTCTGAGCAACAAAACAAACTGGGATGTTCTAAGTTTGTTCAGGATAGTCGTGGTTTATACATGTTGCTTCTGCCTAAATATTAGTAGAGTTACTATAGTGTTACTTCTGAGGCAAAAATCAGATTATAGGTATGGCCTTCCGACTCAAAGTCCAGATGCCCTGAAGGTAATTGGCTAGTTAAAAGAAAATATAATGGCATAACATAATATATTATCTATTGCTGTGTCACAAACAACCTCCAATGTAGTAGATTAAAACACAACCATTTATCTGCTAACAAGTTGTGTGACTGGGAAATAGCTCAGGGGGGACAGCTCATCCCTGCTCCACAAGAAATCAGTGAGGGTCACTCAGTAGCTGCATTTAATTGGAAGACCATTTACTAGAAGAAGCAAGGAAGCAAAAAATAAATGAGGCTTGAGAGTTATGCCTAGGAAGGACCTTGAGGTGTGGCGACCCACACATGAAACGTACTGAAAAGCACATGAAACAGAAAGGTACTGTGATTTTGAAGGAACTGAACTATTAACACAATTATAAGCCCAAACTTGCACATCAGGAGAAAGCGGTAAAAACCGGGTAGCTCCCAAGAAGGGCACAGCGGAATTTACATGTATGGAACATACTGGACAATGAAGTACCACCCAGAGGGCAGGGTCTAGAAACCAGAGAACAATGGACAAGGGACTTTCTACTCGAGAGAAGAATCAGGGTCTAATCAAGGTAAGGACCTTCATGATATTTGCTCAACAAAAGTTCAAAATTGCCAAGAGTATTGATAGCTATGCATCTCGAATCCTTTCCTTATCTGCCCCTGTTCGACCATTATGATTTGCATGTATACACTGATGGCAGTGGGGGACATAAAGCTTGTCTTTTTGGATCATGTTGGTAGGCTACAAGTTAGTATGACAGTATCAACTTCTCTGGATTCAGTCTCTGCATGAAACTTTGTTTTGTTTCATTTTGTTTCCTTGGAAGGGGAATGGGTGTCTTTTTTTTTTTTTTTAAGATTTATTTATTCATTTATTTATTTGACAGACGGAGGTCACAGAGAAGCAGGCAGAGAGAGAAGGAAGCAGGCTCCCTGCTGAGCAGAGAGCCCAATGTGGGCCTCGATCCCAGAACCCTGGGATCATGACCTGAGTCGAAGGCAGAGGCTTTAACCCACTGAGCCACCCAGGCACCCCTGGGTGTCTTTTTTTAAATTTTTATTATTATTATTATTATTTTAAGATTTATTTACTGGACAGAGAGAGATCACAAGTAGGGAGAGAAGAGGGGAAGCAGGCTCCCTGCTGAGCAGAGAGCCCGATGCAGGGCTTGATCTCAGGACCCTGACCTGAGATCATGACCTGAGCTGAAGGCAGAGGCTTAACCCACTGAGCCACCCAGGCGCCCTGAATGGGTGTCTTCTATATGCAAGGAGAAAAGAGAAAAGAGATACCTAGTAATCTTCTGAGTAGACCACATTGGAGACTATTATGTGTTAACCAAAGTCTATTTCCTTTTCCTTCAGAGCACATAGATACACTATTTTTCCCAGAATTCCTCTTGCAGGTAAGTATCATGACATGACTAAATTATGGCCAGTGGCATGTGGATACAAGCGATGTATGCCACTTCCCAGTCTGATCAATTAAAAACTTTCCACATCATCTGCCTGGTATCTTTTCTCCTCTATTTACTGAGCACAAAGTTCTCCAAGTAGGGTATAGCCTGGGTCCCTTACTGGGCCTGACTGGGAATACCTTATTTTAGTGACACGTGAGAAATATATTCTTATTTTGCTAAGCCACTGAGAATTTAGAGTTTATTTGTTAAAGCCATTTGCATCATTTCAATTAATACAAGGAAATTAAATGTACCAGGGAAATGTTATCAGATGGCAAGTAACTATAGGGGCAGTCTTGTTTATGATCAACAAACCCAATTGTGTTCATTACCAAAAAACATTTATGAGTTTAGGAGAAAAATAAAACCCGTATCTCTTAGGCAAAAGTTGGGATATCTACCTGGGTCATGATTTCCTTTAGAATTTGGTTTTCTGGGGCTGCCTGGGTGGCTCAGCGGGTTAAAGCCTCTGCCTTCTGCTCAGGTCATGATCCCAGGGTCCTGGGATCGAGGCCCGCATCGGGCTCTCTGCTCCACAGGGAGCCTGCTTCCTCCCTCCCTCTCTGCCCACCTCTCTGCCTACTTGTGATCTCTGTCTATCAAAAATACAAATAAAATCTTAAAAAAAAAAAAAAGGAATTTAGTTTTCTGAAGTGATGGGTGTAGGCAATCATATGTACTCACTCCTGCCACCTAGTACAGTTGTTTGACTAATGGTGCTCTCATCAAAGATGGGCCAATCTGATTTCTCTTCCACAGTAAGTTAGTACTGGGAAACTAAGTAGAAACTGAGCATAACTGAGTTATTTTAATGGTGAGATCTTAGAATGAATTCTATAAATTTCTGCTCATTAATGAATAAAATATATGATATCCAAGTTTTATTTTGAAATATTCCAGGAAAAAAAAAGTTCAGAAGGACAAATGTATGTATGGGTTTTAATTTTTTTTAGTTATGAGAATAAGGGGCACCTGGGTGGTTCAGTCAATTAAGTGTCTAACTCTTGATTTTTGGTTCAGGTCCTGATCTCAGTGTAGTGCGATTGAGCCCTGTGTGGTCTCCACACTCAGCAGGGAGTCTGTCTGAGATTCTCTCTCTTCTTGTGTTTCTCCCGGGTGCTTTCTCTCTCTCTCCCGGGTCCCCCAGGTGGCTCAGTTGGTTAAGCGTCTGCCTTAGGCTCAGGTCATGATCTCGGGGTCCTGGGATCAAGTCCCGCATCGGACTGGGATTGAGTCCCACATTGGGCTCCCTGCTCAGCAAGGAGCCTGCCTCTCCCTCTCCCACTTCGCCTGCTTGTGTTCCCTCTCTCGCTGTGTCTCTCTCTGTCAAATAAATAAATAAAATCTTTAAAAAAATGAAAAATAAAACAAACAAATAAATAAATCTTTAAAAACACAGAATTATAGGGGAGCCTGGGTGGCTCAGTCAGCTAAGCGTTTGCCTTTGGTTCATGTCATGATCTCAGGGTCCTGGGATCGAGCCCTGTGTTGGGCTCCCCGTTCAGCGAGGAGTCTGTTTCTCCCTGGCCCTCTGCCCCTACACGTGTTGTGCTCTCTCTCGAATAAATAAATGAAATCTTTATAAAAAAATGAATTATGAGCATGGCATAACAAATCCTTGAATACCTTTAACCAGTTTCAGTAATTACCAACATTTTTCTACTCTAGGTTCTATGTGTGTATACACACACACACACACACACACACACATTTTAAAAAGCTATAGATCTCTTATACAGTTAAAAATTTGGATTCTGGGGTACGACGGACTGGGCTTCATATTTTATTCTTGTCAATTTCTAGTGGTATACATCGTGCACAAGTTACAGTGTCCTCTGTAAAGTACAATACTCTCATATGCAACACAAAGAAAATGTTAGTACTTACACTGTAGGGGTGATTAAAGGTTCAGTGAAACCTGTGAAGCTCTTAGCACATTATCCACCACATAGTAGGTATATATGATTTACTTCTTTATTTTTAATAGTGGTGTAGTAGAAACTTGTGTAATATGCAGCAGCACGGCAAAGGAAAGTCTGATGGAGGAGTACCCCTGGTGGGGTGGAGGTAGAGAGGACATTAAAAGAAAGAAGTAACTGTCAAGCTGAGTCTTGAAGTTTCCGTTGGACTTTTCTAAAAGGATAAGATAGTGTAAGGGGTAGCCAAGAGAAAAAAGTCATAGAATTTTGGATATATGCAAATATATCATGAACATTTGTAATTTTTTGGCAGTCTGGCATGTGAATCTCCTTTGTATGTTTGGAAATTACCACTTAATGAATATTGATGAGAGGTGTAGATCCCCTCTTACCAGGCAACCTGAAAATAACATGTACCCTTTCCTAGTCCACACGTGCACGCCCAGACTCAGGTGTTTGCATGCATTTGCCTTGGATTTTGGGTAGGGAGCCACTGATCCTGAGGGCCACGGGAGCAGAGAACCTATTTTTGGACACAGGCGGCAGTAGTGGCAGCAGTGATACCGAGTTTTCATGGACAGAGTGGTCATGGTTCCAGCAGTGGAGTCTTGTGTCCGTGACACACAAAGCAGCTATGGATCTGTATTTAACACAGCAAGTTTCTGCAGCATGCTTTAGCTTTGGTCCTGCTTTCTTTCTAGCTTCCCACTTATTATTATTTTTTTAAGATTTTATTTATTTATTTGACAGACAGAGATCACAAGTAGGCAGAGAGGCAGGCAGAGAGAGAGAGAGGAGGGAGCAAGCTCCCCGCTGAGCAGAGAGCCCTATGCGGGGCTCAATCCCAGGAGCTTGGGATCATGACCTGAGCCGAAGGCAGAGGCTTTAACCCACTGAGCCACCCAGGTGCCCCTCTAGCTTTCCACTTATTGCCGCTTTTTAATTGAGCTCAGTTCTTAAGACTTCCTACAATTCTATTTGCTACTCAATATGTTTTCATTTCAAACTTCTCCTCTATACTCACAATAGATTTTTGTTGCTTACAAGTAGGAATTCTGACAGATAAGAAAATAGATCAGGGTAAGGGGTACTGAGAGTATGCGATAGATATGGGGCTTGGGATCTTACAATTTTAGGTAGGGTGGTAGGCTGAGCTTTTGCCGGCTTCTCTTAGATCCCTTCTCTGACTTCCCTGCCCTGCCATTTCATAAGGAACAACATCTTCTAGGTTCTCCTGACTTCAGGCCTTCAGATAGGTTCAGTTAATGGAAGACAGTGGCGGACTGGAGGGCAAGTTGTGGTACTTATCTGCCCCCTCTCCGGCTTGGGGCATGATCTCTGGCACTTCTACTTTGATTCTACTTCCATTCCGATCTGACTGCTTTTCCCTTCCTGGTCACAGCTCCTGCTCCATGTCCCTTGTTCAGCTCAGTGGTTTCAGATCCCATTGGATTGCCCCAGCTTTGGAGCTCTGGTAATACCACTTACTTCCTGCACGGCTCAGCCCCAGGGGTGATGGCAACTCCTGCTGACTCAGATGTCTGAGTTGCCTCATGTTTCCCCTTGTTTGGATCTTCGATAGCTCTATCACCTGTGTAAACAATTCCCTGAATTACATTTCTTCTGTTTGGAATAGTGGTTTCTGTTTTCCTGGCAGGACATTGACGGATATGTATGTCAGGAGAAACCTTCATTGAAAAGGGGACATTTGATCAAAGACCTATGAGAGGACAGAGTTAGCCATGTTGAAATCTGGGGGGAAGTGTATTCTGGGCAGAGGGAACAATCAATGCAAAGGCCCTAAGGTGAGAAAATGCCTGGCATGCTGAAGAAAACAGTGAGGAAGGCAAGAAGAGCAGATGAGGTAAAGAGGTGATAGAGCCAGATCATCTCTAATGTGAGGACTCAATGGAGGGCTCTGAGCAAAGGGGTGACGTAATTGCTTTACATTTTAAAAGGGTCATTGTGGCAGCTGTGTGGAGAATATAACATGGGGAACAAAGATAAAAGAAGGGAGACACATCAAAAAATGCTAGCAGCATTCTAGGCAAGAGGTGATGGTAGCTTGGACCTGTGAGCTAACAATAGAGGTTATGAGAAATGGTCATACTATAGTTACACTTTGAACATAGAGCCAAAGGAATTTATTGGAGTGAGAGAAAAAGAGAGGAGTTAAGGAAGACTCCAGTGATGTTGAGAATATCCAACTAGGGAAATACAAAGGGGCCAAAAGTCTTTAAGCACGGTACGAAGGAGTTACTTGCATGAATTCCTCTAATATCTGCACAATTTTTCTCCCTTATGTTCATCTGGACATCTTTCAGTGCTAATGGCTGAAAGTCATTAAAGCAGTTTCTGGTAGTCGTTTTTAAATCTTTAATTGACTGTTTTAAGCCTTACATTCAGGGACTTTGTGGCCACTCTGTAGTATGGAATCATTTTTTCAGAAACATCCCAACATGTTTCAGAACTAGCATTCCTAAGAGAGAGGAGGGAGTCTAAAGTTTTTAGCTTGAACAGCTGAAATGAAAAAATTAAGACAAAGAAGGCTATGGGCTGAACCGATTTTTGGGAGACCAAGAATTCGGTTTTGGAATGTTAAGTTTGTGATATCTGTTAAATATCCAAGTGAGGAAATTAAGTAAATATGTGGAAATACAAAGCTTCAATTCATGAGAAAACACTGAGCTAGAGATAAAGGTCTAGGAGCTGATTGTAAATAGATGACATTTTAAAGCCATGAAACTGAATGAGGTTGTTACTGCTGATGAAAAGAAGATCAAAGGTTGAGTCCTGGGATACTCTACCATTAATAAGCT
The DNA here is from genome assembly GCF_963455335.1 of Martes martes. Lineage (NCBI taxonomy): Eukaryota > Metazoa > Chordata > Mammalia > Carnivora > Mustelidae > Martes > Martes martes. The sequence goes on along the minus strand of NC_137892.1, from coordinate 127,233,169 downwards.
TAGGAAAGAAGGAGGAACCAGGACTGGAATTTGAGGAGTACACAAATGAAGTAGGAGGACGGTGTGGTGTCCTGAAAACCAAAAGAAACAAGTGTGTTAAGGAGTGAGTAATCAATTGCGTCAAATGATAAGTCAAATAACATAAAGTCTGAGAACTGATCATTGGCTTTAGCAACACGGAGAACATTGGTGACCTTGGAAGAGCAGTTTCAGTGGAGCCAGAGAGAAAGCATGCCCGTGTGGGTTGAAGAGAGAATGGGAAAATCAGAGACAGTGTATCCTAGACTTCCCTTTAGAGGATTATTGATGCAAAGAAATGGGGCAGTAGTTGGTGAGATAGATTGAGTTAAGATACATTTTATTTTTTGAAATGGGAGAAATGGGGGCGCCTGGGTGGCTCGGTTGTTAAATGTCTGCCTTTAGCTCAGGTCATGATTCCAGGGTCCTGAGATAGAGCCCAGTATTGGGCTCCCTGCGTTTCTCTCTGTCAAACAAATAAATAAAATCTTAAAAAAAAAAAAAAAAAAAAGGAGAAATGGGCGTGCGTGGCTGGCACAGTCAGAAGAGGCCCACGTTGGGTATAAGGATTACCAAAATAAATAAATAAATAAATAAACTTTTAAAAAGAATAAAATGGGAGGAGCAACAGCATGCTTATAAACCAAGGAGAATGTTTCAAGAAATGACGAAATGTTTATGGTATAAAAGAGAAGGGGCAGAATTACTGGGGAGAGGGTAGATGGTTCTGGATGGGATGGAACGTGGTGCATAGGAGGAAAGATTTGCTTTACATAAGGGCATGAATTGTTCATGTGTGGTAGCTGGGAAAAGACAGAGTATGTAAGTGCAGCTGCTGGTAAGTGATATGGTGGTGGGTGTCCAAAGAAGTGTTCTTCTAAGTAACTCAATTTTCTCAGTGAAGTAAGAAGATCATCAGCAAGAAATGAAGCTAGAGACACCTGGCTGGCTCAGTTGGTAGAGCATGCGACTCTTGATCTTGGGGTCATGAGTTCAAATATCACGTTGGGCATAGTGATTATAAAAAAAAAAAAAAAAAAAATTGGGGCACCTGGTAGTTCAGTCAGTTGAACAACTGACTCTTGATTTTGGCTCAGGTCATGAGCTCAGGGTCATGAGATTGAGCCCCACATGGGGTTCTGTGCTCAGGGCAGAGTCTGCTTGGGATTCTCCCTCTCCCTGTCCCTCTGCTCTTCCCCTCCCCAGTGAATAAATAAGTTTAAAAAACAAACAAACAAAAAAAATAGGGGCATCAGGGTGGCTCAGTCAGTTAAGCATCTGCCTTCGGCTCAGGTCATGATCCCAGGGTCCTGGGATCAAACCCCACATCAAGTTCCCTGCTCATTTGGAAGTCTGCTTCTCCCTCTGACTCTCTCCCTGTTTGTGCTCTCTCTCTCTCTCTGTCAAATAAATAAAATTTTTTAAATCAAAAAAGAAAAAAAAAGAAAAAGTAAATTTAAAAAGTGAGGATAGGAGAAGAGGTATAGACATTTGAGGAGAGAGAAGGTGTGAAAGAATAATTTAATAAAATGAGAAAATGAATGAGGTTGGAACGCCTGGGTGGCTCAGTGGGTTAAAGCCTCTGCTTTCGGCTCAGGTCATGATCCCAGGGTTCTGGGATCGAGCCCCGCATCGGGCTCTCTGCTCTGCAGGGAGCCTGCTTCCTTCTCTCTCTCCCTGCCTGCCTCTCTTGCCTACTTGTAATCTCTGTTTGTCAAATAAATAAATAAAATCTTTAAAAAAAAAAAAAAGAAAATGAATGAGGTTAAGAATGTATGAATGTAGAATATAGGAAAGTTTAATATGATTGTCAAATAGTCTTAAGAGCCAATCTGAGGTTTGTGGTCAAGTGAGAGAATCAGCAGGGTTTGGATCTTTTCCCCAGTCATGGTCAGCTGCATGGGTGCAGATCCAGGACAGAGAGAGAGTTGGACTTAACTTAGGTGTCAGTTTTGCTGAGTCCAGAAAACCAAGAGAGGGGCAAGGAAGTTGTGAGTGTAAGTAAGAAAATGATCATGATAATTGGCCTGGGAATTTAATCTGGAAAAGAGGGGAGAGTCTTCAATAAGGGAGTAAAGAATAGGGAAATGGTGGTAGAATCAATGGACTGGCAGTTCTTATGGAATTAAAGGATGATTGGAGTATCCAGGCTCTTTCTGCTTCATTCTTTACTCATCATAGAGATCTTGACTTTAGGATCTGAATCTTCAGATTTATAGCTAGGTAGCAGGATGATAGAAAAAGAGAAATGGGGAGGAAAGAAACTGCAACTGCTGTCTATGTTTAAAGGAGGTTTCCTAAAAGTTGTCACATGATACTTTTCTCCTACATTTCACTGGCCAAAACTTGTTACATGGCTATTCCTAGCAATACAGAGGCTGAAAATTAAAGTCTTTATTCTAGTATGGAGAACAAAGGGGAGAAAATATATTGGATTAGGTAAATACTATATTTCTTTGCTTCTAAAGTGTGCATTCCCCACCCTTTGCCTCTCTGAAATCGATATAGATAATATAGTTAGTGGTGTGTCATGGCTTACTTGCTGCATTATTCTGTAGTTAATAGTACAGAAAATAATGATGCACTTTACAGTTGATAATATCATATATTGGAAGAAAGATGGTGATATTTGGTTCAGATAGACAATACTGGATGGGAGGAACAGATATGCTTTGGGTAAGAGAAAGGGAAAGAGAATAAATAGTTTGGTTTTCTACATGTTAAGTTTGAGAATGACCTATAAGCAGTTGAAAATTAAGGTTTGGAACTCTAGATTGTGATGAGGCATGTGATGGAGTGGGAAAATTCCTTGAGTTCTTAGGAATTTTGGTTGTCTGTACCCTTTGTTTTTTTTCCAAAAGTAATTTCAAGTGGCAGTTCTTCACTCTAGGTAGAAATTATTTTATTTGTTGCCAAAGCCTCAGCAGCCCTGCCAGACATCATGATAATTTTCTAAGATGAAAAGGTATTAATTCAAGGCTTTCAATTAAATTAGCACTGAAAATTAAGATATGATTTAAAATATTAGTTTGTAGCCAATAAGTGATGGTGGAATTTTTCATCTCTGTGGTGATTGCATGTGAAACCTCTGATAGAAATGTCTGTTTTTAATTTATTTTCTTCTGGATACTTTATTGAAGACCCATGTGTGAGGGAAAAAAATTAAAACCAGACAACTTCAGATCCACTGTAAATTTCGCATGCCATCAGAAAGTCTAAACTAAATGTTTCTTTTGGCCACCATGCTTGAAATGCAAGCAAAAAGTGAAATTGATTCACATTTTAATACTCCTATTTGAAATAATATAATGGTATTTAGACCTAGGCGTCTATTTATCCTAGTGGTTGAATCTACAGTTTCGATGACATTGTAAAATAAATAAATAAATAAATAAAGGCACAGAGCAAATTATTTCTGTTTCATTTTAGGCCTATATCCTGTATTTGAAATGTGAGAAATAAGGAAATGAAAGTGGTTATTAAACTTTTTTTTTAAATGCAACTCTAGTGAAAGGTAGATTTATGGTTTCAGGTCTCCTGCCAGCAACACTGGGCCTCTACCCCCCAACATCCCAACCTGGTCTTCAGGAACGACATTTGGTCAAAGATGAAATATTAGAAGCTGGTAAGATTTGTGAGAGAGCAACCACATTAAAAATAATTTATACAAGCTTTATATAAGCCAAAATAAGAAAAAGAAAAGGCATTGACCCATTTTCCACATTTTTACAGTTCCAGTTAGCTTCATTTATTCATTCATTCATGTACTCACTAATTCATTCATTCTGTACTTTCGTTGTGGCCTATTATGTGTCAGGGCCTAGGCTAGGTACAGAGGAAATGATCAGCAGAAACGGATACGATCCCTGTGCATAGAGAAATCACATTCTGGAGAAAGTGACGATTACATTGCATTAAAGCTGTAGCATGGGAGGTGCTCCAAAGGAAAAAGATGTGGTGCTCAGTGGACCTCCAAAAAGAGGAGTTGATGTGGTCAGGGAATTCAGAGAAATAGTCCTTTTGTAAGGGGATCAATAAAGAAATTTTTGGCTGTAGGATATCTAACAGATGGAGGCTTAAGCAGTTCAAGGCACTAATTTCTTATAACAAGAAGGAGGAGGTATTTTGATCAGGGTTGATTCAGAAGCTCAATAATGCCATTAACACCCTAGGCTCTTTCCGTCTCTCTGCTATTCCATCCTGAATCATTGGGTAGGTTCTGATGCTTGTTCCCTCATGCTGAGAGGATGCCACAGTTCTATGTTTTATATCTTTACACAGTTGCATCCAAAGGCAGGAAAGAAGGCATTTCTCTTTGTGTATCTCCTTTTTTCAGAAGCTATTTTTCCCAGAAGGTATTTCAGATCCCCTTGGCCTTGGTGTGGAAGAGTTCACAGGAAATCAACTAACCTACATTGTTTAGTCTCTGTAGTGGGAGTCAGGCTCTGTCAGCAAGAACGAAGAAGGTGGGATGGCTACAGGATACTTACAGATTCTACCACAGGGAGTGACTTGCTAGCTATGATCTGAACAAGGAGGATGTCTAGAGAAGAGGTAAGGAAGAGCACTTCAACAGGCAACTGTTTGCAAAAGGCCCTCGAGCAGGACAGAAAGACAGTCAGTGGTCTAGAGAGGAAGGTAGGGGACAAACCATGTGGAGCCTGTCAGGTCGGGAGAAGAGATTTTATTCTGAGGGCAATGGTAAGTCATTGGAGGGATTCACACAGGTGACATGATCGTGTGTTCATTTCCAGGGGGCAGTGTGAATTGGAGGTCAGAATAAACGTGGTAAACTGGTAGGAACCCAGTGCAAATCCCCAGGTAGAAATAAGATTAAAAAAATTGTACAGTTTATGAATTTTTGTAAGTTAAATAAAAATTACTTCATTTGATCAGTATTGATTGCAGAACTAGAACAATTGTTCCTGGAAGCATTTCTGTGAAAACAAAAGTTTATGTCGATAGCTGAAGGGAGATTTGGCCTTATTGACTGGAGGATGTTTTTCCCCTTATAATTTATATTTATCAAAGAAAGGTCATAAAGTACTAAAACTTACAAAAGTGCTAAGGATGAAAAATAAAGCAAGGAAGATGTGTAGGGGCTAGGGTCAAATTTTTAGATAAAGTAGTCAGGAAGGACTTGACTGAGAAGGTAACATGTGAGCAAAGACCTAAAGGAGGTGAGAGAGACACAGACAGACAGAGGGAGAGACAGAGACAGAGACAGAGGAGTATTCCAGCAACAGGAAAAAGCAAGAACAAACGCCTTGAGATAGGAGTGGGCCTGGCATGTTCTGGGAATATCAAAGTGTCCAGTGGGTCTAGAATGCAGTGAGTAAAGCCACAGTAGTAGGAAGTGAGGTCACAGACTCTTGATCTTGGGATTGTGAATCCAAGCCCTGAGTTGGCATAGAGCTTACTTACATTTGTTTGTTTGTTTGTTTGTTTTTATTTACTTATTTGACAGAGACAGACAGACAGAGAGCACAACAAGCAGGGGGAGCAGCAGAGGGAGAAGCAGGATCCTCGCTGAGCAGGGAGCCTGATGCTGAACTGCATTCCAAAACACTGGGATTATGACCTGCTTAACTGACTCTGCCACCCAGGCTTCCCTAGACCTTATGCTTTTTCTTTTTTTTTAAGGATTTTATTTATTCATTTGAGAGACAGAGAGATTGCTTCTCGGCCTTTTGGCTAAGATCAAGTAAGAGAGAGAGAGAGAGAGAGAACATGAGCAGGGGAGAGAGGCGGAGGCAGAGAGAGAAGCAGACTCCGCACTATGCTGGGAACCTAATATGGGGCTCGATCCCAGGACCCCAGGATCACAACCTGAGCTGAAGACAGATGCCTAACCATCTGAGCCACCCAGGTGCCCCTAGAGCTTAATTTTTCTTTTTTAAAAAATTTTGTTTATTTATTTATTTATTTTTCAAGCCATAGAAGTTCATTAAGTAAAGATACAGAAAAAGCTCTCAAGAGTGAGAGTGGTTCCAACAGGGTTGCCAGTGGGGGCCTTCAGGGTTAGTCTTCTGTAGAAAGCTATCCAGGGAACTTCAATCCTTTTAACGTTTCTATTGATACCACCATTGAGCAAGGACCGGTGAAAACACCTTCAATATCTTATTTCCTTTCTAGAGTATGGTTATTCTTCTTCGTTGGTCACAGGTGATTATCATAAAAGACACCGACCCCCCCCCCCCCATGCCTAGGACAGGGTGGTCCAGGTTATTCCCTTATCTCTGGTTTCCCCACACCTCCACATTTTTGGGATTTCTATGAGCCTGATCCCATACCCCTCTATCTATCTCCCTCCCCCTGTTCCTTCCTCATTCCTCCCCCTGGAATAGTAAACCCTAACTGCTGTTAGGGAATGGGACGATGAGCCCTCTGCCTGCTTCCTGTTGAAACGGGGCTGCGGGCTGTGCGGTAGTTAGAATCTATCCAGCAGTCAGTCCAGAGGCTGGTGGTATGGCTCCAGGGGGTCACGATGGGCAGCAAATGACACATGCATCAGCATATGAAAAAGGATGAACATAAAACAAGTGTTAGGCCCAAAAGTATGATCACATCCCTTAGAGAGGATTCCCAATTACCAATTTTGTTAAATGGATCAGTGGATATCTAGAGCTTATTTTAAAATCAATAAATAGGGGCGCCTGGGTGGCTCAGTGGGTTAAAGCCTCTGCCTTCGGCTCAGGTCATGATCCCAAGGTCCTGGGATCGAGCCCCGCATCGGGCTCTCTGCTCAGCAGGGAGCCTCCTTCTCTCCCGGCCTCTCTGCCTGCTTGTGATCTCTGTCTGTCAAATAAATAAATAAAATCTTTAAAAAAAAAAAATCAATAAATAAAGGGAATCATGACTTAAAAAAAAAGAATTCCTCCAAGGTTACCCTATAATTCAGCAATTCCACCTCTGGGTATGTATCTGAAGTAAATGAAATCATTACCTTTGAAAGATATCTGTACTCTCACATTCATTGCAGGATAATTTCCTCAAAGCCAAGACAGGAGAACAACCTAAGTATTCATTGACAGATGAATAGATCAAGAAAATGTGATATATATGTATATACATATACATGTGTGTGTGTGTGTGTGTGTGTGTATATATGAATATTATTCGGACACTAAAAAGTTGGAAATTGTGCCATTTGTGACAAAATGGATAAAACTGGAGGGCATTTTGCTAAATGAAATGAGTCAGAGGAGGACAAATGCTTTCTTAATTTATATGTGGAATCTAAAAAACTGAATTCATAGAAACAGAATAGATATGTGATTTCCAGGGGAGGTGGGGAAAGGTTGGGGGAAGGATGGGTGAAGGTAGTCAAAGGATACAAACTTCCAATTATAATATAAGTAAGTTACGGGGATCTAATTTATAGCATGGTAACTCTCATTAATAATACTGCTTCATCATATACTTGAAAGTTACTGAGAGTACATCTTAAAAGTTCTCGCTCATTTCCCAGTCAGGGAATGTAAGAAAAAAAATGCTCACCACACACACATACTCAGAAAGGTAACCATGTGAGGTGATAGATGTGTTAACTAACCTTATTGTGGTACTCATTTTGTAGTATATGCATCTATCAAATCATCATGTTTTACACCTTGAAATTACAAAATGTTATATGTCAATTATATCTCAAGAGAGCTGGAGAAAAAAGAAAGTACTCCAAGGATATTATGAATATCCAAGTCTAGAATATTAGTAGTATGGAAGCAATTTTTAGGAGCACCTGTAATGACTCTCACAAGCAGTGTTCCCCAGAATATCATTTGGAAAATGAAATTAAAGATAATCAGTGAATTAAACAAAAAATACTCAATGAATTAAAATCATGTCAAACTATGAGGAGTCAGATAAATTTAGATAGTGAATATTAATTAGTAGTAAAACAAGGGTCCTAAATTGCTGTTTGTTGGGGCAGCTGGGTGGCTCAGTTGGTTAAACATGTGCCTTTTGTCCAGGTAGTGATCCTGGGGTCCTAGGATCAAGCCCCAAGTTGGGCTCCCTGCTCAGTGGTGCTTCTCCCTTTCTCTCTGCCCCTCTCCCTGCTTGTGCGAGTGCTCTCTCTTTCTCAAATAAATATTAAAATCTTTCTTAAAAAATGCTGTTTTGTTTAGGGATCATGAGCTGCTGAGAAAGATTTTGGTCACCATACATGACATGCAAGCAAAAAGTAGTCAGTTTTAATACTCCTACTGAGATATCAAACTGGTATTTAGACCTAGACATTTTATTAAATTTAGTGGTAGAGTCTACAGCTAGGTGAAATTATAAAAAATTAAGTAAATAAATGCACATGACAAGTTATTCTATTCCACTCTTAGGCCTATATCCTCTATTTAAGGTCAGCAAGGACTTCAGCTATGGACAGCTGAGGGAACCCAGCAGAAGGTCAAGAGACCCAGAGATTCTACAGGTGTTTATTGTTAGCAATCTGATTTGGGATCAAAGGCTGTGTGGAAGGGCAAACAGACCAGTGAAGTCTTTCCTCTGGATTCCAAACTCACAAAAGGAAGAGACTGGAAAAGGTGGTAGGTAGAGAGGTTGGGTTTTGGTTAATGGGACCAGGAACAAGGCTCGAGTAAGTTGACCTGATGAACACTGGGACAGATCATAAGTTACTCCTTAAAAAAGAAAACACCAGGGCCCCTGGGTGGCTCGGTCGGTTAAGCATCTGCCTTTGGCTCAGGTCATAATCTCGGGGTCCTGCATCGGGTTCTCCACTGGTGGGGAGCCTGCCTCTATCTGTCCTCCCTGCTTGTGCTCTCTCTCACTCTCTCTCTCTCTGAAATAAATAAAATCTTAAAAAAAAAAAAAGGAAAACACCTTTTTTAAAATTTAACCCAACAGCAATATCACCCTAGGGCTTAAATTCTCTCTGAAATAGAGAACCCAGAAATAGTATGGCCAAATTGATTTTTTGATAAAGGCACAAAAGCAATTCTATGGAAGGAAGATAATCTTTTTAAATAGAGTGCTAGAGCAACTGGACACCCACAGGTAAAAAACTGAATCTTGACCTAAACCTCTCACCTTATTAACCAAAAAGGTAACTCAAAAAAGACCCTAGACTTAACTGTGAAAGGTAAAACTAAAAAAATCTTTAGAAGAAAACATAGGGGGGGCGCCTGGGTGGCTCAGTTGTTGTGTGTCTGTATTTGGCTGGGTCATGATCCTCGGGGTCCTGGGATTGAGCCCCACATCGGGCTCCCTGCTTGGCTGAGAAGCTTGCTTCTCCTTCCATCACTCCCCCTGCTTGTATTTCCTCGCTTGTTATGTCTCTCTCTGTCAAATAAATAAACAAAATCCTTTAAAACAATTTAAAAAAAAAGAAGAAAAATCGGTGAAAATGTTTAGGACATAGGATTGGTGAATATATATAATATATTGGTGAAAACATATTGGTGAAAAGTATAATCCATGAGCTTAAAAATGACCAATCTAGAATTCATCAAAATTTAATACATTTTCTAAGCAACAGACCCTATTAAGACGATAAAATGACAAGTTACAGACAGGAGAAAATATTTGCAAACTACGTATCTGATAAAGGACTAATATCTGGAATATATAAAGACTTCTCAAAATGTAACACTAAAAACTAATGCAATTAGAAAATGAGCAAAAGACATGAGATATTTACTGCAAAGACTATACAGAAGGCAAATAAACAAATGAAAAGATATTTAATATTATTAGCCATTAAGGGAATTAAATTAAGGCCATGATGAGATACGACACACCTATTATTTTTTTTTTTTTAAATATTTTTATTTATTTATTTGGCAGACAGAGATCACAAGTAGGCAGAGAGGCAGGCAGAGAGAGAAGGAGGGGAAGCAGGCTCCCTGCTGAGCAGAGAGCCCGATGCGGGGCTCGATCCCAGGACTCTGGGATCATGACCTGAGCCGAAGGCAGAGGCTTAACCCACTGAGCCACCCAGGTGCCCCGACGACACACCTATTATTAATGTTGGTTGAACTAAAATAAAAAATAGTGAAATAGCAACTGCTGGTGAGGATAAGGAGAAACTGTATCTCATATATTGCTGGTAGGAATGTAAAAAGGTATAGCTACTTTGAAAAATAGTAAGCAGTTTCTTTAAAAAAACAAACATACATGTATCACATGACCCAGCATTGGGCTTTTGAACACAATCTCAGAGAAATGAAATTTTATGTTTATACAAAAAAACACCAGCATTCATAGCAGTTTTGTTTGTAATAGCCCCAAACGGGAAACCACCAAAATGTTTTGCAACAGGTGAATGGTTAAACAAATAGGTATGTCCATACGTGTATCTTACTGGCTTTGCTCTTCTGGAGGATCCTAATACACCAGGAATGCTACTCAGCAATAAAAAGGAATGCACTGTTGGGGCGCCTGGGTGGCTCAGTGGGTTAAGCCGCTGTCTTTGGCTCAGGTCATGATCTCAGGGTCCTGGGATTGAGAACCGCATCGGGCTCTCTGCTCAGCGGGGAGCCTGCTTCTCTCTCTCTCTCTCTCTCTCTCTCTGTCTACCTCTCTGCCTACTTGTGATCTCTGTCAAATAAATAAAATCTTTAAAAAAAAAAAAGGGAATGCACTGTTGATACACGCATTAACTTGAGTGGTTCTCAAGGGCATTATACTGAGTTTAAGAAGCCAATCTCAAGAAGTCATACACTGCATGAGTCAATTTATGTAACACTCTTGAAATGTCAAAATTATAAGAATGGAAACAGTACTGTTAAACCTTGAACAAAATGGGTTTGAACTATGCGAGTCCACATGTACTCGCATACTATATTTATTTTTCAATAAATATAGTACATGTATTTTTTTTAAGATTGTATTTATTTAAGTGACAGACAGCCAGAGAGGGAACACAAGCAGGGGGAGTGTGAGAGGGAGAAGCAGGCTTCCCGCTGAGAAGGGAGCCCCAAGTCTGGAGGGTGGGAGAGGGGGGCTCCATCCTAGGACCCCAAGATCAAGTCCTAAGCCAAGCCAAAGGCAGACGCCCAAGACGGAGCCACTCCTTTTTTTTCTTTAACAAACCTTTTTTTTCCCCCCAAGCAAATTCTACACCAAAGGTAGGGCTAAAACTCACAAGTTTTTTGTTCTGTTTTGTTTTAAAATTCTATTTATTTGAAAGAGAGAGCACACAGGTGTGAGTGCTAGTGGGTGGGGAGGGAGGCAGAGGAAGAGGGAGTAGACTTCCCGCTGAGCAGGAAGCCCGAAGTGGGGCTTCTAAGATCCAGATCCAGATCTCAGATCTAAGATCCAAGATCTAAGATCCAGACCTGAGTTTAAGGCAGATGTTTAACAGACTGAACCACCCAGGCACCTCAACTACTTTTTTATTTTAGATAATTCACAGTTAATCATCGTTTTTAAGGTCAGTAGCCCACAATACAAAGATGTTTCCAACACTGGTCTCAGAAGATAATTTTTGTTTTATATTTATGAAGCAATAATAATATTTTTGGTGTTTAGAATACGATTGCAGGTTCAGGATTTACTGGGAAGACAAGGATATCAAATATTGTGTTCCATTAGTTTTTCATTGAACTCCACATGTCAAAAAAATAACCTTTTTCCAGGCCATGTGTCCGAACTGGAAAATATGATCCTTACAACCAGAGAACATCAAACTGAATACAGTCCTTCCTGAGGGCTTACATACTGAATCTGGCAACACTTTGGAAAAGTACTACTTTAGGTTCTCAAGAATCCAGAGAGCCCTCTGGCTCTTCCAGTGGGCTCAGCCCTAAAAATGCTCAGTCCTTTGAAAAAATTATGAGTTGCAGGTGTTTAAATTTTCCAGGTTGTTTGGGGCGGGGGTGGGGGTGGGGAACGTGTCTTCATTAAATAACTAGTCCTAACAACAAACAAGGATTACAATTTGTGGAGGTAATGTTTACACTTAATGCACTGCTGCATTGCTGCATTCATTTTCCTTCTTATCTGTCAATCAAACCTTTCACCTCTTTTCTAAACTCCAGTACTTAACAAAACGCCAAACAAAAGTGAAGTAAACAAAAACCCACTCTATTACACTGCGGTTACAGAGCCTTGAGAACGAAGGAAGTTTGTCCCTTCCGGAGATCCGTCCAGGCATTTGCCTGCAGCAAGATGGCGGCGGTCTCAATGTCAGAGGCGCTGAGGCAACTGTTGTGGGGGAAAAGGGCAGTGACTGTAGCTGCCATTTCCGTTTCCAGGGTTCCTATCAGGTAACAGGATTGTCAGGCTTCTTCTTCAAGCTTCTGGGGTCTCTCCACTTTTGCGGGGGGTCTCTGCTGGCTGGGTCCCGGAGAAGGCCTCGGGGAAAGCGTTCTCTGCTGACCCCTTCCTCTGGAAAGGGCAGGAGGATTTGGGACTAGCTGCGATTCAGGGGCGCTGGCCAGGCGAGTGGGGGCGTGAATGCGGGGATAGGGGAGGAGGACGCATGGTTTCTTGGAAGGTTTTGGACTGTTGCTGTGAGAGAGGGTCCGTGGGGTGGGGTTGTCTCCGGGTCTGCGAGCCGAGCTTTAGCCCCCAGAGAAGGGGAGGAGTCTGATTTTTCTCCCCTCTTTCCGCACTTCTCCATTTTTTCACCTGTTTGCCTATCACGCCTCCTTGTTGTAAGGTTAGATCCCTCTCTCCCTTAACACGGTTTTAAGTGGTGTTAGTGGGTTTCTGTACAGAAAGATTGTTCATCAGACTGCTTGGTTGAAATTCATTGTTAGTGAGCATATCACTGTTAGTAATATTGGAAGGTAATTTTTTAAAGGCTGGTGGTAATGTCGGCAAGTTTCCTGTCCTGAGTTTTATTAAAGATTCATAATATTTCAGAGATTTTTGCTATTATTGTTCTGCTTTGAAGCGTTTTTGTGATAGTGATTTTTTTCCGGTTGCATTAATTGTCGATTTCCCTATTTTTTCGAATTTTCCTGACTTTATGTTACTAACACAAGAACACACACACTAGTATTTTTATTTGCGAAGAATTAGGTTTTATCGCTATTTTCGCTGCTTATTAGAAACCAGGGCATATATTGAATATTTTTATGCATGCTCTGGAGAGTACACTAAGAGCTTAGAATAACATGGAAAGACTGTATGGACAGATGGGGATGGTTAAAAAATTGGCCTAGTCAAACGCTACTTAATTTAGTGTTATATTAAAATATAAAGGGAATGCAGAGAGTTAGATCTAGAGTTAATTAGAAAGGATTTTTAGAGGTAGATTTTATTAAGGTTTTAAATAGTGGGTGTTGGGGGCGTGGGGAGAAGAAGAGGATGTTGTGGGTAGGTTCAGTGGCTTATGAAAAGCTTTGAAGGCGGTAGTGGATATACACGTAATATATGGTCCTTGGAAAATAAGGATGCTTAGATTAGGGAAAGGTAAACAAGTTTGTGGTTAACTATTTTATGTATGGGGAACTTGAAGAATGGAAAGTGCTTCTCTAAAATGCCCCACCGATTGACTTAGGCTGTCAGAGAGGTGATCTAGTTTAGTTCTTGTTCTCCTAGACATTATGGAGATTAATTTTGCATTCCCAAGTAATGTATTCATAGTAGCCTTAGAACTCAAAACAAATTTGAAGGATCCACTGGTGCATGACTAATTAAGACATGACTGTATATTTAAGCTTAAGTCACAGCCATTTTGTCAGCTATTGTTGTAGTTGAAGTAAGATACTGGATTTTGGAAACTGATGATAATTAGTACTACTTAATAAAGATTTGAAGAGTTTCTGCTTGCAAATGTGTTAGAAGAGATTTGAAAATAAAATATTACATCATATATGATAATCTCTGTTTCACACTTTAAAAAACTTTTCTAAGGAAAACAAATTTTAAACACAAGCCAAATGACATATTTGTCTTTTTAAAAAAGATTTTATTTTTTAATTTTTAAAAACATTTTATTTATTTATTTCAGAGAGGGGAGGGGCAGAGTGAGAAGGAGGAAGAGTCTCAGCTTGGAGCCTATTTCAGGGCTCAGTTCCATGACCCTGCGATCATGACTGGGATCACGACCTGAGCTGAAACCGAGAGTCAGATTCTTAACTAAGTGTGCCACCTGGGTACTCCTAAAGATTTTATTTTTAAGTAACCTCTACGCCCAGTAAGGCGCTTGAACTCAAAATCCTGAGATTGAGTCGCATGCCCTACTGACTAAGCCAGCCAGGTGTCCTTATTTATTTGCTTTCTGTAACACTTTTTTTTTTTTTAAAGATTTTATTTATTTATTTGACAGAGATCACAAGTAGGCAGAGAGGCAGGCAGAGAGTGAGGGGGAAACAGGCTCCCCGCTGAGCAGAGAGCCCGATGCGGGGCTCAATCCCAGGACCCCGAGATCATGACTGAGCCCAAGGCAGAGAGGCCTTAACCGTTCACTGAGCCACTCAGGTGCCCCTGTAACACTTTTTTTTTACCCAAAGAGTTTATGGTCATCTCACCTTGAGGCAAATTTATAGCCCTTCTCTTTTACATATTATTGGCTTTTCATTGTTAAGTTTTCTCTTTCCGACATGATTCGGAGGTAATGAGGATCTGAAAAGTTTGTGGGTGGAAAGACAACTAATAAACTGGATAATTTAAATCTAAAATTCATTTTATTGTAATGCTTGTAAAACATTTACAAATAATGTAACATTTCAGATCACTTGAATAAAATGAGGGAGAGTAGAATCAGGCAGTTGGTAAGAAGGGGAGTAGTGAACAAATACTGAAGAAAGATGAGTAGAAGGAAAGACGCAGTTACCTTAGCTTGTATCAAATTAACTATAGTACATCCATAAGAAACAAGAGCAAACCAAAAACCCAACAACATACATAAGGGTGAAAAATTATTTAAACAGTGTAGATGATTCAGTTGATCTAGTTACTGAGCTCATGCTCTAGAGTGTCTTAGTTTCCACATGCTTCTCATTTTCCTGTATTGAGTGAGGGGGGGGGGGGGACCTGAGTCAGTGGCCTACATTTATTCTTACTTTCCTGGACTTATCTGTGGAATTGTCCAGGGTAAATTTAACTACTTAGGATTTTAATTTAAAAGCTACGTAAAGGGGCGCCTGGGCGGCTCAGTGGGTTAAAAGCTAGGTAAAATGGTACACTGTTTCAAAATAGCAATACTTTGGACTCTGTGCTCGATACAGTGGTTTTTGTTTTCTTTAACCTGTTCATGTATACTTATCTAGCCTTATTTCATTATTTCTCATTTTTTTTTTAAAGATTTTATTTATTTATTTGACAGACAGAGATCACAAGTAGGCAGAGAGGCAGGCAGAGAGAAAGGAGGAAGCAGGCTCCCCGCTGAGCAGAGAGCCCGATGTGGGGCTTGATCCCAGAACCCTGGGATCATGACCCAAGCCGAAAGCAGAGGCTTTAACCACTGAGCCACCCAGGCGCCCCTCATTATTTCTCATTTTTAAAAAATATTTTATTTATTTATTTTTCAGAGTGGGAGCTGCAGGCAGAGGGGGAGGGAGAAATAGTTCCTCATTGAGCAGAGAGCCTGCCCTGGGGCTCCACCCCAGGACCCTGGGATCATGACCTGAGCCGAAGACAGAGGCCTTAACCCACCCAGCCACCCAGGCGCCCCTTTGGGAGGCTTTTTTTGTGCTCCTATCTCTGGCTCTTGTTCTGCCCTCTTTCCTTTCTCAGCATTAGAGAAGCCAGTATGAAATTATGAGGTTCTCCAGGAACCTCCGTTGAGTAAGATGTGCTAAAGATGACAGTCCTGAGGTTGACAAGAGTTCTGTGTATGTTACACCTTGCTGTGAAATTGTCTTAGCCCATTTTGAGAAACATCTAGGACATATAAAACCAGTTGATGGCTTCATTTCAGATAAGCTGGATAAATTCCTCTCTGAAGTGCAGCTACTTTCGCTTTCTTTGAAACATGTCAAAGCCAAGTTCAGTGAGCTTTAAGTATCTCTAAAGTGTCTTTTTTTTTTTTTTTTTTTTAAGTAGGCTCCTTGCCCAGTGCTGAGTCCAAGGTGGGGCTTGAACTCATGACCCTGAGATCAAGACCTGAGCTGAGATTGAGTCAGAAGCTTAACTGACTGAGCCATAAAGGCTCCCCTAAAATGTCTTCTAATAGATTTCATTGTTTTCCTCATTAAGAAATACCCGTAATTGGTCTGTTTTCTTCAGTAGTGGACATTTTGGTTGAATTCTTCTTAGAATTAAATATTTTAATACATTTATCACAGTGTCTGGTACATAGTAAACCTTACCTAAATAAACTCTACTTTTATTTTTGGTTTGAATATCTGACTATGTTTCTTTTCTTTAATCTTGTGATATTGTGTAATTGCCGTTATTGTTTAAAATACTTGCCTCTGTTCCCTGTGACAGAATTATACGTCACTGCCTCATTAGCCAAGTGATCTGTTCGGGCCAATGTAATGTTACTGGCAATAATACGCCATGTCAGGCAAAAGCTATCGGAGCTGTCCTATGTTTTACCATGTCTCTTTTCCCTCTGCCTATGAGGTAGACATTTTAGGTGGGATTTTTTTTCTTTTAGCTTAGATCCTGGAATCAAGAGCACACAGAGCAAAGCTAGAAGCTGGTTCTTAACAGGTTGTGTAAAATATAAAGTGACTAAGAAATAAGTCTTTGTTGTATGTTACAAAGATATTTCGATTGGTGGTTGCCTCAGCGTAACAACCTATACTGATCCTTTTGTTACACACGTACATGTACACACACTTGTAAATGAGCAATTTTTAGCACATGGACTGATACATCAGTAGTGAGGCCACAGGCTTTTGGAGGGCTGGAAAATTTTTTTTGACTGCAAAAAGTTTTTTGTATTTTTATATACTTCATGACACCCATGTAATGGCACACACATAACAGGTAAATGTTTATCACATAGATGAGTAAATACATATTTAGAGATGTGTGATTATGAGGAAAAACAGGAAGCCATGGGTACTGTTTCTATTAGTAGCCTCATCAGTGAAAACCAAGGAAGCACTAACCTACATAAATGTGAATATAAAATATCTACAGGACATACTTTTTTCTAATTACTTGAGGTGATCTTAGTTTAGGATATTAACCTAAAACTGTATTATACTTCTGGATTGAAGTTGTCTTACAGATTTTTTTGAACTTGTAAATTTCCTTGACAAATGTCCTGATTCTTGTATTCAAATTTTTAAAAAGAGATGGAAATGAATTTACTTGGGAAAGGTTATTCATGGAACATGATAACTTTTTTGGAATAATAGTAACTAAGTGTGATTATTAGATTTGTGTTCTGCAAGCCACTTTACATGAAGTTTTTTAAAAAGTTAATTAATTTTACATTGGGCTTAATGGAGAAAGGAGCAATTTGATTCCTTTCTAATACATGTTTTCTTGGTATGGGATGAATGAAGAATAAGGCAATTTCAAATGGAGATGCTTCTAAAATAAATCCCTTGGTGAAAGTTGAGAATCATTTTTATGGTATTTGTTCTGAGCACAAATTACTAATAGCTGACATTTATTCCTCACTGTGTATTAGCCACTATGCCACTGTTTCACCTGCATTATATTCTGTATTTCTCACAGTAATCCTGTGAACTTAGGTGTTCTTGTTTTTCTCATTTTTTCAGACATACAGATGAGAAAACAGATTTAAAATTTACATTGCTAGGAAATAGGTTTAGCAGTCTAAAGGAATGTCTTGACTTTAGTAGTGAGAAATACAGGTGTGATAATAGAAAATTAAAACCTCGGTGTCCTCTGTTTTTATTTTAGCAAAATATCTTTGAGAAACTATCTGATGCTCTTTACTTTCACTCTACTGTTCCTTTTGTACAGTGAGAGTCTCCAGTTGAGAAATTCGGGTTTTTGTAGTAAGGATTTTGTTCTCTTAAGTTTGGTAATGATTTTTGGTGAGAAACTTTGTATATGCAACTTGATTATTATACTTTCTTACCCTCTTAAAAAAACGCATGTGATACTTGTATTAAACAAGGTAAACTGAACCTGTTTTTCTTTTTTTCTTATTACAGTGATCATTAGAAAAAAGTTATTGTATTCTCATTCCTTTAAAAACTATCAAGTGTTTGCTATACTTTCTGAATTATTTTGTCTGCTTTCTAATAGTGTTTTTGTGTCCTTCTTTGACTGGTTTGCTTCTCTTTAGCAGTTTCACTACCCTTCTTCATTTATCGTAAGTAATACCAAGCAAGTAAAAGTACCAAGCAAGTAAGACTGTTAGGATTTTGTGTAAAACAAAGTAGGCTTAATGAAGCTCTGGTGATGGCTGAAATTTATTTTGCTGTGATTAAAACCTTGAGCTTTGGGGCACCTGGGTGGCTCAGTGGGTTAAAGCCTCTGCCTTCCGCTCAGGTTATGATCCCAGGGTCCGACCTGATCCCAGGATCCTGGGATCCAGCCCCACATCGGGCTCTCTGCTCAGCGGGGAGCCTGCTTCCTCCTCTCTCCCTCTCTCTGCCTGCCTCTGCCTGCTTGTGATCTCTGTCAAATAAATAAATAAAATCTTAAAAAAAAAAACAACAACAAACCTTGAGCTTTCTTAAGGTTGACAGATAATTACATATAATACATGAGCTCTTATTATAACTTTTTTTTTTTAGTTTGCAGTATATAAAGACCCTCATGGAACCTTACTGTACCTGAATTATGGAGTGGCTAGATCCTTCACAATGACTTTCATCTAAATATTTGGATACTTAACAAACTATTTAAGTCTTTATCTTTTAAATAGTGGCAGGAGAGCAATTTAGAATTCCTGTTTTAGATTTCCTTTCTGTTGTCTTATTTTGATAAGGTGAATACAACCTTAGGTTCTTTAGAACTACCTAGTTGTCAAATGTGACTTTTTTTTTTCCCCTTTACTCATTAGACTTAATTTTTTCTTTTATGGGATCTTGTTCCAGTTTAGTGCTTTTTAAACTCTTGCTGTGCCTCAAAATCACCTGTTGTGTGCATAAAAAATTGAGATGCCTTGGCCCCAGTATATAGTAGTTCAATAAATTTAGGTTGAGGTTTAGCTCTGTGGTGATTCTGATGGGAAGCTAGGGCTAAAAATTGTTGTTTGTGTTTGTGTGTTTTAAAATAGTTTCCATGCTATATATCTTGAAAGACTTTCGAAATGCATTTTTCCTTGGGGGAGAGGTTGGAGATTTCCAGAAACAAACAAAAATTCTCCCATTTTTGCATATTCCCTAATCTAAAGTTTTATGCTTTTTACCCATGCACTGTATGGAGGCTTTTTCTTGGAGAAATATTCCTTTGAGGCAGAGCAGGCATTTTGATAATTTTGGAGAAAGCAGGCCATGTTACTGGCTCTCTAGAGACTCTTGTTCTTCCTTTTGGAAGGGCTCAGGTTTAATATAGCGCAGCTGTTGAACTCTGCCCTTCTAAGTTTTAAGAAGAAAGTGTTTTATCCTTTAAAATGGAAATGCCTTTTTTAGGGAGGTGGTCTTTGGCTAGATATAGTTCTCTAAGAAAGTTGCATGCTTTTCTAGAGTTCTTTTGTTTCAGTGTTTTCTTAGAATTGTTTCAGATATTGAGAGCACAGTCTCTGAGAGTAAAGATCTGGCTGCTTTTGTAATATGTTTTGCTATATCCTTAACAAAGCTAGATGAAGAGTTTATTTCTTTGTGTTTTCTAGGGCTTGAAAATATGTTCTTTCCTTTATTCAGCCACTCCATACATAAGGAAATGGTCCTTGAATAGGGTTTACTAGACAAAAGATCCTGTTCTAGATGACTGTTCAGCAAGCCATATGCTTCTCCTAAAAATGTCAGTCTGTCTTGATGAGCTTTAAAGTGAATGCAGATGTTTTGGCTCTTTTGAGGACTACCACTTTTTGTGTGGAAAGAACACTTCTTTTTCAGGAGATTTCTTCACTATACTTATAGAAATTTGCATGAAATTGATATTTATAACTTCTGTCTTTTAAGCCTAATGAAATTATATTTAATTAGGCATTAGTAATTTGAGTTTAATTTTAATATCCTTAGAATAAATCAGATTTGGGGAAATAAAATAGGCCTCAATATGGCTTTTGTTAAGATTATGTATTTATTAAGTCTTTTTCAAAATTTGTAACTCAAAGTGCTGTATAATGTTTACCTTTATGCAGTGAAAGGTGATATTTTGACACGAAAAGTTTCCTTTTTAGATGTTCAATGCCTTCTGCTTTAATAGGTTAACTGTAGAAGTTGCAGTCCATAGATTCATACAGTGTTTGAGTTGGGAGAAAACTGTAGGATCATCCTGCCTGACCTTTTGTTTAATGCAAGAATTTCTAGAATTTCCTGCTTCTTGATTGTCTAAAAATTGAGGAATAAATGCTGAATTTCGGGAAGCCCTAGAAAACCCTTTGTACTTTTGGATTCATTGGTAAATGATACTTCCCTCTAATACTACACAGAAAAATTCTAACCCCATGCATATGTCAGCCTTTTGGATAATTGAAAACCTTTGTCATTACTCATTCTTGCCTGTAAGTCTGTGCTCCAGGCTTAACATATCCAGTTGTTGTTGTTGTTTTATTAATTTATTACCAGATTTCCCAATGCTTTACTATTTCTTGGTACTCCTTAGGATGTATTCCATTTTGCCAGTATCTTTGAGCTATATATTGTACTTTTAACTAATGAGATTATCAGAGGTGATGACTTAGTGAGTTAAAATTGAATTAAAGAAAAAAGTTGACTCTAAGTTGGAAATTTAAAAATTTTTATCTTTAGGGATACCTGGGTGGCTCAGTTGGTTAAGATCATGATCCCACCGTATTGGGATTGAGTCCTGCATTGGGCTCCTTGCTCGGTGGGGAGCCTGCTTCTCTGAACTCTGCCTGCTGGTTCCCCTGCTTGTGCTTTCTCTCTCTCGCTCTCTCTCTCTCGCTCTCTCTCACTCTTTCTGACAAATAAAATCTTTTAAAAAATAAATAAAATTTTATCTTTAAAATTTTAAAGAAAAGGGGTATCTGTGTGGCTGAGTCAGTTGAGTGTCTACCTTTAGTTTGAATTATGGGCTCAGGGTCCTGGGACCAAGCCCCACATAAGGCTCCCTTGCTCAGCGGGGAACCTGCTTCTCCCTTTCTCTCTGTTGCTCTCGCTGCTTGTGCTCTCTAGCTCTGTCAAATAAATTAATAAAATCTTAAAAAAAATAAAATTATAAAGAAAAATTCACTTTTTCCTTTCGGAATTTTTTAGTTTTTAGAATTTAATACATGTATAGATTTGTGTAAAGTTACCACAATAATCAGGGTACAGAATACCAAAAGACTCCACCCCAAAAAACTCCCTCATGTTATGCCTCTCAACTCTTAAAATCCCTGGCAGTAAGTTATCTCTTCTTTTTTTAAAAGATTATTTATTTATTTATTTATTTGAAAGTAGAAAGAGCAGGAGCAGGGGGGTAGGGGAGAGGGAGAAGCAGACTCTCAGCTGATCATGGAGCTTGATGCAGGACTCCATCCCAGGACCTTGGGATCATGACCTGAGCTGAAGCCACGTGCTTAACAGATGGAGCCACCCAGGTGCCCCAAGTTATCTTTTCTTTATCTCCATAGTTTTGAAATTTTGAGACTGTAATATAAATGGAACCATAATACAGTCTTGAGAAGATTGGTTTCATTCACTCAGCATAATGAGATTCGTGGAAGTTGTTGTGTTTATCAGTAGTCTATTATTTTTATTGCTAAGTAGTACATATTTTATTGTGTGGATGTACCCTACAGTTTATCCATTGACCCATTGAAGGGCATTTGGATCATTTCTGGGTTTTGACAGTTACAAATAGAGCCACTATAAACATTTGTGTACTGAAGTTTATGTGAACATGATTTCATTTCTCTAGAGTAGCTACTCAGGAGGGAGATTCCTGGGTCATTGGTAACATATGTTTAACTTTATAATGTACTGCTAAAACATTTTTTAGAGTGGTTGTACCATTTTGCTTTTCCACCAGGGATATATGAAAGTTTCGTTGCTCTGTATCCTCATTAGCATTATGTTGTCAGTATTTTTAATTTAGCCATTTTATTTTTTTTTAAGATTTTTACTTACTTATTTGACAGAGAGAAAGATCACAGGTAGGCACAGAGGCAGGCAGAGAGAAAGGGGGACAGGCTCCCCGCTGAGCAGAGAGCCTGATGCAGGGATTGATCCCAGGACCCTGTCTGAGATCGTTATCTGAGTGGAAGGCAGAGACTTACCCCACTGAGCCACCCAGGTGCCCCTAACTTAGCCATTTTAAAAGATGTATAATGATAACTTCATTCTGGTTTTTACTTTTTTATTTCATTTTTTAAAAAGATTTTATTTATTTGAGAGAGGAAAAAAAAGAGAGAGAAAGCACGAGCTGGGAGGGGGCAGCAGAGGGACAAGCAGACTTCCCACTGAGTGTGGAACCCTCCATGGGCTTGATCCCAGGGCCCTTAGATCATGAACTGAGCCCAAGTCAGATGCTTAACTGACTGAGCCACTGAAGTGTCCCTTCATTGTGGTTTTTAAATAACTTTATTGAAAAATAAAGTACGTCATAAAATTCACTCACATAAAGTAAAATTTGGTGGTTTTTAGTATATTTACAGAGTTGTACAACCATTCATTGTCAGTTTAGAACATTTTTATGGCCCCAAAAAGAAAGTCTGTGCCCACGCACTGTTCCTGTTTCTCCCTTTCCCCAGCCATAGGTAGCCACTAATATACTTTGTGTCTCTGTAGATTTGCCAGCTCTGGACATTTCATACAAATGGAATCACATGTGATCTTTTGTGATGGGCTTTGTTTACTTAGCATAGTGTTTTCAAGGTTTGTCCAAGTTGTAGCGTGTATCAGTACTTTATTCCTTTTTATTGATAAAATAATATTCTGTTGTATGGACATACCACATTTTATTTATTCATTAGTTGGTGGACATTGGGGTTGCTTTCACTTTTGACTATTACGAATAATGACCTATGAAACATATATAGGTTTTTGTGTAGACATGTTTTTATTCTTTTGGGGATATACAGAAAAATTAAATGTGCTGGATAATGTTATAACTCTGTTTGGTCTTTTGAGTAACTGCCAGACTCTTTCCAAAGTGGTTGCATCATTTTATATTCCCACTAGCAGTGAATGAGGGTTCCAGTGTCTTCACAACCTTGCTAACACTTGTTACTGTTTTCTTTATTATAACCATCCTAGTGAGTGTGAAGAGGTACCCAGTGGTTTTGATTTGTATTTCTGTGATAGGCAACTTATTGTGGTTTATATCTATTTCCCTGATGGCTAATGATGTTGAATATTGGGGAATGTTTGTTTATATCTTCTGCTCATTTTTAATTGGGCTGTTTTCCTTTTTATTTTTAAAGACTTACTTATTTTAGAGAACTCATGCATGCTACAGGGAGGGATAGTGGGAGAGGTAAACTCTGTGCTGAGCCCTGCATGGGGCTAGATCCCAAGACCCCTAGCCCTAGATCATAACCTGAGTGGAAACCAAGAGTCAGATGCCCAATTGACTGCACCACTGATGTGCCTCGGACTGTTTGTTTTCTTATTGTTGAGCTTTCAGAGTTCCTAAAATATTCTGAATATAAGTCTTTTGACAAGTATGTGGTTTGTAAATATTTTCTCCCATTCGGTAGCTTTTCTTTTCATTATTTTAATGGTATCTTACAGAGTAAAAGTATTAATTTTGATAAAGTATACTTTACTAGTTTTTTTTCTTTTATGAACTGTACTTTGGTTATCCTAAGAACTCTGCCTAATCCTGTCAGTGAGCTCTCTTGTTCAGCTGTAGACTCCCAACAGCTGAATTTCTGACTGCACTTTCTTGAGGCATTGACAGAGAAATTTTGCAAAGACCTAAGCATTCCAACCACCAGACCAAAAAGACTGGATAGCAACAGAATGGCTAAAAAACCATACCCTACCCATCCCGTCTCCAGCCCCTGAGCTGAACAGATACTGACCCTCCCTCATAATTATCACATACTCTCTGCCTGCTCTCTAGCCCATATCCCCCCTGAACTCTTTGTATAAAACTCCAGGTGTTTATCTTGCTGATGGAGAGATTGGTTGTTAAGGCCCAAGTTTGCCACCTACCCTGTCTGCTGGCACCCAAAGTAAATTTCTCCCTTTCTCTTTACCAAACCCTTGTCTATTGAGTTACTGGTTTTTCTTGAGTTGAGTTTATCTGAGTTTGTTTGGAAATAATGTTGGCATACCCCCTTGGGATTCCCTAGGAGGAGCAGATGACTGTGGCAGTGTCAGGGTTTACCCTTGAGTTTCCTTAGTTAGCTATCTGTTGGGTAACAACCCCTGGTCATGAAGATTCTTTTGTATTCTCAAAGTTTTGTAGTAATGTTTTATGTTCAGATCTATGATCTATTTTGAGTGAATTTTTATATAAAGTGTGAGGTTTAATTTGAGGTTAATTTTTTTGCATATGAATGTGTACTTGTTCCAACACCATTTATTGTAAAGACTGCCTTTTTTTTTTTTTTTAAAGGTTTTAAATAACCTCTAATCCAACATGGAGCTTGAATTTACAACCCCAAGATCAAGAGTTGCATGCTTTACTGACTGAGCCAGGCAGGCACCCTTAAAGACTATCCTTTTTCCTTTGAATTGCTTTTGCACCTCTATCAATAATCATTTGGTTATATTTGTCTGTGTCTGTTTTTGTATTCTCCATTCTGTTCCATTGATCTAAATCCCTTTGGCAGTACCACAAAGTCTTGATTACTATAGCTTTGTAGTAAATGTGTATTATAATTGAGTGATTATGATTTTTCCAATTTCATTTTTTTTCAAAAATTTTTAGGTATTCTAGTTTCTTTGCCTTTCCATCTAAATTTTAGAATCAGCTTATCAATGTCTATAGAAATCCAGTTGAGATTTTGATTGGTATTGCTTTATATTTATAGATTAATTTGATGAGAATTGTCCTTCTTACTATGTTGAGTCTCCCAGTCTGTGAACATGGTGTGTTTCATTTATTGATTGCTTTCATCAAAAAAAAAATTTTTTTTATTTTAGTTTTGAATGTTCAGATCCTACAGATGTTTTGTTAGATCTATGTCTAAGCATCTCAGTTTTGGGGAGCTATGGTAGATATTATATTTATTTATTTATTGCATTGTTTTTAAATTTTCAGTTTTTAATAGTACATTGCTGTATGCAGAAATAGGAGATTCTAGGGCACCTGGCTGGCTCAGTGGGTAGAGCATGCAACTGTGGATCTTGAGGTTGTGATTTTAAGCCCCACATTGAGCATAGAGCTTACTTAAAAAAAAAAAAAAAAGGACTGATTTTGTGTAATGACTTTGTATCCCATAACCCTGCTAAATTTATTTGTCCTATAAGTATTTTGTAGAATCTATGGAATTTTTAAAAGTAGGTAATCATGTGGTCTGTGAATAAGAACGATTTATTTCTTCTGTTGCAGTCTCTATGCCTTTTGTTTCTTTTCATCTTCCCAGAAGATGTTAACTAAGAGTAGTGAAAGTAGATGTTCTTGCCATTTATCAATCTTAGGGGAAAACATTCGGTTTTTCACCATTAAGTATAATGTTAGCTTCATTTTTTTAAAATGCCTTTTATCAGATTAAGGAATTCCTAGTTTGCTAATAGTTTTTATCATGAATGGATGTTCTGTTTAGCCTAATGGCTTTTCTGCATCAATTGACATATTTCTGTGGTTTTCTTCTTTAGATAGTTAATATTGTGCATTACATTGCTTGATTTTCAAATACTGAACTAGCCTTGCATTCTCAGGATAAAACCCTTGTGGGTCCTCTTGTTATCCTTTTGTTTGTATATTTCTGTATTTGATTTGTTGATACTTTGTTGAGGGCTTTTGCCTTATGTTAATGGAGGATATTGGCCTGTAGTTAGTTTGCTTGCTTGCTTTCTTGAACTGTTTAGATTTGGTATCAGGGTAATGCTGGACTCATAAAATGAACTAGGAAGTATTTCCTCATCTTCTGTTTTCTTTTCTTTTTTTAAGATTTTATTTATTTATTTGACACACAGAGAGAGATCACAGGTAGGCAGATGCAGGCAGAGAGAGAGAGGGAAGCAGGCTCCCTGCTGAGCAGAGAGCCCCATGCGGGGCTCGATCCCAGGACCCTGAGATCATGACCTGAGCCGGAGGCAGAGGCTTAACCCACTGAGCCACCCAGGCGCCCCTTCTGTTTTCTTTTGAATTGCTTTGGTTTCATGCCATAATTTTGATATGTTGTAATTTATTTTCATTTAGTTTAAAGTATTTTCTTATTTCTCTTGAGACTTCCTCTTTGATGAATGAATTATTTAAAGAAGTTTTGTTTAATTTCCGAGTATTTGGAGATTTTCTTCTCATTTTTCTGTTAACTGATTTCTAGTTTATTTGCATTAGATTCTGAAAACCCAGTTCCCTGGGTTTCCCTTTTCAGTTTCCATTCAGAAAATGTGGCTCTTGTTACTTTGTTCTGTAGTCAGGGGCTAAGGAGAGACAGAAACAAAACAAAACAAAACAAAAAGTATATGTTGATTGTTCTTGTGTTCTGTCATCCAAAGAATCTATAATTATACCTGGTATTACATAATCATAAAACAACCACATATTGTTATTCTACTTATAAGAAATACTCAGAATAAGAAAATCCATAGAAAAAAAAACCAGACTAATGGTTGCCAAGGGCTGGGAGGAAGGAGAATGAGAAGTGACAAGTGGGGGTTTCCATTTGGGTTGATGAGAAAGTTCTCCAACTGGCTAGTGGTGATGGTCACACAACTTCATGAATGTACTTAGTACCACTGTATTCTACACTTTAAAACTGCTAAGAAGGTAAATTTTGTTATGTGTAAATTACCACAGTAAAACACCACCACCACCAACAACAACAACTATAAAATAAGACAAATTCTAAAAACAGAGAGTACATGTACATGTTGTAAACTATCCCAGTTTCCTGTGAGTGCAACACAATAAAGCCTTGTCAACTCCTCTAAAAAAAAAACAAAAAAAACAAAAAAAAAAAAAAAAAAAAAAAAGTATATGTTGGTCCTACCTTCTTAGAGAAATGGGGAAGAAGATTTCCTTCCCTCAGATGTTGGCTCTTGCAGGTTTCCATGTGGCCACGAGGTTGCTTTGGCTTGTGCATGCAGTGCATGAGAGAACGGGAAAAAGAAGAAAAACATGGGCAGTTTCCACACTTGTTCATTTCCATTAGTTGTCTTTCTAGCTCCTTGGGTCAGAGTGATTCTTTTGGAGAAGTGTTCACTCCTGGGTTTCCACCTCCATTAAGTTCATTAATTTCTAGCTACATTAGGGGATACTGGAGGGGAAATATGATAAACTCACTTTTGGTTGCTACTTCAAATTCTGGTGATATTCCCTGATCTGCCTGCTGTTTGCTTTTTAGTCTTCAGAAGGCTGTTCTATGTATTCTGTCCCGAGTTCTATGTATTCTGCCAGTCAGTGAGAGAGACAGAGTAGAGTGTGCTTACTACACCTTACCAGGACCAGACATTTTAGGATAATTTTTTTTAAAGCTAAATTCTAATATTTCTTATATTTTAGCACATCTGAATAGATTTAAAAGATGTAAAAATGTTTCAAAAAATTTCTTCATATAGATTCTAAACCACCGATTCTCAACTTTTGTAGAAGGAAGGGATGAATTAACATACCAGAATCTTAGAAACGAGACAGAGAAAGGGTTTCAAAGTACAAGTGCCCTTGGTTGAAAAACATGATATTTAAAAAAGATGGAAGTTTGTTGACCATATAAATATGCAAAGATATACATTAAGTCACTGACTTAGATCATCAACCAATAAATCTTAACTTGTTTAAAGGATACTGTAGTCAGATTTATTTTGAGTAACTGATGAAAATTTTAGTAACTTTACTATGTACTCATATATGAAATCAGAGTTCTGTTTTTAAGGGATTCATGGATCCCATGTTTTGTAGCCCTTCTGTAGAGAGTGTTAGATCTTATGTTTTGTTTATACCAGCTCTTGTGTTAGACCTTTCTCAGTTACAGGTGACAGAAACCTAGAAACTCAAATGACCAGCTTATGCAAGATGAGGGAGTTGGTTTATATTACCAAGCAATGGAAAGGGCAAGGGTACAGCTAACTCGTCTCAGGGACCAGAGCTATAGACAGCTACCAGGCTCTTTCTAATTTATCTCTGTCATTCTCTGAGTGACAGCTACTACTTCTGATTGTTTTTTTCCTATGTGGCAGATATCATAGCTGATGAAAGGTTTTTTTAGGCTTATAGCTCATATCTTTATCACCAGGGAGAGACTAAAAAGCCTTTTCTTTGGTACCAAGTTTTAAAAATCTTGGGGGAGAGGCACCTGAGCAGCTCATTTGGTTCATGGTCTGCTTTCAGCTCACGTCAGCTCACATCATGATCCCAGAAACCTGGGATCAGAGCGCCAGGTTGTGTCTGGCTTCCTGCTCAGTGGAAAATCTACTTCTCTGTCTCCCTCAGCCCCTCCCGCTCATACTTTCTCTCTTAAATAAATAAATAAAATTTTTAAAAATAAAAAAATTAAAATCTTGGGGAATTAGATTAAACAGACCAAGGGTTTACTATAATAATGATGTTATTGTTTGTAATTCTACTTACATGTATATATAAGAACTGTTATATGTACATATATAAGAACTCTGGCAATTAGCTATAATGAAAGCTAGGTCTCCTGAACAAAAATTAAGAATAGGAGTATTTTTTTTTAAGATTTTATTTACTTATTTGACAGAGAGATCACAACTAGGAAGAGCAGCAGGCAGAGAGAGGGGGAAGCAGGCTCTCTGCTGAGCAGAGAGCCCAGTTCAGGGCTTGATCCCAGGATCAGGACCTGAGCCGAAGGCAGAGGCTTTAGCCCACTGAGCCACCCAGGCACCCCAAGAATAGGAGTATTTTATATTGCGATATCTTTAGGAATCTTTCGGGAACAAATAATTTGTGTATGTATTGTGTAGGCTGACTTCTTACCTTTTTTCTTTTTTTTTTTTAAATGATTTTATTTATTTATGTGAGAGAGAGCAAGTGAGCACAGGAGCAGGGGGAGGTGTAGAGGGAGAAGCAGACTCCCTGCTAAATGTAGATCATGACACAGGGCTCAATCCCTGGACCCTGGGATCTGAGCCGAAGTCAAGACACTTAACCGACTGACCTACCCAGGTGCCCCTTTTTACCTTTTTTCTTAATGAACCTTGGGATTTTGTCTGCTGAAGTTTATTCACTCATTCAGCAAATATTTATATATTTTTTCTAACTTGCAAAAGACTGCATTTCTATAGGCTTTTA
This sequence comes from Martes martes, assembly GCF_963455335.1. NCBI lineage: Eukaryota > Metazoa > Chordata > Mammalia > Carnivora > Mustelidae > Martes > Martes martes. The sequence goes on along the minus strand of NC_137892.1, from coordinate 127,203,877 downwards.
CTTGGAACATCTGCCTTGATGTTTTCTTGGAACATCTGCTTTGAGGATAAATGTGTAGGATAGACATATTCAGGCAAAGGCTAGATGATCATTTCTTGGGTCTTGTGGATGGGCTCTGTCTTAGATTGGCATTTCTTATAGTAGAGCCTGAGTCGGGGATATGTGTGTAGGTGGGATTTATTTGAGTTGACCTAGGAACTAGAGTGAGGAGTTTGGAGTTTGGGAGACAGGCAAAGAAGAAAAAAGCGTGATACTGAAATTGTTGCTGTAAGCAATAGAGGCTCAGTTCCCCCTGGAACCTCCTGAGAAACATACAGAAATGCCTCTCGGTATTGTCCATTCGAAAGATGGAAATCTTGAACATTTATCCACTGGTTTTCATTTACCTGTGGTCGGAAGGTATTAACTCTTCCGTACTTTGAGCTATACTTCTGCTCCTGAAGACCTGAGGTTTATTGGTTCACTCGACATGGAATGTTGGTAGATAACCTGAGTCTGAGTTTCTGTAGCTGTGGCAAATGACTGATGGGTCAAGGGTTTGTGACTTGAGCACCAAAGGTGTTTGTTATAGGTTTCCTTATAACTCAAGGGTCTCTATAACCGATTTTTTGGCAGAGGGTGCTAATAGTAAGAATTCTAGTACCTATTATTTATTGAGCACTTAAGCACTGAGGTAATTGCTTTATGTGTTATTTCATATCGTGAAAATGAATGATCTCATTTTAGGTGATCTGTTGACAACTGTAGTTTATTCCTAGGCTTGTAAATAATTCACATTTTTTAGAATTTGCTTTATTCACCAGTACTCTGAAGGACATGACAAAGAATTGGGAAACTGAGGTCTTACAACTCAACTAAATAATAATAGAAGTTCTTTAGGAAAGAGATGTTTTCTTCTGTAAAATACCATGTTTAAGGAATTCATGATGGCAGAATACTGCTGAACTATGTAGTAGGTAGTTGACATCCAAGACTGACAATCAAAGATAATTTACAGATTTTCTTTTGAATTTGAGAATGTCAACAGATAAGGCTAGTGGCTGGTGTCTTACATGATCTCATACTCTGGGTTAAGCATATATTTTCACTGATACTGCCTTAATGATTCAAAGATAGTTAAAATTTTTTTCCTACAGCTGCATTTTAAGCTCTTGCTCCTGTCCCATTGTCATCCTTGACTGTTAATATGGTGGTTGCTTTCTCTTCTATCTTACTAATGTGTTTCAGCTACCACTTTAATGCATAGTTGGTTCTGGAATGGATATAGCATGCATCTGAGGTTATTTTACAAATTCAGTTTCCTCTTCCCTTGAGTCTTAAAGCATGGTTATTCTGTTGCTGATGAAGTTCATGGTTTAAGTACATCTTAGTTACTGCTTGTAGGTGACCTCTCATTAGGGCTCAAGTTTTTATTTTGGTCTCAAATTTACCTTTTGACTTCCAAGTTCAGACTGTTAATTTGGCCAGTCCCCTTAATAAACTCATGCTCGTGTCCTTGACCCAAACTACAGGAAAAACTGCTTCCCAAATACAGATGTATTAACTCCTGATATTAGCCATGCTGCCAGGCTATATTCTTAGCCTCATACTTGAACTATTCTACTTTACTTCATTTACCAGTCCAGTCAAACATTTCAGTCCAACATGGCAGTTAGGAGTACACGTTCTGCCTATGCCACTTTCTAGCTCTTTGCCTACCTATCTTGTGCCTGTTTTCCGTTTTATAAAATGGACATTATAATCACTTTTATAAAGTATATGAAGTGCTTAGGGCAGTGCCTGGTGTATGCTAAGTGCCTGATAAATTGTAACAATAACGTTATCATTATTCTTTTCTTCTGTGGCTTTTTTCTTCCCTTTTTGTTCCTTCCTTCCTCACCATTCTTTTTTTCCTTTCACAAGTCTTACCTGGATTCTAGTTCTTCTTCCTGGATTATGAGAGCAACCTGGATTTTGTTTATTTACAGTATTTTATTCATGAGTATATAAAAGAATTATCTGCACCTGGCTTTTTCCAGATTGTGACCTCCCATGCACTCTTCAGCTCAATGCAATCTATTTTTGGTATCCGCCATTCCACTGAAATAGCTTTCATCAAGGTCGACAGTGACCCTGTTGCTAAATTAATAAGCTCATCTCAGTCCTTATCTTATGTGACCGTTGCAATCCAAAGAGATGACTTTCTGATTATTGAAAGAATCTTCCTTTGTCTTATCAGTTACCTTTGAATGTCCCATCATCTTTTGCCCATTCCTTGAGCCTTCAGCATTTCTCATTTGATTTAATAGATCTTTATAATTTTAAAAATAATTTATATTATGTAATACTTTATATGCACTTGAATATATCTAACATATATACGTTAGGGAACATAATGACACAATGAATTCATGTGGGCCCACCATCCAGTTTAAGAACTAGAGAATTACTAATACCTTAATTCTTTGCACACTCTGTGGTAAGCTGAACAGTTGTTCCTTCTAACCAAATATATCTATCTCCTAATGCTCAGAACCTGTGAAGTGTTACATTAGATGGCAAAAGGGACTTTATAGATAGGATTAAGTTGAGGATCTTGAGATGGGATAGATAATCCTGGTGAGCCCAATGTAATCACAGTGGTTCTCTTAAAAAGGACTCAGAATGAGTCTGAGGAGGAGGAAATGGGACCATGGAAGCAGAAACTGGAGTGATGTGACTATATGCCAGGGAATGCCAGCAGCCTCTAAAGCTAAAAAAGACAAGAAACAGCTTCTCTCTTGGAGTCTCCAGAAGGAACCAGTCTTGAATAACACATTATTAAATCTGTGAGATACATTCTGGACTTCTGACCTCCAGAACTGTAAGAGAATAAATTTATGTTTTAATCCAGCAACTTTGTGGTAATTTGTTAGAGTGGCCATAGAAAACTAATATGGTCTTGTATCTCATTATCTACCATGACTTCACTTACCATCTATTTGCACTAAAGTGTAAATGTAGTTCATTTGCATCATATATACTTTTCTCGGAAGTTCCTCTTTTTTTTTTTGAAAGACTATTTATTTGACAGAGATCACAAGAGAGGCAGGCAGAGAGAGAGGGGGAAGCAGACTCCCTGCTGAGCAGAGACACCCCTCCCCCCCCCCCTTAAGGGGCTGAATCCCAGGTCCCTGAGATCATGACCTGAGCCAAAGGCAGAGGCTTAACCCACTGAGCCACCCAGGTGCCCCCCCCACCACTTAAAAAAAATACTGTATATTTATTTGACAGAGAGAGTGAGCAGAAGGAGGGGGAGCAGCAGAAGGAGGGGGAAAAGCAGGCTCCCAGCTGAGCAGGGAGTCCAAATGCAGGAGTCTTTTCCAGGGCCCTGGGATCATGACCTGAGCTGAAGGCAGATGCCTAACCAACTGAGCCACCCAGGCATCCTAAAAATGTTGTAAAAACATTTAAAAATGCAACTTAATTCTCTCATTATTCTGCTTAGTTATTATTTAGTACCCAACCAAGAAAGAGCAATTGTTCCAGTGCTAGAGGACTGGCTTACGAAGAGATGGTATATCCTTTGTGATGAGCACTGGGTGTTAAATGTAAGTGATGAATCACTCAATTCTACACCTGAAAACAATTTTATCATATATGTTAATTAACTAGAATTTATATAAAAACTTGAAATAAAAAAAAAGACAGTATATCTTTACTAGTGGGGGCTTCCTAAAGGATTTCCAAAGATAATTTTTATTTTTTGTAGGTTTTTTTTTTTTTAAGATTTTATTTATTTATTTGACACAGGAAGAGCGAGAGAGAGCATGAGCAGGGGGAGCTACAGGCAGAGGGAGAGGAAGGCAGAGGGTGAGGAGAAGCAGGCTTCCGACTGAGCAGGGAGCCGGCTGGAGCTCTATCCCAGGACTCTGGGATCATGACGTGAGCCAAAGGCAGATGCTTAAGCCACTGAGCCACCCAGGCGTCCCTAGGACCCCGAGATCTTGACCTTAGCTGAAGTCAGAAGCTTAACCAATTGAGCCACCCAGGTGCCACAATGTGAATATTTTTAAAAGATTAAATGTAATTATGAAAAGTCAATGGAGAAAGTCCTGGTTTCATGCCTCATTTTCTCACTGATTATATTAGTTTTGTGATTGAAATCAAATTATATATTCACATGACAATATTTATTTAAACATCATAGACTTAGGTCTGTGGTCTCAGGTTTAGCTAAAACAATTTTCTTACGGAAGCCAGTGGGATTTTTAATTACTTTGTTCAAGATTATCTGTCTACAGTTTGAATGACTAGATTTGGATAAATTTTATAGTGATTGCTGTTTTATTTTTAATGGCATGAAGGCCTATAAAATGATTAGTTGAATAATAAGCAGCCTATTTATTAAACTAACTACTATGAAGTTTTTTTTGTGTGTGTGTGTATGTGTGTGTCTTTGTATTTATGTAGCCTTTTGTGCTCTTGTGCATATGTATTTTGTTGTGGTTATGAAATGATAAAAGTCCAGATCGTATTTTATACTTTTGGTTGTTTTAGATTTCTTTTTTTTTTTAAAGATTTTATTTATATATTTGACAGACAGAGATCACAAGTAGGCAGAGAGGCAGGCAGAGAGAGAGGGGGAAGCAGGCTCCCTGCCGAGCAGAAAGCCCGATGTGGTGCTCGATCCCAGGACCCTGAGATCATGACCCGAGCTGAAGGCAGAGGCTTAACCCACTGAGCCACCCAGGTGCCCGGTTGTTTTAGATTCTATTTGAAATTTTTTTATTTAAAAAATTTTTAAAAAAGATATTATTTATTTGACAGAGCAGGAGAGAGCATAAGCAGGGGTAGTGGCAGAGGGAGAGGGAGAAGCACGCTTTCCATGCAGGGCTCCATCCTAGGATCCTGGGATCATGACCTGAGCCGAAGGCAGATGCTTAACAGACTGAGCCACCCAGCTGCCCTTATTTGAATTTAAACAAATTAATAGGTCTGTTAACTTTACACAAACATGCATTACTTAAAAAATAACTTTGTATTTCAAAGTGGCACTGCTTTGCTAAACCTGTACAGAATATTTTCAGTTTTTCTTTTATTAATAACTCATCTTTAGTTACAGTAATTTATTACTAAATCTTTACTTGATTTGTGCCTGAGTTCAAAAAATGACTGCTCTAAAACAGGATACAGGTAACAAACATCTATAGCTCTTTTGGTAAATGAACTATTGTTTAGTTATTTTTAATCTGAAAATTTTTTGTAGTTCAATCATGTCTTAGAGTTGGTGTGAATCTTTTTAGAGTTACTCTAATAAAAACTTAAAACTTTATTTATTTGATAGCAGACGTGCCAGTGGGGGGAGGGGGAGGAGCAGAGGACAAGGGACAAGCAGACTCTGTACTGAGTGCGTAGCCCAGTGTGAGGCTGGATCTAACTACCCAGAGATCACGACCTGAGCCAAAATCAAGAATCAGACCCTCAACTGACTCAGCTACCCAGGTGCCCTCAAAACTTAAAACTTCTAAATGGAATTGTTAATTTAACAAATTTAGTTTCTCAAAAATAATAGATTGTTAATAATGCTACTTGGAATAGATCAGGAACTGTGCTAAGTGCTTGTTATCATTTGTACCTGATTTTAATATTCTCAGTAGCTCTGGGAGGTGATACCTTAGCTCACTAAGGGTAGATGGTAACAACTTCTGATGATAAGAATTGTTAAAGGACAGAAAGTCAATGAAGTAAATTTTAAAGATCTAATTGGCTTTATTAATTGATTCATGAATTAGGCTACATGTCATTTAGCAAGTAGAAAGATGCTAGGTTACAGAGTGGGAAAGGTTTTTAAAAGCAGGACAAGGAGGTTATGAACACAAAAAGGGTTCTTTTGGGTAAGGTCACCTTTTGGGCAGGGAAGGGGGTGTCTTATTAGGTTGATTATCTCATCTTTCTTTGGGGGATGGAGAAAGGCCCGTATTACCTCATTGGTGCTGACCAGTAAATTCCAAACTGACTGTTTAAAACCACATTTCTGGGGGAGGTTGAAACTACAGTTAGTTGGATATTAAGCCCCAGTTTGGTGACTTGGCTCAGCATAGGTGACTATATTTTGGGCCTGTGGGTGTGTGTGTGTGTGCGCGCATGTGCCCTACAGCAGAATGTTGTGCTGTCAGGTAGCAGGGTCCTCCATGAAGAGGTTTGTCACAGGCCCTATGATGAGAGACTTCGTTCACTAGATATGAACAGTATAGCATTAGTCTGATAGCAAGAATGGTTATGTCAGACAACAGTGTATTCTCTTTTTAAAAAGATTTTATTTATTAGAGAGGGAGGGAGAGAGAGAGGGTGAGCAAGCTTGAGCAGGGGGAGGGGCAGAGGGACAAGCAGGGCTGTGGGCTGCATCTCAGGACCCTTAGATCATGACCTGAGCAGAAGTCAGATCCTTAACCGACTGAGCCACCTATGCGTCCAAATAGTGTAGTCTTTGAAGTGGGAGATCCTAGGTCCATATGACCTTGAGTGTTTTAAAAGTGTAGGCTGCTGCGCTTGCTAAATTGTTAAGCTTTCTTCAGTGGTGCCCGTATGGTTTTCCTTGCAATCATATATTTCAAATATCATTCATTTTATCACGGTAAAATATATATATTTTTAAAGATTTTATTTGTCAAAGAGAGAGCACAAGCAGAGGGAGCAGCAGGGAGGGGGAGAAGCAGGCTCCTCATCAAGCAAGGAGCCTGATGTGAGACTTGATACCAGGACCCTGGGATCATGACCTGAGCCGAAGGCAGACACTTAACCGACTGAGCCACCCAGGTATCCAAAGAAAAATAATTTCAGTCCTGCTTTACACCTTCAAGAAAATCTTTTTTTTTTTTTTTAAAGATTTTATTTATTTATTTGACAGAGACACACAGCTAGAGAGAGAACAGAACTAGGGGGAGTGAGAGAGAGAGAGAAGCAGGTCCCGTGCAGAGCAGGGAACCCGATGTGGGGCTCAATCCCAGGACCCCTAGGGATCATGACCTGAGATGAAGGCAGATGCCCAACAACTGAGCCACCCACGCACCCAAGAAAATCTTTTGATATACATTTTGATAGTGATATTTGGAATTCATGTCTGTAAGTGATGTGGAAACAAAGGCAAAAGAAAATTTCCTTACTACTTACAGCACACTGACGAGTCCTTGAAACAGGCAGAGTGATCTTTCTCTAGAAACTCAGCTGTCTTGATGTTAATACTTTGCTAAGGGTAAGAGGCAGTCTTATCCTGACCCCCCAGAATCCTTTAAGTCTTCTTTAACATATAAACATTCCTTTGGAAATGTCCTTTATCTCTGTTCTGCAAGTTCCAGTTTGGTAACCATCTTCCAAGCGTATGGCCCACTGAGACTTCTGAAGGGGCTCATGACTGAGTTTTTACTGATCAGTAATAAATGACCCTTTCCTAACAATAGCTAGCCCACTCAAGGGACTAGAAACCTTGCTTCTAAAATTCCTTAGACTTACGCTATCCCTTACCCCCTCTCAGCTTCAAAGTATATAATTGGCCAATCTGTATGATCCCAGTGCAGTTCTTTCTGCCCAGAGATCCTGTCCTCATGCTACTGAGAATATTAAAAAACACCTTTTGAGGTGCCTCACTTGGGCTCAGGTCATGATGTCACGTCGGGGTCCTGGAGTCAGGGCCTGCGTCTGCTCTGGGCTCAGCAGAAAGTCTTCTTGTCCCTCTGCCCCTCCCCCTACTTGTACACTCTCTCTCTCTCTCTCTCAAATAAATAAAATCTTAAAAACAAAACACCTTTTTGGGGCACTTGGGTGTCTCAGTGGGTTAAAGCCTCTGCCTTCGGCTCAGGTCATGATCTCAGGGTCCTGGGATCGAGCCCCACATCGGGCTCTCAGCTCAGCAGGGAGCCTGCTTCCTCCTCTCTCTCTCTCTGCCTGCCTCTCTGCCTACTTGTGATCTCTGTCTGTCAAATAAATAAATAAAATCTTGAAAAAAACAAAAAAAAAAAAACCCCAAACCCCCACCTTTTTGCACTAGAGATGTCTCAAGAATTCTTTGTGGACCGTCAGCACCAAATCCTGCTACTTCAGACCACGTACATAAGTAGCCACTTCTGGAGAGCACAATTAACCATCCATGGATATAGATGCAAGTGAACTTGTAGGTATTAGATGGTACTATTAATACTGAAGATTTATTTTTCTTACTTCAGCAGCTGGACTAGCTAACATTTATTGAGTCTTGACCAAGTGCCAAGCACTTACTAAAGCTTTATATACATTGTCTCATTTAATCCTCACAGTAACCACATGCAGTGAGTAAAAATACAGTCTACATTACTTTTTAATGTAATATTTTGAAGAGATAATGCAGTCATAGACTTCTGTATAAAATAAATTGTAAGAGTCTTTTTCATCCCTGTTTCTGAGGTTTGCTCATTTATCACTGCTTTCCCATTCCCCAAGAAATCATTGTTACTAGTTTCTTATGCTTGGAGTTTGTGCATATTGAAGCAAATACATTTTTACTCCTTTCCATTTTTCTGTAAATAAAGCATACTAATATTATTAACATTTTCCTTTCAGTTTTTCAACTTTTTTTCTTTTTTTAAGTAATCTCTGTACCCAACATGGGGCTTGAACCTACTACCCGGAGATCAAAAGTTGCATGCTCTACTGACTAAGTCAGCCAGGTGCCTCAATTTTTCAACTTTTTATTAAAATCTTGACATATATAAAAAAGTTAGACTACAGTGAATCTATAAACCCACCACCTACATTTACCATTGTTAAGATTTTGGTATTTTTTTGCTTAATTTGCTTTTGTGTAACATGTATATGGGTAAGCAAAGTGTGTGTGTGTGTGTGTGTGTGTGTGTGTGTATAAATATATATATAAACATATTTATATATTTTAATGAAATGGAATATACATATATATTCCATCCCTGAATACTTTCATATTTTAAGTAAATTACCACTAGCCAATGATGGATTTTAAGCAAAGGAGTGGAATGATTGGGCGTAATTACTTAGTGAAGTGGAAGATGCCTTTAAGGGTAATAAGACTACAGTCAGGGAGACCAATTAAGTGATTGTTGTGTTAGTCGAGGTAGGAGGGAATAAGGATAGAATCAGTGGATTTGGTATTGCTTTGTAGTTAATTGGACAGAAAAAGCTGTTTACATTTTTTAGAGAAACTCTGGAAAAGATGTGTTTGTTCATCTTTTGTAGGGTTCCCTTTCCTATCTTGCCCCGAAATGAGCTGGTAATGTTGTTTCTAGAGGGAGAGAAGTGAACATTTCTCTGTACAGCAGGCACTCCATGCCAATTACTTAACATGCTATAATTCTGCCAGTCATTCTGTGAGGTATTATTATCCTTATTTTTGCAGATGAGGAAATTGAAGTGCAGAGTTGTGAAGTAATTTGTTGAAGATCATATTGCTCTTAAGTGGTAGATCTGGAATTTTAACATGGGTCTGACTGATTCTGAAGTCACTATGTGACCGTTTCTCAAATTGTTTCATGAAGTTAAAAATTGTTAGTGTTTTTTTCCTTTTGAATGTATTTGTAATTATTCCTAATCATGTAATCATCAGCCTTTAAGAAATTGTGTGCCCAAGAGTGCCAAGTTTGCTAAGGGACAGATACTTCCTCTTTGAATTGAAGAATAAGCAGCACCTACCAACTAGCTTTCTCTGTGATAGAATATTGCTAGATGATGAATACGAATCTGTTCAGTTTTCAGGTCTTGTAATTTCAGGTTGGATTTATTGTATATTATCATATAAATATATATTTATGATAAGTCATAATTCCAGTGGTTTTATGGCAGTTAGAAGTTTTAAACCAAAAGATTCCTAAACTGAGGGAAATAAGCAACAAGTTAGAATACTTTAAAGTGAAGATAAATGAGGATAAAATACATAGGCCCCCCCCCATTAGTTAAGCTGTCCCAAGATGAAACAGTAATATTAAAGCTGGTATGAGGCAAATCATCTCATAGTTCATACCTGTAAGCTTTGGAGCTATAAGAAACTAAATCATGTTGCCCTTAAAGACCAAAAAAAAAAAAAAAAGTGACATCTTGATTCACTTGAAAATGGTACACTCTTAATATGTAATACTCCCGATCTCAGTCGATGTGAAACAGACATCATACAATTTAAATTCTCATATGGCATTCCCTAGAGAAGTACATGAGTAGAGAATTGTATCAGTCAAGATACTAAACCCCAAAATATCTGTGGCTTAAACTAACAAAGATTTATTTCTTGTTCGTGTTTCATGTCCCTAGTTGGACAGCCAGAAGCTGTTCCTCCACCATTTGTCCTCACTTGGGAAGTGAGACTAACCACTGTTGGTTTCTCTGACAGGGGAAAAGAGGCATTGATGCACTGACTTCTAAGGCTACTAGATAGTGTCATTTCTTTTTCTTTCATTGGCTGACATAAGTCATATGCCCACACCAAACTGTAGAGATAGCAGTGAAGTGTAATCTTACCATATGCTTGGAATGAGAGCTAAATTACTGGGTACAGCTATAATGATTAACACATAAGCCTTATGAGGAACATAGAGAATTTTTTTTTTTTTTTTTAGTTTTTATTTAATTGTCAGAGAGACAGCACCCACGTGTGAGTGCAATAGCTCGGGGAACAGCAGGCAAAGGTCTGAGCAACAAGCCTGATGAAGGGCTTGATCCCAGGACCATGGGATCATGACCTGAGCTGAAGGCAGACACTTAACCATCTGAGCCACCCAAGCGTCCTGAACATAGATAATTTTGTGTGGTTGATGAATAAATTAGAATCCCCCCCCCTTTTTTTAAGATAGTACCTATGAAGTAATACTAATGTGATGAATTAAGGATCTTGATGCTAAAACGTAAACAAGGTAGGTAACTGAAAATGTCTAGTAGTTATTTATTTGACCAGTCAGTTTGTTTATCTGGGCTTGCTTTACCTTGTGTTCTGTTCTTTATAACTTCATAAGTATATTAAGAAGTTTTGCTTTTAACCACTAACTATTGATGATCTACAAAGTGTCAATTACTGTGTAAAACATGTTGAAAAATGGTGCTAAAGCAACGGTCTGAAAAATCACTAGGGTGGTAATTTGTATTAAGTGTTAGTAAAGTTTCACTTATTTCGTGTTACAGACATGGACTAGAGATTTTTTTTGGAAAATATGCTACCTGAGGCAGTATAGAGAGTGACATATTAAAGTTCAACAGCTTCAATTTGACCTTCTAGAAATTTGTGAAGAGATGAGTTATAGATAGACTTCTGCATACATCCATGAAGAAGCTTTTTCTAGGCAAAGCTGTAAATCTTTGGCTTTGACAGACTTGTATGTGTATTCCTCCTTATTGGACGTTGTAAACAGGGTCAACAGTTTCTTTACAAGGCATACTCTTTTTTAAAGATTGTAAAATACACATAATGCAAAATTTACCATTTTTTAAACATTTTTAAGTGTAGTTCAGGGACATTAAGTACATTCATATTGTTGTGCAACCATCACCACCATACATCTTCCAGATTGTTTTTTTATCTTCTAAAACTGAAACTCTCTACTCATTAAACAAAAACTCTCTATTCTCCTCTCTCCCCAGTCCCTGGCAACCATCATTGTACTTTTTGTTTTTATGAATTTCACTACTCTAGGTACTTCATATGAGTGGAATCATACACTGTCTTTTTGTGACTGACTTATATCACCTATTATTTCTTAAAGGTTCATCTGTGTTCTAGTGTGTGTCAGAATTTCCTTCCTTTTTAAGACTGAATAATGCTTTGTTGTGTATGTGTATATCTATAAACTAAGTTATTTTTAATCCATCCATCTGTGGGTTTCATCCCCCTTTTGGTTACTGTGAATAAATTACAAACATTAGTGAACAAATAATCTAGTCAGGTCCCTGCTCTCATTTCTTCAGGATATGTATATGGAAGTAGACTTGCTGGATAATATGGTGATTATTAATTTTTTAATGAATTGCCATACTATTTTCCATAGTATCTGTACCATTTTACATTTACCACCAGCAGTTCCATTTTCTTCACACTGTGCTAGCACTTGTTCCCTTCCCTTTGCTCCCTCCCTTCCTTCCTCATTCTAAGGAGTATCATGTTGTGTCTTTTGGTTTTGATTTGCATCTCCCTGATAACTAGTGTTGTGTTGAACAACTGTTCATGTGTTTATTGGCCATTTGTGTATCTCCCTTTGAGAAATGTCTGTTCAAGTCTTCTGCTCATTTTTGAATTGGGTTGTTATTTTGTTGTTGAATTTTGGTGGTTCTCTGTATATTCTGGATATCCCTTTTCAGACTATGTAGTTTTCAAATACATTTTTTTTAAAGATTTTATTTATTTATTTGACAGGCAGAGATCACAAGTAGGCAGAGAGGCAGGCAGAGAGAGAGAGGGGGAAGCAGGCTCCCCGCTGAGCAGAGAGAGCAATGCGGGGCTTGATCCCAGGACCCCAGGATCATGACCTGAGACAAAGTCAGAGGCTTTAACCCACTGAACCACTCAGGCACCCCTTCAGATACATTCTTTAGCCAATTTCTTTTTCTCACTGAATTATATTCCATTGCATGCCTCTACCACAGTTTATCAGTTCACCTATAGAAGGACATTTTGGTTGTTTCCAGTTTTTGGCAGTTATGAATAATGCTGTGATAAATATTCTTGTACAGATTTTTGTGTGGACATAAAGCTTTTAATTCAGTTGAGTAAATACCTAGTAGTGCAATTGCTGGATCATATGTTAAGACCATGTTTAGATTTAAGAAACCGCCAAACTGTGTTCCAAAGTGGCTGTACCATTTGTGTTCCCATGAGAGCATGAGTCAGACTCCTTGCAGCTCCACATCCTTGTCAGTATTTGGTGGTGTTGGTTTTTTGGATTTTAGCCATTCTGCTAAGTGTGTAGTGGCATCTCATTGTTTGAGTTTTTAATTCCCTGATGAAATATGATGTGAAACACCTTTTCATATGCTTATTTGCCATCTGCATATCATCTTTGGTGAGGTGTCTGTTCAGATCTTTTGCCCATTTTTTAACTGGGTTGTTTTCTTGTTGAGTAGGAAGAGTTCTTTGTATGTTGTAGATACAAGTTCTTCATCAGATATGCGTTTTGCAAATATTTTCTTCCAGTCTGTGCTTGTCTTTACACGGTCTTTAAGTACCATCCACAGAGCAGAAGCTTTGAATTTTCATGAAGTCCAACTCATACATTTTTTCCTTTGTGGATTTTGCTTTTGGTGTTGCATCTCAAAACTCAGAAGCAAACCGAGATACCTGGAGTTCTCTGCTCTTTTCTAGAAGCTTGATAGTTTTGCTTCTTACATTTAGGTCTATGATCCATTTTGAGTTAATTTTTGTGAAAGGTGTAAGGGCAGTGTATAAATTCATTTTTTTGCATGTGGATATATTCCAGTTCCACTTAATGAAAAGATTATCTTTTCTCCATTGGACTGCCGTTGCTTCTATGTCAAAGATAGATCAGTTGACTTTATTTGAGTAGTCTATTTCAGGGCTCTTGGTTATGTTCTGTTGATCTATTTATCTGTTCTTCACCAATTCTACAGTGTCTTGATTACTTTAGCTGTGAAGTAAAGTCAGTACCATTGCTCTGACTTTGTTATTCTTCTCCACTATTACATTGATTATTTGGAGTCTTTTGCCTTTCTATATAAGCTTAGAATCAGTTTCTTGATACCACAAAGGAGCTTGCTGAGGTTCTGACTGAGACTCTGTTGAATCTACTAATTAAGTTGGGAAGAACTGGCAATCTTAACAATACTGAGTCTTCCTGTCTATATATATTAGGATCTTTGACTTCTTTGATTGGCATTTTATAATTTTCCTCATATACATTTGCAAATACTGTTTTTATTACTTCAAAATACACTCTTCAAAAAGTCTTTTTCTCTCTCTCTTTTTTTTAAAATATTTTATTTATTTGACAGAAATCACAAGTAGGCAGAGAGGTAGGCAGAGAGAGAGAGGAGGAAGCAGGCTCCCCGTGGGGCAGAGAGCCCAATGTGGGGCTCGATCCCAGGACCCTGGGATCATGAACTGAGCCGAAGGCAGAGGCTTTAACCCACTGAGCCACCCAGGCGCCCCTTCAAAAAGTCTTAATGGTGAAAAGATAAAAAGAAACCATTTGCAATGGAAAACAGTGCCTGAATAAGAATAAATAGTACTGGGGCGCCTGGGTGGCTCAGTAGGTTGGGCCTCTGCTTTCAGCTCAGGTCATGATCTCAGGGTTCTGGGATCAAGTCCCGCATCGGGCTCTCTGCTCAGCAGGGAGCCTGCTTCCTCCTCTCTCTCTGCCTGCCTCTCTGCCTACTTGTGATCTCTCTCTGTCAAATAAATAAATAAAATCTTAAAAAAAAAAAAAAAAGAAGAATAAATACTACTGATTCAAAGTACTAACACTATTCTCCCTTTGATGCAAACTAACTTTATCAACTAAGAAGAATAAAATTCCCATATCACTTGTAGCAATTTGAAACATGGCTCCAAATTTTTCTGACGCTCATCCCTCCTATCAAGAGCTGCAGGTCCCCTATTCCTAGAATCTGCGCGCTCTGACTGCCTGGTCAATATAATACAGAACTGAGGCTATGTGTATTTCCAGGCTCAGGCCTTAAAACACTAGCAATTTCCATTTCCTGTCACTTAGAACATTGCTTCTTTGAATATTCATTCTGGGAATCCAACTACCAAGTTGTGAGGAAGTTCAAGGTGCCCCACAGAGAGACCCAAATGAGGAGAAATCAGTAACTAACATCGCTTTGCCAGGCATGTGAATGATCCTCCAGCCCAAGTTCAGCCATCCCAGCAGACATTAATTACATGGAGCAGAGACAAACTTCCCTGCTAAACACTGCCCAAAATGCAGATCTGTGAGCAAAACAAATGACTACTATTGTTTAAAGGAACTGAATATTGGGGTAGCCTGTGTCCAACTATAGATAATAAAAACATCCCTACAAATAATTGAAGATGATTTTACAAACATTCAAATTGAACCAGTAACTTCAAAAGACCAGAAATGAACTGATCAACTTATAGACAAAGTAAAATTCCTAATCCTATAGAAATTATTAAGGAATCAATTAATCCTCAACCATTTGATTAAAACCAATTATATCTGTTATCAATTTATTGGACATTGAATTATAATCCAAATTCCCATTAAATCAGAAAGTGTTTAGTTCCACAGAGAAGTGTTAAACCACAAGAAAATATTACTAAGAGTTCTAACTGAAATATTAAAATAAAAACATACGCACATTCTCCATGTCACAATAATTATCTCAGCCTTAAAATATGCTGGCATTTGGGTCAATCACCTTCAAGTTAATGATCTTGAAGCTTTTCAAGATCCCCAATCAATAGAGAAAACGTAAACTGTCATAATACTGTACTCACTTGACAGAAGCAAGAAAGAAGTAATTATTAATGGAAAAAATAAAGATGAGGGGGTCAAGGGACCATTTTATTTACTAACTTTTTTTAAAGATTTTACTTATTTATTTGACAGAGAGAGATCACAAGTAGGCAGAGAGGCAGGCAGAGAGGGGGGAAGGAGGCTCTCTGCTGAGCAGAGAGCCCGATGTGGGGCTCGATCCCAGGACCCTGAGATCATGACCTGAGCCGAACGCAGAGGCTTTAACCCACTGAGCCACCCAGGCGCCCCTTATTTATTTATTTTTAAAGATTTTTTTTATTTATTTGACACAGAAAGAGAGAGAAAGCGCGCACAAGCAGGGGGAGTAGCAGGCAGAGGGAAAGGGAGAAGCAGTCTCCCTGCTGAGCAAGGAGCCCAATGTGGGAGCTCAATCCCAGGGTACTAGGATCAAGACCCAAGCTGAAGGCAGGCGCTTAACTGACTGAGCCACCCAGGTGCCTCCAAGAGACCATTTTAATATTCTGTGAAAATATATGGAGTGAAAGGAAAGGAAAAGAAAGGATGTTACAAATACTCTGGTTAAGTTCAGAAGAAATAACAATAAAATGCCAATCAAAGAAGTCAAAAATCCTAATATATATAGACAGGAAGACTCAGTATTGTTAAGATTGCCAGTTCTTCCCAACTTAATTAGTAGATTCAACAGAGTCTCAGTCAGAACCTCAGCAAGCTCCTTTGTGGTATCAAGAAACTGATTCTAAGCTTATATAGAAAGGCAAAAGACTCCAAATAATCAATGTAATAGTGGAGAAGAATAACAAAGTCAGAGCAATGGTACTGACTTTACTTCACAGCTAAAGTAATCAAGACACTGTAGAATTGGTGAAGAACAGATAAATAGATCAACAGAACATAACCAAGAGCCCTGAAATAGACTACTCAAATAAAGTCAACTGATCTATCTTTGACATAGAAGCAACGGCAGTCCAATGGAGAAAAGATAATCTTTTCATTAAGTGGAACTGGAATATATCCACATGCAAAAAAATGAATTTATACACTGCCCTTACACCTTTCACAAAAATTAACTCAAAATGGATCATAGACCTAAATGTAAGAAGCAAAACTATCAAGCTTCTAGAAAAGAGCAGAGAACTCCAGGTATCTCGGTTTGCTTCTGAGTTTTGAGATGCAACACCAAAAGCAAAATCCACAAAGGAAAAAATGTATGAGTTGGACTTCATGAAAATTCAAAGCTTCTGCTCTGTGGATGGTACTTAAAGACCGTGTAAAGACAAGCACAGACTGGAAGAAAATATTTGCAAAACGCATATCTGATGAAGAACTTGTATCTACAACATACAAAGAACTCTTCCTACTCAACAAGAAAACAACCCAGTTAAAAAATGGGCAAAAGATCTGAACAGACACCTCACCAAAGATGATATGCAGATGGCAAATAAGCATATGAAAAGGTGTTTCACATCATATTTCATCAGGGAATTAAAAACTCAAACAATGAGATGCCACTACACACTTAGCAGAATGGCTAAAATCCAAAAAACCAACACCACCAAATACTGACAAGGATGTGGAGCTGCAAGGAGTCTGACTCATGCTCTCATGGGAACACAAATGGTACAGCCACTTTGGAACACAGTTTGGCGGTTTCTTAAATCTAAACATGGTCTTAACATATGATCCAGCAATTGTGCTATTAGGTAGTTATCAAAATGAGTTGCAAACTTAATGTCCCCACAGAAATGTGCACATGAATGTCATTATCAGAAATAACCTTAATGTCCATCAACAGATGAATGGGTAAACAAATGTGGTATATATATTTTTCAAAGTTTTTTTTGTTTTGTTTTTGGTTTTTTTTTTTTTTAAGATTTTATTTATTTATTTGACAGAGACCACAAGTAGGCAGAGAGGCGGGGGGCGGGGGGAGCAGGCTCCCTGCTGAGCAGAGAGGCTGATGCGGGGCTTGATCCCAGGACCCTGAGATCATGACCTGAGCCGAAGGCAGAGGCTTAACCCACTGAGCCACCCAGGCGCCCCTATTTTTCAAAGTTTTAATGCCTTAGGGTTTTAAAGAAAAATAGATTATGAGTTATTATTACATAGCATTTCCAAAAGGGATTGTTAAAGTGGAACTGTACTTTATTCCAGTTATTAGAATCACAGAGTCTCATCACTAAAAGAAACTTGAGAGCAACAAGTCCTCATTTTGCAAGTTTACAAAGAAGGAAATTGAGGTGCTGAAAGGTTAAGTGATTTGCTCATAGAAATAGTCGGTAGTAAAACCAGAGTTAGAAATAAGACCTCTTGGGGTGTCTGGGTGGCTCAGTCGTTAAGCGTCTGCCTTCGGCTTGGGTCATGATCCCAGAGTCCTGGGATCGAGCCCCCGTGTCCAGCTCCCTGCTCGGTGGGAGGCTTGCTTCTCCCTCTCCCACTCCCCCTGCGTGTGTTCCCTCTTTCACTGTGTCTCTCTCTGTCAAATAACAAATAAAATCTTTAAAAAAAAAAAAATCTCTTATTTTCTGTTTCCAGGATGTCTCATTTTCTTATGGGAAACTTGTACCAAAAAACTAAATATAATAAACAGCTTGCTCAGTAATCATCACAGCCCTCATAGTTTAGCCTTTGGGCTCAGAATTTAAGTTGACTCTTAAGAAACCTGGAAGTGTGAAAAGGCCAATTAAGACAACAGGTGGGTAGACAGAAAGGCAAGTTGATGAGGCAAATAAAATTTCTAATTTCTCAAAAATACGTACCAAATAGCAAAGTTAAAATTACTACCTATTTACCAGTGATTACATATTGATCATTCCTACATGTATACTTTTTAAGTGTTGTGATACATTGCCTGATAACATAAGATTATTTATATTTTGGCAGTTTTTGCCTTTGGCTCTTGGGAATTTTGGGACCATGGGTTTACAAATACCTATTTGAGTCCCTGTGCTCTCTGCTGAGCAAGGGGCCCGATGTGGGGCCCGATCCCAGGACCCTGAGATCATGATCCGAGCGGAAGGCAGCTGCTTAACTGCTGAGCCACCCAGGCACCCTGAGTCCCTGTTTTTAATTCTTTTGGGTTTATATTGAGAAGTGAAATTGCTGAATTGTGGTAATTCTGTGTTTAATTTCCTTAGGAACTGCCATACTGCTTTCCATAGCGACTGCATGATGTTCATTCCCATCAGCAATGTACTGTGTTTTGGTTCTTTATATCCCACCAACACTTACTTTTTTGAAAACCATCCAGATAGGTATGAAGTGGTACCTTGTTGTGGTTTTGATTTACATTTCCCTAATGATTAGTAATGTTGAGCATCTCTTGCTACTGGCTAATTATATATAGATCTTTGGATAAATGTCATTCAAGTCCTTTTCCATCCTTTTCCCAGTTTTATTTTATTTTTTTTAAAAGATTTTATTTATTTATTTACAGACAGAGATCACAAGTAGGCAGAGAGGCAGGCAGAGAGAGAGGGAGAAGCAGGCTCCTGCTGAGCAGAGAGCCGGATATGGGGCTCTATCCCAACCTGGGATGGTGACCTGAGCCCAAGGCAGAGGCCTTAACTCAGTGAGCCACCCAAGCGCCCCCTAGGTTTTATTTCTTGTTTAATATTTTTATACTCTTATATTATTAAAAACCGCTTTATTTACTGCTGCCAATTTACTGATGTAACATTCTTTAAAGGCTAATCAGCAAATAGAAATTTGCTATATAATTTACATTTAATCTGAAATTAACCGTAGCTTATATTTTATAGGTCTAATTAATTAAATGCTATGTTTGTAATTGACTCTAGATCTCTGTTGCTACCTTAACTATTTATAATTGGAGGAAAGTTTTTATCTCTGTTGCTACCTTAACTATTTATAATTGGAGGAAAGTTTTTCTCCACATCTGATTTTTGATTTTTTTAAAAAATAATTGCTGTTTTGGGACGCTTGGGTGGCTTAGTCAGGGCTTGGGTCGTGATCCCAAGGTCCTGCAATCGGGTCCTGCTTCTGGCTCCTTGCCAAGCAGCGAGCCCAATGCTGGGCTCTATCCCAGGACCCTAGTATCATGACCTGAGCTGAAGGCAGACGCCCAATGACTGAGCCACCCAGGTGCCCCTTTAAAATGTTTTAATTGTGATTTCTAATTCTTTCTAGTAGGATTGTTTTACTTAACATCTTTCATCACTTTTTTTATTATTCTTTTATATATAGTCTGATAAAAATATGAGATGATTTTTTTGTCTGTGTATATGTTTATAAAAGTTATGTTTCCAGAGAGTGATATATAGCTTCATTCTTATGGTTAGTTGGAGATAAATCTAAAATTTTAAAAATACATCCTTATATATGCTTTAAAAATTTGTTTTAAGTTATGACTAGTATACAGTAAGATTTTATTACACAGTTTTAAGAGAAAATTGTTTAAATAAAAATCACTGTGTAATCCAAAGTTACACAGTTCATGGATTATAGAGTTTTAATCTGTGTAGAATAATTTGCAGTTTTGATCTGGCACTTCTCTTCATTAGAGGAACTCTGCAGCTTCATTTTCTTGAAATGTAGCTACGTTTTTAAATATTTTCAGTATTTCAAATTTTCCTGAGTTCTCTTATCATTGCCTAATTTTTTTCTTACAATATATGGATTTGGTTAAGAGTATTCAGAATGTTTTTATTGTCATGTTATTGGTCTTAATGATTTCCATAGTAAATAGATTTTTAAAAGAGCTAATGATACTCCTTTAATACAACAACCAACACATGTATTTTAACTATTTGTATAAATAGTTTAAAATAATTTCCATGTAGATGTATTTTGTGTATATGTATTTCTTAGAAGGGTATTCAAAGTAATAAGGAATTAGGGGCGCCTGGGTGGCTCAGTTGTTAAGCGTCTGCCTTTGGCTCAGGTCATGATCCCAGGATCCTGGGATAGAGACCTGTGTCTGGCCCCTGCTCAGGGGGAAGCCTTCTTCTCCCTCTCCCATTCCCCTTGCCTGTGTTCGCTCTCTCTCTCTCTGTCACTCTCTCTCTCTCTGTCAAATAAATAAAATCTTAAAAGTTATAAGGCATTACATTAATTTTGGGAAATAACTTACAGATTTTTTTCAAAATATATATTCATAAAGCAAAAAAGCCTTTGTATTATCATTATCTTTAAATTACACTATTAGTAGGTAGATTTTCTATAAAGCTGTGTACACCATAACTGTTGAAAGTTGAACTTTTACATGAAGTTTTTGCATTAGAACTTGGGGCACCTGGGTGACTCAATTGGTTAAGTGTCTGCCTTTGGCTCAGGTCCTGATCCTAGGGTCCTGGGATTGGTCTCCCTCTGCCCTTTCCCCTAGCTTGTGCTCACTTTCTCTTTCTCTCATATAAATAAATAAAATCCTTAAAAGAAATAAAGAAGAAAGAACTTAATGCTGTATATTCTGTTGGTTTTGAAATTTGAGTCATGATTGTATAAGCTAACTTTCAAAAGAGAAACCTACATAAGATGGCTTAATATTTTGGAAAACGTAAAATGTTAAATTTAATGATCAGCAACAGTACAGTATTGGTTAATATAGAGTACAGTGTATATATGAAGTAAAAAAAAAAAAAACCTGTTAGCTTTAAGTAATTTCTTTGGGATGAGGGTCAGATGATGCTATAAAGCTGCCAGCTTTGGTGCCCATTTTATTTCTGACTTAATATTTCTGTTTTAACTGTTTAGACATTCTTTGGTTCTGTGAATGAGATACAGGACTAAACTAATAACATTAGTTAAGATGATCATAAAGGGTACCTGGGTGGCTCAGTCGTTTAGTGTCTGCCTTCAGCTCAGGTCATGATCCCAGGGTGCTGGAATCGAATTCTGCCTCAGGCTCCCTGCAGAGCACTCCTACTTCTACTCCCACTCCTACTCCCCCTGCTTATGTTCCCTCTCTCTATCAAATAAATAAATAAAAATCTTTAAAAAAAATAAAATGATTATAGAAATCATTTCTATTTAAACTACTTTTGTTTTGAAATTAGAGTGAATTTTGAGCGTTGTGTGAAATTAGAGTGTTAAGTGAAATTAGTGTTTCAAAATTAAAACTTTGTTAACATTATATAATTTAATTCTATGATACTTTCAGCCATGACGTATATGATTGAGATTTTACTTTTTCTTTCTGATGTGGTCATTTAGGAATCAGCATTCTAGAGGGACTGATATAGCTTTGCATTTTTCATCGTAATAGTGACAAACCAGCTACTGTACACTGATGGAGTTTGGTACTTGTCACTGACGGCTTTTCTGTGACAGAGAGCCTATAGACTGACATAAAGTGCAGCCTGTTGTGAACTCTTAAGTGAGTCTGCCAAAAACTCAGCAGACAGAACTAATTGGGGAGAAAAAGGATTTCTGTGCCCTCTTCTCTTTCTTTCTATTCTTTTTTGTTTTATAAGACAGATATTGTTAAAGTAGCTCATTTATGTAAGATTTGTCTGCCTCTCTTTTCTCATTGCACGGATCATTTTTTAACTTACAGTCTTGCACTGCAGGTCATTAAGCACTTCCACATGGAGGCTGGCACAGGACCAAGCTCGAGACAGGCAACTCATAACAGTCGATGAAAAATTGGTAAGAATTTTCTATTATTACTTTGCTATGATTCTGCCTTCAGGGTTCTTTTTGTACAGTATCTTTTCAGAATGGTGTTTGGGTTCTACCAGGAGAGTGATTTGAATTTAAATTTCTAGATTGTATATAAATTTTAACAGAAAATATTCATCATAAAAAGATAATTTGTGTTAAGCATTATACACAAATATTAAGTCATATGCAGATATTAACAGATTAAAATTATAAAAGCCTTCATTTTTGTGGTTTTATAAGTAGCAATCAGAACATTTTAAATTAGTGTATATGAATTGAATATGAATATGAATATAAATATAAATGAATATGTATAGTTTTTTATTTTCTCACTATACTCCTGTTTAATTAAGTTGTAAGACACTTACCAGGTAGTACCTAAACTTAAGTATATTGGGTTTTTATGAAACTAATTGTTGTTACTGTATGTGTATATGTGTATGTACATACACATTACATTTCTACATTATGCATGAGAGATTACAACTAGCAACAAATAAATAATTTTCTGTTAATCAGCAGATAAAATTATAGTACCATCACTTAAAATTTTTTTCTATGTGTGATGTTACTTTAGATGCAACTTATTATTTATGCTTACATTGTAAAATAGCATAAATTTTGTAATATCTAAGACTTGTAAAAATATGTAATAGTGTAAGTATGCTTCCATTTTTTATCTGGTTTATCATTATTAAATGTATGGGTGTGTTTCATACTCTTCATTTATACATTCTTTTATCTCTCAATTTTGACTGTAAGCATAGTTTAAATAATAGGTCACACATATAAACACTGTTTATACCACTAAAGATAAACGGATACATAAATAGATAAGTAAACAGACAGACAATGGATAGGTAGTTTGGAAAACTCTGATCTTATGCTTAAGGCTGGTTAGTTTTATCTTTAAACTGCCTCTTAGTTCTGCTTGCTGACATTGCTGTCATCCTAGTTTAGGCTGCTACCATCATCTTTCACCTAGATTGCTGCAGTAGTTTTTAAAATGATCTTTATAGATACTTTAATCTTCTTTTAATTCATTTTCCAAAGGATAAACAGGATAGTCATTTAAACGCTGATTTTGTCACTTCTTGTGTAAGAACTGTAGGCTTTCTTACTGACCTAAAAGTAAACTTTAAAATCCCTGCATGGTTTTCAAGGTCTTACATGATTAAAGTCCTGCCTTCCTTCCTAGGTTTATCTTGTACCGCTGTGCTTTATACACTGTGCTCCAGCCACACCAAGCCTGGAACTTGCTATTCCTTTCCCTGCTTCAGGGCATTCACATTCCAGTTTACTCTATTGAGATGCTTTTCACCAATCCCCTAGCTCTTATCCAGGGACCTTCTACCTGCTCTTCAAGTATTAATCAAACACTACTTGCTTAGTCAAGTATAAAAGAAGTGAGATGGTATGTGTGTAAGAGGAGGATGATTTACACATGCCATATTAATTAATGAGGGTACTATTTTAATTTTTCCAGTGACCATTTTTAAACCCCAGGAGGTTGCCTTCTTGTTTTAATATTGTGGGGTTCACTCTTCATAAGATTTTCAAGTTTTATAGAGTTTATTAGTAATGGTTCTAAGTTCTCTTCTTTCTAGTTTGAAGAATAAGTGAGGTAGCAGTCTGTTGCTCTAAACAAGATGCTGTGAGTCTTACCAGAGAGGTAAACAGACTGCTTTGAGTTTTGTTTTTTTCTTATTAAATCAGTTGCATACTTTCAGTGAATTTTGTTGCCCTGTATAGATTTTTCCCAGCTTTGTTATGTCTTTCTTGAAGTGTATTAGTCAAAATGTCTATTCCAGCTGAAATCAATTCAAGTCTTACTTATAAATTATTCATAGTTACTGAAGTAATATTTAAACAGATAACTAAAACCCATAGGTAATTTTTAAACATGAGTTTTAGCCATTCATTTAGGTTTATATTAAAATGCAAATATTAAATAATCAAATAGGTAGCATAATATTGATAGGGGTTTCAGGTCTTCTTGTTCCCACACACAACCTACTGGATGAAAGGTTGAGTTGATAGCATAATGACAAGACAATTGGCTGAAGATATTTCCAGAAATATTAAGTAATTGGAGTTGATTATATTTGCATTTTGAACAAAAATTATTCTAAAAATATGTAGTAGCCCCCCTCACCCTTATCCTCAGGGGATGCATTCCAAGACCCCCAGTGGATGCCTGAAGGCACAGATAGTACCAAACTCTATATATGCTATGTTTTATCTATACATACATACCTATGATAAAGTTTAATTTATAAATTAGGCACAGTAAGAGATTAACAACAACAATAATAGAATAATTATAACAGTATACTCTAATAAAAGTTATGTGAATGTGGTCTCTCAAAATTTCTTACTGGACTGTACTCACCCTTCTCGTGATGCTGAGAGATAATAGAATGCCTCCATGATAAGATGAAGTCAGGTGAATGATGTAGGTGTTGTGACATAGTGTTAGGCTACTATTGACCTTCAGATAGCTATGTTAGAAGGAGAATCATTAGCTTCCAGACCGTGATTGACTGTGTGTAACTGAAGCTGCAGAAAGTGAAACCATGGATGGGGACTGAGATTTGGAAAGATAATTTAATATTCTGTCCTTTTTTATTAGACTGAACACCTGGCTCTCAAACTTCTGTTTAGAAATTTCCAGTTAACTCGTTCTCATTTCTTTTGAGGCTACTCTTTATTTATATTACTTACCAGCCATAATTATTAGAAAGCTATTTCTTACTGAGAAAAAAGATAAGTCTTTTCAACAAATGAAGATGGAACAATTGTATATCCAAATGCAAGACAAAACAAAAACCCTACATCCATACTTTGTACCATATGCAAAAATTAACTCAGAGTTCTAAATGTAAACTCATAGTTGTAAATGTAAAACTAAGACATATAAAACTGGTAGAAGAGAATGTAGGATAGACTCTTTGTAATTTTGGGTTAGACATATATTTTATTTTACTATTTTTTTCCAAGATTTTATTTATTTATTTGAGAGAGAGAGAGGGTGGAGTTAGTGAGTGAAAGAGAGTACAAGCTGGGGGAGGGACAGAGAGAGAGGAAGAAGCAGACTCCCCACTAAGCAGGGAGCCGAACGTGGGGCTCGATTCCAGAATCCTGGGATCATGACCTGAGATGAAGGCCGATGCTTAACTAACTGAGCCATCCAGGTGCCCCCTAGACATATGTTTTATAGATACAAACCAAAGTACAATCCATTTTTTTTTAATTTTAATAAACATATAATGTATTTTTATCCCCAGGGGTACAGGTCTGTGAATCGTCAGGTTTACACATTTCACCGCATTCATCATAGCCCATACCCTCCCCAATGTCCATTTTACAATCCATTTTTTAAAAAACTATAAAGTTGGGGGGTGCCTGGGTGGCTCAGCTGGTTAACCGTCTGACTCTTGATCTCAGCTCAGGTCTTGATATCAGGGTCATGAGTTCAAGACCCACATTGGGCTCCATGCTGGGTGTGGAGCCTACTTTAAAAAAAAAATTATAAAGTTGGGTTTCCTTACAGTCAGAAATTTCTACTCTTTGAGGTTGTTAAGAGAATGAAAAGAAAGGGCACAGATTAGGAGAAAATATTTACAAAACACTTATCTGATAAAGGAGTTGTATCCAGAAAGTCAACAACATTTAAAACTAAATAATATGATTTTAACTCAAATAAAAATGAGCACTTTACTCAGGAAATATTCAGATGGCAAATGAGCATATGAAAATATGCTCAACATCATTAGTGATTATGGAAATAAATATTAAAACTACACTGAGATACCACTACACATATATCTGAATGGCTTAAAAAAAAAATTGACCATACCAAGTGCTAGCAAGGATGCAGACCCACTGTAACTCTCATATAGTGCTGGTGGCAATGCAGAATGACAGCCATTTTGGAATAGAGTATGGTGGTTTATTATAGAGTTAAATGTATCCTTGCCATACGACCTAGCAGTCTCACTTCTCAATATTTACTCAAGTGAAATGAAATCTTATGTTCACACAAAATCCTGCATGTGCGTGTTTTTAACAGCTTTATTCATAATTCCAATAAGTGCAAACTGTACTTCAGTACCCTTATACAATGAACTTTTACTCAGCAATTAATAACAAATCTGGATGAATCTCCAGTGCATATATTAAGTAAAAGAAAGCAGACTCACAGGCAACCTACTGGGTGATTCCATTTATTTGGCATTCTAGAACTGGCAAAACTCTAGGAACAGAAAATTGATCCCTGTTGTCAAGGTCAGATGTCGGAAGCAGAATATTCAAAAAAGGGCATTAGGTAATTTGGTGGGTGTGATATAACTCTTCTGTATCTTGATTATGTGTTCTTTTTTCAGAGCCTTATTTGGTTTTTGTTTGTTTGTTTGTTTGTTTTAAGATTTTATTTATTTACTTGAGTGCTCCTGGGTGGCTCAGTCATTAGGTGCCTGCCTTCGACTCAGGTCATGATCCCAGGGTTCTGGGATCTAGCCCCGAGTTGGGCTCTCTGTTCCCCGGGGAGCCTGCTACTCTTCTTCCACTCCCCCAGCTTGTTTTCCCTCTCTCACTGTGTCTCTCTCTGTCAAATAGATAAATAAAATCCTTAAAAAAATTTTTTTTTTCTTTATTTACTTGAGAGAGAGAGAGAGAGCACAGAAGGAGGAGAAGCAGTTCCCTGCTGACCAGGGAGCCCGGTATGAGTCTTGATCCTAGGACCCTGGGAGCATGACCTGAGCCGAAGGCAGACCCTTAACCAACTGAGCCACCCAGGTGCCCTGCTAATCTGCTTCTTTATAACTAATATCCATTGACTCAAGGTTTGCCCTTTTATGTACGGCATGCCATTTTTTCCCTACATGACAGCTTTCTGTATATTTGAAAACAGCTCTTTGGTCATCCTAACTCAGGGGTTCTCAAAGAATAGTCTGGGCAAGGGCGCCTGGGTGGCTCAGTGGGTTAAGCCTCTGCTTTCGGCTCAGGTCATGATCTCAGAGTCCTGGGATCAAGGCCCGCATCTGGCTCTCTGCTCGGCAGGGAGCCTGCTTCCCCTTCTCTCTCTCTGCCTGCCTCTCTGCCTACTTGTGACCTCTCTCTCTCTGTCAAATAAATAAATAAAATCTTAAAAAAAAAAAAAAAAAAGAATGGTCTGGGCAGGGTGGAGGTGGAGGGTGGCCCAAGACCCTCAAAAGAGTCCATAAATCAAACTATTTATACAAAGATGTGTTGCCATTGACATTTAAGGTACAAAAACAATTTTTTTTTTAAAGATTTTATCTATTTGACAGAGATCACAGGTAGGCAGAGAGGCAGGCAGAGAGAGAGAGGAAGGGAAGCAGGCTCCTCGCTGAGCAGAGAGCCCCATGCAAGGCTCGATCCCAGGACCCTGAGATCATGACCTGAGCCAAAGGCAGAGGCTTTAACCCACTGAGCCACCCAGTCGCCCCACAAGAACAATTTTGGTACATCTGGGCTGCTAGTCATTTTACTCTTCACTTTCTTGCATTCGTGATTTTAAAAAACCCAATTTCACTTAATGTCCTTGATGAATCAGCAAAAATTACTAATTTAAAAAATTTCAGTGCTGTGTCACCATCTTTTTATGTAACAGAAGAGAAGTCATATACATAAAACACTTTTGCTGCATACTAAAGTACCACAGTTGTCTCAAGCAAAGCACCTGTGTGATTGAGTTGCTATTGCAAACTGAACTTAGCCACATTTTTCATGGAACATCTTTTAAGTGAAAAAACAGTAACAGATGACAGACAAATGATAGTTACTCAATTTTCAGCACATGGCAGACATTTTCTCAAAAACTAACTTCAGGGAAGTATTGCCAATAGTAAACTGCAAACTTTCAAGTGAAAATAAGAATTTTTGTAGGTCTTGATTCTAGCACTTAATCTGATTGAGCTTGACATCTTTCTAATACCTAAAGACTGTTCTAATAGGATCGGTGGTGGTATTAATGACTGATTTTTAAAATATTGTGTAATGAAATATGCTAACAATTGGAAGATGTGCATACCTCTATGAAATAGTCTTTTCCATACGACCAATGTGTGATATAAAATCATGCGTGGGTAAAAGTTTCATTTAAAGTGCAAGAAAGAACAATGAATTTAATGTAACTGGGTATGAAAATATTAAGGCTACTAAAATATTGCTCCCTTGGGGCGCCTGGGTGGCTCAGTGGGTTAAAGACTGCCTTCAGCTCAGGTCATGATCCTGGGGTCCTGGGATCGAGCCCTGCATCAGGCTCTCTGCTCAGCGGGTAGCCTGCTTCCTCCTCTCTCTGTCTCTGTCTGCCTCTCTGCCTACTTGTGATCTCTGTCAAAAAAAAAAAAAAAAGCCTCTGCCTTCAGCTCAGGTCATAATCCCAGGGTTTTGGGATCGAGCCTGCTTCCCTTCCTCTCTCACTGCCTACCTCTCTGCCTACTTGTGATCTCTATCAAATAAATAAATAAAATCTTAAAAAAAAATAAAAATAAAATATTGTTCCCTTATCTAATTACATATCTGAGGATGGATTTTCTTCATTTATTGAAACCAAGACAACTTAACCTAACAGTTTGAATTCAGGAACAGATGTTAGAATTCATCTGTCTTTTATTAAGCTAGATATTAGAGATTTTAAAAAATGCAAATCATTGCCACTCTTAGTTTTTGAAAATATAGTTGTTTTTTTATTATAATGTTTTTTATGTAGATATATAATCAGTTTAAGTATATATTTACATTTTTCTCCATTTTAATTTCTTATATGGTAAATATCTGTAGAATATCTCATATAAATAAAACCTCATTGGGGTCTCAGTAATTTTTAAGCTATATAAAGGAGTCCTGAGGCCAAAGTGTTTGATAATCATTATCCTAAGTCTTCTCTTTTCTGGGTTAAACATCCTCAGGGCTTTGATTCATTACACATGAGTTCCAATTAATTCATCATCTTGATTATTTTCCAGGTTGATTGAATCCCTTTTAAATGTTGTTGCCAAGATTTCTTATGATACTCCAGACGTATGGTGCAGGGTATGGCAGGGATCATTGCTTCTATTCCTTTTAATCTCAGCAGTTCTAGTAAAACACCTTAAAATTTAGGTTCTCATACTGGTTTTTTAGTGTGGATTTCAGGGAGAGCTAAAACCTCGGATCCTTTTTTATTTGTACTGTTACCAAGTCATGTTTCATTTCTTTCATCTTAAATATATGCTGTTTTTATTTTTAACTGTTATTCTTAGATTAGCTCAAACAGCATGTTAATCAAATGTAGCTTAATTTTTTTTTCTTTTTCTTTCTTTCTTTTTTTTTTTTTTTTTTTTGCTATCACATCTGATAGGCCGAATTTAATAAAATGTTTTATTCTGGGCATCAGTTGTATATTGACAACATATTTTCTGGTTTCTTTTTAAGACATAGAATGTAGAAGGGGTAAATCTGCCTGGCATTTTCTAATGTAAAGAGTAAGTTCCCTAATTTTAGAACTGTATACAGTGTTGACATACTAGAAAACAAATCTTCAGAGAATAAAATTGTATTTCCTGGATTACTGTTAATAATACTTTTTTTTTTGTCAGAGCACATGGTAAATTTCTAATTGGTCATTCTTTTTTTTTTTTTTTAAAGATTTTATTTATTTGCCAGAGAGAGATCACAAGTAGGCAAAGAGGCAGGCAGAGGGAGAAGGGGAAGCAGGCTCCCTGTTGAGCAGAGAGCTCCATGTGGGGCTTGATCCCAGGACCCTGAGACCATGACTGAAGGCAGAGACTTAACCCACTGAGCCACCCAGGTGCCCCTCTAATTGGTCAGTCTTAAGAATGTCTTCTCTTGTGCATAAGCTCTTTTTCATTTACTAATAAATGAACTGGTAAAATTTTAAATACCCAAAGGAGTAGATGACAGCGTTTTAAAATAATCTTGTCCATTTATGTAGAAGCACAGTGTTAAAAAAAAAAAAAGCTTTTCGTGGGTTGCACCATTATTATTTCCAAGTATGAGATACTTCCTAAAAATAATAAGTAAAGCTTACAAATGGTTTTTTGGCCCTTAGTTTTTGTTGTAGGAGTTGCTGTGCCTTGGAGGTTGGGTGAAAAATGTTTTTGCATCTGTGCTTTATTAAGAGAGTAACTTTTCTTCTTTTATGCCACCTTCCTTCATCTCCTTTCAGTGTATTTGTTGAAAACCCAAGTCCCATGAAATGTTGTCTTTCTGTATTCACTTGGACTACAAAAAGAAGTTAAATTTTCGGTACTCTTTAAAGATTTTTTGTAGATGTTCTCCCATAGAACAACCAAAACATACATTAAACCTCCATAGGTACATTTTCGATTTGTTTTGTTTGTTTTTAATCATTTTTATTGCCTCTTTTAAATAACACTCCTGTTTGTCACAGTTATATATTAACTATACACAAAAGTAGAAAAATACCCTTATAATATATAAGAATTATTTCAGTTTATTAATAAAAAATGTAAAATGAGCTTTAATAACTTGAACATTAGTATATCCTGTAAAATTATGTTGGCTGCCATATTTTCTTCATTTTTCATTTATTTATTCAATAAACATTTATTGGGCACTTGTGTGTGCTAGGCATATATGTAAATTTGAACGGCTTGTTTTCGTTTAGGTGCTTAGTTACTTATTTAAAACCTATTAGGTACCACCTGTTGTAAATCTTACAAAAAAGTATTATGGTTATCCATGCATCCTCAACACAAATGCATATGAAAAAGGAAACTTTATTGAGCAGTTTATAATACAGCTCAGGTTGATTGAGGGGGAGGGATGAGTATTGTTTCTAAGCTTTTTCTTGAGAAATTGCAGTATACACTATTAATGTAAGATCCTAATACATATTTTGGACATTTTGAGTAGTCTATATTTATATCTTTAAAAATAAGGTGTGCATGTAAAATAGAGTCAGTGTTCTGAATGTTACCAATTTGTTACTTTACTACTTGTCAGTTTCTTCCAAAGAGCAGTAACACAGCAGTTAAAGCTTTGTTTCTTGCTGATAATTTGCTGTATATAATTGCTGTTTGATTAAGTACATGGTATTAGTAGCTCAGTCAGTCAACTGGGTGATAGTATTGCTGTTTTAGAATGTCTGTGAGCAGCAAAAGTTATTTAATAGAATTTTTTTGTCACTTTAATAGGTTTAAAATTTTTTCAATACTTGAACTTGCTCTAAGAAATTTGTGAAAATGAATAATGTTTGCAAGCCTTCAGAAAATGAAACAATCATGTTTGCTACACAAGTATTTGTTTTATGTTGTTTTTGCTTCCTAACATATTAAAAGTTTATAGGTGAAAACTTTCATGAGTCTGCAAACTTGAAATAAAAATCAGTCATTAAGAAGTGACCAGCACGAAAAGATAAACCTAAGTTAAAGGCTTAGATTTGCTTTGACTGCTTGCTTTTTTGGTGGGGGTGGGGGGTCAGTTTTCTTTTGGTGAGATTACTTCTGGTGCATGGCAGCGCTATCTCTGCTAGATTATTGGAAGGACTAGTGTCTGCAATTGGGGTTATACAGCCTTCCAGCATCTCAAGTGTCTGTTTTGTCTGGACTTTCCTCACGCAGCATTCTTGTGCAAAAATTTCAAGGCTTTAGTCTGGAGCACTGGGTCAAAGGATATGTCTCTTTGAAGGGTAGACAGGAGTTTTTATGTTTTATTCACTAAGTAGTATTTCATTTTACATCAAAGAATAGCAGTCTTTGAGAACCTTCCATGGTGGCAGTTTAGCATTTGGGGTTTTTTTCTTTAAGACTTTCACTAAATATGGAATAATGTTTCTTCGTGTTTTTCAGTCTACAGATGCTTATTTATAATCTTATATTTAGATGAGACTATTAAAATAAAAAGAGAAAAGCATTGACTAAATATAAATGTTAGTTTGCAATATAGTTTTATGTTTTAAAAACAACTATAGTTTTTGTGTTTTTTTACAATGTACTTCTCTCTGTGGTTTTATACTACCCATTAGTTACTGAAAAAATTGTTGGATAGCCTTTAAAATTGTAGCAGTACTATTGGTTAAAATTCTAAAGAAGTAATGACTGATGTTTTTGGCAGTGTAAATTTTATAGTGAAATGGCCATTCTTTAATTGGCCTTTTTTCAGGCACTATTGTATGTGTGTGTGTTTGTCTGTATGTGTGTGTGTATGTGTGAGAAAGAGAGAGGGAGAGATGGAGAGAGACAGACAGGAGGGAGAGGGAAGAGATACAGATTTTGGAAAATACCAAAAACTGTGAAGTAATGAAAAATGTAAAGATTTGGTATGGCTCGGAAGTAAATGTTCTTCCTACACATTTAGGATAGGCTAATCAGTAAATGTATTTTTACCAATAATAATAATCACATAAGTGATTGCTTATATGTTTAGGTTATTAAATTCATGTTCATATCGCATGACACATATACCTAAGCATATGGACTAATACTAAAATAGCTTATTTTTATGTTTATAGATGAAACATGCTCTTAATTTATCTAAATAGAGTAAATTAATCATTTGAAATAGAAGTATTTCTACTTTCATTAATAGCATATTAAATTTAAAACAGCTTCAATTAACTCACATTTAATATTGATTAGAACAAGTCAGATAATTTTTTGTATAGTTATTTTAAATAAAATTAAATTAAGTACATAACTTCATTGTCTGAAACACACTCCCAATTAAGTTACTTTCATATATTTTCAAGTTATATGAAACTTGTACTTATTAAGTACTTACAGATGAAATAGATGTTAATAGTATTTTTTATATGCGGACAGGAACCATTTAATTTAAAATAGAGAATGATCTTTCTATATTAAAATTGTTTAAGGAACAAAAGATCTTTCCTCTACAGTATTCAGCCATCTCTATTATCTGTGATTCTTCAGCAATTAAAGCAGATTTATTTTCCTCTTTGTTCCTACTTGGAATACTTGAACAATGCTGGAGAATTGAACTGACTGGACTGTTTTATCTTTCAAAAGCTTTAAAGTTCTATGTACCAATTAGCAAAATACAGTAAAGGTTTAAACTGTTAATAGCCACAACATCTTTAATGCATAGATCTGTAGTACGCTAGGGCTGTATAACAGTTCTCCATTGTATGTCTCTTTTAAGGAGGGTAACTGTGTCAGTTCTTTTCTTGCTTTACTACCTGCTGTGTATGGAAATTGTGTGTAGTACTTGACACTTGCTTTCACAAATTTAAAATTCTTGCATGTATTATGTAGGAGCTTTGGTTCTCAATAAAATAGAATTGATAATATTTTACTTGTTTGGATTTTGATTAAGATCCTTTGGTTGTATTTTAGAGATTATATAATTTATATATGAAAATACATTATCTGTTTTTCTTCAATGAATTCAGGGTGCATAAGCTGTATGTTACCTCCTTGGAAATTGCTTGTCTAATTTTATTCATTTGAATATAATTGAGAGGAATCATCAGTGTTTTATCAGAATATGTAGATACATGATATTTTATACTGTGTTTGAATATAGGTGGCTTTTTTGATTGTTGCTTTTTATTAGTAGAAAGAGTATTTTGTTTTTAGAGTTGCTGCTTTTTTAATTGTCTGGCTTACCCAGATAATTTAAAAATTCAAGAATTCATCCAAATATCTGCTTCAAACTTGTTAAAGCCTGATGTTCATCATATTATATAAGTTCTTAAAGAATGCAGAGGTGAGAGGAAGTGAAGAAAATGGGAGTAACATATTTTGGTGGTAGTTACTTTTTTCTCTTTATTGCATGTATCTTGGGGAATAGAATTTTAGAGCAAAGGAAAGAAGAATGCAGACCTCAGAATTTGAGACTAGCAAACTAGTCTGTTTCTATGTTTAGGCTTTTTAATTTTATATGACTTGGTCTGTGCTGATTCTAACTCTTTGAAGTACCACTTGCAAGTTTGCAAATATCATTCATGTTTTACAAGATGAGAAAGTTTAAAAAAGGGTAGTGATATGGAACCCTTACTGTATGCAGTGTACTGTCTTCACAAAACTCTGCTTCTTCATAAGGCTTACTTTTCAAGAGTGTATGAATAGGCTTTTTGTTCCATTCCTGTTTCATGTTTAATACTTCTTTGAGCTTTGAGTATATTGCATATTAGTAATTGAGTGGGTTTTAAAAATTTTAATGCTTCCACTAAAATAGGTTTAAAAAAATGATCTTGCCTTTCTCTAAGCAACACATAGGACATATGTTCAGTTGAGAACGCTAATCTAATTTCAAGAACTGAGGATCTGATTAGTGTACAGATTTGCATCTATTACAGTGATTGCTAAGCATATATCGTTATAATTAAAATCTGTCAATTAAAAAGATTTTTAGACCTAATTGAGTAGTTTGAGATTTAACATCCAAGAAATTAAAATAAGTTTCCTTGTTTAGTAAGCGTCATGATGTATTAAACTTTCAAATATGGCTGATGTGGCCTGTTTTCTTTTTATTTATTTATTTATGTTTTTATTTTTTTATTTTATTATTTTTTTTTTTTTAGGGAGGGGAGCAGGGGGAGGGGCAAAGGGAGAGGGGAAAAAGAGAATCTTAAGTAGGCCACACCTCCAGCACAGAGCCCAGGTGGGGCTCAATCTCACAACCCTGAGATCATGACTTGAGCCAAAATCAAGAGTCGGGCACTTAACCAGCTGAGCCACACAGGCGCCCCTAGGGATTGGAATTTTCAACTATGACAACTGGTAGTTGTTTGTCAAGATCCTGCAAGGGATTTTTTTTTACTTGTCTCTTATTTATAGCAGAAAATCTTACTGTACTTTTTCATTTGTTTATTCCATTTTTTGAACATATATGTATGTTTGTGTATATATATTTGTGTGTGTTTGTGTATGTGTGTGTGTGTATATGGCACCATTATTGAGCACCTATTTATATTATTTGATCATTTAGCTATAAATATGGAATAACATTGTTGCCCTTAAAGCTTATATTCTCATGTGTAAGCATATGCCAACTTTCGAAATAATTAAAATACTTCCATAGATTAATGAATGTTATAGAAAAAAACAAGGTGTTGGGATAGAAAGTAACTGGGGGCGTTGGGTAGAATAGGAATTTTTTATAGGGTAATCAAAGCAAGCCACTTTGAGAAGGTGTAATATTTGAATCAAGATCTGAGTGATGAGAAGGAGTTAGCTATATGAGAATCCAATAAGAACATACCAGGCAGAGGAAGAAGCCCGTGCTCCAAAGTGTAACCCAGCTGGTCATAGTCAAGAGAAGGAAAGCTGTGACATAATGAGAAGGGGGAGATTAAACAAAATGAGGTCAAAGAGGTAGGCTGGGATTGGATCAAGTACAATTTTTAGATTAGTGGTAAAAAGTTTGAATTTTTGTCTTAATTATAAAGGGAAGCCATTTTAGGGTTTTAAGTAGGAAAGTGATTTGATCTGATTTACTAATCAAAACTTGAGAATTACTTGGCTATTAATGGTTAAAGATCACTTCAAAGAAGCTCAAAGGAATTGGTTTGTTTGTTGCCATTTTTATTCATTCCTATGCCTTTTTTTGACATTCATGAAATAATTTTTATAGTTTTTATAAAATTTCCTACATAAAGTTTCCTACAAGTGATTGAATTTTTAACGGATGTTTAAAAAAGG
This sequence comes from Martes martes, assembly GCF_963455335.1. NCBI lineage: Eukaryota > Metazoa > Chordata > Mammalia > Carnivora > Mustelidae > Martes > Martes martes. Next base: position 127,168,185 of record NC_137892.1, on the reverse strand, counting down.
ATCCTGGTTTTTGTCTTGGCGTTTTAGATTTTTTTTTACATATGGTATAACAATTCAGTGATTCTTCCTATTAGAGAATTTTCTGAATTTGAAATGTTTTTTGTTAAAGATCATATTGGGACCTGAAATAATAAATTTATCTCCTCTAATTCTCCACTTTCTCTGGCCCTCTCACACTCTCCCTCCCCATAAATGGGGGAAAAAACTAGAGGTCTGTCATCACTGTGAAGGAAGATAAATTAACTGAGCTGCTGTCCACCAAGTAGGTGCTGACAAGGCCCCAAATACATTTAAGTTTCTGTACCTTGCTTCAGCTGGTGGTATGGGCCGGTGGTGATGGTTTGTCTTCATCTTAACTTTGACTCTATTTCTGTCTATCTGGCATTCCTTTCTCCCTCTTTCTCTCTGCTTTTTGAGATTTGTCTCTCTTTCCTGTGTTTGTATAGCCATTTCCCTCTGTCTTTGTGACTCTCTGTTCATTTTTGCTGACTCTGAAGCTGGCAGTCATTTCTCTTTCTGACTGCTTGTGTTTCCTCTTCAACCCTGACAATTTCCCCTTTCAGCAATGGGCTATAAAGAAATATGGCTTTGGACATTATCATTCTTTTCCTTTTTCCACTCTCTTCTGTTCTTATTTTTCCTCCCTTTCTCTTCTTTCTTCCACATTTGTTACTTTTGTCCTTTTTCTTCTTACTTCTTCCTTCTTCCTTAAATCAGACCTAGAGAGGAAAGACAGAGGTGGCCCTACCCTCTAATAGCTTTTCTTCTTTTGTTGCCTTATTTCCCCCTTTGAAAACGTATAGAACCTTTGAAGATATGTTACTAACTGGAAAAAGAAGCAGCATGATTTGTACATTATATTATTTGGAATTTTCACCCTAGTGAGAGACTTTGGGACACTGGAAAGACTGTGGACTGATTTACAGATGTAACATTAGATCTTTAAATCCCTTCTTTTAACTGTAAGACATTGAACAAATTATCTAACTTCTTTGTCCTCATCTTATAAAATTAAAACACCTTTTCAGATTTGTTTTGGAAGTTAATTGAGAGTATCTACATTAAACAAGAGGAGATATAATATCCTATTTATTTAATCATTCAATAAAAGCTCTTTTCCTCTCTTTTTCCCCCTCTATGTGGAGTCATTTTTATGAAGAGAGAAGCAAACTAGAATTAACGATTGTTATCTGTAACTGAATCTGAAGTAATTGAGATACTCTGAGTCACATTTCTACTCAGACACCTAGTACTAGGGGATCTTGGAGCAAAATACTGACCTTGGTTATAATGGTCTTAGGTTAATATATCAGTTGTGTTCATTTGTGTATGTATGTTTGTGTATTTAATAATTTTTGTTATGTAACCTGCCTTTTTCTAACAGCCTATGGCATTTTACTAAATCATCTTTGGTATTACTGTCTCATTACATAGTTTCTAACAATTAGTTGTGTAGATGTGTTGATACGTAATTATCGTTTCAATGAGAAGTTTCTTTAGTCATTTATAACCTATTTTTTTAAATTTAATTCTCATACTTTTATTGAATGTCTCTTATCTGCCTGGGCACGCATTCTGGACAATGATGTGTGAACAAGTACAGTGTGGGTTGGCTTAATTTTATGATGGAAATTCCTGCAGTTATTTAAATGCCATTGGGGAAAATATTTAATGCTTCAAAAAATATGCACATTATATTAAGTGAAAGAGCAGGTTATATAGTATCTATAGTTGGATCTTGTTTTTATATTAAAAAAAGAAAGAAAGAAATATATATAAGGAAAAGCATGCATAGAACAAAGCCTGGAAAGATAGTCACCAAAATGTTGTGAGTGCTGAAAGTTGTTTTTGTTTTTATAATTTTTTATTTTTTTATGAACATACAAATGTATTATTAGCCCCAGGTTTACAGACTTTACAGCACTCACCATAACACATACCCTCCCCAATGTCTATAACCCTACCACCCTCTCCCTACCCCTCTCCCCCTGGCAACCCTGTTTGTTTTGTGAGATTAAGAGTCTCTTACCGTTTGTCTCCCTCCTGATCCCATCTTGTTTCATCATTTATTCTTTTCCTACCCCTCAACCCCCCCATGTTGCATCTCCACTTCCTCATATCAGGGAGATCACATGATAGTTGTCTTTCTCCAATTGACTTATTTTGCTAAGCATAATACCCTTTAGTTCCATCCACATCATCGCAAATGGCAAGATTTCATTTCTTTTGATGGCTGCATAGTATTCCATTGTACATATATACCACATCTTCTTTATCCATTCATCTTTTGATGGACATCTAGGTTCTTTCCATAGTTTGGCTGTTGTGGACATTGCTACTATAAACATTTGGGTGCACGTGCCCCTTCGGATCACTACGTTTGTATCTTTTTTTTTTTTTTTAAGATTTTATTTATTTATTTGACAGACAGGGATCACAAGTAGGCAGAGAGGCATGCAGAGAGAGAGAGGAGGAAGCAGGCTCCCTGCTGAGCAGAGAGCCCGATGTGGGGCTTGATCCCAGGACCCTGGGATCATGACCTGAGCCGAAGGCAGAGACCTTAACCCACTGAGCCACCCAGGCGCCCAACTACGTTTGTATTTTTAGGGTAAATACCCAATAGTGCGATTGCTGGGTCGTAGGGTAGCTCTATTTTCAACTTTTGAGGAACCTCCATGCTGTTTTCCAGAGTGGTTGCATCAGCTTGCATTCCCACCAACAATGTAGGAAGGTTCCCCTTTCCCCGCATCCTCGCCAGCATCTGTCATTTCCTGACTTGTTAATTTTAGCCATTCTGACTGTATAACCTATTTTTGATGGGAATTTTAAACTGTATTACTCCAATGAGGTTTCTGAGGCCTTACTCATTTTATTATACATTATATTCAGTCGTTAAACTGCATGTAACTTAAAAACTTTACTGATTTTAACAGTAAAATATGCAGATTGTAAAAATATTAATCTGGAAATGTAAAAGTAAAAGGAAATTAAAATCATCTTTAATTTCAGTCTTGGTGATATTACCCCATTTTTATATGAATATTTAAACACACCAATATCCAACATATTTATATATAACACAAATAATGCTTTATAGTTTGATATCCTATTTTTTCATTTTACTTGCTTTATATTGTGAATATCTTTAAAATTATTCAAAGGCATAATTGTAAATGGATATATAGCCTCCCATTTTATGGCTATACCATAATAACATCTATTGTTACACTTCCCATTATTTTAGATTTTTCACAATTATACACAATGCTAGAATGAAGAATCATACCTAAGTCTAATCTTCGATAACATCTTTATTTTATTTTAGTATTGATTCTTTGAGTGGGATTACTAAATTGGAGGGGTTAATATTAATATTAATATTACAAATATTTTTTGGTACCTATAATTGATACAGAATACTCCAAAAGTTTTTACTAATTAACTCTATATATATATTTTAGGATTATGCCTCCTCATAGCCTGTGCTATTTTCCTAGCATATGTGGTCCGGTTCTATGGATGCCTTTCAGACTCTGGCACATTGATATAACAGATTCTACCTAATATGTCTAAGAATTAGAAAACAGTAAAAAGACATAATACTTAAGTGCATTGAAAGTACTTCAGAATCCTGAGGATCAACATTATGAAGTTAGCTATCATTGTGCTCTCAGTTTCTGGATATGTAGGTTGATGAGATTTCTATCATAAATATATATAAAATAGATAGCAGTTAGTACTACTGCTATTGCTGTTATAATACATTTTAACAGAGTTTGTTATATATGAAACATTCTCCCTGTCTTATATGTAAGCTGTATTCTTTCTCGTTCTTGTTCCAGCACCTTTCCAGAACAGTGCAGGGTGATCATCCTTAAAAATGTCTATACTACTTCTCTTTGTCATTTATTTGGTGAACTACATTATTACTGAATTCTAATTTAACTTTGTTGTAGTCAAAAACACACTCTGAATTCAGTTTTGAAATTTCTCAAGACTTTATTTTTATGCCTCATAATGTGGCCTACCTTGATGAATGTTCCATGTATGCTTGGAAAGAATGTGCATTTTCTAGTTTTGGGGTTTGGTATTTTATACATTTCAGTTGAGGTTTTTTTTTTTTTAAGATTTTATTTGTTTATTTGACAGAGAGAGAGCATAAGCAGGCAGAGTGGCAAGCAGAGGGAGAGAAAGAGGCAGACTCCAGCTGAGCAGGGGAGCCCAGTGTGGGGCTCAGTCCCAGGCCTGTGGCATCATGACCCAAGCTGAAGGCAGCCACTTAACTGACTGAGCCACCCAGGCACCCCTTCATTTGAGTTTTAAATTGGGCTAATAGTGTTCAAATTTTTTCATCCTTCCTAATAATTTTGTCTATATCTTCTGTCAGTTACTGAGAATAGTGTTAACATTTCAATCTTTAATTTGTGTTTATGTTGGTCACTTCTTTGCTTCTCTTATTTTAAAGCTCTACTGTTAGATCCGTAAACATGGAAGAGTGTTATGTGTGTTAGATGAATTGATGTTTTTATCTGTTATGTAATGTCCCTCTTTTCTTGGTGCTAATCCTTATTCTGGAGCCTTCCTTGATGATATTAATAACACCGCTCCTGTTTTCTTAGTTTTGCATGGTGCATCATATTTTACCCCTTTACTTTTAACCTAATATTTGTGAGCTTATATTTAAAGTTTGTCTCTTGCACATGTCGGGATGCCTGGGTGGCTGAGTTGGTTAAGTGTCTGCCTTGGACTTAGGTCATGATCTTGGAGTCCTGGGACTGAACCCTGCATGGGGCTCCCTGCTCAGCGGGAGTCTGCTTCTCCCTCTACTCCTCCCCACCGCGGGTGCTCTCTCTCAAATAAATAAAATCTTTAAAAATAAATAAAGTGTGTCTCTTGCACATGTATATATTTGGCTCTTGCTTTTATTTTACCTAGCTTGACGATATTTGGCTTTTAATTCTCATGTGATTTCTCTTTTCTTTCTCTTTTATGGGGGAAGGGACAACTTCACCCGTTTCATTCACTCCAGTCCCCATCTCTGACAATCACCAGTGACGAATTTATTTCATCTTTTCCTATTGGGATGCCTTTTTCATCGTTTTCTTGCCTAATTGCTCTGGCTAGGACTTCCAATACTATGTTGAACAGAAGTGAAAAGAGTGGGCATACTTGTCTAGTTTCTGATCTTAAAGGAAAAGCTTTCAGCTTTCCACCATTGAGTATGATGTTAGCTGTGGGCTTGTTACATGGCTTTTATTATGTTGAGATACATTCCTTCCATACTCACTTGTTGAGAGTTTTTTAATGCTTTTTTTGCATCTATTGATTTGACCATATAACTTTATGCTTCATTTTGTTAATGTAGTGTATTTCTGTCAATGTGTAATCTTTGCCTTTTAAGTCCCATCTGATATCCCCTCCCCTTCCTTTTTGCCTTCATATTTTAGATTGAATACATTTTTAGAAACCTGTTTTATCTCTTCTATCAGTGTTTTTTTCTGGTGGTTCCTTTAGGGATTACAGTATGCATTATTAAGTTTTTACATTCTGCATGAACTAGTAGTATGTCACTTTACATGTAACACAACCTTGAAACAGTGCTTTGTGTTTAGTCCTTTGTATTAATGTTAACATACATCTTATTTCCAAATATGTTAACAGGCCTCATTGTAAATTATTAATATTGCTTTAAATAATCAGGCAGAGAGAGAGGGGGAAGCAGGCTCCCTGCCAGAGCAGAGAGCCTGATGCGGGGCTCGATCCCAGGACTCTGAGATCATGACCTGAGCCGAAGGCAGAGGCTTTAACCCACTGAGCCACCCAGGCGCCCCATAAATAATCAGTTATCTTTAAAGAAACTAAGAAACAAGGAGAAAAATCTTTTATATTTGCCCACTAATTTACCATTTTTGGTATTCTTTGTTCCTCCATATTTCTTCTGGTATCTCTTTCAGTCTGAAGAACTTCATTTTAATACTTCCTGTAGTGCAGCTCTATTGGGACAAAATCTCTCAGCACTGAATGTGGAAATGACATATTTTGCCTCTGCTTTTGAAAGACCTTGCTCAGGCTGCCATAACAAAATACCATAGACTCAGTGGTATATTTAACAGAAATTTATTTTCTCATAGTAACATTTATTTTCTCATAGTTCTGGAGGCTAGAAGTCTAAGGTCCAAATGCCAGGATGGTTGGTTTCTGGTTAGGTCAATTTCCAAAGCTTGTAGATGGCTGCCTTCTCACCTTGTCCTCACAACATGGCAGAGAGGGCTCGGGGGAGAGAGAGAAAAAGAGAATGACAGTGAATGTGAGCATGTGGGTGGGCGTGAGCAAACAAGTGCTCAGGTTTTTCTTCTTATATAGGTACTAATCTCATTATAAGGACCCACATCATAACTCATCTAACCCCGATTACTTCCCAAAGACTCATCATGTCTCCAAATACCATCATATTTGGGGTTAAGCCTTTAATACATAATTTATGGGGCAAGGGGACACTGATTGTTAGAGACATTCTGTGCATAACAACCTTCTCATTGGATATAGGTTGAAGGTTTTTATTTTAACACTTTAAAGATGCCATTCCATTTTCTTTTTTTTTTTTAATTGTGGTAAATATATATAACATTTTAGCCATTTTTAAGTATATAATTCAGTGGCCTTAAGCTCATTTAAAATGTTGTGCAGCCGGGCTGCCTGGGTGGCTCAGTGGGTTAGGCCTCTGCCTTCAGCTCAGGTCTTGATCTCAGGATCCTGGGATCAAGCTCTGCTCAGCAGGGAGCCTGCTTCCCCCTCTCTGCCTGCCTCTATTTCTACTTGTGATCTCCCTCTCTCTCTGTGTAAAAAAAAAAAAAAAAAAAAAAAAAAAGTTGTACGGTCATCACCAGTATCTATTATCAGAACTTTTTCATGATCCCAAACAGAAACTCTGAACCCATTAAATAATAACTCTCCGTGACACACTTCCCCATGTCTCTGATAACTTTTATTATACTATCTGTCTCTATGACTTGGCCTGTCATTGGCTCCTCTTACAAATAGAATCACACAATATTTGTCAAAGGGGAGAAAGATCTGTGGCGAGCGGGAGAGGGATGCTGGGTCTCATACTCTGGAAGGTACCCGAAGTCCCCTTTGTGCTTTGGTGTTCTCCCTTCACTGTTAGTAAACTTTGAAGTAAACTGGTCTTAGTACTCTTGTTGAAAATCAGTTGACCATATATGCAACTTTTTATTTTGGAGCTGTCTGTTCTCTTTCATTGCTTTGTATCTGCTCTTATACCAGTACCACACTATTTCAAATACTATAGCTTTGTAATAGCATTTTTTTTTTTTTAAAGATTTTATTTGACAGAGAGACAGTGAGGGAGGGAATACAGGCAGGAGGAGTGAGAGAGGGAAAAGTAGGCCTCCTGAGGAGCAGGGAGCCCATTATGGGTCTGGATCCTAGGACCCTAGAATCATGACCCACACTGAAGGCAGATGCTTAACGGCTGAGCCACTCAGGTACACCTGTAATAAGTTTTGAAGTCAAATTGTTTTCATCCTCCAACTTGTTCTTTTATTTCAAAGTTGTTTTGAAGCAGAAATTCCATATGAATTTGGTGATGAATTTTTCTGTTTCTGCAGAAAACATCACTGAGATTTTGATAGAGTTTGCATTGGATCTGTAGATTGATTTGGGTAATGCTGTCATCTTAATAAGACTTCCAATCCATGAATATGGCATGTCTTCCCATTTATTTTTGTCTTCTTTAATTTCTTTAAGCAGTTTTTTGTAGTTTTCTGTGTACATGTCTTTCACCTTCTTGGTTAAGTTTATTCCCAGGTATTTTATTCTTTTTGATACTATTGTAAATGGAATTGTTTTCTTAATTTTCTTTTCATATTGTTTATTGGTAGCATTTAGAAACACAACTAGGCTTTGTGTATTGTTTTCTTAATCCTGCCACTTTGCTGAACTTATATGTTAGCTGTAACAGGTTTTGTGGGTGTATATGGAGTCCTGTAAATCTGTGAACAGAAATAATTTTACTTCATTTCTAATTTGGATACCTTTTATCTTTTTTTTTTTTTAAGTTTTTATTTATTTATTTGACAGAGAGAGAGATCACAGGTAGGCAGAGGGGCAGGCAGAGACGAGGTGGGGAGGCTCCCTGCTGAGCAGATAGAGCCTGATGCAGGTCTCCATCAAAGGACCCTGAGATCATGACCTGAGCTGAAGGCAGAGGCTTAACCCACTGAGCCACCCAGGCGCCCCTAGATACCTTTTATCTTGCCTGATTGCTCCTCTTCAGAACTCTGCTTCACAAATATTTGTTACCTCACCAGCCCTAAACTCTGATTACCTTCTCTGCTTAAGAGACTACTGTGTTCTGCTTGGGCTTCACAGTGGTCTACAGTGTGTTTCCAGGCATAGAGCTGAGACAATTAAGGACGACGTCATGAATTCTTCTTTCAGGGATTAAAGTATGATTCTGCCTACTATCTGGTTGTCCAATATCTGAAAATAGTTGCTTAAAATAACTTTCCCAGTTTTGTATGGCAAGAGCAAGTCTGATAACAATTACTCCATCATGGATGGTGGGGAAAGTCCACATACTTACACATTGTGACAATTCTTTTACAATAATGGCTTCGTTAATGAATCTTTTCCTTTGTTTTAACCTACCTTTAAAAATTTGTTCAGGGCACCTGGGTGGCTCAATTGGTTAAGCGACTGCCTTCAGCTCAGGTCATGATCCTGGAGTCCCAGGATCGAGTCCTGCATCGGGCTCCCAGCTCCACGCAGGGAGTCTGCTTCTCTCTCTAACCTTCTCCTCGCTCATACTCTCTCTCACTGTCTCTCTCTCAAATAAATAAATAAAATATTTAAAAATAAATAAATAAAAAATAAAAATTTGTTCAGCTACTGATTCTCTCAGTTCTTTCTATAAAACTTAATTACTGACACCCAACACACTATATACAATGGCTTAGTTTAGGTTTCATTTTAGTATACTACCAGACTCTCTCAGTAATTGAGTCTTACGCTTACCAAGACCTGAGTTGTGTTTGTTTCCACAAGTTTCTATGCCAGTCTTACTTGAAATTGTAATTATATAATTTAATTGAATACTATAATCTGATTGCTATATAGGGAACAAAGAATACTTTGGAAAGAATGGTGAATTTCTGATAAACAATTTCTGTCAAATTAGGTGGAGGTGAAACAATTATAAAAGATTGCCATGTGAAAGGAAATCACAAAATTCTAAACAGATTTTGGACCCAAAGTGTTTCACAAATGTCTTTAAATTCTAACTTTACATTTAAGAAACCAAAACTATAAATTGTGGGTGACATATTTTCTTGGTGGCTTGTGGAAGAAATGACACTTCGAATTTAATCACTGGACCTGTGCTCAAAGAAAAAGTACTGGCCCTATTATCAGAAGAGTGTACATGTATGCTTTTTGAGTTACAATGTTTAAGGGTGAATGTATATGTAGGCACACACATACACATGTGCATGTATGTATTTACGTATGTAGGAGTCTCTTATTGTCACTAATACTGTCAGTTGACTATCATTTCCTAAGTCAAAAAGGAGACTTCTGTTGGGTACTTTCACTTTTATTCTTACACTAAATTAACAAGGAATTGTCTTATACAGTTTATGTGCCTCCTCACAATCTAGTTTGACTTTCATATCGTTGCCTCTTGAATATTGCTTTATTAAGCCAGAAGCATTTAGCTTTGAATCCATTATTTTCTGTTACTTCCAGCTTCCTTTCCAGATTTAATTAGTTTTATTTATTGCTTAAACCATCTCTTGATTTTAAGAAGTTTATCTATCTTCTTTTCCTTTTCCTTGATATTTTGTGCTGTGGCTTTTGTAATAACTTTTAATGTATGTTGTGTGTATGTCAGCCTTTTAATTTGTTACCATAGTATGAGAAACACTATTTGATTAAAAAATAACAAATTGGATCTTTACAAACTATAATGCCTTATGTGAGTTCCAAGTGTATAGTGGCTGCACTTTCTTGTCCTTTTATTTCAGTTTCTTAAAAAGGTTCTACATCCCTGATATAGCTGCATGATCTGGTGATTTAAAAATTCAGAATCTTCTGGAGCATTGGATTAAAAAGTAAAAAAAAAAGTCTTTTTAATAATTAAAAAGATCATTTTATTATGTTTCTTCCTGTCAGTTAAAAAAAATATTAGCTTAGTAACCTTCAGAAAGCTTTAGTGAAGCATATTGGTCTTCACTGAGGCAGTATTGATCATTTATTTGTAAAGCATGATATTTTTAGTAACTTTCAATTGTTTCAAAGTTAGTTGAAAACAAAGATTGCTTCAGGTGTTTCCTTATAAAAGTGATTGATATGTTCCAATGAATTTTCCTGATTTGGGGGAGAGAAGTTTATTTCTACATCAATTTTTTAAAATTGTAGCATTTTTTAAAAAAAGATTTTTATTTATTTATTTGACAGAGAGACACAGTGAGGGAACACAAGCAGGGAGATTAGGAGAGGGAGAAGCAGGCCTCCTGCTGAGCAGGGAGCCCGATGCGGGGCTCGATCCCAGGACCCTGAGATCATGATCTGAGCCAAAGGCAGACGCTTAATGACTGAGCCACCCAGGCACCTCTAAAATTGTAGCATTTTGAAAAAAAATTTAGTATTCTGTCATAAAATAGCAGCTTAGTAGACTTGATTTGCCAATGCCATATGTCAAATGATGTACTACAAAATAGAACTATGTACAATACAAATCCGAAAATATTTGCAATGCTTGTACTATCATGTTGAGGAAGAATTTATTTTGCCCTTCAGGGTCCTTCTAGATGAACTAAGAATCAAGTTGATGTGAGACAGATTAACAGGAGAAAACCAGATTTAATTCGGTACATATGGCAATTCACATGACATGGATTTCCAAAGACAGTTGAGCAACATGATGCTTTTATGAACTAAGGAGAGGGTAGGAGTCTGAGGATACAAAGGGGAGAAAGACCATTAGCAGTAAACTAAGAAGAGATGTTTTATAAAAACCCCAAAAGTTCCCTTATTTTATAGGTAAGTTTCTTAGGTGAAGAGGAATCTGTTAATAGCTCTCTTTCTGGTATAAGTAGGCAGGTAAGGGGGAGGTAAAGAGCTTTTCCTAAATCTGCTGAGTTTTGATTGCTTTTAATTCAAAATAATGTTCATGCCAAATTGGCCCATCTTGAGGTCGCTTGCTGTTGGTTCCTACAATTATAAAGAGATTGTATGTTTGTATGAGTTATATTTGGGGCAGTTAATTAGATTTTGGGCAAGTGTTACCTTCTCATTCTGGTTTCTTCTGGTAGCTGCTCTTACAAAGTAACATAACATCATTTGGGTTAATTTTGAGGAAATTTTGTTAATTTTTTGGTATGTGTTTTGAGTCAGACACCAAACTCATCCTCTCCTTTATAGTTTTCTGTGAAAAGACACTAAATAAATTTAAGCTGATTAATATATACACAGGTTTATATATAATTGTATAATATATAATATATAAATAATACATTCACATTTATTTATATATTATATATTTGTATATAAATAATATATACCATAATAAATATATATTATATATTATATATTAATATATACACAGAAATACAGTTCCTGTGCCTTGAGAGAATAAGTGGAAGTTGGCCTACCTTGTTGGTGGCAATATAAAATTTGACCACGGTTTTGGAAAGCAATTTGATAACATTTTAGGGAGCATGAAAATTCTTACAACCTTCACTTCATTAATTCTATCCTCAGTGACAATTAAAGGAATTAATTTACTGGGGTTTTCATTGCAGTATACTTGAAAGGCAGAAAAAATGAAACAATTTGATTTTTCAGTAATGAGGAATTGTTGCAGATTGATTTATCATAGCCACTAACTTAGGAAATAAATGGGTGAGTCCCTGTGCACTGCTTCGCCAACTGCTCTGTCCCAGGGATTCCTGAGGGGGCTGGACAAATCAGAAGCCTAGCTTCTGGCTGTGTTTGCCAACACTATTACTGAACAAACTCGTTTGCAAGTGAAGCCTATAACTCAAGAGACAAGGGTTTGGAAAAGAGAAAGGGAGAAATTTAATTCAGGTGCCTGTAGCCTTTGGAAGTGGCAGGCTCAAGCCTTAACAGCCTACTTCTCAGCTGGCAAAATGGATATCTAGAGTTTTATAGGGAGAGTTTGGTGGTGGGGTTCCATACAAGAAAGCAAGCAGAGAGTGTATGATCATGGGTAGCAGTCAGTAAGTGTTTAGCCCATGATCCTGTATGGGCTGAGAATGGGATGTGTGGGGTGTGCTCTTCTAGGTATTCCTGTTGCTAATCTGGGGTTTTCTTGTCTGGTGGTTGGAATGTTCCAGTCATTACAAAATATCTTTGTCAACACCTGAAGAAAATGCAGTAAGAAATAAATAAGCACAGTAGGTTTTAGTTAGAAAATGAGTTAAGTGGTCTTGTCTATTTCTGGTTAACTATTGATGTCTAGTTTAGCAAGAGGGCTGACTGACAAAATTGGCTAAGACATTGTGACTTACCAACTTAATAGATTTTTAATGAGGCCATGAAAACAAATATGAATGCTGGGTAACTACATGTTTAAAAAGGTAGTGATGTGATAACCAATGCAAAATATTATAACTATGTAAAATGGATATGTATATAGATAATTATTGGTAGGTAAAACAGCTAAGAAAACAGTTGCTAGGGTAAGTATGTGGATATATTTTTATAACTTTCTCTTTAATATTGTTACATTGTTCACCAGTATCAGTGAAATCATAGGTATCCAGAAGGAGTCATCTTCTGTGTCCCTCTTTGGTCAGGCATTTTCTCATACCTTTTCACCTTTAAAACCTGATTTAATCCTTCCAAACAGTGCTATTACATAGGCTCTGTGATACAGTTTTTAAAGTAGGAAACTGACATACAGAGAGAGCTTAAACAGCTTGTTAGTACTGCACAGGTAGCAGTCGGTGCCTGGGATTCCTCCAGATTCAGATAAATCTCCTCCAGATTTATCTGAATTATACTTCCTTGCTCTTAACCACTATTGTATTTCACAGTATGATTATTTAGTTATTTCTCCCACACATCACCTGCATCATGGGTTCACAAATTGTAAACTTACTCAGGAATAAAAATTTTGTCTTTGTATGCTTTATAAAGCATATAAAGCATATAAAGCATATAAAGCATATAAGGACAAAATTTTATATGTTTATATGCTTATATATAAACTTATTCAGGAATAAAAATTTTGTCTTTATATGCTTTATAAAGACAAAATTTTATATGCTTATATGCTTATATGCTCCTGCATCCCCTGGCATAATTAACTTGGCATAGTAGGATCTTTGATTTGGAGTTGAAACAAATAAGGGTAAATTATATCTTATTCTTTCAATTTCATGAATGTCATAGGCTTACCCATGTGTTTTCATACTTAATAAAGCCAGTTTAACATATATTTTACTCAGTGTTTTTGATGTATAAAACAAATGGGACATTCAGCCCTATAAAAAGTATATTTTTCTCTCCAGACTTGAAGCAACTTACTGACTCTAATTATAAAACCCTTTGTTGTATTTTGATTAGTAACTCAGTTTTCAAGGAAGATAGATTTTCTGCATCTTAACACCAGTTTTATATTATTCACCCTGTCCTTTTTAAAAAGTTCAATATTAATTTTCATGAAAATAGAGATGATGTTTGTACTGTTTTGAGCATTGTGTCCAGTAACTAATACATAGTAGGTGCTGAAAAATGGTGTTGAATAAATGAGATACATTCTTTTTATTGTCTAAGATAAACATTTTACATACATTAGTCATCATTTTACCTCATTTAGTTGATTTTATAGATGGTGAATTAAGAAAAAAAAAAGATGGTGAATTAAGAAAAGTTCATTAATTTGCCCACAGTTGTGAGTTGGGATTCTCCTAACCTAATTTGACTTACTTAGCCCTTTGCTTTTAACCATTGCTCCTGCTCAGAAGAATCTAGGAGTAATGAAAATAGTTTGAGATTGAGAAACTTCTCTAATTCTTAGTTTTTTACTTGTTTTATGTTTTGCAGTCATTTGCATGTTACTTTTTGTATCTTAACATTTTATTTAAAACTTAACTTTTGGTTTCCTGATAGCCTTGCCTACTATGCAAAGTGTAATGTTACATTCCAACACTTGTTTCATCACCTGGTTGGATTCCCACATCAATGTATTTTTGCAGGTTTTTTTTGTATCTGAATTTTTATGGCCCCTGACTTTTTAGAAGTGCTTAAAGTTCTTCCATGATAAGTAAATACATTTGGTTATTCTGTCAACTCTGTTTTCAAATTGTAAAATTTATTTTGTAAAATGTCCTTCATTATTTATGAGACCATTTAATGAGTTTTCTTGTACTAAGTATCTGTAGGGTACTTGAAAAGTTTTTATTACAGATCTAAAATTTCTTTTTAAAATTTCATGGTTGAAGTAGAATATAAACGCAATCTTCAAATTTAGATCAGTTTTAGCCCTGGAATAAATTTAAATACATAATTGGTAACTAAAAGCTTGCAGTAGAAGAAGTTCCTGTAACAGTATTTTACTTAATATTCCAGTATGTTCTGCCTTAAAACTTTTCAACATTGATCCATACATGCAATTTAGTGAACTTATTACCAAAAAGCCTGGTAAAAATTTTGGCTCTTCTGGATGTACTGGGAGATCTATCAAAAATTCCCCAAAGTGGTGAAAACCTTTTTCATTTATTTCTCTTTATGACAAGTGTAAACTATTAAGGTTAAGTGGGTGGGGCAACTGGAAGTAATTACTAAGGCCAGTGGCATTTTTGTGGTTTAATAAAGGCAGAAGCTAATTATTCAGTTTTTATTTAAGTGAAATTGTGCCAAAAAGGAGGTTCCTGCAGAGCAGCTGCACTCCTTCAGTGTTACCCTAATTTACCAAAGACACAACTGTCACAAACAAAACTTTTAAACTTGATATATAGCCACAAAAGTAAGGAGGCTTTTGTTTGGAGTGCATGCAGAAGAACTCCTTTATACAAATCAACCGGCAGATGACGGACAATGATGAAAATTTGATTCTTTGAAGTCATAATAGTCATTGAAATGTGTGAAATTCTGGTATTGAAAAGAGAGCGACCAGCAAGACTCTAAATCCTGGGTGGTTGCAAGAAGCTTGCTGGGAGGTTTTTCTGCATTTTGACACCAACTTCCCATTGCTTGTTCCCTGCTTCCTTTGTTTAAAAAAAAAAAAAAAGTTGAATTCACACAACATAAATGGGGACAGTTGATAACCGAATCATACAGTTTTTATATGGAAAACTAATATTTTATAATGGAAATTGGTATTTGAAAGAATAAAGTTCATTTTCATGTGCTGGCATATACTTTATTAATGATTTTTAAAATTCCTCCTCCATTTAACTAGACTTGTGAACTAGAAAGTCAGATATAAGCTCTTCCAGAATTTAAAATTGTGGAGGAGATGGGTGCTGAAAGAGTGGAACTTCAGAATTATGATATTCATCTTTTCAGTAGCAAATACCTGAATGCCCTTCAGTCTGCAAATCATTAGTTATTGTTTCTTAAAATTGCATTATTGTACCTAAGATTGTGTTTGTGAAACTTAAGGTAGTGGTATTCTTCAATATTTGGAATATAGGTTTTATGCTTGACTCATCTGTTTAAAAGTAAAAGTTTTAAAATTCAGAAATTAACATGTATTATCCGAAGGGTAACTTGATTTATTAGAATTTATAGGTAATTTTTAGCTAGTAAGTCTTGAGTTTCTTTAGGTAAAAACTTCAAGGTTTTTTACTCATCCAATGTGATTTAGCTTTTTTGTAGTCATAGAAAATTATGAATTGTTATTTATAAATATTTTACCGATAAAATGAGAAATCTATAAAAGGCAGTATTGACATCTTCAAAGCATTTGTATCTTTTATAAGTGGGTTTTTAAAAAAACCACAGGTGATCCGTATTGCAGTACCAACATAGAAATATAGAGAGAATGTCTTTGGTTCAATATAGTTTAGTTTGCAGATGTTTTATTTATTTATTTTGAGGGAGAACAAAGAATTCAAAACACAAGTAAAGATTTCAACATAGTGCTTCATAGTTCTTTTCAAGTATTACATTGTTTTAATGGAATCTTGGAGTGGGAGCTTTTAGCCCATTGAAATGTGGCTTAAAGGACAGGTTCTTCTGTCGCTAGCTGAAGCTGTATGGATGAAATGATAACAATAGTGTCGTAATGCATTTTAAAAGTGTGAGAAATCAGTTTGTCTAGACTAAGAGTGTGCCTACAGGGACTAGGAATTTTAGAGCTTCTGTGCCCTTTAGGTGTCAAGTATGTGAGAGATGCCAAGCCTTTTCATCCTCAGTCTTTGGCAGCAGCTCAACTCCGCTGCAGTACCTTACATGTCTTCTGCAGGCAAAAACAGGGATTCTATGTCAGGACAACTTAGGCTTCAAAATTCAGGAACTTATTTGTGCCAGTGCCAACTTTAAATTGGGGAATGATATCAATTAAAAAAAAAATGCCATACTTCGAGAAGCCATGGAAGCCCTGATAGTTCAAAATAAAAAGAGCTTAGCAACATTTTATAGCCACTTAAGAGAGGTTTTCCGTCCTTAAAAAAAAAAAAGAAAAACAAAAAAATTGTCCTTTTCTACGTTAATAGTACAAATTAAGAAATGCTATTTCCTTTTTAAAAAGTTTTTTTTAAATCATTTTGGCATTTATTTATCACAATATAGGAGGTTATAAAGAAAAAGTAAAGTTTCCTATAATCTCATCTTCCTAAGCTAATTAGTGTTGAGTTTTAATACATTTCCTTTCCTGTAAGTCTTAAAGAGGAGCTAATTTATAGCTGAGTTTTTATGAACTGAGTATGGAGGGTTTGCTGTGGAATTTGGAAAAGATGCCTCACCCTGTAATTTTGTAACACACTTACATTGTTTGTTTATAAGCCACTTCAGCTCTAGCTGAGAAAATATGACTTTAATATAAAGATATATAATATTAAAGAATAAGTTAATATGATGGATTTTTGAGGACTTCCCGGGAGTCTCTTTCAGCTCTTGAGTAGAGAAATATTCTTCAGAAAGTCATCAAATATCATCATACCTGAAATTTCTTTGAAATTGAACTTGACAATTAAAACTTATCAGTTAAAACTTATATTCATACATTTAAAAATTATGAACCACTTGTACTTATTTTGCTTTTATTTTATCCTGTATGCAAAGAAACTTTAAAAATGTAGGTGCATACTAGGAATGCATATTTGTATAAATACTTGTATGGATTGTTTTGGTTGTTTCTCCAAACAGACAAGCTGTGACAAAGTAACCACACCTAATTAATTACTGGTGCAAGTAGAATGGTATTGTGTTAAGCAGAAGATTGATTGGAAGCCAGCTAAAATAACTTAAACAATTTTGTAAAATCTGTGAGTAGGAAGACTAGTGCAGTCAGAAATACATTTAGTATTTTCCCAGTACATACTGCAGCACCAAGTATTAACACTAATTATTTGGTCCATAGCACTGTTTAGAATGGAACTATAAATAAACATTTGTCTTCTTTAGCAGATATATTACAATGAAATTGAAATTCACAAAATTTCCTGGTTTTCACAAATTTGGTATCATTTTCATGTTAACTGTTATTTTTAACCAGTTACTTAAAATTTACTTTAGGGGGTCCCTGGGTGGCTCAGTGGGTTAAAGCCTCTGCTTTCGGCTCAGGTCATGATCCCAGGGTCCTGGGATCGAGCCCCGCATCAGGCTCACTGCTCAGCGTGGAGCCTGCTTCCCTTCCTCTCTCTCTCTGCCTGCCTCTCTGCCTACT
The DNA here is from genome assembly GCF_963455335.1 of Martes martes. Classification (NCBI taxonomy): domain Eukaryota; kingdom Metazoa; phylum Chordata; class Mammalia; order Carnivora; family Mustelidae; genus Martes; species Martes martes. The sequence goes on along the minus strand of NC_137892.1, from coordinate 127,150,307 downwards.
TGTGATCTCTGTCTGTCAAATAAGTAAATAAAATCTTAAAAAAATAAAATAAAATAAAATTTACTTTAGTAAATGAATCATGATGTTATAATGATCTTACTTTGATTACCATTGGTATCAAAATGGTAATCAAATAAATAATGGTATTACTACCATTATTGAATGGAGACTTAAACTCTGAATTACTTTACTCTTTTGTTTCCTGATTTTTACTATATTTGATAAATAGGTCTAATCTGAGGCATCAAAATTATGTGCATTTATCAGTTGAGCATTTGTTACTGGATAAAAATTACTAAAAAAAAAAGTCAAGAAAGTTACCATTGTTTTCATTTCACATTTCTGCAAAAATTTTGTAACTTTTTGGCTTACTTTTTCAGAATAGATTTGAAAAAGAAATTCATTGGAATTGAGTTTGAAAATGAAATTGAAATGAAAAGAAATTAATTTTCTTTTCATTAGATTTCACCAAAGGGAGATAAAATGCTAATTAAAGTTGTTAATTGATTTTGTTTACCAAAAGGCTAAGGCCTTCCTTTAAAGGAGATGCCTTGTTGTAAGCAGTTCAACACTGAAATTACTGGTATAGATTTTTTTCTATTTAAAAATTACTAATTTTTAAAATCTCCTTACTTTTAATATCCATTCACATTTTTTTCTCTGCTTACTAGTTACACCAGCTCATGCAGTAAGAGTCTACTGATGACAGGCTCTTCTACCAGCAGACTCTTTAGAAATTGCCAATGCTTTATTGGACAGAAGGGACCTAAACTTTTTTTCATGAACCCTTTCCCACTGTACCCTAATACTCCTCCCAATATACCTTTTCCATATATCAAAATAGCAACTTATAGGGTAAAACAGTAGAGTAGTGAAGTCAGAAAGCCAAAAACCCTAGTTTATAAATCTGAATAGAATTGTATGGGTATACAAAGCAGTAAAAGCACATCAGAGTGCATATGGGCTGTTGGAAATGTGTTTGCTTGTTTTTCTGTAGGATATCACCACTTTAACTGGTGTTCCAGAAGAGCATATCAAAACTAGAAAAGTCAGGATCTTTGTTCCTGCTCGCAATAACATGCAGTCTGGAGTAAATAACACAAAGAAATGGAAGATGGAATTTGATACCAGGGAGCGATGGGAAAATCCTTTGATGGGTTGGGCATCAACGTGAGTACTTTGGTTTATTTGAATATTGTTTTCTGCTCTTTGTAGATTTTCCTTGTAAATATATTGAGGTGTAAATTTTTTCTTATATAGTATACTTTTTGAGGCCATATGTGTAGGTATCATGTTCAATGACAGACATATGTATTACATTTACATATATATATTTAGTATTCATTTTAAGTGGGGCCCAGCACAATAAATCCTAGAAACAGTCTTTTCAGAGTACTGTTTATTGAATGAAATGGCTGACAGTGTGAGCACTGTTAGCATGGCCCCAGATGATGTATATTAGTTTTAGATACGATGTGTGAATAGTGTTAATAATTTAATGACACTTTTGTTTATTTATTTTTTTGGTCGTTGTTTGTAAGGAGAAGAGTTTAGAAATTAGCTATTTTGAGGGAAACTTGTAAGTTCCTGTGATCTTGTGATTAACAAATTTACAGTGCATTGGAATAAAGTGGTTATAAATTCTGTGGCACCAATGAAGTAAGTCAGTGACCTAAATCTCTGTGGTGGAATAAAACTCAAATGTTAAATAGCAGGACTACCTCTAGCTGAATTAAAGTTCTCTTACTAGAGAAAATAGCCAGACAAGCTAGAAAATTATCAGTCTTGTTGAGACTCCTAGAACACTTTATGTCCAGTCTCTAGTTGAAAGTGGTTATCTGTTTAAATTATGTCTAATGGTAGAAAAGCATGATATTTAACATCTTATCCAAGTACCTGGGAGAGTTTTTGTTAAAAATATCTGCCATGCTGCAATTTAAATAGAACTGTAGGGGCTCCTGGGTGGCTTAGTTGGTTCAGCCCCTGCCTTTGGCTCAGATCATGGTCCCAGGGTACTGGGATTGAGCCCCGTGTTAGGCTTTCTGCTCAGCAGAGAGTCTGCTTCTCCCTCTCCCCTTGCTTGTGCTCTCTCTCTCAAATAAATGAAAATCTTTTAAAAAATAGATTTTTTTTTTTTAGATTTATTTATTTGACAGAGAGAGAGAGATCACAAGTAGGCAGGGAGGCAGGCAGAGGAGGAGCAGAGAGCCCGATGTGGGGCTCGATCCCAGGACCCTGGGACCATGACCTGAGCTAAAGGCAGAGGCTTTAACCCAGGCGCCCCCAAAATAGAATTTTTTTAGTAGAACTATATTTTAGTAGAATTATAATTTAGTAGAATTATATTTTATTTGGCAAAATAATATACAGGCGGAATTTTTTAGGTGTCCATAGTCAGTGTTTGAAATGTCATTATTACTCTCTCTCTCTCTCTCTTTTTTAAGTTTTATTTGAGAGAGTGAGAGAGCACAGCAGAGGGAGAGGAAGAAGCATACTCCCTGCTGAGCAGGGAGCCCAGTGCAGGGAAGGGATCAATTCCAGGATCTGGGATCATGATCTGAACTGACTGGACTGAACAGACTGAACCACCCAGACACCCCTGAAATGTCATAATTACCTTTTCAGTCACATGAGATTTTAATGTTTTCTTCTATATATGCAAGACTCAACAACTGTACTATTTATTGATGCCATTTGCATAGTTTTGTTAATAAATCTAACAATCAAATTGGCTTTATTTAGTGATTTATGAATCAGGTACGATCCCATCTAGCTAATAGAAAGGAGCTCTAAAGAACTATGCAAAATGGAAGGCTTGGGTTTTTTGTTTGTTTTTAATTTTATTTTTAAGTAGTCTCTACACCCACCACATGGCACTTGAACTCACAACCCTGGGATCAAAAGTCAGTCACATTCTATACTAACAGAGACAGCCAGGCACCCCCAGAATGGAAGACTTTTATTGGCAGAAGGGGTAGAGACAAGGAAAGCACAGATCACCTCATCTTTCTTGGGGACAGTAGGGGTCTGTTAGGTGGATTACCTCATTGTTGTTGACTAGGAAATTCTAGGATTGACTAGTTTAAGATTATATTTCTGGGAGAGGTTGACACTACAGTTAGGTTACATATGAAGTCTTGCTTTGTTGATGTGAGGCTTAGCACAAGTGACTCCATTTTGGGCCATTTTTTTTTTTTTTTTTTTAACAATCCCTCCTCTCCCCCAATCCCCTGCCCCCGCCCCAGTTAGAATTAGACTCTTAGCTTAACTGAGAGATACAATTAAAATTTAAGGCATTAGCATTACTCCCAGCTACCACTTTGAAGTACTCACAGCTTTTATTGATCCTTTGTGTGGTATATGTAGGTCTTGATCCCTTTGACAGACTCCGACTTCAGGTTCATAATTTTTAAGTTGGTTATTCTTTTTGTTCCTTTTTGATGTTTCGTTCTTAGGGAGAACATTTGCTTCAGTGGGTAGAGGCTACAAACGTGCATTTATTTAAAGCCTTGAAGAATATGGCATGCCAGGGAAGGCTGCTATGGTTATAATAAGCTAGATAATTCCCAGTGTTTCGATTGGATTTTTGAACCATAGTCTCCAAGACCCAAACCAATCAAAATCAATTGAAGTCAAAGATTCCATGGAAGGAATCACCTTTTTACACCAAGTGGCTTTCTCAGTGATCTTATTTAACTAAGTTTCAACTTCCTCAGAAGTGGTAATCCATAACAGGTGTTGTTGACCAGGGAAGTAGAGTCCTGCCAAAGGAAGTGAATCCTGAATGCCTCCCAGTAATTCCCATCTTAATCTGTGGCTCCAGACTGGAAAGGTGACAGCTATGGAAGCCAGTAATATTTTAATTGTCTGTAGACCACACAGGCACTTTTATTCTGCTTACCCTTGCCTGTGTCCCTTTCTTTATATAGAGCCTGGATGCAAAGTTCTTCAAGTTTTGAGGTTTTCAACAAAAGACATGGAAATGAACCAAGGGGTCTCTAGTATATAGATCAGAGTTTTTGATGACAAAAAGAGAGGTTTTACATAAGAGACTCTTAATCTCACAAAACAAACTGAGGGTTGCCTGGGGGAGGAGGGTATGGAGAGGGTGGTTGGGTTATGGACATTGGGGAGGATATGTGCTATGGTGAGTGCTATGAAGTGTGTAAGCCTGATGATTCACAGACCTGTACCCCTGGGGCAAATAATACATTATATGTTAATTAAAACAAAAAAAGAGAGGGTTTTAGCTTAAGTATAACGTCTTGATTTGGCGTCTTAGGAGGAAATAGCATACATCAGTGTCACCTACTTCTCTACTTCAATTTGTTTTGAAGGTTTCCAATGTTTTTATGGGAGAGATGTTAAGCGAAGCCTTTTTAAGCTGTGAAATATATGGCTGAGGTTCTAGTCCTTGTAGTTTGTCTGCCGTTTGGTGGTGAGGAGAAAATGGGATAGCCCCTTCCAAGGAGATTCAAGGGCTATCTTTGGACTTAGTGATTCCAAGGGTGGGAGAAAATTGAAAATATTACTGTGGAAAGTTGTAGCCAGATATTTGAGGAAACTAGAAAAATTCAGTATCTAGTCCAGTTTACAGGCATATAACAAAACCTCAAAAATAGTTAATAGGACAAGAATCTAACACTTAAAAAATGCAGACATTATCTTACTTTCTACAATGAACTCCACTTTTTTTTTTAAAAAACCAAAGATAATTACAGTAAAACAAATTTGTTTACAGTAAACTTGGCCTGATTATTTTTATAAGTACAGTGAGAATAGTGATTGACCATATAAGTTTTTTTTGAAGACTGCTTTGCTGGAACTTTTCATAAGGAATCTTTGAACTCTCCAAAGCTTCTAATGGACTTGCCATCAGATTTTATTTCCAGAACCATTCCAGTCAAAGCCTTGGTGACAAAGCCAATATTTCCAGTTGTGCCTTGTTATAAGGAGAATAGATTTTTATTTAAGCTGTGTAAATAATTAACTATATTATTATGAAAAGAATATACATGGGGTGCCTGGGTTGCTCAGTTGGTTAAGCAGCCATCTCATGATCTCAGCTCAGGTCTTGATGTCAGGGTCGTTTGTTCAAGTCCTGCTTTGGGCTGCACATTGGTCATGGAGCCTACTTAAAAAAAGGAATACTCAAGAATTTCATCTTTATTTACAAAGGTATACTTTACCAAACTGTGGTAAGTCATAAATAGTTTAAGGTAAAAAGTTTTGCAAAATCTGGAAAAACAAAACATTAAAGAACCAGCAATATTTCAAACAAGAAATGATAAAAAATAAATTTTCCTCATTCATTCCTGTTACTAATTCTTTGTTTTTTTAAGTAGGCTCTTTGCCCAACACAGGGCTTGACTCACTGCTGTGAGAGCTGCATGTGCCCTACCCACCATGTTATTAATTTTTGAATACAGTTTTTTCTAATAGTTCTGGAAATTCCTGCCCAGTTCAGTTTTATGATTTTAGTTATCAGAAACCTATACTTGTCAGGGCATCTGGCTGACTCAGTCAGTAGAGCATATAACTCTTGATCTTGGGGTTGTAAGTTTGAGCCCACAATGGGTATAGAGATTACTTTAAAAAAAAAAAAAATCTTAAAAAAAGAAACCTGTACTTCTCAAAATCCTTTCCATGAATCTCCTTGAAAATGTAGCACTTTAGCAGGAATATTTAAGCATCAGAGTAAAACAACATCTCTCTCAATGACAAGACTTAAAAATGTCTGTGGTTAAGTCCCTTATAATGGAATTGACAAGGAAATTTGGTTATTTTTGTGTTACACAATATTTTAAGATAATAAGTAGAATTATGAGCGATAACATTATACCAGGATATCAGATTTCTAAGAATTTCATATAATTTTTAGAACACTTAAAATCCGTACCTGTGTAAATACAACATAAAGAAGGCTTAATATTTTATTTGACTATGCTTCTCCTGTCATTTAACACACCAAATAAGCCTAATTAGTTTAACATCTCTCTTTTTATAAGGAGAGAATACAGATCTTTTCTAGTTTTCCAGGGACCCCTAGAAAATCCTCAGTTTAGCTCAAGGTCAAAAATACTTCATTTGGAGTTTAATTTGTGGGAAGTTGATTAAAAATATCATAGATTAAGAAACACTCCATCAGGGGCACCTGGGTGGCTTAGTGGGTTAAAGCCTCTGCCTTCAGCTCAGATCATGATCCCAGGGTCCTGGGATCAAGCCCCACATTGGGCTCTCTGCTTGGCAGGGAGCCTGTTTCCTCCTCTCTCTCTCTCTGCCTGCCTCTCTGCCTACTTGTGATCTCGATCTGTCAAATAAATAAAATCTTTAAAAAACAAAAAACACTCCATCAAGTAGGATCATAGATTACTGTGAAACAATAGTTATCCAGTTAACCATAAATTAAAGACTTGGGGGGCAAATACAAAAAGTTAAATCATTGTAAAATAATAACCTTAGTTGTTCTAATAGGGAAGATTCAGTGTTCTTAATTAAAGACCTGATAAAAACACCATGAAACATATGAAATTATTTTGAGATGATAAAATCTTTGTTTTCTAGGCAGATTACTTTAAAAGGGAAAGGAAAAAGAAATTTTTAGTCTCTTATCAAAAGCAAACCAGTAGTCCAAGAAAACTTTTTCCTTTTCACAGAGAAAAAAACACATTCTAATTTAGCACTAGTTTGTTTATTTAATTTATTCAGAGAGTACACATGAGTAGGGGAGGGGCAGAGGCAGAGAGAATATCTTTTTTTTTCTTTAAGATTTTATTTATATATTTGACAGAAAGAGCGCCTGCGCACAAGCAGGCAGAGCAACAGGCAAAGGGAGAGGGAGAAGCAGGCTCCCTGCCCAGCAAGGAACCGGATGTGGGACTCAATCCTAGGACCCTGGCTTCGTGACCCAAGCCAAAGGCAGCCGCTTAACAGACTGAGCCACCCAGGTATCTTGGAGAGAAAATCTTAAGCAGGCTTCACACTCAGTGTGGAGCCTGACACAGGGCAAGATCTCATGATTCTGAGATCATGACCTGTGCCGAAATCAAGAATCAGATGCTTAAGGGACTGAGCCACCTCGGTGCCCCTATGCTAGCTTACCATAAAACACCTTCACCTAAATTTATTCTACCTTCACCTAAATTTATTCTAATCTTAGCCAGTCTTGACCATGCCTAATGTTCCTGTCCAAAGATTCCTTTTCCTCAAACTTTAGTGGCTTTAATTACATATATTGGAATTTTTAACCGTAGAAACCTTAAAATAAAGTAGGCTCTGTGCCCAGCGTGGGGCTTAAACTCATGACCCTGATGAGATCAAAAGTTGCAAGCTCTACCAATTGGCAAGTGCCCCTAAAAATCTTAATTTTTTTTTGAAGATTTTATGTATTTAATTGAGAGTAAGAAAGCACAAGAACGGGGAGGGTCAGAGGGAGAAGAAGACTTGCAGGGAGCCTGATGTGGAACTCAATCCTTGGATTCTGGGACTGTGACCTGAGCTGAAGGCAGTGGCTTAACCAACTGAGCCACCCAGATGCCCTAAAAATCTTAACTTTTAATGAAAATAAAGAAGTAAATAGTTATGAATTTTTTTTTCTTTACTCTAGCACTCTGTGAATTGGTAGACTCATAAATACTTTTTATTGTTTCTGGAAATGCATGTTTTCTTGTAGTAAATTTCTCAGACACAAAACATGTTTATTAATAGATCCAAATACTTATAGTTCCTCTGTAAAAGGGAGCCAAAGTAATCGGAATACAGATAAACCTGTATTCAGTAATTAATATTTCAGTTTTATTTGTAAATGTTCTATGTATTTAATGATCCTCCATCACTTAATTTAACACAACTTTAAGGTTTCAGGTTAACAAAAAGATTTGGGGAAACGATTTTAAAAATTCATCAAAAAACTTTTATCCTGCTTTCATCTATTTAATTCGCTTGTTCTTGGGACAACTGGTTGGCTCATTTAATTAAGCATCCAACTATTGGTTTTGGCTCCATTCATGATCCTAGAGTCATGAGATTGAGCCCCAAGTAGGGCTCCACAATCAGTGAGGAGTGTGCTTGGGATTTTGTCTCTCCTTCTGCCCCTCCCCACTCTCATGCAGGTGCGTGCTCTAAAATAAATAAATGTTTAATTCACTCATTCTCAATAATTATATTTAGATAACTTATGAAAATTCATCATATTGTTACTTTTCTTGCTGACAAGTTCTGTAACAGAGATAATGTGAACATATTTGACTACTAAGCCCAAGTAGAATAAAAGTTGTATGTCTGCATTACATTCACTATTGATAACTTTAAAGACCTATTTTAATTAAACCAACAAGCTTAAATTAGCTTTGATGCTGAATATGATTAATATGAAAAGCATTGGGTTAGTTTCTCTTTATATCTGAGAAATTTAGGGATACCTTAATTCAAAAAATGCTTAATTTTCTTTAAACCAATTAAAGAGAGCTCTTTTACAAATTAATTTTACCAATACCATCTAGATAAAAAAAAAGCTGTAACACATATATTTAGACACATGTAGACATACAGACAGATGTAATGGAGAACTTACAACTTCTGTTTTAAAATTACTGCCATGAATCAGGTACAGTAATACACAACTCACTAAGTATATATAAAAGAAGTTGGATCTAAGTTCTTTTTCTAGTAGGTAGAATAAGTTAAGTTTACCTGCTCAGTTGGCTAAATATTTTTTACTAATATTTCTGGAGGAAACATCTACTTCACTTGAGCTGATGTTGACAGATTTACATAGGACCTTTTTTTTTTTTTAATTATTTAATTTTTTATTTGACAGAGAAATCACAAGTAGGCAGAGAGGCAGGCAGATAGGAAGGGAGAAGCAGGCTCCCTGCTGAGCAGAGAGCCCGATGTGGGGCTCGATCCCAGGATCCCGGGATCATGACCCGAGCCGAAGGCAGAGGCTTAACCCACTGAGCCACCCAGGTGCCCCTACATAGGACCTTTGAGGATACTTTTTTCTGGTCCCCCAGTTGATTACAAATGAAACATCAACCCTTGGGCCATTGTTTTGATTGTGGGCCCCTAGGAAGGTGTGGTGTGGGGGACCCAGATGCCTGGCCTTGGAGCTATTGTAGCTGTAAGGCCAGTAGCTTGGCAGACCTTTGTTTGTGGTGGTGTTCCCCAGTTCTTTGAAAATGCTCATCTATTAACCACAAGTTCAGTAAGTTGTCTCCTATCATGTTTTCTGCTTATTTATCAATCCACTAATCTCAGGAAATAATCCATTTACAAATAGGGCAGCTAGAGCAAATTGGGTGATCTCCTTTATTATATGGAGCCCCAGAATGCTATAGGAAGGAACCTTCCAAGTGGGCTTAAAGTCTGCGGCAGATTCATCTTTGAATAATTTACCAATTAATGTGAATGGGTCGGATTCTGGGAGTGGCTTTTAAAGATCAATCGGCTGTTCTGTACACCTTTTCTAGTCCACAAAGCGATTAGGTTAAAGGTTAAGGATCCTGGATATCGTCCTTGATATAAGTTGTGGGCTTCACCAAGTCCCACCGGCATGTGCACAAACTTACAAGATCTGGCAGCCTGGGGGCATAGGCCCTCATAATGACCCTAATAAATTCTTCAGAAAACTTTGGGGATCCTCCTTGGGTTTAGGAAATTCTTTAACTATGGTTTTTAGTTTCGTCTTTGACCAGGGAGTGAGTCACCCTGCAGCCTCAGGTGATTTTATCATAAAAGGTAACCTTTTAATAGTCTCATCAGAGTGGAATGGCTGTTCAGATATAGGATTAATAGAATGTTGAATACTCAGATAAAGGAAGATTAGGGGGAGCAATAGAAATCATGTCAGTTTTACTTCTTTTAAGTACCTCTTGTGTCTTTAATTTTTCATTAGCCTTTTGCTTCACTTTTTTAAATGAAGCAATTTGATACGTTTTGCAAGCTTCTGAATACCAATTAAAACACATATCCCATTCTAAGTTTGTTCACTTCAGGAACCCCTGTTTTCAAGTGGATTTCTTAAATGAATGATCTCATCTAATTGGAATGTTTGCCGTAATGGCCGTTGTAATTCCAGGTTGTCTCTAATAAAATTTTGACGTTTTTCTAGATATTTAAAGCTTCTGAGACTATAGTTCTTAGATAAAATATGCAGGTGTGCCAGAAGGTGGCATGCCTAACTTTTTAGAATTTAAGGATCTCCCTCTCTCTACCCCCCTCCCCCCCCCCCCCCCCCCCCGCAAGCTGAGCCTTTGGGTCTCAGAGCCAAACTAATACCTAAAAGGGATGTGCTGCTGCATTGGGGATTTTGTGGTATTTTGCAGTATACCTCATTGCACAGAAATTTTCTTGAGGTTGGCAGTGATACAGTGTCAATCTAATCCATTCTGCAACCAACTTATACAAACCTGGGAATCTTTGAGTTTGGTGGTGAATATTCTAGAAGCTTTTGAGTTCTTAACATGTTCCCACTGATTCTTGGAGCTTTTTGGCTTCCAGCATCCCCACTAGCATTAACCTTTACACAACACAAGACAGACACATATACCTTAATATATTGGCAGTAACCAAGAGATGTTACTGTGTCCTGGCCATGAGATAGCCCTTTGTGTACCACCAGTATTTTCCATCATGGAACCTTGGACTGGGGAAAGAATTGAACTAGCAAATACCAACAAACGGGGTCTGGAGGCTCCGTATCAGTGGGAAACTGCAACTGCCACTAACAGTTCCCATATGGCTCTTGGGACAGAATCAAGAACTAGGGGTTTTCACCAATTAAACCGGAATTCCAGAATTGTGATGTTATCTATCAGCAGCTCCCAACATGGGACTGACTAGTAAGTAAGTTAGCTTGAGATTGATAGAGAGTGGAGCTCAGAATCAAGAAGAACTTACCCATGGCTCTTGGAAATGGTGAAAAAGACCAAGAACTCAAGGGTTTGTGGGTACCATACACCTGTCACTCATTGTCTCTGAATGCCATCAGAAAGTTGCTTCAGATCCAACTGCTGCCATTAAATTGGTTAAAAACAAAATTCAGCTGAGTAAATTTAAAGAACAAATTGGTTTTATTCAGTGATTCCTGAATCCGGCAGCATTCCATCTAACAAATAGAAAAGCTTCTAAATGGTGTGTGAAATGAAAGACTTACAGGAAGAAGGGGGCAAGGACAAGGAAAGAGCTGATTATCTCACCTCTCTGGTATTCCAGATTAATTCTTTTAAGATTACATTCCTGAGAGAAATTGAAATTGCAGTTATGTTAAAGTGAAGTCTTGATTTGCTGATGTGGGGCCAAGTACAAGTGACTCCATTTTGGGCCTGTTGTCTTTTTGTAACAGTTTTCAGTTGGGGTTATTATGCATAATACTAAAATGAAGATTCTTGTACATATCTTCTGGTGAACCTATGACTTCATATTAATATGCTAATTAATCCCTGATCCAGCCAATTTCTATTAAGAAGTTTAAATCTGAAAAAAAGGAAAAGAAAAAAAGTTATTCCGTTAATTCTCTATCCTTATGCCTATCCACTTAATGACACTGGTAATGTGATGAGTTTTGCTCTAGAAGATAGTTAATTTTGAATAGATTACCTTGAGTTTGTGGAGGATTTACTTTATGCTTTGTTAGGTGGGTCTCTTTCAGTTTTACTCTGGTCTTGGTCCTAAAACATAGTGTTAAAAAAATAACAAGGCATGGGGGCACCTGGGTGGCTCAGTTGGTTGAGTGTCTCACTCTTGGTATCAGCTCAGGTCTTGATCTCAGGGTCATGAGTTCAAGCTCCAGGTTGGGCTCTATGCTGGGTGTGGAGCCTACTTAAAATAAAAATAATAAAAAGGCATGGCCCTTTTGAGGTTTCAGTGGAAAGCACAAGGCTCTTACCAAGTCCTTCTATCTCCGTAGAACTTCAAACTCAGTCTCCCCTGTAGCAAGGAAACAGCTGCTGAAATCTCTGCTTAGTTCTTTCAGCCTTCTCAGCTATTGTTTTAGAGCCTTAAACATTTGTGTGCAGTTCAGAAGTTCCCTCCTCTGCAGATTCCTCCTTTTCACTGTTTCCTCCCCTAACTTTCTAGCTGCTCTGGCAATCCTAAACTCCTATCTCCAGATTGCCTGTGCTGGTAAGACTATGGCTTTCTGCTTGAGTTCTTGATGGTCCTAACGTCTGGACCAGAGCGTACCTTTAGAGGAAAAACTATCAACTGGATCTAATCCTCTGTGGCTTCCTCCTTTCAAAAGTTGAATCCTCCATTTTCATTCCTGCTTTTGGCCACTCTGTTCCCTTCATGCAGTTGGGCTTTTTTATTGTCTGTAGTTTATTATGTAATTGTTAGGCAGATAAGTCTGATTTAATGGTAGGTAAATCTGCCATTACCCAAATTGGAACCTCAGTAATTAGGAATTGAGCAAATGAAGTTTAAAAATATAAGTAAAGATTGAAAAGAGAGTTTATTTATACTTAGAGGAGGGTAGGATGTAAATGATTCATGGAAAAGATTCATTGTAAACCATGAGAGATATTTGGGATGGACTTCTATATGCTGAGATAGTGACCTCTCTCTATTCCTAGTGGAAGGAACAGACTGAGCTGGTGGGAACTTATAGGCTACATTTAGAGAAATACTTAGCAATCTGTTTGACTAGTTGGTTACCTCCAAGGGGAATAATTAAAAAGACTGGAAACTGTGTTCTGATCATATTGTAGAAGTGCTTGAATGCTAAAGTATAAGAGATTTAGAAATTCTTTTGGTAGACAATGGGAACTATTTTAAGTTTTATTAATTTTTTTAAAAGGTTTTATTTATTTGACAGAGAGACAGCAAGAGAGGGAATACAAGCAGGGGGAGTAGGAGAGGGAGAAGCAATCTTCCTGCTGAGCAGGGAGCCCGATGGGGGCCTAATCCCAGGACCCTTGGATCAGGACCCAAGCCGAAGAAGGCAGCCGCCTCATGACTGAGCCACCCAGGCACCCCTCTTTTTTTTTTTTTTAATTAAGACTTTATTTTATTTATTTGACAAACAGAGATCACAAGTAGGCAGAGAGGCAGACAGAGCGAGAGGGGAAAGCAGGCTCCCTACTGAGCAGAGAGCCCGATGCGGGGCTCCATCCCAGGACCCTGAGATCATGACCTGAGCCAAAGGCGGAGGGGCTTTAACCGACTGAGCCACCCAGGTGCCTCCTTCTTTTAAGTTTTAAAGTTGGACAATGAGTTTGAGAGTCGAACTTTAGGAAAGTTAATCTGACAACATGGTGAAGTGTAGATTGGAGTTGAGGAGGAGGAAAGATTAGTTAGGAACGTATAGCACTTTGGGTAAGGATAAGAAAGGGTGAAAGCTGCTTGTGGCAATATACTTAGAAAAGAACTTCAAAATATAGGAGATGGAGAATAGGAATAGAAATGGAATGGCTGGAAAAATGTTGACTTATTGATGCAGGTTGTTACTGTTCAACCTATGTAATTTTTCCTAAATAAAGTGAGAAAAATAAAGGCTATACTACCTTTACAGATTATAGAGCTCTTGGCTCCTGAGTTTTCCCTACGGTTTTTCTGTTTTGCTTCCTGTTCTCAACTAAGCTAACATGAATGTCAGCACTCATCATATTATAGGATCAGGGGCTCCTAGGTGGCACAGTTAAGCATCTGACTTGGTTTCAGCTCAGGTCCTGATCTCAGGGTTGTGGGATCCAGCCCACTGTTGGGCTCAGTGGGGAGGGAGTCTGCTGGAAATTCTCCCTCTCCCTCTGACCCTTCTGCTCATTCCCTCTCTCTAAAATAAATCTTAAAAAAAAAAAATTAACTGGGGGTACCTGAGTGGCTCAGTTGGTTAAGCGTCTGCCTTCAGTCCAGGTCATGATCCCAGTATCCTGGGATCCAGCCCTGCTTCAGGCTCCTTGCTCAGCAGGGCACCTGCTTCTCCCTCTCCCTGCTGCTCTCCCTGCTTGTGCTCTCTGTCAAATAAATAATCTTTTAAAAAAATTAAAAATAGGGGCACCTGGGTGGCTCAGTGGGTTAAGCCGCTGCCTTCGGCTCAGGTCATGATCTCAGAGTCCTGGGATCGAGCCCCACATCGGGCTCTCTGCTCAGCGGGGAGCCTGCTTCCCCCTGCCCCCTCTGCCTACTTGTGATCTGTCAAATAAATAAAATCTTTTTAAAAAATTAAAAATAAAAATTACTGGATATTTATGTTGACATTTCTGTTCTCAGTATAGTTTATCTAAACTATCGACTGGGAAATCATATGTGCTTCGAAAAGGAGGGATCAATATAAAATTGTGTTATTGGTACTAATACAGCTAACCAATGGGAAGCTCTTTTTCTTAAGCAGCAATAATTTGTGGATCTTCATTTCAGTGAGGGTTACTTCTTGTATATTCTCTCCCTGTATATCTCGTGTCTTCTCATTATCCATATTACATCCTAAATGTTTACTTTCTTACTTCCACATTTCTAAATGATGTTTCACAGAATGTTGTATTCGCTTTTGAGAGATTCATAATAAACATTTGTAGCAGTGTTCTACCTTTTTTTTTTTTTTTTTTTTAAGATTTTTATTTGACAGAGAGAGACACAGCAAGAGAGGGAACACAAGCAGGGGGAGTAGGAAAGGGAGAAGCAGACTTCTGGCTGAGCAGGGAGCCTGACGCGGGGCTCGATCCCAGGACCCTGGGATCATGACCTGAGCCAAAGGCAGACACTTAACGACTGAGCCCCCTGGGCGCCCCAGTGTTCTACCTTTTTATAAATGTACTAATAAAAGTGATATTTCTGAAATTATGTGATATTTTGTACATTTTTTTAAGATTCTGTGTAGACTTGTAAACATTATCACTAATCCTAGGTTGAAAAACTCAATTAGATGTTGATTCTTGGAGCTTTATTTTTTCATGGGGCCATATGCTTAATTATTGTATGTAATGATGGAAGGTTCATTTAGATGTTATTGCCATCTGTTTTTTGAGATAATGATGATTCCAGTTGCACTCACTAGTAGATTTCTTGGTATTGAATTTATAAAGTCAATTTGAGAATTCCTTTGGGATTTTTAAATTCAATTAAATTTTTTTTTGAAGAGTTCAATAAATGATTTTATTAAGGACTAAAAATAGCTGAATGTCTTTATAGTTACAAATTTTTTAATTTGACAGTACGGTTAGAAAAATCTCAGTTTAATACAGGGAAATATATTAAAAAAGTTAACATTTTAAAATAAAGTATTTCATTAGTAGTATACTTATCTGATATTATAGCAAGTATTTATTTTCTAAACATTTTACTTTACTTAAATAAGCCTTTTTTCCCTGCCAAAGCTTAATGTTAAATCCTGGAAAAAAATTGTTTCTTACAGGGCTGATCCCTTGTCCAACATGGTTCTAACCTTCAGTACTAAAGAAGACGCAGCTGCCTTTGCAGAAAAAAATGGTATGTTTGGTCTGTTTTTGTTTTGCTTTGACAAGTGAAATCAAGATATGATTTTATGTTCTTGACCTTAATCAGAACCAGGCAGGAATATAGAATTTGAGTTGAAAGACATCTTGTAGTATGTCTAATCTAGTGGTTTTTAGATTTTTTTATACCATCAAAACACCTTCCCCCTCCAAAAACTAAAATGGAATCACCACATAACATGTAAAAGCCAAAATGCCCTAATTAGAAATAGAGGCAGGGAGTAAAACTTATTTATCTCCTACCTTGATCATGGCTTGCTCTACAAAATCACTGATACTTAATTTTTAAACTCTAGTTGAATGTCTCATAAAGCAGCCTATTCCACTTTTGAGACCTCTGTTTATTCTTACTTTGACCCAAAATCTCAAATCTATAATTCTATCTCGTAGCTCTTTAATTATTTGGAAAATAGTTATCATTACCTTATTCTTTAATTTTCCTTAAAATTCCTTAAAGTACCTTAAAATTTCATGTAAGCCTAAATGTTTGTGGGTCACTTTTCTACATATGGTGAGTATAACACCAAGGATAATCTCACTTTACGATTAGATTAATGCAGCCTAAGAGGGTATTAGTTTTTGAGATAGCCACCTAAAACTATTGTTTATATTGATATTACTATCAACAAAAAAATACAGATTTTTTTTTTCTCCATTATCTATTAAGCCATGCAACCTGGTAGTGAAGAGAGGTTTTGGAGTCAGTCCAGTCTGAATTCTGATCCTTATTATGCCACTTAGACTCTATATGATTTTGGATTAATTTCATAATGAACTTAATGTTTTCTCATTGTTGAAATCATGATAGTTTACTCATAGTCTACCTAATCTAGTACCTGATACATAACAGATACTTAGTAACTATTGGTTCTGACCCTTACCTCTCTTCATCTGCTATTTCTGCTGTTTCTCTCTCTCGGATTTGCTAGCACTACTGTGTATTTGTACCTAATACATTCTTCTTTTCTAAATGGTCAGTTGAATTTGAATCTGAGTTATCTGTTTGAATGAGATAATGTCTACTTAAGTATATTTTTACTTTAAGACAATACATAAATGTAAAAGGTTATTACTGTTATCTAACATATTTGACTTATAAATGTGAAAGCACTGTAAAGCTTATTATCTAAGATATTTGCTTTTTATTTTTTTATAGATTACCATTATCTCCATTTTTTTTTTTAAAGATTTTATTTATCAGATAGAGATCACAAGTAGGCAGAGAGGCAGGCGGGGGGGGGGGGGTGCGGGGGGGGGGAGCAGGCTCCCTGCCGAGCAGAGAGCCTGATGTGGGGCTGGATCCCAGGACGCTGGGATCATGACCTGAGCCGAAGGCAGAGGTTTTAACCCACTGAGCCATCCAGGTGCCCCAGATATTTGCTTTTTAAATATTTTACCCTTAGTATTATATAGCTTGTGATTAAGAGTGTGAGGCTAAAGTGCCTGGGCTTGGATCCATGTTGGTCTCTTACTATTTGTATGTCTTTGTACTTCTTTTTTCTCCTATGTACAATGGGCATTGTTATGAGGATTGAATTAGTTAATAGAAGTGTTTAGAACATAAGTAAGAACATAGTTAAGTTTAATTGTATATAAGTTTATCCTATTCTTTTTAGACTTTTTAAAATCTGAAAAAAAAATTTGTAAGTAAAGCTTCTTACTAAAACATGTTCTTGGCAGTTTCAAAATTTCTTAATTACAGAATTATTCTCAAAGTGGTCATAGTCTTTAAAATATTTTTTGATTTAAATTACTTTTTAATTAAACTGTAATATAGCTTATCAAAAACAGTTCTATAAATGTTTTCCATCTTTGCAGCCTACCATATTTTGTGTCTGACACCTTCAAAATTATTCATTTGAGGTTTGCAATGTGAGTTTAATAACAGGAAATCTAATTAAATTGTTAAATCTCTGGTTAATGTCTAAGTGGTCACCAGGACTGCATGACTACAGTTGCCATGTGAATTGCAGGTGTGAACTAGCCACTGCTGCTGTTGAAATCACATGCTTTCCCACTCCGATTTCTGCCTCCCTGGGAAAGAAAATTGAAGAACATTATCAAAGTCAATAGTGTAACTTGCAAAAGCTTTGGCGATAGTATCTTATAATACTATAGGCTAACAGTGGATCAGGAATTTTGACATACAAGGTAGTAGGAACCATATCCATCTTAGTCACTGCCTTGTCCCCAGCACCTAGCATAATACCTACATAATGGACATAGGTTATCTGGTAAAATTACTGACTTTCTAAAATACATTCTCTACTTAAAAATTGAAACCAGTCTCATCTCCTGGGAGAGTTCTCACTGATTATTCCATCCTTAAATTCACTATAATACTTGTGATCTGCCTCATTTATCTAAACATTCAGCATTGTATATTATATATAAAGAGACTTTATAAAGTCCAGTTTCTCCAGTTATTGAGGCAGCAGGTCTAAGCGAATCATTGAAATGGTACAGAATCATTGGGGTGGGGGATCTTTTCCAACTACCCATATCTCTTGGGTAGGTGGATAGTGGTAGGAATATTCAGAAGGTTTCCCTCTCCCCTCACACCTAATAACATTTTGTTGTGAGCTAATGCTGTTGAAGGTTGGGTTGACTTAAGGATATTAAGCTCATGGGCCAACTCATACAGTTTTATTTCTTTACTTTCTAGCCCAATAACTTATTCATTATATGCTCTAGAGGGAAAATTTGTTTTTGTTGATATCGTTGATTCTGTGTTGATAATAAAAAAATCTTGCAAAAGTTATCCATTTAGGAATATTAAATGTTTGCCTTTCAGTAGTGTCAAGAAACAGGTTAGGGAAAATCTGCCTTAAAAAAAAAAAAGATAGTTTGTATACTCAGGGACTGCTCTTTCATCCCCTTTCTTAGGTTTCTTGTTTTCCTTACTTCTAAATGGTTTTGAGAATCAGTACAATGATATTATTAAGAATCAGTACAATGAAGAACAAGATTTTCAGATTCATTTGCTTCCTAGAAATTTTTAATGCCTTCTGATTATATTTTGGTCTCAGGTAATGAGTATCATCATCACAAAGTTAACATTCATAAGCACTAAGGCTTGAGTTTGTCACTCTGCTAAGTGCTTTTCATTTGTCCCATTTAATCCTCACTGCAACTCTGTGAAACAGGAACAATTATCATCCCATTTTGTAGATCAAAGAAACTGAGGTTTTAGAGGCATTAATTAACATTAGTTAACAAGGTCATTATACCTGTAAGTGAATGAACAAGTTTTATTTGAACACAGTTGTATTCTTTCATTTATGTATTGTCTATAACTGTTCTTCAGCTGCAATAGTAAAATTAAATAATTGTAATAGAGACCATAAAAGCCCCCAAAGTCTAAAAATATTTTCTATTTGGCCATTTACAGAATTTATTTACTAATTTATGGTCTAAACCATTATATAGAAATACACATATACACAGTCTTAAATATCAAGACCCTTCTGTGACATTTTTCTAAACACAAAATAATCTTTTTTTTTTTTTAAACATCTTGGAAGGGACTGTGCTTAAGAGATAGATGTCTCAAAATTCAGAGTTCTTCACAAGGGCACCTGGCTGGCTCATTTGGTAGAGCATGCAACTTTTGATCTTGGGGTTGTGAATTCAAGCCCCACGTTGAGTGTGGAGATTACTTAAAATCTAAACAGGGGTGCCTGGGTGGCTCAGTTGGTTAAGCCACTGCCTTCAGCTCAGGTCATGATCCCATCCCGGAGTCCTGGGATGAGTCTTGCATTAGGCTCCTGGCTTAGCGGGGAGCCTGCTTCTCCTTCCAACCCTCTACCCTCTCGTGCTGTTTCTCTCTCTATTTCAAATAAATAAATAAAATCTTTTTAAAAAAACTAAACAACAACAAAAAGCAAAGTTCTTCACAATATAAACACATCACTAGGTCAGTGAGAAGCATGGACCTAGCTTTTTTTGTGTGTCCCAACTCTTTGTCCTGCCCTTATCCCCAGGCTTGTTGCATATTTTCTTCCATCTACAACTTTACTCATGCTGTTGTTCCTTTTCATGCTTAGTCCTGCCAAGAACTACAACCTACCCCTTAGAATACAGTTTAAACATTAACTCTTTCCTGCTCCCTTTTCTTATTCCCCTTTCCCACCTCCATCTCCCAACCTTTACTGGATGTGCTTTCTCTTTCTTTTAATTTACACAGTAATTTTTTCCTTTCTTACAGCTTTTACAATACAGTTTTGTACTTTTTTTTTTTTAAAGATTTTATATATTCATTTGACAGACAGAGATCACAAGTAGGCAGAGAAGCAGGCAGAGAGAGGAGGAAGCAGGCTCCCTGCTGAGCAGAGAGCCCGATGTGGGGCTGGATCCCAGGACCCTGGGATCATGACCTGAGCCGAAGGCAGAGGCTTTAACCCACTGAGCCACCCAGGCGCCCCCAGTTTTGTACTTTTCGTATTGCATTCCGTCAAACATTATTGTTGCTGGCACTGGGGGCTAGGCTGTGGGGATCAGTAGTTAAATAAGGCATGTCCTTGTACTCAAACTAATATTTTATTCCTCCTACTGGATTATAAGCACCTACATGGAAAAAAACACCCAGTCCCACTCATCTTTTAATATACTTAATAAATATTTGGTGAGTTTGAACTGTACCTGTAGTGATGTTATAAATTATTTTCCAAATCACGTTTTAAACTTTTTTAAAATCACTTTAAATTAATTTGGCTACTTGTTCTTTCAGAAGAACTGTTACTTCCCCATAACTAGAAATCTGGAGAAAGAAAATTTATAGAACGATTAGCAATTTCTTCTATTTTAGTGTTCGTAAAATACAACCAATATTTCTCTAATATGGAGCTTATCTTGAGTTTATTAACAGATAAACTTAAGAGGATTACTCCATAATGTTAGAGCTGTTTTCCAAGGTGTAAGTTACTTGTTATAAACTTTTTTTTAAGGATACAGAGACCTGGAAATTAATAAAACAAGACTAAGATTAATCACGTAGCTCTTAACTGATAAGACCCAAGTTCCTAGATTCTAAGTTCAGTATTTTTTATATGATACTGTGCTGCTAGTAGATCTTAAAAATTGATCATTATGATGTAGGAAATGATTGGGGTTCGGAGCTACAGCAGAGAAAAGAACTCTTGAGATGTCTTTGGTATAAAAAAGTGGTTTTATTAAAGCATGGGGACAGGACCCTTGGGCAGAAGAAGCTGCACTTTGGTTGTGATGGGTGACTGATTATATACTTTCAAGTTGGGAGGGGGTTAGGGACAGCATAAGCGTCTAAGGAATTTTAGAAACAAGGTTTCCAGGATCCTGAGGGGGCTAGCTATTGTTAGGAAAAGGTCATTTATTACTGTTGGGTAATAACTCAGTCCTGAGACACTTCCGATGTATTTCCATGGGCCATATGCTTGAAGGGTGATTGGAGGTTAGAGATAAAGTTTTCAAAAGAGTTTTTTTTTTTTTAATATTAAGACTTACGGGATTCTTGGGGGGTTGGGATAAGATTGCCATTTGCCTTTAGGGAAGTGTCAACATTGAGGCCGCTAAGCTCCTTAAGGAAGGTCACTCCTGCCTGTTTCAAGGACTTGTCAGTGGGCTGTAGGCAGTCAGGAAATTTTAAGTTTTTTCTTTTGCCTTTGTTTCCCACATGATTTAGGTCAGCACTGTCCAGTATGGTACCCACATATGACTATATAGCACTTGAAATGTGTCTGGTTCAAGTTGAAATGTGCTGTAAGTATAGAATATACACTATTTCAAAGACTAGGTATAAAAATTATCTAAAGTTTCTGTACTGATTACATATTTAAGTGATAATATTTTGGATATATATTGGACTAGGAAAATACGATTAAAATATTTCCTAGTCATTTTTTAAAGTGGCTCCTAGGAAATTTAAAATTATACTGGGGCAGCTGGCTGGTTCAGTTAGAAGTGTGTACAGCTGTTGATCTTGGGCTCATGAGTTTGAGCACCACATTGGGTGTAGAGATTACTTATATAAATAAATAGATAAACTTTAAGATAAAGTTATTTTAAAGTTTTATGTAATTCACATTTTTCTGTTGGACAGCACTGATCTATATAGTACTTAGCAATGCACAAAATATACATTCTACACATATTCTAAAGATTTCACTAATAAATATTCTGTAATGAATGTAAGAAATAGGAAAACCTTATCCAACTTTGAAAACCTCACATTTTATATATATATATATTTTTTTTTTTTAAAGATTTTTTTGTTTATTTGACAGAGATCACAAGCAAGCAGAGAGGCATGCCTAGCGGGGGTGGGGGCGGTAGGCGGGAAAGCAGGCTCCCTGCTGAGCAGAGAGTCCGTGGGGCTCAATTCCAGGACCCCCGAGACCATGACCCATGCCAAAGGCAGGGGCTTAACCCACTGAGCCACCCAGGCGCCCCTACATTTTATATTTCTAAGAAATATAGTTCTGTTCTTTATTCTTACCCCGTATGAATCCAGAATAAGTGGAAACTCTTATGTTACATGTAATATAATAATGAAATAAAATAGCTAAAAGAGACCTAAATTATACCACAAGATCCCATTAATCACCCATTTTTCATTTCTTAACCATAAAAGGTATTGTGCAGGTTCATCTTTTTATATAAGAATTTTATGTAAGAATATATAATTTCTGAGACTAAAAGAAGTTCTCTTCCTCCTGCTATTAATAACTCCTGTAACTACCCTCCCTGCTTCTGTTTTGGTTAGGTCTCTCTTCTCACAGGATCTCACTACAGAGGACTGATTCTGTGAAACTAGGGAGTGGGAAAGAAGAAAAGATTGAATGGCCTCCCTGTGGCTTTTTCCCCTGCTCCCTACCTTCCACTACTCCAAATTTTACTTCTCAACCTTCCCCAACATACACACTAAGTAAAGAAGATATAAATACCCCTGTGTCTTTTGGCTTTAACCCCAGGGCCTCATCCTGAAGGTCTCTCTTTGAGCTCAGCAAATATTCCAGAGGAACTCTTCAAAGATAACCTTTCTTTGTAAAAAGAGAAAAGAGTATCTGGGGTTTCCTCTGAAATGTAGATGAACCTCACTTTAGTTCTTTGTGTACTGAAAAGACCCACCTTTCTCACCCATTGTGGCTTTTGTCTTTCCTAGTGTTTCATGATAGGGTTGAGGGCGGGGAGGAGAAGCTGCATCAACGGAGAAAGGAGGAGTAAGATAGTTGTGGAAAAATGTCGATGGTGGAAGGCTAGGATCTACTACCATTTACATGCTAATGAAAACCAGAAATGGCCTTTTCCCCGTTTGATCTGATTTGAAACTTTGTGACTTTCCTTTGGTAGGTCATTTTACCCCCTGTGTTTTTCTCATTGTTGTTAGCTGTAAAAACTCTTTGAAATTCTCAAAATAGAGGAGGGTTTCTTTCAGGAGTAGGGGGATAGAGGATAAACTGTGAAACTGCATTCTGTCCATAGTGGGTCTCTTGGGGAGGAAAACCTGCCTCTAAAGTACTAGAAGGTAGAAGCAGGGGAGGAAGCAGACAGGTCGAGCCCTGGATTCAGGAAAATAAGGAGGTGATTGGAGCTGCAGGATTTAGAATTATTCCAGAAGTAGACCCATCAGCAAAGTCTGGATTTCCACCTAAATTAAACCTTCTAATGAGGGTCTCAACCTCACATTCACTCATCTGTTAAGAAGACACCTTTGTTTCAAAAGCTAAGAATCAGGATTCCTACGGATAAAAAATTTGTGTTAAAGGATTTATTTTATTCATGTGATACAAAGGAACTAGGTAGATGTTATAACCAGTTCAAAGTAAAAGTCAAAACAGCACAAATACATGTGGAAAAAAGGAATGCAAATGGAGCAGATGGAGGTTTTGTGGGGGAGGGGCAGTTAATTAAATCAATACCAGTAGGACACAGGATATAATTTGCATATCTATCAGTCATACAACTTAAAAAGAAATAAAATAGCTGAAAGACAAGGAATTAAACTGAAATCCGATAACCTGGAAGAGAAAAGGCATACTATATAGATAATGCAATTTTCTACTGATTTCTACTCTTCTCCTTTTGTGATTAAAAAAAAAAACTCAAACATTATTTATGATCAGAAAATATTGGGCTAATATTTCACCTGAGTATGTATTTAGGTATAGCAAGAATGAGTAATTTGCAACTGTAGGAGAAGATAAATAATTTTCCCTTTAACTTTATATAGGTCTTGGCCGAGACCCCTCTGACCCTTATAACTAAAAGATTAACAGAAAAACAAACCGAAGTTTAATAACATGTATACCTCCTATATACCCGGGGAAACTGGTAACTCCAAAATGGCCCTTGCCACAACATTAAGTACCATCTCTAGCTGAAGAGGGAAGATTTTGGGAGTGGGCACTGGGGAGAACCTTGAGAGGTTATAGGGCAAAGTACCATAAACAAGGGTATAAATGTTATGCAGATTTTAATTCCAAGGCTTCTCCATTGGTGAATTTCCAGGGTTTTAGTCATCTTCTACTTCCTAGTACTGAGTGGGAGACACCTTTACAAATGGAGATTTCCCTTATAAATGTAAATGTCCCTCAAAAAAGGGCAATTTCTTCATTTTCAGAGATTTCCCTATGTTTACTGTTGTTTTTTGTTTTTGTTTTTTTTAACTAACCAACTCAAAATCCTTATGCCAAAAAGGCTTTTTTGGGGGCAGAAGTCCTGCTGTTCTTTACCACATGAGCTCTCTTAAGTTTGCTTTGCTGAAATTTTTCATAAGGACTCTCAGATGTCTTCATGTATGTCTTCATGACCAATTACTTGCCACCAGACTTCTTCTGTGATGCCTATTAATTTGGGCAAATGTTTCGTCCCTTTTCAGGGTTCCTAAAATATCCTAAGATCCTCCAAAAAAGGTTCCTTACCACCTTGGGGAACTTTGTAATTTGTTATCCTGGAGCCATGTCACTTTCCTGGAAGGATTTTGTCTACTTTTGTTCCTTAAAAGTGTCTGGTCATATCTGATTAAATAAGTACATTGTCAAATATGTCAATCTAGATATGGCCTTTGTTGCATAACCACAGAAGAAGGACATATTGAACATGTACAAATCACTATATTGCCATGGATATAAGGATATTCAACAAGAGTTCCTGAATTCTGTAGTGGTCATGCAGGGAGACTAATACCATTTACAAAAGATACACATTTTAGTTTACAAAACACTTGTCTACTAAATTGTAGATACCTTAGGAGAAAAGGGAAAGGACTTACTTAAATGCCAAAAAAAATTGAACATTGAAACAATATCAGAAGTATTCCAAACAGAAACTACATTAAGCCTTCATCAGTGCATGTAGTCCTATCTAATTAATTCTTGTTTTACTGGATCATAAATTTATTTGCAGCTCAGGTAGAGTTCTGGAAATCCTGACTCAGTTCATTGGTATGGTCCTATATTTATGCCATCAAAAGCCTATACCCAGGAATACCTAACAGTCCTTCTCCATGGAGCTCTGAAGGTGTCTTTCTTTGTTGAAGACAAAGTACGGTGGCCTGCAACTGATTTCGGGAGTTTTCAGGGTAGCATCAGAGTAAAACAAAAAAAAATCTATCCCTAAGTGATTAAAGATTTAAGATGGCTGTAATGAACATTACTGGTAAATTTCAGAAATGAAATGTAAACATTCATAAAAAGAATGATTCAGCTTAAAGTCATTCCAAAAATGTTATATACAGAATATCTGTAATCAGTATTAAAGCCTGGTTTCAAAGAAGACCATGAATGTCCATCTAACTTATAAAAATGGATGAATATTTACAGAGAAATAGTAATAGTCCTGATACGTAATATACCCTGAATGTGACAAACATATAGTAAGAATATACCAGAAATAGGTCAAGAAAATCAAGTAAAGAGATTCAGTAAGTCTGGGGAAGGTCCTAAACATTTGTATATTAATAAAACTCCATTGATAAGTGATATGGACTCCAATTTACATATACTGGCCTAGAAGATATGAGATCCAAACTACAGAAGATGCAACCAAGTTGATGTTTTTAAAGATAACTGAAATTATGTCTGATAACCTGTACTAATACAGAGTAGTACCAGGGCTCTGATAAATAAAACATGGACAGTGAGGGCAGTGAGAATCTATACTTAGCACATAGCATAAATTTCTGGAATATTTATATTAATAACATTTTACTCATACAGATTTAACCTCAGGAGAGCTAAGTCTCTCTTCTGACTTGATAACTCTTACAGTTATAACTCAGTAGTACTGTGTCAAATAAACTAATTATTTTCAGTATCTCTCTTTCCACAAGGTTGAAAGAATACATCCTTGTGATGTAGTCCAGAAGCCTTCTGGGGAACCTTGAAAATAGTTTTAGGTACAAAGGTAATCTGAATCGTTCATTTTACATTTAGGCTATTATTTTGGGGAGGCATAAATTTTTAAAATGTCAGTAGATTTGCACACTTAGGATAGGAATAGGATCGTGGGTGTGAGACAAACAGTACTTGACTGCTCATTTCAAAGGGATGATAAAACTTACAAACTAAAAGGTAACATGACTGTAAAGATCCTGAGCTCTTATGGAAGTCATTAAAGACTTCATCATCATAAGGTTAGGAAGTCATAAGGAAGTCTTCATATAAGGTTATTCTGGTAAGCCACAGAAACTTTGAAATCTAGGCAGATTAGACAAAATAACCCTTCATGTTGTAGGTAGAGGCAGTAAATAGTGAACTAATGAAATAAGCCCACCTATACTGAGCAAGCTTTGCTAAGATTTTAATACCTTTCATAGCTATTCATACTTTTTAGACATACTGTAAGGGAAATAAAATATATAACTTTCAGTATCCATTCAGGTCACCATTCTCTTTCTCATTTTGAATATTTGCTTTAGGACCTAACTGTGGGGTGACCTAACCCAATAGGGTGGTGGCTGCAGTGAGAGAGGTGTAAGAATTCACCCAAGGCAGAACAAATGGTGGGCAAGATAACAAAGACTGGGACAAAGGGGTGGTGAGGGACCACAGTTACTGGACAGGGTGAGGGAGTGTGGAATTTTCCCTTTTTCAGTAATACTGGGAATTGTGCTGGTTTGTAATTGGTCAGTTAGGGCCTATGGCTGTTTCCAGGTATGTGTGTCGTTTCGTGAGCCTATTTGCATTCAGCTTGGTGGTTCACTGTGG
This sequence comes from Martes martes, assembly GCF_963455335.1. NCBI lineage: Eukaryota > Metazoa > Chordata > Mammalia > Carnivora > Mustelidae > Martes > Martes martes. Next base: position 127,123,675 of record NC_137892.1, on the reverse strand, counting down.
GCCCCTTTGCCTTGATCAAGTTTCCGTTGTTCAAGTTGGTTGCCTGAAAGAGACCTCTATGCTAACTATTCTCTTTTTCCGTTGATAAACAGAAACACATCTCATTACCTTGCATACAAAGTTCTACCTCACTGCCACTATTGCTCCTAGGAGAATTTCATATTTATTAAATCTTTTAACCAAAGTTAACTCTGATTTCATAGAGAAAACCGATAGATCATTGAAAACTGTTACACACTAATATTTAAGTAAACTAGCAAAACTTCTACAACCACGTGCACTCTTTATAAACTTCTCCAAGTGGCAAAAATGAATGTGTCCATTAACCCCAAAGATACAACCTCTCTATACCATATAAAAAAAAAAGAAGCAAAAATATATAAACTTAAATTTTCTTAGTAATCAGTAGTTTAGTATTCTTAGAAATACTCTAAGTATCTAATAAATATCCATTAATATCACCTAAGTTTGTAAGTTAACCCAAAGTCTTGGAAATTAATTTTCAAAGTGACATACAACAAAACTTAGTTACTATTAAAATTACCAGAATGAAGAATCATTTTGGATAAATACAAATTTATATTTTTTAGGATTATAAACATTAAACAGAAGTAATGCTAGCTTATTTGATCAGTAAACTTACTAAGTTTAGAAAGAAAGAAAGATCTGTGCTTGGTATATTTAACACTAATAAACTAAAGAAAATATAGCTGCTTTTATTAAATCAAAATTATTAAATTTGTCTTATTTGCCAAAGATCACCTATATTTTTAAAAGATTTATGTATTATTTATTTGAATGAGAGAGTGTGTGCACATGTTCAATGGAGGAGGAACAGAGGGGTAGTGCTGAGCGCAGATCCTGATGCAGGGCTCAGTCCCACAACCCTGAGATTGCAGACTGAGGTGAAACCAAGAGTAGGATGCTCAACCGACTGAGCCACCCAAACACCCCTATATATATAGGTGCTTACCTATATATATCTATATCTATATCTATATTTTAAAGTTTTTGTTTATTCATTTACGTAATCTATGTACTCCATGTGGGGCTTGAACTCACAACCCTGAGACTGAAAATTGCATGCTCTTCTAAGTCGGCCATGTGCCCAAGATTTACCTGTGTTTTTTGTTATTTGAATTTGAATTCTTAAATGTTCCTTAGGTCTTTAATTCCTTAATAATGCTTTTTTTTTTTTTTTTTTTTTGAGTACATGAGTCCCAGCAGGGGAGGTAGTGGGGGTGGGTAGAAGGAGAACTAGAGAATCTCAAGCAGACTCCCTGCTGAGCCTAGAACCCACTGGAGCTCAGTCTTAGGACCCTGAGATCATGACCTGAGCTGGAATTAAGAGTCGGATGCCTAACTGACTGAGCCACCCAGGCACCCCGAGAATACCTTTCTTAAATCTAGCACATTAAGACTATTTAGAAGTTGAATTTCCTTGTTTTCTAAGAATTTTAGGAATTCTTATACAAGCACTTATTTTTTCTAGAAGCTAATCAAAACAGAGCCTCTTTAAAAGATTTTACTATCTAATTCATTAATGACATGTAGAGGTAGGAAAACATTACCCATACATATATAATGAGAAGTAAAGACACTTCTGAATTAACAGACATGTAGACAGACCAGTATCACACAGTTTATAACTTCAGTTCTAAAATTTCAGTCATGGGTTGACAGTTAACACAGAATTATGAAGTTCACTGGTGTATACTAAAGAGCTATTTTCCTCTCATTGAATACAAATTTTTCATTTGTTTAAGCTCAAATAGACAGCAAAGACCAAAAGACTAGATTTTTCTGTCTTTTCATCCTATTTAGAGAATAGATCTCTAAAACCAATTCCCAAACTTAATAGAGAGCAAAGTTAAAATTAGAAAAATAGGGAGTCAGCAAAATTCTCTTGTATTTGCCTCTTGGGGCCAAGAAAAGACATACCTGAGCTTAAAATGAGGTGTACCACTTTTGGTGAAGAAGTTTGCCAGGCTTGTTGGTCAATCTGTTAGATGTCTCAGTGGGACTTCCAAAATTGTGAAAAGAGTATTTTCTGGAAAAGATAAAATCATGACTCTAATATAGATGTAGATTAATACCTTTTTAAGAATTTAGTTTACTGGGGCGCCTGGGTGGCGTAGTGGGTTAAAGCCTCTGCCTTCAACTCAGGTCATGATCCCGGGAGCATCGGCTTCTCTGCTCAGCAGGGAGCCTGCTTCCCCCTCTCTCTCTGCCTGCCTCCCTGCCTACCTGTGATCTCTGTCTGTCAAATAAGTAAATAAAATCTCTAAAAAAAAAAAAAAAGAATTTAGTTTACTCATGAAATGAGGAAACCAAGCAGATGTTATAACCAGTTCAAAGGAAAAGTCAGTAAGGCACAAATTTCTATAGAGTAAAAGAATGTTGAGATGAATTACAAATGGAAATAAAACTGTTTTTTCCAGAGGAGGTGGGGAAGAGTCATCAGGCAGGACAGAGTTTATGTATCTGTTACAGTTGGTTCTTATTATTCATAGTAGTTATGATCTCTAAGGTCACAGAAAACACTAAAGAGTACTGAAATATTGCTCCTAAGAAATATACAAAGTTAGATTCTTTCGAGACTCTAATCACAAAATTTTATCAATACATACATAACCTTTTTAAAATGTGATTCTGGGGGCATCTGGGTGGCTCAGTGGGTTAAGCCTCTGCCTTCAGCTCAAGTCATGATCTCAGGGTTCTGGCATCGAGCCCCACATCGGGCTCTCTGCTCAGCAGGGAGCCTGCTTCTCCCTCTCTCTCTGCCTGCCTCCCTGCCTACTTGTGATCTCTCTCTGTCAAATAAATAAATAAAAATTTAAAAAAATAAAAATTAAAAAATGTGATTTTGTTCAAATGTTTAAAAACACCTTATTTAATATGTATTGTTGATTCATGAACATTGAACTCATAGCCAGCAGCACCATAACTTAAGCCTGAATGAAGCTTATCTAACATATATATATTGGTACACCCAAGCCTTCTTGCCCTTAGGAACACTAGTAAGTGCTAGAGCACTACATCTGTGGGGCCATTTTAAATGGCAAATTCATCAACAAGCAGTACAAAAATGCCACTGTAAATAGACCACGAAAAGTACACTTGTTTACAGTATGAGATCTGAAACAAGGCACAGAGCATTACCTTGCTTGACCTCATCTGGGACCACGTATGTACACTGAGTGACTCAAATTTTCATTGCTCTGTATGTGTCGCTAATGACCATGGAAGCATTGTGAGTATTGACTTGGGGGTTACAAGTAAATTTTAGTGAACAAATTCACAAGTACAGAATCCACAAATTACGAGGACTGTTTGAACCTATATTTTACAGGGTTTCGAAATAAAGACCATGATCAGAGAGCTGAGATCTGGTGTGCTATAGACACTGCATAGTTTTCTGATGAAGCCCCAGCTTTTTTCTTCATCATTCCCTCTTCCTAGTCCCCAGTCCAAGGTACTAGTTGTCTTTGTGGCCAGGGAAATGTTTAGTTTGACTCCTGAACTGCTGAGCTGAGACTCCTGAGAGACAGACATGTTGGGTGGGGAGAGGTATTTAGATTCCCAGTTGGAGGTTTGAAATAATTTATCTCATGGAGATAATGTTATATACTTGGTGGTTTAGTGTATTCCTAGTGTATTGTGGGTTAAGTGGGGTTTAGAAATCCCTGTGCACGGACCACGCCCAAACCAATTACATCAAAATCTCTGAGAATGATTTTTGGACATTTACCATTGTTGTATAGTCTCTTTCTCTAGAAAAAAATGTGTTCTCAATTTCTAATGACTGATTTTCACATGTACTTTTGGAACACAAACCAGTTTATTTTGTGGCAAATTCTGAATAATGTGGTTCCAATTACTGCTTTGGAAATAAAAAATATTGTATAGCAACTATATTATTTGAATAGATAAAACTTAAGGGGGCCATTGACTATTACATCAAAGGTTGGATTTTTTTTGAGGTGTTGCAGCTGTGGCAGGTGTGGGGTGTTACTAATCTAATAAATATTTCAGGTGCCTGACATTTTCACCTTATTTGCTTGTTTAAATAATTTTATATAATTTTTGTGGAAAGAACTGCTTTGCCAATGTATCCCAGCCCATTATTTCTCCATAATTTTTCTAAAAGAAGATCTAAGATACTTTCAAATTAATCTGAACCTCCTCCCATGCCAAATACTAGGTACTTGGGAATTTCAAAGTAGAGGGACTTCTAAAATGAAATTCCTCAAAGACTGTCATAGCTCCCCAGCCCCCTTTAAATTATATTTTAAAAGTTTATGCTTTGCTTTTACCTAGGCAAAATATAGGTACATGGCCTGGTGAAAACCCTTGAAACCCTCCAAGTATCCACATACTTTGCTTTGGCTTCCCAAAGTCTTTTCTATTCTGATCCTCTGCCTCTATTAGCAGTGACTGCCAGTTATGTCAGTTTGTGCCAAATTATGCAGTACTTCTCGCTTTGTATACAGATGGACAGTAGGAAAAACCATTAAACTATTCACTTCTGAACTAATGTCAGGGTTTGAGATTAGATTATTACAGGAGAAAGACATTTTATAGGACTTGAACCAGGGTTACTAGAGGTAACATTTCACAAGCAATAAAACCACTAATGAACATTTCTCTATTTTTACATTACTGAAACATAAATAAAATGGTTCTGTAAATAAAAGTGAATGGAATTAATTTTCTGTCTCATACATAGAATTCAGAAGTTAATTGTCATGATCTGGTTTTGTTCACAAGCCTTTTGTGGATGTTTTTGGTCTTTGATTTTTGGGTTTTGAGCTTTGGGCTTTTTTTGGGCACATTTGAAAGATTACACCAAACATTCATATCTTAGGAAGTAGAATATCTCAACCACAGTCTGGAGATCAACAAAATAAATGGGCATCTTTCCAAAAAAGAAATTGAGCATGAGATATTACAGGTCACATTTTAAGTTTACCACAGTATTTGCCAGAGGTACTTCTCTGATACTAGGGCTTAAAGATCAAAATATCTTTGTGAAAGCATTCCAGTGTGTGTAACAGCAAAGGGAGTCAGCTTCTCATCATTTAGGTGCTGGTGGTTGGATTTGTGGTTAATCCGTGCCATATGGCTGCTCTCCTCAGTGGGAAGTGACAGCAGCCCTAGGAGCTTACTCCATCCCTGGGGCAGCTGCTGTGGACTCAGTTGCTTTGATCTTCTTCTGTTACACAGCTGGGAAGAGTGAAGGCTGGTTTTCAGTGTCCTAATAGAACAACATATTGGGACCACTGTCATAGACTACACCTTGATTTTGTAAAGCATTCTTCAGAGAATGCAAGTGTTTTCACTCCATGATCTCATTCAGAAACTTAAGTTTGAGGTTTTTTTTAAAAGTTAGTGTTGAAAAGAAAATTCATACAGGAACTTAACATTTCAGAAATAAAATTCCATTCTTAAATTTTTACATTCTATTTCTTGCAAGTTACATTATGTCTTTCTTTTTAAGAACAACTTTCCCTAAGCACAATTCATGTAATTTATCCATTAAGTATGCATGTTTAATGTCCTTTTAAGTGTTGTTCTTCTTATGGTTATTTTGTCTTTTTAGCTAAAGCTCACTGCTTGCTCCAGTAGCCTTTATATTGCCACAGTACTACAAAAAAATAACTTGGGAAAGATTGTGGTATGAAGAATCGTTTATCCATGCATTGTAAGGTAAACATTTTGGGGAAGGATGCTTAGAAACGTGGTCAGATTCTTAATAGAGTTCCCAGTCAGAATAGCAAATGTTCATCCTAGCATCAGTCTTACATAGTAGAAAAGTTTTCTCAGCCATGGAGAGAAAATCCAAAAGGAGATTTATGTAGACTCTGAGTTGAGTTTCAGTCTCTTGTGAGTTCCCATTAGACTTCCTCATACCCCTTTCCTTTTACTTAGTATTAGCATATTAGTTGCTTGTGCAGCTTTGGGAACAAAGTTGTTTCCCACGGAAAAATGTGAGGAAAAGAGATTTTTCCCCCTCTACATCCTTACAATCATGGGTGGCTGTAGTAGAGCAATAATATAGAAATAGATATTGTTAGCAAGTGCTGGTTTCTTCCTTGTGTGTTTTTGTTTTCCCAAGGTGCCTTGCCCATCCACATTCCAGTCCCTATAATGATACTTCTATTTATTGTTGTTATCACCATCAATAGAACTATAATCTGGCTCATGATTCCCAAGAGCCAGGTCACTCCTTTGTTACCAGGAGAAAACCCAAACCAGTTGTTCTTTTATGTGTACAAAATCCCAGTCTTCTCACATTGCAGTGACCCTGACAGCATTTTGAGACTCCATCAACAAAACATAATATAGCTATGTCTACATTCTGACATAAAAATTTTTTTTTCCTCCCTGGTGACTGAAAAACAGATTAACGACATAAATGAGACAGTGATTATCAGTATGTGTTTGTGTATAACACCAATTCCTAAATATGTCGAAGTACTTTCTCATTTCTTCTTCAGTTCCTCTGATAATGTCTTTTATTGGACTGGAGAGTGTGTGTTGGGAAGGAAGCAGGGGTAGAGAGGGAGCATAGCTTCTCTGACCCATCACTTGGCGAGAAGAGTTCATGGAGGCGTGGGATAACTTGCCAACAATCATTGTAACTAGACAAAGAACCTACTACACTAGAAACCTTTCCTTTCTCCACAAGTGGGGTGGGGGTGGATGGACATATGGCAGACATAGACTTAACTTTCCAGGCTTTCTTGGAACAGTCTTTTCAATACATTTATAAAAATAAAGGGTGGGGGGGAGTTACAAAATCACAAAGATTGAAAGAAGTTGGGTGAAATAGATAAAAACTGCAGTTACAGAATGCTTTTAAAGAAATGCAGTTTTATTTATGAGGTGGTTAGGTACATAGCTTTAAAGTCAACCTCGGTTAAAAACTTTGCCACTCTGCCATGTGGCTTTAGGCTGCTTATTTATCTTCTCTGTGCTTTATTTTTCCTAAATAATTAAATATAAAATTGGGGTATATATAATGCCTACTTCATAAGCCAAGCAACCCATGATCTAAGTTTTAAAATTCTATAAAAGTACATGTAAAGCACTTAGCAGAGGATTTAGAACATGCCTTAAGCTCTTTTCCCAGACATCCACATGGCTAACTCTGATCTCCTTCAGATCTTCAGGCAAATGTGACCTTCTCAAGAAGGAAGGTCTTCCCTGTGTACCCTCTCTAAAATGTTTTTCTTTAGTTCTCATTAGCATAAAATATGTATTTAATCATAGGTATTACTGTATTAGCACCTTAAATACCATGCGTTTACTTATCAGTTTCTCTTCTGCTAACCTGAAGAAATTTGGGGATTTATTCACTGCTATATCTCTGGTTTCTCAACAGTCCTTCACACAGACTATGTAATCAATAATATTTATTAAATGAATAGTAAATGCTCAGTAAATATTGCTATACCTCCTTTATTGAATTATTTTTTATAATTAACAGCATCATTTGCTGGTTAATGTAGGAAGTGCTTGAGAAGTTTATAATGTTAAAGTTACCATGTTCAGTTCACGGTATTAATTTGCTTACCAAAATTCCTTTCTGTGGTTAATTCAGAATTACTGGGTTTCAGTGTGATGGCAATTTTATTTACATTAATGCTTCACTTCATATAGAAGATGTGTTACTAGACAGTTACAAATCAGATTTGAGACAGAAAGAATATCTTACTTACGCTGTAAACCACAAGAGACGCAGTATTAATTAAGGTAGAGGCTCCAGAATCAGATTCTTTGTTTAAATCCTGAGTCTGTCTTTTCCTGGGGGAGTGAACTTGTGCTAGTTACCTAATTACTGTGTGCCTCAGTTTTCTCAGTTACATAAAGGAAATATTAATTCATATAAAAGTTTTAGAAAAGTACATTTTTCATGGAACTCAATAAATGATTGTTAAGTGTCAGGTGTTTTCTAAGCAATTCACATGAACAAGTTTGTTTAATCCTCCTGACAACTTATGAAGTAAGTACCATTCTTAGGCCAGTTAGTAACGATTTTGAAATGCAAATAGCCACTTGTTAATGTACTTACAAGTTCAGGTCCTCTTAAAGTAAGACATAGCTTTCTGGGTTTTTTTCTGTTTTAATGGATTAGAAAGTACTCAAAACTTTACTCTGTGAAAGTAAGGTTATGTTTAAGCAAGTAAATTGAATCAATATTTTCGCTCCTGGATTCTGATGTTTTGTTTGTATTTTTAAACGATTTGTTTCATTTGCTTTCCTGCTTCTCAGTTTCCTTATAGCACATGGACTTTCTTTGAAGATGGAGTTCTAGCAATGGAATTATTAATTATTTCCTCTTTTGGACACTAAAATAAGCAGTAGTAGCAGTATACTTTGATGACTTGATTTTTACAGGCTTCACTTTTGTGGCAAAATTACATTCTAAGGGGCTACTGAAACATAAGCTTTTGTGGCAGCAAATATTATACCCACCAAGAGGCACTAGAACTCTTAACAACTCACAAGATCAAAAAGTTTACTTAATGAGACATATAATAGTTCAGACATTTTATACATGACTGCATGATTCAGCAGCCATGGATCAAATGTTTCAAGATGAATTATTTGAAGAAAGTCCTCAGAATGATAAATTACAGGGATAGAAAATGAATCCTATGAAGCAAAGTGAAAGTTATAGAGGTTGCTTGGACGAGGAACAGAACAATGACTTAATTAGATCTTCAAGAAGGAGGATGTTCAAGGGTTGTTCTCCATACCTTGAACTGAGGAACTGGACTTAAAGCAGAAGACATGGCCATGAATAAATCCAATTTTCAAAATTACAAAACACCTGAGAAGGGCTTTGGAGAGAAGATACAAAGACTCTCAGAAGCAGACAGTTCATGCCGCCAGTAGTTCTCAACCCTCTATGCATAAAAATCTCCTAGATGGTAGTTAAAGTACAGATTCCCAAGCTCCTGCCAGAAATTAGATCCAATGAACTTTTGGTCAGACCAAAGAATCTGCATTGTTATCTACTACTTTCATGGGATTCTAAATAGATAGCCCTTTAAGCAAATGCTGAAAACATTTTTTAATTTAATCAGTGGCCTGTCAAAGCCCAGAGAGCTGAACCAAATAATCTTTAGGTCTACTCCGACTCTATCATTTATACAGGTAACTGTGTACATAGATATGTTCACATAAACATGTATGCTTTTCTGTATTGCTTTGAGTGAGATCCAAACTCTTGTGAAGGCATGAGCTTTTAGGAAAGGAACAGGTTATACAGTTCAGTGTTCCCACTGCAGTTATTAAAGAAGACACATATTAAACCACATAGAGAAATAGAAAATTTTACATGACTATGTAACCATCAGTAATTGAATAAGGAATATTGAGCAAGGAGAAGTCACATCATGGGTTACACTTTGGAGATCAGTAAATCATCTTCAGGCAATATTTTGGGCTGCCTTGTCACAAAGGATTATAAGGGAAAATATTACTAAGTATTTATATTTCAGATGTGCTGACATGTATTCCTCATGATATATGAACATTAAATTTATGAAAGCTTCTGCTTGCTGTGCTCTTGAGGTATCCTCTTTAATTCTGTTTCTGTGGGTTTGTTTTTGTTTTCTAGGGTGGAGCTATGACATTGAAGAGAGGAAGGTTCCAAAACCCAAGTCCAAGTCTTATGGTGCAAATTTTTCTTGGAACAAAAGAACAAGAGTATCCACAAAATAGGTTGGCACTGACTATATCTCTGTGCTTGACTGTGAATAAAGTCAGCTGTGCAGTATTTATAGTCTATGTATAATACATCTCTTAATCTCCTAATAAATTTGACCTTTAACCACAAATGTACACTTTGTGGTGCCTATTTTAAATGTTTTTTGATGTCTCAAAGTGAACGTTTCAATTTCCTGTTTATAGAGATTTGAGGTGATCATACCTCTAGGAAATATCAGTACTTAAAATTTATTAAAAGAAATGCTTGAAATCAGCTGCAACATCGAAGTTTTATACTTGGTTCTTTATAGCCATTCTCAAGTTAATAGTTTTTATGAATTACCAGCTGTCATTATTATAATGCTGTCTTAGAATTTCTGTTTTAGGGGCGCCTGCATGTCTCAGTGGGTTAAAGCCTCTGCCTTTGGCTCAGGTCATGATCTTAGGGTCCTGGAATCGAGCCCCACATCGGGCTCTCTGCTCAGAAGGGAGCCTGCTTCTCCCCCCTCCCCCCCGCCTGCCTCTCTGCCTGCTTGTGATCTCTGTCAAATAAATAAAATTAAAAAAAAAAAAAAAGAATTTCTGTTTTATCTGAGGTTAGAGAAATTCAAGATTACAGTGCAATCTAATAAACCCAAATCTCTTTATTATTGAGGTTTTCTTAATTTTGGGGGGTTGCAGAGGAAGAGGGAGAGAGAGAATCTTAAGCAAGCTTCACACCCAGCCCAACTTGGGGCTTGATCTCACAACCCTGAGATCATGACCTGAGCTGAAATCAAGAGTCAGACGCTTAACTGATTGAGTCACCCAGGCGCCTCTGAGGTTCTCTTCTTTAATTAGAACCTTATATTCTCTGAGTTTGAGTCTGAATCTGAATGAATTGTGTTCCGTACTAAACTCTGCCCAGAAATTCACATTCATGACTATGGATGGTTCAGATGAAGATTTTACATTCTTATGAATTGAAAGACTCCAAGAAAATAATCGATTCATTATTAGAGATCTTTTTATAGTCACTTGTTTTTGTAAAATAGACATAGGTACATGTTCTTGTTATGTCTTAATCACTTACGTCATCCAGTATGAGTTATCAAGCACATACTCCTGTCAGCCTCTTCAGTAATCATTCTGTATGCTAATCTTCATCATAATTCTGTTAGGTAGGCATTATTATTCCCCCATTTTGCAGAGGCATAAATCAAGGCTTAATAAGACTAACCTCAAAATCACACACATCCCAAGTGTCAAAGCTGGTACTTGAACCCATATCTGTCTTCACATCCCATACTTTTAATTACTTTAGTTATAGAAAGATAGGATTAATGGCAGATGATTTCTCTGAATTGCTAATAAATTCTTTGTTACAAAAGTTATATACTAATTATGTACTTTCTCACAATTATATTTCATAAAAACACTAATAGCACATTGACGTAGTACAACAAAGAAAACACATCAGTATAAATTTGTATAATACTGTTTTGAAGAGCAATCTCTTTTCAAAAATATTAACTGTGTATTCCATTTAATTCTAAAAATCCTCATCCTGACAAATAGACCATAGATATACACAGAGGTGAATGTAAAAAGATACTACAGAAGGGTTTCTAATAGCTGATAGTTGAAACTATCTAAATGTTTCTTAAAGGAAGAATGGAATTAAATGGAGTATTACATAGCTATTATAGAGAACCGGAAATATCTATGAGCAGTTTGGAACAATGTTCAATATGTACTGCTAAGTAGAAAAATACAGGAATAGCAGATAACATCTGGGGGTGAGGTGTGGCAGCAGGTGCTCAATACATATGTGCACCTAGAATATTTTGGGCAAAATATGTAAGAAACTAGTAAGATGATTTTACCACTGATTGTTGGGGGAGGAGAATCTTGGGGCTTTCAACTTTAATTTTTTTTTTTTAAAGATTTATTTATTTATTTAACAGGCAGAGATCACAAGTAGGCAGAGAGGCAGCCAGAAGGGTGGGGGGAAGCAGGCTCCCCGCCGGGCAGAGAGCCCGATGCGGGGCTTGATTCCAGGACCCTGGGATCATGACCTGAGCTGAAGGCAGAGGCTTTAACCCACTGAGCCACCCAGGTGCCCCTCAACTTTAACTTTTATTTTTAAAAATTTTATTTATTTATTTGACAGAGAGCCCAAGCAGGGGAGTCACAGGGAGCCTGATGCAGGGTTTGATCCCAGGACCCTGGGATCATGACCTGAGCCAGAGGCAGAGGCTTTAACCCACTGAGCCCCCCAGGCGCCCCTTCAACATTTTTTAAAAGATTTTATTTATTTGAGAGCGTGAGGGGACGGAGGTGGGGGAGCGGGTTGGAAAGGGGGAGGGGCAGAGGGAGAGGAAGAAGTGGACTCTCCACTGAGCAGGGAGTCTGACCCGGGTCTTGATGGCAGGACCCTGAGATCAGGACCTGAGTGGGAAGCAGGTACTTCACCAGCTAAGCCACCCAGGCACCCTGGGTCTTTAAACTTTTAATACAGTGTTTGAATATACTACTATAAGGGTATATTATCTGTGTAATCAAATACACATAACTATAAAATCTATACATAATTTATATCTTGCTTGAAAATTATACATATTACTTTTTAAATTACTACTTTATTAGAATATTATTTCAAATAAACTGTAAAATGTTAAAATACAGCTATTAAGAAATTCCACAGATACTTCAGTGGTGTAAGTTTAAATTTCACTTAAAAGAAACCTGTTTGGGGGCGCCTGGGTGCTCAGTGGGTTAAAGCCTCTGCCTTCAGCTCAGGCCATGATCTCAGGGTCCTGGGATGGAGCCCTGCATCGGGCTCTCTGCTCAGCGGGTAGCCTGCTTCCCCTCTCTCTCTGCCTGCCTCTCTGCCTGCTTGTGATCTCTGTCTGTCAAATAAATAAATAAATAAATCTTAAAAAAAAAAAAAAAAGAAACCTGTTTGTATCACATACAGTAAAGCAACACGAGCAAGTTTTCTTCCAAAAGAGACTTAGTGTTTCACTTTCACTTTGGTTTGTAATACAACATAGCACTCTTTGTGTTACTCTGGTAGAACTAGCTTTCTAGGCAACCTCATGCATTGGCTGAAAAAGTCAGTATTGTTCTTTTGTACTATCTGGTCCTAATTTGCATAATAAATCAGTGCACCTCTGTTTCTGGGTTGTTTCCATCTTTCTCATTACTCTATAGGTGCTGCCAATGGAGTGACTTTTATGTTCATATTTAGTATAATTTCTAATTAATTTCTTTAAGACTAGCATCATTTGTTTTTGAGATTTTTTCCTTTTGGGGTAAGTATGACAAATCTGAAAAGAAAGAATAACCTAGATGCCTCTTATTTTTATAACCTATGTTTTAATGCTAAGGGATCCTGTATGTAAAAGACAATTAACAAAACACAGTCTATAAGTAGACTAAAGTGTATTGTCAACACAAATTTGTTTTACTTTTTTCCACTATTTTAAAAAATTTTGGTGCTATCATTTTGATTGTGGATATCAAGTTATTGCCTTTATTGACTGAACCTGAACCCCTGAGTTACTTAGTTTTTGGTTGTAAACTGTAGTGACAAAAAGGTGATCTGTTCATTAACAGAAGTTTTTACTTGAAGACTACTCTGTGCTATATACTATGTTATATACTACATTACACCCTGGGGTTACAGTGGAACAAGACTGGAAAGTCTCTGCTCTCATGTTTCTTGTAGACCTAAAGTGGGAGCTTATATTCTACCAGCAATTGCTAGTCATTTTGTATGAGTAAAGACTGATTTAGGCTACTTGGGCTTGAATTCTGGTTCAACCACTTACTAACTTAGTGATCCTTATAAAGTTAATTAAATTTCTCTAAATCTCCATTTCTTCATCTCCAAAATGGAGGTATTTACCTAATGGGATAGGTGCACATCAAATGGTATAATCAGAGCTACTGCTTGCTGAGCACTTACTATGTCATGTAGGGGAAACTGCAACACATTGTGTGGGAATTCTGTCTCTTGTAGAAAGACATCTTTGAGGGGCACCTGGGTGGCTCAGTGGGTTAAAGCCTCTGCCTTCGGCTCAGGTCATGATCTCAGGGTCCTGGGATCGAGCCCCACATGGGGCTGTCTGCTCAGCAGGGAGCCTGCTTCCCTTCCTCTCTCTCTGCCTGCCTCTCTCCTTACTTGTGACCTCTGTCTGACAAATAAATAAAAAACTTAAAAAAAAAAAAAAAAGACATCTTTGAGGACTCCTGTCCTATGAGACTGGTCTCATAGAACTCACCGACAGGACAATTTGGTGCTAAGCATATATTGCTTTGTATTTTAAACTATGTTTTAGAATTCTTTCTTTAAAATATTTGTACTCTGGGGGCTCCTGGATGGCTCAGTTGGTTGAGTGTCCAACTCTTGATTTTGGCTCAGATCATGATCTCTGGGTTATAAGATTAAGCCCTGAGTGAGGCTCCACGCTCAGTGTGGAGTTTGCTTGAGATTCTTCCGCCACCCCTGCTCCCCTCCCAGCTCTCTCTCTCTCTCTCTCTCTCTCAATCTAATAAAATATTTATACTCTGATTACAGAAGTGTTGCAGAAATACTTGATCTACATAGAAGTCTTAAAGACGAATATAATCACAAATTCCTCCTATCTCAAGACAACCATTATTAGACAGTTAGTGTGTATGTTTCTAGTATTGTTTTTCTATTCCCTATATATACATATGTTGCTTTTATAAAACAAATTGTAATAATATTGTACATACATTTTTTAAAAGAAAATTGAATTGGTATCACTTTTTAACTGAGTATATATTTTCCCATGACATTTTTCTATAACAGGATATTTAATGGTCAATTTAACTTTTTTTTTGAACATTCAGATTTTTCTAATTTTTTGCTTTTATATTTTTACAGATAGAACTTATCTCTTCGGCCATACTGTAAATGAGAAGAGTAAGAATTAATAGCTTCTTTCTCAGTGTCTTGCGCAAAGGCTCATTCATGGGAAAACTCAATAAACAATGCTTAGTTTGATTATTTAGAGGATTCTGAATACAAACCAAAGCTGATACGTCCCATTCTCTTTTGGTTTTCAGTTACTATGTCTTTGAAATTGTTAGTGGTTATTTACTGGAACTCAGGCTGCTTGAGTCAATGATGTTTACACTAAACTAAAAATTGCACCAGGCATTAAAGAGTTATCACTTTTAAAGATTTTAGGTAATCTCTATACCCAACATGTGGCTCACACCCACAACCCTGAGATCAAGAGTTGCATGCTTCACCAGCTAAGCCAGGCAAATGCCTCTGGAGAGTTATTTTTAAATGTTATTTTTCTTTAAATTTTAGGAGTCAGTTTTTTTTTTTTTAACAGTCTTGTGTCTTATCCTAAATAATCTCTCATAAATCTCAAAAATTGAGAAAAAGTTAATTATACATTACATTGGATTTCTTTGAAAGATAAATAGGAAATCTATATGGATAATGAAAATTAAATCCCAAAATAGAGAAAAAAAGATTAGATTCTAAATTGTGATCTAATGATCACCCAGAAATATAGAAATAATTACATCTGTGCTTTGGTCCTGCTTGGGCTAGATTTAGGCAGAGAAAACTGAATGCTGGAATTTGACAATCCTGGGAACCTGATGAAAAGCTTCACTGTCTCCAGTTACCAATTTAAAAAAAGAATCCAGATTTCATTATGGTAGGAAGCACATCATGCTGATTTTGAGAATAAAGTTTGCCAACAAAGATATGTGATACTAATGTATTATAACTTAATAGGTTTGCTCCTTATCTAAAGGTCACTGGTAATATTTTTAAAGTCCTTCTCACTAGAATTTTCCCTAAATTTTTATTAAAACAATAAAAGTTGAAAATAAACATTCATATACCCTTTTCTTAAATATACTAGTGAACATTTTGTCACATGTGTTTTCCTTCCCTTCTTGCACATAACTTTCATATAGAAGTAAGGTGCATACATCATGATGTCATCTCTAAATACTTTGGGGTATGTCTCTCTTGAAAAAAGACATCATTCGTGGGGACCTGAGTGGCTCAGTCAGTTAAGCATCTGCTTTTGGCTCAGGTCATGATCCCAGGGTCCTGGGATGGAGCCTCACATCAGGCTCCCTGCTCTGCGGGGGGCCTGCTCCTCCCTCTCCCTCTGCCTGCTGCTCTCCCTGCTTGTGCTCTTTGTGTCAAATAAATAAAATCTTTAAAAAAAAAAAAAGACATTCTATTTACCACAATAACATTATCACAATAAAAAAAATTGATCACTGGTACAGTTTAATACTCAGATGTTTGTGAAGTTGCTACGATATTGTTCTTTGCCCTGATTTTCTTAAAATCCAGGTCCCACTCAGTAATCCTGCATTGAATTTAGTCTCCTTTAATTTTGAACGGTTCACCTGCTGCTTTGTTTCTTTCATGACATTGGGCAATTTTGAAAAATCCAGGCTAGTCATTTCATACAGTGTTTCACAATTTGGATTTCTCTCATTTTTTCCTTATGGTGAGATTCAGGTTAAACATTTTGGTAACAATCCAAAGAATACTAAAACAATTTGGTGAAACTGTTGGAAAACAGAATTGATGCAATTTCAAATATCAACCCATAAATTACATACTAACCAATAGAGATAAAAGGAATCTTATGATGGAGAATTCTGATATGTGCCACTTGCACCAAGTGATCAGTAACCAAACACTAACCAGTAATTAGTGACTTTATATTCTCAATCACTTCTGGAAGCACATAAGATCAGTGTCCAACACACACACACACACACACACACACACACACACACCCCACCATCATCATCATCATGATAACTTCCTATTTCATTCTAGTAGCTCAGAGTTCTTCCTCTGCACCCTGCACCCCACTTCATGTTTTATCAGCCTTCTCTCACAACGTGAATCCTTGTACCTAACAGTGCATTATTCATTCTGTCCTACAATACACACAAAATTGGTTTAAAATCACTAATGTCATCAGTAGCAAACTGTAAGATAAAGTTCAAGTTTTCTTTACAATTCTTGTCTTTGGAAAAAAATTACAGAGAAGATAGAGTATTGTGGTCCACGTTACTTGAATTCATTCTTTACATTGTTGATTTTCATGTAGATTAGGTTCCTTTGTTGCTTAGTATTTATCCCTGATTTTTTTTTTTTTTCGTGTTGCTTTTTTTTCTTAAGATTTTACTTATTTGAGAGAGAGCATGAGCAGGGGGAAGGAAGCAGAGGGAAAAGAGTCTCCCTGCTGAGCAGGAACCCCAATGCTGGGCTCCATCCCAAGATCCTCAGATTATGACCTGAGCTGAAGGCAGACACATAAGTGACTGAGCCACCCAGGCTCTCTTCTTGATTTGTTTTTTGAATATGTAAAATTTCTGGCTCAGAAGTCAAAACTGTAGGAGCACTTGGGTGGTGCAGTTTGTAAAGCATATGACTCTTGGTTTCTGCTTAGGTCCTGCTCTCAGGGTTGTTAGATTGAGTCCAGCATCAGCTCCATGTTTAGGGCAGAGTCTGCCTGACTCTGTCTGCCTCCTGCCCACCCCTGCCCCACGTCAAATCTTCAAAAAAAAAAAAAAGGCAAATTGTATTAAGAAGTTGTACTTAATCTGAGGAGTCCCATTCTTACCTACTCCATGCAATTTAACCAGTTTTATTATTTTCTGATTTATCCTTCCCACGTTTGATTTTGCAAAAGTGAACAAATATATTTGTATTCATATTTTTACTTTCTTACACAAAAGGAAGCATACTATATGTACTCTTTTGTATTATAGTACATACTATATGTACTATACCTTGGAAAGTACTCCGTTAAGTTCTGTACTTAAAATAAGTACATTTTAATATATGTAAATTTACCTCAGTAAAGTTGATTTAGACATGAAAACAAACCTCAGTGTGATGTCAAAGCAGCACTTTGTGAGGTTCATGGTCTGTGAGCATTTGATATAATCAACCATATACAAGGTTTTTGATACTTGAGAAAATTGTCTTGTCAGAATCCAAGTACAGAATAGCCCAAATACAGATTTTCCATTCCTGTAGTCACTTGTACCATAAGGATGGTCCATGTGGAACAAAGCAAAGTGAAGAAATGCTGAAAAATATTACTCAAAATTGACATCTGCAAAACTTCCAAAATCAGATACTCCTCTAGTTTCCATTATTGTGTAAAACAAAACAAAACAAAATTCTTAACATGCCTTATTTGATGAAGCATCCATTTCCTGGTGTGATTTGGTTTTCTGTTTATAAATCTATCTTGGGAAGATGAATTCATTTCTAGTTATACTGAATGCAAGATGCCAGTGAGCTACCCAGCTGAATATTTACAGCAGACCATTGGAAATATAGGTCTGGAAATTAGCAGATGGGCCAAGAGAACTGGCTGTATAGTAATCAAGCTTCATCAATGAGTAGACTGACAAGTACAGGATTATGAGGAAAAGAGAGAAGTCAAGGATAATCCCTTAGGAAAAATATTTCTGGTAAAGAGGAAGAGGTGGCAAACAAGGAATAGAGGAGGCCAATGTACCAATGTAGGATTTTTCTTTCTTCTTTCTTAATTAAAAGGTTTGTCTAATAAAGCTAACAGACTACATACATCCTTATAGGTTGCTAAGTGCTTAGGATCAATATCAACAGGAAATTGAAGAAAACTGGATGCAATTTCGTTTAAAAATGTGGCTCTGCTAGTAAGTACAAGGCTATTTAGTCTTTGTATTAGTTTCTTACGACTGGTGTAACAGTTGCCACAAACTCGGTGGCTGAAAAGGACACACATTTATTCCATGGTTGTAGAGATCAGAACTCCAAAATCAGTTTCACTGGACCAAAAATAAGGTGTTGGCAAGTGTACTCCTTCCACAGGATCTAGAGGAGGATCCATTTCCTGCTCCTTTTTAGTTCTAGAGCTGACTTCCTTGACTTGTAGCTGCATCCTCCCATTTTCAAAGCCAGGAACATTTTGCTTTAGTTGTCCCATTACCATCTTTTCACTCAGGTCCGGTTATCTTCTCTGCCCTTTATAAGGATGTTGTGATTACATTTAGGACCCACCTAGAGAACCCAATACATGGGGAAATAAAGCCATGAAAAGTGTCCCAGAACTACCTCACTCAAGTTGCCAAATTCTCTGACAAGTCTTTTTGGCAGTACATAGTTATCAGTGTGTATGTAAATGATTACATTTTAGAAGGACCTTCAAAGATAGTAATGGATCTACTTGAAACTTGTGGAAATAAGGAGTAACTTACACAATTTTATAAAACCAATCTTCCTATCACAATGAGGCTTCACACTGTCTCTCCTTTTGAAAAGCTCCCTAGAATAGTCACATGACCATTTTGATAAAACTATGATAAAGTTTGGCCTGCTTAAAGCCAAGAAGACTCATCCAAATTTGTAAGGAAGAGGTAAAATTGTTATTGTACCTTTGCAGATGACATGATACTATATATAGAAAAGTCTAAAGACTCCACCAAAAAATATACATATTAAAACTAATTTAATAGGGCACCTGGGTGACTCAGTGGGTTAAGCCGCTGCCTTCGGCTCAGGTCATGATCTCAGGGTCCTGGGATCGAGTCCCGCATTGGGCTCTCTGCTCAGCAGGGAGCCTGCTTCCCTCTCTCTCTGCCTGCCTCTCTACTTGTGATCTCTCTCTGTCAAATAAATAAATAAAATACTTTAAAAAACACTAATTTAATATACAGAAATCCACTGCTTTTTTTTAAGATTTGATTTGATTTTTTAAATATAAGTTGCTCTTTTTTTAAGATTTTATTTATTTGTCAGAAAGAGAGTATGCACAAGCAGGGGGAGCAGCAGGCAGAGAGAGAAGCAGACACCCCACTGAGCAGGGAGTCCAATATGGTACTCAGTCCCAAGACCCTGAGATTGTGACCTGAGCTGGAGGCAGACTCTTAACCGAATGAGTCACCCAGGCATTCCAAGATTTTATTTTTTTTAAGTAATCTCTATACCCAACATGGGGCTCAAACACAACCCTGAGATACACATGCTTGACTGACTGAGCCAGCCAGGTGAGATAGATAAAGCAGGATGCCTACAGACAGGAGTAGGACTTAAGTAAAATAATACACAGTTTAACTTTTAAATGTGTTTATAATCAAGAACAAGACTTAACTGATCTGTTGTAAATATATGGATGAATTAATAGTTTTATGGGAAATCAATAAAATAACATACTGGTACAGAGTGATACAGGTTAGGTTTGTTAATATCTAACTCAACGTTACTCTTAAATCTCCAGAGAAAAATGCTAACAATAATAGGTTACAATGTAATATCTGCTGACATTTTTCATTATTAGTACATAATTATCAGCTTCTAAAACTTTAAGAGTTTGAATATGAAGAATTTATAATCCTTAGAATAATAAAGTATGTATAAATGGAGGAAATTATGTTTTGCCTAAAGCCAAAGAAGATAGTCACAAGATGAAATAGTCTATCTTTATAATTTTAAACAGTTCTTTGGGGTGAACTTTTTTTTTTTGAAACAGTGATAGATTTCATGAATAGTTGCATTGTAGACTCTCTATTTGATGTTAGGAGTCTGTATCATACATTGCTGTCTTTGTCAGTTCAGATGGGTGTAATGAACTACCACAAAATAGATGGCTTATAAACAATAAACATTGATTTCTTATAGTTCTGGAGGCTGGAAGTCTGAGATCAAGGTGCCAGCATGGTCAGGTCCTGGTGAGGGCCTACTTCTTAATTCATAGACAGCTGTCTTTTTATTGTGTCCTCATGTCAGAAGGAATGAGACAGTTCTCTGTGCTCTTAATAAGGTTAGGAATCCCATTCACGACAACTCAGGACCTAATTGCCTTCCAAGAACCTGATTTCCTAATACCATCATGTTGGGAGTTAGAGTTTCAACATATAAATTTGGGTGGGAAGGACACAAACATTCATTACATAACATTCCATTACCACACCTCCAAAATTTATGTTCTTGTATACAAAATACATTCATTCCATCCCACAGCCCTAAAAGTCTTGAACCATTTTCACCCCTAAAGTCTCATCTACCTCTAAATCAAATAGGGGTGAGAGTCAAGATATAATTCATCCTGAGGCAAATTATTCTCTGTAAACCTGTGAAACCAAACAAATAATAGGCTTCCAGAACAGACACAGGCATTTAATGCCAAAAAGGAGAGAGAGAAAAGGTAAAAAGTCTTGTGGGTCCCAAGGGAAATATTAAACCATAAGGTTTAAGGATAATTCTCTTTGGCTGGATGTTTTACCCGCCAGACCCACTGGGGTGGAGGTCCTACATTTGAGATCTAGTGGTATGACATTCCCCCTTTTCCCCCCAGCCACAGTTCAGAGAGCATGGCCCACCCGTGGCTCTTTGCAGTGGTGATGCCCATACTACACTTCTCCATGGTGTGAACGTTATTCCCCCAGGGCTCTTTCAGGTGCCTACTCCCATAGTTTCACTCATTGGTAGGCTGGTACTGCACTTTGAAATCATGGTGGAGGCAGTCCTGCCTCCTGAGCTCATGCACTCTGGGACCGTGGTGAGAGTGATATCCTAGAGTATTTTCATGTAGTTATGGGAACAATTGGCAAAAACATGAGCCAGCTAATCTGAAAGTGTTAATACAGTTTAAAGTAAAGCCTACAGATACGAAAACCAAACAAAATTAGTCTTGATACCAGTTTACAATCATTAAATGGAGGGAAACATCTTGGAGATGTAAAATAATCAAATGAGTCTTAGGGATTTCCATGTGAATCTAAAATAATATATGCCATAGTCAAAGGATGCTTTCTTACAAATGGCAGTGGAGTACGGTGGGGGATTATAAATCATACAAATGCAAGACAGAGTGACTGAACATTAGAAAAGAAAGAAAATTGCTAGCGGTGAAAAGGAGAATTTCAGAAAGGACCATAGCTAAATATGAATTAGGTAAATATATAACAATAGGGAAGGACCCTGGGGAGTACATAAGGCAGCTTCATTGTGTATTAAACAAAGGATAAATTGAAGTGAAGAATTGCTTCAGTTAAAATTTTAAAGAAGAAAGTACACACTGTATTCTGCTTTAGGTTACACAATTTAAAGAAGTATATGGACAGAATTCCAATGAAGATGACAACAAAAGCCAAATGCCAAAAGGTAGATCATATATAAAAAATAAAAAGTCCTGGAACAACCTCATCTGTTTGGAGCCATTAAAAATAAAATAGTCTGGGAATGCCTGGGGTGGTTCAGCCAGTTAAACATCTGCCTTCAGCTCAGGTCATGATTCCAGGATCCTGGGATGAGTTCCACATTGGGCTCCCTGCTCAGCAGGGAGTCTGCTTCTCCCTCTGTCTGCTTGGCCTGCCACTCTCCCTCTTTGTGCTCTCTCTGACAAAATCTTTAAATAATTTCATATATATGTGTGTGTGTGTGTGTGTGTGTGTGTGTGTGTGTGTATGTGTGTGTGTGTATTTTTAAGTAGTCTGCTTAGACCATCACAAAGGTTTAAGAGACAACAAAATGCTGGGGTACAGTTGAATGATGAGGGTTATTTTCTACATGAGGCCACTCCATTAAGATGGGGAAAGGTGGTTATTTTATCTGATGCACAGAAACCAACACAGAGAAATATGTTACAAATGAAAGAACAGGAATAAACCTCAGAAAAAGTCCTTAATGAAACAGAGGTAAGGGATTTATCACATGAAGTGTCCAAAATTATGGTCATAATGCTCAATGAACTCAGGAGAAGAATGAACACAGTAAGAATTTCAACAGAAAAAATTCAAGAAACTACTAAGTAGAAGTAATGAAGATGAAAATATAATGACTAAATTGAAAAATAGACTACAGGAGCTCAGGAACAAACTAGATGAAGCAGAAGAGAGGATCAATCCCTTCAAAGATAAAGCAGTAGAAAATCAGAGCAGGAAGAAAAAATTGTTTAAAAATAAAAAAGTGAACGTAGCTTAAGGTACTTGTAGGACAAAACCAAACACATTAATATTCACATCATAGGGCTCCCAGCAGGAGAGAGGGAGAGAGAGAGAGAGAGAGAGAGAGAGAGAGGTAGAAAACTTATTTGAAGAAATAATGACTGAAAGTTTATCTGATCTAAAGCAGAAAACAGACATCTAGATCCAGGAAGTCCAGAGAGTCAAACGTAAGATGAACCCAGGGTCCCACACCAAGATACATTATAATTAGAATGTCAAAAGCTAAAGACAAAAGTTGTAAAAAATATCTGTAACTACAATAATTATTTAAGGGATACACAAGATAAAGAGATGTAAAATGTGACACCAAAAAATAAAACATGGGAAGGGAGAATAAAAACGTAGAACTTTAGAATGCATTCAACTTAAGTTGCTATCAGATTAAAATGCACTGTTATAAATTGTTATATGTAAGCCTTATAGTAACCACCAAGGAAACAGTTGACTGTTTCCTTTTGCTGTGCAAAAGCTTTTTATCCTGATGAAGTCTCAATAGTTCATTTTTGTCTTTGTTTCCCTTTACTTTGGAGACATGTCTAGCAAGAAGTTGCTGCAGCCAAGGTCAGAGATTACTTCCTGTGTACTCTTCTAGGATTTTGATGGATTCCTGTCTCACATTTACATCTTTCATCCATTTTGAGTCTATTTTTGTATATGGTGTAAGGAAATGGTCCAGTTTCATTCTTCTGCATGTGGCTGTCTAATTTTTCCAACACAGTTTGTTGAAGAGACTGTCTTTTCTCTATTGGATATTCTTTCCTGCTTTGCCAAAGATTAGTTGACCATGGAGTTGAGGGTCCATTTCTGGGCTCTACTCTGTTCCACTGATCTATGGATCTGTTTTGTGCCAGTACCATACTGTCTTGATTATCACAGCTTTGTAATAGAGCCTGAGGTCCAAAATTGGGATGCCATCAGTTTTGGTTTTCTTTCTCAACATTCCTCTGGCTATTTGCGGTCTTTTCTGTTTCCATACAAATTCTAGGGGTTTTTGTTCTAGCTTTGTGAAAAAAGTTGCTGGTATTTTGATAGATATTGCATTGAACATGTAGACTGCTCTAGGTAACACAGACATTTTAACAGTATTTGTTCTTTCAGTCCATGAGCATGGAATGTTTTTCCGTTTGTGTCTTCCTCAATTTCTTTCAAGAGTGTTCTATAGTTTTCTGAGTACAGATCATTTGCCTCTTTGATTAGGTTAATTCCTAGGTATCTTATGGTTTGGGGTGCAATTGTAAATGAGATCAACTCCTTTATTTCTCTTTCTTCTCATTGTTAGTTCATAGAAATGCAACTGATTTCTGTGCATTGATTTTATATCCTGTGCCTTTGCCAAATTCCTGTATGAGTTCAAGCAATTTGGGGGTGGAATCTTTTGGGTTTTCCACATAGAGCAACATGTCATCTGCAAAGTGAGAGTTTGATTTCTTCTTTGCCAATTTGAATATGTTTTATTTCTTTTTGTAATCTGACAGCTGAGGCTAGGACTTCTAGTACTATGTAAACAGCAGTGGTGATAGTGGACATCCCTGCCATGTTCCTAACCTTAGGAGAAAAGCTCTCAGTTTTTCCCCATTGAGAATGATATTTGCTGTGGGTTTTTCATAGATGGCTTTTATGATATTGAGGTATGTACCCTCTATCCCTACACTGTGAAGAGTTTTAATCAAGAAAGGATGCTGTAGGGACGCCTGGGTGGCTCAGTTGGTTAAGTGGCTGCCTTCGGCTCAGGTCATGATCCCAGGGTCCTGGGATCAAGTCCCACATCGGGCTCCTTGCTCAGCAGGGAGCCTGCTTCTTCCTCTGCCTCTGCCTGCCTCTTTGTCTGCCTGTGCTCACTCTCTCTGACAAATAAATAAAAATAAAATCTTTTTTTTTTTTAAAAGATTTTATTTATTCATTTGACAGAGAGAGAGAGAGAGATCACAAGTAGGCAGGGAGGCAGGCAGAGAGAGGAGGAAGCAGGCTCTCCGCGGAGCAGAGAGCCCGATGTGGGGCTCAATCCCAGGACCCTGGGATCATGACCTGAGCCGAAGGCAGAGGCTTTAACCCACTGAGCCACCCAAGCGCCCCTAAAAATAAAATCTTAAAAAAAAAAAAAAGATGCTGTACTGTGTCAAATGCTTTCTCTGCATCTATTGAGAGGATCAGATGGTTCTTGTCCTTTCTTTTATTAATTAATTTCTTTAATTAAAATCACATTCATTGATTTTGGATGTTGAACCACCCTTGCAACTCAGAATAATAAATCCCATTTGGTTGTAGTAAATAATACTTTTAATATACTGTTGGATCTTACTGGCTAGTATCTTGGTGAGAATTTTGGCAACCATGTTCATCAGGGATATTGGTCTGTGGTTCTTTCTGGTGGGGTCTTTAGTTTTGGGATCAAGGTAATACTGGACTCATAGAAAGAGCTTGGAAATAGCTTGGAAGTGTTCCTTCCATTTCTATTTTTTTTAAAACAGCTTCAGAAGAATAGGTATTAATTCTTCTTTAAACGTTTGGTAGAACTCCCCTGGGAAGCCTTCCAGCCCTGGGCTCTTGTTTGTTGGGAGATTTTTGATTACTGCTTCAATTTCCTTGCTGGTTATGGGTCTGTTCAGCTTTTCTCTTTCTTCCTGTTTGTTTTGGTAGCTTTAAGTCTTTTAGGAATGCATCCATTTCTACCATATTGCCTAATTTGTTGGCATATAGTTGCTCATAATATGTTCTTATAATTGTATTTCTTTGGTGTTGGTCATGATCTCTACTCTCTCATTCGTGATTTATTTTATTTAGGTCCTTTCTCTTTTTGATAAGTCTGGCCAAGGGTTTATCAGTCTTATTCTTTCAAAGAATCAGCTCCTGGTTTTGTTGATCTATTCTACTGTTCTTTTGGTTTCTAGGTCATTGATTTTTGCTCTAATCTTTATTACTTCTCTTCTCCTGCTGGGCTTAGGCTTCAGTTGCTGTTTTTTCTCTAGCTCTTTTAGGTGTAACATTAGGTTGTGTATTTTACATCTTTCTTTCTCTCTCTCTTTATTCCTTTCTTTCAAGATTTTATTTATTTGACAGAAAGAGCACAAGCAGGAGGAGTAGCATGTAGAGGGAGAAGCAGACTCCATACTGAGCAGGGAGCCCAACATGGGGCTTGATCCCAGGACCCTGAGATCCTCACCTGAGCCGAAGGCAGACACTTAACTGAATGAGCCACGTAGGCACTCCAAGACCTTTCTTGTTTCTTGAGAAAGACTTGTAATCCTATATATTTTCCTCTTAGGACTGCCTTTGCTGCATCCCAATGGTTTTGAATAGTTATGTTTTCATTTTCACTTGTTTCCATGAATTTTAATTCTTTAATCTCCTGGCTGAACCATTCATTCTTTAGTAGGATGCTCTTTAGTTTCCATGTATTTAAGTTCTTTCCAAATTGCCTCTTGTGATTGAGTTCCAGTTTCAAAGCACTGTGGTCTGAGAATATGCAGGGAATGATCCCAAACTTTTGGTACTGATTGAGACCGGATTTGTGACCCACTGTGTGATCCATTCTGGAGAATGTTCCATGTACACTCAAGGAGAATGTGTATTCTGTTGCTTTAGGATGGAATGTTCCAAATATATCTGTGAATTTCATCTGGTCCAGTGTCTCATTCAAAGCCTTTGTTTCCTTGTTGATCTTCTTAGATGATTTGCCCATTGCAGTGACAAGGGTATTAAAGTCCCCAACAATTATTGTTTTATTTTCACTGCATTTCTTTAATTTTGTTACTAACTGGCTCATTTATTTGCCTGCTCCCATGTTACGAGCATAACTATTTACACTTGTTAGATCTTCTTGTTGAATAGATCCTTTAAGTATGACATAGTGTCCTTCCTCATCTCTTATTACAGTCTTTGGTTTCAGGTCTAATTTGTCTGATATAAGGATTGCCACCCCAGCTTTCTTTTGATGTCCATTAGCATGATAAATGGTTTTCCAATCCCTCACTTTTAATTTGGAGGTGTCTTTTATGTCTAAATTTAGTCTTTTGCCGACAGCATATCGATGGTTCTTGCTTTTTTATCCAATCTGATACACTGTGTCTTTTGATTGGGGCATTTACCTCATTTACATTCAGAGTAACTATTGAAAGATATGAATTTAGTGCCATGGTATTACCTGAACTGTCACTGTTTCTGTGTATTGTCTCTCTTCTTTTCTGAACTCTGTTACTTTGGGGCTCACTCTTTGCTTAAAGGATCCCTTTTTATATTTCTTGTAGGGCTGGCTTGGTGATCACAAATTCTTATGGTTTCTGCCTTTTCTGGAAGCTTTTTATCTCACTTTCTATTTTGAATGACATCCTAGCTGGATAAAATATTCTTGGCTACATATTTTTCTCATGTAGCACCATGGGTATATCATGCCAGTCCTTTCTGGCCTGCCAGGTCTGTGGATAAGTCTGCTGCCAATCTAATGTTTCTACCCTTGTAGGTTACAGACCTCTGTCCCAAGCTTCTTTCAAGATTTTCTCATTGCCTCTGAGATTTGCAAGTGCCACTGTTATATGTTGAAGTGTTGATCTATTTTTACTGATTGGGGGGATGGGTCCCTGTGTCTCCTGGACTTGAATGTCTGTTTCTTTACCCAGATGAGGGACATAGTTTGCTCCAGTATACCTTCTGCCCCTCTCTTTCCTCTTCTTCCAGGATCTCAATTATTCTAATATTGTTTCACTTTATGCTATCACTTATCTCTTGAATTCTCCCCTCATGATTCAGTAGCTGTTTCTCTTTTTCTTCGTCTCCTTATTATCCATCATTTTGTCTTCTGTATCACATTGCCTTTTCTGCCTCATTTATCCCAGCAGTTAGAGCCTCCATTTTTTATTGTGTCTCATTAATAGCCTTTTTTATTTTGACTTGGTTAGATTTTAGTTCTTTTATTTCTCCAGAAGAGGATTCTGTAGTGTCTTCCATGCTCTTTTCAAGCCCGGCTATTATCTTTATAATCATTATTCTGAACTTTACTTCTGACATTTTCCTTATATCAGATTAGGTCCCTGACAGTCAGTACTGCCTCTTGTTCTCTTTGAGCTGAGTATTTCCATCTTGTCATTCTTGTAGAAAGTGATTGCTTTTCTATTTGTAGAGTTGCAGCTATTCTTTTCTTAGATCTCTGGTTGAGTTCACAGGTGTTCAGAGTGCTTTGATAGCTATCTAGCTGCATTCTTGGGACCAGATGAAACTAAGGTCTCCTACTCCTCCACCATCTTGGCTAGACTAGATAGATTTTAAACAGATATACAAGGAACTTTCCATCCAAAAGCAACCCAAATAAACCCCACCCCCAACTTTATACCTCAAAGAACTAAAAAAAGAGCAAATTTAAAAGTTAGTAGAATAAAAGAAAGTAACAAAGATCAAAATAAAAATGAATTAAATAGAGACTGAAAAAACAACAGAAAAGATCAGTGAAACTAAAACCTGGTCCTTTGAAAGGATACAAAAAGTTGACAAACCTTTAGCTACATTCACCAAGGAACATAAAATCAAAATGAAAGAGGTGTTACAGCTTCTTCAGAGAAATACAAAGGATTGTAGGAGACTATTAGAACTACTTTATGCCAATAAATTTAACAACCTAGAAGAAATGAATACATTTTTAGAAACCTACTAAGAGTGATTCATTAAAAAAAGAAAAGAAAAGAAATATTGACCACATTGATTACTAGTAAGGAGATTGAGTCAGGAATCAAATACCTCCTAACAAATAAAAGTTCAGAACCAGATGGCTTAACTGGTGAATTCTACCAAACATTCAGAAGAATTAATATTGATCATTCTCCAAATTCTCAAAAAACATAAAAGAGGGAATATTTCCAAAGTCATTTTACAAGGCCAACATTACCCTGATTCCAAAACTAGACCAGACACCAGAAGAAAAGAATATTATAGGCTAGGGTCCTTGGGTGGCTCAGTTGGTTAAGCACCTGACTCTTGATTTTAGCTAGGTTCTTAATCTCAGGGTCATGAGTTTGGGTCTCACTTTGGGCTCCATAATGGATGTGGAACCTACTTAAAAAAAGAAAAAAAATATTACAGGTGAGTATCTCTAGTGAACATAGATGCAAAAATTCTTAACAAAACATTAGCAAACTGAATTCAATAATGCATTAATAGGATCATATACCATTATCAAGTTGGATTTATTTCAAGGATGCAGAGATATTTCAACCTCCCCCAATCAATGTAGTATCCACATAAATCAAATCGAGGTAAAAGCCATGCAGTCATCTCAATAGATGCAGGAAAGCCTTTGACAAAATTCAACAACGATTTATGATAAAAACCCACAACTAATATTGTACTTAATGGGCAAAGATGGAGAGCGTTACCTCTAAGATAGGAACAAGACAAAGATGTCCACTCTCCCTGCTTTTGTTCTATATACTACTGGAAGTCCTAACCATCGCAATCAGAGAAGAAATAGAAGGCATCCAAATTGGTAAGGAAAAAGTGAAACTGTCATTATTTGCAGATGCTTTAATACTAGAGAAAATCCTAAAGACTCAACCAAAAACCATTAGAAGTAATGAATAAGTGAATTCATTAGTTTCAGTACAAATACACAGAAATCTGTTGCATCTCTATACACTAATAACAAAATAGCTGAAAGAGAAAATAAGAAAATAATTCCATTTACAGTTTCACTCAAAAAGAATAAAGTACCTAGGAATAAAATTAGCCAAGGAGCTGAAATATCTGTATTCAGAAAATTGTAAGACATTGATGAAAGAAATGGAAGATAACACAAAGAAAATGGAAAAATATACCATGGTCCTGGATTGGAAGAATATTGTTAAAATGTCCATAGTATCATAAACCATTTATAAATTCAGTGAAATCCCTACCAAAATATCAATGCATTTTTCACATATCTAGAACACATAATCCTAAAATTTGTATGGAACCACCAAAGAATCTGAATAGCCAGAGCAATCTTGAGAAAGAACAAAATTAGATACAGTCCCAGATTTCAAGATGTACTGCAAAGTGGGGCACCTGGGTGGCTCAGTGGGTTAGAGCCTCTGCTTTTGGCTCGGGTCATGGTCCTGGGGTCCTGGGATCAGGCCCCGCGTCAGGCTCTCTGCTCGGCAGGGACCCTGCTTCCCTCTCTCTCTCTCTGCCTGCCTCTCTGCCCACTTGTGATCTCTGTCAAATAAATAAAAAAATCTTAAAAAAAAAAAAAAGATGTACTGCAAAGTAATAATGATCAAAACAGTATAGTACTGGCACAAAAACAGACACACCGATCAACAGAACCAAATAAGGAGTCCAGATACAAACCTATGCTTATGTAGTCAACTAATCTATGACAGAAGAGGCAAGAATATACAATAGAGAGAGGACAGTCTCTTCAAAAAGTAGTGTTGGGAAAACTGGACAGCTACATGCAAAAGTATGAAACTAGGGGTTCCTGGGTGGCTCAGCTGGTTGGGCATCTGACTTCAGTTCAGGTCATGATCCCACAGTCCCGGGATTGAGTCCTACATTGTGCTCCCTGCTTAGTGAGGAAACGAGGAGCCTGCTTCTCTCTCTCTCTCTCTCTCAAATAAGTAAATAAAATCTTTAAGAAAGAAAAAGAAAAAAAAAGAAAAAGCTGGATCATTTGCTTTTAACTATACATAAAGTGAACCTAAAATGGATTATAAACTTAAATGTGAGACCCAATGTCAAAACTCTTAGAAGAAAACATAGGCAATCATCTCTTTGGCATTGGTTTCAGAAACATATGATATGTCCCCTCAAACAAGGGCAACAAAAGTAAAAATAAACAATTGGGACTATACCAAAATAAAAAGTTGCTCCACAGCAATGGAAACCATCTATGAAACAAAAAATCAACTTACTGTATGGGAGAAGTAATTTGCAGATGATATATTTAATAAGGGTTTAATATCCAAAATATATAAAAACTGATACAACTCAACACCAATAATAACAATAATAATCCAATTAAGGGGCACCTGGGTGGCTCAGTCAGTTAAGCATCTCCCTTTGGCTCAGGTCATGATCCCAGGGTCCTAGAATCAAGCCCTGCATTGGGCTCCCTGATCAGCACAGAGCCTACTTCTCCCTCTCCCACTCCCTCTGCTTGTTCTCCCTATCAAATAAATAAATAAAATCTCTATAATTTATAGTAATAATATTCCAGTTAAAAATGGGCAGAGGACCTGAATAGACATTTTTCCAAAGAAGATATACACACAGCTAAGAGACACATAAAAAGGTGCCCAACATCACTAATTGTCAGGAAAATGCAAATCGAAAC
The DNA here is from genome assembly GCF_963455335.1 of Martes martes. Classification (NCBI taxonomy): domain Eukaryota; kingdom Metazoa; phylum Chordata; class Mammalia; order Carnivora; family Mustelidae; genus Martes; species Martes martes. Next base: position 127,092,645 of record NC_137892.1, on the reverse strand, counting down.
CACAAGATATCCTATACACCTGTCAGAATGGCTGACATCAAAAAGACAAGAAATAAGTGGTTTTTTTGTTTGTTTTGTTTTTCCAATTTTATTTATTTGACAGAGAGAGACACAGAACACAAGGAGGGAAGCAGGAGGGGAGAAGCAGGCTTCCTGACAAGCAAGGAGCCCAATGTGGGCCTCGATTCCAGAACCCTGGGATCATGAGCTGAGCTGAAGGCAGCCGTTTAATGACTAAACCACACCCAGGTGCCCAAGAAATAACAGGTGTTGACATGGATGTGAAGAAAAAGGAACCCTCATGTACTAGTGGTGGGAATGTAAATGTAGCCACTCTGCAAATAGTATGGAGGTTATTGAAAAAAATTTAAAAAAAGAAGCACTGTATGATTTAGTAACAACTACTAGATATTTACCCTAAGAAAATGAAAACAATTTGAAATGATATGTGTATCTCCATGTTTATTGAAGCATTATTTATAATAGCCAGGATATAGAAGCAACCTATGTGTCCACTGATAGATGAATGGATAAAGGAAATAAAGACATGGTATAAATATAAAAAGGAGTATTATTTAGCTGTAAAAAAGAAGAAACCTTGCCATTTGCAATGACAAGCATGGACCTAGAGGCTATTATATTAAGTGAAATAAGTCAGTCAGAGAAAGACAAGTACCATGTTATTTCATTTATATGTGGACTCCTCAAAACAAAACAAAAACCCCACCCAAATAGACAGGAAAAGCAGAAACATATCTTAGACATGAAGAATGGCATCTTGCCATTTCCAACAATGTGGATGGATCTTGAGGCCATTATGCTAAGTTAAAGAAGTACTACATGATCTTATTTATATGTAGATTCTGAAAAAAAACAAACAAGCTCATAGATACAGAAAACAAATCAGTGGTTTCCAATGGCAAGGTGGGGAGAGGTGGGTGAAATGGGTGACTAGATTTAAAAGGTACAAATAATAAAAATAATTAAAAAATAAAATAAAATAAAAAATAATAAAGGTACAAATAAGATATAATGTATAGATAAATTAATGTATAGATAGATATATATAAATATATATCTATATATAGATAAAGATGTAATGTATATTACAGTGACAATAAAACTGTATTACATATTTGAATGTTGCTAAGAGAGATCTTAAAAGTTCTCATCACCAGAAAAAAATTGTAACTATGTATGGTAGCATAAGTTAACTAGACTTGTGGAGATCATTTGGCCATATGCACAAATATTAGAGAAATAGAGAAGCAGACAAGTATCCTAGGAGGATTAAAGTACAATAAAATCTTTATTTCTCTTTTCTTAATTGATCTAAAAGGTAACTGTTTAAAGTAATAATAAATAGTAACAATGTACTGGGTAATCGATTATGACACATAGATGAATGAAATGAATGACAGCAACGTCATAAGGGACAGGAGGGAGAAATTGTAATACTCTGTTGCAAACTATCTACCCTTCATGTGAAACTGTATAGTTTTAGTTGAAAGTGGACTTAGATGAGCAAAAATGCATATTGAAAACTCTAGGGAAACAACTAGAAAGTTAAAATAAAAACTAACAACTCAATGACACAAAATCAAAGAACCTGATTAAAACTGAGCAAATGACTTGAATAGACATTTACTCAAAGACAATATATAAAATTCCAAGAAACGTATAAAAATATGCTCAACATCACTAATTATTAGAAAAATACAAAAGCAAAACCATAGTTAGGCATCACCTTAAACCTATTATGATTTCAGGCTGTTAAAAACATACAAACAAAAAAATGCAGAAAATAACAAATGTTGGTTAGGATATGGAGAAATTGAGACCCTTGTGCATCACTGGTGCGAATGTAGAATTTTCCTCAAAAATTAAAAAATAGAGCTACCATATCATTCAGCAATGTCACTTAAAAAAAAAAAAGATTTGAGAGATTGAGTGCGTGCACACACACAAGTTGGGGGTGGGAGTGGGCATGGGGAGGGGAGGGCAGAGGTGAGGGAGAAGCAGGTTCCTCCCTGGGCAGGTAGTCTTACGTAGGACTACATCCCAGGACCTGGGAATCATGACCTGAGCTGAAGGTAGATGCTTAACTGACTGAGCCACCCAGGCACCACTCACTTTTAAAAAAAAATTTTTAGGGGCGCCTGGGTGGCTCAGTTGGTTAAGTGTTTGACTTTGACTCCGGTCATCATCTCACAGCCCTGGAATAGAGCCCCGCCTTGGGCTCCCTGCTCAGTGGGAGCCAGCTTCTTCCTCTCCCTCTGCCTCTGCCTGCCGCTCCCTCTGCTTGTGCTAACAAATTAATAAAATCTTTTTTAAAAAATTACTTTTTAATTTTTTTTAAGTAATCTCTACACCTAATGTGGGGCTTGAAGTCACAACCCTGAGATCAAGAGTTGCATGCTACACCAACTAAGCCAGCCAGGTGCCCCAGCAATCTCACTTCTAGGTATCTATTCAGAAGAACTGAAAATAGGGTCTTGAAGACACATTTATATATCCGTGTTTATAGCCACAGTATTCCTAATATCCGTGAAGTTAAAGCAACCCAAATGTACATACACATATGAATTCACAAATCATGGTGTATATATAGAGTGGATTATTCACCTTTAAAAAGGAAAGAAGTTCTAACACATGCTACAGCACAGATGAACCTTGAGGACTTCGTGCTAAGTATTTGCCATAAAAGGACAAATACTGGGGCGCCTGGGTGGCTCAGTGGGTTAAAGCCTCTGCCTTCGGCTCAGGTCATGGTCTCAGGGTCCTGGGATCGAGCCCCATGTCGGGCTCTCTGCTCAGCAGGGAGTCTGCTTCCCTTCCTCTCTCTCTGCCTGCCTCTCTGCCTACTTGTGATCTCTGTCAAATAAATAAATAAAAATCTTTAAAAAAAAATAAAGTGAGACAATTGGGAACTGCTTAAAAATACTATTTAAAAAAAAAAGACAAATACTATGTGATTGCACTTATATGAATTACCTAGAGTAGGCAAACTCAGAGAAAAACTATAATAGCAGTTGCTATGGGGTGGGGAATTATTTAATGGGTATAGAATTTTAGTTCTGCAAGATGAAAAAGTTCTGGAGATCTGTTTCACAATAAAGTGAATATACATAACACTACTGAATTGTGCACTTAAAAATGGTTAGGATGAAAAATTTCATGTTGTGTTTCTTACCACAATAAAAAAATCAGTAACATTTATATATACAAATAATAACCAGTTATTAGTTATAATAGATAAGTCTATTTTTATCATTCATGAATATAAGTTTTATAATTTTCTTCATGAAGATCTTAGACAATTCTTATCAAGTTTACTCCTAAGTATTTTATCTTTTATCTTCTTTATTGCTATTACAGAGTTCTCTTATCTATTAACTTATAACTGGTTATTATTTGTCTTCTTAGCTATGATTCAAAGCTTTTTAACTATAACTCAAATCCCAGATGCAACACAAGAAATTGACAAATTTGACGATATAAAAATATAAATCTTTGAAATGATAAGACACCATAAGCAAAGTTGAAAGGCAAATAAACTGAAAAAATATTTGCAACATTTATCAGTTAAAGGAAGAATCCCTAATATACTAAGGCTTTTTTAAGAACTGGGCAGGGGTGCAGTGGGGGAGACAAAACTCCTATAGAAAAATGGGCAAATGTCATGAACAGTGAATTCAGACATACAAAAATGGCCCTGAAACATATGTAAAAATGTAACTTTAATCCAAGAAAAGGGAAAATGCTAATTAAAAGTTACCTTGTGAGTGGTGCCTGGGCGGCTCAGTTGGATTAGTGTCTGCCTTTGGCTCAGGTTATGATCTCAGGGTCCTGGGATTAAGCCCTGCATGAGGGTCCCTGCCTGGTGGGGAGACTGCTTCTCCCTCTCCCTCTGCCTGCCACTCTCCCTGCTTGTTCCCCCTCTCTCTTTCTCTGTCAATGAAATAAAATCTTTTAAAAAGTATCTTGAGAAACCATTTTTCACACACTGAATAGGCAAAAAGTCAAAAGCCAATATATTTTGTTGATAAGGCTTTGTAATAATAGACACACTTGCATTGCTGTGAATGATAAATGGTATAACTCCTATGAGGAGGAATTCAGCAACAACGAAGAAACTATCCAAGTATATGTGTTCTTTGACTCAGTAATCATACTTACGAGAATTTACGTTGATGATATGCTCCAATAAATACAAAAATACATATGCCCAACATTCTTAATCACAGCTTTAATTGTAATAAAATACTAGAAATTACATAAATATCTAGGTATTGGAAATTGAATGAATGACGTATGGGACATTCACAGAACTGCGTATTATACAGCTGTTAAAAAGAGTGAGGAAAATTTGCATGAACTGACATGGAATGGTTTTTAGCAGACATTGTTTACTGAAGCAACAAGTATAAATGATAGATATATCCTTTAGTGTAAAAAGAAGAGAAAACCAGAAAACAATGAATCTCTTTATATGGGTAAATGAAAACCATAATCACACCGAAGGGAGAAAAAAGAACAAATTTAACCAAGTTATGCTGAACATAGTATTTGATTATATACCCACAGTCTTGGATGGGATGAATGGTCATTCAAAGCATATCCTTAAACCTTTTTTTTGGTTGGGTTGTCTCATGTAGTGGTATGGGAAATCAAATTCTGAAAAAAATTTGGATATATTATAAAATTAAATATATGAATAAATATATTGTTTTCATTGAGGAAGAAGGGACATACAAATATAGAGTAAGGAAAGGCAAGAATCAACTTTGTGGGGATGAATTAGAATTGGTGATATTAATGTAAACTCATGATTCTTCAATATGTATCTATGTGTATATATACGTGTGTATTTATATGTACAGGAATTTCCTAGTTTTGCCCATTGAAGGGCAAGAATCAATATACTCCAGTATCAGAGAGCATACTTAGTATCGAGAATTTGATCTGTAATAACTTTTCTTAATAAAATCTACTAGGGCAAAAAAAAATAAGCCCAGCACTGGGCCAGAATAAATACAAAATGAGTCTAAAATATCTTGGTATATCAGAAAGTAAGAAAACATTCCAATAAAATGATATACAACAATGACAAATCCAGCTTAAAAGAACCCCACTGGTCAGATCTTGACAAATTGAGCTGAAAAATTATGAGGTACATTTTAATGAAGTATAAAGCATTAGGGAAAAGGATGGCAACTCATGAATCCCTAGTGATAATATAGGTAAATAAGGGAGGAGAACAAAGGGTTCTTGTTTATAGTAGAATGCCAAGTGCTAACCTGTCAATTTGGAGAGAATGCTTAAGTTGGAAAATCAGTAGTTTGCAACCATCATAGTCAAGATTTGATCAGGCAGTGGAATTTCTGAGACATTTAAATGAGAAGCTTAACAGATCTCCTCCTCCGAGAAAAAGTGGTGAAACAAGATAAATGCATAAATGAATTAGTATTTTTTTAAAAGTCTCTGGAAACTGATTTAAGGGCATACAATAATTGAGAAGCAATTGCTCAGGAAAATCTATGTATCTCACTAAGAAAAGTAGGAGTCTGTGTCATTGAAGCCAGGGGCTGCTCCCATCATCCCTACCTCTATGTTGTAGAAATTTTATGTATGGGTAGGGCAGCTTCTGAGAAATGACAGCTCCCATCCTTCCTCACAGGTTCCACTCCAGGAAAGGCTGGGCAGGTTGGGAGGACCAGTGGTACCCATCTCCACACCCATGGCTCTAGTCTCGTGTTGTGGAGGTTCTGTTGAAGGTGGGCATGGAGTATTATGAGGACTGGGAGCTGCCTGGCCTTGCCTGAAGGGGCTAACTGTATTTGAAGTAGAACATGGGAAAAGTCATGCCCAGGAACACTGCTAAGAGCAGTAGAGATCAGCAAAAGATAATCAAGGAAAGCTAACATTTCTGTGCTACTAGTAAAGGCAAACAAAACTGCATTACCAGAAATTTAAGCAGGAGATTTAGGGAAAGAGACAGCCAAAGAGAGCCTTGCTAAGACTACATTCATCCCTGGTCATTTGAAAAGCTGTGCACATGAGCAAGACTGCACACAATTAACAGAAGTTACTGGTCCCTGGCTGAACATGGGGCAGGCTTGTAATTTTGACTCCTGAACTTTGATAGCAGTCCACACACTATAAACAGATCAGTGGGCTTAAACATAACCTGTGACAAATCATTGACCACTAAGTTAAGCTGACCTGGGGTGATGTCTAGGAAGCCTAAAAAGGAAAAAGGAAAACAAATGAGCAGTGACATACATCAGAGACTACACACTTGCAGAGGAAACAGACTTCACAAATTTTGCCCAATCAAGTCACTAAGAAACAAACAAAAAACAGCAACAAAAAACTTGGAGTGGGAACACAGAATAAGAACTGAGAATTGCTATACTATATTATCTAACTGTCCAGATGTCAGCAAAAAATTATGAGATGAGCAAAGAAACAGAAAATTGTACCCCATACACGGAGGCGAGGGGTAGGGATCAATCAGTAGAAACTGCCTTTGGGGACACCAAGATGTTAGAGTTAACAGACTTCAAAGCAACTACTATAAATATATTCCACAACAAAAGGAATCCATATTTAATACATTAAACAAAAGTATAATCACTCACCAAATAGAGAATATTAATAAAGAGATGGAATTAAAAAAAAAAAGAAAAGAAAAACAAAAAGAACCAAGCAAAAATACTTGAGTTGAGAAGTATAATGACCAGAATAAAAACCAGAGGGGCTCATATAATGATTTTAGCAGACAGAGAAAAGGTCAGTGAAACTGAAGATAGATCAATAGAGATCATCCAATCTGAAGAAAAGAAAAAAGAAGGGGGGGGGAATGAACAGAGCCTGAGATATTTGTGAATATTGTTAGGCATACCAATGTATGTATAATGGAAGTACCAGAAGGAGAGGAAAAAGGAATTGTATCGGTTTAGTATTGGTGTCATGACAAAGTACCAAAAATTTAGCTGCTCAAAACAACATTCATTTATTCATTCACTCACTATTTGACAGTACTATAGATTAGAAGTCTAACATATGTCTCACTGGGCAAAATCAAAGCATTGGCAAGGCTACATTCTTTTCTCAAGGCTCTAGAGGAAAATCAGTTTTTTTGTTTCATTTTCCAGATTCTATAGGATTCCCACCTTTCTTCACTCATACCCTCCTTTCCATCTTTAAAATCAGGATCTCTCTGATCATTCTTTTGTAGTCACAACTCATTTCGACATTGACCTCAGTCAGGAAAGCTTCTTTTAAGGACTTTGATTGGACCCATCCAGATAATCTAAAATTATCTCCCCAACTCAAGGTCTTTGATCTTAATTTTATCTGCAAAGTCCTCTTTTCCATGTGAAGTAACATATTCATAGGTTCCACAGATGAGGACATGGACATCTGCAGGGTGGGAATGAGGGTAGGGGTACATTATTCTCCTTACCACAAGAGCAGAGAAAAACACTCAAAATAATAACGGCTGATCACTTCTCTCAAATATGATTAAAAAACAAACTATACAATAAGAAGTTCAATACAATCCAAGTAGGATAAGAAAAACAAATAAACATGGACACATCATAGGTCAACAGATGAAAGACAGAAACAAGGAGAAATCATGAAAGCAACAAGAGAGCGATACATTAGATGCAAAAGAATGATAGTAAGAACTCATTTCTATTAAACATCATGAGGGCCGGAATACAGTGGAATGACATAAAAAGTGATGAAAGAAAAAAAAAATCCTGTATACTGCAAAACTTTTCAAATCTGAAAACAAAGGTATTTCCATATAAACAAAGACGGACAGAATTCATTGCTATCAGATGTGCTTTAAAAGAACAGTGAGAGGGGGTTCCTGCGTGGCTCATTCAGTTAAGCGTCCCACTCTTGATTTCTGCTCAGGTCATGATCTCAGGGTCATGGGATAGAGTCCCACACTGGGCTCTGCACTTAGTACAGAGTGTACTTGAGATTCTCTCTCCCTCTGCCCCTCCCTCCCTCCTCTCTCAATAAGTAAATAAAATCTTTAAAAGAAATATTAGAGGGCATAGCATCAGACATAGACATAGGTCATTCATTCATTCATTCATTCATCAGACATAGGTCATTCCTAACTTAGCTCCCTCTCGTAAGAAAAATTACTAATAACTATTTCTGGACAAGACATTGTCCAGAATTGGACAATCCATTGTCTAGGATTTCTGAGAAATCCTAGAACACAGAGGTGATGCTGAAGAATTCCTTGCATTGGAAAGACCAAAACATACAACATTATAAGGGTATTAGGAATTGTTACATATGCTGACTGCATTGCTGCTAGCACAGAACTATGCTGAGAGGCCCCCCGAACTTATGTTTCCTCCAGTGGGAAAAGAGCCTGATCACTCAGATATAGGCTGACTGAATTCCTATCTGCAGCACCCAGGTAGTGGTTCCAACCAATAGTTTTGCTTATCTGTAGAACTAATTCACTGGCAAAGTTTGATTAGGGAACTTGGTAAGGTACTGGTCTGCCTGATTCAGGTTCTTAAATGAAGAGATTTGCTTGCTCTGTAGCCTGATCTCCTTGTACCCAGACATAAGAGCTGAGTCATAGGTCTGCCCCTCAGTGTAGCTCCAGGCTCCATCTAACCAAAAATGTTGGCAAGAACACCTGGAAGTTGCACAGCCCAGCAACATTGGAGTAGAGAGTCTGATAAGCAGAGCTACTAGTCTGTAGAGCAAAGTCTGGACTTGAGGGGTTCCCCTCATCCACATAGGCAGTTGAGCTAATTCACAGCACTACCCATAGATGAATGAAGCTCCCAGCCATGCCCATCTAAAAATCTTGGTCAGAATGACTAGAAAGCTATAGTTCAGCAACAGTCAAGCAGAGAGTTTGGCAGGTAGAACTGATAGTTTGCAGAGCAAGGCCAGTGGCCCTGTTTGACTAGGGGAACTGGGAGCACAAATCAACTCGAGTCATGAGCAGAAACAAAGAGCCTTTTCCACTAGGAGCTGATTATTCCACTGCACCCAGGCAGGGGAAACTAATTCATAGCCCCATCCATTGCTGAATATAGCTTTCAGCCTACCCATTTATGGAATCTTGCCAGAGCACATGGAAGGCTATGAATCTCATCCAAACAGGGGACACTTGAACAGAGAGCACACCCCACTTATTTGCCTGTCTGTGAAGTTGGTGACCCTGTCTGGCTAGGGAATTCACTGCCCAGTCTTGCCTGATTTGGGTCCCCAAGCAATGAGCTAGTTAGGCCCTCGGCCCCATATTCCTGTCCTGCCAGGACAGAGAAGCTAATTCATAGCTCCACCTACTGCTAATTTTAGTATCCAGTCTTGACCATCTAGTAAGACTGCCCAAGAATACAGGCAACCATAAAGCCCATCCTATAGCCTCACTTTGGCAGGAAACTAAGCCAGCTGTTCTACCCAACTATCTAAACTATGTAAGTGAAAAATGGTAAAAAGGGACAAAGAAGGTCATTACACAATGTTAAAAAGATTAATCCATCAAAAACATATAATATTTGGGGGTACCTGGGTGGTTCAGTCAGTTGAGCAGTCAACTATTGATTTTATCTCAGGTCATGATCTTGGGGTCCTGGGATGGAGCCCTGTATCAGGATCTGTGCTCAGTGCAGAGTCTGCCTGAGGATTCTCTCTCGCCCTCTCCCTCTGCCCCTTCCCCTTCTCATGCTCTTTCTCTAAAAATGAAAAAATCTTAAAAAATATATATTATATGTAATATAAATACATATATACATATAACAATTGTAAATATTTATGTGCCTAACATCAGAGCACCTGAATATATGAAGCAAAAACTAACAAGAACTAAAAAAAGATATAAACAACAATATGATAATAGTTGGAGATCTAATGCCCCATTCTCAACAATTACTGAGTTTATCTAGGTAGAGAATCAGCAAAGAAACAGTGGATTTGAACAACACTATAAACCAGATGGACTTAAAGGACATACACATATATTGTATCCAACAACAGCAGAATACACATTCTCCTCAAGGGCACATGGAATATTTTCTAGGATGGACTATAGGTTAGATCATAAAATAAGTCTTAGCAAGTTCAAGAAATTGAAATCATATCAAGTATCTTCTTAGACCACAATAATATGAAACTAGAAATCAGTAACAGGAGGAAAATGGGGGAAATTTAAGAATACATGGAAATTAAACAACACTCTCCCAAACAACCAATGGATCAGAGAAGAAATTCAAAGAGAAATGAAAAAATATGTTGCAACAAATGAAGGTGGAAACACAACATACCAAAACTTTTGGGGTGCAGCAAAAGCAATTCCACGAGGCAACTTCATAACAGTAAATACCTTACATTAAGAAACAAGAAAGATCTCAAATAAACAACTTAACTCTATGCTTTAAGAAACTAGAAGGGGCACCTGGCTGGCTCAGTCAGTAGAGTATGTGACTCTTGATCTCGGGGTCATGAATTTTAGTCCTGTGTTTGGGGCAGAAGTTACTTACTAAAAAAAAAAAAAAAGAAGAAGAAGAAAGAAAGAAAGAAAGAAAGAAAGAAAAAGAAATGAGCCCAAAATGAGCAGAAGGAAAAAAATAATAAATTTAAGAACAAAAATGAATGAAATAGAGAACATGAACAAAATAGATTGAGTTGATTCTTTGAAACAAAGAAAGTAGACAAAACTTTAGCTTCACTAAGCAAGGAGAAAAGAAGGAGGACCCAAATCAACAAAATTATAAATATAAAAAGAGACATACAATTAATACTACAGATATATAAAAAATCATGGGGTGCCTGGGTGGCTCAGTGGGTTAAAGCCTCTGCCTTCAGCTCAGGTCATGATCCCAGGGTCCTGGGATCGAGCACATCGGGCTCTCTGCTCAGCTGGGAGCCTGCTTCCCCCTCTCTCTCTGTCTGCCTCTCTGCCTACTTGTGATCTCTGTCTGTCAAATTGATAAATAAAATCTTTAAAAAAAATCATGAGAGGCTACTATGAATTATATGCCAACAAACTGGATAACCTAGAAGAAGTGGAAAAATTCTTAGAAATATACAACTATCAGGATACCTGGCAGGCTCTGTTTGTAGACCATGCGACTCTTGATCTCAGGGTTGTAAGTTTGAACCCTGTGTTGGGTGCAGGGATTAATCTTAATTAATCTCCTTTTTAAGAGATTACTTAAAAAAAATCTTTAAAAAAAATTACAACTACCAAGCCTGAATCACAAAGAATAGAAAACCTGAACAAATCAATTACTAGTAAGAAGTTTGAATCAGTAATCAAAACTCTCTCAAAGAAGAAAAGTCCAGGACTAGATGGCTTCACTGGAGAATTTTACCAAACATTTAAAGAATTAATTCCAGTCCTTCTCAGACTCTTCCAAAAAAACCAAAGAAGAGAGAATACTCCCAAGATCATTTTATAAGGCCAGCATTACCCTGATACCAAAGCCAGAAAAGGACACTACCAGAAAAAAGAAACAAGAAACAAGAAACAAAAAACTATAGGCCAATATCCCTGATGAATATAAATGCAAAAATTCTCAGTAAAATTCTAGTAAACCAAATTCAGAAGCACATTAAAAAGATCATTCACCATAACTGAGTGTGATTTACTCTTGGGATGCAAATATGATTCAACATACTTAAATCAATGTGATATACCACATTACTAGAATGCAAGAAGAAATCCATATGACCATCTCAATAGACACAGAAAAGCTTTGACAAAATTCATCAGCTGCTCATGATAAAAACTTTTAAAAAATGATTTTATGTATTTATTTGAGAAAGAGAAAGAGAGAAAGAAAGCGAGTGGGGGAAAGGGCAGAGGGAGAGGGGAAAAACAGATTCTCTACTGAGCAGGGAGCCAGTCATGGCACTCTATCCTAGGACTCTGAGATCATGACCTCAGCTGAAGTCAGACATTTAACCAACTGAGCCACCCAGGTGCCTGCATGATAAAAATCTTAACAAATTAGGTATAGAAGAAACATACCTTCACATAATAAAGGCAATTTCAGCTAATACCATATTCAGTGATGAAAGTTGGAAAATTTTTCTTCAAAGTCAGGAACAAGGCAAGGATGCCCATTTTCACCGTGACTGTCCAACATGGTACAAAAAAATCATAGCCAGAGCAATCAGGCAAAATAATGATACAAAATGCATCAGAACTGAGAAGAAAAGAGTAAAATTGTCTCCTTTTGCAGATGACATGATTATATATATATAAAACCTTAAAGACTCCAGCAAAAAACTTTTAGATTTAATCAACAAGTTCAGTAAAGTTGCAGGATAAAAAATTAACATACAAAAATCAGCAGCATTTCTATAAACTGAGTTATCTGAAAATATACATAACAAAATGATTCCTTTTACAATAGCATCAAAAACAATAAAATATTAGGAATAAATTAAACCAAGAATGTGAAAGATCTCTACTCTAAAAACTACAAGACATTGATGAAATAAATTGAAGACAAGACAAATAAATGGAAAGATAACCCATGATCACGGATTTGAAGAATATTGTTAAAATAGCAATACTAGGAAAAGCCATCTGTAGATTCAATGAAATTCCTGTGAAGATTCTAATGGCATTTTTTACTGAAGTAGAAAAAAAAACCTCCTAAAATTTATTTGGAACCACAAGGCAAATAAAAAGCTAAAGCAACCCTAAGAAAGAACAACAAAGTGGGAGGCATCATGTTTCCTGATTCAAGTTATGTCCTGAAGCTATAGTCATCAAAACAGCATGGTACTGGCATACAAATAAACACATAGGGGTACTTGGTACCAAATAGCAGAATTGATTAAGCATCCAACTCTTGGTTTTGGCCCAGGTTGTGATCTCAGGGTCATGAGATCGAGACCCAAGTCAGTCTCTGTGCTCAGTGCAGAGTCTGCTTGAGATTCTCTATCCCTCACTCACCCCTCCCCCCTCCCACACATAAACACACACACTTTCTCTAAAATAAATAAATAAATAAATCCTTAAAAGCAAATAAAAGACAAATACATAGACCAGTGGAATAGAACTGAAAGCCCAGAAATAAACCCTTGCATGTGTATTCAACTAATATTTGACAAGAGAGCCAAGAATACTTAATGGAGACAAGACAGTCTCTTCAATAAATGATGCTGGTAAAATGGGATATTCACATGTAAAAGAATGAAACTATATCCTTATCTTTTCCCCCTCCCCCACACACATACAAATTACCTTGAATTGGACTAACGGCTTAAATATGAGACCTGAAGCCATAGAACTCCTAGAAGAAAACCCAGGAAAAAAGATCCTTGATAAAGGTCTTGGCAATGATTTGGGGGATAGGACACCTAAAGTACAAGCAACAAATTCTGCAATAAGTTGGGCTATATCAAGCTAAAAAGCTTCTGCTCAAAAGAAACAATCAGGGGCACCTGTGTGGCTCAGTGGGTTAAGCCCCTGCCTTCGGCTCAGGTCATGATCTCAGGTCCTAGGATCGAGTCCCGCATCGGGCTCTCTGCTCAGTGGGAGCCTGCTCCCCCCCCCCCCCCGCCTGTCTCTCTGCCTACTTGTGATCTCTGTCAAATAAATAAATAAAATCTTTAAAAAAAAAAAAGAAACAATCAACAAAATGAAAGAATTTAAAGGATGGGAAAAGTATTTGCAAACCATATATCTGATATAGGGCAAATATCCAAAATATGTAAAGAACTCATACAACTCAATAGCTAAAAAAAATTCAGTTCAATAATCAATTTTAAAATGAACAAAATAACAATAAAAGCACAACCAACACAGTGTTCAAAGGTGAATTTATAGCTATAAATGCCTACATTACAAAAGAGGAGAGATTTCAAATAGATAACAGAACTTCTTACCATAAGAAACTAGAAAAATGTGAAATTGAAATACAGATGGATGAGGTAAAAACATAATCAAGGTAAAATTTACTAATGTCAATAAATATACAACAGCTGTGAAAGAGAATCTCTCTATTTGTGGAGAATACACTTTGAAGTATTTAGGGGAAAGGTTTCAGAAAAAAATCAGCTTCTCTTTCTCTTTCTCCCTCCCTCCATACACATATATGAGCAGGTGCATCTATGTATGTGTGTATAGGGGGAAGGAGAATGTGGGAGGGGAGAGAGCACATGATAAACCAAATGGCATAAATGTTAATAAATTGAATTTACATAATGAATATATGGATATTCTTCACATTGTTATTCCTGCAGCTTTTCTGTAAGTTTAAAATTATTTAAAATTACTCTTAAGTTTAAATTACATTATATTTATTCATATATAATTAATCATATCAATATAACAATAAGTTAATAATTCTAGAAGTTTAAAATAATGAATTATCCCATCTTAACATAAAGAACATTTTTATGAAACAACTATATTTTCCAAAACAAAATAGTGAGAAAAGTGGTATTCCTATACATTTTTGCCAATTTCTTTCACTAATTTAATAGATGACGCTGGAATACACATGTCTGTTTCTACATTCAATTTGTCATAATATGTTGTTTTGATTGAAGTATATGAAGAAAATATAGCTTGATAAAGATATGTAGTTGGAAAAGGAAAAGATTTTTTAAAAGATTTTATTTATTTACTTGAGAGAGAGCAAGAGAGAGAGAGCATGAGAGGGGAGAGGGTCAGAGGGAGAAGCAGACTCCCTGCTGAGCAGGGAGCTTGATGCGGGACTCGATCCTGGGACTCCAGGATCACGACCTGAGCTGAAGGCAGTCGCTCAACCAACTGAGCCACCCAGGCGCCCAGGAAAAAATATTTTTAATAGCATTTTCAGATAATTGTAGGTATTTGTCATGTGGCATTTTCTTAAAGGTTAATTGCAATGTGGAGTTAGAAATCGCATCAAGGAATTTTCTGTTGCATTAAAATCCATTGGCTTGGGGTGCCTGGATGGCTCAGTCGTTATGAATCTGCCTTTGGCTCAGGTCATGATCCTAGGGTCCTGGGATTGAGTCCCGCATCGGGCTCCCTGCTTGGCGGGAAGCCTGCTTCTCCCTCTCCCACTCTCCCTGCTTGTGTTCCCTCTCTCGCTGTCTATCAAAGAAATAAATAAAATCTTAAAAAAAAAAAAATCCATTGGCTTATCTTGCACTTTGAATATTTTACCCATGCATGATTTTGTAACATCTTACATTGATCACTTGTAAAATATTAGATCCTTGAATTATGCCAATTTTCAAAATTTTGACATGCTATACTATAAAATATTTTTAAAGTTGCATTCACTAATATCAGTACCAATTCATTAGAAAACTTTTTAAGTATTGGACAACTGTCAAACTTACAGTATTAGGGCAAGTTTTCCAAAATTCATATTTTCACTTGAAAGCTCAAAATTTGTTACTGGCTAAAATATCAATTGCTTCCTGGAAATGACAAACTCACTTCATTTTTGAGAAAATGTTTGTCAAATATCCAAGTCTAAGTAACCAGTGTATTTGTCAGTTATTCTTTCAAGTAAATACGGTTTCCCTGGGAAAAGTGGCCAGTTCAGCAAATAATTCAGAACAAGCACGCAAGTGCTTTTCCTTGAGACAAACATCATACTTCAGCGCAACAAATTTGCTTCCCATTTCAACACACACAATAAAAGACATGTACTAAAAAGCAGATACATAAAGTCCCTTTTATTGCTTTGTCAAAGACATCTTAGGGTAAAATTATTAGGTTTTGTGTTTGTTTGATTACTGTACATGAAGACTCTAATAACTAATGGTATATTTGGTGCTACTACCTTTTTTTTTTTTTTAAGATTTTATTTATTTGACAGAGAGAGCTCACAAGTAGGCAGAGAGGCAGGCAGAGAGAAGAGGAAGCAGGCTCCCTGCTGAGCAGAGAGCCCGATGCAGGGCTCGATCCCAGGACCCTGAGATCATGACCTAAGCTGAAGGCAGAGGCTTAACCCACTGGCCACCCACGCGCCCCTGGTGCTACTATCTTGATGCATGTTAAGACACTAGCAATTTTCCTCTCCATTAAAAAAGATAATTTATGGGGCACCTGGGTGGCTCAGTGAGTTAAGCCTCTGCCTTCAGCTCAGGTCATGATCTCAGGGTCCTGGGATTGAGCCCCACATTGGGCTCTCTGCTCAGCAGGGAGCCTGCTTCTCCACCCCCCCCCCACCTCACCTGCCTCTCTGCCTACTTGTGAGCTCTCTCTGTCATATAAATAAAATCTTAAAAAAATACAATTTATTACAGATGCTCAAGAGGTACATGAAAAGAATCTCATCATTAATCACCAGTGAAACGCAAATAAAAACCACGATAGGTATCCTCAGACCTGTTAGAAAGGCTGTTATCTAAGAGTCAAAAAAACAACAAGCGCTAGCAAGGAAGTGGAGAAAAAGGAGCCCCTGTACACTGTTATTGGGGTTGTAAATTGGTGCAGCTACCATGAAAAATAACATGGGTTTCCTCAAAATATTAAAAATAGAACCATCATAGGATCCAGCAAATTCTACTCTGGGTATTTATCCAAAACAAAAAACAAAAACCAATCACAACAGTAACTCAAAGAGATACTTACACCCCTATTTTTACTGCAGCATTATTTATAAGGACCAAGATCTAGAAACAACCTGAGTGTCCATCAGTGAATGAATGGATAAAGAAAACATAATATATAACAATAGAATATTATTTAGCCATTAAAAAGAATGAAATTCCGCCCTTTGTGACAAAATGAATTATCCTTAAGGGCATTTTGCTAACTGAAATAAGTCAGATAAAAAAAGACAAACACTGTATGATCTCTCTTATATGTGGGATCTAAAAAAAAAAGATTAAAACCAAGTTCATAGATACAGAGAATAGACTGGCTGGGGTTGGGAGAAATAAACTGATTTTTTTAAGTTTAAATAAATTGAAAAAAAAATTTTTTAAATAAAAAACGATAGTTTGATATTCTTTGAACATGATTTCCTCTGCAAGTCGTTCAAACTTTTCCTAGAAAAAAACGTTGCAAGACCAATTGATTACACAATCTTCCTTTATTTACCATTGTCTGTGAGCTAGTTTTTTGAGTTATTCTGATTATGATTTTTTTCTTATTCTTTGTAATTTTTAGAATAATACGTGTTTATATTAAAAGACAGAAAAGGAAGAGTATGATTTATTTTATTCTATTTACAAATGGTACAAAAAGTGTTTTCTCATGTTTAAAGAGTGCTGATTGTGACAACATGAATATGCTTCACTGTTTGGGAAATCTATTTTAACACTGCCAAACAATAATTTTTTTTTGTATCTTAACTGTAACAGTTAAAAAAGGCAAATAACATTTTTATTATGAAGAGTTTTGGCCTTTTGTATTTCCTGAGAGGGTCTCAAGGATTAACACATGGACCACTTGTTTCAAGAACCACAAGTTATGCCATTTGTTCTGTACTTAACATGAAGAGCAAAGTAAAAAGGAATGAGCTTGAAAAGCAGATTATGTGTACAAGTACATCATGACTAGAAGTAGTGTAAAGGAATTAAAGCAGTTCTGTGAAGGTTGTACAATTTTCTTTCATTTATTTTTATAATTTTTTTTTATTGTAATAGTAGTGCGAATCCCATATGTTGTATTTAGCTTTAACTGGTATTATCTTGCCATATTTGCTTGCATATTGAAGTAGTTTAAAGCAAACTTCAGACCTCATGCATTGCATCAAACATCATTCTACAGTCAATTTGTTTGAGTTTTAATCCCCCCACCCCGAACTTTGCAGACTGACTGAGCTATTATGAATTATTGAAGAGACCAGGGCAATTTTCAAATAAACCGTCCACATTCTGGATTTGTCCACTTGCTTCCAAATGGCGTTTTTTTTTTTTTGTTTTGTTTTTGAGGGAGAGTACATGCATGTGCACACATGTGCAAACACACATCACATGCACATTCACTGGGGAGGTGGGGAGGGGCAGAAGGTGAGGGGGAGAGAGAATCTTAAACAGGCTCCATGCCTGACACAAGCGGGACTTGGGGCTCAATGTCCCGACCCTGAGATCATGACCCTAGTTGAAATCAAGAGTCAGACACTTAACCAACTAAGCCACCCAGGCACCCCCACCCTGCCCCCAAATGGTGGTGTTTATCTCCTTCCCACATTTCCTATTAAACTGACATTCAATTTTAAGGTTTGGTAAGATTCAGGTTCAACATTTCTGGCGAGAATGCATTATGGCGATACCGCCCTATTAAGACTCACAAAACAAGGCAAAGCCTTATCTTTCTTGAAGGGTTTAGTGGCAGCAGTAGGATTACATAGATTTGCTTTTTCTTCTTCAGGATTTATACAACACAGTCTTAGAGTTGGAAAGATATAAAAGAATACCACAGCTCTGTGGTCGCCTGTCAGAACTGGAAGTTACCTTCGAGCTAGAGATCTAAGCTAATTGGCTTACCCACGGGCATGCAATTGCTTACAGCAATTTCATTACCAGATTTGTGTAGCTGTGGCCATTAAAATTTTTAAAAAATCAAATATTCATTTTCAAAATCAGTAATTTTTTTTCCATCCTACCTCACCCAAGTATCCTAAAACATGGTAGCTTGGTGATTTTTCGCTTCATTAGGAAATATCTTTCAGTGATGGATAAATAGAGTTACTTAAAAGTTTATAGTTTCCTTATAGAGTATTTTAGAATCATTGAATGAAAGATTCTTTACCTGTGTTGTGAATGTGCCTTTGTGTAGGTGGGAAGTTCCCAAGGTTCTGAATTAACGTCCTTGGTTAAAATAAATGTAAATAAAAACCGAGAAAGTGACAAAGGAAAAGGGGATCAAAGACTGTTATGGCATTTCCTGGTAGCATCAGTATAATTAAGACACTATTAGTTTTCTTAGAGGTTAATCATTTCACGGGGAAAAAATGCTCAAGGCTGAAACTTGTATGTTCAAGGAATACAAACTTTGAGCCCAGAACAATTCTTTTTAAGGAAAATCTGATTAAGTTAGTCAGTGAATGGGGCTTAAAAACAGCTGATCTGAAATCACAGAAAGATTGTTTTCCCTTTTAGAAGTCTTGTCATGTCTGGCAGTCGTGAGAAGGTAAGTAAATTAAAAGAAACCTCCATTTCAATCTCCCCTTCTTCTAGCAATCCTTAGTCCTCTGGCAGAAAAATAAGCATTCCCAAAATAATACTTTCCATGAGAATTAGGAAAGATTCTATCCAAGGTTGACTGGGGCGGAAACAAAGATGGCAGAAACAAAGCTGTAGATTGTGGTGTCCATGAAAACCTGGACATCGGACACTAGGGTGGTTACAAAGAATCTAACCTAACAACTGCATACTTGTAAGGGAAAGAGAAAACATTTTCATCACACAGGATCACATCGGAGAGAAACGCCCTCTCAGACTGAGCAGGTGTCCAGTGGTCGATGGGCCATTTGGTTTAGCTTGTAGGTTCCATCAAGGACTCAGCCTTGAGTGGAGTTACTTTGCTTCAGCAGTCGGGATTTTAGAACCAGTGGCCACAGCAAGCCACAGTGCAGCTAGAACTCTGGCATCAGGAGGAGGGACAATCCTCTGGCCCGCAATCTTTCAAAATCATAAGCAGAATTTCCTGAGCTGTGGAGAAGATGAGTCAATTCATGGAAACTAAGTGTTTCTGTTTCATTTTGGAATTGTTTAATCTGGATTCACTGGCAAAAACAGACACATAGTTTAAATACAAAGGGAAGTCCCCTAGGGCTCCTGCTTTCTTAACTTTTCATAGCAACCCATATAGGCTAACATCAGTGGCAAAAATAAGCTTATATTTTAGTTAAATAATAGAACCCCTTTCCTGAAGAATTCAGTCTGCCTTTGTTTACATCATCTCTGTCAGTGGGTAGAATGAATGACACTCCTGGGTTTATAGGTGGGAAGTGCATGCACAGGGATGGTGGGGGCTGGGGGTCGGGGCGGGGGAGATGGAAGCTACTGAACACTAGCCCTGGAGCACAACTGGGAGCATACGCTATAGTGAAAACTGACAATGCCCTCTGCTGAGTCATACCATCTCACGGTCTCTACCTCATCTTACCTGCCCCATCTCCACACAGAAGCAAGCAAGGGAAACAGGTAAGTTAACACAATTCCTAGAATAATGCAAACTGGTATCTATCCAGTACCATGGGCTAAGTAGTATTCTAAATGACAAGGTCATAAGTTATTTTAAACTCACAACCCTTTGATGACTTACAGGTGGGAGAAGTAAGGTGCAAAGAGTTTAATTAATTTGCCCCACACCAGGGCTAATTAGTGAAGGGCCAGGTTCATGTATTTATGTCTCAGCACTTTATCTCCTTGCCATAGTGCTGTGGCCATTTTGGCCCCTACATTCCTCGTCCATACTCTCTTCTCTAACATCAAAGATGTATTTTGGACCCAAAGGACAAGCTTTAGCTAAGACATAAAAACTGGAATTAGTACCAGTCTACAATATCTCGGCCTAAAATTCCAAAATACAGAAAGCTCTGAAATTTAAGGTTTTTGGAGTTTTAGAGATTCCTTCTGAATTGTGGCTCCACAGCAGGTACTTTTTTTCACCCTTGTAACTTAGGAAAAAAGACATGGTTTTAGTTCAAGGTCTAGAAGAGAGAGGGAGAAGCAGACTCCCTGCTGGGCAGGGAGCCCAACGTGGGGCTTGATGCTAGGACCCTGATATCATGACCTGAGCTGAAGGCAGACACTTAACTGACTGAGCCACCCAGATCCCCCTCTACCACATTTAAAGAAGAATACATATTCTCCTCAAATGATTCCAAACAAAAGAAGAGGAAGGAAAGCTACCAAATATATTTTATGAGGCCAGCATTACCCTGATAATAAAATCAAAGGCACCACAAAAAAGAAAACTATAGGCCAATATCCCTGAAGAACATATATACATAAATCCTCAACATATTATCAAACTGCATATAAAAATACATTAAAAAATCATTCATCACGATCAGGTAGGATTTATTCCTGGGATGCAAGGATGGTTCAATATTTGCAAATCAATCAACAATAGATATACTACAAAACTGTAGTAATCAAAACGTATGATACTGGCACAAAAATAGATCAGTGAAACAAAATAGAGACCCTAGAAATAAACCCACATTTATATGATCAATTAATACATGACAAAGGTGGCAAGAATATGCAATAGGGAAAAGATAATCTTTTCAATACATGATATTGGGAAAACTGGACAGCTACATGAAGAAGAATGAAACTGGACTGCTTTCTTACAATAAACACAAAAATAAACTCAAAATGGATTTAGACCTAAATGCAAGACCTGAAACCATAAAATTCCTGGAGGAAAAGACAGGCATAATTTCCCCGACATCAGCCTTATCAACATTTTTCTAAATATGTCTTCTAAGGCAAGAGAAACAAAAGCAAAAATCAACTGTTTAGACTACACCAAAATAAAGTTTTTACATAGCGAAGGAAACCAAGAAAACAAAAAGTCAACCTAACAAATAAGAGAAGATATTTACAAATTATATATCCAATAAGGGGTTAATATCCAAAATATATAAAGAAGTTATACAAGTCAACACCAAGAAAACCCAAACAATCTGATTAAAAAATGGACAGAGGATCTGAATGGACGATTTTCCAAAGAATACAACTAGCAAGCCAACAGATACATGAAAAGATGCTCAACATCATTCATCATCAGAGAAATGTAAACCCAAACCACAATGAGATATTACCACACACCTGTTAGAATGGCTATAATCAAGAAGACAAGAAACAGCAAGTATTGGCAAGGATATGGAGAAAAAGGAACCCTCATGCACTGTTGGTGGGAATGTAAATTGGTGTAACCAGTATGGAAAACCAGTATGGTATAACCAGTATGGAAAACAGTACGGAGGGTTCCTCAAAAAATTAATAGAAATACCATACTATTTAGTAATTCCACTACTGGGTATTTAAAACAAAACACTAACTTTTAAAAACAAAAACACTAACTTTTAAAAAAAGATTTAATTAATTATTTGAGAGACAGAGAGAGTGCATGAGTAGGAAGAAGGGGCAGAGGGAGAAGCAGACTCCCTGCTTAGCAGGGGGCTCAATCCCAGCACCCTGAGATCATGACCTGAGCCAAAGGCAAACACTTAAGTAACTGACTGAGCCACCCGGGTGCCCCCAAAAACACTAACTTGAAAAGAGATATGCACCGCTATGTTTATGGCAGCATTATTTATAATAGCCAAATTATGAAAACATTGTAAGTATCCATCAAGAGAAGGCAGCTAAGGAAGATGTGATTGACAGATATATATATGATGGAATGCTAAACAGTCCTATAAAGTGACGAAATCATGCCTTTTGAGAAAACATGAAAGGACCTAGAGGATATTATGCTAAGTGAAGTAAGTTGGTCAGAGAAAGACAAATAGAATCTTTAAAAAAAAATGAATAAATAAACCAAAAACAAAATCAGAAATATAAATACAGAATACAAACTGATGGTTGTCGCAGAGGTTGTTGGGGGGGGGGGGGATCGTCAAAATGAGTGAAGGAGGTGGGAGATACAGGCCTCCAGTTGTAGAATGAGGAAGTCATAGGAATAAAAAGCAGAACATAAGGAATATAGTCAGTGATACTTAATAGCGATCTAATGGGAGAGATGGTGCCTACACTTGTGGTGAAAGTAGCACAGTGTATAAACTTGTCAAATTACTGAGTCTTACACCTGGAACTAATGTAACATTGTGTGTCCAATGTAGCTGTCTCATGAAATTAAATCTAAACACGTTGTTCTTTAAACTTTATCATTTTATATATGTGTTATTTTTATAATATTATATAGTTATATAGTTACGGAATGTAATAACTATAGGTTTTTTTTCCCCATTGCTTAAGCCTCTGAAAGATCATAATCCAGCCCTGTTTGCATCTTTTCATCTTGTTTTCTGCCAACCTCATTCTTTACCACTTACCTACTTTCCTCCCAAACTAATCTTACCCCAAATTCTTCCACCAACGGCCCCCTCCAAACACCCTCAAGAAACCCATCTGCTTAGCCACTTTCAGATCAGTCCTGACAGTCCTAAACCTTATCTTGACCTGGTTTCTGATCACCCAGTTGTTTCTTAAGCTAATAACTTATGGTGGCATTTGGGGCACTGGACTAAGTGGATTGGCATGTTTAGATTATTTGTTTAGGTAGAGTTTTCAACACTTTTCAAATGATACCACATATCTGCCTCACCATTCGTCAATACGGATGAAAATCTAGTTGCTTTCTTTCTCTTTCATAGTTTGTTTATTTACTTGATACAGAGAGAGAGACAGAACAAGCAGGGGGAGTGGGAGAGGGAGAAGCAGGCTCCCTGCTGAGGAGGGAACCTAACTCGGGGCACGATCCCAGGATGCTGGGAACGTGACCCGAGCCAAAGGCAGTCACTTAACCTACTGGGCCACCCAGGTGCCCTAGAATGTAACTGCTACTTTTACAAGACTGGTTGTCTGTTTAGAACTTGTGCTGGAACCCCACCCCTTGCCCCCCGCACAGGGGGAGTGTGCCACAAAGCCAAATAAAAGGTCTTTCTGAGAGGAAAAGATGGCCACCTCCAAGCTGGAATTAGCACTATTGCACTGTGAACTAATTGGAGGAGAAAGAGGTAGAACGCGTCACTAGATTGGTCGGTATCCTGGAGAGTGTAAACACTCCACAGTCAGAAGGGTCATTCTTTCTCCAGGTGGCTCAGGCTTTGGAGGCCATTAGGCCTAAACCATTAGCCCTTGGAGTCAAGAATTATGTCACTTGGTCTTGTAAATTCTTACCCCAGGAACATCTTGCAGGTATGGAGCTTGACTGACTGAGCCACCCAGGCTCCCCAAAAGGAGGGATCTTGCTCAAATAATTACTATTCAGAATATATGTATGTATGTATGTATGTATTTATTTTTTAATTTTTTTTTCAGAATATATGTATTTAAAAGTAGCTATCTCCATTGGTATAGCCAGTCCTTAAGAACAGAACATACACTTGGTTTTTTTTTCCACACACTTGTTTTTTTAAGATTTTTAATTTGTTAAAGGATTCTTAGTCACTTATGAAATAATTATTTTAATTTCTATGCATGTTTAAAAAATTGTTCAATTTTCTAATTCTCACCCCTGTAGCATACTTGCTCTGTGAAGGCTTTCCATGTAATTTTAAAAATAGAGAAATAACTGAAGTGCTTGAACACAGTTGCCTATGTTGTTGACATATTCTTTGTCACAGAGTAAATGTTTTCACAGTATGTAGAATTCAGACTGAATGGTGCAGTTTGTTTTCAGTGTTTACTTGAATTGCATTTTGCTTATTCAGGTATTTTGTATTAACTGGTGAATAGCACAGACTGTGTGACATAACAGACGTTTATTTTAGAACACTTTGGAGGCTGGAAGTCCAAGCTCAAGGTGCCTGAAGAGCGGATGTCTGGTGAGCTCTCTCTTCTTGGATGGTGGATACTGCCTTCTCACTGTGTTCTCAGATAGCCTTTTCTCTGTGCATGCACTCTTGGGGTCTCTTTCTCTTTTTTATAAGGACATAAATCCTGTTGTTGATTAGGGCCACACCCTTATGACTTTATATAACTTTCACTACCTCCTTGAAGGTACTATCTTTAAACACGGTCACATTGGGAGGGAGGAATTCAACATACGAAAATTGTGGGGATCACAATTCAGTTCAAAACAGAGCTGTAATAACCAGAGTATTTGGGGTTTGGAACAGACACGGAATTCAATCTAAATGCTTAATGCACAACCTGCTATAAGTCCATAAAACAAAATCTTGATTTTAAATCTAATGGTTTAGAAATAAGTTCAAAGCAAAGAAGAAAAAATAATGTCCATTACCCAGAGGAAAGAAGAGGTTTCTTGGAAGGGGACAATACTTAGCATTGAAAACAATGAGTAGTGCTTGTGTTTTCCAATGCCATAGTAATATTTTTGTAGTATTTTATTTGCTATGTGTTTTTATAGGCTGCTACACACAGAAATTTTTATTTTCTATCGGCTATGCACACTAATTTCAAATTGAATTTATATATGCTCCATTTATTTCCCCCAAACATCCATATGAATGGCCAAAATTAGGATGCAATTGAAAAAAAGTTTAGTGTCTAGTTGAAAGGTGGCGTGATTATTAACACATAAAAGTATAACTTCCAAATTATGTTTCCCATAAATTAATAGTTTCCCAAGGCTTTCTAAGCTACGTTTTCTCTTGAGCCTGAACACTTACTGTGTATAAGTACTTAGAAAATATCACATGCTGGGACGCCTGGGTGGCTCAGTGGGTTAAAGCCTCTGCCTTCGGCTCAGGTCATGATCCCAGGACCCTGCATCCAGCTCTTTGCTCAGTGGGGAGCCTGCTTCCTCCTCTCTCTGCCTGCCTCTCTGTCTACTTGTGATCTCTGTCAAATAAATAAATAAAATCTTTTAAAAAAAAAAAAGGAAAGAAAATGTCACATGCTCTTTGAAGTTTCTTCTACTCTCATCTTCAGCCCAACTTTGCCTAGAGCTTTGGAGGCTGATGCGGATGAACCGCAGAGGACTGAAGGTAGAGTCCATATTCATCTCACCAATGGGCTTGCAGTATTGCTGAGCCCATTATCATGTCCTCATGAATGTGGAGCGCCCCCAGTACATTTCCCATTATTGTCTCGGTGCTTTATAAGATTACAATCCAAGAAGAAGAAAAAGAGAAAAAAGACCAGTTGCACTAAAGGTAAGTTGGAAAAAGTTTCAAGTGAGCAACTAGATGAATAATAAACTACAACAGGCTATCAGGGTTGGAAAGAATGCTAAAGATCATCTCTAACTTTATCAATGAGGGAAAGAGAACAAGCACAGAAGAATCTCCTCTGTGGAGATCATGAAGTTATGACCACAGTGGACCATGGGGAGGAATAAGGATGAGCTGGCAGAGAGAGAGAAGGGAGAGAAGCGATGGCGCATGTAACAGGGCAGGAATAGGTCACTAAGCAACAGAGCCCCATGGTTAAGTAATAAGT
Organism: Martes martes; assembly: GCF_963455335.1. NCBI lineage: Eukaryota > Metazoa > Chordata > Mammalia > Carnivora > Mustelidae > Martes > Martes martes. The sequence goes on along the minus strand of NC_137892.1, from coordinate 127,066,587 downwards.
TCTGGCATCAGACATACCTGGGTTTGAATCCCAGCTACCATCACTCAATAGCTGTGCGACCTCAGAAAAGTTGCTTGTCCTCCCAATGTCTGTCTTTATCTGAAAAACAGGATAATAATTAATTGTATTAATTAACTGGCAGAATTGTTTTACATCAACTGTAGAATGTTTGGATTGGGGCCTAGTACACAGCGCTCACTAAATACTAGTGATTTATCAATCTCTCCTCTGAACAACCTAAAAATGCTTCACAGAAAATTTAGGGATTTCAGGAACAGTTTGAATAATAGGTACGAGGAAGAAGTAAGACTCATAAAAATGCAATTACAGAATTTCCAGTTTCCACAATATATGGATTGAGATAATATAGACCGTTCCCCAACTATAAACATATACATAGGCCAGAAAACATAACAAAAGATATCAACTACATAGTTGAACCAAGAGGGGAAAAATAAAATCCCAGCCAAAAATGAAGAAGGATCTTAGAGCCAGAGTTGTTGGCCATGGCTGGGATCCTAAAACATAGGTGCTGGAAGGAAGGAAGTATTAATGCCCAAGTGAAAATACATGAGGTCAGAGGCTTGCAAATGACAGAAACCCTTCAACCCTGGAAAAGGCTGCTTTCTCCATGAAAGAATGACCAGGGGTCTACCCACTAACTACTAAGTAACAAGAGACTTGCCTAAGGCTGTAGGAGAGAGCTTCCTTGAGAAATTATTATTAAAATTATTGTTAAAAGGAATCATAGGCAAGTGATACTCCTGTTGGAACAGTACTTATACCACGAAGATATGTTGAATTTCTACACATACCCCATAGATCAATGCTAAAGATGTGCTCCTAATGAAAAAAAATTAAAGTATACAAAGATACAGTTCACCATGAGGCAGGCAGCAGAAGCTAATACAACAAACAAAAGTATTAGTATAAAATTTCTTGAGATGATGGAAGAATTTGGAAGAAAATCTAAAATACCTGAGTTTAAAATTATTAAGGTGACTAAAAAAAAAAATGAAGAGCAAATCCCAGGGAAGGATACATGTACAAAGAATAGGAAGATATAAAAAAAGAAAGAAATATAACCTCTATAAATGAAAAATAAGGTCTTTGAAACAGACAAACAAACAAAACGTCAGAAAAAGATTAAACAGCAGATTAGCCAAATTGGAAAACTGGTAAGCTAGTGGAGAGAGAAAGATTGTAAAAATATGAAAGGATGCTAAAAGAAGCATGAGGAAGACTAGAAAGACCCAATAAACATGTATTAAGAATTTCCAAAGGACAGAGAACATAGAATATTGGAAAAGAATATGTCTGAAAATTTTCTAGAATGATTCAAGAACTATAATTCTCAGTTTGAAGAAGCATCAATTTTGAGTGGGATAAATAAGTTCACACCTACATATGTGCAACGGCAAAGACTCTCTTTAAAATACAAGAGAAAAGGTGGACTGCCCAAAAAACTTTCCTTAAAATAAAGGCAGATTTCCTATCGGCAACATCGGAGGCCAGGAGATAATGTAATATCTTAAAAGTGGTGATGAAATAGAATGATCCTGAAATTCTATACTTAGCAATCAAGACCGAAGAGAAATGAATACACTTGCAAGCAAAGTTTGAGAACAGTTTTCTGAAAGAACCATTAACAGAGGTCTTTCTCTAAGAAGGAAACTGAACCAAGAAGAAAGAAGCAGATAGTAATAATGAATAAATAAATTTATAAACATAATAAGTATAGCTGAAAAATTTCTGGCTGTTAAACAGAAGCAACAATAATAGGGACTAATTTTAGTGGGTTGAAAATAAGGTGCCATGACTGTTGGACAACAACATGAAGTCTGGTAAACAGAGTTTAATTTTCAGGAGGAGGGTAATTATATTAACTTTAGACTTTGGTAAGACAAGTATTTATTTTAAAAACTAAACAATATGGTGCAGCAGCCACTCTGGAAAACAGTATGGAGTTTCCTCAAAAAGTTAAAAATAGAACTAGCCTATGATCCAGTAATTACACTTCTGGGTATTTACCCGAAGGATACAAAAATATTAACTTGAAGGGATACATGCACTCCAATGTTTATAGCAGCATTATCTACAATAGCCAGATTATGGAAATAACCCAAATGTCCATCAACTGATGAATGAATAAAGAAGATATAGTGTGTGTACACACACACACACACACACACACACACACATACTGGAATATTACTCAGCCATAAAAAGATGAAATCTTGCAATTTGCAACAAGATGGATGGAGCTAGAGAGTATTATGCTAAGCAAAATAAGTCAGAGAAAGGATTTCACTCATAAGTGGAATTTAACAAAACAAATGTGCACAGGGAAGAAAAGACGGAGGCAAACCAAGAAACAGACTCTTAACTATAGAAAACAAACTGATGGTTACCAGGGGGGGGGGATGGGTGAAACAGGTGATGGGGATGAAGAAGTGCACTTGTGATGAGCACCAGGTGTTGAAAGTGTTGAATCACTATATTGTACACCTGAAACTACTATTACCCTGCATGTTAACTACACTGGAATTAAAATAAAAACAAAAAAACCCCAAAGTAAACAATATAGTAAGAATGGAAAGAGATAGATAAACTCCAAACTAGCAGAGAGAGGAAAGGCAGAATAAGAAAAACTTCATGAATCCAAGGAGCAGGGAGAAAAAAAAAAAAAAAGGCAGACAATAATCTCAAACTAGTAATGTACTTCTCATCCCAAATCCATTGACTGGGATTGTTAAGTGGCAGGGAATCTGATAGGAAGTTTAAAAAAAAAAAAAGGACAAAAGTACTTCATCACTGAAGCTACTTCTCTGGGAGGAAATCCTAATATCTCCAAGGCTGTGAGTACCATGTGGGGGTTCTCCATTCCCTCCTCTCTTACAGGGAGAAGCATATGGAAAAAACAGGAGTGGATTCTGCTGCTCTTAGGGCCATAACTTAGACCAGTTCCTGTAACACCACCACTTCCTATCTCTGGGGGCGATACACCCAAACTATAATGAAAGCTACTGCACAAAACAATTTCAGGTAAATATAAACAGCCAAAGGAGCCCGGAGGTCAACTGTCCACGATCAAGGAGGCTGGAGATGGACAACTCAAATCCTTCAGGATATTTGGTTTAGAAAAAAAAATCCAGCCAGCGCATATTTACATAACTCTTATATGAAGGCAAAATATTTTTGGACGTCTTCATCGGATAAGAAAATGCTCACATACATCTGCTGTTTCATAAAATCATTAATTGCAGTAAGAAGAACACCAGGAGGCCTCCATTTATGTGTTTTCATCCATTTAGAGAAGGGGCGCGGTGTTCAGACTGGAAGCTCAGTGGACGAAACCTTATGAGCTGGTATATTCCGACTGTTTGGCAAAGATTAATCAATCCATGAACTCCAATAGCTTCCCATCACTTTCACTTGCCAGGCTGCTTGTTCAGAAGTGCCTGCAAACTTTCTGTGACTTTTTTAGAACACAAAAACCAACCTAAAATTGACTGACTGCCAAGGAAGTGTGTAGGATGGTCTGTCTTTTCCATCAGTCATACTCCCCCGGGAGAGGGAAAGATTCCTCACCAACAGGCATGGATAACACCAACACCAGCCTCCTGACACCCATTTAGATAAGTTGTTCCAGTTTCCCTATCTGTAAAATGGGGATAGCTAATGTACCTATCTCAGGATTACCGTGTTAAAACAGCAGAGTGGCGAAGACCCAGACTCAGTGCCTACCACATAAAATACTTAATATTTGTTTAATGATTAGATGAATGGATGAAGGCATGAATGAAAAGCCGTGTCAGTCCCCCCCATGTTCTCCCTAATGCCTGGGCTGCTGTTCTAAATATTGGAAGGCTGAACAATTTGCTCCAGTATTGATTCAAACTATTGGGTAACCAAACGTCTACCCCTACCCTAAAACCAAACTTTGAAACATAGCCCAGCCTGCAGGTTTCGGCATAATTTGAGCCAGGTTCCCATTCACATAAAACACTGCCTCCTTTGCCCCCTGCTGTTCCAGAGCGTTTTTCTGACTTTTAACCCCAACTGGTATACACCTTTGGAGAAATGTCTGAAGAATTTGCCTCCTCCAGAACCATCTGGCGCTACTAGATCATTTAGGTCCCGAGGTGTGTGTGCACAGCAGCTATGGACTGAAGAGAAATTGGGCGGATTCTCTCAAGGTGGGTGGGGGGTGGGGGGTTGCAAGACTTCTGTTTTAATGTCCTGGACTCCAGTTACCTATCTGAGTCCCCAAAGTGTGGGGAAGAAGAATATGTCCTTTTATAGAGTGTTGCTTTTCTCCACTGGGATGCCCAGTGTGAGCGATTTCAACACATCGCTTTCCTCATCTAGAAAAGTGGTCTCCTTTTCTCTATTAACCCAGGGTTGACCCGCTCAACCAGTCCAGGCCTCCTGAGGGGAAGTTCCTCACCCCCAGCCTCCTGAATCTGATCGTCATGAACCTGACTGCTCCCCCACATCCACTCCGTTGTCCACTCCCCAAAGCTTCTCAAGCTCTCCCTGGGCTGAACTCTGAAAAGAGCTGCCCCTTGCTTGTTCCTTTCCCTGCCTAGACCATGTGTCCCTGCTCTTCTGCCTCACTTCTCCCCTCTTTCCCTTCACCTATAGAAGGAGACTTCTGTAAACAGACCAGGTTGCAGCCATAGCCTTCAGGACTGATGCTGTAAATCCGAATTTGATCAAACTACTGGATACATGGTTGGGGAGGGGGGCTCTGGTGTCGCCTCACTAGAAGCCTCACTCTGTAAGCAACAGAAACTATGGCTGACTTCAGCAGAAAAGGAACGGTTTTCAAAGCATACAAAGTAGCCCACAAACCCTTCAAGAACACTGGGCTCAGAGAGCCCATAGGAGCTTGGACCCAGTTCAGTGAGGACCTCCTCCCCCACGGTACACAGAAAGTTGCATGTTGGTGCTACTGTTACCACCACCATCAAATGGTGCCTCTCCTGCTTCTTTGTGCCTCTGGCTTTCTGTTCAAAGTCTGGGATGAGGCATCCAATGAAAGCCCCCTAGGTCACATGCCCAAACCCTAGCTGTAAGCAGGAGCAGTAAAGGGTCTTTTCCAGCCTTTAAGGAAATTTCTCAAACCCAGAGAGGGCATTCATATACTAGATAGCCACCCCCCCCCAAAAAAAAAGTCAATGATATGTGTCTCACCATTGCTTGTTCCGTTCCTCAGTCCTGTCTTCTACAAACAAGCACTATGGAAAGGTACTCTCCATCTTCCACCTGCTGAATGTCCTGGGATCACAGGATTTGAGCTCCTGCTTTGGCCATGGCACATGGGTCCCAGCCCAGGTCTGGGATATGGCTTCTTTTTTTTTTTTTTTTTAAAGACTTTACTTATTTATTTGACAGAGATCACAAGCAGGCAGAGAGAGAGGGAGAAGCAGGCTCCCCGCTGAGCAGAGAGCCCGATGCGGGGTTCGACCCCAGGACCCTGAGATCATGACCCGAGCCGAAGGCAGAAGCTTAACCTACTGAGCCACCCAGGTGCCCCTGGGATATGGCTTCTAATATCCTCTCCAAAACTTTCCTTGTGCCAGTTTTGAAAGGGAAGACATGTCATGGTTCCCAGTTTTTCCTGACAGATGGGCCAGGAAGGTTGAGGTTGTCATCATCACCATTTTTTTTTTAAGAGTTTATTATTTATTTGGTAGAGAGAGAGAGAGAGAGAGAGAGAGCGCGCACAAGCAGGGGGAGTGGCAGGCAGAAGCAGGCTCCCCACTGAGCAGGGAGCCCAACACAGGGCCCGATTCCAGGACCCTGGGACCACAACCTGAGCTGAAGGCAGATGTCTAACTGACTGAGCCACCCAGACACCCTCATCATCGCTGTTCTTCTCTGCTTTCCCCATGCCTTACTCTGGAGCTTAGCATCAGGCCTCAAACTGTGCAGTATCCTTAGCACCTTTGCTTAGGTGCACAATCACTGTTTTTGGAATATCCAGGCTTACAGGGCCAGTAGAAAGATTTTTAGGTCTGCAATTTCTAAGCCATGCCTTTTGAGGACATGGCCACGCAAATGGTCCCTGATGTCAGAGCACTTAAAGCAACTGAGAAGTAAAAGTTCATCAGCTGAGGGAGAAGATGCTCTCATCATCCTTCCTCAATGATTGCTGGCAAAGGGCTTTGTGTTGATTCCATCTCCCTGCCAACATTTGGTTCCCAAGCTTGTTCTCTTGTATCTGTCCCATGTCCTGGAATGCAGCCAGCCTACCACGCTGAAAGGATGGCTGCTCTCTGCAAGGAGACTGCCTGTCTGGCTGTGTACAGCGAGGATACCAGCAGGACACCAGACAGCTGCTGGAGGGGAGAGGAAGCAGGCAGCTGCAAGCAGGGTGGTCACGAGGAGGGCCTCAGAGATGCCCCGAGATGCAACAAATCACAAAGCACCACGTCCTTAAACAGTCAAGCAGGCAGAGCAGCCCGTTGGGAAGCAACCAGAAATAAGGGATTCCTTTCTGAACAGAAAGTCTGGGTCAGGAAGTGAGTCAAAGAAGCAGAATGGCCAAAGGAGGTGAGGTCGGTTACATGCTGGCGGCAGTTCCGGTGACCAAACCCAGGGCTCTCCTGTGTCTGGGCCCCCCATGGAAGGTCCTGCAGGCCGGCCAGTGCACACAAGAGCAGGTCACATTGTGTTAGATGTTTCTGCTTTAAAGCAAGAGGAGTGGTCTCCATTTCCATCTGAGCACCTTCTACACATTAATTCTATATATGTGACAGACAGCATGAAGTCCCAAAGGTAAGGTCACTTCGGGCACTGGAACAGACAGATCAGTATCTTGGCGTGACTTTGGAGCCTGAGGTCAAAATGATATCAGGCTATTTCGCCTGCTTCTTGAAAGGATTTAAGACTGCTTAGGATAAGAGCTTAGGTGAAATAAAACCCAAAACTGTAACTATAAACTCTCAACACGGCATGAGGGGGCAGTGGGGAGAAAAAAGGCAAATAGCAAGTTTAAATGGGAAAAAAAAATCATACCAGGAGTCTCTGACAAAAGAAAGAGAACAGTAGTTATCTAAGCCCAAATCCTAGTCTTGGATGCCAGCAGGCTCAAATCTAAGGGAAAATCTAGCAGGTCAGAGAATTCTTGCTATCTACAAGTAAGCAGCCTAGCCATCACCTCATGAAATTAGACAAAAGTTTCTTTCTTTCTTTTTTTTTTGGCCCTTACACGGAAGCTGGAAGGTGTTGTCATTCTGTGTGGGACGGAGGTGGTAAGCCGCGGTATCAAAGCAGTTTGGAGTACACAGAAACGTGTGTGAGGAGATGGCGTGGGGCCTTTCTGGTATTGTCTCCGGCCCACACAAGCAGCTTATCTGAAGCTCTTTCAAAGCCTCATTCTGTAAAGGCAGATCTCTGGGAGAGATGTGATCCAAGAACCTAGCTAGGTTCCCGGTGATCTAAGTGCTTAATATAGGGACGGGGTCTGCAGACGCGAAGTCAGCCTGGGTTTCAGATTGGGACTCTCAACCTGGTTGCCACTCAAAACACCTTCTATTAACTTCTCCAGACCTCAGTCAAGTCAATTATTTTGAAAGCTTTTTGTAAACTAAACAAATATACTCTTATTGAGTCATAGCCCAGGCAGCCTTATCATGAGCAAGTGTTTCATTTCCAACATATTTTTGAAATGTTGAAAATAGCCTCCTATTGCAATAAACTATCCCTCAAAATGTCCCTTGTCTCATCCTGACTTTTGGCAGAAAGGTAAATTTAAGGTACTTCACCAATACCTGGACACACTTGCATTGATTTGAGGATCCACTATCGTGGACATAGGCATGTGGGCTATGAAGGCGATATTTCACGTGAACAGAAAAAAATCTAACCTGCTGAGTACTCTTGCAGTGGACATGGGAGCCCTTGCCTCAAGTCTGGTTCTAGGTTTTTGTTTTTGTTTTTGTTTTTTTCCTGCCTAATCTGTTCCTGTCACAATAAGTCATCAGTTGAAACTCCCAACTTGTCTATGATAAATCATGGAGGTCAAGGCCTGGTCTAGAAGATGCTACAGGCAGGGATGGTTTTTAAATGCCCCCAACACATTTTATTTTAAATGATACTACTCCAACGAGCCCCCCAGGGAAGTTGAGTGCCAAACAACTAAACTCATAGTAGAGATTTGTTGAGTATTATTTCAATGTAATTAAAACTTGGATGCTCTTCCTGACAATGATTGTTCCGTGACTAGGACTCAGAAAAGGTGGAAAGGAATCTGGGTAGCAACACACACTTGGAACAACATACAAACTGAGAAGGGCCAGTAAAGGAACCGAGTGATTCTGGTTCTGGCCAAATGGGCCTCTGCCCATGCAAGATAAAACACAAGGAGTATATAAGAGTGATCAGGAAAAAAAGAAAACAATCCCATTTATATTGCTTCAAAAAGAATAAAATACCTAGGAATTAATTTAATCCAAGAGGTAAAAGACTTGTACACTGAAAACTGTAAGACCCTGATGAAAGAAGTTGAAGACAGAAATAATTAAAAAGATTTCCCATATTCAGGGATTGGACAAATCAGTATTGTTAAAATTTCCTTACAACCCAAAGCAATCTATAGATTCAATGCAATCTCTATCAAAATTCTAATGGCATTTTTTTTTGTAAAAATAGAGCAATCCTAAAATATTTATGGGACCACAAAAGATCCTGAATAGCCAAGGCAATCTTGAGAAAGAAAAAGTTAGTGGCATCACGTTACCTGATTTAAAACTATATTACAAAGCTGTAGCAACCAAAACAGTATAGTATTGGCATAAACACAGACACATACGACCAATAAAACAGAATAGAGATCCCAGAAACAGGCCCATGTATAAATGTTTGTTTATAACAAAGGAGCCAAGATAATACAGTCCAGACAGGACAGTCTTTTCAATAAATGGTGCTGGTAAAACTGGAAAGATGCATGCAAAAGAATGAAATTGGACAACTATCTTATATGTTCAGCAAAAACGAACAAATGGATGTAAAACGTGATGCCATAAAACTTCCAGAAGAAAACATGGGCAGTAAGCTCCTTGACATCAGTCTTGGGGAAAAATTTTGGCTCTCACGCCAAAAGCAAAAGCAACAAAAGCAAAAAGAAACAACTGGAACATCAAACTAAAAAGCTTCTGCACAGCAGAGAAAGCCATCAGCACAGTGAAGAGGCTACCTACCTACCATGGGAGAGACTATTTGCCAATCGCAGATCTGATGAAGGGTTGATATCAATAAAGAACTCCTACAACTCAACAGCAGAACAAACAAGCAAACAAACAACAACAAAAACCAACCCCAATCTGATTAAAAAATGAGCAGAGGATCTGAATAGATGTTTTCCTGGAGACCTACCGATGACCAACAGGTACATGAAAAGATGCTCAACATCACTAATCATGAAGGAAATGCAAATCCAAAACCACAATGAGCTATCACCTCCTACCTGTTAGAACGGCTGCTTTAAAGAAAGAGACGAGAAATAACAAGTGTCGGCAAGAATGTGGAGAAGAGGGAGCCTTTGTGCACTGTTGGCAGGAAAGTAAATTGGCACTGCCACTCTGGAAAACAGTGTGGAGGTTCCTAAAAAAAATTAAAAATAGATCTACCATATGATCCAGTAATTCCACTTCTGGATATTTACCCAAAGAAAAGGAAAACACTAATGTGAAAAGATATAAGCACCCTCCACGTTTATTGCAGCATTATTTACAATAGCCAAGACACAGAAACTACCTAATATGGACACAGGTAATGGACTATATATAAATATAGTTGTTACGCATATACCTGCAACTAATGTGACATGTCAATTATACTCAATTAAAAGAAAAGAAAAATGGAACAAAGTGGGGGTGGAGAATAGAGAAAATTTCCAGAAAGGTCCAGGCTCCTCTCAGTCACAGAAAGTGTTAAGCAAGTGCTGCTGGGTTTTCCCCACCACTTCATTTCCAACCCTCAATCACAACTTTTTTGTCTTCCATTACATAGTTAAATTATAAATTTATTGGGAATTCACCGAGAAATCTAGAACACTGATTCACTGATCTTAAATCCACAGGAATCCAGACAACATACAAATTCTATACTGACCTATCAAAGAACAAGAATGTCTTTGATAAAGTCTGACTGCACCTCTCATGCTCACTTATGGTTTTGCTCTAGAAGAGGATATGGAAAAGAAAAGGAGGCAGTGCTGGAGTCCAGCATTGAGGATTGCTTCCATCTGTCAGAAGAAAATCTGGCTGGGGTGCCTGGCTGGCTTAATTGGTAGAGCATGTTGCTCTTGGTCTCGGGGTTGTGAGTTTGAACCCCACATGAGGTGTAGAGTTTACTTAAAAAAAAATTGAGATTACAATTAAAAAAAAAAAAGTTAAGAAAGTCTTCCTTTGATGAAATGAAGATACAGTTTATTTTTACCCAGACATCGTTAGCCTTAATTTAAAAAAATTTTTTAAAAACCTAGTCTATGATAGCAAAATTCCAAGGCCAAGAGTCTTGCGTTTCCAGTTTCTGAAGGGCCTGGTCATGCCTACAGAGCCAGTGGTGGTGGCGTGTGAGTGGTTCCGTGCCTTGGAGGCTCACGCACCAAAAACTTCTCAAAGGAGTGCTCCATCTCCCTCCTCAAGCCCTCAGCCTCTCCAGGTAGGCCCAGACAAGGAGAGTGTGGAAGGGAACAGCCAAGTGAGCTCTTGCCTCTCCACAGTGAGGAAGCAATTCTCACAGCACAAGGCATGAGGGAGCCCTGTGCCAGGAGCTCGACACAGGGTGGATTTCAGGTCCCTCCTCTCCCCATGGTGCTCCCCCGATTCTGAACTTCTGCAGGAGTGCAAAATGTGCTGACACTTTTAAAGGAGGCAGAAGGCTCTGGGGATTGCTCAAACGCTCTATTGCGCAGGCCATTCGTGGCTGAAAGCTGGCTACCTTCCTGGACTCTCAGTTCATTCACCAGTGCCCTATTCAGCACCTCCTGCTTCCTCTGAGTTCAGCAGGTACTAAGGAGGAACGGTGAGAAGCAGGAGCTGCTGGCCCAGCCTCACAGGCGGGGCCTGGGCCGCGCAGCATGATTACAATCTTGAGTGCTGGCCCTTCTTGGAGAGACTGATCACACAAAGCCTCTGTTTGTTACATTCCTAGACAAAACACCTGCCCTCGGCGGCTTAAGTTCCCTTCGTGGAAGTCCTTATCTTTTCCTTAACTGTAATAGTAGAGGTTGGATCATGCTGATGCTAGAAATTTACATTCCATACAAATACCTAAGTGCTTTGTATAACAAATCCATCAGCTACAACATGCACATAATAAATTTAAAAATTATTTGGTATCCGCTCCATGCACGGTCCTGTGCTGGGCACTGTTTTTATCGGTGGGTGTTTCTTTATCAAAGTATTTACTCGTGGTCAGTTAGGGTGAATGTATTCGCGGGATACTGACAGACGTAGTGTTCAATACATACGCTATTAGGCTTAGATGTAATTACACCTATCATTTGTTTCCTTGGAGGTTAATATTGCTTTGAGAAGAGATATTAATATACACAACAATGGCACATCTGTTCTCCCCGGTTTAGGTGAGACTGATAAGTCTAGGTTAGCACAGCTTTATGCTCATTAACATTTTAATCTAATTAAGAGATGCTATTAACTTTGGGTGATGGCCTGGTCCGCCAGGACTGATACAGAGAGTGACTTCTTTGATGTCGTAAAAGTTATTTAAATGTGTCCAGGGACTGTGCGGAAAGTTGCCCCGAAGCAAGTCATCCAGAGGTCTATTTTATAATCCCTGCACATGGGAAGGAGGCTGAGCCCTTGCTGCCAGCAGCCATCTGGGGTGGGGTAGGAGCTGTGGGAAGCACACACCTACTAATGGGAACAGGATAAGCCATCCAGAGAGTGATCTATGCTGCTCAAGAATGGGGTTTCTGTGACCAAGATTGTGTGTGTGTTAAAACTGTATGAGCTGTGAGAGATTTTTAGTGGAGGGCAGAGTTTGGTTTTTTTGGGCTCTACCTGCTGGCATAAATCACCCCCAGCTGAAGGGACCGGACCCACAGCTTTCTCAGACACCTATTGTTGGGGCAGACTGAGGCTGATAGTGAGAGGAACACCACAGAAAGAGCTCTCGGGGGTCAACAGAAAGGAGGAAGAGACCGGGCCCCCTCCAGCCAGCGGTTCTCTGCAGCCTATCCTCCAAGGCCATGCTGGGTCCCTGGAGGCCAGAGGCATCACCCACCCCACTGTGCATACAGAGCCCCTCCTGGGGCCACTGCACAAGCTCCCAGCCCTCACCAGCCAGCAGCTTGTGGAAACTCTGACTTAGCAGGAGCTTCTGGCCCAGCTGGCAGACAGGAGACAGGTCCCTTTGCTTGCTACTGGTGACTTCTTATCCAGGTTGTCACCTGTGTCCAAAGGGATTGGCAGACAGTGAGGTGGTGGGGTGGGGGGCAACGTTACAAATCCAGACCCCATTTCCCTTTCTTTGCACCATCTTTCTTCTTTCCTCTCGTCCTGCTCTGTGCTCTTTTCCCTGTGGCTGCCCCTCTCCACCTTCAAGTGTGGACTACTGAGGGGACACCCTTTCCTCGGCCCTCCCACAGTTACCCCTCAAGCTGTCTCCTCCAGGGTGGCTGCTTTCTGACACCTGTGTGCCCCGCCTCTAGGGAGCGGAGCTGCTGTGCCCCCGGAAGGAAGGAGGAGTCCAGCTTCGCTTTCAGCTTCCCCCGTGATGTAGGGCCACAGGGCTGGTGAGGATCCCTTTCTGTCCAGAAGAGAAAGCCCTAAGTCCTAAGAGACCGATTCAGCAGTGAAGGGGTTACTCTTCAGGGTGCGGGGGTGGGGGGTGTGGAAAGTTGCTGGACACTCTTCCCAGCTTGTCTGATGGAGATGCGACCTGGCACCACTGAAAAGCTTCAAGATTAATGGAGAAAAGGAGAAATCTGACAGCTTTTCCGCTGGCTTCAGTCCTCCTGGGTGGGCCGATTGGTCTTGAATGTCACTAGCTACTTAATCTTGTGTATCTGAAACAGGCTGGCGTGTTTGAGGAGCCCTGCTTGCTCTGTATAGACATCAATTGGAGAGGCAGATAAAAGGAAACTGCATTGAATCTCCCCTTTAAGCCTTTCACCAGGCACTTTCTGACTGCCAAATAATTAGTGGCCCCAGCAGACACAACCGTCCTGGGGTGGATACTCTGGCCACACCTATAGGGCGGCCGGGACTTCCCTGGCCAGGCTGCCCCGTTCTCTCCCATTTGGCGCGTCCCCCCACCACGCTCACATTCTTGCTCACCATCGTGTTTTGTTTTTCTCCTCCTTGGTCCTGCTTACCATTCATAAACCATGGGTGCCTGTTCCGTCTAATGGCTAGGTTAATGGATCTCCAGAGACATTGTTCTACAGCACAGATGCTGACAGGGAAAAGAAGGGGGGGGTCCCTAAATGCACCACATGACCTGCTTACATGTCCCCCCAAAATAGGGTTTAACTGTTGTTTTCTATCTAAAATATCTACTCGGGAAAAGATTTAAAACCCAATGATGCTTTCTACTTCCTGTTTTGTCAGACCTAACACGGGGGGCCGGGGGAGGGGGGGTGACCATTCAGGTTAAATGCCAAGCATCAAAAGGCAATAGATAATCGCTTCTCGGCCTTTTGGCTAAGATCAAGTGTAAAAGGGAATGGATAAATAAAACGAGCATTTGCCGAGGAAGTTACAATAGGTTGGCTTCTTATATTTAAAAGGTAGGAATGTTTTTGTGGTTCCTGCATGAAATAACTGTCTGGTCTCATTCAGTCCGCAGCAAGCAGCCTCGGATGCGTCTTCCACGCACAAAACTCCGAACATAATGGCTTGTGAGGAACTCGTCCTAAACCTAAACCACCGCTCCAATCAGAGCTGGGCTTCTGTGGGTGTATTTCAAATCATTCGCCCTGATGCTTTCATCACTTTGATTTTTCTAAACCCACGAGCGAGGCTGAGCGTATCATCAAGAGTAAGTGATGAATAGCCCAGGGTTGACCGAAGCCAACAGACTCGATGTTGTCTGCAGCCTGGCATCTGGGAACAAACGAAACCGCCGTGTCTGAAATCTGCCACATCACAAGCATACGCAGGTCTATGCGGAGTATCTTCCCTGAAGTGTGCATTTGGCTGGGGTGAAAGGTCTCTCTGAAGCAGAACATTTTCCAATAAACATACACAAAACTCATCATAAACCAGACTAATTCTTCTGTCTGCCAGAGGAAGATGGAAGACATAAACTGAGCCCAACACCACAGCAACGTGTCACAGCTCTCCATTATGCCTTTGAAATATCACCAGATATCTGGCTAGTTTTAAATTACCAGCTTCTCCTCTCTGGCCAAAGACGTCTGTTTAAAAGAAGATACAGGAAGTTACTGATGAGACCGAAAATGGAAAATGAAGTGGAAAATGTCTTCAGTGTACCAAAGCAACCTTGTTTCAGCCATCGTCTCAAACAGCAGGCTATACTTCGCGTGTGTTTCTCATTTAAAGGCACAGCCTCACCTAGTGTCAAAGCACAAGGCTAGTGTGACAGAAGGAATGTTGAGGACACTGAAGGGACAAATGCTTTGTTATTCTTCCCCATGTGTGGTGCCTAGTTGGCCAGAGAAGACAGAAGGTACTGGGTGAGAGGACAGAAAGGCATCATGGTATCACCTTCAGTAATACCAGGATTTAAAAGGAAGACGGACGGTTCATATGGAGTCACAAGGAACTGAAACGGGAGAGACTATTCGACAGAAATGGTCACTTTTCTGGAGACGGGCTATGAATATTTGTCAATCTTGTTTGAGACACCTGAAACTTTGCCTGACCTCTCCTAGGGGTGCGAGGATGGGAGGGGGGCGGTACGGGTGTGCAGCTATATTTCTATGTGCAGGCAAGAAGCAGGTGAGCCTGCAGAACAGAAAACCCGAGGTCCAGACCTAACGTTGTTGCCAGAGTCTCTGCAGCTCCGGTCCTAAGGCCCCCTTTGAACAAAAAGGTGGAGGTTCCCACTCTCACAAAAAGTCAAGAGATGCAAACAAAACAAAACAAAACAAGCAAAAAAACAAAAAAACAAACCCACTGAAGTCCCTCTGCGGCTATAATCAGTGGCAGACAGAGCTTTCCCCACAGCAATGTTTTTGCCTCATTATTTTATTGTCGATTTGCCTTATAGGTGGCAAAAACAAAGGTAGATTAAATTGTGGGATCCCCATAGCCTTCTCAAGAGAATGAACCCAGGACCCTTGAGACAACTCTAAGAAATATAATGGAATATGGACTGGGAAGAGATGAATTCAAAATGCATTCTTGGTAGCTTATAGGCTCTTAGTTCCCCAATATGATGTAAGCTAGTCAACACTTGAAAAGGCTCCTCCGCCCCTAAGTACCTTAGCAACTGACCTACTGGGGTGCTTTGAAGTTAAGGTTTTGTTTTACTCAGTGTTTTCATTTAGAGGTAAATACCCTGAGAAGGGTGCCACATACATTCATGGATCCAACAAATATTTGTTAATGTCTGTGACAGCCAGAGACTGTGTTGGGGATACAGCAAGGATCACAACAAACACCGTTCCTCCCCCCATGGAGCTTAGAGTCTATTGGGTGTGTCAGATGTTGGACCAGGAACTGTAAGTCTGAAGAACATTTTAAAAAGAGGTCCTACCAGGTGCTCTGGGATTTTAGGCCACAGGGTCAGAGAAGGGCTCCCTAGGTATCGCTGAGTGACAAAGTTGGTGATATCCCAGGAAGAAGGAACAGAAGATCTGGAGGCAGAGAAGATCACAGAGTCCATGAATTGCTGAAAGAGGACAAAATTCTTAGAACACAGAGAACAGGGGGAGAGTTGTGAGGCACAAAGACGTGGAAGGGTAGGCAAGGCCAGGTCCCAGAGGACCTCAAGGGTACTGTTGACAAGTTTGGTCTCTATTCTAAGAGAATGGGAAGCCAATGAAAAACTTCAAAAGGAGAGGGACATGATCAGATTTGTATCTCAGAAAGACCCACTGTGACTACTTTGTGAAGAAAACATGGGATTGAGTCACAGAGGATTCCAGGAAATAGGTAGAAAGCTGTTGCAGAAGTCCGAGAGGGACTCAATGGTGGATTGGACCAAGGTGGCAGTAGTGAGATTATAGACAAATTTATGGTAAAGATACCTCAGGGCTGTGGGACAGAGCAGAGGAAGGCAATAGACCTGTGTGAGGATCATATACTACACTTAGAAGGTGGGTCTTAGCCAGTCCATCTGAGGTGGGTCTGACCAGTGAAGGCAATGAAAGGTGAGGAGGGTAACTGGGAGGAAATGTACTGAAAATTACTTTAATCAACTTCAAGATTTTGCCTGAAACTGGTCGTAGGTATTTGCTTCAAAAAATACCTGGGAGCTTGCAAGGATTTAACAAAAGTCAGTCTGTAGAGAAAAGGCTGTTAGCAAATTATGGGCAACAGCTGTATGGGCAAGACAGCTATAAGGGGTTGGAGAGAAAAAAAAAAAAACTAGAAATATGCTCCATATTCAGATTCCAGAACAAACGCATTTAAAGTTTAGGTCTACTTTGGTAAAACACAAACTGTGGAGGATACATTTGAGTGTAGCTGATACAAGAAAAGTAGTTTGGAATGTCCATCAGAAGACCTAGATTCAAATGAATACCTGTTTTAGGTGGTATCCCTTTAAAGCTCTGTTTTGAATGTCAAATAGTTGAATATCAGTAATTTCACATGCTTATCTGAACCCAGTATATGCTTTAAGTACAAATAAAATGTTAAGTTTACATATATATGCATCTTTTCCTTATGTCAGCGAAAGATAATAATGTCAAAAGGATATCTTATCTTAAACCTATTTTTTTTTTCAAATGATCTGATTCCTCCCCATCCAAACTACGGGGTAAGAAGGCTTCCTCCATGGAATCCAGGGCCCTGCTAGGAGAAAGCCACACTCCCACGTGCAGATTCCTAGCTTAGGGGAACAGTGTGGGAAACTAAGAGGATCATCACAACCCTGACTTGTCCAGAGAAGAGACTATATTCTCAGCCACACTTGATAAGATTTCACCAGTAACTAGCAAGGAGGAATAGGAAACTCTTACCAGAGCCCTCTGTATATCATTTATAGCCTATAATATAAACACACAGTACATGTTTACTATAAAGTTTACTATATAGTAAACTGCACATAGTTCTTATTTCATGCTGTTTAGTCATTCTCATCTAATCCTCTTGTATCTTCATAAAGTCCTGAAAGAATCTCTGCAGCTGTTCTTCGTGAGGGTGGCATGAGCCCAGGGAGCCTACCGGAGTCTGGAGTTCTATTCTGCTGGGAGTAGCTTCCCAGGAAAGCGGTCTCCTTACACAACGCTGCTCAGTGGGGCCTATGTTGCTCAGAGTTACATGTACACAGGAAAGACAGCCCATTGCAAAGAAGTGTCATTTAAAGTCATGTCTGGCTTTTATTAATAAATACTTACATAACTTATACTGGGTTCCATGAATGAGACTCAAGGGAACCAGGAACCCTTAGAAACTGTTACATATGTATGTTTGCAGGGAAAGGGATTCCAGCTTTCAGGGGATTCTTAAAGCACCCCTTAATCTCCAAAGACATCAAGAATCATTCGTGTAATAAAAAGGAATGAAGTATTGATACATATTACAACATGGATAAACCTTAGAAGCATTATGTTAAAACAAAGAAGGCAGTCATAGATTCTGATTCAAGACGGCGATGGAGGAAGATTCTGGATTCACCTCCTTCCACAGATACACTGCATCTGCAGCTACATATGGGACAGTTTCCTCTGAAAAATAAATTAAAACACCCAGAACTAGCTGAGTGACTCATACACCAGGCAAACAAAAACCTCTATCAAAGCAGGTAGGAGAGGCTGAGACGCAATTTCACTATGAACCCAGTCCTTGGCATGGTGACCTACAATGAGGAGGGAACTCAAAACCTGGAGCTCCTCCCCAAGGAGTGAAGGCTTTGAAGTCCACATTGGACATCCCAACCAACATCCTGCCCCTAAGAGATGATCCCCCCAAACATCTAGCTTTGAAAGCCAATGGGGCCCACATCTAGGAGACCCACAAAGCTACAGTGAATGAGAAAAGGCCCTTGAAGGGAGTGCACACTCAGATCCAATCACGCCAGGGCCCAGGGCAGAGGCAGCTAGTTGAAAAGCACCAGACTTTCTGCAGAAGAGGTTTATTTGCTTATCTTCAAGTGTCATCCTGAGGAGTAAGCATCTAAGTTAACTTACACGTAGGGGCCCACTGAAATATTCTCAGGACAGAGGCCAGTGAACATCACTTCTGCACCCTCACTCTGCTTTGTATTAGCTCAGTGGTGTCTCCCAAAAAGGAACCTGTAGTTCTGTGAGGGCACCCTGAATTTTCTGGCTGCTGCCTAATGGGCAGCTCTAGATCACAGACTCTGGGAGCCTATGGGGCTTTACTTGTGGATCCCACAGGATTATAACCGATAACCAGTTACCATCCCCAGGATATAGCAAGAGGCAACAGTTCAAGGGGCCCTGTCTTTCTGTGAAAGAGGCATATTAGCTTATCTTCATAGCTGTGGCTTGAGGGATAGGCTTCCAATTAAATCATATCTAAGGGTTGACTATAATCCTTTCCAGAAACATTGGAGGGTGGGTGCTATCTTTGTGCTCACCCTATGGCATACCAGTATCTTCCAGAGAGGAACATTTAGGGTCTAGTACCCCAGATTTTGTGGCTGATGCCTTGGGGTGCCTCCTTAATTACCTGGCTGTGGTGGCCAGCAGAGCTTGAAGCAACTGGAGAGATCAGTTTTGGTCAGCTATTACCCCTGGTAATTACCCCTGGGCACTGTACAAATAGACTAAAACATATCCCCAGTCTTCCTCTGAAAGAGGCCTAGTTGCTTATCCTATAGTTTTGGCCTGAGGAGCTGGCATCCAGTCTGGCATACATCTAGCAGCCTACTGAGGGGTTCTCAGGGGTGGAGGCCAGCGATCACCATCTTTGTGCTCTCCCTCTGCCTCACCTCAGCTCCGCTCACGGTATCTCCCAGAAAGGTTCTGGTGCCGATTGAAGTCTGGCTCCCTGATCTCTGTGGCTGACGCCATTGTTCTGTGAAAGCCCTCTATGAGCTTATCTGAACTGCTTGTACACTCCTTTGGCACCCTGATTTTTTGCAGTGGCCACCCAGGGGACACCTCTAGATTGCCTAACTATGGTGGCCAGCGGGACTTATACTTGCAATCCCACAGAACTATGCATATTTTCATACTTTAAAAGTTGCTGCCTGAGGATCTGGTTTCAGTCAGCCTGAATCTAGGTGCTGACTGAGATCCTCCTTTCTGGGACACTGACAGGTCATGGAACACTCTCAACTACTGGCAGTCACTAAAAATAAATTATGCTAGTTTGACAGTCACAGAGGTTTGAGAGACAACCAAGAGCTAGAGCAAGTTTGAACAATAAGATTCATCTCCTACGTAAGGCCGCTCTTAAGACTGGGAGAGGTGGCTGTTTTATGTAATGCACAGAAACGAACAGAGTCAAGAAAAATGAAGAAACAGAGGACTATGTTACAAACAAAAGAACAAAATAAAACCTCAGAAAAAGTCCCTGAAGAAATGGAGATCTGTGACTTACCTCATAAAGAGTTAGAAATAATGGTCATAATGATGCTCACTGTACTGGGGAGAATGATGGATGAACCCAGTGCGAATTTCAACAAATGGGAAATATAAGTAATTACAAAATAGAAGTTTTGAGCTGAAAATACTGAAGTTTACGGAACTGAAAAATACAACTGGAGAGGTTTAAAAGCAGACTAGATGAAATGGAAGAGAGAATCAGTAAACTCAAAGACAGGCACTGGCATTCACAAAATCAGGGCTGCACAAAGTAAAAAGGATGAAAAAAAAAAGAAAATAGCTCATGGGGCTTCTAGGACAACATCAAGCAGACCAAATTCCACATGAAAGGGCTCTTACAAGGGAAAGAGAGAGAAAAAAAGGTAGGAAATTTATTTGAAGAATAATTACTGAAAACTTCCCTATCCTAGGGAGGGAAATAGCCATCCAGATCCAGGAAGCCCAAAGAGTTACATATAGACCCACACTGAAGAGACCCACAACAAGTCACATAATAATAATGTCAAGTTAAAGATAAGAAGAGAATCTTAAAAGTAGCAAGAGAAAAACAACTTGTTATGTATAAGGAAATCCCCCATAAGACAATTCAGATTTTCAGCAGAAACTTTGCAGGCCAGAGGAATGGCATGATATATTCAAACTGCTGAAAGAAACATTCTGCCAGCCAAAAATACTCTGCCTGGCCAAAGCTGTCATTCAGAATTGAAAGAGATAAACCATTTTCCAGACAAGCAAAAGCTAAGGGAATTTTTCACACTAATTCAGCCCTACAAGAAATCTTAAGAGTACTTCTTTAAGCTGAAATGAAAGTGCTAATTACTAACAGAAAAATATAGGACAGTACAAACATCACTGATAAAGTTAAATATATAGTAAAACTTCAAGAATAATCTAATGTTATAAAGGTAGTTAATCACGTACAAAGCTAGTATGGGGGTTTAAAGACAAAAGAAGTAAAAACTAGCTCAAACTACAATAATTAGATAAGAGATATGCAGGATTTAAAAATGTAAAACGTGACACAAAACATAAAACATGGGAAGGGGGAATAAAAATGAAAAATGTAGCGACTTCTAATGCATTCAAACCTAAGTTATCAACTTAAAGTAGCCTGTAATAAATATAAATTGTTATATACAAGACTCATGGTAACTTTTAGGCTTTTTAATTACACAGAAGATAAAGAGAAAGGAATCTAAGCACAGCACTACAGAAAACCACATCTCAAAGGAAGAGAGCAAGAGAAGGAAGGAACAAGGAACTATAAAACAGCTAGAAAATATTTTTTTAAATGGCAGTATGTACATACCTATCAATGATTACTTTAAATGTAAATGGTCTAAGTTCTCCAATCAAAAGACATAGATTGGGTGAATGAATTTAAAAAAAACCCCACAAACCAAGACCCATCTATATGTTATCTATAAAGACTCATTTGATATGTAAGGACACACAGAGACTGAAAGTGAAGGCATGAAAAAAGATATTCCATACAAATGGAAACTAAAAGAAAGCAGTGGTAGCTACACTTATATCAGACAAAATAGACATTAAGACAAAGACTGTAATAAGGGCAAAGAAGGGCATTACATAAAGTGGTCAATCCAATAAGAAGATATAACATTTGCAAATATTTATGCACCCATCATAGTAACAACTAAATATATAAAGCAAATATTAACAGACATAAAGGAAAAAATAGCAATACAGTAATAGGAGTTTAAGCCCACTTTCATCAATGGATGGATTCTCCTGAAAGAAAATCAGTAAGAAAACCTTGGCCTTAAATGACACATTAAATCAGATGGAGTTAAGAACATAAGAACATTCCATCCAAAAGCAGCAAAATAAAAATTCTTCTCAAGTACATATGAAACATTCTCCAGGATATGTTAGGTTACAAAACAAGTCTTAATAACTTTAAGAAGACTGAAATATCACAAGTTTCTTCTGACAACAGTTGTATGAAACTAGAAATCAATTACAAGAAGAAAACTAGAAAATTAACAAATATGTGGAGAACAAACAACATACTACTGAAAAACCAATGCATCAAAGAAAAAAATAAAAAAGGAAATAATACTCGAGACAAATGGGAATGGAAACACAATATGCCAAAAGGTATGGGATGGAGCAAAAATAGTTTCCATTTACAATTATGTCAAAAAAATAAAATAGCTAGGAATAAATTTAACCAAGGAGGTGAAAGACCTGTACACTGAACACTATAAGATGCCGACAAAAGAAATCAAAGACACAAATAGACATTCTGTGCTCGTGAATTAGGAGAATGTTGTTAAAATGTCTCTAATACCCAAAGCAATCTACAGATTCAATGAAATCCCTATCAATACTCCAATGGCATTTTTTCTTTTTTCTTTTTTTTTTCCCAATGGCATTTTTTTACAGAAATAGAACAATCTTGAAATTTTCACAGAACCACGAAAGACCCCAAATAGCCAAAGCACTCTTGAGAAAGAACAGAGCTAGGGCACCACACATCCTGATTTTAAACCATATTACAAAGCTATAACAATCAAAAGACTATGGTACTGCTATAACAGACACATAGATCAATGGAACAGAACAGAGCCCAGAAACATACCCACACATATATGATTAATTAATTTATAACAAAGGAGCCAAGAATAGACAATGGGGACAGGACAGTCTCTCCATCAAACAGTGTTGGGAAAAATGGACAGTCACATGCAAAAAAATGAAACTGAACCACTATCTTATACCATAAACAAAAATTAATCAAAATGGATTAAAGACTTGTATGTAAAGCCTGAAACCATAAAACTTCCATTAAAAAATATAAGCAGTAAGCCCCTTGACATTAGTCTTGGTGAATATTTTTTGGACCTGACACCAAAAGAAAATGCAACAAAAGCAAAAACAAATATGTGGTGCAACATCAAACTAAAATGCTTCTGTACAAGAAAGGAAACGATCAACAAAATGAAAAGGCTACCTAACGAATGGGAGAAAATATTTGCAAATCACTTATCTGATAAGGGGCTAATAACAAAAATATAAAGAACTCCTACAACACAATAGCAAAACTTCCAATCTTATTTAAAAATTGGCAGAAGATCTGAATAGACATTTTTCCAAAGAAGGCCTACAGATGGCCAACAGGTATGTGAAAAGATACATCACTAGTCGTGAGGGAAATGCAAATCAAAACCACAATGAGACATCACCTCATATGTGTTATAATGGTTATTATAAAAGAGACAAGAAATAACAAGTGTTGGCAAGAGAAGCCTTGTGTACTGTTGGTAGAAAATTGTACTATGCGAAGTAGTATGGAAATTCCTCCAAAAATTAAAAAACAGAAATATCATATGATCCAGCAATCCCATTTCTGGGTATTTATCCAAAGAAAATGAAAATACCAACAAGAAAAAATATAAGCACCCCCATGTTCATTGTAGTATTTATAATATCCAAGACATGAAAACAACCTAAGTGTTCATTCATGGATGAATGGATAAAGATGTGTAGGTATATTGTGGAATATTACTCACCCATAAAAACGAAGGAAATCTTGCCATTTACAACAACAAGGATGAACCCTGACGGCATTACACTAAGTATAATAAGTCAGAGAGAGAAAGATCCTGTATGATTTCACTTACATGTGGAATCTAAAAAAAAACCCAAAACAGTAACAAAAACGAAAACTAAGATCATTGGTGACTGTCAGAGGCTGGGATGGGGAGTGGGAGAAACTGGTGATTAGAGCCAACAGGTAGAAACTTCCAGCTATAAAATAAATAAGCTAGGGATATAATGTACAGCTTGGTGACTATAGTTAATAATACCGTACTGCTTATTTGAAAGTAGTAAAGAGAATAAATCTTTAAAGTTCTTATAATGAGAAAACAAATTTAGTAACTATATATGGTGATGGATATTAACTAGACATTGTAGTGATCACTTCACAAAATATACAAATATCAAATCATTATACTGTATACCTGAAACTAGTATGTCAGTTATACCTCAATTAAAAAAATAAGGCAGTCACAGAAGATCACATATTATGCTTTTATTCATATCCAAGTCCAGAATAAAGAAATCTACAGAGATGCAAAGTAGACTGTGGTTGCTTAGGGCTGGGAGGGTTGTGGGGGGGAGCATCTTTGGAGAGGTATCAGGGAGAGAGAGGGATGATAGCTAAAGGGTATCATTTTCCTCTCAAGGCGATAAACATGTTCTAGCACTGACTGTAGTGATGATTGTACAAATCTATGAATGTACAAAAAAACACTGAATTATACACTTTCAATGGATAAACTGTATGGTATGAGAATTCTATCTCCATAAAGCTATTGAAAAAAAGAGCCAATGATAAAGACATAATTTGCCAATTTTGCTCATATTTCACAAGATATTAATCCCCATTCACAAGTAAGTAAATGAATATCTAAGAATCCCTAATAAGTGACTTTCAGGGTCTTGTGATGCCAGCTCTTTTTCTGAACATGCTACTGCTGGTGCCTAGGGTGGGAGGATCGTGAACTCAAGACCCTTAGTGTTCTGTGTTCAAATTGCCAGTAGACGATCTGCTAACCATAGGTCTTTGGATGGGCACTTAATCTTACATTTAGGTCCTTATTTTTTTCTCCTGAGACTGAATAACATCAACCAACTTAGAGCACTACTGGAAGGAGTTCATGAGACACAGTATGTAAGGCACCTGGGACCGTGCCTGGTACACGGCAGGTGTAGTGATCATTATTTTTTATGATCCTGTGCATATTACCATTGATGGGGTTGCAAGAGAGAAAAACCCAGTTTAACTTTGTTGAAGCAAAGAAGGAAATGTATTAATTCATATCACGTGAAGTCCTCAGAGCAGTTATGTCCTAGGACTCGGGTGACCTCTCAGGACACTGTGTCCCTTTTCTCTTGGCTTCATCCTCAGGCTGACTCCCCATGTGGAGGCAAAGATGCCAGAGAAACTCCAGGCTCGCATTTCACCAGGTTAGCAGCCCTGGTAGAAGAACAGATCTCTTTCCAGATGGTGCCAGCCCAGGTCCTGGGAAAGACTCTCATTGGCCAGGCTTGATCCCTTTCTGAACCAATCACTATGGCACGGGAAATGGAATTTCAAAGGCTGATCAGGCCCAAACCATGTCCTCTGTCTGTGGGTGGAGGATGGCTCAATCTTCCCCAAAATAAGACCTCTGCCATGTCTATAGACATTTATTCTCTCCCACAGCAGGACACCCTTTTAGGCTGAGTGGTGAGGCCAAGAAAGTTTCTCTTTCAATTCCGCATTTATACCTTAAACGATCACCTACTCTGTAAAGGGCACTTGTGAGTTTATCTACAGGGTCCTCTTTCTACATTCTGTGCCTGTGTGTGTCCACAAATGCATGCACGTGAACCCTCGGACACGTGGGGAGACTGCCAGATGCCAAGGCTAAAACGAGAATCTTGTATAATCAACTGTTTATACATTTCATAACAACAGTAATCCCTTCCTGATGGCTTTAACTAGTTGTTGGAGTCTGGAAAAGACAATCTTTGTAGGAAATGTGGAGAAAATTATATGTCGTGGGTAATTTTACTTATTGAATATTTTCTTGGTTGTGAGTTTAGAAAAGCTAACAAGAACACACAAACGAATGTTTCGGGAAGCCCCCGCAGTGCTAGGCAGTGACTGATGGGAAGACACCAGAAGCGGGTTTGCGATCGTAAATGACCAAACCCTGCAGAGTGAAGCTGTGCTCTGGGGGTCCGTTCCTGGGGGGGGCCACAGGCAGGCTCATCCTTCGGGCCATTTTGGGAGATGTTTGGATTTAATTTGTGGGTGTCTTTCCCTTTTCCAAAGGCGAGTTTAGAACACAGAAGAAATTTTAGGCTCCAGGATGCTCTGCGGAGCTGTGGCCTCCCCTGGGGCCTGTTTCTCATCTTTAAATATTTTCATGGGTGATTCTCATTAAGTTCAAGACCTGTTACACATGTGCCTCCCTTGCCTCAGGAAGGGCCTGGCCCCAGTTGCTTATAACCATTAATGAAAACAGGTTCTTTGTCGGTTTCCCATGGTCAAAAAACTAATAGAAAACTGTAGCAAAGTGCTTTTTTTTTTTGAAGAAGAAGAATTTATTTTTACGTAAAAAACAAAAAATTAAAAAAAAAACCAAAACCCTCAAAAAAATGTGGGGCTTGAACTCACCACCAAGACCAAGAGTCACATGTTCTAGCAACTGAGCCAGCCCGGTGCCCCCAGGCTTTGAATTTCAATCAGGCTTTACATCCTTATCTTCCTCTATTTTTTCTTTTATCACCAGAGTACACTGAATAATTTATTATGTGTACTGGTTACATCTGTCTTCCCTAGTTAGGCTCTTAAGCTAACTTAAGGGGACAGGCACCTCTGTCTGTTTTGTTGAAGAATATTATCTCAAGCACCCGGAACAGGGTCAGGCACGCAGTAAATGCCGAATCAGCGAGTCTAGAATCCACCAGCACGTGTTGAATCAGGTGGTTGCCAGGAGTAAGGGGTTAGCACGAGCAACTAACCACGCTCTCTTCTTTCCAACCTCTCCCTACTCCTTCCTCTGTCCTGAGAGGATTTTATCTTCTTTTCGTATGAACTTGGGTCGGCATGTGTTCCTCCCCACTCTAAGTTTAATGTGGAAGCTCCAAGTGATCAGTTCTTGATAGAAAAAAGTTTTGGAATGCCAGCAGAAGTTCTTTCCCACCAAAGCCTGCTTCGGCAAAGTAAAAAAATCAAAGTGCTTTGGCTTTTAGACTTGTCTCTCTTGTAGACTTAAGAACTAGATTTTGAAACTCAGAACTAGAGCAATGACCACTTTGTCTTGAACTACCTCTGCCCTCCTCATGGACAGATAAAAAGCTGCAAATGCTGCCCAGGAGACAGTGAGCTCTCCGTGTTGTGGCATAGCTCCTACTGTAGCCACTGCCACAAAGGACCAGCACGTCCTCTGAGGCACCGGTCTTTATTTTGCCTTGTAATGCCTACACGGGATAATGGACTTGGGGACTCTTTTGTCTCTTTAAAAGACTTCATGGGTCTTTGCTTGGTTCAGGACATGCTGATCTCATTCTCCAGGTCTAGGAGAGCCATCTCTAGCTGGAGGCTTACAACGGACCCCCAGCATGGGAACTGGGGCTGCCCTCGTGTTCAGATCCTACCATCCAAAGCTCCTTTACTACCTGGTCTTACATTAACAATTATTCATCAACTAAGCTTTTCCTAGAAAGGACGGTTTACTTTTATCCTATTTTGACTACTGAATGATCCTGACAAGTTTATATGGAGGCAGGCATATAGAGTTAGAACTGCAAATAGAGCGTCTGAAACCACCACACTCCTTTTATTGTATTGATAACATTTTAAACACGGGGAGACTGATTTAAAGGAAATTTATTGGAAAGAGAATAAATATTCTTCCCAAATAAAGCATCCTCACACAAGTCAAGTCACTGGCTGATAGGGCAGAGAGGACCACAGTGGACGCAGGGTGGGAGCTGGGACTTCCCCCTCAGCCCTCCAGGTTCCTCCCCGCCCCACAGTGAAGACATGGGAAGACAGGTATGTCGGAACCCAGACCATGGCAGCCACCAGGAAGAGGACAGAGTCCCCAACAGATTGTGACTTTAGATGCCAAAAGAAATCCCGTAAAGTAGTTCGCAGGGCTCAAATCCACCTCAAAAGATTCCCAAGTTCTCCAAAGTGGAGCTTAAATTTGGCAATGTTCACCTCACAGAGTTCAGGGAAAGGGACAGTTCGCTAGAGGACTCGACTGGTTTCTGTGGGAAAACAGACAATCAGACACAGGACTATTCACCATTTAAAGAATTTAATTGACTCACCTCGCTTGGAGTCCTTGCATGCTTGGCAATCTTCTGATCGTGATTGGCTCCCTCGTGTTTAGTTTTTTGGCCTTAAGGAAAAAACACTTAATTGAAACTGGCTTAAACAATAAAGGGTAATATTTCTCAACAGAGGAACAGTCTGAGAGATGGCAGGTCCAGGGCTGGTTAACTTAGTGGCTCAACAACATCATCGAAAATTCGATTCTTTTCATAATTCTGCCCTGCTGTCCTCAGGGTGTGGGCTTTGGTCCTTTAGCTCATCTCCCCATGGTTAAAAGATGGCGGCAACAGCCAACACAACACGTGGAGGCCATAGCAGACACATTTCTTTATAAAATGGGACGCTTTCCCAAGCCCCACCCCTATGCTACTCAAAAATCTTTCCTTATATCTTATTGGCTATAATTGTCACCATGACTTTTTCTAAGCCAATTGTTAGCAAGGGGAAGAGAATCACCGCGATCACCTTAAATTAATCAAGACTGAGGGTGGGTCCTACTTTCTTAAAGCACGAGGTCACACGTGAACATATTAGAACTCTATTTACAAGAAAAACCTGAGGAAATGGCCCCTGTGTATCCAGTGCAATCCGAAGGATCTGCTACGGCTGGAGCGTTTCCTGCCAGGAAAGATGCATTGATAAAGTGCTCTGAACTCAACTGCCTGGTCCCCGTGGGGTCGACTTGTCTTGTTATTTTAAAAGTTATAATCTTGCTTACTTAATATGTTTTATTCTTCTTCAGAAACAAACAAAAATGCTCCTAGAAGGAAGAGGTGACCTATTAAACTTCAAAGTGTTGACGCTTATCAGATAGGCTTCCGTAGGACGGAGGACAGATGCCTGACAATTCCAAGGGCTCCGTGGGTGGACAGGAAAAAAATGTTAAGAGCACCAAAAAAACCTTAGCAAAAGGTTTGGCAAATGCTCATTGAGGGCTCTGGGTATGACAGGCCCGGCACCAAGCAGGACACCAAGGAAGAAGTCTCTGCTCCTGGGAACCACAGTCCACCTCACCGCTTTACCTGGAGACACTGTTATGAGAGCTAGACCCAACTAGTCAGGGACTCCATATCTGTCCAGATGCCTCGGGCGTCTGGCTGCACCGTCAGTGAGCACGACCAGTCTGCCATCAGTGGAGCAATGGAGACAGAAGGCAGTCTCTTATTTGTCCCCCTTAACTGACTAAAGCCCACTGGGAGGTGATGCATGTACCTTGTGTCAGTCCCCGTGTCTGTGGTTCTTGTCAGCAGACAAGGCCAGCAGTGCCTGCCCTGTTTTTGCCTTTTAAGATTTTATTTATTTGCCAGAGAGAGCACGCGCACAAGCAGGGGGAGCAGGAGAGGGAGAAGCAGACTCCCCACCGAGCAGGGAGCCTGACCTAGGACCCAATCCCACAAACCCGGTATCATGACCTGAGCAGAAGGCAGATGCTTACCCAACTAAGCCACTTAGGCGCCTCTGCCTGCCCTGTTTTGTAACTACAAGGTGGGTCCCCATTTCTGCTCTCCAGCGAAGCATTGGTAGCAATCTTTGGAATAATCTCTATATAGGAAAGCCTTAAAAGAGGGCAAAGAACAAGTTGGTGAAGGGCTGAAGGGGCGTAGGCAGAGTCCAGGCGGGAGTGAGAGATACTGTATTTGAGAAAGCCCAGGATCAGGAGTGGGGCACGCAATGAAAAGCACTTGCACCAATTTCCCTTGTAAGGCAATGGAAACACATAAAGAATGGATTCCAAAACCTCAAACCCTATAAGAAGCAATGTGCTGACACCATGAGCCCCTATTTAATAAACATTTTGGGACTTGTGGGTATATTAGATTTAGCAGACGCAGTAGAATTTTGTTATTACTATGATTAAAAGTAATTTGCATAATTCAGGAATACTAAGGGGGGAAAGAAAGCAAATTTCCCCACCAAAACCCTTATCTATTACTAAAGCCTGTTGGGTGAATTATTTTAGTAATTTACCGGTGCCCATATAGATGCACATACCCATCCATGCAGTGGTAATTAATAGCATTGCCCAGAGAAATTTACCTCTACAGATGTAAACAAGTGGAATTTAATGAGGCTTCCAGATGGTCACAAACCACCATTTCTCTTCATAGTCTTTTTTTTTTTTTTTAGATTTTATTTTTAAGTAATCTCTACATCCGATGTGGGGAACTCACGACCCCAAGATCAAGAGTCACGTGCTCTAATTGCTGAGCCAGCCAGGTGCCCCCTCTTCATACACTTTCTTGATAAAGAAAATGAATGGAAAAAAGATGCTATCACATGAACCAATAATTACACCCATTCTTGTGGGGACTGCTGCCCTTTTTAACGGACTACTGTACTTATGCAATTGGCTTGAATTTATTATCTACCACATGAATGTGTCTTAACTGGGATTCTATGAAATGAGACTTCCAACTAAGAGAAGGTTCAAAGACTAAAGATCACCCCTTCAGCTCCAAGAAAATTTCACAGTTAAATTTAAAAATCGTAGAGGGTGAGAAATTGGAATGAAACACCTATCAGCAACCCATTTAAGGTAAGAGAGACAAGACAGTAAATTCCTTGATATATTCCCACTTTCCGGGCTGTGCCGTCTGAAACAAATGCCAGTTTTAGGACAATAAGGCTCCTCACAACCCATGTGTGGTCTGATGATGACAAAGATGGTAGCACAGGGCCTCTGCATTCCCCAAGCTTCTGCAAAGGGCAAAGTCTGTCAGGAGTCCTAAGTTCTGGATGGTTACTGAGTGGGGGATGTGAGCACACTGCGTCCCTGTGGTTTAAGAACAGGCTGTTGGTGGTGACGGAGAGATGGGAGCGATGACACCAGGGTGCAGGGATGGAAGACGTGTGATGGGAAAGTGGTGTCAGTTCCGTGAGTGCAGGAACTCGGTTGGCCTGATTCACTACTGTGTTTGTAGCATTGAAAGCTGTGCCTAGAATACAGTAGGTGCCAAATAAGTATCTGTGGAAGACTGAAAGCGTGAACAGTGCAAGCTAACTGGGTCGCCCACGCCTGCTTCCTCTTTGCCCTCCCTTGCAGCGCACTTTCCTCCCGCGTTCCTTTCACCCAGGGAGGTGTGGTCACCTTACCTTTCCCATGTCTCTCCTTCCTATTTACTTTTGTCTAGCCAATTTATGGGGTTGCTCAGCAAATGTTTTGACTCCAATTGGGAAAACAAGCTCTTGGTGCCATCATTGTCACCTGGCCCAGACTCTCAAAACAAGCCTGGTGTTGAAGAAAATGTCAACGGAAAGGTTTTGGTCTGCCTCTTTGGCAGATTACACAGGGCTTACAAAACACTTAACACGTCTGGATATCAAATTTGAGCTTCTTCAATTGCCTTTCCAGAGAGACCTCTCCCGTCCCCCGCTCATAGCCATCCCCACCTGCGATGACTCTAGAACTGTGTCAGACAGCAGCTCCCTGGCACCTCAAACAAAACAGAAGTGGAAAATGAAGATGATGCTAAACCTGGAGTCACTGTGTCTGGAGCTTGAGGAGAAAACCAGACTCAAGTCCTTTATCTCTCATGTGGAAGGCTGTGATGCCTTAGGGGTGTGCCCTGGGTGCCACTCGCCTACACTGCATGCTTTGCCTATAGAAAAAAATGTTTTTTTTCTTCTTCTAACAGGCATTACTTACCAACACTTAAAAATCAGGAGATTTAAGTTAAAATCTACATTTCCACCTTATCTTGAGAAATTAGAAATTCTAGCAATGTGGTGCCTGCATTTTCACAGAGTGGCTGCAGCTGGGGCCGAATCACTATGGGGGCAGAAGGGCAACTGAAACCGAGTCCCATTCCTCTCCCTGTTGGGACTGTGTGCTCTTTCCCTCAGTCCTCACTGCTCCCTACTGTCTCCTACCTTGTTTTGAGTCTTGAAGGCCCGTGTGGTCTGCTGAGGCATGCCTCCCTGCCTCTTTCACCTTCCTGCCTAGCACCTGAAGGGAAATGGGGATCTCTAAGTGGTTAAGATTCCTTCTAGCGCTCTGATCCTTTGGCTGGTTCAACAAGTTGTGGCTGAGAACTTGCAAGATCGTGCCCTGTCTCACACACTTCTGTAGAAAGGCCCCGTTGGCTCCTAAATCCCCCTCTGTTAGAATCAGCTGGGGAGTAGTTTTAAACTTATACCAATGCCCAATCTGCATACCCAGAAATCCTGGTTTTAGTGGTCTGGGGTGGGTCCAGGCATTGTGTTTTGTTTCGTTTCTTTAATGTTCCAGATTATTCTGGTATACCTCCAGTTGAAAACTATAATATTAGATAGCATTAACCCTCAATATCAAAGTTCAATTTCTAGGCTGAAGCTTAGCTGTAATGACATGAGATTTGTGTTACTTTCCAAGGACAGATAGCAGTGGTCACTGCGAGGCGTGGAGCGTGTGCAGGGGGCTCCTCGGTATATCAGCTGAGCTCCATGTTCCCATTCTCCTGATCGCCTTCAAGATGCCAGTGCTCAGATTCTGGAGTCGGTTCTTTATGTGATTTTATCTGTCATGCCGACTCTGAATCTTCAGAAACCAAACCTAGTTACATCTCTTGCCTGCCCAGGGGTCTCAGCTCTGTAGTGAACAACTTCCAGTTGCTTCCTGCATTTCCTCCATGCCTGTCTCCAAGGCCTCCTGAGGTCCATCTCAAGTTTATTCCCGCCCATATCCCTGCTTGTCTGGACCAAATGCAATTAGGTGTGGTAGGCAACAAGCTGCATTTAAGTGAGTGAACCCAAACCTGCTTTAAGCCCATCCTGGCTGTCCCCTCCTCTGCTTTTGTTAGCCATTTCCTTTAGCAAAGCGGCCTTCTGGGTCTGGCCCAGAACTGCTGCTTCTTTCCTGGATGGGGAAAAGAGAAACAAGATTATTTGGCTCAGTTAGGGAGCTTGCTCCCATCCACTAAAATTTTATAATATTTCTCTTCCCTCACTTTTTGGTCCCAAATCTTTCCTCTTCCATCCAGAATGCTCGAATTCATAAGCCTATATATTGAGAAAGGCTTAAATGAATGAATAAATAAGTACATATGGTCAAAAGGATAACCACAATGTCAATACCTAACCTTGCAGAAAGTCCCATACACATTTATGGAGCATCACTACAAGTAGGACTGGACACTGGCCATATAGTGGTGAATATGTCCATGTCGTCCTTGCTCTTTCTGAGCTGGTACTTTTTAGTATCTCGGGTACTTTTTAGTATCTCTATGCACCTGAAGGCAGAACTGGTTGGAGTGGAGCTGACCAATAGGCTTCAACTCACAAGTCAGGGCCAGTCAAGGGAGAGCACCAGGCTGACAATTCTAAGACCATCTCTAGGTTCCTGGGTCCAGAGCAATGCTGTGTGGGTAGATGGTAGAGACAGAGGCTGGTGGTGGTACGAGTTTCTGTCATCCCAATATGGCTGAATCAACATCAAACTAAGAATTGTAAGATCTATGCTCGGAACCTGGCTTCACCAATTCCTACTCGCCTGTCCTTGCGCAATCGGATTTTTTTGTTTTTTGGACTATTTAATGTAGATTTCCCTCCTCATTTTAGTAGAGTACATACTCTTACAGAAGCTTCCTGAGAAAGGGTTCATGGAGGTAAATTTTTTGGGTCCCAGCAACTTTGAAAATAGCATTATCTTTCTTCATCCCAAGATCAAAGAAATAAGTCGATGTATAAAGGACTGGCAGGGAGAATTGAAAATGGTGAAGCAAAGTGTTAAATATAAATGACTGTTGTAAATATATAGATAGACATTAATGTCAGCAAGAATTATTAACAATTCTTAAAGCCTTAAAATGCAACACAGATAGTACAACAGGGAGGAAGGGAATTCAGAGGGAAAACCTGAGAGAATTATAGAGTAAAATTGTATCCCCTCTATGTTATAAGGAATGCTTCATTTTTGCTCAGTGTCCAGTGTTACTTCTGACACATTCTGATACTATTTTTACTACCATTCTCATATTGCATGTGGCCTGTGTTTGATGTCTTCTTTATCCCTGCTGTTCTGAAATTTCACCAGGATGCCTTTGTGCAGACCCTTTTCCATGTAATGTATGGGTCCCTTAACCTGGAGACTTGTGTCTTTCAGTTCTGGGTACATTTCTTGCTTTATGTCTTTGGATATTTCATTCTTGTATTTTTTACATTCTCTATATCTGGAACTCCTATTTGTTATACATCAAATTTCCTAAATTTATTATTTGTATTTTTTTTCCTATTTTCTATTCTCTTTGAGTATACTTTCTGGAAGCTTTTACTAACTTTCTTTAGCCCTTTTACTGACTTTTAAATTTCAGTTAACCTTTTTTCTAGTTTTAATTTCCAGGAGCTCTCTCCTCTGTTTTTTTATATAAAACCCTGCTACACAATATTTTCTTTTACCTCTCTGTGAATATGAATCACAGCACTAAAAAACTTAGATTTTAGTTTTCTTTTGCTCCCTGGTTTTGTTTCCTCTGAGTTCCTTCCTTTTCATTTTCCATTCCTCTCTGCTGTAATATCTGTGTTTCATTTTAAGGGTTTCAGAGATGTTAAGAATTATTGTTGACATTTATATCCAGATATACATTTACAACAATTATTTTTGTTTAACTCTTTGCTATTTAAATCCTTCTCAACAGTGTTTTATACTGATTTACTTCCTGTTCTTGGGATCTTAATTTTGATTCATCATTTGGTTGGCCAGAGTACATCTTCAAATAACTCTTTCAAAATGTGATACATGGGAAGTATGTATTTGGACTCTATGTCTAGAAATGCATTTCTTTTGGCTTCACAGATTCTGTGGTTTATCGTTATTCTTGGTTTATTATTCTTGGATTTCATTATTATCTTGGATTTCACTTCAAAATCTTGTAAATACAGCATCATTGTTTCTCTGGCATTTCCATTTGCAGAGACAAGTTGAGACCTTGTCCGGTCTTTTTCATTTGTGGGTACTATTTCTGGTTAGATGCATTCCCATTTACCCACTTAGACTTGTAATTCCAGGTTTTGCTAGAATATGTTTTAGAATACTTCCTTTAAAAAAATTTTTTTTAAGTAGGCTCCATGACTAGCATGGAACCTAACATGGGGCTTGAACTCATAACCCCAAGATCAAGACCTGAGCTGAGATCAAGAGCTGGACTCTTTTGACACCTGGGTGGCTCAGTCAGTTTTACATCTGTCTTTGGCTCAGGTCATGATCCCAGAGTCCTGAGATCAAAAGTGTGGAGGGCTCCCTGCTCAGCGGGGAGTCTGCTTCTCCCTCTCCCTCTGCTCCTACCCCCGCTGTGCTTACTCTCTCTCTCTTGCTCTCAAAAAAACAAAAATAAAAACAAAAACAAACAAAAAAAGTCAAAATTCTAAAAAAAAAAAAAAAACTTAAAAAAAAAAAAAGTTAGACTCTTAACCGACGGAGCCACCCAGGTGCCCCAGAATATTTTTCTGGATGAGCCAATTGTCCCTTTACATCTGCAGATTCAGGACTTTTTCTTCACTGGTAAGTTTTCTTTTTTATCATGATTTGAAGTGTTGTTTCTGTTCTAGGTACTCTGGTTTCTAGAACTAGAAATCTATGGTTCTTGGGTTAGCCCTCTGTTCTCTGAATGATAATCACTTCTTATCTGACATCTTTTGTCTCATTTAAAAAATATGTATTTTTTCGGGACGCCTGGGTGGCTCAGTTGGTTGGGCCGCTGCCTTCGGCTCGGGTCATGGTCCCGGGGTCCTGGGATCGAGTCCTGCGTTGGGCTCCTTGCTCGGTGGGGAGCCTGCTTCTCTCACTGCCTCTGCCTGCCTCTCCGCCTGCTTGTGTGTACTCTCTCTCTCTCTCTGGCAAATAAATAAAATCTTTAAAAAATATATGTATTTTTTCTTTTTCTCTCTTCTGGAGGAGTTTCTAGGTTTATCTCCACATTACTGATTGAAATGCTACCATGCCAGCTTGGCTCCTTACACCTTCGAGGCAGATTTTGGTTGTGTTATTGCAAATATTGTTGCCTTGCAGTACTTTGTTACCATGCCAACCCACCTTTCCTCCTCGACGTTTTCATTTTATGTTGAGGCATGTGAAGTAGCTGTTGTATCTTGTTAGCCCTTCACTTTAGAATGGGTTCAGCCATGACTTTTTGTTCCTATTTCATTAAGGTCATGTGTTACTGAGGATGTTACTTTTCTAAAATTTTATTTTTAAGTCATTTCTATTCTAAGGCAGTCCCTTGAAGTCTTTAGTTCTTAAGGTATCAGAATTATCTGGGAGAACTTGTAGGGTTGATTTCTGGCTCCATCCTGAGGGATTCAGCAGGCCACCTAGTATAGGTGTTGTCCAGACTCAAGTGGGTCCACTGGAGTGCAGGTTCTATTAGCTTAGGCCTGTCACCAGAAATGAGACAGAAGTGCACAGCACACAGCCCACTTCCTGGTCACTCACAGGCCTGAGTCATGTTGGCTTTCCTGGAAAGAGGTGGAAATTTTCCCTCTACTTCCAAGGTCTTGCTCTCTGTTGTTCTTTGGGTGGGACTTCAATCAGCAATGCTCCACTGTCGGTCCCAGCGGGCCCTGTATCAATGGGCACAGATCACAGTGGAAAGGAGAGTCCACATCTGTTGTAGGAACAGGGGCTCTGTTCTCAACAGGGGGCACACACCTGTGTCTCTGTACAAAGAGGACAGTTCATGGGATCTTCTTCCTCAGTCTCTGGTGCAGAGCCCCCTTATGTTGTATATGGGGGGAGTATAGCTAGCTCGTGGGTATGCTAGATTATTTCGCCCTCCGAATTTGGATCCATCAAACATCTTAAAAATCTCTCTCAGTTTTCAGCAGTAGGGTTTGTTTTCTTTGTTGGTTGAATAAGAAGAATCTTAATCTGTGCATAATCATCCTTACTCGAGCCTTCACAAATTTGTCAAGTTGGAGAGGCTAAGAGAAGCAGTCGCTACAAGCTAGATAGCATGTTCAGCAGGAAGAGAAAATTTTAGCATGAACAATCTGAGATGGAAGGTAGGATAATTTGGAAAGGGGGAGAAACTGTGGAGGTAAGGAGTTTAACTCATTTTACCTAATTGTTCTCGTAAGTGTGCTCCAGTATGCACAAGGCTTCTGATCTGCGTGTCCTTCTTTTCCTTTCTGTCTGTAACAGAGGAGCTTTCCTTATTCCTCTCCTCTTTCCAACCACACTTGGCTGGGAGAATTTCATTCTCTACTTCTTCTAGTCCTAAGGCCTTGGAGTCCTTTGGAGGGTTCTGTTCCGGCCCCATAGGCTTACCTAAACCTGCCTTCCCAGGAGTGCCTTCCTGGGGTTGATGCTAACCTGGTGGCTTTCTACTAATCTCCTTTCTTCCCACACACTTTCTCAACGCCCTCCAAGCCTTCTTCTCTCCTCCCTGCCACCTGGCTCCTCATACAGCTGTCATCACTTAGGTGGATAATCTGGGCCTGTGTTACTTGTGTTATTGTGTATATGCATTATCTTTGTTCTATTCCACAGTGATACTGTACACTCCTTCGGCCAGAGGGACCCAGTCTTCCATTGCCTTAGTAGTTGCTCAGTCTGTCGTGTGTGCCCCCAACATGGGGGCCCCTCAAATGAAGAAGATTACATGTTTCCTTTTGCATGTACATGCCCAACTGTAAGAGCAGACTTTTCCCTCTGTAGTTTCTGTTTCTTAATCACTTCTCATTTCCCTCCTCATTAACTTCAGTTCTATGAGACTTTGGATAGAGTTCTGGTACTTGAAATCAGAAAACCTCTGTTCTTCTCCAATGATATTATCCTGTAACTTTATACAAGTCATTTCACATCAGTGAGCTTCAGACTCTGATGTGTCTTTGTAAGGGGGAGGGAATTATAATGGCTTCCCCACACAGCTCCTGATTCCTGCTGCTAACACTAAGTTCATATTGTGCTCCTTGTTCTGCTGAGGTGTCAGAGCTCCTCAGTGATTTTGTTCCACATTTCCCCTGCCCCTGGCCATCAGAGTACCTAGTGACTAAGATGTTTTCCTACATTGGCAATAGGTAGGCATGGCTCTATAAAGAGGAAGCCCTTGGGCCTGACACGAGGTACAAGGAAAGGCCAGTCATACCTCTGAGCATCCTGGTTTAAAGCATGTGACTGGAAGAGACCTTCCAGATGACATAGGCAAGGCTTTCTGTATGGGGAGGATAGCTGCAGCCCAAGGTTCAAGCTCCTACTTATATCTCCTGCCTAGAACCAAACCTTTACCAAACTCAAAAACTGGTTCCAGTATTGTGGCCCCAGTGTAGTCATACAATATCTTCCAGGGCTGTCATTTCATTCCCAAATATCACGCACTTAGCCTTTATCCTAGAGCAGCTCAGCAGCGTCAAATTGCTTCCAGTAACAGCATTGGCTTTTCCATTGCCTGA
Source organism: Martes martes (assembly GCF_963455335.1). Lineage (NCBI taxonomy): Eukaryota > Metazoa > Chordata > Mammalia > Carnivora > Mustelidae > Martes > Martes martes. The sequence goes on along the minus strand of NC_137892.1, from coordinate 127,028,674 downwards.
TTCCAAATGAATCATATATGATCTTATTTCTGAAATTGACATCAATTGATGTTAGGCCTGGGATTTACATAACAGCTAAGATGTTTATAAGCACCATCCCAGCTTAACCTTCTTCTCTCAGGCCACAGTGTACTCTGTGATGAGGGCTGGGTTGCAATTCTAGTTCCCTACAGCTGGCTGGAACACCCCCCGCCCCCATCCCCACCTCAGTTTCTAGCCTTCCAAATCTAAGTCTTAGCACACTGCCTGGTATAAAGGAGGGACTCAACAAATGTTTGTAGGGTAAAGGCAGACCTCACCCCAACAGGGATCCTCATGAGAAATAACTATTTTCTAATTTCAGTGTGAAGCATATGGAAAGACTCATTCTCTCCTCCAGATAGCAAGGAATAGGGACAGCCAATTTATTTGTTCTTAAGTGTGACTTGGGCTGGTATGCAAAGAGAGTTCCAACTTGCTAAGCAGTCTTGTTAATTTGATTCTTTCTCTTGTAGTTTCCCTTGGTGCCAGCCCCAACTGGCAGTTTCTGGAAGTTCCCAGCAATGGCATCTCTTGATGGTGGTAATTACTAATTTGCTGCCTTGGGAATGACAGCTGGTCCTATAAAATCTCCAGTATCTTTAATGTCCCTGAAGATGTTCCATGCAATTTTTTTCAGCACCATTCCTACAGAGCAGTCCAAAGTTGGAGCACTCTTCTTTGAGCAACTTCTATTTGCTGCTGCAAGTCCTCTACTGCCTTGCTACTCAAAGTGTGGTCCATGGATCAGCAGCATTGAAATCACTTGGGAGCTTGTTAGAAAGGCAGGATCTTGGATTGCACCCCAGACCTACTAAAACAGAATCTGTGTTTTCACAAGATTCCAGGTGTTTCCTATGCACATTAAAGTTTCAGAAACACTTCCCCAATACAGTTCAGATTCAATAGGTCTAGGTCAAGGGTGGGGCCCAAGATTTTGCAGTTTTGAACAAGGCCCAAGGTAATGGTAATGCAGCTCATCCAGGGGCCACTCTTTGAGTAGCAAAGCTTTAGTTCATTAGGGAAAAATGATGTCCCCTTTCCCGGCCCAACATCAACGCAGTCAGGGCACAGATGGCTGATGTTCCCTTAGCCTAGAACACAGTTTTTCTATCCCAGCTGCGCACCAGAATCATCTGGGAGGTATTTGACAATACTGACACCCTGGCCTATTCCCAGAGTTCATGATTTGAATGGTGTGGGAAGGGACTCTAGCACTGGGATGGTTTGGAATTTCTTTGGCAGTTCTAATGGATGGAGAACAACTGGCCTAAGTTGAGTTCCTATTGTTAGTAAGAGTACTCCCTGCCTCCCTCTCCTACCAAATTCTTACTCCTCTTGCAGGTCTAACCTCTTACATTGGGAAGACTTTAGTTAAATTCCAAATTCTACTTGAAGTACCTCCCAACGATCACAAGAACATTTGTGGAAATCAAATTCCAGCAGCTACTGGGAAGATATTCTAAGCAACCCTCTAATAATGACAGATGATTCTTCTCCACAATCTTTGCCATGAAACTACTCCTGAAAGGAATTTTTTTTTTGAAAGGACCCATTCTTTAAAAGACTCCAGGATGGCTACTGGTCCTGCTTGTCAAGGTCTTTCTGCTTCATTTTTTTTCCCCCTCTCTCAGTGTAATTTCTCGACGTGACCCCACACCCCAGCATCAACTTTTTGAGTGGAATTCCCACGAGAAAAACATAAGTCAGGTTTTCTGTATTCTTCCGCATCTCTTCCTCGGTCTTCATGTTGGTCAGCAATTCCTTTCTGACATCAATTTGTCATGTTTAGGTGCTTATGGTCTTCTCAGGGAATTCTCCAGCAGTTCTCTGGCTCCTCTCCTCTTCACTCCTGAGGGCAGCGTTGCAGTTTGAGGGTGACAATGAATTACTTCCCTTCTTTTCCACTCTAAACCTCAAAGCTATAGAGACATAGACATAGGAGGCCCAGAGCTGGAGACAAGAATGTCTGCTCAATTGCTGATAAAGTTAGACTGGACAGCATGGCAAGGAGGAGGTCCCAGGTGGCTTTCAAGATTTCTCATATTGCCCTGCGTGACATGCCCACCTGGAACTGCAGGCCTCATCTCTGCAAACCAAAGTTCAGTCCTGGGAAGCTTCTGGAGAATATAAAAAGCTTGAGTCTAGAAGAAGCTTCTCAGGAAATGAGACGGGAAGGGAGGGTACTGCACGTGTCTAGTTCTCCACCCTAACTCACAAATCAGAGAAGGGGGATGAGAGGAGAGGAGGTCATCCTCCCAACATGCAAAATGGCCTCCTTTGGGGCAAGATGGGAACTCAAGGAGAGACTCCCCCAGGCAGAGACATCTTGCTAGGCACCTCAAAGGGAAGTGTCAAGGCTGTAACCCCTCACAGGCCCTTGGAAAAGCCAGTAATCAGAAAACTGACCAGTCAATCTCCCCTACTGAACCTAGTCTGTTTTCTACTCGGGTCTACAGCCCAGCAGAGCCTTCAGTGCCCACAGTCCATTCAGCAGGGTTCCACCAGATCCAATGGGCTTGGAGAGAGCTGCTGGTTCCCACTGGCAATAGAAATGGAGAGTGGTTTTTTTTTTGTTTTTTTTTTTTTAAGATTTTATTTATTTATTTGACAGAGAAAGATCACAAGTAGGCAGAGAGGCAGGCAGAGAGAGAGAGAGAGAGAGAGAGAAGCAGACTCCCTGCTGAGCAAAGAGCCCGATGTGGGGCTCTATCCCAGGACCTGAGATCATGACCTGAGCCGAAGGCAGCGGCTTAACCCACTGAGCCACCCAGGCGCCCCAGAAATGGAGAGTGTTTTAAAAGAAATATCTTCCCCTCACACTCATTCACGTGCAAGTAGCTGGTAGCATTAGGTGTGGGTCAATGGGAGCTTGAAGCTGCTCTAACTGAAAGAAGAGGTGCTTGGTGCCGAGCAGTTTTCCAGTAAAATGGTTTTAAAAATAATAAGGGAAAAGAGAGTGATGACCAGAAGAAGGGACAGGTTTTGAAGAAGTCACTGGAGAAGGGTGCTGAGCCTAATTCCAGAGAAACAAGATGAACCAGAGGCCCTCTTTGCATTACTGACTGGAAATGTGGCCGAGAGGAGAATAAGGAAGGAGGGGCTTAGGGTTCACAGTGGAATCACATTTAGCCAAGACCCAGCTAATTGTCCATGATTGTTTTCTCTTTTCACATTTACTCCTCTACACTGGGGATGTCTCCTGGGCACCACAGATATAATTCAAGTTGGGTTTCTGTCTCTCTCAGATGTGGACTCCTCTTTTGGAAATTAACAAGACTATATTGATCTTTGGTTTTAAAAATATTTAATGATTTCCTAGAAGCATCCTCAAAGTCAATAGATGTAGGTTTAACAAGAACTTGTTTTCTAAAAACTGAAAACTAAAAGATGGAAAGTCAGTACCATGAGTGATGCAGAAAAAATGGAGGCTGGATAACTTGTCTGTATAATTAATTACAGAAGGTAACACTGTTTTCATTATCAAGTCGACCTGGAGTCCCTTTAAACTAATGTACCGGTTACAAGCAGTCAGGGGATGTAGTAAAGTGAGGGAGACCTGCCTGATCCATTGCCATAAACAGACCCTGTGTTAGAGCTCATGTGTTTGTTTTCTTTTCTTTTATCGCTCTGAACAGAAATACTTAAATTGTAAGTGGGGACTTCTCACAGCACAAATCTTGCGTCATATGTTTAAAAGCTGTGGCAAAATCATCTTTTGGCAGAAGTTGTATAGCCTTAGACAAGCCATGCCTTGGTGTGTGTCCTTTAGGAGGGATGGTTTTCAGAGAGATTTCCCATATGGTGCATCCAGTCAGCCTGCTGACTCAGTTTGGACTTGGCACTACTGGTGTATGAACCAGGGTTCAGAAGGGTACAAGAGTATGCAAGTGGTCTTACTGGTGGGAGCTCACGGCTCCCCATCAAGGTGGTGCCCCAACTGTCCACACACTTGTCTTGACGGCTGTTTTCCAAGCAAAGTGCACCTACAATGTGGCCCCCTCTAAAACTTGTGCACACTCAGCAGTTCACTTCATGGGGAGTTGTCCAGAGCTTAATCTCCTTTCTCTTAAGGTATGCCACTGAGCTTCACAATGGTCTCTTAATTTGTGATGATTCTCCCAAATGTGTTCGAGAGGAGATGAAAGGAATTTGACGTGAGGTGGATCTCACATGCAAAGTGAATGGGCTTCATCTGTGTACTCACAAATCTTCGCACCAGAGGGTTGAAAGGTCCCTAAAGGTCAACCAGTACGAAGCCCGGCTTGCAAACAATTGCAGATATGGAAACCCACATAGGCATGCAACCCGTTCTTAAAAAAGATTAAAATTACCCAGTTTTGCTGAGGACTATTCAAAGCACTGTTGCAAATTGGGGTGGGGAGGCAATGTCTTGGTTAATTAGCAATACTAAAAAAAAGTGGAAATTCCTATGAACAGAGAAAATAACCTACTCAAGTTCTTAGCAGAGCAGAAATCTGCTTCTCTCTTTGTGAATAACACATGGGCTTGAAGCCCATTTACTGAAGCCAGTGAGTGTGATGTACAAGTCTTGGTTTACAAACACCTTGTTATATCTGAAATGCACACACAGTACAGAGAGGGAAAGAGAGGCTGAGAGACAGTGAGAAACTTCCTTCCCATGAGTCCCATGGGGGTTGCCCTTCAGGAACCTATCTTCTAAACCATAGATCTATAAGTTGTATGATTTAATTTCAAGAACTTACCAGAGTTGGGCTGGTATGCATTGTACATGTTTCCCTGATCCTATTTGTTTCTGCTAATATATATAATGAGGTCCTTAGTTAGGGTCATGCCTTAGCTATGTCCACTTGCCAGGGTTCTGGTGAACAGTAAGGGCAGCCTCACCAAACCCATGGGCATAAAGACTGTGGACCCTCCTGGGTGAGTAAAGGGAGTAAGAATCAGGAGGAGCTCGCTTCAGTCAGAAAATCATAGTTGTTGGAAGGGAGAGACTTGGGGCTACTTACATGTATTTCACGGCTTGCCTCCATCAGACTCGGGTCTCAGTTCTGGTGATACTAAACACTGAAAGAGTTCTATGGCTGGGCACTGTTTGTCTTATCTGCCTGGGACAGCACTCCCCTCCTGTGAGTAGGATTCTGGGGGTGGTTGTCAATCACAGTGTCTCATCCTTGGTCATAGTGATGGATCCAGTGATGGTCATATGACCCAACCATAGTCAAAAGTCTCTTTCCCAGGATTCCTAATGAGAGCTCTCTGAGTTCTGTGGTCATGACACTTTGAGGACACGAGCCCAGAGCTGAGGATAGTGTCCAAATTTTCCCCACATGGGGACAAGTCTGAGGAATAAAGTTAATACACTAAAAGAAGCAGAGACAAAAAGCAGACAGCAAAGGAATGAGTTCCCTGGTGTTTGGAGTCCTGAATCTAGTGGCTGCTGAGGGAAACTCTACCCCTTGTCCTTTTCCTAGTTTGGTTATGTCACTCAATAAACACCTCCCTCTTTGGTTAATTTAGGTCAAAGTGGGTTTCTCTGGCACTCTATAAACTCCTGGGGGGCACAAATTGCACTTCTTGGAAGCTTCTTTAACAGGATTCACAAAGGTCTCCTTGCCTTGGACCATTGTAAATCCTGTGCATTCGATAGAGGTAGAACATATAATTTATCATACAAACCAGGACACTTTTGAGAATAAAAGGGAGCACTATTAAAAATGACACCAAGACAACAGCCATACACTAAAATTGAGGGGCACCCTGGTGAAGGAACCAGTCTGGTGCATGTGTTGTGGTCACATGCCCAGCAGAACCAGAGACCATAATGCCTGGTGGATAGCCGGCATACCTTGGGAGCGAGGGAGGACCCAGCTGGAGTTGGTCTTTTATGAGCTCAGATAAACCCTCAAGAGAACCCTTGGTGGCACTTGTGCAAGTCTGAGGTCCAATATAATTTTGGTACTGTGATCAGGGCTCCATTTGTGCCCATAGCTGATGGGAGCTGGGGACATTCAGGTTACAAAAAGGAAATACAGGAAACTTTGGATAGCTTTCATCTGGAACAGGGACTGACTATTCCAAATGCATACAAAGCAAGCTCCTTTTTCTGAGAACATATCCCCAGTGTCCTAGGTGAGCTCCTAGTGTGTGACTCTGTCCCTTTGTTAGTAATTCATTAGGCCACTGTGGAGGCTGAGCCAAGTTGGACCAATCAGGTTCTCCCTCCCAAGAACCGGGGCTAATTATTAGCTAGCTACCCTTTAGGTGGTTGAAAACACGTCAATCCGGGAGACTTGGGGCAGCCATTTTGCGATGTGACCAGGGAAAGTCAGTCTGCAGTGAAAGAGAAAAGGAGAAGCAGATGTTCAGAGGGCAGCAAGAATGAGAGTCAGGGTTTGTTCCTGGGTTGCTGACAAGCTTCGCAGACCTTAGTTCCTCAGGTTGGGCTACATTTCTAGCCACAGGCTCTAGGAGACACCACTTATCCTCAGACCACCCTCCACATCTTGCTTTAGCTAGCTTAAATTGATTTCTACTTCTTTTATCCCAAAGTGTCTTAACTAATACCAGGATATTTATTTTTGATGATTTAAGAGCTCATATATTCCCTCAATAGCTTATGAGCCAAACAATTCCCTCTCTGTACCATACCTCTCAATCCAAATATTGATGTGTTCCTTTCTAATTGAAGCAGCACATTAAAGGAAAAAACAAAACAAAACAAAACAAAAAATGGAAACACGGTCCTCATACTCCGAAGTCACATGGGATCCACATGGACTTAATTAGGATGAGAGACAAACAGATAAACATTTGGGGACGCCTCCTTCCCATACAATATTTCATAACATGGGACCAGCCTGTAAAATTGAGATGTCAAAAATGATTTGGGTAACTTGTTCACTCAATTTTTCCTAAGCAGACAAGTGCTGAAACACAAAGATTCGTGAAATTCTAGCTGAAATATACACAGAACCGATCCTAGGAAAAATTGGGAAATAGATGAAATTTGTTAATGTTTCCCCAACTCTGCTTTCTGTGTTTCTCTCCCCTTCCTGCCTCCCCCACATCTGACAAACTAAATTACAGTAAAGTGTTAGTTGCTCCTATTAGGTGTATTTGCATTTTTAAAAAGTCTAGAGAGGGTGATACAAAATCAAAGAAGTGATTCTTTTGCTATTTTGAGGATATCTACTTGTTGTGAACACTTCTCTACTTATATATAAAACCAGTAGTGACCTTGATAAATAAGGTAAACACAAAAGAGAGTGACAAAATTCAGAGCACTTTTTTAGTAGTCTTAAAAAACTTACCTCTTACTTTTCTTTTGGAGCCAAAAATTCCAAGTTGAAAGCTGGAAATGGAAAAGGAATGATTAGAAGGGAAGCCATAGGGTGGAGTAGGCAAGACCCTCAATGCCCCTGTGTGTGCACATGTATGTGTGTGCGCACGTCTGTGTGTTAGGCATGACTAAAGAACCATTCCCACGATTTCCCTGCAGGTCTCTCCCTCTTCTGCAGCATAAAGGAGATGGGCACCTCTCACAGAAGATCAAAGCTCTTCAGCTTGGGTGGGTGGCCCAACCACTGTCCCTCTTCCACTGCTGGGCTGTCTAGCAAAAGTGACCAAACTAGGCTCAACTAGCCGTCACCCCCGTGGGGAAGGGAGCTGGAGCCAAGGACCTCACAGAATAGGAGACCATGATCAGTCCCAGGAGAACGCCAGTGACTGTCTAGAAAGCAGTAGAACCTCACCCCCATGGCAGGACTTGCTGAAGATGCCGGAGAGGTCTGCTGGGGGATGCTGAGTTCCTGTATTCATCCGTTGATGGCACGCCTGGCAGGGCACCAGAGATTGAAAATGAAAAGTCCATGTTGTGCTTTGACTTAAGACTGGGGCAAAGGCCAGCCTGTTATTTGTTCCATGCTCCTGAGGGAATAATTTTAGAGGAAGGAAGCATTCTACCCAATTGAAGGCTTTGGGTAGTTGATGTGGAAAGGATATAGGAATATCAAAATGCATCCAAGGGCAGGAGCCTAAGCCAACAATACCACTTTCGGGTATATATCCCAAAAAATTGAAAGCAGGATCTCAAAGAGATATTTGCACACCCATATTCATTGCAGCATTATTCACAATAGCCAAAAGATGGAAGCAACCCGAAAGTCCATTGAAAATGAATTCATGAATGAGTGGAATATTATTCAGCCTCAAAAAAGAAAGAAATCCCACCACATGCTATGTCATGAATGAACCTTTAGGACATGACAGTAAGTTAAATAAATCAGTGACTAAAAGACAAATACTGTATATTTGTACTTGTATGAGTTATCTAAAGTAGTCAAACTCATAGAAAGCAGAAAGTAGAATGGTGGCTGCCAAAGCTGGAGGGAGGGGAAGTGGGTCTTGTTCGGTAGGATGGGGTCTACCTCTCTAGAGGTTCAGTTTTGCAAGAGGAAAATGTCCTAGAGATCTGGCAGATAGCAATTTGAATATAGCTGGCCCTTCTGAACTGTATGATTAGAAACGGTTAAGACAGTGAATTGAATGCTATGTGTTTTTTCCTTTTTCTTTTCCTTTCTTTCTTTTTTTTTTGCCACAATTGAAAAAAAAAATGATTTGACAGGTGTCCACGTGGAACAAAGGGTGTTTCTGTTGTCTGTGGGGATAGCTGGAGTGAGACCACCAGAAGTGGTTTTCCCCAGGGGTAGGGAGGGCAGAGGAAAGCGGTCAGCAGGTGTCTACCTGAGGTGGGAACATTAATACATTTAGCAAAACCAAGGCTGACCCTGGTGCTGTTTCTCTTTCAGGAGCAGCCCCAGAAGGCGCCCCATTCTTGGGCCTCCTCCTTCAGTCACTGGGAAGTAAACAGAGATGGGAGGGTCCCTGTTCTGGGAAAAAGCTAATCAAATGATCCAACTGCTCCTCCTTCGCAACCCCGAGAGAGGTACCAGGAAATACAGTGTTGGCTGAGACCGGGAGGGCCATGAATAAGGGAGGCTGTCAGGGACAACCGCTCCCCTCCTCCCAGCTCCTCGCAGACCTTTGCCTTCACACGCTAGCCCTGGAGTAGGTATCAGCCTGGGGGCTGGAGTGAGACCCTGGCTCAGGGAACACAGTGGCCCAGCCTTTTGCTTCCGCACTTTGGAAAAGAAACCGTCTTCTCTCTCTATCCTGTTATTTAGTATTTGGGAAAGGACCCAAAGTCAGCTAGGAGGCAGAGGACTGGGAACCACCCTGAAGGTAGGCAGTGACGGAACAGTCGCGAAGCTTGTAAATCCAAACCCCCACGAAGAGTTTCCTGATGAATTCCCCGGTGACACTCTTGGCTGAGATGGGAGGGCGGGGTAGGGGCTGCAGAGAGAGAGATGCTTCTCCCTTACTGGGAAGCCGTGTTCCTGTGACCCTATTTCAATCTTTGGTAATGAACCATTTCAGAACAAATGAAGTCATTGGAGTCACTGATAATTACATAAATTTTCTTTTTTCACTTAAAACTCTTAAGTTTCTATCCACAAAGGCCCATTTTTAGTAACACATTGAATCCTGCCAACATCCTGGGGCTGATTTTGTCTTTACACTTCTAGGAATTTCCGAGGACGTGGGGGTTCGGGCTGCCAGGACGGATGTGGCTATGTGTGACCGGCAAGGAGCTTCTGAGGTCTGAAGGTTGGGAAGGTCGAGGGTCAATCCCTCCTAAACCCCAAAGAGAGCATCGTCTCCTCTCGGGTCTTTCCTGTGAGTTCTCCTTCAACCTCTTGAAAACAAGATCCCCATTTCACCTCGGCCACAAGGTGATCCAGTGCCAGGAGTGTTTTTAGTGACTCTAACCCGTCCCCAAGGCCACATCAATGCAACGTCCAAAAAGGCAAGCATTTGGAACTCTGAAACCCCTGGAGACAAAAACAGGACTCTGTGATGATGTGGTTTATGGAGTCTCATTTTTAAAAAATCGGACACACTTACCATGAAAGATGCTGTGGAAAAATAATTGGATTTACCCCAACTCCTCTGCTATTTATTGCCTTGGATGGCACTGAGGTTATATCAGAACACAGTCATAAGGGGAAGAGGCTTTGGAACAACTAAACCACATTTCTCCCAAAAAGTAAGTCTGTCATTAACCCTTTGTAAAGTGTAAGCCATGTGACTCTTGCACAGTGTTTGTTTGCAAAATATCAAGACAAGGTTAACAAATGTAAGGTGTTTTATGCCCTGAATTGAGGATGTGGTCCTGTTGTGTAGACAACAGGGTCTCTAATAGCCCTACCCATCGGTGGACTTGAAGTCTTAAGACTCAGACATTTCTCTCCAAGAGCTAAGGGCCCAGCATGCAGAGGGATGGATGGTCTTCCTTCTGTCCTCTGCTCTCTGCAGGAAGCCAGCCCTGAGGGGTATATTGCACAAGCCTTGTTTGACCGTGACTGACTTTACTGTGTACTTGGGTTTCAGGACCTCAATATTTGCAGCTCCTACGCTGCCATATCAAATCCATGACAGCTTGTGGGGGAAGCTCATAAAACGCCTTGGAAATTAAAACAGTTGACTGCAGCAGGACAAAATCTAGTGGCTATTTGACAGGCAAGATTTTGCAATTAGAATTTTTATTCCAGTTGACCACAGGCAGACCCTTGGCTGCCATCTTCCAAGGGGCTTCTGAGAAGTTTGTAGAGCTCCCATGGCCGGTGGATCATGGCTTAGTCAATGATATCAGATGTGAAGTCGCTCTTCCTGCCACGAATCCATCTGTAGTTAAACACGATAGGCTGACTGTGCCAATAATTTGCTCAATTTTGCACAGCCATGTTTAAGGAGGCAACAAGAAATCTGCTTTCAGAACTCTAGGGAACTCTCAAATCAAAGACAGCAGAGATCAAAAGTCCTTGAAAAAGCCATCTGGGAAGTTTTGTGCGCTGACAAGTTTGCTCTTGAAGCTCACACACCACACTTGCAAGATGACAAACAGATACCACAGACTTCTGGGGAAATTCTGCACCACACTCTGCCCCGAAGAGAAGCCATACACTCTCTAAGGTCATATGTCCCCCTGATGCAATACCTGCCCCAATCCCCCAACCACAAGGTCACTGGCTTTCCTGGGAGATAGAATGGACACCTCTCTGCTATTGGTCTAGTGATATGCTGGGTAGCAAAGAAGCCAATGGTGCAACAATGGTAGAAATAGCCACCATTTCTTAAGGACCCGGCAGGTATGATTTTGCTGAACTTTTATCATACACTATGCAATTTGTCATAATAATTCTATGAGGAAGGCATTACTTTCTCCACCTTACAGACAGGAAGTAACTTGTCCCAAGGTACAGAGCTTTAAGTAGCGTAGCCCAAGTTTCTAATCAGGTAGGTTTGGCAGGTTCACAGTGCTGCCCTCACGGGAAATTGAATGATGCTAGAGAAATGTCATTTCTTCTCTTTGAAAGCTAAATCTGTTGCATGATTGTAATATCCTTTTCAGCAGCAGTGGCAAACTTCTACTCCTTTGCTGCATCCCAGTCAGAGCTCATGTTCTGTGTAAAGACATCTCTGCCTTTTCTAGGCTCGTGTACATGTCCTTTTCTCAACACCCTCAAGACATTTTATGCAGAACTTCAGGGGTACAGTGATCTTACTTGAATAATTATTTGTATATTTGTCTGCCTCCTATTGAAAACTAAGAATTTCTTAGCGCAAGATCCATGTCTCCATAGCTTTTGATCGGAGGACTGACATAGTGTTTAGCTCTGTAACTACTGCTGATAGGTGGGCCAAGGGGCCATCCTTTGCTTGGATCCCTATGAAGTGTACCATGTACTCAATTGTGCCAAAAGTATTAGATCGAACCATTTGGAACTGCAATTTTTCTAGGTCAAAGAGAGTCAACTGTGGGTACTTCTGCACATTTCAATCTAATAAATCTATTACAGTGGATGTGGCTATTCAGAAACATGGTTGGTTTTCAAATTTGATGTATTAAAAGTCACACGTCTAAGTGAATGCTTTGTGAATCTGCTGTCACATTTTATTGAGAATGTCCTTTATTTTTGTAGTTCTGAAACATTCAGTCTTGCCTTTTTACCCCAGATCAGCTGGTCCTTGGAAGTCCTTTCACTACTCAAGGTGTTTGTCACAAGACATTTGGGATGCTTGGACAGGTAGTGTCATGTAATGGTCGAGAACAAATTTCTAGGTGTCATCTTCAGCAAGTTAACCTCTCTACTCCTTCCCCATCTGCAAGAGCAGGATCGCCAGGGTGTCTGTCTCACGAGGTTGTTTAGGAACTACATGAGGTAATACACGCTGCTTAGAACAATGTTTGGGACACACTCAGAGCTCACTGGGTGTTTGCTGTTATTATTATTACGGAATTTGGTGTGTTTGGAAGGCATGCATGTTGGAATAGCAACAGAGTGCATGACTAGCCGTGAAGAAAAATTAAGTAAATGAGTAAAGGGATCCCAAACAACACAGACTCTATCTTTACCTAGATAGCTCCCGGATGGAGGATGTAAATCAGGAAATTTTAATTATAGGAACCGAAGTATCTTAAGAGTGCATGATTTTTGCAGTTTTCTGAGTGCCTAAAGCCTGGTCATTTAGTCCTCCATGTGGTATCCCAGCACTCAGATTCCCGCTGGTGTCCTTTACAACACCATGAGTCCTATTGTACAAATCCAAGTCCAGCTGTGGTATTTGAAAATAATCAAACTGGCGTCACCAGTTCACTCCTTCCTTTCTTTTCCCTCAAAGTTTCTTTCTTTCAAACAGTTTTGAAATACCATTACTAAATTTCCTCTTGCCTTTTAAATATATTACACATTGTGTTACGTATTTGTGGTTGAGATAATCACATGGTTCCATTTGTTTTAAATTAAATCCGTTTAAGCTACAAAAGTCTCCAAGTGTCCTGGTAAAGGCCTGCTCTGCATGCAATATGGGCAGAGCCCACGGCCAAATAATTAGGAACTAATTTGTCAGAATCATAACCTGCTCGCAACTTTTGAACACTATCTGTCTAAATTCCTCTATGGAGATAAAGCTCAGCTTTGTGGACGTTCAACCCAACCCAGTAGCAAAGGGGATATTAAAGTGAATGGGTCCGCTTCTAAATTATAACCAGATACAGGACCCTTTCTTTGTGTTCTATGTTGAGTACTGTCCGACATTGTTCCTAAATCAACTGCATGTTTGGGGACAATTAGAGAAAGAAATTAGATCCAATGCATCCTTTTTGCAAGTCATGAAATGAAGGACAAAGGACAGGCGCTGCCGAGATAGAGGACAGGAACCAATTATCAGAAGCGAAGTAGCAGTGACAGGCTACAGCAACCTTATTCAAACCTATGTGGGGGGAAAAAAGGCGTATAATTACACATATATGTGGCCAGTCACATTCTACATAAATTTATATAACTTTCTGCAATGCAGAGAGTTGTTTGAATCCAATATTTGAAATTACCCTTTGAAAAAAAATTCTTTGTAAAAAATAAAATGCTTCGTGTAGGAACTCAGGCTAAAAGGTGGATGTGGCATGTGGTGTACGTGGTGAGTGTTATGTTACTTTCTGAGTTTTAAACAAGTATGCTTTTTAGAATACTTCCTAATTTAAATTTTTAAAAATAGGGGTACTTGGGTGGCTCAGTCAGTCAGGTGCCTGCCTTCAGCTCAGGTCACGATCCCAGGGTTCAGGGTTCCAGCCAATGCCAGGCTCACTGCTCAGAGGAGCCTGCTGCTCGCTCTCCTCCCCACTTGTGCTCTCTGTCACTATCTTTCTCTCTCAAAAAAATACATAAATAAAATCTTAAAAAAAAAATAGAATACATTTTTAAAAACAACCAAAAGTAAACCTATCAACCCAAACATGTGAAATAAGTAGAGTCCTTTAGGCAGACAGAACTCACCTGCCAAGAGAAAGGCACATGAAGAGAAAGAAACACAGATCATCATGCTATTACTTTTAGACAGCGAATAGTTAGCACACCCGCTCTCTTGAAGTCTGTAAACAAAAAAGAAATACAGCATTAGCCTCAAAACTGTGAAAGTCTCTCCCAGACACTTTTCGAGATCTGAACGTTTGTTTTATTCTGCAGGAGGAGGGCTGATGAAAGCCACAGTTAGTTTCTAAGAAGAGGAATAGGAATTTCAGAAAACATCTCCCTGCTCTGGTGGCAATGGCTTTAGAGGGAAGCACATTTGTTGGCCACACTTTGCACCGTTTGGGGCCCTTCAGCTTTATCCAAAGCTTTTGCTAGCAGGACCCTCCTCCCTGCACTCATCCCTACATTATCACTTTCATCCACCCAAGTTAACAAAAGCTCTGTGAGGAAAACAGATTCTAAGTTTGGGGAAGGAGTGTTACTCAGAAACCTCGGGTTTATCTGGCAATAATTGCACTAATAATGGTAAGGCAGATTGGTGGACGTCAGGGCTCCAAGGGGAATCATTAGGGTTGAGGTCTCTGGGCATTCAGCCAGTGATTTCCTTGGACTTGGACTGCTCAAATCAGGGTTCTTTCTTTCTAAATTATTCTGATGCCTGTGCTGGGTGCAGAAATGAAACCTAGAGGATAGATTATAAAAATGAAAAATGCAAACTTTGCATTTGAAAATACCATAAGCACAGTAAAAAGACAAATGTTAAGCTGGGAAAAAATGTTTGCCATTTAAACTGTAGACAAAGATTTCTTGATATTCTTCATGTCTAAAAGCTTCTGAAAACAGAAGAAAAAGTTCAACTACTTTATAAATAAATAGGCTAGAGCTTTGAACAGATAGTTCATAAAGATAGGCAAATGGCCCTTAAAGGTGTTTAAACTCACTCATAATGATATAAATGCAAATTAAAACTTTATGGAGTTACTATATCCTATCTACCAAAATGGCAAAAAGAAAAAGAAGTTAGGCAAAATACTTTTTCAGTCAAGCTATGCATAAATAGTCAATTTTTAAACAAAATACAAAATAGTTCAACTCCCAAGGAAAGGAATTTGGCATATCTAGCAGAGTTCCACGTGTGTCTACTCTTTAACTCATAAATCTTACTTCTGAGAATCTATACCACACACACATGAGCATATGAAAAAGTATATTGTCAGGGTAATTCAGTGCAGTATGAGTTATAATAGGAAAGGACTGGAAACAATTCAAATGTCTATCATTAAGGAGCCGGTTGAATAAGCATTGGTACATCTGCTCAGTGGAGTACTATAAAGCTATTAAAAAAAGTAATGAGAACACACACAGAATACATATCCACATAGTTTTGTATAGTAAAAAATGGAAGTACTATTCCAGAAGGAGGAAACACTTCCCAGCTCATTCTATGAGGTCAGTATTGCTTTGATATGAAAACCAGACAAAGACATCATAGAAAAACTGTAGGCCAACATCTTTTATGAATATAGACACAAAAATCCTCAACAAATACCAGCAAATCAATACAACAATATATAAAAAGAATTACACACCATGGTCAAGTGGAATTTGCCCCAGAAATGCAAGGCTGTTTTAACATCTGACAATTAATTAATATAGCTCATTGTATCAATACAATTAAAAACACATTATCATCTCAATAGATACAGAAAAGCATTTGACAAAATCTGACACTTTCGTAATAAAAGCACTCACCAAACTAGAAACAGGAGGGAACTTCCTCGGTCAGTTAAAGGCATCTATGAAAAACCTGCAGCTAGCACCATCCTTAATAGGGAATGAGTGGAGAGCTCCCCCTGAGATCTGGAATAAGACAAGGACGTTCACTCTTGCCATTTCTGTTCAACATTGTACTGGAGGTTCTAGCCAGGGCAATTAGGCAAGGAACAGAAACAAAGGGCATTCAGATTGCAAAGGAATAAGGAACACCATCTATTCATAGATGGCATGATCACATACACAGAAAACCCTAAGGAATCTACTATAATAAGTGACAAATGGTCAATGACTAATGGTCATTTATTAGTCTGTAACTAATAAATGAGTGCAACAAGGTTGCAGAATACAAGATCAATATGCAAAAATGGAGGGACAGAAAAGTTTAAACGATCACTTGTAAAAAAGGGACTTCTCCCTTTTTGAATTTAATTTTAGAAAACCCTGAAAATTGAAAATAAATAGATATAAATGAAATTAATTGTGTACCAAGTTGGTGGCATAACTACATATAGAAAAATTAGTTCACATGACAATAATATGCAGTAATTTCACTGTCCATCCTGAGTGGAATGTACTCCAAGGACAAAAAGAATTGCAAGAATAATTTTATTATTTTTTTTAAAGTTCTTTTTTTTTTTTTTTACATTTTATTTATTATTTGACAGAGAGAGAGAGAAAGAGAGAGAGAGAGAATGCAAGCAGCAGGAGTGGGAGAGGGAGAAGCAGGTTTCCTGCTAAGCAGGGAGCCCAATGTGGGGCTCGATCCCAGGACCTGAGCTGAAGGCAGACACTTAAAGACTTAGCCATTTAGGGGTCCCACAAGAATAATTTTAAAAACCTTAACCTGTTTTCAGTAACCATATCATTGGTGGTACTGTTAGTTTTGTTGTTTTGAGTCTATCGTGTGTGTGTATCACAGGATAAAGTAAAAGAGTAATATTCCGTGTGTCATTGAGAACCGGGACTTCACCATGGGAGAAAGGAGACATAAGTGATGGTTTGATGGGGTTAAGTCTGAGAGTCTTGAATTTGAATTGGAAGTGAAAGTTATAAATTTATAATGCGCTTTATCTTTAAAAATATAAAAAGCATTTCCCATTTCTGTCCTTTGAAAAGACCTAGAAGTAATGACTAACACGGTAAAGATAAACAAATTGTGCTCAAATTGTGGTCCCTAAACATCTTTCCCGACTTAAAAGAATGAGACCTGACCTATAATGAGACCTATAACATTTTGTCTTACCAGAAAGCAAGGAAAAGCTATCGAAGACTATCACAGATGTTGGGGGTCAAATTTTGTCTCCAAAAAGATATGTTCACAGCCTAACCCCTGGTACTCATGAATATGACCTTACTTGGAAATAGGATCTTTGCAGATGAAATCAAGTAAAATTAGGTGATACTGGGTTTGGGTGACCCCATCACAATGACTGGTGTCTGTATCAGGAGAGGGAAATTTAGACATAGACAGAGAGGGAAAGAATACCATGTGGTGTTGGAGGCAGAGATGGAAGTGACAGGTCTACAAATCAAGTAATAACCAAGGAGTGCTGGGACTTGCCAGCAGCCAGAGAGGGGCATGGAACAGATTCTCTCTCAGTGCCTCCAGGAGAAGCCAAGCCTGCCAACATCTTGATTTTAGTCTTCTAGCCCTCAGAACTGTGAGACAATAACTGTCTGTTGTTTGAAGCCACTCAGTTAGTGATACTTTGTTACAGCAGCCCTAGGAAATGAACCTGAACCCGGGTTATGTCAGACACACTCAGGAACCATTTGGAAGGAACTACCACTGGCCTAACATGGCACAATCTGAGCACCCACGAGGACAGTAGTTCTAATAAACTAAAACTAAAACAAACTAACATGTTTAAATCTATAAAATCATACTAATGCCTAAAAAATTAAAAAAATTAGATAACTTGGGAAACAACTTGAGAACTCAATAATGTGATAATTAATACATAAAGAAGAGACTCGAGCATTAATTCTGCCTTGGCATCCAACTCTTGATTTTGGCTTGGTCATGGTCTCAGGGTTGTGGGATCGAGCCCCACCGCAGGCCCCACACGGAGTCTGCATCGGAGTCTCTCTGCCCCTCCTCATCTGCTCCTCCCCCAAACCCGTGTGTTCTCTCTCTCTCTAAAATAAATAAGTAAATAAATAAAACCTTAAAAAAAAACAAAAACAAAAAGAAGTAGTATTCCAGGTAATTTGTGATAGAATATCACCATTTTGTAGTTCCTAATGAATGCATGGGTGTTGACAACAATCACCCATGACTAGTAATGAAAAGGGAGACAAGTCATGCGTCTTTTGATACAAGTATCTGGCTCTATGATGTACTCTTGGAAAACAAACAAACAAACTTCAAGCCTAACCTGATCAAATCTTTGGATCCAGACCCCAATTTGCAGAAAATATGAGGGACAGATGAAGTTATCGAAAAAATATTGTGGACATGCAATCAGCAAAATGCAGGGCAAAATCCTACAAGAAAACAAATTCGGTCTTTTAAACCAACAGATTGCAAGGAAAAACAAAAACAAGATAGTCAGGAAAGTCCTGGATTAGAAGAGACTTGAGAAACATCGACCAATTATAACTTGTGAAATTTAATTTAAATCTCGATTCTTATTTAAAAAACTAAAGGCAAAAAAATATTTATGAGGTAATCGGTGAGAGTGGCTGGATAAAAATTACTAGTAATTTTTTTAGGTATGACAATTTATGTTTTAGAGATAATCATCAAAGTGTTTACAGATCTAAAGGTAGGTCTGGGATTTTTATCTAAAATAATTCAGCGAAAAAAAGTAAAATGAAAAAATTCAGCTGAGTTTGGAGGAGATGGATGGGGGAACGTGGGTGGAGTAGGGAGAAATTTAGATTGGTCATGACTTTATAATTGTTGAAGATGAGGTCATGGGAGTTTATCAGACTTTTCTTTCTACTTGTGACTATTTTTAACACTAAATAGTTAAGGGCAAAAAACTTAACTGAAGGAGCGAGGGCCTCTGACCCCAAAAAATAATTCAAAATGTTAGCAGGGACCAGCCGAAAAGGCCGTGCAGAGAAAGGAGCCCAGTTACCTCCTCGAAGCAGTTGTTTTCTCCCCGCAAGCGCCAGCCACAGGGAGAGGCCTGCCCTAACTCACAGGGCCACAGTGAAGAGTACGGAAAGGTTGAAAGCATGTCACAAATACAAAGCGCTAAGTGTTTCACAATAGTCGTTGGAAGGCAGTTCTCTTTATCTTTTTGCTGAGTTCAGGCTCAGGGCCACAACGCTCCTTTGGACTTGTGTATTTATTGCCATTGCCCTGGGCCCTTAGACACAAAGATAGATCCAGACCCCTGACTGCCAGGCCCTTCGTCTGATATCCAGACCACCCACCCACTTCCCATGGCAACTTCCATTTCAGGAAAATATTTATGGGAAGGCACCTGCTCCCAGGGTGAAAAAAAAAAACCCAGCGGTGGAACTGAAATCATTTTCTCGCAGTCTACTTTTAGTCCACCACACGGTGTGTTGAGGGCATTAACGAGTTGAAGATGCCTCCCATGGGAGCAAAGTCACAAATCCCACAACATAATGACGTTTCATTACAGGAGGGCCTTGGTTTGTAACAGAGACTCATCACTGCCAGAGTGCTTGGTAAATAATGAATCACTAACGAAATAAACACCTGTGGAGTTAGACATTGTAGCTGCCAAGGTAATAATTACAATTAATATGCTCACAACACATGCAAGTCAATGGACCCCTTATTACTGAC
This sequence comes from Martes martes, assembly GCF_963455335.1. NCBI lineage: Eukaryota > Metazoa > Chordata > Mammalia > Carnivora > Mustelidae > Martes > Martes martes. The sequence goes on along the minus strand of NC_137892.1, from coordinate 127,009,258 downwards.
GTCATCTGGAGGCTTTCTGGCAGCAGTTGTAATTGAGAATTAGTATAATTAGCAATAATCACAATTACATGTGAAATCTCTACGGCCCCTCTATAAGATTTCTGACTCAGTCTGCCCAAGCCTGTAAAGAAACTTCATGTCAAGTAGGATTATACCCATTTCACAGATAATGAAAGGGGTCAGTAACTTTCTCAACATCTAGCAGGTTAATCAAAAATGTCCAGAGGGGTGTCCTTCGCCAGCCCATGTAAGGACTTTGCTCTCAATAGTATCTGTGATCTGGAATTTCAAAATTTATTAAAATACAAACTTTTAAATAGCAAAGCTGTGCTAATCCAAAAAATTAGTGGTAAAGGAAATGTTGCTGTCCAGGGCCTGCAGAAAACTTCCAAACTTTCCTGTAGGACACTGTTTTTCAATGAACTGTGTCTTTTTATTCTGAGTTAGATTTTCTATGACTGTGTTCTGGGCTGCATATCAAGTAATAAACATTTCCTGCAAAAATTAACTAAAAATGGATCACTGATCTAAATGTTAGAGCTAAAAGTATAAACTTTCTAGAAGAAAATATAGGAGAAAAATCCTTACGACCTTGGGTTAGGCAAATAAATAAATAAATAAATAAATAAGGAAAGGAAGGCAGAGGGTAGAAAAGAAAAAGTTGATAAACTGGACTTCAACAAAATTTAAAATTTCTGCTCTTTAAAACATATTATTGAATAAATGAAAAAAGAAGCCACCGACTGGGAGAAAATATTTATAAACCACAGTTGGTAAAGGACATATCTAGAATGTATAAAAAATATGCATAAGTATATATTATATTGTATATTATATTCATTATATTACATACTTATTAACATATTATATAATATGTAAATGTATTTCATATTTACTATAGAGATAAAAGAGAAAGAGAGAGACAGAGTGGGGGAGAGAGCCCCCCCACACAAATAATAAGAAGAAAATAAAATATAATAAGAAGAAAAATTCAATGTTTAAAATGTGTAAAAGAATTGGATACTTCACTGAGAACATACTCATGGCAAATTAGCATAGTAAGACATGTTGAATGTTTGTAGGAAGAGAAATGCAAATTTAAATTAAAATGAGATACCACCATATATCTACTGGAATTAAATTTAAATGATTGATAATATCAAGTTCTGGCAAGGATGCCAAGCACCCAGAAATCTCTTACTCTGTTGGTGGGAATGCCAAAATGATACAGCTACTCTGGGAAACAATTTGCTAGTTTCTTATAAAGTTAAACATATACTTACCATACAACCCAACAGTCCTACTCCTAGGTATTTACCCAAGAGAAGCGAAATGTGTCCACATGAAGACCTGTATGTTGACATTTACAGTAAAGACCTGGTCATGAATGTTCATGTTAGCCTTATTTATAACAGTTCCAAGTTAGAAATGCCCACCCACTAGTGAATGGATAAACAGACCATGGGATAGCACACATAGGAACACATTACTGATTCATACAACAATATAGACAAATCCTACAAGCATCATGCTACGTGAAAGAAGCCAGACACAAAAGACTATACACGGTTTGTTTGCATTTAGATGACATTCTGGAAAAGCCAAAACTATAAGGGCAGAAATCAGATCAGCGGTTGCCAGCGGTAGGTTCCTCTACCTAGGGGTAGAGGAAGAAATTGACTGTAGAAGGGCACAAGGGAACCTTCTGAGGTGAAGGCCATGTTCCAGATCTTGACTGTGGTGCAATTACAAAACTAGATGCATTTGCAAATACCACTTTGAATGGTACAATCAAAAGAGTGAATATTAAAATATGTAAATTATACCTCCATAAACATCACCAAAGAAAAGCACTTGTTAAGCATCAAATGCAGTGCACTATGTAAGGTACAAGAGAAAAGTCAATCAATTAGAGAAGCAACCCTGTGAACTGAGGGATAAGTGCTTTTGGTAGAAGTATACAAATAATGTTTAAAAAATACTGAGCACTGCCCAGCTCAGGAGAATGAGCAATCAGTGCTGGGGTGGTGTATTTGTTTTGTGTGGCTGCTGTAACAAAGGACCACAAACAACAGAAATGTATTCTCTCACAGTTCCAGAAGCCAGAAGTTCAACACCAGATTCACTGGGCCAACCCCCACCAACCCACGCTGGCAAGGCCATGACCCCTCCAAAGGCTCTGGTTAGACTCCCCTCCTTGCTCCTCAGCTGCCGGCGGCTGCATCCATCCAGTCTGCCCCTGTGTTTATCATGCCATCTCCTACGTGTGGAATCTCTCTCTGCCTCTCTCCCATGAAGATACTTTATGGACTTTGGGTCCACCTGGCTAATCCCTTGTCAGGATCCTTCACCTAGTTACATCTGCAAAGATCCTCTTTCCATATTGGGCAATATTTACAGGCTCCTGGGAACAGAACTTGGTTTCACGGGGTGGCCATTATTCAGCCATCTACAAACAGTTACAATGACATTACTGTGGGTTAGGGTGGTCAAGAGTGTTTCATGGGAGAGGTAAACTCTGGCTTTGAGGATTGGACTGGAGTTCAACAGAGGCTGGATTCTTGACACAGGGAGTGGTTTTGAAAAACTGTTGGTATTAGCAAGCTTTTTGGCAATACCTTGGCTTGGCTTGACTGGATGAATCGGGATGGAGGTCAGGGGTACGGGAGGAAAGAAAGTTAACAAGATAGCTTAAGGTCGGAATGTGGAAGGCACTGAGTTTTGTGATAAAGAATTTGAGCCTATAAGCAGTGAGGTACCACAGAAGGACTAAAGCAGTGAGCTGTGTGGAAGTACTGCTTTAGGGAAATGAAACTGGCAACAATTTATAGGATGAGTTAGAAGAGAAGAAAGCTAGAGGCCGGAAACCAGTTTTGAAACCCATCAATCTCTGAATTGTAAGGTAAGGAGAGTTGGAATTAGAGTAGTGGCTGAGGGAGTGGAAAGCAAGGGATAGAGTCAGCAACAGGGCTGGTTTCATGGGTGTGTGAACTCCATGGTCACACGGGGCCCGACAATCCGAAGAGTCCTACATTTGGCTTATGCTCTTCTATCACTGTCTTGAAAATTTTAATAATTTTTAAAAAAGATTTTATTTATTTATCTGACAGAGAGAGATCACAAGTAGGCAGAGAGGCAGGCAGAGAGAGAGAGAGGGAAGCAGGATCCCTGCCGAGCAGGGAGCCCGATGTGGGGCTTGAGCCCAGGACCCTGAGATCATGACCTGAGCCGAAGGCAGAGGCTTTAACCCACTGAGCCGTCCAGGTGCCCCGAAAATTTTAATAATTTTATCTTCAAACTGTGTTTCATAAGTCAAGTCCAGTTGGACAATGGACCATATGCAGGAGCATAGCACACAGGCACAATATCCACCATTCTTACCACTCTTGTGTCCTCATGTGCATAGAACATTCGAGACGAGCTATGAGCACAGACTTCCAGTAGACACAAAATGCATACGAGTTCAGTGAGATGCAAATTGAGTATAAGGCAAGTGTATTACCTCGGTAACTGGGCAACCAGAGGCCTTAACGACCCCAAGAGGCCATGCTTCTTTGTTTAAACTTGGTTAGAACACAGGAAGAGGGCAATCACATTCTAAGAAACAGAAGCAACCAAGAAATCCTGTTACATACTTTCTGGCTGTGTTACTCCCCTGTTTGTGCAGAGTGTTCACTGTTCTGGTGACAATGACATGGAAGTGCACATGTGAGCTACGAAATATGAACTCTCACCTTGGCAATTCAGCATACAAGGTAAATGCTCCAATATTTGCATTTAAAGCTGGTATGGCAGGGACGCCTGGGTGTCTCAGTCGGTTTAGCATCTGTGTTTGGCTCAGGTCCCGATGTCAGGGTCCTAGGATCGAGCCCTGTGTCTGGCTCCCTACTCAGTGGGGAGCCTGCTTCTCCCTCTCCTTCTGTGCTCTCTCCCTCTACCTCTCAAATAAATAAAAGAAATCTCAAAACAAAACGAAAAAACCCTGGTATGGCACAATATAAAAATGAATGGAGACATTTTGAATTTTCACTTTTCTTTAGAATGATCATAAATAGCAAATAAAAAAACACCATGACAAATTAAGAGAGTCCACAGAAGAAAGGAAAAGCTTCATCAACAGCACTCCTCTTTGAACAGGCGGCCCTTCCTCAGTATTTTGCACTAGATTCCACTGACTACATAGCCAGTCACGGTCAGAAGGCACCATGCAGGACGAACCAATGCAAAAAGCAGTTTAAGCAGTTCAAGCAATCTTTCCTCCACACCTGACCACAGCATTAGCATGTCAGCCAACACCGTAAACAACGCCTCTGTTCAGAGTAAATAATCTCACTTTCACTAAAAATTGTTCTATTAAAAAATTGTGGTAAATACATAAAACATAATATTTACCGTCTTAACTAGTTTTTAATATACAGTTCGGTAGTGTTAAGTATATTCACATTGTGCACAGCCAATTTCCAGAACTTTTTCATCTTGGAAAAGTATAACTTCCCACTTTCTCTTTCCTACCAACCCCTGGCAATCACCATTCTACTCTGTCTCTGTGACTTGAGATACTTGATATACGTAGAACCAGGCAGTATTTATCTTTTCCTGCCTAGCTTATTTCACTTAACACAAGGTCTTCAAGGTCCATCCATGTTGTAGCATGTGACAGGATTTCCTTCTTTTTTAAGGCTCAGTAACATTTCCTTGTGCATATATATTAAGATTTTGCTTGTCCATTTATCCGTTAATGGACATTTGAGTTGCTTCCTCCTAAACACACTTATTTTAATTGCAGTCAAAATCTGCCTCAATTCCTTTTGACTTTGGTAGTTTATCCTCCACCTATCCATTTTTGACTCACTCCACAAAGTGGAGGTCATTCAGAGACAACTCCAAGAAAGAAAGAGAAAGAGAGAGAGAAAGAAAGAAAGGGAAAAAGAAAGAGAGAAAACAAGAAAAGAAAAGAAGAGAGATTCAGGAAAAGGGGAAATGCAGGGGACACAATAGTAAATCAGGGTCCATTAGAAATTTGGCTTACAATGTTTTCTAAAAACTATGCTCCCATAAAGTTTCTAGATTGATCTGGAACCACTGCTTCTCGCCCAGGGCTTCTCTGACTTTTTTCAGGCCATGGCACAGATAGGAAACAATAATATGTGTATGTCATTCAGGGGTAAACTGATGAAGTTGCTCTCTACCAAAGGCGGCTGCCCCCAGCCCACACTCCAACCCCAAGGATGGAAGGAATCAGAATCTTGGGCCCAAGTGGGATCTACTCCTGGTGGGTCAGGGGCTGCCCACACCCTGCAGGAGCCACACTGCCAGCTTACTGCCTTGTAGGGGCCCTGCTCTGACACAAGTTGCATGTTTCAATTGTCTGTAAATGACCCAAGCTGCAATTTCTGCAGCAAAAAAATCTGTGAAGCAGAGGAGAGCACCTGGGCTTGGGAGTTAGTACAAGCGTGGCTCTCTCTGTTTCCATTACTTACTAATTCTGTGACTGGGTGAGATACTAAGACTAAAAATAAGACTAAAAATACGTGCCTTGTAGGAATGCATGATAAGTAGATAGAATGCTCCTTAGGCACCTAACACATGCCAGACCCACAGCTGATGCCACAAGATACTTGTGTTCACAGTAACGGAAGTACTAAACTAGATACTATGCCATAGAGCTAAGTAGCTCAAGGGAACTGTCAGTCTGCACCTCCCTTCATTGCTTTATTCATATGAACAAATACAGATTGAGGACTTAGTTTGTGCCAGACACTACCAGGTTCCAGGGAGACAACCAGTAAGCTAAAGCATAGAAGAAAACTTCCAATGGGGATATTTGGAATGGAGCCCAGGGTATGTAATAAAGGGTCCATGTACTTTGGGTGAATCACTTCCACTTCTCCGGTCACTGTACTAGTCTGCTCTCACTAGCAACTCTGATACCTAAGGAATTTAGAAAACCATTTCTTGCTCTTATTAGAGAGGAATATAAATTGGCTACTGTTCTGCTTCGCTCCAAAAGTCAGAGTCAAGCTGCAGCCAGGATGTGCTGTTATGGGGAAGGGCTGAAACAAGAAGACCCCAGCCAAACTAAGCATTGCATTTAATGTTTCTGCTCTGAAGCAAATGCCGCATCCACCCACATCCCATTGGCCAGGGCAGGTCACCTGGCTGAGCCCATGGGGCATGGTGATGGTGAGGAGGAAAAAATAATCAGAAGCAAAGAACACAATCTACCACTACCAGTTTTCTTACTTCTGCATTGAAGATACCGGGCTAGAGCTCTATTCCTTCAATTCTATATTCAGTAATTCTATGATGCAACAGAGGAGAGAAGTACAATTGCTAATTACTGTTATATAATTGAAGAATCCGAGAGTGCCACACTGCCGTACTGCCACATGAAACACAGAATGCTATGGACAGGGACCTATACTATCTGAGAATCCCAGTTCATCTTCTGCAGGGAAACAGAAGGATAAAAGTAATTTTACTAAATATGCTGTTGAAATTGTTTTTCATTTTGATTCCTGAGGTCTTCGTGAACTTCACTATACTCCTTGGTGTTACTTTTGAGTTTGAGACAACAGGTGTATCCTAAGAAGTAGGCCCTGACTTTGTCTTAATAAACTAATATTAAAAATGTAAGGCACTGGGGGAGGGGATTGCCGCTTCAAAAACCCTCTGTAGTGAATCTTTTAATGAGATACAGAATTGTTTTTAACAATTGAGCTTCCAAAATCAGTTGTTTGCAAATGTAGATTTTAATTTACTGTCAATCTGAAAAAAGGGCTGGAACGAGATAACCCTCCTCAAATACACTGGCCATTAGGCCAATCAAATTCTGTGTTATGCATCCTGTGTCGGCCTGCAAACATAGCTTCTAGATGTTCAGATTCCTACAGGCTCATTAATGACTAGCTTTGTGTACTGAACTAGAAGGAAAAAGTGGTTTCCATTATGCTCTTACAAATGGCTATCAACCTGGAGGACCTATTTACATGCCAAGTATTACGCTGTGGCTTTTCGTTAGTGATCTTTGCTCTCATCATATCTCTGCAAGGTTGAGTATTACTCCAGTTTGCAGAAGATGAAACCAAGTGTTCTAGAGGTTCAATAACTTGCCTAAATACTTAACAGAACCTATTGTCAACCAATGCTACTGTGATGCCAAAGTTCAGTCCATCCTGCTGAAGACGAAGACCAGAAAACCCTCTTACTACCTTATCTGCAAGAAGATGGAAGGCTAAAGAGCTCTTTCTCATGTTTGTATTTCCAATTGTCATTTTCCTCCCTGGAGTTCGAGAGCTATTATGCTCTAAGATTGCTGTATGCAGGATGTGACAGGATGAACTATATAGTTCACTGTAAGGAACATGGGTGCCTTGCTCTGTGTGCTTGGGAAGAAAGTTTGATTAAACAGGTTAATTGCAATATAGTCTTCTATACATGAACAGCATGCACTGTACAAGAACAGCCTCTAGCTCTCCTTGGCATTAGCTTTATTTCGACTCCACTGGGGCTCCTGGCTACACGCTCAGTGGATAGGAATGAGAGCCCCAGACCCCAGTTTCAAGTGCTGATATATGCTAATTATATGGTCTTCTTGAAGTGGGAATGAACTAAGGACTCAACAGAAGAAGATAGCTTTTCCTTCTGGCCAATAGATGAGAAGAGTCACCCCATCACTTCAAAGGTACCCATGTTCATCCGCCTACCCTGGGCTGTGGCCATCCATCTGCAATGTCACCGACTCGGCAGCCCTTCCAGCCACATCTGGAAAAGTTAAGTGAGTTACAGAGTTGACATGTGTTGGGGAATGCTTTCAGCACAGCATACTGACAATAGGCTAACACACTTTTCCTCCCCCTGTTTACATCAAACCTAGTATGTTATGTGAAAGTTAAAGCTTCAAGGTTCCAGGTAAGTCAATGAAAACAGGTATAGTCTTACAGCTATAGTCTCCGATATGTACTACAACCAACAGCAAGTCTTTGGAAAGTAAGATGTGATGGACCCAGAAGGGCTAATGAGATCCATTAAAAGGGTGACCTGTCCAGGGGAAGCTAGCGGGACCCATGACAGACCCAGCAGTTGCACCCTTAGAGGACAGGTGTGTTTGGGCACCCCTACACACACACTACACAACTGTCTCTTTTCCACAGAGTCTGAGAACCCTCTGAAGAATGGAGCACATGCTCTGTCTGACTTGCGCGGGGACATGGCGGAGACTGGAGCTCCGCGGCGCCGAGACCGCAGTAACATTTCTCAAATGGCCGAACGGAGAGCCATGCGTCCGCCTACCGAAACCTCCCGTGCCATTTGGTTTAAATATTCAAGTTCCTTTGAGGTGAAGTAAGGATTAGAACCAGAAGGAAGGCAGTTTACAATCTGTTAGCCTGGGCTCCACATGCTGCAACTGTCACAAACGTACCTCCTTTTGGCAAGAGGGGTCACTGTCAGCCCCGAACCCGCCCAGCTCCATTTATTGTTCGGAACTGGACTTCCGCCTTCCCCTCCGCCTCTGCCCAAGGCTGCTCGGCCCTCGGTCTACACCGACAGACCAACAGAAATATAGCGCAAGCCACAAATACGGAGCACGCATGTCATTTTAAAATTTCTAGTAGCCACGCTAAAAAAAACCAAAACCAAAAACAAAACATAAACCGGGGAGATGAATTTTAACAATATATTTCGTCTAACCCAGTATATCCCAAATTGTATGATTTCAACATGTAATCCCTATAAAAGTTGTTAAGGAGATATTTGACATTTTTTCTGGTACAAAGTCTTCGTTGAAATCGGGTGTATTTTATACTTACAACATACCTGGATTGGGACCCGCCACCTTTCAAAGGCTAAATTGCTACAGCATTGGACAGCACAGGTCTAGACTAATTCCACACACTGCACTATATCCTAAAGCAGCAGGCTGGTGGTGAAAACACCCAGCAGAGTCTGAGGAAGGTTCTCGGGAGACGAAGAATTGGGACGACCCTGTGAAACAGAATCTGTCACCACAGCTCCTTTTGAAGTGCATTTGTTTGCAATAACTTCTATAAACATCACCGGTTCCCTCTCCTTTGTTTCACAGTTTGGGCACCCAATTTATCTCCGATGGAGGAGAGTATTATTTTCTCAGCTGCAAATCATGTTAATTGGGCAGCAAATACATAGGAATGTATTTACGCTTTAACGCTTTGATGACTTTTCCAGCCCCATACTGTAGGTACTGTATTGAAGGGGGGTAGCAGCCCGTGTTCCTTTTTTTGTTTTGTTTTAAATTTCTTTTCAGTGTAACAGTATTCATTGTTTTTGCACCACACCCAGTGCTCCATGCAATACGTGCCATCCTTAATACCCACCACCTGGCTCCCCCAACCTCCCACCCCCCACCCCTTCAAAACCCTCAGGTTGTTTTTCAGAGTCCATAGTCTCTCATGGTTCACCTCCCCTTCCAATTTCCCTCAACTCCCTTCTCCTCTCCATCTCCCCATGTCCTCCATGTTATTTGTTATGCTCCACAAATAAGTGAAACCACATGATAATTGGCTCTCTCTGCTTGACATATTCCACTCAGCATAATCTCTTCCAGTCCGATCCATGTTGCTACAAAAGTTGGGTATTCATCCTTTCTGATGGAGGCATAATACTCCGTAGTGTATATGGACCACATCTTCCTTATCCATTCATCCGTTGAAGGGCATCTTGGTTCTTTCCACAGTTTGGCGACCGTGGCCATTGCTGCTATAAACATTGGGGTAGAGATGGCCTTTCTTTTCACTACATCTGTATCTTTGGGGTAAATACCCAGTAGTGCAATTGCAGTAATTTTTTGAGGAATCTCCACACTGTTCTCCAAAGTGGCTGCACCAACTTGCATTCCCACCAACAGTATAAGAGGGTTCCCCTTTCTCCACATCCTCTCCAACACACGTTGTTTCCTGTCTTGCTAATTTTGGCCATTCTAACTGGTGTAAGGTGGTATCTCAATGTGGTTTTAATTTGAATCTCCCTGATGGTTAGTGATGATGAACATTTTTTCATGTGTCTGGTAGCCATTTGTATGTCTTCTTTGGAGAAGTGTCTGTTCATATCTTCTGCCCATTTTTTGTTATGATTATCTGTTTTGTGTGTGTTGAGTTTGAGAAGTTCTTTATTTGTCTGTACTGTCATTTGCAAATATCTTCTCCTATTCCATGGGTTGCCTCTTCGTTTTGTTGACTGTTTCCTTTGCTGTGCAGAAGCTTTTGATCTTGACGAAGTCCCAAAAGTTCATTCTCGCTTTTGCTTCCTTTGCCTTTGGAGACGTATCTTGAAAGAAGTTGCTGTGGCTGATATCAAAGAGGTTACTGCCTATGTTTTCCTCGAGGATTCTGATGGATTCCTGTCTCACGTTGAGGTCTTTTATCCATTTCGAGTTTATCTTTGTGTACAGTGTAAGAGAGTGGTCGAGTTTCATTCTTCTACATATAGCTGTCCAGTTTCCCCAGCACCATTTATTGAAGAGACTGTCTTTTTTCCACTGGATATTTTTTCCTGTTTTGTCGAAGATTATTTGACCATAGAGTTGAGGGTCCATATCTGGGCTCTCTACTCTGTTCCACTGGTCTATGTGTCTGTTTTTACGCCAGTACCATGCTGTCTTGGTGATCACAGCTTTGTAGTAAAGCTTGAAATCAGGTAACGTGATGCCGCCAGTTTTATTTTTGTTTTTCAACATTTCCTTAGCGATTTGGGGTCTCTTCTGATTCCATACAAATTTTAGGATTATTTGCTCCAGCTCTTTGAAAAATACCGGTGGGATTTTGATCGGAATGGCATTAAAAGTATAGATTGCCCTAGGTAGTATAGACATTTTGACAATGTTTATTCTTCCGATCCAAGAACATGGAATGGTCTTCCATCTTTTTGTGTCTTCTTCAATTTCTTTCATGAGTGTTCTGTAGTTCCTCGAGTACAGATCCTTTACCTCTTTGGTTAGGTTTATTCCCAGGTATCTTATGGTTCTTGGTGCTATAGTAAATGGAATCGATTCTCTAATTTCCCTTTCTGTATTTTCATTGTTAGTGTATAAGAAAGCCACTGATTCCTGTACATTGACTTTGTATCCTGCCACGTTACTGAATTGCTGTATGAGTTCTAGTAGTTTGGGGGTGGAGTCTTTTGGGTTTTCCATACAAAGAATCATGTCATCTGCGAAGAGAGAGAGTTTGACTTCTTCATTGCCAATTTGGATACCTTTTATTTCTCTTTGTTGTCTGATTGCTGTTGCTAGGACTTCTAATACTATGTTGAACAAGAGTGCGAGAGTGGGCATCCTTGTCGTGTTCCTGATCTCAATGGGAAGGCTGTGAGCTTTTTCCCATTGAGGATGATATTTGCTGTGGGTCTTTCATAGATGGATTTTATGAAGTTCAGGAATGTTCCCTCTATCCCTATACTTTGAAGCATTTTAATCAGGAACGGATGCTGGATGTTGTCAAATGCTTTTTCTGCATTAATTGAGAGGACCATGTGGTTCTTCTCTCTTCTCTTATTGATTTGTTCTAGCACATTGATTGATTTGCGAATGTTGAACCATCCTTGTAACCCAGGGATGAATCCCACCTGGTCATGGTGGATAATCTTTTTAATGTGCTGTTGGATCCTGTTTGCTAAGATCTTGTTGAGAATCTTAGCATCCATATTCATCAGTGATATTGGTCTGAAATTCTCCTTTTTGGTGTGGTCCTTGCCTGGTTTGGGGATCAGGGTAATGCTGGCTTCATAAAAAGAGTCTGGAAGTTTTCCTTCTGCTTCAATTTTTTGAAACAGCTTCAGGAGAACAGGTGTTATTTCTTCTTTGAAAGTTTGGTAGAATTCCCCAGGGAACCTGTCAGGTCCTGGGCTCTTGTTTTTTGGGAAGTTTTTGATCACTGCTTCAATCTCGTTACTAGATATTGGTCTATTCAGGTTGTCAATTTCTTCCTGGTTCAATTTTGGGAGTTTATAGTTTTCCAGGAATGCATCCATTTCATCTAGGGTGCTTAACTTATTGGCATATAATTGTTGATAATAACTTCTGATGATTGTTTCTACTTCCTTGGTGATAGTTGTGATCTCTCCCTTTTCATTCATAATTTTATTAATTTGAGCTTTCTCTCTTTTCTTTTGGATTAGTGTGGCCAATGGTTTATTGATCTTATTGATTCTTTCAAAAAACCAGCTACTAGTTTCATTGATACATTCTACTGTATCTCTAGTTTCTACCTCATTGATCTCTGCTCTAATCTTGATTATTTCCCTTCTTATGTGTGGAGTTGGTTTAATTTGTTGTTGATTCTCCAGTTCTTTAAGGTGTAGAGACAGCTGGTGTATGCTGGATTTTTCAGTTTTTTTGAGGGAGGCTTGGATGACTATGTATTTCTCTCTTAGGACCGTCTTTGCTGTATCCCATAGGTTTTGGACCAAAGTGTCTTCATTCTCATTGGTTTCCATGAATTGTTTAAGTTCTTCTTTGATCTCCTGGTTGATCCAAGACTAGGAGGAGGAATGCCCAACAGAAGAAAAATTCAGAGGATGGGCCTTCTGCAACAGAGCTAATGGCTATCGACATAGACAATATGTCAGAAAGGGAATTCAGGCTAACAATTATCCAGGCAATAGCTAGGTTGGAGAAAGCCATGGATGACCAAACACAATTGATTAGGGCAGAACTGAAAGCAATCAGGGATGATGTTCACAATGTTAGGGCAGAACTGAAAGCCACCAGGGATGATGTTCACAATGCTCTCAATGAGTTCCAATCTAATCTAAATTCTCTAAAAGATAGGGTAACTGAGACAGAAGATAGAATTAGTGATCTGGAGGACAAACAGATAGAGAGAAAGGATCAGGAGGAAGCCTGGAACAAACAGCTTAGAAGCCACGAAAACAGAATCAGGGAAATAAATGATGCCATGAAATGTTCCAACATCAGAATTATTGGAATCCCTGAAGGGGAGAAGAAAGAAAGAAGTCTAGAAGATATAGTGGAACAAGTTCTCCATGAAAATTTCCCCAATCTCGCGAATGGAACCAGCGTTCACGTACTAGAGGCAGAACGGTCGCCCCCCAAGATTATAGATTCTCGAAAGTCCTCGAGACACCTAATAGTAAGAATGAAGCATTATAATTGTAGGCAGGCCCTCTTGAAGGCAGCTAGGACAAAGAAGCTCCTTACGTACAGAGGAAAGCCCATCAGAATAACGTCAGACCTGTCCACAGAAACCTGGCAAACCAGAAAGGGCTGGCAAGATATATTCAGGGCACTAAATGAGAAGAACATGCAGCCAAGAATACTTTATCCAGCAAGACTGACATTCAAAATGGGTGGAGAGATAAAGAGTTTCCAAGACCGGCAAGGCTTAAAAGAGTATGCGACCACCAAGCTGACACTGCAGGAAATATTAAGGGGGGTTCTAAGGAAAAATCCTAAGAATGTCATTGAACAGAAATATGGAGGCAATCTACAGAAAGAAAGACTTCAAAGGTAACACGATGTCAATAAAAACGTATCTATCAATAATCACTCTCAATGTGAATGGCCTAAATGCGCCCATAAAATGACACAGGGTTGCAGATTGGGTAAAACGACAGGACCCATCCATATGTTGTCTACGAGAGACCCATTCTGAACCTAAGGATACACCCAGGCTGAAAGTGAAGGGGTGGAGAAGCATCTTTCATGCCAATGGGCCTCAAAAGAAGGCTGGGGTAGCAATTCTCATATCAGATAAATTAGATTTTAAACTAAAGACTGTAGTCAGAGATACAGAAGGACACTACATAATTCTTAAAGGGACTATCCACCAAGATGATCTAACAATTGTAAATATCTATGCACCCAATATGGGAGCAGCCAATTACATAAGAAAACTATTAATCAAGATAAAGAGTCATACTGATATGAATACATTAATAGTAGGAGATCTTAACACGCCTCTCTCAGTAATAGATCATCCAAGCAGAAAATCAATAAAGAAACAAGAGCATTGAATGACACATTGGACCAAATGGACCTCATAGATATATACAGAACATTCCACCCTAAAACAACAGAATACTCATTCTTCTCAAGTACACATGGAACCTTCTCCAGAATAGACCACATACTGGGTCACAAATCAGGACTCAACCGATACCAAAAGACTGAGATTATTCCCTGCATATTCTCAGATCACAATGCTTTGAAACTGGAGCTCAATCACAAGGAAAAGTTTGGAAGGAACTCAAACACCTGGAAGCCTGTGTTCCTTCTAAGGACAAGCCACTGCATACTGCAGGGAAAGGGGCTCCTGGACACATTCGAAAGGGGACGCATTTCAAAGTTCTGGTCTCTGGTTACTTGCCTTTGTTTGACACTCGGCTCACATCATTTGACCACAGTAAGTGCAAAAAGGCAAGTCATCAGGGGTCTTCTGACAAGTTTGGGAGGGTGTTGCAGGGTCTAGAGGCATTTGTTTAAAGTACTGATGTCTTTCGGGGGGGGGGGGTGTCCCAGATGCTTTTGCTTCTCTAACACTGCCCTTCTCTCAGCTCATGGGTCAGTGCATGCCTAACGAACTCTACTGGGCCACGAGAGGTCTGTCTTCCTATTCTGAAGTGGGAGGAGCAGTTGTGGAACAGAGAAAAATTTGGAGAAGCAGAATGCTGACCTAATCTTGGGCAGATGAGTTGTAGCGATGAATGTATATGTCAGCTGAAGATCTAGACATTGGTTTCCATAAAACCATCCAACTTTGTGCCCACTGGAACATCTTGCTGTTTGATACCTGCTGACTTGGAGCACACCAAAACCTCAGGCAAATCTTCAAATGCTTTTCTTCAGAGTCCTCAGTATGACCCTGTTTCTCTTTCTCAGATCCCGATCCTCGTTCTGCTTCCCATGGGTCCCTTTATATCTCAACAGGGATGACATAGCCACTTGGCACTCAGAACCCCAACACCACAGAGGACCTGTAGGCTCGCATGTCTTTGCCCAACCACAACTTCAGGAAGAACATGGCTGATGTAGGTTAAGTTTAACAGCTCCTGGAAAAATGAAATTCCTTATTCCTAATTTATCTTCATCATTGTTCACCCACAAACACCTAGAGGGAGATGGTTAGAATCACCTGGGGAGCCTACTAAAATACAGATTCCTGGGCTTCCACTTATAGATAATCTGGTTCAGTAGCTCTAGGAGCAAGGCCTGGGAATCTACATTCACAGCTGTACTCTGGGTTCCTTTTATGCCATCTACAGCCCACACCCTTGGGAGCCCTGCCGGATATCCGTGGGAGTAATGCTTTCAATGGCAAGAGTTCATGTCAATATCAATGTATAATTTTTTCCTCTGCGTTCAAAAGATAGGATGATGATTTCAGCATTGCATTCTGCCAAAGGAAATGTACTTATGCATCTTTCCGATCCCTCCTGAACAACCAAATCATTAAAAAGACCTAGTCCCTGCCCCCCCGCCCAGGGTTTCAGAGAATACCTTATAGGGCAGCTAGACTTTGTTCCCAAGGGGAAACACAAGGTGCTCACTCACTACATTGCCACAACCTGGGAAGCATCAAAGGGGTTACCGTACCCCATGGCCTCCTATTGGGAGTCTCTTATGCTTTTTAACATGTGACCCTGTTATCCTGGCCATAGGTAATGAGACTAAGGATGGGGGTCCCATTTGGAGTCAGCCATCCATATGATGGCAGTGACTTATGAGTGACAACATCACGGAAGTACCCCCATGCTAAAGGACAGGCATAACTCCCCGGAGGAGCTTGCTTATGCCACTGAGAGAGGGACTCAGGGGAGGGCAGACGGGCAGAGTAAAGCACACAAAGCGATGATGCTGTGGTAGCATCACCACTCGGTGGGAGACCAGTGCCAGTGATCGCAGTAACTAACGATTTACCCCCCGAAAGAACTAAGTTACACTGACTGTAAGAGCTAATATTTATGAAGCATGTGCTCTGTGGCAGACAAGGTACTACTTACGTGTAGTAGCTCATGTAATCCTTATAAAGACTTTATTGTTAAATGATATGAAATGTTAATATCCCAATTTTATATATGAGTAAACTGAGCTTTGGAAAGGACGATTTGCCCAAGATCAGCAAGTGCCAATGCTGGAATTCAAACCCAGTTAATTTGTCTCGGAGCGCATATGTGTCTTGTGGGTAGGGCTAGCTCCATAATTTGCAGGGCCCAGTGCAAGACAAAAATATGGAACCCCTTGTCCATGAAAAAGAAAAAAAAATGCCATTAATATAAAGCTTTTTCTTTTATTGCATGATCTTGTTGTTAACTGGTCTTGGTGATTTGGATTTATTTTTTAATGACAGTTTAAGTAAAAAAAATTTAAAAAATAATATCGCCATTCATCTTTGTATTGTGCAATGCCAGTTTACTTCATATGCAGGATCACTGAAATTCTACAATTCATATTTTGTACTTTGTACAATGCACACAAAATGAACTCATCTGTTTTTATTTCACTTTTTGATGCGTTCACATTCACCAACTCACTACCTTTGGCTACTGAAGTGTAAGGATGGACAGGAAAGAACTGGAACTATGGGTTCCTCTACCTTTTCCCTCTTTTAAGGTCCTTGTTTTAGGTGTGAGTGGTTGGCTGAAACGGAGAAGAAACACACGTAAGAAAGAATATGATAGAGGTCCTTGCTTGTTACTGTTTCTTAGAATACCATTGCCTTTTCCTTGCATTTGATGCAAAGTCAGGTTTGGACGCAATGCATGGCCTTAGGCAGATGCCAGGGCTCCCTCTTACCTAGTCATCAACCAAAAACGATTACCTTCTGGTTAGTTTGAAACCACATGCACCGTAGGTCCACTGGGAATGTGTGCTGAGGGGGCATCTGAGGCGCTATGTATGACTAGATGGGCAGAGCCACACATACTGTGGCAGCCCCTCTAGTCACATGTAGCCTCCATCAATCCATCGGACTTCACTTACAAAACACAAGCGAAAGGGTAGAATTATCAAGAATTTCAAGATGGTGCCAGCAGAGCATTAAATCAAGCACAGGGCCCTTTTGAGTGTGCCCTGCTGTGTGAATGCACTGGTTGCATGTCTGCGAAGGTGGGCCTGAACGGAGGAACAATCCGTAGTTTTTGTCATTTAGCGGTTGTTGGATGATGTAGAGCACTACTGCATCTGGAAAAATGTTCCAGCCATGCAGCCTCAGAAGTGGATTCCTGCCTCCCTTATTTGTTGGCAAGGTTTGTTAAAACTGCTTGTGTTCAATGTTCAAACCCCTTTCTGAGGGGTCTGTGGGACTTCTTGGACCTTTGGAATTCTTCCACAGGCAGCAGGTAGGGAGAGGAGCAGCACCCTACAGAACCTCCACTCACCCACCTGGATCATGGGAATTCACCCAGTCCATCCTTGGAAGCAGTCCAATCCCGTCTTCATTGTTCTAGACAATGGGACTCTGGAGTGACAGGCAGGTAATAAAGGTAAGGAGGCTGGTTTCAAACTTCTCATTACCTCAAGTCCCTCAGTTGGCTTTAACTGCTGTTTCCACTAAAATGTTTTCCTGCTAAGTCATCACATTTATTTTCCCTTGTTACCTCCAACCACCCTAGAGCTCCCTTCTTCCAACCCATCCCCTTCCCAGGTTCCTTGTCCTAAATAACTGTCTTGATTATACTACTCTTCTTAAAAATATTCATTGGCTCCCCATTGACCACTGGATTTCATTCAAGTTCTTTGTCTTGGCATTCAAGGCCCTCCCCAATCTGACTTCAACTTACCTTTCCATTTGTGTTTTCATTCTTTCCTTCTGGGCAAGAGAGCAGGAGCACCGTGATCCTTGCCTTCTTTGTGCCTTAACTATGTCTTTCCTAATTCCCATCCTTTCACACTTACCATTTACACAGTGTACTCAACACAAGTGCATGGTGTTTATTTATAAATCTTTCCTCCCCACAGACACATATATGGTTGACCCTTGAACGACATGGGTTTGAACTGTGAGGGTCCACCTAGACAAGGATTTTTAAAAAAAAAAATACAGTTCTGTAAATATATTTTCTTTTCTTCATGATTTTTTATAACATTCTCTAGCTTATTTTATTGTTAAGAACATAGTTTATAATACATATAATATACAAAATTTTCTAGCCTTCTTTGCTGTAAGAAAAGTTTATAATACATTTAACATACAAAATGTAATACATATAACATATAAAAGCTTATGTTATGGGTAAGGCTTCCAGCCAACACTAGGTTATGAGTAGTTAAGTTTTTGGGGAGCCAAAAACCTGGAGAGTCATGAATTGTTTGTTCAATTAAACTCCACATTGTTCAAGGGTCAGCTGTGCAAATATATTGTGCATCTACGCTGTGGTCAGCACCATGTAAGAAACAAATGGGAAGTGTTTGAGTTCTGCAATTTAGCACATAGAATTAAATATGGTCACTTCTTCCACTTCTGTAAAAGATGATTGACCAAAGCTGTTCTCTTTGTTTAAAGTCTAGCTACAATGCAAGTTATCACACAAGCAAATTGAAACAGGGTTTCATCTTCTAACTATTAAGTCAGGATAGATTAAAATCATTCAATAGCCTGGGTTCATGAGATAATGGGCAAGTAGGAACCAGCCTCTAGTCACTGGTGGGAGCTGTGAATCGGTACAGCTTGGGAGGGCAAGTGGAGAATATGTTTTAAAAACCTTAAAAGTGTTTATGCCTTTTGACCCTGTAATTCCACTTCGAACCCTGTAATTCTATGTTAGTATTTATTTTATGGAAATCATCGAGAAATGTGCACAAATATTCTTCTACAAAGACTTTTAAAACAGAAATCCAGATAAACAACAGGGAACGAGTTAGATCAGCCCTGGGCAGCCATTAAAAATCAAGTTTTAGGAAGAAATCCAACAACACAGAAAAATCCTAATATATTAGTAATAATAAAATCATGTTCTAAAACAGTGTGCATGGGGCAGCTGGGTGGCTCAGTCGGTTCAGTGTCTGCCTTCAGCTCAGGTCACGATCCCAGCATCCTTGGATGGAGCCCCACATGGGGAAATCCCTGCTCAGTGGGGAGTCTGCTTCTCCCTTTTTCTCTGCCCTTTAGTCTGCTCATGTGTGCTCATTCTCTCTTGCTTTCTCTCTCAAATAAATAAAATCTTTAAAAAAAAAAGTGTGCACAGCATGACCCCAGTTCTGTAAAGTTATATATGAAAAGAGATTAAAAGGACAGACATCAGTTAATGTGATTCTTTTTAGGATCCAGTTATTTTCTATTTTCTCCTTTATATAATCTTTGCAATTTCCACAATGAACGTGAATTACTTTTATGATCCTTGGTGACAAAGCTCATCTTTATGCACTCCCAGCCCTATGAAAAAGATGTTAGGCTTGAAACCCATGTCCCCAACTTGAAGTTGTTAGCCAATCAGCAATATTCAGGGAATATCCTGTATTAAGTGCTATAAAGATTTAAAAAGGCAAAAGAGGTCATAAGCGCTGCCTTTCTGTGATTTATAAGCTAATGATGATATGGAAAGTACTAGAAAGAATGATTGACTTTAAAAAATAAACATAAAATTAGTTAAATAGCAAATATTTAGTCTTGAGCACTTTATCAGTTTATATTTTTAATTGGTTTTTCACTTTCTCTGAGATATATATATGGCCTGATGCCTTGCACCTAATATATATTCAATGTTGAATGAATACATGAATGGATGGATGGTTGGATGACAAAAGACAGACACTATGGAAGTCACAGGAGCTGTGTTACCAGGTCTAGAAAGGCTCCATGACCAGGTGAGGACAGGCTTCCCAGACTGATGTTGTCCTAGTCATTATGTAACTTCATTGGTCATAAAACCTCACCATTTGTGCCCTTCGACCTGCCTAGCTCTAGCAGAGCTTCCTACCTAAGAAATGCAGAAGGAGAGTTGCTTCAAACATTACTGGTAACATCGTTGTCCCCCTTACTTGTATGTTTCCTGTGTGCTGAGTGTGAGAAGCAGTTTACACGCATGATTTTTTTCAAACCCTCTTGGTAAATTTTTGAAGTGGGCGTATTGTCTCCACCGTGGACAGGAAACTAAAACACAATTAAATGATTTGTCCAGTGTCACGTGACTAGCAAAGCATGGAGCCAAACTCTAAACCAGTTCTGGTTGCCTCTGAAACTGTGGGATCAGTCATCGTGCGACACACTTTCTCCTTGGAATTAGGTCACAAGTTTTTAGTGGCGATGAATATGCCAGACTGATACTGCTTTTCTCGTATTCTTCTTGGTATTGTCTTGAATTTTAGCTCTTCTGGTGAGTGTGGAGTGCTTGTCTCATGGTAGCGCCTCACTGGTTACGTGCACCTGTTAAAAAGTTATTTAAATTGAAGTTATTGGCCACTTGGAGATGATCTTCCTTGGTGCAGTGCCTGTTCAAGGCTCTTGCTAATTCTTCCATTCAGTTGATTGCTTTTCTCTTTTTAAAGACTCGAGCAACTCTAAATCTATTCTGGCAACAGACTTGGTTTTTCTTGCAGATATGTCCTATTCCATGGCTTTCTACCAACCCCCCCTCACTTTCCCTTCATTCTCTCTTTCAAAACCTTCTTCTTGGGGGAAAAGTGTCAGTTATACATACAGAGGCAGACCACAAATTATTGTGAATCTACACGTCACCATCATTGGCCTTGGCAGTTGTCACTGGTGGCCAATCTTGTTTCAATAACATCCTCAAGTACTTATGCTCCTCTCTCTACCTAATTATTTTGAACTAAATCTCAAGCATCGTAATATTTCATCCATAAATACCTCTGTGTCAGCAACAGGTAAGGGCTCCTTTAAAAAATACACAACCATAATTCTACGATTATACTTAGGATAAGCCTGGCAATCAATGACTACTTAATTCATAATATGTTCAGTAAGTGCTTAGATTTCTTCAGTTATCTCAAATTTTATTCTTGTCATTGGTAGTTTGAATCAGAATACAAATAAGGCCCACACTTTGCATCTGTTTGATAGAGCTTTTAAGGCTTTTTTGCTAAGTGGGCTCTATGCCCATCGTGGGGCTTACTCTCACAACCCTGAGATCAAGAGTCACATGCTCCACCAACTGAACCAGCCCGGGAGCTCTGTAGCGCTCTTTAAGACTTTTTAGAATTTATGGGCTTCCTTGCTCTATTTCTTCTTTCCTTCCTACCATTTAAGAAACCAGCTCTGGGGCTCCTGAGTGGTGCAGTCAGTTAAGTGTCTGACTCTTGGTTTTTGGCTCAGGTGGTGATCTCAGGGTCATGAGATCAAGCCCCACGTGGGGCCCTGCGCTAGGCATAGAGTTTGCTGGAGATTCTTCCTGTCTCTCCCTCTGTCCCTCCTGCTCGTGCTCTCTCTCTCTCTAAAATGAGAAAATCTTAAAAAAAAAAAAAAAAGAGAGAGAGAAAAGGAACCAACTCATTTGTCGAGTCTCCCATAATCTGGAGTTTAAATTCTGCATCATCCCATATCATTTACATACACCTCTATTCTTGTACTTCCTGCAAATTGGTACTTAGATCCAGAGGCTTCATCAGACTCAGGTTCAATTTTTTTTTTTTTTTTTTTTTTGGCAAGAAGAACACTTCATAGGTGGTATTGCACACTTTTGTCAGGAAGCATAAGATGCCTGGTTGTTTCTTTCTTTGTGACATTAACAGATGCTGATGATCATTGCCTGGATCCATTATTTCATTAGGGGCAGAACTTCAAAGTATAAACCACACAACTAGTCTCTGGTATTATGTAACTTTTCATTGGATCCTGCTATTTTACCTAAAAATCGGGAATGACTTGAAATTAACAAACTGAACAGAAGTAGGAAAGTTTGCTTCAGTTTATTTTGTGATCCTACTGGAGCCCCGGCCAGTAAACTATAGAGGGCTATGTTGTGGTTCTGAGAGGCACATCCATTGTGGGGTTTGGGCTGGTGAGGAGAAGAGTACAGACTTGAGTTGTTCAGGAAATGAGAACGGCACTGGTATAAATTCTGCAGAAGTGTTCTAAAACCTAAAATGCATTAACTCCTGCTAGAAGAACAACTCCACCCAAGTACTCTCCTGGAATAGATAATGGGCTTAAGAGGGTCTCTCCAAGTTTCCAACCTTCAATGAGGTAAGATAAAGCAGCCTCAGTGAGGGTAAAATAAAGCAGCCTCCTGCAACCCAGTTGAAACTCACAGCTCTGACTTGATTAAAAAAAAAAAAATCAATCAATCAATCAACCCAGGGGGTTATATAGTTACAGGTTACTGCCTCTGTCTGGGCATGTGAACTGTGGCATGACTCTTTACATAGCAGCCTTCACTGTTTGGTGGAATAAATCAAGAGACGGCCACAGAATGAGAAAGTTGCTCTTAGAGATTCAAAATTCAACATTTCAAATATAGATCATTTGTCGGATCCACAGACAGAAAGATGAGACTCAGCTACTTCCAGAGAAGGAGGAGGTAAATCTCTGTGAGTACAGAGAAGATGGAAAGAACAGCAGGTGACTGACAGAGTTTGGTTTTGCACTTTGGAAGCAAAGTGTGCTAGACCCATGCTTCATTGTTGTCGCAGTTAAAAAAAAAGAAAAAACCCCCCAAACCCCAAAACACGACCAAATACAAGGTGCTAGCTCCAGAGAGTTCTTTTTAGAAAGATGCTAAAAAGAGTGATTAGCCGTGTCTGTCTCATTTGTTTATATTTCTAGTTTTACTAATGGTCTCAAAAGAAACTAAACTGCACTCAAAGACAATCTGAAATTAGGAGGGCTGAAAACCAAGACTTAGGACCAAGAAAAAATATTTTAAAATCTAGAGACTCACACTGGAATTTTAACCAAATTAAATTAAAATTTTAACCAAATTAACCAAACTCACACTTGGAATTTTAACCCAAATCCACCCCCACCCCACGCCGCAATACAAAAATTCTCTAGGATCATAGAAATAATTCAACGTAACCAATGTTCCAGGGATTAAAGTCCTACAGAGACAGGGGCCGAGTCTGTCCTATTTACTCTGTGTCCCAAGCATCTAACACAGTGTCTGGTACAGAGTAGGTGTCCACAAAAACATGCCAAATTAATGAGGGGATGAAACCCCTTAAAACTATTGAAACCGAAAGTTCCAAATGCGACGTTAAACCTGTAAAAAGGACAATGGTTAAGTCGACTCTTGACAAGCAGTCATCTGAAAATCCTGTCAAGGCTGCTTAAGAAAAGCGTTGGGTTGATACAGCCCATGTCTATAAAGTTGTAAAACAACTGGAGAAGGTCCAGAGCCGGGCCTGACTTGCTCCAGATTAGAGAGAATGACAGCCAGAGTTACTCTTTGCATTCCTGTCTCTGCCTTTTGCTGAGCAGTTTCCGTTCC
This sequence comes from Martes martes, assembly GCF_963455335.1. Taxonomy (NCBI): domain Eukaryota; kingdom Metazoa; phylum Chordata; class Mammalia; order Carnivora; family Mustelidae; genus Martes; species Martes martes. The sequence goes on along the minus strand of NC_137892.1, from coordinate 126,985,882 downwards.
AACCAAATCTTCTTATTTTTAATTTACTCTGATATTTATATGTCTACTGATTTAACATCATATCGTACCAGTCTGGGCTTCAGGGTGCCCTTGACATGCATTTTTCTAACTGATCTTCACATACATTATGCACAGACGGGCCAATCTTCCTTCTTGACGTGAGCCTCTCAGGTGAGAATCGTGGTTTCACTTGTCTCCAGAAACAGCTTTCTTCACAGACTCCATTTAGAAACAGCTCCCCTGCCCCCTCCCCACCACCTATGTCTTCTGTAAGCTTGTCCAGACATGGAGTACATCATCAGGCCAGGCTTTCCAGTCCTTCCATTCCTTGCAAAGCAATCATTTATAGGCATTTGGTGTTTTGTCTGACATCTGTTTGATGCTGGAGCTCCAGCCTTTGTCTCAATGAATCACTTGTCAGAGAAGGTTGTGGCATTTTAGGCTGAATTTCACACCTACAAGGAAGGGTTGCCTGGGATGTAAGTGATCTGAGGCTTTTTTGAGACGACCATCTTGCCCACTGCCCACGAGGAAGATCCCATGAGGACACAGCAACATCAGGGAGCTGGGGAGCATGATGCTTATTAAAGGCTTATTTTCATTGTCAGTATGTGCCCTGTCCCCATGCACTTAAGCCAGGCTTTCCTCTCTGGGGACAAGCCTGCCAACTGACCTCCATGGTTGGAATGTCACTACTGGAAAGAACCATGCTGAAATATCTGGGTAGAATATTCTGAGATCATCAGAATAAGAGGGAGTGACTTCTGAACGAGAAAAGGGAAAAAAGGAATTCATCATTCTTTGCAGTTTACAGAAGACCCTGTCCATTCGACGCGATGGCTGTTCTCAAGTCGGTGCACGGATGTGGGATTGTCTGCCTCAGCAGGGGTCACGCTGGGTCCTAAGCCAGGCTGATCCTAGCAAGGCACAAAATCAATGAGTCCCTTTCCTTATTCTCCAAACAGGGTACCAGTGACTTCGTAACACTGTACATGGTAAACGAGGTTGCTTTAGACCACCAAGCCTGAACTATTTCCTTGTAAAAAGTCATTATTCATACAGAGTATCCCATGACAACTCCCATTTGGTCGGAGGACCAGAGGGGAACATGAAAGGGTGGCTTGGCTGCCAAGCCCGAGAATACCACAGGTGGCCTACCTTAACCCGCATCCAGTGACTAGAGCATGCGGAGAGAGCAGAGATGGATGGCAAGATGGGAAGACAGTGCAAATCCGATTGAAAAGTCATGTACTTTTTCCTTCACTTCGTTCTGTAAGGAAAGAAGGATGTGAGGCAGGGCCTGTGTTGGAGGGATTCTTCTTGGTGCCTTTAAAATTCTTTGGTTTCACAGAAAGTCACTTCATGAAGAGTTTGTCACAAACAGATGAACCCCCAGGAGGAGAGGTCAGAATTTCTAGCTTCGATGAAACAGTAGGTCGAAGGCCAGTTTCTCATTTGGGTTTTAATTTAAAGAGAATGGGGAAGGGGAGCAGAAACTGATACCCCATCTGAGGCTTCTGGGTATCACACGGGATCCTTTTCACGTTCCTGTATCAGTGTGAGGGGGGTGGGGTAGGGTGCCGAAACGCTAGCCCATCAGTCACCTCATGCATCCGAGTTGGAACACAGTTAACCCTGAGATGCAAATCATTTAATCATGCTGAGTCAGTGGTGACCACAAGTTGTGAACTCTTGGGAGTCAGGAATTCCTAACATGATGTGATAATGCATTTCACAGCACGGACATCAGATCTCCAGAATCCAGGGTAGGGTAAAAGCAAAGCAGGGAATGAATCTATAGTCTCTGAAAGTTTCTGCATAACAAAGACAGATCCTCCTTCCCAAATTCAATGAAAATGAGGGTTCCCAAAGGGTAATTCCCACTCCCCCTCATCCCCCTCCACATACTTTCGCTTTTCGGTTTGCACCATTAGGTCAGAAGGTTAATGAAAATGCACTCAAAAATTATAAAGAAGATGAAACCAGGCATGAATATGAGATTTCCACTCGAGTCCGAATATTCCATCTGGATGTTAGGCAAACCCACTTGCTTCAAAAGTCATACAGTTCTGTCCACGTTTGCCTGGATGGGTCTGAGAGGCTGAGGAACTTGATACCTACTAACTGCCTACCTTGGAAATAAAACTAGGAATGCAGCTTGGATCCCAGCTTAGAAGGGAAGTATTGCGAGCTTTCTGTGTGATCAAACGATGTGTCAGGATAATGCTGCATCTGGGACCAAACAAGAGCTGGGATTTGAATTGTGCATCTTTTTCTGTTTCTTTCTCTTCTTCCATCCATCTAGTCCTTTAGTTTTCTTTCTCACTTTTTCTCTTTTACAGAATACTCTCCTTCTTTAGAGTCGGACCTGTAAATACACAGCATTTCCTCGAATCACTTAAAAATCTTAACTTCCTTGGGGCGTCGATCACCACTGAAGGAGACAGCTCATTGCACCAGTTACTCTTAGAGCATTGCTTTTACGGCAGATATTAAAAGATGCTGCTTTGACTGAAAGGTGACACTTTACATTAACATCTCGACTCTGCTCACTCATTCTGAAAGAACAGCTCCAGTGAAAGTAAATCGCTGGTGAAGACAAACCAACTGGAAAAGACACTAGCTTTTTTTTTTTTTTTTGTCTTTTAAGTTTTCACAATGGCCTTAAAGGAAATGTGAATTAATCATTTGTTTTGACCCAAGAGCAGCAGAACTTATTTTGAAGACTTAAACAGGCAACACAAATGTAAACAGAAATCTGGGACTCCCAAATGCTAAAAAGCTTGAAAGGATTAAGTCCGAAAACATCATTTCTACTCAGCGTTTATTTTCATTTGAAGATAGGGGAAATCATATATAAATCACGGACAATACAAGTTCTTCTTGTCTGGCAATTGTCCACATAAATCTGTTACCCTCTAAGTATAGATACAGATTTTTTTTTTTTTAATAGAAAGACAGGGCGAGATGGCAGTTAATTAGCAACCGATAACTATAAACTACAGTAGGTACAAAGTTTTGTCATATAAATTAATTGCCATTACAAAAAGGCAACTGCTTTAGCTAAGAAGGTACAAAAACGGGTAACTTCCATAAATATAACAACAAACTAGGTGGAGAAATACATAACAGACTGTTTTTCCTACATAATATTTGAATATGCAAACTAAGACACCTGTGGCACTTTACATGGAAGTAGGAAGAGCCGTACACACACACACCACCCACCCGCCACCCACCCACACTCGCATCCAAGCCCCCTCCCCGCCCCCACAAGTGGATTTCCAAAACTAGGGTTACAAGGACAGGATGCCGCTCGCTCGGAAGCAGCAAGACGGCGAGCTCCGAACTGCCAGACAAAGAAGGAGCCTTATTGACAGTTGTAAAGCATTAGGCGTCAGACAGAAACTTGTCAAAAACAGCTGTTGTTGGGTACTGATTGATAATGTTTTCATTTTGACGGCTGAGACACTGCAGACAGTCGTGGGTCTGAGAAGAAGCCCATCACTGGCGCACACATGAACACACACACACACAGACAACGGGAAGTCATTTAACAGATGGCCTAGGAGCACTCAGCCACAGTATCTTAAAAAGACAACATTCTCCATTTAATGAACTTGCAGAGAAAGCAATGCCTAAGAATCATTTATTTTTCACGGAAGATGAGCACAACAAAATAAAAATGCAAGCAGGGATTGTGTAACTGGTCATCGGAATAAAAGTTTTGTGCTGCTCACGGATTACACAGTGAAAAATATTCAAGGACACTGGAGACAAGATTGAATACGAATCTTTTTGGATCCATTCCATGGGGGGCGGGGGAAGCTTAAAGAAGTGGTCGATGTTTCAAAGGTAATGATTTCATTAAAATCCACCTACAAGATGAAACCACAGAAGCTATATCTGAATGATGTGTATCTTCTGGAGAATTACAAGGTATTACATCACTGTGTAATACAGTGCGAGTCTGTGGTATTTGAGAACCAGTCTGTGCTACCTAAAAATTACAAACATGTTTTTATTGCTCAGGTGAAAGGAGCAGTTTTCTAACATTTGGCCATTTTGTGTTTGAAGTGGTCAAAAATCTACAAAATGTGCCAAAGAGGATTACATCCATAAACTTCAATATCTATAGATTATTCTTGATTTAGAAAAGGTCAAAGGTGCCAAACCTTAGTAAAACTGCACATTTATCTCTACATAATTTTATCATTTAAATTAAATGGGGAAAAAAAAAAAAGTTCCAAAGACTGAATCTAGGCCCTAAAATGATTTGCTGCAGCCCCAGCACATTTTTTTAAGGGCACACTGAAACCCCTGAAAATAGAGGTTTGTAATAGGAATACTGACAGACCTTTAATTACTCGTCGGAGACAATCAGTGACTCCGTTAAACTCCATTAGCACTTAATGAATGAATATCCAGATGATTCTGTCTTTGTTTTCTTTGTCAAATCCATGCCAGCTTAAACCCTAGCCAGTATAAATTATACTTCATTTGGCTCTTTTTAAAATTTTTATCTATTATTTTAAAAATTATCTTCTCTTTTTCAATCAGACACTTTTAAGATTTTTAGAGAAAGATACCTCTCTCATGTTGCAGCTTGACTTTATGCAGGGGACTCTTTGCATTAAAAAAATACTGGAGGACTCGATGAAATAGTCATCAGGGAGGCACACCCCCATTGTGCCTACATTGTCGCTCATCTCAAAAACGGAAAGTTTCTGCTCTTAAGACAGGGGAATGAGACTTCAGATGGAATCAAGGAAATTCTGCATCTTGTCTTTAAAGTTCTTCCACGTTAATTTAATCTTGGTAGGATACTCGTCTCTGATAAGGTGATTCCTTGAAGTTTTTGGTGCTCATTTTTCTCTCATAATCTATGAGGCCCATATACAAAAAGCTCAAGAATAAAACGTGATAAAATAAAATAAAAACCCCAAGAGATCTTGGAAACAACAGACGTAAAATGAGGAGCCCCAGTCGTATAATATTCCACCCCCAAACCCAGGGAAAAGGAGTCAAGGTTCTGAGTCTCCCTGAGTCCTTCAAAAGGGATTTGATTTCTGTGAGCCACGAATTCCATCCATTTTAACACTGAGTACAGAAGAGCTGCTTAGAACAACAGAAGGAAGAGACATGCGGCGAAGATAATTAGTGGTAAACAGAGAATAAATTCTCTCTCAGTAGTGTGTACTTGACGTTAATGCCGATGATGATTCACCTGATTTACAGAATATTCACTTTAATAGAGAGATGAGAGTCGGAGATAACTAGAGGAAAAGAGACACTGAAGCCATGAAAGTCTTGATACCAAAATAAAATTAAAATGAGAAACTAACATGATAGGTTCAAGGCCTTTGGGAACCCGTGTTCTTTGCCAGATTTCACATTCTTACAGCTTCATGGTCTTTCTCTTCTAACAAATTTATCAGTTGAGAGAAGCTGTCTTTCAGTGCCTCCATGTCATCCAGCGAGCAGGGCTGCAGAATCCAGCGTTTCCCACGTGCAAGGGGTTCAAGTTCAAAATATTTTTTGACCTTAAGGGGGGAGAAGATAAATATGTTATTAGTTATATCAGAACCTTTCTACTTCCAGAAGTTTGTGAGTGACAAAATAGGGGGGATTTCAAGGAGAACGTTTATGAACTGTGATGCCTAGGACTTTCTAGAACTCCATCCACCGCTGCTGTTATAATGTGGGTCCTATGTTGTGACCCAGGACTGTTTTCTTTAGGGGTGAGTGACCTGCTTACAAACCGTGTCACCCACACACTTATCTGCATGGGAGGTCCGATGGAGTCTAAGAAAGAATTACATGTACAGCACACAGGGCAGAGTACGCTGCAGGCACCAGAAAGATTCAATTCAATCAAAACCACCAGCAGAGCAGCTTTCACTCCACCCCCTTGCTAACTTACTCAATTGGTGGCAAACTATAGTACGTACTGTATCAATTACTCAAAATTATTTTGACTACCAAATGCATATTTTGACTACCAAGTGCATATACGACAAAAACTGGTAATTTAAATAATCTTTTTTCTCTTTCCCCCTTAAACTTCTAGTATCCATTTTTGAGACCTGGGAAAGCACTTTTTAGGAAAGAGGCTAGAAACTGAATATGTGTGTGTATATGCATATTTAAACCGTATACAGATACATATGTATATGCAAAGCCTCCCGGTTTTTTCTCCTAGTCCTGAATTTTCAGGGAGGCAAAAATCATGACCTTTTAATTGGTATGTGAGTAGAGAATTTGCTATCTTAAAAACCTGTTTGGTTAATATTCAGTCACAAGTCATTCTTAGCACAGTGGCTAATAGGTTACTGACTAATAGTGTCCAGGATTACCAACTCCAGACTGAGAGGAAACATCAAATTGTGACATCTTCCGGAAGTACTGATGACCTCTCAAAGGGTATGATAAAATACAAAGCTTGCAAAGCTATGGTCCTGCCCACACTCCGTCACGTAAGAACTGAACACTGTATGTACACCCCAGTAACGTTTTACTAACATAAAATACAGTGAGTAGCAACACCAGAAGAACCACTGTTGGAAGACATTCTTGGTCAACAGATTTCATTAAAATCCCATGTGCCAGGGCAAATTCCAAGGTCTTACCTTAGTCAATACTCGAAACCTAGAAAAAAAAAAGGGTCTCAACCACATGCCATTCCCAATGTGGTTTTATTTTGCCTCTATCACTGCAAGGACCAGAGTACAGCAGAGGTACATCATCCAAAAGTGGCATTAAAATATGTGTACATTATTTTCATGTGAGCAAGAAGACAGACATAAGAAATACTAAGGCTTTATGCTAGTGTAGGAACCACAATTACGCTAACATTCTACAGTTCAAGTGTGTCTCCAAAGTCCTTCTGTAAATGTCTGCAAATTAGCAATAAATACTACTACTACTTAAAAAAAAAAAAAAAGCCTGTGAAAATGGAAAGACTCTCATCAGTTGATTCTGGAAAGTAATGAAAATCTCCTTTCAGATCAGAAAGCGGGTATACAACTTCAGAACAGTGTTTGCCCGAGGTATTTTATAAATCACGTTGTTAAGAGAATTCTCCCTTATGGAAAATGTAAACTCCCTTCTTTTAGTTTCTTTTCTTTAAAGCACTGAAAGCAACCCACTTCCAAGAGAATCTGAAATCTGCATGTGCAACAACCGGCACTAGACGGGCTCTGCCCCACCAAGGGAGGCCAGCAGCCAGCAGGGGGAGAGCAGAGCTGGCAGGGGGGACAGGTGGGGACCGTGTTTAAGGCCACAGCTTGGCGGAGGAGCTGGCTGCTCTGAAGAGTATAAAATCAGAGATGTCAGGCTTCTTGCTTCTCCCACAAAGTGGGGTTTCAGAATGCACTAAACAGAATCTGGTATTTGATCAATAATGCCTCCCATCAAGAGGGGACAGCACGGAACATCCACAAACTGGTACATGAAGGAAGTTTTACCCTTGCCCCATTTCATAACCTCATATCATTTTAAGTCTTGTCGATAACTGAGAAGAGGACTGGTGGCAAGAAATTCAGGAATATTAGAATAAAGAGAAAGACTAACACAGTAAGTGCATGTTACCAACAATACTCCTTCAAACGGTTGGCTTAAAAATTCACAGAATTGATCCTGGTGGCATACTGACAGCTAATTTGAAAACAATGTTAGATTTAAGCAATCACAGAATAGAACTTGTGTTATTTTACAATATGGACCAGACACAGAAAGCCAGGTTTTAAGTACCCATTAGGTTGGTCTCTAGGCAACTGAAAATACAGACTGTCGCGTGGGCACACTTGGAAGATAATAAAGATGTCTGAAGGTAGTTTCTGAAGTTGTTCCTGCTGAATATGAAACCTGAGGAGGAAATGGAAGGTTCCATTACAGGGTGGTCACCAGATAAAGGAGCCTAATGGTGTTAAGCTGACAACTATGGCTGCGTAACCCGAGATTTTCCGATCTGTAACCTAAGTGGGTATCTCTCTCACCCTGCTATATTCCCCCAACTGGTATCCAAATGATTCCACACCATCCTTCGTTTATAACATCAACTGTAAAACTAGTCTGGCGTTTCAGTGAGTTTCAAGCACAGTGAGTGACCGGTTGTTGCCAGAACACAGCTTTTCATTACCCAGCGTTTCAGGTTTCTAAAAACAAAGCAGATAATACAAGAGAGGGGACAATGGAGACCTCATGCTCTGACTTGAACTTTTCCCGTTGGGTTAACATTTTCATTTGGTTTTAATATATTTTTATTTACTTATTTGAGAGAGACAGCATGAGGGTGAGAGCACACGAGAAAGTGTGGGGTGAGGGGAGGAGAGAGAGAATCTCAAGTCGACTCTGCACCTAGCGTGGAGCCCCACGTGGGGCTCGATTCCACGACCCTGAGACCAGACCTGAGACAAAACCAAGAGTCGGACGCCTAACCGACTGTGCCACCCAGGCATACCTTCGTTTAGTTTTCTGTCAACTTGAACTTCAAATTTCACCTCCTCTGTATTATTAAGATACAAATTACAGGGGCGCCTGGGTGGCTCAGTGGGTTAAGCCACTGCCTTCGGCTCAGGTCATGATTTCAGGGTCCTGGGATCGAGTCCCGCATCGGGCTCTCTGCTCAGCAGGGAGCCTGCTTCCCTCTCTCTCTCTCTCTGCCTACCTCTCTGCCTACTTGTGATCTCTCTCTGTCAAATAAATAAATAAAATCTTAAAAAAAAAAAAAGATACAAATTACAGTCACATTTGACTCGTTCACCTTATCTTTTTTTTTTTTGTCCTTTCATAATGCTGCTGTATAATTCTAAAGAACAAGGTGTTTAAGTCTGACCAACATAAATCACATGTTTTGAATACTTTATCAGCCACTTAAATACTATGCTTCAATGGAAGCTGCAGGGGTGAGGAGGAGGGGACTGCTTCTCACTGGCTTCAGGAGACGGCACTTGGGGCAGTGACGTCAGAATCCAGCTGCCTGGCAACCTGTAGTCAGCTGGCTATTTTTGGGTTAGCCGCAGAGAGTGGGCATTTGTTAGTGGCCATGTGTCCACCCTAGAGATAGGAAAACAAAGCTGCCGTAAGTAGCCAACTTATTTCAGTTATGCTGTCAGAGCCCTCCTTCATTCACGCCACTGTGGGGTGACGCGCATGACTGCATTCTGTTGATTCCCACAACGCACTTACTGTAGAGTCCTAACAGACAACTCGGCACCATCGCTTTGCTGCTCACGTTTGTAACAGCTGCGAAATCGGGTAGGAGATGTCCTTCATGTTTCTTTGAGAAGAGAAGTAATAATCCTTTCCAACTTGCAGGACCTCTAACAAGGTTATGTAATAATACCGACTTCCCTATCTTGCCCTCACTTCATGAGCAAAAATTTCTTTTTATTTCTTGCAAACCCGCTGTGACTACATTTCTGGAAGTCATGTAAATAGTTTCTGAACTGCAATAATAGGTCTTCCGTTTTAAAGGCCTGCAAATCTCATTTTATTTATAACAATAACTGCTTGTTTTTCCTATTTTTGTTATTAAAGCATGTAAGTACTGTGTGCCCAGAGTTGGCCTCATTTTCCTTTAAACACTCTGGGGAGCAGGGGAGAGAACAGTCCAAAAGGCATGACTTAGTGTTTTTATGCGACATAGAGTTAAGTCTAAGCTCAGAAACTTATAAACAGTGCTTTGACCCACATGAATGCGTCGTAAGACATTAAAAAGGGGGTTAGGGAGTGGGACAATTCTTTACTGTATAGGACTGTGCTGTGCATCTTTCAATAGGTCACCCCTAGTCCTAGTGAACTCAATGCCATTACCCTATACCAGTCACAGCTGTAACTAAAAATCCCTTCCCCCATCTCATGTCCAGAATGCCACCTGGGGTGGTACTGTAGGTATTTCTCCCCCTGTCTGGGGCAATTTAGCTTGCTTTCTCAGTGGAGATAGAAGCTGGGTATCTTTTCTGCATGTACTTCTCTAGATCCCTACCTACCCACAACACACATATTCCCTCTGGGGAAAAAACTAGCCAGTTATAATGGACCCTTCTTAACTTGAGGGTGGTTGTGGCGCATTGTCATAGGGTGAAGATTAGTACGAGGAGCTTTGAACACGTGGGTCCTGAAAGTTCACTCCCCGTAACTTCATTCATTCGACTACCACTTCCTGAACAAAACTGGTGAGTGTGTGAAGGCGGTGTGAGTGTGCCCTGTGCCAGCGCTCCACCGGCCAATGTGTGGGTTTCCAATGCTTAGAACGGGACACTAGAAAACAAAAAACAGAGACAACAGCCAGAAGAGGAGGCTGTCCTCATCATCTGTATTAAAAGATTACAAGCCCCATTGCCCCTGGCTTTTCAGTGACCATAAAAGACGGTTTAAAACTGCACAGTTTACTAAAGGCTTTTTCACTCATTTATGGCACCCTGATTATACAACTGGAAGAAAAGCAATGGAATCAAATAGAGAGAGGGAGGAGTATTAAAATAATTAAAGTCAAAGTGAAAAAGAAATATCTTGGTAGAAGTTCGCCCAAAGAAACTTTCGAAATAAAGGCACATTCTTTCTTCATCTCTGGCACAGGAATCAGTCTCATGAAGGAGTCCAGGCTGACAATGTCAGCTCCTTCAAGGCAACAGTGATCAATCAGCAGGTAAGACAAGACAACAGGGATCAATCAGCAGGTAAGACAAGACAACAGGGATGCTGGGTGAGGAGCACAAGCAAAACACAGAGAGCCAGCGAAGAGAGCTGCAGCTGGGGGTCTGGTAGGCAGAGCTCAGGTCAGATGCACAATGCATCTTGCAAGAGCCCACGACTCGGTAACCACCTTGAGCCAGTTCTGGGTTTCCTGTCATTTTAAGTCCACAGCGTGTCCATCGCATGCCTGTATTTTTCAAACAACTAGATGAATAATGTTTTCTGAGACAGGTTCATATGGGTTTTGAACTCTTGGTAGAACTATGGTCTACATGATAAATGTACTCCAGGGCTCCAATTAATAGGCTGTTAAGAGAGCCTGAGCGACGAGTGAAACTTGTAGGATATTGTCCGTGACTGTCAAAAAGGGAGCAGAACTTGCCTCATCCTCACCCAAGCTCCTTACTTTCATCATCAGAGGAGATGCCCCATTGCAGTCCAATGTCACAGTGGGGGAAACATTTGTACTGCAATGCTGGTCATGTGCCTTCTCTTTCCGCCCCCAGGCACAAGGACATCAAATTCTAGGAGCCACGAAACTGGTCAGGGTCTGAATTATTTATGCCATGGAAATCTGCAAATGCAACAAACCAAGACTTTCTTCTTTCTAGAGAGTCGGTTGCCAAGCACTCATCCAGCACGCACAGTATGTACATCTCGCCTGGGAGTATGCCAAGGGGCCTTCCAGCCTTGTGGTCTTAACTGCAGAAGCTCACGGAGCAGGCTTCGCTTGGTAACCTTCACCAAAGTCAGAGAGAACTTTGCCCACACCGTGGCTCCAGGATGGGGTCTGGAGATAAAGTGGCAGGGCATCATTAAGATTCTTGAGAGTGCATTCTTGGCAGCTTGTTCAAAGAAAGGTTAGTCCAGAGAGAGCAGCACCAGCTGTTCCCCTTTTCATTGTGCTGCTTGCAGGATTTTGAAATCCTTAGAAAGGTACTCAATATGTCATTAAAGGCAGAAATAAAGAATACAAGCACAACCAATTTGCCACAGTCCCAAAGATACAACACAGTACAGATATTGTTTACTTTTTACTGAGTTCTAAAAGGGACCAGAAAACAACACCTTGATATTAACCAAGACCACAATATTACTTTGGAAGCGCAGAGCTATAATGGATGATTGGTTTCAAGCATGTTAGGTGTAACATAAAAGTGTAGTTTCGGTAAGATCGCTTCTTTCTTAAGCAAAGTGCAGCCCACCTGACCTTGGAATAATTAAAAAGCTAGACAAACGCCAGCAGGTTATGACCGGTGATTGAGCCCCGCCTTTATTAGAAGTCTTCCTGCCCAATCAGTAATCTCTGAAGTGTGGCGAATGTTCTATGTTGTGACAATAATTATATAGAAACCCCGTCTTCCACTGCACAGGAGAAGTCAGTGTGTTCCAGAAGAGCTAAATAAAATGATCCCATTGCTTTGGTGGTAGGAGCTAGAATCTGAAAAGCATTCCTGGTTTTTTGCTAAATCTGCTAACCTAGAGTTACAGAACAGATTACATCTATTTTCTCTTTTTGATATACCTAGAAGGTTTGTTTTATTCACCTATCCAAAAAGCCTGCTAATCAGACAACCACTGCGAGAGGCAGAAATGAGGTATGGATGCTTCCTGTCTTCAAGGGACAATGAAAGATACCCAGGACTCCTGCAGAATATCTCTTCTACTCCGGGAATTCTACCTGGCCCTCCCGAGCCTGGAGTGATTCCCATATGTAGGTCTTTGCTCCAACCTCTGCATCCAAACGAAGGTGCCTTCCTCCACAAGTAGAAAGGGTCGGCTTATAAATATTCATATTTTTAGACCCAGCTGACGTCCTCCTATCATCTCAAGGGGAAGCCTCAATGTAGAAGAAATGTTAAAAGTAGAAGGAACCTTAAACACAGTAGCCACTGTTGGTTACCTCCCAGCACCCAGGCAAATAAAGTTTTATTGGAACACAGCCATGCTTACTCACTTGTCTATGGCTGCTTTCACACTTCAATGGCAAAGCTGAGTAACCATCACAGAAACAAAATCTAGAATTACTGTTTAGACCTTTACAAACAAACAAACAAACAAAGTGCCAATCCCTGGCTAATGCTGTTTGCAGCTTCCTGCTTTGTCCAGCAGGGGCACAAGCAGTGCCTGGGAGGTGTCTGGGGAGTTGGCCTCTCTTGCTAGACCAGCTCATCCCCACTCATACTGTAGGGAGCCAGAGAAGTTGGCTTTTCCAACCTCTCCAGGCTCCACTTATAATTTCAGAGGCTCTGGATTGTGGTCTAGCAGGCAGAAGGGTCATAAAGCCATATTTTGACCCCTCTATGTTCAGCCTGGGATTCTTTTATGTGGAGACTACCTAATAGCAGCGAGAACTAGCCAAGGCACAGGGTCCATGACCTGTCTGTTTAAAGCTTATGGTGTCCGTAAGGATGGCTCTTAGTGCAAAGCAATACTAGTTATTGTTACTTTGCAGTTTTAAAAAGGAACATACAATTTACTAAATATACCGTGTCTAAAACCCAGTTTTTCCTGAAGCTATTATATTCAATTTAAAAATCTTACCATTCTGTCTATATATCTGTTAAGTTTTAACAACACATTCAGGAAGTTGGATACAGTTTAGGTCCTTTTATAAACTTAGTTTAATTAACCACTTTTAAACATTTCAAAACTCCATTTATAAATTTAACATATTCAATCTTCTTTTTCAGCATTTAGACTGTAATAATCAAAATATCCTCAAGTAGTTAAGAAGTCTTTTCTTCCCCAGCAAGAATTCGTAAGCATTTCTTCAATTAAATTTATAAATTCAATGACTCTCAAAGCTCTGGTATTTCTTCTTCTTCTTTTTTTAAAAAGATTTATTTATCTGAGAGGAGGAGAGAGAGTGAAAGCATGAGTGCACATGCACAGGAGTGGGAGGGGCAGAGGGAGAGAATCTTCAAGCAGCCTCCCTGCTGGGCATGGAGTCCCACACAGGGCTTGATCTCATGACCCACGAGATGAGGACCTGAGCTGAGGCGGAGAGTCAGGTGCTTACTGACTGAGCCACCCGGGCGCCCCCTCCTACCTTTCTATATAGGGAATCATTCCTGAAATAATTTATACTCTTAAATTATAATTACAAAGTGACTGTACCAGGTTGACCTAAATGTAATATATACTTGAAATAAAAGTATTAATATTGTAGATTTGTTATTTTATCATTTTTATACTTTTAATGTTAAATTTTCCAGGGTTAAAAAGACTTTCCCATTAAGGAAACAACTTTCCATCCCAAACGAAAAGAGTTATCATTCCATACGTGGTTCTCACCTCACTGAACTTGAGTTGCTTTTCAAACAGAGTTTTTTTAGACTGAAACAGGATTGGAGCCACAGATGTCCAGGGCAAAATTTTTGGGGTCACTCATTGTCAGTTTAGGCTCTTTATAAGAATAGTTGCCACAACAAAAAGAACCTCCTGGCCTTCAAAGGGGATTGTTTGCTCCTGGATGTAAGTTATCATTACCTATTTCATGGGTCTACTCTCAGAAGCAGACACCCCCTCCTAAGATTCTAAAGAATTTTCTTTACTGTTTGCCTGGATTTTGCATTTCTCTAGCACACACCTTAACATCTTTTCGTTTGGCTCCCTAGACATTACTTTTCATTTATTGAGCTATAATTTGCAGACTATAAAATTCACCCTTTTAAAAATGTGCAAGTTAGTGGTATTTAGTATATTCAGGAACACTTGCAATTATCACGGCTATCAAACTTCAGGACATTTTCACCACTCCAGAAAGAAACTCCCCACCCATTAGCAGTCACACCCCATCTGCCCTCTCCTCCAGCCCTTGGCACTAATTTACTTTCTGTCTCTAAGGATTTGCCTATTCTGGACATTTCATATATATGGAATTATATAATACATGGCCTTTAGTATCTGGTTTCTCTCACTTAGCATAAAGTTCTGTGTGAGTACTTCTTCTTAAGGCCAAGAGATATTCCACTGTATGGACCTAACACAATTTGTTCACCCATGTTCATCAGTTGTTGGACGTTTGGGCTGTTTCCACTTTTTGGCTATTATGAATTCAGTTATACGAGCCACTACTGTCTCCTTCAAACAGGCTTTATAAATAATCATTGTATAAGTTAATGAGTTAGAGGATATCAAGACTCAATGGGAATGAAGCATCTTCACAAGTCTGGGGTGAACTCTTTTCATTCAGATTTACGAGGATATCCTCGTTTCACTTGAGGAAATTCAGAGATTTGGATAATTAGTCTTAATTTTTTCATGTGTAAGAGACCTCAGTTCCTGGAAGGCATAGACGATGAAAAAAATTCTTTTGTATTCCCTGATGTACCCAGTACAATTCCAGACACAAAGAGGATACTCATTATTTTTAAACAAATGTAAAGAGCTGAAACTATAATGAAAAGGGCAACAAAGTATGTACCGTATTTCATCTCAGATTAAAATGTTAGTAAAGGAAGGAAATTGAACATTGGAGAGAAGTTGCCACTCCTTTTAATTAAGCAGGCCAAGGTTTCATGCAGGAGGTGGGATTTCACAAACAGTTTCAAAACCATAGGTCTAATTGGTTTAAACTCTATTATACATATGCCTACAGGCAGCTGCAATGGATTGTTTTGCAAACAGAAAAGTAAGCAACCCCTCATGGAAAATAGACCCACTCCAGAAATCTCAAGACCCAAAGGACACATATGTTTTGAGCTATTCCTTTAATCTGTGTCCAAACAAAGCATCTAATTCTTATCTCAGAGAATGGAAAGCATTGACATATGCAAAAAAGAGAAGCATCGGTACACTTGTCTTTGCATGCAGGTGCAGGCCTCAGACTTTTCAATAACATCTATAACATAGTCATTAATTACACAGGCAGCCAGGTTTCGACAGCATATCATTTTCTTTTGCCCTCCTCTCTTTCCCTTCAGTAATCAATTCTATTCCACTCCTTCAAAAGGGCTTTCATTTATGGTACCAATACGTTTTGGGTGTTACACTTGATTCTGCACCTTCCATGTTTGTGGTAATACTGTGTTATGATTTACCTTTATTTCAAAAAAGCAAACATTGTAAGCAGGAAGAGGCTTATCTATGAAAAACTTTTTCCTGGCAATAGAATATGGCTGTTTAAACAGTTCTACCTATATGTACGAGAGCCAGTCAAGTATGTACTAGACAGGAAGGAGAGTTAATGAGTGAAAGCCCCAAACACATCAGAGACAACCAATTAGCTTGTCTGAAACACAGGCTTGTAAAGCTATCAGTAACTTATAAAATGGTCTGCTACACACGAGTAAAATGTTGTTTAAATGGCTTGCTTAACTAGATGCATTCACCATGAAATTGATTCTTTTAAGGTTATCTTTTTAAACTTAATACTCATTAACTGTGCATATGGAAATGGCTGGCTGGGTGGAAGGGTGGGTAGATATCTTGGTATTGTCAAGTGCAGGCTGAAGATATGAATTCCATACTTTCTGAGGTTAGCAGGTATTGGGGAAGAAACCCCATCAATTACCAACAGTTGTGTCTGCCTCAGTCACTGAGAAGGATCAACACACTTAGATCATTCCTCCCCTGCCTGGCGAAATGCTTAGCTTGGGGTTGGTAGATGGGCTCCGAGGACCTTCCAGTGTTGAGAACACAAGCTTTTGTGTTACAGAACTGCACCGGTTTTCACCACAGCCCGTGATTCTGCAAAATGGCATGACAGCAAGAAGACCTGGAGCCTGGTAGTTTTCAAATCCAACATTTGTCTCAACAGTGATCGGCTTTCATCCCCCAAAGACTTACTTTACTAAAACATTTGAGGTAACTTGATGTTAGCTGACACATGAACGACACTCATGATACTATTTCCTATTCTGAGTTATCTTTTGTTGTTGTTGTTGTTCTTTTAGAGATAGAGAGAGACCACAAGTAGGCAGAGCAGCAGGGAGAAGAAGAGGGAGAAGCAGGCTCCCCGCTGAGCAGGGAGCCCGATGTGGGGCTTGATCGCAGGACCCCGGGATCATGACCTGAGCCAAAGGCAGCCGCTTAACCGATTGAGCCACCCAGGTGCCCCCTACTCTGAGTTATCTTAAAACACTACTGTATATTTTGGAATTTTTTTTTTTGGCTGGTATCTCATATTAGCCTTTCTCTGTTACACAAGGCTCCCTACCACAAATACACTTAAGTAAGTTGCAACCTGATCAGATAAGCAGAAGAGCGTGCTTTGATTTTGACGCGACTACCTCTTCTTAAGTGCTCATTCAATGTTGGTACCCTTCATGGAACCACTATGAGCTGGTCAACGCGGGGGATTCTTTGACTTAACAAAATAGTAGGAAAAAAATAACTTGCAGCAATGTGTTAAAGCTGGTTAAAAACAAAAAAAAAATCTGTTAAAAATAGTTTATATATTCCAGCTTATTTGGCTTTTGTAATGCATTGTATGTCCCCTATCTCAGTCTTGTAGCTGGGAGGTGTGGGGAAGGCAACAGGGGCTGTAACAAATCAAAATATGAATATAAGGAACCCAAATAAACATGTTTAATACTCGCCTTGTGGTACTATGGCAGCACTCTGTCCTAACAACGACAACATTTAGATGTTGGGGCAGATTCAAATTCTTGGGCCTTGAACAGGAGACAAACATGGCAAGCCACGCGTTGCTGAGCCGCCAATGGAGGGTGCCAATGGCCCTGTCCAGATGCAGAGATATTCAAGGGATGTTCCTGTCAGCAGTTTGTCCTCTGGCTCCAGCAAGGAGCCACCACCATGGAAACACGGGGAGGAAAAGGAAAAACAGCACGGCGTGGAGGGATGGGGGTGGGGGGAGGGAAAGGCAGAAAAAAGCTGACAGCCGCCTCAGTAACACATCTGAGCAAGGGGAACAGGTAACAAATGGCCTTCGGACAAACTGCCATGTTGTTAGTCACAGGGAGAGAATTTCTTTCCTACTGGCAATACGGCCAGGAGCCTAATATCCTGGCAACTGAGAAATAATGAGCTTGGAAGAGGCTTGCAGGCAGTCTGAGGAAAGAAAAGCTGAGTGGTAATCCGTCCTGAGGAATTTTAGCCAAAAAACCCCACACAGGACTAGTTGAACTCCGAATAAAGCCCGTGAAAGACAAGTCTGGAGAACATTACAATCAGACATAAAGAGAACACCAGAAATGAAGGTTCCAAAAGCCACTGACTGGATTTAGCACAGCACTGTTAGCGTGGCCTTGCGTCCTAGCTTGTCCAACCGGGACTAGTCCTCAGCGTTAGTTCTCAGCGGAGGGCAAAGGTGACCATACCCCTCAGGGGGGCATTTGGCAATGTCTGGAGATATTTCCAGTTGTCAGAGTGGGGTGGGGGGAGCAGAGGGCACAGTGTCTGCTGCAGGTATCTTGTGGGTAATGGTCAGGGATGCTGCCAGACATCCTACAAGGCACAGGATAGCTCCCCGGCCCCTGCCCGCCCCACCCCCAACAAAGAACCGTCTAGCCTGAAAGGTCAATAATGCTGAGGTTGAGAAACTCTTCTGAACTGATCTTTTAAGGCAAAACCAAAGAACAAAGGTCCCCATTAATGCTTCAGTCTATGGTTTATCAGCATGAACCATCAGGTTCCCTCCCTGATATCAGGAGATTTAGGGACCGGATTAAGAAAGTAGACCAGGAGCTTTGTCAGGGTACAACTCTCTGTCCTCTCCTCTTGCTCAAAGCGGAAATCATTTGTTCTTGGTGGGGATGAGTCAAAACATTCAACTGGGCTGAAACAAGTGCACCTGATAAATAGCCACCATTCCCTCTTTCTACTGTTAACTCTGCGTTCATTGTCTCAGACCCTGGGGATACGAAGGTGAACCTAAGTCCCAGTCCTCACGAGCTTACTTGGAAGAGACTGACAGGTATCAAGTAGGTGCGTCAGTGACTAAATGAAGTCAGATGGAGTAAGCACCGCGAAAAATTAGAAGGTACCATGGCAATAATAACATTTGCCATTGAGGTGATCCGAAAGATGAACTGAGGGCATGATGTGAATTAAATATCAAGCAGCTGCAGGTAAGGACAACTCTTTCGCTGGTTTCAAAACAAAATTTCATACAGTTACAATAAAGGTTCCTTCAATTCCCCTCTACTTAATCACCTAGACCTAACCGACTCTTCAGCACCCGGTTCAAGATAATGATGGATGTTGCCTGCACTATGAATGCCCACTCCCTGTGGGGACAAGCCCCAGATGAAGCTGGCCGTTCACCTGATGCTCACACCAGGGCACCAATCTCTGGCACGTCTGCTCTCTCTGCCGCAGGCTCTTTCACAATTCTCACTCAGGCAACCACACTTGTTACTACAGCAAGTCATTCACTTAAATATGGCATCAACGGATGAAACAGGAAGTTGAGAAGACAATTTCTATTTCTATGAAAAACTGAGTGGAATGTGTTCAAAGAACTCAATAAAGGTAGGTCATTAAAACAACTGCTGTCAAATCAGATTTAGGGGAGACAACTATCAACTATCGTGTAAACTGCTTCTCACATGTCTTTAATTTACCACCTTATTTTATCTTATAGTTCTATTTTAAGGAAATGGGAACTGAAAATCATGGATGATGCCTGTATTTTGTGCTAAAAATATGACACAGAACTCTGATTAGTGGCCATGTACTCAGAGAAAAGGCACTGGCCCAGTATCAAAAGATTAGCGCCATTTGTATGTTTTAAGTTAAATTACTTAGGGTATACATTTATTTTATGTTTTTAATGACAAGACACTAGCCAGCTCTTTCTTCATTAACTGTTCAACTATCAGTTCAGATCAGGTCAGATAAGCGGGCTTCTAACAGTCTCCAATCCCACTTTTTATTCTGTCTGAATCGAAAGCCTTCTCAGGGGGACGTCATTAACACCTACTTCAGTCGGAAGTTGAGAGTGTTACATAAAATCATGTCCACTGTCAGAATCAATACTAGTGTCTATCACCTCAAATCCTGCCGTGAAAGAAAGCAGAGTATAAATAAAGAAAACACTCAAATCCATATTGATATCCACACCCCTGCAGTCTCAGGTAGAGAATATGCACTGCTCACATCTCTGAGTGCACATTATGGTAAAAACTGGATACTTTGTTGTTAAATACCATATCCTTTAACAAAATAAACATGACATTATTTTGAATGTATTTGTGAAATATTTTCTAAGTAGAACTTATTCCTATTTTCTAGACTCAGGAACGCAAAGAGAATCATACACTACTTTTCTTAGCTGACGCCCTCGAGTTCTATTTCCCTGCACTTACGGCTCTCAAAGAACACTCTGATTTTACCTTGAAGTTATTATCTGTTTCTTTATACCTTTATCACATATCCACGAGTAAGATGGCAATTCTATCACAGTACTTAAAAATAAAAATCATATAATGCCAAGACCTGAAAAATGCTTGCTTGGGCTGTCTATTTTTAACTACAGTGTCAATAATAAAATAAAATGATGCCTGTAAACGGTGTTCACCTCTGTGTGCCACAAATTTATATTAGTGAATGAAGTACCTGATACCCTTGTCTTTACCGTTTAACATAAGAGGATCTAGAAGTCAAAGCTCTTGAACAGGGTTTGTAAATTTTAGGTGTGAGTTCATGACATCTAATCTTTCACACAGAAAGATGTGGCCCTAGAGAAGAAAAAAAAAAGGATAGGAGAAATAAATTCTTGCCTATTTGACTCCAGCTTCTCATTCAGACATACAACATGCATAACCTGTGCACTTCTTAGCAAGTTAAATGCAGCACACGGTTTTCATAAAATGTTCGGGTGAGCTCAAATCTCTTACAGCTGCAAAACTATTTGAATCCTGACTTCTTTTATGAAGTCACAGACACCCAGTTTGTAGTAACCTGGTCACAGGTTGAACTGCTTTTTGGTGCTATCAGAAGGGGCAAGCTGGTGTGATCAACTGTGGGGACGTCTGGAATGACCTACGGGCTGCAAGGCTTGGATCGGTAACCAGGAGCATTGTGTTCTGGAGTGGAATTCGCCTGGTTTTGACGTGATCACTGACCCTGTGAGGCACAAAGACACAGGATACTTCCTGTACAACCTGAGGAAAGAGAAGGAAATGGAACAAGCGCGAACAGTATAATGGGCAGAAGCTCTGAACAGGAGACTGGAGACAGAAGTGAATGGACTAGCTGTTCTAGGCTCTTAAGCCAAAGACTTATTTAAAGCACTGAGATACGTAATTTATTACCTAACACTCATGGAGGAACTAAGAGAGTTCCCTCAATGAGCAGATCATTGTATTCTTGCAGGCAAGAATCTGGAATGGCTTGGATCACTCTCTTAATGGTTTTTAGAGTCTTATGAAATATTGTAAATTAAGACTCTTACGGTTCAGGTTTAAGAAATTCATTTGCGCTGTATCATAGATGTTTAAAAATATTCCTGTATCTGCACAAAGCATTAAAAAAAAAAAAAAAAGCTCTCTGGAAAATGATGTACCCCTTGCACACCCAATATTCCCCTCCCCATTCCCTCCAACCCCCAGAATCCTTCCCATCTGCCAGCTGGGTTTCATTTTAAGAATTTCACACTGAATATAAAGTGCTATTTTGGCCATGTGGCTCCAGAAATGTGAATTTATAGTCTATTCAGATCGTACGCCAATGATTGACAGAGAGGGGATTAACCAACTGGATGCGATGAAGCCGTTGCCTCTTCCTTCAGGTTGCTTTAAGTTTCCTGGAAAGGACGGTCATCCTCACCCTGCTTCACGGAGGCTGGCAAGAAGTCGTCTCCTAGCAGGGCACTTGTTTCTCACTATTCTAGTAGATGGCTGCTCTACCTTGGAATTCTACTCCCCCACCAACACCCCCCTCCCCCACTCCCTGTTCCCAAATTCCATCCATTTCCCCACATGTAAAATGAGAACACTAAAGCTTGCTTTCTTAGACACTCCTTGCACCAATGTTCTGTTTACTCACACATAACACATATTTATAATCACTGGTCTTCAGGAATAAGAGTCAAATCTTGGAAAAGTACGTGTGTGTATCTGTATCTGCTTTTCTTAGGTAAGGGCTAGCAATGCCTAAGAACTTACACATGGGGAAGACTCTCTCCATGTTTTTAGTATTTCAGAGATTGTTGGCAAGTCCTGGCCATCTAGAAATGTTTCAAATACCATCGCTATTTAAGTTTTTCCAAAAGTAGTTCTGTTTTTTCAATGGTGTTCCATCTTGTTTCACACTTACCATCCTCAAGTATTGTCCTAGGCATGAAAGTGTAACTATATATTCAGATTTTCTAAATCTTTCTTTTTGCAACTTTAGGATCATGCTGTTCCTAGGACTCCGTACACTCAATGCATAATAAGTAACACTATAAAAGAGATTACTTCTCTGTTTAACAGATGATCAATGAAAGGGTACGTAAGCGTTGAATTTCGAGAAGGCTGTGCAGAATGTATTTAGATCTGATACTGTGATACTGAAGCCAGCCTCAAAATGAATGAGCATATCCACACTTGTATTACACATACACATAAAAGTTGACATCAGAGGGGAGGTCGACATCATTAGAAGAGCACATCAGGTTTGGTCCTGTTCAGAACAGGAAAGGCTCCGCTCAAGATGGGGGCTTTAGTCTCTAAGTTATTTGAGAGAGGTAACAGTCCTTGCTCCCATCCTTCAAGACAAAACAAACAAGAACACTACAGAAAATGGATTAGAGTTAAGGGAAAATTTCTCCTCCCTGATAGCATAATAAATACATCTCCACTAAAAAACAAAACAAACAAACAAACAAAAAAACCCAAATACCTACCAATCTTGCACATTTAAGTTTTAGACATATTATCTGACAGTTAAGAAATTCATTTGAGAGCAGAGGAAAGCACGGAGGGAGCCACATCACACTGGTAACCATGAATGGTAACACGGGGGGTGGGGGGTGGGGAGAAGGGCAGATTTTATTTTATTTTTTTAAAAGATTTTATTTATTTATTAGTCAGAGAGAGGGGGGGAGAGAGAGAGAGAGCGCACAGGCAGACAGAGTGGCAAGCAGAGGCAGAGGGCGAAGCAGGCTCCCCGCCAAGCAAGGAGCCCGATGTGGGACTCAATCCCAGGATGCTGGGATCATGACCTGAGCCGAAGGCAGCCGCTTAACCAACTGAGCCACCCAGACGTCCCAGAAGGGCAGATTTTAAATCGTCCTTAATGTGCCTATGAATTACTGGACTTGAAATTAATCTCCTGTAGTCTTTATACTTCAGAATATGAATAAAAACATACATATGAACAAATCAAAGAGCAGAAAGGGCAACTTTAGAAAGAAATTAAAAAGATGCCTGTATGTAGAGACACATAAAAGAAGGTAAGTGGCTACAGTAGAGCTCAATAAACAGCTGCTGTATGACTGTGAAACAACACTAAAAATTATCCTCATATGGCAATATCGACTTAAAGCCTGTAAGCGTGCTCACTTCAGGAAGGTGGGGGGACGTTCCATGCAGATGAGACCACCACTCAGGACTAACTTTCACAAGTGAAAGTCTGACACCCTCTCACCAGCCTGTGAAGTTCTCGTGTGGGTCTTGTAGTCAGCAGGACCAGAACTTCAGGTTCCGGGTGGGAAACCAGTCTGCTTCTTCATCAAACCCCCTTCAGAGAGCAGCTCCTAGCCTTCCTCCACCGGATGTCTGATGCTATCTTTGAATGAACTATAGCCTGCGGAAGGCTATCAAATCTCTTCCTCAATTTTTTTTTTAAGATTGTATTTATTTGACCGAGAGAGAGACAGCGAGAGAGAGGGAACACAAGCAGGGGGAGTGGGAGAGGGAGAAGCAGGCGTCCCGCTGAGCAGGGAGCCTGATTCGAGGCTTGATCCCAGGACCTGGGATCGTGACCTGAGCCGAAGGCAGACGCTTAACGACTGAGCCACCCAGGCGCCCCTCTTCCTCAATTTTAATACTAGGGTCTTTATTTGATGCCGGCACAGAAAAAGCCACAAAAAATTGCGAACCACATTTACCTTAAAAGTGCTGTCAGGGGTTACTCATTAATTCATTTGGCATCTATCTTATCAAGTCTTTTAGAACTGTGGAAGACAGTTCATTCCTTTGGAAGACATAGCCTCCTCTTTTCCAATAACAAGAAATACATCACAGATCATGATTCTGCCACTTTTTTTTCAGAAACTCAGAATGCTAATATGAAACCAAATTCCAGCACTGATTTAACCCACAGGATCGATGTTCTTCCACTCTCCTCCTCTTTGTTCTGATCGCCTGCTTTAATTTTTTATTATTATTTTCATGTGAGTCACTTTAAATCGACAAATGAAAATACAGGAATATCTCCATCTGGAATGAATAATAACACTCCGTCTCTTTGCTTGGCATTATTACTTAACAGAACACACGAAGCTTCAATGAAAGTCACTGGGTCTTGAGTCATTCTTACTATTTTAGGGGTTCTTAAAAGTGCTTGTCAACACTATTACCAAGGAGTATGGGCTCCGATCTTTCAGAATTGTCTCAGTATAAGAAACTTCAGCTGAAGTTAATTCATTTTAAGAATGGATTTCTGGTACCACAGGAGGAAGAAATTCTTCAGTACATCAGATCCCTGACAGAGAAATCCAAGGGACTGTCCGTTTTACTGTATAGAACACATGATGCTTAAAATGTAATTTTTCCGATTTTTTTCCTCTCCTTTTTTAGGTAGTGCTTGTAGTGCTTACCTAGAATTTTTGCCCCCTGTGGTGTTTCCGGGTGATGGGATTTTAACAGCACTGTCCACCTCTTATTATCTTCTAGGGCAGATATCAGATGTCATATGGTATTTTAAATGCCACGTGATCAAACCTAACAACATCCTCCAAAATAATCTTTCAGGGGCAGGGTTGGGGTGGAGCGGCGGCGGCATCTAAAATCAGCAAAATTACCTTTAGCTACAGGACTTTGGCCAAACTCTGTGAGATAAATAAAATTTGCCTTTATTCTTCTTTTTCCACCTTCCTTTCTAGTAAATCCTTTCTGCAATCCTAGGGACCCCAGGCCTCTGTGTATCTTACTATGTGTCAGGCATTCTTTAATTTTTTTAAAAATAGGGGTGCCTGGGTGGCTCAGTCATTTAAGCATCTGCCTTTGACTTCGGTCATGATCCCGGGGTCCTAGGATTGAACCCTGCATTGGGCTTTCTGCTCAGCAGGGAGTGTGCTTCTCCCTCTCCTGCCTGCCACTCTGCCTGCTTGTGCTCTCTCTGTCAAATAATAAATAAATTTAAAAAAAATTTTTAAATATACTACCTCATTAACCCTTGTGTCAACCCACTGAGGGGGCTACTCTGAGGACACTGAGGCCCGGAGAGGTTAAGCAGTGAGTCTGGGCCTTGGGGGCAGGATGTGAGGGTGGTGGTCTGTAAGCACAAGGCAGCAGAACTCTGCCGCCTGGAAGACAGCACCTCTGCTGATGAGGGGGGACTGCGTGAAAGACTAGTTGACTATGAAAGGAAATGCAATCCAACAGAATGTAGCTTCAGGTACCCCAAGTAAGGCTGGGACAAGACCTGGTTATGGTGCCTCCTGACGCTCCTTAAAAATCAGTCCACGTAGATAGCCACTCTCCCATCTGGACAGACTCCCGAGTCCCTAAGTTACTAGCCAAACTGGGCTTACAGTCACTCCCTGAATATATGTCGCCCTTCCCATAGATAAGCCCTTTGCTCAAGGCTTGACTTTCTCCTAGAAGGCTCTGTCTCCACGTGGGTGGTAGCTTCCTGTCAGTTCACTCGACTGGACTCAGAACTACGGAGGTTTAATTCTCTGCTTTACCACTTACTTGGTGTTTTGGGAAATGAGTGTAATAATTACAATAATACCTCTGTCACAGGAAGGCCCCACTGAACTAGGCGATAGGAAACACACAGAGGAGTGTCCGGCGCTATTTCACGACCGTTTCCACCACCCCTCAGATTCTGCTTTCTCTTGTGCTCAGTACCCAATTCCAATGCCTTTCTTTTGAGATTCTCCTCCTCTGAGATCCTGTAGTCCGTTGGTTTTATCATTTCAGTGGTATTTACCCTTTATCACTGCAAGTATTCACATGGTCTTGAAGTGCGATTATTTATACATATGTTTATAAACAAGCCCTCTCGTGATGAAATCATAACCCCAGAGGTTTAGACTAAACAAACTTTTCTTCTTTCTCCTTATCTCCTTCTCTTCCCTTCTGCTGAGTGTTTTAATCAGTTCATTATTCATATGCCCCAGAGAGTGGGTCGAACAAGGAAATGGGAGAGAAATGAGAACACACACACACTATTTATAGTTCCCTATTAGATCATTCAATTTCAATCTACCAACATTCCTGATCTCCTTCTCCAAGCAAAGCTTGCCTTGGCTGCAGGGAAGGTGGAACACGGTCCCTGTCCTCTTAGGACTCCCAGTCTAGCTCAGGCGAGAAAACATGCCTCTAACTAACTATACAACCTGAATCCCAAGACTACTTAAACCTATGTCTCCTAGTGCTGGCTCCCTCTCCAAACATATCACATACCAATCTTCACTTCTCGGGGCTGCTACTTACTCAACTCATCCATTTTGGAACCTCCGTCCCCTTCTCTGGTCACCTCTCTTCTTTGTTTTTTTGTTCTGTTTGTTTGTTTTGCGATGCCCCCTCCCCCAAGAATTGACTGCTCTCTCAGATGTATATTCATTCATTTGTCGACTGAGTATTTAAGGTCTTCATCTCCCCTGCTAGAGTACAAATTCTCCAGGAGGAAGACATGACTCAGGGCACTCGGCCCAAAGCTTTCCATGATGTTTTCCCTATGGCTCATCTTGGTGAATCCCACATCCGGAGCAGGCTCTGATGGGGGCAGATGCTCAGAGAACATTCCTTCCTCGCCCTTGCCTTCTGGGCAGAGATGCTGCGGCAGGGAACGGCTGGAGAGAGGGAAGAACCACCAACACTTCGCAGACATGGCGGCCAGGATTACCTGTAGCTCATATGTATTCATTTGGTAGGGGGCTCTACCGTGGGACAGAGAGACAAGCCAGGTGGGCTCCAGGGAGAGAAAGACAACAATTAGGAGGTGTTTCCATGTGTAAAAATGGCAGTGTGCAGAGAGGAGGGTGTGAAGTTCACTTGTCTTGACAGTTGCTAACCCAATTGAGACTTTATCGTATTTATAAATTATGAGAAAATAACGTAAAGGACCATTAAAACTAGAGTCCTCACGTCTAGCATTAAACAACGTCGACATATTTTATTTTGCAGAGAATATGCTTGATGGTGTTTTTGATAGCTCCTACTTTTATAACCCAATCAATAAGAGATCCGTATTTCAGCTGCCATACTACTCATTTATTTTAGTTGTTAAATTTGAGGGAGTGAAAGGAAGACATTTTAAATATGCATCCCTAAAAATAAATAAATAAATAAATAAATATGCATCCCTGTCACATTCACTGTTTTTTTTTTTGTTTTTTTTTTTTAAAAAGAATGATGATCCAAAAACAATAGGTTCAACCATGGCATCATGTATTTTGTATTTACTGCACTGAGTAAGAAAGATAAACTACTTTATTCTCAAATTGGCTTCTGACTTGTCAGGTGACTTATTGCTTTCCAATTTGGCTTCTCCTATTCTATAATTTTTTTTATAAATTTTTTTAAAGATTTTGTTTATTTATTTGACAGACAGAGATCACAAGCAGGCAGAGACAGGCAGAGAAAGAGGGAGAAGCAGGCTCCCTGCTGAGCAGAGAGCCTGATGCGGGCTCGATCCAGGACCCTGGGATCATGACCTGAGCCGAAGGCAGAGGCTTTAACCCACTGAGCCACCCAGGCGCCCCTGGCTTCTCCTATTCTAAAGGAGGAATTCTAAAACTTGCTCAATAAAAGAAAAAAAAGAAAGAACAGATTTAATTAAGAAAATACCTTAAACTCAACTGGGCTATAGTGTACGCACAGAGTTAAACGCAATACAGAAAGAAAAACAGAAAATTAGGTTCCAGAACACTGCATACTGTTTTCTCAGAAATTTTTACTATGACAGAAGTGGATGATACATTTTTAAAGGTATCTGTACCAAGCCTGCCCAGCAAATACACAGCTAACCTAGAATGTTCCAATAAAAACATAAAGGTACAGGGGATCTCATGTGGAGCCAGGAAAAGGCTATATGATTTTGGTAAAGACCCAAGATAATTTCCTCCTAAGGCTGTTAACATCACAAGGAGTGACAAAGCATTCAACTGAGCAAATTGAGTCCTAACTGGTCATTAAGGAAACTCACACAGCCCAACATCTGATGTGCTACCATTTTATTTTGCTCTGCACATCAAAGGGATGGTGGACCTCTAACCCAAGCTTCTGATATTCAGTAATTGCCCATTTATATTTATATGAAGGAGACCACTACAAAAGATATCCATAAGGCTTCAGTTTGCTCTGGATTCAACATCTAAGGGAAGAGACGACAGTTTCGTTTTCTTTTCTTTCTGGGAAACAAAAGCATCAGATAGGAAAACCTGTCCCTTTGGAAAAGGACCAGCCATTTGTTGTCTAGAAGGAAAGCAGGCAGATAAGGGAAAGCGGATATCTGGACTTGTCTGAGAAAAGCCTTTCAGGTCCAACCGCAGCAACTTCTGTGAGAGCTGTAAGTCATTAAATGTGTCTCTGATATCACTTCACGTATGAAGATTAGTGGAACATACCAAGAGATTGAATCATCGAACAATTCTCTTAGGAATTTCAACATAACTGATTTGATACAGAATTACTCCAAAGGCCCAAGCCTGGATGGGATCCTGGTAGAGATAAGATACAGACCCCTTTCAGACCAGTGCTTCATTCTTCAGAAACAGAAGCTCAAACCAAGGACTTTGCATCAACAGCATCCCCTTTGTTTATTAGGGGTCTACACATACCCTGTGGGCACTAAGCGATCACAAAAAAGTCTGAATAAAGTCTTTGCCTTCACAGAGCATACAAAAGAAGAAGGCACCCCCATCCCCTTTCCCATTCCTGAGACCACTCATCAGGAAACAGGTCTCCCTAAAAAAAAAATACTACTAGTTTATATCCTTAAAGTCTTACTGATCCAGAAAATAGCGCTCTTCCAATTTCTGGCTTGAGAAGAGCAGCTACAATGAACCTCTTCTGAAACAGAGAGGAGTTGCTGGATGGCTTCTCTGCATTGCCTCTAGAAGGACTTAACAGTGCTCTAATCCCTCATTTATCACACTCCTTCACCAGAGGAGTGAAGGGGGGCCCTTTTGCTTCTTATTTTACGAGTCTGCCAGGAGTGAATTGGCAATCAAAACTGAAGCTAAATTCCTCAAAACACTTTTGGTAAATAGACATAAGACAGCGCTGTGCTTACACATATTGCCTATTCTAAGCTATCAATCTTAAACCGAGACTGGGAAGAGGCTCTGCATTTCTCATTCTTAGAAATCACATGGCATATGCAATAAGAACATATGGCCATGAGATAGCTGAGGCTTCGATCTGTCCCACAGCCAAGAAAGCTAGACGCCCAAGTGTATCACTACTAATGAATTAGGGAATAATGCGGAGAATTTGCCGAGAGAAGGGAAATAGAGACAGAGTTGGAAAAAAGCAGACATTTTAAAGGTATCTGGCAATGGGGCCATATCAAAAATATTTACATAAATGTGATAATGAGAGTGATTTAGATTGGGGGAGTGGGGCCCGTAGAAGAGAGGTTTCTCAAACTCAGCGGAATTTCAACAAGTATCAAAGATGAGAGTAAGGTTTTTTAAAATGCAAACAGGGGGTTGTGTATTAATAAATACAAGAAGCTCTTAAAATCTGGTTCGAAAGTAACAGCAAGCAACACCAGCCCCTGGCAAACGTTTAGCAAATGAAATCAAAGAGCGAGTATCTAAAAGACTGTTGAGTATACAAGGCAGATGAGATTTTGAAATACAGTTTTCATTTGAGGAACCGACGGAACTCATACTTTCAAGGGTGAGAGGTATAACGTTGTGAGCCTCACAGGAAAAAAATTTTTTTTGTATTCCTTTGAAGGTCTGATACACTTTAAAAGTGTCAACGCAAATCTGTAATTGCACAGTTAAATTAGTCCAAGTACCGGTGCAATCGATTTTATAACTTTTGGATTTCTATTGGGTGTTTTATTTCTTTGTCCTCAGTTGGAAGGAACACTTCAGTGGTTTATCTTAAAAGTACCAAGTGTGGGTGAACGTTCACTGGGCGACTGTAGAGGACATAATATGCCCCCTAAAGCACCTTCCCGTCTGGGCTTTTTGTAATGGAGCACCACCAATCTCTGTGAAAACAGGAACCACATTGCCAAGATCAGCAGTCCTGCAGTTCTCTTTAACAACTTCAAGGACTAAATTGTAAGTCTGCGACATTGTGTGCAAAGGTGTTACACAATGTACTGAGTAGTAAATAGCATACGCCCTTCCCCCATGCTCCCTCAACTTGAGAGGAATCAGGGAAGCCACTGAAATGAATAGAGAATGGTTTGCAGAACCTTTGAGTGTCCATAGCACATTCTACAAATGCAAGGCTAGCTCCCCCTTGTAAAAAGAAGTGCACCCCTCCTGCCCCTGGGACTCACTCCAGCGGAGTGCAAAACAGCAGGAACATATTTATTTTTCTTAGAAGGAAGAAAAGAAAAAAGAAAAAGCTAGTGCTTGTATAAATGGTAACATGAGGGAGAAGAAAGCAGTGGTTGAGGGACACGAGAGAGGATGGGAAAGAATAGAAGGTCTGAGCAGCATACCTCTGTGCGTCGTTTTATAAACAAGCTAAGATTTCCAGATGAAAGATCTGTGGCAGGCAGACTACTTCATTTTTTTTTTTTGAAGATTTTATTTGTTTATTTGACAGAGAGAGAGAGAGAGAGAGAGATCACAAGTACACAGAGAGGCAGGCAGAGAGAGAGGGGGAAGGAGGCTCCCTGCTGAGCAGAGAACCCAACGTGGGGCCCGATCCCAGGACCCTGAGATCCCGATCTGAGCCGAAGGCAGAGGCTTAACCCTCTGAGCCACCCAGGCACCCCCAGGCAGACTACTTCTATGGAAAAGCATCAGGGAGGGGAGCAGGGGAGGCAAATGGGCTGACACTGGCCTTGGAAGCCACCTGTCTGAACCACCCCCCCTGCAACGGGCATGTAAGTTACTACCTTTGTTCCCCATACCAGTGCTCTGCTCCTTGAACCAGACAGATCGCTGTCCTGCTGCTTTCTAACCATGTACTCTTGGACAAGTCATTTCACTTCTTTCGATTTTAGTTTCCCAATTTTTAAAATAGATAAAGGATACCTGTCCTTGAAGGGCTCTGGTACAGACAGGGCACAAATACAGGTAAGGTCCTTAGCATAGTGACTGCCAAGAGATGGTCCTCGAAAAGGGATACTTCTATCAGCAAAATTTATATTCACTTAACTAGAAAGCTGCGATTCGAATCAAGGTCGTCCAACTCTAAAACCCCTTTTCCCCCTTCCACTTAGATTTTCAGCCTTTTTTTTCCCCCCTAAGCAGAATTTAAAAATAAATAAATAAATCTCATGCCAAAGCCCCACATCATCTTGACTTTCCTGTAAGTTCTTATCATTAAGACTTTTTTGGGCTATTTTACCAAAAATAGGCCACCTTGATAAACCTTTCCCTCCTTCTACATTCAAAATTGGAATGCAGCTGTGAACATGATGAAATGTCTCACATTTTGTTTTGTGTTCTTAGCCTCAACTCCGTGTGTACCTCTGCCTGGTTGGCTTCCCGAATTTAGGTTTTTGTCATCGTATGCAGAAATGGCTCTCCGACACAAAGCAGGTGTTTCTAGGGGCTTGTGCTCATTTGCATAAGTCTCTGAGCGACTGCCAAAATGGTGGGCAGCATTGTGGTCGTACCCTGGGTGCTCCTGGAATTAAAAAAAAAAAAATACTACCAGACGACTTACTACACACCAGGCACTGTGGTAAGTGCCTTAGATGTGGTGGCAACTGCTCGTGCACACGTTTCCGAGCCCCCGTCCCAGTGCCAAGGGCCAGACAACACAGCAAGGCCTCTCCTGTGGCTGGGTGATGAGTGGAGCACACCCCTGCCCCTCCCTGGAAGAAACCTCCCTTCTATTGTGTACCATCCTTGCTGTCTTTCTCCGTGAGATGTTGAACAAAGTGGCCCTGAGAACCTAGACAGAGATGGAAGGTATCAAGATCCTTGAATAATTACAAGGAGCAGCGTGCCCGCTTTGACCCATTCGGGACTGTGAGGTGATGAAGAAATAAACTATAGCGACAAGCCGCTGAGACCGTGGGCTTTCTAATAAAGCAACTCACAGTACTTTCCCCACCCAATACAGAGACGATCTTGTTTACGCTCCTTACAACTCTGTCAGGTAGTAGTATCACCTACATGAAACGCCTATGGAACAGTGGCTCAGAGAGGTTAAGTAACTGGTCTAAGGGCAAACAGCAAACAAGTGATAAAACTGACATTCATCCCTGGGTCAGATTAGTTTCTTCCAAGTTCTTACCCATGGAATTCTACTACCTCCCTCATAGCTATTATAAATATGAAAGTAGAAACCCACGTTATCACATTTCCAGTTTTAACCTTGATCTTATGTTCTGTAACAGAAGTATTTTATTTTCTCATTAATTACAACAGAGACTAGTAAAAGTTAACATGGACTAAATTTTGTAGGTGATCTCACTCTGGGAGTGTCTGATTAATGTATGTAAAACATTAAAAGCAGGACTTCTTTAATGAAGCAAAGGGTAGGGCAGTCCTTTGAAAACTACTACATCACGTCATACTGCTTCTCAATACTGTCCTATTAGGTTTCTTTCTTTCTTTCTTTTTTTTTTTTGATTTTGTTTATTTGACCAGAGGGAGAGAGAGCGCACGTGAGCGCACAAGCAGGTAGAGCAGCAGGCAGAGGCAGACTCCCCGCTGAGCAGAGAGCCTGATGTGGGCTTAATCCCAAGACCCTGGATCATGACCTGAGCTAAAGACAGAGGTTTCACTGACTGAGCCACCCAGGCATCCTACTTTTTATTTTTTTAAAGATTTTACTGATTTATTTTAGAGAGAGAACAAGCACGCTCATGCGTATGAGTGTGGGGAGGGACAAAAGGGGAAGGAGAGGAAGAGGGAGAGAATTTCAAGCAGACTCCCTCTGGGCTTAGTGCTAAGCATGACAGGGGCTCGATCTCATGTCCCTGAGATTATACCTTAAACGGAAACCAAGGATCTGAGCTAAAACCAAGAGTCAGATGCTTAACAGGCTGAGCCACCCAGGTGCCCCAAACCACTTTCTGTTTTACTTAATTGTAGAGGAGCACCATTTGGTGTCACAGCTAGCCACTTTTGTAACAAAGAAGACTAATTCTTCTAGTGTGTTGTCATAGCTTGAGTTTCTGTATGGCTTTCTCCAAATTTCAGTCCTTTCTTTCTTTAAGTTTGAAGTCTACAATAGCTCTGTTTAGTACAGTTAATGTTTTCTGGTATCTTGCCTGTGTTTAGTAACAAGGATGCAACATGGTTCACACCTGGTCCCTGCACTAGAATCAGGAGAAGAATCTGATATGGTGCTATAAAGGGATCATTGTTCTGTACTAGTTCATGGACTGTTGTTGTTGTTGTTGTTGTCTTATTTTCTTAAAACTTTGTTTTACAGAGAGAGAGACAGAGGGAGGACAGGGAGAAAGACAGAGAGAAGGTGGCAAGTATGAGCGGGTGAGGAGCAGGGCGGTAGGGAGAGAAGCACAGGCTGAGGGAGAGACAGACTCTCTCAAGCAGGCTCCATGCTGAGCATAGAGCCTAGTGCCACCTCGATCCCATAACCCTGACTGAGATCATGACCTGAGCCGAAACCAAGAGTCAGCCACTTAACCAACTGAGCCACCCAGATTTTTTTTTCCTTTTTTTAGTGACAACAACTATAATAACTTCGAGCAATCATTCTTGAACGTTCCCTTTCTGTGCAAGGGGAATATCTGAAATAGTCAGGAAGGGGTATGGCATGGACACTAACCAAGGAGCTGGTGGTAGTGCTGGTAGTTCTGGAGGCTCCCAGCTGAACCAGGCTTTCTCCCCTTGGTTATGGAATTGGGGGAGAGCTCCAGAGGTCATGAGGGAAGGACCAATGCACTTACTTATAAAGATGGGCCAGTACTTGACTATTTTAACAACTGGCCCCTGTGTAGTGATGCATACTGACAGAATATGGCCTTGACCCAGAAAAGATGATGGAAACTCACACTTGTAAACACCAACTCCACAGGACAGTCACTTTTCCAATTCTGTTGACAATGGAGCTGCGCAGGTTCTGAGCCAGACATACCAGAGAAAGACAACCTGAAAACTACTCCCTTGAGGAGTTCATTTTCCTTTATAAGCATCTGAAGTTGGGCAGCACCCAATAAATGTTACTGACTGATTGACATTTATTGAATGCCCAGTGTATACAGAGCATGTCCTGGGAAATTTATAAGAAGAAAATACAAATGACCTAAATTAAGCCTGCTGTTATTTTAATGATTGATGAAAAGAGCAGCCTTTTGGAAAAGCGGATATAATCATAACTATACCCTAATGAAGTCTTGTGAAGAGATAGGTAACCCAAACTTAGGATCAAATGTGTTTTACAGAGTGCTTCCCTCCTTCATTATTCAAGTTCTGGTCTTCGTCAGCTGCCACTGG
The DNA here is from genome assembly GCF_963455335.1 of Martes martes. Lineage (NCBI taxonomy): Eukaryota > Metazoa > Chordata > Mammalia > Carnivora > Mustelidae > Martes > Martes martes. Next base: position 126,951,501 of record NC_137892.1, on the reverse strand, counting down.
GAAGGGTCAGGCAGAATGAAGCTCCTGTAACTCAAAACAAACAAATAACCATCCCCACACCTAAACAAACAAACAAACAAAAATCCCTCACATGTCCCCAGCTTAAAACTCAAGTTTGCATTCCTGATCTGATTTTGACAATCACTGAACTTCACATTTGCATAAAATATGATGCAGCTGCTTTTCAGGGCTGAGATGCTTCCCCCAAAGGGTACTTGGTAAAATGATCTTTGAGTGCTAGGGATGAATTATACACCCTAAAAGTTCTTAAATGCACAAAGCTGCCTTCAGTAAGGAAGACTGACCTAAAAGCAACTCATTTACTAGTAACTTAGGCCATGACATTCCTTCATTTCTCGTATTTTCTTGAGCAAGTAAAAAAGTCTTGTACTATCCAAAAATTGATTGTGTTTTATTGTTTAAACAATATTTTAAAAATTGGATTATTTTATCAGAGACCAGGTAAACACAGAATTAAAAAGATATAAACACTTGTAACTAAAGCTTAAGATCTTACTTGGGAAAAAAAATGCATGAATGAAAATTTTCAATTAGAAAGCAGGGCGTTGGAGATAAATGAGACACAACTATGAGTTCTCTTCCTGGTGTTAGATTATGACTTTCAGGAAAAGGAGGTAATAAAAGCGTCGGGAGAAAGGTATTTGTCTGACATTGTGTCAGATTTCGTAAGGCCCAGGAGCACCTTGAGAAGTAACAGCTGGGAGGAGCAGACTGAGAGCTTTAGCAGTATTTGGAAAGTTGCCATTATGTCTCCTTAGCTTTCTTAAAAAGCATTCATTTGGTATTTGTCTTTTACTTTTATTAGCTTAAAAAATTTTAGCAGATTGTCACACAAATGACATTATGGGAGATATTCACAATTTTGTTGATTACTTTTCAAGCCGTTCTTAGTGTTACTTTAATTATTCTAAACAGCATTTTGAAACTGTTTAGATGAATTGAAAATAAGATTCCTTCCAAAGAAGTGATTTGGAAAAGATATTCTTAGAGTCAGAATTTTAGAGCCAGAAGGGGACCTACAAATCTTCTAATTCAGTCCTCTCATTTTACAGATAAGGAGACCAAGACCCAGTTGGGTGAAATGGCTAAAACCAGAGTGGGCATGAACCAGGCTTTCTTCCTACTAATGGCCAAGTCCACACTGCTTGTCCTCTTCTCATTCCCACTCAAGGCTGCTCCTGTAACCGGCCCACTCGTCCTCCCTGACAGAGGACAGCAACCAACTGTCTGGCTGATGGCCACACGTGGTAGGCAGCAAGGAGTGGCCGTTCTCACCTGCCAAGGACGCACATGCATTTACTTGCCTTTCTTTCTCTCTTTACCCCCACCCCAAGATTTCTTTTATCTGAGAGAGAGAACGAGCAGTGGAGAGAGGCAGAGAGAAAAGATGCAGGCCTCAGTCACAGGACCCTGAGATGATGACCTGAGCCGAAGGCAGACACTTAACAGACCGAGCCACCCAGGCACCTTACTTGCCTCTCCTTCCCCTCTGTCTGCTGCTTTTCTTTCTTCCAATTCTTACCAAATCCAATATACCTTGTGAGCACCCAAATGAGTGTTCATGAAATTTGTGGAGAAGACAGTCGATCTATTCAAGTCAGGAAACTGTTAGACATGATAAAGAATTTGAATCACTCAAAAAGTGCTTCTAAATGCCTTTTCATATTTGCACACAAGTCTTCTGCAGCCTTTAATCTGTTTCTTCTCTCAGGTATTGGTTTTGAGGATTTTTCTGTTCTTAGTCTCTCACCGACTTATCTGCCACACATGACAGATGCTGCCACTTTTTTCTGGAACCTTTTGTTTGGTTCTTGTGCTTACTGACGTTGGGACTTCAGGCAAATTACTGAACCAGCTGCTCTGGGGGAAGTGATGACATGGGTTCTTCTGAACATCAGTAAGCACTGACCACACATGTGCTTTTTGGAAGCTCAAAATTAAAAGCATGTAACAGAGAGAGTGCGTAGGACCAAGCAGAGTAGGCGAAAGCTGAGCACGGGCAAACCCTCACCCCCACCCCAAATTTGTGATTTGGATGGGGCTGTGGCCACTCAAGATGGCCTCTGGAACCTGACAGCCTGGGTCTTTGCCCTTTACTAACCACCTGACCTGGGGTACATCTCTTCACCTCCCTGAGCTGCAGTGCCCTCATTTGTAAGGTGGTGAGAAGAGCACGGAGCCTTCAGGCTCTCCTGCGGACTGGGTGAAAGCACTCAGCTCAGTGCCCGGCGCCGCATAAACGTCAGCTGGTAACAGCGTGCGCCACGCTCACCGTCCGCACTGACACAGGCTGATGTGGTTCACGCTCCCGGTGTCTTGATGGAGGAGGCAGGGTTTGAGATGGTGCTCTGATTACAGCTGAGATATGAATAGAGGACCCTGACTGCCGGGAAAGTTTTCAGGGAACAGAGAGCAATCTATGGTTCCTTGAGTATATAAATGAGATAACGAGATATAAATGAGAGCAGTAGTTTAGGATCAGCACTGGATTTTTTTTTTTTTTGAAGATTTCAAATTTTTTTCTAAAAGATTTTACTTATTTATTTGACCCAGAAAGAGCACGCACAAGCAGGGGGAGCAGGAGAGAGAGAAGTAGGCTTCCCGCTGAGCAAGGAGCCTGATGCGGGACTCCATCCCAGGACCCTGGGATCATGACCTAAGCTGAAGACAGACACTTAACCGACCGAACCACCCAGGTGCCCTGAAGATTCTTCATTTTTAACTTATCTCTATGTACCCAACATGGGGCTTAAACTTACAAACCCGAGATCAAGAATTGCACGTTCCACTGCCTGAGCCAGCCAGGTGCCTCTAATTTTTTTTTTTTTTAAGTAGCAAAGTAAACGTAAACATTTAGGTAGAAAAGCAATGTTTCTCTTCTGACCATGATCTTTCTTTCTGTAAAGGATCCCTTGGCTCCTCAGATCTTTTTTCTTCACTTCAAATGCTCCAAGCTCATTAAGAAGTGTAGATAAAGGATTAATATCCAGCAAATCATTTCAGATTAAGGGAAGGAAGAGGCTTTGCTAAATTCCCTTTATAAATGTGAGACATAAATTGGCCCTCAGCTTGGAGGACTTTCTAAACAAATACAGCCAGGTACCCCAATTCTATAAATTACCACTGATATTCATCCCTATATTCTCCCTTTTTGTAAATGTATGGATGTAATTATGCGCCAAATGTGAAACAACTATCCCAAGGACCTTGTTATTCCAGGAAATGACTGCCAGCATGACTGGTTAAAGAACATCATAGAATGCTCAGCGCAGTTCACGCAAAGCTCTGTATTGCTTCTCCGCTCGCTCGAAGTGTCTACATCACATAGAACTCACTGCCGAACCAAAGCCCAGCGCACATGCAGAATGAAAGGATAGCATACTTGAAACACCCACAAGAGCTTGGATGTCTGCTTTAAGACTAACGAATTCGCCAGTTTGGATAGCGCCACGTACTTATACTTTAGCAAAAGCACCATAGTTTTGTTTCTGAAATTTTATTCCTCTCTAAACAGAAATACTGAGTACCCATGGAGGATCATCTTTGAAGTTTTTATTCAGTTAAAGGGAAGCAATTCTCTTCGTCTTACTTAGCTGGGTTATCTAATTCTTTGTTTAACCAAGCATTACAGATAGGGGAAGAAGTTAAAAAAAAAAAAACACCTAAAACAGCATGCAGATTAGTTAGACAGAAGGGAAGAGGGACGGAAGGAGGAAGTAGTGGTAGATATTATTTTTCCTCTGATGGCAGTATTCCCCCATTCCACCCTTGGGAGTATTAAAAAAAGAAAAAAAAGGTACTTTAAAAATGCCTTGCCTTGGAAAGTCAGGAATCATGTAAAGTATTGGTGGCTATAATCATTTAGGAAAAGTAGGACCAGCACGCAGATTTCTTTTTTGGGTCAAACAGAAGTCAAGATAATTGTGAGTGCCCTTTACATCACTCAAATGTTTGTTATAAAAAAGGAGCACGCTGAAAAGTATAAAACTGTAATACGGAGACACCTGGCTGGCTCGGCTGGTAGAGTGTTTGACTCTTGATCTCAGGGTCATGAGTTCGAGCCCCACATTGGGTGTGGAGATTACCTTTTTAAAGAAGAAAATCTTAAGGATAATTCTCTTCTTGAGAGCACTACATAACACATTTTACGGAGAGCAGTGTTGAGGAACTTGGTTATGGGAGGTGCGGCGGAAGGCATAGCAGGCTACGGTAAGCGGGTGCGTTATGAGCGGAGAGACCCCACCATCAGGAGCTGACACACATGCTGGTCTGGCTTCTGGATGAAGGTGCGCCTACAATACACGCATGTGACAGCGGCCAATGGAAGAGAAAGGCACAGCAGACTCACTCTCCCACTGCAGAAAAGGAAAAAAGGCACAGGAGAGTTGGGCATGGGCACACTTGCCGCTAACCTAAAATGTTCTTTTTCTTTACACCTCAATCTTAGGACAGGCTGATGCATGCACTTTGAGTTCTTCTTACATTAAACATTAATGGGGGGCCTAACAGTTTCACAGGGAATTTCAGATGAAAGCCCAAGGGTATTAAAATCCTTGAGAACCTGGCCCAAGGAAAAGACGGGAGTACCAGCACTGCTCAAGTTAAATTTTTAATAATAAAATAAACAATAAAATGTTTTCATAATGAATCTAAACATCTCAGAGCCATACAAGCTACCTCTCACCACCCAATGTATACTGTGTCGGCTGCTAGGGAAAAAGAAAAAAGAAAAGAAAACAAGGCAAGGGGTGGGGAGAGAAAGAGAGAGAGAGAGAGAGAGAGAGAGAGAGACATCTTTGATTGGTACAGCTCTTAAAACTTGAACATTATCTAGAGACTTCCATCTTAAGCAAGCAGCCATGGTATCTCTCCCTGTTACTAAAAAGCCTGTTGACGTTGCCTGGTCAACTGAGAGATATCTTCAGGGCTGCTTGGATCTGGCCTCCCCAAAGAGCCTGAGAAGGAAAGGGTCACTTGAGATGGAATCCACCACCCTTTGGCAAATCTTTTCGATGAGTCTAATTAATATTCCATAAAAATGGACATTATTTCTTCTAAATGCCAGAGATACATGTAGTAGAAAAGAGGCAAAAGATGTTGCTTTAGGAATTAAAGAATTTATTTCAAAACTAAGGAAAACACACATTCTAAGTTGCTGAACCTTTCAGAGGAAATATTTTTGTAGGTCAATGAATGCACATGCTGACCACAAAAGACATTTCTGTGAATACAGCAACTATGGAAGAAACCACGGTCTCCTTTAAATTATGCAGAATCATGCAGTATCATGCAAACTTTTAACATTCAAGCGGTTTCCCCATAGAAAAGACACAAATTGGTCTGGGAAATTAAGCTGTATTTATGCCAGTTTAATTCAATGAAAGCCGCTTGAAATACCAGCAATTTAAGGATGTGGAAAGACTGTGTCACAGATTCCTTCAGGAATTCTGGGCACGAGTTTTGCCCTCCATGTGTTTATTTATTTCCACCTAAACAGGATTCCATGAGAAAAAATGATGACTGTCTAACAACTAAAAATGTGGACTACTTTACACCTTTTGTAAATTAATCATCCATAAATCATAAATTGTGACTATGAATGTCTCAAAATGAAGTCCTTATGAAGTCTAAGTATACAGAGTCCTAGGTTTATTTGGTTTACGTAGAGGAAGAAAAATTTATGCTCGCTATATGCTACTAATCTGCGCTATGGGCAAACAGGCATACATTATAATGAAAAACTTGGGGGGATATTTCTCCCAAATCAATCCTTTCTCCAGCTAGAGTTGCGGCTTCCAGCCCAGCAGGCCTTGCACTGGGTGATGCCAGGATGCCACTCACACCAGTCAGCACGTGAACGCTGCTCCCCCCCTACCAACAAAGCACACACTGTATATGCTTTGTTCTGTTGAAATAAATGATTTAAGATTTAATGAAAAAATTGAATAATTTCATCCAGATAGATGATATGCTTGATGTAATCCCTTACTAGTCTTTACGGGGTTTACTTTTTTTTTTTTTTTGAAAGATATTTATCTATCTATCAATCAGCTAGAGGAGAGAGAGAGAGAGAGAGAGAGAGACAGAAAGCACACACGAGCAGCAGGCAGAGGAAGAAGCAGGCTCGCTGCTGAGTAGGGAGCCCAATTCGGGACTCAATCCCAGGACCCTGGGATCATGACCTGCGCTGAAGGCAGACACTTAACTGACTGAACCACCCAGGTGTCCCACTTTTGTTTTTATATTATATTTTAGCTCTGAGAGCAGTTTCAGCATTAGGCAGGCATGCTCAAACTGGCTCTTCACTTCTTCTAACTGTAGCCCGCAACCTGTTCTTTTTTTCAACTCCACTAGGTGCGCTTTGCTTCTGTCTTCCTTAATAAGCCTGCAGGCTGGAAGACTGGGATTGTGCCCCCCACACCGTCTCTACTCTGCACACTTGGTGCAGTAGCTACCGAGCTGAAAAAATACTATTTGATGGGTGAGGCTTACCTAAACCACCAACTGGCTTTAGGTCGCCACTCAGTGTTATGATTATTTTACGTAACACATGGTTTTTGGAGATCAGTCTACACTTTGCTGGATCTCAAAATTTAGTTTTGTAAATTGGTGTTTATATCCACTTGATAAACTGTCCTTGGGGCCCGGATATTGCTATGTTACAAAAAAAAATCTACAGCCATGAATGTTTTCAAACAAATCTAAACCTTAGAAGGAAGGGAACGTCCACTTATTAATAGAGTATCAGGATAAAGAAGGCAGAAACACATGCTTTTGGGGAGGGAGAAAGGAGGCAGCAGAAAAGTAAACTTAAAATGCTTTGGGTAAAAGTTCCTCTAAGGGAGTATAAACCAAACGGAACTGCCCCTAGCCCTGCCAATAGCTCCTCCTTCTTTGAAGAGCTTTGCCAGTGGCTTTTACCTCTGGCACAGAGACCAGTTACAGAATGGACCCACTATTCCTAATCCCAGGCTTCCTAAATAACAAATAAGCAAGGAAGAAAAACCTTCAGAAGCAGATCACCATCTGGGTTGAGGAATGAATTTACGCCAATGAAGTGGTGCTGCACAATTATAAACATTCTGGAAGACTCTGTGCCTTGATCAAAAGTACTGGGTGAAAGCCAAATCTGGAAGCTGAAAGCGGGATGCAGCCAATGTTTGTGGTCTTTATCATTCACTGTTATATTGGTTATAGATAACGCTGGACACAGTGTCAACGTGAAGTTAATGAAGACTCTGCGAGATTTACTGTCTAAATGTGAGATTTTCAAAGATGAAGGAGCTCAAGGAATGGCATTTAAGATGTCAACTAGCTGGGGCAAAGAACAGGTAAAGCCCCATCGGAAGATCCATTTCTAGCAGAGACAGCCCATTCTCTAAGGATGTCCCTCACCTCCCAAATGTCTCCAAGTTTGGATATGGTTGGATTTATTTGAAAGGATTTCTGTAAGCACAGAAACCTGAGGTCATAGTCATCAAGGGGTCAATGCTGTAGGCTGTAACAAAAAAGCAACCGAAAAACTTTTATGACATTACTTCTTGGTACAAACTTCAGAGCCTTTTCCAAAAACAATAACCCACCTTTGCTTCATGCTCTCCAAGAATCTTGCCCTGAGTAGACTTACCCTGAGAAAAGGGGCTAATTGAGTCCAGAAGGAAAAAGACGTAGGGCACAGGTAGGCTATAGCTTGTGTTCCTCCTCACAGGTCTTGCACATCAGAAGAAAGCTTTCCTTTTATCAGTAAAGATTAAGAAAAGGTATTCAAACATACTAGGATAAACCCTTGCAAAGGTTGTCTCAACAGACATCAAATTTAGGGATCTCTCCCAATTAGAATCTATTCTTTTTTCTAAGTTGCTTAGTTCAGTCTTAAAGATGATGGTTCACCTAGCATGTTTTCACAATAACATTTGCAGGATATTTCCAGTATCTGGCTTAAAAAGCAAAGCCAAAGGCAGACTCGAGATCTCGAAGATTCCCGAAGTTATGAAAATGAGTGTTGTGTGGGCAGAATCTCTAAAGCTCTAACTCAAAATCCGTCAGGTTTGGTAAAATGATTTCGTTGTCTTTTACTCTGACAATTTTCATGAAAGGAAATCATTCAAGATTTCACCTGGGGTTCTAAATAAACACTGAAATTATTATAGGTATTTAATTAAAGCCTCTTTGATAGGCATTCATAGGTATGGTTCCTCCAATCTGTATGCGCACTCAATTGATCTATGAAAATATTTCCTTTGGAGTGTCGCCGGACCCTCCTCCGTTAGATCTTTAGTTATTTGTTACAACAGGAGAGACCGAGACAAGCCGCTTTTAGACGCCACCGCACCTGGCAGTGGACATGTCTGCAGACTCTATAAAGACAAATGCAGAATTCCTGGATGCCGGGGAAGCTGCCATTTAGCTCAAGGCTTTCTTACTGTCATTCCATGAGACATCTCAAGTATGCAACCGCACATCGACTTAAAAGTATAATTATTTATTGTTTGACTGAAATTCCAGAGAGGACAGCATATATAAATGGAGAAAAAAAAAAAATGGAAACCTGGCTGCACAGAGCTCTTAAATAAATTTAACAGCTGCCCAAAGACAGGAGATTTAAATACATGTATAGTAAACTCTCACTACTCGACACATACATCTTTCCCCTCTCGTTTGTAGGAAGCCCAGTTCCAACAGAAGAAGGCCTTGAAGGATGTCATTACCCATTCCCCATCTATTAATAGAATAATGCGGTAGTCAAAAGACTTTCAAAAGATAAAAGCATCATTCTCTCTAAAGTTGCTGGCCTCCTGCCGAAATCAGAGTCATATTTTCATATTTGTCAGCTCAAAGAGACTCTTTTATAATAGCAAATAAAAATTAAGTGTTCGCACTGGGCTTCAAAGCAAAATTCTTTCAGCGATGATGCATGAAGCACAGTATACATCTTTCTTTAGGAAGGTTTAGTGCCTCAAATTCAATATTCAAACTGGTAACATTGCAGAGTTAAAACATACTGGGACAATGACTGCTATGATCCGATAGAAAAAAAAATTAGACTAATTATGCAGAAAAGAGTTCTCACATGGGGGAATCCAGAGCCCTTTCCCAGAGGTGGCATTTTCCAGAAGCGTCTTGAATAAAGACAAGAAATTAAAGAATGAACGGGGATAAATGGGGAGAGTGGCTCACAGTTAGGACTCCTATTACCACTGAGTGGGTACACAGCAGTGTCTGGGTAGAGAAAGAAACTATTTACTACATGAATGTAAAAAAAAAAAAAGAAAGAAAGAAAGAAAAAGCTATTGAATACTAGTTAGTCCCTTGGGTGTTGTTTGTTTCTTGGTAAACATACTCACATTCTAACACTTTTTCTTGGATTAGTTTCCCACTTAACCAAAGGAGTTGTTTTCTTTACACCTTACTCCCATCCAGGAATGGTGTCTGCTAAAAAGCCGATCCACGCTTGTGGGGAAAAGAAAGTGGTGATAAGTTGTCGATTTAAACAGTTTCAAGGTATTGATAAAAATGAAGATAAATATTAGCAGAATCCTTTTCAGCTACTAGCCGCCTTGAGAGTACAAAGCAAGCCTGCCTGTTTGGAGGCTTCTAAGCACACACCATTCCATTGGGTTAGCACAGTTGGTGGATTTTTATATTGGAAATAGCCAAAATGTCAGCGCCTGGGATAGTGCCCAGCACACATAAACGCTCAACAACAGTGCAGGGAATTTATTCATGTCTGATTTGCACTTTGATAGCCACATTCCTCCAAAGCAAATACCAACACCACCACAGATTCTAGATAATCGCAGACATTCATATGGCATCTCAAAGAGAAAGAAAAGGAATATATAAGAAATCTTCTATGAAAGAATTAGCGTGTAGAAAGGGATGCATTTAGAGACCCAACAAAAGAATCTTTCTTGATATTTATATAAAACACAAATTATCACACCCCAAATTTCTTGGTGTAACTGTCTTCATGTTAGACCTCTTAGAAATAATGATCATAAGCACCGGGGGCAAAAGCTATGATTTGCTTCCCAGCCCTGTTTAGTGCTTTACCTGGTTGTGTGTATTTGTCCGCAGCAACTTTTAGGATTTCGATCTGATTTTGCTCGTGTTACGGGGTAACAACGCTCACAGAAAGGGTAAACAGTTGGCCCAAGGTCACACAGTCAGAAAGCCGGAAAACCGAGCTTTGATCCCAGAACTGACTGCAGAACTCCTATGCGTGACTCCTCCACTAGTGTCTAGCCTGGCAAGCCAGGGCATCAGGGCCACTGCAGGGGGTCGGACCAACCTGAGTTGCAATCTTGGTCGTGCCATTTGCTGCCTGCAGGATACCAAACTGTGCATCCTTACCTGAATACGTACCTATCTTTCACGGTTGTTGCGGGAGTTACAGTGTCTATAAAATACTTGATAGCTGCTACTGCTGTTGTTACTACCATCACAGCATTCTGAAATTCACGCGAGGCTGAATACCCAGTGTTCTCAGTGGTGGGTGCGTTTTATCTGCCTAGAGCCTGACGCTGGGACTCAGGTCAGCCGTGAGAGTTCCTCTGCCAGGGGTAGTTAGTGGAAAAGCTGGGCCCAGAGCTCTGCTTCCTTGCCCAGTGCTATTTCCACCACCCTCTGCTACCTCTCACTTGTTTTACTTTAAAAAGACTAAACGAATCCCAAACATTGCTAATCAAATCCAAACCAAATAAGGAAAGAAACTGTTCCTCCTTAGCGGGGGAACCATAAAATAGGAATGCAGAAAACACAGGCTTTTGGAAAAAAATCAACAGAATAAACTCAATACTCTTCGGGTACAAATTCCCCCAAGGGAACACAGACCTGACAGAACTGAAAAAAACACCCACTGAGAACACCCTGCCAAGAGTTCTCCCTCCCCAGAGGCCCAGTGTCAATGGTTTTCACCTCTGGCATGGTGACCAATTACAAAACGGGCCTTCTATGCCTGACCACAGATGTCCTAAATGACAAATTAAGTGTCCAGGAGATAAAAGGTTATCATGGAATAAGTACTGCTCGAGAGTGTGTACATACACACAGCTTGACACAGGCTTGAAAAAAGTCTCATTTGGTTTTTAGCACATTTACACTGTTTTTTTTTTTTTTTCCCCCTTCTCTAGGATAACTCTTGGGTCAAGAATTTAAACCACTTTTAATACTTAAGAGACAAGTCCCTCATGGAAGTGCAAAATAAGTATCAAAATATCCAGGACCCCAACAACGATGGGCCCAGTCTGCTCAGCTAGGGCTGGCTAAAGTCTGCAAGGGCAAAGAAAGCGGAGGGGCTGGAAGGGCCTTCCCAGCACCACCAGGGACAAGAGGAGTATCACCACCACGCGAGGGTAAACATCCCAGGGCCGTTCATATCAAGGTCAGTCCCGTGCTTGTGTTTGTGCTCATGAGCTAGAGGTAATGTTAGCGCTCATTATCAGAGATACATGTCATACTAAAAAGTGCTGAAATCATTTTCTCTTGATCCAGAGGACTGTTAAAACACCCTCTAATAAGATGGCATTCGGAATTTAGGAGCCTAGAAACATGCAAAATGTCTTATTTTGCTGGCATTTGTACATCTCTTCTAACTTTTTTCCTTTTTCCTTTTCTTTTAGTTACAAAAGGCAGTTTATTCATATTTCCTCTTGGTTAACAGCCTGCAAAAAAATAAGTAAAAATGTTAGGCCGGTGTATGATGCCTAGGACACTGAGAACATGTGGTGAGCAAGAGAACTACAATACCACGCGCTGATTTTTGGAGACCTCCCCACTACACTCGTGGGTAAATACTCTTACTTTCTTGCAAAAAGGATTACAAAATCAAATCCTATTCCAAAATAGCCTGCATGTATTTTCTTCTAGCTAATCATCACATTATTTTGTATACATTAATCTTTTGTCCAAGATGTCCCAACCATTCTGAACATTTTCTTAACCAGGTTGTTTAAACATTTAAAAAGTTCTTACTGGTGTTTGTAGTATTCATCACTATCTGGTCTGACCACATAAGCCTCAGGTTACCATTTGTATTTAATCAGAATGAATTAGAATTATTTTTTTACGGTTACATGACTCTTTCCTGTTTATCCACACAGGTTTCTCAGCATCATAAAACTACACAAAAATTCTTTAAGGTATGAGAGATTTCCTCTAAGCCAGTCACTGTGAAGACTCTTAGACTCCCACCCAAATGCTATCTTGGTTGCATTTCTTCTAGAATATACTTCCCTCAACTACCTAAATCAAGTGTATTTCAAGCATCATTAATTGGATTAGGTTTAGGAAGGGCTCCAAATGCATTCATTGTCATGGTGAATAAAAAGGCAATTGTTATTTTTCTTCTAGTACCTTGACCCTTCCTTTCACTTAGAGAACTACTGTTTTCCAGTAATTTCCTTATGAAGGTATTTCCTATCTTCTGTATCTTCCCATAATCTCATATTTCATGTTAATGCTTGTATTTCAGATTCCATCTTACTGACATTACACTTAGTAATGTCATTAAGGTTCTTCTCTTGTGTAAGGTTGCCTTCCTTCCTGTGCTTTCTTGTGTTAGAAGTTATATTGGATGAATTAGTGCACATATTTACCTTAGAAAATTTACAATGCATTACTTGATCTTTGCAATTTTTTCTTTTTGTATTACGGACAATATTCTGCTTAAAAGTTATGAGAATGGACTACTTAAATATATTTACTTCCTACCAGTGTCCTGTCTCTCACAGTCATTTATGCAAAGACAAAATGCCTTTGGGAAATTAATATTGGCCGGATAGAGATCATCCCAACTAAAGACATCTCAGCCCTTTAAGATTCTCCTTCTCTCAAAGATTAAGAAAAATACCAACTGCATTCTGATTATTAAAAAACTTAGATATTTTAAATGTGAACTGAGGGTTTCTTAGGATGTCTATCTTCTGTATCACTTAATTTTCTTTCTAGAATATGTGCTGGCTATATTGCAGGTAATAAGGGATTTCTCCAACATAAATGATGGAAAGGGAGCCAGCATGGCGTTTGGACTAGGAAAAATATTCATTCATAATACTTCAGTGTTGCAAATAAAAAGTTTGATTCCTAGTGTTCCTTCCATTTGAAGTCTGTGGGTTAATAATCATAAAAGACTAAAATTAAGCACTATAGGATTCTAATGAATATGCACAAAAATCTGTAATTTAAATGTGTTACCCAGAGATTTAACCAGAAAAAAACCAAGAAACATTTGGGCTTTGCTTGAAAATAAAACAAAGGCCTGAATTTTTTAAAACCAGACCATCCAGTGCTATAGTACTGCTTAATTCCACAGGGACACAGCAGATTTGCATTTTCTTAACTTGTTTAAAGAAAAACAAAATCCATAAACTTCTCTCTCTACCTTTGAGCAATTTAACAAAATCAAACTTTGATAGAGATCAAGAGTAGAAATCAAAGTGCCAAAGATGGTTAAGAAAAAGCCAGCTACTCTGGTGGGAGTTACTTATACATATCTGAAGAATTTTTCCTCAACACCAAATGAAATTAACAGGAATTCACTCATTATGCATGGTCTAGTATATTATTAAAGACCCATAGGTTATTTCTCAACTTTTACAGACGCAGAAGTTAGACATCATGCTTCTACATTTAACAGAGAACAATTTAAGGATTTAAAAAAAAAAAACAAAAAGGAAAGAAAGAGACATGCCCACTTCACCTGTGCCCATAACTTCTGGAACTTTTATGTTTAATATGAAAAATAGAAAAAGCATTTCTAATGTGATGTCAATTCTTTTGAACTTCCAATAATTTGAATGTACATTTAACAGCAAATAGTTTAATAATCACATCATGCAGCTGACTTAATTCTCAAAATGTCTTTGTAGTTTTATTGTTCTGTAAAAGCAAACTGTTTCATCGAAAATTGTACTAGGTTGGGTTTTTACAAGAGAAGTTTATTATATTGCTCATTAAAGCTTACTGATTAATTACCAAGTTTAGTCAATGAGGTTCCTTTGAACTGCCTGTGAGATGAATATTTTATTACTTATTTTCATAATAATGAGTAGATTTGACAGATTTTCACCTTACTAAACCTCAATGGCTTATTTCACAATGTTATTTTTTTGTTTAACCAAAGTATTAGTCATTCTTTTCCTCTCCTCCTCATTCTCCTTTCTCTTTACTTCTGTATGATTTTTTATAAGTATGAAGAAATCTAACATTACACATCGTTACACAATAAAATGTGCCTGCAAATCCTTAAATAAAGGATTATGTATACAGAAATACATGAAAACTTGCTGTTCTTAGAAAAGAACGGAATGGAACAGATAAATAAATTTCCACATCTGAGGAAGAGTTTTCTTTTTTTAAGGAGGTTGGGTAACTTCATGCAGAAAAACCCTACCAAAGTGGCTTGTCATTAAAAATAAATGAAGCAAGGATTATTGGGTTTAAGTTGCTTTCTTACGAGTTAAAGTTTTTCAATGTTTTGGCCAAGTACATGAAGGTTTAAGTGATGCCTTCTGGTTTTGCCAAAGAACACAAGAACCTACGAACCTGAACGGCTCTAGAAGGACGAATCTTGAACTGGGTCAATTCTCCGTAACAGCCAACTAGAGAATATTTGCCAGTCCAAGTCCACTTGACGTGAACTATTAGGTAACAGCAGGCCAGATGCACGTTCCCGATGAGGCATAGGTCATATATTTGGTGGTTCCCTCCTGTCTTCCGTCCCTCCCTTTCTTAGCTCCCCTGTACCCAGCAATGGCCTCTTAGTGCCTAACTGTGGCTGATGTTGAAGACAGAATTGTACAGATACTGTCCATAGCTTGAACAGGCATATAAATAATACATGCGGGGGTGCTGGGATACAGTAAATGGTCAAAGAAGTTAGAATATTCTTGGTTGCCCAGAGATCAGCTTAGGAATAAGAAGCGGAAGTTGCAGTAACTTCACACAAAGAAATCACTTATGTAACATTTCAGAAGTGTGAACTGAGGGCACCTGGCTGTCTCAGTCCCTTAAGTGTCAGACTCTTGGTTTCATCTTGGGTCATGGGTCTCAGGGTTGTGGGGTAGAGCCCTCCGTTGGGCCCCTCACTCCGTACTGCCCTGTCTCCCCTGCACCCCTCCCCCACTCGAGGTCTCGCTCTCTAAAATAAATAAAATCTTTTTAAAAAAAAGAAAAGGAAAGGAAATATATAAAAATAATCACTGAGGTTATATCCAGATTAGATGGTAATGAATTTTTCCCCCCCTCCTTTAGATTTCAAAATTTTTCATAATACGATTGTAGTAGTCATTCCCTGAAATTTCTGTGGAAGTGTGCTGCCTTGTGCCCTGCAGTTAGCTGGGGCCATGTGCCGAGTACGGAAGAAATTGTGAATGGAGGTGAAAAGTGGAGGGTTTCATCGCCAGGGCAAAACCTCATCCCCACCCTAGCTCTCTTTTCCCTCTGCACTGCAAATGGCCATGTTCAAGATGGTGGTCATCCTCTGGGCCTGAGTCTGTGATTACAGACCAACAAAGGGCCTCTCCCATTTGGCCTGTAACGGGAAGGTAGTGTGAATGAGAAAGAAGCCTTTGTTGCTTTAAGACATGAGTTTTGGGGGTTTGTGTTTGCAGTATATTACTGCCTAAATATATGTGTGTGTGTGTGTGTGTGTGTGTGTGTGTGTGTGTGTTTTATTTATTTTTTTAAACCTTTCAAGTGGGAGAAGACAGAATTACTAATTCTTTAAGCAAAGATTTCTTGAGAGCCAACTGTGCGGCCAGAACAGAAGAGGTGCGGCTGGCCTGGAGGTAACATTCTAATGGCCTGACCGAATGAATGTATGCAAATAGATCAATCTTGAAAAGGAACATATATAAAATATCATTTCAGATGATGGAAAGTGCCCCGAAGAAAATTGAAGCACAGTGAGAAAGCAGAGCATTTTTGGAGGCAGGAATGGTGGGGACAGCTATTTTTGATAGGGTATCAAGGAAGCCTTCTCTGAGTAGGAGTGAGCAAGAGTTTCACAGGAAGATTTGGTTAAGAGTGTTCCTTTCAGGTCAGTTTTTCTTCTTTATTACAATGAAATTTTATCTGTCAAAACATTCCAACCAAAATATGTTAGAGTCAATGCAACTAGAAGCTAGCAAATGATGCAGAAAGCAGAAGAAAAGGAAGTCAAGGAGTTAAGGAAGGGCTACATCACTGAAGGCTGAATCAAGGGAGCTTTTTATTCTTCTTCTCCTGAAGGTTCCCAGAAGGGAAGTGGCAAGATCTAATTTCATATTGTAAGATCACGGGCTTCTGTGTTTAGAATACAGGCCAGCAGGAGCGGGGACAAAGAATGGGTAGGAAGTAGTCACAAGGGTCCAGGTGGGAATGGTGGCAATACTATAGAGAGGTTTAAGATACATCTGAGATAAAGCCAAGTGGTCCTGCTCCTGTGGAGGGATGAGGAAAACTAGTGTCCAGGAATTGGGTAAACAGGGGTGGGACGTGGAAAGTATGCTACTTTTACTGAAATAGAAAACACTGGAAGAAGAGTTGGGCCGGAGCAGGGGAGACGGTGGAGAGGGAAGACAAAAATCTTTTGGCCTTAAAAAAAAAAAAAATCTTTTGGCCTTAAAGGTAAGATGCCACCAGACATATGTTGGGAAGCTGAGGAAAGATGGGAACAGTGTGGAGCGTGTGGCTACAGATATAAATGTACGAGTCATCAGTGCATTTAAAACCACAGGAAAGGGATCACCCTAGGATATGCATGTGGATGGAGAAGAGATCCAAGAAATGAGGCTGTATTCCAACATTTAGAGGTAGAGAAAGTGCTTCAGGAAAGGATGGGTCTGCTGTGGACTGCTCAGGAGTCCATTCAAAGGATGCCTGCCTGCTGTGGCTTGAAGAGAAAACGAAGGCAACAAATCCACAGTAAGTTCTCTCTCCATGAGTCTTACTGGAGAGGCTGCTCGCAGAGTCAAGAAAGGAACTGGCTGGAGTAAGGACAGAGGAGTGGAGAAGAAAGACTTAAAAAAAAATTTTTTTTAAATAGGCCACATAATAGCGTCTTGCATCCTGACTGGAACAATCCACTAGCAAGAAGCAAAAACTGATGGGGCAGGTAAATGAAGCGATTAGGTTTGGTCATGGGAAGATGAAGGCTCTTTTCTGATGGCGTCTATTTTCTCAGGGAGATAGGCAGCGAGGTCATCCACTGAGAAGGGGGAGGGGTGTGGGAGGTCTGTGGTAGGAGAGAAGGTATGACCTGGTTCTCCTCTGAGCACCCACCAGGGAAATGCAAGGATTGCCGGGAAATTCTGGGCTACTGGGGCCTTATGGTTGTCAGTCAGGAATGCGGTCCATTCTTCCTCCAGTCATGTTCAGCTCTTCAGATGCAGGTGTGGAGGGAGTTGGAAAATGGGTTGTGGTTGTCAAAGTTACAGGGATTGAAAACGAGGTGTTACAGGTGGAGCGGCTACTCTTACTGACTGGGGCTAGTGGACAGTGGCCTCAGAGAGAATGGCTGAGGCAGAAGGCAGGAAAGAGCACATGGAACTGAGAGGCCGGGGAGCTGGATGAATTTTCTACCTAGAGGCTGCAGTCCCCCAGAAGAACAGACTAAGCCATGGGAAGAAGAGGGAAACCCAGTGCTCACAAGTATCAGTGAATGACGGGCAGACTCAAGAGGAGGTTACAGAGAACATATGTGGCCAGGAAGGTGGCAGGTAGAATGGTACATGGGCTTATAACACAAAGGAACTGGGATTTTTTAATTGGAAGAGAAATGGTCTGCACGTGGCAGCAGAGCAAGAGGGACACAGTTACCCTGGCTCCTGGTCCTGGGTACTGGGCTACTGGCGAGAAGAGCCATGAAGACACAAGCGCAGTAAGTGAAGGACAATGGCCTTGGGTCTCTGCGATGACCTTATGGAGTCTCTGACCTACGTGGAAACCACCACCGTGCCTGGCACAGAGCCAAACATACAACAGGGTTTCAACAAATACTTGGGTTTTAATTAAAAGGAGTTTGAAAATATTATCAATTCCACAGACAGACAGCCTAGATATGAGGCTTTACGAAAAGTCCAGAAGGGAGTGGTCAAAGAATTTGAGCAAGAGACTTGGAACATAGGAGGAAAGGGCTGAAGCAGAGGAATGACCTGATCCCCTTGTGGCTGGCTCCCCACCGTACCCTCAGCCAGTAGATGTGCCAGCACCAGAGCCTTGATTTTCATGTGTAATACTTGTATCGCTTTCTAGACTTTCAAATTCTCTCATTCACTCACTAGAAATTCATCTGCTCGGGTACCACTGCTTTTGTTCATCACTGCATACCTAAGGCCTAGCGAAGCATCTGGCAGAGAGAAGGTACTCGAACAACAGAGAATGAAAACAGAGAGGAGAAAAGTGTGGTCAGAAGGAGCCCAATGATGCTACATTCCCCAGAGGAAGGCTGGGGTGTGTTCAATACTTGTGGATCCCTTCTTTGGGACGGACCTGATACTCAGGAAAGAAGTGGTGAGGAAGGACAGTTGAGTGCTGACTGTTGAGTGTTGACGGCTGGGCCCAAGTGAGGGAGGTGGCAGGCCCGTGGCCCCAGGGCTAAGCAGCACTTGACTGTGGGTGAGACCGGGAGATGTGGGGGCAGCTCTCTCTTCTCTACTCAGGCAACTTCGAATTCTTTCCTCAAGCCCAGACGACCTGGGACCTTCTCTCTAAGCAACTCCATTTTGTCCCTTGTGTCGCCCCCATGTTCTCCACTTCCTTATTCCAATAGACCACTCCGTGTCTGCTCTAATCCTTGCTTCAGCGCTGCTATTACTTAGCAGCTGTGAACACGGACATATTCACTGTTTACTGAGTATGCACACGTAAGTCAGACGTACACTGACATCAGTCAGTTTATCTTTTAGATGATAAACTCTTAGAACCGGGGATTTGCAGTCTCCTTAGTGTAATCTTTGGTTAGTTAACTCAGTTTGTTTAGGTCAAGGTTAAGGATTTAACCTCCAAATGGATTATTTAATTTTGCTTTGCTTCTCTGCCTCAGACTACCCCCGATTCAGGCATTGCCAGCACGCTGAGAAGTGTTAAACAGAGAGAAAATAATATAGGGGAAAAAAATTAACATTTGAATAAAAATTTCCCACTTTACTATGGCAAACACCATAAGTTAAAAAGAACAGCAGTGAAATTCCAAAGCACCTGAAAAATGAGTTGAGAAAACAAAAAGGTTTACATAATCTAAAATTCCTGACTGCAGAAATATGTAAATATATATTTAAACTTGAAATATATGGCCATTCCTATTAAATGTAAAGTCAAATAAATTTATGTTAAAGTAAAATGTAGTCTCCTCATTCCACTAACCATAAACACAGAAAAACTTCAGATCTGGGAAGGCCCTTGCAGGCCAACCCCCTCATTTTGTAGGTGAAGTAACGAAAGCCCTGAGAGAGGTTACTGATGTACTCGGCATCAGACAGCCACGTGAGGAGGCATGGGGAAGCAGGCACCCCAGAGGCTTTGGGCACACACAAGTATGCATTTGACCCTGACCTTGCACTCTTTTAACTGCATGACATTGGGAAACTTCATTCTTTCAAACCTTGGTTTCCTCATGTGTGAATTAGAAGTATTATCAGCTATGGTAGGCTGAAGAACATTGTGAAGATTAAATAGAAAATAAATGAGATGAGCCCTGCACAAAACTTTCAGGCTGAGACGGCGGAATACAGTTAGCGCATAGAATCCTTCTCCTAGAACATGATGAAATAAATTTAAAATCACTAAAAAATAAGTTTAAAAAAATGTTAACAGAAAGCAACCAAGTTAAGAACACCATACCAGTATTTATTTATTTATTTATTTGGGGGAGAGAGAGAGACAGGGAAGAGAGAGGGCACCTGTGCATGAGCGGGGATTAAGGAGTCAGAGGGAGAAGCAAACTCCCTGCTGAGCAGGGAGCCCAAAGTGTGGCTTGATCCCACGACCCCGAGATCATGACCTGAACAAAAGTCAGATGCTTAACCAACGAAACCACCCAGGCGCCCCAATACCATCATCTTTTAAAGTTGTATCCAGGAGTAGCAAGGCTCCAAGAAGAAAAAGTACTGTGTCAAAGATGGGAAAATTCGTGGACAATATCCTTAAAACTATCATTGGCAGTGCCCAATTTTGGAAAACTGGATCTGAGGTAGTATTTAGGCAACCTAGGAAAAAGATGGAATGATCCATCCACAGTATAAGCCCCTGAGCCCCTCCCAGTCATCACAGGATCTCCTCAGACATAGAAAAGCAAATCAGGGCTCACCATTTTGGTTTTCCATGCCTGGGAGAAAAGGAGAAGAGGACTATGAGTCATAATCAAGCAGAGCTAATTAACTACAGCCCAACTTCATTACAACACTACACGTAGAAGTCTAACAAATTCAATCATGTATGTGGGATCTCATTATTGTGAGGTTAATGAAATAAGGACAAAGGTCGGGATGAAGGAAAGAGGACACGCAGTGTTAAACCTGACTTTGGGTTAACATAGGTGCACTAGTCTGTATCAGAGTTTACTGTATCTTAAGCAGTAAGCAAGGGCTTAGCCAAAGTAAAGAAGAAAAAAATAGGAATATGTGTGTGTGAGTGTATGAATTGATAATGGGGGAGAGGATGGGAATGAGGTGTAAAGCAGCACAGGTGAAACTCCCTTTTTTCCACGGATTAAGGAGACCATTGCTAAAGCACACCGGTTTCCTGTTTTCTCCATTAGTTGAGAAAGGACAGAAACACCTTCTGGAAAGAAGCAGAGTTTTGTAAGGGAAGGAAACACCAGGGGCTGATCTTCTTGGCAATAAAAAACTAAAAAGTAACAATAAAAAAAATACTTGCTATCACCTCCTTTTTTTTCTTTTTTTAAAGATTTTTATTTATTTGACAGAGAAAGAGAGACAGAGAGATCACAAGTAGGCAGAGAGGCAGGCAGAGAGAGAGGGGGAAGCAGGCTCCCTGCCAAGGAGAGAGCCCGATGCGGGGCTCGATCCCAGGACCCTGAGATCATGACCTGACCCAAAGGCAGCGGCTTAACCCACTGAGCCACCCAGGCGCCCCCTTGCTATCACCTCCTTAAGTTGGAGGGATAATCAAAAGTCGTTGAGAAGAACCCCCGCCCCGCCCCCCGCCGTTTCCTCGTTTCCTCAAAGAGAGAGAACACCTAGATCAAAACCTGCCGCAGAGCATTTCAACAATGACTGAGGGAGAGCAGAGGCCAAATCCTGCACCCAGCCATACAAGCCCCAGCTCAACTCAGTGCACCCCTCCCCTAGCATGTGGCCTCAGGTCCTCAAATCCCAAAGAATGAAGCGCCAGAGACGAGGCATGAAGATCTCATCAGAGAAGGCAAAAGGAAAACAAGGCCAATCCACCAACTCTATAGAGCAAAGACATTCTTAATTGGGTTGTTCATATTAAATAAAGTCAAATAAAGAGAAGCGTAGACATTGAAGCAGGATGGCCTGAACAAAGGCACATTGAAAGCCGGTAGGAAGAGCGGGAAGGAAACAGGAAGCCATTTTGGAAGAAACTATAAGCCCCACACTCCACCCCCATCTCTGTGAGTACCTTACACTGCAGGCTAAAGAAAATAGGAATTAAATGAGACATCAGTAATATGTTAAAAATGAGATAAAAAGCAAGACTGCAGAAGGAAATGATGAATGAACACACCACCATCACAAAATTAAAAAACTAGAAAAGCAACAGAAAAAGTGCAAGTGAAAGAATTATTGAGGTACCACAAAACCCTGGAAAGCCGAGATAAGGATAGAGAATGCACAAGATAATGATGGAGAGATTAAGACAGTTCAGGAATGGAGGACAGATTTTGACAAACCAGTGACAGTGTCCTACATACAAGCAGAATTTAATAGAGATCCCTTAGCAAATTTTAGGGCGCTTTTCCCCATCTAATTCCTAACACAATTTATGTAAAAACAATGTTTTATGGTTCTTTTGGTCTTACAGTAAAAACAAATAAACTGTAGGTTTTGTAAAATTTGCCCTGATGTCTATTTCGTAGGCAAATAAGATCTGGTATTTGCCTAGTAGTGGCTCTCCTGGAAGAAGACTGGAAATGCAGTCCTATACACTATTCCCATTCAGTGAATAGAAAAGAGAAATCTGGAAGCAATCCGGTAACATAAAACTATTAGTTTATCTGTAGAAGCCTTCATCTAATAGATTTCCAAAGCAGCTGTAGTGATCAAGACAGAGTAGTTCTTACTTCCAAGTGGACATATTTTTACTAAGACAATACTTATAGTTCATTTGTTTGTATACATTTTCACTTTTTAAAAAATTACCTAAGGGTCACACGCTTGTTAAAATACTTTTCTACGAGCACAGAGTAGGTAATATTCAGATCAACTGAGCCACAATTATGCCCATTCATTATTCTCTCACATTGATCAGAACTCAATTCATTGAGAAGCATGGGCTAAAGGCTCGACTGAGCTGTGTTACCAGAATATAAGTGCACAGAGCCTGGAACTCAAGGACTTTAATAACAACAACAAAAATAACACATACACACAGTTACCTTTTACCACCACTCGGAAGATGACAGGCTCTTTTAAAGTTCTCTTTTAAATTAAGAACTGTCTCTGGCTACAAATAATACTCAAATGAAAAAACATTTTTTCATCTGCAAAAACCTTGCTAAATGAAATAAAAGCTAGAGAATGCCTGCCACACAGAAGATGCTCGATAAACATCAGTTGGAAGGATAACCCTCCATGCAGGCAAAGCAACAGTAATCTAAGTCCCACTGGAATAAAGTCCACCTCATGTTGGTTACAGACTTACCTCTATTCAATATACAGATTTCTAAAGAACAAGGCATTTTATTCATGAACACATTAAAATAATAAGGAAAAAAGGCATTATGTGATTCAATGTGACTAATGATGAAAGTACTTATAACAAGTCTGATTTTCGGGAGAAAAAGGAAGTTGCCTATTTAAAAAGCTGCTGTGTTTGGAAATGGAACTTTTTATGGATTTATAATACAATCAGGGGACCAACTTTTCCAGCCTGTACTCAAAGAGCAGGAGGTAGAGTCTCTTCCTCTCTTAAAATGCTGACATGGTAGACAGCATGCATTTGATCAAACATACTTTACTCAAAATCCAGCTTTAATGGGCTTGCTTGTATTCCAAGGATATGTCTCCTTGAGCGCTGGTTTGTTTCACAGTTCTCACTTTTTTGGAGGACTCGACTTAGTCCAGAAATGCCGTAGCACACATACAAAAGTTAACCTCTTATATTGTGAAATAGAACAACAACAAAAAAGTGCATAGTCTCTGACAGGAGATTCTACCATATTAGCTCAGAACACTGAACTTTATCAACTTGATGAAAGGTTTCCCCAAGTCTGAAAAACTGTAAGTAACTCTCTTTCCAAAAGACCGCTGCACATGTGAAGAGGGGAAAAAAAGACCCAAAACCCTAAGTTAGGGCTTAAGACTAAAAAAACAAATAATAAAGAAGGCTAGTGCATTTGCTCAACGCTGACATGCTCACGGAGTGCAGAGTTCACGGGCAGAATGCGATGGTGAACTCTGTTCAAGATGGAGAAAAGGTGCTACGTTGTGAAAAATTGAGTAAAACCATAACCCACCACAAACATTAATATTATAGTTGGATAGTTTTTTTTTTTTTTTTTTAAGATTTTATTTATTTATTTGTCAGAGAGAGAAAGAGCGAGAGAGCACAGGGAGACAGAGTGGCAGGCAGAGTCAGAGGGAGAAGCAGGCTCCCTGCCGAGCAAGGAGCCCGATGCGGGACTCGATCCCAGGACGCTGGGATCATGACCTGAGCCGAAGGCAGCTGCTTAACCAACTGAGCCACCCAGGCGTCCCTATAGTTGGATAGTTTTGTGAAAGGTCAACCAAGTAACAAAATGATGTAGTACTCAAACATACAAAAGTATGTAGCACTCAAGATAGTGAGAAACGAACCACTTCTAATAAGCCGAATGAGGAGACATCTGATGCCCTCGGGATGGTTGGTGAGCTGTGGGAGCAGCTAGGGCCTGGGGTTCTCTTAACAGTCTGAGAGGCAAAGGGCCTCAGGCAGACTGGGGGACTCCGAGCAATTCCCCATTCTGGATGTTAAGCTCACAATCTACTTACAGCGTTTTGTAATTTGATTACCATCCAAACAGATTACTTCTCCGTTTCAGGATAAGAACTGCGCAGGATTTCAACCCATGCTCTATCATCACCTATTCCAAGCAACAAATTAAAAAAAAAAAACACTACTATGCTAAATGCACCCGATAAAGGGATCTTCCATCCCCCTCTTGTCAGATTTATTATTATTTTTTTAAGCAAAGTTCATGGAAGCCAGTAGGTCATACAGAATCCTAAAATTTATTCCCACAGTGACACTTGGAACATTTTCCTTCTGGACTTTATTAAACACAATGTTCTAAGCATTATGAGTGCTCTAAGGTATTCTTGAATAATAACCCAAACTGCAGAGTGAAAGTAAGTGGCAATTAAAATTGCAGAGACCGAGGGGAGCGTAGAGACAAGGAAATAGCCTCCGTTAGTGAAGATTGCTGCTCTGGTCATCTAGCTCAGGGGTCAGCAAGCTGGACCCGAGGCCCAAATTCAGCCCACAGCTTGTTTTAGTGAAGCCTGTATGAGCTAAGAATGGTTTTTATGCTTTTCAATGGTTGAGGGAAAAAACCCAAATCGTATTTTGTGGTGTGTAAAAATTCGATGAACTTCAAGTTTCAGTGTCTCTAAGTAACATTTAAATGGCACAGAGCCTCACTCACTTGTTTAATGTGCTCCGTGGCCCTGGTGTGCTGCACAGTTGCAGAGCTGAGACTTTGCGGATGGTCCCGAAAGTCTGAAATATTCACTATCTGACTCTTTACGTAAAAAATCCGTGGCTCCGGGCTATCTCAGAGCTTCTAAAACCCCAAGTCATGAAGGATCTGGTTTTGTATTTGATTTTTAATCCATCATGGATCGAGCCATGCTTTTGTAGAACATGAAACCGTGCACTCGGATGCTGCAGCAATGTCAAATTGCTATCGGTTTCTTAAACGCTTTTTCTCACTTTTTTGTAATCATCTTGCTGCAGACTGATGCAAACATTTTGGGGACTAGTACCAGTCTATGGTCTGTATTCTGAGAAGCACTGGTCTAGAAAATGAAAGAATATCTTAATACAACTTTTTGGAAAACCTCACGCCTTACTTACATACTTTTGAACACTAGAAAGATCAGTACATAAATATACATGCACCTGGATAAAATCAGTGTTTCCATGGATCTTTTCCCTTTGAGCGTTAGGCTTTAAAATTCTAACAACTGTTTCTCCCTTACTCATTGCCCCACTATATAAAATTTTACAATTCTAAAAGAAAAAAAAATTCATTTGCATTTCATGCTTTTGGGAACGATAACTCACATTTCATAAACAAAACAATTAGTACAAATGTTTTTTGAACAATCTGTGCTGTGATTTTGGAAACTGTGTGAAAGAACCAGAGTCCTTGCACAGATAAAAACAGTTTCTTATGTTTAAATTTTTAGAAGGTTGAAGAGATATTTTTTTTCTTATGCTTGCTTTATAATAGCAGTCCCTTGATATGTCAAAGGCCACAAAAGTAATTTTTAGTTTAGGTACAAAAAGTGCTTTGGGCTTGTTTTATATGACACTCCCTGGTTTTAGTATTGCACTTTAAAAAAAAATGAACGTGAAAAATCATCTCCATGAAACTTTTTTTTATTGGCCCAAAGTTAGCAGGGATTTACTTTAAAATTTCAATCTTTATCTCCTGAGGGAAATGCTTATTTAATTCTACTGTGATTTTTGTTTAAGAAAGGAAATAACTTCTAAATGTTTTTAAACATGAAGAAAGATGAAGCTCCACTATAGGGCCAATGAATTTTTTATTATTAGGTGTCAGATGATCAAGCATTCAAATAAGCAGCAGTATCTTCACGGTGATTTCATGGTTTAAGGAGAAAAGAAAGTCTACAAAAATTAACTCCAGGTGTGTTAACCACGTGAGAAGAGCATTTAGATGACAACAGAAAAATGTTTTCTTTATTGTCACAGGAGTATGTTGTTGCTAGCAAAAGATGAAAATTTCAAAGCAGAGGGAATATAAAACTGCTAGACTGAACTTCTGCAAATGTCCACATTGCTACAACAGCTCCAGTCATAAAACAGTCAAAACAGTAAGATGTCTTAGTTCAGAACAATGACATAATGTTTATAAATATTTATGTGTACACTGAACTAGACCCTTCCTAGGAGATGCAGCTGTGATAGGGAAAGAAAACTGGGGCTCCACTAGAGCCCCCATTCTGTCAATTACTGGGCTCCAAGATACTGTGCAAGTTGCTCAACTTCCCCAAGCCTCGGTTTCTTATCTGTACAATAAAAGAGATATTACCCATTTCAGAGGAATGAAGGAAGCTAACATCGTCTTGCAAATGACGAGGCGCTATAAAATGAAAGGGTTATTATTATTGAGTAGAGAGCTAAAAGAACTTTATATATGTACTTAAAATTTGCTTAAATAAAATGAGATTTTCTTATAAGAAGGACTCTGGGTTGCTTGTATACTTTAATGCCCTTTTCTCATGATTTCACTACTTCCTGAAGCAGAATATAGTGAGGGATACCCTTATTAGACAAATTACTATACGAACTTTAGGTATTAGTCATGGTCAGTGCTATTGGTATCAAGGAGCTTCGAGAGCGTGAAACCTTTTTAGTATGAGAGAGGGTGAGGGTGTGAGAAGTGGGCATGGACAGAGGGAATTTTTTTTTCCCCTCACACTGACAACCTGAAGGAAGGGGAGACACTGGCCAAGGGAAGGTGAGAGCAAAGTTAATATCCCACATATTATTACATTTTCCTCATTTAAAGAGATAACCAGCTTATATAATCAGTAAATATGGACATATCCAAAGTCTTGGTCCATCATAATATGCCTATTTATGGATTCAAAAGCCACTAGCAACACTCATTACTACGCATGTGTCTTATGCTTTAATGTGTTATCTATGAACCCTTGGAAACACTATGTTTTCTTTTCTAGGGCTGCAATTAAGTCATGAGATGGTATTGGACTTTTTGTACCTTATTGTATATGCACGTTAAACATATGAGAATAGCATTCTACTTTCAAAATGTAAGATAATTTAATTTCAGATCTTTAGTACTAGCTCAGAGACTTCTCTGCTCTACATGAGGTATTTCTCATCCTCCATTTTTTCCAAAATGCCAAAAGACAGGAGAGCTGCCGTTCACATTTCCAAGTAGTAGAATTATCCTGATGTTAAGGAAACCAGTGCTGGGATTCTTTAGAGTCTGGATTTAAGGGATTTAAAGGATGATGGTATGAAAAGAGTCGAGGAAGACTCAGTTACTTCAGAAAGACCCCTATATATATTCTTTGCACCTGTCATCTTGAAATACATTAAGTAAATTCTTCTCTCTTGGGACCCAAGCTGTCTGCTACAGGCATAGAATCTGTACACTAATTTCATTATTTGTACACTATATTCCATTTATTGTACACTGTATTTCATTATTACAAAGTGAATAAGTTGATTCTACAATGATAGGAAAGGAATAAGGTAATTATTTTCTAATAAGGTTTCCTTGGTCCATAAGCCTAATTCCAGGGTGCCTGGGTGGCTCAGTTGGTTAAGCAACTGCCTTCAGCTCAGGTCATGATCCTGGAGACCTCTCTCCTCTCATATTCTCTCTCTCTCGTACTCTCTCTCTCTCTCTCTCTCTCCCAAATAAATAAATAAGATATTTAAAAAACCAAAAAAATAAAAACCAAACCCCCCACCCCAAAAGAACAAAAACCGTAAGCCAAATTCCACACCAGATCACTGACCACGCCTTACATATCATGTCCCTGCCTCCCCTACTTCCCAACTATTCCACTTTTGTCCCAGAATAGCTTTCCAATCATACCAAACACTGGTATCCTGGAAAGTGAGGATAAACTCATCACGCCCTTTAAGGACCCAGTTAAAGAGGCTGTGTTATTGAGAATCTACACTGTGCTAGGCTTTCAGGTCCAGATTTTCACATAAATGGCCTTGTTTAATACTCAAGAAGGTCAGGCAATGTGGGCATTATTATTTGAAGTTTGCCTCCCACATACTGTTGCCCTCACTCACCGGTCCTTTGATAGGATAAAATGTATGTCCTTTTAAAAGGATTGTTTGTGAAGTGGTAACTATTTTATAGAGAGACTGTAAGTCTAATTTCTGACCTATGCTCCATCATTTTCACACTGTACCTATTCTTGGGTAACACTCCAAATGGAACATACCTATGAAATAGTTCTTTGGGTGAAAGTCTCCACATTCCCTTCCAGCAAGGAAATGCGTATCTCCTGCCTGTGTTCAACACAGTGGCAATGTCTGAGGTAACCTGAAGTGCATATAATAAATATTTATTGAGCGCATCTCATTTGACACAATGGGCCAGGCCCTGAAGATCTTCCCGAACACAGACCCTGAAGAACTTGTCTTCAACTGAGGATTATAATACAAAGGGAGATATCAACAAAGCTGGAGAAGAGTCTATAGCCCTCTATTCCGTTCTGATATCCCAATGATTTCCTTTATTCAACAATTAGGTTACTTCCAAAAAGGATGAAATTTTTTGTCTAATCATTTCAGTGCCCACTAATACACTGTGATTTACCATTTCCCCTTTAAAGAGCTTTATAAAATATGTAAATGCTTTGCAAGGCCTCCTTTGTGAGCCTACAGCAATATTCTATGATATTTTAGGATTAAAGCTGCAATTAAAATTTCTAATACTGGAAAGTATTTTACAGTTTAAGAAAGACTGTTTGTTTGGTTTTCTTTAAAGATTTTATTTATTTATTTGACAGACAGAGATCACAAGTAGGCAGAGAAGCAGGCAGAGAGAGAGGAGAAAGCAGGCTCCCTGCAGAGCAGAGAGCCCGGCGTGGGGCTCGATCCCAGGACCCCGGGATCATGACCTGAGCCGAAGGCAGAGGCTTTAACCCACTGAGCCACCCAGGCGCCCCAAGAAAGACTGTTCTAATAAAACACATATCTAAAACTTACATTTTAAAGTGGGGCAGGAATATGGCATCAGCAAAAATGGTAGACAGCTCCAAGGTCCCTGTCCCCCAAGGAAACATTGATAAATCAAGTAAAAATCAAGCAAAAATGTCAGAATTAACTTTGTGAGCACTTCGGAAAACAAAGCTTTACATCAACCAAGCGAACAATGAATGAGCAGAAAGGCAATTGGTAAGTGAGGTAAGCATTGCGGTTTTGCATATGCCCTGGGCCAATGTTCCTCCCTGGCTCAGCAGTGGTCTTGAGAATGACAGTCCATGCTATCAGCTGGGGACCCTGGTTCCCAGTTTTGGATGGAGCAGAGTAGACCTTATTTGTAAAGAATTATGTTTGTCTGTTCTAATCTATCTGGTGTCTACCGGAAGGATTGACAGAAGATGCCTGTGTTTTTTCACCTAATTCAGAACTGACTCTGGCTGGAACTCCTGAAAAGCCAAACAAAAACCCTGCAGTCACCTGGGGCAGAAGTTGATGTTGAAGCATATGATAGAGTGCCAAAAGTGTACAGGAAAAGATAAAGAGAGTTTATTTAAGAAATCAGTGAATTCAAAAGCACTTGTATATACTGGGGAATGCAGAGAGTCATACACATGCTCAGGGCAGAATATAAGTTAAGCAAAGACAGGAGAGGGGTCCCTCCTGCCCCGCCCCATCACTTTCCTATCTTTTTTCTCTCTCATTTGGCTCCTGGCATTCAAAGAAATCTCTGACAAAAGAGTAGCTGACCACAAACCAAAGGAACAGAAAATTCAGAGACCACATATGACTAAGAACACAGACCTTACAAGAATAGTTTAGAAAAGTTATCTAACAAACATCTATAGCCTACAAAAAAAAAAACCACAAAACAAACCCTGAGAAGGAGGGAGACTCTGGTTTCCAGAGTTACCACATATAATATTCAAAATGTCCAGATTTCAACTAATGATTACAAAGCATGGAAAGAAAAAGGAAAGTATGACCCATTCACAATTGAGTTAAAAAACTCACTCTGAGAAATAGACACTGAAATTACTAGGCAAAGACTTTAAGTTAACGGTCCTAAACACACAGAGTTAAAGGAAACCATGGACAAATTGCTAGGGGAAACCAGGAGAATGATGTATGAACAAATAATATCAATAAAGAGACAAATTATAAAAAGAAATCACACAGAATCTGGTAGATGAGAAGTATAGCAACAGAAATGAAAATCTTACTAGAGGGTTTCAATATCACATATGAACAGGCTAAAAAAAGGAACCGATGAACTTGAAGACAGGTCAACTGAAATCTAGTCTGAGGAACAGAAAGAAAACAGAATGATGAAAAAATGAGCGGAACCTAAGAGACCTGTGTATCATACAGGTCCATACACCATAGTAGTGTATCAACATATACAACAGGAAGAAAAAGAGGAGAGTGAAGAGAAGAAAATTTGAAGAAAAAATATTTGAAATAATGTTTGAAAACTCCAGAATATGAGAAAAGGTATGAATCTATACAGTCAAGAAGTGCAACAAAGTCCAGGAAAGATCAATATGCACACAATAATCAAATTATGGGAAGCCAAGAACAAAGAGAAAATCCTAAAAGAAGCAAGAGAAAAAGCAACTTGTCACATACAAGAGATCTTCAATAAGATTAACAGAAAATTTCTCATTAGAAACTACAGAGACCACAAAGGAGTGAGATGCCATTTTTAAAGTGCTGAAAAGAAAAATGCAACCAAAAATTTTATACCTGATAAAACTATCCTTCAAAAATGAAGGTGAAGTATGATGTTCCTCAGATAAACCCTGAGGAGGTTTGTAGTCAGCAGACTTACCCTACAAGAAATGCTAAAGGAAGTCCTTCAGGCTGAAATGAAAGGATACTAGACTGTAACTCAAAGCCTTTACAGAAAAATAAAGAATTTTGGTAAAAGTAACTACATAGGTGACTATAAAAGTGAGTGTTGTACTTTTGGTTTGTAACTCCTTCTTTTTATCTCCTGTGTGATTTAAAAGACAACTGCATAAAAGAATAATTTAAAATCTATGTTAATGGTCACACGATGTATAAATGTATTGAGAACAACATCAAAACTGGGGAGAGGACAGAGCTGCATAGGAGCAGAGTTTTTATGTGTTACTGAGACTAAGTCGGTATCAATTCAAAGATTATTATAAATTTAGAATCCCAATTATAATCCCCATGGTAACCACTAAGAAAATATCTAAAAAATACACATAAAAGGAAGCATAATATATTTTACTTCATCTTGTTTACTATCTGTCTCTGTTAAGACACTGAAAGTTCCAAGAGGTAAGGAATTCAGCTTGTCTTGTTCCTCACTGCATCCCTCATGCCTGGAGTAGTGCCTGACACAACATTACATGCTTGGTAAATATCTGTGGGCAGGGGGGTGGGTGTGGGTAGGGGGGAAGGGAGGGAAGAAAGAGGAAGGAAGGAAAGGAGGGAGGAAAGGAGGAAAGAAGGAACGTAGGTAGGTAGATATTAAATAGACCAGTGGTGAGATGAATTTAGAATTTAAGGAAAAGGGCCTAAAGTGGAGACATAAGTTTGAAAGTAAAAGTAGATTACAATGTGTGGAAATTGATTCAGACAGGATAAAATGAGTATATGTAATGTATACACCATCTTCTCATTATCTCATAAGCTGAAGTGAACCTAGCTGGCAGGAAAGATAAACATTTTCCTGGTGCAAATTCTAAAGGGAATTTACTATCTGGACACTTCTTAGAAAGCACACTGAAAAATGTTGAAATGATATACCCTTAACAATGATTTTCTTATTGTGGTCCTTGCTGACAGCTCAAGGTCAATACAAAAGTCAATGTACTTCAACAAAAGCATTTTTTAGTCCAAGACAATGAGGCTGGGACACAAAGATTTCTCACAATCTAACTCAATCTAAGGACAGAATCTGGAATACCTAATGAAAAAGAAATAGCTTGTTCTCTCTTCTGTTTTGACCAGCGCATTAGTGCAAGGTTGACCTCTCTTGTAGCAATTTTATATTGCTGAATGAAGGGAGAGCAAGATGCTTTGTACACGAGGCAACTAAATTGCAAGGCCTAACCTGTTTCATAAATATCACTATGTCTGATTTATTTTATTGCCAAGATAAGTGGCCACCTTACCTCTTCATAGGGGTGAGACTGAAGTGACTTGTCCAAGGTCAAAAGGCTAGTGGTAGAGTTGGGGCTTAAACCACAAGCCTCCAAACACCCAGCTCAGAGAGTATTCCACTATTTTCAATCCTCTTTGCCTTTTATACACATAATAAAAGATGTCAGGTTACATTTTAAGAAATGTGTGTGTAGGATCCTAGGGGTCTTTTGAACCTTCCTGAAAACACACATGATTGCAGGAATTAGAGGAGGCTTGCTCTTGTTAGGGTCCCTTGTATTTTGTCATGTACCATATGGCCTAAATGTTAGGGCTTTAGGCATCTGCCCTATGCTCATTCTCTATCTACATCGAGTCAAGGACTGGGGATTATCAAAGACAGGCAATAAGATAATTGCCTCTATATAAAATAACATTTTGGACAGGCTTGAAAATTTTTCAATTAATGTTTGGACTAGGGAAAAGTAGTAATGAGTAGAGTCAGACTTCAGCAGTCATTATATCTTCAAGGATCAAGCATGATCTTCAAAACAACAAAAAAATCCTTTCATTGATTTTATCACATATGAAATAACATTTACTAATACTATGTAATGCACAAAAGATTAGAAGAGAAAAATATTGTGCCCAGATCCATTATCCAAATGACTGAAAGAGAACATACGCACAAGTTGAGAAAACTCCAACGGTACGGAAAGGCAGGAAACAGAAAGTAAAAGCCTCATGATCATTTACCATCCCCATCCCACTCTGCCAAATCAGTGACTCTTAACTCAATTTATTTCTGTGTATCCTTCCAGAAAAAAAATTTTTTTATGAGTCTATGTGTGTGTGTGTGTGTGTGTGTTAATTTAATGTGTGTACATTTTCAGAAAACTATCCACAGACCAGCATATACTGTTCAGTCTTCTCAAACTTGCTTTTCTCATTTAATTTATCCTGAAGGTCTTTCAACAGCAGCATATAGATAGTGACCACATTTTTTTCAGCAATCATATGGTGTTCTATTGCAGAGAAGAAATGGGATTCATTTAAGCAGTTCCCTCCTGATGGATATTGAGGTTGTACACAGTTTATTAATATTATCAACAATACTTCAGCAAACGTCTTTGTATACATAGCTCAGTGTACTTTTATAAGTCTATCTCTGGGGAAAATTGCTAGTAAGGGTATGAGGTCAAAGGGAATATGCATGTATAATTTTGACAGGTATTACCAAATTGCCTCCTAATTATGCTTGTGTAATTTGTATTGTGGCAAATAATCTGGGGACTATGACACCCATAATATTTTTCATCAAAAGATATAAGAAAAGCCATGATGTAGACAACCTATACTTTTTATAGGTTTGTATAGACTATGTATTCTAGTCCATGTACCTAGTCTTTGGACGGACCACTACGATCTACATAACCACCATTAACTACAACACAATAAATTTGGAATTCCACGTTATGAAACATTAATTCATGGAGAAAGCAAGTCATACTCTTCACTATAGAGCCCTCCATAAGAATGATCCTGGGGGCTGGAGACCAGCCCAGTATCCGTAATTGGAACCATACAAGAGTGTGTTGCGTATGTCAGTTTTTAAACAGTAAGTTTCATTTTGGAATCCATCTGAATCAGCTTGTAGAAATCTCAAAACCAAAACATCCATTTGTTGTCTCCATGCAAGGGTTGATCAGAAATGGATCTTAAATGTAAATTGTTTTCCTCAAAAGTAATGAGAGAGAGTTCACAGAAGTGTTCAAGTTAAGCAAAGTGAAGAGATTCCATCATTTACCTTTGGTTCATTTAAACTGGATCAAAGCTCAAAATGATATATGAAAGTTTTAGGATAAATTATAAGTTATGAATTAAATAATTGCTCTAGGGTTATCACAGGAGAGGATACAACAGAAGGTGATGAGTGGTTGAGAGAGAGTTATCAAAGTGAAGTTAAAAAACAGATAGAGGACTAGAGAGGCCCGTGAGGCTGCATTTCAGTTTCTTTCTTTTTTTTTTTGCAAGTCGTGTGACTTTAGACAAATTACTTAACTCTCCATTTTAAAGGCAGTAATATAAAGAAAGCTTCAGCCAATGTCTGGTGCTTAGAGAGTGCTCCACACATGTGGGCAGCTACTAACCTATAGCCACTATTACCCAAGTATTAAAAATAGGTCTGGGGACGCCGGGGTGGCTCAGTTGGTTAAGTGGCTGACTTCAGCTCAGGTCATGATCCCAGGGTCCTGGGATCGAGCCCCACATCAGGCTCCCTGCTCAGCTGAGAGCCTGCTTCTCCCTCTCCCTCTGCCTGCTGCTCTGCCTACTTGTGCTCTTTCTCCATCTCTCCAATAAAATAAATAAAATCTTTTAAAAAAATTTAAAAATTAGGTCTTAAATATAGGAAGGAGCAATACTTCTCTTAGGGTTTAGAGGGGAAAAAGGTAATAAAATGATGGTAAGAATCTAACAGTGGAAATTCGTGACCTAATTAGCACATTTATCCCCTCCCTCGAATGAAAAATGAACATGTTATCTCCAAAGAAGCAGATCACAGTGCAAGCTTGTCAGATTTCCACATTATGGTTTTGGTTTTCCAAGACTTTTGCAGACTTTGGCATGGTAAAAATACATCTTGAAACCCTTATTCTAGAACTGAAGTATTAAAGTTAACCTTCTTGCTTTGGGTGAAAAATTGAATTTTCCCATAGGAGCCAGAACAGAAACTCATAGGGTCTCTAGACATGAAAGGCAAGATTCGGCTTTATTTCTTCCCCCAATTCTGTAAATTTCACAGAAGAAAACTTCAAAAAAAAATGGAAAATTCAAGGACATAAAATCGACTCTAAACTGTAACCGGAATTTTTCACATCTTTGATAACTGATTACCAGGTAAATTCTAGACATAGATGGTTATTTCTTCGTAGCAAGACAGTTGCTTTATTTTTAAAGTTTCTAACAACTAGCGTCCTTCAGATTTGATCGTGCAATTTCTCTTATTATCTGAAGACTGCAGATGAGGGTGGATGAGCACAGGAGCTGCATGCTACGACAGCCGGAGCAAACTCCGCAGAGGCCTTCTTCCCCAACAAGCCTGGCTGTGCCCTTAGAATCCCACCACTTGGACAAGAGTTGAAACTTACTTGTGTCTTTTATAGTTGTTCATTTCACAAGGCCCCTACCAAAATCAATTAGTGTAATATTCCATTGTAAAGTCATTTTCTGCTTTCCTTAAAAAAATACACACACACACACATATTTGTATGTGTGTGTGTGTGTGTGTGTGTATATATATATATATATATATATATACACACACACACACACATATCTATATATTTGTATGTATATATATGTTGTATTTTTCTCCTTGAGATAGCTGCCTAAAGGTATTTCTATACTGGTTTTATTTTTTCAAAAATTTTATTTATTTGGCAGAGAGCCAGGCAGAGAGAGAGGGGGAAAAAGGTTCCCCGCTCAGCAGAAAGCCTGATGCGGGGCTCAGTCCCAGGACCCTGAGATCATGACCTGAGCTGAAGGCAGAGGCTTAACCCACTGAGCCACCTAGGTGCCCCCCCCAATACTGTGTGTTTTTTTTTTTTTTTTAAGATTATTTATTTATTTATTGGACAGACAGAGATCACAAGTAGGCAGGGAGGGAGGCAGAGAAAGAGAGGAGGAAGCAGGCTCTCCGCAGAGCAGAGAGCCCAATGTGGGACTCAATCCCAAGACCCTGGGATCGTGACCTGAGCCGAAGGCAGAGGCTTAACCAACTGAGCCACTCAGGTGCCCCCCCCCCATACTGGTTTTAAACAGTCACTTAAAACAAAACTAATGGGATCTTTGAACTAGTAGGGATTTCCATGGTCCTCTAATCTTACTTCTTCCTAATGCAGAAATCCTTTCTACAACACCTTTGACAACTAGACTGAACACTCCAGCAATGCACAACTTGCTGTGAGGGGCACCTTGTTCTCGTAAGAAAACAAACACTGCACGCAAAGTTGGGAGTCAGGGATGCACTCCATTCATTGCAGTGAGCCCCTAACCCCATATTGTGCGTTTTGGGTTTTTTTAATCTATAAAACATGGGGATTGTTATTTATAAATCACTGAGATTCCTTTGAGGTCTAACAGTCTGTCAAACCTAAGAAAACCTTTGAGAGAATTAAAAAGTCCTAATTGTTAGAAGTCTGCCTTCCTTTAACTTCTGCCAATGCCATCCACTCTCTAGATACAAGTAAGTATATTTTCCCATGGTAGTTCCTTAAAACTGAAAGCAGAGTATCAGGTCTGCCAGAAGCATTCTCTTCTCCAGGCTGGGAAGATTCCTTAGAATATATTTCTTGTTTACATATTATTTAGTGTATCCTTCAGTGTTTTAGCAAATGACCTAATGGTTAAAAAGACAAAACTTAGCTAGTGTATTTTAGTGGAAGTGGAGAGTTGCAATTTTGCAACTGATAGTGCAAGCATTTTAAAAGCTTTATTTTTGTAGGAGGCTAAACACAGAATATTATTTTAGCAATCTGCAGCTGATTGACAACAGTTGACATTTAATTAATTGCTATTGCTATGAGCCAAGGCTTTACTGTCTTTGTAGGATTTCAAAATGCTGAGATGGGGGACATTGTGTTGAAATATGGTGAAAGCCTTAGAGACCACAGAGGGGCGTTGGGCTGTTGGGCCTTGAAGTAAATGGGCCATGCACTGTGCAGTCTGGGATTCTAGCTGTTTTTTTTTTTCCTCCCAGTCTTCTTGTATCCGTCCTCACTGTTCGTCTGTCTGCTATTACTTCACACTGCTGCCAATGCATCTGACTATAGCAACTCATCATTCTTCTTCCAATTTCCTGCTTCTGATCTATTGTGGGTTTGGCAACCAGATAACCAAACATTGTAGATATTTGTCTTCAATTAGAGTAAATGGCCTGGAGTATCATTTTTCATTTATCAAATCAGTTAAAAATATAAAAGAAGAACTATAGTGGGTGTGGGGAATATGGACAAACTCATACTCTAAGGACAGTATATACATTAGTATAAGCCCACTGTACAGCTATCTAATGAACTGTTTTAAAAGATCTAAAACAATGCATTCCCTGAATCTCACAAATCTCACTAGTAGGAATCTGTCCTCAGAAAACAGACAGACAATAAGAGAAGGATGTATGAGTAAAGCTTTATTTATAATAAAGTTAGAAATACGCTATACATCCACCGGTAGAGCACTGGCTCAATAAGCCATGCTGCTGTCATATAATAATGCCATGAAAAAATGGTATTACAGATCTGTAAAGAGAAGTATGTGATGCTGTACTGGAATAATATAAATCAATTTGTGTAATATCATCTCCTTTAAAAAAAGATTATTATATATATTCAAATGAAAGAGTCTGCAATGTTATAGACAAATTATTAACATTGTGTCTTCAGTAAATAATTTCAATTTATTTGGTTTTAAAATTTTGCTTATTTATATTTATTTTTCAAAAGATAAATAATTTAAAAGTTGGCTTGGATTGCTGCTTAAATATGATTCACTACACAAGCTTTATGCCAAATATTACACTTAAAAGGGCTATAATGACATGTTTCAGTGTTGGCAAATCAATCAACGTGATATATCACATTAGTAAGAGAAAGGATAAAACCATATGATCATTTCAATAGATGCAGAAAAAGCATTTGACAAAGCATTAACATCTATTCATGATGAAAACCCTCAAGAAAGTACATTTAGAGGGAATATACCTTAACACAACAAAGTCCTCATATGAAAAGCCCACAGCTAATATACTCAAGGGGAAAAAATAACATACTCAAGGGGAAAAAAATCAGAGCTTTTCCCCTAATAAGAAATGAGACAGTGATGACCACTCTCACCACTTGTATTCAACATAATATTGGAAGTCTTAGCCACAGTAATTAGATAACAAAAGAAACAAAAGGCATCCAAATTGATAAGGAAGAAGTAAAACTTTCACTACCTCCAGATGATACGATACTATATACAGAAATCCCTAAAGACTCTACCAAAAAATTGCTAGAACTGATAAAGGAATTTGGTAAATACACAGGACACAAAATAAACATACAGAAATCTGTTGGATTTCTATACACTAATAATGAAGCAGCAGAAAGGGTTAGTATCCAAAATAATGTAAAGAACTTCTACAACTCATCACCAAAAAACCCAAATAATCCAATTAAAACATGGGCAGAAGACATGAACAGACACTTCTCCAAAGAACAAAGACATCCAGATGGCCAACAGACACATGAAAAGATGCTCAACATCACTTATCATTAGGGAAATGCAAATCAAAACTACAATGGGATATCACCTCACACGTGCTAAAAACGCAAGAAGTAACAAGTGCAGGTGACGATGTGGAGAAAAAGGAGCCACTGTGCACTGCTCGTGGGCATGCAAACTGGTGCAGCCACTGTGGAAGACGGTATGGAGGCTCCTCAAAAAATTAAAAATAGAACTACCGTATGATCCAATAATCATATTACTGAGTATTTATCCAGAAAATACTAAAATACTAATCCAAAAGGATACATGTACCCCTATGTTCAGTGCAGCATTATTCATCATAACCAAATTATGGAAGCAGCCCAAGTATCCACCAATAGAAGAAGAAGATGTGGTAAACACACACACACACACACACACACACACACACACACACACACACACACAGGAATAGTATTCAGGCATAAAAAAGAATGAAATCTCGCCATTTGCGACAACACGGTTGGAGGTAGAGAGTATGATGATAAGCGAAACAAGTCAGAGAAAAACAAATACTTCACTCATATGTGGAATTTAAGAAACAAAACAAATGAGCAGAGGAATAAAATAACAGAGGGTCAAGCAAGAAGCAGACTCTTAACTACAGAAAATAAACTGGTGTTGTCAGAGAGAAGAGAGGTGGGGGGGATGGGTGAAATAGGTCATGAGGATTAAGGAATGCACTTGTTATGATGAGCAGTGAGTACAGAAGTGTTGAACCACTATACTGTACACCTGAAACTAATATAAAAATGTATGTTAACTCTACTGGAATTAGAATACTTAAGAAAAAAATAAAAAATACTCCCCTTTCTGAATGATTGTTAGGTAACAGTGTATATACAATAAATCCTGCACATCATAAAAAAAAAAGATGGGAGATATAGAATGATAAGGTCAAACCAAGTAACCTTATCAAACAAATCACAGAGAGTTCAGAAATGAAGATGGAGAGAAAAGTGGTTAGTTTGAGGATATTAAGGCTATGGGCGACTTGGTAAGATTTAATAGCTGGATATAGAGGGAGACAAAGGTATCCAGAATCAAACAGAGTTTGGGTTGGTGGGTTCCTGGCGGTGTTCACAGAATCTGTAAAGAGAATTAGGTAGAACAACAGTAGAAAAAAAATTCAGTCTTGTATATCTACCTTTGAGAAACCAGTGAGATCCACAGGCACTGGATATACATACCCACCAAGCAGAAGACTGATCTGAGGATCCTCTGCATGAGGGACAACTGATGCCAGGATAGGCCATGTGGTCAGGTGGTGAGACTGGCCTAGTGATAAGAAGCCAGGGGATGGAATCCTGGGGAACGTCAACATGTAATAAACACTGAAGAAGAACGAGCCTTGGAGGAGACCCGAAGCAAGTAACCAGGGAGGCTGTGGAACATGGTGTCTCACAGAAGCCAAAAAGGGAGAATAGGGAAGTGGGGATTTAACAATGACAAAAAAGGAACAAAAGATAAAAAAAAAAAAAAAAAAAAAAAGATAAGCACTAGCAAGTGCCACTGAATCTGGTAACAGAAAAGTGAGCCTGTAAAAAGCACTTACTGGGCAGTGGTCGGGATGGAGGTGAAGTGAGGATGTGGTAAAGGAGTTAAGAAGCTGGGTTAGAGGCAGCCAGCATAGACCATGTTTTCCAGAAGTTTGGCTATGACTAGAGAAATGAGAGATATGAGTGCCTAGTTGGGGACCCTGGACTGAGGTTAGCATTCCAGTTTTGTCTCTTTGAGAGGGGACAGAATCAAGCACAGGGCAGTAGGATGACAGGTTGTAGGAGATGAACGCTGACTCTCCAAAAAGAAATCTAGTTGTCCGAAGAAATCAATGCAACTCTCAAGTTATTACTTAACATCTCAACAAAACAGCAGCAAAACCTGCCCTATCTGATCTTCTGCTCTTATTTCTATCTTATGATGATCTAAAATCTCACATATTAAAACACAGAAGTTTAAAATACCAAGCCAATTTTGAACATTTTGGGGAGGACAGGGGCAAAAAACAAATCCAAATTACAAAAATATCTTCGCTGAGACTAGTTATACACCTTAAAATGCAACGATATAATTTCATAGCCAAATCAAACACACACTTATTATCTTGACAAATCAGACAGAATTTAACTGTAGTAAGAAAGTAGCCAGAAGTCAGTCATTAAGGCAGGCTGCTGTGTCTTACTCGACTTCCAGCATCCCACCGACCTGAAGGAGCCCGCAGTTTTCAAAAGGCCTAACCCCTTGATATGGAACATTTAAACATGCTTCAATTTTGTTATCCGAGTACATGTTATATCTTTTAAAATACTCACACGTGTCCCAGTGTTGTAGTAACTATATGTTTACATAACAGTCATGCTTTGTCCACCACAGCATATTTTTTGAAAACTGAAATCCTTACAAAAGCTCTATTAGGTATTCAACAATTTGAATTCCCTAGCTAGGGAGACAAAGCCAAATAGTATCATACTTTTCTTCTTCTTCTTCTTCTTCTTCTTTTTTTTTTTTTGGTAACTATTCATGGCAGAACTTCAACTACTTTCCTCTTAATGTGGTGTTCTGTGCAGTTAGCTTTTCTTTCCATGTCTATCTTAGAAAGATGGAGTTTCAAAAATTAAAACCATGTGACAACAGTGATTCCAGCACATTTTGCCAGGAGCAAATACAACGTGAACAAAGAGAAAGATTAATTAATTTAGGTACATGGATCAGGTAGAATTATCAAGCAGATAAGAGCAGGCCCGTTCCTATTCCCAGTTATCTCCTTTATACTTGATCTGATTTTTAAATAATGACTTCTGCTTTGACAGTAATCATCTGAAAACTCACAATGAAACACAAAATGGGAGGATGATCTTTGAATTTTGAGTTGACACATTTCCTCAAGTGCCGAAAATATTCTAGAATAAAAAACAGGAGAATCTCCCTTTGTTCCGGTAATAAAAAATATGAAAGTTTAAACATTATTGTTAGAAATGATTCATATTTGTTCACCAAGTTGTGATGGTAACGCGGGCTGAGACATTTAAAACACCGTAAGTTAAGATAAACCTTGCATGTATTACAAGAGCATGTTGAAATGAAAATGTGGTTTGCTGTCCCAAAATGGTGCAACTCCTGGCATAATTACAGGTGGCTGCATGCTAGAGACGAGGGAGAACCTTGGAAGAGGGAGGTCCAAGTGTGGAACATGACCAATGGTGCATCTACTGTGCCATCTCACAGGCAACAGAGGCAGCTTGAGGGGAAACGCCCTCCAAACGCTCTGAAATGTGTCAAAAATTCTGAAATACATTTCCATTTTTAAGTTCAAAAGGAAAAAGACAAAAGAGAATGAAAACAAAGTAAAGGAACAGTTAAACTCAAGTCATGGAGTTTTGACTTTAATAACCACTGAAATGTTTCATTATATTTTGAATGGTTTTCTGGCACCATGATCTTTGTGCCAATTTCAGGTGGGTACACAGGTGGGTGTAAACGTCCATATAACTCAGCTTCTAGGACACATTTAAAATGGAAATCACTTTCCTTTTGAATGGCAGCTTGAACAAAGTTCCAGGTTTTCTATAGCTGACTTCTGTGCCCCCACTCCTTAAGGATGAAATAGCATGATGTTTGGGACTGGGTTCAGAATAATCCAGTGAGGGGTAGGGAATTACGTGGGAGGACAGATGAAAGGAGACCGTGGGTTGTTGACCACTGAGCCTTGGGTGTTTGGTACATGGGGTTCATTATACTGTTCTCTCTCCTTTTGCAAATGCTTGAAATTTTCTGTATGTTTTAAACTTTACAATAGTGTGTGTGTGTGTGTGTGTTTGCGTGTGTGCACATTTGCTGAAATTTGGTCTGCGACTCTGGAATCCATTCTTATTGACACAGTTGCTTTGTTTCACCTTCTTGCCCTGACCTACTCATCAAATGTTATTAACGGTTATAAAGACAACTCAAAGCAACAGACGATTTCGTGTAGATAGGCTGGAGGACAAGTTGACTTTTGTTAATTGGGCCCTGAAAGTTTTCCATCCCACCCTGGGCAGTTTACTATACAGCTTGCCAAATTTTAAAGTTATTATAACTAGTTTCACACAAATGCCAGACAAAACAGACAAGGGATTAATTGGAATGATCACAAATGCATTCCTTCTGAATAAATTGAAACACACTGGTCAGTGCCAAGACATTTAAAATAGAAAACCTGAAACTAATCAATCAAACCAAGTTTAGTTCTTTTTGATGTTATAGTTGGGAGATATTTTATGCTATAAATAATAGAAAAATTACCCAGGGAGAAAAAAAAGGAGAGAAGTTTGATAGCAGTAGTAAGAAGGAATTTTGCATTGTCAAAGAAAAATACCTAGGGAGACAAGATCTTCTGTTGCTGCTTTTTTTTTTTTTTTTTTTTTTTACATTTTATTGTTATTTTTTTAAGTGATAAGAGTTAAAAGTCTTAAAGAAAAAAGTGAAGACTCACACTACTGGCTCAGTTTTAAAATTATAACATTGAACAAATCAAAGTGTAAAAGCCCAGAACAATGCTGGGAGATGAGGGTTTTGGTCAGATGTTAGACAGACTATCCAAACAGCTGGAAAAGATGTTGATTCTCCTTGGGAAATTTGTAATGTATTTGACTCATGTTTTCATGGAGCTGTGGACTGTCCTAGGGGGTTTGAAAGAGAGAAAACTTGCCAAGAACTTTATCTGGACAATGATAGTATTTTACCAGTTTTCCAATTAGACAACAAAAGAATTTAAAGAACAATAACAAATATTCATAACTGATGAACGCTATCTCCATAGCAAGACCGTTAGGTTATACACCCAGAAGCCACCAAGGAAACTAATTCTTTTATGCATTTTTTTTCTTTAAAATGCATTCACACGCAAATACAACATGAAATGATTAAAAAAAAAAAAAACAAAATGAGAGCCTTTCATTACTTGAGTTGGAGGATAGGTCAGATCTCACGTTCGGTACACACACACTTTCTAAACAATGTGTTCAATGACAAGTCTCCTTATGCATGCCTTGGCATACCTACAGCTAGTATCTGAGGCAGAGAGGCCAGAAAGGGAAGATTTGGTAACTGAATTCTTGCTGATGTGATGCAATTTTTAGTTCCAAACAACCCTTGCATGGGCTCTGCTCAATTCCTTAAAGGTTTTTAATTGTTTGCTTATCAACAATTATGATATTCATTTCCCCAAATCAGCCTCCAAGATGGACTGTGAATTATTTATTATATAATACTGAAATATTTATAGAAGAAATAGCATGATGTTTGGGACTGGCTTCAAAAATAATCCAGTGTAGGGGAGGAAAGTATGTGCAAGGACAGAGGAAAGGAGGCTGGGAGTTGTTGACTGTCGAGCCTGGGGGGTGGGTACGTGGGCTTCATTATATTGTTCTCTCTACTTTTGTCAATGCCTGAAGTCTTCTATATGTATTATATTAAAGTTAAAAGAAAAAAGTGGAAACATAAAAAAAAAATTACCACTTGGCTTGCAAATGTAAATAATCAGATGAAGCACTCTTCTGCCATACTAATTTCCCAATGATTAATTGCCTGAGTATACTGACAGTCTTGTTTTTGTTTTTTTACTTTGTGTCCCCCCCCGCCCCCCGGCCCCGAAGAAACGCAGCTCACTTATTTTGAATCACACTTTCAATACCACTATTATTCTGGTCATTTTAACTCATTCCCCAGATGCACAGTATAGAATAGTAGAAAGTATACTGAACTGGGAGTCAGAAAACTCAAGTTCTCAAATCCCTGTTATACTTCTTTCCAGTCACATTACCCAGAACAAGTTGTTCACTACCCAGAACAAGTCATTTCATCTTTCGGAACTTAGCACCAGTACCTCCT
The DNA here is from genome assembly GCF_963455335.1 of Martes martes. Classification (NCBI taxonomy): domain Eukaryota; kingdom Metazoa; phylum Chordata; class Mammalia; order Carnivora; family Mustelidae; genus Martes; species Martes martes. Next base: position 126,907,077 of record NC_137892.1, on the reverse strand, counting down.
TTGCTTGTTTCACAAAGTATTATGCAAATACTAGGTTGAACCAGAACATGTTTCATCTTTTATAATGTCAAAAACAGTTGAACTGTGGCAATATCCTATGGGCTCAAGCTCATATCAGCCATCTTAATTATAATTTATTTCTTCTAGAGACGTTAGAACCAAGGATCAATGCTAGATAACTTACTATAAATGGGAATTGGTCATGTCCTCTAATACCAGGATTATACTGGTATTTCAATGGCAAAAGGGTATGTAGGAATGAAAGCTATATGAAGGTGTGTGTCCCCTTCTGAGCTGGGACCTACCGGAACTAATTTCAATGACCGTTCCATATTACCACTTTTCTTGTTATTTTCACTTTGTGATGGCCTGAAAATAGTTGAAGTAAAATATTTAGAAATATTAATTGCTTTTTACTTTATCACATTCAGCTTGCTTGGGCAACTGTGATGTTACTCAGAGAACAGCTGTAGAAGAAGCATGTGTGCACTCAATAAATATTATTTACTAGTGATGAAAATGACAGTGATGGCTAAGGAACCGAAATTTACAAGCACAGCCGACTGCAAAAAACGAAGCATAAAGGTCCAAGAGATAAATAGAATATGAAAATTTATAGTCAATATAAACTTGCTTTTAAAAATATTAGTATCAAAAAATACTCATGGACTTAAGTTAACTGATGTTTAATAACGTTTTAGTTTGTATGAGGGGCATTTTAAATTTTTTTTTTTGAGGGGGCATTTTTTAAAAAGGCATTAAAAATTGAAAGAACAGGGCGCCTGGGTGGCTCAGAGGGTTAAGCCTCTGCCTTCGGCTCAGGTCATGATCTCAGGGTCCTGGGATCGAGCCCCGCGTCGGACTCTCTGCTCAGCAGGGAGCTTGCTTCTCCCCCTCTCTCTGCCTGCCTCTCTGCCTACTTGTGATCTCTCTCTCTGTGTCAAATAAAAAAAAAAAAAAAAAAAAAAAATTGAAAGAACATAGTCATTTACAATATGAATAAATAACTAAGGAATGATTTCTCCTTTCTGTGTTTATGGGCAAATAACAAATTCTTGACATTTTATGATGATTTTGAAATTTTAAGTTAAGCTTCAAATTTTCTGAATAAGCCACAGTTACTTTCCCAATGCCACAGTCAAACTGCTTTACTTTGAAACAAGCTATACAATTCTAAGGTTAAACAGAAAACACTCCCATTCCTCCAAAAAGCATCCTCTAGGGGATTATTAATGGAAAATAAGCATAGTTTAAAAGATATGGCTGGAAATAAAAGTTCAAAATGCATCTCACTGTCCAAATTTTAACAGCAAAAGAAATATTCTGATAATTCCAAAGCTACTGAGATAATTCTTAAAAACAATCACAGCCTTGATACCGATTAAACTGCACAAAAGACTCAGTTTTTGAGTCTAACTGTTTCTCTTTATGAATTTCCTATACTACTCAATTTTTAAATTAAAACCATGCATTCCTCTTTATGCTATGAGCTGAAGCTGAACTTGAGAGCCCCATTTTCAATATAAAATGCGAATATGCAGGGAAAATACACTGTGTATAAGAAATGAATTAATATCTTCACTCCTTAGAAAGTTCATTATTTTCCAGAATTAATAAAATTAGTTCAGAAGCCAGACTCATCAGGTAACACAGAACTATTTGGTTTACGTACTGAAGTTAACAATTCACAATCCAACCAACACAAGTTCTTTTAGCAGTCTTCCTGACAGACATGACACTAACAGAAAGAAGAATTTTGGCTCTAAAATACCTGGTCACTTACTCCGTTCGTGATGAGACTGTTATAAGGCATTTTTCAGATCAATCAGTAAAGTCATCTAATATCTTAACATAAAACTGAGTCATAATTATTTACATACTCTAACTCAGCTTTGTCTAAATACATATTCAAGTATTCTCATAGCAATGAGAACAGAAGCCAAAGTGCCCTCGTATGTCCTGTGAAGCCCTGCTCCCCCTCCCCTTACTTCCCAAACATGCTGTCCTACCCTCCCCCGTGCACTCTTCCCCGCCATGGTGGCCTTGTCGTTCTTCAAACACTCCAGGCACACTAGCACCTCACGGTTCAGCAACTGACTCTCATGTTTCTTGACAAGTGTCCCCTCAGCCCTCCATCACTGAGATTCCTGTCCTATACATCCTTGTGTTCTTGAACCATCTCCTTCTGACTTATGTGATGTCATTTTCTTAAAAAAAAAAAAAAAGGTTTTATTTATTTGAGAGAGAAAGAGATTGAGAGAATGAGTGGGAAGAGGGGCAGAGGGAGAAGCAGACTCCCTGCAGAGCAGGGAGCCCAATGCGGGATTTGATTCCAGGATGCTGGGATCTTGACCTGAGCTGAAGGCAGACCCTTAACCCACCGAGCCACCCAGGGGCCTGTGATCAACCCTGAGATCAAGACCTGAGCGGAGATGGAGTCAGATGCTTAACTGACTGAGCCACCCAGGTGCCCCTAAACATAAATAATTTTTAAAGGAAACAAAAGTTCTTTTTTTTTTTTTTTTTTGCTTGGAAATAAGATATCTATGAGCAGATGTCAAAGAAGAGATGGTAGAGAAAATGGCAGTGTTGTGAAGGGCACTGTATCAGGCACCAGACATGTTAAACCGATCCTCTTGCCTACACTTGTCCTAGCAGAATAAGTTACAAAGTAGTACTTTTTGTGCATCTGCGTATTCACTTAAAAATTTAATTACCTGGGCACCTGGGTGGCTCAGTAGGTTAAGCGGCTGCCTTCGGCTCAGGTCATGATCTCGGGGTCCTGGGATCGAGTCCCGCATCGGGCTCTCTGCTCAGCGGGAAGCCTGCTTCCCTCTCTCTCTCTGCCTGCCTCTCTGCCTACTTGTGATCTCTCTCTGTCAAATAAATATATAAAATCTTAAAAAAAAATTTAATTACCTCACAAATACTTAAGTGAATAAACATGACAGATATTGTTCTGATAATGAACAAAATAACAAACAAAATGCTATGCCTTTACAGACCTTAAGTGTCCAGTTTAGTAATGGATTTAATGACTTAGTCTTTGCCTTCTCACACAGAATTTGAGGCCACTATAATTCTACCATCGGTGAAAGTCTGATTGAACCTGAGAGAGCTCTTCATAATTACTGGGCATGCATTCTAGATTTAGGAGAAAAAAAGCTCTTCTGGCCTCTTTATTGAAATGAAGCCCTCCCCTAGTTTCCTTCCATCTATGTGATGGTAATGAGCCACAAGAAGATGAGTGGCAACTGTGAGGACAGTCATCTGGTCTGCGCACCTCAGAGAAGACAGAGGCAGAGGAGCTGTGAAGGAGGCATCAGGGGAGCCTTGGGGTTTGCCTGGCTTGGGAAAGGGAACTGTATGGGCTTGATGCCCAGAGAGGCAACATCCTCTACTCCAACCTGAAAATGTAATTTTTTTCCTTCTTATTCCTACAATGTCAGCCTTCCCTCCCTCCCACTCTAAGTATTTCCTTCTCCTTCTCTAACTTGTCTCCCATATGAATTCATCAGAGAAGAATAAGAAACAAGGTAGGCAGAAAGGCTGCTGCGCAGGTAGCTAGCTTCCAGTTTACCTAGTCATTAAGAACACCTCTAGCCTCAGCCAGCTAGGGTTTGATCTGGCGACTGCCCAGGGCCAGCAGCTCTTACAGAAAGCTCGCCTACAGAACACCCTACAAAGGTTCCTGCAGAATTTCTCAAGGATCTTGTCCTTTGTGGCACCCTAAGTCTCTGGTTAGTGTCTGACATGGTCATGATGGAGGACTGTAAGAATAAGCATGCTAAGGACTGTGAAATGTTTACCATCTAGTTCTGCGCCCTCCCATGGCAATACTTACGAGTGACTTTATAATTAATACTGAACAGAAGGACATTAGGGGCAACCAGGCTCATGAGGCATGTCAAAGAAAAGGGTCCTAATAACAAAGAGTTTAAAAATGGAATTAAAGGTAAAGTGTCCATGTAACTTCTCTGGGGAAGGACCAAAGCCAGATGAGACAAAACTACCCACAGGGCTTGCAAGCGGGTGGGTGAGTAGAGTAGACCTGGCCTGTCTAAGGCTGCAGATAGGTCTAGGAACATCAGTACAGCTGTTTGGCCACAATCCCTGACTCCGCACAGGTCATCTGGCTGTGTAGCTGTAACAATAAAGATGGCAAAAGCGAAATTAGAGGTTAAACCTTTCTACCGAGGAAATCTACCTACCATCACAGACACATGATTCCCTTTGGCATTAAACATTCAGACGTCCTGATCCTAGCCTGGGTACCATCAAGGTTCTGTTTAATAGAAAATTCCTTTGTTCACTCATCCATTAATAAACATTATTTGAGCACCTTCCACATCTCAGGTACTGGGATAATACAGAGGTAGTAGAAATACAAATAAGACATAATGCCTGCACTGAGGGTCTCCTGGGGTAGAATGGCAGAGGAGGTAGACAAAGCCAAGAGCAACAAAGAAGCTGGAGTCCATGTTAAAGGTATCCCTGAGCTGAATCTAGTTTATTAAGGGAGAATTTGCAAATGCTCCAAGAGCAGAGTGATGACATGACCCATTTAGGAAACTATACATCATAGGAAACTGTCCCACATTATCAGACAGGCTGGCCAAAAACAGGTGAGAAGAGGGCTGAGGGCCCTATATGCTGTGTCAAAGAATGTGAACTTTGATACTGATGATGAGGAGGAGCCACTGAACTGTTCCAAGTGGAGGACTGATCTGATCGCCTTTCCATATTGAGAAAAATGAGTTGGGCAAATGTGGAGGGGCCAAGACTATCAAGTCGCCCCAAAGAATAAACTAGGCAACTGTCCGAAGTGACCAGCTGGCAGGCTGAAGTGTCACTGGCTGAAATGGAACAAATAGGAAAAGAAAGGCATCCAAGAGCAGAGGAGGTCAATTTTTGGCATGCTAAGCTTGAAGTAGTGACGGAGCTTCAGAAATGTCGGCGTCCAGAAAGAAAGTTATACGTGTAGGTACAGAGCTGATGGGAGATGCATGTAGGAATCATCAGTATATGCGTACTGCTCAGTTAGGAAGAAAGCTGACATCCCTGTGCAGATGATGGATTTCAATAATGACTAACTATGGGGATTTTTTTTTCCCCTCCAGGAATATTTACACCCAGCAGGAAGTTGATTGATCGCTGGTCTATAGTATTTCATTTGTTCTTGTTTCTATCTATCTGTCTATCTATCTACCTATCTATCAATCTACAACTTTTTAAGTAAGCTCTATGCCCAGCATGGGGCTTGAACTCATGACCCCAGTATCAATTCTCATGCTCTACCAACTGAGCCAGCCAGGTACCCCTCATTTGTCCTTCTAACAAATACAAACTAATTAGCAAGATAGTTACAAAAGAGTTCTGGCATTTTAAAAAAAAGATTTTATTTATTTATTTATTTATTTATTTATTTGACAGGCAGAGATTGCAAGTAGGCAGAGAGGCAGGCAGAGAGAGAGAGAGAGAGAGAGAGAGGTGGAAGCAGGCTCCCTGCTATGCAGAGAGACCGATGTGGGGCTCGATCCCAGGACCCTGGGATCGTGACCTGAGCCGAAGGCAGAGGCTTTAACCCACTGAGCCACCCAGGTGCCCCAAGTTTTGGCATATTTTCATCTCCATACCACAACGTGAATACTGGAAAATTTGAGATATAGGCAAGGGAAATACCTCATAGTAGCTGTTGTTAATTTGGCATAGGATTCTTTTGCATAGTGATTTTTTCCCACTTGAGAAACTAAAAAGCTGTCAGTAATAACTTCACTTTTAAGGTTAATTCCTATTTAACCTGAAAGTTTCTCCATCAAATCTGTGTCATGAATACCTGGTGTGAGTTTATGGAATATAGATGGATATAACCTCAGACCTTCAGTGCCCACAATTTTGCCAAAATAAACTAACCCAAACGATTGACCCCGCTGATAGAAGATATCATATTTTGAAAGATACCAGCATAAAATATAAGTATTTCAAACTCAACTTTGTTGACGAAATTAGAGCAGAGAAGTCTTATCAAGTCTCTGGAAACAGGGTCTGAGAACAATGAATCTAAGTCAGAAGAATCCGGTTCTCTCTACCCATTGCTTCCACCGGTGCCCTGTGTGACCTTGGGCAGGGCTCTCCCACACCCCTCCCTCTCATTTTCTTCCCCTATCACCATGTGGAATTTTAAGAAGTATTTTATGCCCTTTAGATGAAAGATACAAGGTACCACTTAAGTGGAAAGTCTGGGGCTTTTTACTCAGAATAGGTGTAAAGACTCACTAGCATATAACCATCCCACAGACAAAAACTTTACCTAGTGGTTTTACTCCCCAGCTAACCCTTAAATCAAAAAAGCCAAGGTCATGAGTTCCCAAACGTTTCAATGTGAAAGGTGGGGGGGTGGGTAAAGAAACCTAGTGAACTATCAAATCTTGTGAGTGATAAGCTGTTAGGCATCTATGGCCTGGGCATTCTGCAGAATGCTCTAAAGTTACTGCCATTCCAATTCAGGAATGCTTGCAAATGAATTTCTATTTTTTGTGCATGCTATTCACTTAGAAAAAAAAAATAGGATGGTACTTTTTCAGAGCAGTTTGTTTTTTTTTTTTCTCAAACAAAACTGAGGATAAGGAACAGAGAATTCCCATATACCCACTGTCCCCACACACATACAGTCTCTTCCACGATCAATATCCCTCACCAGAGTGGTACACTGGTTATAGCTGGTGAACCTACACCAACACATCATAACCAAAGTCCAAAGTTCACAGTAGACTCACTCTTGGTCTTGTATATTCTATTTAGATAAATGTATAGTAATGTGTATTCATCACAATGGTATCATTCAGAATATTTGCACTGCCCTAAAAATCCTATTCATCCTACCTCTCTACTCTCAACTCCTGACCTTTTTACTGTCTCCGTAACTTTAGCTTTCCAGAATGTCATATAGTTATAAACAAATAGTACGTAGCCCTTTCAGATTGGCTTCTTTCACTAAGTAATAGGTATTTAAGATTCCTCCTATCTTTTCACAGTTTGACAGCTCATTTCTTTTTAGCCCTGAATAATATTCCGTTAACTGATGTACTACACTTTATCCATTCACCTACAGAAGGACATCTTGGTTGCTTCCAGATTTTGGAAATTATGAATTAAGTGGTTATAAGCATCCCTGTGCAGGCTTCTGTGCACAGAAGTAAATACCAAAGAATTATTGTATGATGTACTCACACTCCACAACTGTTGGATCATATGTTACAAGTACGTTTAGTTTTGTAAGAAATCATCAAACTGTCCTCTTAAATCGCCATACCACTTTACATTCCCACCAGCAATGAATGAAAATTTCTGTTGTCCCATGCCTTGCCCTCATGAGGTGTTGTTGGTGTTCTGGATTTTGGCCATTCTAATAGGTATTTAGCGGTATTTCGTGGCTGTTTCAATTTGCATTTCCCTGATGACAAAGGAAGTGGACCATCGTCTCATATGCTATTTGCCATTTGTATATCTTCCTTGGTGAGGTGTCTACTAAGATATTTGGCTTATTTTTTATTGGATTGTTTTCTTGCTGTTGAGTTTCAAGAGCCCTTTGCACAATCTGGGTGACAGTATTGTACCAAATGTGTCTTTTGCAAATATTTTCTCCCATGAGAATTAATAATCACATGGTATTTACATATATTTGAAAAACAGTGGTATAACATGTGAGACCTAATTTTTCTCAGTGACAGGCAACCACTTGGTTTGCAAGAAGAATAAGAAACTCCTGACATTAAGTCTTTTTTTTTTTTTTTTAAGATTTTATTTATTTGACAGACAGAGATCACAAGTAGGCAGAGGCAGGCAGAGAGAGGGGGAAGCAGGCTCCCCGCTGAGGGGCTCGGTCTCAGGACCCTGAGATCATGACCTGAGCTGAAGTCAGAGGCTTAACACTGAGCCACCCAGGCACCCCTCCTGACATTAAATCTTAACACCCACCCTACCTGGTGTTCTGTAGACTGAAGACTGGAAATATGTCCAAAGCGTCACAAAAAGTTGGGTTTTACTATTTTCTATTTTATCCATGCACTGCAGCAATTAAAAGAAAAATCTCAGGCATGAGGAATGTTAAAGTCCAGTATTCAAACACGAATTTCCATGCAAAAAAATAGATCTCACAGAAAGAAAGGAACAAAGTACCCCAAGATACAAATCATGTAAAAAGTGGACTGAGGTGGAAGCACAATGAATTGAGGTGAAGTTTCTATACTTCCCTTAAAGGGAATAAACATGTGTTTTCATATCAATTTTTATCTTAAAGCCCTACAGAAGAAATAAGTCATTAATCTTTGCAGGGGGAGAATGTTAATTTCCAGGATTACAGAGGCATGGTTGTGTTAAGAGTTTTCGCCTCCCTATTAAGGGAATCAGGAATCTCACTTTCCTGTGGGGTCATGTCAGCCCTTAACACTATGTGTCATTCTGAGTCCAGACTTTCAGAAAATCTACAACATCTAGAGGTGAGCAGACCTGCCCTGTCAACAGAGGAAGAGAACACGGGTGATTACAGGTGACAACTGTTACAACTTACTGATCACTTCCGGGGAGCCAGGCATTGTTCCAGAACTTAGTATACATGACCGCCAATCCTCACAGTGCAACCTACCTCTTTTCATGTCTATTTTTAGCAGGGGAGCCTCTGAGAACACAGAGGAACGAGGGAAAATTCTGGTTGGCCTGATTCCAAAAGCCCCCTCCCTTACTATACCAACACTGCCTCCGAGGAAGTTATATGCACATAAAACGGGAGAAGTTTCCCCAGCGAGAGATGCTAAAATTATCTGTTGAGTATCCACCTGGCAAGTCCACCTCTGCACCACAGTTTTACGGCTTGATTCTAGTTTAACTGCTGTTTAGAACCTACAAGCCACCCTTTGGGCACTACTGATTTCACTAGTTAATAAATACAGAATTCCTAAATTATCCTACATACTGCCTTTCCTTGTTTAACTTCTCTAACACCCATTTTGCAAAAATAAAAAACAAGAGGTGCCTGGGTGGCTCAGTGGGTTAAGCCTCTGCCTTTGGCTCAGGTTATGATCTCAGGGTCCTGGGATGGAGCCCTACATCGGACTCTCTGCTCAGCAGGAAGCCTGCTTCTCCCTCTCTCCCTGTCTGCCTCTCTGCCTACTTGTGATCTCTGACAAATAAGTAATAAATAAAAATCTTTAAAAACAAAAAACAACAAAAAAACTACATAAGCAACTTATATACAAGCTATGACATCTTCCACTTCTCTCCATTTTCTAGTAGTTTGAAAGCAATCTGCAGTTACTTTATTTTTATTTAAATTCAATTAATGGACATATAACATATTATTAGTTTCAGAGGCAGAGGTCACTGATTCATCAGTCTTTTATAATACCTAGTGCTCATTACATCACGTGCCCTCAATAATGTCCATCACCTAGCTACCTCATCCCCCCACATCACTCCCCTCCAGCAACCCTCAGTTTATCTAATGTGATTAATAAGAGTTTCTTATGGTTTGTCTCCCTCTCTGGCTTCGTCTTGTCTTATTTTTTCCTCTCTTCCCCTATGATCCTCTGTTTCGTTTCTTAAATTCCATATTTGAGTGAGATAGTATGATACTTGTCTTTCTCTTACTGACTTATTTCTCTTGGCATAACACCCTCTAGTTCCATCCATGTCACTGCAAATGGTAATATTTCTTTTTGATGGCTGAGTAGTATTCCATCATACACACACACACACACACACACACACACCCCACATCTTCTTAATCCATCTGTCAATGGACATCTGGGCTCTTTCCACAGGCTGCCTATTGTGGACATTGCTGCTATGAACATTGGTGTGCAGGTGCCCTTTCAGATCACTACATTTGTTTCTTTGGGGTAAATACAAAGTAGTACAATTGCTGGGTTGTAGGGTAGCTCTATTTTTAACTTCTAAGGAACCTCCACACTGTTTTCCAGAATGGCTGCACCAGCTTGCATTCTCACCAATGGTGTAGGAGGGTTCCCCTTTCTCCGCAACCTCGCCAACACCTGTTGTTTCCTGAATTGTTAATGTTAGACATTTTGACTAGTGTGAGGTGATATGTCATTGTGGTCTTGATTTGTATTTCCCTGGTGACCAGTGATGTTGAGCACTTTTTCATGTGTTTTTTGGCCATTTTGATGTGTTCTTTGGAGAAATGTCTGTTCATATCTTCTGCCCATTTCTTTATTGGATTATTTCTTCTTTGGGTGTTGAGTTTGACAAGTTCTTTGAAGATTTTGGATACTAGCCCTTTATCTGATAAGACACTTGCAAATATCTTCTCCCATTTTGTTGGCTGTCTTTTGATTTTGTCAACTTGTTTCCTTTGCTGTACAAAAGCTTTTTATCTTGATGAAGTCCCAACATCTCATTTTTGCCTTTGTTTCCCTTGCCTTTGAAGACATTGTCTAGCAAGAAGTTACTGCAGCTGAGGTCAAAGAGGTTGCTGCCTGTGTTCTCCTCTGGGATTCTGATGGATTCCTGACTTATATTTATGTTTTTCATCCATTTTGAGTCTATTTTTGTGTATGGAATAAGGAAATGGTTCAGTTCATTCTTCTGCATGTGTCTGTCCAATTTCCCCAATACCATTTGTTAAAGAGACTGTCTTTTCTCCACTGGATATTCTCTCCTGCTTTGTTGAAGATTAGTTGACCATACAGTTGAGGGTCCGTTTCTGGGTTCTCTCCTCTGTTCCATTGATCTATGAGTCTGTTTTTTTGTGCCAGTACCATATCATCTTGATGATGACAGCTTTGTAATAGAGCCCGATGTCTGGATTTGTGATGCCACCAGTTTTGGTTTTCTTTTTCACCATTTCTTTGGCTATTCGGGGTCTTTCTGGTTTCATATAAATTTTAGGATTACTTGTTCCAACTCTGTGAAAAAAGTTGCTGGTATTTTGATAAGGATTGCATTGAATGTGTAGATTGTTCTAGGTAGTGCATTTTCACAATATTTGTTCTTCCCATCCATGAGCATGGAATGTTTTTCCATTTCTTTGTGTCTTCCTCAATTTCTTTCATGAGTGTTCTATGGTTTTCTGAGTACAGATCCCTTGCCTCTTTGGTCAGGTTTATTCCTACGTGTCTTACCTTGGCTGCAATTGTAAATGGGATTGACTCCTTAATTTCTTTCTTCTGTTTCATTGTCAGTGGACAGAAATGCAACTGATTTCTGTGCACTGATTTTTATATCCCACCATGTTGCTGAATTCCTGTATGAGTTCAAGCAATTCTGGGGTGGAGTCTTTTGGGTTTTCCACATAGAGTATCATGTCATCTGCAAAGAGTGAGAGTTTGACTTCTTCTTTGCTAATTCAGATGCTTTTATTTCTTTTTGTTGTCTGACAACTGAGGCTAGGACTTCTAGTACTATGTTGAATAGCAGTGGTGAGAATGGACATCCCTGCTGTGTTCCTGACTTTAGGAGAAAAGCTCTCAGTTTTTCCTCATTGAGAATGACATTCACTGTGCGTTTTTCATAGATGGCTTTTATGATATTGAGGTATGTACCCTCTATCCCTACACTGTTAAGAGGTTTTTTGTTTTTTTTTTTAAAGATTTTATTTATTTATTTGACAGAGATCACAAGTAGGCAGAGAGGCAGGCAGAGAGAGAGGGGGAAGTAGGCTCCCTGCTGAGCACAGAGCCCAATGTGGGGCTCGATCCCAGGACCCTGAGATCATGACCTGAGCTAAAGGCAGAGGCTTAACCCACTGAGACACCCAGGTGCCCCACACTGTGAAGAGTTTTAATCAAGAAAGGATGGTGTACTTTGTAAATGCTTTTTCTGCATCTATTGAGAGGATAAGATGGTTCTCCCCCTTTCTTTTACTAATGTAGTGTATCATGTCAATTGACTTGTGGATTTTGAGCCACCCTTGCAGCCCAGGAATAAATCCCACTTGGTCGTGGTGAATAATCCTTTTAATGTACTGTGGATCCTGTTGGCTAGTATCTTGGTGAGAATTTTGGCATTCATGTTCATCAAGGATAATGGTCTGTTATTCTTTTTGGTGGGGTGTTAGTCTGGTTTGGGGATCAAGGTAATGCTGGCCTCATAGAAAGAATCTGGAAGTGTTCCTTGCATTTCTATTTTCTTGAAACAGATTCAGAAGACTAGGTATTAATAGAATTCCCCCAGGAAATGATCCAGCCCAGGGCTCTTGTTTGTTGGGAGATTTTTGATTACTTCTTCAATTTCCTTTCTGGTTATGGGTCTGCTCAGGTTCTCTCTTTCTTCCTATTTCAGTTTTGGTAGTTTATACAGCTCTAGGAATGCATCCATTTCTTCCAGATTGCTTAGTTTGTTGGCATACAGTTGCTCCTAATATATTCTTATACTTGTCTGCATCTTTTCAGTGTTGGTTGTGATCTCTCCTCTTTCATTCTTGATTTTATTTATTTGGATCCTTTTTGTTTTCTTTGTGTTAAGTCTGGCCAGGGGTTTATCAATCTTATTAATTCTTTCAAATATGAGCTCTTGGTTTCATTGATCTGCCCTACTGTTCTTTTGGTTTCTACTCTAATCTTTCTTACTCCTCTTCTTCTGCTGGGTTTAGGCTTTATTTGTCCTTTCTCCAGCTCCTTTAGGTGTAAGGTTAGGTTGTGTATTTGAGACCCTTCTTGTTTCTTGAGAAAGACTTGTATTGCTATATACTTTCCTCTTAGGACTGCCTTTGCTGTGCCCCAAAGGTTTTGAACAGTTGTGTTTTCATTTTCACTTGTTTCCATGAGTTTTAATTCTTTAATTTCCTGGTTGAACCATTCCGTCTTTAGTAGGATGCTCTTTAGCCTCCATGTATTCAAGTTCTTTCCAAATTTCCTTTCCTGATTGAGTTCCAGTTTCAAGACATTCTGGTCCAAAAATATGCAGGGAATGATCCCAATCTTTTGGTACTGATGGGAGACCTGATTTGTGACCCAGTATGTGATCTACTCTGGAGAATGTTCCATGTGCACTTGAGATGAATGTGTGTTCTGTTCCTTTAGTATGGAATGCTGTGAATATATCTGTGAAGTCCATCTGGTCCAGTGTGTCATTCAAAGCCCTTGTTTCCTTGCTGATCTTCTGCTTAGATGATCTGTCCATTGCAGTGAGGGGGATGTTAAAGTCCCCTACTATTACTGTATTACTATCAATGTATTTCTTTAATATTGTTATTAATTGGTTTATGTAATTGGTTGCTCTCATTTTAGGGGCATAAATATTTACAACTGTTAGATCTTCTTGTTGGATAGACCCTTTAATTATGATAGTGTCCTTCTGCATCTCTTATTACAGTCTTTGGTTTCAAATCTACTTTGTCTGATATAAGGATTGCCACCCCAGCTTTCTTCTAATGTCCATTAGCGTGATAAATGGTTTTCCACCCCCTTACTTTCAACCTGATGAGTCCATTGCAAACAGCATATTGATGGGTCTTGTTTTTTTTAATCCAATCTGATATCCTTTGTCTTTTGATTGGGGCATTTAGTCCATTTACATTCAGAATAACTATTGAAAGGTATGAATTTAGTGCCATTGTATTACCTGTAAAGTCCCTGTTTCTGTAGATTGTCTCTCTTCCTTTCTCATCTATGTTACTTTTGGGCTCTTTGCTTAAAGGATCCCTTTTAATATTTCTCGTAGGGCTGGTCTGGTGATCACAAATTCTTTTAGTTTCTGTTTGTCCTGGAAGCTCTTTATCACTCCTATTCTGAATGACATCCTAGCTAGATACAGTCTTCTCCGCTGCATATATTTCTCATTTAGCTCCCTGAATGTATCACGCCAGTCCTTTCTAACCTGCTAGGTCTCTGTGGATAGGTCTGCTGCCAATCTAATTTTTCTACCATTGTAGGTTACAGACCTCTTGTCCAGAGCTGCTTTCAGGATTTTCTCATTGTCTCTGAGATTTGCAAGTTTCACTGTTATATGTTGGGGTGTTGACCTATTTTTATTGATTTTGAGGGGGGATTCTCTGCCTCCTAGACTTGGATACCTGTTTCCTTCCCCAGTTTAGGGACGTTCTCCACTATAATTTGCTCCAATACACCTTCTGTCCCCCCCCCCAACTTCCTCTTCCTCTGGGATTCCAATAATTCTAATACTGTTTAACTTTATGGTATCACTTAATCTCTCAAATTCTCCTCTTGTGGTCCAGTAGTTGTTTATTTCTCTCTTTTTCTCAGTTTCTTTATTCTCCATCATTTTGTCTTCTGTATCACTAATTCTCTCCCACCGCATTTATCCTAGCAGTCAGAACCTCCTTTTTAAATTGCATCTCATTAATAGTCTTTATGATTTCAACTTGGTTAGATTTTAGTTTTTATTTCTCCAGAAAGATATTCTCTAGTGTCTTCTATGCTTTTTTCCAAGCCCTGCTAGTATCTTCATAATAATTATTCTGAACTCTAGTTCTGATATCTTATTTATGTCCATACTGATTAGGTTCCTGGCAGTCAGTACCACCTCTTTTCTCTTTTTTGAAATGAGTTTTTCTGTCTTGTCATTCTTGCAGAAAGCGGTGGCTTTTCTATTTGGAGAGCTGCAGCTATTCTTTTCTTAGATCTCTAGCTGAGTTCACAGGTGTTCACAATGATTTGAATAGCTATCTAGCTGAATTCCTGGGACCAGACAAAACTAAAGTCTCCAACTCCTCAGCCATCTTGGACTATGGTCTCCTGCAGTCACTTTTTCAACTGGTATCTAAGCACTGCCAGCCATATTACCTTTTTTATTCCTTATGACAAAGCTATTAAGTTATTGCTGGGTCTGCATTTCCTAGATGAGGAGAAAATTCTAAGGTGGGGTTCCAATGGAGGTTTGTTGGATGCTTAAACCCTGGTTTTAAGCCCCAATTTTAAGCACCATGCCATGCTTCCCTGGAACACAATTTTTTTCTTGTCAGAAGAAATTAATGGTTAAGATAAAGGAGCAGGATGCAGAGATATAAGAATTTATCAGAATTTGCTGCTCTATGGCTGCTCAACTCCAGGTGTCTTCACTTGAATTCACTTTCAATTCCACGGTATAAAGAATTTAAGAATTGGGAGTTATTCATAAAGCCTTCAGACTTAAGGAAGAAGCAGTACCAATGAACTAAGACAAGAGCAGTGGATCTCCTTCCCTAAAACAAAGGTATATTTGCTTCCAATGTTTAAGGAAAAGAAAGCTCCAAATCAAGGCACTGATTTGGCATCAAAATCACTTCCCCTGCTAACACACTGAAAGGCTTCCCCCAAAGCACCCTGCATCCTTGGCCAGAAGGAATGGATGAAGGGAATGAGCTGCTTGGAGGAGTGGTCTAGACTCCAGTGGACCTCTGCTCACAGCCCAAAGATGACCCTTGCTGGGTGACAGTGACAGAGGAGAATCTCATAGACCAAGAACCGGGAGATATAATGGCTATATCCACGGGGGGGGGGGGTGGGGGGGGGGAAGCACCCCTATGGCTGGTCCTTGCACGAGGCTGAGAACAAGTGGAAATTCTACTGCCTGAATCTTTCTGGGGCACTCTGATAACACTGTCTCCAAGCAACGGATGCTCTGTGAGAAGTGGTCCATCTATTTCAGTACAACCCTGATGAAAATCATCACTCTGTACTCAGGACTCCTTCCTAGTTTAAAAACTCAAATAACATTAATTTGTCCTAGGTATAAGAACTCTTGGAAGAAAAATAGTATTTTCAAAGCTAGGCTAGGAGCTTGGACTTACCCTGTAGGAAAGAAGAAACAACTTGAGGTTCATGAGTTGGATGGAGTTTTGAAGCGGAATCTTGGAACCAGGGGAGCTGAGAGGAGGTGAGGATATGCCAAAGGCAGCAGAAATGGAACAAGAGTTAGGTGAACACTGGATGCTCCTAGGTCTTACCCACTGCTTTATGTGCCCAGGTTTTTAAACACTCCTTTTTTTATTTTTATGGGACCAGATGGTCAGTGGGCAAAAACGTTTTAAAGAGCCGGGGCTATTTCACATAGAGTGCATAAGAGCTATGTTTGAGGGATATCTGAGATATATGAGTGGGGCAGGAGCAAGAGTAGGATCCTCTGAAAAGAGGACCTCATTTTGTAGGATTGCTGGCAAATATGGCCAAGCTATTACAAATGAAGGACTTAATAACTCCTAATTGGTCTCTGCAGATAAAAATGCATCTCCGTGAGTTCTCAGTTTCTTTTTCTATAAACTGCCAGTTTTAAAATCGGTTGGCTCTTATTCTTTTCGGGATGGTACAGCATGTGGTGGACAGTATTTCTTAAGATAGAGACTTCTGTAAACATTTAGTAATTCAGTGTTGATTATGCAATTTTTAATGCTCTTAGAAGAGAAACTTCTAAACTGGCCTTGAGTTATTGGGGTGTCTTACTGTATGTAAGTATATTTTAAAAATAAATTATTTTAAAAAGATCATTTATCAACTCAACCTTTTCACCTTCAAGGAATACAATAACTCACTGTTTAGATCCACACTCCAAATTTATGTCTCAGATTTACAAATTTACTTCTGAATTTTCAGTCTGATGACTCTGGTCTCTACAGCAGACAAGGAAAACTGCTTAAATCACTGTCCCAGAAATTTCCCTTTTGGGGACATGTCTTTCCTCAAAAGAATGCCAGGATGTGCTCTGGTACACTCCTGTTTTCCTACAATGGCCCAATTTCGACAATTTGCATTTTATTTTGGACCAGGGCAACTGTAACTGTAAATTGGTCCTTCTTTAATCTGGGACTAGCAGCAAATCATTTTTAATAGCCTTTAATTCCCCCTTTTAATGAGATATCTGAGTTCAGGAATGACTCAACCATGTACTGCTGCAGGCTAAGGGGGGTGAATCACAGAAAACAGACGGAAGAGACCCATTAGTTAACCTCACACAGCTCTCTGCCAGACTTAGGATGATTCCCAACAATTAACTTCTAGGACCAGTTCAGCACACTTTTTATTTGCCCCCAAGGATGGAACTGCTAACATTTGCACTATCGGCTGTTCTAGAACTCAGACAGCCCGCACTCCGACTGTGGTCCCCCTGCTGTTCTACTTAAAACCAACCCCTCACCCTCACTTCTCTTTGCCTCATGAGAAAACTCTGGGTCCATCCCTTCTGTGCACAAACTTTCCTTCCTGTCTGTTTGCAAACACTCACATACTTGGAGAATGACTACCTTGCCTATCAAGGGGACACTGAACTATACAGTAAAGAACTTCTGATACTTCTTAACCCTTGCCATAAAAATTAGAAAAAGGATTCCTACCAAGGACCTCATTCGCAAAGGCTGCCTTTTATATGCTTTCCAGTTCTTTGTTCCATCTAAGTCTTTTCTCGCTGCTTTCCTCTGAACTGTCTCCAGCTGTTCCACATCTGGAATTGAGCTGCTCATACTGAACAAACTATCTTTGGTGTGGTCTTACTTGAGGAAGATCAACTCTGGGTCTTATTGTCCTACATTCTCTTTACCCTGCATTTTCCTTTTTCTTCTCTTTTTTCTCTCCTTCTGTAAACTCATCTTTGGACATGACATTCTAGAGAGTTGTCATTCAGGTTAGTGGCCTCAGGAATTATGGCAATGACAAAAAGCTCTTGTGAGGGCCCAAAGCCTATTTTAAGTTCACATAGTGATGCCTTTTTGGGTTTCTGTTTCCCAGTTCACTACAACTAATATTATCATCCTCTAACACCATCTCCACCTTTTTTTTTTTCCTTAAGTTCAATAGATTATATTCTTTCTAATTAGTCCACAAAGCTACCATGGGTTAACTGGCTTTTTCCCATTTCCAGCCAAATGCATTATTTTACCTACCTTTCAGTTATGACTAATTGCCTATGTATTAACTTATATTTCCTTCCCTTTGCTAAAGTTGTATTATTCTTCCTTCGGTTTACTGAGAAAGCTTATTTAGATCTTCAGCCTAACCTCCCTAAGCAGTTATTTCTTCCTTGTCAAAGTGATTCTTGCAATCTCTGCAAGATCCAGAACTGGAAAAGACTGAATTCAAAGCTAGGCCACTTCCTTTGACCTTTAATTATGGCTACTTGCCCTGCCAATTTTCCTTCACACGTGGAAATCCAGCTTCCTTTATAGCGGGCCCTGGATAAGGAAACCTCCTTTTAAATATAAGACTTTCTACTTATTTACGTAAAAAACTCCCTAAGTTACTGGCAAGACTGGAACAACTATGTGGCCGGATTTTAGCCCATCTGTTTACACAGGGTGTGCATGACACGCAAATATCACCCTCACAATAAGCAAGGGTGCTCCCAATGCTGCATGAATCAACCCTCTCTACCCCTCCCCTCCTCCAAGAACAGCAGGTCTTCCCCACATCCTCACTCCTACATCCACCCCTCAGCCCCAATCTCTAATTAGGCTGGGCTCAGATCATTCTTTTTTATGGTATTTTCAAACATATACAAAAGTAGAGTAATTGGTACAATTGACCCCCCATATACTCCACAAGATCAATCTTTTACATGTCATCCCCCAATCCAAAGAACCCCAGATTTCAATTTCTCTTCTTCAGAGATTCAAAGGCAGTCCCTGGTGTCTGTCATAGGAATTTTCCAGTGTGCCTTGGGGATGACCCCCAGCGTGACGAGTCTTTGGATCTCATCACCACTAATCCCCTGTAACTGCAGAACTAAGAGAACACATGTCCTCATCCAATTTGCCTGTGTTTTCTTTTTCCTCTCCCCTCATTTAAAATTCCGCCAGAGTTCCAAATAAAAAGATTAGAATACCTACCTTCTTTCAAGTGCAACTCTAAAACAGTTATTTTTACCTTGAATGATTTTTTTTTTTTTCCTTGGCCCATGTTCTGGAATTCTTACAAGTGGTCATGACTTCAACTTCCAAATGGTTTGAGGCAAGATTTGGAACGAACAAACAAACAAACAAGATACTGCTAGGGAGAAAATGAAAACCAGCAAAAATAAACAAAAAAGGTAACTGATAATTATTTGGGGAGAGAACATTTTTCTATTTTGACAATCTTTTGCTATTTTGGTTTTTCATCAGCACTTCTAAGAGAGCTAAGAGCACAGTTCAGAGGTCTTCGAATTTTAATGCCCACTACAATGAGTGCTAAAACTGTGGACTGCCAGGCCCCACTCCGGAGATGTTGATTCCACAGGTCTGGAGTGGAGCCTAGGAACCTGCATTTTGTCAAGCATGCCAGAGGGCTCTGATGCAGGTGGTCTCTAACTGCGCTTCGAGAAACACTGAAGGCTTACATGAGGAACACAAAGTTCTTACGGGAGTTCTGAGGAGAGTGTGCTGTTTGTACTTGAGGGTAAGGAGGAGACAGCTTCACAGAGCTGGAATTTGACCTTCCCTTTGGAATTTTCATCTGTTTGATTACTATAAAACAATGATTAGGCATTTGCTATGTACCAAGTTCTGCTTTGGGTCCTAGAGCTGTAGTGGTGACCAAGTCTGACAAAGGCCTGCCTCACTGGGGTGGAGAGTCTACATGGGCAGGATTTCAAAAGCAAAAGGAGGGGCCATCATACTCTGGAGAGATGATAATACGGAATCCAGTTCAATGTCCATTTCAATGCTGGGCACTGTGTACAACACAAAATAAGTTTACAGAGCCTTGTCCAAAGAACTACTTCCGTGATTACCTGCAGATTTTCTTTGGATAGACTTGTGTCACTGCCTGAACTCTCACATGAATAGGAAGACAACACATGAGAACCGATAATGAATTACTGAGTGTATAAAATCTTAATTGGGGACTCCAGACTAAAAGGCCCATGCAGGTGAATTTTATCTTGAGGTTAGTATAACTTAAAGGGGCTTCTTGAAAAAGGTAGACCTTGGCATTCTGGGATGCTAATAGAGAAGCTGAGAAAAGAACCTGTCCTGTGGTCATTTTCAGACACATAAATGTGGTCCTTGGATCAACATCAGTGGCAGCATGTGGCAATACTGCTGTGGGAGAAATGCAGGATCTTGGGCCCTACTTCGATGTCCAGAATGAGAATCTCTATTTTAATGAGATCACCAGATGATTCCCATGTACGGTAATGTGTGGCAAGCACTGTGCTGTAACAGATCCGAACTGAGATGGGCTACACATAGTAAAGAACAGAGTTGGGGGGTACAGTGGAGAGGCTAGAGCTGGTGATACAGCTGTGAGTTAAGGACACAGAGACAATAACCTTTACCACAAAAATGGAAGACCTTATGGAGCATAAAGAAAAAAGAAATCATACAAAACCAGAGCCTACAGCCTGAGCATCTCTCATAGTAATGGCAGTGCACACCCAGTACTGAGGAGGAGAAAGAACCAGATCAGACAAAAAAAGAGATCAGAAGGGATAGAGACTATAATAGAAATTAGTGAAAGGCGGAGTGGCCAAGTCTTCAGTGACAGAGACACCGAAGAGGGGAACTAAGAATGAACACTGGAGAGGACTAGAAAAAAGTCAGCAGTTATCCCAAGGAAGGCTTTCTGCGGTGTTTAAGCAGGAATAGTACACAATTCCAAGATATGACCCAACATACAGATTACAGGGTCTTTTTCTCAGAAGGTAGGTTAAAAGTGACCTCTACTAGAGATTACGTGTAAAACTGTAAATATAGAAATGGACACTGAACGTTTCCAGAACTATGTTGCCAGGCTGACAATTTTTTAATTAAGTCCATCTGGTGTGAGCTACTTGTATCCCTGTCATCCCTTCATTTAGATCTAGCCTCTTCCTGACATCCAATCTGAGGAAAAGGTGTGTACACAGACACACACACACACACACACACACACACACACACACACACACCATATTCCTTTCAGACCCAGTGCTTCTAGGCTTTTAATTGGGCTCCTAGCTCCACACTTTTTCACTTATCTTCTGAGAACCCACTCCTAACCTCTGGATCTTTTTGAGCATCTTACCGTCTTTAAAGAGAATGAGAAAAAGAAAGATTTTGTGGCTAATGAATCTTTTAAGAAGAAAGTTTGCTCACAGCTGGTCGAAGTCAAATTTACTTCCATTTACAAGACAGTTTTATATCGTTTCACAAATTATTTAACTTCTCTGCACCTAAGTTTTTTTCAAATATAAAACTGAAGACCTAAGAGCTACCACTTCATGTTCTCAGAATATCTTCATGAGTGTTAGGGTGCTTTGCTGTAGTGCCTGATGCATGATAGTTGCTCAGTTAACGTTAGCTCCTAAAGGATTAGGAATACACACATCAGAAATAGGAGGAAAAGAATGAAGAAATAATGAAATATTTACTTGGTGGTAACTTACACTTAGCACTGAACCAAGATTTCAAGTTTATTAACAGATGCATTCTGCACGCCTCAAACAGGATAATCTCCCAAAGACAGTTTTATAGTACTAATACCCTGTCTCTGTGGATTTGGGTTTTAATGGTAGACTGTAGCAGAGACATGAAGTCAAAATTGAAGAGAAATGAGTAAGGATAAAGAGGCTGAGAGAGAATCAACACTGAGGTACTACTTGATAGATGAATTTCCTACAATTCCAGAAATACTACCAAATATAATGGTTGGCATCTCAGCCTTTGGGAGGAGTAGTGGATTTTTGAAAGGCTCCAATCAGCTGAGATAAATATGGAATGTTTACTGAACTCGGTTCAAGGTTATTTAGAAGTATCAACAAGAACTGAATACAAGGTGACCTTGTACACGTTACTTGTCTCTCTAAATTTTAGTTTGCTTGTCCCCAAAGTTGATGGGCTAGATAACCTTTAAATGGCCCTTGCAGCACTAACAAGATCTGAGAAGGGGAAGGGATGGTTGAAAGAGAGCCCAGGCTGTACTGGAATTCTGGTTCTACTGCCCACCAGGCAAGGCAGTTAACGTGCTTGGTTCTCATTCTCCCCTGTAAAATGGGGAATATAAAACATACACTGCAGAACTACTGAAGGATGAAAGATAATGTTTCTAAATGACCTGGCACATAATAATTAATGGAATACTCTGATCCTACTCTGTGTGTTAAATATATCTATTGCCAAACTTAAGGTATCGCTATCCCACAACCCGCTAAAAGGCAATTCTTCTGATTTCAAAAATGATTTTCTGTTTTACAAAAAAGATTCCTCCCAAGTGCCTCTTAGGATATGAGTCAAAGTTCATCCTAGTCTTCTAGAACACTTAGACCTATCTACCAACTACTGAAAATGAAGTGGGACATCTTCCTCTTCCACAATCTCACTGAAGAAATGTATATATGTGTGTGTATATGTGTGTGTGTGTGTGTGTGTGTGTGCGCGCGTGCGTGTATTCCCTGTTGTTTACAAAGCCTGACAGTGAGTAATGTGGAGTTTACAAAGTTGTATGTGGCTAGATTCTCCGCTTCCGAAAAACCAGTAATAACGTGTCTCTGTAGGAAGAGAGGCACACAATGCCCAAAGATCAAAAGTGTTATTTTGAGAAGGAAAATGAGATCGACTCCTTTCACATAAGTATATAAATTAATTAATGTTTATAAGGAACTTTCATATATTCGTACAAAGGACACTGTGCATGTAAATGTTTTTAAAGGCTCTTGGTTGTATTAAGACTACATCAGGAACAGGGCAGTGATTAGTATGCTGGGAGGCAAGGAAGGATGTTAAAGAAAGCAAAAACAGAGACATACTCTACTAAAAAGCCAATACGGACGACCCGTTGCAATCACTATGTAAAAAAGGATGCTTTTAGGGTACATTTTCTGTACACATAAGCCAGGTGAAATCTGGAAATAAATTTTTTAGCTCAAGGAAAGCCAAGTTTTTCAGTATAAGTAAGTTTTAAATAAGCTTTTAAAAATATCAAATCAATTTAAAGTGCTAACAGCCTTACCAGGACGTAAATTCTTAAACAATTAGCCTCATTCCCAACAGGATCAAACATAAGCAAGCAGCCAAGACAGTTTAGCTCCTAAGCTTGGTGTGTTCAAAGAGATTCTTGATTTGAGCCGAGTGTGATCTCCAGATGCAGTACAAGCCTTTTACACACAGCTCCATGGGAAAGCATTTTCTGGAAACAGATGCACCTTGTTTAAAACCAATGTTTTGTTTCTGAAAAAATTGGGTACAAATAGAATTTTTAAAAATTGAATCATATTTCAAATGCCCCGGGGAGGCTCATATCACAGGGAACTCTGTCATGAATGTTTTTGCAAGTGAAGAATTAGTTTATGAATTGAAAAAGCACCTCTAATTTATATGCCGCATTGATTTCTTGGTTTTGTTTTATAATTACGTGCTTGCTTTTTGTGGCTTATTTTGAACAACTTTTTGAAAAACAAAACCATTTTTTCTCTTTGAATATTTAACCTTGAGATATTTTCTTTTCTTTCTAAGTGTAACTTTTAACATATTCTGGGACTAATGCCCTTCACCTCCACCCCTGAACCCCACCCCCATCCCATGACCATACCTCCATTTTTGAAATGGAAGCCAGTGGAGTAATATAACGGAATTTACTGAAACTTATTTTAATGTCAAGTTTTAGGAACTCAATCTGTTTCTGGGGCATGGCGTCCCTACTTGCTGTTTGACAGTGGATTTAAAAGGAACTGAAGTGAAGGGATAGAAACAGCCTGGCTTTGTAGCTCACCCTTGATCAACGCCAAGAAACGCAGTAATGATTCAGTTGAGCAGAGGTTCCCAAACTTTGATGCAGGAATCCTTTTGTTTCTTAGTAATTTTTTTTAATACTGTCACTCAGCCAAAAGAAATACCTGACAGTTCATTTATTAAGCAGTTAGACTCAAACAACCTAGTAAGTATGTATGTCTTAACAACGTAGTAGCAGCTTGAAAAAAAAAAAAATGGTACTCATAAATTGGAAGGAAACAAGGTCTATTTTTATTTCATCCTTTAATAACCAAACTTTCTTACTAAAAGGCATATGCACCTGTTGGGAACTACACACCTTCTCAAGTCCTGGAATTAACTGTATACTGCTACATTCATCCACTTTAACTGCCACAGCATTTACTTTCCTCACCTGTCTCCAAAAACCCAGCTTTAGAAAGATATGACATCATCAAAAGGAATGTAGCGCCATCTAATGTTAAAACTGAACTACTTCAGCTAGTAGCTCACTGGGTGTCTGACAGATCAAATATCACTGTTTTCCTCAAAAATAAGGAATACCCCCCAAAATATCTTCTATAAGTTGACTGTGTGGCACCCTGGGGTGCCTTGGCACACAGTTTGGGAACCACAAATTCACCACCAAGATGGAAGCTATTTCCATTTTTTTGAAATGACGGAACCGCATCTCAAGGTTTCACTACCTTTTTCAACACACGTACATACCCGAGACCTGAAATCTGTAGTTGTTTCTATGTACATCTTATCCCCAGTTAAAGATACTGCCATCCCAGGTAGGTCACATTTAATACCTTAATGGCAATACCTACCCCAGTTCATTTAAAGAAAATATACTATTAAATTTCAGCTTTACTTCCATGAATTTGTATCTGGCTAGTGATTTAATTTAGCTTATACTAGGGGAGGGAAAAAAAGGCTATTTTCCTCATATAACTAAAGTTTTGTGTCAAAGTATAACCTAATAATGAGTTTCAAAAATGTTACTGAACCTACTGCTATGGGTGCCCATCCTTCTCTAAGATGGAAGATATTACATATTCAGGTATAATGGCTGAAAGGCATGGCTACATCATATGAAAAGGCTGCAAAAGGGGTCAACTGCTTTGTGAAGATGGTGTTAAAAGCATGAATTCAGGATAAGTTGAAATCTTCCATGTCAGCTGAGACGCGTTTTTCTCCAGCAAACCCAAGTACAAGTTAATGACAGAATGATGTCATTTCTGGTCTACTCCTGGAACCAAAATGTTGACCCTCTTCCATCCTTTGCATACAGCCTACTGACTTCCATTTGCTGCTGAGGATAAACCGCTGATTCAATCATGTCCTGCTACTGCTGCTGTCATCACACGACGATGCCTTTGCAATCAAACTCCGGCCTTACATTCGACGGCCACCCTGCCGGTTTCAGCCCTCAGCACGGCCACTTCAGACTGCTTCTGCCCGGAGATTCCCCTCTCTCCTGCGAATTTTGTCTGTCTGTGCCCTTCCTTTCCTCTCTCTGCTACTTTGCGAAAGCCTCCCACACAATCCCGGGTAAAAGCAGTTTAAAGAATGCCCTTGGGTGGAATAATCAGCCCCCGTGATTAGCTAGTTAGGTCCTGGCTGAATCTGAACTTTAGTGATGGCTGACTCAGGACCCAGGCAGTCTGCAGCCTCTGAAGAGCCAATTTGAAGGAAAACTCCATTCCGTTTTGTGAAGTGTGGCGTTTTTTTGATCAGCAAGGCATAGAACCTTAGTAACCAAAGCGGATTGAAACTAACTAGATTCTAATGGCTGTGTGTCCACTGCGGAGATACCTATGCTTCTCTGAGGCAAGGAATTTCACAGGTCTTAACCCAGTGCAGGGTGGGGGGAACTGAAGTGTGCTGAAGAAGGCGGGAGTAACCACACAGCGAAGGACACCCCAGGGTGTCACCGAGAAGACGGTGGCTTAGAGGCCCTTACTCCTTTCTTCAGCAAGATTTGTATTTTGTTGGGGCACCTAGGTGGCTCAGTGTGTTAAGCCTCTGCCTTCAGCTCAGGTCATGATCTCAGGGTCCTGGGATCCAGGCCCACATTGGGCTCCCTGCTCGGCAGGGAGCCTGCTTCCCCCCAACCCTGCCTTCCTCTCTACCTACTTGTGATCTCTCTCTCTGTCAAATAAATAAATAAAATCTAAAAAAAAAAAATTTGTATTTTGTTCCTTCTTAATGTTTGGTCATACAGCATTCTATCTCAAAAATACTTCAGTTCATATAATGACATTTAAGAAAAAAAAAAAAATAGCAAAAAACCTAGAAGCCTTTTCCAGTGCCAGGCTCATTTAGAAAGTTTAGCTTCTGACTAAGGCAATGATGCAATGTAACAATACCAAATTCTTTCATAATATTTAGGAGTAAGTGATTACTTGTGGAAACTGTAATGTTTCCTAACAAACCAAGGGTTTCAGGGACAGACCACCCAAATGTATTATTATATAAAGATGTCAGTTACATAATTACATGAGAAAACAACACATTTTACTTTTTTGTTTTTTAACAACAATTATCCTCTCTAGGGAAGATGGGCTGAATTAGCTGCTTAGCAAAGTGCCTCCTAGGAGCTCCAATTATCTTAGACACATTTAAACTGGAACCTTGATGATGTACATTTAACACGAGGAAAAAGACATGTCTTTTCTCCCCTCCATCCCCCACTCCTGCCATGTCTGAAGTGACTTTCTGGAGACCACCAACAGTGAAGATGCATTTAAAAACTCCAACTCAAATTTAAACACAGACCATACACCAGTTCCCTTGTTGTAGAAATTTTTAGAATTACCTACTTATAAGGTATCATTCTTTAAAAATAAGCAGAAGTATTTTTAAAATGAGTATTCATTTGCATTTAATTCCAATGGTATTCATCAACACCTGTGTACATTGGGGGTGTACAATAAATGGTTTTAAATATGATGATATTCTTTATGTATAAAGCAAAAATATTTGTTTTAAATATTTAATGCTTCATTATTCATATTTTTAGTATTTTGGCAGACACGCAGGCTGAGCGTCTAATGGCAGAGCAAGGGCTCTGTTGGTGATGTCCACGTTAGCAAAATAGCTACAGTCCATATCTTCGAGAGTAGTTTGTCATAGCTTACTAACAAAGATGGCAAAGGAATAGGATGTTTTCATCAAAAAGCTCAGTAGTTCTCAAAGGTGCTACTGGTATTTCAGATAGAATATTCTTCCCCGTGTGGAAGGACTCCTGTGTTTTCTGGCTGGTACCCCAGCCCCTCCCCATGAAACACCAGTAGGGCTGCCGGGTCACAGTGATCACCGAAACATCCCCAGACATTTCCAGAGGTCCCCTAGGCAGCACAAGTATGGCCTCCCGTTGGAAACCACTGATCCAGAGTCCCCACTCACCACAGAAACAGAGTCACCGTGAAGTCTACTAAACCTTCTTCATGCAGTTAACAGGGAGACAGGGTGGTTCCTTATTAACTGTGTGTAACTTCACTTCCTCGTCCTTCAGTATATTTCTCAGGGGCTCACACATTATGAAGGATTCTCACAAACTTCCTCAGAGGAGAACCTTCAGGTCAGTGGGCTGTTGTGAGACTATACCTACAGGAATGTGCCAAGAACCCACTTCCCTTACACTCTTGGTTGACCTCAGCCCTGCCTGCTAGCTGAGGGAGTGGGCCGGGGAGATGGGATTAGAGAAGACTCTCTTGAGACTGATTTTGCCATCTACGAGAGGGAGCCTCGGGGTGAAGAAACCCGAGTACCCCCACAGAGCTGACACATGTGTGAGCAGAGCAGATCCAACACTGCAACACCCCATCCGCTTGTGACTGGCAGCTAGATCTAGGTCTGTCCTGCCAAGACTTGAAACGGCAGCTTGGCCTTATGGGAAAGAGGTTGGGGAAGCACAAGCCCAACTTCTCGAACACACTGATTTCATACTCAACTCTTTACCTCTCTGCACTACTGTTCTTCACACTGAACCCTCTCCCAGGACTCAGACACCTCGTGTAGCCAACTGGCTACCCAAAGTCCCTTGTAGTGCTTTCCCACCCAGGTCACCCCTCCTGCAAGAGAGACTCCATCTCTAAAGTTACCCCTCGTTTCTAATCTTGCCCCACTAACGTTTCTGATGCAGTTGTTAAATGTTAGAAAAGCAATCCGATTAAGTCAAATCATATATTCTGAAAATTTGATACTTCCCTTGCCTCCATCCTCCCTTTGGTATTTTTCATTAACCCTAAACAATTTCTACTGCATGTACTTTCAAGGCAGGGTGGAAGCAAAGAAGACAGGAAAGGAAAACACTTAGAATTTTCTATGTTAGGTGTAGGCAAATGGACCTTGGGGAAAAGAAAGATAAAGAACCATTTGTATTACCCAGTGTTTACCTTCAACAAAAGAAGGTCAAGGGTCAACTAATACATTGGACTGGAAGGAAAAAAATTCTGCAGCCTTTCTAAAAATTGCTACATAAGCCAAGGACACCAAAATAGCTAAACTACCGATTTCTGTGTCCTAGAGATAATCCCAGTGAAGGATACGTATTAAAGGATATGCAAATGATGCTTTGGCTCTTACAAGGAGTTTTCTGCACACTCCTATCTCATGTAGTCCTTACAGTAGTGAATCAACGACCATTACTATCCCTTGAGCATAGTGGAGGAAAACAAAACTCAAAAAGCCTGAACTACTAGTAAACAGCTGGCGAACTTCAATGAAACAGAAGAGCTTATTCTGGAATAAGAGAGTCTGGAATCAGACTCTCATCTTTCCCCACTGCCCAGGAAAAAGCAGGTGGCGGGATGGGTCACCTGACTTAATGCAGAGTCATCCCTTTAATGATTGCTGATGGTGGGGAGGCAAAGCAGACAGTAATGGACACTTGCCCATGGAGGGTGGGGATGGCACGTGGCCACATTAGTGTCACTGACTTCTATTGGAGTCTCAACTCAACCCTCCATTTAGGGAGGTCTCTCGGTCATTACCTTGCTTGGGAATTTGTAAATAACTTCTTCAGAAACTTTCCTGATTTGCCTCATTCCTCTTTCCTTACCTACCTGGCTGATTCCAGAAGTGTACGATTTTATTGTATAAGAGGGATGCTAATGAACTGCTTGCCATTTGTGCCAAAAACGGTGTCTTATGTGAATGCACAGCTTTCCCACCTAAGAATTGCCTTCAGATGGAAAAAAAAAAAAAAAAAATTATTCCAGGCACCATTCTGGGGGCTAAGGGCATCTATAGGTACGCAACCCAAGGTTCCTATCCTTAACAAGACCAGCCCCTGGGATAACTATAACCCAGTGAGACAGGCAGACAGCTTTTAATCTTCTCATTTTTGTAGGTGGAAATGTTGAGTGACTTGCACATATTCTGTGCAGTTCAACCAACATTTATTAAGCACCGGCTAGGTGTCAGACACTGTGCCAGGTGCTGGGGGAAAAGGCAAGCAAACTGATCATTTTATAACTGTGCTGCAAATGCTATAGACCACAGTGTGTCCAGAGATCTCTGGGGTACAGGGGAGCCCAATCTCAGGGTCTAAGAAAGGCCCCCTGTGAGGGAAGGCACTTGAAAACAGTTGAAGTTGAATATATGTGTCAGATTAACTTCGCTATACATTTTATTTAGTTGGAATACAAAATTTATAGCAATAACTTAACATTTACTAAAAGACCTTACACTTACTACAATGAATTAGGAAGAAATTTTGGTTATTCAAAAAGCCCTCAAATTGACCAAACTTTTAAATCAACCGAGATTTTCATTTTCCTGAATGTACAACAAGCTCTCTCTCCAATATAACCACCTCGATGTGGTGAACAATAAACCTCTCCTCTACTATTTAGTCAATTTCTGCTATAATACAATTATTTTTGCTGAACCTCGGAAGCCAAGTGTACAAAATTCTGCCTTTTACACTGGAAAGCCCTTTCACAAACAACCTACAAACTCCTTCCTCCAAACAATCTGTCCCCACCCCCCACCCCCCTGGCCGAGCTCAGAAGATCTCCTTAATTTGGGCTCCCTAACTCTGGCACCTCGTTCCTCAACTCTCGCTATGTCCCCATTGCCAACGGTCATCTTATCACTCTGGCCACACCATTCAAAGATCTCCAGACGCTGCCACGTCGGCCTTTGCCTCTTCAAAGTCCCCTCCCCTGACGATCTCTTCAGAACTAAATAGAAGGTGCTACTTCCTTCCAGACAACTAGCACGCCTTCCCACACCACTTCTGTTTCTCTCTCTCAACCTTCTTTGCCGTAGGATTTTCAGTGAAGATCCAAATGGCACCAGACTACATACAGTCATAGCACGGCAGCCTGTGAGAAGTTGAAGGGACAGTAGATCATCTAAGCCAACAGCTCTTTGGATTCTTCTGCCGTCATTTGTAGGTGGAAGGAGGCTGACAGAGAAGGGGGCGACAGGCAGGACCTACCACTCATCCTCCTCACCTCCAGCTTAACCATTACAATTCCATGCCAATCTCATTTCCTAGTTATGTACAGTACAATTAAAAAAAAAAGGAAAGAAAAACACAAATGGTGTGCAAATAAATCTCCGCTTAAAAAAGGAAATGTAAAACCACCAGTCTATTTCCAAACATGCTGAATCACTTTTACAGAGAGTATGCATTTTGTGAACCTTGCAAATATCTGTGATTAACAGAAAAGAGGAAATGTGATTTATTGATAGATGCTTGAAGAATAAAGGGACTGGTGTCTTACGGCTGTTTTTCCCATTAGCTAACTGCTAAGCCACTTCGCTTCCCTGTGCCTCAGTCTCCTTGTCTGTAGAATGACAACTTTCGTCCATGAAGGCATTTTCTGGCTTCAAAATTCTGTTCTATAAAGAAGACTTTGTAAGTATTTGCAAGTGGGGGACTGAGCCACTTTTTCCCTTCGTTCCCCATGTCTCGAATAATGTAGCTTTCTTTTCCAAAGTGGGGGAAAAGTGTCCCGGGACGTGGGCAACAAAACACCAGCTTTCATTCAGTCTAACACCAAGACTAATGGAATGTTTACAGACAGACTGGCTGGCCTCAGCCCTTCAGTTTCTCCCCTTTCATCTTTCTAATCCTCCTTTCAATCTGTCACCCCTCACATCTCTTTCCTTCCTTCTTAGCTCTGCTCCAGTTAAGTTGAACATACCTTTAAGTGGCTACTGTGTGTACAAGGCACTGTGGGTCAGCACTTGGCTTATGTGAAGACGTGGGACCCACAGCCCCACGTGGCAATGCCTTCTGTCTTGGGAGAGCAGCTCTGGTGCAGCACAGAGGACAGATTACAGATGCAAAGATCAGACTGGCACGCTGACCGAAGAGATGAGGCATGAAATTCTTTGACTTCAAGTCAGTTAAGCTGGAGGCCTGACTGGTAAGTGAGAGAGAAGCTGCTCATTATTAAGTAACTAAGCCCACGAGCACACACTGAGTCACCGGTGTTCCAGGCACTGTACTAGACGCCACGGCTAGGAAATGGAAAGACCTCATGCCTGCACATGCTCCGAGAGGAGAGACAGACTTGGGGAGTGGGTCTGGTGCCTAAGAGGACACAAGGAGAGGGGGTTTTTGTTAGAAACAACAGGCATGGCGTGGGGGTGGGATAGAATGATTGAACTCCAGTTGGAATCATGAATATTTAAGAGGATGATGTTAAGGGGATGTTGGGACCAAAGGATTCCTGGGCAGTTCCTGTGAGCATCTGGATCCGGGGTCGGAAGAGAGTCAGCGACACGGAGAGGCAGACATCTTCACGGGTGGAGTCACGAAGAGGAAGCATGTTCCTGGGGAAACACAGGGAGCGAAACACTGATGGCAGGGACAACACCTGACATGGTCTACATTCAAGGGGTCGAGAGGCCAAGAAAACTCAGTGAAGAGGACAATGAATGGAAATCAGGAAAAGAAAGGTAAGGGCCAAAGTAAGGACGGAGAGAGCTCAGAAGGAGGTACTCAAACACAACTGGGAGCAGGGCAGTCAAGTAGGGTAGGGAGAGGAAAGTTGCCGTGGGATTTGGGCGTCAGTTAATCAAGACCTTTGAGAGAAGAGCATCGTTTCCTATCTTCACTGAGTCGTTGAGATTCTCCTTCCAGCGAACTGGCACTTGAGGGAATGAGGAACTGCACAGTAGACTGAGGTACAGACTCAAACATGCCGTTCTTTTTTCTTTCCTTTGGAGTCTGGAGGGGGCCAGAGCCAGCTCATGGGCCAAGGGAAAGAAAGGAGCCTTCTACAAGGTCATCTCATTGTGTCTATCCCCCCAACAAAAAATGATGACGTCAACTGTAAGGTAAGGGTTTCTGATCTTTTGAGTAACTTTCCTCTGGTCACTGAGCTACCTGCGGTGGTGGTGGTGATGGTGACGGCAATAGTCATCTAGATCAACCCGATGGGGTCTCCTGGATGGACCGTCCCCACAACTGGGACACATCTGGGATGATTAGTCAGGCTGCGGCTGCAAGAGGGAAATAGCTGTTTTCTAGGACAGCTGAACCCCAGGGAGAGGCAACGGGACTGTCGATGGAGAAAAATGTACAATAATAGGAACACACCTCAAGTAAAAAAAAAAAAAAAAAAATTAGCAGATCGGTTTCAAATGTGTGCCTTGAATCCAAGTCTTAAGCGCAGATGAGTGGTGATAGAGACTGAGCTGCTTCTCGAATGAACAACTTAGGGTCACAGGCTACAAGTTACTCTGAGGCAGGAATTTGTGCAGAGATAAATACTGCTAAGCACTGGTGGGAAAGCAAGCTAACAGTGGCGGTAGCAGTAAGCAGAAGGGAATAAACAGCATTGTTTCCAGAACCTGCAGTAAAGGTTAAGACACAGATAGGTGTATTTCTATGTATGTCTACATCTACAGTGATGTAGTCACTCATTTTCCATGTCTTAGTTCCTTTTCCATGTACTAATTCATTTCATCCCAATTCTAGGTGGCAAGGCCAACAATCATTTCTATTTTACACAGAAAGGGAGACAGACCCAGAGAGAGGTGGAATAACACCCACCAGATCATCCAGCCAGTGAATGGGACAGCAGGGACGTAAAACCAGTTCTGCCCCCTCCCAGGTCCACACCGAACTGCAGGCGAGATGCTGTGTCAGGATGTGGACACAGCTCTGATCTACACCCCACTTGGGAGAGACCCAGATGGGGGCTGACTGACCATTTCGTTCCTCTCCTTAGTTCTTCTCTCAAGCAAAAGCAGAGAGAGCACAATTTCTGTAACACGTTTAACATATTTTTAAAATAAATCAAGCCATTAGTGGAGGGAAAAAAAAAAAAGTCCTCCTAAAAATGGCTGTCCATGTTCCTGTGTGTGATGATTCCAGATGGCAAGTCCTGCGGCTCAAGTCTAGCAAGTGAGCTGGGTTTCCCTCCAGGGTACACACTCTGATCGCTGTATTTCCAAGGCTACTTCCTCTATGTCTCTTATAGCCTGTTCTCTCTCCTCCCATATAGGAAACAAAACCTCCCCTGCCCCATCCTAACAACAAAACCCCTAACACACATCCATCTTGATTTGTCCAAACTTACTCAGACTTCTCCACATAAACCCTTCCTTGAAAACAGGTGTAGTCCCGACATGCTAGATTTCACAGTACTCACACCTGCACCCAGGTCCACTTCACGGATGTATGACCCGGGCCGTGGCCCGGGACCTGGCTTGTGACAAGGGCCCAGGCTCAGAAGAGCTCTGTGCTTCAAGCTTAAGGCTCTGTGGCCGCCATGTTGACATTTTCAACAATTTTATCTTTGAACTTGTATTATGTAAGTGAAGTCTAGTGGAACTATGACACACGTGCAGGAGCAGAGGGGACACACGGATGAAATGAAATAGCTCTGTATTTTAGTGCTTCGAGGGCACCATTTTGCTTGCTTTTTGAACGAGAAGAGATTTTCATTTCCACTGGGCCCCGCAGCCCATGTGGACAGCCTTCCCTGTCACCTTCCCCTCCCCTGCCCCCATGCAGTTTGTGTGTTTGGGTCCTTTACTCACTTCTGCACCATCCCCATTATTCATTTCCTTGTATTTGGACCTTAACAGATCATATACACGTCTGAAGGGAGAGTCACTATCATCTCCCTCTCTCTTACAAGCTGCGCATGTCCAAGGGCTAATAAAGTTCTAAGGGCACAGAGGAAGTTGGCAAGTATTTGCACAGTCAATACAACACTCCATTGAGATAATTCTTCAATTTTCCATGATGAGCGCAACCGCATCTTTTCTAAATCATAGACTCTGGTTCCCAGAACATGATAAAGTGAGCACGCCCCACTTTCCATATAGGGCTGCGAAAAGAATGACTTCTTCCCTATTTGTTTGCAAGAAAAAACACTTCATATTAATAAAACAATGATAAGTGGCTGGGTATTAGGTTTGTTTTTAAGGGCTTTATTTCCTTTTAACTTTTTGTTAAATCTGAGCATCAAAGCATTTTTGAAAGTTTACTGTTCCAGCATCTAAGATTCCAAAACATGGCAACTGACTTTTCCTAAGGGTTGAGTGCTGCTTCATGCAATGCTTAATTTGAATCAACAAATGGCTGAGGGAACATCCCCCAGTGCTTATCTCTCGGAGAGAGTAAATGTAACCACCAGCCTCTGGCGGTCCAGAGGCAAATAACCGAGGTCAAGTTTCCATCTCAGATTCCCAGCATCGTTACACCTTGTACTACTGCTAGATTCTCATGCTGGCCCAGTTAAGGCACTTTATGAGAATATGATTTATATCCAACATTTCGAGTTCATTACAAATAACCATGCTCAACATAAATGTCACAAGGAACAAACAACTCTTCACACACTCCACAGTACCTGTGGTTGGGAGTCACTAGATGATAAAAAGTCATTTACATGAAAACTATGGATTAAACTGGTTAAATATCTCACAAGACTCCAGGTTCAACAATTTTCTCTTTCCCATCTTGGCAAGCATAGAGATAAAGAGCTCAGAAATGTGTCCTTGGCTACTAAGAGGGGAGGGAGATCCAGGACACACATGGAATAAAGCAAAAGCCAACTTAATAATGATGTCCTTTATCCAAAAATGTAGGGGAGACATCGGTCGTCCTCCTAATATTAACGGAGGGACACAAAGCTGAACGGCAATATTGAGGGACAAAGGAAGTGAGCCAGGAAGAATAGCATGGGTATTGGGGCATTCAGAAGGACAGGGGAGAAGCGACAAGATGAGCTGGAGTTTAGGGGGTGTCGTAAGTGTACTGAGAGGCTCAGTTACAACGTTTCATTAGCTAAAAGAAGTTGTTGATGTTTAACGTTAGTTGTGATAATCAAAAAAGGACTAAACGTATACTGTGTTGAGATATTTTAGGCAGAGTAATCAAGACAAGGGGCGCATACTTTATTCACACTGTGACTAAACCTAGCACACTGCCAAAAAATAGATTTGGAACAAATTTTGGAATAAAAACTACTCATCTGTTTTGCAAAAAGAAATCAGAAGCACATCAGCGTAATCAGTAATTTTAAACTTGCCTATTAAGTCAGGACATTGATCGCTAACAGATGCATATATTTGCAAATTTCTTCAACAAAGTTGACAAGCTGTGCATCACAGGTCTCTTCTTGCTGTCCTGGAATACAGGTTTCTGAATTTCTAACTATGCTCATTATAGATGATTCTGGGTCTCTTGGTCAGTTTCTACTGACCAGGTACTGATCTGTACAAATGCCCCAAGACTGGCCTTGATAGTCGTTTTCCAGATTCAGGGTAAACTGAGGAAAATGGATGGCCTCCAAGTAGTCAATGGATAGTAGTTGCCCTGCTTTTGAAATGCCCTTGATCTGTCAACACCCTGGGCTTGCACCGGAAGCACTGGACAGCCGGCATGAGTTTTAAAACATACCCTGAACGTGTGACTGGGCTTCCAGACTAACTCAGAACCATCCATCAGATGGGAGCCTTCCAGAGACCTCCAGGCACAGCCGGCCACATCCTCAAACTAGTTATATTCTTCAGCCAGACCTTTCTCAGGAGTGTACACTTCTACACAGGAATTATAAAAAGAATATGCATATAATGAAGGTCCACAATCACGCTGAAAGTCTTGTCTAAGAAATTTGAAAATCCCCTTCCAAATCAAACTGTTTTTCCCCAACCATGCCTGAGCTGTGGAAACAGGTATAAGGTGCCAGGGAAATCACCGGTGAGGTTTGAATCCTGTTTTAAGGAGACTGGGATGTCAGTCAAGACACATATCCTGCCCTTGGCCTGAACTGTAAAATTCAAAGACATTTTTGTTGTTCCCCTCCCCTTAAAAAAGAAAATGATGGGAAAAAATGGAAAAAAAAAAAAAAAAAAAAAGATGAGCTAGCGAGACTGTTGCAGGAAAAGCCATAACCAAAAGCAAATATAAAAACACTGCCAAACTGAAGGGTGTCAGTCAGGAACTTTAAACACAAGAAACATACAGAGTTCTGGACCTAAAAATGAAAAGGAGCTATCGAAATGTATCCATAAACAATATAGCACGAATCTGAATAAAAGTCACGCCATTTCTACCAGTCTCTCTTTAGCCCCACCGCGAATCTTA
Organism: Martes martes; assembly: GCF_963455335.1. Taxonomy (NCBI): domain Eukaryota; kingdom Metazoa; phylum Chordata; class Mammalia; order Carnivora; family Mustelidae; genus Martes; species Martes martes. Next base: position 126,870,916 of record NC_137892.1, on the reverse strand, counting down.
CCAAAAAAGCCTCATTTTTGTAGCTGTGCAGAAATCTTCCTCCAGTAACCAACTGACCACTCTTACCTGTCGTCTCTTTGGCATTCTTAAGTGATCCAAAAGGACTCTGTATATTATATATTTACATATATTAACTTCATGCGTATTCACTCATTTCAAAGTCACATACAGAAAAACCTGTAAAGGTAGTTCTTTCACTATCACTGCCTTATAGACAAAGAAACTGAGGACCAGTGAGGTTGAGTGACTTGCCCAGTGGCCGGGATGGCAGAGCTCCAAGGCCCACGCTTTTTTAAACTTTAAAAAAATTTTTTATTTATTTGAGAGAGAGCAAGTGGGACAAGGGGCAGCAGGAGAGGAACAGGGGGAAAATCTCAAGCAGACTCTCTGCTGAGCTCAGAGTCTGATGAGGGGCTCAGCTCGCAACCCTGAGATCATTAACCTTCATGACCTGAGCTGAAACCGAGAGTTGGAGGCTTCACTGACTGAGTCACCCAGGTGCTCCAATAAACTGTTTTTAAATAAAGTTTTATTTAAGTAATCTCTTCCCCCAACATGGGCCTCGATGAGCCAGCCAGGAGCCCTTACTGATAAACTATTTTGAAAGTTTCATGGTTCTTTATTTAGAGGACATTCAATCAATGTTGCTGGGTGATTAGGATAATTCTGGTAGTGGGTGGGTATGTGTGCCTCTGCGCGTGTAGTACAGGTTCTACCAGAAGCTTCTTTCAATGAGTTTATGCACAGGGGGAAAGAAATTCCCATCTGATGAAGGTCTGCAATGTGCTGGTCAGACTGCAAGGTCGTCTGTAACCTAACCTTCACAATGCCCCTGAGACACAGGTGTTTTCTTTCCAGTTTTTATGTAGGATTGTTTTAAGAATAGCTATGGGAGCTGAGGCTCAGCAAGGCTAAGTGACCACAGGTAGGGACCAGAGGTAGGCTAAGTGACCACAGGCAGAAGACAAGACTCCACTGCCCTGGTGATTCATTTGGCTAGCCGAAACTAGTTGCCATTTTGTCATCTTCTTTAGCTTCCAAAGACTCAGAGAACTCAACTGTCCTCAGGTTCCACGATGACCCCAGATTGTTTTCTGTCCAAGACCGCCCACGGTAGAGCATGTAACAGACTTTCCTTGTGTTTTGTTTTACCACCTTTAAGAACACTTCATTGGTTGTTTTACACGGTATCTCCCGAGTACAGACAACCCCTCTAAATTTAGAGGCTAATGAATCCAGAAGCCTGGTGCCATCAACGGGCTTCATGTCCATGCTCTTTCATAACTGCAGCCACAGCTGTTTCTGGGCTAGAACCGAGGGGACAAGTCACACATCAGGCCTTAGATATTAATCTCTAAATAGTTTTACACTCAAAACAAACTGAAGAGCTATTTCAGAGAGACTGAAATAAAAGTAAAGCCATGAATTTCAAACTTCGATCATGACTCACTCTAAGAACTTTTGATACTGAGACTCAATACACATACACACATGTGAGTGAATACATCTGCACCAGAAAAAAATTTTACAGAATGCGTTCTCTTACCACAACACATTGTGATAGTTTCTATCAATTCATTTTTTTTAAAACACAAAAACCACAAAAGTCTTTACACGTCTCCCTAATCACATTGCAACCAACAGCTTGAAAAACAGAGCCTGAGAACACACTGTTCCAATTTTAATTAATATTTTGTGCATAACTGAATCAAAAAGGTTTGTTCAGGCAAAATGAATAGCATTTATTGATTTCATAAAATGAAATCATTTATGTCGCCTAAACTTCCCTAAAAGGAGACTGTCATCGGGGTCTATGAGGTGGGGAGCAGACAGGTTCCCACGTCTGCCCTTTTGTGCTTTTTAAATTGTGCACCAGCTGAGTGCATCGCCCATTTGAAAGTTAAATGAAATGAAGTTTTACCCCTTCTGAAAATCAGATTTCTAATTAGGGCTGTTTTTTGCTCTGCTTGATTTCTTTTGTTCTGAGTGTTGTAAGGCTGATTTCTTAAAAATAGGTTTTTTTCTGGTTTTGTTTTTTGGTTTTTTTTTTGTTTTTTTTTTTGTTTTTTTTTCCAGGTAGAGAAGCTCAACTTTTCAGGTCTCTTTCTAGGTCATAATTCTCCCTCTTAATATATTGGTCCACTTTGGGCTCTGGTCTAATCTTTCATACTTCTGTCACCTTCCTGTAGTTTTCAAACTAGATAACCAAGGTGTTTCAATAAACTTGGCCAACTTCTTTACTACCCTGGAATGTAAGTAACAGGACCTTCTAAATTGGAATAGATTAATCTTATTCATACAGTTTTCAATCGACTTTTTCCCTACTTCATTGTAGATTTCCATACCCTCTAAAAAGACATTTGATCTTGGCCTCAGAGGAACTATTTTTCATCTTTATATCTTAAAAGAAAAAAAGGGGTAAAGCTCATCTTTTTTTGGTTTGTTATCAATTTTACTTTTTAAAAACAGGGATAACGCAACTAGGTTTCTCACTTAGATGTGTTACACTCGGTTTCTTCCTTTTAATGTTTAGTCTTTAGAAGTATGAAAAAAAGAAATCAGGAACATGTTTTAGCATAGAAACAAGATATCGCGCTTTATAGATAACCCTTCTGAGAAACGTCTATGAACTAAAAGAACATACAAGAGGCAGGGGCCTCTATTACTTCACATTTCTTTAAAGCAAAAGCAAAAGCAGCTAGCTCACAGTGCTGGGGATCTTACCTGCCTTCACCATTTGAAAGGGGAAATGTAGGTTACATGGAAATACATCGTCCTGCTCGGGAGACAGAGGGTTAAATTCTGTAGGAGACCTAGCTTTCAGTACCCCAGTGAGTCACAGAAAAGCTGACACTGGCTCCTGCTTTCCTTCTGCTGTCTCCCAAACCAGCTATATTTGGTTGTCCTGCCGCTGATGTAGCCCTTATGTGTCAGAGGAACTAAAGAACTTCCGTAACTCAGTAATGGGCTTTTTTTTTTTTTTAATGTTGAAAAACTAGTTTAAATGCCAAACGACCTCTGGACAAAGATGCAAAATTTTAAAAACACTTCTTTTAAGAGTGAGGAGGAATGAGTAACCTAAAATAGAAACAGTGAGAAAAGGTATCTAAGGAAAGGAAGGTGTGTCCTAGTAAGCATCCAGTGCCCAGCGAAATGTGTAAACGGACTGCATTTTTAAATTCACTCAGTTAGAAGCTAATGTGCTGCTGCTAGTATGTGCCTTCTTAAAACTGTGCTGCTGGTTCAAACCTCTGTACCCCTGTACAAGCATGGGGCTACGTCATCCTAAGTTTTAAAAATACAAAACAAACACCCTTCGTAACGAAAGTTCTCTCAGACTTTTTGACCTCTGCTTCTGGCATCGTGCAAACCCCTAGAACTTGTTTTAGGGGGTTGGGGAATGTGGCCTCTGATCACTAACCAGGGTTTTCTCTTTATACTGTCTTGTTTACTCCTTTCTTCACCAAAGCCAGAGATCATCCCTTCAGCTACTGCTGCATTTCTACCAGATGCGACAAATCACAGGGGTGTATTTTGACTTTAGCTCTGTCATGTGAACAAGAGTAACACTGAAACCTTTTACCAGTCCCTGTGCTTCATCTTTTCTTCTGTTTCGCCCAATGTTTGTAACCTGCTCCCAAGAGTTCTTCTTTTAATATTTTAAGTCTTCTTTCCTCCCCCGGATGAAAACGTTAAAGCTTATATTAATAAAGTGATGTCGTCATGAATTAGGAGTCATTTCGCCACAACTTATTCCGACGCTGTCCTTTCAGTATTGTGGCTGGTCGGAGGTCTGAGGGACTCTTCTAACATAAGAGGACGAAACAGAAGACATGATTTCTACCGAAGTTATTTTAAGGTTCTGAAAATGACCTGGTCATTCTCATTAGTGTAGCCTGACAACAGCACTCCTCTTTCATTATAAATAAAACTTGTATCAGAAATTGTGAAATATCAACAGAAGGGACTTCATACATACACACATCTTAATTCCCACAAATCTTAGCTGAAATTCAAGTTCTCTTTATACTTCTCTGTTCACCATCACTGTTAAATTACTTGATCACAAGTCTCAGATACTTGGCAGAAGACAGCAGTAACCAGCGTGAAGTTCAGACCAAGTGACTTATAAATTGCCCTCATTTTCCTCCACTGATCAACCTAAAAGTACCAGTCATCAGCTTTCCATAGAAACTGTAAATTTAATAGTCACTTCAAACATAGATTTGCAGGTTAAAAAAAAATATATATATATATATTATTCCCCCACTACCAATCTGTTTAGCTATGCAAATGTCCCACATCTGAAAGCAAGTAATAGTTAAGGCTCTGTATCATATTTGCTGGATAACAGTTTCAGGTCAAAAAAGATAGCCTTCAGCTTTCTCGGCACTACTGCTTACAACTCCATGGGCTGTGGACCTTCAGCCTAGACGGCTCTGTAGCAGCCCAAGAGATGGAATTCAGCATGCACGAAGTTGACTTTGGCTATAAGAACAATAATTGCATTACTACTAAATCTTGCAACTTTTATATTAAGTCAAACTTGATGAAAAATGGGTCAAAATTTGAGGCTCAATATCAGCCTTGTTTGGCAGAGGAGCCAATGCTCAGTAATCCGTGGAGATGGCAGGCAAGGAGCATGGGGAAGCTATCCAAAACTCATTTTAGCAATGTTCCAACAGTTTTCGTCATCAGAACTCTTAACAAAGGGCAGGGCTGAAGGTTCTTCCTTATTTCTCAGCCCACCCTCCACCATAGGGAGAGAAAGGGAGGGCGGACTGCTCTTCTCTTTATTCTCCCTTAACAGAGGGGGGGAAAAACCAAAACAAAAAGACAGGGAGAGGGAGATTAGGACAAAAACACAGAACTACAAAGGGGAGGGAGGGTGATGACTGTTTTGAAGTGATCTGCATCCTTGTTGAGGACCTGGAGTAATCGGAAAGCCCTCCAGGAAAGCACAGAACACTGTCTCACCTCATTTCTTCCTGAAGGATCGACTAACTAACCATAACGGAAAACTAGCTTGAAAAGTAGGCTTCTCGTTAAACAATCCATGCAGAATCATAATAATCATCACCTCGAATTTAACAATTACCTTGAGTGTCAAAGGATATACTTCCAAAATACAAGACGGATCTTTCAAAAAACGAGCTGCAAATTTAAGACATCAAAAATATGGCCTTAAAAATTGTCAAAAAGAAAAGTTTCAAGAAAGCCAGTATTTCAATTGATACTGTCATGGCTAAACATTTTTATTTTCTATTAAAAAATATTCTTCATTGTAAATATCTACAGGGTCAGTCTGTAAGACACACAAGAAAATCAGCCTCAGGGGCACCTGGGTGGCTCAGTGGGTCGAGCCACCGCCTTTGGCTCAGGTCATGATCTCAGGGTCCTGGGATCAAGCCCCACATCGGGCTCTCTGCTCAGCGGAGAGCCTGCTCCCCACCTCCCTGCCTACTTTCGATCTCTCTCTTTGTCAAATCAATAAATAAAATCTTACCAAAAAAAAAGGAAAATCAGCCCCAATACCTGATAGATTTGGCCTCATTTCTGACTCATTCTGGAAGGGATCCCACATAATTAAATGTCTTCACCCAAGTTAGAGCTGAATAACCTCAGGCTAATAAAAACCAATACCTGATATGTAAGGCCCAAGACTGTCTAATACTAAGGAAACTGAAAGACGACGCCGGCTTCTGTAAGAGTTCTCTCAGCCACTATTTTATTGATCTCCAAAACGACTCCATGGAATCGGTAAAATAATTTAAAAAATTACCTTTAGGGACGCCTGGGTGGCTCAGTTGGTTAAGCAGCTGCCTTCGGCTCAGGTCATGATCCCAGCGTCCTGGGATCGAGTCCCACATCGGGCTCCTTGCTCGGCGGGGAGCCTGCTTCTCCCTCTGCCTCTGCCTACCACTCTGTCTGCCTGTGCTTACTCTCTCGCTCTCTCTAACAAATAAATAAATTAAAAAAAAATTTTAAAAAATTACCTTTAACAAAAACTGTGGTTAATATAAAAAAAAATCTCAGAGAAGTGACAACAGGCCAACTCACAAGACAAATATCTATATAAAGAGTTGAAAAAGCCCTCTGTGGGCACAGCAAATGGTACAAGATCAGATCTCCGGCTCTGAAAGAAATGTGGTCCTGTCAGAAGTTGCCATATAAAATATTCAATCTATAGAAATAAAGACTGTGAATTTGGTATCCCCAGAGTACTGTTGCTTTATAGATTATAAAATGTTTCACCAAATTCCACCATCATTACCTCTGGGAAGTCAGATCACAGAGAACTTCCATTTCCTATGTTCCCTATCTATGTAACGAGTACATTTTTAAAAATAAGCACACTTCTTTTGTTGTCAGAAAAGAGGTGTGTGTGTGTGTGTGTGTGTGTGTGTGTTTTTTTTTTTTTTAAAGATTTTATTTATTTATTTTACAGACAGAAATCACAAGGAGGCAGAGAGGCAGGCAGAGAGAGAGAGGAAGGGAAGCAGGCTCCCTGCCAAGCAGAGAGCCCGATGTGGGGCTCGATCCCAGGACCCTGAGATCATGACCTGAGCCGAAGGCAGAGGCTTTAACCCACTGAGCCACCCAGTCGCCCCGTGTGTGTGTCTTTTTAAATAAAGAACAACAACCCCCCAAAAGCGTAGTTTTCAGAAACATTCTTCTTGAGTGGAAGAAACTGGATGTGGTGATTAGAATGAGGAAGAAGTTCCAGGAGCTCCATTTTCAACTTCATTTCTAAGAAACCAACCATTTAACCATTGTCTTAACAATGTTAAATGTCTTAAGGCGCAGACGGTAACTGACTTGGCCAGTTAGAGTACCAGGGAAGCGAAGCTGGAAGCGAAGCTTGAGCGGTCACTCCACCAAAGGGAGTGCGGGTAATGGTGCCGCCTCTGCTATGCCCTGGAAGGAATGGCTACAGACCAGACCAACCTCTCCCCGTTCTGTAATTATACATACATGATTTATGTGTGTGCCTAAAAGGACATGCATACATGACAAGATCCTTCTACATCCCTGTAATATTTCAGTGCAAATCAGAGCTCTGGAAGATATACAAGGGAAGATGCTATCCATTCCTTTACATAAGTAAATACCGAAGAGGCGCCTGGGTCGCTCAGTAGGTTAAGCGTCTGCCTTTGGCTCATATCATGATCCCAGAGTCCTGGGATCGAGTCCTGCATCAGGCTCCTTGCTCAGCGGGGAGTCTGCTTCTCCCTCTCCCTCTGCCCCTCTCCCTGCTTGTGTTCTGTCTCTATCCAGTAAATAAAATTTTTTTTAAAAAAGTAAATATTGAAATCTTCCAGAAATAAAGATTCTATAACTTGTCCATATACCTTGTCATAGTATTTTGTTTTGTAGGCTCCCTAATTCTAAAGACCCAGCAGAAGTCTCTCTTGCTTTGTTTCAGTTCATTGACTCATTTGGCCACTCTCCTTCAGAGCACTTCAGAGCACTGGGATTGTCATTAAGTCTTGCCTTAAATGGTTGCGGACATGTATTAATACTCACTTGGTGGCACTGACCCCCAGGATATAAGTAAAAAAATAAAATAAAATAAAAGCTAACATCTTTCTTTTGCATGGTTGAGGACTTACATTAATACTCACTGGTGGTACTGACCCCAGGCTGTAAGTTCTTAAAAAAATAATAATAAAAGCAAAGATTCTTCTTTTTCTTACTTTCTTTTACTCAATTTTAAGACATTTCTGTTAGTTCTGAAAACTGACTCTAGAAAGCCAACCCATTCCATCTTCATTTTCTCAAATACACATACGCAAGCCACAAAATTCGAAAGTCTTATCTAATACTAATTGGTTTAAGTATCCCCCTCACATCCATGTGGGTTACTTTTATTAAAACATTATTTTCTGTTATATATTATTTTATTAAAATGAAACATTAGCTAGGATTTTAAATTATGTCTTCATATACATGACTATGCATGTTGTTAGAATCATAGAACATTAGAGTTGGGAGAATTTTTAATAATGTTGCATGAGTCATTTTACAGTTGACATGGTCAAGTTTCCAGACAGTCACGATGTATTTCGTTTTCCTCCACTTGGACCCAGATCTTCACTTTACTAATTTAGAGAATTACGTGTATTTGAAGGGAAAAAAAAAAAAAAAAGCTTGGTGTGTATGTGCATAGAAATCTTACTTTCATTAAGTTTCTTCCAAGGATACGATAAGCAGTCAGTGGATGAGGAGGTGAGGTGCCTAAGTCAAGAGCCAAGCACAGAGCTGTTTGGCTTCACGGGTGTGCCACGTGTGCAGCTGTACGGGGCTGGCAAGCGGAAGGGTCGCAGGCTTGGTTTAATGACTGGCTGCTGCAGTCTTGAAATTCTTCATTTCTAGGGGCACCTGGGTGGCTCAGTGGGTTAAAGCCTCTGCCTTCTGCTCAGGTCATGATCCCAGGGTCCTGGGATCGAGCCCCGCATCGGGCTCTTTGCTCAGCAGGGAGCCTGATTCCTCCTCTCTCTCTCTCTCTCTCTCTGCCTACTTGTGATCTGTCAAATAAATAAAATCTTAAAAAAAAAAAAAAAGAAATTCTTCATTTCTAAATAAGAGGGCCCCCACTTTCATGTTGCCCTGGCCAGCAAATGACGCAGCGGTTCCACCACCTACCCCTACGAGCTCCCGTTTCCACGTCAATTAATCCCTAGAAGGGCTGCAAACACAATAAAATCAGGGCCCTAGGTCCTTCCTCAGGCCTCTTTCACGGACTGCTGCTTGCTGGGAAGCTTATCACAGCCCACTCCAGACCTCACTCAATGGCACTCTCATTTCCTCATGTCATTATTTTTGGTGTGACCTGCACTTTTCAGGTAGATTATCTTCTCCCTGCTTTCCTGATGAGTCAAATGCCTTTTATTATCTCTTAAAGTAGCTTATCAAAATATATTCCACAATGTTTTGCATTTTTTGCCACGAACCTCTCCCTCTTCTGTTTAAAACAAATTAGTTAGAAGGAAGAGCTCTGTTTTATGGTTGAAAGAACTAACCCTTTCAATGACTATAGACCAAAGAAAAACAAAGATGACAGCAAAGAAAAGTGAACTTGCCACCTCAGTCCCGCTATGTCCCCTTACTTTTGCCCTAAAGTCTGGCATTTGATCTGATGGGTCTCTGTCCCACTGCCCTGTCTTGCCTCCAGCTCTGCTAGAACCAGAACAACACCACAACAGCGAAGACAGTAACTACAGGGAATTTTCAACCATGCATTTGACCTTAGAATCACACCCTTGAGGACAAGGGAGAGCTTAGGCTTGACCTATTTTCCCAAAACGTGTGTGTGCGCGCTCCCTCACATGCAAGCTTGCGCACCCCCAACCAGTTTTGTTTTGTTTTTCCCAATTAACTTGAAGTGAACCGAAATTAAGTGAGATCTGGGTGTGCCTCGATGTTTTCAGTCTGGTACACGTCTGCAGGGCTCTCCTTCTGGTGACAAGCACTGGGGAAGGAGCGGGCTAACCTCCCGGACGCCAGGCACTGCTCCTCAGAATCATGGGGGGCAGTGGCGCCGGAACTCCCTCCGCTATTAAGATGATAGCTTCACTACCTACTGCACTGTCACCAGCCCACGGTGACATTCTCACAAGACTACCCAGAAGGAACAAGTCCTCTCAGAGTTGAAGGGGGACTGAGCGCCTTTGTGAAAGAAACCCTCCCGAAGGGAAGGCTGGAAAAACAAGCCAGAAGCAGTAACTGGGGTCTTTTGAAAACTAGTTTTTTAAAAGGGCTCCTGTTCCTTCCCATTCCATCTGTTCTCTAACCCTTCCATTAACCCCCGGAGCCTCTTGTTCTCCCTCCCTTCCCCAGAACTTAAGCAAGAGACAAAAGACACTCTCTTACTTCCTTACAAGTCAAGAAAATTGGAATGGGCTTGAGTATGGTGAGGCAAACCTGAGGAGGGAAATTAATAAACCACCACATCAGCCAGGCAGACGGACACTGTCAATGAGCATATGATGTTCAGAGTAATTCCTAAATGAGAAAAGGGCACAGATATTTATCAACTGGGCAGAATTTAGCAATGCTCAAATACGCACAGAGTAACTAGTCTCGTTACCTACTGAAGAAGCACATTTCCCAGGTTTATCACTGTGTTTTTAAAATCTGGATTCAAACCCAACTATAACACTAAGTTTACCTCTTGCCCAAGTGCCAAAATGCTCAACTATATATATATACACACACACATATATATATGATATATGTGATAGATGGATATCTATCTATCTATCACAAATTTTCCCCTGTGAATTTCACTTTAGAGGTTTCGTGGACTGATTTATAATTTGTCATCTCTTGTCTTTTTCAGCAGTGTGTCATTAAGTCTTTAATTTGGTGTTTCCTGTAGTCTGCAGTAGGATATGTGTTATTTTAAATCCAAGGATTGCAGACATAGATGGTGGGTAAGATCTGTGAACCATAAGTAAATTCTTATAAGGAACATACAAAAAAGATTGTTCTTCAGTCAGACTTAAGCCATTACTTTTTTCTAAAGAAGAAAAGGCACAAGTTAAGAAAAAGGCACCGTCAAAGACCTTCTGCCCAAATGTGCATCTCCATGAAGTTTCCTGCTGAGTGCATATGAATGCACCGTGATCTGGGAAAAGGATCCAAATAGGATTTCAAACATCCAAAAATTTTAACTCAAACATTTAGGTATTTCACCATGCTGCTATTCATTCATTCACTGATTTTTTTTGTCTTAGTTTAAAGAGATGCTAAACAAAAGGAGGCAAGCTCTACATGTATTTACATTCCAAAACTAAGCCCCCTCCCCCTCCCCCAAGTCTGTCATCCCTTCACAGCTAAACAAACCGTAAAGTCTAGCCCTAAGTTGGCAAAGAGAAACAACAAACATGCTAAGAAAGTTTCTCTCTTTTCTCTAACAAAACACAACTAAACACCCAGTGTGATTAATCCATTCCAATGCCCTATGTTATTATTTTTTTTCTATGATTAACCCACTTCTCAGCTCATGTACGTATGCTGAATTAAGGAATGAGATCAGATTCTTTACTATTTTGGCACTACTGCATCCTTTCATCTTCAACAGTTTTTGGTCAATGAAATGCTTCTGGCATCTTTGCTATGAAAGTTAATTGGAAATGTGTATATCACCTTAACTTATAAAATTAATTTATGAATATAAGCTATAAAACACATTCTGAAACTCCCTTGACAGGATAAACATTTTTAGTTTTTGAAGCTATAATCCAACGGAGAAATACGTAAACTTGTCATCTAACAACGATTTTACATTGAGCAAGTTATTTTATTTATGATTTTATTTATTATATTTTATTTATTTAATTTATTTATTTATGCATCCATTTTTGTGAAACATAGGTAAAGTAAGTACTGTGTAAGCAGACTTGCATTGGCTTAGAGGCAGGGTGAATGTAATTCCCGGGTTTTCCTTGGTTTTCAGAGGCTCGGTAGTTATTTCTAGAAGCTTTATCTCAGCAATTTATTTGAGAATCTTTAAAGCAACAAGAAGCACTGCTGAGTTAATCTGCCAAAGACTATACCTATTATCTACTATTTTGGGGGAAGGATTTCTTAATACACCCTCAATTAATATCATATTGAATGAATGTTGAGTATACTGGGGCCAGAAACCCACTAAATTACCTAAATCCATGAGAGTATTTACAAATTCTTAAACTTCAAATTCAGATATTCCACATACACATAATTCTGGAAATACAATAATCTTTATCTAAAATGTGAAAAAGATGTGAATATTAGGACATTCCACAGCTCATGCCTGCATAGTCTTAAATAAATATGTACACTTAATTCTGTCATAAATCTAGAACAAAAACTAATACTTCTAGTTAGACTGTCATAAACTGAAGAATAAAGAATTTAAGCACTATCCGCCTCCTTTAAAAAAATACTTAATACTTCCCAGTTTTCCACAAAATACCTAGGAAAGCATTAAACTCTCTCATCTACAGCACACTTTGCAATTATTCTCTTCTTCTCACATCTGAAAAGCAAATTAGCAGTTCTCAAATGTGATGCTACAACACCAGTTAAAAATGTAAGCTTTAAGCTTTGTTAAAACCAGTCTGACAAAAACTAAATATATACTGATCTTTAGATCTAAAAGAAACATAACAAAAAAAAATCTTAAGCAAATATAGGAATTATTCAAGTTACTTAGAATCATGCATCTAAACTACTAAAATAGGTTTTTAAAAAGATCTGTGGTGCCTCCTCTTCCACCCAGGTCAGTAGAGACTGCATGGGGTATCTGGACTTCCACCAGATGTAATGAGGAGCCCTTCCCCCCATCCCTGGAATCAGAACTTTCACCCCCACCCAGCAGTGACAGGGTCAACCCCCTGCAGTGGAGACCACATGCTGAGCAGTAAGAAGCAATCCCCACCTCTTTCAGCCAGGGTGGTATCAGCAGAGGGATCCTAGGAAGCCTGAACTCCCACCCTTGCCAAGCAATAATGAGGCATTCCTACCCCCAGGTGACAATGCAAACCCAGTAGTGAATCTGGATTTCTAACATCTAGCACTGAAGAGTCAGAATAGTATCAGAGGATGTCTACTAAATGGAAGATTTAATAAAATCCAGAGTCTCACATGATAATAGATAAAATGTCAAACATCCACGGACAACCACTTGTCCTACCAAGAACCAGGAAAATATCAACTGGAATGAGGAAAAAAAACAAGAATCTCTAACACCAAGATGATATAGATGTTAGTTAGAATTACCTGAATTACCTGTATTTTATTTATTTATATTATTTATTTGAGAGAGAGTGCACATGTGAGTGCGTGAGTGGGGGGAGAGGAAAAGAGAGAATCTTAAGCAGTCTTCACACAGGACAGAGCCCGACGAGGGGCTGGATCTCAGGACCCTGAGATCATGACCTGAGCAGAAATCAAGAGTCGGATGCTTACTGGACTGAGCCACCTAGGTGTCCCACCTGACAAGTATGTTAAATCAGCTACTATGAAAATGCATTAATGAGCAATTATAAAAATGCTTGAAACAAATAAAAAAATAGAAATTATCATTGAATATAAGCTAGAAGAACCAATCAGAGATTTTAGATCTGAAAATTATAATAACTGAAGTTAAAAAACTCAGTAGATTCAACAGAATAAAGAGAACAGAGGAAAGAAACCGCAAACTCAAAGAGAACAACAGAAATTTGCCAACCAGGAAAACAAAGAACATGGGCTGAAAGCAATGAACAGAAACCTCAGGGAAGCAGGAAACAGTAACAGAAAAATCTCATTTGTGTCGCTGCCATTTCAGAGGAAAAAATGAGGATGGGGCTGGATGGTTTTTTTCTAAGAATGGTTTTTTCCTAAGACATAACGGCTGAGATTTCCCAAATCAAGCAAAAGACAAATTTACAGATTCAAGAAGCTGAGAGAACCCCAAACAATTGATAAACACAAAGAAATCCCTGCCAAGACACTTAACATAATCGAACTTCCGAAAAATAAAGATGAAGGTTGAAAGCAGTGAGAGAAATGAGACCTTAACTAAAGGAGCAAAGTAAATGGCAAAAGGCAGCAGATTTATCATCGGAAACCAGGGAGGCCAGAAGAAAGTGGCACAACATTTTCAAAGTGCTTGAAAGATAAGATCTGTGAAGCCAGAATCTTCTAGCTAGCAAAAAGATCCCTTAGAAATGAAAGGGAAATCAAAATAGTCTCAAATGAAGGAAAACTAAGAGAATCTAAGACTCAACAACAGAAATTACTAAGTTTGAACAACAAAGAAATCAGACAAAATAGGTAATTATGTTATCAATGGGGAGGGTAAAGGGACGCAGGGAGACAGTATCTACAGTTGACTAATAAAATGCTGATGCCAGGGCGATGGCCTATGGATACAGGATATAACACCTACAGCAACCACTAAGAGGTACACACTTAAAAATACTATAGAAAGGGGTGCCTGGGTGGCTGAGTGGGTTAAAGCCTCTGCCTTTGGCTCAGGTCATGATCCCAGGGTCCTGGGATCGAGCCCCGCATCGCATGGGGCTCTCTGCTCAGCGGGGAGCCTGCTTCCTCCTCACTCTCTGCCTGCTTCTGTGCCTACTTGTGATCTCCGTCAAATAAATAAATAGAATCTTTAAAAAAAACAACAACAAAAAACACTACAGAAAAATCAAAATGGAATTGTCAACAATGCTCGAATAACCCACAAGAAGGCAGGAAAAACAAAACAGTGAGATTTAAATGGCAGACTTAAACCCCTAACACATCAAAGGTGGGAAATTGGGGGTGACCCTAAAGGGGCAGCACCAGGGTGATCTTAGTCGTGATGGAACAGTTCAGGATCTTGACTGAGATGGTGGTTACATAAATCTACACATGTGGGGGGTGGGGGGAATGACAGAAATATATACACACATAATGCTAATGTCAACTTCTTAATTTTGCTGCTAAACTAAATTTTATAAAACGTAACCATCAGGGGAAACTGGGTGAAGGGTACACAGGACCTCTCGGTCCCATCATCTGTATTCAATTATTTTGAATTCAATTATTTTGAAATAAAATTCAATAGGAAGTGTAAGGACCTATTTTATGTTTCTATTTTGTCAAGAGGCTTTCATTGAGGTTAAACAAAACCTTGTTTAGCCCTTGAACTGTCCTCGCTCCCCTTCCCCCAGGGGATTCACTTAAAGGTGGGTCCCGGAAACCAGCTCCGGGTAACAATGCCCAGATACAAAGGTGGGTCAGGCCAGGTGGAGACATCCGATCAGTAGGGGGTTGCATACTGTCTCCCTAGCTACCAAGGAGTATGGGCCCCCGCCCTTTGGGTACCCTTTTGGCGCCAATCCTAATCAAGGTGTAATAGGCTGATTCAAATGTCTACTAGGGTAAATTATAATTCAATTGGTCACCTAACATCACTGTGGAGTTTCCTGGGTGTGTTACAATCTCATTGGCCACCTGTGCGTGGCCAGGCCCGACCACATGGTCTTTGCCCTTAAAAGCTAGACTGTGAAACAGACAAGGGTCGCCCTCTCTTGTAAGAGGTGCGGCCCCGAACGTTCGGTTAGATTCTTGATGCTTGGCGCGAAATAAAGCTTTGCTTGACCTTCGCTTTGTATCAGTCTCGCTCCTTTAATCACGGACCCGTTATTGGGGCATAACAGGAAGGGATGCCTGGGTGGCTCAGTCAGTTAAGCAGCTGCCTTGGGCTAAGGTCATGATCCTACGGTCCTGGGATTGAGTCCTGCATCGTCCTGCATCGAGCTTCCTCGCTCAGCGGGGAGCCTGCTTCTCTCTCCACCTCTGCCTGCCACTCTGCCTGCTTGTGCTCTCTTTCCGTCTCTGACAAATAAATAAATAAAATCTTTCAAAAAAAATCAATGGGAAATACGCAATATCATGCTTTAAGAAGGTCATGGTACCCTTGTAGATACAAGAAGAAAAAGCCATGCATGACTAACATGTAAAGTTGGATGTACCCAGAATTTATGACTTCGAATTCTGTAAGACATTAAAATGATACATTTTAAAAATATTTGATATAGAGGAAGGCTGGCTGGCTTTGTTGGTAGAGCATGCCACTCTTGATCTCGGGGTTGTTAGTTTGAGCCCCATGGTGAGTGCAGAGATTATTTAAAAAAGAAATAAAATCTTAAAAAAAGAAAGTCTGCTATAATTATTATGTCTCCATGTATAAAATATAATAGGAATTCCTAAGCCAGTTCTATGAGTTACTTTGTAAATATTCAAAAATGTATTTATGCTCACAAACATTTTCCCATATCTGAACAATATATCGTTACTCATATTTAACCAGAACAGCCAACAATAACACTCCATTACTCAATAATCTGGATAGAGTTTGCAGTCTCAAGAAAAAAAAATATATATAAACACATACATATTTACATCTATAGCAAATATAAATACGGTTGATCCTTAAACAATGCAGGGTTTGGGGGCACCAACCTCCTGCATAGTTGAAAATCTGTACCTTTTGACTCCCCCAAAACGTAAAGCCTAGCATTGACCAGAAGCCTTACTGAAAAGTTAATTAATACATATTTTATACATTACATTACATACTGTATTCTAAGAATAAAGTAAGCTAGAGCAAAGAAAATGTTATTAAGAAAAATCACAAGGAAAATACATATACTGTACTGTAGCAAAAAAACAAAAAACAAAAAACAAAAAAAACCACAACCCTCCACATTATTAGTAGACTGGTGGAGTTCAAAACCATATTGTTCAATGCTCAGTTATACTCCATAAAGTATAACATTAATTCCAGAGCCTTCTGAAAAGTCCATTTAAGAGGGAAAAACTATTTTTATAGGTATTTATTAAATAAATAGACGAACGAACCAACATTTCCTGAAGGGCTCAACATGAAGTTATAGAGAAATTGAAAAAGGTAGATTATACATGCAAATGTGTAGCAGGCATGTAGGTTACATATACATATTCTTGAAAGCAAAGTTTCGTTTTCCTCCCTGCCCCCCCAGCTCACCCCCCCCTTTTTTTAAACTTAGAACCAATAAAGATAAAGGGAAAAGAAAGGCTAAGTCCCAGGCTGATTTAATATCTGCAGAAAAACATGATAGCACTTTCCTGCCACTAAATGGAAATGATCCTTGGAAGAAAGAATCCTTTCTTTGTGAAGCAAATGAAAGTTTTTTTTTTTTTTTTTTTTTTTTTTTTTTTTAAGATTTATTTATTTATTTGACAGAGAGAGATCACAGTAGACAGAGGCAGGCAGAGAGAGAGAGAGAGGGAAGCAGGCTCCCCGCTGAGCAGCGAGCCAGATGCGGGACTCGATCTCAGGACCCTGAGATCACGACCTGAGCCAAAGGCAGCGGCTTAACCCACTGAGCCACCCAGGTGCCCCAAAGCAAATGAAAGTTAAGGCTAGCAACTGAAAACTTAAGTTCACCTTCACCTGAGTTTTCTCGTATCTGCTAGCTGAATACACACATATGATATGATTATAGAGAGACAAATGGGGCAAAAAGAACAAACAACAGTCATGTATTGAAAGCATTCCCCCTGCCAAGAACAGCAAACCTAATACCACGGCTTATGAAGAAGGAGATTCTGTAAGGAAAGAGAATTTAATTCAATTTCTTAAAATTAATTGGAACCTTGAACATAAGATGTTAAGTTGATATAGAACCTGAGGCAAATTTCTAATATAGCATGATCACATTTTCATGAACAAGGACTGAGAAACTGGAAAGTGCTATGTACCATATCACATGGGGTTCTTTTTGGATAAAAGCAATGCAAAGTGATAATCACTCTTTTTCTTTCCTCATGTTAGTGTGAAAAAGATCCTACACTCCAGGCAGGTTTTTTGTTTGGGTAATTACAAACTCTGATCACATCAGTGAGAAAGCCATTTCCCAAGGATAAATTGACAAGGATGAGAGTTTGAGTATTTCAAGCTAACTGGTGCCATCTTCTAAGAGTAATTCATTTCTAGGAATATTTTACTTGCCCTAAAAACTAGAATAGTGTGAATCTTCTTGGCACTTTTTCTTAGAAATATTTTTAGAAGTTTTCAAACTATAGGTCTGTTTGTTTCTTAACATCCTTCTTTTTGGCAAGAATATTAGAAATGCCATCTTCCGATGATATCTCAGCATCTACCAAGAAGCGGAGAGCCTGACAGGATAATTTCCCAAAAATATAAGGAAACCCCAGGTAAACAAAATTAATACCTGGGTTATAGCCATTTATCAGACAAGCCATTAGTTTTCTAGCTTAAATAATTTACTTATAGTTTTTATTGGTTACAGAGCCATGCTGAATTTTTGGATTCACTAACTGGTTCCAACTCGGCTTGGTACATAGAAGGTGCTCAGCAAGTAATTGCAGAGTAAATAAAAGGGTTATATTCAGCAAATACTAAACATCACAGTCTATCTAATAAATATTACCTTAAGTCGTAATGTCATTCTCTTTGGAATAGCACCTGTTCTTCAAGAACTAGGAGACAGACACAAATGTATAAGCCATTTTGGAGGAAAAAACTGGGCATTTGAGGGTTGTGACCACACACGGCCTGTGTTACCAGAAGATTACCCAAAAGAATCTTCTGAAGTTCCTACTGACAGATTTATCTTACCACTGGATGCAAAAGTTCTCTTCTTACGCCAACAGGCCATATAAACCATAGCTGTGGAAGGCACAGAAATCAAACTGGACGTTTTTCTTCTGGATATATTAGATGACCTCACTTGTGACTAAAGCACATTTTATTATTATTCTTTGCTTCCTATTCAGTTCATACAAGCTGATTTGTGGTATTTTTAAAAATTCTCTTGAGTACCTTTGGCTTGTGGCACTCTAAACTGGGAACTGGGAGCGATGGAAAAAGAAAACGGGTCATCCCATATTTACAGACAGCAGGATCATTTTGAAAGTCAATACGACCAAATATTTTGCCATTAAAAAATAAGCAATAAAGCTGTGGTTCTAGAAAGTTTTGGAAAAAACCGTATCTCATCTTGGCTCAACCAGTTGAAGGCAACTGTGAATGGTAAGATTCCTCTGTATATTAATTAAACTTCCTTAATGAAATTCAGGTGTAATCCCTGAGGCTCTGCAGCCCAGTTAACTAACCTGCAGAATACAGTATTTGCCAAAGGGAAATCAATTATGTTGAGAGACGTCGACCATGAATACCAGGAAGTCTAAATTCACTGTCTCCTGGACAGAAAAGTTAAATGCTTAAGTAGAATTGCAGAATATTGTCAACTACCAAAGCATGGCCCATCACTGGAGAGCATGACATTTTTTAGTTTCCTTCGTTTTTGCTTTTACCAGTTTGATCTAAGCTTGGGCCAGCTGCCATATCTAACTCAACTATCTGTAGCAGAAGGGGCAATTCTTATCCTCTGTCCATCCCAATGTTCTACACAACCTATTTCTTAATCAGAGCACCAAAGACTAGCCCCTTAGGTTAAACAAGAACAAACATCCTCTGCAATGTGGACTGAACATTTTGAGAAAAGAAGGAGTCATTTTTCATATCCATATTAAAATACATTCATTCTAATATTAACCCATTAGTAATAACAGTGTGTCTATTTTAGGGGCACAATAGTAATTTATATAAATGATGATGAATCATTCCAAATTTCACAACTGTCCTCAGTCAAAAATTAAATTATTTGCAATTTATCTCTTAGACATGTGTATTCTAATTTCAGTCCTTTTCTAATACTAAGCCCCATGACAAGCCCAGTGTCTTAAAGTCTCTTTCACTCAATTGGGTATGTTTTCTCTTTTCCAATTAGAAATTTGCCTCTTCAATTCACTCTCATGAGAACAGACCCGGTTGAGGGGCCTCTTCTTTCTTAGTAGTTTAAATACATAAATAAACATTAAATGCATTAATGTTTTCTAGGTTCCTAATAAATTATCAGTTTGTTTCTTTAGATTTTCACAAATGTGCCGAGTTGATTTTTAAGTATTTGATACTACTCAACACTTAGTTGGCCCTCAATCCATTGGAAGCAAAGAGCAGGACTGGATGCCTCTCTACAGACACACTGATAGAGCCAGTGAAAATTACTAAGAATTTATAGGGCATGGAGTCGGCTGTATCAAATAGTTGTTTTATAATGTAAGCTCCCAAGCCAACTGCATGGATTCAAGTCTCAGCTCTGTCTCTTACTTGCTGTATAACCTTGGACAATTTCCTTAAGGAATTTTCTTGGATGTAAAATGGAGGTAATAAAAGTAACTAGTTCATTGTATTGTCAGGATTAAATGAGATCATGTTTGTTAAGCAACTGGCACAATGCCTGGAAAAAAGTTAATTTATAAAAATAGTTACTACCAAACTCCCCCCACCCCCACCCCAAGAAACACACTGCAGAGGAGTCATAGTCCAGTTCTCAAGGAGCTAACAATGTCACTCTGGCTGCACTGAAAGCCCCCAGCCATCAGAAACACGGGGTGACACAGAAGCACATACAGCATATGGGACGAACATACATACACAGGATTTTTAAATCACACATTCAGTAACATGAGCAATGGAGTACTCCATTTTTTTTTAAAGATTTTATTTATTTATTGGACAGAGAGAGAGAGAGAGAGAAAGAGGAAGAGAGAGGAAAGCACAAGCAGAGAGGAAGAGCAGAGGGAGAAGGAGAAGCAGGTTCCCCACTGTGCAGGGATCCTGAGGTGGGGCTCAATCCCAGGACCCTGGGAACATGACCTGAGCCAAAGGCAGACACTTAACCGACTGAGCCACACGGGCACCCCAATGGAGTACTCCTATTAAAAAAGATTTTGGAAAATGGTGAAGAACATAACTGGAAAAGCACATCAATGCAGAAAGGAAGGCTGAAAAGGTAGGTGTACATCAGACAAATAAGGGCTTCAACACTTCTTTTTGTGAGGGGAATACCACTTTTCGAAGTCAAAAGAAAATTAAAAAGTTGGGGACTGACTCAGAGACACAACAGATTACCACATATAACTACTATTTCAGAGAAAGGACTTCAACAAAAACTTTGGGAGGATAGAAACTTCAAATAAAAACAGTCTCTCAAGTTGCCTGTCTTTGGTTTTTTCCATCTTGAAAACATAAAAAAAGAGTGGTGTGTTAGGGACTGACCGTTACATGGGAGAAGTGACCTGAGCTGAGAGATGAAGCAGACAAAATACATATCTGAGGAAAGACAAGTCCAAGAAGAATTGTCAGCAAACTCAAAATCCTGATGCAACAATGAGCTTGATTTCTGTGTGGAACGGAGGGGGAGCCAGTGCGATGGGGAGCAGGGGGGTGGGGTGGGGGTGATGAGTGGTAATAAGTTATATAAAACTGGTAAGAACTTTGGATTTGACTCCAAGGACAATATGAAGTCCTGAGATGGGCTTAAGCAGGGATGTGATAGGCTACCAGGACAAGAATTAGAATTACCAGGATAATCTGCCTGGGAAAAGGGAAAGAACACTAAGACAGAAGTAAAATCAATTCAGATACCTGAACTACAGTAAGTGGCTGAAAGTGGCATTCAAGGTAATGAGAAAAGTAGGAAGTGTTGAAAATTAGAAGAATGATTTGAGACATTTTAAATTTAAGACGAGAGTGTGACACAAAAGGGAAGCCATCCGGAAATTACATGAACTGCAAATGGGGGCTACAGAGAAACAGCATCAGTCTATAGCTAGGGAAGCTACCATGTCGCCTGGTGTGATGAGGTGAAGTCCCTTGAACAAGGGTACGAAATCAGTCTGGGACCGTGGTAAGAAGAAATGACCCATCTTATGATAACAAGGGTTTAAGCTTTATTATCAAGGCACTCATAATAATAATAATAATAAAGCTTTTGTGCCACATAAAGAATTTTTCAATAATCATGAGTCACTTACTGAAACAGACATTTCAGACTATCTAGCCTAAAATTAATGTCTGTGAACCACTCTTATGCACCACTTGGGAAAGATAACCTCACGCTAAGACCATTAAAGTAATGCCATCTAGTTCCTGGAACTGCCAGCTCAAATGTCCTCCTGGCCATTCATTCAAAGGAGATGAATAGAAGACATTCTATTTCATGATGGGAAGATCTGGGAAGAGGTCTTA
The DNA here is from genome assembly GCF_963455335.1 of Martes martes. Lineage (NCBI taxonomy): Eukaryota > Metazoa > Chordata > Mammalia > Carnivora > Mustelidae > Martes > Martes martes. The sequence continues at coordinate 126,849,294 of NC_137892.1, read as the reverse complement.
AAGAAAACACTGAAGTTTTATCTTGTGCAGGAACATTGTAGGTAGAATACATGGCATTTGTGAGAAAAGAGGGTTGTCCTTCCATCCTTGATAACATTCGCCAAGCTCTAGAGGCAATGTTCCAGGGAGAATATACCACATAACTTGTTGCTTTGGTGATATTATTCATTCAAGAAAAAATTATTTTATGGAAAGCTTATTCAGAGCTATAACATTTCAAAGCCCATGTGAATTCCCCATTTCTCCACAAAACAAACTCCAAAATATGCCGCCATTCATGGAAACAGTGATTGACATGCTCTTGAGGTCATAGATGTTTAAGAAATAACAGTTTTCCCCTCCAGACTTTGAAAAATGCAAAAGCAAAGGGAATTTTCCCCATTATGCATTTACTTCCCCCACCGCTGTCTGCAACACACATAATAGATTTATAACACCAATGACAAAGCTTTTCTTGGGCTAGTTATATTAGAGCGAAAAAGAAGTTTGGAGAATTTCAAGGTTGTGAAATGTAATTTCTAAAGAAATCTATAAATCAAAATTCCATCACTTATCATTTGAGTTATAGAATATATGATTGGCATTACTAAGGTAGAGAGGTCTTTCTACTTGCTAAGAGCAAAGACACTGTCCACATCACACTGATTATATATGAATAGACAAGCGCTAGAATTTACTATTCTTTCCTTCATAAGTCTGGGGATTGATCATGTGAGAATGGAAGAAATTTAAAAGGCAATATCCTGGCTTTTAATTTTTCTTAAGGATTATTAAGCACTTTATTCCTTACTTCTTTATTCCTTTAAATTTTTTTGGAAGTTTTTATTTATTTATTTGTCAGAGAGAGAGCGAGAGCGTGAGCGCACAAGCAGGAGGAAAAGCAGGTAGAGGGAGAAGCAGGCTCCCTGCTGAGCAAAGAGCCCAATGTGGGACTCGACCCCATGACCCCAGGATCATGGCCAAGCCCAAGGCAGGTGCTTAACTGACTGAGCCACCCAGGCATCCCTATTCCTTATTTCTTTTGGTACTATCTATATTGAACATGAAGTACGAGGATTAGGGACAAAAATTTAAAAAAAAAAAAAAAAAAGGAAGAACTGATACACAACAGAAGAATTTCTAACAATTCATATAAGACCATAGGATAAAAGAAAAAATTGCTTAAATTGGATAATAATTAATGTTTCACTACAATTCAACTTAAGGGATGTAGAAGTGTATTATTATTACTTTAATCAGACATAATGAGCTATTCAAATTATTCCTAACCCTTAAATTAAAATTAAAGTAAAACTGGGGTGCCTGGGTGGCTCAGTGGGTTAAAGCCTCTGCCTTTGGTTCAGGTCATGATCCCAGAGTCCTGGGATCGAGCCCCGCATCGGAATCTCTACTCAGTGGGGAGCCTGCTTCCCCAGTCCCGCTTCCCACCTCCCTACCTACTTGTGATCTCTGTCTGACAAATAAATAAATAAAATCTTTAAAAAAAAAAAAAAAACAGAATAGCTTTTGTAGCTCTTTACTTTTTCTGGATGGTCAATATTTTAAATTCTTTTTTTTTTTTTTTTTAATTGCACTCTCTTTCTGGGTTGCCTGGCTAAATTGAATGAATTATTTTGGTTAACATTTTACTTGACCACCTTATTTGGATTCGGGTCTGTAGGTTTGTTACATGCCTACACTGGTGTGTGTTTTTTATGTATGTGGAAGTTGAAATCTTTATCATTACAGGTAAGAGACTGTACTAACAGTGCTCAGAAAACACCTAACAATTGAAAATAAGTACTTTAAACTTGTATTGGGCTTGTTGAATAATTTATTAAAATACCTTAGAGATAATAGTTTAGAGCAGTATCTTGGAGCAGTTATCCTAATTAAGGTATTCTATTTTTACAGACAAATAGGTTTGACGTCTATTTTTGCTTGTTTTGGCATTATTCTCCCAGAATATTGCGATAAAAAGAAAAATAGAGTCAGTGCTTTATTAATAGTAAAGATGCCCTGGTATTCATTAAAGCTGGAGGACTGATACATTTTATTTGGCTCCCAGGATGAGTGTGACAAAGAATAAGTCAGTGTTATAAGAAATGTCTATATCATGTATAACTCCTGCTATAACAAATTAATGGGTTACAAAAATAATACCCAAATTGAAGACCTGTTAAGGTCTTTGGTTTAACCTCTTAACCTCTACTAATCTTCAAACTGACTACAGACCAAGAGAGCAAATATTAAACTATTTAGAGTCACTCCCTTCTATCACCACGAAAAAAATCTATTATTCAAGCCAAAGTTATCTGTTCAAGTAAAAAGTGGTCTAAGAACTGCTACCCAAAATAATTTTGAAAATTATTCTATGCTGTAGGCAGGTACAACAAATTTCTTAAGTAAAACATAATTTGGTGGGTCTCAAAATATACAACTTTATAAAAAGCAACTTGTGGAGTAATGTACTTTTTGAATGATTTAAACTAAATACTGAAATTCTAACAAGTCAAAACATATGATTCCTTAAAAGAAAACAAATTTATATACCAAATGAAACAGATGAATTAAAAAGAAAAAATGCCATATCAATTTTAAAACATGTATTTTAAATTCTGAGACCTACTGAACCATATGTTCCTTGGTTATGAGCAAGTGCTTTTGATAGCTTTATAAAATCAGTTCACAGTTTTGTTAAATTCACAATGGCAAAACATTAAGAATTCAATCCCAGATGAGTAGTTCCATATCCAATAAAGGAACTGTCTGAAGGAAAAACTGTACAGACATAGTAATCAAATTCCCATATAGGATTAATGGATGACATGTAAGCCAAAAGATGATTCATTTTATTTTAAAATTAATTACAAAAGCCCTTGATTATTTTAGAATGAATTACATATCCTTATAGTGTGTCTCCTTAGGCAATAGCAAAATTAATTAAAATATAACTATGATATACTTGGTCATCAGAAATGTAACAGAAGGGAAAACATGACTCTTTTGAAGGGTATATACCTGATTTTCTCCTCAACAAGATGAGTCTAATGAAATTTGCATTCATTTTGTAAATAAAGGAATATCCAGAATCTACCACATCATTAATAAACTTGTCTATCTTTAAGAAATATGTTAAGACAATGGAATAATAAAGCCCATTTTTAAATATTTGTGAGATGATGTCTATTCCCAATAAATTTGCTTATTTAAGAAAGGCATCATAAGTCTATTAAATGCTGAGTTAAGAAAAATGACTTGAAAAAAATTAACTGGATGGAGTCCCCCCCACCCACTACCTATAGAGAAATAAAAACAATACTGATCAAGTAAAAGAAAGATTCTAGGAATCAAAGAACATCAAATTATTCAAAATGAAATATGCCCTGTGTAAATTACACATTTTGAAGTGATGACACATTACATGCAACACTTTTAAATAAAATTCAACCAATAAATCACTTTATAGTCTTATATCTGGCATTAGAAAATTTTCACTGCCACATTTTCACATACTCCAATATTGACTGAAGACAGACATTTTTTTCCTCATTTTGTCCCACTGTTTACCCAGATATGAGAGCTCTGAAGGTATACCCAAGTGTAGAATTCTGTTTTCAAATCTATACTTTGAGGAAGCTAAGTAAGAAGCACCTGTTAAAGTTCTCATATGATTTATGTGACAGATGGATAAAAGACTGGGATGAGCTCTATTTTCAGGCTAATAAAAACCTAATTATTTCAGAATCAGAAATTTTTTACTATTTTTTAAAGTAGTCCAAAAAATGTAATGGCATTATGCCATTACAAATTTCAGTCTCAAAATTAAAAATGAATTTAATACTTGACTTCATGGGAATACATATAAAAAATGATTTTAGATGGGGTTTTATAGATAATTATAGCACATCCTAACAGATTAAAAGACACAAAGTTGAAAGTGACAATTCTATATTTAAATGGGAATTTATACAAAAGAGTCATCATATATAAAAATATATTTTCTTATTATGCATCTTATAATTAAAACTGGAAGTAAAACCATAGGAATGTAAATGCCTTGTAAATAACTATTTTCATTTGGCAGAAAATGAAATGGTCCACTCTTAAGTTACTGAATTTCTAAATCTAAAATGACATTGAGCCTACAACATAATAAAAAAAGATGTGCAAACACAATATTATCCAAGTTTTTATCCTTGACATAAAACACATTACTTTTGCAATTGCAAATAAAGTACTCCCTCCAAGTACTAAATGTGTATTTCTCAATCACCTTAAAGTAATAAAATTTCACATAAAAGTATACATTTATTAAGTTTCAAGGAAGTTGAAACTTATCCTTTCTACTTTTATCCTTATCCTTTCTACTTTTTATTTTTCTATTTAAAATACACTGAACTTGGAAGTATATCCCAAAATAAAGAAAAAGTTTACACAATATTTTATGAAGAATGATGACCAATTAGAGAAACTTAGTTAATACTTCTGTGAATGAAATGTAGAATATAACAATCCATTTTTAACACCTACACAGATTAAGTTGCTTTATCTCTCTGGACACTAAAAACTAACTTCTGAACCAAAAAGGCAATACCTGGAAATAACCTATCTGATGTCTAATGCCTCCACTCTAATTATCATTAGGTTTCACCTGTCAAGTAAAAATAGTATACACTCCAGGAGATACTTAAAAGATTTTAGCATACCTGAACCAGGAATCTTGGCAGCCATTGTGAACTTAAGGACAATAATGGTATTTAATATTGAGAAGCTAAAGTACACTTTAATATGGATGATAGACACTTAAAACACTTCATTTATACTTACCTCCAAATCATCACAGTTGTTACAGTCTTTGCAATTCAAGGGGACATCATAGTATGGCAACAAACTAAAATAAACTTATCATTTCTCCCCATTGCTTTTTGGTAGCAATGCAAACATTTTTATTAGAGGTTTTTCATACATCATAAATATTATATACCTTTCATCAAGGGATTAAATTATCTACCATAATCCTTCAACTTATGTATCTTAGAAATACATTTTAAAAAGTCCATTTTATTAAATCAATGTCTCGAAATGCAAATAATCAGACTTTAGTAGCCAACTCAACATGTAATAGCTATGTAATTAATACCAAGCAATTTGTGGCTGATTATAGCAATGGATACTTTGATGAGACCATGTATGAGGCTCTCATGTGAAAGTAATGAAATTGATATCATTCCTGAAGTTTCTGTTTATTTATAACTTGCTTAGAGATATCAGGAAATTTTTATTTTATCCAAACACTATGTACTACAAATAATGGCATAATCAAGACATAAGACTCTCCTGGCCTAATGTGATTCTCAGCAGAGCAGATAATAGTTCGTACTACTTTAGTAGTCTAGACAAAATACAAGGAGATTTATTTAAAGTGTATCTTTGCCAATACTCCTGTGATGGCTTGGCAAAGGATTTACAAATTGACAACTCAAATGTCCCAAGCTGAACTCAAGTTTACTTGATTATAATAACAAACCGTTAAAACACACATAAAATCCCTGACAGAAGTACTACCAAATCCATCAAGAGTCCATCAAATTCAAGTAAAAACCAATATAGTCATTGAAGAAAACCAACAAAATACTTACAGGCAATTGAATTATTAAACTATTGAGTAAACCAAAATGAGAGTCACATAAACAAGACTTCTATTTTTTTTTGTCTCACTCCATGAATTTACACACAAGATTAGTGCTAAACTAATATTTATAATTATCACCTTTGTTAAACAAAAAAGATTGGTTTTATTAAAAAAAAATGTAAATCATAGCCAAAGGGACATTTGTTGTCTCTGCAGAAATCATTACCACTGCCATAAAGTCACACCCCATTTCTAAATTATAACTTCATTTGGGAAAAATCAAAGACTTTCTATTGACGCAAATTAACTGTACCAGTCTAAGTTTCGTATTATTTCTTGTATGATGTTAAAATATTCCAGATTCTTCCTCCATGCCTTGTAGTTTCAAAACATACTCCAAGTGGCAATAAACTTCTTTGAGACCCCCCCTGAAGATCCAAGATTGTCACAGATTACAGACCAACATTAGATCTCAAGGATTCCAGCAATTATGGTACTGGGAAGAGGTGCCACCTGTCTACTCTCCAATCTATTCATTTACCTACCCACCTACTCATCCATGGGGTCTATTACCCACCCATGAGTTTACCTACCTAATCAAACACATTCAACTGTATCCTGTGATATGTGATGGGGATAGTAAGATAGACCTAGTCTCTAAAGTTCACACTTTTGAGTCTGGGAGAAATACCTGGCAGATTTGTTGTTCATTCTTTTTTTTTTTAAGCTTTTTTTTTTTTAGTTGTTTGTTGTTTTTTTTTAAGATTTTACTTATTTATTTGACAGAGAGAGAGAGATCACGAGTAGGCAGAGAGGCAGAGAGACAGGAAGGAAAGCAGGCTCCCTGCTGAGCAGAGAGCCCGACAACGTGGGGCTTGATCCCAGGACCCTAAGATCATGACCTGAGCCGAAGGCAGAGGCTTAACCCACTGAGCCACCCAGACGCCCCTTGTTGTTCGTTCTTATACATATTATATTTCCATTATTCATTCGAGTCTTGTACATGAGGAACCTACTAGACATAATATGAAAATGATGTGTTTTTTTTTTAAGGATAGCATTACTTTAAAAGAACTGTAAAATTCTTTGAGAGGTAAATAAATTAGTAAATACAGTTAGGAATGGATAGAAACTTATTTTGAAAGTCTATTTTCTAACTTTTGGATTTTACCATTCACGAGGCTATTTTCCACTGGATAGGAAACCACAATAGGGTATAAACCACAATAGGGTATAAACCACAATAGGGTATAAACACAATAGGGTATAGGTTTATACCACAATAGGATATAAACTATGCAACCATATTATAGGATAATATGGTTGAGACTGTAACCCATTTATTCCAACTTCAAACAAGAAATACAAGTTATTAAAGTAGAGGCTTAACTCACTGGTAAAACATCAGCTTTAGCCCTCTTTGTATTTATTCTCCTGTGATTCACAGAAAAGTTTTGACAAAATTTTAATTTTTTTAAAAAATTTCTTATCTGTAAATTTCATCTTGGATCAAAATCTTATTTAGGCTTATTAGGCAATAATGGCACATCTTTCTTGGCTAATGGCATCATGCAGATACTAATCATGTTTTAGAAGTGGCCAAGCATGGTAGATTAGTAATACACTTCGCTCTCTTAAGCAAAGTTCATACTTGACCAAATGAAACACACCGAAAATCCCAGTGAGAGGAGGAAATCGAGAAAATCAGGTCCGTCAACATAGAAGAAATAACAGGATCTTAAAAACATTGCTATAATTTTCAGAAAGTACCTATAATTTTTGTCAGAGAATCACATTTTTCTTAGTTTTACGATAAGAAATTACAGCTAACAACTTGGATTCTATATCCATTGTCCTCCTAATGTACGAGGAGGACACAAGAAACAGGGTTTGGCTGAGATTGATCACAGAAGGGCTGATGACTGTATGTGCCATGTTTTTGAAGTCCCCAGAGCCACACAGTTTACCAACATCCAACAGAGCCTGGATGTTATGATTAGCTCAGGAACTGCTTTAGACTACCTGTGAAGGATACAATGTAGCTTCTAAAAGCTTTTGGATGTCACTGATATAATACAAAGTGCGGAGGGTCTTATCTGAAGCAGGCAGGGAAATTGTTCCGTTTTAGAAAATGCACCAGCACGTAATTGTGAGAGTGATCAGCTCCAAACATGTAAGGACTAAGAGTAAGGATCTGTGTTTGTTTTTACCTTGTAACTCCTATTGTCTGAGCCAGATTCTCCCAGAGACCTTATTTTATTCCGATTACTGCAACATCACTGCCAATGAATGTAGAGCTGACTTGGTCACTCCTCTGCTCAAGTCAGCCAAGAGAATATTCTGTTGCAGAAAGCAACATTTGCCTCAAAGGCTTGGAAGCCAAGGGAAAAACTGAGACACATACAAGACAATAATATATAAACCAATTAACTTGGCCTCTCAGGAAAAGCATCTTCACTCTCATCAAATTGTGTATCATCTGGCAATATAAATTGAAAATCTATTTATAGAGTAGTCCGGCTAAATGTTTTATTGCTAAAACAGAAGTAGTAAGGGTCACAGAATGCAAAATCCTAGGAAACACATCTTTTTTTTTTTTTCTGGAGGCCGTTTAGTATGCTCTTGACACAGATTACTTTCTTGTCAATGGTTCTTTTGTCTTTCTTAAAACTACATCTGTACAACAACTAGGTCACCTTGAATTTCAAGTACAACATTGCCTGTAAATTTAATTTTACATCATATTATCCATAATTACCATAAACAGGAGGCAGGTGTGACCCTACTGTCACGCTGGAGGGCTTGAGGACTGGATGGGCTAAGACTCGCTGAAGGCTACAGAGTCTGAGTTGACAACAGGCTGTAAGGATGACCTGGCTACTAAAATATTATTGCAATCACACACTTCTTTAAGAAGTAGTACTTCCAAATCAAGGGGAGGAAAAGCCCATTCCTCTGAAGAACTTACTTCATCTCTGGATTCCACCTTTCACAGCACACAGAATACAGACCACGTACAGAGGGCAAACAAGAAAGCAAGCAACCAACCAATCTGAAATTTATGTCCCACGAATTCTGGAATGATTTCTTTGGAGAAGAAATGCCAGAGAAAGGCTTACAGTCTGTGTATAAATATTCAAAGGTCATCTAGTAAAATCCCCAACAGAAGACTTGCTCTAGGTGAAAGGGAAAAGCTTTTTGGTTTTGGTTTTTTAGGTTTTTAAATATCATCAGGGTTACCAAGAAAGAATGGGATTCTTCCTAATGTAGTGTGATTCATATCATGTCAGTGTTCTAGGCTACACAATGGCCTTATCATTTACCAGGCGCATTGTTAAAGGGACATCCAAAGTGGGAAGGTAGTTGAATCACTGCACACGGAAGGTTCCTTTTACATCCAAGACTCTGTCATTAAGGTCATGCAATTTGGCAGAGGAGCAGCCAATATCAGAATTCAGATCTAGGCAAATTAGCTCCTGCACGTCCTTTAACATCTGAATTCCCGGCATACCTGATTAACAGGACTTTCCTCTGATCTACTTTCCAGAAGGCCTAGGGCTCTCTTTCTGATAGAGCTGATACTATTTGCTTCCTTAAAAAGGTTTGATAAGTCCTAAGCCTCAGAGCACTTAAGAAGTCCAATCTGTCTGAAGTGACATATTCTGGCCCCCAATCTTGATCTACGCGGTCTCCTAATCATTCTGTTTGAAGAATCTTCCTTCCCTGAGTGAACCCCCTTGTTACCAAGCAGCTCTGACACCAGGTCTTCCTCCCTGTTTCTAAAAGCCATCTTTGTTTTCATCTTTTTTCCATGTGGAATTCCATATAAGGGTTTCATTTTAAAAAGGTGGCGCTTTAAAACACCACCCCTCTAGATACACATGAGCCTGACCATGTGGTTTAACATCACTATTTCTAGTACTTCCATGCCTGACTGCCTTCACATGCCCACCCTCGTCTTCCTCGTTCCCCTCCTGGCAAATGCCAGTTCACCTTTCATGGCTCTCCAACAACTGCATCCTTCTTCCACGAAGGCATCTTCAATTCCTAAGGCTGCATTATTTGCTCTCTACGTGCTCCCATTCTATCCATGCCTCTCTTCTAGCACTTATACCTCTAAAATAGTTAATACTCAACAAGCTGCCCCATATGTGGTGAGCTCCCTGGGGCCAGGTGTGTATCCTGCTTTATCTTTCTAACTCCTGCACTGAGTGCAGTCACAACTCATAAGTTTGAGTGAATGATAGCCACTGGTTTTCGATTTGTAATCTATACCTTCTAGTATTGTATTCAAGATTCAGGAGAATTCTGTAATAGTAACCATGTCTGATATTGTCCCTATGTTTCTGAGCAACATTTTTCATGACTCTTCAATTAGAAATATCAGTTTTTGTGATCAAGGAGAGAGGTAAAGGGGGGAAATTTTCTTTAGGAAATGATCTCTACAGACACGATGATAAAAGTCATGGAATAAGGAATTGCCAATTAGACGGGCCTCTCCAAATGTCTGATAGCAAAGAGACTCTTATTATTATTTTTTTTTAATTAAGACTACACTTTTGGGGCACCTGGCTGGCTCAGTTGAAGACCATGCTATTCTTGATCTCCGGGGTGTGAGTTTGAGCCTCTTGTTGGGTGTAGAGATTACATAAATAAACTTTTAAAAAAAGACTACATTTTCATCATAGAGAAAAGGTACCACGGGCAATGTACTGTTAGGCATACTGTGTGCACTGCTGCATTTAATACGACACTGCAAATTAAGGTTGATCTATTATTTCCACTTTACAAACAATGACTGAAAAGTGGAAATATTAAAATCACTGAGTCTCTCAGGACCAGTAAATCTGATAGTCACCCCTGTTGCATCTTGACTAGTCCATTCATTCATTTATTCTTTACTTCTATTTACTTATTTGTTTGTATCAGCATATAGTATGTGCCTTTAACATACAAAAGTTTCCTGCATGTTCCTAACTTGGACAGACTGCGGATATGCAATTTCTAATTCCAAGTTGTTTGGATTTTGAATTTAGAAACAAGTTACCTTAGAGCAAGCCACATTTTGACTTCAAAAGAAGATAGAATTGCATTTGGAAAAAACATCCTAACCCTCCTGATTGTATAAAATACAATGTGCCCACAACAGGAGGCATACTCAAATCATTTTCTTGGGCTATTTTAAATAACACTATTGTAATATATTTTAAAATATTGGTTTATATTTTGGTTGCAAAATCTTTAAGTTCTGAAAAATCTCCACAAACATTAACCGATATCACATAATAAAATGTGACAATTTCAAATTTCTATTCTTTTTAGTTTGATATAATTTTATTTCAAACTACTTCTAACACATTTAAGGCGATTTTGGATTTCAAATTTCCTTTTTGGTTTTGTTTGTTTTAAAATGTACCTCTCTAGCCAAGATTTTGGTAAGCCAAATTTCAGACTAAGAACACATTTTAGAAGTTTCCTCAATAATTCAGAATGACTGCAGTAACCCCAGTAATATCACTACTTGTTAGCTCAAGGATTTGGCTATACCGCAAGTTACATCATGTTCCTGGAAACGTAATTGCTGGGAAACAATCAAACCTGGGTCACTACGGCTTTGCCTGCACCGATGATGGTGTTGCTACCCCCAACACTGGTTCTATAAAGTAGTTCCTTGGACACAGAACGGGAAGTAGATCGTTATTAATTACAATTGCCTAACAAAACAAAATGCTTGAAAGGTTAGCTAGGAAGAATGTTGTGCCTAGAAACCATCCTCGCCCCTCTTCACAACATTTATCTAAATTTGTCAAACCAAACTCCAACATTCTCCTGAAATTTGCAATTCCAGGTGTTCAACTGCGATTTGCACATTCTATCAGATACAGATTAAGGCAATATATCATGGCAACTTTATTCTACATCAAATACAGGTTATTTAACTTTAGAGTAAATAGGTTAGGAGCCAAGGAGGAAAAAACCACCATAACTAGGTCATTATTTCTGTTCTGAGTAGTCTTTACATTGCAGAAGTAATAATATGGGAGCTGAGCAGAACCTGCCAAGGTTGTAGGGTCAGAAAGTGTTCTCCATCTGCCTCTTGGACAGGGAGAGAGAGACTGAGTCACTGTTTCTCTGTAATTCCTCACTGGGATACAGAGGACCAGCTCACCTGAAGGAAATGTTCAAATCAGAATAAAAGGAGAGTCATCTCTCCAGGTCCAAACAATTTCTACAGTTCTTTCCGTCCTACTTGATTGATATTTCCTGCTTAACGTAGGACTGACTCCTCACACAGGAGCGCTTATGAGACCACGATTACATGTGTCATAAAAACAACAGTTCAAAATATCTGCATTTTCACATAGTTCATGGTTTCCACGGGGACTGAGAATAAACAGGCCTATAAAGAAGGACTAACTCCAGTATTCTTATTGTGTAACCATTCGGTAGTAAGCACTCCGAGACCAAAAAAATAAAAGTAGCACTCGCCCACACGGAACATACAATTACATTAAAAATAGCATAAAAGAGTTTGATCACAAAAAGCAACATGAAATATATAGCAGTATGAATGAAAAACAGGAAAGACCCCGACATAGGACTAATTGCTAGATAAAAGACACAGGCAGTAGGGTGTTTTAGCGATTTGGAGAAGGAAGTGATCACTTTAGACCAGTTAGTAAAAAATAAAACAAAACTAAAGTCAAAGAACAGACGAGAGATGGGATGGGTTTTAGTGATTTTCGAAGAACAGGCTAAATTTGCATAGACGGATAAAGGGCAGGAAGCAAACAGGAGGGAAATGTGCAGTTTACTGGAGAATGACAAGTAAGCCAGGCTGATAGGACAGCTGAGTGAGGAGAGGAGTGGACAGGGAGACCACACGGCTGGCAGCCTACCTGCGGGAGGGCCTGGGCAGCCACGCGCAGGAGGCTGAACCCGGTCAGGGCCCCAGGTTGGCTCTGAGGCTTCATGTTTCTATGGTCACTCAATAACCCAGAGAACTAGGTATTCGGATCAGGACACTCAGAGGTGAAGAGACCTGCTCATTAGAGGAGGCACCACAACCGCCGGCTCTTGACGAGTAAAGTCACTGCTCTTGCCAGCTGGGAGTTCGGAACGGGGATTTTTTTTAAGAAGGGAGTGATGTAAACAATTTAGTATCATGGGAAACACCGTGGAGCCAGTTGGTGTTGAGGGACTGTATTAAACAGAACCGGTCAGCAGTGCCACTGAAACGTTCAGCCATAAGAGGGAGACTGATTCGTTCATGCAACCACGAAAGAGATCAATGTCACTAGACTAATCCCAGTTTGGCAAAATTAATCAGTATCTCAGTCATGCTTCTCTCTGTGTGCTGACCTCATTCTCTCCTACTGGGCGTTTCCTTCCATCCCAGGGGGAGGTGTCTGAGCATGGAGAAGGGAGCCAGCAGCTTAGCCACCACAGAGACAGACAAGACCCCTATCCTAGCATCTTTGAAGAAAACCTCAGGAAAGGATTCTGATTGGCTATCTCTGTGGCCAGGAGGGAGGTGCTGAAACTGACAAGTAAAGCAGAGTCTTAAAATACTGTGTTGGGGGAGGGGTGGGGAGGAAGTGCCCCAAAAGGATATGGGATGCTGTTCTCAGAAAATAATGAAGACGGGTCTCTGGAAAGGCAACATTTACTACAACCAGTAAACACTCAAGGCAAACTAAATCACTGGGATCAAGTCTTCCAAGACTGAAGACTATAGAAATGGCATCAATTATGCATTTTTATTTGCACATCGGTTACAGTTATATAAGCACTGCTTACCATTCTAATGCTAAGATGATTCCCAACTTTATCCTGTATCTTTCTCCACTGGCTTACATCCTGCTTTTAGTAACTGCTTTGGAAAAGATGATCTGTTTTGTTTCCCATGTTTTTATAATATACTACCTCTATACTCCATCACCTTTCAATTAAAGTTCTATACTGCCTATTTATATTCTGCCCCCCCCCCCGTCTTCCCAAAAGGGACAACTGGCCTTTTATTAGGGGGACTGTGTAATGGGGAAAAGGAAATATGAGGCCTTTCAGAGATTACTGGACTGTGGCTCTGAGCTAACACTAGTTGTAAGACATCAAAACCACCTCTGTAGCCCACTGGAGACTTTGGGGGGGTCAGGCAATCAATGGAATTTTACCTCAAGCTGTTTTACACATGGTATAGTGGGTCTCCAAACCCAATCTGAAGTTATTTTCCCATTTCTAGAATACATAGCTGGAATAAACATACTTAGCAAATGGCAGAATCCCCATATTGGTTGGGATATAAAATCTATTTGGTGTTCTTATCTTTTTTTGCCTTCCATTTTGAGTGATAGACGTTCTGTATCTTTTCTGTTCAGAAGAGTCCTTTGATTTTACAGGTAAGTGCCTATGTCTACATGCAAATCTAGAGATACAGACATATAGAGGCAAATGCTATGCTGCTTCAACAATAAGGATCTTAGGGGCGCCTGGGTGGCTCAGTGGGTTAAAGCCTCTGCCTTGGGCTCGGGTCATGATCCCAGAGTCAGCCCCTCTGCTCGGCGGGGAGCCTGCCTCCTCCTCTCTCTCTCTCTTTCTGCCTGCCTCTCTGCCTACTTGTGATCTCTGTCAAATAAATAAATAAATAAAATCTTAAAAAAAAAAAAAAACCAATAAGGATCTTAAATAGTATTGTTGTAATACTAGAGATACCAAGAAACCAGGTGTTCCATGTTTTCCTAAGCTTATTTCGTAAGCAAATGGAGGCTAATTTGATTAAAGCAGCAGCAAGCATTTTGAGATTCTATAATGGCAGATAAACTGTTCAATAAAATACAGTTCCTATTTTTATTTTTTTAATTTAAAATACAGTTTTTAAACTGTGGCTTGAATGTTGCCCTTGTGAACAACTTGATCCCAATAAGAATGAAGAGACAAGTTGAAGCCAGCGATTACCTAAACGGAGCCCTCACTGGTGTGTTCAGACGGCACTGTACTACCTTTTCCCTTCCCCTCTGCCCCTCCAGCCATGTGCGGGCAATTTTCTCCTTGTGTCGGTTAACACTCTTCCTCATCTGGATTGCCTTCAACTATGTGACAACAAAGAACTCCAGCACTGAAATAGCAGCAGCTACATATCCTCTGCATGACAGTGTAATTTCTTCTGCCTTAAGGCTGTGTCTAGCACTGAAATCAGAGTCTGTTTACTTCGATCTGGTGCTACATTACACTGGGAGGGATTTAACTCTTCCTTATAAACACACAGGGGAATTATCTCTCGGCTCTGTTTAGCTTAGAACTGGAGATGAAATTGTGCAGTTCTTTCGGCTGCTGAGCCAGTCATGCCATTGAAAAAAACTTACCTTCCTACTTCATTAGACAAGCAAGAATACTGTGCTGTCTCTTAAAATGCTCAACACCCCAATTATGAGAACCAGCGCAGAACATTTTTGGTGGCAGTGAGTCCAGGAAGTGAGTCTTGAAGGTTTCCCATTTGACTTGGGTGTTTAGTTCTCTCTTCACATGTTTCTGCTAGGGAATCAGCACTTCTGAATTAAAGAGTTTTACCAAAGAAAAGCTGGCTAGGGACAGTATGTATGTGTAAAGCTGTGTTGATTATCAAAACATTCTAAGTGACTCTGCTCCTTTATAAACCAGTGTTCTATAATCTCCCATTCAGAAGAAGCCAGTCATCTTTAACACCACTTTCCGTCTTACCCATAATCAGCGAGTAATCTCTGTGTCTACGGGATTCTGCCTCTGAGACCTTCTCTCAGCTGTCCCGTCCTCTCCATGCCCAGTTCTATCTTTTAGTTTCTTATAATCTCTTGCCCAAATCTTTAGAAGAGTCTACTAATTTAATTCTCAACTTCCGTCCCCCGCCCCCCAAGTTCATTTTCTAAATTATGAGTAAATATCACAATCCGGTTTTAAAGACTTCTATAAATCCCACCACACAGAGGCTCATGGATATATTCCCCACACAGAGAACAGCTCCTGGCACAGAATAGGTACCTAATGTTTGTTTAATGAATGAGTACCCTCTCCATTGTTTGGGGTGTGAGATGCCACTATTGAGTATCTCCAATGTGGTACATATGTGAAGTCTCCAGCACTTGCTTGATCTCTCCCTACCCCTGTTGTTTAATTCTCATAAAAACAAGTTAGATATTAACATTCTCATTTTAAGTATGAAGAAATTGAGGCTCTGAGCAATTATATAACTTTCCCAAAGTCACAAGACTAGTAAATAGCAAGGCTGAAGTCTGAAGCCTGAATTGTTTCTTTAGCCTGAACTCTTAATCTAATCTACTCTTAAACCTATAGCATGAAGTTTAAAGTTTTTTTCTTGTCCCCTTGAATTGTTTTAGTATTTTACAATATTATTTGATATAAACAAAAGAATACATGCACCATCTATGAATTACAGAGTCGGAAGGATGGAAGGAAGGAAGGAAGGGAGTGAGGAAGGAAGGGAGGGAAGGGAAGCAAAGGTGAGAGAGGAAGGAAGGAAAGAAATGAACAAACAAACAAGCAACACGGTTTTAAAAGTAGGGGGAGGTCCCCTATGGACACCTTACCAAATAGGAAAATAAACATAGTAAAAATGTTCAACATCATGGGACATTAGGGAATTGCAAATTAAAACAACAAGGAGATATCACTACACATTTATTAAAATGGCTAAAGTCCAAAACACTACCACCACCAATTCCTGGTAAGGATGGGAAACAACAGGAACTCTCATTCATTGCTGGTGAGAATGTAAAAGTGGTACAGCCACTTTGGAAGACAGTTTGGCAATTTGTTACAGAACTAAATACAGTCTTAACATATGACCCGGCAGTCATGCTTCTAGGTAATTACTCAAGTGATGTGACAACTTATGTTCCTAGTAGAGCCTACACCTACATGCGAATGTTTACAGCAACTTTATGTATTATTGTAAAAACTGGAAGCAACCAAGATGCCCTTCAATAGGTGAACTGATAAACAGGTATGGCCATATAATGGAATATTACTGAGCGATAAAAAGAAATGAGAGCTATCAAACCATGAAAAAACATGGACCCATCTTAAATGCATACTGCTTAGTAAAATAAGCCAGTCTGAAAAAGCTACATATTGTAGGATTCCAATTAGGTAATATTTTGGAGAAGGCAAAAATACAGAGGCAGTAAAGATCAGTGGTTGTCTCCTTCAGAGTGGGAGAATTAAGTAAAACATGGGGTATTTTTTACTGAGGTGAGATTATTCTGGAGGATATTATAAAGGAAGATAAAAGACATTAGGCATTTGTCAAAATCCACAGAGCTTTACAGCACAGAGTAAATTCTGATATATGCAAATAAAAAAACAACCAGAAGATTGAGGGATCCCAGGATGGAATGCAGAAAGTGACAGATGAATCAAACTGTACTAAAAGTATATGAACAAACCTCACCAAAGGGTGTAAAGGCGTAAGATGTTGACCTAAGTAACTCTGGCAATAGCAGTTTGGAAGACCAAAACCAAAGGGAGCTATATGGAAGAATTACATTCCAGTTAATTACATTGTTTCTCACAGGGGTATAAATGAACAACTGTGAAACCACTATAATACATGTATACTGAAACTGAACAATTATATCAATGGATGGGGAGAGCCAGGTCTCACTGCTGGAGAATGAAGTTACAACACAAGCAAGGGTAAAAGGCTAAAATGATTCATATAGAAATGAATTAGAGCTTAATTAGTGTGAACTCATATTTAGCTTAATAGAGATACCAAAGGTTATATATAAAAATATTTACAGATATATGTATATATGTTGGTTAGTACATATACGTGTATTTCCTCGCTCTGTCAAGTGAGAGGACCTAGCAGCAACTATGTTTCGATAGCAATGAGCACGTCAACCCCAGAATCCAGTGTCCTCGCATCTACTCTCCAATAAAAGGAACCAGGGATCCTTCGAGAAATGGTTCATTCTAGGGCTGGGTAGGAATTATACCACATTGAGTCTGGAGCACCTTGGAGTGCCAGACATTTAGGAAGTGCCCCTGTAAAAAAGCCCTAAAATATAAAAAGTCCTGCAACCCCCAAAACTTGACAATGACAAGGGTATGTCGAAAGAACATCCTACCAACTAAAAACTAGAACAAATCAAGCAACAAAATAGGGTTATATTATAATCCAAAGTATGAAATAAATATCCAAGTCCATAATCATATAACTGAATAGATAAAATAAAAGGAGGGGGTGGAGAGAGAAATATTCCATGCAAAAGAATTCCAAATAATTTATGCAGATACTCCCTTCTTAAGATGCTTCTCCTTAAGGAGGTAGAGCGTGACTCCTCACTCTTACAGCATGGCTCTGCACAGTGATGTCCTTCCAAAGAGGATGGTATGAAAGGGGAAAGAGAGTAACTACCATGGAAAAACCTGATGAACACTACCTCCGGCAGTAGATCAAAAGTTAATATCAATAGTGATAAGACATGTTGATAGGATATGGCCTTGATAGGATGTGATGTGGCCCTTCCGCCACTGCAATGGTTGGTCCTCCTAAGTCTAATCATGAGATAAAAACATCAGACGAGTTCCTACTGAAGGACATTCTATAAAATACCTGGCCATATCAAGACTATCAAGGTCATCAAAAACAAGGAAAAAAACCAACATAAAACAAAAAGAAAACAAGTCTGAGAAGCTTTTACAGAGGAGAGAAGCCTAAGGAGACATGATAACTAAATGTAATATGGGATCTTGAGTGGTCCCCAAGAACAGAAATATTAGGTAAAAAAAGAAAAAACAAGGAAGCCTGTCTGAATAAACTATGAACTTCAGTTAATAACAATGTATCAGTATTAGTTCATTCATTGTGACAAAGGCACCAGACTAAGATAACAGGGGAAACAGGATATGGGGGACACAGAATTTTCCGTAATATCTCTGTGGTAATTTTGCCCATCTAAAATCATTCTAAATTATAAAATTTAAATAAATAGCTATGTATTTACGAAAGTACCACCCGATCAAGAACTAGAACATTATCTATAATCTTGCCTCCAGCCTCTGCTCCTTCCCTCTCCCTGCCTACCTGCTTCTCCATGGCCTTTAACAAAGTCATGATGCTGAATTTTGTGATTATTACTTCTTTCCTTGTTTTGTTATGGTCTTACCATACAAGCATACTGGCATGCCTTTAAAACTTTTGCTCATTTTTGAGCTTTATAAAAATAGCACTGTACTTTTACACTGTCTTCTGAGACTTACATAAGTAGATTATGAGAACGTTTATTACAGTACTGTTTATAAGAGCAAAATCTGGAAACAAAACAACCGTCCCAGAGCAGATGCATGAGTAAGTAAATCACGGTATATTTACACAATGACACAGTGATACTACACAAAAGTGAAATATATGAACTATAGATGACCATGTGGGTAACTTTTGACAATGTTGGGTGAAAACACGTACAAGCTTTCATCTGATGCAGAAGGCCCTTTCCAAAGGGCTATAAACTACACCGACCTCATTTCCTTGAAACCCATATTCCAGTCACACCAAACTTCCCAGTTATCTAAACATCCCACACTCTCTGATACTCACTTGCCTTCTTTTTATAAAAGGTGTTTTGAGATAGGATTCACCCACGTAAGGTAGACAGTTCAACAGCTTGTTTATTCAATAGAGATGTGCAACCACTAGCATACTCAGTTTTAGAGTACTTTTCATCACACCACAAGAAATCCCTCAGCCTTTAGTAGTCATGTTCCATATCCTTGGACTCTATCTCCAGCCCTAGGCAACCAATAATTTACTTTCTGTCTCTCTGGATTCTGGACATTTCATTTGAATGGTATCCTAGAACATGTGGCCTTTGGTAACAGGGTTCCTTCACTCAGTATTACGTTTTCACGGTTTGTAATGTATCAGTACTCATTCCTTTTCATTGCCAAATATGATTCTGTTGTATGGATACACACACTTGCTTTTGTATACCCAGTTTCTTCCACCATTAGTGGCTTCGTCCTGCTCTCCACCTGCCAAGTTCCTACTTACTCACTCCTGAAAGCCCATGTTTGAGACCACTTCCCCAATTCCCATGGCTCTCCATTTAAGCATTATTACTGTACTTTTCACACTGTATCATAATCCATGTGTACCCCTCCTCCCCCATGCACTAGTGAACTCTGGGCTCCCTAGGCACGAGAGAACTTTATTCATCTTCGGGTTTGTAGGACCTGCAAAGTTTGATCAACTATAACAACTGAACAAATATTTTTTGAATCAGTGAATGAGTAGATCTGTCCTACATTCATCCAGTTTATACTTATTACACAAAAGGAGCAGGTAATAGTGTGGAAAGAGTATATACTAATCCAGTGTTATTATGACCCCAAACATGGGCTGACACAGGATTTCTGTATTTCAAAACTTGATGGCCTAGGACAAGTTGCTTAACCACTCCAAATCCCATCTGAGACTTGAGGGTGATGCTATCGTACTCATTCAGTTATTGACTCTATAAAGTTACTTTTGTAAAGAATTTAACACAATAACAGTAGCCATTACCAATAATAAAGCCTATGAACAGAGGGGTGGAGGAGGGAAGAGGGACCTTGAAGAACATCTGGTCCTAATACCTCATTTTCCAAATGAAGAAATAGACAAATGGAGAGATTAGGGGAGATTCTAGAGGCTACCTGGCCTCTTGAGGTGTGACGGGATGGAAGGACCCCCCAGTGCGGCAGGACAGCACGCTCCAGGCTGCAGACTCCTGCCTCCGCCTCTTAGTAAAATGTCCTTGGGCAAATTACTAACTGTTCTGAACTCCAGTTTCCTCTGAGCATAAGAGGACAATAAATACCTCGCTTCCAGACTTTTGAGAATTAAATGAGAAAGTGCTTCTGGAGGCTTTTGATAATGGTGGTGGTGAGGAGCACACAAGTGATTGACACAATGACAAATTAATGACCTGGCAGACAAAGTTCTGGAATGAAGGAATGTTAAGTCCCACAAAAAAGAAGCTAGAAATTTTAAAGGGGAGATTTTAGCAAAAGAGCTCTGCATTTCAGGAAAGGTGCTCTACAGTCAGTCAGGCCAAAGGTAGAACAGTACCTTGTAAACAACAGTGGGTAAAATATTGTGGGATCTTTAGGAATAGATGTTTATGAAACTAAAAATTACTGTTCATCTTGCCGTCTCTTCTAACTGGCTGGTCTTTACACTTCCCAGTATTTTCTTTCTGATATTCCTGGAGCAGATCTTAAGGAAACAAATGTTCCCTCTGAAGCCTCTGAAAGACTATCAACATAGTTTTCCTTCAAAAATGAACACCTGAAGGTTGGCAAAAACTTCAAGGTGAGGAAGCAGGTGTTAACACAGAACCATGCCATTGTTTAAAAAGAACATTCTGTTCCCACCATGTCCTCCTTACGGTGTGTTTGGCTATTTACTAAACAGGGGCTCGACCCTCATCATTAATGAAATAGCAGCATTTTCACATTGTAATGGGCCCGACAGAAGTTGTAGGTCACCATCTAAAGCACAGGCAATCTCTCGGTCCCTGTAACTGGATAATGCATGAAGATGACAGAAACTCTCAAGACAACACGCTGGCATTTTACCTCCCTCTCCTCTTATTTACCGGTTCCCTTAGTTCTATCCAAGATGGATTTTCAAAAAGGTTCCTTATACCTCATTTTTTCCATTCAGTTTTTAGCCTGGCTGGTTTACATGGATTCTTTGTTAATTAAACAAGTATTTATCGAACTCTATTTTACACCGGGCAGCCTTCTGGCTGATGCAGACAAAAAAAAATGGATGCCTTTCTCTTGAGAACGTAGATTCTCATGAGATGGGATAAGGAATAAATGAACGCATAATGTGTGAGAAGGTGCTATATAGAAAAAACAAAATGGTAAAGGAGTAAAGAATGATTGAAGGCAGGGACATGGGGGTAGGCCTCTTTAATAAGGAGACAGCTGAGAAAATTCCTCAAGAAGTGGCGGAGTGAGGGGCGACTGGGTGGTTCAGTGGGTTAAAGCCTCTGCCTTCGGCTCAGGTTATGATTCCAGGGTCCTGGGATCGAGCCCCGCATCAGGATCTCTGCTCGGCAGGGAGCCTGCTTCCCCTTCTCTCTCTGCCTACTTGCGATCTCTCTGTCAAATAAATAAATAAAATCTTTAAAAAAGAAGAAGAAGAAGAAGAAGAAGAAGAAGAAGAAGAAGAAGAAGAAGAAGAAGTGGCAGAGTGAG
This sequence comes from Martes martes, assembly GCF_963455335.1. Classification (NCBI taxonomy): domain Eukaryota; kingdom Metazoa; phylum Chordata; class Mammalia; order Carnivora; family Mustelidae; genus Martes; species Martes martes. The sequence goes on along the minus strand of NC_137892.1, from coordinate 126,827,432 downwards.
CCATGGGGATATCTGAGCAGAGGAATGGCAGCTCTAAGAGCTCTGAGCTGAGATTCTACTTAGCAGGTTTAAGGAACGGGAGGAGGACAGCGTGGCTGGAGCTGATGGAGCAAAAGGGGAAGAGCAAGAAGATGAGGCCAAGAAAGTGGGAGAGTCCAGATCATACAGCACTGCTGCTTTTACCATGAAGAGCCATGAGACAGTTTTGAGGTTATCGTGTGATTTAATCTTGGAACACTTCCTCAGGTTACTGGAGAAACAGAGTGTAGAAGAGCACCGGGTGTGGGGAGAGATCAGGTAGAAGGTCAGAGACTGTAACTACTGGACGTGAGAAATCCTGGTGGTAGCAGTGGTGTTGGTGAGATGCGACTGGGTGTTTTGTTTTTTTTTTTTAAGATCTGTATTTATTTTTTTGACAGACAAAGATCACAAGTAGGCAGAGAGAGAGGAGGAAGCAGGCTCCCCGCTGAGCAGAGAGCCCAATGGGGGACTCTATCCCAGGACCCTGAGATCATGACCTGAGCCGAAGGCAGTGGCCTTAACCCACTGAGCCACCCGGGCGCCCCGAGATGTGACTGGGTTCTAAACATGTTTTGAAAAAATAATTTTTTTAAAAGATTTTATTTATTTATTTGACAGAGAGTGAGAGAGCTCAGGCAGGCAGGCAGAGGGAGAGGGAGAAGCAGACTCCCCACTGAGCAGGGAGACCAATGTTGGGCTTGACCCCAGGACCCTGAGATCATGACTTGAGCTGAAGGCAGTCACTTAACTGATGAAGCCACCCAAGCGCCCCTGAAAAAATAATTTTAATAATACACTCCTTTACATTCAGCACAACACATTCCTCTTTAAACCCAGTCCAAAGTACACCTCCTCAAGAAAAGGCATTATATAACTCTATCATCTCCTAGCCACTCATACATATCCCTCTCCTCTTCCTTTATTTATACTTGCAGTTTCTTTTTACTTACATAGAATAAAGGTCACCGTTGTCTCAGCTTAATGGAAACACAGGGGTAATTAAGTTGCCAAATGACATAACATGGCTACTTCGTAGGAAAGGACAGTGGAGCAGGCTTAAAGGCTGATAGATCTAGAAAACTTAGAGGAACTGGGGTGCCTGGCTGGCTCAGTCAGTGAAGCATGTGACTCTTGATCTTGGGGTTGTAAGTTCAAGCCCCACGCTGGGTGTAGAGATTACTTAAAAATCAAAAAAAAAAAAAAAAAAATCTAAAGCAAAACCAAAAAACAACCCTAGGGGAACTAATTCTTGTTTGTTTGGGCCCTCCCTCTAACACCGTCTCCACATCTGGCATGCTGTAAAAGATCAGTTCAAACTGGTCTTATACATCCTCCAGTGTTTTTCAATGTTTGCATTCAATACAGTCCAAGGACTTTAATTTTCAATTGACAACTTAACTCATTATATTTAGATAACGGTATGAATTTTTCATTTATCTCATCACTTGGTTAGAAAACCACTATATACTGGCCTTACAGTATTTATGCAAAAACAGGTACAGAAAACAGTCCATTTTCTCTGGATAAATGTAAAATGTGAGAAAACACATAGAAGGTTCTAGAGAGATACATACCACAGTCTCAACAGTTACCCCTAGGGAGTGAAGCGGGAAGTAGCATGTGAAAGTAGCGTAATTAAAGGAGACTTGGCTTTACAGTGATGTCTCACATACTTTTGACAATTATTATCTCACTGTAGAGTTAATGTTTTAAAGGATCCATGTTAGTTATTTGGTACCTTTGGCATTACTGGATTAGATAGAAGTTATTCATGTGTGAAAAAAAGGTTCATGGAAAATTAATACTTGCATTTCATATTCTATTTCTAACCAAATACTGGAAAAAGTTAAAAAGTTCTTTTTCAAGCGTAGATTTTGAACAGAGTAATGGCTCTGCTCGTATTCTGGACTTTTGATAATGATGAAATGCATTTTTAAAAAACATTTGATACCTTTTATCAGGTTGTACACCCTCTATCAGGTTCTACACCAGAAGAAAATCTCACTAAAACGTTAGTGAAGAACAGAATTTGGGCCCAGGAATGAAAAAATGGGAATGATAGAGGCACATGGCTGACTGAGTCAGTAGAACAGGTGACTATTGATCTCAGGGTCATGAATTCAAGCCCCCCATTGAGTGTAGAGTTTACTTAAAACAAAAACAAGAACGAAAAAAAAAAAAAAAGAAGAAGAAGAAGAAGAAGAAGAAGAAGAAAAACGGGGATGGTAATAGTAAAACCAGGCTCCTAACCAGGAAGCCCATAAGAAACAGCAAGGATATAAAACAGCCACTGAAGGATACAAATTTTAGCAGTAACTAAAGGTAGAGAAATCTAGGCCTTACATACTCATGGTTTCTAGGAATCTATAGTTTCTAGAAGGTTGTTTAAATTCCCAGTTGTACAATCTTCCACCCTTAGCTCTTCACAGTAGAATCATTTTATCACTTCTGAAGGAAATCCGTCCTACACGAGGCAGAGAAACGACGGTTCTGTATAAGGCAAGGCATCACGAGGACGCAGCTTTTGGCACATCCAGCTGACTAATGCCTGGAGGGGCTGGGGCTAGCCACCAGTCCACGATCCTGTGGGGTGACAGGCTCATGGTTCCTAGAAACTACGAGGAATGTGCAGTCCGTTTTTACTGTGTGGTTCCACTGTGCTGGGAAACACCAAGCAGGCTTGGAGGTGCCAATGAACTTCCTTGGCCCGTGCTTGCCCGTGTTCACCATGGACCACGCTCAGTCTGCTGTCCCAACTGGTCAGCTGACAGGCAGCCCTAAGGCAGCACACCTGAAGCTGGAACCCGAGTGTGAGAGCAAAGCTCTACTTGAGATGCGACGTTCTCACACAGGACGATGGCAAGCAAGAAGGTGCAGAACCTGCCTTCGGCTTCCTTCAGGACCCGGAGGGTGGCCGAGGCGTGCACACACACAGGGCACACTCCCAGTTCTACCACGGGAACTCATTTCATGTTCCCATGTTTCACTCGAAACTGTCTAAGCGAGTTAGTAGAACTCATTATTTTGTCACCCAAAGGGTTTGCCTGCTACTTCTTGTTTTTATCTCAATTAATTTTGTGTCTGCCGGACTAACATGAATTACCACTTCCATGTCTTGCACTTTTGATTTAAAAATAAAGCTAATTTGGGAGGTGTTTAAAGCTTTATTAATATTTATACGGCCATTAAGAGTGGCTAGGAGGTTAGCAAGCTTCTTTTTTAAAATTAGAAATTCTCTCTTGGCTGCAGCTCTCCCAACTCTGACCACATCATTTTTAACATTTTTCTTAGGGCACAAAGCAGAATTTCACTGAAGGTCATAGGAAAGTTGGTTTTGGTTTTCCCACCATTTATCTTGCCCATTCTGCTCAGTGAGTCAGACTCACATAATACATTTCTTTCTCTGACTTTCTTCAGAAATCCAGAGGCAGCTCTTTCCCCCTCCAGAAGTGCAGGGGTGCTGAGTAACAACCAAGCACTGTTCTTCACCGTCTGTTTCGCCTTCTTCCAGGCTGAACTTACACTGGGCGAGCGAGAGAAGAAATGCCACAGTATTCCAGTCTGATATCGCAGTACTGACGAAGGGATCATCCCTCAACAGAAAGGATACAAAGGGCATGATCCCTTCCAAATGTGGCCTGTGAACCCGTACACTCTTCTGCCAGCTCCCCGACATCCACAACAAACAAACAAACAAAACCAATGCTCTTAGCATTTAGCGCAGCTTCAGAAATCTCAGCAGGAGATGTGACCATCTACTGGGAGTAACAAGTCCTGGCCAGAATTGGATCATGTTGAGACAAACAAGCTTGGAGAACAAGCCGGTACGGCTGTACCTTTGTAAGGGCATGAAGCTCTACAGTGGCTTTCCTGAATTCTTATCCCAACTCTGCCACTTCCTAGATGTGTCATCTCAGGCCTGGGATCCGGGCACTCTGCCTTAATTTCTTTGTTTGGAAAGTGGGGATAACATGACCCCTGCCCATGCAAGTTGCCCGAGTACCGAAGAGTCAACAGAAGAGAATATGCCAGTGCCCACTTGGGGCACCACAAATTTGCTGAATGGGAACGTCTGTATGAAGTCAAACATTAAACTGAACAGCAAATCATATACAATCCACATTAAGATGATAGTACCTGTAAGCTCTTTCTACAGACAACTACAGAACTAAACAAAATGGAGAAGTGCAGTTTGAAACACAGGAGTTTTAAATTTTCTCTCCTGCTTTAAGAAAAAAGGCAGTGGGGTAGTACACCTGGGTGGCTCAGTCAGTTAAGCATCTGACCTGTGATTTTAGCTGGGGTCATGATCTTGGTTGGAGTAGTGGGATCAAGTCCTGTAGTGGGCTCCACGCTCAGCGGGGAGTCTGGTGCAGATGCTCTCTCTTCCTCTGGCCTTCCCCTGCTTGTGTGCTTGCTCTCTCTCTCAAATAAATAAATCTTAAAAAAAAAAAAAAGGCAAATTCAAAGGTAACTAAAACTACTTGATCTCTAAGGGAGACGTGGCTATTGTGTTTAATAACTGATTTGCCAATAATGCGCATGTGTTAACCTGGCATCTTCCAAATATTGCTCAGGGCAATGTTAGCCAGTAAGGTAGCCACTAGTTATATCCTGCTACTGAGCTCCTGAAATGTGGCTGGTCCAAGCCGGGTTGTGCTGTTAAGTACAAAATCACATTTCATATCACAGTCCATGTCACATTTCAAAAACTTCGAAAATAAAACACTTCATTAAGAATTTTTAACACTGGGGGCACCTGGGTGGCTCAGTGGGTTAAAGCCTCTGCTTTCCGCTCAGGTCGTGATCCCAGGGTCCTGAAATCGAGTCCCACGTCAGGCTCTCTGCTCGGCAGGGAGCCTGCTCCCCCCTCTCTCTCTGCCTGCCTCTCTGCCTACTTGTGATATCTGTCTGCAAATAAATAAATAAAATCTTCAAAAAAAAAAGAATTTTTAATACTGATTACATGCAGAAATTACAATGTTTGGAAATACTGAGCTAACTAAAATGGATTATTAAAATGTTATCTATTCTTTTTTGTTTATTTAAATGTGGCTACTAGAAAATTTAAACTACCTCTATGACTCACATTTGTGGTCTGCATCTATTTTGGGACCACACTGTTTTAGATCAAGAAAAGGAAGCCACGCTGTTCTTACTATTACAACCTCGAACCATCAGTTATTGAGGACTTACTATGCTAGATGTTTTAAAACATTATTTTTAAGTATTACAATAGCTCTGTGTAATAAGCTGTTTCCTATCTTCTTACAGATGAGGAGAGGGTTGCAGAGTGTATACTGCTTCAAATCACAAAGCTAGTAGTGTTCAGAGCAGGGAAGAATCCACATCTCTGATTCCAAAGCCTTTCCTGTACCAGGGGACACATGAAATTAGAGGCACAGGCGGGGAAAGGGGGCCTTCCAGGAGCAAAAGGGAGCCCAGCGCTTCCCTAGCAGGTCACCTTGCAGGATGTGTAGTCTTACAAGGACACAGACTTTCACAGAGTTTAGAGACAACTGAGTAGAGCTTTATCTCGCAGGAACAGAGCCACTCTTGGTTCCACTTCACCCAAGCTGAAGCTCTATACACTAACAGAAAAATCAGGAAAAGAATTCACCGTCAATATAGCGCACACTTTAAAAGTTAATTTTAAAGTGGAAAATATGCACAAAGATGTTATTAGCCATGTTATTCATAACAAATTCAATAGGGGGCTAATTAAAAAGTGATAATTTTGATACCTAGTTAACAGGACAGAATGCTTAGAGTTATAGGACATAAAAACCAGAATATGGCATCCTGCATATCCTTTACATCAAAGGACCTCTATGTAAGTGAAAAACTGACAGGAACACTTTAACTGATAACAGCTTCATATTAGCGCAATTCTCAAAAGGTGGAGAGGCAGTTTTATCCCCAGGGGACAGCTGGCAAATTGGGAGGTATTTTCAGTTTTCAAAGACTACAGGTCTACCTCTAAACATCCTACAATATCCAAGATGACCCCCCAAAGAAAGACTTCTCCAACCACAAATGTCAACAGTGTAGAAACTGCAAAACCCCGTATTAGGATAACAGGATTATAAATTTGTTTCTATTCTATTTTCTGCATTTTTATGTTATGTTGTTTTACAACATAAATGAAAAAAATTACTGAAAAAGAGCAACAGAGAAACGACCCCATAACCACCAACATGGATGGTTTTGATAAACATGGGGGATGGTTACGGGATACTGAAGTAGGGTTGCCTGGGTGGTTCAGTGGGTTAAGCCTCTGCCTTTGGCTCAGGTTATGATCTCAGGGTCCTGGGATCGAGCCCTGCATCGGGCTCTCTGCTCAGCAGGGAGCCTGCTTCCCCCTCTCTCTGTCTGCCTCTCTGCCTACTTTTGATCTCTCTCTGTCAAATAAATAAATAAAATCTTTTAAAAAAAAAACAGAGATTCCTTTTAAATATTTTAGATGTACTAAAAACTACAACCAAAAAGAATATATGTAAATTACTTATAGATTAAAATTTGGCCATGTTTGCTCAATCGCTACGTGCAGTGGGGAAAACGGATGCACATCTAACAGGAAATTGGCAGTCCCTCCAGTGTTGGGATAGCATTTGCTAAACATCAAAATATTTTTCTCACTCCTCTGAGGAAGTAGTATTTCATGGGTGTTATTATTACTAAGATTTGACAATATATGCTATTGACACTGCGTTTTAGGAAGAGATGAGAAGAGAGATTTTTCCTGACAATTTGCTCCAGTATTTGCCTCATTGCAGTGAAAAATAGAAGCATGAAACTTACATTTGTGTAACAGCTGTTTAAAAATGATGCATTATTTGTGAACTGAACTACTTGTACTAACAGATGATCTGATTAAAGATTTCACAAAAGCAGGGATATACGTCTTGCTCGCAGGCATGAGAGAGTGCATCTGCAAGCTGTTTATACACTCACCTTTTTCTTAGTTCATGTACATCAAAATGGAGATTTTAAAATAAAAAGCTACCAAGTTAATACCTATTTAAATACATTTATTGAGGCTAGGAAGGTCTAATCACAGCGCATCCAATGTTTATGCCACAGCATCTGCCCACAGAAAACTCAACTGCTTCTACTTAATGTTCAAAGCAATGGACAATTCAGTGTTTTCCTGGAGCAGTAACCGTGGCCTCTGTCATCTCTAGCAAATTGCACAAGGTTGGCCCAACAGTAGAAGTCAATTAATACCACGTGAATAAATGAACATTTAGAAAATCACCCCCTGTGCTGGCCAGGGCACATCTCACAAGAGGTCTTCTACACTTGAGTTCCCTTTCTTAAGTGTCACTCAGTCAGTCACTCACCAAAACTCAGGACTCATCTCTACGCCCTTAGAGCAGGTGGCTCATACCACTGCCATAGTACCTAATCACTTGCTGGTAATTTTTATACCTAGCTCTTCCACTAAAGTGTCATCATTTCAAGGGCAACGACCGTGTCTTGACATTGTTCTCTGATGTTATCTTCAATATAGGCCAGGAGGATAAGGAAATGATGGCTCCGAGAACTTGCCCACCACCCCTCTAGTGAAAGGGCAGTAGACTTAAGATCTGAGCCAAGGACGTCTCACTCCATATTATCTTCTTCCCATTTTATCTTGTTTTCTAGCGAAAACAAGAGTGCAGGTAGAGTACGGGAAGAGCAATTTATGAAGAAAACAAGGAGGCTTAGATGTTCAGCATCTGGATATAAGATGCAACTAGTGGGTCCTACTGCACTGACACTGAGAAAAAGAAAAATATAATTCAAAAAATTGATAGGGACAATTCCACGTACTTCCAAAATACTCTCTAGAAAGTCAATTCTTCCCCACATTTCTAGAAAATCAGCCACTCTCATATGGGCCATTCTATGTGAACTTCATGAGGAAATAGATTAGGTCTTCTGTCTGTATCTCTAATTTCTAACTTGTTGGAAGAATGAACGATTATACAACATTGGTCCCAGGTCTACAGAGTGACTTCAACAGGTGGGCCAAGCAAGATACACCCTGTAACAGGCAGCAAACTGTCAGACAGGGGCATTAGCCTCAACAAAGCAGATGATATCCCGAGGTATATTTACCTTAATTGCAACTTCCCAAGGATAAAAGGCAGAAATTTTATCAGGATCATGTCATCTCATTGCTATGACATCCTGCACAGGCTCTTTTTAAGGCTGACATGTTAATATTCGTATTGTTGGAGACAATAATGGGAAAATGGGGTCCTGAAGCTATACCCCTCTGGTGTCTAGCTCCGCTCTGCCACTTCCTAGTTGTGTGACTTTAGGTAACTTACCACCCTCATCTGTAAAGTTAGGCCAGTAATGGTGCTCACCTCATCTTTTTGTTAAAGTATCAAAGTAATGCAAACCAAGTAAAGCAGTCAGGACACTACCAAGCACAATATACAGGCTTAATACATATTTGCTATAATTGCTGTTGTTGTCATTGTTATTTCCAAAATGCTATATTAATATATAATTTATTTTAAAGAATCACGGGCTTCTGTGAGATAACATGGCATTCACAAAATTACTGAAAGTAAAAAAAAAATAAGTTCTCTAAATGTGGATTAATCTAGTAATTTGGGAAATTTTTATTAATTCAGAATTGATAGGAAAAGCCAAAAATAGATGGTGATAGTAATAATGATAGTCATAATAAATCTTCTAAAAACTTAATTTTATGATTGTATACGTTTATGTGTGTTAAAAAAAAATCTGTGGATATACCAATAAATGTTTTAATCATAAAAAATGATTGGCAGCTTGCAGAAGACAGAGCTTGAACATTCCAATTTGTAGAGAAGAACCGCAAATCATTCACAGAAGATTCCAAATTGACAAGTGAGCTCAGGCAGGGTAAATAACAGTTACAGTTTAGTCTAAGTCAGATTTGTTTCTTTTCAAATGCATATTCTGTTTTCAAAACCAGACCCAAGCTGCAGCACTCAAGCGAGAAACCTGCAATTCTTGTGGGCCTCTATGCTTTTTTGGTGCACTCGCGTTCAGAACCTCCTGTTGAACCGTGCAGGGGAAAGTGGCAGCTGATTAGAGGACAAGAGCTCCACGCTGCCTACAATAATAATAAAGAAGAGATCCCCCTGCAAGAATGCCACTGATCATTGTCATCTTGGTCGGGACATCTGAACTTACTCTGAGCCAGTTTTCATCCTAATATTGTAGGTTGCAGGATATATCTTTTTATTTATTTTTATTTTATTATCTCTCTCTCTCTCTCTCTCTTTTTTTTAAGGATACATCTTTTAAAATCATGCTGCAGACAGGATAGGCTAGCTAGGAGTAGTCTGGTCACTAGCACTGCGGTTCCCCATCATCTGTCCTACCATCTGTGCTCTGAGTTCTCTCCACACATGGGCTTAAACAGACTTTGAACTGGCCAAGGTCACTGCGCAGCCAGCCTCCACAGATGGGGACAGTGTGAAAAACTTAATTGCAGCTGTGAACAAATACAAACAAGGACACACATGGTTGACAACACCCCTGTCTAGACATGATAGTGGCTCAGTGTCACCGAGTCCACAAAACAAGGACATGGTTTCAAGGTAACTATCTCTCAGGGATAGTTACAATCATTCAGGAAGTGCTTTGTCATGTGGTCTAAATTTCTCCACAGTGATTTTTAAGTATCAATAACAAGTGGTAGTAGAGAAGTAGTATTTCCTATGATACATACATTTTCTCCAGAAAATTTTTCTATTGAATTTCTCTGGAAATGAATGCCTTTCTTCAACAAAAAGATAGGGCTTGGCAATCACTACAGCTCCGTAACTCATGTGAAGAAAAGTCACAGATGTCACCAGCACTTAGCACAAAAGATACTGAGTTAGTGAATGAAATAAAAGCATCCTCTTTTCTTATATTTATTTCATCCTGTATCAGGATTCCTTTCTTGCACTTGTTTACTTACTAAAATGAATTACTTCATTAGAAATGTTACTCATGGTGGCTCTGAGGACATTTACTGGCTACATATACCTTCCATTCCCTGCTCGTAAGAAGCTCAGCAAAACAGAATCACACACTGAACCTGGTATCCTAGATTTTCCACAGGGCCGCAGAGAACTGGGATTGTCGATGTCTTTTCTAGATACTCAACACGTCTGGTCACTTAGGTTTAAAGCCAAACGGGATGTGCGTTACTTTTTGAGAAATTGTTAAATTTAAAATAAGTTATTAAGCCAGTGCTATTTCAAAAGATTGTTGATAAAAAAGAACATTTAACTGTAACCATACTGAACAGACAGTTGATTATAGAAAGACATGTCAGTGCACATATGGCAGCCGGGTAAATTATGCACATCTGGATTACTTTTGGCAAGAAACATAGCTAAGTGTCTAAAGCCAAGTTTAGCAATCTGTCACTAACAATATGTACATTTATTTTAAAATGTCAAGGGCTCAAAGTCATATTTTCTATTTCTTCATAAACTTTCCAGCTCTTCGTAAGACAGCAAACAGGTGACAAAATGCATTGCCCAAACTGCCAAAGGCTGTATAAATAAGGGGTAATTTTGAACTTCTCACCACATATATGAGAAGACTCCAACTCTGGAGCAAACTCCCGTGTTGTGCAATGCATTAAATCCAAAGCAAGTAAAAGCACTAACATTTTCCTTCAGAAGAGGACTGGAAAATGCCTTCATCTAGAAACATGGGCAATCCCTACATGGAGGCAACAAAGTCACGTCCTGGGTAAAGCAAATGGGAATAGTCTGATGGTGTCAGTGTAAGTATACATAAGTAGATGAAAGGAAAAGGCCAAGGACTCTGTGATCCTCCCAGATTAAATTTCCTTTTCCCTATTGCCAATGACTGACATCATTTAAACCCTAAAGAAATGTTTTCCACCTTCTCATCTCCCTTGATTAAAAGAAAAGCCAAGAGACATGAAGGTGGCTCCAGCTAGCAGGAACAAGTAACCGGAGTATCAGCCAGGCGGGAATGCAGCAGTGCCGGCAAGCACGGCAAGCACAGCACGCATGTCGACGACTGGGCCTCGCCCGAGTTTCTCTAACATTCCAGCTTCTCAAGAGCTTCAGTAGGAATGCCAAGATATATCATGGAGACTGGCTGGGGCCCCGCCATTCTGGGTTTTGCCTGCCAGTCTCCTACGTACTGGCCACAGAGAAAAACCAGAGTGGAACTCTTTCATTCATCGGGTGCTAGTCTGAATAGTCACACTCTGTCAGCCTCTCTTCCAGATCACAAATTTGGAAATTTTACTGTTCATTAGGATCTTTACTATATGCCCGATCTCCATGTTTAAAAAAAAAAAAAAAAATCCCATGTCTGTAAATTGAACAAATACTGGTATTCAAACACCACATCAACTGCTCACCACCACCTGAGCCTCATCTATGGAATGAGAATGGTGATGACACTTAACTCACTGTGTGGTGTTTTGCTGATAAGATCATTATCATTCTTTTTCTCCTCCTCAACATGGCGGAGGAGTTACAACACAGTTCATAAATCACAGATTGCCCCCCAAAATGCTGGGGATTCAACAGAAACTTTAAAAACAAACAACCAAGAAGAAGGGGAGAATAATATAGAAGGTAAGGATTGAAATCGCATTCTGTCAACTTTTAATTCGCATTTACTTTTGTGAAGTTTGATGCATGAGAGCACTGAAATCTGTATGAGCTTAAACGTCCTTCCCCAATCGGAGAGAGAAGACAAATTGCTATTGTGTTAAGGCACAAGTTTTCAGAGCTGTAAGTTTCGACCATTCGCCAATTCAAGGGGATTTTAATTTGATGGCATTAGGGGTACACAGTAAAATCTATATTCTTCTTCATTGTGATCTTCTCTACTTGACTGTATAGCTTTATTGTAAAATTATACCTGGTACAATAACTCTCAAATAAAAGATATGTATAAGTAGATAAAAGGTAAAAAGAATTTTAAATTAACAGAGTCCATTTGCCCATATTCACCATCCAATGTCTCAATGGTAGCAATCCTCACAAAGTCTCCATGTTGGGACGCCTGGGTGGCTCAGTTGGTTAAGCCGCTGCCTTCGGCTTGGGTCATGATCCCAGGGTCCTGGGATGGAGTCCCGCATCGGGTTCCTTGCTCAGCAGGGAGCCTGCTTCTCTCGCTGCCTCTGCCTGCCTCTCTGCCTGCTTGTGTGTACTCTCTCTCTCTCTGGTAAATAAATAAAAAAAAAAAAAAAAAAAAAACAAAGTCTTTAGTTTCTTATTCCTTACATTCCTGGGGTTTTATGTCCTCATGGGACACAAAAGGTCTAGAAATACAAATTCAGCACATCAGAGACGTGGAACTTCAAGTACCAGAAGATTCCAAGATCTACCAAGCTGAAGAGAAACACGGACAAAAACCCAACACAGACCTGACAGAATGATTCTCAGCACTGTGAACAGGAGGACAAGAAAAGCCATGGCTTGCCATACCACCATTTTGCTTGAAATGAATTCAAGTCTTCTGGCCCAGAGAAGCTCTTAATTTAGATGACCAAAATCAATGCTCATGATCTTTGCCAAGTTAGGGAGAATAAATACAGGGAATTCTTCCAACCCTAAGAGTCTGTTACTGTCACCAGCCAAACAAGGAACTTGGGAAAACTGATGTGTTCTTCCCCAAGCAGACATGAAGCTTCTTCATATGGACTTCTATGAGGTTTTAACTAACACTGTTTTTCTTAAAAATATAGTTGGCATAAATGTTACATCAGTTTAAGGTGTACAACAAAGTGATCCCACAAATCTATACATTATGCTCTGCTCATCAGAATTATAGCCACCATGTCTCACCATATAATGCTATTCTAATACCAATGACTATATAGTCCCTATGCTGTATCTTTGATCACCGTGACTTATTCATTCCATAACTAAAGCCTGTATCTCCCACTCCCGTTCACCCCTTTTTGACCATCCTCCCCCGCCCCCACCTCTCTTTCCGGCAACCCTCAGTTTGTGCTCTGTATTATGGGTTTGCTTCTGCTTTTTATTTGTATAGATTGAACATATAAGTGAAATCACACTATTTGTCTCTTCGACTTATTTCACTTATCAGGATAACCTCTAGGTCCATCCATGTTCACAAATGGCAAGATCTCATTCTTTTTTATGAGTAATATTCCACTGTGTGTGTGTATGTATGTGTACACACAACACCTCATCTTCTTTATCCCTTCATCTATCAATGGACACTTGGGTTGCTTCCATAACTTGGCTATTGCAAATAATACTACAATAAACACAGAGGTGCATATTATCTTTTTCTAATTTAATACTATTTTTCTTGAATCTTCTATAATGGTCATTTAACATCTTATTCACAAGACAGCCAAAGTGAAAAACAAAAAACAGAAGTTAGAACAAAATAATGCCTTGGTTAAATATATATGTATTTAGTTTCAAAGGAACTATATTTTATATGGGGCTTTAAAGCCATAAATATTTAGCCTTATATTTAAAGTATAAGCTTAAGGTCAGGTAAAACCTTCATTACCAGACACAATGTGGTAAAATGAAGCCTATGGCCCTAGGTAAGAGTATGAGATCTGGAATCAGACAGACATGGATTTCCATACTGACTTTGCAGTCTGTCTTTTAATATACCAGCTTTCTGATATCTATCCATAATAAATAATGTATCTGGGTAAGTGTATGTAGCACTTCCACACAGACCACTTCGTGGGTATGAGGATTAAATGAGCACCTCACATAGTCCCTGGCAGATCCTCAACAGCAAAGGAAGAAATCAGGGCAGTATATACGGTAATGGGATAGAAAGTTACTGATGCAGTTTGTAAAATATATTAAAGGTTTTGTGGTAAGTTCTTTCAAATAATGACCAAAAATACACATAAACTATCTTTGAGAAGGTGATGCTCACCAGAGAATTAAACCATACTGAAAAAAAGAATCTTGTAAAAATCATCTTCCCGAGGCCAAAACATTACATTTTTAGTTGACACCTTTGTTAAAAGGTAGTAAGTTCTAATATATCCTGGAGGTATGTAACTGCAACACGTATGAGATGAAATTGAATGAACTAATAAAATTCTTAATGTTAATTGGGTCCCATGTAGGAGTGGTCTTTTGTAAATTCTCCGGACTATAAACAAAAACATCCATGGAGGCAGACATCACTTATGACTCTGCTCACGAAAAGGCCAACCACTGGACTATTTTGGCGCCACGTGATACATGGGTTGGCAAGACTCTTCCGCTCAGCAGAAACTCCCCCTGCTCTTATGGATGTTTCAAAGTAACCCCAAAGATAATTTGATTATGCTTCATCATCAAAAATACAGACTCAATAGAGAGAAATTAAGACTACTGATAAGCTTCTCTTTATTTACCATCAGCTCGTTTATCTGGGTTGAAGTCTTCAAACGTTGGACTTGTTTTGAGTGGAATGCAAAGCCCAGTTTGAGAAACTGGGAGGAGGAGGTCTGCTGCTGGAATAAAGAATGTGGTAAGAATGCCTTCAAGTAACAGAACACGGAGCTGCAAAACAGCAACTTAAAAAGTTGCCCAAAGAGAAATTCACCCTGATAGACAGTTCATCAAGCTTTTCAAAGGTCTGTCACTACTCAGAGACCAGAGTGGTGGCTGTGGACTCCATGGAAGAATCCCTCAGAAAAAATGTACTCAGAAACTGAGTCTATGTAAAGACTCAGCACAGAGCAACCCACCTTTCAAACAATAAGACATAAAGGATTAAAAAGGTCTGAAGGAATTTAGTGTCCTATCTTAGACATTCTGTAGGGAAAATGCACTGTTCCAAGGGAAAAAAGGTTCAAGCCTTTATGCTAAGTGTTCCTATAGGGTTCTCATTACTTAGTTTACATGCATAAATAAAGACTTGGATCTATAAAACACAACTGATAAAACTGTTAGACTTATTAGTGTGTAAGTACCTTCAGACTCATCCAGCATTCTCTTTTAAATTGTCAACCTCAATCCACGTAAGCTGTCCTCTGCTACTTGGCAAAGTTGTGAGGTTTTTACTCCATGGTGGTGGCAGGGGGGTGCGGGGGAGAGGTTGTGTAGAGAGGCCTATCATGACCTCAGATTTTTAACTACATTTCAAAGAATACTTTACAATGCATTTGTGAACATTTTGGTGGATTCTGGAATCTGAGAAACCATTCCTTTCAAAAGATGTAATTAATAAAGGATTATGGGAAGAACACATGATGACTTTCTTGAATTATGTGTCTTTCTTGAATTACGTTAATTTGATTACAATGAATCTAAATTCTAAACTAATTATTTCTTTCAAACAATAGAATTTACAATATTTAAAGGGCCTGCCCACATTATATTCTTTCGAATTTAATTTTATTTGTCCATTATTTATATGCCCTTTTAAGGTTAATATTATAAGGGGAAAAAAAACCCAAAAAACAAAAGCAAACACAGTGAGTTATTCCTCATTCCCAAACTGTTGATTAGTTTTCTTTTGATGCTGAACCCCATTTGCTCCTAAGCATGAATGTCTCACATTCAACTCAAAATCTTCAAAACACCTTTTGCTTAGAATATATACAGTGCTTACTCTATGGGCTGATTTGAGTAACAGTGACGTTTACAACACAGGAGGAACCCGGCAGCAGAAGCGGCTGCACCCCCTCTATGTAACTCACTGTCAACACAGTAAGAAAAACATGAACATACACTGATCCTTCAAATCACCAAACGACATATGCTAAGAGCTCAATCACTCTCCTTCAGGAATGAGTTTTATTTTAAACTTCTATTTAGATATACAGTTGACCCTTGTACAACACAGATTTGAAGTATGTAGGTTTGCTTATACATGGATTATTTTTTTTTTAAGATTTTATTTATTTATTTGACAGAGAGAGAGAGAGAGATAATAAGTAGGCAGAGAGGAAGGCAGAGAGAAAGGGGGAAGCAGGCCTCCTGGTGAGCAGAGAGTCCAATGAGGGGCTCAATCCCAGGACCCCGAGATGATGATCTGAGCCGAAGGGAGAGGCTTAACCCACTGAGCCACCCAGGCGCCCCTACATGGATTATTTTTGATAAACACAGTGAAGTACTGTAAATGTATTTCCCCTTATGATTTTCTTAGTAACATTTTATTTTCTCTAGCTTACTTTATTGTAAAAAGCAGTATGTAAAAATATGTGCATTAATCAACTGTTGATATTATTGGCAAGGCTTCTAGTCAACAGTAGGCTATAAGGGTTTCGGGGAATCAAAAGTTCTAAGCAGATTCTTGTCGGCATGGGAGTGGGGGCTCCTAACCCATGGGTAGTTCAAGGGTTAACTGTCCAGAAGAAGGCATTACTAGTGCCCCATATACTAGTTTTAAGAGCACTAGCCCACTGTAAATATCCAACTTCCTCACACAAGTATGTAAAACAGAAGCTTCCTCCAAAATTACTATCTCCCTAAGACTGTTAAAATGACTACACTCACTAAAATAAGACTTAGGGCACAATTCCTAAACAATTAGAATGAGCATCATTTTCAACTATCAAAAATTCTTTGCTAATGTAAACTATTAAATCATAAGAAGCATGATTATATATAAGCTCACTATTAGAGTAAACCCTGCTAGCATGAAAATCAGTGTAACATAACTTTAAATTGTTACTGTAATTAAATGTTACTGTAAATTAACGAAACTGACAAAGGAATGAGTGATTTTTAAATGAATTGCTACCAATACCTTATTTAATACAAAAGACTCAGTAGTTCATGAATTTCATTAAAATATCAAACTTAGTGCTTTGAAAAAGCAAGTGAAAAGATGAATAGCAAGCAATATTTCAGCAATTAGTAACTACATTTTAATTTATATAAACATGTAAAATGATCAGGATAAAGTCAGATGATAGAATATTCATGTATGCTATATTGTATGTAATTGTATGTAATGTATTGTATGTAATGCCATATTATATAGCATTATTTTTAGTTCCTGGAGATAAGTTGGCTTTTTGTCATCTCATCACTTTGCTATGATTTCACTGGATAATTATGCATTGAAGTGTGTTACTCAAAGCATCCATTGTTGAACAGAACCAAAACCATCCAAACCAATAACCATAGAATAAAGAACTGAAAGAAAATCGAATATAACCATGGATCTTAAAAGGGAACCAAGCAACAAGCAAATAGGTGCCAACATTAAGTGCCAATGCAAAATTCTACTGCCTGATAAGTATTCTTTTCACTTGCAAACCTACATAATAATACTTTCTGAAACTCATGTTGAATATCCCCTTCCTTTTATTTTTAAATGTAGGAAAATCATAAAATGTTGATGAGGGAAGAAAAAAAATTTACATCTCCTCTTCTAGATATTCATTCTAAATAAAGTAGATAATTTGTGGAAAATTGGGCACAGGGTATAGGCAGTATTGTAAGCTGTTAAAACACCAAAAATTATAAGTGAAATCAATTTTTAAAACATTGATTAATTTAAACCTTTGAAAAATAACCTTCCTAGGAACAACGAACATGGCCCTGACCTAGGTACACTGGCATCACAACATACAAGACAAGAAGTATGCTCACTTTCAAAAAAATACATGACACAGAAATACAGGATACAGAAATTCTACAGCGGGGACAAGTTTAGGCACTCTTTAAAACAGTAATACTCCTGTAGATTAAACATTTTTAAACATTTTGGAAAAGCTAGGTGGAAAGTTGAGAGGAGCAGTGAAGGAAACAAAGGTCATGGGCACCAAACACATAATTCATTCAGGGCTGCTCGTTATAACGGACAGTCTAACGTGGGGTACTTAAGTCAAGCTTTTCTTTCTTTCTTTTTTTTTTTAAGATTTTATTTATTTATTTATTTGACAGGCAGAGATCACAAGTAGGCAGAGAGGCAGGCAGAGAGAGAGAGAGAGGTGGAAGCAGGCTCCCCGCTGAGCAGAAGGCCTGATGCGCGGCTCGATCCCAGGACCCTAGGATCATGACCTGAGCCAAAGGCAGAGGCTTTAACCCACTGAGCCACTCAGGCGCCCCAAGCTTTTCATTTTTATGCGTAATTTTTCGAAGACGTCTTGGGGAGTTGGATAATTTCAGCCTACCAGTGATTTTTTTTTTTAAGTAGGCATTTAGATACGGCTATAAAGTTATTTTTGTTTGAATCATGTCCTTACCACCTCCAAGAAAAAACCAGAGGTCTGAAGTATTGTATTTTTTTCCCCTCAACTTCACTTGAAATAATTACGAAAACATGTTAAAACCAAGTATTGAAATATTAATTTCAAATAAATATTCATGTTCAAAATAGTTCAAAATTCATAAAATATAAATATCAAACAGGGAGTTGAAAAAAAATCCTGAGAAGTTTATTCACTGGAGCAAATTCAGCTGAGTTCTGGAGAAGCACCAGGTCCCTCACATATCACACTGGAGCAGCGAAGATGAACAACTCTCTTTTCACTTATTGGAAGAAGGCGGTGATAAGAAGCTTTTGCAATTTCAGGTTTATAAGCTGCTCTAGTCTGCTTGGGCTGCCATCACAGACTAGATGGCTTAAACACAAATTTCTCTCTCAGAATTCTGGGGAAGGAAAAGTTCAAAATCAGGGTGCTCCCATAGTCAGTTTCTGGTGAAAGCTTTCTTCCTGGCTTGCAGATGGCTACCTTCTTGAGGTGTCACACAGGGCTGTGGGGAGGGAGGGCAGGAGGGAGATGGCCTCTCTTCCTCTTAAAAGGCCACCAATTCTACTGGATTAGTACCCCACCCTAACCCCCCAATCACTTTAACCTTAATTACCTCATAAAATCCCTATCTCCCAATATAGTCACATTAGGCATGAGGACTTCAACACAGGAATTTTGAGGGGACACAATTCAGCCCCTAGCTTAAGTCAAAAAATATAAACCTGATGTCATTTATGAAAAGCTGTGTATCATATAAAGTTTTGTGTTTAGTCAGTGGTTCCTTTGTGATTTCCACTTAGTCTTGATACAAAGTTTTTAAACCAAAAAAATGGTTAAAAGTATTTAGTTTTATTTGTTTGAAATAACTACATCTATGGGTGCCCCACAAATTAGCCAGGGAGCAATGAGTTTTTATCATATATCATCAACCTGAGAAAGAACAAACTAGAATAGTAACTAACAATCATTCTGTGTGATGCATTTATGGTTCCGGAGAAGGAAGACATGATCCCGTGAACAGGTCTCAATTCTCCAGGACTTCCGAGTGTGAGCATCTCTTCTCCTGTGTGTGATTCTAATATGAAAGTTGAATGTTTCTTCTTCAACCTGACCCTTGAAAGCAAACCAACTACTGCATCTTGTGCACCATGGAAGAAACAGGGAAATGCTTCAATGTCAGATACAAAACGACGGTTATGAAAATCCTAAAAGATTTTCAGAAAAAAGTTCGATCCTCGAGGATTTTCTCCTTTACAGATGGACTTTATTTTTTTTTAAAGATTTTATTTATTTATTTGACAGAGAGATAGACAGCACAAGTAAGCAGAGCAGCAGGCAGAGGGAAAGAGAGAAGCAGACTCTCCGCTGAGCAGGGAGCCCAATGTGGGGCGCAATCCCAGGACCCCGGAATCACGACCTGAGCCACCCAGGCGCCCCTACAGATGGACTTTAAAACCTGACTTTGAAATGAGGAGAGGAGCAATATTCACTATATTGCTAAACTACATTCTTTTGAAAAGACTGGTATGTATATTCATTTGAAAGGAAAAAAAATTCTTCTAAAGAAGGATAAAAATTGTATTATGAAGCATCTCTTCTCATTGCAACTCTGTTCCAGGCTGAGTCTATGGCCTTCCACTGATACACTAAAGAAACGCCGTCTACTCCTCTCTGAGCCCCCACTGCTCTCCTCCTATTAGCTCTCAGCTTCCGTTTCTCTGTCTATGACCGCATGTGGCTCTTACACATCTAATACTCTGAGAAGCTCCTCCTTAGGCCCAATATATAGAGGGGGAAAACATGCGATGAGCAAATACCACCTTTCAAATCTATTCAAATCTAGGCAAACCCTTTCATTAAATAGTATCTTAAGAAAATAGGAGTTGCTGAACAACGGGGCATGTTAAAAGACCTGGATTCAAAGTGATTTTGCCATTTCACCTCTCACTCTGGGTGAGTGGTCACCTTTCTTGAGAATATGGGGAAAGCAAAGAGACCAACGAAGGCTTATATACCTTCATAACTGCATGTGAAACTCTCTGAAGGAAGCACAGGACATTGTGTAAGCCAGTGCGGCACGCCTAAAAGTCAGGATTTCACACAGTACTTTTGTTTTCTCAGTAGTTGTGTTTGACGGTTAGACTTAATTTATCAAGGAAGAAATAACCATGCTATCTTTTGCCCACCAAGAGAACAAATCAAAGAATTGCAATTCACAAGCAATGCCTTCCAATTCAGCAAGAAGGAGTAAAGAGAAAAGCTCGTGTTTTCTGCTGGGTGTTTGTGTAAGCAAGTACATAGTGCCACTGTGGTGACTTAAACAATTGGGACTCATGGAACAAGGGAGAACTCCTAATGCAATTGGAATGGATTCATGTTAATGTTTAAATAATTTTCCTGAATATTCTATGTTACGGGGATTGAGTACTCATTTGACTAACTTATTGTAGCAGTGGTTGTGCAAGAATTAAATGCACTCTGGAAGGACACTAACAATGAAATAAAAAATGCGACACATATTGCTGCTTCGGGTCAAAAGTTTTTCCATGAGAAAATATCTCCAATTATAACTAAAAGCAAGGCGAAGATATCTTTTCTCTGTATTTAGCAGCTTTTATAAAATCTTTTATAAATATTAACAGGTATATGAATGGTGGATCCCTGAGTTGCTACACTTTCAGCTCAAAAAGTTCCTAATCATTGGTTATAGTTGTAATACAGGACTATCATCACATAGAACTAGGAGTTCTGCACAATTTTTGGCTCTATTTAGTAGGAGAGGGTTTTGGGTTTTTTTTTCCTGTTTCAAAGGGCAACACCACCACTTCAGAAAAGGTTAACTACTCTGATCAGTTGTTCATTATCCAACAGATTTATTAAGCATGTGCAACAGTTTAATGCAGTAGAGTAGGGGTTGTGGAAATTAATTATACAGACAACAAGATGATAGAGTGATCTATGTGGGGCAGTAATCCCCACACTGTCCATTTTTATCCCATAGGCATGGGCCACGCGAAGGCTACGGGAAGGACTCAACCCTAGGTGCTGAGTCCCCTAGTCTTCGGGAGGAGTCCTGTATCAGAAGGAATCAGGAAGTCTTCAGGAGGACCTCTGGAAATTAACCAACCCAGGACTGAAGGGCACTGCAGGGCCTTGGAACACTCTTGTACCGTGAGCCTCAGTGAGTAGACCTGGCACTCAGCTTGTGTGACCAAACCCACAAGAGGTCTATGAGGCCTTTCAGGACACCGTAATGCTTGAAAATGGGAGCCGAGTCTCAGCCCACAGATGGCTGCTGATAGAGTGACTGGGTGGGGTAAGACTATTCTTGGGCTCATCTAATCTTAGAGATCTGGAGACTCCCAGAGGGGTGGAGGAGAAGGATAGTTTCAGGGCCACCACAGTGGTGTTGACTTTCTTTGGAAAAGATCCAGGGGCTGTAACTTAAAGTGGTCTTTTTTTTTTTTTCTTTTTTTTTTTTGGGAGAAAAAGTCCAACAGAAAGAACCACCACCACATCCCTCCTTCCATCTCAATACCACTCGCATCGCCATCTCCCTGGAGAGACCGTAAGACCACCATTGTTTTTGCAGGAACCCTGCCTGCACGAACCTGGGGGGAGCCCCGACACTGCCATTCCCCCTCCAGAGCCAGCTCTGTCTGTGGCATTACCGCACTGTAAGCTGAGGGGGCAGGGCTGGGTGCTCTCTGGAGAACGAAGTGCTAATGCTCAGTAATTCTGCAAACACATGAAGACAACATCGCCTACCTGCCAAGGGTGTGGCACCATGTTCTGGCAAGGAGGACTGCAACTGATTTCACTCATCCAAGCAAATTTTTAGGGTGTAATGGGAGTTGAAAAACATCATCTGCAATGCTGCTACAGGGACAAACATGATCCGAAAATGATTGGGTGGGAGAGGTCATATTTATGAACCCTTAGTGAGGCTGTTTTATGGTTCAGATATTATTGATTTGGCTAATGTCTGAGTGTATGTATACACAGATTTTAATAAAAACCACCATGAAATTTGAGAAACCACTTCATTGAAATTATAGAACAAATGTATCTTGGAAACTTTGGGCAAGGCAGAATGCATTCACTTTGGGTGAAAGGAGAGGACACTCCTATCTTGTCTATTCAATACAGAATGTGAGAACAGCAAAAAAGAATGGATTGTTTTAACCCTATGATCTTCACACTGCTTGGCAAACTATCAGGGATCAGAATACGTCCAGAATAATCTTTGGTTTTACTTAACATTTTACCAGTCTCACAACTGTATTCATCTGTTATCCTTCCATTTTATTCCTGTTGATTTCATTTCCTTATCCTTTGCTATAGTTTAGAACAATGCTACTCAAAGTGTGATCTGAGAACAAGACCATTCCACATATGAAATAAGTAGAGAAACTGAGGATACTGAGAAATATTTGAAGGAATTTAACATGGCTATGACTTTGGTCTTATCTCACTGAACATATAGATGAAAAGTACTGGCCCATGCTGGATTGGGCGTGGAGGTGGGAATTTGTCCTTCATCACAAACATTTTGAATAGTATTGGTTTAAAACGTGGTAATTGTGTGTAAAATATTTTAAAATTCCTTCCAGCTACTCTCACGCAAACTGCTTCAGAATTCATTAGGTCAACACTTTGTAGCTTGTACTCTTAGATATAAAGATGTCCTTGGCATTTGGACCGTTCCGGTTGCCTCTATTTTCTGTGGAAGGTTTTCAGTAGGAGAATGGTCAGTGCTAGTAGTGGTAACCATGGCTATGAAGAAAAGAGAAGAGGCCAATGGATCTTGGGGCAGAGAGGCTTAAAAATAATGGTACTCATCCCTGAGTGGCCTGAGGCTCAGGATATAACACATACACCTTATCATCTGGACACTTCATAGTAATATGGGTCAGGTCTAATTAATACTTGGACACATGATCACCTCGGAAGTTATACACTTTTTAAAAAAAAATCCCCTCCGGTGGCTCTTTAGTTCTAAAATTCCACAAATGCAAATAGCCTCATCCTGCTCACAGGAGCTTTAGGGAGAGGTTTCATGACCTAAGAGGGGTGTTAAGGACAATCAGGCAATGAAGCAGCTACTACAGAAATGAAATTCATGCATGTATGTATTTTGTAGGAACTCACGTACACACTCATCAAATGTAAATTTCATCAAGCGTTTAGTTGAAGAGATTTCTTGAAGTGATGACTGTTGACTCTGACTATAGTGCATCTTAGAACCTCCCCAGACAGAATGGGGAAGCAAAGAATATTACCCCCCCACACACATATTACTTAAAATAAGTTAATCCTAACACTCTATTAAATATGTAAGCTAATTGGCCATAAAAACACATACTACTCCACTGAACTAGGAACAAAAGTCAGAATGGCTTAAGTAAAAATAAGGCAAATGGCCTAATGATAAGTACAATGAATTGGGCCTTCATTTTCTGGGCTTTGGGTTTACTTTCTGCAAAAATTAGACTCAGGTTCCTATAAGTAGAAGACAATGATCTGAAAACAGTAGACAAAACAAAGATATAAGGGAGGGATTAGAAATTTATATAGGCAAACTCAATATATTCTATGGCCGACTATTTTTGTAGTTTGAATACTGTTTTATAAACTTTTTATAGTTTTAAAACTGTTCTAATGAACTTCGTTCAAGGCTGGATGAAGAGATTATTTTCATTTTAAAACTGGGTAGGCACAAGAAAGGTGTTTGAACTCTGACTCATATAGCCTTCGATGGTACTGCTGACAATTGGAGGTTCCATCTCCATTTCTAAAATAAACCAGGAATGTTATGCTACTTTAGCAATCCGTAGTCCCAGACCTCCTTAATAGCAAAAACCAAAAGCACGTTATGGTTAGATTCTTTGAATTCTCTACTCGTAGGAAGTAGCACCTCTGGTTTGGACAGCTACAAGGAATGGCAGAGACACTGGGCCAAAACTATTCCAGTCTGAGAAAACATCAACATGGGACTGGCTGCTGTTAGCATTGCTCACATGTACAGTGCCAACAATGGAAGGAGCCAGAAACACTGTTACCGCATCTACACCCACCAGAAATGAAATTAAGTGGCTCCAAGTATTAATAAGCATAATCACGGCACTGTGTTTTGGATATCTGCTGACTCTACAGCCACAGAAATATGATGCATCCTGGGCACCATCCACTAAAATTCTCACATTAATATGGCAAGATTCACTGCCAACCAATACGGCCATTTCCAGAAAGCCTATGGAAAAGTGACAATGAGTAGAGATAATGGAGCAATACACAGGAAGACCAAATGAAGAAAACAACTCACTTTAAAACTGCAGAGTTGTGGGGCTCTGGGGTGGCTCAGTGTGTTAAGCCTCTGCCTTCAGCTCAGGTCATGGTCTCAGGGTCCTAGGATCGAGCCCCGCATCAGGCACTCTGCTCAGCAGGGAGCCTGTCCTCCACAACTCCCGCCTACTTGTGATCTCTCTCCGTCAAATAAATAAATAAAATCTTAAAAAAAAAAAAAACAACCAACTGAGGAGTTGTCAGGACAGGGATGTAAATAAGGCAAAAGAATGTGAAGAAAGTGGGACTGACTGAAGAGATTCTTATAGGACTGTCAAAACTGGGGTATATATATATATATATGACTAAAATGGCAGAAAATGTGGAGTAAATAATTGTAAAAAACAAACAAACAAAACACCAAAAAACAGAAATCAACCAAACAAAAACACCAACAGGACTAAGCTAAATAAAACAGAAGATTCGTGTACACACAGAACTTGAAGACAAAATAATGAAAAATAATCTATTTTGGCCATTGAAAAGTAAGCATCCTCCAGTCCTAGCCTTTATCTACCAGGAAAATGATGTTCTCAGCCTGCTTGGTGGTAGAGTAATCCTTTTGAAACCACTGACACAAAAATCATTCCCGGTGAGAAAAACAATCAGAGCTTTAGTTAGGTTATGTTCACTGTGCACAGAACAATCTCCCTGAACTCTAAGCTCTCTTGTAATAGGCAGGAAGCTTCTAGAGGGCAAGGGTGATTAGTTATTTACACAGGGGCCTAGCAGAGTCCTTTTCAAATTGTAGGTGCTTTATGAATATTTGATGAATTAAATTGTTCTTCATTAGTCCTCTTTCCCAATCAGTCCCAAGAATCAAATAGTTTATTAAGAAAAAAAGAAGTCCAAATATTTATGAAGCTTATTTTGTGGCAGCAAATTCAGGTTGGAACTAATGACCTAAAGAGTGGGCAGCAGCAAAACATCTGCTAGTAACGGAGGAGATCCTAAGGGTGGCTTTTCGGACAAAATTCAGTAATGCAATATGACCCCATATGAACGATTACTTGAAATCAATGTTAATGGGGGGGGGGGCCTGGGTGGCTCCGTCGGAAGAGTCTGCCTTCAGCTCAGGTCATGATCCCAGGGTCCTGGGATGGAGCTGCACAATGGGCTCCTGTTTAGCGGGGAGCCTGCTCCCTCCACCATTCCCTCTGCTTGTGCTTGCTCGCTTGCTCTCTCTCTCTGTCAAATAAATAAATAAAATCTTCAAAAAAAAAAAAAAAAGAAATCAGTGTTAAAACCTCAAAAAGCAGGTAATTTGGTAAACCAAAGTAACGCTATTCAAAGTGTCGTAAAAAGATCAACAGCCATTCTTCCAGTTTCAGCTCCAGAACCCCCTCCAGGAAGCTGGCTCAGCCCACTATAGCCCACAACGGTTTTTGCCAACTGAACTCAAAGCCCCATTAATGTGGCAAATTACAATATACCCTTGTGGCATCTATTAACTTTTCTTTAATCATGTTTTGTCTCTTCAATTAGACTGTAAGTTAATTAAGAATAGAGAACTTCTGACATTTCTTCTGTAGCCATCATATCTAATACCATGCAAAGGTGATTAAATAGTCGATAATAAATTTAGGTAATTTACCACACTAATAGGTTACTATTAATAGGGGGGAGAAAAAAGCACATAATCCTGCCAGTAATTATAAAAAGCATTTGACAAATTTCCACCTCCATTCATACTAAAATCCACTTCACAATAGAAAAGGACATCTTTTACAAGAATGCCCTTCATCCTTCACTGGATTTAAGGCATTTATCTAAATAAATGCATAAATAAATCAGCAGCCTGAGGCAAACACCATCCCTAAATGAAAAAGGCTTTGAAGCCACCTCTTTATAAGCCAGGAGGAGATAAGAAAATCTGTTGTCCCAAATCCTCTTCAAAATTGTCCTGGAGACCCAAGCCAGTGCAGGAAAGTAAGAAAAAGGAATAGAAGATAGATACAGAAAATAAGAAACAAACTTATCTGCTGATGAAATTAGCGCATGCAGAAAAACCCCGGAATATACAGGTAAGTCATCAGGACTAATAGTCTAGCCAGTTTGCCAGATACGAAAATCAATACACAAATGTAAAATTCTCATATTTAACAGGTACCACTGTGGATTATATAGCAGAAGCATAAAAAGGAAACAGGCAACAGAACATTTAAGACAGTGACTACCTGTGGGTGGAGAGTCAGGGGGACAAGTGCAAATGAAAAGCAGAGGAGCACAAAGGCCCTGGTGGTGGTCTGTTCTTTGATGTGGGCAGGGAGGACACCGGTATTTGTCATACTGTTCTTTAAAACTACATGTGTATGTCCCATACAGCTTTTCATTTTTCAAGGATTGCACAAAGGGAAGGAAAGAAGAATGATGGACAGAAATGACAAACTCCTTCAAATGCTGAGATAAAAAAAAAGTCTACCATGGTACCCTCCCTAGCAGGAGGATGTTAACTCCGCAGGTGACATCCGCAGCACATCTGTAAGAGTCTGTAACAGGACAGCATACGCAGACTCCTTTTGCTAAAACTGATGAGTCATTGGTCATAATGCAGATGGTTTATGGCTGAAAGGCAGGACTGAAAACACTAGTATTTTCTTATTTGAAAAACAAGAGTTTCACAAGATTAAATTTCCTCTAAAATTTTTAAGTACTAGGTTGGAAAGCAGAGGAATCCACTTTCACATTTCTTCAATTATTTGCAATAAAACAAGGAAATGTATCAAACCACAGAGGAAATTTTTCTTCTACACTTTGAAAATCTGGAAGGTACTACTTTTATGTATGACCATCTACCGTAAATACATTGAAATCCAAATTGTGCTATCGAGAAGTGAAAAAGCCAATTAAAGTGTCAACACTCCCAACACCAGCCAAACCACCTCTTGGCAAATGTGGACATAAATGTTTCCATAACCTATGTTTTTTAAGGTCACTAATTCTATAGTTCTACTCATCTCTGTTTTTAGAGACTTTCTTTCTCAAGTTTGGAAGGGGCTGGAGATGGTTACTCAAACATGAGGGACAGTAGAGAAATTTTAAGTTTGGAAATTGGTCATGCTACGGAGCTCGGCTCGTGTCCACAAACACAGTGAGGGAAGGCGGAGCCGGAGGAGGATGAGGAAAACGGAGATCCAGAGACTGTCTGCAGAGCATCTGTTCCAGCAACCCAGTTGTGGGCCTTCTCCGGGACCAGCAAACCTCCATCTGCTGTGGGAAGTTAACTGTTCCCCAGGTGGTAGGCCCACCTGTCAACTGACAGTTGGGCATGTGCCACAGAGAAGAAGGGCAGACACATTTTGGCACAGGCCTTTGGAGCATTTCTCTAACTTAATGGCTGAACAAGACTTGAGATGAAGAGATGAGGAAACAGGAGGGGGAAGGAAAAAAAAAAAAAAAAAAAAAGCAATGGGCCCTGCTGGACCCAGGCATCAGCTAGGGAATCTAGGTCATGCCTAGAACAGGCGTCTGATGGGGGATGCCATGGAGGGCGGGGAGCGACAGGGAACGGTGCCAGCCTCTGCCTTTCTGGGCTTGCCAGCCCTTGGCAAGAATTCTGGAAAACGAGACATCCCGAGTCAGACACATTTCCGTACATTCCTCTCCCTCCCCTGCCTCCAGCTACTTACGTGTGTGGCTGATGGACAGACTGCCGAAGCTTTAAAACAAACAACACTAGGATATGGAATCTATACCTACCGACCCCAGAATTTTTAGGGCTAGAATACACATACAAAAGTAATCTCCTTTCAAAGCTCGATGCTGTAGATTTATTCCAAGTGATGCCCAAAACCTACTTGGAATTCTTTTGGTATTCGGCTCTAGAATCCTTGGCATATTCTTGTTAGTACCCTGGGTGAGGAAGACTGTTTGGTTTTAAAGAATAAAAATTCATTTGCCTGAACTATGTAAACAGGTGCTCAGTAAATACATGTTAGTGAATAAACGAGCAAATGGATGAATGAAACACACACATATGACACTTGCACAAATTCATAATTAAATAGTGATAGGTGACAGGAAAGTAAAAAAAAATTAAAAACAAACAAACAACAACAACAACAAACACAAAAACACATATAAAGGTTTTTGTGTCTGGCTCATATACCAGAGGCCCAATTCAATGGGAAAAGAGGCATGGCTTGAAATGAGACCTAGTCACAGACCCTCTCGTGGTAATCTTAAACATGGGGAATGCCAATCTCTTTGGCTTTGTGTTATTCCTGAAAGGGTTCATCTCTATTTCCCCTAAGTCCTCCCCTGTCCTCTAGTCCTAAGGTCATTAAGGCACCAGACCTCAGCAAGCTTTCCTCTCCCTTACTGGGCTGACTTCCAGAAAGAACTTTGACCAGGTCAGTCATAACCCTGACCTAGAGGATCCTCAGGCTGTTCTTTGCTCTGTTAAATCTTATAAATGGCACAAATCTTGAAATCTAGATATATTTTAATTAGAAAAAGAGATCCAAATTATACCACTTATCATTTTTTCCTGCAACACAGTAGGTCATAAATTTTAAAAGTCTGTGCTTAGGAGACAGCATTCATACACACTGAGGCATTTTTTTTAAAAGTCTAACTGCTTCATAATTATATCCCATACACATACATACATTTTATAGGCACATTTCAATGCAGACATAAAGGAAGTATTCATAAAGGATGAGTGATGGACAAACACAAAGCCATGCTTTGATGTTAAAGATGCAGCCCTTTAGTGTTGAAAAGGACATGTAATTGAATTCTTGGTAATCGCTTAGAATAGTGTCTATTGTTGAACGTAGAACGGTCACAGAAGTCTCGTCTAGGAAGTTTGCTCCCTTCTAAGGTGCGCGCTCCATGGCTCGACTCAAACATGAAAAGACATCCTGGCACCGGGCCAAATGCTTGGGCCAGGGTGTTCTCTGGATCCTGATGGGTTCCCTCTGAGACCAAAGCTGCACCCCAAACCTGGCCTAACATGAACTGAAAAGACTTGGGCAGCCTTTGGGCCCAGGGTGAGGATGTTCCAAGGGCCTCCTGACTCTCTCCACACGCTTCACACATGTTTAGCAACTCTGATCGCCGTCTTTCCTCAATAAAGAGCTAGCATTTCCTTTAGTGGCTCTTCAGATTCTCATAATCCAAAAGGCAGAAGGTGTTGTAAAGGTCTCCAGTGCAATTATGCTTCCTATACATATTCTAGTCATTAAAAGACAGACGGGTTGTCAAACCTCTTCTGAAATATTAATTATGGAAGTAATTTCTGAAAAATGTGCAAAAAGAACTTTAACCTACTCTTTCCTCTCTTAAGGATCAATGTTATACAGTATTTAAGTGACTCCTCTAGAAGGGAAGTTTAGAATATATCCTGATAGGTATCAAGGATCTGCTATAGAAACAGACTGATTAAAGTACTAGTTTATGTGGATACATTTACACTTTTTTTTTTAAAATCTGTACCTTTAAACACAGATGTATTTTCAGTGTGGTCTCCATGTGAAGGTTTCTCAACAGGGTTTAGTCTGTGTAACGATTAGTGAAACAGATGAAAGGCATTTCAGATGATTACCCCAGAGACACAATGGTTCTCAAGGCTGGATGCATATACGCCATACAGGGCCAGTAGATACATTTTTGACATTTACCACCTGCCTTAGTAAATGTCATACCAGTTAATCTTGATGTTCACCAAATTTCTGAGGTCTACCACGACTTGTTTCCTAAGGCTTTTGATTTAGAGCTTCTTAGAAATGGCCACATGTCTCCAATACAGTAAATGTGCTTCCATTTCTTAAAGTGTACAGAAAAAAAGAATTCTACAAAATCTTGTCAGAAATGTCTGGATTTTGTCTTCATAGGACATCATGAAAGAATTTTAACTCGAGAGTCACACACAGAGAAAGTCGAAACAAATAAAAACAACCGTAACAAAAAAGGTACCAGGGTACATAATTCAGATAGGTATTTTAAGTGACCTGCCATTTTCTCCGAATATGCTTCTAAAGATTTTTAAAGCGTTTTTAGAAATGCTACCTTAGTCTGTATCTTTTATTTTATCCATCTTTATAAGCCACTGTTAGCTTACTATGAAGACAACAGTTTTGAAAACTGCCCCCTTGGAACAGTGCACCAAGGAAGGGAGCTGGTCCGTCATGATCACTATGCAGTGCACGGCCAGGCCCACCACAGGCATGGAGTCGTTTATCTGACAGTATTTACGGAGCACCTACAATGTTTGAGGAGCTATACCAGGTATCTACACATATAACAGTCATCAAGACAGATCCCTATCCCCAGGGAATTATCTGTCAACGCAATAAAAGGCAGATCGGCAGCTTCTTAACAAGAACATCAGCTACGTCTGGAGTAGAGATACAGTGCCATTCTAGTATGCAGAGGAAATGGTGGTATAATTAAGACTCAGAATTCTTTTGAGAGTGAAGAGATACTCTCTAATGTGTCCTATCCCTCAGTGGGCCTGCAGCATTTTATAGAGAGGGAGAATTTAAGGAATCCACTGGCACTTTGAGGTCAGAGGAGTTGACCTAAAATGCCAATCTGCCTTGTCCTCTCCATCACACTACCTGGGGGGAAGAAGTATTTCATAACAGGTACTAAAAAAGGGAACTATTACCTGATGCAAAAGTTCCTTTTGAATTCTGTGAAGGGGGTGCCTGGGTGGCTCAGTGGGTTAAGCCTCTGCCTTCGGCCTAGGTCATGATCTCAGGGTTCTGGGATGGAGCCCTGCATCAGGCTCCCCGCTCAGCAGGGAGCCTGCCCCCCCCGCCCCGCCTGCCTCTCTACCTACTTGTGATCTTTCTGTCAAATAAAGAAATACAATCTTAAAAAAAAAAAAAAAATTCTGTGAAGGGTGCTTCCCATTCAAGAACATCAAGGGTTACATTTAGAAAATTTGTTGTTCTCTTTAGAATGGTTAATTCCCCAAATATGACCTATTGTTTCATATCTCCACTCTTTTTCTTAACTTGTTCCATCTGTCTCCAAAGACTCTTTTCCACCTTCCCTTCTTGTCTCTCATTTGTAAAAATCGATGAACAGAAACATATGAATGGAGCCTAAAAGCTGCTGGAAGTGGGTTACAGCCAGAAAAACTTAGGGAGGAGGTCGGCTGTTTACAGAAATTGCTTTTGGTGTCTTCAACTCTCTAATTCAGTCTTGTGTTCTTTCTAAAAGCCAAGATGAACTGGACGTAAGTTAAGCCCAAATCAGCAGAATCTCCCCCAAGAACTGGAACACAATAGTCATTCAGTTTCACAAATATATAAAAACATACTTGGCTTAGTTTCTTCAATATATTACTCTCATTTCAATGGCGCTCATTTGTTTAAAAAAAAAAAAAAAGGCTCATCTGCAAATTGGCAGCTGGGGCCTGTCCAAATAGCAAGAAACATCAAGAGAAGAATTTAAGACTTCAAGAATAAAAAAAAAAAAGAAAGAAAGAAAGGAAGGAAGGAAGGAAGGAAGGAAGAAAAAGGGAAAAAAAAGAAAGAAAATTAAGTTATATATTTTTTAAATTTAATTTAATTAATTTATTTTTGAATTCAACGACAAAAGATTGTTGTGGTATAGTCAAAGGAGCAAATGCCTTGAACTCCAAAAACATGGATTCAGGTTACTAGTTGAATCCTGAGTAATTTATTATTTCATAAGGAAGTAATACCCCATTTCCCAGGACAATCGAGAATTACCAGATACACCGTAGGTGAAACACACAGTGCCCTACACATGTTACTTTTTATTCCTTTCATCTTTCCTGTGTTTCCACAGTACTCTGAACGAACATACTTTTATTGGCTCATACCATAATATACTGTGATCATCAGTTACATGGATGTGATTTTGCGTTTCTACACAGTATTTGGGCACATGGCAAGTGTACAAAAAAAAATACTGGTTGAAATAATGAACAGGTATTTTATTAGATAATAATTTTAGAAAAGACTAAAGTATGCTTAAAATTCTGAAGCAAGGTCATTGTTCTTTGTGAAACTTCCCTTTGCCAATAGACAGATACGAAGGCATATCTGTAACGAGAAGTTTCTACAGATGAGTCTTCATATAAAGTCACTATACAAAGCTTAAATTCCGTCAGCCTAATATAGCTTTTTTTACTGAGCAATTTTCCTTAGCACAGCCACAGCACCTGAACCAGGACTGAAAGAGCAGGCCAATCTGCCTTCTGCGGACTCTTAGGACACAAAGAATACACTTGAGTCCACATCCATTCTATGCTCCAAGGCAAGAAGCAATCACGTGTGCCACTGTCCACCATTAGCAGGGGCTTCCATTTGTATCTCAGACACAGGTTTTAAATATTCTCTCTCTCTCCATATCAAATAAAAAAGGTGGCAATAACAACTGCTCTTTAATCCCACACGGAGATGTCTTTTAGTGACAAGCCTCGTGGAAACAGTACTCAAACAAAAGCTGTATTATGATCAATAACTATACTTTTTTGAGGTAATACACAGACGTTTGAATGTGAAGAAAAAACCATTATAAATTTAAGAAAATCATGTTTAGGTTCCTGTAATAACATTTAAAAGCTGGGCAACACGTTCCAGGAACCTGGGGGACTTTTTGGTAAGTCATCTATTTGCTTCCCTGTAAAAGGCATAAACAACAGTGAGATGTAAAATATACAGTTTAAGCTTAAGGTGGAGAAGGGAGGATCCTGAAACCTAACTTGGTTTTCTCAACGACTCTGACTGTATCCTGTGGGGCCAAGCTACGAACACGTGCACACTTACACAGACACACATCGGAGTCCATCAGCATAGACGCACAGGACAAATTTAAGAACTTCCTCCAACGATCAGGATAGAAATTCACAAATGCACTCCTGCAACATTTCTAAATGGAAAGTGTGGGTCCCTCATTAAGGGTCGAACAAACATCAGGCATTTAAAAAAAATGCGATGACTCGCTCAGTGTTTGGCTTCTCTTTCACATCCAAGCTCATGGGAGAACGGCCCAACCATGACAGGATGTTTAAAGTGTGCAGCATTCAACAAGAATCAAGGGTTCCAAAATTATTTCATAAATCTATGGAGAGACCGAAGAGAAGTCTGACGCCACCCTGTGTGTTGCAACTCAAAGGTGAGTTAAAACCAACTCTGGAATTAGTAACTCTGAGATCTCAAAGCTTTCTAATACCAGGATTTTCAACTTTGCAATTTAACGACAACCCTGCTGCTGGCCTTTCCTGACCTGTTGTGAAGTAAATCAGGCAAACTAATGTGGGCTAACAAGTCTTTTTCACACTGTTCGATCACCCTGCCTCTCTTTTTCTCCGCAGACATCGCCTTCCTCCCACTCTGTCTAGCCATCCTCCTCAAAGCACACAAAATGGCCACTGTAACCCCGCATTACTGCTCATTAGATCACAGGTTAGTCAAGTGGAACTACCCGGGGTTCCCAAAGGAGAGCTATACTTCAAAAATCTGTCCATGTCAAATGAAGAAAAAAAACCCTGAGCGTGGGGTCACCCAGATCAATGATCAAAAGAAACAGAGAATGAAGGGGGAAAAAAAGCACACCCTCGTTTTTGTTAAAAACACACACAGGTCTGATTTATTATAAGGAATACAGAGATGCAATGGGGGTTTTCTCTTATGCCCAGTTTTCTTTTTTTTTTTTTTTTCCTTTTTTTCTTCTTCTTCTAATTAAGTAATTTCTTTGAATCAGGTCCTTTTGGTTAACTTTTGGGCTTTTGGAAAGTTTAGGACTAACCCTTAAAATTTCCCCCCAAAGAAAACACACTCCAGGAAATCCAGTTTTTAGGAGGACCCTTAAATATTTCCAAAAACACTTGAAGAGCAATAAAAGTAATGCAGAGTAATCACCTTTAAGGCCTGAGAAGATTCTATTCCAATCTCAACACAAGAACCGGTGCGACAGACACTCTAAAATAATCCGAGTAACCTCTTGGGCCTTCAAAGAGAGGGAACAACGAGCCTGTCAATCACATCATGAGAACACACCAAGTGACACGCTATAAAAAGGAGATTTCTGGGCATCTGTGGGGCCTCACAGAAACCTAGAAATCTGCAGGTAGGTCCCCGGCTTGTCAAGCATCTCCCTCATTTCCATGCACCAGCAAAGCACAACCTTCTACATTTGCTTTTGTATTTTTTTTTTCCTGAGGTAGAGCTACTAACACTATTGCAAAACTGACAAATTTAAAAATTAAGGCAGAATGATCTGGAACACCGTAAAGAACAAACTTTAGAATCAGTTTCACTGGTCAAAATCTCCAGAAGATTTGATTTTCCTGGTTTCCTCACAACAGCAGCAGAAAGTACATTTTGTCAGCATAGTGATAAAACACCAGTTTGATAAGAACACAGTTCATATATATGGTAGTAAAATAAACTGATTGCTTCTAATTTAATCTAACCAAAGTAAGAGTTGATTAAGGTCTTCATTGCTTTTGAAAAATTATTTTTTTTGGTATTTGGAATTTAGTCTTCAAGCACTCTCCAAAGTATAAAAGTATAAAGTACAAAGTATACAGTCCCTAAAACTGCATTTTCTTCCCATTTCTTGTACTTAAACACTCAAGACACTATGCCAGGCACAGATAGAAGGGCCATTTAATCCTCTTAACACCTCTGGCCAGAGGCAGGCCTCAGGCCCTGGGGAGCGCACAGTTAATCGTGAGCACTCTATGTACTCGATCCTTACTTAATCCTCACTATTTGAGGTAGGTTCTAGCATTACCCCCATTTTACAGATGAGGAAATGGATTTACGTTTTTGCTCAATATTATGCAGCTTGTCAACAGTAAGAGGGATTTAAACCCAGATGGTCTGACCTCAGAGTCTTACTGCCTATCACCTCTACGCCCAGAGTGCCAAGTTAAATACCCATCAAATTAAATGTCTGTCTATCCTAAGAGACAGCAATTCCAATCTGACATCTAGACACTTGAGAAATGCTTGCATATATACACAAGGAAACGTGTACAGAGATATTCGTCAACAGCTTTGTTCGTAATCACAAAAACCCAGAAACAACCTAAAAGTTTATCAATAAGAATAAATAAATAAAATTATGGCATAGTCATGCCTTGGAACATAATATATCAGTGAAAATAAATAAGTTAGATTTACATGTATCATATAATCTCAAAAAATGTAATGAAAAAAGCATGACAAAGTATACACTCTAAGACACCACTTATGCAAATTTTGATCACACAAAACATTACTGTATATTACTTAGAAACACATGCATATGTATTAGAAGTATAAAAATGTATGTTGGGAAAGATACCAACTTCAAGATACATTCACTTCTGAAGAAGGGAGGGGAAGGGGCTTTGAAAATGCATTTTTACAGATTTGTTTCTTTAAGGAAAAAATCTGAACAAATATGGTAAAGCGTTAAAATTTGCTGAATCTGGATAATGGGTTGATGGGTCTCACTGTTATATCATTTTTTTTTTTACTTATCTGTATCTCTGAAGTTTTTCATACTTAAAGTCATTCAAGTATGATTCCTCAGATACATATCCTCATATATTCCCAAATGCATCCTCCTGAAATCAGAGTTGGAGTTCCCTATAAATTCTTCCCCCCCCAATAAAATGCTTAAAACTCAAGGTAACAATCTAGAAACTAAAGTATTAAAATTAACTTTCCCGAAATTGTTACAGTATCCTACTGCACCTGTCTTAGAAGTACCATCTTAAAGATAATTACGTTCATTAATACACAGACCATATTTCATTATGTTGTTAAGCAAAATTCATTAAGTTGGTGTTTCTAACCTTTTGACAAAGTCTGGTAATCAAGTAGCCTGGCTGAAGGTGGAGAGTTTTAAGATACAGCAGAACAGGGCACATGGGGAGAACAGGGAATAGTTTTCACTGTATACTTTTTTGTTATAAAGCATACAGTGCTTAAAATTGTACCCCATGGAGGTATGTAGGTGACTCGGTCAGTTAAAGGTCTGACTCTTGATTTCAGCACAGGTCAACATCTCATGGTCAAGAGATCGAGCCTTGTGTCCAGGCTTCCTGCTCAATGGGGAGTCTGCTTTGGAGTCTCTCTCTCCTTCTGCCCCACTCACCCACCTCATTAAAATAAATAAATCTTTTTTAAAAAATTGTACCATGTGGTCATTCAGATTAATTTAAATGAGATGGATTTTTAAAATTGAAATGAATGGATTTTTGAAGATCATGTAATATTCCATGGAGATCCAAATGAAAATGACAGGCACACACTTTATGTGTAGGACGGTAGTCATATAATCGTAACTGAAAGAGAATGGATCAAGTAATGTCAACCACAATTCATTACAAACTCATATGTATTTGTGAGCAGAGTTGGAGAAAAGACGTTATTCCAAAAATAATTTCAGTGAAAGTAAACCCAGCAATTATAGCTATCTCTCTTGCTTTAACATCTTAGAAATATGACATTTTTAATAGCACATATTTTTCAATTCAGCTTTACTATGGCTAAAGAACCAGATGGCAAAATCTTGACTAACTAGAATCCAAATAAGAACAAGTACTAAAGGAATTACAATTTTTGTATTCCATCTTAACAGCTAAAACTACAAAAACACAGATTCATCTCAAGTGTTTTACCAAAAAAAGCAATGTCTAGGGCCTTCTATGAAGTTAGTACAAATTCAACAAAATATCCCATACTTTCTACATCTACACTGCTAGAACTAAATGTTCTGAATAATTAAAGGGGCACTGTGCACTAGAATCATTAAAGACTGTATTTCCCTAGAGCAGAAAACTGTGCTGATATAGTTTAAAAGGCTCAATATGAGAGAAAAAGAAAAGCTTCTGGTAAAGTATAAAACAGATAACTATATTAATAAAGAACTGCTGTTAACTATAACAGGCTCAAGCAATCTGGTGATCTTATGTTTTACCTTAAAGTCTGTTTTCCCATTTTCAGCTAAAAAACGAGCTTAATTTGCTTGTTAATATAAAAGTCATTAAAAAGCCATTATTAATTAAGGAAAAACAGAAAGATGTCCAAACTTGAGCTTTAATTAAAGAAAAACATCAAAGTCCATATACAAATGTGGGAAATTGACATCTCTCTTTATTGCTCAAACATGTAGACACATGCATTTTAACACTTAAGGAATCTCTTCCCACTCATTTAAATAATTCAGATATTTGGGCTTACCTTTTCAGTAAGTTATGCAAATACCATTTTAAAGGAAACTATTCTAGAACAGAGTAAAATGTAAATATTCTTACATATAATAAGAAAAGTTCTTTCTTAAGAATTTATGTTTTGGAAAATTAGGGCATCTGCCTGGGCACAATGATTTGCTTCTGTACAATGACAATAACTGTAATAACGATATTACTTAGTGCATATAAATCATGCCTCTATCTCAAGATCATCTTTGGTTTATTTTTTAGGACCTCTCTAATGATTATTCAGTCTTCTCTTCAATGCAATATACGAAAGCATCATGAGAGAATCTCTTGCATAGCACTGTTAAGAACTGTAACTCTTCAACTAGCTCTTCTCTAAGGATTCCTCTGCCAAGCTCTTATTTTCATTTCATTATTTCTTTGTTCTCCTTGTCTAAACTATACACGAGTTACCCAGATTTTCCACTCTGGCCCCTTTCAATAAAGACTCGTTTTGGCTTGACAAATTATTAGTCATCACCACAGTCTAAAAATAAATCGTATTTTACAAATTCTACATGTTAAAATTATGATGTTCTATAGAACCTCCAAATTATTTCACGGGTCATACGCAGAACCTTCTTCCCGTAAGGTTTAGTGGATTTCACTTATCATTGATGAAAACAATTCCAGTTATTTTACGGGACTGTTTACTACCTAAGCATTCTTTACAGAGCATTCTTATTTCAGTGAGCTCAATCTACGCACAGCACGTTTGACACAATGAATCCAGACCCTGTAATGTGTCACATTCTAAGCCTAAATAAAACAAAATAAAACCCTACTTGACTCCTCCTTTATAACACAGAATACTTGTCATTTTATTTTGTCAGGGATTTATGGGTGCAAATTTCAATTTCAGAAATTCTAGCCATGAAGGTAATTTCCATTTCACTATTGGATACAGTGACATCAAACACAGCAAAGATCTTAACAGGTCAGTCAGGGGAGAACTATGTGGTATCTTCAAAGTGAGATGCCACTTTTGTGCATTAAACTTGCGTTGACACCTTCTCCTTTGTACTGGAAGTCTGTACCATACCTTCATTCGAAACCACTAGATAGCCCATTTCTCCAAGGTCTTACATAAATACTCAAATAGAGTTGTGACTGAACATGGATGTCTACATCGAGAGATATTACTAAAGAAAGAAAAAGAGATTCTGGATTATCCATCAACAAAAGGGGAAAGAGGTTCTACAGCTGAAGTACTCCGGTGTGGGCTAGTGCATGTCTACCGGCGTCGCCCCAGAACGCAGGAAGAGCGTCTACTTCTGAGCGGCAGTCTGTCGTCTGTGCCACAACACACGGCTACTCAATGTTTGCAGCAAAGAAACATCTGATTCACAGGTAAAGGGGAAAAGAAAGCAGCAAGGAGAAAATTTCAGTTTCTAAGTAGCAGAGTATTCTGTTCATCTCAAAAGATGAAAGCAGGTATCTTTCATTGCACATTTTTGGTCTTAGAGGAAAGAAAGCCAAAAATATGTGATTTTCATATTTGCGTTAATACAGCAGAGTTTTTCAAAGCCACTGCCAAAAATGGACTGGTTTTCTTACCTGCTTTTTCCATGCTTTAAGTTAAGGATGTCTGCCTCATTATAAACCTTGCTGGCTCCCTAGACTTTCTGTAGTCTGGCTTTGCTGTGATTAGTGGTCAAAACCTTTAATTACAGTATATAGTTTGTGCAGCTGCCTGGAAATTGGTCTCGGGGTCAGTGGCTCTTCCCGTTCCCCTCTTTCCATTCTTTTGAAGCAATATTGCTGAACTGAAGGCATTGTTCCAGCTTTCTGGTGTGCTCTGTCTGCTGCACACTATGAATAGCTTTGCAATCACTCCAGCAATTGGTTCTTCAACTGCCTTTAGGTTGTCAATTGTAATTCATTGGCTCCAGGCACCTTTTCTCTTTTCATTCTCTTGAGGTCTTTTCTTACTTAATTTGCAATAATATTAGGGAATGTCTTCTTCAGACATGTCACTAATGTCTTCCTGATTATGAGGCTGGATGTACAGTTGACTTTCATATAAATGCCTGTTAAAACGTTTCAATATTTCCTTTATCTCTGACTTGTGATGACAATTGCTGTAGTGTCCTGTAAGGAATTTGGCTTAACCTTAGAGTCTTCTTTCTAAAGAATAATCCTCCTGGAAATATTCTCACTGGAGTTAATTCGTGTAATTAGCTACATTTTGATAACTTCCCCCAAATATAATTTTTCATTTTTCTGATAATTAAGTTTTCACATTTTCTTTGCATAATTATGCCCTCTTCTCTTTTTAGTTTATAAATTTGAGCTCTATACAACTTCTGTAATTAGTTAACTAAGAAGTAAAGGGTTCCAACTAGTTAGAAACCAATGCCTATGATTTCAGAGCCCCTCAGAGGACCCGGAGTTATTCCTCAAGTATTGTTTTTCGAGATTATAGAACATTCCAACTATTCAAAACGAGTTCCAATGCTTCTGCATTACAGGATTTTGTTTTATTTTTAGGAAAAAGAACAACCATCTCTTGATTTAGTGAGAAAAAACAAAACCTCAGTGCCTTATGTCTCAACTCCTTACTTCTGGATAAAACCCAGCAGGGTAACCCCTTTCATTAGCCTCAGCCATCCTGGAGTAACCAAAGGTATTTTTAAGCAGACACTATGTAATAATAATAATGAAAATAATTATCATAATGATAATAACTAACGCTTATTGTGCTTTTTATCTTCAAAGCACCTTACTAACATTAACCATGTGTCTATTTTCAAATTCATTTAACTCGACAAATGTTTTATTAACTCTGTACACTATGCAATGTGTAGTAAACTGAGTTTTCTTTTGCAAATGAAATAAGTAAATAAATAAGTGGAACTAGGGCCAAGGAAATGATTCTGTAAACTTTTGCCTCAGAATCATTTCTTGGCTTTGTTGAATAAGAGTTTGTGAAAATTAATCTTTACAAAATACAAAATTGAAAAAAGGGTGAAGTTCACCACTATGACCACTCAAATACCTAGTGCTTCAAAAAAGCCCCAGAAAGGAAAAAGTCAAATTGTGTAGTTATGATTCATTACTGTAAAATATCTGCATATGTACAGGAAGAAAAATGTTAAATGTAAGAAATGAAAAAAATCCTTTAAGTTTCATTAATGTAAAGCACTTTTATGATAAAACTAGATTTGTTCTTAATAAATTGAATGTACTGCTTTAAAACCATTTCAATTAGGTGCTTCATCATATACCAGAAAGAAAGAACAAAAGTAAAAAGTTTGCTTTGCTAGCAACTGAAATAAGCTCTACATACTTAAAATACAGGTAATTAATAAAAACATATTAAAGGAATACTATTCAGTCGAGCTGTCCTGCCACTTTCTAGGAGGGATTTGGGGAAGGAGACAGCAACCTTGTATAAGCAAGGTCCTCAAGTGGACAAACACAAGTACATAAAAATACAAGAAAACAAAGATGTGTAAATCTGGTAGCCAGAAGATTGAACCTTTGAGAAACTATTTCCATGGGCAG
The DNA here is from genome assembly GCF_963455335.1 of Martes martes. Classification (NCBI taxonomy): domain Eukaryota; kingdom Metazoa; phylum Chordata; class Mammalia; order Carnivora; family Mustelidae; genus Martes; species Martes martes. The sequence goes on along the minus strand of NC_137892.1, from coordinate 126,786,201 downwards.
AGCGGTGAGATTTCACAGAAGATGCGATTTAGGAGTAATAGTCAAAGGTCAGGTTTGGTGTGGAGGAAACAGGAGGCAGACTGGGTAGTTAAGGAATCTGGATGAAGCTGATGGTGTTCAAACCAGGAAGAAAGCACAGGCATGTACGCTAAGACTCCAATGTTGTACTCATTCCAACAACATATAATTAAGCACAGAGACTTAAACATGCCAGAATTTCTGTCCTTCAAAGAGCTTCCAATCTTGAGGGGTAGAGAGAAAAGTTACAGGCAATTAATGCTGGTATGATGATTTGGTTATGCCCAGGATACCTTTGGAAGTCAAAAGGAAGACATGCAGCTCAGCCTTCAATGTTCAGGAATTTTTTTTTTTTTTAAAGATTTTATTTATTTGACGGACAGAGATCACAAGTAGGCAGAGAGACAGGCAGAGAGAGAGGAAGGGAAGCAGGCTCCCTGCTAAGCAGAGAGCCCGATGCGGGGCTCGATCCCGGGACCCTGAGATCATGACCTGAGCCGAAGGCTTAACCCACTAAGCCACCCAGGCACCCCCACGGAAACTTCTTGATGTCACCTATAATCGTTAGGTGGTTTTCCCAGGGAAAGAGAAATAGCAGGCAGCAGCTAAATGTGAGTGAGAAAAGAGAAGGGAATTTAATTATCAAGCACAGAACATAGGAGATCAGTGGTATTTCATCTGCTTCTAGAAGGAATTAGAAGATAGTACTGGTTTTTAACATGAGTTTCATGGAAGACAGGAAATCTGGTTCTTAATTGTCTGTGTTGAGGAACGGGGGGAAGAGGGAGACCTGGGGATGTGCACAATCAGGAAACGGAGAAGCATGGCAGAGGTGGGAGAACTGTACAGCGGAACGTCTGGAGGTGGACAGGAAGTATGAGTAAGAATGGAAAGGGGTTCCAAAATTTGCCGGCCCTACATGAAACAAAGATATGCATGTGGCCGACTAAAGAGGAATGGAGGTTTTATAAGAGAACATAATGAATTCTTGTTTTATTTTTTAAATGTATTATACTTTGTCATCCAACCTAAATAATTTTCTCAACAGGATGGACCTTCCTGATGTAACTCTCGTTAATGGGAATTTTATTAGTTTTCAGTAGGCAGGGCACATTCTCATGATTACTCCTTGGTGGGTGCAAGAAATACAGCTCCATGAGCTCCCTTGAATGGTAAGATCAAAGCAGCGAGGTTTAGAATCGATGAAGTCAAATATTCAAAATCATTTTTTCAAGGAGTGCATATTTAGTAAATACACAAATGTACAATGGAATATTGTTTTGGTATTCTGCTAAAAGTTGCTCTTTAAAATATAAAAGCATCATTATTATAAATGTATCTAAGTACTGAAATGATGGTTATTTTCAGCTTCTCTTGCAAGTTAGTAAACATTTTCAGGAGACCACAGAGTCATTCCATGGAAAACAGACTTCCAAACCCTCTCATTGTTTCCCCAAGATTAAACTGTAACAGAGTAAAGTACATCTGTAAGGAATGCACAAAAAACAATTTGTATCTCATATCATTTTAGAATAAGTATACGTCCCACAAGGGAATTTTCAGACTGCTCACACAATAGGTATGTACACTGCTCTATGTGAAATCAAATCAGTATTCTAAAATGCTGCCAAGACACAGGTCAAGATACTTGGAAGACTCCTAAGATTTAAAGTATATGACACTTTACAATCATTATTGTATGAAAACACACACACACGTTTCTCTCCATATACAGAGTAATAATAAACCAAGCTAAGTATGTTATGTGACTTAAATGCTGCTTCGTATTTTCCAGTAAAAAATTTGTCATGTAAAAGCAGAGATGATATTCGTTACTTCATAGAAATACCAAAACAAAACAAAACAAAAAACACCGCTCCACTGTTAAGCAGTATTAATATAGAATGAAAATTTTAAATTAGAGTCTTACTATTTACAGACAGTGTCCAAACATTTCAACCCTTCAAAATTCTCTGACCCTTTGTAGGAAGGAGAACAAGTATACAATTTAGAAATAATTACCTTTAAATACAAATTATACGTAAATGTAGTGGTCAAATAATATCAAATACATACTAGCAGTCTCTTCCAGAAGAGGTCTATAGACTAAGAAGGGAGAACTAGATAAAGTATTCCTGATACACTGAATATTGAAAAGTATTTTTCAAAAAACTATGAATATTTATAATCAAAACATGGGCTTAAAAAGCAATGTTTATATCATCATAAAAATACTTGCAAATGCTCTTCTCGCATTTACATTTTGTTCTTTTCCAATAGAACACCACTTTCTATGTACATCATGGTAATGAACTGAATGACAATTTTAAGAAAACTGAGAAATGCCTGATCACAAATTTTAACCTTAATGTTGACATCCTAATCGAAAAGCTGGATCTTCCTGTGCTATAGTTACTGAACCACGGAACCAAGAGAGTCATTTGACCCTGTAATTGCACCTCAAAAATCTTTATTTCACAGTTTCCACATTTTTAAATATTTGACAGAGTTCAAAAATATTCGACAGAGCTGACTCATTATTTGATGTACTTTTTCTAAAAAAATGAAATACTTTCGAAATAAGGACAAGGCCGAATACCCAATCAGACCAGACTGCTGGAAGGTTAAATAATTTCTTTCACATTAACAAAATGTGTCATTTTATAAGACATGGTAATGCCCAATGAAACAAAAATAAGATTTCAAAAAGCTAGGAAGTAAAAGAGTCCCAATCGGCAACGTGTAGAGGGAAAACAGGATTACATTTATTGGCTACTATATCAACTTAACTTCTCATGAAATCCTCCTGATCTATTAAATAACTTCAGAACTGAAGTATGCTCTCCTATGGGAGTTGTAAAACAAATTAGATACAATTACAATTCAATACAAATAAAAAGCCAACCTATTTACCCTTAAGATGATTCTTGGTTTAGGGCTTTATTATTTAAATTGGACTAGAATTTTCCCTAAGGAATCACCTGGGCCACTTGACTTAATTATAGATTTTTATATTATACTTTCTATAGAGAAACATTGTTGATAGGAGTAAATTCTGGAAAACTGTGGTAACTACACCTCCCCAAAGTGAATACAACAAACATCTGTTGCAAGAACTGCTTGGCTTTCAGACAGTATGTAAAGGGTGTTCTTTTTCCCAGTGTTTTGCTATGTTTTAAAAAAGATGATTTGTTAAGAAACATGTTTCTACTATCAATTCTCAAAACGTAAGATCTTAAAATTCTAAGTGAAACACAGGTCATTACCAGGTTTATTACAGAAGGCAAACTATGCAATGTACAAGACTCCACTTGCATTCTAAAAGGGTAACAAAATAATTGGGCATGTTGCCCTCTGTCTGTGGGTTACAAAGTAATTTTAACCATTGTCTTCCTTTCTTAACTCCTTCTCTACACAAACATGGCAACACTCAGGGCAGAGGAGGGGACTAAATATACAATCTCCTGAGATTTTTATCCTCCATTGCAATCCTAGTGATAACTCAGCTTTCTCCTTGGGATCTCACCAGCTTCTAAACTCAACAATATCCTGTTATCCTCATGAAGTGATAAATGAATTCTTAAAGTTTTACTCAAGTGACAGGATAAATAATTGCAAAATTTTTGCATAATGTATTAAGCACAAAATGTAATAATTTCATGGGGGGGGGGGAGAATCAATAAGCCCTTATGACTCCTTTCTTTTCTTCACTGCATCAAAGACCTGTTCAGTGCTTTTGGTAAAGCAAATACATTTTCCTTGATTCTGAAAGAACAAAATTTTGCCTCAGGATCACAGGAATTTTGCAAAGTAAACCCCCATCTCTTTTAGCACTTGGAAATTACTCGGCATGCACACAAATTAGGTACAAATGAATAAAAATGTTTATAAGCAATAAGCATAGGGCATGTAATACCTTTATAATAAGGAAAGGAGGAGCAGTAAACAGATGACCAACTCTACACATATTGCTAATAACATGTAAGTTCGTTCATTTTTTTAATCTCCTACCCCCTCTTCTACCATGCCTCCTCCCAACAATTATGAGATTACCATTCATTAAAAGTTTAAGATTCCGTTTTTACAATTCCACTTTTTTTTTTCTAAATTTTATTTATTTTTTACAGACAGAGATCACAAGGAGGCAGAGAGGCAGGCAGAGAGAGAGAAAGGGAAGCAGGTTCCCTGCCAAGCAGAGAGCCCGATGTGGGGCTCGATCCCAGGACCCTGAGATCATGACCTGAGCCGAAGGCAGAGGCTTTAACCCACTGAGCCACCCAGGCACCCCTTTACAATTCCACTTTTATGCTAACTTATTAATAAGGTATTGATTTAATCCCTAAAACATTTCTGGGGGTACTTCAACAAGGCACCGTAACAGTACTATACTGAGGAAATCTCTTTGTCTTCCAAGCAATGTAAAAAGAAGAAGCTTCCATTTCTTTTTCTGCCAAATCCCAAGTACAAGCACTTCATTATGTTTCGACAAACGTCAAGATCTATAATCAAATTTGCCCGTGTCTTCAGTTAAAGCCTAAAATGTTAACATGTACCTGTATAGTATGTGTTTATATAAATAATCATAGGGAAAATGCCTTAAACAGTCCTCATAATGGCATTTGCAAATTCCATTACCAGCAAAAATTTTGAGGAAAATTCACTTAAAGTTGATATAAAAAGAAAGTCAAAGTCATCCATGTACCAGTATATACAAGTTTTCAATAATTTTCAAATCATTTTCTACATTTACAGCCTCTGTCTCAGTAAAAGATGAATCATAAAAAGGTATCTGCCTGTTTCCTATGAAAGGTAGCTAGCGAACACACACAAAGCATCTTCCAGAGCAATTAACTGTTAAAAGCTTCCTTTCTTTGACATGACATCCAATTTTTATGGAGGATTACCCTGAGTTGCGAACTTGATTTCAAGAAAACATCAGTTTCAATTTTATGACATCTAAGAAAAAACAGTTTCTTAAATTTAAAAGCAAATAATAATAATAATAGTAATTCAGCTCTTCTACATAACTTGAATAAAGGGATTTTAAGTTGCAAGGTCACTTGTATATGTATCTCATATGTTTTATCACAGAGGTATTCCGTATTACGTATAAAACGTTGCAGTCTATTTGTATTCTTAATACATACCTATATTTCCCACAATGAATCTCAGAACAATGCATTTTCAGCAAGTACCTTATAATTATAAACTAATGTAACACTCATAACTACCCATCATTAGATACTATTACCTCCATTCTAGAGACAGAAAAACTGGTGCTGAGAAGTTAAAAGATTTACCCAAAGCCTTAAGAACAGATCAAGAAGGCACCACAACCCCAATGCCGAAGATCTGTGCATTAATGACTCTGAATAGATTTGCATTGCTTTGTTTTTATCTTAATCACTTAATATTATCTAGATTTCACAAAATCTAAAAAGGAAAAAGGTGCTTGCTGACCACTTAATGCTGAAAGAAGCAACAGAGGATAGACATGAGTTCTATTTAATAAGAAACCCTTGCCTTCTTTACTATTTTCCTAAAACTTAAATGAAAATTCTCTACATAGTACCTCTCTACTGCTTAGTACTGTCAACTCTGAAGCGAATTATCCAAAAATCATCCCATTCACTTAGTACAAAACAAAACGAAACAGAAAACTGCCTTATTGCCATCTTACTGATGAGAAGACAAGCGAAGGAACAAAGCTCTTTGCAAGGGTCCCACGTTAAGTGTGAGAGAAGTCTAGAGTTAGAACACCTTATGTCCTGGACTCCTCATCCAATTTTTCAGACTACAGGGCAGCATTGTTCACTCATCTTATTAGGAGTCACTAAAGGAAGCACACAATTTTCTGAAGGAGGGGAGAGAAACCTATTCTGAAAGTTACAGGTGTAAAGGATACATGAAAAGTTTTGATTTCACTGTACTTAGGTTAAAATTCACTGCAATTCAAGTTTTAAAAATTATTCACCTATCTTATTCCTTCAGTATCCATGAATCAGAAACTCTGCTGGGTGAGACACTGAATTCCTCCTCCATCCCCCAGAACTAGACTCTTGCTTTTATAGGTGAGATACAAGTTAAAAATTGAAATTAAATGGGGAAGATAAAGAATGGGTCCATATTAAAGCGTATTTGGTGGCACGGAACTTGCAAGATAAGACATCAATTTTCAGCCTGGCTGGTTACAGAATAGGACTCATTGCTTCTAGTCAACAGTGAGCATTTCAGAGGGACAAGAACATGACATTTGAGGGCAAGTGATGCATGGTAATACGCATGATGCATTCCTTGAAAAGATGGAGAAAAGAATGAACTAAGGAAGCGGGCAGGGTAAAAAAATGATCAATAACCAGGCCTTCAGATGAGAAAATAGATGAGAAAAATAATCAGATAAGTCCTCTAATTTTCGCTAAGCAGTTAAAACACACACACACACACACACACACACACACACACACACACACACAAAACAAAAAAACCAAAACTATGCTTTCCAGGTGGAGAAAGATATATAAACAATAATTTCTATAAATTGATACAGTCTTTCTACTTTCTCAGAAAATCACGGTTTCATGTGGAAAAACAATATAACCAGCATATCCCGAATTACAGGCAAGTTTTCAGATTCCAAGGCGGTAGTGAAAGTGCAGCAAACAAGACAAAGAGTTGTCAGGTTAATGAGACATACCTCTTGGACTGATCGAGCAGCTGGCTTGTCTTGATGATTGGCCAATATTAAAAAGGGTAAAGTGCATAACTGTGGGTGCTGAAGAGCTGAGTGCAGTTCATTTCTAGCAGTTTCTAAATCATCTTCTGAAGAGGCACTGTCTAATACAAATATTACCCCTTGAGATCCTTGGTAGTAGCGACTCCAATATTTCCGGATATTATCAGCCCCTGTCAAAAACAAAACAAATTCTGTTTTTAAAAAATAGGTTTCGGAAACTGAGAGAACACTGAACAGTACTGTTGGGAACACCCAGTAATTCCCAGTGTTGGGAATCACCCAGTGATTCCTACTGGAAACCAGTGTAGCTTTTAAAAAATTAAGTGCAGAAAACATGGCTGATGAGAACAAAGGCATGAGAGCCAACAGGTGGATATGGCCTTGAAGAACACCGCCAACGCTGAGGAGTCATTCTTCATACTTTTCTTATCAAAATATGGGAGAAAAACCAGGATACTTTTCTAGATCAAAACTCAAAAAAACCCACAAAAACCTCAAAATGTTTTCAGCTTTTGCTTACTAGCCCTAAATAAACGCCACTCTTTATAAATTGAGTTTGAGTCTAACTCAGAGGGCAGTGTAACCTAGCTGTTCAGAGAGGCTTTTCTTCCCCCAGACAACGAAAATTAGCTTGATATTTTCTAAAAGAACTACTTGCTGATCAGAGCAGCCTTGTTTAATTCCATCTAGAAAGTGAAAACTACTAGCACAACACCTTCATGTACCAAAGTGTTGCAATTTGTGATGAATTAAAATCTTGATACATTTGCATAAACTGATTTGGCAATGAGCATCCTCATGGCCTTGGTATGATGGGGTGTTTACAAAAAAGACACTGAGATTCTCATCAGCCAGGGCCACATCTTACTCTTCTCAGGATTCCCAATATCCAGCATAATATATAACTTGAAGCTCAGTACATGAATGAGGGAAATGAGGGAAGGAGGAAGTGAAATTATACACTAATTAGCTTTATGGATTTTGAGACCAAAAGACCTGGAGAGACAGTCCAGTCCAACTGTCTTGAGGAAATTGGGGCTAAGAGAGGTGAAGTGAGTAATCCCCATTCACTTGTCTAGTCAATCACGAAACTGAGATTTGCATCTGAGTAGACAACCTATCCAGCATTTCCCACTACATCATGATGACTGCTTCCTTTACTTTTATTTGATTCATGAATAGCATCGGCAGTGTGTATGAGTGGGGTGGGAAATGGGGAATTTAGGCTTATTGGTTATACAACAAAAATCAGATAAAGATATTTTATCAATTTAGTGCATACGATCAAGTATTAACCAGTTAGTAACTACATGTTAGCCATTCATTGAATATTTAGCTCCTATGTTGAATATACTGCGCTAAGTGCTAGGGGTACAGAGATTAAGCACTGGAGTTGGCATGCACTGGCAAGGGCCAAATGTTTGCATCTCCTTCCAACTCTGTGTTCAAGGATATCATACTGGAAGCTCGAAACTGGACAGGGTGGGAGTATTTTCACCATCAAAATCAACAACAGCTATCATCAGGTCTTTTCTTCCCCTGAAGGCCAACACACCACTGGCTGACATATTAAGAAGCCCACATTTTTCTGGAAGAATAGGAAAAAAAAAAAAAAAAAAGGAATAAAGCACTGTGATAGAGGTAGTCCTTAAGCAGATGAGAGCACCTCAACCGGACTGGGTGATTCTCTTCAAAAACAGCACTTACCAAACACCTACCATTTACTAAGCACTTTCTACATTCCAGGCACAGTGCTAGGTGTTTCCAAAAGAAGAGCTCATATAATTCTTACAACTACCCTAAGAGGGAGGTGTAAATGACTCAGGGTTTTAAAACTAATTTTCAGGTTTTTAAATCCAGGTATTTGTTATAATACCTTGCTGAAACAACCAGCTATGTCATAAGACTAAGGACACTAATGCCGAGTAACCTTCAGTATGTAAAGATATGGGATGTGAATAGGGGTGATGCAGATCAGGTAACATCCAACCAAGAAAGCAGAACAAAACAAAGCCCAAGGGGAAAAAAAAAAATTAAGCCAGGTAGATAGTTGCATAAGTGATGGTTGAACTAAGAAAACAACAGAGGCACCGAAATTAGCAACACCTTAGTCCAGGTTCCCAAGGAACTGAGTCTGAGATGGCATTTCTTGAACGCCTAATTACAGACAGTACTATCAGGAGAAACCAGGAGTGAAAAAAAGCAAGCTAGAATTGGGAAGGAGCTAGGCAAAGATATAGTTTCAAAAAATCTAGCCTCAGCTTGATCCAATGAGGAGCTCTAGAGTAGGGACTAAACCATAGAAGTTGTCCAGTCCAAAGGCAGGGGGGCTGGGCTGCTATACCCCTGTACAGTCATTGGCTATGAGCCACCCCTAGGGAACAGGAGGGGGTAGGGGTGTGATCTCATACTCTCCCAGACATATCTGGTTGAGGCAATTACGGTCAGCCAAGGGCAGGCCTCTGGAGAAGGGTACAGGTGTGAGTCATTAGCAGCCAATACTCGCAGCAGCTGGGAGATGGATGCACTGGCCCAGTAAAGGAGATCTGGGTAGGATACCAACAGCATCTGCTACAAGCTACATCCAGACATTATCCATATGCTAGAGAACCATCCATAAGCTTGAGGAGCAAAAGGAGCAGCAGTGTTACCTGATGGTAAATGTTTAAAACAAAAACACTGTTCGTGAACATATCTGTACATAATTTATTACAAATTTTACTAAAGGATGTGTAGCACACAATTTCTATCTAATATATGCAACATGCTTTACTGTAAATTCCATAGAGTTCATTAATGCTCACAAAATGGTTCCGTGATTTTGCCCAACTCTTGTATCCATAGTCAACCAACAGTTGTAATTGACCAAGTACAGTTCTAAAATAAATGTTGATTGTGCTAAGTGTTTTACATGTATCAACTCATTTACCCTTGACAATCTTAAGAGGCAGATAATCTTAAGGCTCTCATTTTACCAATAATAAAACTAAGACATGAAACAATTATATAATGCGACCAAGTTTACACACCTAAAATTTTTATTTAGGTCTAATGGGATTGAAATAGAAGGATCATTGACTGGGAAGGTGATAAAACTGAACAAAGAACTATTACACATAAGCCAAGGGCAGGGGGGAGGGGAGTGGGAAGCAACCTATTAGAATAAAAGGTACTAAGTGCCTATGTATATTAATGCTCAGAGTAGGAACATGTCCAAGAACATTTCCAGCCAATTAATTCAGTGAATAGTATTATGAAGTACTATTCTATACAAGTCACTGAGCAGGAACCTGTAAGAAATATTTAAAAATCCCTTATTCCCTTTAGATCAAATCCTCAAATTCTGTCAAGTAGTAAGAACTACAACAAGGCCTGTAAATACAGTAGAGGGCATCAACGTGGCCATAGCATTAAGATGGTGTGCAGAGAATCAAGTATAAAGAGAATACTGGTTGCAGGTTTCAATGGAACTTCTCCATTGGAAATAGGTGGGACATACTCAAAATCCAACTCATGAGGCTCATCTCTTTAACCAAGAAACTATTTCCATCTGCCACATTTAGAAGCACATAAGACACCTGAAAATAAGTGTCTGAAAGAGACAAAATGATGGTGAGTCCAACGACTGTGTTGGTGGAAACAAACCCAAAGAGAAATGCCACAATTTTTTTTTTTAAGACTATTTATTTATCTGACAGAGAGAGAGCTCAGTCAGGGGCAGTGGCAAACAGAGGGAAAGGGAGGGGAGAGGGAGAGGGAGAGGCAGTCTCCCAGCTGAGCAAGGAGCCAGATGCCAGGCTCGATCTCAGGACCTGACCTGGGATCATGACTTGAGCTGAAGATAGATGCACAACCAGTTGAGTCACCCAGGCACCCCTAAATGTCATAATTTCTTAAAATATCCCATCTATGACATAGTATGTGAATAATAAATTATTAATAGTGCAAAGACCCTTTTCTTTAGTCTGCTACCACACAGCTATCTGCCCAATCTTAGCGTGTCTGGTGTTCATCACAAACATTGGGCTTGGAATTCAGAATTCCAGTTCAGCCTTTTACCCAGTGGCTTTGGTCAGCAGTAGCCTGAACCTAGATTAGGACCCAGGAAACCAGCAGTCGCGTAAAGGGTCAAATAAAGTTGGTCTCTCTGGCCAAGCGGATCTTAGTTAAGCCACCAGATTAAAATGAGAGATGAACAGGTCATTAACCTAGCTGCCAGATGCTTTGAGAAGTGAGCCTAACTGGGAAAATTTGGAACTCCCATTTGATGTCCACATTCCAATATTCCTCATCTATAAACCAAGTCCAAAGGGAATAACATAATGCAGGATATCACATCTAACAGTGGTCTGGGGCCACTCATTTTAATGACTGAAGAGTGCACGTGTTCTGTCACTTAAATTGTTATATAAAAAGGTTAAACACTCAACTCAAACCTGGCCTATATTTTGTACACTGATTAAAAAATAAACGGTATCTTAAGAGTAGAGAGGGTTTGACACTGCCTTACTAAACGTTGTAAGGAGCCGGTAATCTAAGAGATCATTCTGAGAGCCAATCAACCAGGAGAACCTGGTTTAAGCCACTACAAGAGGAAAGACAGAAGACAGGAGCACAACGTGTCTTCAATATGCGAGGTTCTTTTTAAAGGCACACTACGGCAACTATGGACAATTTTTCTATGGTACATTATGGACAACTATGGAACATTCTCTTAATATTCATTAATTCATCTAACAGACAATTACTGAGTGCCTGGTACCATCCCAGGTGCTGGGGACACAGTAGCAAACAAAACAGACAAAAACTTCCATCTTCATAGTGTTTACATTCTTCACCAGCAGGGCTGGCCTAGCATTATAGAGGTTAAAAATGCCAAGTATTTGTTTCCCAAGTTCTCTCTTACAGCATGGACAGATTATTCAGTTCTAGCAAACTGGGACTCAACTAAGGTCTGCTGGGAGCTTCTGGAAAAAAAAAAATGTGTCCCTCAACAAAAAGAGATGCCCAAAGACAGCCACCTCTCTGTCCTCCTTTTTGATTTCATTAGGTGATAAGATGATGCTCTATACTGTGTTAAACTTCTGGCAATCTTGAAGGAGACACACCAAAACACTGAGGACGTCAGAATGCGTAAAGACAGAAAGAGCTTGGGTCCTTCAGAACACTGCTGAGCAGCAGTACCAATCACCGACAGCGTAAGAACCCCTTAGTCTGGAGTACAGTAAATGCCTATTATTTAAGGCAATTTTAGAAGACTATTGTTATTTTGCAGCCCAAAAAAAGGCTTCGTTTCCTTATGTTATAAGGCCATAAATAAGTTTCTTACAAGATTTGTTCTTTGAGAGATAGACTCAATGAGCTAAAAAACCAAAAACCAACCAACCAACAAAAAACAAAACAGGGATATACAGAAGTCAACAATAAACACAGTCATTCAAAGTTGTCCCTATGGGGGAGTGGGCAGGAGGAAGGCTGTTCTTTTTTTTTTTTTTTTTTAAAGATTTTATTTATTTATTTGACAGAGATAGATCACAAGTAGGCAGAGAGGCAGGCAGAGAGAGAGGAGGAAGCAGGCTTCCTGCTGAGCAGAGAGCCCGATGTGGGGCTCGATCCCAGGACCCTGGGATCATGACTCGAGCTGAAGGCAGAGGCCCTAACCCACTGAGCCACCCAGGCGCCCCAGGAAGGCTGTTCTTATGGAAAATCTCATCTCCAGACCAGTGATATCTAACTAAACTTTTTGTGATAAAGTAATTTCTTATCTATGCTTTTCCTTATGGTAGTCACCAGCCATGGTGGCTACTGAGTACATAAAATGGCAGCCAGTGCAACCGAAGAACTGAATTTTATTTAAATTTACTTCAATCTGAAGTTCAGATGCCACACATGGCTGATGGCTACTGTACTGGACAGTACGTTCTAGATAATTTGCTCACTTCTTGAGGACTGCTAGAAACCCCTAAGGCAAGCCGGTTAGAGATCTAATTCTATCTCTGAGAAGAAAATCAGGTAGCTGTGCTGCTGGAGGAGCCGGTATGGTCAGGCCCACCCAGAGACGGTTTGTTGAGGGGCTCTGTGTAGCTAACCAGGCTCAACGAGGGCATCCATAGTGCTCAGTCACCCTGTCGTGACACATAGAGTGAGGCTGAGGACTCAAGACTGTCTTGTCTTTCCATCCTCTTACCACAGTCTTAAGAAAATGAAGGAGAATAAGATTATTTTCCCTCTGGAAAACTTAATGAGATTGGAGAACCCATAAAGGATGCCAATTTTGGAGAATTTTAATTGCAAATTAACGCTTCAAATCTTAGTGAAGGAGGACGTATCCTCGGAACGAAAGTCACCTCAGCAGTATTATTTTAAGAAGAATGGTTTCCAGCATGGGGAGAAAATGTGCAAAGAGCAGGACAGGAGATGTGACAGAAAAGTAATACTTCTACATTCTTTTTTTACCCGTCCCATCTGCGGAGTCTTGGGTCTTTCTGAAGGGTGGTTCCTTTCAATCTTTTCATCTTCTCTACATCAAACTCACTCAATCTGTTTTTTAAAACTGGAATACTAAGAGTTTGGGAGAACTAAGACATATATATCTAAATTCAAACTTTTGTTATGGACCCCCCCCAAACACACCCACCAAAAAGCCAAAATATTTTAAATTAAGCCCTCTTTAAATGGTCAATACAAAGTATAAAAATGTGAAGATTTGAAGTCAAGTTCTCCTAAGGGAGATGTATTGTCCTCTAGATAATAAAATTTTAGAAAAATGTATGAAAAACAAAAATGTGGTCTGCCTGATGGGAGGAGAACCACTACCAAACAGGATGAACCGTTGAGCTGAGGGAGACCACAGTCCTCAGGCTCACAGGGAGATGCGCTGAGAACACCCACATAGAATATAAAAGACCATCAACACACAGTCGTCACCCACCCCCGCCTCACCGACGTATTACATCACATCTAACCTTGTAAAGGTGTTTATATCCATCACCTCACTTAACTTTTTAGGAGTTATTATCCTTATTTAATGGATGAAGAAACTGGGACAGAAAGTTGAAGCATTTTCCTCCATACCCAGCGGATAAACGGCAGATCCAGGACTCAAATTCTGGACTGATTCCAAAGACCATGTATTCTTCTCTACTACACGCCGCTGTTTCCCAGAGAGTGTAAGAGACTCCAGTGAAAGGGAGAGAAGAGGAGCAAAGGCATTCCAGTGAGGAGGGCACGGCTGGGAGCACAAGCTAAGAGGAAAGTAGGAGTGGGTGGGTGGGTGGGGCACAGTGCGGAGAAGGAGCAGGAGAGGACTCAGCTATGACAAGTAATGGCCAGTGTGAAGACAATATGGATGGCTTTGCAAGCCAGGCAGTGTCTGGGCATGGAGCAGCAGTAAATGGAGAATTACTACAGGGCCCGGGAGACACTACTGGGGTAGTCTTGTCTTGCTTAAGGGCCTTGTTGATTATCCATTAGCTGTTAGTACTTAGGGCAGACAGTACTATGTACCTACCAATAGCTGGGCTTCTTCCAGTCCTGAAGTGCCAAGCCTCTAGATTTCATATACCTTAAAAATGAATACTCTCAAATTAACAAAAAAAAAGGTGGGGGGGGGCGCACCTGGGTGGCTCAATCATAAAGCAGCTGCTTTCGGCTCAGGTCATGATCCCAGGATCCTGGGACTGAGCCCTGTGCTCATCCCTGCTTGATGGGGAGCCTGCATCTCCCTCTGCCTGCTGCTTCCCCTACCCCTGTCAAATTAATTAATTAATAAATTTTTTAAAATCTAAAAAAAGTTTTTAAAAATTTTCTATTAACATATAATGTATTATTAGCCCCAGGGGTACAGGTCTGTGAATCACCAGGTTTACACACTTCATAGCACTACCGTTAAAAAAAAAAAATTTTTTTTTTTTAAATGAATACTCTTCACACTCCTGGGCATATAGCTAACTGCATTGCTTGAAAAAGATCCGCTTATGAAGGTATTCCTGTATTTATCAGCAATACAATGTCTTAGGGAGAGGTAAAAATGTGGGCAAGAAAGAAAAAGAGTTCTTCCTTCTCCCAAAGGGTCTAAGAGAGTCCATAAAGGAAACAGGTCATCAAATAGTTTCTGCCCTATTTTGGGTTTCCCCAGTGCAAAGGGTTTATTCAAGCAGTGACTACAGAAAATGCTAGTGGCAGAGCGAGGAAATGGGAGAGGGAGAGAGAGACAGCCCACAAAAAGGAACTATCCAGACAGCAGCCACTGTGGGTAGCCTGAACTGACTCAGGCTAGAACTGGGAGCCAGGCACCAGTGGCGAAGCGTTTGGGGACTCATGTACCTACCAACCATTAGTGGTTGCTTGAGGAGGACTGCACATTATTTTCCTAGCATCTCTAGCTTTGCCAAGACACCGAGGTCTCAATAATTCTTGAGAGCAAAGGGCCTAAGACCCCACAGGGATTTTAGAACTGTACATACTTGTTATCTTTAATATGCAAAAGGGACCACTGGGATCCACTAAAACTGAGGCATATTTGGAGCTGTTTTCCAGCAGAAATAAACGTGTTACACTGAACTATCTTTACGCTCACCCTATCTCCTGTCCAAAGATAGGTCAGCCAGAGTTGGGAGCACAATCACAAAATTGAGAGGTCTATATAGGAATTGGACTAATCTCCTTGGTCTCATTATGTTGGAACGCTAACCCAGTGGTCATGTGCTTTAGGACCTAGAAAGGTTATTACAACATGTGCAGCCTTGGAATCTGAACTTCAAATAGCACATCCCCAGGAAATTCGGAAGCAGGAGCTCCTCAGCCTATCTTTTATAAAACAAAATGCCCAATGCTATGCCAAAGCCGATACACCAACTGCCATCTTCTCACGTTATCCTGCCCCTCAACAAGGATTCTGGATGTCCGGGTTACTCAAAGCACAACTGTACATCCTTATATTCACCGGCAAGTTCTAAGTACTATACCTGAGGACTCTGCCGCCACCTGATCCCTTGTCCTCCTCTGTGTTCTCACTCTGCTCCACACCCTCAACCACCTTCCATCTGGATCACCAGAATGGCCTTCTACCTGGTCTCCGTGCTTTTGTCCTTGCAGTGCTCTGATGACATTACTAACTGAACCAGGACACCAGCTCAGGCTCTACCACCACTCTGCCCAAAAACATCAAATGCCTATAAAACTTGGAATTCCCAAACAACACAACTTAGCATTTACAGTTCTCTGCGATCTGGCTCCAAGGGCCATTCCTACCCTGTCTCTCTGTTCCTCTCCTTGTACCCTCTGGGAATGCAACTCGTTCTCTTCCCGACCAGACCAGGTTTCCGCGGCCACACCTTTGGTTGTGTTATCCCGCCCACCGCCTGGAGTTCCTGCCCTGTTTGATCTCCCCTCAGCTCCTGTACAGGCAAATCACCACCGGCCCTCCATGGGCCAGGTCACTGATTCTACCAAGTCTTCCAACAGTCTTGGAGCTGTAAAGAAGGTCTCAGAAACTTTTAATCTCTTTCTCTCAGTGCTCTTCATAAGACATTCCGCCCTGCATTAGAGTTATCTGAATACACATTTCGTCTTCCCGGTTAGACCCAAAGAGCCACCTGGGAGTTTGGTGCCTTGTGTGCCTCACTCATTTTCACATTCTCAATGCCTTTAACAGTCTTACACAATCACTACTTTTTCCATGAGTTAGTTAATCTTTTGTACAATGTTTACTCAGTTTTCTCACATGCAGAATGTACAATTCGCCCCACAAAGCATTTCATGGTACAGAAATAAAGGGTGTTCTTGGTGGATGGTGGTTGTTCGTTGGCTTACTATTTATTAGCACGTGGTTGTTACATTTCTGGCACATAGTTCTGCAAGGAATTGCTCACCTGATATTTTCGATGTAATAAATCGTTAACTCCTCATACTCAAGAAAATTACACTCTATTCACAGCTTTTTGCCTTTCTCAGAGCTCTGTTTTAGTACTGGGAAATGTGCAGCCCTATGGGTGCGTGTGTTAAGCACTGCACTAAAACACAACAGACAGCATAACCCCACACTCTTTGGGATCGGTCAGCCTGTCCTGATGCCCCTCAGAACAAGCAGCTCTGAGAAACTGCAACTGTAGGGGGAAAAAAGCTGTGGGAAGAGTTGTGGGAAAATGTTCCCTTCTGTGCTCCCATAAAAGCCAAGGGCCTACTGCCTAGAAGACCCACAAAACCAAGGTGATCACTATGTGCATGGCTCCAAATGTTTACTAAGCAGCAAATTCCTGGGCTATTGGCCTAACACAAAGAGCAAAAGGCACATTTTGTAGTATTCTGGAAAATCTGGTGCCCAGACTAGGAAAGCTAGTCTGGGAACAATTTTGTTGCAATTGCCATTGACTAAAGCAACAAATTGGGAAGAGCCACAATGAGAATTTTCTGGCTGAAATGAAAAGCGTTCGTTCCATACTTGAGGTGAAATACAATCTTTTAATACTGTGGAAAGGCTATGCCATTCTAGCATAGCGTACGAACCGCCACCCCCCCGTACCCCCTTTTTTTTTTTAAGATTTTATTTATTTATTTGACAGAGAGAGAGAGAGATCACTAGTGGGCAGAGAGGGGGAAGGAGGCTCCCTGCTGAGTGGAGAGCCCGATGCGGGGGCTTGATCCCAGGACCCTGAGATCATGACCTAAGCTGAAGACAGAGGCTTAACTCACTGAGCCACCCAGGTGCCCTATCTCCTCAGTACTTTTTATTGTAAAGCTTGACAACAACTATGTGATGAAATTGACAAATAACATAAAGTTCTAGATGAACATAAATTCACAGCCCACAGAAAAAGTTTACAACCATCTAATGTCTCATCCTACATAGCAATAAAGAATAATTAGGACAACAGATTACAAGCTTTGACCTTCAAAGGTAGAACATTAGGCTCTTACTCTAACTGTAATTTCTATTCTGTGATTAATTTGACCTCAAAACTTTACTAATAACCTACTCATGTAATAAAACCCTAAGGGAATTCTGCTTGGTCCACATTTATTTGATCCCACTCATATTTACCCTTTTGTCTTTTAATACTGCCTTTTTTTTTTTTTTAAAGATTTATCTATTTGAGAGAGGGAGGGGAGAGAATGTGTGCACATGAGCAGGGGAGGGGAGAGGCAGAGGGCTAAGTAGGGAGCCCAATGGGCGGCTCGACCTGAGGACCCTGAGATCATGACCTGAGCGGAAGGCAAGACACTTAACCGAATGAGCCACCCAGGTACCCCAATACTCTGTCATTCTTGATGGAAATGCTCATCACAACTCGTAAAGGGAGATTTAAGTTTTCTCTCATGGACTCTTCCCTTCTGTTCTATTTGTTGCCACCCTATGGATTATACAAGTTCGGCAAGGGTCCATGTTCAGGTTTAAACATAAAAGAATAAGTGGGGGAAAATGCTAATATACATTATAATCTGAATTGTATAATTAGACAAGTCAATGTTCTTTACAATCATAAATAGGGGCAGTTGTCAGTCTAGGAATCACATGCTCCAAAACTTTTGGAAGGCTCCATTTTTTTTTCAGAATTTGGCACATACAATTTTCTTTGAAAATAAGGCAAGCACTGGAGTTGCGTTTAGTCATGAGAGGCAGGTTTGCTGGGATAGAGGGTAGGACAGTGGAATGATTAGCACAGACCCTGAAGTCAGACTCACTGGGTTCAAACTCTAGTTCCACTCTGTCATCTTAGTAACCTCAGATAATTGGCTTAGTTGTTCTAAGCCTTGGGGATTCCCTTTGATAAAAGGGAAAATAATCATGTACCCAATAACATTGTTGGGATTAAATGAGATAACTCATTTAGCACAGTGTTTGGCATATTCTATCTGTTCATTAAGTGTAGTTCTTTTATTACTATTATCTCTGGGCCACCATTTAGCCTAGAACTTACTGAACCACACATGGTTCTAACCTGGGTTCTAAGGCCTGGAAGGAAAAGCCCAGAAACCAGGCAAAGGAGAGGACATTCCTCTGCACTTTCCAGGACAGCCAATGCTATAAAAAATAAAACATGTTTTTATTTGAGGTGGACCCTTTCTTCTTTATCCTGTATCTCCCACAGCCTCTAGTACTTTATATTCCCCAATTTCTTCCTCCCCCATTGTTGTTGTTTGGGGAGGGGGAGAAATCCGAATGTCAGAAAGACGTCTCCCCTCCCTTCAGATGAGTACGCACGTTCCTTTATTACCAGCGGTCATCAGCTAGATTTCTAAGGAAGCAGTGTGATTTGTCAATTTACATTAAGAGGACACCCTCGTTTTAAAGGATGAGAAAATCCCGAATGGTCACTACTACAAACTGATCTCACGTGTGTCTGTGTACCTTTAGGAGTGGCTGTTACCCAGAAGGCTGATATTTGGTGGGAAGCCACACAGCTACTTCTACATTTTACATTCCCCTCTGTTTTGTTATGAAGTCGTGGATCATCAAAACTGGTGCATTTATTCAGCAACTCCTACGACCCCACTAGCAAGAGCTCAAGAAGCGTGGGTTAAGGCAGGGTTGCCATTTTGGGGCAAGTGTTTTTGTTTTTGTTTTGCTTCTAAGAGACTACTTTTAAATAAAACATACATGCATTGTGAGTGGGAAAAAGCAAGCAAAGGTACAAAATGAGCTCCTTTTTTCAGGAATTTCTGCATCTGTTTATAACCCAATTTCTCACACTCACACCACACTCTTTTTGGTAGCTTTTATGTAAACAAGCCGCTTTCATCAGGTCTCTATCAAGCAACTCTGCTAAGTATACTCAAGATCTTCCGTGCTCAGTGGGTTCAGTACCATGTCTCCAGGTGTCTCTGCAGACTCGGGCACAGAGCAGCCTCTGTGCTGATGGAGCAGCTATTTGCTGATGGAGTTAAGGAGGGAATGAAAGGATGAATACGTGCGTTATTTGCCCATGAACTAGAATATAAGTCTCATTTTTATATAGTCTAAAATACCCTCTGTTGCTCTCTTAAAAAAAAAAAGTTTTTATTATTTTAGAGAGAGACCATGTGTAGGGGAAGGGAAGGGGAACAGAGAATCCCAAGCAGACTCCCCATCAAGAGTCTGGCTGCTTAACCGACTGTGCCACCCAGGCACCCCGCCCTCGCTTCCTTTCCTAATTCTTATCTGAAATACTCTTCTCTCTGAGCTTCTTTCTGAAGCAGGCCAGTTCCTTTTCATCCTCAGAAGTTTTCCCTCTGTCCTTCAAAACTGCCATTATATAAGGAATACTAGCGATAAGCTCACTCCACTTCAGACAACTCCAAATGAGTAAACTCAACGACCCTGGCTGGATGAATGACCCACTAAAACGTCCTTAAGGTAACCGGACTTCCCTGTTTACACACTTACTATATATTTAAATGAGATTAGCCCACTACAGCACACATGCCATTAAACAGATTTCTTCATGTGGAACTGCATCACTAAATCAATAATCGCCTCTGCGAGGTCTCCGATTATCCCAAGAGGCAAATGAACTCTCAAAATGAAATTAATTTTAATTAACTTTAAAGTAGAAGTATGTATGCATCACCCAGCACTTGGGGACAGAGGGTTACACAAAACAGAGTGTCACAGCATAAAAAGATTAGGAATCAGTGCACAGGCCAAAGAGAAGACAAATGAATTTGAAACACTGCCTGAGGTTAAGCACTTCACTTCCAAATACAGTTTCCCATGAAGAACACACTCAAAAGAAAAGAGACAGTGCAATTTAAATGATGCTAAGCCTACTAAGTTTTATTTAGACTGGGTTAGCTAAAGAATATATTTGCTCGAGGATAAAGCAGAGATTATATGAAAAGAGACATTTATTAGGTATCCCATAGGGTTCCACAATGCTGAGTTTTCTTAAAACTCTGATATTAGGACTTATTTTCAGAGCTGACTAATGAGGACATGTCACACCATTCATGTCCTCCTTATTTTAGGTAAGTGAAACAACTAAACGGTAGACATGTATAAGTATGCCAATCTGATATAAGATCGGAGTCCTTTAAAAAAAAAAACTTATTTTCAACACATTTATCTATACTTGTTGCTATTTTGAATAGTATCTCTTATATACATATGGCTAAACCATGCATGCAACCATCGGGAAAGGAAAACACTCTCCACCGCACCCCCTTTCTTTGGTTTGTATCCTTCAAATCAAGCCCTTCTTTAGTTAGAAAAACATGGTCTTGCTGTGTACCTCAAGAATCAGATCATTTCATTCAGTACACACACTTAACTGCCTACGCATACAGTCTTAGCATACAAGTCAATCTAAGGATCTATGCCCTTGTAAATAAACAATGGCTAAGAAATAACTTCTGCAAAAAAGTAGGAAATATTAAAAGAATGATCCACATTTTATATTTTCACAAAGCCAGGAACCACATCTCCTTGTTCTTTATACCTGCCATAATGGAATCGCAGGTACGCAAATGATCTTTGAATTTACATGAGGAAGGTTCTGTCAAGAAAAGCATACGATCATCCTAACGGAAATAATCAAAAGCCTCACAGAGACGTTAACAGTAAAAGCTATCCATTATGGGAGGCAGCCTCCAAGATGGTCCTCAGTGATCCCCACTCCTCAGTATTAAGTCCTTTGTGTAATCTCCTCCCTCTGAGTGTGGGTTGGTCTAGTGACTTACTTCTAACCAACAGAATGTGGCAAAGGTGGGATGCCTGGGTGGCTCAGTCAGTTAAGTATCTGCCTTCGGCTCAGGTCATGATCCCAGGGTACTGGGATCGAACCCCATGTCGTAATCCCTGCTCGGTGGGGAGCTTGCTTCTCTGCTCCCCCCACTCCCTCTCCCCCCTACTCATGCTCTCAAATAAATAAAATCTTGAGGGGGAAAAAAAAAAGAATGTGGCAAAAGAGATGGGATGTCACTTCCATGAATAGGTTACAAAAGACTGTAATTTCAATTTTAACCACAAATTAGCTCTGTTGTCTTCTCAGTCAGGATACTTTCATAAAGCCAACTGCCATATTGCAACAGTACATGAGGCCAGGAACGGAGGACACCTGACAGGTAGCCAGGAATGGAGGCCCTAAGTCTAACCATCCCTGAGGAACTGAAATCCAGCCCCCCCCCCAAAATGTGAACTTGGAAAGGGACCCTTTTATGGCTAAATATTTCTGTACAGATATACCACATTCTGTCTGTCCATCTGCTGATGGACATGCTAGTTGTTTCCATCTTTTGTCTACTATGAATAGAGCTGCTATAGATATTGATGTATAAGTTTTTGTTTGAACACCTATTTTCAATTCTTGAGTATATAACTAAGAATACAAGAATACAATTGCTGGCTCACATCTTGTTTAACTCACATTCTATGTTTAACTTAAAAAAAAAAAAAAAACCTATACATTTTTCCTTGCTAAGTCTCTAAGCTTGTAGTAAATTGTTACAGAAGAGTAGGAAACAAAGTTAAAGAACCTGCAGCGAGGTAGCAACTTGCAAAATGTGAGCTAATGAACTAAACGTGGGGGGAAAAAAACTTACCTTAAGTCAGAGTGGTAACTCATAATTGCTCTAAGGAAATAGTATCTACTGACTTTTCAAAATTTTCTTTCAAAGGCAATATTTAAAAAACAAATTGAGTGTCGTGTACTACACTCTACTGTACCGGGAAGAACATGAAAGAGACACAGAATGCACAGATCTCCAGATTCTCTGATTTTCCCCAGAATTCTCTCTTGTCACTTTATATGTCCTCCTTGGGAATGTCTTTACTTCTACTGTTTCAGCTACCTCTAATATCCTGAAGACAGTTCAAACGCTCTTACCTAATTTTCTCCAAAGCCCCAATATTCTTATTCCTTACCGTCTATCATATATTCCCTTCTAGAGGTCTCCCAAGTATTTTAAACTCAACTTGTCCCCATATGAACTCATCTTGCCATGACGTCTTTTCTAAACCAATCTCCTGGATTCCCTCCCTGTCTGGGGACTGACAGCCACCCAAACTATGAATCTTAAGAGTCATTCTTAACCCCTTATCCCTTTTTCCTAGTAGTTAATCATCAATCACCCAACTTTACCATCGGTGTAATTGCCAAACTCTTGGACACTTTGAAACTCCAACATACATTTTTCCACTGGCTGTTTTTCCCCTGCTCCACTCATGTCTTACCAAAAAAAAAAAAAAAACCCTGTACACATTTCAAGTCTTACATCCAAACTCTAGTGAAGGCTTCTTTAATTTTTACAAAACTACTGTCTCCATCCTTTGTTATTCTAGAGCAAACTGAAGTGTTTTTAGTACGTCCAGTTCCTTATGACTGCCCTGACCTGACAATCTCTACTTGTGCTTTGAGACCAATTCTTTTGCATATTTCAAGGACCTAGCACAGGGACAGGCACAGAGTCCTCAATTAATTTAGACTGCTGAATTAAAAATAGTCTCTGATTTATATTACTCATTCAGTGAATCAACTAACAAGTATTTGTTGAATGGCTTCTATGTACTAGACCAAGTTCTGAGCACCTGGAAAACAGTGGCCAAGTAGGTACATGTGGCCCCTGCCTGACTCATGGCCTCATGATCTAGCAGGTCACTGAACTGATAATATCTTTATGACACTATGTCATTTAGGCTTCAATTTACATGTGCTGCAAAGTAGTTCCCATAACAGCGTATTTATTCTTCTGATCCTTAAAGTAGTAACAACTGGAAAGTTAAGTTTCTTTTGGATGAGTTGTAAATAAAATAATTTCACTTCCAATGTCATCATCACTGCATTAAAAAAAAATTAAAACCCCTCCTTGCAGTCTCAAGTCATAGGATGGTACAATGTATCTAAACATCTATGGGATACCTCAACTATCCAGAACACAGCCAAAAACTAGGAGCCATGGGGCAGCCAACAGAAAGGGCCCCAAATTAACATTCTAAAGCTCACATGCTTAACCACTCTAAAAAGTCCCTCAGGCCCACACAAAAATCTTGCCTAGAAAAAAAAAATGTGATCACACTTAGTTTCTTGGCTCTTTGCTCAGAGCATATTAGAAGTAGTAAATCATTATGTGGGAGACAGAGAAGAAACAGAAACCACCAGAGACAGGCATGTGGACAGTAGCAAGAAGAGACAGCCACAAAAGAAACCAAATAAAAAAATTAGAACATTTTAAAACAAAAAGAGAGGCAAGATCAACAACTATGAGAGAGAGAGGGAAAAAAAGACAAAGACCAGAAATAAAAAGCCCAATGGTTCAGATTTAATGCAGCAGGGAAGAGCCACCCACTGCCCTCTTGACAGTATTATATAGGGTTTTTAATGTTCATCAAATACACGATATATTGTACTCCTGCTACTTACATTATTATGGAGAATTTTAAAACATATATAAGTAACCAAAACGTATGATGAACACCACCACTCAGCCTCGACAACCATCAATTATGGCCAATCCCTCCTCAACCTATTCCTCTGTCGAATTATTTTGAAGCAAATCTCAGATATCATATAGTTTCATCTGCAAATATTTTGGTCTAGGTTTCTTAAAAAAAAAAAGATTTTTTAAAGACATAACCAGAATATCATTACATCTAAAAGAAATTAACAAATCCTTAAAATTCTCAAATATCCAGTTGTTCAAATAACATTTTGGTACTAAAAATATATCCTCAGATGTTTCCAAAATGTCCAAGTGAGATGTTACTATGGAAAGTAAAACACGCAAGAATTCCAAAGTCTTAAAATCAAACAGTAGGGTTTTCAATCCATTCTTGGTATTAAAATGTTCAATATTTCATCAAAATCTATTTTTATACTTTTAATTAGTTTAATTGGTTAAGTGCCAAGTGAGATAGAATAAGTGTTCTAAGAAACACCTTCTTCGCTAATGCCAACAGTTAAAGGAAATGTAACATTGTCAAATTATGGCACGGCAGTATTTTAAACTTATTTAATTAAGGGAAGACCTTTTATGAAAAGCCATTTATCAAAATAATTTTGTTTATAGTCTACAATAGTTTTTACAGATTTGAAGTGTAACAGTTTGATTCATTATTATTTCAAAGCTATATATACTAGTTCCCTGAAATCATCAGGGGTGGTCTGCTCACTTATTGGGGAAGACAGGTAACCTTGAGAAAATTTCATGTCACAATCCAGCTGCCCTAATACTGAATTGTAATTATCTTTCGAAAGTCAATAGGATGGGGGCACCTGGGTGGCAGAGTCAGTTGAGTGTCCGACTCTAAATACTGGCTCAGGTGATGATCTCAAAATCATGAGACTGAGCCCTGCCTTGTTCTCCCCACTCAGAGCAGTCTGCTCAAGACTCTCTTTCCCTCTCCCTCTGCCCCTACTCCTCCCCCAATTCTCTAAAATCTTTTCTTAAAAAGTGAGTAGGATGAAACAATCATAATGATACACACCTAGGAAATCTAAAATTTATCTCTGTTAACCACAGTCTGGATAGGAAGCTAAAAGAACACAGAACAAAGGGAAATTCGTATTCTCTTCTTACAATTAGAAGCCATGGTTGTGAAGGGAAAGTATATAAATAGGACCGTCCGTCCTTGAACTGGGAAGTGGAAACATGTGGTACATGTGAGGAAGAGTGTGTGTGAGAGAGAGTGTGTGTGTGTGTGTTTAGGTGAAGAGGTATTTTGCTCAGCAGAAAGTTCAAAACAGCTTCAAACTGAAATCAGAAAGTATCCTTTGATGAAAATCTCACCTCCCGAACATATAGGTACCTTGGAAGGATTATAGATGTACCACAATTCCTGCAGCCATTAGGGTGTCCAGTGGGGCCCAGGGCACAATTCTCCCATTTCTTGTCATCACCTCTCGCATTAAGCAGTTTCTGTTTATCCCAGTATGTCCTAAAAAAATCACTTTCCATGAGTCTGATATGAAAAATCTTGGGAAGCTTTGGTCAAAATAGCTTAGCCTGCCATTCGAGGCTCCTGATGGTCTGACCCAAGTGACCCTTCTATCCTCAAATCCTTCCACATCCTATATGAAACCTTTGCAGTGTCCAAAACGAACTGCTCACATTGTCATCTGATACCCATCATGTTCCCCAAATGCCACCACCTCTGCTTATGACTTTTCCCTTGGCTGGGCATCTCCTCTCTCCCTAACCTTTCTATCTTCAAGCACAATCTATTCCCAAATCCTGCATTAAATGCTACCTGAGCCACAACCATTCCTTTTCCTACACTTGTACATCACCTTTTTTCTCCACTAAAGAGTAGTTTCCTGTAGTTTTTTTAAGGTCATGTGTACCTTTCTATCTTGTACTATTTTTGTTTATGCACAGTTTCTAGTTTGCCAACAAGAATCATAGCTCTGACAGCTGAACTCAAGTCAACTCACTCCAAACATTTTCTGAGTACCTTTTATATGCTGAACATCTTTTATAAACTATGTGCGGAAGAATAAAAATGAATGTGGCCCTACTACAATCAGAATTATTTAGCATTGTTCCGAAAGTTCTAGCCAATACAATAAGGCAAGAAACTAATGTAAGAGAAGTAACTGTTGGAAAGGAGACAAAATGATACATGACAACTGTATACCTACAAACCCAAGAGAATTAACTAGAAAACTTCAGAGTAATAATATGGTACCATAAGGTGATTAGAAATGAAATCAAAAGGTTTTAAAATCTTTTTACTACTACTTAAAATTTAAAAACATGCAGTAATAATAACATGCTAATATGGAAAAATCCCAACATTTGTAATGAATGACACCAACAATGCCCCCATGAATAAAGCACTGTAATATGTTTTTAGATGAAAGACCAAATATAGTAAGTATTTCAATTCTTTCCAAATTTACTAGTGAGTTTCAAGCATTGCTGATCAAAATCTCACAGAAATCTTCCAACCTAAAAATTCACCTGGAATAACTGGTATATAAAACTAGCCATATTTTAAATAACAAAATGATAGAGGACAATAACAAAGGTGACAAACTTAACCTTGGTTATCAAAAGAATTCAAGCTGAAATTATATGGCATCATTTTTCAAGTATCAAATTGCCTAAAAAATCTAAATGATGGTCTGCAACAATAGGAAAGATGCAGTACGGTAACAGAATCGATTCTTACACAGAATGTAAATCTGGGCAAGTTTTCTATAGAGCCATTTTGTACTATATATCAAGAGCCTTAAAATGTTCTGATACTGAGTTCTGTTTCCAAAATCTAAAAAAATTCAGTAACTCAAAAATACATGCTTTTACAAAGCAATCAGAATAGATATAGGTCAGATCTTTAGCAAAATACATATGATAATAGATGTATAAGGGATCTGGGAAGTTCTACCAAGGACACAGAAACAGTTCAATTATCATTAATCACTAGAAATACTCAAGCCACGTTAAAGAATCAAAATTACACACAGATCAGACTCAATCAGGAATACTGACAATTGTATTGAGGAAAATGAGAAGGAGGGTGGTTAGTGACAGAACCCCAAGGAAACGGAGCAGTAAATGTTGGCAGTACCTTAAGAGCACTGTTCACATGACATGTCCCGTCTCGGATGCAGCCCCACTAGCAGAGCCAGATGCCATTCAACACAGCTGCTAAAAAGTCCTCAGTTCTGATAAATATCTGTCTTATTCACTCAACAATCTCATGGCAAAGAAGGGTGAGCAAGCAACAGAATTCAAATGTCTGGATTGTGATCATCAAAGAAGAAATGGTGGATATGTTATTCTAGAGACCAAAATAGCAATGATGGCCATTTATGCTAGACTTTAGGGTTTCAAAATAATAATTAGATGAGGAGGAGGAGAACCAGCCCACGACCTTAAAGGAAGATGAAACTGTAAGAAAGGGAGAGAATAGAGGCCAAAATGAATTCAAACTTATAAAAATATTATGAAGAACATATAAGAAGGAAAAACAGAGCAGGCATAAAAAGAATGACTCCTATCTGGAAAGAGTTAAGAGAGGTAAATTTGAAGTGAGGAGAAAATGCATATCAAGCTTCTTTAAATTAATGCAAGTCTCCAGATCCAGACAGATTACATACCAAGATAGCAGAAAAACTCAGACATCCTCACAAAACTCCTCCAAGCACTGTGATATAACCATGAAGAATGGTAAGCTTACCAGGAGACTGGGGATAGGCAAATATCAACTCAGATTTAAAAAATGGGATCATCATGAACCTTCATGGAGTCACTAAGAAGTCTTTCAAAATTATTCTCAGTTCCTTTTGTACTGGCTCACCAGGCTGGTACATTTTGGGAATAGCCTAGTATGAGATCATTTCAGCAAAACATTTAACAAGTCTCTTGCTGTGTCCTTGGGCAAGAAGGAAAAAGTAAGTCAGATGACAGTAGTTCGGCAGCATTAAAAGCGATTTAACAGCCATATCCAGAAATTCATGAACTGTGCCATGGAAGGTGTTGGGCCTTCTATGATTTGCAACCAACCCTGGTTCTTCTAGCACTTTACACATAATTATTATTACAGAATTACCACAGGGCATTATAGTTATATAATTACAGGTCTATTATTCCCCACAGCCTGTGAGCTCCCTAAAGGAATGATTACATGCTGGTCTTCTTGTTATCCCTAGCAGAGAGCATAAGACTGGCACAAAGTAGGCAATTTGATACATGTTTATACATTTTAATTGAGCAAAAACTTTAAAGGTATCATTTCAAGATTTACAGATGGCACAAGGCTGAAAGAAATTGCTAATATGTTGGATGACAGAATAAAAAAAGTCAAAAAGTTCTTGACAAGCTGGAACAATGAGCCAGTGCTTACATAATGAAATTTAATAGAGATATAAGTAATGTCTGGAACTTGGAATTAAAAAAAAAATCAACTGCAAGAACCGAAGAGCTCTGACTTAAAACAGCTGGGTGTTTTGACAGCACATCCAATGTGAACCAATGGGGTGTTGAGGCTCAGACTGCTGGCTTTAAGAGAAATTTAAGTATTTGAAAGAAAAGAGGAGAGTATCACTGGTGAGAACACATCTAGAACATCATGCTTCTGGATACACGTTTTACAAGGGACCACCACAGAAGGTGGCAACAAGGATGGTAACGAACCTGGACACCATGTAATATGAAAAAATGGTTGAAGAAATGAAAGATATTTAGCTTGGAAAATGATCTTCCAGAACATATGATAACAAGTTTCATGTTTCTGAATTACTGTCTGAGGAATATATTTTATTTGTTGAGCATGTTCCGCAAAGCAGAACTGGATTCATTGTAGCAAAGAAGCAGAAAGTTCTATTTTGGCAAATGATAATGAATTGCAACAATTCAAACTCTTCCAACATGGCATGTAAACACATACTTTCCGAAACGTGGACTTCCTCACCATGGAAGCATTCAATCTGAGACTATACGGCCACACCTGGGGCATCGGAAAAGCGCTCAGTCCTCCCTAGTATAACCAGTTTGACTGAGTAACATCTGATTTAACGTGCATGGTTTCATGTCATCTTACATGATGAAAGAACTGGACGGCAGATTGCTGTAACCGGCCTCAAATGACTTGTGAGACTCATTTCTTGAAGGAAATTGCACACACAACTTTTCTGACATTGCTTTTGAGAAGGATGGCTTGGGTCACCACAGCAAATACACCCAAACCCAGAGTGATGGCGGAGGGGCGGTAAGATGCTGCCATGTCTTGTGTGGCCAGAAATCTGCACATGCCAGCAGGCATGGGAAACCAGGAGCTGCCCTCTATGATGTAGGTACACTATCAAAATACATAAAAATACATAGACAATCAAGA
Source organism: Martes martes (assembly GCF_963455335.1). NCBI lineage: Eukaryota > Metazoa > Chordata > Mammalia > Carnivora > Mustelidae > Martes > Martes martes. The sequence continues at coordinate 126,756,700 of NC_137892.1, read as the reverse complement.
AAAACAAATTTGTCAACTCTATAACCATACCCTCCATCTTCCCCCCACACTCCCACGGACTCCCAGACTTGTTGACTATTTTGAAACAATTTTCCCAGCAAAAAAGCTTTGGCTATTTGATGAACTATATGTTATATAAAGAGACGTGAGCAAACAACAGAGTTCACCTGTAAGTATATAAAATATGCAATTTTTCAAGCCACCTTTCAAATACCTTCAATAAGGGGGCGCCTGGGTGGCTCAGTGGGTTAAGGCTTCTGCCTTCGGCTGGGGCCCTGATCCCAGGGTCCTGGGATCGAGCCCCACATGGGCTCTCTGCTTCACGGGGAGCCTGCTTCCTCCTCTCTCTCTGCCTGCCTCTCTGCCTACTTGTGATCTCTGTCTGTCAAATAAACAAATACCTTCAATAGCCCGTTGTATCACCAGAGATACATATCTACTTGTTTCAGAAGAATTCAAATCAGAAGAATTCAAAAGTGAATTCAAATGTGACTTATGTCCAGTGTAATATAAGCAATTTTTCAACGCATCTTGACTAAATGTAAAATATCATCTGTTTTTGCGACAAACAAGTCTGTGCCATTAATCATATGCTTCCAGCTGCAACAACTCACATTCAAATTAAAACCATGAAATAATATCCCAGTGTCAAGATTCACACAAACTGATCTTTTAACAGATTGGCGGGGGGCGGGGGGGACATACATCGAAAGAAGAATCTGGAGACAATGTTACACAATAAAAACATCTGAAAGAGCTTAAGCGCACAAGCAAATAGAACTCTGGTTTTTGAACTGCAAAGGAATAACTTCAACAAAATTCACTGCCTGCTCTTAAACCATGAATATATCATAAAAAAGACTTCTTTTTATAGTCACCGGGCCAAGCGTTTTGCCGTTTCTATCTGTCCCAGCATACACATCCACAGTACTGCCAGGACTGTCCCCTCTGACTTTACTGGGAAGCCAGACAGGAGACTGTCCTGCCCGGGGTTCCTTTTCATTGATTCCGTTTGTGTCCAAAACTGGCCCCAGAATCCTCTCTTCTTCGGATGCTACACTCCTGCCTGCCAGTTACAAAGTTCCAAACACTTCCCTTCCAGCTACAGATCTTACAAGTCTGTGTTTTAAGACTCGATTTAGAACTGCCACGGATAGCCTGTTTGTTGTTCCAGCTCCCCCAGGTCAGCAAGCCACCGCAGCGCACGAACAGCGCCCAGGCATCCGCCGCGCATTCAAAACAAGGACGGTGCCGGGAACCAGCCAAATGATATGATATATTCTAGGTGAGCCACATTAGGCATTTTCCAGTCCCAGAGAAGGTTTCATATGGTCAGCACATGGGCCAAAGGATGCATATGGCTGTCCTGTACTTGTCCCCGTTGTGTCCTCCTCTGGTGATCTGCCCCCACTGAACTCCCTGTACACGTTTCCCAGTAAGGGACACTATGCAAGGAGGACACGTTCCTCAGACAGTCTTTCCTTTCTGCCTCAGGGCTCACACGGTATTGCTATGGGGCTCGACACTTCGGCGTAGCATCTGGCAAGCCGCAAATTTTTTCTCTGTTCTTAGGTGACTTCTCTTTAAAATGGTACTGCAGCCCTAGACTGCCTAAGAGCCAGACAAACTTCGAAAACCAACAGTACAAATAAAAATTTTAATATCCATACTGCCCGTCAAGGTTAACAGTTCAGCTTTTCCAACTAACAAATCAGGATGAGACCAGGGTAGTTAAGATAGGTGATATAAAAATAAAGAATCAGGGCTTCACCTCAAAAGGCTGTATGCTCTAACTAGATTTCCTTATCTTGTATTCATCCTTTCTTTGCTCCTCTTGTCTGTTTTCACAGAGACACTTTGTCCCAGATGAGGAAGGAAGGAATATGTAAGGTTTTAATCTCATAACAGCTCATGGAGAATTTTCCCAAAACAATTTAACCTGAAGTAAAGTTGCATGTGATGGCTGCACACGGCAGATCGCAGTGATTTTCAAACTCAGTAAAACAGACCAGCAGCCTCTTAAGACAGGATGCCTTTTTTTTTTTTTTTTTAGATATTATTTATTTATTTGACAGAGAGAGAGAGAGCAAGCACAAGCAGAGAAGCGGCAGGCAGTGGGAGAGGGAGAAACAGGCTCCCCTCTGAGCAGGGAGCCTGATGTGGGCTTGATCCCAGGACCCTGGGATTATGACCTGAGCCAAAGGCAGGCACTTACCTGACTGAGCCACCCAGGCGCTTCAAGAGAGGTTGCTTTTTAAGGAAAAATAGCACGAGGAAATGAGTAAAACACTGCAGTAACTAAGATTTATAAAAGAGAATTTCAGAGTCAATTTATGCCTTAGAAATGATTTTGATAATATTTAACCAAATAATTTAAGATGTACTGGGACTTCAATATCTTCAAGAAAACTTGGAGTGAAATCTTTTACAAAACCAATAATTTAGGATGCCTGGGTGACTCAGTTGGTTGGGCAACTGCCTTCAGCTCAGGTCATGATCCTGGAGTGCTGAGATCAAATCCCGCATCAGGGTCCCTGCTGGGCGGGGAGTCTGCTTCTCCTTCTGGCCTCTCTCCTCTTACGTTCTCTCTCTCTCAAATAAATAAGCAATATCCTTAAAAAAAAAGACAATAATTTTTTCACAATACTAAATATTATTTAATAAAACCTCCTAACGTGTATATTTATATTTTTGTATATGAGGTTTTCTTAAAGCAAAGTACAATTGTACACAAAACAGAAAAATCTCAGTCATGTTGTAAGTGACAGATGACTAGCGTTCTATTGATTTTGGCAAAATCTCAGCATCTGGGGATGGTCATGGTGGTATAAAAAAAAAAAATCACATTAACCTAAAATCCCAGCACTATGTTAAAAGAGGATTCTTTTCCACAGTGTACTCCATGCAAAATGAAGTAAACTATTTAGATATTTACATCTGGGCAGCACTCGATGCTTTTTGCATAAAGCAACGTATAAAACTATATATAATAACATTAATTATATAATATATACAATACATCACTTTGTTCTCAAATTGTCTCATTTTGTTAAATTCCGACTTGAAGTATTAGGGAAGGATGTTGCCCATTAGTCTCAAGACAAAAGACTTGGTAGATAAAACCTTACAAGACTCCTTAAATTCATACCCTTACTCCTCAGTGCAAATAAATAAATACCTTTACACCCAAATTGTGACCAGTTTAGAGAAAGGAAGAATTAGATGGAACAGAAAACCCCAAAGTAATTATATTACAACCTCTTTCAAATTACAATGGGGAAAAAAAAATCAAGGAAAACCAACATGTATATAGTCCCTTGATATTTTTTCCTTTTTCCTTTTTCCCTCCGCTGATCAGAAGGGAACCACAATTTAGAAATCTGAAAGAAAGGAAGACAGGGGTGGAAAGGTTCCTCCAAGCAGAAAGCTGTATGTTGTCTTAGATCCGGGAAGTAACAGCACAAAGGGACAGTTTGGGTCCTACGTACAAGTCAAGAAGATGTTTAATACCTAAAACACAAAGGACCACTATGAAGACGTTCCAAGGCTCAGAAAACCAAAATACCAAGCCTACCTAGAACAGGGCTAGGAAATGGCATTTGACCTTAAAAAGAGGAAAGACGAAGTTGCTTGAAAAAACCAAAAACACATGAGCCATGGCAAAGGCTGATAATAAATATTTAGAAAAAAAAGGATCTTCCATCTGGGTAACTGGACTTTATCTGTATTTGTTCATCTCATTTATTTTGCCCTGAATTGTTATTCTTTCATTTTAGGCAGAAACATGGGATTGGATTTGGGGTCTTTCCTCTCAGCTCTCCTGCAAACATAGACTATTTCGAGGATTTGAAAAAACAAAGTAACCTCCAAGAAATTTAAAAAAGTAACCGCTAATAAAAGGATTCTATTATTCACAGTACAATTCCAGATACACCTCTGTCAAAATTCCCCAGCATAACTGATTTTTCTTTAAGTCCTCGTCCAAATCCATAGCAAGAGTTTAAAATTCATAGTGGTAACCCACGTAACAAACTCAAAAAGGGAAAACAAACTTTTGATGGAATCTTGAGAAAATGAATTTATATTCACCAACTTTGGAGGATGGGGAACAGCAAGATTAAACAGATTTTTCATCTGCCCAAGGAGATCTAATGTCCTACAACTTGATAAATAATTGTCAAAATAGATGATCATATATAAAAAAGAGTACCAGCATCAAAGACCACCCATACTGAAAAGAATACCACCGGGCTTATCTATTCTATTGTAACGCCCCATACACAAATGACAATTAAATTAAGCCTCTGCATTTTTAACTTAGCAGTTTATATTAGGTCCATCCTTACTTACTGAGATACAATCTAATTAGTAAGAGGAAAAATTCACTGACACCTAAAACTATTTAGGAGGACTTTGGAAGAAAAAGAAAACCAAAATAAGAGAAAGAGGCTTTATATTTATACACCCAATTTAAAAAATACCATCACATTAAAGAACATGGCAGACCCCAAAAGAACTTGTTGGGATTGCTAATGGCAAAGTACAGAGAGAGAAAATATGTTATGTTCTACCCTCTTAGCTTATTACCTATAGAATATTACCAACAACTGTATCTATACCAATCTTGACCAGGCATTTTGGAGACTTACAAAAATGAAACAGAGAAATACAAATGAAAAACACATTACTTTTTATGCCAAAATAAGGTCTGCTTGGACAACTTTAACCTGAGGTAAAATCTGGATAGCCTAGGATCAGGTCAAGCAGATAATTTAAAGCTGTAAGGATTCCTGAACGAAAAGGGGTATTTCACCCCCATACACAAAACATGTTCTTAAAATATGACTTACTCGAATGTGGTTTGGAATCAGAGGCTTTCTAATATATTGGTTTGCTTTAGTGTTACTGTTCTCCCCTCCCCCAACCTCCAACTTCGTGTAAGACCTGTGTCTTACCCACTGCATGATCACCGACTGGAATATTTTTCATAAATATAACTGCTAAGGTTGGAAAGAGAATATTGTATCACTATGGTTTTGAGTATCCCTCTGGAATGAGCCACAACTGGTTTATTCTGAGAAATCTCTCACTCTTTGTATAATAAGTCTGTCATATGAATTTCTTTGATTAATTGACGCTGCTGTGCACAGAGAGATCAATCTGTCTTCTTTTATTAGCAATGAGATTTTTAAATTGATAGATTTGATAACATTAAATTGATAATAGATTTGATAACATTAAATTGATAGATTTGATAACATTAAATTGATAGATTTGATAACATCTTAATCTTAGTTTTAACTGCTTACATATTTAATTTTAACAATTAAGCTACATATGACCATCCAGAAATTGATATTTTTCTTTGTGAAGTCTTTCCCCAGTCACATTTATTTATTTTTTAAACCATGGATATTAATAGCCTATTTAAAATAACTCTTTACTGGAAAACAATCCAAGAAAAGGACTGTAAGTACTTTGAAAACATATTTTCAATGCTTTTGACCAGAGATATTTCTAACAGTACAGGATATTTTTAATAGTTTTACTGTGGTATAACTGATTAATATAATAAACTGCACATATTAAAATATACAATGTGGTAAGTTTTGATACATATGCATCTGTGAAACCATGACCATAATCATTATATTAAGTGTATCTATCTATTAACTCCAAAATTTTCTCGTAACCCTTCAAATCCCTCCATTCCACGCCCTCCAAGCTTCCTGTCCCTATTCCTCAGGCAATCCCTGAAACACTTTGTCACTAATTATTAGTTTGCATTTTCTAGTACTTCCTATAAATGGGATAGAAGTTTACCCCAATATGGGAATACTACCTTATGTGTTCCATTTTGTCTAGCTTCTTTCACTTAGCATAATTACTTTGAGATTCATTCATATTATGGCATGTTCCTATAGCTTTTTCTTTTTTATTGCTGAATACTCTTTCCTTATATGGATGTCACATTTGCCTATCCATTCACCAATAAGACATTTGCGTTGTTTCCATTTTTATTATAAAGTTGCCATGAACACTTATGTACAGTATTTTGTGTAAACATAGGTTTTTGTTTCTCCAAGAGTGGAATGGCTTGATCATAAGACTGGTTTGCATTTATTTTAAGAGGCTGCCAAACTGTTATTCCAAGTGTTGTACCCATTTTACATTTCTAGTGGCAGTGAATGAGATTCTAGTTCTTCCATACTCTTCCCAGAATACTTGGTATATTGAGGCTTTTAAAATTTAGACATTGTGCGTGTGGTGGTTTTAATTTCTATTTCCCTAATAACTAATGATGGTAAGCATCTTTTGCATGTGCTTTATTTATCTTCTTTGATAAAGGATATGTTCAAAGCTTTTGCCCATTTTTAAAATGTTTTTCTTATCATTGAGTGTTCTTTATATATTTTGGATACAAGTTCTTTATCAGATACATGATTTCCAAACAACCTTTACGGAGCCAATAAATGGCTTTTTCATTCTCCAGTAGTGTCTTTCCAAAAGCATAAGTATTATGAAATCCAATTAACCAATTTTTTCACGGGTCATACTTTTGGTGTCTTATTTAAGAAATCTTTGCCTAACCCCAGGTCACAGATCATTGTAAGTTTTCTTCTACAAGTTTTATAGTTTTAGGCTTTATATTTAGGTCTAGGATCCTTTTTTTTTTTTTTAACATGGTATAATTAGGGTAATTTTTTTTTATATTTATTTAAAGGTTTGAGAGAGAGAGAGAGAGAGAGAGCATAAGTGAGCACAAGTGGGATGCGGGGGCAGAGGGTAAAAGGAGACCGAGACTCCCCACTGAACAGGGAACCCAAAGCGGGGCTTGATCATGACCTGAGCTGAAGGCAGACATTTAACTGACTGAACCACCAAAGCACCCAGTATTAGGGTAATTTTAAATCTCGTTTTGTGTGTGGTGGGTTTTTGTTTTTTTTTTTTTTTTGTCTATCTGCTACTGATTCCTAATTTTGTTGGATTTTAATCAGAAAATATACATGGTCATATATAAATTTTAGGGGTATTTTAAAAGGACCTATCTTTTCTATTTGAGTGTAAAATTCTGTAATGATCAACTAGATCAAGTTTGTTAATTGGCTATTTAAATCCTTTATATATTTCATCTATTTGATCTATTGTCTTATAAAGAATATATGGATAAATTCTTCTGATTGTGGATATTTGTTGGCTCTTTCTTACATTTTTCTCAGTTTTAATTTTGTATAGTTCAGAATTATGTAGATAAATATGTAAAGTTTCCCGATTACTCAAGTTATCCTAATAGATCAACATGGAAAACCCTCTATTCTTAATGTTCTTTGTTTTGAATTTCATCTCCTAGTACTTTCTTTTCAGTGGTTTTCAAGGATTTCGTTTCTATCCCTTTATTTCTACCTTGCCGTGTTTTATTGTTGCAGAAGTATCTCTTAGAACCGATATAGCTGAATAGGTTTATAATCAGTTTTTATATCACTCATTTAAAAGGGGAATTTAATCTACTTACGTTTATTTTGATTGCTGATGTATAGATGTTTTCTAGATCTCATGACTATTAATTTTGCTATTTTTCCATTTTTGCATTTTGTTGAATTTATCAAATATCCTTAGCTTTCTATCTTTATAGTGTATTTTCTTAAGTTTTATTTCTTAAAGAAAAATTCTCTTTGGGCGCCTGGGTGGCTCAGTTTGTTAAGCAACTGCCTTCGGCTCAGGTCACGGTCCTGGAGTCCCGGGATCGAGTCACGCATCAGGCTCCCAGCTCCATGGGGAGTCTGCTTCTCCCTCTGACCCTCTCGCCTCTCATGTTCTCTCTCACTGTCTCTCTCTCAAGTAAATAAAATTAAAAAAAAAAAAAAATTCTCTTTAAAAAAAAATTCTCATGGGGCACCTGATGGCTCAGTCGGTTAAGTGACTACAGCTTAGGTCATGATCTCAGGGTCCTGGGATCTAGCTCCATGTTGGGCTCCCTGCTCAACAGGAAATCTACTTTTCCCTTTCCCTATAACCCTCCCCGTACTCACTCTCTCTCACTTTCAAATAAAATCTTAAGAAAAACTCTTATGAACAAAGTTCACATGAGAAAAAAAATTCTACTTGATTCCAATGAACTAACTCCATTCCCTAAGATAATTATTTTTTATATTAGCTGAATGTGTAAGTTTTCAGATTTTTAAAAAATTCATTCATGGCGATATCATCCTACTTTCACTGTTTTAGTATTTACCCTTAATTTTTATTTTTTTTAAATTCTTTTTTAAGATTTTATTTATTTATTTGACAAAGATCACAAATAGGCAGAGAGGCAGGCAGAGAGAGAAGGGGAAGGAGGCCCCCTGCCCAGCAGGGAGCCCGATTCGAGGCTCCAACCCAGGACCCTGGGACCATGACCTGAGCCGAAGGCAGAAGCTTTAACCCACTGAGCCACCCAGGTGCCCTTATCCTTAATTTTTAAAGATACATATTTAAATTTCAATCTTTCTTTTCATTATAATCTATAATCTAAAGAAAATACACTTTGATTCTCTCTACCTGACATCTCTCATGTTGAAATCAGAAATAACTCACTTGTGTGTTCCTGTGGTTAGAATTAATCATTTCTTTTTCTTCACAAATTGCCTAGATTTACATCTTTTCTTGGCCTCAGAAGACCCATTAAATTTGAATACTTTTTTTTCCACATTTGAGGTTTTTCTATTTTCTTTGGTTACTTTAATCTCTACAGCTTCTCTTTACTCTCCCTTTCTGCCTCTTAGAGGAATGTTAGAAGTCCTATTAACTATTCCTTTGGTCTTCTCAAATTTCTCTCATACTTTCAGAGCTGTCCTTTTGCAGGGTATTCTGAGGAAATTCCCTAGTTCAGTCCTTAGTTTTATTAATTTACATCTGAGATGTGTCAACAGATATGTCACTTTAAATTTTCATTTCCCTAGTTCCATTAGATTACTTTTCATGAATACAAAACCCATCTCTCTGAATATCTTCTTCTGATCACTCTATTACCTCTAGGTCCTTAGATACTTTTTCTTTTGATGAGGTAAACTTTGTTTGATGCTGCTGATTTCCCTCATATTGTGGTATGCTGTGATTATATACTTATCTTTTGCTTGAGAATCTATGTCTGCCAGCTCTTCTGTTTACCATTGCCTACTTTCAGTGATTAATAGGGACAGACAAGTGGCTTCTCTCCCGTATGTGTGGGCTTCCTAACCCACCTGGCAGTCAGTATATTACTAGGACACTGCCTTGGCCTGAGTCTAGCACACACTTCCAAGATTTAGTTTGTGGGTAAACACAGCTGTTATCCACTACTTAACACAAGGAGAGAAGAAAAATAAAAGGCAGGGCTCCAGATGTAAAGCCCCAATTAATAACTCTGATAAACTCTCTGATTAATAATCCTGATATATTTTCCTTCTACTTCATGTTTCCATGGCTTACATCTCAGTCTTTATGTTTCCTTTCTTCATTGTAGATTAAACCCGTGTTATAGATTTAACTTAAAATCGTTGTCTGATTTTTGTCATTTTATGAGATTTTGGCAAAGGAGGAGAATACACATTTAAAAAAAAAACCAACCTTCAATTTTCAGTCATAAGTATTATGTATTAATGTATGTATTAAGAAGTTAACTTTATATGATAAGTTCTTTATATTACTTCTCACAATGATGCCATAAAATATCAGTGAATTTCAAGTTTAAAATTTTCAAGCATTTTCAGTATAGAGCTTTTGGTAATACTTTGGACCTTAAGAAATTAAAACCAACACATTTAGAATGCCTCAAAACAAATCTAAGCAGTTCTGTTTTGTTCAGTTCTAGGATAGGTCAGAGCAGCTACAAATATGTTACCTCTTGAACAACTGTCAAGCTGTCATTCTAACTACAGAAATCTAGTAAAGCTGTTTAATCTTTTCTATGAACTTCCATAATCTTTATGGCCAATATTACTCTCCCATCAAAATAACCAAAGAAATGGGCTCATGACTGTGTGCATGCACACGTGGGAATTATATCTTTAGGGGATGGCACACAGTATTTATTAAGTATTCACTAAAATGAATTCAATACAAAACACCATTTTGCTTCTGAAGGGTCTAGTCTTACTCAAGTATCTTGTGGCATTACTTGGCAAATCTCTCTCCAGCTTGGAACTGCAGGAATGTTTTATATCACAATATGATAAACCCTTAAGATTACAGTGCGTTTTTCAGTTATTTCTAACTTTATGGACTGGTATGTTAAACACCGTTAATAGGATTGAGTACAAGATGCAATTAAGATCATACTGAAAGGAGAAAGAAATGTTACAGAGGAAAAGAGTCTAGAAAAAAAAGATGAGACAAGTCAAGGAGTTGACAGTAGATTTGGTTTATGGATGAAACAAGATTAGACCAAACCCACTGCCATTTCCATGACTTTTGTCCCAGGTTGTTCCTAAACTGTCTTATCCTCTGCAACGTCTCCTTTGTCCTTTCTAGATGATCCTAACAACATCTTGCACTCAATCCTATTACAGTGTTTCCCACACCAGAATGTAATGCTTCTTGAAGTAAGCAGCACAGTGACAAGTGACTAGTTGGTATTAGTAAATACCAACTAATTGAGTATTTTGGTATTTCATGTATGTATACCTCTTTCACACAACCACAAAAAGAACACAGATTTATCGAAATGTATACTCTACCAAAAATAAATAAATAAATAAATAAATAAAAATAAAAGGAAGTCCAGGTTAAATGAAAACAGAAAAATAAAGCATTATAATCATCCACAGTTGTTAAAGATGGGCTCTATGGTTCTTTGGGGCCACAGTGAAGTAGATACTATAGGTTTCAAGACAAAAATAAACTATCTGTTGTATCAAACAGGAGAAGGCTTATCAGCATCCTCAGCTGCTAGAAAAGCAAGCAGCCTTGGAAAAGTTAAGAGGCTTGCCCAATGTCCCATGGCTTGTTTTGATAGAGAAAAATACTGGTCTCTTGACTTGCAGTGTTGTTGCTGCAATACCACACTGAAACCAAATACACGATGAAAATTCATTGCTATTATGGCAAACCCCTGGGAGAAACAGAAATATCTATTCCCTTCTAAAGATTAGGAAGCTCAGAACCCAGTGTGAAAGTTCTGTGAGGAAGTTCGGTAGAGTTGGAAGATATGATACGACCTGACTACCCCAAACAGAAATCAATGGGTGAGGGAGCTACATTAGAGGCACATGAAACCCCTCTTTTCTTTCTTTTTTTTTTTAAGATTTTATTTATTTATTTGACAGACAGAGATCACAAGTAGGCAGAGAGAGAGAGGGAAGCAGGCTATCTGCCGAGCAGAGAACCCAATGTGGGGTTCGATCCCAGGACCCTGGGATCATGACCTGAGCCGAAGGCAGAGGCTTTTACCCACTGAGCCACCCAGGCGCCCCGAAACCCCTCTTTTCAAGGCAGGGGTGGTCAAAAGGCCAGGACACTAGTTTCTTGAACATTGTGTGCATGTGTGTGTGGTGTATGTATTAGAACTCTGTGTGTGTGTGTGTGTGTGTGTGTGTGTGTGTATCTGTATATAGTCTTAGAAGAGTGAATTGTTAAGTACTATACAGAACTATGACTGGGAAGGCAAATTTTTATAAAATTTCCTAGGGCATTTCTCCAGAAGAAAACAAAAATTAAGGTCAGGTCTACATCAGCCAGTAACAGACTTCTGGGCCCCCAGATTCATTTATTTGGCTCGGCTGACTATTTGGCTCAGTTTTCCCTTAGCAAGTGTAAAAAACGCTTGAACACCACCACCCTGGGATTCTGTTCAACCAATTCAGATAGCTGTGGCCTTTCAACTCCCATCCAAGTGACTTGGCTTTATCCCAATATCATTTCCCCTAGTAGAGCCTAAGCCTAAGTGAGAAAGTACACAGCTCAGAGAGCCAGGAGTTAACTGGCTGTTCCCATTCCAGAAAGGTCTGGTTCTTCTCCTAGATAAGGAAACAATACTATATCAAGAAGTTTCGATCATTCAATGTATCACACTGGAACCACAACTATAAAAACAGAATCAGTGGAAATACCACTGTCTATCTTAAAGCATCTCTCGAGGAGCTTTAGGCAACTGCAGTTTTCTTTTCCAGCCCAATCCCTTGGGAAATAAGTAGTGATGATTTATTAAAACTTACATTTTGCAGATAAGAAAACAACAACAAGAAGTTCAAATGCACAGAGGGACAGAGCGCCTTGAGGCCACACTCTACTTGCTAAACCTCATTTCTCCGTTATAATTCTATACATCAGATATGGAATATGCACACTTACTTGTGTGTGGCTGACTCTAATTTAGCAGACAGCATGATTGTAAGGGATACTGTGGACCTGGCCTTCTTCAGACCCCCACTCTGTGCTGTCATGTTCCTTTGCCAGCGTCATGGTTTCTTGCCACCTCAGCCAGAGAATTCCAAGTTTGGAGACATCTAAACGAGTTTCTGAACGGCAAGCTGTTCTCTCCTACACCAGCAAGCAATATTTTAACTCCACTTGTCCCTTAAAGCAATGTGGCAATAATGTCTTCCAGCCTACCTATACTGTTTCTAATATACAACCAATTTGTTGGTATGGTCTTGATTCCTCCCTCTGTCTGTTGGATGGTATGACTCTCAGAGGCAGTGACAGTAAATTCATAGGTATTTAGCTGGAAATTTTTTTTTTCTTAAATAGGAGGTGGTAGTGGGGCTATGGAGGCAATAATCATAGTATATATAGGACAGGGAGAACACATCAAGTCAAAGAGCTACTTTTCCTTCCGAATTAAGTTTTAATGTGAGATTCTAAAGGAAGAAAGATTTTGGTGAAAGACATCAAATGGCCTGGGTATAGAAAGCAGAAATTAAAAAGATAAAGGCAGCAGTGCCCCCTGGGTTGCCTGTCAAGAAATTTGCCCTGTACAGTTTCCGGAGAAATTAAGAAATGCAAATAACCTGGACAGATTAACAGCACCCGAAGATAACTAGCAGGATACAAAGAAACAGCACCTTTCACTATGAGGAGGCGGTGTACTCCTTCAGGCAAACAAAGAAACAGGACAGAGTCAACATCTGTTTCATATAACAGCTTGGCTGCTGAAAGAAGCAACCTTTAAAAAAAATGGCTTAGCTGACAATCCTCAGAAATCATTCAATCACTATTGCAGGGGCTGAAGTAAATGGGTAAGGGAACACAACTTGCACTTTTCCACACGACCCTCGCCACCTTCTGAAGAAGAAAAGTTGTCTTGTCTTTAGAGGGAAAAAAAGTGCAAACAAAAATCTTCATGAACTTTCTTTCTGATTGACAACTAGCAGCAAATACTGAAGCACAGAAGACAGCTCACTGCTTTTTTAGCTTTTGCCTTTCTGAGTGTCAACGGAGAAGACAAGACTGCCAAAGAGTTGACTGGGTGGGGAAACGACTCAGACATAACTCATTAGAATATCAGAGGGAGAAAACAAGTCATTTGACAAAACCAACTGCGGTTCCAGAATTCAGTCAAGGAAAGAAAACGGAATATTATGACGTCTGGATCCTCATCGATTCATGGTTAACAAACCAAATGTGTTAAGAAATGAAAATTTCCTCTCTGGGCTCTATCGGTGTGCAAAGGCAATTTCAAAAGCAAGAGAAAACTATCTCCGAGTGCATCTGTAGATTTAAGAACTGGAAATTTCTAAAGTGAAAAATGACCAGAGCTGTAAGGTCACTGCAGCGGGACTGGTGCTTTCAACTCAGCTAAATGGCAGATGCTTCATTCACCTTAGTACTGTGGTTACAATACATAAAGCCAAACAGAATGATAGCAATTAGGAGGCATTATGATAGAAGAGATTTTTCAGGTGGAAACTGAAACCAGAGGGAAAGGTGATAAGGTACATGAGACAAAAACATTTAATATGAATACGTGTGTACTGCCAAAAACTATGCAAGATTCTGCTAACCAGAAGACTCCACTGAGGCCCCTTCCCTGAGACTTCTCAGTTTAAACAGGTTGGGGGCAGGGAGAGACCATCTTGTCCATAAGGGAGCAAGGCATGACCGCAAAGAGAAAAAGCAATCAATATGTGACTTGGGTTATTTCGAGACACCTTGGGGAAAAGGCTTTATTGAAAAGTGTTTTTTTGAGGGGGTGGGGGATGGAGGAGGGGAAGGGTGTGATTACAATATAAATCTTCCCAAAATGTTAGCTACGGGCCAGGTGATTTCTAAGTAGCTGACTTAGGTTAATTTAGTCCTCACAATGGTTATATAATGCAGAAATTATTATTGCTACATTTTACAGATAAGGAAGCAGAGAGACAGGAAAATGGACTTGCCTAGAATCCTATGGAATGGTTGGGCTTCCTCTAATAGGAAGAAGGGAAATTGGCTGAAAGATTCATCCTTCTGTCTGGTCAGGATCCTGCTAGGTGTCTTGTAAGTCAGAATAATAAACAAGCACAAGACAAACAGAGTAATTAATTAAAACTAAAAAAGGATTTAGATTAGTTTCAACAAAAACCTCCCAAATGAGAGAATTTACAAGAAAAACAAATCCACTGAGCAATACTACAGAATGTCCTTTGTAGAGATCAGAAAAGCCGGTGCTGGATGGTATTAAAAATCCCTTCAAGTATTGAGGGGATTAACCTAGGAATTCATTCTAGGCCTGTAAATAGTAGTATTTGGCTTTCCTCAAGGAGAGAAGCACACAAGAGTCGCCCCTTGTGTCCGACAGCTCGCCCATGCAAGGACCAGGCGTCTACCCGCCACTATAACCACTTCCTAGAACTCAGCCTCGGGATGTGATATGTACTTAATAAGTATCTGTTGAATAAATGAAATAAAAAGAATAAAAATACGAAAATGATGTGTTCGTGCAAGCCTTGAGATAGACTGAAAAGTTGAGGTTACAAGTGATTCAGAAGCCAGGCTGGAAGAGATCGGAAGGGAAACAGGACTCTAGCAGGGAGGGAAGTCAGAGCCCGAAGTGAACAAGAGTCTGACTTGAAAGTCAAAGAGAGAGAATGAACGACAGAGGCAGCAGCAGGTAACACGTGGAAGCACTTCTCTCGCGCCAGGCATGGGGTAAAGTGTTCCACGTAGAGAGTAAGTGGTTAAGTGCTCAGATGCACACCGACCTCCTCCCAACAGCCTTGATCAAGTCACTCAGTCCCTGTGCCTGGCTGTCCTGTATCTCATCACCTGTGAGACAGTCATAGCACCCACTCATTAGGCACGAAGCTGTGAAAGTGAAATGAGAACTTCACTGGAGGGAGAGAAATGGAAATAAGCAAAAAGAGAAAAAACATTTAGAGTTTCAATTTCATGTAAATATAGGAGTCATCAGTGCAGCCTGGTGGGTGTGAGAGCTCAGTCGAGGACAGCAAGTCATTCTCAAAATAGTGAAAACGGACCCTGACCATATACCATCAGGCTGGGCTGATTAGGTCTATGTTTGCGTCATGTCTTACCTTGACCTTTACCCACCCACCCCCACAATTTCATTTTCCAAAATTTCATTGATTTCAAATGTTTGTTTTCATGAATGTCTCCATTAAAAAAAAAATATCACGAGTTTCTTCAAGACAAGGGATATATTTTAGGTATCTTTCATTCTCAACTCCTAGAATCTTGCTTGTTATACAACTGTGCTAGAACAATTGCATGAGTGAGAAAATCTGAGTGAAAATTTTAAGAGTTTTTGGGTGAACAATATAGGAAACACTCTCCTAAGAGAAAGTTGAGAACAAAGAACTATGTATGTATATGCTATGCATACAAGTTTTATATATGCACAGACACGAACATCTATCAGCTGTGTATGTAAACAAACTTTATTAAGATCTCCCCATAGTGACTTTCATTTAATTCCACTGGTCAATGTTAATTCATTTCATTCCGTTTCTTACTAGATAAGGAATACAAGTTCATGCCTTATATTTTGAATGAGTGAGAAGTTTAACTTAGGGTTTAGAAGCAGGATGATGGAGAGCCTTGGAACCAGCTGAAAGGGTTCTTCCTCCTGGCAGGGAGGTGCAGGGGTCATGCCAATCTCCTGAATTAACCCTACCATAAACAGAGCCATCTGGGCAATCCCTAGGCC
This sequence comes from Martes martes, assembly GCF_963455335.1. Lineage (NCBI taxonomy): Eukaryota > Metazoa > Chordata > Mammalia > Carnivora > Mustelidae > Martes > Martes martes. The sequence continues at coordinate 126,740,598 of NC_137892.1, read as the reverse complement.
AGTGACATCATGGCACTCAGTACTGCTAACTACCGTCTATCATCTTGAATTGCTCCCTTGATTTCAAGATTTTTCCCTGGATCACACAACCTGATTGGACTTCTGAGAAACCCTCTATTGTTACACAAAGGGTTCGTATCTTCACACATTGATCCTAAAACACTCCACTCTTTCCTCCTGAAATTTTCAGTCAAGCTACCTCCTCTCAAGCAACTGGACTTCAGTTGGTTACAAATCTCCCTAAATGCCACGTACGTGCGTATTATGTTCGGAGAGTTTCTTACCACATAAGAGATACCCTGAATCCTAGGAAAGCTACACTCTTCCCATGGATTAGCCTACTCTTCCTGCCTTCTTAGGTGAGACAGAGCCTAGCACCCAGTCCTCTTACAGGCAGACAAGGCCCTCAAAAAGTATTTGTTAAATAAAGGACTTCGTGAAGGCACAATCAAGGAATCAACTCCCTCCATAGCTTGCCTTTGAGCATTCAACACAGAACACACAATGAGATTCTGCTCGGACAAATCACTTTCTCCTGGAAACAGTCTCCTGACAGAAAACAGAACGACTAAAACTGAAGGGGTTGAATACCCCATGCCAAATACATTCTCATTAGCCTGGAACTCATGTACCTGTCCCAATCCTGGAAGTTTTAGCTTTTATTACCTGTATCTCAAACTATAACAGAATAAAATATTACCACCAAACTTTATGGTACCCTCTTTATTATAATGGCCATTACTGCAATTGTCAGGGCAGAGGTTTTTCAGCAAAATTAAACCTTGTCTGGGAATAGACAGAACGCCCCCATCCTGTAATTTCTTTTATTGTATTGAATTTCAGTGTAACAGTGGCACACAGTCCAGGCTACAAAAATTCCCTGAAGCGTTCACTTCAGTTGTCCAGACACATTCTCTACCTGTATCATCCAACTACCATCTATAATAAATGCCTTATCAACTAATCAACAGTTTCTTACACCTGGAGGGGGTTCAAAGAAAGTATCTAGCCTAGTAGTAAAATCCTTACGAAGTATCAACCACATTGAAAACCAGTAAAATTCTCAAACCATACATTTCGATTCCATGGACTTTTTCAATATATCCTCTGACTGTAATTCTATAGTCACTGAGAAGCAGAGTCACTAGAAACCACAAAGTCATATTAAAATATTCAACCTAAAAGAGTACTCTTTTGAAAATTTTAATGTAGAAAAATGATTCAATGACAAGAACACTCATGCTCGAGAATTTCTGTAGTCATTTGACAAAATCAAATGCCTTAATGGATAAACCAGAATTTATCAACCATGGTTGATTTAAATATTAATGCTACAAAAGTCAAAGGTAGCTATAAAAAAGTACTGACAGAACTAAACTTGTCCTAGATACAGCTCTTTAAAACACCTAAGAAGATGAGCTAATACATTAGGGAGATAAAAATAAGGTGGCATCAAACACTATTAAAATGGCATAAAGTTTGTGTTTCAATTGCATCATGTTAAAAATAGGTCAGTTAGAATGAACTTAGAAAAAAGTGGGGGAGGGAAGAGGTCAATATCACAAAGTGATTAAAGAGATGGAAGAGAACTTTCTTCTAAGTCATTAAACTCACCAATATGATCCTGAACTTCACAGCACTTAACCATTTTCCTGTGCCATTAGAGAATTTAGTAGGTTCACTGAATTGACTGATTTCTTTGTTAACCTATTTACATGGGTTAAGACCCTGACTGACATAAAACACAATCAAAAAATCCCAGACAGAGAGTGTAATGAAAGACTGAGTGATGTATAGTTTGGGGTACAGCCTATCCAATAAATGTGCTTGACCAGCAAAGAACCCATTGGCAAAGATTTATTATCGGAACAAATACATTCTAAAAAGATCTAATACAACAGTATGAATACAAACTATTCTAAAATACAGTTCTTTGCCCTCCATAATGCATGGCTTATCTTTCTGTTATATTAAAACTCTCTTCACAACTTTTTGATCAGGAATTAATTTTTTGAACAGATAAAACCAAAGAATATGTAGCATATGAAACAGAACCAACAGCATGGTTCTCTAATTTAAAAAAAAAAAAAAAAGTTTATTACTTAGAAGTCTTCAACAAACTTTAAAACATTTAAGGAGAAAGACATATCTCTATTACCAAAGGAAAACGCAAAAACAAATCACCGGCTAGAAGAACAATTTTAAAATTACATGTAACATTAATACCAAATTAGCACAAATTTAAGCCAGACACAGAAAGGATTTGAAATGTTATACCTCCAAGTTCCTTTACATTCAAGATGGCATTCTGGAATGGCACTGCTTTTATACTAAAACCTAAAATTAAAAAACAAAAACATAAAAAAGGAATTAGCAGCTTTTCTTTTAAAAATATATAAAATGCTCAAAGCCTTTTTAAGCCTGATTAAGAGCCACTTTTTATAGCTTGTATTTATGCCGGAAATAATTCAAGATACATTGATAACACATTATCAAATTCTCAAAATACTGTTGTTTATTCGGCAAAATCTAACTCTTTTTCAAAATACCTCTCTATTCTTTAATACGTTATGTCACTTGTAAATTTTATCAGTTGTGAGAAAGACATCTGGAAGTACAGAGAAACTTCAAAGAAAATATTAGATCTCTGAGGGCCTTTGCATCTAATTCCTAAAGTTAATTGTCTCTCACATAGAACTCAGCAACTCTAGAGATTAAGGTACCTAAATTATAGCCACCTTATATTAGAATTACATAGGATTTATGTCAGGGTTTTAAGAACATGGTTAATATCATACATGTATTTTTCTTAAAAGTTAATCGTAATTGTCTACTTATGCATAATCATTTTATAATACGCAGAGTAAATGATTTCTATTAAAATATATTCAGAGTATAGTTTTTTTTAATTACATATTTAGGACTTAACTATTATCATTCAAGTCATGATTGACTTCAACATAGCTGGTTCACATAAAAGCTTAGCAGGTGGAACATACATGCTTATATACCTACACACATACACCAACAAATACACTATTTCTGGAAGAATCCACAAGAAACAATCTAGTGAGGATCCTTGGGACAACTGAGGATGTGGAGGTCTTTAAGTTTCCTTTTGTTTCATTTGAATGTTTTTGCTATACATAAGGACTTTTTAATCTAAAAGCCATAATTTTTAAATGTTAATCTGTTCGGTAATTTCTAACCACTTGGTCTAAGGTTTTACACATCAGTATGTGCAATTTGAAGATAATTTCTTAGAAAAGAGATGATTTAACAGTATCAGATACAGAAATACTTTAATTTGAAAGAAGTCATAAAACTATGATAGGTGCCTGGAAAGGTAAAAAGATACAGGGTTTGCTGTGGATAAGAACAATTCTTTTGCATGGTTCTGCGCTACTGTATAAAAACAGAAGTCAGTATGTATATTTTTCTATTCTGCCCCATTACTACCACTCTTTTGCTATATGTTGTCCCAGCTCTTTAAAACTGTATATAGTATCTTCCACTTAAGGCAGGGAATATCACCTAATGGTTAAAAGGGACTTTGGAGTCAGAACTAGATTCAAATCAGCTCTGTGACTGTAGGCAACCTACTAGCCTTGGCTTTCATCATCTATAAAATGGGAATGAAAGAATCTGATAGACTCTACCTCATGTAGTTATAAAAATGATATAATATATGTATTATGTTTATCACAGTGCCTGACACAAATAAGCATACAATATATGATTGCTAGCATTCTCTATCCACTGGTTCTGTATTGATCATTTCATCATTAGCTATGCATGTCTCTTGCCTGCCTCAATACATTATAGTACATAGTATATAGATACATATATGTATCTATATACTATATATGGTATGTAGTATATAGTATATATTTCTCTTAAGAGAAATCCTGGGGGCTTATTTACTAATCTACTTAGCTAGAGCTACAGATACTACCACTGAATGAAAAGTACCATTATTAGAGTGACGAAAGTGTGAAGAGTCGATATTTGTGGTCTACAATGTGAATGTTCACTGGGCCCTCTATGGATCTTCCCAAACACTGCCCTCCCGTGTGGGCTGTATGCAGACTGACACAGTCACCACAGCATTACAGTTAATGGTGTGTGCAGGCACTGAATCTTAGTAAGACAGCAGAAGGAATGAGGAGGCAGCCCCGTGTGGCTGAAGCACTGGCACGTACGTGGGCCTGCAGAAAAGCCTCTCCAGGTGTCTGGCCTCTGGGAAATTAAGGAAAGTCAGTGCCAATCATAATATTCTGCTGGCACCGAAATCTGCCTGCAGGAGACGTGGATGTCTAGAATGTATCTACCTACCTCACAGGGGTGTCATATGACTTAAAAGGCAATGATTGTGAAATTCTGAAAACGAAAAGCTCTATGCAAATGTTCAGTAGTCTATCAGTGGTTACGTTCAGGATAACTTAAGTATGGATTTTCCAGAGAGATGAGACAGGCCCCAACTTTGGAAAAGACACAGTTATGGAGCACACCAGCAATATTTAATTTGCTGTGATTCTTAAAAGCTGACAATATGCAGGTGCCCAAGGAAAGGAACAGCCTTTCAGAAATTGCTGCACCCATATGCAAAACACAACTTTCGAAATTTATAATCCAACAGGCAGATTATATCATTGTTACCCTCTTTAATCCTCACAGATATAATAAATTGACTGCAAAAATGTCCTCAAATGTTCATGCTAAGCAAAGTAACCTAGCAATGTTATTTATGGGCATATAAATGTTTCTGCAGAATACGCATGTTTTCTCTCCAAATAGAACATGTGTGGCTAGATTTATACTGCAAACGTATACACAGTCTTCCATTTTGCTGTCTTCATATTTTTACAGTATAGCTGCGGTAATGAATGTTCAGAGGACCAAGCCTACACAATCAGTCCGGAAAATAAGAAAAGATGTACTACACATGGAAGAGAAACGATTTAAAAAAAATTTTTTTTAGTCATTCTAAATGTTTGCAAGGATTAAGAAGATTTAAAATTTAAAGCCACACTTTCAGTTCACCAGAAGGGCAACCAAGAAGGGTGACTATCAGATCAACTCTATTTATTCTTTTACATTGGGTTGGATGAAGTCAAAGGGTGGGGGGAATATTAATATTTAGTAGGGATATAAAGGTCAAACCATCAAAATGCTTTGAGGAATAAAAACCACCAGGGGAGCATGAGCTCCAAAGCAAGAAAACCTGGGTTCCAATTCTGGCTCTACCATTATCAACTGAACAAGTTACTTAACCCCTCTATGCCTCAGTTTCCTCATCTGTAAATGAGAACAGATGGTACCCATCTGTTTTAGTAAATAAAACTACGATTTCAAAATATGAACAGTCACCAATTGACTACTAGAGGCTTTAAATTTCTCCCAGTCAAGATCACATGTGGTCTCAAGGTCTGCTGCATCACAAAAGCAGTGGTAAAAATTAAACCTACAGAACTGAAAACATTTGAGGACTATTATAAACTACACATCTGGCGCCTTCCACAGCATTTCCTTTCCCTCTTTCCTAATTCCAGTCAACAAAGCCTGTTGATTCCATCTACAAAACAGTTCTCAAATAGGTCCACTTCTCTCCATAACCTTGACCAAGCTGCCACCACCATCTGGACACCTTTAAGAGCCTCCTAACTCAACGCTTTGCATCTACTGTTGGCCTGCTCAGTCACCTCGACACATCAGCAGAAGTGATCATCTTGAAATTCACATCACTCCCCCCGGCTAAAACCTTCGGGTAGCTTCTCACTACTCAGGCTATAGTTCAAAACACCTGCTGAGGCTCGACCTGGTCTGGTTCTTCTTTCCTTTTCCAGGTTTATTTTGTATCATTTCCTCTCATTTTCATCTTTGGTTCCTAAAACAAGCTACGTCCTTTCCAGCTCAGGGCCCCTGCACGTTCTGCTCCGTTAGTACCCTTTGCCCCTCTGGCAAACTCTTCATCCTTCAGCTGTGGTTTTAACTTCACCTCATCAGGCAAGCCTTCCACAGTGTTCTTGAAATAGGCTGATTTGGCAGGATCCATGTTCTTTCAGTATGCAGTAACTTCTATGTAATTTTCACGGATGATTGATTACCTATCAGTTTCTTTGTTTTAGGCCTGATCCCCAGTTAGAGACACATTAACATGATCTCAGTATTTCTTTAAAGATCTTTGCTAAGGGTTTTCATTTATTTCCTGATTTAACTCTCAGAACAGTCCTAACACCAGTACTACTATCGAGGAGGAAAGTAAGCCAGAAGGCCTTGGTGCCCTGCCAAGACTACTAAGTACTATCTTCAAAACTTCACCCCAGGCCTTGTCACCAAAGCTCTACACCTCCTCTGGATACCAACAACCTGACTGACTCACAGGTCTCTGTCCAATTTTGAACTAAATATTGGTGAAACTGATGGTCCAAATACAATCCACTATCCTGCCTCTGTATAAATAAAGGAATACGAAGAACCAAAGTTAAGTGTTCTTGGGGCCACACTACAATGCCTTATTAATGGAAAATAATAAAAATAGCTTGAGTTCGAAAGTACTTTTTCATCAGCATTAACAAAACCAGGAACTTAGTAGGGGAGAGAAAAGGTCCAGCTTGGCCATGATACTAGGCTTGAACACTCTTCCTTGTCAGCAAAGCAGGCAACCTCTGATACTCTCCACAGGTAGTCACTGTGCTGATGTCCTTGAAGTCCTAGCCACAGCTCTCAGACTCACCAGCCACATTTTTCCTTGACCTTGAATCCCTTCCATCTGCAAAACGAGTGGACTAGATAAGCTCCTTGAGGTTTCCTCTAGCATTAGGATTCCATTGTTTATATTAAACAAGAAAGAGGAAATAACAGTAACAACGGAGTCAATCATCAATGGCCTCTAGTATTTGGCTGAAAGCCTTGTGGGCAGGTCTCCCCAGACCCCACTCAAACAAGTTGATGGCTGAAGCCTAAGTTACGCAGTCATTTTTTCCTGGCCTCTCTAAGCTACATTAGTAAGACTGAAACCTCCCCTAAGATTTAACCCCACAAATTTTAATAAATATATGACTTAGTAACCCTTTGGGGAAATAATTGTTTGCATAGACTTTCAGTTTTTGTCTTTTAGTCCTTAAATTCAGCAAAACCTGTGATATGAAGGAGATGGATGGGATATTTTTTATGCAGGGAAAGCATTCCTGGAATTGTAACAAAATTAGTTTGGGGAGTGAGGCTGGTCTATTTTTACTCATTGTGTGGAACACATGAGTATCTTATTTGGATCTACAGCCCAACTACCCCCCCACAACCCGCCAACACACAGGTCTGCACACTTGCACATGGACACTTAGTGTGTACTTCTGAAATCCTTGGATCACTTTAACAACTGCTAAAGGCAAAGGCATTCCACAGATCTGGTGGCCTTGACCTAGACCAGGGCATGATTTATGCCATGGTAATTTTGTGACATTTGGACAATTCTTCTAGTGTAGTGAGATTCTTCTAAATGTGACTTCGGTATCCTAAAAACAAATTTAATCCACTGGCATTTATTAAACAATCCTTTAGCAGATAACAAAATTGGGTTTTCTAACTTGTTTCTCTTGTTGACTTAACACATATGAAGCAAATACTTAAGTTTCTAAAAATACCTCATTCAATTTTTCATGGACATTTTCCACATTTCTTTCAAATTTTCATGATCTTTTTCTATTTTAACTACCACTCGACTGTTTTCCAAGTGTAGTAGTAAGTATCAGTAGAAGAGATCTTCAACCTTTTTCAATTCCAGGTGCTAAGCTTTCTCCAGGTTACACCGCTATATTATCTCAAGCCTTTAAACTCCATTCCTCCAGTTCGGTGTCTCTGTGTAATCAACAGGTTAACAACCCTTTTATCAACAAATTCCTCATGCATCTTCAGTCAAGGAATTCACTCAGGACAGAGATCACTTCTGTTTCTCAACCAAGGTGCAAGCTTTCCAATCACTCCCAGGAGGGTTTCTTGGCCCCTTAAGTTTTGACAACTTAAGTATCTTCTAAAAATTATGTCAAAGGTAAAAGATTGCTGAAGTTAACCATCCAATAAAGTTTGGACTCCCTTTGCTTCTGAAAAAAGAGAAGACACTCCTGTCTTGCTAAAATTGGATGGACATACTCTTTCTTGTTATGCTTTTATTTTAAGAAACAAATTCTCAAAGGTAGATTCTCTTTTCAGCCATTCCTAACTCTTCCAACAAATATTTTACTTTTAATTGGCTTGCTATCAAAGCATTATAAAGAAATAATTTAAAATAACAAAATTTCACATATAATTCAGCCATATCAGAGCAGAGCTATTTTTACATGTTCTTTTCTTGCTTTTCATTCAAAGGCACAGTTCAATTTTAAAACAAACATAAATTTTTTTCGACAGAAGACTTCTTCTCTAATCTATAATCTTTCCAGTGGAGGTACTATAATTTAATTAATAAACTCCCTTGCTATAGGAAGTTTAGAGTTTTAGTTACACAAGTGTTATAAAGAATCACTTTGTGAGTATGGTTTCTTTGATATTACATACGTAAATTCTCAGTGGCATAATTGCTAGGTGGAAAGATGTTAATCTTTGATTTATATGAATTTATATGAATAACTGCTTCTCAAGAAAAAGGACAATACCAATCACAATCCCACCACTAATGCATACTACCACAATCTTACCAAGCACTGGGTCTCATCAGAAAGCAAAACCAATACTGGTAAATTTGAGTATAAAATTAACATGTTTCTGGTTTATTCTCTAGTCAAGTTGAATTTCTGGCCAAGTGGAATCTTTCCCACCTACTTCTTTGCCATTAATTCTTTTTATGAAATTATCTTTTAATTCATTTATCAATTGCATTCTAGGTACTATTTGTAAATACAATTTAATTATCCAAGTGGGCCAGCTATAAACTCTAATACTTGTTACAAATATTTCTCAACAGCATTGTTTCCCTTTTTTTTTTTTTCCTTATAAACATCGTCTTGTTTATAAACATTTAGAATTGCTGGAAAACAGAGTTAGTGCCCTTGGTCTCTTCCTTCGTGCGTCATTCCCCTCAGTCTCCTGCAGCTGTTCTTCCGTCTTCCACATTAAATGTTCACATGCAGCGGTGGCTTTCTCACTTCCTTTCTTCCTCCAGTTATCTTCTCTTACTGTTAGGCTCTTGTCATTTATTTTAGGACCTTCCTTCCACCTCCTCTGTTCTTCAATTACACACACACACACACACACACACACACACACACACACACCCTCTGATCTAAACAAACAAACAAAGACCAGGAAATAGGTCTGAACACACCAGTCATGCTTATCTGGAATTCCAGTGGGGACTGGTTTTTTGGGTCCACTGAACTTAAAATCAGCCTGTTTGGCTCTTCTCTGCTGCCTTTCTTCCCCCCCTTCCTCTGTCATCACTAATTATTTTCTCCATCCTCTTACCCACCTTCATTAGCTACAGTGAATACACAAGACTCAACCAGAAAGCATCTACCCCTTCCCTCCTATACCCCTCCTCAGGCCTCTCTTTCCCAAGCCAGCCCTTCCTTTATCATGATGGAGCCCTTTCACTGAGTCATATGGAACCTCAGCTTTGTTAAGAAAGTCTTCTCTAGGCGCCAACATTTTCTTGTACTTTTCCGTCCTCCTTAAGCTAGCCAACAGAACTTTTCCTTCCCCTAATAGCGCCAACCAGGACAAGCATGTGTTCCTTATAATGCTTTTGGACCATGTTACCATAGCCTTAATAATTTCCCACGTGAGGTTGTGGCATCTGCTTACACATGGACCTCTGCATTTCCATTTATCAACTTTCAGAGAGTCCGGTAATCAAGCTGAATGAATTCAATACTTGGCTGACGTTTGTCCATCACACTCTTCCTGCTTCTATTCTTACAAATATTCTCCACATTAATGATCAAGGTATCCTCCAAATTTTCAGATCTCCAAGATTACCAGCTCTAATTCACATCTGCAGTCTCTAATTCACAGATATAAAGTTGTAGATTCCATCGAATTTTCTACATAGATGACTGTGTCATTTGCAAATAAAGATAGCTTTATTTATTCCTTTCCAATCTGAAAGCCTTTTCTTTTTCTCGCCTAATGCCTGTTGGAGTATCTGCTACAATGTTGAGTCAAAGTGTTGAGAAGCGTCTTCTTATTTTGATCTGAGCGGGAAAGAATTCTTTCACATTAAGAATGCTATAGGGGTTTTCACAGATGCCCTTTAACAGTTGTAAAAATTCCCTTTTGTTGGTATTCTGTAGTTTTATCAGAAATTGAGGGGTTTTGTTTGTATTGGAATTTTTTAAATTTGATATTATGAATTAAACTTTGTGGTTTTTTTAAGTGTGAAATCAACCCTGCATTCCTAAGATAAATGCCACTTTGTAATATACTAGATCTGCTAAATTTATACTTTTTGCGTCTGTATTCACGAGAGGTAGTGCTATGTAGTTTTTTTGTAATGTCTCTGTATGGTTCTGGCATTAAAACTTACTGGTCTTACAAGTTTTCCCGCCTCTTCAATTTTCTGGGAGGTATTATGCAGCATTGGCATTATTTTTTCATTAAAATTTGATAGAATTTACCAGTGCAGCTGACTAGATTTCAAGTTTTCTTTTTTAACCATGACTTCATTTCCATTAAACACAGATCTGAATTTTCTATATCTTCTTAAATGAGCTCTGATGGTTTGTCTTTCAAGGAAATTTTTCCATTTAAATTGCCAAATTTATTGGCATAACACGGTTTATAATATTCTATTACCCTTTTAATTTTTTTTTAAAGATTTTATTTATTTGACAGAAAGAGATCACGAGTAGGCAGAGAGGGAGGCAGGCAGGAGAGAGAGAGAGAGAGAGAGAGAGAAGCAGGTTCCCCGCTGAGCAGAGAGCCCGATGAGGGGCTCGATCCCAGGACCCTGAGATCATGACCTGAGCCGAAGGCAGAGGCTTTCACCCACTGAGCCACTCAGGTGCCCCATACCTTTTTAATTTTTATAAAATCTCTATTTATGTAACTCTCTTCGTTCCTGTTATCAGTGTCTCAATATTTTTTCCTGATCTATTTGAGCAGAATTGAAAATTCATTCATATTCTCAAAGAACCAGGGTTTGGTTTCAATTATTTTCTCTGTTCTTCTTTTTCATTGAGTTCCACTTTACTGTGGTCTTTAGTATTTCTTTTCTTCTGCTTTACTTTGTTTTTAATACATTCTTAATACTGAGGTCACTGATTTGAGGCTCTTCTTTTCTAACACAGGTGTTTAGTGCTGTAAGTTTCCTCTAAAGTCCTGCTTCAGAGGCATCCCACAAATTCTGCTGTGTTGTATGTTCACTCACTGAAAAATGCTTTATAATTTCCCTTTGGGTTCTTCTTTGATCCATGGGTTATTTAGAAGTGACTCGGTACCCAAGTATTTGGGGATTTCCTGAGAAATCCCTCTGTTATATTGATTTCTAATTCAATTCCACTGTGATTTGAGAACATGTTTAGTATGACTTGAATCTCTTTAAATTTATTGAGACTTGTTGTATATCCTCGAATACGGTCTCATTTTCCACTTGCACTTGAGAAGAATGCCTTCCACTGTCAGAGTGTTTTATAAATGTTAATCAAGTCAAGTTGGCTGATAACACTTTTCAAGTCTACTCTATCTTGGCTAATTTTCTTCTTACATGTTGTCAGCAATTGAGAGTATTAAAATCTGACATGTGGGTTTGTCTATTTCCCTTTAAAGTTCCATCAGTTTTTACTTTGTGTATTTAAAGCTGTTAACAGTTATGTAAATGTTTATTGTACTTCTATGTTCTTTTGATCAAACGATCTCATTATAAAATGAACTTCTTTATTCCCAACGTTATCATTTGCTCTAATATCTACCTCTTCTGAGAACACAGCCACGCCAACTTTCCTTTGTAGCACGGTACTTCTTTTCCCAACCTATTTGTGTCTTTCTAGATTTGTTTTAAGTCAGCATAGAGTTGGATCCTATTTGTTATTTAGTTTTGTTTATTTAATCTATTATCAATCTCAGTCCCTTGATTGAGTCTAGACCATTTACATTTAATTTGCTTTTTGATGGTTAGGTTTGAGTGCATCACCCTAAGACTTGTTTTCTATGTAGTCCATCTATTCTTGTTCTTTTTCTTTCTGCCTTTTTTGGATAATTTTTGGTAATTCCATCTTATCTCATTTGTTGCCTTACTGGCTATCACTCTGTTATTTTAGTAGTTGCTTTAGGGTTATAGCACATCTCTTATCACAGTCTATTGTATCTTCAAGTGTTATTATAACCACTCCACATATAAGAACCCTACAATAGTATACTTCTTTATCCAATATGTCTTTTGTGCCATTATTTCTCCTGCATTTTACTTTATGTATGGTATAAACCCCATATTTTTTACAACAATTATAAAGAGATTTAAGTAAGAACTAAATCTTATATAATTACCCCTCTAGTCACCATTTCTGTACTTTCCATTTCTTTGTGTAAATCCAGATTCCCATCTGGAATCAATTTTCTTCTGCCTGAAGGACTTCTTTTAACACTTCTTTTAATGCTGGAAAAAGTACAACAAAAGTATAATAAAAAGGTATAATGAAAAGTCTTTAATTATCTTTTTCCAAGATATTTTTGCTGGGTATAGGTTGATAAATTTTTTCTCCTTAGTATTTTAATGATGCTCCTCCACGGTCTTGTTTGCACTGTTTCCAGAGAGAAACACTGGAATCTGATGTCACTCTTACTATGGTTCCTTTGTAACATTCATTATCTGCTTTCTAAGATTTTCTTTGTTTTATCCAAAGTTCTCTAGAGAAACAGACCAACTCTTACTATGGTTCCTTTGTAACATTCATTATCTGCTTTCTAAGATTTTCTTTGTTTTATCCAAAGTTCTCTAGAGAAACAGACCAATATATATATATATATATATATATATAATGTCTCTTATATTATATATATATATATATAATGTCTCTTAATATATATATATATATATTTTAAGGAGTTGACTCAGTTATGGAGGCTGGCAAAGTCTAAAATCTATAGGGTAGGCCTGGCAGGCTGGAGAAACAGGAAACAGTTGATGCTTCAGGTCAAGTCCAAAGGCCACCCTGACACAGATTTCCCCCTTGCTGGCAGGTGGAGTGGTGGTCATCTTTCATTCTATTCAGGTCTTCAACTGATTGGAGGGGACCCACCCACATTATAGAGGGCTGTCTGCTTCACTCAAAGTCCACTGATTTAAATATTCTCATCCCAAAACACAAACACCCAGGATAATATTTGACCACATACCTGAGCACCTTGGCCCAGCCAGGTTGACAATATAAAATTAATCATCACACTTTATCACTGGTTTTGAGAAACTTTACTATATAACTTTTTTATATGTCTTTGTTGTAGTTTGTTCTTATCTCATTCTTGAAGTTTAATGAGCTTCTTGGATTTGTTGATAAGTTTTAAGTTTAAATACATTTTAGACCTTATTTCTTCGAATATTTTTTTCCTGTCCCTTTCTCCATCCTTTACCTTCACGGACTCCAATGACCCATCTTTGGGGACTTAAAATTGTCCCACAGTTCATGATGCTCTTTGCACTTTCCACTTTCTTCTCCCTCCCTCAACACTTTGGATAGTCTCTAATACTAATGGCCTTCAAGGTTATTACTCTTCACTTCTGCAAGGTGTAATCTGCCCTGAATCTTATCTGGTGCATATTTCCACCTCAGAATTGTAGTATTCAGCACAGAAATTTTATACGGGTCTTTTAAAAATTTTCCATGTCTCTACTTAACTGTATGAACAGAAAGGATTCAGTTATAGTAACAGTTCTAAGTCTTTCTTTGCAAATTCCTTTGAGTCCCTTCTGAGTCAGATTCAACTGATTCTTCTTTTCATTATAAATCATGTTTTCCTGCCTTTTTCATGGCTGGTAATATTTTAATGTCCAACATTTGAATTCTGCCCTAAGTGCTGGGTAATTTTGTTTTCTGTAAATCTCCTATAGCTATGTTCTAGGATGCATTAAAGTTAGTAGGAAACTGTTTGAGCTTTTTGTTTTGTTCATACGATCTCCTAGGTGAGTCTAGAGCACTGCTCAGCTTTGGGCTGATTACTAAGGCAAGACCCTCCTGAGGGCTCTGCCCAGTACCTTGTGAAGTATGACTTGTCTAACCTGGCTAGTGGGAACAGCCACAACTTTTAGCCTTGTGTGAACATGGCTAACCACGGGGTACCCTGGATACTCAAGGGAGACCCTCTGTAGATCTCCAGGGTTCTCTCTCTGTACAAGTCTTTCCTCTCCATTACTGTGTCCCATGAACCCTAGCTGCCCTGGTCTCCTCAACTCTTGCTCCATCTCAATGTAGGGAGTCCACTGAACCCCACCTCAGTTCCCCCTGGAAGTGTGCCATGGCCAAGAAACTCAAGGCAGTAAGCTGGGGCAAATCCAGGGCTCAGCTCATTTATTTCTCATCTTTCAGGGATGACCAAGCTTTGTTGTTTCGTATTCGTGTTCTTGAAATCGGGGTCCTATTTTGTCTGCCCCCCCAACCCCCTCCCCAACTAGCATGCCCCCATAGCACCTATCCTTGTAAAAACAGATTTCCAGGACACTGTTTCCTCTACTGCTGTCTGACTTCTTGAAAGAGTAGTCTATGTGCAGTCTTAGCTAAAGGGCCAAAGAGTGAAAAGGACAGTTTATATACTGTCATTTCCTCTGCTTGTGCACTACTCCCTCATCACTCAGGCTGGTTTTGACTCTAATACACTGCGCTGAAATCGTTCACTAATGACCGTAATGTCACCACACCCTATAGCCCTTTCTCAGACTTAAGACTGATGATTATTTAACTCTGGTTCTTTTGGCCTCTTATTCGTATTTGACTGTATGATACCATAGAGAACAGCCTGGCTTAGATTCCCTGCCTAATGCAGATGCTAGAATGTAAGCTCCAATGTCTGTCTGTTAATGCATGCTCAGTGCCTAATCAGTGGCAGTCATGTAATAGATATTCAACTAACACAGGAAGAAGGAATGAAACACAGTTGTGGCTTACTTAGCACCCTTCTTCCTTCTACCACCCATCATCCCTCAACCATCTCCAAACCCACAATTCAGTTGTCTCTCAAATCCAGATCCAAACTTTCTCTAGTTAGCTTGTCTGTTGGCATTTGAATCACTGTTGAAAGTACTGCCAATACCTCAAAATTAGCATGTCCAAAGCCAAATTCATCATTTATCTTCAAATTGCCTGTCATGTTCTCCCTACTTTTTATAATTCACTCAATCACTAGGCTAGAAACTTAAGGCCCACTTGACTCTTACCTCTTCCCTTCCTCTATATGATGCAATGCGACTGTCACTGTTACGGAATCTATCGTACCTGCCCCTAACCTTCCATCCCCACAATTACAGTCACTACTGGATCTGCTCTCCATGCTGCAGGCCTCTCTCAGAAGCTCCTTCAGTGTCAGGTCACAACACACCCTAACCTCTGTATCCCTGGCCTCAACCCCATAAGATCTCTGTTCTCTGAATGCTTCCTAGTCCCTCCTCTCCTCACTCCATTCCCCTCTGCTCAGGTACTCGTCATCACGAGGCCCTTCCCAAATGTAACATCCTCTATGCCTTCTTCGACTCCTCACATCAGAAATGGCCCTTTTTAGCTTTCTCATGTTTATCATCAAGTACAGCACATATCATGCTATCCTAGCATCTGTCATATATTAATATTAAACATGCAACAAGTATCAACTGTTTGTCACTAGAAAACTTATCTTTCGGGGAGCCCAGGTGGCTCAGTGGGTTAAGCCTCTGCCTTCAGCTCAGGTCATGATCTCAGGTCCTGGGATCGAGTTCCGCATCAGGCTCTCTGCTCAGCAGGGAGCCCACTTCCCCCTCTTTCTCTCCCTGCCTCTCTGCCTACTTGTGATCTTTCTCTCTCTCTCTCTTTCTCTGTCAAATAATAAATAAAATCTTAAAAAAAAAAAAAAGAAGAGAAAAGAAAACTTATCTTTCTTTTTTTTTTAAGGAGTCTTTTTTTTTTTTTTAAGATTTTATTTATTTATTTGACAGACAGAAATCACAAGTAGGCAGAGAGGCAGGCAGAGAGAGAGAGGAAGGGAAGCAGGTTCCCCGCTGAGCAGAGAGCCCCACGCGGGGCTCCATCCCAGGACCCTGAGATCATGACCTGAGCTGAAGGCAGAGGCTTTAACCCACTGAGTCACCCAGGCGCCCTGAAAACTTATCTTTCTAACCTGACTGTAAACTTCTTGCGGTCAGAGACCTTCAAAAAGGCCTCCAGAAAGTCACTGTGCCTGGTTCAGGATAATGTCAACTCACAGACGCTTGATATCCAAAATGTCAGGCAACTTAACTTCTAACACAACAGAAAAATCAACTAGCACACAATGATACTATTAGTTCCAGTAAAGGAACACATTAAAAATTTAATAAAGATCTGAAACTTACAATTTACAAATAATTACAGTATTATTTACAAATAATTATTTTTATATTACAATTCAAAACTGCCTTTTCTAGCAATAGTGTTTCTGATTTATACCTCTAGTAAGTGAAAAAGAGTACATTTTTTATTACTTTCACACATTGTAAGGAAAGGTATTTTATTTGAAAAGAATTACTAAGTTAGTAAGGCTTGTATCATTTCATAACCCGTTTCTCCAAAGAAATCCACAACTTAACCAGCAATCAGCAAATACTATTCTCATCACAAATCCTAAGTCTTAGGTACCACTAAACTTCACTTGGACTTGAACTGGTCCCGTACCTCTATCACAAGCTGTGTAACAATAGCCACGTCACCATACCTTTGAGCCTCAGATGACTTAAAGACAGAATCTGGGGTGAGGGGGTGGGGAGGGGAGATCTTACTTGCCATGTAAGGGCATTATAAGGCTCACAGAAGTATGACACTTTATGCAAAAACAGAATTCAAGTTACTATTGCCTCTTATGCACTCAAAAAAATCTGGAGCTATGCCCAAACTCTATGCTACTAGGTCCGTGCTATTTCTGCGCCCTTAGAAGCTTACATCCCAGGTTGAGGGACAGAAATGTAGACAGCAGTGTAGTAGGCATTCAATGACAGAAATATGGACGATGTAGAGTGGGAGAGAAGGGAGTGCTCAGTTCTGTCTTAGGGAAAAGGAAACTAGAAATGGCTTCACATGAAAAGTCCGTTTTGAGCTCTGCTCACCCTCTGTTGTTTCACCAATTATCATGAACACCTTATTCTTTTCTTCATCCTTCAATGACGCTATGTCTCTATTGTTTTCCAAGTCCACAGTTTCTCATCTACAATTCTAAAATCTGAAGAGCTCTAAAAACCCAACTTACTTGATGGCAAATCCTGATCCTAACTGCGGTAAGGCTCTTCTTGGTCATCAGTACTTTTTCTACTTGATAGGAAATCCTAGTTAATGATTCCATCACCCACCTATCACCTAAAGCAGGACTGGAGCCATCTCCGGCTTCGTTCATGCTCACCTTCCAAACCCAATGAGCCACTAAGTGCGCTCTCACTCCCTCTTCCTTGTGGTGACGGCCTCTCTTGCTCACTGTGGGATGTCTGGCGGTGTCCCTGGCATCCGCCAAACAGAAGCCAGTATCCGCCTCCCCTAGTTGTGACAACACGAAGTCTCTCCTGATTGAGAACCACTGCCTAGACTGACTTCTCGGCCACATCTGGAAACAACATAACCTGGTCAATGGTTCCTGCACTGACTCTCCTCCAGACGGGAGCGCTGAGGAAAGAAGATTCAGCCCATCAGCTGAACTGTTGAGGGAGTGTACGACCAACACAAGTAGGCCAGAGTGGCTCCTCTAGGGAGACTAGTGCTCAGAGAGCCTGAGACGAAGCTATTTTGTTACAGTACTAGAACTCCAGGTTTCACCATTAGTTTGTACTAATATTCTCCTGAGCCTGACTTATCCAGTGGCGCTGAAATATCCAATTAGAGAGATAGAGGGTACAGATATTTAATGCCACTAAACCCTCCGCACTCTATTTTGAGAAAGAGAACACCCAAACATAAATACACTGACTGAAACATTAACCACAAATAGAAGGGAGGGGTTCCGCAAACAGCCTAAGAACCTAGAACATTTTAGGGGTAAGAAAGAGAAAGCGGTAGAACCCTGCACAGTACCCACCTGTGGTCGACACGACGTTCTCGGGACTTTCACTGCAGAGCTTTGACAACAGACTGGTCTTGCCAGAGCCCGTGAGGCCTATGCAAACCAGGTCATATTCGGGTCGTGCGGGCGGTGGTCCCTTGCAGCAGAGTGCTCTAAAACACTGCCAAGAGAGGGGGGAAATGGGGCTCTTTTAAATAAGACTGGACACAAAACTTAGTAACATTTATAATGACTAAGTATGAAGAAGTAATTAAATAACCTATTCATTATAAGTTGGAAAGGTAACTTCAGGATGGAGAAACCCAGAAGACACCACCTAATCAAGTGATCAAAGTTACCATTCCCAGGAACAAGACCTATGTGGACCTCACGGCTCCCCTCCTGCTGCCAACAGGGACCCTGCGAGGGGCACGGCATCCTTGCTCAGCTTTCCCACCAAAAATGCACAGCCGGAATCTAAGCACAAGACACTCTGAGGAGCATTCCACAAGATAGCTGGCCCATTCTCTAAAATCTCAGTGTCTTAAATGTCAAAGAAATGCTGAGGAACTGTTCTAGGTTAGAGAAGACTAGAAACAGGATAACCAAATGCAATGCCTTCTGAATTGGACCAGAGCAACAGGCGGAGGAAAATGGCTGAAGTGACATTTGGACAACAGGTGCGGGCTGACTGGAGACACATAATAGACAACACTGTTGCCTGCGGTCACGTTTCCTGAATTTAATCACTGTACTGTGCTTTGTAAAAGGAAAATCCTTGTTCTGAGAAAACACACACTAATCAAGTATTTAGAGATGAAGGGTCTTGATGTCCATGACTAATAGGTTAAGAAAATTTTTCTTTTCTTTTTTTTTTTTTTTAAGAAAATTTCTAAATCTGTGTCTATCCTCAGCTCTATATGGTGAGGAGTGTATAAGGCCAACACGATACAATGTTAATGACCAGTGAAATGGAGAGTCCCAGCAAAATTCTTTGTATTCGCCTTTCAACTCTGGTATTTGAAAATAAAAAGCCTTCACACATCATTCAATGGAGTCCCTGTATATACCACTGCCATCTTGAACCATGCCAAATTCTCTTTCAGGTCAACTGACCTCAGGGTGCTATGAACCGTTGTGCAGTCTGGGCATGGCAAGAACCTATTTGCTCTCCAAGAGTTATTAAAGGGAGGGAGATTTAGGAGACCAGAAATTAGGTAGTTAAGGATCTTTCTGCCTACTTTACATTCATTTATTAGGGGCCAATTCTGTGCCGACTTACAGAGCCTGAAATATCTAGGTCCTCAATCGTTCAGGAGAGAAACAGAGGGAGAGGGAGGGAGACCTATGGACTGCTAGATCATCTGGAGATCCTGAGAGAAGAGACCTATAAAAAGTCTGTGCTAATTCTCATTCAGATAAAATCTGAGGCCTAACTGGCTCTCTCATAAATCAAGCTTGACTAGTTTTCTCTCCTATTTCTCCCACCCAGTCGGTCAGCAAGTCCATACCTCCTCTGAAACAGCTCTAGAACTTGTCCGCTTCTCTGCAGTCCAAGCCACCATCACCTGGACAACACCAACACTCTCCCGCTGGTCCCAGTATATTCACTACTGCCCTCTCTGTTCTCCATGGCAGCCACCACGAAGGTTTGTAAAAACAAAATCTGATCTTATCTGTTTAACCCCCTTCAGGGACCTCCCACTGTTCTAGGGTCCAAACCCTTATGATCTCCAGGGTCTTCCAAAATCTGCATAATCTGTTCCACCAAACCCCACCCTCCTGCCTTTGCCCAGCCTCTTCTCCCATCCCTTTCTATTCACTCCTCCCTCTACTCTGCCCCCAGCCACGTAGGCGCTCTTACACCACCAGGCCCTCCCAGATGCCATTCCCTTTTCCCCTAGCTCTTGGCTGAGTGAACTTGCCAGCTTTCAGGTCCCAGCTTCAGCGCCCCTTCTCCAGGGGCACCTGATCTGATCCTTGGAGAATGTTAGCAATTTGTGTCAGGCTCTCACAGCACGTTTGTCAAGTCATCATTTGACACTACAGTTTCCTATTTACCACTAAACCATCGCTTTCCATCTCCATCCCAGCGTCCCCAGGGCTTAGCAGAAGACATAGCATAGAACTACCTTCAATGAATAAATGTTGAATGAAGAACCCACGACACTGACATTTCACTGAAGAAAAAAGAAAATGTAAAAACTACTAGGAAGCTTCATCTAGTCTCTCCTGAACCCCTCATATTTCAAGAAAATAGTATCAAAGTAAGAGTAATCCTTGACCCTTTCACTTCCCTTCAATGCCAGAAGTTAGTTCAGTTCTCGAGAGTAATTTCGCCGTACGGGGTCTACTTTCCCGGTATAATAGACCTTTTTTTGTCCTCAGTTCACTTCTCGGCTTTTAAGAGGCTCTGCCTACTTCTGGTAAACAATTCTGTGATCATCTAATCCATATTCTTCACAAATTTATTAAACTCTAATCCTATTTCCGCTCTGTCTTTTCAAGCCTGAGGAGCCCTAATTATTTCAGTCTGCGTGCATACAGCAACCCCTCCTGCTCTCTCATGTTAGTTGCTGTTCTTTGGCGTTAAACTTGAGTTCCATTATGCCTCCTCCTACAAGATTAATGACCACAACTCTGAAGAGCACCCTAGATGCCAACGCATCATATCCTGGATTCCCATGAAGGTTGGTTGATAGTGGGACTTTCTGCAAACTCTATCCCTGAGTCTCCTGGACTGGTGGTGAGTTTTTCGAAGAAGCAGATGTATATATGCACGTGCACGTACACGCACAGATACGTGTGCTCCCCCATAGAGGACCACCGGCTAGCAGCTATTCACTTGGGAGAGTTCTGCCACGTTCAACTACGTCAGGCAACACCACTAATCACACTGTGGTTTCTTTCATTGGGCTACTTTGATCTTCACTGGGGAAAAAGGGAGAGACCCTATTCCTGCTCCCGACTGTCCCTTTCTTGTTCAGCTCCTCTCCCAGAATTCCCTCAGACCATCTCCCGGAGGGAGACTGACACAACGAACCTGGTCCAAACCATCAAATCTTAAAAACAAAACAAAATTGTAGGTGACTGCTGTATTGCCCTGTTTACGTTGTTCACATACCAGTATTACTCAATACACTTTGAAATTCCAAATTTCACCTTCATGCTCTTTTTAAAATCCAGAATGTAAAAGCATTTGTGGCCAAACTCACTAATATCTAGATCACCTGTTAATTTTCTCTAGGTCGCAAAGGCATTTTAGACATGAAAAGCCATTTAGCAGTGATGCTGTAATCCACACGTGTGTTTCATCTCCTCTCTCTAGATTCTCCACAGTGACGTTTAAGACACCTTATGGGACATCTCTCCTCTCCCCCCAGCCTCTTTACTGAATTCCAGGCTCTGTATTTTCAACTGTTCTGGAAGAACCCAAACTTAAATCTGAATAAAACAAAAGCCTTCCCCCCACTCCCCACCCCCCAAAACACAGTCTATGGAAATCAGGTATTTTGGAGCATAAAAGGCATAAAGGTTAGATTGACAATCATTACAAGACAGAATCTTTGAAATAAATCACAGAACCTTTGAATATTTATTTGAAATAAATAAATCCTATGCTTGGCAGGAATTGTGTCAGATTTTGAGCCAACAAAATAAGGCTTTTAAAAATATTCTATTTCAAAACGGGAAAAGAATGTTCATGTTTTTTTGAGTCAGTTCCTAAAAACTGTACAGTCTTCACTTGTTTTTCATTTTAAAACTTAATGAAGCTTTGGATCTCATAGTCAATTTACTTAAAATTACTCATTTTGGCCTCTAGACTATACTGTACCAAAGTTCATTGTGTCTGTCTCCTACAGCAGCTCTCGCATTGTTAAGAGTAAGCCCCTTTCAGTGTTGTACAATGCTAAACACAATGCCGTCGGCAGTCCTGACAGCGAGCGGCAAACTCAGGCTTCATTCCCAGGCCAGACACTAAGGCATTGTGTGACTCTGTTCAGGCTCCATAAACCTATCCATGCTTCAGTTTCCCCATGATTAACCAGTAACGTTTTAACACTATCTGCCACTTCCTTTCTTGAGGAGGATGTTCTGAGGCATCAGTTCAATGCATTTTGCTCCAAGAAAGGCACCATGCAAATAAATAACCGTTCGTGGGGATGCTTATTATCCTAATGTATCCTAGGTGATAGTTTCCTTGGGCGAGGGTCTGGCAGCCCACATGCTGGTGCTTTCCTTCACCAACCCACAGCAGCTTCCACAGGCTCCGTCCCCTTCCACTCCAACCCAGGACATTAAAGACACACAACCCTAGGCCCTCACTTGCAGCATGGACTATAGAACAGGGTGAGTCTGCGTTGTAACTATGGGCTGGCGGCGGGGGCAGTGGGGGGCATTGTACACGCGTGTGCAACCAAGGTCATGGTCTCTTGTCTAGACTGCTTCAGTTCACAGGTCTTTTCACACGGGGTCTGTGATGACTTGTTTCTTTTCAAAAGGACCTAGTGTATCTGGGATGCAGGATATTTCCCCTTAGCGTGTGTCTATAAGCTTCTACTGATGTTGTACACAAGGAAACCACAGTGTGCCAAGGTCTTGAGAGAGGGCAGAGACCAGAATCACCAGAAATCTGTGTCACAGACTTTGGACAAATCATATAATCTTTAGCTGAAAGGTGGACTAACTAAAAAGACAAAAGCCTTAGCAATATTTGCTTAAAGGAGAATGATCGCATGTACCGGGGTAGGGGGGAGCCAAAGATTAAATTGTGAAGGTCAAATGAGAAGTTGCATCTCAGATGGGTGGCCTAGCACTAAGGCAGCAAGATGATCTTTAAATGTCCCCATGTCCCCTGGGGACAGTGGCGGATGTCTTGCTAGGTCTGGGAGAGCACCATACATGACAGGTACACAGAGAATAAGGAAGGGCTCCACAAACTGGCACTATCAAGCACCAAGTAAGCACTTACCCAGACATCTTGTTTCCCTCTCCATCTCCATCTTAATGGCCCCGGCTACCCTCCCACTCACTCACTAGTTCCTCCAGCAGCCTGGGCACTTCAGGCTCAGACCGTGTGCCCACGGAAGGGAAGGCTCTTTCCACTCTTTCTACTTGGCAAATTCCTAGTCAAAGTTCTGTGCCCAGGGCACCTCCTCTGGAAAGTCTTCTCCATTTCCCTTAGAGAATTAATCCCTTCTTTCACTCCCTGGTTTATTATACACACTTCTGGTGCTGCAGTAAATACCAGGCCACATGTGCTTTGTTTTGTTTTTTCCTAACTGTAAGAATTAGTAGATGACAGAATTACATGCATCAACCCAAAGACCTATTCCTCCTGGATTCATAAAGTCTGATTTTACAGTTATCAAGGTTGGGCAGGCAGCAAAGCGGAGAAGCAGACCCGTCTTACCACTTCTCGATTCTGGACCGGGTCTGCCTCAAAATCCTCCCCCTCCCGCAATGGCCCCTGCATTGCCGGGATTTCCTACCATCCCATGTCCCTGAATCCCTAGCCTTTGGGAACATGGCATTTGTTTCAATCGATGCTCTGTTTTTCATCATGAATACATGATTTTATTCTGAGCGTGATTTCAATTTGATTGAAGCTCTGTATAGTTGCTGGAAAATGTTCTTCAGTCAGCTCTGGGGGTTCCCCAGAGCCACGCAGTCACTGCCTGAACTCCACACTATCTCCTCCGTATTTAAATACGGGTCTGGGGCACCTGGGTGGCTCAGTGGGTTAAAGCCTCTGCCTTCGGCTCAGGTCATGATCCCAGGTCCTGGGATCGAGCCCCGCATCGGGCTCTCTGCTCGGCAGGGAGCCTGCTTCCTCCTCTCTCTCTGCCTGCCTCTCTGCATACTTGTGATCTCTGTCTGTCAAATAAATAAATAAAATCTTTTAAAAAAAAAAAATAAATAAATACGGGTCTCACTAACTCAAAACCAGAGATTTCCAATAGCAAATAACCAAGCCTTTCGGTAGAGTCCCAGGACGGGTCCTGCCACTGTACTCCATAAATACTTGCCAGATGCACACGACACCAATTAGTTGGCATCTAAAACCAAGAGACAATTTGCCCGTAACCTGAAGTGGATTTATTTCTTAGACTGGTTTTAAAACCAAAAAAGTCACCTGTACATTCTGCCCCTCACTCTCATGATGGAGACAGCTTTTAAAAGGAAGCCAACTTCTAGAAGTATTTTCTAACACTAACCATTTAATAAATAAAATTAATAAAAGTCCAATTAATACTTAGTATTTAAATATCTAAAATTATAGGATTTAAAATAAAGTATTTTCTAAGTCCATGATGGGTCTGTCTTTGGAAGCTACAATCAAAATGGGTCATAAGGTTTATAAAGCTACTTAAACTTCTGGAAAAGACACGAGGAAGCATGGATGCCCCCAAAACTTAAAAACAAAGCCAAATGTCGCTAATACTACTCAGTACCTAATAGAAGTGACGCATGTACTAATTCACTTACTCCTTGAACAACCCATTGAGAAAGGCACTATGTGCTTCCCATATTCAGATAAGGAAACCGAGGCCCAGAGGTGGCAAATGACTTGCCCTTAGTGGAGCCAGGACCGGAAGCCGCTCAAGTCTGAGGGGGTGCCACGTGGAAGAGACACAAGCAGCATCCAGTATAGAGGGAACACAGACACACAACAATGTGACAGAGCTCAGGAGTGACAGAGTGGAGCTCCGACCAGGGCTGCCTGGCTCTAGAGCACCTACTCATGTCCTCTCAGCCTTGGTGCCTCCGAGGCCAGACTCCGGGATCAGAGTCCCAGACCCGAGTGTTTCCATGGTTTGAGGGAATGAGAGCACGTTAAGGAAGTCTGCCTGCATGAGAGAACAGACACTTGGCAGGAGAAGGGGACGATACAAGCGTTGACACTGCTTCCTTCCTTGCACTGTTAAGTTTATGGCTCAAGGACCCGCATCTTCCTCCCAGTAGAGCTGGAGGAACTGCTTCCTGCGGGGCTGAGTTAGGGAGTGGGGAAAGAGGCGAGGGGACAGCCTGGGAGGAAGGGAGGGGGGGGGGGTGCTGAAGAGCTGCTGGCTTCTCTGCCCTGCTGTCTGCTGCTTTCACTTAACCATTTTTTGTCCTCTGGCAAGGACAAAGCTTGTCTATTAAGAGAAGCCCACGCTGGCTGCAGAGATTTCTGATTCTAAGCACGGTAGCAAGGGGGAGAAAAAGCTCTAAACGGTCCCCAATTTTTTCCCTTAAAATATAGGTATATGTAAATTATCCCTCAGTAAAGTAAATACGTCAGCAAATACTAACCCAAATAAACTGTAATGGGGGAGAGTATGGAGAAAATGCATGAATAAACCGAGATGTGCAGAAATACACGGGAAGGAGACAATCTATGATAAACATGCCATCTCTCAGCTAATTCTTTCCTTCTACCTTCAAGAAAAATGAATTTCAAATATGCCCCAATGTCTTGGAATAAACCAGTGGTTCTTGCAAAGAAGCGAAGAGAAGGGACATTCAAGTGGCACCTATAGCAACAGACGGAAGGAGCAGGGAGTCCTCGCAGACCGTGGCGAGGCCCCTGGCCACCAGGCAGATCCCAGCAGAAGACTCTTCCTCACGTCACCAGAGCAATCCACTTTTCAAGGTGAAAAATCCTGTGGCCCTTTAAGACCCTACTGGGAAAAATAATAAATTGTTTTTACAGAAGATGGGTCAAACCTTTCGGCCATGTGGGCTGCTCCAAGCTCACTGATGAAGGCTTTGGCCCGGAATTGTCCCAGGGCTGAGGCTTCTGGCCAATACATCGCACTGCCTTGGGACGCTAAGTCTGTCTTTGCCTTACCCTTTGTATTTCTCAATCCACATTCCTTTTTGGGGTGAAATACTCCATTATTTCTGCTTTGTTCTGGGCTGTCTCCTGTCTCTGTCCCTATTAACTCGTGGCAACAAAAGAAACAAACAGAAGCAGGGGATTTCATGCTTAGCAGCTATAGACACTGGCCTCCCGGCTTTGCAGAGGAGCAGACATCTGAGACCCTGAATGGAAGAGAGTGCCGCTGCGCTGAGCCAGACCAGGGACCCACGTGGCTCCCAGCCTGTGCATCGGTCATCGCTGATGGGCGGCATTCACCAGCCCTGGTACAAGCATCTCACGATGAACCAAAAGTGCGGTTTTAAAAGTTAGGGCCTTCATCTGATAATCAGATTTAAAGAGACTCTAATTCAAGACATTCCTATATTCCTAGCTCTCCACAATTTCAAGACTTCTCACGCTGAAAATCGATCAAGGGGGAGAAAAAAAATTTTTTTTAAACTTAAACTAAAACTCAAAAAGGCAGCTAGGTAGAAGAAAAAGGTCTCATTTTCTACGAAATGCTTCTCTTTTAATGGCTAGATGAAATATTTCTATCGATATTTAAAATAATAGAATTATCCAATAAAATCAGCAGAAAATTCCCAGCATGACTGTGTATAATAAGATTCAAGCTTTATGTGCATATTCACACACGTACTCAAATTAGGGCTTCACCTGAGTCAATTTCAGACCATGTATTTTTTTTTCCCCCTAAAGAGCCAAGAAATTCAAAATTTAGCTGAAAATGAATGATTAATGCATTTTGTATCAAACCTCATTTTTGGTCACTATCTGAACACAACATTTCTCAATGGGAAGTGGGGGATAAAAATATATAAACAGTTTTAATATTCATTACCAAAGGCATCTTCCTATACTTTGTATACTTAGGAAGAGTGAGGGAGTGAAGACATTTAAAAGGAACTAGGCTCCCTAAGTAGACCTTCAGGTGGATTTAAGTATCTTCTAAAAAAATCCTAGCAGAGATCCTAAGAAAGCAAATTCTCTCTGCTCTTGGTGCTTTTGGAGCTGGGGAGCACTGTAACGGAAGAGAGCAAAACAAATCAAACTCATGTTGGTTTTCTGGTAGCCCCTAACAGTGGAAATCCTATCCCCAGATTTCAGGAAAAAACAGAGCATTCTTTCACTTAACAATCTTGGGCTCCATGAAGATGGACCTGAGGCCTACATATTCCATCAGTCACCAATTCCGTCCCACTCGGTCTCTCTGATCCCCCGGCTCTTCTCGGCCCTTAAAGCCTTTGTTCAAAACGTCTCCACTATCTTCTAGATAACACAGTCTTGTGTTCTCACAACTGGTCTCCTTACATCAGGTTTACCAGACTCTAATTCAGTCTCCAAAATGCTAACAATGACCTCTTAAACACATCAAGTCATTCCCAAGATTTCAAATCTTTCCACGACCATCTAGAACTGTCAGAATAAAGTCCAAGCTCCTTATCTAAGCAGAGAGGCTCCTTATGATCTGGACTTTACCTTTATTTGTGGTCTCCAACGGCTGCTTGAGGGATCCTATGAGATAATGGTTTTAATGTTTGTAAAGCACTTAAACCAGGGTTCAAGACACAAAATTTAAAATTGTATTTTCAGTTTATGATGTATAGGAGATGACTTTCCACCATATTCATGACCCCCATGGCAGCCATATGTGCACAGGTCCTGTTACAGTCTCTTTCATGCTCCAAGTGCAAGGACCTGGCCCTCCGCCCATACATCATGCTCACAGTCTTCCTCTAGCTGGCTCCTAGTCACCCTTCGAAACTCAGTTCCATGATCTTTTTTTTTTCCCCAGAAAGACTTCTGTGCCCACAGTCTGATTTAGATAATCTTCTTTAACTCCCTTAGAACCTTTTCTATTCCACCATCCCACCACTTCTCATTCTGTGCAGTTCATTTCCAGTCCATACTCCCCCCACTGGACTTGGAGCCCTGAATGTAGGCACCACTTCTAATTCAACTTTGGAACTTCAGTGGCTGACACAGCATCCACCATGTGGCTGATAAGCCCCCCAGGGATTAATTAAGTACATGGCTTTATTAAGTGCATGGCCAGACAAGCCCAAAACGGAGTCGCACTGGGATCTGGAGAAGTTATTTCACTGATACCTGTTTCTTAATTCAGAAACTGAGGATCATCTCACAGATTGGTGCACACAGTCAATGCGGTACAAGGTACAAATGCTCTCAACAGTGCTCCATTAGGACATATTACCATGATGACTTACGAGATTTCTCACCTAGGGCTGTTTTCCTAAAGGGAACAGATTTTTCTGACCAATCGGATTCTTCTCAGGGTAGATAATTAAAGAATTAATTCAGGGTTTGGATTTATTTTATTACCCATTTTGGTCAGAGTTCTGATATGTCAGTGGTGACTAAGGACATGTAGACAGTCCTTTGGTTTGCTATAACAGCCATTAAAAGGGAGCACGACATGATGTATAGTGGGACCATCACTGGACTTTTTTTTTTTTCACCTGAGAGGAGAAAACTCCTATGAAACAGCTTTTAAACATCACTGGTATACCTTTTTTTTTTTTTTAATGAGTCTTTTTTTTTTTTAAGATTTTATTTATTTATTTGACAGACAGAAATCACAAGTAGGCAGAGAGGCAGGCAGAGAGAGAGGAGGAAACAGGCTCCCCACTGAGCAGAGAGCCCCATTCAGGGCTTGATCCCAGGACCCTGAGATCATGACCTGAGCCGAAGGCAGAGGCTTTAACCCACTGAGGCACCCAGGCGCCCCATCACTGGTATATCTTAACAGCTAACCCAACTCTCTGCACGTGAATCTCCTATGCGGATGTGGACCTAGACAAAGGCATAATAGGGAGTAAAGTGTCTGTAACCCGTGTGTATCCTCCAATCTCGTTGCTGTTAACTGCTGACAAAGATGAATGTTCACTACGGTCTAGCGCTGAAGAACCAATACAGTAAACGAGACGTGATCTCGCCTCACACATCATCCCACGTGTCAGACAGATTCTGACTGCGGAGTCTGCACTGGTGAGGAGGGAGGAGGGGAGGGCACAGCTGGATAGTTCAGAGCCGCAGCTGAGCTGGCAGCAGTGGTAGTTCAAGCCATCTTCTCACTTTTGAAGATGGAATTAATCGGAGAGAGTCATTTAGAGGTGTGTCTCATTAAAGAGGCACTTTCCGGCCACTGTCGAACTTCACAGAGGCTGACCACCTGAGGTCATTGGAGGTATTACCAGGTTTCTCTCAGCAACCACACACCTCACTGATCAAAAATGAAATACCAACAAAATCTTCTGTTCCCTCAGAATATTCAAAGTAGCACCAACTCCCATCAAAGGAGGTCTCAAGCTACCAAGAAAATATGGTAATTGAACATCCTAAGTGGTTTTTTCAAAGGAGTATCCTTTTTCTTTTATACCAGACAGGAGTCTGGTTGTAAACAGCTGCATACAGGGATAATTCTCAAAACGGATGAGAAGCTAAAGAACAGCCAGAACCACAGCAGCCCATGGTGATATGGCAGCAACCACTAGTTTAGGAGTCGCCATTTGTACTAACTAGTTGGCACCCTGCACCCAAGTCCACCGCGGTGTAAGGATGACCTCTGACTGCACCAGCCAGGTGCCAATGAGCATCAGGATGAATCATCCAACTGGATGAACCCTGGCTTCAAGCTGGGGTCCTGGCTGCCAGGGAGCAGAGAACAAAAATGGCTGTCCCCTACCTCCAGCAACAAAAGGAGGGAGGCCTGACGCCAAGCTCCTGCGGGACTGCAAATAGAGCACTCATTTGTAGGGCAGCCAAAACCAATACCAACTACACATTTTGTCCTTTGGCCCAACAGACAGCAGACTTTTTCTATTATTACAATTTAAAGAACATAAAATACAACAGCATTTGTTGATCTTCCAATTCCACGGATTTAATCTGAAAGAATATGCCAGACTCTTAGGAATGGCCAGGAAGAGTCCAGCTGACTCAAGGCAGAGGGCAGGATGGAAGCTACCAGAAAATCTGGCTGGGATTTTCCTGCACAAACACATCTGCCCTCTTAATGTCCCGTGTATGCACTCACAGCTCTCCTAACCTACATGCATTCTCCGCTTTCTCTCCAACGTCTTACCGCTCTGTTCTTACACGTACAACAGTGGGGGCTGGCTGGATATGTACAGAAGGCTAAAGCCTGGCACCTCTGATGTCCACACTCGCATATTCTCGCTTTCCTTTCACTTTAGTATCTTGGTGGAAAATGGGACAGGGCAGACTTGGAGATGTGTGCTGCACATAACTTTTGTTAATTAAAAACAAAAATTCCATCAGGGAGTTGTCCGTGCTATAGCCTGTCACTAGAAACACAAATCCCCTAAGGATGTGTGACTGGGCCGTTTTTTGTTTTTGTTCTTTAATAGACCATTCTGGTGTTCAACATATTTGTCTAATGTATGATCCTTCCAGTCTCCCTTTTCTGGCTTGCAAATCACAGCATAATCGTGAAGCAACTGTTACAACAAAAAACTACTCATCTGGAACACACACACACACACAAAATGAGCAATCATATTTATGGGTTTGCAAAAAAAAAAAAAAATTAAAAATCTTAAAAACCATGGTCTTTGGCTGACAAATTCAGCTTTCCCAAAAGGATAAAATCTGAATGCCTGTAGTAAACAGGCATGTTAAAGAACAACCAATATGGAGAAGGAGGTTGGGAGGAAAAGCATTTGATAAAATGTGTTGTTGGTTTTGGTTTTTTTTTTTTTTTTTTTAAACACATTTTGTCTCATTTGGTGAATCTGTGGAAGTAATTTATGGCAGTCTGTATGAGGAATTATGATTCCACCTGAATGGACTCTGTGGTTCCCCATGGCTCTCCATAAGCAGGAGAGACTACACTCACGACTCTTCGGATCTAGTGTTAGAATCGATTTCATAATTACAATAATAGTGGATACAAAGGTCCTCAAGGGAATTGTTCATGGACAAATTAGAGACAGTGTTGGCAGAGATAAAATATTCATCAGCGAAAGAGTACATAAAATGTATCTGAGAGGATCAGGGCTCATCTGGGAATCACAAGGGGAGTAAGACATCACCAGAAAAATTCAAGTGTTCGCTGCTACGTAAAAATCTGAAACAAAGAATTTCAGTCTTAACTAAGTCTGTATATACTAAAGTAAGACCTCACTGTTGCATAATCTGGTGGCAGTGGGATATGGTAGAGAATACAAAGTTGCCCTGAGATTTTCTTAACTAGAAAGACTCTCAAATCAAGTATACACAAACACCACAGCTCTCTGCAATCCTATTAATTTGCCGTGATTTACAATTTCCTACAATTTGTACATTTCTAGTCACCCTCCAAAAAGTACAGAGGTAAGAAATCTTAAGCCATGAGATTTTTGAAATGCTACATTACAGAATGGTAAATCATGTATTTTATATGCTTTCTTAGACTTTTTTTTAGTTGTAAGCCATATCTAGTCCTTCTTTGAAAGAAATGAGAAGTGACTGAGGTAATAAAAAGAGATCCAATAAAATCGGATCAAATAGTAGCAAAAGATACACTCTAAATCCCCTTCAATTCAGGTTAAAGTAGGGATTTCAAACGTTCACAGACCAAGGATGGGAAGACAAGAGGAGCCAAAAGGGGGATCACACCGAGAGCAGTAAGTAACTTGACTTCATACAGGACATGCTTCCGTGGCAGTTGGAACCTCCACCTCTAATACTCTCCTCGATCTCAGCTTGAGAATTGCCTACACTTTCATTAAAAGACTCGCTATTTATTTTACTCCAATTAACGAGATTTCAAAAAGGTAGAAGATTCAGAAAACAAAGCACACAATACTAAAATGTCAACTGCTAATAATTATACTTTACACATGTTCATTTGGGTTTAAGATGATTTCTAACAACTTAACATTCAAGTTATCTGGCTATAAAAAGCATATCAGTTAACAAAATTTCTGGCTACCCTTCTAGACCTCTGCCGGACTAGATGAGTATTTCAGGAAATAGTGGTACCCTAAGGTGTGGTGGGGGTTAATGATACTCAAGAAGAGGGGGGGAGAAAAGTTAAAAAAAAAAAAAAAAACACAGAAAGAGGGTCATAAACCACGAAGAAAAGTAGAGTTCAGTGGAAATGGACACCAAATGCAGAAAATACATGGGGAAAGAACTACTTAGGGTATGTCCCAGAAATAAGATACTGCAGTCCTCACTAGCCTTTGTGCTCAGTGCCTTCTGTGTGTGCATCCCTGGCCTGCCTCCACCCTCTCCATCATGCTCCCTGGGCCCACAGGCTGACCTATAGGGACTGCACAGCTGAGCACCCCAGCCCTGGCTTCTAGTCAGACTGCACAGAGTGGAGGCACCAGTAAGAGAAGGGAGAAAGAATGAAACTGGATGTTCATTCCCTCAGCTCCCTCCATGCCAGGCCAGTGGGGGCTGGTTGTATCCTGAGGGTGAGACCCACAGCTTCAGTCCGATAGTCCCTCCACTCAGCCCTCTCTGCCTTTGGGTTCCCTCAAGGGCTCCCTTACTTTGCTCCTTTGGGACTAGGGCTGGTTTTCCTCATCCACTGTCCACACCTTTGTATATTCTCTTTAGTTAGAGCTCCTCAAATTACCCAATTTGAATAGACCTTTTTTTTCCCCCATTCCAGGACCCTGATAGCAACTTTTTAGCAACTGAAATGAAATCAAGAATGACACCTAGATATTTTGGCTTTAACAACTAAGGAATTAAGGTTTGGGGGTACTTGGTGGGAAAGAAATGGAAGAATTTGGTTTTAGTTACCTTTGAGATGCCTACTAGTTTGAGGTTCTGAAGAGGGGCCAGTGTTGATAAAAATATGAGTATCGCTGGGTAGTTTTTAAGCCATGGATAAGGTCACCTACAGAGTCTGTATATACCAAGGGGAGTGTGAGTTTTCATGGTATTCTTGTAGGAAATGACTCCTTTTGCAAACCGATGTTGAAATTACTAAAGCCAAAATGTAAAAACTTCACTGTTCCTTATGCTTTTGTCTTACAAATCCCATTACTGTACTTTAACACTTGGTCTCATTAACAAACTTAGTTCATTAAATTCCCTTTAATTTTAACTTGTATTTATAAATTTAATATAGTCACTTTTCTTTTTAAAGCCCTTCAATTGCTTACCACAAATATTTCCAAGTACTAAATTCTTTGTAACACCAATAAATCAAATATAAAACTTGGTAGATCTTAAGTCCTCAAACATTTCAATTCTGATTACAAAAACATGCCAAGATCACAAGTCTAAATTACTCAATTTGATAGCTTTAATTGGAATCACAATTAAATCATGATTATAGGAAAAATCTTTTAATTACAAAAATTAAAATGTTATTTCAAACCTACCACGAAAACATCAATAATTAAAGTTTGATTTGATTTACTTCATATCCATACCTAATTCTAAAGTTCTGACAGCAAGCCATAATTTGGATTCTTCCACAAAATATAAGTCATGCACAGAATTCTTTTCCAAGTCCCTATAATGCAAATGCCAGGCCCTAAAAATGGTTTTGTTAAGGAGCAGGAACCCTAGAGTCAAGCTGATACCACAGAATTCTTCCCTGAGATCTGCATCAGCAACATTCCTCCTAGGTTGTACCTAAATTATTTCATTAGTTCACTAGAGTTGCATTTCTTTGCATTTTAATGTCTTCCTATCTAGCTCTAAGGACACATTAAGGCCAATATTGCGGGGTACTGTATTGAGAGAGAGTGCATGCCTGAGTGGTGGGATGGAACAGAGGGAGAGGGAAAGAAAAACCCAAGCATACTCTGAGCTGAACGCAGAGCTTAACTCAGGGCTCAATCTCATGACCCTGACATCATGACCTGAGCAGAAACCAAGAGTGGGAGTCTCAACCAATGAAGCCACCCAGGTGTTCCTCCCCAAACAATAAATATTTTTAACTGATTTGTTGAATGGTTTCCAAAGATCCCTTACAAGCATATTGGATTATTTCCTAACCTCTCATTAGATTGAGGTCAATGCAGTTTTGTATTCTATACATCTTTTCCTTGAACATAAAACATATATCCTCTTAAAATCACATCTTCTTGGTTTTGGTATATCTTACACCTTTATCTTAGGAAGTTTTGTCCTACTCTAGAACTAGAACACTAATATCATGCAAATGACAAAGAGGGGAAAGGCTTAGGCAGACTCCTGGAGCTGTCCAACCTTTGTAAGTTGGCCATGAGAGGGGAAACCAAGCAGTCTGATACGTGGAGGGAGTGCGAAGCAACTAGAAAACAGGGTCATAGCAGTCAAGCAAAGTAAGTGCTTTAACAAGAGGGAGGAGAAGGTGATCAACTAAGATAAATGCTTCTAAATAGTAACTTAAGATCAGAACACACAGATAACCATTATATTTGGGAATATGCAGGATGTTGGTGATCTTGATAATCTCAGGGCAATAGTAGAAATGGAAATCCATGGTGTATCTTTAAGTCCAAATATGCCCTTTTCACTTGAGGTGTTTTACCTGGGCCATTCCACTCAATTCTTATTGCTTTGACTATATTGAGGACTTCCAGATTCTATGTATAGACTTCAATCTTTTTCTGCAGAATCAATCCAATATTTTTAAGTTCCCTGTTAGACATCTGTATCTAATTATCCCTTAGGTACTCAAAAACTCAAATTCATCATTAATCCTCCCACCCATTTGTTCCTCATTCCTGTATGTCCTACTTTAGTATGGCACCATCCAACCCACCATCTAAAGCTAGAAACCACTTAAACATCCTTCCTCCTTTCTCTTTCACGCTGTTCACAATTCATGAAGGCTCCCATTTGTGTTAATTCTAGCTCTTAAATATTTCTTCAATATACGTATGTTCTATCCCTACTGTTTTATAATAGAGCCTTCATTGTTTATTGACAGAACTGTAACTACTTCAAAATATGTACTATGTCTAGCACATCACAGCTGCTGAATCAACTTGTTGATTCACTGAAGTAGCTCATATAGCTCTATCAAAAGTTGCTCAGATGTATGGTTATAAAATCAGCTTAAGATATGGTTGGTGAGATCTAATTGATGATACTACCACAAATAAAGCACCAAATAGAAAGTACCATCTGGATTTGAGTGTTCACTGGGAGATTATGGCCGTGAACACTGTAGAATCCTGACTGTGAATGTCACTCATTGGAATTACTCCCACTATTACTTTCCATTGTTTCTCCTTGTCCACTCGACCTTCCACAGTGTATCTCCCCTTCCTAACCTACTCTCTATTGTCTATAAATTGTAACTCCAATGAAAGAACCTGAGCATTGCTAAGGCAGACAAAATAGGTAACACATTATTAGTTTCTCTTTGTTGAGACATGGACCCAATGAGATGTTTGTCTTGAACAAGAAATGACGAGTCGTGACTGGGAGAACATAAGCAAGGACAGGAGATGATGTAAGCCTAAGACTCCTGACTGCTCACTGAGACCCAGCAATATAGTCTTGACCTTGATAACCTTCAGAAGGCCTCACCAGGAGAGGACAGAAAAGACCTCATAATTATTTTGGCCCCAAAACATTTTTGAAGCAAGTTAGAAAAGTTATGAAACTCTCAGTTGTCATACTTGACTTGCATCCAGAAACACAACTCAAATGAAGCATGTAGTCTAAATGGTTGATGGTTTTCAGCTGGATGTACTTTCCAGCCACCTAAAATGAAAAATCTTTCTCTAGTCTTACTCTAACAAAAATCTTTGACCTGGCAATGGGAGGGGGAAGAAAAAAAGCATTATCTACCTTTTCATCAAAGTGAAGAGAGGGGCTGGGTGATAGAAGATACAATGACTTTACATAGTATTAAGCACTGTTATTTATAGGTTAAACACAGTCTAGAAGGTCAAAGCCTGCAAGGAATCTACTTCAACATACCTGATATATCATACACAAAAAATGAATCCTCTGTTATCTAACTCCTACTATGGAAGAGTTTTACTTTCAGCTGTACACACTTACCAAGGGGACCTCTAGGCATGCTATGTGGATTCCCAAAGAAAGGGCTGGCCTGGAGTGGGGTGTCCCACACAGTAGGGTGTCCCATCTCTACAGGAGATGGTAACGATATGCAGACCTCCCAGGCACTAGGGATGATTATTACTCAGAAAGTAAATCCATATTCCTTTAGTCCAAGAGACATTACTGTTCTCATTTCTCATGGCCCACTAACCCCTAATTCCTCCCCCCGCTCTAGGCTCACACTATACGCTCTATACTCATTATTTCATGTTGCTCATGATCTACTTACTCAATTGCATTAGAGTCAACATAGGACTGAATGTCTATCTCTCCCATTAGAT
This sequence comes from Martes martes, assembly GCF_963455335.1. Classification (NCBI taxonomy): domain Eukaryota; kingdom Metazoa; phylum Chordata; class Mammalia; order Carnivora; family Mustelidae; genus Martes; species Martes martes. The sequence continues at coordinate 126,704,229 of NC_137892.1, read as the reverse complement.
GTACGGTTTAACTCAATCATTTATTCAACTTTGCATCATTATGCCTGACAGGGTGTTTGTGAAATGTATCAATGGATATCATACTAATCATGATTAATCTCAAGCAAATTGAATAGCTCCACTAAAATAGCCTAGAATCAAGATCATACTGGATTAACAGAAAATATGAAGGTTTTAGTCTCACTTTTGGAGGTAGATTCTCTGTTCACTACCCATATTCTAATTAGTTAATTTACTTGCAAGCTCAGAAAGATCCAAAAAAGGTACTCCTTGTCTCAGACTTCGAAAATCATCTTGTAAGAATAACAGATGCAGGGGAGTTCACTTTAAAGTATATTTTAAGAACAATAATTTAAATGAGATATGAACACTTACATACTAACAGCTCTTTGGGTAAGAATGAAAACAACTGTCTGAATCATTTGATTTATATAAGGAAAAAGATAAAGATGATTGAAAGCTTCTGGAACCAGGAGTTTTGAGTCAGAGTTGACATTTCTTATAACCACCCCTATCCCTGTAATTGGGGTGTCCCTCTCAAAATCAAGCAACCTGTGGTCAACATATACTGAGGCAACAAGACTCGAGGGGGTTACTTTCAACAAAGAGAAAGTAAAATTTTGTGTTCAATCAATAAAAATGTGGAATAAAATGAATCCAACCCTTACCTTGAAATTTTTATTCATAAGGAATCCTGCAAAGAGGATTTTACCACGATACAAAAGAGGATGATTTAAATAGCTACAAAAACAAATGGGAGGCCATAAAATTCTTCCACAGGCTAGAGAAGGAAATAATTTGCTGTCTCCATTAATCTAAAGGTTGGCCCAACCCCTCATGTTTCAGGAAAACTTCTGTTATGTCTAGACCAGTTATAGGTGCACACAGTTGTATATTTGACTTTTTTCTATTTTTTCTGATGTTTAAAGTACTTGTAAAAAATAATTGGATCAATCAAATGTATAAGGGTTTAGAAAAGTAAAAGTCCCTCTATACTCTAACCTCCTAAAAGATTATGCCTGTTTGGTTCTTCAACTTTTTTATGCATATATACTATCATCTGTACACCATTTTTTCTTTTTACGCAAAAACAGGATCACTGTATTTATAGTTATGCCAATAGTTCATTGTTTCTCTGATTTCTCATAGACAATCCTCTGTTGATTCCTGTTAATGTCAGCACACAGTTTCACTGTAAGATCAGCCCAAAATGGATTTAACCAGTCTCCAACTGGCTGATACATGGTTGATTTTAAACTATACAGAATTTAGATTTTAGAGCTAGAAAAGACCTTATAGAGTACAAGGTTGTCATTTCATAGATGAAATTACTGAACCCTCAAAATACCAAAGCATGTTAATCAAGAAGATCGCAGACTTGCTTGGAGGGAAACTGGGAATAGGACTGCAGCTTCTTCTACTACTTAGAAGTTGAGAGCTCAAACTCTAGCATTCGACTTCTGGATCTGACTCAGCCAGCTTCACTGTTCACTACCTGAGCCACCTTTGCTAATCCTTTAACCTCTCCGGGACTGTATTCTTATCTCAATAATGGGGATAATTATATAGTTTTTGTCAAGTGAGGTTTGTTCTAATACAAAGTGCTCAGAATATTACACGGACAATGAAGCAGTAAGTGCTAATTACTACGTTGTGGCTAAACGTTTATATCTCCCCATTCAAATTCATTATTTGAAATGCTAACCCCCGGCCCCCCATAGGACAGTATTAGGAAGCAGGGCCTTTGGGAGGTCATCAGGTCTTAAGGGTGGAGCCTTCATGAGGGGGATTAGTGCCCTTAAGAGATGCCAGAAAACAGTTCTATCCCTCCCATCATGTGAAAACGCAGCAAAAAGTGTGGGCTGCCTATGAACCTCAGGACGCAGGTCCTTATCAGACACTGGCTCTGCCAGCTCTTTCACCCGGGCTCCGGAGGCTCTTGAACTATTTTAAAAAAAAAAAAAAAAAAAAAATAAAGTCTGTTGTTTAAGACATTCATTCTATGGTACATTGGTATAGCAGCCTGTACTAAGACAATTACTGTTGTACTACCTCAAGTTATTTTACACAATTACTAAAATTTCTCTTCTTGGTATGGATAGACTAGAAAGCACAAGATTCTGGTTGTTACTCAAAATTTTGGTATTTATATGTTCATGTTCTCTCCATCATTCCTTATTAAAACATGAAATTAGGGGCGCCTGGGTATCTCAGTGGGTTAAGGCCTCTGCCTTCGGCTGGGGTCATGATCTCAGGGTCCTAGAGCTTCCTGGAGCTCCCCCCCCCCCGCCTGCCTCTGCCTGCTTGTGATCTCTGTCAAATAAATAAAATCTTTTTAAAAAAGTGAAATTATGTAACAGCTGTTGTGAGATATACTGAATTATGAGATTTAAGTATATCCAACTGAAATAGAACTCTTACAAATGTGAACAAACATTTATTTATGTTAGAGTTACCAGTTACCCATATAAGCCTCCTTGGAATGAGGATTGGAGGAAAAAAGAAAATCAAAACCAACAGTCCCAGTATATTTTCATTCATATGAATTTTACAGTAAAGGGCAAAAATTTTAAGCTCCAAAGAACACACCAGTAAATATACTGTATTGATTCTTGAGTAGTAGAGACACCTGGCTCCAGTGGTAGGCTAGCATTTGCAGGAAACAGATGTGTTGGTTTTACCTCTTTGTGACTGGTAAATTTTGTACTTCCTTTAATATTGGCGGTATTATTGGCTTTCTGTTTTATTCTTTATTTTTTACCTCAAACACATTAGACTGAAGTTTATTAGCATAGTCCAAATTGTTTGAACACCTTTCAACAGCAAGAACAAAACACTGTATACCTGTGAGGCAAAGCCTAATAAACCCACTGGGACCACAGTGTTCTCATTGTAATGCTCTTCCCTTCCATATCCCCACCAGCTACATGTTATATTTTTCTTTATGGGTCATAATCACGAAATTTTAGGTCATAGAATACTTTTCACTTTTATGTGATCTAATAGCTTTTACTTAAAAGAAAAAAAAAAGCAGAGTTCATTTCAAAACTTAACAGATTGACTATGCAGCTCTCTAGAATGGCCCAAGAGAGTCAGCATGTGGAACACAAATTACTTGTTGAAGTTAAAATTTATAGAGCATTTTGGCTGGTCCAAGACAAAACTTTAGGAGGTCAAGTAGGTATTTAAAGGAACCTTATTTTGACTGAACTCATCACTATTCTACTTAAAGTCACTTTAGCCATTTAAAATTTAAATTTGAATATTTAAGAATAAGGGGACATTTTCATCACTTTTTCAAAAGGACTCTTTGGCAATAAAAAGTCAAGCAGGATTCAGATCAAAGGTTAAAATTTCTCAGACCAGATTTCTTTCTCAGGCCTGCACCCCCTAATCAGGTAAACGAGCCTCAACTGTTAAAATTATATAGCTTGGACCCTAAAGAAAAAGCAATTAAACATTCCTGTGACATCATGGGAAATTCTACTTTGAATATAGATCAACAGCAAAAAGAAATAATAAAGTAGTCGATTAGCACACTTGCTGGCCCAGCTCTGCAACATATAAGCTCTTTAAAATTTTAATGTACAGGCTTTTTAATGATAGAAAATGGAAAGAAAACAAGCATGAAATTGGAAAAGATCAAGTCTGGGTCTCACCCCATCCCACTTTCAAAGACCTGAACGTGGTCTGTGTCCCCCAGAGACCAGCACACAGACAAGAAACCAAGAGTGGCAGGTCACTCCCAGGTCCTGAGTGGATTCCTGCTTTAGGGGACGAAGTCCTTCTCGTCTCCCTGTATGTTACTGTATAGGGAGCAATTCTCTCAGATCCCATCTGTGCCTCACGTGAGAAGACCACTCTGAAAATAGGCTGATGGAAGAATCGGGAATTGGAAGGGTAAGACAGAAGGAAAAGGGGAGTGTCATCGTGCAAAGGCAGCACGAACTTGCCTGCGCATCTTCAGGTAACGAGAAACATCTCATAAAAGCCAAGGAAAGAACTTTTAAGTGACTGCTCTTTTAACCCACCTTTCAGGGCAAGTCTTAAGGCTGGTGTCACAGAAAAGCACCTAATTGGGAGGGGTGGGGGGGCGCGGCTGCTTCATGATCACACTAGCTCTCCGCATAATTAAAACTAATCCTTTTACCTGCCTACACTTCTTACAAGCAATCTGTCTAGCGCAGTACATAAAAAAGGTCTGGATGCTTTGCACGGACAAGATTCAATCAGTACTTCGACGTTTGGGGGAGAAAAATGCAAGTCCCAACAGCGGTGGCTCATTCGCTTATTGAAAACATTCAGCTATTTTAAAAGGCTTAGAACATGCAGAGCATAATGGTGTAGCAAAATGACAAGCCCTCAGCAGAGGCCCTGCAACCAAAATTCGCTTACCTCAAGCTTTGAGACACAGCCAAGACATGAAAACCCTGGAGAAGGAAAAACTTATGCCATGACTTGCATTAAGAAACAGCCCGTAGAATCAACAGATGTTTACAAACCAGTTTCGGGTGCCGGAAGTTACACAGGGAGGATGGGGGAGAAAAGCCCTCTTTCACGAAACAGTTGATACAACTATAAACCAACTTTCTAGAAGGGTGAGCTTGTGCTAGGGTGAGGTGAGGGAGAGGTCAGTCCTGTTCTGTCCTCAGGTCCCCCTCCCCGTAGGACCACAGGGAAAACACAGGGACTACCTTGACTGAGAGGCTGCGGGAAAGATATTTCACTCTTGGAACACACACTTTGATGGCTCAAGACAAACTTTCAATGCACTTCTCTTCCTCTCTGCACTCTGACAGAGGGGCCCAACCACAGCTAAATAACCTGAGCCACAATTATTCCTCTATGGTGATTGCTGTCATAGGTTTTTTTATTTCAACATAACTTCTTGGGGGCGCCTGGGTGGCTCGGTGGGTTAAAGCCTCTGCCTTCAGCTCAGGTCATGATCCCAGGGTCCTGGGATCGAGCCCCGCATCGGGCTCTCTGCTCCGTGGGAAGCCTGCTTCCCCCTCTCTCTCTGCCTGCCTCTCTGCCTACTTGTGATGTCTGTCAAATAAATAAATAAAATCTTTAAAAAACATAAATAAATAAATGTTACTTATTAGAATGTCAAAAATCCTGCCTTCCCAAACTGGATTTACTTTTACCCCTTCTCATGCAGCTCAGGTGCCTGTCCTGGGATATACCACCCCTGTGCCTGGGTCTCTACTTCAAGGTCTCCAAGTCAGCAGAGGAGGCAAACAGTGTCGGGGATTCTCATCACCCCCACAGCTTTCCTTGGTTTCCTCTTCCATTCGCATCTACAGCTTTCCAGAAACAAGAGAGTGAGGTCACCCAAAGTCCCTGACCTTCTCATCTTAATGATGGGGTCCCCTTAGAAATTTTCAAGACAGAAATATAAAGTCACATGGACTATAACTAGGCAAGCAAGATGTGTGACTGGTGAAAAATTCAAAGCAAGAAGGGATTCCCTCCCCCCAGCCCAACACATTGGTATCAGTCAGAGGAGATACAAGTGGATTATAATTTTTAAAGTCCCATGAATGAGTTCTCCTTTGCCCCAGTTTAACAACTCCCACCCCCTTAAAGGTTTAATGTTTAACTTGGTTTTTTTTAGGCAGGTGCAACAAAGGGGCATTCTCCTACACTGTAGAACCATCAAGGCCGAAAAACGATGTTTGTGTGACAGAGAGGCGTGAAGGGCAGGAGGATGGCTTGCCCCCAGGATGCCCACATCCTAATCCCGGGACCCATAAGTGTGTTATATTACATGGTAAGAGGGTGAATTGAGGTTGCTAATCAGCTGAACTCTAAGAGAATACACTGGATTGATCCAGGTGGACCCAGTGCCATTACAGTGGTCCTTAAGCAGGGAAGGAGAGTCAGAGCACTCTGAGAAAGAAGGGGTAGTCATTGCTGGCTGTGAGGATGGAAAAGGGCCAGAAACCAAGGCAATCAACCTCCAGACACTGGAAAAGGCTGGACAACAGCTTCTCTCCTACAGCCTCCAGAAAAGCATGCAATCCCACCAACACATTGATTTTATCCTGGTGAGACTCATTTCAGACTTCTCACCTCTGGAACCATTGAGTAATTAATGTGTTATTTTTAAATTTATTTGAGAGAGCGAGAACGTGAGCGCAGAAGCAGGGGTAGCAGCAGGCAAAGGGAGAAGCAGGCTCCCCGCTGAGCAGGGGAGCCCTATGTGGGCCTGGATCCCAGGACCCTGGGATCATGACCTGAGCTGAAGGCAGACACTTAACCAACTGAGCCACCCAGGAGCCCCTAATGTATGTTGTTTTAATTACAGCAGCCACAGAAAACTGAAGTGAGCTGCTGAAGAATGGCCCAGCTCTTCTAAATTATACAGAGCATTCCTGAAGTATTTGCAAAAAAGGATGTTATATTTTTGTTTTCAGTTTCCTTATGAGGGCTTTTCTGGGGTCAGATTAATATCTGGCATATCAATTTCCATGAGTGAAATTAAGAGAAAAGAAGCTGTGACAAATTTCTGAATTAAAAAGCAATGTACTGGAGTCCTCGAGCAGCACTGGCTGTGCGTCCCAAGGGCAGGAAAAGTTAATGTGACTCCCCATTCTCTGCCACAGTTTCAGAAGGCTCCCTATCTTCCAGGGACATTCACCTGACATGGGAACACTCTGTCCAAACAGCTTCAAAGGGGAAAGAAAGAAAGAAAGATTGATTGATTGTAGGTTGTTTCCTGCCTGTCACCCGCCTCATCTTACTCTCCTGAATCCTCAACCTTCACACATAACTGACTCTACCTTTCTCTGTTTTTCTTTTACATACACATCTCTCACTTGTTGGTATAAACCTCAGGGGAAATAGATTTAATATCAACCAAGAGAAAACATAATTATTCCCAAATAGATATAAAAGGTTAGTATATTTTAAAACCAAAGAGGATAACCTCTAACTTCTGGTCACTTAACCATCAATCTCAATTATCTAAGACATAGGCAAGAAAATAAAATGGAAAAAAAAATGCATCTAGGTAGTCAAAGTAGAATGGCAAAGTGTATCAACTCTAAGTTCATATACTTCATAGTAAAAATTTCCCAGGCTCATAGTCACAATCTAATGACATCCGTTTTAGATATAATTCTAACAGATTAGATTACCTCGTTTCGGCAGATTCAAAACATAAGGGTGAAAAACAGGAGGAGATTAGGGACAGACACCTTAAAAACAAACAAAAGTAGGGCAGGCAACATGCATTTATTGAGTACTTACAAATGCTAGCCCTGTATGGAGAGCACTTCGAACATCTGGTCTGACAAAGAAGAAGTTTTGCTCTCCCTGGAGCTGAATGAATGGCCCAGAATTAGAAAAAAGGGGATCTACGTACACACACACACACACACATATATATATGCAGGAAGAGAATTCAATCTTTTCTCCATCTGATTCATAAATGAACTCTTTTTCTTCTAAACTGTATCACCTCAAAATCAATAACACTGCTTCCTGACAGTAAGGGTCTGAAAAATGGGTCAAAACACAAACCCAAGATCTCAGCAAGAATGCCACTGTGGAGGGTCACATAAAAGCTGAAAAAACCCTCAGGCATTACTAAAAATCTCTTAAAGGCATCCCTAGATAAACAGATTTTTCAAAAAAGGTAAAATCACGACTCCTACAGATATAAATACAATATGTATGAAAAGTTCCATTCAACTCATTAATTAATTAATTGAGGGAATGTAAAGAGATGCCACAGCCAGTTCAAAAGAGCAGCCAAGGGCACCTGGGTGGCTCAGTGGGTTAAAGCCTCTGTCTTCGGCTCAGATCATGATCCCAGGGTCCTGGGATGGAGCCCCATATCGGGCTCTCTGCTCAGCGGGGAGCCTGCTTCCCTTCCTCTCTCTCTGCCTACTTGTGATCTCTGTCTGTCAAATAAATAAATAAAATCTTAAAAAAAAAAAAAAAAAGAGCAGCCAAAGAACCACAGACTTAATGTAGCAGAGGAATGCTGAAACGCATGTGCAAACACTGGTCAAATGCATTCCCCAGGATATAATTAATTTGCATTTCTATGGACAAGAATTACCTGTACTGGGTTCAATTTTTACAACTTCTAGTTCTACAGAGTTATAAGACAGTCTAGTCAAAGACAAAAACTCAAGCCCTTATGTAGAGAAATGCCCCCCAGACAGGGTTGGAAGTTCATCCTGGCACTGAAGTCTTTTTTGCCCATTTTAAAGTACTATGTTTTTCTTATATCAACATTGCACCATAGCACAGTAACTGATAACTACACTATCTTCAGTATATTCTTGCAAAGACTAAATATGTGATAAATACTTGAAAATTTTTCCATCTAATTGATTACCTATGTAGATCTGCCAACACCAATGATGCTGGATAAATTTTTTATTGCTGTGGAATGTACTGGCAAAGTACTTGATAACTGACTAGAAGGCAAGGTGGGGAGGTCCTCAAGGATGACCTTCCCAAGTGTTTCCTAGTTATCACAACTCCCCTTCTTTACTAGAATAGATCTATAAAAAGTTACCTTTATAAACTTGCTAGTGAGGCCGTGGGATAAGGATGGGTGAAAGCTTTCTCTGTCATGAAATGAACTTGGTGACAGTACATAAGTAATGTCTTTATGGCAAAGTAAAGCCATATATCCAGGCTTTTGTCTTTATTATGTTTCATAAAAATCCCTAAATCTGGAAGCTACTACGTAAAAATCTTTGGAAAGTTGAGTAATAATATATTAAGTTATATACAGTTTTCATTTTGAGAAGGAAATCAGTTATTTGTTATATGTTAATCAAACCAAAAAACGTCCTTTGTGATCATTAAAGACAACTTTTTTATCCACAGTTATGAGCACCAATTTAAAAAAAAAATCACATGTGACCATCATCTATGCCAGACTCCATTGTATTTCCTACAGGAGACGTGCAGAAATTCCACACTGCCCATATTTGCAAGAATTAAGACTTTCACTTTTCTTTCTCTCCCAACACCACTTCTAAGAACTAGTCTTTAAAACTGTCATAAATGAACTCAGATTTTTGACAGATGTACATTACTTTGAATTGTCCGTCAATACCTATGATACCTGAACATGAATTTTGCTTGTGCCCTTTTAAACTGATTTCAGACTATGGTCTTTTTTTATTTTTTTTAATTTTTACTTATTTTTATTTGACAGAGAGAGCACAAGTAGACAGAGCAGCAGGCAGAGGAAGAGGGAGAAGCAGGCTCTCTGCTGAGCAGGGAGCCCAATGCGCGGCACAATCCCAGGACCCTGGGATCATGACCTGAGCCGACGGCAGCCACTTAACCAACTGAGCCACCCAGGTGCCCCCAGACTGTGGCCTTCTTAAAGTCCCTGACAAATTACCCAATACCCGATCTTCCTCTGAGAAGCCAATGACAACGCACACACCTTAAAATTTTGATAATGGTAAAGAAGTTTCAAGACAAGTTTGTACTTTTTTCCTACCTTTTTATATGGTAGTGCAGACACAGTAAGATTTGTAAAGTTACAGTTCAACACTTAAAATTTCTCAGCATTGGGGACCCAAAGTCAAAATTAAAGCAGTGATTCTGAACATTTCTGCCTAAATTCAGAACCAGCAAAACTCATTTAGTAGTTAGCACTCCAAATCCATGTACTTTATGTTGCTTGTGAAATATTTTTCATGAAACACCAGAGAAATGTTGAGTTCATTTACTAATGATTATCTTTGCTACTGATTCCCTTGCACATTTCCAGCTCCCCTGACTGCACATCCCCTGAAAATTCTAGTAGCTGCTATGGTGTGGAGAGCCCTCCCTCCGGGTGAAGTGCTTCCCAGGCACTCTAGGAGGATTATCACACTTAATCCTCACAACTCCACTGGGAGGTATGCACTTGAATCAGCCCCTGTGACCCTGAAGGAAACTGCAGTTTAGAGAAAACACTGGCCCAAGATTACACAGCTAACACAATCTGGAATTTGAACACAGGTCTAATCTGCTTTCAAAAAAAACTAACCACTGCACTATATTGCCTCTCAGAGAAAAGACAGAAGGTAACAAAGTTATTCTACGTTGTTTCTTCTCAGCAGGTTAGGAACTGGCCCTGGATCCCCAAATACCAGACATCCCAGAATTACTGTCCATCTTCACTGGCTGGCCCATCTAAAATACTGAAGATCTGTTCTTTGACTACAGGTGTAATCTTCTAGGAGCTGAGGGACATGCCACTTAACCTATTATTAGACCCAGGACCCAGCGAGGAACTCAAACTGGTATCTTATGGATGATTAACCGTTCAACAAACCTTATGTGAGCACCGCCATACTTAGGTAACTGTTAAAGTAAATGAAATTTTGCAACAGAGAACCAAGTATGTGAAAGATACATCCCTGTCCTCTAGGAACATCCAGACAAAGGCAGAAGAAAATCATCTCTAACAACAACCACTAGAGATACCTGATAATCACTACTTTTTAATAATTTTTTAAAAGATTTTATTTATTGGGGCACCTGGGTGGCTCAGTGGGTTAAGCCTCTGCCTTCAGCTCAGGTCATGATCTCAGGATCCTGGGATCGAGCCCCACATCAGGCTCTCTGCTCAGCGGGGAGCCAGCTTCCCTCTCTTTCTCCGCCTGCCGGTCTACTTGTGATCTCTCTCTCTCTGAGTGTCTAATAAATAAATAAAATCTTTTTTAAAAAAGATTTTATTTATTTATTTGACAGAGAACACAAGCAGGGGAAGCAGCAGGAAGAGGGAGAAGCGGGCTCCCCGCTGAGCAGAGAGCCCGATGCGGGGCTCGATCCCAGGAGCCTGGTATCATGACCTGAGCCGACGGCAGATGCTTAACCGACTGAGCCACCCAGGCGCCCTTTAATAGCACCAAATAGGAGACCTCACTAGAAAAAAGAAAAGAAACCAAATAGTGGGAGTAACAGACAATGAGTTTTACAACGAACTGGGGCTGAAAGTCTAAGCCCACTTAATCCTAGCAATTTTACTGTTTATGTATGTATGTAAGACTTATGGTGGCAGAAAAAACAAACCCCAGCACCTCAAACACAGTAATTAGGACTCCCCAAAGTATGCAGCTTTCAGAGGCTCATGGGTACCAAAAGGTGAACAAGAAGTCATGCTCCCTGCCTTCACTGACATTCTAGTCCAGAGAGAAACTTAAATACTAAACAAAGAGAAACACAAGCATTTTAATATTGACAGTGAGAAATACTATGAAGGAAAGAACAGGGTGCTTTTTAAAGATTTTGTTTATTTATTTGAGAAAGAAAGAAAGAGAGTGCACATGCAGGCGGTGGGTGGGGTAGGGAACAGAGAGGGAAGGGAGGGGGAAGGGAAGAGGAAAGAATCTCAAGCAGACTCTGCACTGAGCCTGGAGCCCAATGCGGGGCTCGCTCTCAGGACCCTGCGATCATGACCAGACCCGAAACAAACAGTTGGCTGCCTAACCAACTAAGCTACCCAAGCGCCCCAATAGGGCACGTTTTTAAAGTTTAACAGAGGGGCGCGTGGGTGGTTCAGTTATTAAGCGTCTGCCTTCGGCTCAGGTGATGATGGGATCAAGCCCCACGCTGGGCTCCCCGCTCAGCCGGAAGCCTGCTTCTCCCTCTCCCGCTTCTTGTGCCTGTGGTCCCGCTCTCCCTGTCTCTTTGTCAAATAAAAACATATAATCTTTAAAAAAAAAAAAATTAACAAAGATAGCCCAACTTAAATGGAGTTAGGAAGACACACCTGGAGGGCCAGGGAAGGGGGTGGGGGGAGACCATCTTAGCTGACAGAGAGAAGTTAGCCAGACTAAAAATGAGGAAAAGAATGGAGGAGCTGTGGTTGTGTAAGTCTTGAGGAAGAAAATAGTTTAACTTGTTAAGTTAACTGAAAAGGCCCATGTGGTAGTGAAGTAGCCATTGGAGAAAGCAAGAAAGAGGCCCAAGAGAAGGTAAGGGGCAGCCAAACTATGAACAAACCTGACCAAAAGTCTTCCAATAACCCCTAAAGATAGGCTACAAGGGTCTATATCCAACATTTCAGATAAAGACAAACGATGAATATCCAAATCCCACATCTGAGAAAATGAGCAATATTGAATAATATAAATCGACTTTCAAAATTCTTTTTTTTTTTTTAATTTTTTTTTTTAAAGATTTTTTTATTTATTTGACAGAGGTCACAAGTAGGCAGAGAGGCAGGCAGAGAGAGAAAGGAAGGGAAGCAGGCTCCCTGCTGAGCAGAGAGCCCGATGTGGTGCTCGATCCCAGGACCCTGGGATCATGACCTGAGCCGAAGGCAGAGGCTTTAACCCACTGAGCCACCCAGGCGCCCCGACTTTCAAAATTCTTAAGTAATGGCCAATTTGGAACTGGAAAGTCTCATCTAATCCAACAAACCCTCCGAATGAGTGAAGAGAGGAGGGTCCATGCATCAGATGCTGTTATGTTTTCTTGCCCTTTTTCTGAGAAACCATGCCCCTCTCCCGGGCTCTTTGGTGCCCTGTGTCACGTGATCAGAACACGCAGCCCATACACGGACTCTAAGCCGCCACTGTGTGGGTGCAGAGGATGGAGCACACTCCCGGATGCCGGGTGGGGGTGTCCTATGCGCAGGGAGGGGAAGGAAGAGCCCCCATGCACTGAACACCCTTTTCAGAGAGACAGTTCACTGTAGCCCCATGTCACCTCTCCTTAAAAAAGTGAAAGGCAGGGGTGCCTGGGTGGCTCAGTGGGTTAAAGCCCCTGCCTTCGGCTCAGGTCATGATCCCAGGGTCCTGGGATGGAGCCCCACATCGGGCTCTCTGCTCAGCAAGGAGCCTGCTTCCTTCTCTCTCTGCCTGCCTCTCTGCCTAATTGTGATCTCCGTCAAATAAATAAAATCTTTAAAAAAAAAAAAAAGAGTAGGATGCTTAACTGCCTGAGCCACCCGAGTGCCCTACGGAACCAAGGGAAACTTTAATAAAATAGTGAATTCTCAGATCACTGGACCCTCTGACCTACAGGCTTCCCTGAGCACTGAGAACTAAGTTTACATTCTCCAGGTGGGATCTTTAAAGGCTCCTGTTTGGAGTATCTGAGCAGCCCAGAAGAGAAAACCTAAAGGAATGATTACTGGAACCTCCTGGGTAAAACCACCAAATACTCCTGGGGTCAAACTCAGAGCAGACCAGTCTACCTGGGCACAGAGAACTGAACTAGCTTTATATGCTCCACTTTTAAAGATACAAACAGGCAAAAATTGCTGAGGCTCTAAGAAAAAAGTCATTAATAAAAAAGACAGAAACCTAACTAACAGAAAAGGCAACCTGAGCTGTGCAGGGAGATGAAAACAGATCTATGTTATTAATGTCAAAAAAGCCTTAAGTAGGAAGATAATGTGTTCTTGAAAGAAGAGCAACAGGATACTACAAAACAAAAGAAAACAAAACCAAAAAAAATGGTTGAAATAGGGGAGAAAATGGGTGAGCAAAAGTTTGGAACTCAATAAAAGACTTCAGATAAATTTAAGGAAAATCTCCCAGGAAACAGAGAAAAAGAACAAAGAGATGAAAAATGCAAGTCACAAAGATTAGAGGATCACTCCAGGAGAGCCAATCAAGAAAAAAAAAAAAAAAATCAAGAAAGTTTCACAGAACTAAAGGATTTGAGTTTTTGAGTGGAAAGGACCTAACACATCTGGCTATGAAAACAGTCACACTGATTTCAGACACCATGAAATTTCAGAAGACTGGAGTTTCCAAACCAGATTCTGAAACAAACAAAAAACAACAACAACGAAAATCACCATCATTGCCACAGAACAAAACAAAACAAAAAACAGATCAGATACAAAGAGTTCAGGATCAAAATGACACTGGTCCTCTAGAGAGCAAAACTGGAAGCTTAAGACAAATGGAGCAATACTTTCAAAACCATGAGGGAGAAATTATCCCCAACCTAGAATTCTACACCAACTATACCATCAATCATGAGTTTGATAAGCAAAATGTCAAAAAAAACTGACCTCCAGTGCACCCCGGAGGAAGCCAAGAAAGGCAAAGACTTGGAGGCCAGCAGGGATCCTACACGAGAAGACAGGGGGGCTCCCCGGCAGGATAATCCAGGGGGCCGGGGAGGGCCAGCCATGCAGCAGCCTGGACAGCAACCAGTCCAGATGGGAGCAGACTGGGAGCTCTGGGAGAAAGGCCACCAAGATGACCAGACAGACTTGCACAGCATACCTGTTTGAAATTATTAATGGAAGGAATGGGGAATGAATTGATGAGGACACAGCTTAAAAGTGACAAGACAGGACAATCAGTAACTCCAGGGAGAAGACCTGAACAAGAAGAAAGAGTAATCCTAATATATTTCACGAGAGCCATGAATAGCATTTACAAGAGAGGTTACCAGAAACTGAAAAATCCAGAAGCAGCCATGTAAGCACACCATTTAGAATGACAGAGGTAAACACACACACACCACAAAAAGCTAAACGGTTGAAAGTAAAGAAAACTAGAGAAAAGTTAGAGGGGACTGGAAGGGAAGAAGAAAGTCACCACTTGTTTTCATAATATGCTTTCAAAAAATTATTTGGCCCTTTTAAGATTATTTTTTATCAGGGCACTATAGGAACAAAAACTAAATAAAAAAGCAAGAGATACAGAACAGAACTCAATATTCACTTCTACATCCCTTATCATACTAGAAAAATACATGTGCCTCTATTTTATAGCACAGATAATGCCATTCTTTTTAAGTGTCAATTCTGAGGCCTTTTCTCAAAAGCATATTTTGCAGAGGGAAAAAAAAATTCCCCTCCAATGGATCATTTGTTAGTACACAGACACTGACCAGACACACTGCATAAATAATGGCTAATTTGTGAACAGTTATTTGCAAAGTCAACATTCTTTCAGAGTCTTTCAAACTAGCAGCCTTTCTTATTTTTTAACTTTTAGGTATTCATAACCCACCTTTTCCTCAAAGGAGTCAAATGGTTAACTTTTTCTAACATCACAAATTTCTCTTAAAAGTATAAAGATACACAGTGAGTTAGGGCATTACAGAGTGTTAATTAGAACATGCTTTCCAGAACAACGAAAGAGATAATTCTCTGAAAAAGGAAAAAAAGGAAGCAGAAATAATTTTTTTCTTTCTTAATGTTTAGCTTGAACCCTACACCAAAATGCTTGTCCCTTTAGGTTTTCTATGCAAATTGAAAAGCCAAAGAAAAAGAAGCATTAATTCACAAAACAAGCTTTTTCTTTGTATCAAGCAATTCTTATTTAAAAAAGCAAGAAATGTCTCAACGTACCTACTTCAAAATAGTATTAAGATTCTTTTTTTTTTTAAGATTTTATTTATTTGATAGAGATACAGAGAGAGAGGGAACCCAAGCAGGGGGAGTGGGTGAGGGAGAAGCAGGCTTCCCGCTGAGCAGGGAGCCTGATGCGGGGCTCCATCCTAGGACCGTGGGATCATGACCTAAGCTAAAGGCAGACTCCCAAGGACTGAGCCACCCAGGCACCCTGCATTAAGATTCTGTGACACACATATTGTAATCATAAAAGTACCCAAATTATAATTGTCTTTCATGAACTGTCATTTCTTAAGCAAGGCAAGAGAATTTTGACTGAAGTAATCATGTATTGGTATTACCCACTTTCACTGGATTCCCTGGACTTTCCAACTGACTGTTTTCATTATTTCCTTGAAAATATATACTTTTAAGACAGTGGGATCTGAAGGAACTCAATGTGTTATTTCAAAAAATAAATTTATTGTGAAATATATATTTGATTGTCAAAATACAGCATTGCAAATTGCCCTTAGGGAACCCAACTTCACCCAGAAGTTTCCATTTCCAGAAAATTCCTCTGATGCTGATGGATACCTGAGCAATGGCAATATCTGAGGCACCTGGGCTCAAAATTAGAAGGTCATTCTGAATAAAGTACCTTGATTTTCCCAAGACTTTTTTTTTTATTATTGTTTTGTTGTTTGAATTGACTCAAGCAGGTTCCAACCACTCTGAAGGATTTTCAAAAGTATAACCATCTTAGAATTAGAAGAGACCTTAAATACCTTACAGTCCCATCTCTTCCTTAGCAATATAAAACTGTGGCACAGAAAAGTTAACTCAGTTGACAAGACTCCTGGTTAATTCAGTCTCCTAGAACCCGATCTAGTACTCTTTCTACAACACAACATGGTACAACCAGCAAAACGAATACAGTTACTACCTGATAATTTTTAGCAACCAGCAGGAAAATTTTTTTTTAAGGATTTTATTTATTTATTAGAGAGAGAAAGAGAGAGAGCATGAGAGGAGAGAGGTCACTGGGAGAAAAAGGCTCCCTGCTCAGCAGGGAGCACGATGTGGGACTCGATCCTAGGACTCCAGGATCACGAACTGATCTGAAGGCAAATGCTTAACCAACTGAGCCACCCAGGCGCCCAGGAAACTATTTTTTATTAGGTAACTTTTATCTTTGTATTCACACATACAGGGATGTTCTACCTTCATGCAAAATCAAGGTAGGATTCTGTTTATTGCTCAAAAGACACAGCTGTTATTGAAACCAGACCTGTATTTCCAGGTTATCTTCCTGTATCAGGTTAGTGACTTGTTTGATGTGCACAGAAGTAGGATACATGGTCTCAGACTGGGTGTCACTGCCAGTTTTCTCTGGTCCTACTAGGTCACAGAAGGCAACAAGTTGTGTGTGTTGGGGATGGGGGAGCAGGGTGGTTGGCAGGGAGCCATCATAGCAGTTAAGACTTTAAGATCCATCAACAGGCCCTATTCACTGAGTGAAAAACCGGGGCGATCTTCCTTAACTATGCTCCAGAAAGCAATTCCTTAGACAATTACACTACTGGAACACCAGAGAGCTGATGTGAATTTTAGGTTGCACTTAAGTGAAATGTGTTTACATTCTCACCTTACTTTTAAAAAATAAAATATAAAGACAATCAAAGTTAAGGACGGAAGGAGAGATTAGTGGACAAACCCCATGCTCATCTGGAGCAGACCTGCTTAACCAGACAAGATTCATGTCAACAGGTAGAAATGCTGAGTCACAAATGTGTTCAGGGCTCTCTGGTTACTGGTTGATTCCACCAGGAATGTGTTGGGCTGCAAGTAACCGAAGTCTTACTTTATGGTGCTTTAAACCAAGGGTCAACAACTTAAAAGGGCCAGAGAGTAGCCTTTTAGGCTTTGGGCCAAAGAGTCTCTGTGGTAACTACTCAACTCTGCCTTGCAGTCTGGGAGCAGCCACTAACAATACCTAATCAATGGGTGTGGTTGTGTTCCAATAACACCTCAGATTAAAAAAGGCAGCCGGCCCACAGGTCCTAATTTGCCAACCACCAGTTTAATCAGGATGTCAAACCCTGGTTTAAAGAGATAGAACTAAAACAAACCACTGTAAGGTAGCAAGAAGGCCACACAGCAGCTCCAAATGTCATATCCATGTTCAATGTCAGAGGAAGAACAATAGGGGTAAGGGACAGGGGGGCTGAGGCAACCACTTCTGTCCTTTCACAAAAAAGCAAAAGTTTTCCCAAAAGCACCTCAAGCAGATAGCAAACGTCCTCCCCCACCCCCATCACTGGTCAGAACAAAGCAACGGAGATAAACACAACCCAAGAGTCCTAAGCATCTCAGACAAATCGTGATCCATTGCCCAGGCCTAGACACATGGCTCTCTCAAAGAAAACTAAGGTTCTTATACCAGAAATGGATGAACTGTTACTGGGTATACAATTAACGGTATCTGCCATATTGGATCTTATTTTTTGTATTTTCTCTATTGGTGTAATCCACTTCAAGAAAATTAAATGTGCCTTCTTAGCTCTGAACTAATTAGCTGAATGGAAATTACGATTCAGCATATCTGATGGGGGAAGAAAAAAAAAATCAAAGTAAATCTATCTGTGGCTCCCTAAAAGTAGTGAGTTAATGGGGAAGCAGGGACTGAGTCACCTGATTGACAGTCCTGCGGGCTGGCTTCCCAACCTGAGCAAAAACACTTACCCTAGGCACGCCACCGTCTCCAACTAGAAAAAAGAGACTGCTCAATGAATGCTCTCTAATGTCTTAACATCCTATGAAGTCTTTACGTTATTTGACCAAGCAAATACAGCATGAAGAACAGAGTCAAAATCTCATGCGAAAATAGCAAAGCCCAAATCACAAATGTGAAGGATTCCCAGAGAGAGTAAAGTCTTACAAAAGAAAAACACTTTTATTCAACTAATGTTTCACACATTGCTAAAAGATTGGCATTCCCTTCAGCCCTCCCAATTTCCAAGAAAACACACGTGTAAGAAGGGTAGTTAACTTTTTAAAAACACTATAAATGTGTCTTGTAAAAATTATACTGTTTCTTACAACAACCTTAAAATAGTTCAAGTCCAGGATGGTAACTGTTCTGGATACAGGACTAACATAGGATGGCCCCCAGGGAACCCCCCACCTGTTGCCCTAACTCCAGTGAAGCACTGCGGAAGAGAAGGCAGTAATCAAATTTATTTTGGATGCACCACTCAAATGATTGTCCTTTTACCAATAAATTGGAAACTAATCACAACAGTAAAAACCACCAAGAGTCCTTAAGAAATGTGCTTTGCAAAGAGGAATCCGAACGAGTTAACTCTCAGAAATGTGAGCAAAACAGGAAAGAAAAGAAGAGGAGACAAGAACGGATGGAGAGAGGAAGTTTTGGAGAAAAATTCTGATTAGCAAACATGTTCCCATGTTTTTCTGAGAAATCCAGTTTTACATTTATGTGACAGAGATAAATTCTTTTCAATAAGTTGGTCATAACTTCATTAAAAATACACCCCAAACTAAGTGAATGCCATAACACTTTTTTTTTTTATTACAGGGAACTATTCTTACCTAGTGTACTTCGTTCACTATTTAAAGACCTGAAGAATGGGAAGAACTGAAAACCCATCCATCGCCTCATATTGGAGAGAATGTGATTTGTAAGTGATGCTCCAAACAAAACACCAATTGTTTTTTGTCATCGTTACGGGGGTAAAAATACACTTATCACTAAATTTGAACACACACGAGTGCGAAGCCTTTACCAAGAGCCCAAAAGAGTCTATCAAATGATTAATGTAAGGCACAGGAGCAAAAGGACGGATGGATGAATGGGAGGTAAAAGCACTTCGGAGACGACGGGGCTACTGGAGGTTAGCAGGGAGCCTTGGTCCCGGGCACGTTGAACAGAGATCACTTTGCACCAGACACCGGGCGAGATAAGAGATGCCCCGAGAGTGAGAATTCTGTGAGGATTCTGCCCTGTAAGAGAACAGGCAGCAGTTCTCAATCCTGACATACCAAAGGGGTTAGCAGGGGTTTCCCCAAATGCCCGTTCTCAGACAGATGAAAGAGCTTCCTTTGAAAAATGCTGGAGCTTTTCACCTCTGCAAAGCCGGTTTCCCTATATATTGTCTGCCATGGCCGTCTGGGAGTTTTAATCAATCCCCAGCCTCTTCACCATTTGTCATGTACACCAACATACAATAGGCAAACAACATTTTCAGACATGCCTCAGCATGCCAGGGATGGGATGGACCCTCACCACTCAAACCGCTTCGGACAAAATGTGCAAAATACATGGCTTAATTCGTTTATGCAAAAAGACACACACGGGTTTAACCTGAAATGCCTTGAATGCTCCATGTGGGCATTTTCCACACTTCCAGCTTTATCACACCAATGACTGAGAATTCAAGAGGGTTTGGGTCATATTTATTTATTTATTCTAAACCCTCATGTCTCTCACTTTCCACGCAGGAACCGGTGACTCTCGCATAGCATAGTAGCTGTGACCCCACGTTGGAAGGAGGTATGATCAAAGGCAGCCTGGCCAGACTTGGGAAAACATTTCCACTGAAAATGGACATACTGCCTGTCAAAAGGTTATTCCCACCGCGTTGGGGCAGCAGATCACGTTACCCCAGAGTAACAACATGAAAGGGCAGAATCTGGCCACAGTCACCCACATACATGTTTTTCTTTCCAACAAGGGCAAATGGGAGACACTGACCTGAACAGAACATCCTTCTTATCACTTGAGGGTGGGTGGGGGTGGGCAGGGTGCCTTTCCCTGATCAATACAGCCCCTGAGCCACAGCCACTGCCTAATTCCTTTTATATTTTTCTTTTCATTCAGAAACAGCTCACATTCAGCAAGACTTTTCTGTCTTAAACTTTTTTTTTTTTTTAATCTAAGCAATCACAAGCTATATTCTGTGGAAGACAAAATAACTTCAGAGGCGTAAATCTTAATGTCAATGACAGGAAGGCTTTGGTGAACCATTACCATAAATCTGACAAACGCTAATTTGATGGGTGGCTGTATCTGTCTGCTGCGCGGCCAGTCTAGACAGCCTATTGAGAAATCCTAAAACACAACTGTTTGTTCCCTGTAACACCATCTGGATATGGCAATAAGCGCCGACCCAGCGCCATTCACACATGGATCAAAGCACATGCTAATGCTATCATGAAGTCATACACATAAAAAATTCAATCTGAGAACTCGAAGCAATTTTCCTAAGTCTTCAGTGAAGAAACCCCAGACTTAGTGTGACTCAAGCTAAGTGCATGAAGGGGGGAGAGGGGGGAAAAAAGGAACCGAATATTTAATGAGCTTGGGCTTCCAGAGGAATGTTAGGCCACCCATTGTATTGGAAAAGGCTCATGTCACACTTCAGTCATGGTACCCGTCAGGGTGCCCCTTTACAAAAATTGATCTGAGGACCTTTGTAATTACCTGTTTCAGCCGGGGAGGGGTGGGGAGGGGGGGCACGGCGGATTCATGACAAGAAATAAAAGAAGGGATCCAAGGTGTAAATCTAACATTATATTATATTGGTCTGAGCTGGCAGAAATTTTCAATATTGCACACAATATTAAAAACCTTTCTCATTAAACAGCACTGTGGCATTAGATCAAAGAATCAAGGGCCTCCTATTGAACTCCTTTAAATATTACAAACATAAGAGCAAGTCTGGCTGTGCATAAAATAGAAACAAAGCCAATTCTTTTTTTGGGGGGGGGGGGTCCACTCTCATCCATAGCTGGCTGGAGAGAAACACTGCTGCAGAAATCTCTCTTGCTAGTCAAATGGGAAGAATCCTGACTTGTCCCAAGGTACTTAACAAGGCAGAAATGAATACGGGTCTTTATGAACTCACTCTGACAGGAAATTTTCAGTCAATATGTTACTCCTTCAAAACTTTAAGCTACTCTTTCAAAATGTATCACTCAACAGCACCACTTCAACTGCAAACCATACAAGCACTGTTTAATCCTCACCAGCCTGTGAACCAAACTTCCCAGGGAGAAAGGAAGTTCTTCCTACACCCAATATTTTGCTCCACTGTGAACAACTCTAAGAAACTTTGATTTACTTGCTTCTTGGCTGGCTCCTATCCGACGGAAGGATATAACGAAAACGATCTCATGAATTTGTTATTAGTACATTTGTCCGTTTGCTGGGAGACACTAAATAGGTTATGTCTCCAGTTTTCATACATCCTAAGCATAAGCGACACAAAGTCCTTCTCAACATATTTTATGACAGCAGTTAACAGTGGTTTCCCCATCTCATGTCTGTGTAGATGCGTGGACACACACACACACACACACGTAAGTAAATTTTTTTACGTGTATTAATCATGAGGTTAAAAAGACAATGACAGAACTAGTTGGGAATGACACGCTTTATCACAAATTGTGGCTTATGTTGCAAATTTCAAGGTTATATGGTGGTTACGACTCCTGGAATATCCATACAAATGAAGCAAACGATGAGGACTTTTATAACACTTGGCAGCACACAGATGTCTGAGCTGTTTCTACGCTACCTGCTAAACCCTTTAAAGGTAAGAAAGAAGACAACATTACATCCCAGTTTTTAAAATGTCTTGAAGTAGAAAAAGAAAAGCTCAACTATACAATTAGTCATTTTACCATTCCAGATAGAAATGCAGTCAACAGAAAACGAAAGGTAAACAGGCCACAGTTTTCCTAAAATTCAGTTCAATTTGAAAGACTTCTCACCAAGTATTTCACAAAATCCATTTATCTTCTTCTCACATAGAGTATTAGTAGTGATGCTTTTGTTTCTTAAAAAGGAAAAACCACCAATTTCACCGTCCCATAGTATGAAATCTTCCCTAGAAAGATCTTAAAATTTTAAAAATTCAGGAAATGTATTCTACCAATCAACCATATAAGTTTCCATTTAAATGATGATCATAGATTGTTATTTTATATTCAACCTAAAATAGAGTTCATTATTATTATGTATTACAACATAATCTGGATCACAAAGAAAAACAGAACAGCCTTTTTTTTCTGTACTGCAGGCTTCCATAAAGGAATTGCAAGAAAACTTCAAGAAGGTAATTTAGCCTTCCCCAAAGATAGCCTTATACCCTGAACTTCCAAATAAACAAACTGTAAAGATACTTGCCATTTTGGTATACAAGTTAGTTAATATACACCAAGGCATCTTAACAGGATTAAAAATATTTCATTTGCAAAGCATATGTGCAGACCCACAGGCATAAAAAGAAGTAACATTTACACACAAATGCATATCTCAGATAATCCACCATAATGATCAGATGTTACTCTAAATAGAATTAAGGGAAAACAGTTGAGACAAAATAAGTGAGAAATCATAATCACGCTTGTTAACCATTTTATACATTTATACAGACTTTTTACAAATGTAGTTGAAAACTTTTATGACATTCCCACGTTGGACTGACTACATTACAACTGATAATCGTGCTGTCTAGCAGGAATGGCGTTCTTTCAGGCTGTGGCTATAATTCTGTAAGTTTAAAGGTGGGGGGAGGATCACCCAAACATTGCTTAATGTAGCTAATCAGGCTTTTTCAAAATTAGGCTGGGGATTTCATGTCGGGCAGCATTTGAAGGCACTAAGAAACGCTGTAGTGGAACAGTACTGCCATCTACTGGTAGCTGTTGAACGGTGCCTAGGGAGTGTCTGTGCCAGCAGCCTCCCATCGCAGCTGACCAGGGGGAGCCTTCAGTTCACTTTGCACAGGGAACCAAAAAGAAAACAGCAGTCGGATGGCTTACAGTTTTACCTGACTTTAAACAAAAAGACAGCCTCTTTTTCCTTTCAACATGTACACAGCAGTGTTCATTACTTTTGGAAAATTTAAATATAGTGACGCACAGACTAAACTAACCTAGTAACGAATATCCAGCCAAGAAAAGAGTCACACCTGTACCTATGAAATGCTCATGCTCCTACAGATAATTCTTTCCAACTCCACAAAATACTCTATCTCCCTCTGCAAAAAGGACACATCTTCTGAAGAATGCAGAACACAACACACACCAGCATAAACAGGCCTAGATATCAGCATTCATAGGCCAATCACAAAAGCGTTCCTTCCGTATTACCACCAAGGAAATCACTTTACTTGGGGTCACTGTGGATCCAAGTCTGGCTCTGGATTCCTGTTGCACCATTCAAGTCCCCCTGGGAGGGAGCAACGGTGCACACTGAAATCCTACATTTGATGGACGTAAATAAAAATCCATGTATCAGACAGGCCTACAGACGTCACCAGCGTGGAAGAACGTTTGCACACCTTTTTAATGCTCAGATACACAGTGGAGGCGTGATACAAGTTCTACAGTTGGATGGCCCACAGGACGAGTGCTATCAATTTTTTAGTAGTTTACAAGTATATGTCAAGTGGGGAAACACACAATATGAGGGTTCTTTAAAGTAACTTGGATCTGCATATTGTAACAACTCAAGAGAGGCTAGGTCTTCGATCTGTGGACAAGGATGCTGCATTCCATTAGTTGCATTAGATGCTAAAATATCTACAAGAATGGGCTATGGATTTTAACGTTTTAGAGAGAAACTGCTACTGCTGGGGTTTTTTTTCTTCTTTTCTTAAAGATAGTAATCCGAAAACACAGGTTAGAGACACAAAACATGTAAATGACAGATTTTTAAAAGGATTTAGTCTCCACTAGCATAGCCGTTTCAGGCCACATAATTGCAGAACTCTAAAGAACCACGAAATAAACTGAAAACCCCAGACATAAAGAGATCCACTTATTAATTAAAAGCAGCTCTCTTGCGCTATTAAAATAAGGTTGGCCATGCATACTTCATTGCTGCCACGGTCTCAGATGAGGCAGTATTCAAAACACATAAAAGTAAAGTTGAATAGTTCTCTATGTAGGGAACAGAGTTAAGTCATGTCTGCTTGCACAAAACTGTTTTGCAAAGAAGCCACATATAGAGCATGGAAGGAAAACAAAAAAAGAGTAAAAGCATCAAATCTCAAATTCAATGCTCCTCTTTGGTAGGGAGAGTGAGGTATGCAGCAGACAACAGAGTCGAACCAAGAAGGTCTAAAACTTTCCCTGTTTAAAAAACAGGAACCAGGAACCAAGACAGTCTGCAAAAGAAAGAGGTGGGGAGCTCATTTTTAAATTACATATTAATTGAATACAAGTTATTTGGGGGGACCTTTTATAAGCCTGGGGTTTTTTTTTAACCAATATGATACAGACTGTACTGGTTTCTCAAAAAAAAAAGGGGGGGGGGCAACTGTCACAAAAAGAGAGCAATAGGGAGAGGAGGAGAAAAGGAAGGTGGAGGGGTCAGAACAGAATGATAACAGTAACTACTAATATTGTCATAAT
The DNA here is from genome assembly GCF_963455335.1 of Martes martes. Classification (NCBI taxonomy): domain Eukaryota; kingdom Metazoa; phylum Chordata; class Mammalia; order Carnivora; family Mustelidae; genus Martes; species Martes martes. Next base: position 126,679,508 of record NC_137892.1, on the reverse strand, counting down.
GTGATTTTTAGGAACTTCTAAAAAATTACTAAACTCACTTTCTAAAGAACTGACTGTTCTTTCAAAGCTATGGGTGACTAGCTAGCAAAGATCAAAAACTTCACACAAAATTAGTCCTTCTATACTTCATATGAATTTCTTCAGGAAGAGAATACCTTAACAGGTCTCTTGGAGGAATAACCATCTTTCTTTGCAGCACTCTCCCCGAATGGGCCAAGCATACCAAAATTATTTATGATCTTTAAAAATAGGGAAAGAAATTCCTATAACAGATTATAAAAACAAGACTCTATCACGTTATTTTATGGGGTACTAATAACCATGTAACTTCTCCAACTGTACGGTAGCTGCCATATAATTACAATGCCTAGTTATTTATATCTTGCAGATTACATGGTACAAAAGCAAGTTACCTGTTACCATACGTAGACATCTGTGGTCGGCAGGTGTGGAAAACGGTTTGCTATAAAGGTCAAAATTGGCTTCAAAATTGATCTAAGACATGAAAATGATGCTCTTCCCCTCTCCTCCATTTTGTTTGTTTTTGCTCTAGATGAAAGGAGGAAACACAGACGCTTCTACAGGAGAGAGATAGCTTTTCAGAGTCCACGGTTTATCTAAGTGGAATCTGCTACTGAACTTTATTCAGCTGGTCCCTGCCCTCCCCCACCCCCCACCCCCCCCAGCGTGTCCTCACTTAAGTGTTTGCCTACAGGTTTCATTACCTGGAAATATTCTAGCATGGAATTCAGATACCAGTGACCTTAGGTTGGAAACGTTCTCATTTCCTAATGTTTATAATACAATAACCAGCACCTTAACCCCTGTCCCATGTTTCAAGGCACTCTAGGAACTAGGAGCCCTTAAAGCAGCGATTTGGGAACTGTGCTACTTCCTTCCACTTTGCCACGTTTACCAGTGTGATTAAATGGGGCTTATTCTGGAATTACACACAAGAGTAAACCCCATTTATTTTCCATCTGAAATTAGCAATGGATTCCAGCAAGAGGTAAGAAACAATGCACTCCATGTCATTTATTACTCTTTGTTTAGTTTGGGGAACTAATGGTGGCCACTAGGCTGTGCGGACTCAGGCTGGGTCACCCACCCTGCTTTGGTGAGAGTCACGCCCCCGACTCCAGCGTCAGCGCTAAGACTGATAAGTCCTAGGAGTAAAATCATAGACACTTGTCCTTTTTTTTTCCCCTCTTTAATTCTGAATAAAATTCCAGAATTGAAAGCAGTAAAAAGCAGCGCCCCCCCACCAAATCTGACATTATCTTGCTGCTGAAAGTCTAATTTCTCTCCCCAAATTGCTTCACCATATGGACGGAAAGAATCACTACCTTCTATCTGCATTTTGTATCAGTCTGGGCATCTATGAGAATTTGTGTTCCCTTTTCTTTTTCTTGTTTTGTAAGGTTAAGACCCAAAATACACACCTCAACAGTTGTGGTACATTTCACGTGGGTCAGAAGACAAGCATTACAAAAATGAAATGATTTTATAATGACTTTGCTTTAATAGGGATTTTACACAGGGGGTTTCCTGGGAAGATGGCCAGGCAAACGGTGTCCAAAGCCCAGAATGAAGGGAAAATTCACCTTGATGCAACATAGTTGAAGAGGGATTTGCTGATTTGTCATTTTAAATGAAACACAAACTTCAATTCCAGCTCAGGAGCATTCCTTTGTCCTCCTACTTCAGCAATCTTTTTCTTTCTTTCGAATCTTACAAGTGAAAAACCACTCAAGAAGCTGGCATGTGTATACACATTCTCCCCCTGCCCTACACACATATAAATACACACACACACACACACACACACACACACACATGTCTTCAAACAAGAGTTAATAAGAGCCCAGCTGGTTTAAGAGAAAATATATCCCAAACAATCTCACACTTCTTAAGCATGAATTTCACACAAAGAACTAGATATAAACAAATCGCATTTCATAGTAAGTCTCTGTCGGGCTTACAACAGGATGCCCCCAAAAGTCATGAAGACCCAAATAAGTAATTTTCAGGTTATCTGGCCAGAGACACGCACACACGCGTGTGTGTATGTGTCTGTGTGTGTGCGCGCGCGCGAGCACGTACATGTGCCTCTCCGGTAATGGTTTTCGTTTAGAAGTTTGGAACAATTCTGAACAGTGAAAAGGCAGGAGAAATTCAAATGACTTGGAATACTCCTTCTGCACCAAATAAGCATAAACAAAATAAATTCTAAAAGCAAATTTTATATACTAGTGGATGGGAAGTAAATATGAACCCAGCTAAACCGAAAGCTCAATCCTGAAAGGAAAAGTAAGTAAATTTCTCTTGAACCCAAATGACTCTCACACTTCTAAGAGGCACCATTCAGCCCTTAAGGTGTCCTGTAGACAAAAACTTAAAGAGACAGCACAATTAAGTCAGTTCCTTGGCATTTTATTGGAAACAAAAACAGAAGACTGATTATTTCCACATAAAAAATTTAGGAATAGAGAGTACGGCAATGAAGTGGCACTATGTTTCAAAAAAAAAAAAAACCAAACCCTGAAATCTGATGTCCAGCTTACAAATGATTTGGCTAGGGCTCACCCCATAAACGAAACAAAACCAAAACATTATTTAAGCCACCAATCTGGACACTATGGTGCTTTTTCTATAAAAGTCAACATGGTGTTCTAGGAGCTTCTCATCTAAGTTAACACCGACACTGCCAGTCAGCAATAAATCAAAACTATGTTTGTCTTACAAGCACATAAAATCATCACCTTTAAAGGTATTAACGTACTGGTACTGTCTGAAGGTAGGGAATGGGAGGTGGGGGGGAGGGGGAAAGATACCCCGAGTGCTCTCATATCTTCCCAAAGAAGGGGATTGCTAAGAAACTTTTCATCTACCTATTGGGCTAAAATTGGAGGGTACTAGTGAAATATGGGAAAACCCTTCCTATTCTTTTACTTCAAGGCCTGGACTAAGTATAACTCATGAAAGGAGACATGTCCTCTGGGAGAGAGGTTGGGCCTTGAAATTATCATGCATCATTATCTAAAGACATTTGGGTGAGAGATAAATGGCCTTCATCCTTTTTTCACAAGAACAGGAAACCATCCTCCTAGCATTTTTAAAAACTACATTTTTTAAATTAGAACTTAAATCATTTTTTAAAAATTTAAGATTTATTTATCTGAGAGAGGAGAGAGAGAGAGAAAGCACAAGTGGGAGGGGCAGAAGGAGACAAAATCTCAGACTCCTCACTGAGCTCAGAGCCCGACTCAGGGCTCCAACCCACCACCTTGAGATCACGACCTGAGCCGAAATCAAGAGTCAGATTCTTAACCGACTGCACCACCCAAGCACCCCCATTTGAAAATTTTATATTCAAATGGTTTGGTTAAAAAGAGTTATAGGAAAATGTTTATGTTAGGATTAAAAGTTAAAATTTTGAATATTTCTAACACCTTAATGGTATCTTTCTGATGGCATTTGGGAGTTCACACAGTAGACATGGTAGGCTGAATCCTATTACCATTCTAAAATATTTTACCTAAGTAACTCCAGAGACAGAAAACGGTCTACAGGTTGACTGATAATTAACAGGAACTTATTTAGACCACCTGACACAGACTTCTGTTTTTTAGATCGAGACTTTCAGAGATAAGCTTGCTGAATTGCATTATCTAAATGTGAAAATAACAGATTTGATCCATTTTAAGGTCTCAAAGTTTCAAGAAAACAAATCCAAATAAAACTGAGCTGAGAGGGGCGCCTGGATGGCTCAGTGGGTTAAAGCCTCTGCTTTCAGCTCAGGTCGTGATCCCAGGGTCCTGGAATCGAGCCCTACATCGGGTTCTCTGCTCAGCCGGGAGCCTGCTTCCCCCCCACCTCTCTCTGCCTGCCTCTCTGCCTACTTGTGATCTCTGTCAAATAAATAAATAAAATCTTTAAAAAAAAAAAAAACTGAGCTGAGAAATTACGTACAAACAAAACACCCATTTAACTGCAAAAGAGTCCTTTCAAAAAAATTTACTGTTTAATGAGGCAATAGATCTAGATTACAAACTTCCCACCAGGCAAAACAGATCAAGCTAAGACTGAGAAGAAATAGCAACTCTGACAGCATGGGGGACGGCAAGAGCTTCTCTGGTCTGGAGAACTAAGCCATTTCAGGAGGAGGCTGGCACAACGCTATTGCATTTGAGCAGTGCCTTGAATGCTGGGTGCGTTTTGAGCAAAGACGAAAGCTTAAGTACAAGTAGATGAATACAAATTCAGGGCAGAGTCCAGAAACACATGTGGCTGGAGTTTAAATTATACCGGGATAAAGTATGCTTGTGGCAATGCAATGAGGAGACACGATGACCATTATGTTTTAGGAAGAAGCTTCATCTCAGCAGAGTGGAGTTCGGAGAGCAAGGTGATTGCGAGGGGGCCACAACAGTCCAAGTGTCCAAGCTGGAAGAGGTGTGGCTGAACTCCAACGGTGGGAGTGGGAATGCACCGTGGTGATTCCCCCCGCCGCACCCCCCCACACATACCATGGAAGGACCTGCCATTGCACTGGAGGACCATATGAAGAGGGTTGAGAAAAGAATGACAGGAAAGTGGCATTGCAACTGACTAAGGCACAGGAAATGGAATTGAAGGATTCAAGAATGAAAAGGAGTTTAATTTTGAAGAGTATGAATTTGAGGGGCCAGCGTGGTCAGACACATACATAGAGCCAATAGGCAGAAGAAGAGATTAACTGGTTGATGACATCTGCCGCTATCCAAACAATTTCAAATGGTTTGAACATGGGAGTACAGACAATTATATGGAAACAATATAAATAGCCATAAATCGGCATCTGGGCTCAGCAGTTAGAGATTAGATTGTGAAACTCAAGAGGAATCCAGAGACTGAAATTGAAAACTTGGACATCAATGTAAAAAGGATAGTTGTCACCGCCCCTTGAGAGTAGGAGGGGTGAGGAGGGGAGAGAGGGAATTTTTTTTTCCTCTTTTTCTTTTTAACTTTATAACATGCTTTTATTTGTATTTTTATCAATCACATACTACTTTTTTGAGGCAGTATTTTTTAAAGAAAAAATAAAACGCAAGAAGACTGAAGCCATGGTGACAGACGATATCACAGATTTACTCCTCAAATGTTTAATTGACATTTAATAGATATGAGGACTAGGCCAGGCAATGTGTCAAGCAAGAAGGTGACCCCCACCTAGCCCTGTGAGAGTACCACGGGAGAAGCACAGGCACTGCAATCAAACAGGATTCAAATCTCTGCTCTTCCACGGACTAGTAACAACATGGATTTCTCAAATCCTCTCAAGTTTAGCTACTCTTATAAAAATGGGACTGGGAAAAAAAAAAACAAACAAACTTATAGGACTATTGAGAAGATTAGGAAAGTCAATGTAGTGAAAAAGTACCTGAAGGCCAGCATTTGGCACACAGTACTTACTCAGTTAAGATTCCCTTAATGTCAATCATTCTGCCAAGCTAGGGAAACCCAAAATATAAGAGTCAAGCAGACCAAAAAAAAAAAAAAGATATGGTTAGAGCCTGCAAGTGAAAGAGGAAAGTACCAAGAGAAGAAACAAACCAAGGGGAAAAGTTCCTTCATTCATCAACCCAGGAGAAACCAACCACCTGAGAGGGACTGGAGTGGACCACTATGTGAAAGGCGGGAGAGGGGCTGACAAGGATTCTTCAGCAACTAAGAAAGTGGTCCTTGGTGACAGAACAGATCAGTGGAACAGGTAAGGATGACACTTGGCCAGAGGGCTAAGATGGTGAAAAGCCAAGAAGGGAACCGAGGCAGTCTCCTGAGAAATGTGTGACTGACTGGATGAGAGGTAAAAAAAAAAAAAAAAAAAAAAAAAATAAGGCTTCAGCAAAGTTAAGTGGTTCATGGATGAAGAAAGGAGAGTTTATGAAGAGAGAAAGTATGGAGAGGGAAGAGAGTACAGAGTTAACTGTGAGTTCCTGAAGGAGATGAATGGGTGCCCAAATAGGGAGGCTGACCTCAGAGAGGACTAAGGCACACTGTCAGGAAAAGGTGAGAAATGTGTGGAAAATGTGGATAAATAGTGACTTCTGAAGGACAAAGAAATTACATTTGATCAACATCCACACTAGCAGCTTTCGGCCCATGAATGGGATTTCCTCCAGTGACTTTCAAGGGCCTAGCAGGTAGCAACAGGGGTGGGGAGGAGGATGGGAAAGGACAGAACAGTGGAAGAGAAAAAGTTAGAAGGGCAAGGGATATATAAATTATACCTTGGGAGGTGGGGGAAGTATAGCCATAAAAAGTGGGGGGCAGGCAAGGGATTCCAGGCATGCCAATGAGCAAACAGCTGAGATGGTGGGCTCCAGAGTTCAGGCCTCAGAGACTAGCAAGAGAAGGATGGGACAGATGGAAGAAAGAGACAGCCAAATGGCCATTTACTAGACTGACTATGACGAACAGGTGGGTTTACAGGCAGTAAAGGACAGGAGGCTGTGAGCAGGAGGAGAGCTCAGAATTTGGACCGTTGGGAATAAGGCAAGTCCAGGCCACACACACGCAGAGGCTGGCTGATTTAAGAGGAATGGAGACACTGAGGATTGAGAGGCCAGGCAGTTAGCCAGTCATGAAAGTAGGAGGGGAAGTTACCCACAATAATGCCGGAAGACCAGATGGGGCCAACAGAAACAAATCCAGAGGAGACAATAAGGGACAAAGACACGAAATCTTCTGAATCGAAAAGCTCTTTAAAATTGTTCTTCTTGATAATACTTTGTTTGAAAGGTTTCTTAAGAAGTTAACGTGAATGAAATCTAATTCAAATCAAAGCCACATTTGGGAAAGCCATTCCACCATTTATACACCCTCAACTGAAGCGAGACATTGAAGGATCTAAACTTTTTCTTCTACACCACAACCCATCTCAAGTGACATGGCGAAAGTGCTCATAATAACTGAGTGAAAGAACATGGACTCTGTCAGCACTGAGGCCAAGTTATCTGAGCTCATCCTCTTCCTTCACACACAGGGGAAGAGAGAAGATAACAGGATCCTCAGGGCCTCCTAAAGCCAAAATGTCTTCACGCGTCATTTCACCTCCAGGAAGGCAGTGTCACTAACATAGACCTTCTCTCTCCATTGGGCTGACACAGCTCTTCCACTCTACTACCTCTCTTAATCCTCACAGGCACTCTGCAAGGCCAGTATTACTACGAGCAGGTTTCTAAGGGAGGTTTCTGGGGCGAGAACACTTACTCAAAGATATGGAGTCTTCCAGAGTCCAGCACTTTCCAATAAATCATGCTGTCACTTCAAGGGCCCAGATGGATGAGGGAGAGCTCAGGGGAACAAACAGAAGAGCAGTCCCTTAGGCATGATGGCCTCCACCTTCCCTGCTCATGTATATAGGAGCTGGGCAGAGGTCTGCTATGCCCTATAAATCTTGGGTGTCAAGTGTCACCCTCTGCTCCAGAAGCGGGACAACAGAGAGGCCTGAATGCTCTGGGGTCACTCTCAAGGTCACACGAGGCAGCTACAGGCACCAGAAGGGCCATGAAGTCTTCCTCAGGGATACATCACTTCAGACACCTACACAGAGTGCACAAACAACTGTCATGTGGTCATATCAGTGACAGGACAAGAAAACCGGGAGTCAACACAGAAATCTAGAATAACAGCATTACCACTTCAAAGCTGTAGGTACAAAACAGGGAACGTAGTCCCTGGGTGTGTTAGGAGATAAACTCTTCCTCAGAGTAACCCGCCCCTGAGAAGGAACAGAGACAGAAAAAAGAGATAGAGAGCGGGCTATGAAAAGCAAATGACAACATCTTTTCTAGCCAAGAGAGACAAGACAGAGGTAGAGAGGTGAACTTGGGACTCTAGCACCAACTCACGTAATTTCCTCACATGAGAATTAGCACAAAGAGAAAATTATCAGAGAGCTCATTTCTAAAGGGCATCTGCTGGGGGGGTTTGGGGGGAGGTAGGAAAAGAAAAAATGAAAAGATGGGATTGGGAGGGAGACAAACCATAAAAGACTCAATCTCAAGAAACAGACTGAGGGTTGCGGGGGGGAAGGGGGATGGGAGAGGGTGGTGGGGAAATGGACATTGGGGAGGGTATGTGCTATGATGAGTGCTGTGAAATGTGTAAACCAGACAATTCACAGACCTGTACCCCTGGGGATAAAAATACATTATATGTTTATTAAAATAAAAAAATTTAAAGGGCATCTGGTTCCAAATACATTCTGCTTCCAGCCTTTGCTTCATACAATCTTCAAACCACCTCCCCCCAAAAAAGAGGAAAAAATATCCACGGAAACCAGTCCAGTGTTGGCAAACCATATTGTGCCAGGACAAATTCTAGCACAGAACACACTATCTGGCAAGGTTATCTGAGACGCACTGCTGATCTGCAGAAGTGCTGATCCCAAACCACAACTGAATTCTGCACAAAGCACAGGACAGAGTATGTTCCATATTCAGAGTGAGCTCAAACAGGTTAATTGACTCAGTCAGACAAGTGGGCAGGCAAATCTCATCTTTTGTGACTAGTAAAAAGGTGGCGGATAGCCGAGTTAAGGCATTGTGTAATGCAGCAGTGCCTCAGCAGAGGAGGACCACACAACTCTGAGCATACTAAAGACCAGGGAATTGCATACTTTATGAATAAATTGGATGGTAGATGCATTAAAAAAAAAAAAAGCATACCCCCAGAGACTGCAGTTATCTCTCAAAGACAATCTTTTTTAGCAGTATTTTTTGGTTTCATTTTAATTTTCTAGAAAAATGCCACCCTCCCATTCCTCCCTCTGTCCCACCTTCAAATTCATCTGTTTTGGTTGACTGTTTGGAACACGTGGGTTTCCTCTGCTGGTGTTGTCTCTCGATTCTGCCTGCTCTCATACACATCTGGAAAACTTCTCTCCTTTATGTACCCACTGTTACAAGTATTACTTTATTTATAAATACCGTGTGAGGAAAGTCATCCACTTAAATTTCCTTTTCCAATATTCAGACTGTGAGTTACTAGAAACTGAACATCCAGCTTCTGTTCAGGGAACTCTTACTGAACTGTAATTTGTCCTCCTAAACAGGTAGATCTTTTCTACTTCCTGAGGACAATTCCAGCTTTGCCTCAACCAATGAAAGGGACGAGAGCGAGAATATGTGTGATTAGCAAGTTATCACACAGCTATTTTGAGAAGAACCCGAAACAAAGAGATACAGAATCAGGACCAGCTCAAACTTTAACCTTGTTGACAGGGTTGTCAGAAAACCAGAAACCACACTCATTTTGACAAGAGAATGTCACGTGAAGAGGGAGTTCCACAGGGACCGGAGAACTGAAAACACAAGGACATTTGGGCTGCAGATGACTTAGCCACGGGGAGCTGGGGAGCACTCTGAGGAGAGGCACTGCTGCGCTGGTGCTGGTCCCTCAGCAGCCTGGAGAGCGGCCCCATGGAGCTGGCGGGGGGGGGGGGGGGGGGTTTAGATGTCTGAGGAAGGGGCCCTGCCCTGCTAGCTGGGGATGACACCTCTGATGGAGCACACTATGGCTAGTTCTGGAAGTGTGTGAGAAAAGCTGGACTTCAACCAACTAGCACTGCTAAGGAAAGGGCCACTGCTGGGGGTAACAGAGTCGAACAGCAAGAAAAGAGGAAGAAGAAGGAGTTCCTCCTTCCGCCTCTTTCCTCTCTCCTCCCGCCTTGCAGTCAGTCTCCCGCAAGCAAGGCAAGCTGCAGGGCAGAATCTACCAGGAAGCCCCAGGCAGCGAGAAGCCTGCTCCATTCAGAAGGATAGATGCGGGGAAAAGAGCTTGGTTAACCCAACAGCTCAAAAACTGGAACAAAAAATGCATTCCTGACACCCAAGGGAAGCTCCTCATGTTCAAGGTCCCCGAACCCCACAGGGACGCCACCCCAAGATAATAACAGAAGTCAAAGAACAGAAGAGCAAGTGTCGTTCTCACCTCCTCTATTACTGTATCTTGATGTCTCTAACAGATATTACAATAAAAATGTACAGGTATCAGAAATCGTTCTAACCTCTTCCAGAAATTGTTCGTTTGTTCATTCTCTTCCTCCAGCTCATGTAAATACCAATGCAACCTTCACATTAGTGGTAAGACAACTATTTCTATTTAATAAATTTCTGGAATCAGGAAGAAAACTGATGTCACAGATCCCATTTTTAAGGATTCTAAGACCTCTTCAATTAAAGGTCTGTCTTCCTTATCCCCTCATCTCCTTGAAACGAACTGTATCTTAGAAAAAGGATGCTACGGTATTACTCTGAAGCACCAAATATACCACCCCTAAAAATAACTTTACTGTTGGGAAAAGCATTTCAAGGTATTTGTGAGGGGCTTTTTCTCCCCAATTTGGGAGGGGTTAGGGGGAGGTGGAGATAAGGAAGGCATGCGTGACACTCTTGGAAAGCAAGGATCCCTCTTGTCACCTCGGTCGTCAGTGATCACACACACATTTTACTACTCTTCATTGCTCCAAGGAATCGTCTCGATTCATTAAACAGTCCTTGAGCTACAGACAAGACTTCAACCACAGGGACACAACCTTTAGCCTCACATACCCAACTACTGCCTTCCTCGAAAGGAAATCCTTGGGCAGCAACAAAAATCCGTCATCAGATAAGGAGCTCAAGTCATAATAGAATCTCTTTAAATAGGTTTGCTTTTCCATTCTTTAGTATTTTTTTTTTCCTTGCCAGCTACAACCTTCACAACAGTAACATCCCAAGCATTTGAGTGTGCCTGCCCCCTCGTGGGTGGCAGGGTAAAGGACACTCTGTAAGAGATCCTCTGGGTATATCCAACACTCTGAGACAATGAATTAAGAAGTGATGGAAGAAAGCTCATAAACCAAAAATCCTAATGACGAAATATGAAGACCTACTGCTAAAGGGAAGGAAACATAATAAGAAAAAAAAAATGTGCTAGGACAATTTTAAAGACAAAGCACTGAGATCTTGTCTTGAGATGTACTGACCTGGGTCCCTCATGCTAAATTATGAATTATTGTGTTAGGTGTCTACGTGCACCTACTGTTACCTTCAATAATTAAATCACAATTGTAAGAATAGAACCCAGGCACTGGTACTTTCTTAAAGCTCCCAGGTGATTGCCGTATGTGCAGCCTGAGGTAAGAACCACTGCTCTAGGGCAAAGTTTCTAAGAATGTGTTCAGAAACCATGTGGATCAGAATCAGACTCTGAACTAGGCCTATGAAATTAAAATCTCTGGACATGGCCCCTATACCCTGCGTTTTCTCAATCTTCCCAAGGAATCCTCAGCAACTTACACCGCGGTAACTACTGTTACAGAAGTAACAGTAACTACTGTTACACAGAAAGGGGTTGGGGCTGGGTAACTCCCAGTGATAAAGGCACAAGTTGCCTCAAGACAAAGTGACCTTGGAAATTAATACTTCTTCTCAGTGGGGTCTAGGGTCACATTTAACAAAGGTCTAATGGAAGGAGAAGGCTTCAGGACAAGCCAGATAGACTCAACAGAACTGATAGGAAAGCATTCCTGTCCACCCCCACCTATGTTGCTATTTAGAAGAGATTTTCTTAGTGAGAAGCCCCCTCTAATCTACCCTCCTTCAGCCTTACATAACCTACTCCCTCAAAACCAGGAGTTATAAAGCAGCATCTGGCAGTTTCATTCTCACTGCCTTATCCTTATTGTTCCAAATAATTATTTGGAAAATACCCTCCTTGGGGCACTTTCATAAAATGCTAAAATGGTCTGGTTCCCCTTCCCTTCCTACCCCCCAACACACACATACACAAAGTAAAACAGGCATCCAGGCCCTCTCTTTTGGTAGAATAGCCTTGGAAAAGAACCCCTGGGCTAGAGCAGGGGTTGGGATGGAGTGTAGAACTTTTTTTTTTTTTTTTAAAGATTTTATTTATTTACTTGTCTGAGAGAGAGAGCGCACACACAAGCAGGGGGAGCAGCAGGCAGCAGGAGAAGCAGGCTCCCTGCCAAGCAAGGAGTCCGATGCAGGACTTGATCCCAGGACCCTGGGATCATGACCTGAGCTGAAGGCAGATGCTTAACTGACTGAGCACCCAGGAGCCCCTGGAGTGTAGAACTTCTAAGGCCATATGAGTTGAGTGGCTTTAACGAAAGACCCAAGGGCGCTGGACGGTGCTCATCAATCACTTGCATTAACAAGAGTTCTACAACATTGTCCTAGCTTTGCCCTTTGGAAACATCTTAATGGTATTTGGTCAAGACTTATAAAAGCCAAGTGCTGGATAAGTACTATTTAGTAAGTGCATGCCACACAACTTGTAAATGGAACCTCCCTCAGAAGGGCTAAATAAATATAAACAGTCTGCCTTAGAAACAAAACATAAAAACCAAGGAGCCTTGCTAACTCCTGACAATCCCACATGAATTACTAGATTATTTCAAAATCTCAACCTCACATTCCAATCAAAAATCGCCCAGAGATGTGCCAGCACTTGCTGGTGGCATACCGGCCATACACAGTGCTGGCCTTTCCCTCCGTCCTTGGGTTCCCACAGCAACCCCGAAGGATGTGCATTTTCCTGGTGAGGAACTAAATCCCACGTATGATAGGCAGCCTGCCCCACATCCTGCAGCTCTCAGGGGGAGAGAGAAAGCTTAAATCCATTCTCAGCGGACCCCAGGGATCATTCCCCCACACCATGGGGGCTCCTTCTCATTCCCTGAACTGGCTCGGATTCTGACCCGCATCCTCACGCCCGCCTCACCATTCTCCCTTCTCCGGCCAAGCAGTGCCGCACACTTGTACACGTGGGTCCATAAAAGCATAAATGCACAGACCTGCAGGGCGGGCCCAAAAAGCCCTCTGTGAAGCAGCACTGTAAGGGGCAACCAAGAGGCCTATGGTGACAAGAAGCCTGAGGCAGCTGTGTATAAATGCTACAGAAAATGAAAGGTGAACGGCATGTCCTGACCATCCCATGGACACCTGCACCCAGAGGTCTTGGAACCACCTCAAATGCAACGTGACTAGGTTTTCCTTAAGAGGTTACCTTCCCAACAAACCGGCTCCTTCTGCTGATGTTCGTACTGCTCCTGAGGAAATGATCACCTCCCCCGCCAGATGAACTGGGAAAAGGGGCCAGGACCACCCCCTTCCCTGTGTGGTAGCCCCAAGTCCTCCCTTTGCCCCCACCCCCTCCCTCGGTCCTACCATGGTCCAGGCCCTCACTCCCCTCGCTCACAGCCCCTCTTCTGTGCTCTCCAGAGTCCGGCATTGTCCTTATTCATCCCCGTGTGGTAACTGTCCCTATCAATCCCTGTGTAATAATTACTCAAGTCCAGACTGTCCTCTGCTGGTGTGTGCTTTTGCTAACATTTTCTTAATTTAGTTTTGAGTGACACCACAGCTTGGTGAGGTAGGCAAGGAAAATATGGTTTCTACTTGACAAGAGATGAAACATTCCAGTCTAAGTGATTTGGCCAGAGGCACTAGAATAACCCTGCCAACCCTTTTACCTACCGTCAGCAACCTGGCCCTCTCTCGCCCGCCCCTCAACCTCCCCGCCTCCTCGTCTCCAGAGCTGTGGAAAGCACCTGCTTGGGCAACATGTCTACCTGGATATCCCACAGATGCATTAAACTCAGCATCTCCCAAACCACATGTATCCTTCTCCCATCTGAACGTGCCACTCCCCTGGGTTCTCCAGTTCAGTGAACAAATGTCACCCACCATCCACCTGCTGCCCGTGCCAGCAATCTCAAGTCCTTGACTTCGCAATTTCCTTCACCCGCACAGTCAGCAGTTTCTGTCTATATGACTATTACACTACTTCCGGAAACCAGTTTCTCTCAATCCTGCCGCCCAATGCTGCTAGCCTCGTCTAGCCACCAAGGGCCCATTCTCCCACACACTCACCTGCACCCCCAAGCCCGCTTCATTATGCCTCCTCCAATGTTTCCAGGTCCCTTATGAACCCTCAGTCAAAATCAAGCTCCTGAACAAGGCAGACAGGGCCCTTTCCAGTTCTCTGGCCAGTGACCTCCCCGTCTTAGCCAGCACAGGCTGCTCTAACAGAATGCCGCGGACCCTCGGCACTCTGCACTCCAGTCACACCAACTACCCAATGTGCTGCCTCTAACCACCGTGACTTTGCATAGTTTCCTCCCACCCTGGAAACCCTCTCCTCCTCCTCCTGTTCCTTAACCTCTTCCTTTGCTTGCCTAACTCCTTCTCATTCTTTAAGCTTCAACCTACACAACCTTAGTTCCCCCGGGGAAGACTACCCTGACCTACAACCCTGTTCTCCACTCGGGGATTAGAGGTCCCCATTGTGGATTCCCAGAATTCAGATGACATGTGATTATATTCCTTACTAGATTCCATGAAGGCAAGTACTGGGGTCATCTTGCTCAATGTTGTATCCTTAACATTTACATGATTTAGTATTATTGTCAAGCGCCATTCTCAAGAAGGGACGGAGGGAGGACGAGAGTAAGCAAGGGCTCCTTACTGGCTACAGTGCAGGTCCAACCCCTAGCGTGGTATTGGAACCCAAGACCTTAACGTTCATATTTTAAGGCCTACAAAGAGGAAAACAGAGCCCTGTGTTCCTTCGGTGTTAAAAAAAAAAAAAAACAGAAGAACAGAGGGGCATAAGAGAAACAGGGCGAAGTGGGAAGACAGGGAAGTGTTAAAAATGTATGCCCCCCATATCATCAATAAACCTTGGACAACAACAACAACAACAACAAAAAAAAAATGTATGCCCCCCTACCAGGAAAACCTCAAGAGAGCCTCGATACCTCTGTCTGCTCCACCTTCAAGACACATTCTCTTGTACTGATTTCCCTCTATGCCCCACAAGACCCCACACATGGAGCTCACTCTCCCATCCCCGCTCAGCTCACTCCTGCTCTCCCACTTTCGTCAGACACGGTCCTTGTTTGCAGTGGCTTCCGCAACACCCAGTTCTACTCTTGTAAACCAGCCCAGTCATTGTCAATGTGCAGACACCATGGACTCCTGAGGACCTCCCAAGACCCCTGCAAAGGACCTGCAAGGTCAAAACTATTTTCGCATTAGTACCGGACCAGTACTTAACCTCTCACACTGTGTTGACATTTGCACTGATGACTCCAAAACATAAGTGAATAAAACTACTGGCCCCTTGGCACAAGTCACAGCAACAGCATCAAATTCTAACAGCCACTGTGATTGTCACTGCCATGCACTGGTAAAAAGGAGGTCAGTTTCACTTAAGAATGGCCCTGATGAAGCAGTAAACATTATTGATTTTATTAAATTCATTAGTCTATCTTAGACTTTGAAAGGATCTTTTACCCACACATGATTTTTTATTATTTTTTATTATCATAGCATGTTTTTATTACATGTTACTTATTTTTATTATTCTGTGTGATAAAGTGCAAACTACACATACAGCATTTTTGCCATATACCAAAGCATGGACTGTCTCAAGGAAAAGTATGTAGTCAACTGACCTAGCACCTTTTTTCACAGAATGCTATTCTGACTTGAAAGAATGCCTAACAGACAAACTATAATTACTCAAGATTGGGTATTTTATAAATATTTTCTCAAAAATAAATGACACGGGGCACCTGGGTGGCTCAGTGGATTAAGCCTCTGCCTTCCGCTCAGGTCATGATCTCAGGGTCCTGGGATCCAGCCCCAAATCGGGCTCTCTGCTCAGCAGGGAGCCTGCTTCCCCCTCTCTCTTTGCCTACTTGTGATCTCCCTCTCTCTGTCAAATAAATAAATAAAACCTTTTTAAAAAATAAATAAATGACACAAGCCAGTCAATTCAAGAAAAACTTAGCATTTGTTGCCAGTGATAAAATTCAAACTTTCAAATGAAAGTAAGTTTTTGGAAAACCTGTATCTACCATCATGAACTTGATGAAGTCACAATACTTAAAGCCCTTCCTGATGAGATTAATAGTGATATTAACAAATGTGATTTTTCTTATACTATGTCAACATTTGGAAGATATATATAACTAAATGAACCAGTATTTTACAAGGTCAATACTTGTTACAAAACCATACATGGGTAAAGATCCTTTTAAAACCCAAGACAGACTTATGGATTTTTAACAAAACAGACTAAGTTCCCTGAGATGGTCTCAGACTCCACACTGTAGTTAACCTTTACAAACTGGCCACATGAAAGTTAGTGTAGAGCCATGGAATGATCCTCAGTTATTAGAAAAGGCTATTAAAATACCCACCCCTGGGGCACCTGGGTAGCTCAGTGGGTTAAGCCTCTGACTTTGGCTCAGGTAATGATCTCAGGGTCCTGGGATTGAGCCCCACATCGGGCTCTCTGCTCAGCGGGGAGCCTGCTTCCTCCTCTCTCTCTGCCTGCCTCTCTGCCTACTTGTGATCTCTCTGTCAAATAAATAAATAAAATCTTTAAAAAAAAAAAAAAAACCCTTTTCCAACTTCATTTCTGCATGGGGCTGAATCTTCTTGACATACTTCACCCAAAGCAACCCACTGCAGACCATAGCTGCAGAAGCAGATATGAGAATCTAGCTGTCTTCTATTAAGCCAAACACTAAAGAGACATTTATGCAAATGTAAAATAATGCCATCCTTCAAACTAATTTTTGTTTTGGAAAATACATTTTTCACTGAATAAATGTTACTCAGATGAATAGGCAATAGCTTATTTTCCAATGAATCGGCAAGTATTTTCAAGGTATCTATTTTGTTTGCTAAGCTATTAAATATTGAGAGCTATAACCCACATAAAGAGAAACTCCTCGGGGCTGTAATTTTTAGTCAAGAGGTCCTGACACTACAAGCTTTGAGAACCACTGTACTACCCTCTCCAACCTTAGCTGGTCTTTCGATGCCACATCAAGTTCTAGTTTGTCCACGAGGCTCCCCTAACCATCCCTTGCTGACCCCTCCTGGCGCTCCCCTTAAAGCATTCACGGCCAAGCCATTACTTTAATAGTGATATGTTTTTATATTAATGAGTTTTGTTTTTATAAGACAGACTCCTGATGCCTGTATTTAATAATTTTTGGGAATTTGCTTTCTGACGGTTGACACAGGCAGCTCCATGAAACAGAAAACAAAATTATAGATTTAAACTTCTTATCTTGTGTTAAAAAAGAGTAAAATGCACCCTCTAGTGGACATGTAAGCTCAGGACACAAGAGAAATTCAGACTGCCAGAATTCTGTCTGGCCTTATCCCAGACAATTTAGGTAATAAAATAAGTAATCTATGAGCACAGGAAAATTCTAAGCTTTAAATTTGGGGTGGCATATTTTTTTAAAAGACAATGTGAAACCAAATCTCATCTGGTCAATAACTAAATGCAAACATGGACTTGAAATCACATTTCTACACACTTAGAAGTTCTTACGAGTTGACCATACATCAGATATCCAAGATGCTATGTTTAAATATGTTTTTTATTAATTGTAACTTAAAATATTTAGAGATATTAACACTGCTGGATAAAACTGGCATTTTTAAAGTTCTTTCCATCTCCAGATACTAAAAAACCTCCCCTCAATTCACAAACCCAGTATTCTAATGATCTGCCAAAAATCTGAAAAGGGCTTGGTGAAGGATAAGAACCAACACTTGGGGTGTACCTTTGTATGTTCATGTTAAAAGAATTCTCTGCATCCTTCCCTAGAATGACCTAAGAGAACAGAAGTCAAAATATGTACAACTTAATTCTTCAGTTAATAACATAAAGACATGAAAAGATGGCTGAAATAGTTAAGTTTTTAAAATGAAGGTACAGGGGCTCCTGGGTGGCTCAATTGGTTAAGCCACTGCCTTCATGACTCAGGTCATGATCCCAGAGTCCTGGGATAGAGTCCCATATCGGGATTCCCCTGCTCTGCAGACAGCCTGCTTCTCCCTCTCCTTCTGCCTGCCACTCCCCCGGCTTGTGCTCACTCTCTCTCTCTGTCAAATAAATAAATAAAATCTTTAAAAAAAATTTTAAAAAAATAAAATGAAGGTACAGAATAATGGGTGGTATGGTCCATTTTATGTTCTTAAAATGTATACATGTGCACCTATGTTTATGAACACAGATACATGTTAATATGTGATAAACTGACATGTGATTTTTAAGAATTTGCATTAATGGCAAAAGTAAGGGGAGAGCTTTCTACTATACCTCTCTACTGTTTAAATGTTATGAACATTCTTAATGCAGAATAATCAGATGGGCTTTTTTATGAAGTTACAGGGATAATAGCTGATTCAAAGCATCTCATGAAATGGAAAAAAGTTATTTCATCAACTAGGGTATTATTAGGAAGTTTACATAATAACACACTTGGTCTGTTTGGATTTTAAATCATGAGGCTTATTTGCAAAAGGAATTTTTTTAATGCATTCATCAACAGAACGCGTAAGGCCTGATTCCTTCAGTGAAGACACACGCTGTTAAGGGCATATACGATCCTCTTGGTTATTTTCCCAATTCTGGCAGGGGCAGTAACTCCTTTCCAATTGATACCTGACTAGATGATCATGATGATCCTTTTTTAACTCTCGAATTCTAGGACCTATGAAGCGCTGAAAGGTCATCCTGGGCACGGCATCATTTCCCAGCTGTGAGTTTTCGTAGAGCTGGCCTGGGACACAGCTGCCTGGTACAGATCGTGCTTAGGCTAAAAACTGGCACCATTCACCTCAACTCGAAGTGGGAGGGTTGACTGAAAACTGGAAATTCAGTGGTGTTATCAGATGACAGTCATTAAGGAGCACACATCTCCAATTATAATTTGAACAACAGGTACAAAATAAAGGATATGTTTGTTCCCACAGTCATTCTTACCTGAACACACAAGACTTCCAAGTCAGTAACTTACACAGATGGAACATACCGGCCAAGAAGAAATCTGTTGCCAACACTCACATGAAATTCTGATCCTCGTGATGTGCCAGTATTTCACTCTCTCATATACCGCCATTGGCTATATCCATCTAAACAGAACCACTCTCCCCCCCCCCCCGGGGGTGGGGGGAAAGCACGCCCTTTAATTCCCATCCCCTATTTCCCCCACCACCACTCACCTCTCCTCTGGTAACCATCAGTTTGTTCTCTTAAGGGTCTGTTTCTTGGGTTTTTTTCTCCTTTTGCTCATTTGTTTGGTTTCTTAAACTCCACATATGAGTGAGATCATATTTTTGTCTTTGTCTTATTTCTCTTAGCATTATACCCTATAGCTCTATCCATGTCACTGCACATAGCAAGGTTTCATTTTTTAATAGATGAAATAATCCATTGTACATATACGCCCCATTTTTATCCATTCATCTATCGATGGACCCTTGGGCTGCTTCCATATTGTGGCTATTGTAAATAATGCTACAATCAACATAGGGGTGCATGTGTCCCTCTGAATCCGTGCTTTTGTATTCTTTGGGTAACTACCCAGTAGTGTGATTCCTGGATCACAGGATAGTTCTATTTTTTTTTTTTTTTTTGAGGAAACTCCATTCAGTTTTCCACAATGGCTGTACCAGTCTACATTCCCACCAATAGTGCAAGAGGGTTCCTTTCTCTCCATATCCTCACCGACACCTGTTGCTTCTTGCAATTGTTGATTTCAGCCATTCTAACAGATATGATGTGATCTCTCATTGTAGTTTTGATTTGCATTTCCCTGATGATCAGTGATGTTGAACATCTTTTCATGTGTCTGTTGGCCAGCTGTAGGTCTTCTTTGGAGAAATGTTTGTTCATGTCTTCCGTCCATTTTTTAGTTGGATTATGTTTTTTGGGTATCATGTCAGTTCTTTATATTTTTTAGATACTATATCTTTATCAAATATGTCCTTTGCAAATATCCTCTCCCATTCAT
The DNA here is from genome assembly GCF_963455335.1 of Martes martes. Classification (NCBI taxonomy): domain Eukaryota; kingdom Metazoa; phylum Chordata; class Mammalia; order Carnivora; family Mustelidae; genus Martes; species Martes martes. The sequence continues at coordinate 126,659,626 of NC_137892.1, read as the reverse complement.
TGCCTCTTAGTTTTGATTGTTTCCTTTGCTGTGCAGAAAATTTATTTTGATACAGTCCCAATTGTTAATTTTTACTATTATTTCCTTTGCCTCAGGAAACCTATCAGGAAAAATGTTGCTATGGCCAATGTCAGAGACGACATTGCCTCTGCTATCTTTAAGGAGTTTTATGATTTCAGGTCTTATGTTTAGGTCTTTCACCCATTTTGAATTTATTTTTGTGTATGGTGGGGGAAAGTGATCTAGTTTCATTTTTTTCCCCATGTTTCAGTCTAGTTTTCCCAACACCGTTTGTTGAAGATACAGTCTTTTTCCCATTGTATATTTATTCCTCCTTTGTCAAAGATTAATTGAACATACAATTGTAGGTTTCTGGGTTTTCTGTTCTGTTTATCTATACGTCTATTTTTATGCCAGTACCATATTGTTTTAAATATTACCACTCGTAATAAAACTTGAAATATGGGGGCGCCTGGGTGGCTCAGTGGGTTAAAGCCTCTGCCTTCAGCTCAGGTCATGATCCCAGGGTCCTGGGATCGAGCCCCGCATCGGGCTCTCTGCTCAGCAGGGAGCCTGCTTCCCCCTTTCTCTCTGCCTGCCTCTCTGCCTACTTGTGATCTCTGTCTGACTTGTGATCTCTGTCTGTGAAATAAATAAATAAAATCTTTAAAAAAAAATAAAAATAAAACTTGAAATATGAAACTGTGATACCTCCTGTCTGGTTTTTCTTTTTCAAGATTGCTTTGCCTACTCGAGGTCTTTTGTCATTCCATACTAATTTTAGGAATGTTCTAGTTCTGTGAAAAATGCTGTTGGTATTTTGACAGAGATTGCATTAAATCTGTAGATTACTTGGGTAACTCATACATTTTAACAGTATTTGTTCTTCCAACTCATGAGCATAGAATGTCTTTCCACTTCTTTGTGACATCTTGTATTTCTTTCATCGGTGTTTTATAGTTTTAAGAGTACAGGTCTTTCACCTCTGGTTAAGTTTATTCCTATGTATTTTATTGTTCTTGGTGCAGCTATAATTTCACTTTCTGCTGCTTCATTATTAGTGTATAGGAATGCAACAGATCTCTGTACATTTGTTTTGTGTCCTGTGACTTTACTGAACTCATTGACCAGTTCTAGTAGTTCTTTGGTAGAGTTTTTAAGGTTTTCTGTATATGGTATCATGTCATCTGCAAATAAGGGTTTTACTTCTTCCTTACCAAGATGGATGCCTTGTCTTTATGTTGTCTGACTGCTGTGGCTAGGACTTTCAGTACAATATTAAATAAAAGCAGTTAAGAGTGGACATCCTGGTCTTATTCCTGACTTAGAGGGAAAGCTCGCATTTTTTCACCACTGAGTAGGACATTGGATATGGGAAAAACCCCTTTTCTTCAAGTAATTAAACTCTCATCTCCTATCTCATTCTTTAAAAACCTACTCCAACAAATTTTTAGCCATTTGTCTTGTTTTACTAAAATCTTGTCTGTGCTCAAAGAATTACAACCTCCTCCATTAGTCAACTAAAATTACCTCACATTTAAATGTTGTCTCTTTTGAGCACAGGCAGAGCAAGTCTAAAAAAATTAAATACAGGGACGCCTGGGTGCCTCAGTTGGTTAAGCATCTGCCTTCGGCTCAGGTCATGATCCCAGGGTCCTGGGATCGAGTCCCACGTGGGGCTCCTTGCTCAACAGGGAGCCTGCTTCTCTCTCTGCCTGTTCTGCCTGCAGCTCTCGTTGCTCCTGCTCTCTCTGACAAATAAACAAATAAAAAATCTTTTTTTTTTAGATTTATGTATTTATTTGACAGAGGGAGAGAGATTGCAAGTAGGCAGAGCAGCAGGCAGAGAGAGGGGGGAAAGCAGGCTCGCCCTCAAGCAGAGAGCCCAATGTGGGGCTCGATCCCAGGATCCTGAGATCATGACCTGGGCTGAAGGCAGAGGCTTAACCTACTGAGCCATGCAGGTGCCCCCAAATAAAAAAAATCTTTTAAAAAAAATTAAATATATACAAGTATCAAATCATTATGTTGTACATCTGAAACTAGTATGTTATATGTCAGCTTTACTTCAATAAAAAGGATAACAAGTGGTCAACAGATGAACCATGATTCAATTTTCAATCCTTCCCCAACTGTGTTCGAGTTTATGAGAAACTGCTTGTTTATAATGCTTCCTTACCATTGGTCTGGAGTTCACTAGGATATAAACACTGGTGCTCCCATATGTCAGGCAGATAAAGGAATCAGAGATAGAGGAAAATAATCTTCACTAAACATTTCTCAGTTGTCACCAATTATCACTGTAAGACACATTCTTATTACTTTTGAAATTACTTCTCAACCTCTGAATCTGAGATCTAAGAATGTCTCTTCACAAGTTTTGGCTTGCCAGCATGACTTTTTAAAAACATGGCCTAGGAAAGCCTGGATGGTTCAGTCAGTTAAGCCTCTGACTTTTGGTTTCAGCTCAGGTCATGTTCTCAGGGGTTGTGGGATCGAGCCCTACATTAGGTTTTGAGCTCAGTGCAGAGTCTGCTTGAGAATCTGCCTCTCCCTCTGCCCCTCCCATCTCACAAGCTCTAAAATAAGTAAATAAATCTTAAAAAAAAAAAAAAAAAAACCATGGTCTAACAATGCTGTATGATATACTGCAAAGTGTTAAAGGAATCATGTGAGGGCACAGACACATTAACTACAGTAATCACTTCCTATATCCATATGTGTATCAAGAACTTATAACCAATGTTATATGTCAATTACATCTCAAAGATGGAAAAATTAAAAACATGGAAATTACATGAAACTATGCCAAAATAAGAATAAAGACTCACAAAATAGGATGGTCAAGTAAGAGCAGGCTTACAAATGTGCTCTCTGTGAAAATAACCAAAAAGACTCCAAAAATAGCAAAAAAGGAGAAGGGGGTGTGGGTCATTAAACACAGAATTCATCAGAACTAAAGCTAAGGCTGGGGGACCAATGAAAGGACCCTGGTGGTTGACACAGATGACCTTGGTCAAGAGTGGTATCTGTGAGAAGTACAGAAAATTCTGTCACCCCCCAATACAAAGGCAGCACAAACTATGGAAGGTCTCCTCTGTCTGAAGCCCTTTCCTAAGCACAGGCGAAGAGCACTTGGAGGCAGAAATACTAAGACTGGGGTCAAAAAAGCAGGGCCATTGCTAACTAGTTTTCCCTGAAGGCTTACCACACACCTAACTAGTTTTCCCTGAATTACCACACAGACCACTCTGATACACATACACACACACACCACCACCCCCCCACCCGGGAGAAGTGAGATCCCGAATCACACCAGTCTCAGCTAGCATGTTGGGAGAGCTGCGGGAAACAAGTGTAACTTGTTTGTTACAAGCCACAAGTGTTTGTGTTTGCTACAAGTGTAACTTGACTTCACCAGACTTTCAGGGAGTCCTCGAACTGAAAAGTGCCCCACCAGAGCATGCTGAATCCTAGCATTCTCCTTACTAATAGGATTTAGCTGGGCTCATGGCTCCTCAACTATGGAGCAGTTTCCAGCCTCTTTTTCTGTCAAATGCGGCCACACAGTGCTAGTTGTGTGAGTGGAAGTGATGTGTGCAACTTCCGTGTCACTCACTCATAAAGAAATTCGTTGTTTGCCTCCTTTTCCACGGCCTACGTTCTCTAGCAGCCTAGAAGTACCCTACAATATTAAAACATATAATTATCAAAATTAAAGCAGTATACTGATGGCACATTCCATCAATAAATAAGCAAAAAATAATTGCAATTGGAGGGGATCCTCTGCAAGATACCTTAAACACACTGAGGCTTCAAAAATACATTTTTAAGCAGGAACAGCCCCTGTTCCATCTGTGGTTAACTTCGCATCTGAAACAGTGGGAACATGTGGATTATTCAGCAAATGGGACTGAGCAATGACTAACCAAATGGGGAAAGCAGGTCAAGTTGCAGGCCTGCTCTCAAATTACTCTAAAATAAAGTCTAATTTGGTCTAAATTTTCAGGGTCAAAACAAAACAAAACAAAACAAAAACCAGATAAACACAGGAGCACCAGAGGACATTAATAAATAATAGTATCTTTATATTCTTAGAGGTGTAGCCATTCTCTCCATGTGACTCTCCGACATCCCTCCTGTGGATATGGTTACCTCACTCTTAAGCTTAACAAAGTGGAAAACCAAAATAGGAATCCAAGAAGATGGAGCAATGTGGTCAATCAATCTTTCAGCCAAGAGTAAGCCCCAATTTGGGGATGTGCAACCCTTTGTGCCCATGAACAACTTAACGTGTCTACTTCCCCAGTGCCCAGCACAGCCAGCCCCAAATACTGAGCCTCAGATATTACCCCAAACCTGGCCTTCAAACAAACAACAAAAACAGTAACAAAGAATCCAGAAGCTGTTAGAACATTAAGGAAGCTGACTGTGAGTGTCCCCTTCCTGACTTCTAAAAGCAGCCTGCAACACATGAATTTGAGACACAAAGGATGCCCCATTCTTCCCATGTTACTCCACCAAAGAATATTTTTCAGGAACATGGGCCACTAGAATAAGTGGTATCTTAACAGTAATCTTAAGGTTATTTTCTTCACCAGTTCTGACTCAAGAAATTGACCTTGACATTAAGCCAACTTCATAGATCAACTGTCACTTCAAAACAAAACAAAACAAAACAAAAACAAGAAAAACCTTGAGTAAAGGTTAAATGGCAAGTGTTCTCCAAATCACCCTCAAATGAAACAAATCATGTTACTATAATAAGGAATACTGCAATCAACACATTTTGTGAGCCAAAAAGGTATTCTTAGAGATAAGTACACTGGACCCAAGATCGACTGAATATAACTGTCAAAGGTTGTGGTCTTGATGTGTGTGTCTGACAAAGGACAGACAAAATTTTAAAATGCAAATGTTAATCTAATCTATGCAACAATCCTGAAGTAAAATACCGTGGTGCTTTTATAGATGGGAAAGTAGGCCATAGGTGAGTCTTCTAAGATGCGGTTAGTAAGCAGTTGAATCCTAACTCAATTCCTGGTCTTCTGACTCCCGAGAACAGAGGCCCTCCATTCCATCCTACAGCACCCTCAGTGGTCACTTTGTAACATATGAAGACTGAGCACTAGATACACAACTGTTACTAGGTAAGAAACCATTATCTTGGGACAGTAGCAAGGGAAAAGACTTTTATTAATGGCATCTTTTTCTGAGAATTTCTTTCATATCCTACCTAGAAGCAACTTGCTCCATCACCAAAGACATAAAGCTTTATGATTTAAAAAATGGCACGTATAAAGTACAGTTCAAATATCCCTCCTACAGTAAAATATTGGTACATATCAGCTGAAAACTCCTTTTCTACCCTAAATGTGTATGCCGCTACGGTGAGCCACATGGTAAGATGACTTATGTGGGTAAACAATCACCTGAGAAAAAAAGTTTCTCGAAGTCCTTGGTTTCTCTGGGGCACAGGGTATCTGCCCCTCTGGCAGAGATTGTCAAGGGCTCCCCCTCCTTCCTGAGTGAGAGAACTGAGTGCCCGGCCCCGTGGGGCAAAATGTATTTTCCAATCTCCCTTGTAGTTAAGTATGACCATGTGACAAACTTCTGAAACATGAGAAGCAAAGCTGAGATGAAACTCCAGTTTGTTTCCTTAAAGGAAGGGGACATTAAGCCCCCTAAAGGGGGGGTTAATTAAGGGGACATTAAGGGGACACTATTCTTTGTCCTACTTCCTTCCCACTGGCTGAAAACATGGGCAAAAAGGACTGTGCTCAAGTAGCCATTTTGTAACTGACGTTTACACCACGCTCTGTAGATGAAGCAACAAGATAGGAGGCTGGCTCTTGGAAGATGGTGGCCACCAGATGAGACTAGACTATTGTGTTTACAGAAATAACCTAACTTGGTTAAGCCGCTATACATTGGAGAGAACGTAATTCTAGCAGATATAGCACCCACGATTCTTACTACCTTGCAACATTCAAGCATCTCTATTCTCTCAAAAGATGGCATCAAATTATCAAATTTTTCATTTCCTTTAAATCCAAAAATAAGTGTTTTCCAAAAGCACATGTATCAAGAATGGGGGTGGGCGGCTCTGTTGCAAAATTATACTGCATCAAAAATCCCCACCTCATCCATGCTCCAAAAACCTTATCCATATCCTTTTACAACATGTGGAACACTGTACTTTAACCATTTGTTTGAGAGTTTGCCAAGACCACCACACCCCTCTCTCTCTGCCAACTGGACTAGAAACTCTCTAGTTCAGTCAAAGCCCTAATGCCTAGCATCATGCCAGACACGGTACAGACACTCAGAAAACATCTGTGTGATAAAAGAGCATGTCAAAGACTGCCCTTCATAATGGGGATCCCAGTCATGATTCGAAATCCTCTCCAAGTACTAGTTAGATAGGATACGGAGTTTTGAGTTCACTCTACTGGCTCCCAACCACAGACAGTGTTTAGGAATGACAGATCTCTGGATCCCGTCTGCCCCCAAAAATCACTGAATGAGATCCACCTGGGATGGATTCTAGACACATGTAGTGTACACAAATAAGACCTTCATAGTTTAGGTAACAACTAACATTTTCAAGGAAGGAGGAGAAGGAGAACAGAATAGTAACTTTAAAATCCTATGGGTTTTGATTTTGCATAGGGGATAGACGGAAATGCTGTTCTCTGGAGTCAGAGCGAAAAACTGCCTATTGTCTTTTATCAATGGGAGTCCTGCTCCTATAAAATACTGTGACCCTTCTGTGTGTTTGTCTAAATACAGCCCAACTTCTACCTTTCCCAGTCTCTCCCCTTGATTTTCTTTCTTTCTTTCTTTTTTTTTTTACATTACTGAACCACTCTGTTTTGTCAAAGTGTTTTTAAATCCCTCTTTATATCCTTCGTTTACAACATGTATTCCTAAAATAAAAATGCTAATAAGGAACATTTAGTTCCCCTGGAATTGTTAAAATTTTAAGATTTTTCACTTTAAGACTTCACCCTACAATTCAAAGCAATGTTACTAAAATTCATTTTTTCTTAATATTCAAAATTTCATCAATTATTAGTTACCACTCTCAAAACCCTACACTTCCAATAAATGCCAGCTTTGAAGTGTTTTGTAAAGGCATATTTTATTTTACCTGTATAACTGAAATCAGTTTCGTCAATGTTGTCTATAGTCATTTAACATTTTACTGGACTTCTCACAGGTTCAGAAAGCTGTTATGGTCTTTTCTCTACTGCAGGCTATCTGGGGTAGCACTTTAAGGTAGATCTTATAGGAAGTTACAGTGTTTCTCTCGGAAAACTTAACAATGATTATAATAACACAATTAAGAATTATCAGGCTAAACAGGTAGATACTGGTTGTTCGGAACAAGCCTTCCTTTTGGGTTAGCAATACTAGTTAGAAACAACCCAGTTCCATCAGTAATAACAGAGTCTTCAAACTTTGAATTATTGGTGATACTTAATACTATCAATGATACTCAAAAGCTTCCCAATCCTTAATTATTCTATTCAAAATAAGGCTGTAAGAAATGCAAATCAAAACCACAATGAGATTACCTCATACCAGTCGGAATGGCTAGTATCAAAATGACAAAAAATAACAAGTGTTAGTGTGAATGTGGAGAATGGGGAACTCTCATGCACTGTTGGGGTTAATGTAAATGGTGCAGCATTGAAAAACAGTGTGGAGATTCCTCAAAAAATTAAAAATAGAACTACCATATTATCCAGTAATGCCACTGCTGGGTATTTACTCAAAGAACACAAACACACTAGTTTGGAAAGATACATGTTCCCCCATGTTTATCACAGCATTTATAATAGCCAAGATACGGAAGGAATCCAAGCGTCTATTCATAGACAAAGAAAATTTGGTTAATACATACAGTACAGTATTACTCATCCGTAAGAAAAAAGTAATCTTGCCATTTGCAACAAACATGGATGTACCTAGAGGGTATTATGCTAAGTGAAGTAAGTAAGAGAAAGACAAATGCCATGATTTCACTTATATGTTGAGTCTAAAAAAAGAGCAAACCAAAACAGTCTCTTAAATTCAGAGAACAAACTGGTGGTTGTCAGAGGAGAGGCAGGTAGGGGGGATGGGAGAAATAGATAAAGGGGATTAAGAGGTACAAAATTCCAGTCATAAAATAAGTCATGCAGATAAAGACTATAGCATAGGAGTACAGTCAGTAATATTGTAATAACACTGTATGGTGACTACACTTATCATGGTGAACATTGAGTAATGTACAGAATTGTTGAATCACTATGTTGTACACGTGAAACTAATATAACATTGCATGTTAATTATACTTCAATAAAAATTTTTTTAACAATAAGCCTGCAAAACTGCAACCATGTCTGGCAATCTAAATATAATTCATTCAGGGGCGCCAGGGTGGCTCAGTGGGTTAAGGCCTCTGCCTTCAGCTCAGGTCATGATCCCAGGGTCCTGGGATGGAGCCCCACATTGGGCTCTCTGCTCAGCAGGGAGCCTGCTTCCTCCTCTCTCTCTGCCTGCCTCTCAGCCTCCTTGTGATCTCTGTCAAATATATAAAATCATATATCTATATCTATATCTATATATATATCTATAAAATTCGTTCAATGGTTTTATTAATTTAAAAAGCTCTAAATTATTCAGAATCAAAAAAATGAACCACTCTAGATATTCAGACACTCTTTCTAAATGTATTTTACTTTGCTTTATTTCTTCATGTATAGAATGAAGATAATTACACTTACATCACGGGTTGGTTTTTTCCAAGATCTTTTTTTTTTTTTTTTTAAATTCCTGACCCTCTAACCAGCCCTCTCCAGACTCATTTTTTTAATTGAGATATAATTATCACAGTGTTATGTTAGTTTTAGGTGTATAATGATTCAACAATTCTACACATTACTCAGTGATCAAGTGTACTCTTGGTTTCCTTTATTAACTTCATTCTTCCCCCTACTTTTCCCCTCCCAACAACTAGTTTCTTCTCTATTCAAGAGTCTGTTTTGTCTTTGCTTTGTTTCTCAAATTCTACATGTAAGTGAAATTATACGTATTTGTCTTTCTCTGACTTATTTCACTTAGCATTATACCTTCTAGGGTCCACTCATGTTACAAATGGCAAGACTGCATTTTTTATTGCTGAGTAATATTCCATTATGTGTATACATATATACACATATATACACAGCACATCTTTATCTATTGATGGTTATTTGGGTTGCTTCCAGATCTTGGCTCTTCTAAATAATGCTGTGATAAACATGGGGTGCATAGGTCTTTTCGAATTAGTATGTTCATTTTCTTTGGGTAGATACCCAGTAGTGGAATTAATGGGTCATATGATAGTTCTTTTAATTTTCTGAGGAGTCTTTGTATTAGTTTCCCACAGTGGCTGCTCCAATTTATATTCCCACCAACAGTGCACAAGGGTTCCTTTTTCTCCATATCCTTGACAATACTTATTATTTCTTGTGGTTTTAATTTTAGCCATTCTTACTAGTACACAGTGATAGCCCACTGTGGTTTTGATTTGCATTCCCCTGTTGATCAGTAATGTTGAACATCACTAAAAATGTCCACACTCCCCAAAGAAATCTGCAGATTTAATGCAATCCCCATCAAAATACCAATATTCTTCACAGAACTAGAATACTAAATTTTTAAGAAATCACAAAAGGTCGGGACTAGTCAAAGTTGTCCTGGGAAAGCGGAACAAAGCTGGAGGTATCTCAATCCCAGATTTCAAGATGTACCACGAAGCTTTCATCATTAAGGCAGTATGGCAGACACACAGATCAATGAACAGAGTAGAGTCCAGAAGTAAACCCATGCTTATATGGTCAATTAATCTACAACAAAAGAGGCAAGAATATCCAATGGGGAAAAGAGAGTCTCCAACAAAATGGTGCTGGGAGAGCTGGACCAAATACATGCAAAAGAATGAAACGGGACCATTGCCTTTCACCATAAACATAGACTCAAAATGGACTAAAGACCTAAATGTGAGAACTGAAACCATAAAACCCCTAGAAGGAAATATAGGCAGTCATTTATTTGACATTAGTTGTAGAAACATTTTTCTACAAACATCTCCTCTGGCAAGGGAAACAAAAACAAAGCTGTTGGGACTACACCAAAATAAAAAGCTTTTGCACAGTGCAGGAAACCAACAAAAAGGTAACCTACTGAATGGGAGAATATATTTGCAAATGATACATCCAGCAAGGGTTAATATCCAAAATATATAAAGAACTTCAACTCAACACCAAACAAAGAAAAAAAGAAATTGAAAATGAGCAGAGGACCTGAACAGACATTTTTTCTAAAGATGGCATACGAACTACCAACAGACACATGAAAAGATACCCAGAATTACCATGATTTTTTTAGTATGCTTCTCAAAGAATTATCTCCCAAATGGCAGGATAATCGTATTACATAATCTGCTGCCTTCTTTAGTACATTACCCACTTGGCCTCATCCCAATATACACGAGTCCACGTGCGCATGCAAGCACACACACACAACTTTTGCAACCCAGGACTTACAAACAGAACTGTCTTTTGCCTGGACCTTATATTCTTTCCTGTAACCCTTTTCTATAATATATATGTGTTCTGAAAGGTGAAATTGAATTACCTCAACTATTATCTTGAACTGTGTTCTGTTCGTTATTGGATGTACACCATTTCCTAAAACCGAACAGGCTCACAGCCAAAGACACGTTCCTCAAATATGAATTTCCAGTCCCCCACCTCTCATCTTTCTATCAGTCCTCTACTAAGCCCCAAAGGTTAGGGGGTGGGGATAAATCTCTCAAGAAAAAGTTCAGGCTCAGGGTCCACAATAGGAGGACTTCCTTTTGTGATAGCTGGGCCTCCTTCCCTCTTTCCTCTGTCTTCCCTCCTTCCCTCCTTCCCTCTGTCCGTTCTGCATACTGCGGCATGGGCTGCATTCGCAAGGACACTGCAAACCCTGATGGCTGCGACAGGTTCAGAACACCCAACCAGGTGGTCCCTGCAAGAGTGTGGAGGGGTGTGCCGTGTCACCATGCCCCTACTTCAAGCCTCCAGGCTTTACAGTACAGAAGGCAGCCAAAGAAAGGTGTGTGGCTTCCTCCTCAGGACTCCACTACCACACGAGGACAGAGTCCTCTACCATCAGCCGTGCAGCATGGAGTGCGAACACCCTCCAAACCTCAATGGGAACGCAGCTTCCAATTCCTACCCCCTTCTCCCTTTCCTTCCTCACTTCTCCATCTGCACAGATCCTCCTCGGGGCATGCTCAGGCAACTGTACTCAATGCACCTGTCATTCGGGTCTTAGACTCCCTACCCCATACTTTGACCAACTGATCTGCTGAGTTTCAGCCAATGATAAAATAGGTCTCTAGAAATCCAAACTTAGGAAACAGAGGAGTTTTTATTATTTTTGGTTTCTTACCAAAAGCATCTTGGACCTTAGAAAAGAATGCATTATTTGGTTCTTTAATCAATCAATTCATGAACAGGCTTCAGTCGTGTTGTCACAAAAACTAGGAGAACTGAGTGTGAGTCCCAACACCTGCATTAATGAGACCTAGTCCTTGAGCAAGTCAAGAGTCCTTTCAAAGATTTGACTTCCTTATCTGTATATTAAGGCTGTTAGACTTGAAGTAGTACTTATCAAGGAAGTAACAGATTTCTTTAAATTCTAAAATTCTATTGAGTTGAAACATTTACTGAAACCCTACTATACGTTAGAAAGGCAGATGGAAGAAGATTTAAAAGATCTGTTCTTAAGGAACACACAATGTAACTGGGGAAATGCCACAGAAAATTGAGTTCTAAATGACTTGTTAAATCCAGATTAATATTAAAGGTAAAATAATTTTAGTAACAGTAATAAGTATTGGGGGAATATATAGGGGAAAATTTTACAATCCTACATTGAGAGAGCCTTCTATGTTCGTCTTCCAGCAATTATTCCTTGATTTGTTATGCACAACACCACTTCCCCCACCACGTCCCTATGGTTTGGGTAAAGAGGATCCCATCTTCAGCTCCAGAGATGGGCACAGAAGCAGGCCTGGCCAATCACAGCCCCATACCTTGTGTCACAGCAGCTGGTTCATGGTTGAACACAACCTAAGCCAGAACAATCAAAGGAAATGAGAGTCTAGCACAGATTTTTGCTGGAACAAGTGTTTTCTTGGAAGGGATTGTGTGGAGTCCAGAGTGCAAATGCAGAGCTTCTGGTTGCCATCTTGTCACCAGGAGAGGAGGCCCTGCCTGAAAATGGAGTCAACACCAAGTAAAAGCAGAGCTGAAAAGGGAGGTAAAGCAAGTCACCTCTCATGACTGTGCCTCTGAACCCAGAAATGCCTGAAGCTATAGTTACCTGTTTCTCAGATCAATTTGTAATCAAGAATTCTAATACTTTCTCCTCAGGACTTTCCAATAATGTTAAAATTGTGATCCTCCTGGAGGGGGAAAAAGCTGCCCACACCTTTTCAATATAATGATTACATAAATGAAGCTCTGGATCCACACGTCTAGATGTACACAGTTTTACAAACGCAGAAATCTGAGTACCCCTCACAGTATGAAAAACATCCTCCTTCAAACATGGCTGCAGAGATATTTTTAGTCATTTAATCCTTTTAAGAACAGGTCAAGTATTAACAATGGTAGACTATTACCTGCTCAGGGAAAGGTTCAGAAAGATTTAAAAAAAGCAGGGGGCAGGCCACAGCAGACAACAGGACAACTCACGTCTTTTTTTTTTTTTTTTTTAAAGATTTTATTTATTTATTTGACAGACAGAGATCACAAGTAGGCAGAGAGGCAGGCAGAGAGAGAGGAGGAAGCAGGATCCCCGCTATGCAGCAGAGAGCCCGATGTGGGGCTCGATCCCAGGACCCTGGGATCATGACCCGAGCCGAAGGCAGAGGCTTTAGCCCACTGAGCCACCCAGGCGCCCCCAGGACAACTCACGTCTTAAACCATTAGTACCATTAAATTGTCCTGGTAGTGTCTTGAGAAAATGGGAGTCACAGAATTTCTGAAAATATGCAGTTTAATCCAGACTTAATATTAAGTTAATATTAATATTACATTTAATACTAATACGTATTGCAGCTAAGAAGCTGAAATTATCCATCCTTCCTTATTCTCCTCACCAGCAGAGAGACGGTTGTCGTAAATTCTTGCTAGCGTAGGCAGCAATTGAGATTCATAAAAATGGGGGATACTGTAAAGGCTTGACAATAAGTATGCAGTATAAATAGAAAAATACGTGGTAACTGAAAGTGTTAACGTTTTCTTATAATACTAAAATTCCATGGCAGTGGTCACTCAACTCTAGTCCCTAGGCGAGATCTGGCCTGCTATTTTTGTAAATAAAGCTTTACTGGACTCCAAGTCTAATAAAAAATATCTTTTCTTTTTGCCTTGTTTTGTTTTGTCTGGATGCTTCCACACCCCAGCATCAGGGTTGAAGGATTTCAAGAGACCAGGTAGCCTGCAAAAACTAAAATATTTAGTATCTGGCTCATTTACAGAAAAATCTAAGGTCCTTTGTTCTACGGTCTATGGTTCTAAGTATTTGTCGATCACTATGCTCTAGGCTCTGGAAATAGAGTGGGTGGGCCACTGCGGCAACAGAGAGAGAGGAAAAAGAACGCCTCTGTGCACGGACACAAAATTTCAAAGGGGATATAATACACACTGGAACCCATGCAAGGCAGGAAATAACCAGGAACCAGATCGCGTTAGAACTAGGGGAGGTTTTGGGGCGCCTGGGTGGCTCAGTGGGTTAAAGCATCTGCCTTCAGCTCAGGTCATGATCCCAGGGTCCTGGGACTGAGCCCCGCATTGGGCTCTCTGCTCAGCAGGGAGCCTGCTTCCTCCTCTCTCTCTCTCTCTCTCTCTCTCTCTGCCTGCCTCTCTGCCTACTTGTGATCTCTGTCAAATAAATAAATAAAATCTTTAAAAAAAAAAAAAGAAAAGGAACTAGGGGAGGTTTCAAATTCAAATACCTGCAGAGTCACCCAAGACAAAGAGGGGCAACAAAGTGGTCACTGAGGACCAAGTGAGGAAGCTGAAGGTACCAGTCCCATCCAAAGGGGGCAGCAGTCACTCATGAATGGAGACCCAACCTTGCCCAACCTCCCAATACTCTCATTTTTCCAAGAAGCCAGAGAGCTGAAGTTTTGTGTGAAATCCTCTCAAATGCTGGTGACAAATTCTGAGAAACTGTAAAAAATATGTGGATCAAGGGTGAAGCAAACTATGTTACAGGTCTTTGGGCCCCATGTTTTTGAAGAGACAGGAAGTGAGGACTGACAAGTGTGGGCTGGAGCTCAAGTAATGGTCAAAAAGCAGATCTCCGAGAAGTTTGGTACAATGCTCTCACTTTCAGAGCTTGGACAAGCCATCTTCCCTCTCCAGGCCTTAGTCTCCACCAAATGACAACAGGAATAAACGGTCTGGGAGATGCCTGGATGGCTCAGTTGGTTAAGCACCTGCCTTCGGCTCAGGTCATGATCCCAGGGTCTTGGGATCAAGTCCTGACTTGGGCTCCTTACTCAGCAGGGAGCCTGCTTCTCCCTCTGCCTGCTGTTCCCCCTCCTTATGTGCTCTCTCTCTGACAAGTAAATAAAATCTTTTAAAAAGGCGGGGGGGGGGGGTGCGAGCGGGAAATAAATGGTCTGAAAGTTCCCTTCAAGCAATACAAATTCATCTTTCCATAACAATTCCCTAAATATTATCCTTAGAAGGGAAAGAACTCTAGATGTCACCCATATCTAATTCACAAAAGACTGGACAAAAGGAAAACACTTACTCACCTACCTGCACACTGTTTATATGGGAAACAAGACTAGCCTGCATAGAAACAGACACCAATGTACTTTGTTGACTTGTGTCATGAGTAGTTTCATGAATTTTTATAAAGTTTTTTATGTCAAATATCATCAGAGTAAGACATACCCAAACTCAACACTGTTACAACCACACAGAAAGAAAGGGTCTTTATCTGTACGGAACTATGAAACAGAACTAGTGAACAAAATCAGTGTGTTTTAATACCACTCCCTACAACAGGGAAAGGAATTCTCTCCTGTCTACACCCAAAAGTTTAAAAAAAAAAAAAAAAAGTTGGGATCACAAAAATCAAACACAATAAAGGTCAAGATAAGAAATAATCTACACTGGCAGCAATACCATCACTTCCTGTTGTATAGAATAAAGGGCTTTTAAATCAGAAATGTGATTTGATCCAAACACCCTCCTGCCAGGCTCTGGGAACTGAGTTCAGGGTGGGCACTATCTGCCTCCGTCCAGCACTGTCCCTCCCCATCATTTCCCCCCATTAATGATTTCCTTAATCCAACACAATTAAACAAAGAAAAAGGTAGCCATAAAAATATCAGGTTAACCAATGGTTACAGTATTATCACAGTTTCAGTATTTTAGAAATTTTCCAATTTTGAAACAAAAAATGAAATTTCGGTAAATGCTATTAATCTCAATATTAATTTTCAAAGCACTATATTTCTAAAATGAACAAAGAACACACTCTAATAATGATTCCAAATAAATGTTCTGTATGACGCCAGATTGAACTCAAGAGTAGAGGTATTTATTGCCTTTTGCCTAGCTGTAATTATGTTTGAGGCTGGCTTTCATCAACTTCTATCTTCCCGCCTGCTATCCTTCTATAAATACACTTGAAGATAGTGTTCTATCTCTTTACTCAGTCTCTCTCAAATAAGGTTTCAAAAAAATCTTTAAGCATGTTTGATGACATTCAAAGGAAAAGAGTCATTCAGGACACGTAACGAGCAGCCAATCAATCTTCAAGAAATTACTAAACGTCTCCAGAACAGATTGTGGTCAAGCAAACAGACATTAACTTTCTTGCCCTTTGGAATCGGGCAGAAGTTAGACTAAATGGAAAAAAAAATTCTAAACTTCTTGAGACTGAATGAGCAAAGAAACTTCAAATAGACAAAATCCTGGATTGAAAATCAGTTCAAAGACACAAGGGATCTTTTGACACCTTTATCTCTTGACAATAGAACAGAGCATGGCGATCTGGACTTTAGATAATGATCTTGCCATCTGGCTATCCTGCAGCTCAGGCAAGTTCTCAAAGCCTCCCGGGTCCTGACCAAGAAAGAGGAGAGGGTCTGAATTTCTACAGTCCATTTATGACGATTCTGTTAATTCTACTGTGAGACCCTTTTTGATAACCCTGTATCTAATTCATGTGGTATTTAAAATAGATCAAATGGATTATCAACATCACACACCTTTGTCAGTTCTACGTTTCTATCTCTACCCAGGGGAAGTAGAATTGATAAGACTGTGGAGTCTTAATCTCTGAAATCATAACAATGTCACAGAGACATTAGGCGCATCCTAGAAAGTTGCTGGATTCTTTGAGGGAACATTTCCTGAACCAAGTGTTCTTTTACACTCAAATTTAACAGGTGTATAAGATCTACAAAGATCTTCACTCCCTGTTTTTAAACTAACAAAACTATCTCTGCTCAATCCTGCTCTTTTTCACTGCCAAATCAGAATATTTTCTCCAGATAAACTTCACAAGCCCTACTTCCCCTTATTGTGAGTTCTGTTCTTTAATCTGAAACCGGCCTCCTTGAAGGTCATTAATGATCTATAAGTCCTCAAATTCCAAAGTCGTCTTCCTCAGTCTATTTTCTTGGATTTTCCTGATCCACAGGACCCTGATCATTCATCCAATCATGCATTCACATGTCTAACAAATTCTCAAGTACCAGCAGGACAGACAGCATGCTAGGTAGACACTGCTTCTACATGTGCAGTAGGACAAGAAACCAGTCTCTGGAACTGACAACCCCGAGACAGACATAAACAGGTAATTATCCAGAAGACCCTGGAGAGATGAATAGACCACTCCCTCCTTGAAATTCTGTAAGTCGCCGGGCTGGCTGGCCAACCAGATATTGATCCTGGGTGTTGAACAGATGTTGAATCAAGTAACCTCAGCACATTTCTGATTGAAGAGTTGTAAGTAGTAGTTAAAAACCGTATCATTCATCCAGTTACCTATTTCTAGAACTTCAGCCATTGCTGAACTAGGATCCAGCCTGTCCTTTCAACCCTGCCTCCCCTTCCCTAGATTACTGGTCCCACAATCACCTGTGTGGAGAATCTTCTTCTCACAAGCATAGGCTCTCCAGGGAGCTCATCCACTTCTGATATTTAACCATGGCCTTGACACTGTCACTCCCTGATCTCTGGCTCTAGCCGCAACCTCTACCCACAAGCTTGACTTTCACCACACACTGTCTACCACACACACCCACACACAGCTCAGTGTGTGCAAAACTAGCCCCCCTCAACCATGTTCCCCCTCCTATATTCATCTCCATCTACAGCACCCAATCACCACTGGTGTCACCAAGCCACAATGGGGAAATCCTCCTTTCCACTTCTTCACCTCCCTTACTCACACAGAATGAACAAGGCTGGCCATTTGAACCTCATTCGGGTTTTTTAAATAGAACCCCTTTGTCTCCATCCCTGCCCCCCAGTGCCAAATTCAGGACAGTTTTCTTTCATCCACAGTTACCATCCACTTCAGGTGCTTGCCACCTCTTGCTTGGCAAGTGTTTTCTCATCGGCCTCCTGGCTCCCGGTCCCTTCCCACTCCAGGTCCCTTCCCACTCCAGTCGTTTTATACACTATGGCCTTAAGAATCCTCTTAAAGCATCAGGCTTCCCCATGGAATACAGCCTAACGTTCAAATTCTTTTGCCTGAATCCCTGAATTCAGAGTGGCTACCAGAGTCCTCTGCGTACTACACAACCAGCGGACCCAGAGAGAGAGATGCGGCACCACTTGAATAACTTACAACCATCTTCACGGAAAATACTTAGCTGATGTGGAAAAATTAAGTTTTGCAGATACTAGAGATACTCATACGGATACTGGAGATACTCATACAGACAAGGCTGTGGGCATATTTTGGCAAACCTGCTCTTCCGGCTTCCCCTGTGCCGTCTCCTAATCACAACTCCACCCAACAGCCCCTCCTGCCCAGCTCTTTTCCTGAGTTAAGAGCTTCATGGACCACGCTACCTAGAACATCTCACCCTTCTCTGAAGAACCACACCACTTACCTTTCTACTAATTCTCATTTGGCAACCACCTATTCCCAGGGCTCCTTCACTACTATTTAAACTCTGATAATTTCCGTTGGCTGTGTTCATTTTGTTCAATAAGGTCACAAGGGTTCTGGAATCAGGCAGGTCTTAAATACCTTTTGGCATCTTTACGGTCAAGCCTAGCATGTGCCTTGTATAGACACTATGTCTGATACAAGCCAGTCAATGCTGAAAACCAAGAGATAAAAGCTAGAACAATCACCCTACAAAGACTATTTGGGTTAAAAATAGAAGTCCTCCTATCATTGATTAGTCAAACTCTGGCCATTCTGGAAGTAAGAGGAAATCTGTGACTGAGAAAGGAGAGAACAGTCATGAAAGAAAACCTTTCAGTAATATTGGTCTTAGAAATGGATTCAAGCAACTTACATGTGGTTTAGACATAACCAAAAGGCCTCAGCATTGAAACATGTTTTCTCTGTGGTTTAAGTCACACATTTTCTTTTTTTTTTTTTTTTTTTTTTTTTTTTTTAAGATTTTATTTATTTGCCAGAGAGAGAGAGAGAGGGAGCACACAAGCAGGCAGAGAGGCAGGCAGAGGCAGCGAGAGAAGCAGGCTCCCTGCCGAGCAAGGAGGCCGATGCAGGATTAGATCCTAGGATCATGACCTGAGCCGAAGGCATCAGCTTAACCAACTGAGCCACCCAGGCATCCCTAAGTCACACATTTTCAACAGAGTAATACTGCCCACATGGGGTAAAATAGGTTCTTGGGAAGAAAAAAAAAAATCTTATGTGTAGAGCAGATATACATACAATACATATACACTGTCTTGTGTGGTATTAAGATGCCACTGGGAGGGGAGGGAGATGAAAAGATGTCTCAAGAGGCTCTTGGGGAGGGGGGGTGCATAATGAGAGTTGAGAAATGCAGTTTTAAACCAAATAGACTTCTGCTAAATCTGTTAAAGCTCTATGCTCCTTATCAGCATTCCAAGATCATATAAATGCACATCAACAAAACCTAGAAGATAATTCAAATGAAAGTTATTTTTGTGTTTTTGTGTTCTCAAAAATGTTTATATTGTGGTTGTTAAGTGATTAAATGGTTATTCCCCTGCCCCCACTTGGACAAACATTAAAGTAAAGCATTTCCCATCAAAAATGACTTAGAAATTTAAAAATTAAAAAGGTTTTGTTTTAAAAGAGGAAATGGCTTTTTAAAATATATTATAAAAGATGTGTGAGAAAGTAGCTAGGACTGAATTAAGATTGAATAGTTATTTATATCTGTTTCCTGTTTAGCCTTTTGACAAAGTTCAGTCCTGTATTTTATAGTCAGCTTCGGATAAGATTTCCCAGAATAACCCTGATGTGGGGTCTGCTTGTAGGGAGGACCCCAGAACTACATCCTGTAATTCACACCCTGTGAACACCGTCTGCTAAACTCAACAACTTCAAACCAGAAAACAAAACGTCACTGTCCCATTTCCTCTGCCAAACCCTATTTTGAAACTCCCAAACACAAAGAGGAGGAAAGAAAGAAAAAAAAAAGAGAGAAAAAAGAAAAAGAGTCAAGAAAACCCAACACTGAATGTGTTTAGAAACAGAGAACATTAGTCTTTTCCTATTTTTTTAAAATTAAACCATAAGTTCCTTTGCACAGTCAGGAAAATGGACTAAGTGAGATGATGAGAGAAATAACCCATCTGTAACATTTTTGGTGTGGAGAGAACGCCTTTATATTGCTACTATCAATACACGACTTAAGGGGCTCATGTTGTCAGGTTGGGCAACTTCGCAAATGAAGAGCTCAAATCAGAGGCAAACATAAATCAAGTCAAATGAAACAAAAGAAAAACCCAACAGCAGCAGGGGCTGCTGTAAATGGAGCAATGACAGTTAATAATGTGACAGAGAAAGAAAAGATGACGGGGCTTACGGGATGGAGGCAAGGCTCCTGGCTTTGGAAGTGAACCCACGAAACACTGGGGCACACTTGTCAAAAGGATAGGGATGGAGGGCTGGTGGTGAGGAACAAGTTTTACTCTATGGCTATGCCATCAAAAATGCAGGGTCTCGGGGAACCCTATAGGAAAAGACCATTTCTGATCCATCTCTGTACTGTCAACTCCAACAGCCCAAAAATTTTCACTCCTTATCTTACTGGAAGCTCTTCTGCATTTCCATACTGAAGAGACTCTGTTTCTTAAAATAAATGTCCGTTTCTTCCAAGCCAGTATGTACAATCTCTTAATTCCCTGGCCACTCCTTTCCCATCTTCTTCATGATCCTCGATTATTACTGGTCCAAAAATCTCTTCTGAGTCTCTGCTCATCTACACACTCCCTCCAGCAAACTCACCCACTTCCTACATTTAACCATGACCTTGTAAGTTCCCCCAGTCTCTTGCTCTAGCCTTGACCTCTCCTTCGAACCTCAGGTTCTCATTGCACACTATTCACTGCACACATCTACGTCAACATCCCCTAGATACTTCAAAAACTTGACATTCCCAGGACCAACCTTCCCCAAACACATCCCTCCTTGTGTTTTCTGCATTTAAGTTCGTAGGGCCTCACAACCACCGTCCATCATCAAGCCAGAATCAGGGAATCCTGCTTAACATTCTCATTTTCACACACTTTACATCATTTTTACCTCAGTATTTCTTGACTCCATGTTCCCTTGATCCCTACTAGCAATGTCCTACAAAATCCCCCCTGCTGTGTGCCTTTGCTTAGGATGGCCCTCTCAGGTGTGAGCTTTCCAGTGGCTTTCACCAGGCTGCCCGAACACATACCTGTTCCATCAGCAGCCTCCCCCAGAAGCCAGTCTTTAACCTCAGGCCTCAGTGCCCAGCTCCCTCTCTCCTGGCACCCCACCCCGAACCCACACCTCTAGCTCAGCATTTCTTACATTCTCTTGATACTATGTGTCTTTGCTCCCAGAAACCACCTCCTCCAACCCAGAATCTCCACAGGTTCGATATGCAGGTGTACTAAAAACCTGTTCAAACTCTAACCACCACAGTGCAATGAAACTAGAGAGTTTACGGATTAAGACTGGTCTTGAAAGAAAACCCCTGGTACCTCTGCTTTTCAGCACTTCACAGTTTGCCAGTCTACTCATTTCAACATTTCCTAATAAACATGGGTATCTCCTCTCTCAGAAGGCTTACTTGCTCATTTGAAAATCCTACAGATGACCTCCCACCCCTGGTCATCAACAGCTTCCCACTACCAGCATCTAAGCAACATCAATCAGTAACAAAAACTGTCAGAGCACATGCCCAGCTGCCCTGGGGCCCTCCGCACCATTGACCTGCTTGCCAGGGCTGCACAAGTCATGAAAACAAACGGGCTCTGGTTATAAGCCTCCATCGTCGCACTGATGGAGCCCAGAGATCATCCAGATCTTTGTTCGTCTCTTCACAGCCCAGCAAGAAACCGCAGTCCAGAGAAATGGTCCTGGTTCCACATAGTTTACTAGTCCCCAAGTCCAGGTAAAAATCTTCCCTCCTTCATACTCAGTCCAGAATCTAACTGTGTAATTATTTAATTCTCAGGACATTCTGAATTATTAAAACTGTTAAGAATGTCTTAACTAGGGCTCTCCCAGGTCAAGAAAAACCAGCCAAGCTATAACTAGTTTTTCTTAGAGCGTATAGGCAACGTGAGAAACAATGCATAGTTTTAAAAATAATGTAAAATTTTTCACTTTGAAGTGTTTCCATCCTGAGACAAAATATGAACCCTAATTATAGGGAAGAGACGGTGGGAACACAGAGTAAGAGGAAGTAGGAGTACTCAAGAAACCTTGAGAACGGAGTCTAATTGCCAGAACACTTCCCATCTCCCCCTTTTTAAAGGGGAAACACACGTGCGCACGCACACACACACACACACACACACACACACGAATGTTTATGTCCTGAACAATCTCACACTCACGTTTTGGATGTACAAGACATTAAGATTACTGATCCTGCTTCAAGAAAGATAGTTAAGGGGCGCCTGGGTGGCTCAGTGGGTTAAAGCCTCTGCCTTCAGCTCAGGTCATGATCCCAGGTCCTGGGATCGAGCCCCGCATCGGGCTCTCTGCTCAGCAGAGAGCCTGCTTCCTCCTCTCTCTCTCTGCCTACTTGTGATCTCTGTCTGTCAAATAAATAAATAAAATCTTTAAAAAAAAATAAAAAGAAAGTGGGGCGCCTGGGTGGCTCAGTGGGTTAAAGCCTCTGCTTTCGGCTCAGGTCATGATCCCAGGGTCCTGGGATCGAGCCCCACATCGGGCTCTCTGCTCAGCGGGGAGCCTGCTTCCTCCACTCTCTCTGCCTGACTCTCTGCCTACTTGTGATCTCTGTCTGTCAAATAAATAAATAAAATTAAAAAAAAAAAAAAGAAAGAAAGAAAGATAGTTAAATGTTTCATATCAAAAACACTAAAACATTTAGAAAGCATCGAAGGCTACCAATTCTGCCTTTCAATCAACTCCCATAATTACTTTCATTTCTTACACCTTCTTAAATTCCTGCTACATCTTTTCTATTAATTTTTACCAAGTGCTCATTGGCCCTGCTGAGTTTGAGAAATGGAAGACATACAGACAAAAGTAGGGGTGAAGCAGAGGGGAGACAGAACCTACCACAGGGAGGATGTCGTATGAAATATTTTGCGTGGATAGGATCTCCTAATCCCCAAAACACTCCCATGGAGGTAGATGTGCTATTATTTCCATTTTATAGATGAGGAAACAGACACAGATTAAGTAACGTGCCTCCTTGATTGCTACATGGCTGAGTCCTGCATCTCCACAGTTCTTATTAACAGAGAATTTCTCTCATGACTCCCATGCCCTATGTACTCCTTTTCTCACTGCCTTATAATTACCATAGCTTTTATCACCAACTGATATTCTTTGCATTTACTCATTTGCTAATTGTGGGTTTCCCCCACTAGAATATAAGCCGCATGAAGCCAGGGACTTTGTGTGACTCATTACAACAGTGTCTGGTGGGGCACCTGGTGGCTCAGTCCTTTAAGCATCTGACTCTTGGTTTTGGCTCAGGTCACGATCTCAGGGTTGTGGGATTGAGCCCCACATCAGGCTTCATGCTCAGCGGGGAGTTTGCTTGAGATTCTCTCTCTCTCTCTCTGCCCCTACCCCTCTTACACTTACACTCTAAAAAATAAATCTTAGAGCAAAAAAAAAAAAAGTCTGGCACGTACTGCGTGCTTTATAAACGCTGACCTCCTCAAAGGAAATGAATTTGCCTTCCTCATCCCTGACTACATCGTTTCTGGTACTCGTTGGGTACACGTCCAACCTAATGAGTGTTCAAAGGAAGCAAGCCACGGGAATGGATGAATTCCTATCCCAAGCTAGAAATAAGGAAAAAAGGCCAAGCACGGAACACTGAGGAATTGGTTATACTTAAAGAATGAGTAATAGAGGGGCGCCTGGGTGGCTCAGTGGGTTAAAGCCTCTGCCTTCAGCTCAGGTCATGATCTCAGGGTCCTGGGATCAAGCCCCGCATCGGGCTCTCTGCTCAGCGGGGAGCCTGCTTCCCTTCCTCTCTCTCTGCCTGCTTCTCTGCCTGCTTGTGATCTCTGTCTGTCAAATAAATAAATAAAATCTTTAAAAAAAAAAAAAAAAAGAATGAGTAATAGAAAAGAAGCCATCTCCAAAAAAGCAGTCTGAGAATTAAGAAAACAAAAAGTTATATTATGGAACCCAGAGGAAAAAGTGTCAAAAGTTGGCAGAAGAGGTGGGGATTGAAAACAAGTGGATGTAAGAGCGGAGCTGGAATGGTAAAGCCACGGTCCAGCTGCACTTGGCTGAAAGAGAAACAGGAGTGGAACTCACAGGAGACTCTGCTCATTTAGGAAGTCTTGTCAATAAAAGGGAGAGTGACTAAGGCAACCGCAGAGAAACCAAGTAGGGTCTATGTTACACTAGGAGACTAGAGTCAATGGAAAGGCAAAGACTCAAGAACACATACGAGGAAGTAAAGATAACAGAAAAAAAAATTCGAGAGAGAACCAGAGGAGCACAGTTGGCCAACCAACCTTGGAAGGGAATAGTGAAGAGGAGAGATAAGCAACACACAGACACTTCTGAGGAGAGGAAGCACGGAAGAGTTTCTGGCTCTAGGTGCTCAGTGAAAGGGTTAATAAGGCCACTTCCTGAGCATATAAAGGAGGAAGGCCCGAGGTTGAAGTTCACAGATAAGAAAAGATCTTTATCAGTTGTTGGGGTCAAGTAGAAGAGCCCTCGCTGTCTAAGGGGTAAAGAGGATTGCTAAGGAGCCACCGAGGGCTCTGAAGGGCTTGTAAATCAATGTGCACCAAAGCCAGTCCCAGTGGATGGAGTGGAGTCTGGCACTCTGCCAGGAGGAGCCGATTTGGAGTACAGGACTGGGGACTGGATCTCTAGGGAATACATTCAATGATGGCCATAAGGACCCAAACTCATAAGGGTAGAAAAGGTGTGTGGACAGGGGTGATAAAATTACACAAGAGACCAAATATTTGAAATCATCAAAAGGAAGAGGAGCAAGTTGGATTACATTAAGAGAAGTAAATCCCGATTTTGTCAGCTTTCAAGGGAAAGATCAAAGCCTAATGACTTCTGAGCAGGAGGCATGAAGGTCACTAAACAGAAAAGGGCCTGCAATCCTGGGGGTCTTGAGGAGAGAAACACAGTGTCAAGGGGGCAAATGTAGGGACATGAGTAGCAGGGAAGAGCCCTAAGAGACTGCAGATGAATTGCTTGCTAGGGTGAGAGAGGGACCATTGGAGATAAAGTAGAGTTCAGAGGTACTGGGGAGAGCACCATGATGGCTATGGAGTGGACTGGAAGTTCCTCCCTTTTTGGCATCTGCTCCCAGAACAAACTGGCTGTGGACAGCTCTAGAATTACAAATGGGCCCACAAAAGGTCACTAGGGCCACTATTTTAGTCTGGCTAAAACCGTTCACTCTGAAATTATACAACACAAGGTCTACCTCCCAACAGAGACGACATTAGTTTTACTCTATTTAGTAATCTAATTTCAGACATATTCAATCAAATGCTGTATTAAACCACTTTTCCCCCCAAATTAAGCACAGCTTGCAAAAGTTAAAGAAAACCTAACACTGCCAATTTGTACAGAGGCCTAAGGAAGTGATTCACTTAAAACCCCCTCCCAATTTAGGCAAGAAAAGCAAACAATGATGTAGGATTTAATTAGTGTCTCATACTTTTTATGATAAAACACATACATCAAAAGTTCTAAGGTAGCCAAAAATACTCAAGCATGTTCTGAACTGAAGCAAAGAAGATAAACATCTATAGGTTTCTGAAAGACATCTAAGTATTTTGATTTAATTATCTCATTCTTTCTTAAGGATGCTTCTCCATATATATAAACTAAGGAAAGCCAGACTTTTTAAAAACAAACGAGTATTAACGCTAGTCAATACCGAAAAGTCTGATGTGGTATTTTTCCCTATAGCTCTCAGGGGTGGCAAACCAGAACCGAGACCTCATCAACTTTTCTGTCAGAATTCCTATGGCATCCTATCTGCACCCTTACTTAGGAGCTTTTCCTTTTCCTGCCTTAGACCCACTGATTCAGAGTCTGCAGGGACAGGACTCCAGCAAGTAGATCTTTATCTTAAGTTCCTCCCAGTCTACCATGCTTTCCTATTTAAGAACACCTGTAGCATACATAAGGTAAACCCAGACTCTTCCCAGTTATGAATGCAATCAATTTTAAAGCAATGGTTCTCTATCTTGTCTGCACATTGGAGTCACAGGGGAGAAGATTTTAAAACCCCCAATGCCTAACCCACATGGCAGACCTATTACAACGGAATTCTCTGAGGATAAATCTAGTCACCAGCCTTTTTTTTTTTTTTTGCCACCGGCCTTTTTTGAAACTACTATCCATCCAATTCCAATAGCCAGTCAATGTCAACAACTGCGAAGGCAGAGGGTAACTTGTATACAGGTTTTATTTAAGTGCATGCTAAAGCCTGATAATTTTATGTACGCAAGGAGCTGGTCCATGCAACTATTCGATGAATAAATGAAAAAGAGTAACTTATAATTCTCTGAATTTCTCCATATTTGAACAAAGCAAACGTTATTCCACACTATTATGAAAATGCAGGACACAGTGCTGAAGTTACAGCCCTTGGAATAACCAGAGCCACTCTCTGAACTGTCCGGCAGAACTCAGAAACAAAACCAAGCAGGTGACAATGCGTTTGGAAACTCTAGGATGGTCTGAACGGTCAATGAAAGTGTTTCAACACACGAAGCAGAAGATGCACTGATGTAGCACTTAAAGGAATCTTTACAGAAGAGACTGTCTCAGTAGGTCGGTTTGGGCAAAAAACAAAAACAACCCCCTTATCACCCTCCCCCCCAAAAATCCAAAGAGACACTTCATTTCTTCAAATCCTTTCAGTTGCAAAAGAGTATCAGGGAAGTTCTAAAGTCCAGGTTTCTAGATGCTTGTGTTGTTCCTTAGAGAAAATAAGTTTGCAGCCTAGAAGCCCCACCTATATTTTTAATACATGAACCTACTTCGGTTTCAGTAAGTCTTCAGTAAAGACAAATCCATATAACTAAGGACAAGCCTTCAGCAGCTTAGCCACTGTGAGGCTCTGTGTCATGGGAGAAGGATCAATCAGGATTGATCAGGACGATGTGACAGATCATGAAGCTGGACCACACCACTCCTACTGGCCACTAAGAGCGATGTCTAAGTAACCAACATGTCATCAACACGGTGGGTGGGGAGGGGTGACTAGAAGGTTGAAGACCTGATTAAAGCTTCGCAGAATGAAAATATAAGATCATTCAACTCAACAGAAGCAGATGCTTTGCCAAGCCACAGAGGAAAGAGAAGTAGGTTAATTTTATATTTATAGATAACTGTATAACTGAGGAGGAGGTTTGGTTTATTTAAAATGACATAAGTAACTGTGTAAGGTTAAACCCCCACAGAAATTATCGCAGTCTTCCAAGGTAAAAGAATTTCCCAAATCTCAGCCACCTTTCAAGATCAACAAGTTGGGAGATGGAGGCTGGGGTGACAAATACAGTCAGGAAAACTGGGATTATCACAAATGAAGTTTCTATTTAAGAAAAAAAAAGGCTCCTGTGGATTAAACTAGGGATTGTCAAACTGTTTATACAGAGCACTGATATGCTGTGTCTTCAACAGAAGCTGTTCCACTACCCAAAACCAGAAAATGAAGAGCCTTTGCCAAAGGGGGGCAGGGTAGTTAACAAGACCGTTCTCAGTTTCAAGATGTGCTCACATTTTAACCTTGGGTACTTGCAATATAGATTGCCTACACAAACCGCTATTATATAATGAATCTGATTTAACAATTATCTGAAGCTTAGGCTTTCAACATTTTGGGGTGTCCCAGAAAGAATGTTGTAACTTCTGGGGACCCACCACCACTAGAATTTGAGGACCAATTAGAACAATAATTGGGGGTCTGTATTTACTTTTTTTAGGTAATCTGAATACTTAAGTCATAAAAGGACATAACAGGAGTAAAGAAATAGCTTCTTTGGGTTCAATGGTTCCAGATCACAAAGGCCCTCATGATAACTTTTACATAAAGGATCCTTGCAAAATATTACTGATCCCCAGTTCCTAGCCTGGTGTTTGGCACATAGTGTAGGGACCCAGGGCAAGCCACCCCAAGCGGTACTACAATGGCATATTTATTTTGAATCAAAGTTCCTTGGGAAACCAATACAAGGACACTCAGACCCTCTCTCTGTCCCTCTGAGAGCAAGAAACCAATCTCCCTGATGAAAAACACCTCCCCATGCAGAGAAGAAAAAAGACATCCTTATCACCAGAGATAGGGACTTTAGTAAAGAAAGCTATAAAAACAAAAACATAAGAAACAAACCTTGTATGCGCTACACACACACACACACACACACACACACACACTCACTCTCTTTCTCTCTCTCTCTCTCCCCCTCCGAATCTATTACCTCAGACTAAATCCTGCTCAGAAGGCCTTACTGCTGTTAAAGCTCCCAACACTTGTTCTCTTTATCCTGTCAATTCCTCACAAATTTGTCTCTATCTAAAATTTATAAAACATCTGACTCTAAAAAAAAAAAATAAATAAAATAAAAAAATAAAATTTATAAAACTGCCTGCCTTGGTCATTTCTTTGGGTCTGTTTCATTAATGAACCTCAGTATACAAATAAAACGTTTCTGTTTTTCTCCTATTGATCTGTCTCTTGTCATTTTAATTTCAAAACCAGCTAGAAGAACCCCAGGTGGAGGAAACAAGGAAATTTCTCCCTCCCTTACAGTAGGCACTTAGTAAAATGTTTTTTCCTGAAGATGGAGACATGGGAACCTGTGTGCCCTTCAGTTAGTTACTGGCCTTCCTGGCCTTGGTTTCCTTATCTGGAAAAGATCAACAAGGGGTGGGGGGGACCCAGCTTAAAACTGTTGATACAAAATGTAATAGAAGTTACCATTTGCAAATCACAACAGTACAGGTTGCTTTGCATTAGAGCACACTGTGCTCTTCTATTCTGGTTACCAGCAATGCTCAGTTGCTTTCCAGTCTTTCCAGCTCCTTGTGGGACTTTCAAAAATCATCACCCCCACCCCCACCCTGCCCTATTGTGATCCGCCCGTATTTCTATCCTGTCAGTTTAGAGTCATTGTCTGGAGAGAAAAGCAAATGTGACCTTGAGCCAGTTAAGGCCATGACCTTGTAACCTTGATTTCACTACCTGAATTCTTCACTTCTAGGAACTTACGTTCCCAGGAAAGGCTGGTTATGGATATGGACACATACAGAATTACTTTACATAATTTCCCAAACTAATACAAATCATTTCTTATTCTTGTACTTTTTCTTAGAATGGCTGGGAGGGGACGTGTTAAACTAATTAAAAAGGCCATTAGATGAAGGTGGCTTTAATGCCTTAGCAGCCCAAAACCTGAACCTGAAATGCTTCAAGGTTAAGAAATCAAAAACCTAAGGTCAACCTATCCCAAACCGCCAACTAGGCTTTCCCAAATAATGCAACCACGTAAGCTGTAGCCTATCAAATAATTTCTTGCTTTGCTTCCTCCCCTTCTCTCTAAACATCTTTGGTGCTTCCTGATTCAAATTGATTTTTGCTCAAATAAACTCAAATCTTAACATGCTTCAGTTTATCTTTCCACAGACATTAAAAAAGAATGTAAAAGAAACAGAGGGGAAGAATTTAACACACACAAATCACTCTATAAACATGAAAAAAATCACTAGTAAAAAGAGGCAAAATAAAAATCACTACTAACTCGAAAACTATTTAAAATCAACATGATACTGATACTACTTTAAGTGGTAAAGGTTTTGTTTCGCTTTATATCCAGAGTTGAGATGAGGTATACAAGAGGGTAGTCACTCTCACACCTAGCTAGCAGAAGTAGAAAGTAGGAAGGATACGAGTAATACATATTGGGGAGAAAAAAAAACACAACTTAAAATGATATACTTTAGACTCAATGTCACACCTGGGAACTTATTTTAAGGAAATAATCATATATGTTTGTATTAGAAATGAATTACCGCCTATCCTGCCCATACCCTCCGCTAGGACAATGCCACCCCAGCAGATTGATCCAGGAGCAACACTTCACCCAGGAGGGACTCTGCCATTGGCTGGTGAACACCTCACTTGTGGCCTGTGCTGCTGGAAAGATCAACTGGGCCAAATCCCTCTCCGCTAGAGATTCCTTTCTGGAAAATAAACCAGGCTTGCAGGCTTTGGGTCTAAGGGGCTATGAGTCAGGGCCTGTAAACACATGGAACCAAGTTCAACATAAAGAAGCACCTAAGTTGTCTGATGCATTTTTATCATCATGCATTATTTCTGAAATTAAATATTTTTTGGTAAGAAATAACCCAAGTTTCTGGTTGCTTGTCAGAGAAAAGGCTACTGGTTTCCTGTTGGGAAGAACCTGACTCCTTTGTAAGCCCACACAAAGAAAGCACCTCCAGGAAAACCGGGATAGGTACTTGTTTTCTAACCACAATTACTGGTTTCTTCTCTCTTGTTGGTTTCCTTTCAGAGCCATATATATAAACACAGGAGTACTGACTTACATTATTTGCTGCCATAACAATAACACCTTGTATTTGCAAAACATACTTAAGTGGAGGTAGGGGAACTGTTTGTAGATACCAGCTAAGTCAGCTAGACCATCAGAACCACAGGCTGCTGGTACTTAAAGCACGTCAGAAATCAACCCACCCTCTTACTACAGATGGAGGCTCACAGAAGGATAGTGGGTCTTTATTTATTCGTGTACTATTTCCAATTAGCCCCATTTAAAAAGAAAAAAAAAAGGATCTGAAGCAGTTTATAATTAAAGAGAAAACTGCGGTGTTGAGAAAGAAACAATTACCAATCCTTGATGAGCTATACGCTAAGAGCATCTATCTTCTCTTCTTGCCAGTTCCGGTCATAAGCCGAACCTAAATCCAGAAGTAATTCCCACACTGTCCCTAGAATAGCTCTAGAACGTATATAGAACGTATATACTTCCCAGGGTATCCAAACTCTGTCTTGAGCCAAAGTTCCCAAGGCAGCTCAAGATGATCAGGAGCAATGGAAGCCGCCCAGATCAGAAGTGGGATGGAGGGAGAGGGGTTTGGGAGGGAAAGCCTAGGTTCTCCCTAAGAGTCTGTGTGAAGCCAGAGCTGCTAAAAAAACATCAGGACGGCAGGCCCACAGAACCCCCTGGAGCCCCCTGAGCCAAGAGGAGGTGGGAGAAGGAGGCACTACAGAACGAGAAAGTCATGATTCCAGAGGCCATCATGGACTCTGTAGGGCAAACACATCTTTTGAGACACCGATCTGCTGTCTGCTGCTTCTGAGTCTGGTCTCTGACCTTTGGTACCCCAGAAACTAAGTAAAACTCAACAAGTCCTAGAGGTCCCACTCATACTAACCCAACTCAAAGACTCCAATGCCCGCCTAAAGTAGACACTAACACCAAGAGAACATAGGGCTCTGGTTAAGCTTATATACTACTTTAGAAATAAAAAGCCTCCGGATCTCAAATCCTTATTTGAGAACATTCTTTACAAAATGCACAGCTTATCTTTTCCTGTCTTACAGGGGAGGATTATCTAAACAGGATGAAACTCAGGTTGGTGTCAAACTGAGGTCCTAACAATGACCTGGGGTCATTGAATCATAGAGCTAGAAGAAACTTTCAGATGCCATAGTCCAAACCCTTTGTTCTACAGATGATGCCCAGGATCAGGAGAGAGAAGGAAATGTGCCCAAAGTCATAGAATCAAGACTTTTCACTGTAGTCCCAATCTGCGTCATCCATTCATGACACCATCCACCCCCTGCCCAAGCTACTCAGGCTCAGAATTTAGAATGTAGCCTAGTTAACGAGTAAACCCCATGTTTCTCTGGATAGGCCTTAGCAGTGCGAGCCACAGAAACAAGCTTTCTCTGCTTCTGATCTCGTCTCCTGGAGGAAGACAGCCCACAAGAGAAGCAATTCCTATTCTCATTTGCAAGGAGCAAGGGTCTACAGAGGAACAGTGTTTCCCACGTCAGAAGGTAACTCCAACATGACTTCCTTACAGACCTGACAGGAGCAAGCCAGTCTAACTGGATCATTAACAGCACAACACTGCCAGCCATATCCACCTTGTGGGAAACTGCCTGGACCATGATACCCTACAGGACGGAACACTTTCTTCCTTGCCAACCATACCCATTAACAGGCTTCATTTTGTTTTTAATGCTTGGAATTTATGCTTCACAATTTTGGACCGTATGGCTTAACGAGGTAGATCTTTGATAAAACGTCTTACCGTGCTCCAATTTATCAAGCCAACTCAGAAAGGCCTTCTAGAATCATCAACAGATCCCTCCATGGTCAGGATGTTCTCTTACCTCTAGAGCATAGCACTTTGACACAGATACTCAATAGGTATTTTTCAAACTGAACTAGGCATTTGCTAACTATAGAAATGTTGGGACTGAAATCGGCAATAAAGCCAGAGAGCTTCAGAAGCCTGAATTTTATTACCTTTTTAATCATACAGCACATGCGCTGAAAATATCCTTAGAGGCTATCTAGTCTAGTTCTCTTGCATAGAGCAGAAACCTGAGGTTCAGGACAGGTAGGTGAATTATTCCATACCTACCTGTTATACAGGCTACAGAACTGAACCTCTCTCTCTCTCTCTCTCTCTCTCTCTCTCTCTCTTTTTCACACACACACACACACACACACACACACACACACACACACACACACACCCTCTTATGGAGGGAGCTGGGGCTGGAGGATGTCTTTTGCTCTTACCACCTAGGAATGAACAAGCAAAACCTCCAATAGACTCCAGTAAATCAGGTTCCTATCAAAATGGAGTTTCACATTCATGTGTCTCAGAGGACAGTTTAATAAATTCTTAATGTTTCACGTTAATCTGGGGTAATACATGTTTTCAATACAAGGCCTCCCCCAAAATCACTTAAGTCAGTAGAATAAGTACTGAAATGAATATACAACATACATAAAACATCTCCCACGCAAAGTCCTAAATACTAATGGATATTCCTGCTTCTCTTCAACAACTTTTTTCCTAAGATTCAAGCCACCACCTAAAGCCTCTAGTTTCAATGCTGCTTTATAGCCAAAGCTAGACTCACCAGAAGCAGAACTGGGGGGTGAATCCAGTGAGAATTTAATTCAAACTCATTTTCAGACAAGAACAAGGCCCAAATTATAAAATATCTTGCCCAAATCATTCGAGTAAATGGCAGGACCTGAATCAGAACCTTCCTTGGCATTCCACAAATCTGCCTGCCTTTATGGAATTTTTAGACAACTGAGGACCTCGTGCTGAGAAATTCCTCTTCCCTAAAAAACTGACCAAACTTCAGTTATCTATTTTCCCTCGTTCATAACTATATTCCTATGTCATATCCTATATCTTTAGTTGGCAGTCATGGGAAGAACAAACTAAACCCAGCAGACAACTTTTTTTTTTCCTGTCTCTAACAAATGGTAAGGTATATTGACCTTTCTTTCCTGCCAAGCAGAGCTGACAGCCCCTTCGTGAACTCTTCATGGGATCATGAAAATGAACATTTTTTCACTTCTAAATCTGTTAAAAGTTTTATCTAAATTCCTACATTAGCTTACTCTCCCCCACCCCCCATCCACAAAAATTCAGTTTGTGTTCTCTTCAAATTATAAGTTTAGACAGAAAATGACATGATGAAACTCAGTGAAATGAACAGGCAGGCACTTCAATTCCTTCTGCCAGGCCCTGGCAACAAGTAACATTCGGCAACATAATGGGCATTAATGGGGCCAATGGGCAATAAAACTTCTGGCTTATCTTCTCATCCAGGCTGAAATCATGTGGATGGAATGGGAAAGCAGGATAACAATATGGCAAGTTTTCCAGTCACTGCTCTTGATGGTTGGCGAAACAGTAAAGCAGAGATTACAGGGTCAAACGCATAGCCCTTTTTTTGTTTTGTTTTGTTTTTTAACATTAATCATAGGCTGAAATGAATTTTGCATTTAAAAAAAAATAAAATTGCAAAAAAAAAAAAAAAAAGAGCACTTCTGTTGTTATTTGCATCATCATACTGTCATCATTTCCATTTTGACCCTGTACCAAATAAAGCTGAAGAATGGCAGGTCCAATGTCCTGGCTAACCCATCACGGTCACTGTGAATTTAAAAAAAAAAAATTACAGACTTTTAAAATACAATGAAGCAATTTTGTTTGAAGATTTTTCTACCCCCACAGCACAAATAGCAAAAAAGAATCACAATGGTAAGAGATAAGAATTAAAAGGGAAAAGGCAGCATTTTGGTCATGGAGTATATATAAAGCAAATGCATGGACATATGCTTCCTAGCCCATTGTCCATAACCCTATGACCCCATGGAGAAAGGAAACAGGAAACTGAAGGAACGCGCCTAATGAACCAATGGGGCCAAAGAGTAAAACAGCAATTCTCTCTATTTGGAAGACTTCCAAAATTATATCCATCCATCCGACAAATTAATGAATGCTTACTCCGGGTCAGGCAATGTTCTGAGCACCAGGGGTAGTGCAGTGAACCAAACAGAGCCCCTTTCCTTACAAACCTGCAATTCTAACATTGTCTTTAGACTCTAAGAGTGTATTTCCAATATGGGACCTCCACCTCACACCTAAAGCCATGATCGTCTTTGCTCCCCAACTAATCCTTCCAGGTGTTTCCTGTCACAGGTGAAGGCACACCATCCACTCATTTCTCCTGGCCACTAACTGGTAAGTCATGTTCAAACTCTAACTTGTAAATATCCACATTTATGAATAAAATGGTTGATGCCTTATGTGAATAAAAAGCATCAGGTGGGGGAAAAACAAAAACAAAAGAACAAGCTCCTTTTCAGCCTTACACCATTTTTATTCTTTTCTTGAATTCCTATCTTTTCCATGTCCTCAACAGAATTTTAATCTTAATATGTTGTTATGCTTGAAAACCTCTACAAGAGGGGCGTCTGGGTGGCTCAGTGGGTTGAACCTCTGCCTTCGGCTTAGGTCATAGTCTCAGGGTCCTGGGATCGAGCCCCGCATCTGGCTCTCTGCTCGGCAGGGAGCCTGGTTCCTCCTCTCTCCCTGCCTGCCTCTCTGCCTACTTGTGATCTGTTAAATAAATAAAATCTTAAAAAAAAACACAAAAACCCTCTACTCTACTACTCTACCCTGCCTCCCTGCAAATGAATTGTATAACATATGTATAACATATGTATAAATTCATATGTTAATTTCCTGTGACCACAGGTTTTTAAAATTTTTTCTTATGAATTGAGTCATAAAATTATAACCAGTCTACAATTGGTCAAAACAAATATGTAATAAAGGCTGGTAAGCCCATTGTAATAGAAAACAACTTTCTGGAAATATATCTCTTAACGAGATAGATAAGCTATATTTTATTTCATTTTTTTACAGAGCATGGATGATTCTTATCACTAGAATGAGATATGGTTCACTATCAATTCTATTTCTGCACTTTCATACTTTCTTATTTAGACATAAGCCCCGAGAAACTTGTTCTCATAAATAGATGGGAATAGGAATCTTTGCTATAGTGGGATCACTCAGTTCTTTCAACTTCCTTTTAATTATATGACAAATCATATCATGACTTACCAATGTTATTTTTAATG
Source organism: Martes martes (assembly GCF_963455335.1). Lineage (NCBI taxonomy): Eukaryota > Metazoa > Chordata > Mammalia > Carnivora > Mustelidae > Martes > Martes martes. Next base: position 126,624,209 of record NC_137892.1, on the reverse strand, counting down.
ATCAGTTGACAATCTGAGTTTGCCTTCAATTCTGTCGAAAGCAAAGAACTGAAAATAATTGATCTGGCCACATTAGAGTCATTCGCTTCCTCAACACTGACACAGTTTTCAGTTTTTCTTTCCTTTTGTGCCCTGGAGGTTTTTTTTTTATCCAAGGCCAATGCACCGTGATAAACTTGAAAAGTGAAAGCAGTGACTTTCCCTCCTAACTGGAAAAGCTGGGTAACTGTGAAACGAGTCTACACAGATGGGACACTATTCTCCTTAGTCATATCAGGCCCAAAGAACTCTTGGAAAGTCTTCTGTATCGCAGGGGCAGATACATACCGGTTTCAACACACCAACTGGAGCTCTACTCCTTCATTCCACAAATATTTACGGAGCACCTAGAGCGTGCCAGACAGTTATCCAGGTCCTGCAGACGCAGCAGTGAGCAAAACAGGCAGCACCCCCTGCCTTCACGGACCTTCCGAGTGCAAGTGTGTGAGCTGTGAGACCTGAACCCGGCGTCCCTGGCAGAGCCGCCCGAGGCTGCTGGAGTCTGGGTAAGGTGCTCTGTTTCCCCAGCCCAAACAACTGCATACCCATCTGGTCAGGAACAGTGACTGAGCACCTACTGCATGCCAGAGCCTAGCTAAACCCCAAGGAACAACAGCGGACACAGACAGACTCTCCAAAATGCTACCTGCAGAGAAAAGCCTTTTGTTCAGATTCACTTTCTGTATTATTTAAGTCTGTGTTTAAGTAAATTTGAGTTCTACAAAGCAAAGGCCAGTCACTGGGCTGTCAGTTATGTTCTCCTTTAGAGGCACAATATTCATCTACTGGCACTGCTTAAGAAGTCTAAAGCACCATTTCATCCCCAAGTTATGAATGTGGGTAAAGCATATCCTGGATTGTGACCGCATTCTCAAGTAATTTTTAATCATTGACAAAAACGAGTAACTCCCCTTATCAAGAGAAAAGTACTAGTCCTGAGGACGAACCACTAAACCTTGCTCAAGAAAATGAAGTCAACCACCCATGAAAAGAGACAACATAAAAATGCACCCTCCGAGGGTGGAAATTTCCATCAAGTAGATACAGTTTTGTTAAGGGTCACCATGTCATTTAATTTGGAAAATTAAAAACATTTTCAGTTCCCAAGTTCAGTGACTCTAAATGTTTCTTATCAAGAAAAGAGCCTCTCCACCCAACCACACAGCTAAAGTTGATAATTACCGAAAGAAATGTCACAAAAGGCCCTTTGTAAATCATGATCCTCAAACTGTAACTAGCCCACTTTTCATCGCCTCTTTGTTTTTAAAAGTTAAGATATCTACAGGAGATGAGAGTGGTTCTATTTCATATGTAAATTTAGTTAATACAGAATATCTAATTAGAATTGCCTCTCTGCCACTGATAATATATTTGCAGTTACAACCATTACTTCACACCAAGACTTGAACGGCAGCTAGCTGAAGAGGACCATCTACAGTGAAATGGAACAAACAGGAAAGCTGAACTCTTAACTCCTTCAACTGGAAAGAACCACCCAGGATACAATGCATTGTATATTAACAGCATAATAATGAGGCACTATTAAACCCAAGCAAAGGGAAATACTAAGATCCCATCTAGATATTCTTTCCAAAACTTGAGCAAGCCATAATGAACTTAGTCCCTTACTTGACCTCAAAATATGCTACAAAATTACCATCCAAAGATACAGATCATGCATTAAGCCTATAAAAGATACTATGGGCTCTAAACAGGATACAGTCTGAATTTGGGTAATCATGAACTTAATACCAGTCATCAAGGAGGAGAAAATGGCATCAGGTATCATGATGAGCTACACAGAGGACACACCTCAGGTCCTACCAGAAATGTTTAACGTGAATCTAATCATGAAGAAACAATTACAGATCTAAAAGACATTAAGCAAAATAACTAGTCTGGTCTTTTAAAAAATGTCACTGAATTTTTTTTTTAAATGCTGACAGACTTAGATTAAATTCAACAAACTCATGGAGTATCTACTATCTGGAAGATAGTAAAGTGTGAGGACTCAGGGTTTAGGACTCAGCATAAATCAACTCAACTCTAGCTCCATATCCCATCTCCACCACCAAATTAAAAAAAAAAAAAATTTAACCACACCATGCCCCAATCTCTGCAACTATACGGATAACCGTACCTTCTTCACCAGACTGTGAAGTCAAAGGAGTTAGGGCCTTGACACACTTAGTGTTCAGTAAATGTCAGTGGTGGTAAGGACAGTAAAGCACCATCAGATGCTGGGGGGGCAGAGAACAGAGAAACTGGGACATGGGCACTGTCCTCACTGAGCTTACAGCTAGAGAAAAAGTAGCAGCAATTCAAAGACTGTGTGATACAAGCACCTTGGCTGGTGAAAGTCTCTGGAGTACAAAGAAAGGGAAGACCTAGAAAGAGCTATCAATCCAGGTGCTGAGATCATGTAGGGCTTCCCAGAAGAGGTGACAGACAGCAGGTCATTCCAGGATGAGAGGAGAGCGTGGGAAGAGTGCTGAAGTTAAAAAGCACAGACCAGCAGCTGAGCGTAGAGGACTATGCCCCAGATCCAGAATGCTGCAGGCGGAAGAGAGGCAGAGAGAAGCCCACGCGGACAACAGGGCCAGCTCCTGCAGGGCCCCTTCAAAACGAGGTTAAAGATTCTGGGCTTTCACTTCAGGAACAACGGGAGACTACCGAGAAGTTTCTAGCATAAGCACACCTGCATTTCACAGACTATGCTGCTGCAGAGTGGAGAAATGGATTAAGAGAGGGCAAGACTAGAAAGGGAAGCCCAGCTCAGGGGCAGCTGCTAGGGTTTTCCAGCAGTGGGGCTAGAAGCCAGGGAACAGCAGCAGAGAGACGAGGTCGGAATCTGAGACGATGGGAGGAAGCGCAGAGGTGTGGACCTGATGCAGAACAGTCCCTGGAAAGGCAACGGGATGGGCTATTGTGCTGGTCACTGAGGAAGGAAGCATAGGTCTTGGGTGGCTTTAGGGGAGGAAAGATGCATTCAGTCTAGGTGGGACTCAACAGGAAGGATCATTTACTTCAACCGAGTCAGACTGGGGCAGGTCAGTCTTTTGGGTCTGCGGCAGACTAGTCTCTATCTTGAGAGGGGGGAAAAATGCATTCTTCATTCCCCAAATTAGAACAGCTAAACCAAACAGATTTTATCTTGCTCTTATCTGGGCTCCAACTGCAAAAGATGTTTAAAAAAAAAATTTTTTTTTTTAAGGCAGTCCTGTCCATCTCACACATTCCATGGTGTAACTCTTTCTGTATAAACAGACTTTAAGATGGATATTTGTGGCTCTCAACAAGTTCATTACAAGTCACACTTTAAATTCTCCTGCCTGGAAAGTTAGCAACATTAGCCAGAGATTCTTACTTTACTTGAGAATATTACTCTATTGAAGAAAGCAATCCTAAACCCTCATTTCCTAGGTTTTAAAGCATATAAACCCCCACTTACACCCTTTGAAATAAAATTGCTGGGAACAACACTAACCATATGTGTGCATGTGTCTGGACAAAAACACCTATGTTGATATTTATAAATAAAACATGAGATTCAATCTTGGCCCCAAAAGTATCAATGATCAATCCAACCAGAAGCTAGACTCATCACAAACACAAGATCACTCTCGCTGTCACACCATGTGCTCATTCAATGCATGTAGAGATAATGGTTACAGGCAACAGTGACTGTTCTAATACTTTCCTGAAGGTATACCGCACTGGTCTACACTCCAGCCATCAAACAGTCTGCCTTATCTCATTTCCTCACGAAGAGCCTGCAAATTGTCCCCCAATGCACATCCTCTTCTACCTTTCAAGAACAGAATCCCCGGAGTCTTCCATCCTTACTTGAGTCCCTACCGCCAAGCCTCCTTTGTAGTGATGTAGACCTGTGACTCAAGTTCCAACACTCAGGAGGTGAGGGGAAGTGATGTGTGCAACTCCCAGGTCATGCCCATAAAAGGAACTGCTTGTCCTCTGCTTCTCTTTCCCAGAGACTAACAAAGATGCAGGAGCAGTGAGCTGTCTTCAGCTGGCACCTGAGCAGAACCTGGGCAATGAAAGAACAAGCCAGAAGGAGGCCAAGTCTCTAGATTTTCCCATGAAATAAAAATTTGCTGTTTAAGTCACGGTTACTTTTTTATTAAAAGAGCCAAGCCAGTATCTTCATTCACTTCTGTTCCATTAACGTCTACAATTACACAGGGTGTCTTCAGGGAAGGAGTGCCTCATTTGGTCCTGGAGCTTTTCATTTCTTTTTCATAATCGCACGCATCACTGCATCCCACACAGTTTACAACATGTATTTAGGCTGGAGTCTTCAGGAGACACAACAGGTATGGTCAACACCAGTCCTCTCCACCTGGTCATGTAGTCAACCTGTTCCTGAGTCTGCTGCTGGAGCCAGTATTTAAAGAGCCCACATACAGGACTTTCAGCCCATCCCACAAGTATTTAACCTTGGTGTTAACACATGATGGGGACCTCCTAATGCCAGCATCAGGACTTGCCTACCGTTGACTTGCTTTCCCTCCAAGAACGAGCAGCAGTTGTACAGAATGCTCTGTACTTCTCCCTTTGGTGCCTGTGGGAGGCAGAACACTCCTTCCCCTCCCCCACAGGAGGGGCACATCCCAGTCCCCAAAACCTGCACACATGTTCTATTCCGTGGCAAAAGGGCCCTCTGCAGATGTGATTCCTGATTCAGTCAAAGGTTAGCCTGGATTATGACCCACAAGAACCCAACTGAATCCCTAAGGATCCTTAACAAAGAGGGAGACTGGAGGGTCAGGAGTGTCCGAGGAACGTACGTGACAACTGAAGCAGAGTTGGAGTGCTGTCATTACTGGAAGGGGGCCTGAGCTAACGAATACAGGCAGCCACCAGGAGCCCAAAAAGCCAAGGATGAGGTGCTCTTCTCAGGAAAGAACACGGCCCTGCCAACATCGTGTTCTGAGCCCAGTGAAACCTACTTCAGACTTCCGACCTCCATAAATAAAATTTATGTTCTTCAAGCCACCAAATTTATCTTCTTCAAGCCACCAAATTTGTAGTCATCTGCTTCGGCAGCAATAGAATATAAATGCAGGGCCCTTACATGTGGCACTGTACATTATAAGAACTCAATTGAAGTTTAGGGGAACATTTATGCAGGCCTAAAAAGCCAGATGGAAATAAGCAATTTTATAAATTAGAGTTGGGGGGAGGAGCTAATTGGGGGATGGGCATTAAAGGGGGCACTTGACGGAATGAGCACTGGGTGTTCTATGCAACTGATGCATCATTAAATTCTACCCCTGAAACTAGTAACACACTGTATGTTAACTTGAATTTAAATAAGATTTTTTAAAAATCTCAGTATTATTAAGATAGAAGTGTTTTCCCATTTTATTGTACTAACATAGGTAGCTCTCCCTGTCCCCTCCTGGGGGGAAAAGTCACAGAAGTTGCATAGGAGCAGTTTGGCAGGTACAAGCAAATGTCCTACCTCAGTAAGGATAACCATTACCCACTGCTGAATGAACTGATCTCAGGATGAATGTGGATTTTTTTTTTTTTTTACAAATTTATTGTTCTAAAGGATGAATGCTTGCTGGTAAAATAATAGCATTTGACACTTCCTGTGAAGTCAGACAAATCTAGAGTTTTTAGAGCTCTATTACTAAGCAAAAGCGCTAACCATGCATGTTATGTTACTGGTATTTAGATCAAATCTCATTCATCACTAGACTGAATTTTAGTTCCTGCAGGTGTTGGATCCAGAGAGGCAACAACGGGCCAGTGGGGTCATGTGCTTTAATCAATACCATCCTGGGGGACTGATTAACTGCCCTGACTTCATTCCCTTCAGGCCTCGTCATTTAGTTTTGATCCAAGGGGTTCACTATCCAGCAGAAAGGTTGCTCCATGCTCAGACTACAGCTCCACACTGCTTCTGGCCACCACCAGCTGCTCTGCTGCGGGTGTGATGGTTCTTGTTCCCAGCTCAGAAGTCCCTAGAGCTGGATCTAGTTTCCTGGGAGGGCAGGCACACTGACATTCCAAAGGGAAGTCCTAAACTATGCCCCAACATGCCCTTTAGCCCAGAGTCAATCTGCAAGTGACCACAGAAGATTCATTTCAAAATCACATTCTCATGTATGGTGGGTTTCCACTGCCAGGATTTCATAAAATCATAGACCCACAATTGTAATGTAAACTCCTGGACTGAACTTACTTCCCCTCCTTCCTCCTGACCAGAGCCCAGTGAATGTTGTTTAATACCCAAAATAGTTTAGATCCATGTAACAGGACTCCTTTTGTTTCAAAACTAAATTACTTCTTTGTAATACATCAGGACATCACATGCCGGAGAACACACATTATCTCCTGCGCCACTCCGCACAGGTGGAGGAGCTTAACTTCTGGTTCTAAAGGCTCTCCTGCTTCACTGATGCAGTTTGTTCTAGGCCTTGGTAGCCATTAGAACCACGGAGCAAGTGTCAGCTTCTCCACCTGTGGCTTAAGTCTCCTGCCTGCAAGATTTATTTTCTTCAGTCTCCCGACTTAGGGCACTCAAAGCATTTCAGTGGATAGCATGCACAGGATAGCCTTTGTCGTCTCAGGAACAATTTTTATTCAAGTTTTTAATGTTAATGTTCAGTATGCATTCACTGTATACAACACATTTGTACCTTGGAAGTGTTCGGCGTGTAAGTCCTGTATATATTCCATTTCGGTCTTGCTCACATTATGGATTCCTAATATGTAAAAAACTGGCTTTTCTTTCCTTCTTTTTTTTTTTAGGGACTTAATCAGCTGCTATTTGTCCATGTTAGAAACACATAGAAATAAAAAGTCACCTAACACCATTTCTCACCCCATAAATTCAACCATACTTTTTTTTTTTTTTTTAGAACTTTTATTTCCAACAGGTGCCAAGAAGATTTCAGGTTTATATTATTTACAATCCACAAGATTTTTCCTCCTCTTTGTTTCAGTCTGCATGGGCTGCCATAACAAAATACCATAGAATGGCTGGCTTAAATTTTACGCCTTCATTCAGCTAGAAGTCTGAGATCAGGGCGCCAGCATGGTCCAGTTCTAGCAAGAGCCCTCTTCCTGGCTCGTAGAAAGCTACCTTACAGCCCAGGAAGAGCAAACTCTCCAGTCTTTTCTAAGGGCTAATCCCATCATGAAGACCTCACCCTCACCACTGGATCTAAACCTAATAATCTCCCAAAGGCCCCATCTCCAAAATACCATCAAGTTGAGGATTAGAGCTTTAACAGATGAAATGGGGGAGGGGAATACCTCAGTCCACAGCCCTCTCCTTTGAGGGACAATTTTTATCTGCCTTAGATTTCGTCCACAGCCACAGATTCTTCATTAATAAGCAGAGGCTGAACACCTGCTCGGTCTGTGGCCCAGGCTAAGCACTAGGTATTCCAGAATAAGTAAACAATGCCTGCCATCAACAGTGCCAGGATTCACAGGTACCAGTTGTCCATACCACATTGTGTGGACTCCCTGGGGCGACCAGGCCCAGACCTTTTGTCCAGAGAGGCACAGATGACCAAGTCTCCAGCTGCCACAACTGTGTGTCCACCATGGGAGGCTGTGCTTCTGCTAGGCCACTGCCAGCCAGTGCCTAGGCATGCAGAGGTCCCGGAATCAGGCCTTCCCTGCCCATCCCAGGGCTCCTCCAACAAGCAGCTTCGCTCAGGGAGGCCCCCACCTGCCCCAAAACTTCCTCAGGAGCCCCCTGCTATCTAAACGTCCTTCCTTCTTCCCATTCTCCATGCAAGGGAGTCAACCCTGCAGCATGGTCTTAAGGCTCTCTCTCTTCTGTTCACCCCCCCTTATCCTTCACAGACATTGCCCTGACTCTACTCTTGCATACCTAAACCCAATTTAGCATCTGCTTCTCCAAAGATTTAAAAAAAAAAAAAAAAAAAAAAAAAAACTTTACATAAAATAAACATGTCTGATTCCCAAATAACCTATGTATCTAATTGCAGACAAATGCCACCCAATTTTGTTTTGAGCCTGTAAAGGTTATATATGAAATCCAGCATCCTGAATGAACACATAAAACACATGAAGAGATATTCAGCGAGACAAACAGCTAAAACAAGTAATAGAATAAAAATCTGGGGCCTGGGTGGCTCAGTGGGTTAAAGCCTCTGCCTTCGGCCCAGGTCATGATCCCAGGGTCCCCTGGGATCGAGCCCCGCATCGGGCTCTCTGCTCAGCGGGAAGCCTGCTTCCTCCTCTCTCTCTGCCTACCTGTGATTTCTGTCTGTCGAATAAATAAATAAAATCTTAAAAAAAATAAAGAATAAAAATCTGATTCTTCTTAAATTCAACCTATGGCTGAAAACTGCTCACTTTAATGGAAGTACTGGGACCTAGAGCTACTGAGCACTTCCCACATCCCAGCTAGGCTCTCTGCCCTACAACCTGTGGTCATATCATTTACCTGGAATTCTTGCTTTAACCATTTAATAAGTTCCTTAAACTTGTGTGCACACCTGTGAAGGATTCTTTTGTACACGATGGGAAACAAAATCACGAAGTCTTTAAATCCTTCCTTAGGAAATACTTTGGTCTTCAGAAGTAAGTATCATTGTATTTCCTGTCCACGGTCTCAGAAACCCCTCCGCCTAAGCCTTCAAAGGGAGAAGACAACACTTTTGTTGCTGAGTCTTAAGACTGGAAAAGTCCTTTCATGCTCTTCCACACAGATACCACTCCAGGTTTCTGAATTAAGAAATTGGCTCAGGGCATTTGAGTCAACTGATACAGATGGATGTGGGGAGAAAAAAAAAATGCTACAGTGGGCTGGGATTTTCTTTTTCTGCTGCAAAATACATCCTATGTACAATAAAGTATATAAAGGAATTATGTAGTTCAAAGAATGACTATAAAGCAAACACCACATATATGCCGTTCAAGTTAAGGAAACTATCAGTGAAGCGTTTAAGGCTTTTTTCCCCCTTCCCTCCAGTCTCCCAGGGCAGAGTTTCTCAACCTCAACACTATCAGCATGTTGAGCCAGATAATCCTTACCTGCTTAACCAGTGTGTGGTTGGACGCTTAGCAATAGTCCCCGCCTCCATCTGCTAGATGCCAATAGTATCACTACCCCTTACCCACCCACCCACCCCCAGCTCAGCTGTGGCAACCGAAAGGTCTCCAGCCATTGCCACGTATCCTCTGAGAGCAACAATCACCACTGCCCTGAAAGGTAACAGGTAACATCTAAAAAGGTAGAAAGGTAGAAAGGTAACATCTAAAATTCTGCGTGTCTTTACAATGTATCTTTATATATGCAATCTTACAACAATGCATTGCTCAGTTTTGCTATTTCTGAACTTTGTAGAAATGAAATCAAACTGCATGTATTTTCCTGTGACTTGTCTTTTTTCATTCAAAATTATGACAGTAAAATGTATTGTCAATTGTACAGCTGGAGTTCATGTACATTTCTTAGGTCGTCTATTTCTGCGGCTGTATAGCATACTAGGAAATTAAAACTCCACAATTAATCCAGTCCATTACTAACAGACATTCCTAACACTGTGTTTTTATGAATACTTCTAGGGCCAGTCCCTGCATAAGTCCTTTTATAATTACACAACAATTTCCTCTGAGGCATATACCTAGGAGTAGATTTGCTTGTATCACAGAATATGCTGGCATTCAACTTTATTGTTTCCCAAAGTGGGTGTAGAAATCTACACTCCCACCAGCAGTGGAGGGCAATTCCCGTGGCTCCACGTGCTCTCCAACCCTCAGTTCTTCCTGTATATTTTCACATTTGGTACTGCAGAAATACACAGTGCTTACCGTGTGAATGCCAATTCTACAAACGGCAAATGAGATCTGGATACATTCAGACATTCTCTACGAGATTAAGAATAAGAAATTACAACTAAATGTTTGTCCCACGGAACGGACTCCCCCCGCCCTTGACTTGCTTCCCTCTTCAAAGAAAATCTGCTGTATTCTGACATCTGCTTTGTGAACAAGTGGCAGAACTTTTTCCCTCCTGTTTGCTCTAGGCCAGCTCACGTAAGACCTTGTCAATAACAGAGTGTGTGGCACAGGGCTTTAATCACGGACTGGAAAGCAGAGCTTTCAATCACAGTAACAATTCAATTCAGTATCTTTTAAGAAATGGGATTTGTTGTAATGGCTTGATTTCATTTCAATTCTGCTCCAGTATCCAATTTTTAATTCTTTGTTAGCAGTAGTTTTATAAGCATTTATGTAGTTCAATTCTTAGGCCATAAATGTCTACAGTCCTTATGGAAAAGTAACTTCGCAGGGGCGCCTGGATGGCTCAGACACTCAGAGGTCGTGCGCTCAGGGCTGTGAGACATAGGGCTCTGAACTGGGTGTGAAGCATCCTTGAGACTGTCTCCCCCCTCCTCCCTCTGCCCCTCCCCCAAAAAAGAAAAGTAACTTTGTAGAAATGAAAACCTCCTAGTTAAATATTGAACATTTTGGACGGGCTGCATTTAGAGAAGACTGAGGTCCTCAGTCTCCGAGTATCACTGCAGTATTCCCTTTAGAATTTACCACTTCTCCGAAATCAAGTTCAGATTCCTAAAACTCATGCCCACTTGCAAAACCATGCATACCAAACACAAATATGATTTTAACTGGAGAAACGTCTGCACATTAAGTTGGTAGATAGTCAAAATAACTGTACAGTATGACATTGTTTTTATGTTTATTGTAAAGTAAAGAACTTCTACAAAAACGTTTATAATACCACAAATCTCAGTCACGGTTGTCATCTGTTGTGCCAAGGAAGCAGAGCTACAGGATTCCTGATTCCCGTGGTAGCCAAAATGCTTTTAAAGATCTATTCCCGGGGCACCTGGGTGGCTCAGTGGGTTAAAGCCTCTGCCTTCGGCTCAGGTCATGATCTCAGGGTCCTAGGATCGAGCCCCGAATCCGGCTCTCTGCTCAGCGGGGAGCCTGCCTCCTCCCCTCTCTCTGCCTGTCTCTCTGCCTACTTGTGATCTCTGTCTGTCAAATAAATAAAATCTTTAAAAATAAATAAATAAATAAATAAAATAAAGATCTATTCCTTCTGAAGGTCAAGAAGTCCTACCAGATTGATTCTTCAAAAAAGTCTGACTCTAAGAAATTAAACTCTGGAATACTGGTAAGGAAAAGATAGAAAGCCAAAGGCACTGTATGCATGAACATCCAAATAAAAAAAATAACAGTGGGGGGGAAAAAATCAAACTCAGAAGATAATTTGTTGGGTGAAGTTCTTAATCTAAACTTTCAGAAAGTTCCATTCACTGGTGCTACTGGTTCAGAACAAGTGACTGATGAATTAATCTCGGGGAATGTTTCATTAAGCTATCATCAACACTACTAGGTTTCTTTATTTTGAATGAAAAGCCTTACTGAAAATACCCCGGGGCAAGGCTATAGGCCCCCCACCTCGGCTGGGAGACAGAATACTCAATACACCTAGTCCCACATTCATTCTTCCCTTCCACCTTTGAAAGTCACACCAATTTGCTCTTTATACAAATTGATTCAACAACCCTCAGTAAGCTGAAAAGGTTATTTCCCCCCCAAGGGACAAGTAACTAACTTATTTTCAGTCGTTTGGAATAAAGAATCTATTTTCCAGCCGTTCCTTGAGCTAGGGATGGTCCTGTAACTCAATTCTCCATAACAAGATTGAAGTAAAGGGTGAACAGAGGGAACAGACTCTAAGAGGGACCCTTCTCCTTCTTCCGCTTTTCCGGGACTTCTCCACTCTGCTGAAACACTGAAACAGCTTGTTCTAGTCTGTGAGACTGGCTGTAGCTCCAGAGGCTTCCTCAGTGGGAGGGCACCCTAAGAATGACAGGCCCATGAAGTGCAGCCCAAGCATGAGTGAGCCTGGGGACATGTGTGACAGTGGAGCTGCCACACCACCTCCTCCACACTCAGTACGCGGAACAGAGACCAACCCTGAACTTGTTTAAAAACGGTTTTGTGTCTCTCAGCCTCCTAATCCTAACTGCTATTAAGCGCTATTTGTAAGTAGACGTCCCCAGGGCCATAAAGGAGTCCTAAACTTTGTCATTAGAGAGGGACTCTGTGAGAGCTTTACCTTTCAAAAGGTGAGATGTTCGTTGCTCAGTTATTGAAAAACCCACTTTCCACTCCTTCTTTTTTACAGTCCCAAAACATAAAAGTACTGTTTTGGGGATTGCCAAAGCCATTATCCTGAAAATCCTGAACTTAACTGCATTTTCTTCTAACTAGCCTTCTTATCTCATTCCTTTGTCCCCTTACCAATACACAGCGCCTTCAGGTGGCATCCCACCGCTGGCCCAGCAGCAGGACCACCACCCAGCTCTAGCAGCCTTCTGCACTACCGTTCCCATTCTCATGAATGGCGTCTCTCCTCTAATTAGAGGGAGTCAGATAAAGAGGGCTGAAAGCATAGTAAACGTCCTCTGGCCATGGTAAAAGAACCAGTAGATACTTAAAATGGATTAGCTCATATTCTCTCCCTGTATAGATGCTCTATTTGCAAGAACTCATTTTAATGGTAAACCCGTGGGACATAATACACAGCTGAGAATGAAAAACGAGTAATTATTTCCAATTAAAGAATGAAGCTCTACCCTAGATAAACTCTGACCCAGTAGCCTCTAAATCAGCATCTATAAATCTACATGCAGACGTGCCTAAGAACTAAAGAATGTTCTCCACAATAGCCTTCAGAACAATCTCCTTTGCAGTCTGACAAAAGTGCAAGACAGATGCTGTCAAAATTAAGATCTGTTAAGATAGGTCTCCAGAACAACATGTGTACTCCAGAAGAAAAATACTCAAGTTGAAATAGGATTACTTACAGTTTACTGTTGTTTTCCCTAAGAAATTTCAAAGGTGAGCATGAAAACAAAGGAGAAAAAAAAAATCTTCAACAAGATGGCAGCAAATAAATGTTATTTACTACAACAGTCCAAAATGGATTTCAAGGTATAACAAATTTTCAGTTCCAGAGGGTGTAAAAACACTCCATTTCTCTTCTTCTACAAGCTATTTTAATAGTCTGATGTGTTATGCAACCCATCCTGATGTAAAGATGGTCATGTTTCCTTATTTTCTCCTCTAATTCTGCGTGTGGGAAGATTAAGAGGTTTATCTAGCCAAGGCCAACTCTGTAGAGTACTACGAGTAACATCAGAACTGGGGCAACAGAGAGGAGGAGGGAAAGCAGTTAGAAGCCCTTCGAAGGAGGCCCACACCTGGCTCATCTCTTGCCAAAGAAAGCAAAGATCTAGCAGGTTCTCTTGACAGCATCCCAAAACAAATGCGCTAGAGGCAAAGATGCAAGATTTGGGGGAACTGTGGACAGAGAAGACCCGTTCTAGTGCATTCCACGGTGCATGTGAGCCTCAAAGTGCTGAGTGGGTGGAATCCTCCCTCAGTAAAGGTCATGTCAGTCGCCATGCTTTAGTCATTCCTCCAGACTGACAGAAACAAAGCCCCGGGAATGCCACTTACTTCAGAACACAGTATTTTCTTCTGTGAGTGTTGGCACTGAAAACATTAACAGTGAATTATTTAACAACTCCCTCAGTATGCTCTAAAGGTTACTATCCCCAAATAATAACTTTTTTAAAAAGTCCTAAGTATTTATTTACAAAATACAATTTTGTTTACAAAATGTAGAGGATTTTGTTCCTCAGCAGCTATTTTATAGCTTCGTCAGTCTAGGAAAAAAAGAGGGTGATCATGAACCTGGAAAGAAACACTTGCACCTAAAGCAAAGCCAACAAAATTGACCTCTCGACATTTTCTACAAGGTTTTCCAGTGTCGAAGTGTCACCGTCATCCCAAGAGCACCTATACCTCCCAAGTGATCACCAGCTGTCTGGCCATGGGATACAGGAGTCCACCTAGTAATTTAAAAAGGTATCCCTGCCCTCACCTGTTAAACGCAAACACAGACACACACACAGACACACACCATGCATGAGCTTTCTGTGAAATTCAGTCACAAAGATCTGAAAAGCCATCTAACAGAAATAACCTCAGAGATTGGTGAAGTCATGTAGCAGAAATAATCCAACACAAGCATAAATCATCCTACCAAAGTTTATTGGTTTCATCACAACCAAGTTTTGGCCAATCTTCTGCAAACAGCACTGAAAGTCACAGGTAAGACCCACACAGATGATTTTGGCTCAATGTTGAAGAACAATTCTCTTTCTGAAAATTCTAACATAACAGTACAGGAAGGAATGACATGCCCTTATTTACCAGATTAAAAATTAATACCACTTGCCTTGGGGAGTTTATGCCTTCACTTTTAATTAGGTAGTGGGGATAAATTCAATCCAAACAAACAAACACCCCTTATTATGCTGAGCAAAATAAGTCAATCAGAGAAAGACAATTATCATATGATCTCTCTGATAAGAGGAATTGGGGGGGGTGGGGAGGGAGGCAAAAAAATTAAACAAGATGGGACCAGGGAGGGAGACAAACCATAAGAGACTTTTATCTCAGGAAACAAACTGAGGGTTGCTGGGGGGTTGGGGGGTGGGAGGGATGGGGTGGCTGGGGGATGGACATCAGGGAGGTATGTGCTATGGTGAGTGCTGTGAACTGTGTAAGACTGATGATTCATAGACCTGCACCTCTGAAACAAATAATACATTCTGTGTTTAAAAAATAAAAAAACAAAAAAAACCCTTGCTGAGCATCATGAACATGACAGGCATTGCTCAGCAAATATTAGGTATACAAAGATAAAGGAGACCAAACCCTGGCATCAGTGGTCTTCTAATGCAGGAGAGTGATTTAACAGACTTGTGACAGACAATGGCAATATAAAGAAATGTGTTCAGCATAATGAGAGATATGTACAAAGGGTTTTAGGGAGACATGGTGGGAGTGCTGAACCCACTGAAGACTTTCTAGAGGGGGAAACCTCCTTAACAGAGTTCTAAAAGATTAGGAGTTAGCTAGGTGAAAGGAAGTACAGAAGATAGTTCCAGATGAACATGACCCGAGTAGAATCACGGACCATCACCGTCAGGAAGGGCAAGCATCTGATGGCTACTGGTATAGGCCTTAAACATCCTATTTTTAAATAATCACTTCTCAATCTGTTATTGGTCCTTACTGTCTACATACTATCTACGATGCATATTAATATACGAAACATGGCCCTTTTCAGACTTACCTCTAACTGCCTGCACTAAAGGCAGGTCCATCTGTCCAGGATTTTATCAAGGATTAAGCAGCCTGTCAAGTTACAAAGCCCGCTCTGCCTCTAGACTGCTGCAGACGGAAAAGGCTCACCACCAAACTTGCCACAGCTGATTAAACTTGAAGGCCGTCCATCCTCAAGCCGGCCAACAACCACGGTGTGGCCCAGCAGGGAGAGCTGGGCTAGACCAATCATTCTTGCTCTCCAAAATATGAATGGAAAAATACCAAGAAGATGAAGCAGTTAGCAGAGGGAAGTGAAGCTGAGAGAATACAAAAAGCAAAGCTATTAAGTAACTTCATGACCATGAAGAATCATAGTGGCCTACATTTAGGAGGAAGCCAAAAGTAGGACTAAAAAGAAACTACACAGAAAAGAGATCTACAAAGCAGAGAAGAACAACTCAGTTATCTCAAGAAGTAGATATAGGGGCGCCTGGGTGGCTCAGTGGGTTAAGCCTCTGCCTTCGGCTCAGGTCATGATCCCAGGGTCCTGGGTCGAGCCCCACATTGGGCTCTCTGCTCAGCGGGGAGCCTGCTTCCCCCCTTCTCTCTGCCTACCTCTCTGCCTAGTTGTGACCTCTCTGTTAAATAGATAAATAAAGGGACACCTGGGCAGCTCAGTTGGTTAAGCGGCTGCCTTCGGCTCAGGTCATGATCCCAGCGTCCTGGGATTGAGTCCCACATCGGGCTCCTTGCTCGGCAGGGAGCCTGCTTCTCCCTCTGCCTCCGCCTACCACTCTGTCTGCCTGTGCTCACTCGCTCTCTAACAAATAAATAAATTTAAAAAAAAATTTAAAAAAAAAATAGATAAATCTTAAAAAAAAAAAAGAAGTAGATATAGAGAGATACAGCTAGGTCAAGAATAACTGAATAGAGCTACATAGAAGTCAGTTTCTAAGTGAAAAAGTTATATATCCTCCAGCTTCTTGTGCAACTATATACGGCAATGTGACCAAGTTCTGGTCAATGAGATTATCAGAAAGTCTGAAGTCTTCCAGAGGGAGGTACACTCTTCCACACTGTCTCCATCCTGCAGCCTGGAATGCAGAAGTGATGGCAGGTGCTCTGGCAGCACTCTAAACTAGGAGTTTAAAGTCCACATGCTGAGCAGCAGCATCATAGGGCCCTAACAACTTCCAGACTTACCTGAGAAGAAAGACAAGTATCTACCTTGTTGAAGCCACTACTTTCCAAACAATTCCAATCCTAACAGATAAGTTGTAGAGACCATGTAATCTCAACAAGAAGGATAGTCCCTTAAGACAGTTAAATGGAAGTGTGATGCATTCCACTTTACACTAGTATTTTCTTCAATGTAGAGGTGGGGAAACCACAGTCAGCACATGACAGAACTAGGATTTGGGAACCCAAATCTTTCAGACTTGGGAGTCCAAAGTCATTAATCATTAAAAACAAATGAATGCAAATGAAGTCAAAGAGAGAAAAGCAAGTTCACAAGTACTTGATGGTTCTGATACTTGGACTACCAAAGCCCATTTTAAAAAGCTGAATGCAGTAGCACTTATCAACCACAGACAACACTTCTGACACATCTCCATGACCTTCTAGACTATCTAGACATAAAGACTTCTCCCAACACAAGTATTCTACTCTCAGTACCTAGGAAAAAGACGCATGGCCACCAGAAACTGAACATAGGCACCAGCCCCTTGTCCATGGCAGAACTTTGCCAAATTCTGATTTTAAGGAGTGGAATGGATTTATAAGAACACGGAGGATTACGGAAGAGACCTGCAGTGCATATTTTGTTTAAGATGGCAAAGAAGTCTTTCTCATTAACTGTAAGGAAAAGAATGGCCCATACACAGTGACAAATGGAAGAGCTCAGTATTAATATTTCAATCCCCAGGCAATGGCTGGCCCTGGGATGCTTCACTGCTGCAGCGTGGTAACATGGTCATACTTTTGAAAGGCTTGGGAGTTTAGATGACCAAGTTGAGGGCCGTGTTCATGGCATTAATCCTCCTCATTAAGTAAATACACATTAGTACCGAGCACCTACTTTGTGCCCAGCAGTGTCCTCTGTGCAGTAGACTACAGCAGTGCACAGAGCCCCTGCTCTCATGAGGTCTACACTCTAGTGGCTGTGCCAGCAAAACCAAGTAAGTTAGGGGGCGCCAGAGTGGTACAGTCGGTTGAGCATCCGACTCTTGGTTTCAGCTCAGGTTGTGATCCTAGGGTTGTGGGATCGAGCCCTGTGTCACACTCCGCACTCAGCACGGAGTCTGCTTGACGCTCTCTCCCTCTCCCTCTGCTCCACCCGCCACTCGCACACACTCTTAAATCTTAAAAAAGTTAAAGGGTAAGTGCTACAAAGAAAGTTAAGAGTAGAATGTGCAAGGGAGAGTGGATTTGAGCTATTACTAATTTTGAGAGCAGACGTGGTAATTCTAATATTACGGACAAAATGAGGGAAGACAAAAAAGCTTCCAACAACTTTGCTTCGAAAATCCCTGCTGTAGGCAGACACAGAATTCTGCCATGAAAAGTCACAGCATCAGACGCTCTACTCAACAGCCCACAGATGCTTATTAAGAAGCAGTTCAGGGAGCCACTAGGAGTATAGATTTGGGGCTCAGACTTCCTGGAATCAAATCCCAGCGACACAACTTAAGGTTTGTCTGACCCTGGGCAATTTACTTATAACCACTCTGCATCTTAACTTGTCATCTGTGAAGTGAGGATAACAGCAGTACCTACCTCAAAGAGTATGAGTATTAAAGGAGTTCTAGAAGGAAACCTCATAAGCTCCAAATTGTGTTTGCTTACTTTTAAAGTGAGTGTCTACTATGCTCCAGGCACACAAATTCCTCTACGCATCTGCACTCAGGGGCCCCAGACCTGGAAGGCCCAGGAAATGAGCTCTGCCATCAGCCTCTAAGGACACCCTGGATTCAGCCCTGGTTTCATTCTCCAGGTGGCTCTTCCTGCTTATCTTCACATTCCAGGGCTATGACTTCTCCCTACAATCACGGTCACCCAGCACACTAACTCAAGATCCTCTAAAGAAATGTTCCACCTCCTGCACTGTCGGTGGGAATGCAAGCTGGTGCAGCTACTCTGGAAAACAGTAGGGAGGTTCCTCAAAAAGTGGAAGACAGAGCTACCCTATGACCCAGCAATCCCACCACTGGGTATTTACCCTACAGATACAAATGTAGTGATCTGAAGGGGCACGTGCACATGAATGTTTATAGCAGCAATGTCCACAATAGCCAAACTATTGAAAGAACCTAGATGTCCATTGACAGATGAATGGATATAGAAGATGTGGTATATATATACACAATGGAGTATTATGCAACCATCAAACGAAATCCTGCCATTTGCAATGACATGGATAGAACTAGAGGGTATTACGGTAAGCGAAATAAGTCAATCAGAGAAAGACAATTATCGTACAATCTCACTGATGAGAGGAATTTGAGAAACAAGACAGAAAATCATAGGGGAAGGGAGGGAAAAATGAAACAAGAAACCAGAGAGGGAGACAAACCACAGGACACTCAATCTCAGGAAACAAACTGAGGGTTGCAGGAGAGGAGGGGGGTGGGAGGGATGGGGTGGCTGGGTGATGGACATTGGGGAGGCTATGTGCTATGGTGAGTGCTGTGAATTGTGTAAGACTAATGAATCACAGACCTGTACCCTGAAACAGTTAATACATTATATGTTAATTAAAAAAAAAAAAAAAGAAGAGGAAGAAGAAGAAGAAGAAGAAATAAAGAAATGTTCCAAAAGAAGAAGAAGAAGAAGAAATAAAGAAATGTTCCAAAGCCAGAGGGCTTGGCTCCTACCACAGACCTGACACTCGAGGGGGAAACCCCAAAACTCATTCTTTTCAGCCAGACCCCATATTGCTGTTCAGCCAGGCAATTTCCATCTATGAAAACAGAAGAGGTTTTAGTCTATGTTATATTAAGTTTTAATGGCCAATTATCTCAACATTTTAACATTCATTATTAACATGTTAGGATATTTTATAATGACAGGCATCCAGGTGACAATGCATCACCCAACTAGACACCTAGAAATACTGTGAGAGTCATAAGGAAAATAATATTTTAAATATGTGGGTTTATCCTCTATTTTTTCTCTCCCATTCTTTTTTGGATGTAATTGAATATAACCCTTTAGCACTGCCCTTCTGCTGTCACCTGTTCTGGTTTTGAACTTATTTTAAGCCTCTACCTTGAACATAACACGATGCTTATATTGTCAAATGTATATTTCAAGTCCTCAAAGTATACAAGTAGTCAAGCCCTTTCACTAAATCAATACCTCCATAGTTGCTTATGAAAATGACTGTCCTGCCCAGAAACACTGGTTACAAGATAACATGGTCCAACCATTTAAAGAGTCAAAAAGCAGGGCGCCTGGGTGGCTCAGTTGGTTAAGTGTCTGGTTAAGCCCCCACATCAGGCTCTCTGCTCAGCAAGGAGTTTGGTTTTCCCTCTCCCTCTGCTGCCCCTGCTTGTATGCTCTTGTTCTCTGACAAATGAATAAAACCTTTAAAAAAAAAATGAAGAGTCAAAAAGCTTATTGGTTTATGAATTAGACCATCTGGACTTCGTTTTTCTGATTGTGGAAAGGGAAGAAAGCTAAGTATGACCTTTGAGTTTAGACAGACCTGTGTTCAAATAATTCAGGGCATGACCCCAGAAAACTTACATGCTCTGAGCCTTAGTAACCAGTCCTCAGACGTGAAGAAAACACTACTACTAACCTTACTGGGCCAAGTACACAAGCATCAGGTGCTTGGCAAAGAAGAGACATTCCCTCAAACTCACTGAGGCCCAGGCCAAGCAGTCCCCATCTGTCGCTGGACAGTGTCCCTGACAGGTCCCCCAGCCACCAACCCCCCTCACCTCTCAATAATCCAGTGTCCATGCTGCTGTGGAGAGAGCAAGATTTCAACATACAAATCAGGTCCCATTGCTTCCTACTTAAAACCATTATTAGTTTAAGCACAATCTTAAATGAAACTCAACTCCCTAGGATAACCTCCTGGCCCCAGAGGATCCCGTCCAGGTTTCCTCTGGAATCTGGCTTCAAGACCAGTTTCTTTGGGCCACTCTTCAAAACCAGATACCCACCCAATTCATGACGTCTATGAACAGACATACTGCTTTCCAACATTTGCTGAAGACAAATGACCCCAATATCAAGGTGCTGGGGGGAACTACTTGGGAGTTTCTGTGAAGTCCCAGGGTTGCCTGTGCCTAGCTCAGGTGGCTAGAATCTACCTACTTTTGGTCCCCAGGAACTCCACATAGTTCCCTTTTTTCCCCAAGGGACACTACTTTTTGTCTTGTAGGTTTTATCCCCGTCCCTAAAGTCTGACTGCCGGGTAGCACAAGCCCTCTCTCCTTGCAGTTCACATCCTTGCCGCCCACCTTCTCCCCAAGGTGCGCATGCTGGCCCTTCTTACTGCACGGCTTCTACTGCTAATTAATAAGAGACAGGCAGATACAGGGCAGTGGACCAAAAAAAAAAAAAAAAAATCCTTTTAAGTGAGGTCTGCATACTCCTTGTCCTTGTTTCTGATTGTGTGAATAAGCAAGCCTCTTAAACTCCTATCCTCTGCCTCTGGGAGGGTTGATCTCCCCCAAACCCCGTTCTTCACTCTCCGGCCAGACAACGGAATCACAACCCACAAATAGGGTGGCCTACAGCCCCTTGCAAGCCACTCCCTTCAGGTGAGTCGTTATCATTTCTGAGGGCAGAGCTCTTAATCAAGGGTTCCTTCAAGATGATTAATAAAGAAAAAAAAAAGATGGTTAATAAAGGCAAATGAAACCCTATCACTGAAACTGTATGGAGCCATACACAATTTAAAACCATGACCCTGATTATCTTAAAGTGAGACTTCCTTAAAATTAAGAGACTACTATGTGCTGGATGTTTTACAAGGTCATCTCTGTCCTCACAACTAGAGCCACAGGGGCATTTCTTGGCCTGTCAGATGAAACGCTGAGAAGGCGTAACCAGCACATGGCAGCAAAGGGACAGAACTTCGATTTCCACCTAGGTCTGATTCTCAACTAGTGGTTTTCTAACGAAATCCCAGGCAGGGTTCCAAAGAGACAGCTGGATATTTAAGAAACGTTTTTTATAAAGAGAACTGAATTTTTATTAGAGACTGAAATGAAGAAAAGCATACTCCAAAGCACTGTACATGAACTTCTAACACACCGGAGACCGCCCATGCACCCTCCACCCCCGTGTGCTGCCGGAGTAAGGAGTTTTTTGTCGGGGGAGGGTCAAGCCTCAGAATAAAAACCTGTATTCTACCTTCTGGTGGATGATTTAAGATGAAGCTACTTTAAAATCTGCAAACTTTGCAACTGTGATTCCATTATGATCTTATTTTTCCCTTAATGTCACAAAAAAGAAACAGAACCCAATGAACCTGGAAGATAATCCCTCAGTTCTCATTCATCTAAATGGTTAAAGTTAAAAATCCTCTAAATCTAGGGGCACCTGGGTGGCTCAGTGGGTTAACGTCTCTGCTTTCAGTTCAGGTCATGGTCCCAGGGTCCTGGGATCGAGCCCCACATGGGGCTCTCTGCTCCACAGGGAGCCTGCTTCCTCCTCTCTCTGCCTGAGTCTCTGCCTACTTGTGATCTCTGTCTGTCAAATAAATAAATAAATAAAAATCTTTAAAAAAAAAAAAAAATCCTCTAAATTCAGTTTTGTGTTTATCAAAACAGCTGCATTGTCCTCACTGATCTAGAACACATCACAACAAAAGAGGAACTGTAAGTTTGTAAAAATCATCTATACTAAAATAGAATTTGTTTATAGATATCTGAGTTCTGCATAAGATGGGTTGGAAAGAATTCCACTGTTTAAATGAAAAGAAACATTTGAAATCTGCCCCTACACCACAGTGATTTTTAAATAACTCATGGTAAGTGGAGAGATGGTCTCACATTAGGGCCAACTGATAAGCAGGGGAAAAACTGAAAGAAATCTTGCCATCGACTTTGACTTGTCGCTCAATCCATGAACCCCTTCTAAAATGTCCTTAACAGGTTGGAAGCAGCCCCTGCTGTCATCTCCTGTTCACAGCCAATGGTAGGCAAACGATCATCCATGGCCCAAATGTGGCCCGCTGCCTGATTTCGTAAACCGCATTTCACTGGACCACAGCCACATCCATCTATTTATGTATTGTGTCGGGCTGCTTTAGTGCCACAATGACAGAGCTGTGTAGTTAAGAGACAGACTGTATAGCCTACAAAACCTAAAATTTTTACTAGCTGGCCCTTTACAAAAAAAGTTTGTCTACCTGTTCTAGCCCACCAACTGGAGTTTTCTCCAAGCAAAGAACTGTATTATAGTCATTGTTTCAGGTGATAGTTCAGTAGATACAAGGTTACCCTTGTCTTATCTATGGTGCCCAAGGGCCTACCAAACATTAAGCTCTCAATAAGTATTGGAGTAAGGAACGTTAGATAAGAAGTTAGATAAGAAGCGAGAGGCGGGGAAGAAAAATGTATAGGGCTTTTCTTCTCCCAAACTAATTTGACATTTATCCTTCATGGAATATTTTAAAAACTAACAGATCCCTTTTCTTGTTATTTGAGCACAGGGTTGTACATCTGAATTAAAATCCAGGATGTGAAGCCAGTGTTCCATTTCAAGCAAATAAACACGGATTAAAACATTGTTTTATGGGGCACCTGGGTGGCTCAGGGGGTTAAAGCCTCTGCCTTCGGCTCAGATCACGATCCCAGGGTCCTGGGATCGAGTCCCGCATCCGGCTCTCTGCTCAAGAGGGAGCCTGCTTCCCCCTCTCTCTCTGCCTGCCTCTCTGCCTACTTGTGATCTCTCCCTCCGTCAAATAAAGAAATAAAATCTTTAAAAAAAAAAAAAAACAACAACATTGTTTTATGCAAGTCGTTAATTTTGAACACCCAGGTAAAGGCTACCCATACCCACTCTTAGAATATTCATTGGTTGCTGTTGTTTTAATATCACTCACCACAATAATATAAAGCAATTGGGCTAAATTATCTTTGCCTCCGACATGAACTCAGCACTCTGGATTCGGGAAATGGAAGAGAACTGCTTTAAAAAAGAGGAGTGAATCCAGCCATCTATGAGCTTGTTAGATTCATCTCCATCATTTCTTCCTAATCATACATTTTTATGTTGGTTTTCAAGACTTCTGTATGAAGAATTAAAATATGCATCACTTCCTACACAGCTCTCTATAATTTTGACTTTTTAAGCAACTCGCTTCATTATACTTGTGTTCTCCTATGTAACAAAGAATCTGATTTCAAGAGTTTTAAAATTAGCAACTGAAGATCTATTCTTGTCATGGAATCAAAAGAGAAAAACGTTACTCAGTCTGTTTTCTGCAACTATTTAAAAGACTATTAAGCTCATGTAATTCCGATAAAACTATGAGCACTGAGAAGACAAGGAATGGAATATTGAAATATTGAATAATGAAATATTGATGATTTCAATGAAATATTAATATTTAATTAATGCAATTTAATTAATTTAATTAATTAATATGAACTACTATTTCATTGAAAATATTCTTGAATAATGAAATATTCACCTATGGGTATTTCCAAGGATAACCAATGCAGTTAGATGTTCTCAAATCAAGATATATTTGGGAACACTAAAGCATCACTCACACAGGACACTATTGCCTACACACTCAGGACACAGAAAAACGGCAGTCTGAGTCTACAGAAATAGAGAACAGTTCCACTTCAGGCTCAAGAAGTAATCCTGCCCACAGCCCAAGGTCAGGGCTGTAGGAGTCCTGAAAAAGTCAGGCAATGCAAAGGAAACCCAGGAAGGATCAAATAATCCTATCTAAAGGACCCAGTCTTTTAAAAATGCAACCTGAAAACCCAACAAATCACGGGGAGATTTAGGTTACACTAAGAAATTTTATCGGTGAACTGTAGGATGTACAATACCTATACAAAACAGAACAGAAATTCAACAGTTCCAAGAGGCTTCCTATACCTAGCACAGGGACTTTAACCAAGAACTAGCTGCAGTCAAGAAAAATTACAAATGACAAAAACCTGCAACAGTATCCAATAAATGAGCCCAGTACTTCCTCTTCTCCAACTTGCGGCCTCTCTGGAAACATCTCTAAGGAAGGAGGCTAAAAGAGCTGGCCAACCAAGCACATACTAGGGGGACAAGATCTCAAAAGAAGAAACAACTTTTGTTGGAACAGTAAGTCTGGGGAACGACCTCAGAAAAGGGGCCTGCTGAGTTTAAAGGAAGTAGTCTCATTTGGCCAAGTAACTCAGGTTGCAGCTCTCCAAGCAGAGCTGGCCTACGGACAGGTGCAGGCCACCGTGGGCCATGCCAGGACCTTTCACCCCCAGAAATCAGAAATAGCGGCCACTTGGAGCACTAACTCAGCAGCTGCAGTATCTTTAAACCAATTACTCTGCACTGCGTTTATCAGATGGAGGTAGGAAGATTTTTGAAAAGCTGGCTCTGGGAAAATGAATGGAATTGGGCTAGAATTTTTTCAGTGACCAGTGTACCCTAAGCCCTTATTTCATACAGAAAGCCCCAGTCCAGGGGCGCCTGGGTGGCTCAGTCAGTTAAGCGTTGGATCACGATCCTTGGGCTCCCTGATCAGCAGGGAGTCTGCTTCTCCCTCTCCCACTCCCCTGCTTGCGCTGTCAAATAAATAAAATCTTTAATAAAAAAAAAAAAGAATCAGGGGCGCCTGGGTGGCTCAGTGGGTTAAGGCCTCTGCCTTCGGCTCAGGTCATGGTCTCAGGGTCCTGGGATCGAGCCCCACATCGGGCTCTCTGCTTGGCAGGGAGCCTGCTTCCCTTCCTCTCTCTCTGCCTCCTTGTGATCTCTGTCTGTAAAAAATAAATAAAATTAAAAAAAAAAAAAAGAATCATACAAAAAATAAAAACACAAAAAATGAAAGTCCCAGTCCAATAACCACAGGAGAGTAGTTCAATAATAGCACTTTAAAAGTGCTTAGGATACTAGACTCCTTTAAATGCTTTCTGCATTTTAACTCTGATGAAGGTACTATTATCATGACCATTTTGCATACAAGGAACGTGGGGCACAGCAGGTAAAACCAGAGAATGCAAAAGCAGGCAATGTGGACCCCAAGGTCTAGGTCCTTTACCATTCTCTGTGCAGCCTCTTGGCATTCTCTGTGCAGTCGTCCCATGTTCCTGTGCCAGGCTCTGGCAACAATGAGACCCACAGCCCAGCCCTGACATGGTGACATACCATGCTTGGTCCGGTAAAAGATCCAGGAACTAAGGCCTGAGGTGGGGCGGGGCAGGCCATTAGCACCTCTGAGCCAAAGCACAATGGATACCTGAGCCAGCCAAGCAGGAGCTGGATTTCTGCCACACTGATCCCCTAGGCCAGGCACCCCTGCAGCGTTCAGTGTATGCCTACTGTCTAAGGCAGCGCCAAGGACAGTCCTGGAAGGAGCCTCAATTCAGTTTTGGTAGTCAAAGACTGGGAGAAGACGACTTAAATGAGACTAGGAGGGAAAGGGGGGACTTACCAAGTCCTAGCTCTGATCATTTTAAATAGGTAGAAGTCGGGGGGCGGGGCGGGGTGGGACAGGATCATGCAGGCCATTTAGGCTTTATGAACACATCCAGATTACCACGCAATAGTTCCAGAACACAGCGCGCCAGACTACCTCCCAGGCTGCCCTAGCAGAATGGCCCCAAGCAGTTTTGCCTTCAGAAAAACTGGCCCCACAAGCTGCCTAAGACCAGCTTTCGCCAGCTTCAACAGTTTCTGGACTCAGCACTTCAAACCACCAGTTCCCTGCCCTGGGAGTCCGGTGCCAGCCGGGCCCCCGACCCTGGGAGCCCCTCCATGACTTGTGCCAGAGCAACCAAGTCCCCCAAGAGTCCAGTCTCCTCCCTCTTTAGGGACCAAGACACCCTTGGAAGCTCAACTCCTCTTAGCAGAAAAGTATAGGCAGAAGGTGTGAAGATCTGAGCTGTGGGTTTATTTATCTGAACTAGGACCCGCCCCGCCCCATAGCACTACCAGCTTGGACTTAACCTTCTCCCAAACACCTAACCAAAGAACTGCTAGATCAAATTCTTTTGGGGAAAGCACCCACCTGACTCCATCTTTCACTTTACAGTTACCCTGACCTCACACTGCTCCGTGCTTCCTCTCCAACAAGCCCACCTCACACGAGTCCCCCTCCCCAGCCTTTCCAGAGAGCCCTCTGGCAGGATGTATGCCCCCAGACAAGTTGATTAACTTTTAAAAATCTCAGTTTTTACATCTGAAAAATGGAGCTGATACTAGTTATGTACTTCACAGGGCCCTTAGAAAGTGCCTGCCAACCTTGAGGGCATTCTGCTAAGTGAAGCAAGCCAGAGAAAAACAACTATGACAGGGCCTCGAGGCACAAATGAGCTCACAGAAAGAACAGAATGGTAGTTGCCTGAGGCAGAGTTTGGAGGGTGGCAAAAATGGGTGAAATGAGTCAAAAATTACGAACTTTTAGTTACAAAATTAAAAAGTCCTAGGGATGAATGTACAGCATGGTGACTTTAGTGAAAGATACTGTATTGCATATCTGATGGTAGATCTACGAAGTTACAAGGAAAAAAAATTGTAACTATGAATGGTAAAGGATATTAATTCATTGTGGTGTTCATTCTGCAATCCATACAAACATCGAATCATCGTGTTGTACACCTCAGTTACACCTCAACTTAAATACCTTCATTGTTGATACTGGCAGGTATTTTCTGCTCTGACGATGAGCAAGAAGAAGCATCAGAGAGGGGATCTGGCACTGTTCTGGAGTACATGTATTATTTCAGTGACTCCTCACCAAACCCAAGGGGGGATTAAGAGTAATTCTCCCCCACTTCGCAGAGGAATAAAGCACTGAGCAGTCACTTGCCAAACACAAACACTTGCCAGACACAGTGAAGGTGAAGCAGGGCAGCTTACCCCAGCAGGTGGAGGGTAGGTGAACCATGAAACCCCTCCACACTCAGAAGCACTTTGTGAAGTACCCCATCCACGCGTGGCCAACCTCAATTCCCTTGAGATCTTTGAGGCTCTCCAGACCACTCCTACTCCTTTCAAGACTCAGAAAAAGGAGGGGCACCTGGGTAGCTCAAGCATCTGACTCTTGGTTTTGGCTCAGGTCATGATCTCAGGGTCTGGAGATCTAGCCCAGTATCAGGCTCCACACTCAGCAGGGGGTCTGCTTCTTTCCCTCTCCCTCCGCCCCTCTGCCCCCCCGCCAAAACACTCATGTTCCTTTTCTCTATGATAAATCTTAAGGGGGGGGGGGGAGACAAAGGACAAGGAGTTCTAATACCCAGCGCTCTCAACGTCTCCCTCTCAAGGACATTGACTGACCGTCACCTCGTTCACTGAGGATATCTGAACCTGGCTCAGCCTCTCGCTTGGAGTCCTGCCAGGGTCCTAGCAACTTTGCCATCCATGAGCATGCTCCATCCAATGCCTTGGCTGTATTTCTTCTTCTCCTAACCTCCCATCTTTTCCATTGCCAACCGAGGCCACACTAGAGCTTCCCCTCAGAGAACAGCTCTACCTCTGCAATCTTAAATTCAAATACCCTTCGGTCTAACCACATTGAACTCTCCTTCCCTCCAGTTTTCCTAACACTCCCGAGGACGCCTATCACTCAGCCTCATCAAGACCACCAGTCCCTTGTGCATCCTTTACCTTGTTTGCCCTTCCAATAAGTCAGCTCACAGTCTGTTGCTTCAACCATGGTCCTGCCATTGTCCTAAATGTCTGGAAGAAAAAAAAAATTCACAACCCCACCAGATTCAGGCCATTGTTCAGTCATGGCTTCTGAACTTAACACCGCACAGCAACCGACGCTTCCAGTTCCCCGGTCATTACTCGCCCTCGCTCTTCAGCTTCAAGCCCACTCAGCCAAGCCCACGCGCCACCACATTTCAGTCACCATCAGCCAAGGGACCTCCTAGTCTACTTCATCAGCATTTATCCATCTTAAGTTTGGCCCCATGTAAAGAGGAAAGGTGCCCCTCACCGTCCCCGGCCCCTCCAGCTCTGGCTCCTTCCTCTTCCCCTTCATGGAGCAATTCCCTGACAGACATCACTGCAGCAGCATCAACACCTCACCTCCCACCAGGCCTGAGCGCACCCTGGCCCACCCAGGTCAACGCAGACTCAAATCCAGTGGCCACTTTTCCGTCCTTATTTTCATGATCTCTGGGCAACATTTAATACAACTGGCCACGTCCTCGTTCTGGAAAGATCTCCCTTCTCAGCCTGCTTGACTCCACACTCCCTGGGGTTTTCTTCCCAATCTTTCACTTCTCTCTCAGCCTCCGTTTCTGGCTCTTTTCCTTTTTTCCAACCCCACAAAAACTGCTTGCCCACTATATGCCTGCATGAACCGAGGTGCTGGGCTTCCTGGGGATTCTTCTCTTCCTACTCTGCATGACCCTCCCAGAGAACAGGCTCATTCATGGCTTCAGGTATCATCTAAGTGGTGAAGACTGGGAGTGCAGACATTAGCCTGACCAGAGTTCAAGTTCTAACTCCCCCACACCATAGCCAGGACACTCCATAGAAAACCACAGTTTTCTAATCTCAAAGATAACAGTAATGAAGAATACATGAGAAACACTTAACACTGTGGCTCCCACAAGATCATATAATAGCCTATAACAAGGAACAACAAAGGCACCTACTGTGATTTACTTCTCCAGGAGTCCTCTCTGAGCTCCCACCAACCTACATGAAACCTCAACTCGGATTTTGCACAAGCAGCAAAAACTCAGCAACACCAAGATGAATAAATTCCTCATTTTTCTCTATCATGCCGTTCTTTCAAGGATCTACCCCAGTACATGACCCCACTAGCCACCCCAAAACTTACGGTGGTTTTAAAAGATGCCCACAAATTCTTCGACTTCCTCCCACCAAGAGGTGGTGTCCATCTCCTGCCCTGGACCCTGAGCTCACCCTCCGGACAGCCCTGATTAACAAGATACAGCCCACGTGGTGCCTCGAGGCTGCTGAGGCTCAGTCAGAAAAGACTGGCAGCTTCCGCCAGTTTCCTTTGGCACGTTCACAGTGAGACTTCCTCCTGGACGTGAGAAGTACAATCCCTCCGATGCAGCATGGAGACAACCATGCAGAGAGATGCCCCCAGCAGTCCACACTCTTCAACCCCCAGCTATTTGGCTGTTCCCAACCCCAAATACAAGACAAGTGTATGAAGAAGACCTGAGATGAACCCAGTCACCATTTGACTGTAGCTTCCTGAGGGATCCTGAGCGAGACCAGCCTAGCTGGCCCTAATTTACCTCCAGATTCATGAGTCAATGAGTTCTTGTGCACAGCCACTCTTTGGAGGTGATCTGTTAATATGACAGAGAACCAGAATAATGCTCAAGCCAAAAATCTAAGGATTCCCTAAAATCGTTGTTCTCGCCTCCTACATCCAATTGCGGAATTGCAGCCATTCTTTAAAGCATCTACTTCTGCAGATTGGTTCTGCTCCTGACTGGTGGTGAATACCATCACTCCATTCCGGAACCAGGAAAATCACTTCCTGTCTTCTTGCTCCCATCTGGCCTCCCTTCCCCATCCCTCACAGTGCAGCCGGATCAGCCCAGGGCAGTCCAGGCAAACTTCAGAGGTTCCCATGACGTGACCCTCGCTGGGCTGTGCAGCTCCAAGCACATCCACTGCTCTTGACTCTGCTCCAGGCACACCGAGTCCTAGGAGGTCCTTGAAGTGTGGCGTCACTTACCCCCGAGTCTCTGCACAAGCTGTTCCTTCTGCCTGGCTCTGCCTGTCACTGGGCCAACTCAAGTGCAACACTACAGATTAAAAAGGAATCCTCTTGGAAGCTCTCTTGGGCCCTCAAGTCTAAGTTAAGTTTCCTCTCAAACACTCCCTCAGTATCCTTTATTTCCCTCTAAATGGAATGTGCCCTTCCAAAATGTAACTGCCTATTTTTCATCTCTCAGAGTGTAAGTTCCCTGACAATAGGCCAATGGCTCACTCAGTTGTATCTCCCTAGAGCCAGGACCACATCAGAACCTAAAAGGATCATAAAAATTAGAGTTGTTTCAGTGAATGACTGATAAATTGTATCAAGGCAACTGGATCACTTAAGAAATAAAACTGGAAGAATGCAAGACAGCTAGCACTTCTGGAAAGTACACAAAAAGGACTAAAAATTTTTGAAATGAAATGAACACTTGAGATTACCTAATTAATCCCATCTTTTTACAGATGAAGAAACAAGTTAATGAGACTGACGGGCTTGCCCAAACCTCCACACCTGGTTGGTGGCAAAGACAGGAACAAAAATCAGGTCAATTAACTCCCATGGTATCACTGTGACAAGTCCGAATCTGAGTAAACCACACAGCTGAATAGCACAGGAATTTCAGAATATGCCAGTAAGTTCTCAAGATTAGGAATCTGTCTTATAATCCTCTTGTATTATATTATTCTCATGCCTGAACATATAGAGTAGCTTTGGGCAACTTTCAATTTCTTCGGAGTACACACCCATCAGAATGGGTAGTGAGAAGGACTGACAATACAAGTGGTATTGGTGAAGATATGAAATAAGTGTAACTCTTACACTGGGAGAAGTCCAATTGGTTGATACAGCTGCTTCGGAAAAATGTTTGCCAGTATTTAGTAAACCTGAACATACATGTACCCAATGAGCCTGAAATTCCATTCTACCCAATGGAAGTTAATATCTCCACCAAAAATATGCACTAGAAAGTTTGTAGCAGATTCCAAATATCCTCAAAGTGAAAACAGTCTAAATTCCCAACAACAGAATGGATGGACTAGTAATGATATATTCATAATTACACCGCAACAAAAAAGAACAAATTACTGATTCATACAATGTGGATGAATTACACAAGCATGCTGAGTGAAAGAAATCCTAAGCATATCTGTGATTCCATTTATGGGACATTTGAAATCAGACGAACCTAATCTAGTTCAGTACTACCCGGGAAGGGACAGAGAGCCTTCTGGAGTGTTGAAAAGGTTTTACATCTCCATTTTGGGGGTGATAACACGATATAGGTACATATAAACTTAGCTGTACCTCTAAGACTTGAAGTACATCTTCAACTGCACAATTAAAATTGAGTGAACGAAAAATCAAAAAAAGACAGGTGCACATTAGCTTTATGGAACCTTATGTTTAATGTAATACAATATAATCTCATTCAACCCTCAAAAGAGCCCTTAAGTTTTGTAAATATTATTTACTAGTCATGGTTGAGTTCAAAAAAATCTCTGAATCAGAACAGAAAGAAAGAGGGAATAAAAAATTATAGTTTTAAAAAAAATCAACTTTAACATTCTTTTTGGGACTTTTCTTTTTGTAGAACAGACCAAAAAGCATGTCCTATCCAAGGTCAAGGACAACTTTAATGTCCAGCTCTTAAAAGGTACATGAAAGGATGTGTTCCTACATGATGTTTAGTTAACTCCACAAAGATTGTACACTGCCAGATTTGAAGAGGAAAAAAATCCCTAAGGTGTCACTGACACAGGGCAGGAGACAGGGGAAATCAAGGACATAGAGAGACTCACTTTGTCTACACTTCTATTGATACCATTATATTGAGTCATATAGACTCATACCAATCAGTACAGAAAAATCTAATGTGATTTTTTAAGTACAGTTTATTATGTTTTTATCAGTGCTAATCATCACAGAGGCAACCTCTGATGCTGTTTCAATTTAGCACATGAGAAAATTGTGATTCAGGGTGATTTGTCTTAGACCAGGTTCCCAGGATTTGGCATTTTAGAAATAAGTACATTCTAAATATATATACACCTTCATCCAAACAAACTTGAGGACTAATACAGGTATGTCACGTTTTCATTCTGCTAGGTGAAAACATTCTGAGAGAGACACTATCATTCACTATCATTTCAAGAGTAGACCATATATTCTAACATCTACACAAAGTTGGAGCAATATTTTAAGCTGAAGTCTCTAAATGTATGATTACTTTGCAACACTCTTCCTGATTTTTCCATTTTGCTATGGACGGATATTTGGACAGCACCTTAGATCACACAGGTAATAGCTGGAATACCCAGGAATCAAATACAGAACGTCAAAGTTCTTTTTCTTCTCTGTTGCAATAGTAGGTACAGATTAAGATCAGGGACATGTCACCAACCCTTATGACAACCAAGGCAGTTGTGAGGACTCCGCTCTGCCTAACCCTCAGTTTCCTCAACAACAAGATAGGAATAAATACTCCGACACCACTCAGGGTTGGCGAAAAGGCTAAAGGAACAGCAGAATCCCATATTAAGCACTTCCTGAAGAATCAGAGAACAAATTCTCAAGGGTTAATTATCAGCAGCACAAACTTTATTATGTAACTTTGACTTAAACACTGGCTGATTCTATGATATTAATTTATTTAATATCAAAAGCTTTAAAATGCAGGTACCTTTGGACCCTACAACTCTACTTCTAGAATTTGATCATAAAGCAGAAACACCCCAAATGATTAGAAACACTGTATGCAATAATCCCTCTTTTAGAGATTCACCATGTAATCTGCATATTAAAGGCTGTACAATACAGAAACTTGTTTTACTTTGACCCAATTTTTAAAGTTACTTGGCACTGGAATTGCTTTTCGTAATAAGACTCATTTAAGTATCAGAGAACTACCACTCTTGGGGCGCCTGGGGCGCCTGGGTGGCTCAGTGGTTAAAGCCTCTGCCTTCTGCTCAGGTCATGATCCCAGGGTCCTGGGATCAAGCCCTGCATCCTGCTCTCTACTCCACGGGGAGCCTGCTTCTCCCTCTCCCACTCCCCCTGCTTGTGTTCCCTCTCTTGCTGGGTCTCTCTCTGTCAAATAAATAAATAAAATCTTAAAAAAAAAAAAAAAAAGAATTACCACTTCTTATAATACACTAGCATAAAATATCCAGAATTTATACAGAATATTCATTTCAGTGTTATTTATAACAGCCAAAATTGGAATAGAAAATATTCAATGGAAAGGTAATTAGTTAAAAAAAATTATGGTTTGTCAGTATATAATGCAGGAAACTAATGAAGAGAAACTTCAATTTTAAGTATTCATACAAGTAAAAAAGCAGGTTATGATACTATCTTCATTACAATGAAAATGTTAACTGGTTCTTTCTGGGGTACTGGATTACAATTTCCCCCATTGTGCTTTCCAAAATTCCTTTTACTTTAATAATTTAAAGTAATTTAAAATTTAATAAAAATTTAATTTTTAATAATTTTTACCAAAATAATCTGGCCTTTCACAGGCAAGAATAGGTGTATATATGTGGAGATGTTAATAGGATTACAAAATGATTGTTATGAACTGTAAGACAGGAAGCATAATACTGAAATGCAAATGAAATTTCATTTATAGGACTCACTGTGTAGTACTAACAAGTAAACATCTACTAAGCATGCCTCAAACCAATACCTATGCTCTTCTGAGCTGCTCACAAAATACAAATAAGATCTACATATAAAAGCATAAATGGTATTATCCAAACCAAAAACCAAAAACAAGTATCTATGGATATATATGAGTAACATTTATTGATCTCAAAAACAGAAAATTTTCAAGAAGGGTTGCAGGTTACAATTTCTGTAAAATTATCTTTAATCTATTATTAGTATATTCTTTATACTAACATGCAAATGTAAAAATGCAAAAACAATGCATGAGAATGACACCCACTAACTTCAGTACAGAGAAAGGGGAGCAGCAGGCTTTAGCTCTAGCCTTAAAGGTTTTGTTTTTTTTTTAAAGCAGTTTTGAGCTAAAATGGTAAGATGTTAACAACTGTTCATCAGAGAGTTGGCAGGTACACAGAAGTAGGTTTTATTATTTTCTGTACTTTTCTGAATATTAAAAATAAAACTTTGAAAGAGCTATATTTTGTTGTAGCTCCTGACTCCGTGATTAGGAACCGGTACAGTCCTTCGGTGCCTCAATCAGTGGCCCTGGGAGGACTCTAGGTGGTCATCCACTTCTCCATGAGTAAGGCCAGGGAAGCAGCTACCCTGCTGGAAAAACACCCAAGAATCCCTCTCGAGGAGACAGGGACACAATTCCGTGAGATAATTCCTCAACCCCGAGAAGCAGTCCAGAGGTCGGACCAGTGCCCAGCAAATCCAGGTACAAAGGAAACTGATAAATGAGACTGGCTGGCAAATCCAACTTTTCAAATGGGTCCTCCGAAAACCATGTAGGTGTGTTTGGCTGTGAGCCAAAAAGCAGAGCACCAATGTTAATGCAAAAAAGAATGGAGAAAAGTAGTTATACAAATGAAAGCAAAATTCCTGAGTCAGCAGCTCACCAGAAGGCACAAAGCCACGCCACTGCCCCCGGCAGGAACTGGACTGTCCCTACACTCCTGCCAGGGCTTCTCCCAAGACCACAGGACAGCAATCAAGAGACCTCTCAGTTCCCAGTATTGGGTCTGTGATTCATGCTGCCCCTCTCACGTCCTCTCAGCTATCCCCAGGTAGGCATGGGCTTGGAATCCACCAAGCTGGGCTAACCCTCTAGCCCCCACACTCCATCTCACTGAACCTCAAGTTCCCTCTTTTCTAAGGCCGCATTTTGTAAGTCGGGAGTCTCTGGTTAACAGGACGGATGAGAGGACGAAGTTAGGTGACAGGAGAATGACACTTTACACCATACTTGGTACACAGTCCCCTCTGATCCTGGTGGTGGTGATCATGGTGGTCAGGGACCCTGCCCTGATCTGATGAAGGGAACAGACTCCAAGAACAGCCATCACCCTGGGGCCATTCAAGGGCTATCCACATGTCTTTGCGTCAGCACTAGAAGTCAGAACTGGCTACATAATTTGTGAGGCCCAGGGCAAAATGAAAATGTTTTGCAAAGCATCAAAGATTCAGAGGATGGTCAAGCCCAGAGCATTAAACCAAGTGTAGGGTCCTTCGAAGCCTAGTCCCCCACAGCCATGTGCCCCTGAAGGCAGCCCTGCTGGAAGTAAACGTGCTCACTCACTCCGTAGACACTGGAAATGAAGGTCAACAAGAGCTCAGCTTTCTAGACTCACCCAAACACTGGAAGCATTTGGGCAGATGCGGGGGCGGGGGGAGGGGGTGGGGGCGGGGAACTACAGCGTAACTAAAGGGGGCTGTAGACCTGAAAATAAATAATTCAATTTGTGAGAAGTTATCAAGAGGAAACTGCTGTTTCCTTGCTCTCTGCCATGCACTTACCAGAACTTCCCTAAAAGTCTTTCCTTCTTTCCAGTCTACCTCAGAGACGAATTATTTATAGTGAGTATCAGGGGAGTGTGCCCAGCTGAAATCCGTAAGCAAGACACTGCTAGGGGCGTCGTGTCTGCTGGGACAGTCTCACTTTCCAGGCAGCACGTGGCAAGCGAGCATAGCAGGCCTCAGACAAACGGACAACTAGGTCCTCAGTCTCAGTGACCTCTTCAGAAAAGAACTGGAACTTGTGACAGGCAAGAGGGTGCCCCTGCAGTGACAGCAGGGGGCTAACAGAGTGGCCGAGAAATCCATTTGTGGTCACTTGATGAATCATTAGATGGTGACCGTCAGTCACCTCAGGACATTGTGGGACAAGAAGTTCAGGACACAACACAGTTGTTCATATCCAGCCTTCTCCTTAACAGTCATTTAGCAAAGCCAAGTTCCTGAGAACAAGGGAACCCTGGTCAGCCTCCTCAAGACCCCTGGTTTGGTTTGGCTTTTTTCCTTTTACCCTTTACTTAAGCAGCCGCACAGTAATTACATGAAATACATCATAAAAATTTCAGTGGTCTCCCAACAGCTTCAACACCAGGCTGAAGGAAGTCTACAAACCCAGCTCTATTCCTTAGCTGTGTGAACTTGGGGAAAGGACACCACCTTTCTGAGCCCTGTCTTAATGCCATTACGTGGGAATGCATTTACGAAGTTATCTGGCACACAGTAAGCGCTCTATAAGTGAACTCATGCTTCACTCCCTCCACCACCACCAATCCCCCCCCACCCCGCATGCCAACAAGCACATGGCTTAGGCTCCCAGAGACTGTGAATCATTCCTGTGGGACTCTTCTTAGGACTCCCACTTCCAGACTTCTAAGACTGCAGCAACAGAAGCTGGAGAAACAGAGCAAATGCCTTCAAGTTGGAGGTCCTGCTTAATGGTACAGATGTTCTTCAAATTTTTTTGCCATTCCAAGTCCAGATGGTAGATCTATCCTTGCATTAATTTTATGATTCAAAGAATATGGGAAATCTAAAACGCTGGCCTTAAATTCTAAACATAGTATACAAATGCAATGATCATGAGTTGACAATTAGCATCCAAGACTAATCAACGATTTTCAGTTGCCACACTTTCAACTCTAACTCTGCATTTTAGTTCACAATAAAACAAAAACATGTAAAACAAGAAACCTACCAGAAAGCCAGGAAGCACATCAGAAGCTACCTTCTCTCTGATGCACCTTTGGCATCCTGTCCTGCCATGGACTCCCCTAGAGCCACATGCCTGGCCATGCTACCGCCAAGGGGACCTCAGCCGGGAGCTCATTCTCCCAGGACTTTCAGGGCCATGCACAAAGCAGGGAGTTCCATGAATATTTGCTGAATGGATGAAAATATCAACATGTGATAATATTAAAATATCAAGGGTCTTATGACATCCTACTTGCTGATTACTACTCCAAATCTTTCCATATACTAGCACTAGTTTAAAAGTTAGCCCAATATGGACATATGGTGAGTGCTGTGAAATGTGTAAACCTGGCAATTCACAGACCTGTACCTCTGGGGATAAAAATACATTATATGTTTATAAAAAATTTTAAAAATTAAAAAAAAAATGCCCAGCATTTCCCAGTAAGAAATCATAAGAATAAGCGATGTAATCACAATACAATAACATTCTATATGGGGGGGGGGGTGCTGTTTATAAATCCCTTTCTTTCCCTCCATGATCTCATTTAATCATCATAAGCAGAATGTATTTTACTGTTTTGATGGCAGAAGGAGGAAAAAGGTAAAATTCTAACCCTTCAACAAGAGCTAGGACAGAAAGAAAATTTGAAACTGAATCTAGAAGTTGATCTTGTCCAACCCACCAGGAAAACCTGGTAGATGTGTTTCTCTTTCATTACAACTAGATTTTCTCCTACCTTACTCAAAAGCTCTGGGGCACCTGGGTGGCTCAGTGGGTTAAAGCCTCTGCCTTTAGCTCGGGTCATGATCCCGGGGTCCTGGGATCGAGTCCTGCATTGGGCTCTCTGCTCCGCGGGGAGCCTGCTTCCTCCTCTCTCTCTCTGCCTACCTCTCCACCTACTTGTGATCTCTCTCTGTCAAATAAATAAATGAAATCTTAAAAAAAAAAAAAAAAAAAAGCTCTGCATGTGGTCTCGCTAGTTCTACCTGTCAAGAGAGAGTAAGATGCCAGTACTGCCTGTTGGAACAATACCAAATCTTTATCCACAGACCCGACAGGTAGGACCATGGCCTTTCAAGTCCAACGTGAAGGCGGAGAAAAGGTGTGTGGCCTTCTAACCCAATTTCCTTAACCAGAAAACATGAAGTTTTTATATTTAAATTGTCACTCAGGCCAAACAAAGTATCTTGATAATCTCGAAGTGTAAAGGATACATTCTGCATTCCCCAGAACAAAACACCTAATCCAAACAGATTTTATCTTGTCTCAGTTTAGAAGCTGGTGAGAAAAGTAGGGCTGTCCCCTCCATCTCAGTGATTCAATTCAACAAATACTGGCACTGGGTGATATTTATTTAGAATTAGCAAATTACCACTATATCCTTGAACTGAATTTAAAAACCCCCGTCTTGAATATTACGGCATGATCCCTGTCCCCTACTTTACTGGTCACCTCTAATTGAGAACATTTCTTTTTAAGAAAATCAACAACAACCTCAAAGATCAGACAGCTACATCACTTGCTTCGATACCCACAGTACTATTATAAGCTATTAAAATAGCACCTACCTTTCTCCCATTTCTCTTCCTTTCTAATATCCAAGTAAAAAAGGTTAAGTGATGACATTCCATCCAAAGAACAATGGACAATACATACACATAGCTCCCTTTTCCAGCTTCCAACAGCAGCAACAAGAAAAGTCAACCACCGATTAAAAAAGAAAAGCTAGCATACACGAGTATTCTTGTCAAGCGCGTGGACAGGGAGCTCTAGTCCACAAGCCCAGCAAAACCTGAAGAGCCAATCTTGTCAAGAAAGGAGCATTTTTTTCTGGAAGTCAAAGAACTTGAGAACTGATTTTAAAATACCAGATGCAGTCAACGGAACTGATTTTCCAGAAATTGTTTTAATAGACACCACATAAAGATTATACATAAGCAAATGAGTCCATTTGAAAGACAAGAAGAAGGGAATGTGTGGCACGTCATTTTCTGAGTTGATAAGAAGTAAACACAAAAGCATGACTCTGAAGAGTTGTTATCTTTTAACTGAAACCGGACTGAAAAATTGGACTTCACGTTTAAGGATTTTCTTAAATGTTTTCACAGGGGATGCTTGGCACACTCATACAAACTGACTTATTTCCTTTAAGTTTTTACTTAACAGCTTCACTGCAGTTGTGATTTTTTAAGCTTAAAGTTACAAAATGGTATTTTTTAGTACCAATGCAACAGGGTGTGGCGGGGCATAGCGGGGGAAACCAAAAGGCTGTGTCAAATTTGGGGCCCACTGATTTTAACACAAGCCTGTTAGTAAACTGACAAATTAATCTGCTTTTTAGGTACCCTGAAGCCCCACTAACAAATTATTCACCACCTTTAGATAATCCACCTAGAAATTAACCTGAGTAATCACCAATTTTCAATCCCCGAACCCCAAATGGTTTGGTGGTTTTGACACCTTGGTTTTGTGATGCTATTTGTAAACTTAAAACTCATCCACTAAAGAAATACAATGATTAGACTTCCTTTTTAGGAACTACTTAAGTATATAAAATTAGCTTTTAGTAGTACAGGTAATGTCACCCTTTCCTATTTGGAATTATTCTCAACAAACTTTGGCTTTGAGTGGACTACAAAACAAAACCATAGTATTGTATTTTACCTGGCAAGCTACAAAATAATCAGTTACTTGATTTAGAAAATCTAAAACACTTGGCAACTCTTAACCTACAGGGCACTCTGAATTTTAAAGGACACGCATAATCAGATAACCTCTTTAACTGGCTCCAGGTGTGGGTGGATAATGTCCCTTTATCACAAAGATAACTGACATCAACAAATGAACAAAACAGAATTTGAACTCAATTTTTTTCTCTCTGCTCCATTCACAAGGTCGTGCATTAACTTCAATCACCACCCTTCCCCACAAAAGACAAAAACAAGCCATTAAGCTTTAGGGGAAACATTTCCTTCACATAAACTAGAGTTAAGTCCAAAGACAAGAAAACAGTACAAAACCCGTCCTTATCCAGCATTTCTTGATCATGAAAGCTTCACACAGTCTTTCTTAGAAGAGCATTAAGTTTAATTCCTAGAAGGCAATGGCAAATCTCTGCCAGGACAATCTACAGGAAAATCGACTGCGTGTGTCCAACAAGATCACAGAAGGGTCAATGTTTTTAGCCAGCCACTGCAACTCTACGTAACTGCGGTCTGAGCTAACAAGGTAAACCTGGTAATTGTATAGGATCGAACACAGCCAATGTCAGTGAGGTTCCCCTTGAACACACACATGCAGCTCCGGGGAAAGAGAATTTCTGGAACAATACAGGATGCTTGCATAATTCCACAAAAACACGAGTGCATTATTAAAATACTGCTCAGCCCCAGCATTGTGCTGACACTTCCCACCTAAACTTCTCAGCACAAGCCCGGCCTAAAAACAGCTGGGATCCAGGGTAAAAGCCACATGCACCCACAAGAGGTACAGTGGGACAATGCCTGCCCTACCCAGTCCCCACCAGGCTGCGATGTAGTTTAGTCCCGTCTACTTTACGGTAATGTGCTTTTAAACCCTCGCCACGACCGAGGTCATAGCTTTAGAGATCTAATAACAACCAAATGACCAGGGCTGCCGGGCACTTAGTAAGCCATTCTGGTTATGGCTCTTTAATAGTACCTGGAGTTCTGCTAAAGGGACAACACAAAACTCCTGCCTCCCCAGAAAGAAAGTCCCTTTCGGGGAGCGCAGAGGGAAGCAAAGAACCTGATCGCGGGCAGAGGACGCCCCGCCGCCGCGGCCCCATCTCTCCGGCACCCCCCAGCACGCCCCTCTCCTCGCAGCGGGGTGACCGGGGCCGCACCTTTACCTGTCAGCTCCACCACCCCCTCCGCCCTGCCGGCCGCCCCTCGGAGTCCCAGCACAGCTCCAGAGCAGGCTGCAGGAGAAAGAACCCCAAAGGCATCCCATCCCAAAGAAAGCTAGCAAAAAGGCTGTTCCTCCAGGCGGAGGGACATCGGGCACGTCGGGTTCCGAGAGACGACACTCCACCCCTGTCCCTCACCTACCAGATAATCCATGTACAGAAACGCCTCAGTTATCCGGAGATCAGACATCCGGCAGCCTAAAGCATCCGGAACGGCTCCGAACCCGGAAAAAAAAGCAGCTTCTCTGGCTGCGAGCGAGCAGCCCCTGAAAAAGCCAGCAACAACGAAAATAGCCGAGAGCAGCCGAACAGCCGAAGATTACACAAGGGGCGCGGCGATTGGCCGGGCGGGCGGGCAGAAGGAAAGGAGAGCGCTCATTGGCTGCGGTGCCTATAAAAGGCAGGCCACTGCGGGTGGCAGAAGAGAAGCGCGGGAGCGGCAAGGGCGCTGGTTCCTGTGAGCCGGGCGGAGGGCGGGGGCTGGGGCTGCGCAGGCGGAAGAGCGAGCCGGGAAGAGCGAACAATCTGCCGGTGCTGCAACTGCCCGAGTTCTGCGTGCTCCCGTAGCCGCCTCTTCGGGCGGAGCGGAGCAGAACTGTGCTCCAGTGCAGGAGAGCCGTAGTGTCCCCTCCCGCCCTCAGTAGGAAGCGAGCCCTGAAGTGGGAGGCGTGGTGGCCACCGACACCTAACGCCGCTCTCCCGAGTGATTTCCTGCGGGCTCCGCGGCCTCTGGGCAGCACCGAGGGGACGCCTAAGGAATGTACTCTCCACAGGCGGGCCTGTGACCGGGTAGCCCCAACCCCCCACCTTGAGGATGTGAATCTTCGAAGCGGACAGCTCCAGCCTGATGTCCCTCAGGGTACACAGAAGCTTAGGACACAGCCAGGGGTAACCCACGGGGCTCCCTTAGAACACCAGGTTACCTTCAGATTTCACTGTCCACCACGTGAAAGGAAAGGAAAAAAAAGTTGAGGGACAAGGTAGACCTCAAACACCTGTAAAGCTGTCAGGTCTTCACAGGCTTGGCGTCCAATTACACTGAGCACAAGTCCATCGTCGCTAAAGAAAATGAGCGATAGAACAAGCTTCTGTCTGGCCATGTAATGTACTATCGGGACCCGCTATCCTGGTTAAGAGGTAAGAGTATAAGCAGGTGCATATGAGGTTTGTGCATTTCCTGGTAAATAGCTTAGAAATTGGCATTGGGATTTCCCTATTCCATCAAGGGGGGGGAGAGGGTCTAAATCAGTCAAGAAGCTAAGTAAGAACACAAGAACACTTAGGTTTTGGTTTTTGTTTAAGATTCAGGCTGGGGACGCCTGGGTGGCTCAGTGGGTTAAAGCCTCTGCCTTCGGCTGGGGTCATGATCCCAGGGTCCTGGGATCGAGCCTTGCATCAGCCTGCTTCCTCCTCTCTCTCTGCCTGCCTCTCTGCCTACTTGTGATCTCTGTCAAATAAATAAATCTTAAAAAATTAAATTAAATTAAAAAAAAAGATTCAGGCTGAACAACGACACAATGCCAGACATACCAACTTAGGCTCACATGATTGAAGTACTGCAGCCACTGCCACCCCCGCCCCCCACATTGAGATCGGAAAACATCGTTCTTACCTGTATTATTTAGGGCTTCCTACAAAAACGTTTTAATAGTAAAACTTCAACTGGAATTTTCCTGAAGAGACTGCCTGACTGTATAAATGTTTGAGGGGTTGGATTTTTATTTTCCACCTAACTTGACACCTTCCCTTTTCGCATCCTGGAGAATGCATTTCCTTACTGTAAGTTTACCTGCAGCTGCCAAACAATGGAATTCACCATCAATGTGCAGGAAGGGAATGCAGCCCCTTACAGGGGCCTTCAGGTGAGTGGACCATGTGATTTGGAGTTTTTGGTCTCTTCTCTCTGAACGAACCTGTTTCCTCAACTAAATATTGAGAATTCCTGTGGCCAGAGGATTTTATTTTTTTAAGGAACTGAAGGACAAATATATACACTTAGTATAGAACTTGACTTTGTTGGTCAGATTTACACACAAAGTTGTATAAATTAAACTTCTGCAGAAATTTCAACGACTTTTGCCTATTCAGGGGCTAGCTTGACTCAACTGCACTAAGCCAGTAGATCCAATTTTGATTGATTTATCCGAATGCCAAGAACACATAGTTTTAGAAGAGATTTTGACCTGGATTCTAAAGTGATGAGCCTCACTAAACCTACAGCACAATTGGTTGAAATTGACAGAAGTCACAGTCCTCTCAAACTTGCTAGCAAAAATAATTCAAATAGACTGGAAACCTTTTGGGTTTTGTTTTTTTTTTTCTTTCCATGAATAAGCATACTGCAAATAGGATAAAGGGCTGAGTTAGCAAAAGAGACACTTTGTTCCATTGTCTCTTAGTGAAAATTGAGGTCTCAACTACTGCCAAGTCAGACTTTTGAAAAGCCTATCCTTTTCTATGCAGGGGAAGATAACGGCTCAGGAGCAACTGCCTTCTGCCTTCCTTTAAAAGCTAACCTTAACAGGCTCCTCAACAGAAAGTCATTACTCTAAACATGGTTCATCCAATTTCTAGGAATGAGTAAGTAGGCTCAAAGCAGGGAGATGAAAGAATTTACTTCAAGTTCCAAAGTCTGCACCAGAGTATTCACCATATTCCACACTATTTGTACATTCTTTTTTTTTAAATTTTTAAAAAGATTTTATTTATTTATTTGACAGACAGATCACAAGTAGGCAGAGAGGCAGGCAGAGAGAGAGAAGGGAGGATGCAGGTTCCCCACTGAGCAGATAGCCCGATCCGGGGCTCGATCCCAGGACCCTGGGATCATGACCTGAGCCGAAGGCAGAGTCTTTAACCCACTGAGCCACCCAGGCGCCCCCTATTTGTACATTGACACCAAAGAAAACCTTGTGTATGAGGTATTAAAAAATCCTAAGCAACAATGTACACAATAGCCAAACTATGAAAAGAGCCCAGATGTCTGTCAACAGATGAATGGATAAAGGTGATGTGTGTGTGTGGGTGTGTGTGTGTGTGTGGGTGTGTATGATATTACTCAGCCATTAAAAAAATGAAATCTTAACATTCGCAACAACATGGATAGAACTAGAGGGTGTTATGCTAAGTGAAATAAGTCAGAGAAAGACAACATAATTTCACTCGTATATGGAATTTAAGAAACAAAACGGCGGATTGTAGGGGAAGGGAGGGAAAAATAAGAGGAAGTCAGAAAGGGAAACAAACCATAAGAGACTCTTAACTCTAGTTAACAAACTAAGGAAGGATTGCTGGGCAGGGGTGGGGGGTGTTGAGGGTGATTGCATGTGGATCCTAAGGAAGACAGGAGGGCTCGT
The DNA here is from genome assembly GCF_963455335.1 of Martes martes. Lineage (NCBI taxonomy): Eukaryota > Metazoa > Chordata > Mammalia > Carnivora > Mustelidae > Martes > Martes martes. The sequence goes on along the minus strand of NC_137892.1, from coordinate 126,580,158 downwards.
GATACAATGAGCATTTGGTGTTACATGCAACTGATGAATCACTAAATTCTACCCCTGAAATTAATAATACAGTATGTTAATTGAATTGAAATAATTTTTTTAATCCTATATTACCTTTTGGAAAAGAATCTTCAAAAACCTGAAGCTTCAGAACTCCATATGGAGCACATTTTTCCAGGTAGATGTTAGTCTCCTGGGATGTGTGTATACCTTTGTGCAGAGGAAAGAGACTAACTTCATTAACTGGGATGAGCAAATACCACACTACCCACTATGGGGAGCAGGTCTTAGCTGATGGCTATTACTATTGGGTAGTCACCCCAATATGTGCTTTATAAAGTGTGGAGGGGTAAGAATGCATTCTCTTCACCATATACCAATTAACAGACTGCAGTCTTCAATAAGACACGGTCTATTAATGTAGCCCTGCCTTTGCTTCCAATAAAATGAACGACCCTCTTTCAGACACCTGACATGTATAAACTCATGAGGCAATTGCATTACTACAAAGATTTTGAGGAAAGAGGCTCTCACTGTTGCCTGTCAAAGCAAGAAGAAATTCTTTTTTGACAGGCCACAGTCTACAATTCTCTGCAGACTGTTAACTAGCCAGTTTTAGAGGAAAGTTTGTTAAAGCATCACTTACAGGAAACAAATGCATTCTTGCAATTTGGTCTCCCAAATTCTACCATCCAGAAAACCCAACATATCAGTGGCCATTTCCATTTACTGGTTTTCATTGTTTTGTTTTGTTTTTTAAAGATTTTATTTATTTATTTGACTGAGAGAGAGAGATCACAAGTAGGCAGGCAGAGAGAGGGGGAAGCAGGCTCCTGGCCCAGCAGAGAGCCTGACACAGGGCTCGATCCCAGGACCCTGAGATCATGACCTGAGCCGAAGGCAGAGGCTTTAACCCACTATGCCACCCAGGTGCCCCTGGTTTTTGTTGTTTGATAGAACTTATGGAAGAGTACAGCTTTTACTAGTTTTGTATCATGCCCTCACTTTATAAAAACTTAACCATATCCTGAAACTTCATAAATGTTTCATGGCTATGTAAAGTTTTATAGGAATGCACTACAATAAATTCCTTCTTAGATACTGTTGTATATAGTCCGGTGAATGTTTGCTTATAGGATTGTTCACATCTCCTTTTAAGAATTACCCTAAAAATATTCTTAAAATGAATTATTGGTTCAAAGGGTGTGAACACATTTAATACCCATTTTTGTACTAGCTTATAAGCTTCTGTCCCCTGCTCCCAGCTCCAAAGTAGGAAATGTTTATCCTGCCTCATTCTTGCTTTGAGTATATGCCTTAATAGCGGAGAGATGGTGTCTTTCATTAGGAAGACTCTTAAACTATGGATGCTTCTTTTTCAGAAGTGGTGGTATCCACTTAATTCTGCAGAGATCATTGGGCAATTTGCCTATTTACTGCCTCCAATAACTTCCAGGACCTTAACGTTTTTTTTTTCCCAGCCCCGCTCTTCCTGGTCCAAGTGGCCATCCTGATACCCATCCCCAACCACCTCTGATTCACCCCAGGCCCCCTCTCTGCTTCTTATACTTGAACTAAGCACCATTATGTCCTAGAAGGTGAACCTCCTATGAAGCTGCTAACAGAACTTAATTCATAAATGGAAGAAGTCAGAAGGCTAGAGGTTTGAATTAAGAGGATTTTCTGATCCTAGCATGGTAGCCTACAAAACTAGAGGGAAACTTAGCTGTAATGATGGGACTCTTGCAACTACAAACTTTTAAGTCTAAAACATCTCCATGTCAGCTTAAATTTGTTTTGTCTCCAATAAGCTGATATCAAAGTCCCACATGTCTAATTTTTAAGGATTAGTGGCCTGGCAATCACCAACATCTGCCACTACTTAGCTTGATGAGCTTGGGTGGGTCACTTGTTTCTTCCAGGCTTCTGTTGACTCAACTATAAGATAGAGTTGAACTAATCACTAGATTATTAAGGACTGTTTGATATCTAAAAATCCATACTCCTTGTTGGGGAACATGGACTTGTTCTAAATGGATAACTTCCCTCTTCCAAAAGAATTTGCTGGGTCTTGAAGTATGGAAACGAGATAAGACATTTCAAATGAAGACTCACCACTTCAAGGGGTAAATATAGGAGAAAGACAGAACCAGACCTCGCAAGCAAACACTACACAAGCACCATGTTTTAAGAAGCTGTCAATCCCCCTTGATACCTCCCCAGGATCATTTAACCTTAGTACTGCATTGCTGATTAGTTTCCTATTGGCACTATGACAAATTACCACGTACACTTGGTGACGTAAGGTACAAACTTATTCTCTTACACTTCTGCAGGCTAGAAGTCCTGAGACTTATGGGGCTTTAAAAAAAAAAAAAATATCAAGTAGCTGGCAGGACTGGTTTCTTCTAGAGATCCCAAGGGGAGAGTTCTTTAGCTCTGCTCCCACTCATGTTCATTCTCTTTAAAATCTTTAAAAATCCTAAAAATGGTGATAGTTGCACAAATCTGTAAATACACAAAAACTGTATACCTTAAATGGGTGAATTGTATGTGAATTCTCAAGGTTACTTTTTAAAAAGTATGAATAGAGGAAGAAAAACTAAATGCCAGATGAGAAGTAAACAGAATACAATTAGAGTACCCAGGGGCTGCATCACCAAGTCTTAATTCTTTCTAGAACTGGGAGTTTATCTCCTTCCTTAGGCATGGGTAAATTATGCTTGTCACTTTGGATTTCCAAGTATTTGCTTTTCCTGTATATCACAAGATCAGGGTGTTAGGTTAGATAATGGCTCCAAAAGATATCCAGTCTTAATTCGTAGAACCTGTGAATGTTACCTTGTAAGGCAAAAGTGACTTTGTAGGTGTGACAAATTGAGAATTTTGAGATGGGGAGATTATCCTGGATTATCTGGCCCTAAATACAATCACAACTGCCCTTATTAGGGGGAGGCACACAGAGGTTAGACTATAGGAGAGAAGACAATGTGACCACAGATGCAGAGACTGGAGTGATATGGTCAAAAGCCAAGGAAGAAAAACTGCTGGAAAGCTGGAAGAGCGTGGAGCAGACTCTACGCTCAGCAAGGAGACGGATGCCAGGCAGGATCTCAGGACCCTGAGATCACGACCTGAGCCAAAAACCCAGAGTTGGACGCCTAACTAACTGTACCACCCAGCCACCCCTAGGACATTTTTAATGACTTCCAAAAGAAACCCTGAACCTTTGAGCTATCACCCTCCACCCCTTACCTCTACCCTCAGCCCTCGGAAACCACTAGTCTACTTTCTGTCTCTACAGATTTATGTTCTGGACTTTTATAAGAATGGAATCCTGTGGTATGTGGTCTTTGGGGACTGACACTTCCACTCTGTGTAGTGTTTAAGTTTCATCCATGTCATAGCATATACGTTCTTTCCTATGGCCAGATAATATTCCATTGTATGGACATACTGCATTTTGTTCATCCACCATCCATTGATGGACCTTTGGATGGTTTCTACCTTTAATTTTGAATCATGTTGTCCCTCTACTTTTTCTCTCCTTTTCTTTTGCTCAAGACAAGATTTTCTGCAAATCTCTTCCTCATTTCTCTTCCTTTATTGTCCATAGCTAAACTTTCTTCATAGTAATATTGTTCTAGAGCAGTTTGTCTAAATATGAGTGGTATTTCTTTCAATATTTAACCTAGTTCTTTTAAAATTTTGTTTTTCACAGTCTGATTAGTCCTTCACTCTCCAAATTCTTGAACATTAACTTTTTTCTATTATATTCTTATTTCTATTCTAGGATCTAGAAGGATAAATTTCTGAACTTATTTTAACTGTATTATATCCATGGTGGTTTTGAACCTTCTTTGAGATGAAAGGTCTGAATTGCTTTATCCTGCGCAACAGGAAATAGTACATTAAGTTCCTTCAAAGTCTTTGAATAACCAAGAATCTAAGCCCTACTTGATAACCAGATTGTAAAAAAAGATCAGGGTGGTAAACCGGAAGAATCAGCTATGTACTTTTAATTGTCAGGAGCAATAAGCACTTTACAGGGATTTATTTCAAAAAGTGGAGGGGAAAGGCCTTGTCGAAAATACAGGTGCTTTGGAGACTGAGAGGAAATATATATGGTCAGTCGCTTATTCATATTAAAAGATCAGTTTTGACTGATGGGTGGGTAGAAGATATTCTCTACTTGAGAGAAGTGGGGTGTTTGAGCCCAAAGTGTAGGATGTGAACAAGATGTTTAAATGCGTGGAGGGGGGGAGTATAATTTGAGAGTTAAGATTCACCCAGGATCTTCTCTGTGGATTATTGCCTCTTAACTCACCATGTGGTGTTAGTGACACGTCAGCTTGCAGCTGCATTCTGGGTATCTGTAATCGGCTCAATTGTTCTGGTACCGAAAACTAACATAACTATGGCACCTGCCTATCTGAGCAAATCTTAAGAAGCAGACGTTTGCTTTCTTGTCTGGTTTTTATGAGATCACCATATACTGGAGCAATTTTTACACGTTGCTTTCTTGTAGGTATTTCACTAAAAATTGGACACTTTGCTTATTTACAACTTGGTCTCTTTGAAGGCTTACATGTAAATATCTTAATTCAAAGTTAGCACACAAAAAAAGAAATTAACACGTGGGGCATCTGGGTGGCTCAGTCATTAAGTGTCTGCCTTCGGCTCAGGTCATGATCCTAGGGTCCTGGTATCGAGCCCCACATTGGGCTCCCCGCTCAGGGAGAAGCAGGCTTTCTCCCTCTCCCACTCCCCCTGCTTGGGTTCCCTCTCTCTCACTGTCTCTCTCTCTGTCAAATAAAATCTTTAAAAAAATTAGCACTTGACTCAAAACAGCTTGCAAGGAGTTGGGAAACTGAAAGAATATGAAGCTACAATATAAAGTCAATGAAAAGCATGGCGATTGTGCCACCAAGAGTGATCTTGTCCCAACTTGAGAATCTAAGACTATGTAGTTTAAACTAAGTAAGACCAGCATGTAGGCACCTTGGACAGGCACTTTGGACAGTTGTTTATTCTAACTAACCTATGAAGCACCTGCTGTATGTTAAGAATGCTAGGAAAACAAGGTCCCTACTCAGAGGGAGCTTAATCTCTAGTGGATAGAGACAAGTATCAACTAGTGATAAATGCCAGACAGAATTAAAGAGATGTACCATCCAGTAACAAGAATGATGCCGTAGACTAGGTAGTCATAGATGACATCTCCGGATTGTGTTAAGCAATGCTGTCCAGTAAAGTTTTCTGTAAGATGAAAGTGTTCTCTATCTACACTGTCCTATACGGTACCATTAGCCACTACGTTCACTGTCAATCCTTTACTCATTTTGTTTTCCAAGATGGTTGATCCAGATCGACCATCTGGGAAAACAAAATGAGTAAAGGATTGACAGTGAATGTAGTGGAAGAAAGCTGAGGCCTAAGTCCTGGAATCGGGAAAGCCAGCAAGAAGTGAGCCAATTCTGACTGCAGAACTCCCATCAGCTCAGGAATAAGACACACCTGGTCCTCAGAGCTGGGAGAGACTGAAAACACAAAATAGCTGGGAGTCTTTAAAATGCACACCTGAGCCCATCTATACGTCTCACTCCATGAAGGGACTACCCGAGAGAAGACCAAAGTGAAAATTCACCCGTGAGATTAAACTAAAGAAGGCTTGACTCAGGGACACCAGATAAAGGTGAAGAGTAAATTCAGTATAGCTGGACTAAATAAAGCTGAGGAAAACACCCCAAAAGATAAAGAAGCAGTTGAGCAAAGACCATTAGAGTATCAGTCTAGAAGTCTAATACCCAATTAGATGTTTCAAGACAAAGAGAAACGACAGCCATGGTGAGAAGTTACCAAGTAATTTTAGCAAACATTCCACAAACCAAAACTATGCATTTCCAGACCGAAAAAAGACCACAAATGTCCAGAACAATGACACGTTACCATTAAAGAAACAACCATTTAAAAACCTTCCTACAGGGGCGCCTGGGTAGCTCAGAGGGTTGGGCCTCTGCCGTCAGCTGGGGTTATGATCTCAGGGTCCCGGGGTGGAGCCCCGAGTCAGCCTCTCTGTTCAGTGGGGAGCTGGCTTCTCCCTCTCTCTGCCTGCCTCTCTGCCTACTTGGGATCTCTGGCAAGTAAATAAATAAAATCTCTAAAAAATAAAAAATAAAAACCTTCCTACACGAGCACCACTCTGGACAGATTCACTATCAAATTTTATTGAACACTACAGGAACAACAAAAAATCCAACCTTAAAAGTACTCCAGAGTTGGTTTCTTCTGAGACCTCTGTCGTTAGCTTGTAGATGGCTTCCTCTCGCTCTGTCCTCAGGTGGTCTCTCCTCTAGACACCTCCCCCCTTGCTATCTCTCCACATCTCCTCTCCTTAAAAAGGCTCCAGTCAGATTGGCCTGGGGCCTGCCCTAACAGCCTCATTTTCACATAATTACCTCTTTAAAGGCCCCACCTCCATATACACTTTCAGAAGGACTGGGAGTTAAGGCTTGAACACGTAAACTTTGCAAGTGGGAAGACGAAACTCACCCCATAACAACACTCATGGGAGAGGGGGGCAATCTAAGAATAAAAAGGACTTTATTTAGATTGATGAAGGATATCGACAAAAAGACAGCAAACCTATACAGTGACAAAACATTTAAAAACCTTTGGTCATAATCCCTTTAAAACAAATTCTTCCCCCACAAATGGAATCGATCACACTATGGGGACTTATTTTGTGTCTGTCACCTTTTACTTTTTTTTTTTTTTAAGATTTTATTTATTTATTTGACAGACAGATCACAAGTAGGCAGAGAGGCAGGCAGAGAGAGAAGGGAGGAAGCAGGCTCTCTGCTGAGCAGAGAGCCTGATGCGGGGCTCGATCCCAGGACGCCGGGATCATGACCCAAGCTGAAGGCAGAGGCCTTAACCCACTGAGCCACCCAGGCGCCCCTGTCACCTTTTACTTTTAAGATCTTATCACTTTCGGGGCGCCTGGGTGGCTCAGTGGGTTAAAGCCTCTGCCTTCGGCTCAGGTCATGGTCTCAGGGTCCTGGGATCGAGCCCCGCGTCGGGCTCTCTGCTCAGCGGAAGCCTGCTTCCTCCTCTCTCTCTGCCTGCCTCTCCGCCTACTTGGGCTCTCTGTCTGTCAAATAAATAAATAAAATCTTTAAAAAAAAAAAAAGATCTTATCACTTTTGAGATATACCAATGCTATTGCACAGATACATAATGTTTCTCTTACTACTGAGTACTATTCCATTGTATAGATGTGTCACAATTATTATACCCAACATTTATTGGTGGCCATTTGTTTTGATTCCAGGTTTTGACTATTTTGAATAAAATTGCAATAAACATAAAAAAAAAAAAAGCCTTTGGTCAGAGAATAAACTGGTGGTTGCCAGAGGGGAGGGGAGGTGTAGGGGTGGGAGGAATAGGAGGATAGTAAGAGGTACAAACTTCAGTTATAAAATAAATAAGTCACAAGGATGTAATGTATGGCATAGGGAATATATCAACAATATCCTTATTTTCTATGGTCATAGATGGTAGCTAGACCTATCGTAGTGATCATTTCACAATGTGTAAGAAAATTGAATCACCATTTTATACACCTGAAACTATTATAATAGTGTATGTCAGTTATAATTCCATTTTTTTAAACTCTTTAAAGTCAAGGGGTCCAAAGGACAACGGCTAACTTACAACACCACAATCGCATGCCGGGAGACAGTATTTTATAGAATTCTGATCCAGTCAACTAAACACTTAAGATCAAGCTTTGGCAACATACAGACCTAAGTCTCAATCCCAGGTGCTTTATTCGCTGCATAACCTTGAGAAGGATACTTAACCTCTGAGACTCAGTTTCCCCACTTTTAAAATGGAGCTAAAATATCGGTAACTCTCTACAAGTTATGAGGATGAAATGCCAATGCGGGGGACTCTCGGGTGCTGGCTGTTACTCTTCTGCATGTGGAAAGCTTTGTCAGGACGCTTCTGTGTATTTCAAAGACCATGCCTTGGACTTAGTTTGGAAAGTGGAAGAATTCTGCTTCCACCACCAACCCTACCTAGGATTTCAGGAAAATTACTCAACTTTGGAATTACAGTGTCATTTTTTAAATGTTGATGAAATGAAATTAAGCAAAAGGCTAAGTCAAAGAGTAGTGAAAAGATGAGATGGCTTTTGTCGATTGTTCTTTGGCTTTCACCAGTGTGGCTCAAAAATAGAATCAAAAGAATTCGTAAGCTGGGCAGTACAGCAAAAGTAGGCTGGCTTTGTGAGCCACTAAGCTCTACATTTGTGCCATCTACGTGAAAGCAGTCAAGAGTATCAGGAAACTCCGCTGCTGCAACTAAATTGAGTGATTAACCATTAAATTTCTCCGACACATTTCATTTGGCTGTGTGACTCACTGGCCCACTTTTGCTGGTGAAAACCACATCTGCACCCCCTCAGGTGAACAAAAGCCTGAGTGATACAGAGTGAACACAGACTGTGTCTCTATGTGACAAATGCCCACGCACAGAAGGACAGGGTCCCTACACTTTGCAGCAGAAACAGCTGCTGTGAGCACACAGCTGTTGTGAGGTAGAGCTCACATTCTGTCCAAATAACTGGTAAGTTATTAGAGAAAAGAGCTGTGTTAGAAGAACTACTCTCGATTTTAAACTCATGGTCACTTGTATGGATAAATGTTCTCCATATAACATATTATTATTTTAATAATGTCTAGACCTCTAGATTAAATGTTCCCCAACACATACAAAGTATCAAGACGATTGACTTGATTTATCAGGGAAAAATACCCACTTTGTTTCCTATCAGTAAGCTCACTGGTCCCAAGTTTTTACAACAGATTTAGGAAGAAAGGAAGAAAAGTAGTAAATATTGCCTGCTCCATAATAGTGCAGAATCTTATTCACTAATTTTAAGTGAGAACTCAGTTTGTACCCGTTTAAAAAGTATTAGATCCCAGATGGGATAACTCTTTGATAAGAAGGCTGAAGGCATGGGGCGCCTGGGTGGCTCAGTGGGTTAAAGCCTCTGCCTTTGGCTCAGGTCATGATCCCAGGGTCCTGGGATCTCTGCTCGACAGGGAGCCTGCTTCTTCCTCTCTCTCTGCCTGCCTCTCTGCCTACTTGTGATCTCTGTCTGTCAAATAAATAAATAAAATCTTAAAAAAAAAAAAAAAAGAAGAAGGCTGAAGGCTCAGATAACTCAGTCATGTCATAGCATGATTTTATTTTCCCACAGAGGTAGACTTCAACAAATCAACCATCTATTTATGATAAAAAAGGAAATTATAATAATACTGAAACCATATGCAACTCTTATTCAAAATTAAGAATTTGAGTATTGCATTGTTTCTCAGCCTCAAAATTCTTCTGAGAAATAATTAATTTATTAAATGATTGGTTATTATGACTGGTGGGAGAAAAAGCAGGTCTCTGTTTCTTTCCTCAAATCTCTCAAGAAAAGACTACAGTTACTGAGCGTATAGAGGAATATCAATCACAGGTATCAGTGATACTGTTTATAGGGTATTTTTGGGCACAAAGCAATAACAAAGTATTTAGTTCTCAGGTTATGAAAGGTCATTTCGTGAAAATGATTTGACAGAACATGATCCTAAATTTGATAAATACTCTCAAAATGTTTAAGAAGTAAATGAAGCAATGAAACACATTGGACAACACAAGCCTAGTTTTATACAGGAAAGCTTCTATTGAGGAATATTCTTATTACAGACAAAGGCCTTTGTTTTGAGTCTAGGATGAGATAGTTGGTCATTTGAAGGTATGTTTATTTATATTTTATAGGAATGAGAGAGTGGCAGTCATCTCCTGAAGTCTTACTTTTCCTTTGGTAGTTCTGCTTGAGTTACTAAAATTTCCTGTTATTTTGTGTAGAATGCACCATAGGCTGCCAGTAAACAAAACTTTGTATCATTGTCTGAAATTCTAAAACAGAAATGGGGACCCAGATGGCGGAAATACTGTTTTGTATCACATCAAAAGCGATAAGCTAAATTTTACAAAGGACTAAAACATCCCTTGCACTGAGAAAACAAAGAAGGACAAGAATGACTTGTTTAAACATGCAAGTTGATACGGAGTGATGTCCCAGCCTTCAGAGATCACGGATGTAACCTTTGAGAAAGAAACTGAAATCTGTTTACAGATGAACTAGATCCTGCTTTGGTAAGGGACAATTCAGGCCATGGTGCATTTTTAGTAAATTAACAGATGTTTCTGATAAATCTGTAACTCAGAAGGATTCATCATGCTCATTGTGTTTGACAAGCCAAAATTAAGCAAGTTAAATCAGTCCCAAGGAAAGAAAAATGCTGTGTAGACAATCCATCAAAGGACCAAAATCTAGAGTAATCTCTTCAGGGGGCAAGAGCTTATACTACTTGAATGTACTTTTTGCTCAGAAAAGATTTCACTTGGAAGACCCACAGATATAATATTTTCTATGAAATTGTGAACAGTTTCAATCCCATACCTCCTAAAATAGGGTGGCTTGATACTGGATGCATAATTTGCATCAGATTCATAGCATCAACTAATTAGGAGAAAACAGTAATTAAATATTAAGATGTGCTATGTGATTCATGCTCTGGCTTGCTGTGGGCTCACAAAAAGTCAGTCCTCTGTTCCTAAAGGGATGCAGAATGTCTTAGATTCTGGAGACAAATATCATGTGAGTTCAAACTCACATTCCACCTTTAACTGGCAGATTTTGGACAAGTTATTGAACTTCTCCATGTCTTAATTTCCTTATCTGTAGAATGCTGATAATAGCACCTACTTCAATAGAATTGCTTGGATTAATAGCTAATGCATGCAAAGCTGTACAGCACTGAGAATGGCAGCTGGCACATGGTTAGCCCTCCAGGCAATTTTTATACCTATAACTGTTAAGGATTACTTGGGTCCCAGCCGGAGGGTAATTAAGGTCTAGACTGCACAATAAAAATGAAACACTATTAAGTCCTAAAATCCAAACTTTAGGAAAAAGGGGGACATAGGAAGAAGGCCTTGAGATAGAGGACTTGGTTTAAAGGAGGGGAAGGGACATCCTAAGTGCCTGAGAAAGATAGGACTGAGCATGGCCTTTAAGGAAGAACCAGCCTGATGCCAAAAATAAGGTTGTGAGAACGCCCTGACCAGATAAGATATGGCAGGTTGATAAGGCTTAAATTCCATGGCTGAGGAGATCAAACTCTGAGAGGGACCTATTATAGTTTCCTCAGGAATTGTAGAAATAGTATTGGTTTTTAGGAAATAGGACAGAATGTAGGGGGAAAGTCTAGAATCAGATAGCTCAGCTTAAAGGTATTGAGGCCTACCTAGGAATAAGTAGGTAAGGTTCTGGACCAGGAATAGGCACGAGTAGAGAAGGAAGGCAACTACTAAGGCAAAACCAAGAAGAGGTTAAGTGATTAGATGTTCAGGCAATGGACAAGGGAGGCAAAAATGGCTCCAGAATTCTGAGGATGCCTCCATGGGCTATTCTTGTATTGGTAACATAAGGCAGTATTAGGTAGATGATGGTAGGACATATTCTTCTTTTTTTTTTTTAGCAGGACATATTCTTATAAAATACAAAGGGAGTTTAGGAGCTGACCTTGCCCTATGTATCTAAAGGTTCCTAAAGATTTTTATTATTTATATTATCATTACTTATTTGAGAGAGAGAGTGAGAGAGAACACAAAAGGGAGGAGTATCAGAGGGAAAAGCAGACTCCTGGCTCAGCAGGGAGCCGGATGAGGGACTCAATCCTGGAATTCCCAGCAGAAGGCAGTTGCTTAACTGACTGAGCCACCCAGGTGCTCTCTCCGAAGGTTTCTGAATGCCACTGAGGATAAGCAAAGAGGGTCAAGACTTCTGAGTGTTGCAAGAGCATCTTCTGTGCAATGGAGTGCTACTCAACAGAGCTATTAGTCCTTAGAACCACCCGAAGGCCTCACAGCTCATGAGTGCTCACACAAGGCAGGGCAAGAGCTTCAAATGGTGAATGCTTGGAAGCTCTACTCCCATAGCTTTCAAGTATACAAGACAGTAATGTTAACTACTACTAGCATCATAAAAACTCACACTGAGTTTGGTAGGACTCACTGTCGAAGGATCACTGGGTGTGGAGCAGAGCTGGGGTTTTCTCAGAGCTTCTCAGCCGAATCATCTGTCTGCCACAGGGGGTCAAAAAGCAGGATCTTGGGTGTGCAAGGGGTAGGATTGGAGTGGGAGGTGGTGAGGCAGGTCAGCATGTGGACGCCTCTGCTCTTAGATCACTATCAGGGCTGGCCCCAGAGAGTCCGTGGACAGTGGCAGAGCCACTGTACACATTTCCTGGACCCAGAGTCTTCCCATCCAATCTCTATTCTCTTTGGACCTGCTAAGTCAATCTCTGCACCGCACAATTTTCTGAGAAAAGTTATTAAAAAGGACTAGTAATCTAAACAGAGGGCATAGACATGATGGCTGTCTCTGGGTGTGATTTGTAATTAAAATAAATTTTTAAAATAGCTTCTTGCTATCTTCCAAATTTCTGCAATGAATACATATTACTTTTGTAACTTCTCCAGGGAGATCTAATTTCAGTCAGGGCTATAGTTTAGGCCACAATCAGCTGCTCAGTATCAAACTGGTGGCTTATTTATCTTTAAAAAAAAAAAGAAAGAAAGAGAGAGAGAGAGAGAGGAAAGAGTACTCCATATTCATGTCTCCTACGCCCTCTAAGTTCTGATTTCTCCCCCGGATCCTTGGCTGGTGCATTCTTTTCAGTTTATTCTGCCATTGAACAGATGCTTCCATATTAAGTCCTGTCCCTGTCATCCTGCGTGTTTTAGCCCCAAAGGTGACTTTAAAAGCAAACCAAATTAAGCCTAAATAATACAATCCAGGAAACAGGGATGGGTGAATCCTTCATTCCATTCACTGTGATTAAATATCTAGACCACAATCTCCCCACAGCATTTTTAGCACAAAGAATGAAAATACAAAGAATGAAAATACAAAGAATGAAAATACGAGACATGATGAGGAGCTAGAGGAAAATCCCATACATTGAAGTTATCTCAACACTTTTACAGAAGAGACTAGCCTAAGGGTATATTACATCTCTCTTTAAAGTTTATGGAAAAATTCTTGTTGAATATGTGTTATGGTAAAACAAAATGCAGGCATGGAAAAACAAATGACTTTAAAAATAACAACATCCTTACAAGTCCAGCTTGCAGTCATTAGAGGTAGTACAGCTGGGGTCAGTTTATAGACTTCTGTTTTTAATTTGCATAAATAGCCCAGTGCTTGGCCAGAACAGGCACGCAGCTGCCTCACCCAGCTCATTGATTTTGTTAGTCACCCCACAGACACCCAGAAGGTGCTGAGACGCGGGTCAGGGCAGTACTAAGAATCAGCATGAGGCTGCACCGTGAGAGTCCTTCTCCACTCCCACAGCAAGGAAAACCCAGAACTTATTTTTTTTTTTTAAACCCAGAACCTCGGACGAGCTAGCATTTTTTTGAGTTCTGCTAATGAAGAAGAAACTCCCAGCCCCACCTCAAGAACATCAAACATCATGGGATGATACTTCCATTGCCCAGACTGACACATCGCTAAGCCCTGAGATGGAAAAACCAAAGCAGTTTACCTTATTGTAAGTCACATCGTAAGTGCTTGCTAAAGATTGGATGGTTGTGTCCCTCCTGAATTTATATGTTGAAATCCTAACCCCAGTGTGATGGTGTTAGGAGGTGAGGCCTTTGAGAGGTGATTAGGTCATGAGGATGGAACGCTCATGAATGGGATTAGAGCCCTTATAAAAGAGGTCCCTTGTCCCTTCTGCCATATGAGGGCACAGCCTTCAGAACTGTGAGAAATAAATGTTTGCTGTTTAGAGCCCGCCCCCCCCCCCCCCGCTCTGATCTCATGGTACTTTGTTCCAGCAGCCCAGAAAGACAAAGCCAGTGTTCAATGCCCTTCTAGGTGAGGGAGTCATTGTTCTATGGCAGAGGGCCAACCATTTATTCAATAAACATAGGACACTTCTGAAGTCTAGGTTCTGGTATTGTTGTGAACAGGATGCGGGTTTCCTAGAGAATCTGTGTCTTGCTTTATAGAAAGAAGATTATGCATTTGAAAGTTTAACATCGTAGAATGAAAAATTAAGAGGAAGCCTAGGATTAAGTCAAGTAACTGATAGAAAATTTCAGGAAAAAATAGAGCAGATCAGAGTAGTTGGGGATGGCATCATAGAAGTGGGACTTAATCCATCAAATGCTCATTTAACAGATTCCATGAATTATACCTTCCAAGGACTCAAAGATATAAAGGACTTAAAACAGGGCCTGATTCCAGCATCCTGATGCTTACGTTTGCCTGGTGTCTCATTGAACACAGCAGGAATGTAGAGAGTGACGAGTGTCATAATAACAGACATGATAATGAGACACTTTCAGTCACAGAACTTCATATCTGGAAGAAATATTCCAACCCAATCTCCTCCTTTTATAGATAAGGAAATTGAATTTGTCACTTGTCTACCTTATACTGTTAAGTTTGAAACTGGGCTGGGATTCGGATCCTGGTATAGACCCTGAAGGACAGGCAAATTCCAGTAGAGGGAACGGTAAGGGCTCAGGCAAGGTTGATACTCAAGCGGTAGACACCAGTCAGTTTCACTTGCACCTCGCCTCACCCTATTGTCTGTTCTGATTGATGGGTGCCCCTGCTAACTCATTAACTATTCTGAATGTCACCCCTGGGCAAAGGCACATCTCATGTCCTGCTCCGCTAAATCAGTGTAACAGAAGGAGAGAGATTTTTTAATAATGAAGTACTAGGAAGCAATTAATCTCTTAGCGCTGCACAATGCTTGATATGGCACACCTTTCTCTGAAGATCTCACCAACGGAGAATGAATGTACAAAACAGTTCTATGTGTTAAGAGCAAGGTAAAGGACAGGGCTAAAGAACAAGCTGAATCCAACGTCATGATTCCATTTATAAAGTTGAAAAATTATGTTAGGTGAAGTACTCACAGGTGTAAAATTAAAAAGGACAAAGCAGGTTTGTTTTTGGGTTTTGTTTTGTTTGGTTTGGTTTGGTTTTATGGTATTAAGTCTTTACTCTGGGGACAAGGAAGTTAGGAAGGTGTAGCAACTCACAAGGTCTTCTGGGGCATGGCAATTTTCTATTTTTTCAATACTGGTATTCATTTTGTAACTAGTCATTACACTACACATCTGTTTTATGCACTTTTCCATATGTTATATTTAACAACAAAAAATGATCACTAAAGCAGACTGAAGTTTGGTTTCTTTTTTGAAGGCTGGGAAAGTAATGTGGACAGATCATCAGGTTCAATGAGCAGTTGCTTGAAGACAAAACAAAAGAGCCTGGGAACAAAGATGCTAAAATGGCATCACAATTAGAATGTGGAGATTAGCTATCAACATCTCAACATCCCTGTGTGGAGAAGAGCCCTTCCCATCCTCTCACTCCCACAAAGAATGGTGGTTGTCACAAGCATTCTTGCTTAACAGCATTGTATTTCTAACACTTTTGGGAGATATGGCTAGCCAGACTTCTAGGAAAAACACACAATACAGATCTTGATGGTAAATGGGCTGAGAAAGTAAAAAGAGAAGAATGAATCATTGATTTCTGAATCATTGATTTTTTTCCTTTTTTTTTTTTTTTGCTCACTGTCTCATTTATCGGTGTTCTATTCAATGGCATTAAGTACATTCCCAATGTTGTGCAACTATCTCCACTATCCATTTGCAGAAGAGTCATCGATTTTTAAACAGTAAAAAATGGGCACAGGATCTCAAGTCTGATATCCTTTTTGGACAGATGGAGGGTGGAGGGAAGTTTTGTCTGTATACATGGGGAGGGAGACGGTAGTCATGAGGGGGTGTGTTTACATAAGGGGACAGTGACAGCAAGTGTCCCCTGCTGCGCAATGGCTTGCACGCTGATTAGCCTGGCAAGGACACCACATGATCACCACCTGCAGCCTTTCCGCCGTGGTGCTGTTGGGCCCTGAGCACTGGGACTTGCTGTGCTGGTCCCAAAGAGAGGCTGCCTGCAGCGGGACCATGGGAAGAACTGCCGTGCCTGATGGTGGGTCTAACCTTCCCCAGAGCTGCAGTTCTTTGCGTTTTGGTCTGATTCTCCAAAACTATTCTCTTGCTGCATGATATGCAAAATTCGTGTAATTTTGGAGCTGGAAGGGACCCTAGAGATGACTTATTCAAACCCTCTCACTGTCCAGTTGCAGAATCAAGGATGATCAAGAAGCCCGAGCAGGGTGACACCGCAGAGGGAGCTAGGCGCTGCAAAATTCTGCAGCTGCTGCACTCATTTTAAAATTAAAGGGACTGATTCTTAAAACATTTTTGTTTTGCTTTATTTTGAATAGCCAGACCCTCCCAGGAATAATAAAAGCACAGCTAGAAATCTCTAATCTGGTGGGGTTTCTTTCCCTTTAATTTTACCACATGTGGACCCTGAAATTGTAATAAGAAACAGGACCGAACATAGTAACTCACCATATAATGCAATCTAACCCAGATGTTGATGGCAGGCTGATTTCTGAAGCACAGGCTGAGAGCTTGTTTCAGAAGTGGGGAAACGCTGGGATTCTAGAATAGCAGTCATAACCCTCAGCTAAATGTCCCTGTAGAGCTTGTAACCAAGGCCATTCCTGATACACAGAAATTTTTTTATATTCATGCCCTTTGTCCATTCTCAGCTTCTTCCCTCCTCTTTCCTTCCTTCTGTGAGCCCATGTTCCCACATTCCTATTATTTCCTCCTCTCTCAGTTCCCAGGAGCATCTTGCTTGCCCTTGGGTTTTCGGGACCTCCCGTTAGAACATCCTGGCTAGGACTGCGTTTCTAAAAAAGCTTATGACTCATAGGACTATTTTCCTGAATTTTCCTCCATTATCAAAATCCCTTACTATCATTCTCAATTCCAAAGTGTGCTAAGGGAAGCCTGGGTGGTTCAATTAGTTAAGCGTCTGCCTTTGGCTCAGGTCATGATCCGAAAGTCCTGGGATAGAGGCGGGCATCTGGCTCCTTGTTTAGCAGGAAGCCTGCTTCTCTCTCTGCCTGCCCCTCCCCCTGCTTGTTCTCTCTTTCTGTCTGACTAATAAATAAATAAAATCTTTAAAAAAAAAAAACAAAACACCCTAAATGTCCTATGTTGACTTCCCAAGATAATTTTATAATTTAATCAGGGTTTATGGAGGAAGGACCAAATTATGACTCACTGACTGACATACTTTATTTATTTATTTATTTATTTATTTATTTATTTATTTTAGAGAGCAAGCACGAGAGCCAAGGGAAAGGGAAAGAAGCAGACGTCCCGCTGTGTGTGGAGTCTGACGCGGGGCTTCATCCCAGAAACTCGAGATCATGAGCTGAGCCAAAACCAAGCCAGGCACTTAAGTGAGCCACCCAGGTGCACCCCAAATCATGACTTGGAAGGCCATAGACACTTTTACTTTTATGGGCCCCTTACTCCATTAAAAAAAATATGAAAAATCACATTGTACAACTGCATTGGAAGAAAAATAAATACAATCCAGACTGGATTCATTATTATTTTCCCCTATAATCTTTTAAAAAGTAAAAATGAAAAAATATTGTAGGCCCTAAGCATTGTACCTACCGTGCCTCAACCACACTGTCTGTGCCTGTTAGTGCCTCCCAAAGATTGGTGGGTTACATTAGCGTATCAGACTGTGTTCAGTTATCACTAGGATGCTTTTGGTTGTAAATAATGGAACAAAACTCAAATGGGCTTAAATAATAAGGGGAATTTATAGGCTCACAGAGCTGGTCAAGTTCAGAGACTGCTATGGCTTAGAGTCAGGTACCTTCCCTTGTGAAACTTCCATTCTTCAGGTAAAGACAGACAGACCACGTCATAGACCACACATTTTACCTGCCCATTGGCCACTGCCCTCCCTGCCTACCTTCCTATCAGAGCTCACCTCCATGACGAAGGGAGCTGAAAAAGCCAGACATGCTTTCTCAGTCTCTCTGGAGGCTACGCTTTAGACACATAGCCAAATTCTGGACATTGCAACTTCAGTGAAAGTATGCTTCCAGGTTTCCTCCACCTTAGCTGTGCAAGAAGTTCCCATTCCTTCTGTCCTGCTTTGGGATATGCACAGGCTTCTGCAACAGTCTTCATTTCATGAGAGGCCTCGTGGACTACACTTTGAAGGTGGCAGAGCACAAAGACCCAGTTTCGGGTTCTTGATGACCTTGTTGAATTACCTAACCAGCCCTGAAACTCGTACCTCTGAACACTTTCATTAAGTAAGATAACAAATTTTTAGCTGAATATTCTATTACTTGCAGCTTCCTACAAATAATGAGAAAACAAGGGAATGAACCCCAGATTTTCAGATATTGATACATGCTATTAGGACAATAAATATGATGCAGGACTGCTTCAAACTGGATGATTATAGAAAGGCTCTCTAAAGTGACATTTGAGCCTGATGGAGCCAGCCATACAGAGATCTGGAGGCAAGGTGCTTTAGACAGAGCAAATGGTAACTCTAAAAGTCCTAAGTGGCAATTATTAGAGTGAATTTGAAGAACAAAAAGAAGTCCCTTGATTGCAGTACAGCAAATAAGGGGAGGGAGTAGAATGTGACATCAGACAAGTTATAGGTCATTTTGCTTTTTTTTTCAGAATGCCTTGGCACAATGGTATAATTTTGGTTCTGGAAAACTGGGTGGAGGGGACATTTTAAGGATACCAAGTGGCAAAATCTCATTTTGTAAGCAGCTGCTTAGTGTGCATATTAAATGTGGTGGCACTATCTGCCCATCTCCTTTGTAAGTACCGTCCTCCAGCTCCTAAACTCCTCCTTTTCAGAGAACTGTACTCCACTCACACATGGTTGCCACAGGAGCAGCTCTATTTTATGAAAGGACCTGACTATAGTTTACTGGACCAGAGATGGGTATCTAATCTAAAAAGGCTTTTCCCCTAGGGGTTTTGGAATTGGGGGCAAGGGATCAAGCCTTGCACATGGCTAAAGATGTAAGATGTAAAGCTTGAAAGATGTAGTCATATCTTGATCATATGAAAAAACAATTGGTTGTCCATCCCGAGAGGAGGAATAAGGGAAGGACAACCCTAATGGAATTCAAGTCCCTGGTTCCCGTAGGTTCCCAAAGCCCAGCCCCATTTTTCCCTTTTTTAGTTGGGTGATTCCATTTTTATACCATGGTTTATTTCAGGTACCTTTTAGAGGAAAGGGGAGATATCAATAATTGGAATCAAGGGTGAAATATTAAAATAACAAATCTTAAAATATAGAATTAGCTGAGTAAAACTGAGGTGGGGAGCAGTAATGATTTAGAGATCCTGAGCTGAATGCCTATATTCCTAGTTACGTAATAGCAAAGCAGTTGACTACCTATTGTCTCTTGAGGACCATGAGCCTATAAAGATTTCAGTAGTGGGGTACCTGGCTGGCTTAGTCAGTGGAGCATGAAACTCTTGATCTTGGGGTTGTGAGTTTGAGCCCCATGTCGGCTGTAGAGATTACTTAAAAATAAAATCTTAAAAAAAAAGAGCTCAGTAGAAGTCGATATATCCACCATGTATTTATTCATTTTGTTCTGTCTTTAGGAAAACTAATTTCTAGTTAAAGCTGGCTTACCTTTAAGTATATAGAGAACAGAGTGTGCTTTAAGAAAACACTTTTTTTTGCTCATAACCAGTGATATGTGACCACTATTGCTTCGATAATGGTCTTGCTAAATTGTACCAGCCAAATTCTCTTTTCTTTTTAAAGATTTCATTTTTTATCTGAGAGATAGAGAGAGAGAGCATGAGCAAGGTGAGGGGGCAGAGGGAGAAGCAGACTCCCTGCTGAGCAGGGAGCCCAATTCGGACTCAATCCCGGGACTCCAGGATCATGACCTGAGCCAAAGGCAGATACTTCACTGTCTGAGCCACCCAGGTACCCCTGTACCTGCCAAATTCTTAACAGCACTCTAAGATCTGTGCATTAATTTGGAAATTTGAGGGAACCTGAAATCTTATTACTCTCCTTCCCTTGCTCCAACCTATTCTTAACTTTTGCAAATTAGTACCAGGGTTTGGTACATTCTTTTCTACTAGGCAGAAAATTTCCCTTTCCTCTACTAACTTTATCATAATTTCAGTTGTCCCCCACCTCTCTATTTGAGCTTGCATCCTGAAACTTCCTGAGAATTCAGATCTGGATTAGGTACTCTTGCTAAGAACTCTTATAACACTGTGTTCCTACTATCACCTAGTTTTATAACTGCTTTCTTGTCTTTCTGCACCACTGAACTATAAGTTGAGAGCTGGGCACATAGTACGGTTTTAATAAAGAGTGTTGTATGAATGAATCAAAAGTTATAATGAATACTAAGATAATATATGCAAAGTATTTGGCACATAAACAATCAATACTTTTTTCTTGTTAGTTTTCTTTTATGATTCATAAAAAACCCCTAGAACCTGAGAACAGTAAGGCATACTGAATATTGCCCTACAGTGGGAACAGCTATGCAGATGAAACCAGGGGTGATGTGAAAATTTAACAGTTTGGTCAACCGTCATAGCAGATGCCCAATCAATTAGAACAGAAGAGCCTGGCCTTCTACTTAGAAGAGATGATTGGCCTTGCCCCAACAACAGAACAAAAATTCACTTATTAATAAACTGAACATATGGTGACTATATCTAAGAAGAATTGAAATTAGATTGAATATTCCAAGATGGAAAGTTATTTACCAGTGATACTTTTAACTACAATCCAAGTAGTTACATTGACACTACTTGTACTGATAAGAACTTACTTATAAAATAACCAATATCTCTTTTATATATTAGCGACAGTCATTAAAAAACAATATTTCCAAGCATATAAAGCATAATAAAATTTAAGAATAAATTTAAGATATACCAAGCATAATTTAAAACTATACAGCTTTACTAAGGATCATAAAAATACTTGAATAAGAGGGGAAAGAGCATGTTCTTTTAAAGATTCTTCGATATTAAAAGATGATAATTCTCCCCAAATTATTTTACAAACACTGAAATTTCAAATAAAACACCAAAGGTTTTTTTTTTTGTAAAGTTTTTGTTGAAAGATAACATACATACAAAAAGTACATGTATAGTACATCTCAACACATTTGTAATTATTTTTAAATGGGTTTAAGTTCAAAGTCTATCTGAAGTAAAATGGAGCAAAATAGCCAATAAAATTTCAATTTAAAAAACTAAAATTTGGGGGGCACATGGGTGGCTCAGTGGGTTAAGCCTCCGCCTTCGGCTCAAGTAATAGAGTCCTGCATCAGGATCTCTGCTCAGCAGGGAACCTGCTTCCCGCTCCCCCTGCCTGCTTCTCTGCCTACTTGTGACCCCTCTCTCTCTGTCAAATAAATAAATAAAAATTTTTAAAAAGTTAAAAAAAAAACTAAAATTTTGGAGCTGGTACTCTAATATAGAAATTGACAGAAAAGGATAGAAAGCCCTCTTCCCCCCCAAAAAGCTCATGAGAACATGTATAAATAAATATGGTTAATGTAGCATTTCAGGCTATGAGTTAATTATAGAATCTTTAATGGTGCTAGGATGATTGTGATACCAGTATTTAACTGAACATTGGATTTAAAAAAGAAATATAAATAAAATCAGAGAAGATCCAGAATAATATATAGCTTAAAATTTACTACTTGTAAGCATGCCATTAAAAATTGACATCATAATAAAGAAGATTGATAGACTTGTCTGCATACATTTAATACTTCTCTGTGGTGAAGATCATAACGTTAAAAGGCAAATGACAAATTAGGAGACAGTGTTTGCTATCTTCATTAGGTCCCAGGTAGTGTCTGATAAGATCAAGGTGTACTTTATTCTATTGAGTTTATGTACAGATCCTGGAGTCAGATTGCTTGGATTTGAATATGAAACGGCCCACTTACCAGCTGTCTTAGGTCAGGTTCCCTAGAAGCCATGGCCGAGATGAAGATTTTTATACAATTGGCTTATCAAAGATGTTCTCTTCAGTGAAATCTGAAGAATGCAGGAAACAGGCTAAGACAGCGGGATAACCTAGTAAAGACAAGGGTTCAAAGGAAGTCTTACCTCAGCCTGACCTCACTGGAAGATGTAGAGCAAACATGGTACCACGAAGTCTTCTGGCCTTGAAGCAAGCAGGCTGGGCCTTTGTATCCCTACTGCACCTGTCAGTCATTGTTTGTAGGCCATCCCAATACTTGGGACAAACTGAGGACTATTTTCCTGAGAAGGGGGCAACTCTGAGTTGTTAGCCACCAACCGTCATGGCGGCTAGATGATGGCTGGATGCACTAGATGGACAAGGGGATTGGGAGATAGCACTAGCAGCATCTTCTAAAATAACTAAAATCAGTCATCCTGATTGAGTTTCTTAACTCTTTGAAGCTTTCATTTCCTCATTTACAATGAAAACATATCAATGCTATTGGGTTGTAGGAGTTATGGTAAGGAATAGTATGTCAGGAAAGAGTAACAAAAATACTCAAAAGTTAGCATTTAGAGAGTTTTACAAGTCTAAATGTTCACTAATGGGAAATGGAAAAATGGGAAAACGACAAAGTAAATGGGAAAATGGGAAAACGACAAAGACTGGCAAAGCATAAGCGAAGAAATAGAATTGTCCAAAATATTGGAATATTTTCTCTTTCACTATATCTATAGAAATGCAAACTTAAAGCAAATAACTATTTATTTCTTATTTAAGAGACAAAATCAAAGATAATACTCAGTGTTAGCAAGGTGTCTGTGTGGGAATAGAGCAATCTCTTACATTCCTATTAAGAGTATAAAATGATCGGGGTGCCTGGGTGGCGCAGTGGGTTAAAGCCTCTGTCTTCGGCTCAGGTCATGATCCTGGTGTCCTGGTGTCCTGGTGTCCTGGGGTCGAGCCCTGCATCAGGCTCCATGCTCAGCAGGGACCCTGCTTCCCCGTCTCTCTCTGCCTACCTCTCTGCCTACTTGCAATCTCTGTCTGTCAAACAAATAAATAAAATCTTGAAAAAAAAAAGTATAAAATGATCGATTGTTTTCTGGAGGGCATATTGGAAATCTGTCTGAAGTTTTTAAATCATGTATACCTTCTTAAATGTGCATTCCCATTTCCAAGAATTTATTTGCAGAGAATTTGGCATAGAAATTGGTAAATACTTAAAAATACAAAGAAGTGCATACGTAGTGTTATTCAAGTATTGGAAAATTGGCACGAGTCGATAATTAAAAAGGGATAATAATGACAATGCAGTTACTATGAAGGGAAATGGTATAAAAATATACTTACTGATAAGAAATTAAGTCCAAATTTGAGTCAAAAACACAAATTAAAAAATTGTATCCTGGGGAGCCTGGGTGGCTCATTTGCTTAAGCAACTGCCTTCTGCTCAGGTCATGATCCTTGAGTCCCAAGGATCGAGTCCAGCATCGGGCTCCCAACTCCATCCGGGGGTCTGCTTCTCCCTCTGACCTTCTTTCCTCTCATGCTTTCTCACTCTCTCTCTCTCAGATAAATAAATAAAATCTTTAAAAAAATTGTATTCTGATAATAAGACACAATTTCTAAAAACATTTGGAGGTAACATACACTAGTGGTGATTATCTTTGTGAGACGAATTATTTTTATCTTCTCTGTGCTTATATGTAGCTTTCTGATCTTTCTGCAGTGAAGAAGTGACACAACAGTAACTCACAAGCTTCAGGCTTCTCAGGAGCTCAAGCTGGTAGGTACAAAATGTGAGGGTGGCCTTTAGCCACAATTTAGTTATTTTTGATTTCCTGCTATTTCTGCCAAACCTAAATTTGTAAGCAAATGCTTGGAACATATTTAAAGATAGAATGAAGATCAGTTTCAAGCAAACAGATTTCTTAAACACACAGACACAAATCACTTCCTTTACCTAAGGAAGAAAAAGAAAATCTTTCCTATAAGAGCGACTGGTGAGAGAACTATCTTAGGTTGTTGCTTTGAAACTTGATTCACACTCATTCAAGGAATTATTTCTTCAGCGTACTCATTTTATTCTGTCTTTAAGCTCTTTGACTATTTGGGCAAGATAGCAAACTGTATCAATCAGAATCACAACAGAAAACAGATGGCGCGAAGGGGTAAGTGAAGAGAGGAGAACAAAGGGATAGTTTACAATGCTGTGGGCAAGGCTCAGAAAAGGCATGACATCAGGGCTTGCTAGCAATATCAAAGAGAGGCTGAAAGAATGAGAAGGAGGAGCTGTTGTTTGAACCTTGAGAAGCCAACTGAGAGATGCAGGGACTCAGTTGAACACAAGTCACCATACCAATCACATCTGGCTCCTGTCCTCCAAGTGTTGGCTCAGCATTTCAGGTAGCTTCCATGTCCGGGCACCTCCACACCAACACAAGTGTCCACAATCCTCACAGCAGGGGCAGAGAGACGAGAAGCCCCCACACCAGCTACTCAGTGCAGCTAACTGGAGGTGATGGGTCATGTCTGTGCACGTCTCATTGGCCGAAGCAAAGTCATGTGGTCTTGCCCAACCACAGGGGGCTGGGGAAGAGTCCTCATATGCACCTGAAAGGAAAAGAGAACTAGAAACACTGGTGAAAAACACAGACAGAGAGTAACCCCTGCTCTTTTGTATTACGCTGCATTCCTTTGTATGAGAGACAAGTTCTCACCCAACCTTGGGACATACTCAATGCTGTGCCATGTCACAGTTGCCACTAACCACACTGAGCACCTGAATGTGACTTGAGGTGTGCTGTGCAGGTAACATAAACCTCAGAGTTTTCAAAGACTTAGTACAAAAAGTAGAATGCAAGATAGTCCATTAATGGTTTTCATTATCGATTATATGTGGAATGGTAATGTTTTTGAAATACTGAGTCAAATAAAAATACATCATTATTTATTAATTTTATCTATTTTTATTTTTTAAATGTGGTTTCTAGAAAACGTTGTGTGTGTCTTGTGTTGTGGCTCGCACTATATTGCTATTGAACGGTGCTGTTCTACAGAGTTCTCCTGGTTCCTGAGAGAGTTTCTAACAGGAAAAGATAGGGCACCTGGGTGGCTCAGTGGGTGAAGCCTCTGCCTTGGGCTCGGGTCATGATCTCAGGGTCCTGGGATCGAGCCCCGCATTGGGCTCTCTGCTTGGCAGGGAGCCTGCTTCCCCTCTCTCTCTGCCTGCCTCTCTGCCTACTTGTGATCTCTGTCAAATAAATGAATAAAATCTTAAAAAAAAAAAAAGAAAAAAAAAGATAAAGAATTACCAATTTCTGCTAGAATTCTCCACAGGATGAAACATTACTTTAATTGCTCCTGTAGCTAAGCAGCTACACAAGTGTGAAGGTTTTCTTCTTTTATTTTAGTGTCTAATTTAAAATTCTTTATTAAAATTCAGGATCAGTTTTTTTTTTTCCTCTCCTCCATAAAGGCAAAGAACAGGTGGTTCGTAGAGACCATTTTTATAAAACGTGTTTAATGTTTAAATGTCACTCAGTTCCATTAAAACAAAGGAGCCATTCAGCAATGTGTTGCATTTTAGTTTTTTACCTTCTTGTAGAAACTCATTTCAAAGACTTTGACTACTTTCTTATTAGGAAAGGGTACAGAGAAAGTCATTAACTTTACCTTTTCCTGCATATTGAGAGCTGAAGTTGTAGGAAGTTCTTGAGTTTTCTTGGAAATATGGTCTAACAGTAGCTATTTGATGGCCTGTGCCAGAGATGCCCCCTTTGCCCCTTCAGTCCCCTCCCTTCCCCTAGACCCCGCTCTTTGCCCTGGAGGCTGACCTGCAGGTCTGTACTACGAGGTCTGGAATGGAGATTTCTGGTAGAGACTAGAAGGGGAGAGCAGAATGGGGGTCAGGATGTTTACTTACCTGCAAGGTAGCCTGGGGCTGTCTGTTTAGGCTTGAGTCAGAAAAGGGCATCACTCTCAATAAAAGAGTTCAATAAGGAAATTAGAGTACTGACTGAGTACCACTGCTTTTTGTCATGACTGCAAGTTCCAGCATTGGCTCACTCTGCTCATCCTTGTGGGTCTCGGAGTGGTGACAGCTTTGCTGCTCTTACCCTCAGATGGCTGCCCTAGCCCTCGTGATTCCCTAATACTCCCTTGAGTGGTCCTAAAGTGAGTGTGCCATCTGCATTCGACTGCGACCCTGACACTGGGCCCGCTGGCATCTGGTGGGAGGGCTACCTCAAAACAGGGGTTGTTGAGTGTCCTGGCCAAAAATGAAGGACGGAGGAGCAGCAGTTTGAAGATCTTTGCTTAAGTCTAGGAACATAAAACATATATTTCTGCCTGATATTTTGAAAAGCTCTTACAATGTCTTAGGACAACAAACTCTGTAATATGACTAAGGTAGGAAAGAAAGGTATCAGGATGCATCTTATATGCTGTAGTTTTCTCTCTGGAAAAGAAATGTCAATAATGGAACCACACATTAAGCTCTACACTCCACAATTCTTGGTCTTCTAAGAAGATACTTGCACTTCTTTTAGATGGGAACTTGAAAAACTTCCTTTGTTTCCCCACTGGTACAATGAGGAGTTTAGACTGGATTATCTTAAATATCCCCGTGCCCTAACATTCTGTAAGTCTGTGGTGTTTCAGTCAAATTTGTGAAATATGGCTTTCTGGCCTTTGGCTTGGTGAAAGTGCAGCTGTCTTCGGTTGTCCTGAATCTGGGTTTATCCGACACCAGCCCCTCCACCATGCCCCCTAAGCTTGACCCCAGCGAGACCCAAGTTGTATACCTAAGGTGCACCGGTAGGGAAGTCTGTCCTGGTCCAGAAGATGGGCCCCCTGGATCTGTCTCCAAAAAAGGTTGGTGATGACAGCGACAAGGCAGCTGATGATTTGAAGGGCCTGAGGATTGCAGTGAAACTGACCATTCAGAACACACAGGCGCAGACTGAAGTGGAATCTTCTGCCTCTGCCCTGATTACCAAAGCCCTCAAGGAACTGCCAAGAGACAGAAAGGAGCAAAAACACATTAAGCACAGTGGAAATGTCACTGTTGATGAGATTGTCAACATTGCCTGACAGATATGGCTCCGATCTTTAGCCAGAGAACTCTCTGAAACCCTTAAAGAGATTCTGGGGACTGCCCAGTCCGTGAGCTGCAATGTGAAATCATAGATGATATCAAGAGTGGTGTGGTACAATGCCCAGCTAGTTACAAACTACAAAGGAAAATATTTCAATAAGGGATCATTTGATAACTTAAAAAAAAAATCATGGAATAACATAGTGAAGTAAATGTGTGGACTTCTCTGAAGTAACGGGATGAATATTTTGCAAAACAAACTTCACCTTCCCACCTAGGAAAATCAGACATAATTATTTTGCTAATGCCCTTGAAAGCACCTTGTAAGAGTACATGGTCCTAATAGCGACAAGCTGGGTCAGAGGTCAATGAACAATGGCCCATGGGCCAAATGCGACCTGCTG
This sequence comes from Martes martes, assembly GCF_963455335.1. Lineage (NCBI taxonomy): Eukaryota > Metazoa > Chordata > Mammalia > Carnivora > Mustelidae > Martes > Martes martes. The sequence continues at coordinate 126,552,599 of NC_137892.1, read as the reverse complement.
CCTGTTTTGTAAAGTTTTCTTGAAACACAAGCCATGCTGATTTGTTTATTTATTGTCTATGTCTGCTTTCTCACTACCATAGCAGAGTTGAATTGTTGCAAGAGAAATTATGTCAGTCCACAAAACCTAAAATGTTTACCAACTAGCCCTTTACAGAAAAAGTCTGCCAAACCCTGGCTTAAGATGTATAAGCAGCTGGGGCACTGGGTGGCTCAGTGGGTTAAAGCCTCTGCCATCGGCTCCAGTCATGATTCCCAGGGTCCTGGGATCGAGCCCCACATCGGGCCCCCTGCCTGCCTCTCTGCCTACTTGTGATCTGTCTGTCAAATAAATAAATGAAATCTAAAAAAAAAAAAAAAAAAAGATGTGTAAGCGGCTGACATACCCCAGATCCTGATAGTGGGTGATTAAAGGTACAAATAAAGGTCCCATTTGAAAGCGCCAGAATTAAGTGCTCACCTCTGCAGCACAATTAGTGAAATTAATTAGCAGCAAAATTATAACACTTTGTATGTATGACACTTCAAAGACAGTCTGGTAATCCAAGGATCTGAGCTCAGTTCCATTCTTGACCAGCTTAATCTTGTGAGAGTTACCGAATTTTTCTTAATTGTAAAATCACATGAGATAATACATGGAACACCTTAAATTTCCATCCGAAAGTAAAGAGTTATTAAATATTAATTTTGACACTGCAGAAAAGAAAACTCTAGGTCTATGAAGTTAGAAGGTTGGAAAATTCAGCATATGGCCATAGAGCTTAATATGCAATGTTCAGTAAATTACTGAATAACCATCTTCCTCCCATTGCCCTCATAAAGCCACTCCTTCAGCAAAACAACAAAAAAAACCCAACCTTGAATCTCACAGGCAGGTGACATACTGGGAACAATGCAGGGGAATGAGAAGCCCAACAGAAGAATTTGGAATGACGGCCACCTGGCAACTGTGTGCACTAGGACCCTGGCCAGGAGGATACTGGGGTTTCATAGCTCCCAATCTACAAAAGCTTCTGCAGTTGGCTCCAGGAAGAGGCTCTGCAATGGAACCTTCCAGCTATGCATTCACAGCGGACTCGAGTTCTGAATGAGGAACAGACGACCTGCCAGGAATACCTGTGTTCCTCAAATGTCAAAGTTGGAGCAAAAAGGATTTAGAGATGCAGTGCAAGGAAATCCTTAGGAACAGACTGAAATTTAAAAGGATCATCCTTCTGTTTTTATTTTCAGAACAATAGGGGATTTTTTTTTAAGATCATTATAAAGAAAGCTAATTCTTCTCTTCTGGCGGCACAGGGTTTAAAGTCCAACAATTCACTCCCGTTTCTCTGCCTGAGCTGGAATTCAACAGATAAGAAGAGAGTCTTAATGATTAATCAGCCCAAACACTGCTCTGGAGCAAGAATGGGAGTTTATTTTCATTTTACAGATGAAGAAACTGAGGCCCTAAGGGACCAAAATACCTATTTGGGGTCGTATAGATTTTTTGTGCAGAGTGAAATGAGTCCCTGAGTCTCTGATTTCTACTGTACTCTTTTTTGTCTAAAGCAGCCTGCTTCTCCAGAACCCAGACCTTGGGTAGATGACGCTGGTCAAGTCTCTGACCTACTGAATGATGTTGGAGGATCTCTCTGTGGCTTTGTTTTCTCCTCTGTAAAATGGTCAGAATACCCAACTATCCTTCCTCGTAAGGATGATGAAACTCAACTGTGATCAAAGCCATGAAATTGTGATTCAGTGGATAGGGCAGACACTTATTTCTCTATATAAAATCCATTCCCTTCTTCCTTGTTAACCTCACTTTACTCCAGCAGCCATACACCCAGTCACAGAGAGTAAGTCATGCTTAAACCATGGCAGCCAATGGTGGTCCCATCCTCTTTGCCAGTGATTGTGCTAGAGATTGTCATGTGACCCAGAACTGGTCCAGAAGATAGACAGGAAAGCCCGGAGAAGGGTGTGGAAAACTTTAAGGAAGTTCTGTTCTACCTGATAAAAGGCACAAGTGGTAACTTGAAAAATTCAAGTGTTTGCAAAGGATGCTCTTGTATTAGAAGGAGGACATAATGGGTGGGGCAAAAAAAGTAGCAGTTAGAAGCTCATTTTTTCAGCAAATATTTATGGTGGGCTCACCATGTGTTAGGCACTGAGAATACAGCAGAGAAAAAGCAGATCAAAATTCCTGTCCCATGAAGTTTACATTCTAGTGAGGGGAGACAAGATAAATGAGCACAGTACGTAGTATACAGGGGAGAAGTGTAAAAGAAACATGAAGGCAGAAATGAGAACACAAATGATTGGGGACTGAAAGTTTTAGACAGGATGGCGACGGATGCCCTCAGGGAGAAAGTAGCTTTTGAATAAAAGCCTGAAGGACGGTGAGGGAGCGAGCCAGGGTGGAGTCTGCAGTTAGAATCACTCAGAGGGCACAGTGAGGTTGCTGGTGTGGCTGCAGTGGAGTGAGAAACATGGGGAGGGATAGAAAGTGTGATCAGTGGTATGGATGGAGCCTTGAAGCCATTACGGGTCTTTGTTTCTTACTCTGAGTCACAGTGGAATCCCCTTTGGAAGGTTTTGAACAGAGAGATGACTTGATCAGACCTCCATTTTAGCAGGATCATTCTGGCAGCTTTGTGCAAATAGACTGAAGAGGTACAAGGCAGAAACGAACCACTTAGGAGGATATTTGATAATAAAAGTGAGAGTCACTGGTTGTCTTGGCCAGAGTGTTAGTGGAAATATAAGAGGTTGTCTAGATTCTGAATAGATTTTGAAGATGGAGTTGTCAGGACTTGTTAAAGGTCAGAGTGGGGTTTGAGGGAGTTGAGGACAACTGAGGTTTGGGGTTTCAGCACCTGGGATGGTGGGGTTGTCATTTATTGAGTGGGGAAGACTGGGAAAGGTATGCTTTGGGAGCAACGTCAGAAACTTGCTTTTCATCTTGTCTGAGATGCTGAAAATTAGTCATCAAAATGGATATGTCCATTGGAAAACAAGTCCAATAAATTAGGCATTAGTCAAATGGAAGGAACACCAGAAATGAGTCACAAGGAAGCATCTAACTCATTGTGTCAAAAGGAGGGTGATTTCTTCAAGCCTGTTTCCTCATCACTGAAATGGGAGTAACAGCCAATGTTGTATAGGTTTAATAAGATAAAAGTACCTAGCACTGTGTTTTAAGCAACAAAAAGTGAGTAATATTCTTTCGTTCTCCTGCCTAACTGGAATCTTCAAGAAATTAAGCCACTACTAGTTAATTTCCTTGGTCTAAGATTCAAAGAATACCTGAATATTTATGATGGGCTCGGTGACTTACAATTCCTTAGAGCCATCGCATGGTCCTGGGGTAAAGATCTAATTTCTATTTTATAGAGGAGGAAACAGATTCAGAAACAAAGTAACATTCCCAAAGTTACACTGCTAGTGCCACCTTCAAGATCAATTTTTCCATTATTTCCAACCTAACAATTGCATTTTTAAGGAATTCTCAACTATCTTTACTCTTTTTTTAAGGTTTCGTTTATTTACTTGAAAGAGAGAGAGAGCAGTAGCAGAGGAAGAAGGAGAAGCAGGCTCCTTGCTGAGCAAGGAGCCCAATATGGGGCTTGATCCCAGGACCCTGGGATGATGACCTGAGCCACTGACCTACCCAGGTGCTCCTATTTTTTTTTTTAAAGATTTTATTTATTTGAAAGAGATCACAAGTAGGCAGAGAGGCAGACAGAGAGGTAGAGAGAGAGGGAAGCAGGCTCCCCACTGAGCAGAGAGCCCGATGGTGGGACTCGATCCCAGGACCCTGAGATTATGACCTGAGCCGAAGGCAGCGGCTTAACCCACTGAGCCACCCAGGCTCCCTAAGGTGCTCCTAATTTTTAAAAAAATTTTTAAGAGTGCCTGATAGGGGTGCGTGAGTGGCTCAGTTGTTAAATGTCTGCCTTCAGCTCAGGTCATGATCTCAGGGTTCTGGGATCTAGCCCCGCATCGGGCACCCTTTTCCAGGGGGGGAAGCCTTCTTCTTTCTCTCACACTCCCTCCTGCTTATTCCCTCTCTCACTGTCTCTCTCTCTGTCAAGTGAATAAATAAAATCTTAAAAAAAAAAAAAAAAAGAGTGGCTGATACATAGTAAGATATATAGAGACCTGGGGTTCCTAGGATTTCAGGAAGGAATTCCTAGAAAGGAAGGTGGGAAAAGAGGAATAAAGGCAGATTTTACATATCTCACCAAGTGAGCCACCCAGGTACCCTCAACTGTCTTTACTATTTACTAACACCAATTCCAAAAAGTGACCATTTCCCTTCCACGTTAACAAATCCATTTTTGGGAAGAGGTTCTCAAGATGTTTTTAGAGAACACAGGTCTAGAGGGGGAATTCTTACCTCTGCTAGCAACCAGCGCAGCAAGTAGGGATGTGTCATAATGAATGATGGTAACCCCCTGGGTTTATACCTATGGAATATAGCCATGTGACAAATTCCTGAGTGATCATATGACATTTCCAGTCTTCAGTTGATCTAGAGTGAGAGTATTAAAGTTTTTAGCAAGCTGCTATTAATCAGAGAGATATTACTGAACCGTGATTTGATCTTTTGGTGTTAGGAGCCCAGCTCGAGGACAAATTTAATGTGAGAACAATGTTACCATAATGCTTGGACTTCAGTTTAATCCTGAGTCAGTCCTGAGATCCAGAGGGCTCTTGGAACTAATAGTTAGCTAGAATAGGAAGCAGTTGTTGAACCATGCATGACAGCTAAGTTGTGACTAAGAAGGTGACAGTTGTGTTCGGGTCCATATATGGACTTATTCACATGGGCTGAATTATGAAGCAGGTAAGAACATGGTGTTCTCTCTTTCCCTCCATGCTGTCCATGTGTCTATCTCTGAATCTTCCACAAATCTGCTTTACAAAGTGAACTTTACGAGTGTCTAAAACTCCAACCCATTATTAGTAAAATTAAGCAGAACTAAGCAATCTGGGGGAAAAAGAATACAACAAAGGACAGTTGAAGTCCTCCATGGACTATTTATACAAGTCAACCAGAAAGAACGAAATCCTAAGAGATGAACAGGCACAGAGGACATAAGCCAACAATTCATGGAAATAAAACATGCCTAATAAGCTCACGGAATGTGTGAAGACTCACTAGGAATCAACTACAGAGACTTCAACTGAAAGAAACAACATCATTTTTCACCTATCAAATTATCAGGTTTGAAAGTAGTATTCAGTATCCCTGTAGGATGAAACTGGGGTTCCACATGGTGTTGGTGGCTGTATAAATGGCAAAAATTTTCCAGGAAATGATTTGGTGACAAGCAACAGCAGCACTAACCATGTGTGTGTGCGGACATCCTATAGTTCTTTTTGTGTTTTTTTTTTTAAGCTTTTATTCAAATTAACATTACAGTCAGTTAGTTAGTTAACTAACTAACTTAGCCAGTACAGTTAGTTAACATACAGTATAATGTTAGTTTCAGGTATATGATATAATGATTCAACACTTCCATACATCACCCAGTGCTCATGACAGCAAGTGCCCTCCTTAGTCCCCATCATGTATTTCACCCATCCCCCACCCACCTTCCCTCTGGTAACCATCTTTGTTCTCTATGGTTAAGAGTCTCTTTCTCAGTTTGCCTTAATCTCTCACCCTTTTTTTTCCCTTTGCTCAATTTATTTTGTTTCTTAAATTCCACATTTGACTAAAATCATACAATATTTGTCTTCCCCTTATTTTTATTCTTATACTTATTTCACTTAGCATGATACTCTTTAGCTCCAACCATGTCACTGAAAATGGCAAGATTTCATCCTTTTTGATAGCTGAGTAATATTCCATGAATTTTGTTGATTGTTTCCTTTGCAGAAACTTTTTCTTCTGATGAAGTCCCAATAGTCTGTTTTTACATTTGTTTCCCTGGCCTCAAAAGACATTATCTAGAAAGAAGTTACTATGGCTGTCATCAAAGAGGTACTGCCTGTGGTCTCCTCTAGGATTTTGATGGTATCTTGTCTCACATTTAGGTCTTTCATCCATTTTTAGTTTATTTTTGTATATGGTGTAAGAACATGGTCCAGTTTCATTCTTCTGCAACTTTGATGTCCAGTTTTCCCAACACCATTTGTTGAAGAGACTGTCTTTTCCCCATTGGATATTTTTTCTTGCTTTGTTATAGATTAATTGAGCATATGGTTGGAGGTTCATTTCTAGGTTTTCTAGTCTGTTCCAATGATCTATGTGTCTATTTTTGTGCCAGTACTATACTATTCTGATAACTACAGCTTTGTAATATAACTTGAAGTTCAGAATTGTGTTGCCTCCAGCTTTGTTCTTCTTTTCAAAAGAAAAGAATGGAAGTATAATAGAATTGGTTACTGGGGATCTTTCGTGGTTCCATACAAATTTTAGGATTGTTTGTTCTAGATCTGTGAAAAATACTGTTGGTATTTTGATAGGGATTGCATTAAATGTGTAAATTGCTTTGGGTGGTATAGACATTTTAACAATATTTGTTCTTGCAATCCATGAGCATGGAATGTCTTTACATTTCTTTGTGTCGTCTTCAATTTCTTTCATGAGTGTTCTATAGTTTTCAGGGTACAGGTCTTTCTTTTCTTTGGTTAGGTTATTTCCCAAGTATCCTGTTTTTGGTGCAATTGTAAATGAGATTGATTTCTTAATTTCTCTTTCTGCTGCTTCATTCTTGGTGTATAGGAATGCAATGGATTTCTGTACATTGATTTTGTATCCTGCAATTTTACTGAACTTTTTTTACTCTTTCTATGAATACCTTAAGACTTGAGGAAAAAGATCTTCATTTAGTTTATAAAGCAAAGTTAAAAAAAAAACTAATATCGATCAACAAATGTTTAAATTATGTTTAGCCACACAGTATACTCCATGTCATCATGGGATGACTAAGAAGACTTACATATAATGTAGAAAAGATGATAAGTAGAGTAAAGATAAGAAATAGGACTTACACAAGATTGTCTGACTTATATGAAAAATACATCCATAGAAAAATGTATTTCATCATATTTCCTTTTACTATTTACAGTCGCTGATATTTAGCAGGTATAATTCCAGGCAATTGCTCAAGCATCCCCATGTGCCAGACCCTGAACTTTTTATAGAGCATTCTACAGATATCCTCTTTTAAACAGTAAATATAGATGAGATTTTATCTTTTTTCCTAACCTTTACCAACTAAAGCTTTTATTTTTTTAGCACAAACCATTCCAAGTGGGATGTTCCCATCCTTAAAAAAGAAGTTTATGGAAGTATATTTTATGTATCATAGAATTTATCCATTTCGAGTATACAATTCAGTGATTTCTAGTAACCTTACTGAGTGGTGCAATCATCACCATAACCCAGTTTTAGAACAGTTTTATTCCTACAATAAGATTCCTCTTGCTCATTTATATTTAATCTTCAGTCCCACTTCCAGCCCCAGGCAGCTATTAATCTACTTTCTATCTCTATCAATTTGCCTTTTTTGGACATTTCATATGAATGGAGTCATATAACATGTAGTCCTTTGGCCTTTTGTATCTGACTTCTTTCACTTAGCAAAATGTTTTGGAGTTTCATCCATGCCATAGCCTATGTCAGCAATTTATTGCTAAATAAATTTTCCATTGTACAGATACAGCCCCTTTTGTCTACCTATGCACCAGATAAAGGACATTTATTTTGCTTCCCAACATGGGGGATATTATGAATATACCCATTTTTCAGATGAAGAAACTGACTCCTACAGACTCAGTAACTCTCCCTAAGATTGCACAGCTACTCAATGTCAGAGCCAAGGTTTGCATCCAAGCTTACCCAACTCCAGAGCCCAACCAAGTTGATTGCTAGACAATACAATCAGGTGATTGATGCTTTCCCTTTACATTTTTGTTTCTGTGTGTTCTACAACTCATGTTTTGTCACTTAAAACTTTAAAAGAAGTCTTTAAGTATCTTTAAACTGTGAGCAATGAAACGGGGACATGCTGTCTCTTCAGGAAGCAAGTGTAGTTTAGAGACAGGACATTAGCTTTATTCCTTCAGTCCAATTTCAGTCCTCAACAAAGGGTCAACCAAAGATGGAACCATGGCAGCAGGCTACCCAGAAATGCTTTGGAAGTTCATCTCCAGCCCCCACGGAAGCCTCCTGGATTCCACGTGCTCACCACCACTGGAGTTGCTGTTTCAAGCTGACTACTGATAATGGGGCCATTACCCAGCTGAGTGACAGTAGTAAAACGTCCCTCAATGAAAATTTCTAACCAATTGTTTCTTTCTGAAGTCAGACAGTAGTTGAATAAATCCTGATGTTTTTACAGGCCCTTTTGTCTTTTAATGCTTTGACATGTTTTACAGGCTACCTGTATGACTTTTATGTCCCAAAGATACACATTTTAATTAAATTTGAAAATACATGAAAAGGTTCTTGACATCACTCAGCTGGGAAATGCAAATCAAAACCATAACTAGGTATCACCTCATACTTGTCAGAATGGCTGTCATCAAAAAAGGCAAGAAATAAAAGTGTTGGCGAAGATGTGGAGAAAAGGGAACCCTGGCACACTGGCGGTAGGAATGGAAACTGGTGCAGCCACTATGGGAAACAGTACAGAAGGTCCTCAAAGTATTAAAAATAGAACTACCCTATGATCCAGCAATCCCATTTCTGGGTGATGAAGATCACCATCTTGAAGAGGTATGTGCACTCCCATGTTCATTGCAGCATTATTCACAATAGCTAAGATAATGGAAACAATGTAAGGGCCCACAACAGATAAATGGATAGGGTTTTTTAGTTACATATAAGCCCACAGTGGGATAGTGTTTAGCCATGAGAAAGAAGGAAATTCTACCATTTGTGACAACTTGGATAAACCTTGAGACCATCAGGTTAAGTGAAGTAAGAAAAAGAAAAACTGTATGATATCACTTATATGTGGAAACTAATTTTAGGCCAACTCAGGGGAACAGAAAGTAAAGTTGTGATTACCAGGGGCTGGCAGATGAGAGACATGGGGAGATAGTGGTCAAAGGGTACAAAATTCCAGTTATGAGATTAATAAATTCTGGGGGTCTAATGTCCAACATGGTGATTTTAGCTAATAATACTGTATTGTACACTTGAATGTTGCTAAGAGAGGATCTTAAATGTTCTAACCACAATAGAAAATGGTAATTATGGGACATGATGGAAATGTTAGCTAATGCAATGGTGGTAATCATTTTGTGGTATATTAATGTATCAAATAAACATGGCATATGCCTTAAATTCCCTATATGTCAATTATAATCTCAAAAACACTGGGACAGAGGAAGAAAGTACAGATAATTAGGATATGGCAGCCAGCTTCCAAGATGACCCCCGCTTCCGGATATTCATACTCTTGAATCGTCCCTCACCACTTAATACCAGAATGGGTCTTGCGTGAACAACAGAATGTGCAAAAGTGACACGTAACTGCAGAGACTAGGTTGTAAGACTTTGCTGCTTCTGCCTTAGCATCTCCCTTATACTTGCTCTCTCATCACTGGTTCTGATGGAAGCCATGTCATAGTCAGTTTATGGAGAAGCTTGTGTAGTGAAAAACTAAAGACTCTTGCCACAGTCATAGGACTGAGACTTGGAAGAGATCCCTCGAGCCCCAATCCAGTTTTCAGAGACTGCGGCCCTCGCTGCCACCTTTACCACAACCTCTGTGGAGATCCTGAGTTAGTTCCAACCAGCTCAGTGCCTCCAGATTCCCGGCCCTCAGAAACCGCCAAAGATTATTAATGTTTATAGTTTCTAGAGCTAAGTTTAGGGGAAATTTGTTATTTATCAATGCATAACTAATACCTAGGGGAAATCAACCCAGCATTTCACAACCCAGAAATTTCTGCTAACATCTTGGTTATGTAATCTTTGTCTCTCCTTTTCTGTATTTTATTAAGAGTTATAAAATGTGAATAGGAGCTTCTGTGGAAAACATTATGGCATTTCTTCAAAAAATTAAATAGAATTACCATATGATTCAACAATTCCTCTTCTAGGTATATACCCAAAGGAATTAAAAGCAGGGATTCAAATGGGTATCTGTAGACCCATGTTCATAGCAGCCTTATTCACAATAGCCTAAAAGTGGAAACAACCCAAGTGTTCATTGATGGAAGAATGGATCAACAAAATGTGGACTACATATACAATGGAGAATTACTCAGACTTAAGAAGGGATGAGATTCTGATTTCCATCTGTGCTATAACACAAATGAAACTTGAAGACATTATGCTAAATGAAATAATCCAAATGCAAAAAACCAAATACTGTATGATTCTACTTACACAAGGTATCTAAAATAGTCAACTTCCTAGGGACAGAAGTGGAATAATGGTTATCAGAAACTGGGGGAGGAGGTAAAGGGGAGTCATTGTTTAAGTGGGTACAGAGTTTGGGGTGATGAAAAATTTCTGGAGATGAATATTGGTGATGGCTGCACAAAAATGTGAATTTATTTCATGTCACTGATTGTACACTTAAAAATGGCTAAAATGGTAGATTTTATGCTATGAATATTTTACCACAATGAAAGTATATTAATATAAAATGATATCAATTTATAACATACCTTTATGGAGTTTCCTCAAAAAGCAGAAAATAGAACTACCCAACAATCCAGCAATCATGCTACTGGGTATTTACCCAAAGCATACAAAAATACTAATTCAAAGGACTACAGGCACCTCAGTGTTTATAGCAACATTATCTACAATAGCTACAATAGCCAAACTATACAAAGAGCCCTGGTGCCCATCACCTGATGAGATAAAGAAAATATGAGATAGATAGATAGATAGATAGATACTACAATGGAATATAAGCAATAAAAAATAATCAAATCTTGCATTTGCAACAATATGGGTGGACCTAGAGGATATTAGGCTAAGTGAAATAAGTGAGAAAAAGTTAAATACCAAATGATTTGTCTCATATGTGGAATTTAAGAAACAAAACAAACGAGCAAAGGGAAAGAGAGAGTGGCGCAAATGAAGAAACAGATTCCTGTTACCAGAGGGGAGGTGGATGGAGGATGGGTGAAATAGCCGATGGGGATTAGGGAGTGCACTTGTGATGAACACCGGGTGATGTATGAAAGTGTTAAATCACTGTATTGTACACCTGAAACTAATATAGCACTGTATGTTACCCAACTGAAATTAAATAAAAACTGAAACTTAAAAAAACTTTAGAAAATCATCATCAACCTTTTTACTCAATATCATGGCCATCCTTCCATGTCAAGTAGAATACATTCTTCTTCTTCTTTTTTTTTTTTTTAAGATTTTATTTATTTATTTGTTTGTCAGAGAGAGAGAGCACACAAGCAGGCAGAATGGCAGGCAGAGGTGGAAAGAGAAGCAGGCTCCCTGCCGAGCAAGGAGCCGGATATGGGACTTGATCCCAGAACCCTGGAATCATGACCTGAGCTGAAGGTAGCTGCCTAACTGACTGAGCCACCCAAGTGTCACTAGAATACATTATTCTTAAATCCTGGACAGGAATGTATTTGATGGACATATTCTCACTTGGTTTTGAGGAAGTCATAGAACTTTGAGTTACAGACCCACTGACTTCCCCAACTATGTCTTTTAGTGTGGTTACTTGTCCCTGTCTCTATCTCTGTCTCTCAGGTTTTTTACTGCAGAGTTTGAGTTTCTCTCAGGTCAGGTATTGCTCAATAAACAACCAACCGACCAAATAAATAAAGTGGGGGATGGGAAGACTCATTTAAAATCCTCTTTCTCACAGATTTGTTCTTTCTTGCCTTGCTTCCTACATCCCTCATCTACCACGTATTGTGAGACAGAAGCCCATAAACCATGAGAAGGCATTAAATAAATCTATTTTTTATCCAGTTGTTTCTTTAGTCTTCTTTTTATTATAGGACGGTTGCTCAATTTTATCCATGTTAGCAAATTTCCCTTATTGATAATTTTATCCCCTTCTCTGGCTAATTGAGACGCTTTCCTTTATTTCTCCTTAATTAGTTTGGGATTTTCTTGCCAATAAAGTGCGCCTTGCTGCTGTTCAGAATCTTACCACACTTGTAAGGCTCATTCGGAGCACAATCTTTCTGTGCTGACATGTGATTATGGGTTAGAAGGAAGACACGCTAATGGACTCCCGAGAGACCTGGACGACAGAGGCACCCTGGCAGGATGACCAGCTGGGAACTCTGCTGAGAAGCTGGAGGGGAATAGGTTCGGGCGCACTTTGAAAGCTGCTCCAATCAGCAAAGAAGAGCTTTCAAAGAGATTTTTCTGAAACTTCATTTTGGGTTTGTGAATGTGCTCTACGGGTAGGGTGACCATATGTTTGGGGCTGTGCCTCCCGGGAGGGAGGTGTCTTGGCTGGGTCATCACAGGCCAAGGGAATATTTCTTTCCAACACACCTCATTTTGCAGGTTCAGACATCTGATTTTATCAAAGGTGTGTAACATGACTTGTTTACCTTCTGAACTTGTAGAAACCTGGTTTGACAGAAAGAAAGAAAGAGAGAGAGAGGGAGGGAGGGAAGGAGTGAGGAAGGAAGAGGAAAAAAAGAAAGGAAAGGTTAATGAAAAGTCAACCTGAGAATTTCCACTGAATAGTACCTGTCAGGTGGGCCAGGTCAATATTTTCCCTTCTCAATAGGGAATTTTTTCCCCCTCCTGAGTTCAGATTTTGGGTTTTTGTGTCAGACCACCAAAGGTGCAATAGTTTGTGATGTTGGGGAAGCTACCTGAACCTCAACTTCCTCCATCAAGTGGAAAACAAGTAACTATATTGTAAGACTGTGAGGAATAGGTATAAAACAGTACATAAAACACCGAGCGCAGTTACTAGTTGTGTTCACAGTAAGCTCCTCATCCCTTTTTCCTCCTCCTAGGTGGCAGGAAGGAATTTATAATCAAGTCATAAATCCCCAGGGCACCCACTCGACAAGCCAGCACGCTGTCGCCTGGACAGTTGGGCAGACGTGTGGGGCCTGTACTGTGGTAAGTATAGAGGAGAACACACATGACTCAGCACAGTGCCTGCCCTCCGAAGACACGTGCTTGCACACACACACACACACACACACACGCCCACAGAACCCGTGTTCATCAAGATAAAAGTCTTACCAATGTGTGAGTCCTGGGCCTCTGACAGCCTGTCGGGAAGTGACTGTACTTTCCCCGACCCCTGGCAGGCATTGTAGGTAGACGGAAAAAATCTCTTACATATATGTTATATGCATATATATGCATATATGCATATATATATTAAGGCCTTATTTATTCATATATAAATATAAAGTTTTAAGGAAAACTTTATAGCATATAGTTTAAGGAAAAAAGAGTAAAATTCAAATAGAAGTTTCTTCATTTGTACTTTTGGCCTTAATAAAGAAAATAGAAAAGAAAAAGTAAAGAAAACAGATGATGAGAAAAGCTACCATGGGGGGATAGGAAGTTTACTGATAAAAATGATGGGGTGATCTCTTCTTTTTGGGGGTATATGGGGTGGGGACACTGGCCCTCAGCATATGAATTGTAAGAGGTGTGTAATGATTATAAACAGGGGTTTTTTTGCTTTATGGAATCTTTTTTTTAAGTTTTTATTTATTTATTTTAGTAATCTTTACACCCAGTGTGGGGCTTGAACTCACGACCCTGAGATCGAGAGTTGCATACTCCCCCAACAGAGCCAGCCAGGAGCGCCACTTTATGGAATCTCAAAGTAGCTGTGCGCTCAGTTAGCTAGCTGCCTCCCAGTCTCAGCGTCAGCCATGCTGCTACCTGAATGACTTCTACGATTCACATGGGTTCTGGTTAGCTTAGAGATGGTATCTCTTGCTGACTGATCTGTATCCTAGGAATGGGATTTCCGTTTGTCCTGAGGCCTGTACCCCGATATGAATGGCCAAGGAGGCAGACCATACTGTCCGCCGAGGTATTTTGGTTGAGTGATTTGTTGTTCTTAGATCTAAATTCATTGTTCTTAAGCAGTGCTCATGTTCGCTATGTGTTATACAGTATCACCACTTAATTCTCTGCCCGATCTCCTAAAGGCATTTGAGGTTTTCATCCTAGCTTTAGAGTAAGCGAAGCCTTTACAGTTTAGCTGAATCCTACCTCTCTAGGTAGCCCCATTAGTAACAAAATTCCTACCCTAGTAACACTTGATAGATGATATTCCCTAAGGAATGTCCCAAGGTCTCTGTGACTTTGTCAGGCCTGTCCCGTTCAGGTAGAATGCCTCTCCTGTTTTCAACCTGACTGACCTCTACTGCTCCCTCAGATCTCTGTGAGGCTTTCCTCCCTGAGTCTGCCCTGCCCCCTCCCTGGAATTAGTCAAACCTCCCTCGGAAGAGCTTTCTCTCCTCCAAGCACGGTTTGTTTATTGGAAAACAAATATGCCACAACCATTTCAGAAGTTCCTTAAAGGCAAAAACCAGGTGGTCTCTGTTTCCAACTCAATGTAGGATCCTTTGTGGCATTGAATCCTTTCTCAAGCATCTATCATGTATGGAGTCTCCAAAGATAACAGGTGATGAGTTTCCTTATCTCGGACCAGGTCCGGGTGCGAGGCTAGTGAGCAGAATCTCTCTGGGTTCTCAACCTGTTCCAACACAGCCCTTTGTCACCGCTGATGGAGCACTTCTGATGATACTCCTCACTGCTCTGGGGCCCCTGACATCCTCTGCTAGGGGAAGGCAGATAAAGCAGAAAATCTGCTCTTTAGTCTTTATGCTTTGTTTCCTTTGATACCAAAGAATTGGCAGGAGCAGGTCTGACCTTCTGATGTTAGACTTGGGGGAGCCTCCTGGATCTACTTAGTACCAAACACTCTCTTTTATCTGGCTGTTGCCCAAGCTGTTCTTGCCCAGGTGCACATAACCACTTGGGTGGGTGGCCACCCCTGGTGATTTTAAGTTATAGGAGAGTAGAAATACGTGAATCTCGTTGCTCCAGGAAATCCAGTTATCCTTCTAGTTCTAAAATAAAATCTGGCGGATGTTTGTTAGAGACTCCATAATTCGTTCTTCAAAGGAAGGAAGAAAGATTAAATGTTATTTACATACCTACAACTGGGATAGGCAGACATTTGGGCTTTGGGATAAGCAATGGTCTGGGGAATTTTGAAGGAGAGACAATCAAGGAAATTGCAACTCTTTCAGCTCAAACGGAAGCATCAATTAGAGAAGAAACCAGAAATGGAGAGAATGTCTATTGTCTAATTCAAGGCTGATGGACTTCCTAAGTGTTTTAGACTAGAACAAGCCCACATTTGGAAAGTGCTCTGAGCTCTTTAAATAGTAGTTCAGATATATTAGATATAATCAAATATGTAGTCACTTAAGGATGTTAAAACTTTTTTTCTGTCTCAAAATTCTCTGTGTTAGGTTTTTAAAAAATTTTTATTTATTTATTTATTTATTTATTTGACAGAGAGAGAGAGAGATCACAAGTAGGCAGAGAGGCAGGCAGAGAGAGGAAGGGAAGCAGGCTCCCTGCTGAGCAGAGAGCCCGATGCAGGGCTGGATCCCAGGACACGGGGATCATGACCTGAGCCCAAGGCAGAGGCTTTAACCCACTGAGCCACCCAGGCGCCCTGTGTTAGGTTTTTTAAATACAAGTGATGGCAGGGTCCTTGCAAAAGGATTGCCATTGCTTTCTCTCTGTAATGGTCTGTAAAAGTTCTGCATCTAAATAAAATTATGTGCAAGCTTAACACTTTGCCCAGCTTAGATTCTGGCTATGTTGGAATATTTGAACCCAATACCCAGTATGAGACGGCTGCAGTTCTCCTGTTCACTTCCTACTGTGGATATTTTCCCCTCTGTTTTGAAATCAGAAAAAGGAAATCCAATCCTGAGGGTTCCATTCCTGGCATATTTATGCCCCAGGCAGATTGAGGCTGTAAAATAGACTTTTCACAAATGAAGAGACAACACGCTTTTCAGCCCAGGACAGGAAACTTCAGCTGTTGCCAAGACAACTGTAGGATTCTGGCTCCTGGACTGGCTGCCTGAGGAGTATCTCAGAGCCCCAGCCTCCTGGGCTGTCACTCACTGTCAGACCAAATGCAAAAGCCTTGGTAGTGGATTCACAGTGAGAATACAGAATTACTCTATAGGCTTTCCAGAAACAATGGGACCATCTCTGAGCCTCCCAGGAACAAAGTATATACATAATATTCTTCAAAAGTTAACAATTGAATGATATTATAGTGGCAGGTACACGCCATTATACATTTGTCAAAATTCATAAATTAACGTACGACAACACTAATGTAATCTATGGGGTTCGGGTTGTTAGGATGTGACAGTGAATGTTTGTTAGTCATAGCGTATGTACCTCTCTGGTAGGGACACTGATAACGGCTGTGTGTTGGGGTTGGGGGCGAGCAAGGGTATACGGGAACTCTTTGTACTTTCTGCTCAATTTTGCTGTGAACCTAAAACTGCTTCAAATAATAACATTATATATAAATAAAAAAACAAATAAGTGGAATCACTGGGGGTGGGTGGGTGGGACAAATCTGAAAGGCTCAAAGTGCGACTGCAGAATCAGTCTGTGCTTCAGCACAGAAGCCCAATGGGTATGAAAGACCTAAAGAACACTCTGCTGTCTATAAGAACATCACGCTGCTCTCTGGGTGGGAAAATAATTTGGTTCACGTGGGCTGGGAAACTAGTCACCCTGGGATTAGACCGTGTTTCTTGTTTATATTCATGGCTGCAATGTAGAAACATGCTGAGATTTGTAAAGGTTACAAAGGAGAGAATATGGCCTTAAGAAAGGTGATGTTTTATATAATGGCCTAATTAATGCTGGTATCTCTCCATCTCAGCCCCCTGCCTTGAGCCAGGAAACCTTACTCCCTTACTCCCCCATGTCTATCCAGGGCCCAGACACTAGGGACTATTGTGTAACCTCTCGAGGTGCATCTGTATTTCTGCTGTGTGTTGTGGCCCTTCCTTCTCTTTCCCGGTCCCTGGTAATAGTTTTTGTTGCAGCTACTACGGTCACCCTTGCAAAGAAAGTGGGGAGTGTAGTGCCAGGGAGTGGAGGAGATAGGTGTCAAAGTGAAGATGATGGGTTTCCCCCACCCCAAGAAAACAATCTTGGAAAACCTGGGATTAAGGGAGTATATGTTCACACCCACACCTTGCCACCCTGGGGAACTTTTTCCCACCCAAGTGGACCAGTCCAATCCAATGTCTGTGATCTTGACCTTGACAGGCCAAAAATATGACATTGGTATGAAAGTATGTACGTGTTGAAAAGAGAAGAGCAATTAAGAGGCTGGGCTCTGGAGTCAGACCATCAGGGGTTGAAGTTCTGTTCTATTCACTTACAGCTAGATGGCCCTGGGCAAATTCCTTAACTGCTTGTCCCCCAGGTTCTTCATCTGTAAAATGAGGGTAATAATAGCACTCACCTCATTGTGAGAATTAAATGATGTCACCCATGTAAACCACTCAGAACAGCACCTCCAACGCTGCAGTCATCCAAGTTGGCTTATTGATTTTCTGGCCTCCTCTTGTTTAGACCCAGGCATGGCTATCTCACCGCTTGATATAATGCACTTGGGAACACGAAACTTAAGCCCCAACACAAAGAACAATGTATTCTGGTACAGTGGTATTAAGTTTCAATTTCATAACACAACTGAAAAAACAAACTTAATAAAATGTTGAGACTTTTCTAGAGGCTTGCAGTGACAAAAGTACAACCAACACAAATTGATTTGAATCCCTTTAAAGGCACCAAGGCCATTTTATGAAATCTGTTCCATGGCATGTTTACTTTAAGAGGCGAAGAAGTTTTAGATGATAAAATCCGTCTTATAATTAAAAACAAAAAGACTGTGGTAGTAAGGAATCCTATTATAGAGCTTACTTTAGCTTAGTTCTTGTACTGTGTCTTGTTTTCAATCCATAAGGAGGAGGAGATTGTCCTCTATCAACTTCCTTTATGGTCTCTGTGGGCCAAGATTGTGCCTAGACACACTTATGAGTTGGCTCTGAGCCTGATGGACCAGTCACTGGGGAAGCAGAGTTCTCCCTTCCCGCTTCCTCCATGTGTTCTCTTTACCAATCAAAGAAAAAAACTGGCCTCCTGGATTATTACCCATTGAGTTGTGTGGAAGCAGAATTGGGGGTACCTCTTGGACTTGAGTCACAACTTTACTTGCCCAAGGGGCTGTTGCTTTTATTGTAGTATTGGTGCTTTACAGATAAATACCCTAATGTTGAGTTGTGCTTGTTTAAATTCTTTTATTATAGTGATCATTCTGTGATAATAATTTAAAATGCTTTTGATGTTACCAAATGACTAGAGAGATATCAAACCCAATGCATTGGAAGGTACAGGTGGTCTTCTGCCGTGTTTCAAATAAAGACTTAAAAAAAACACATGTGGGATTATTTCTGTTACAGCAATGACCAAAAGAACTTTCTGTGACGGTAGATATGTCTGTTTTCCATGCTTCCCAACATGGTAGCTACTAGCCACATGTGAATATTGAGCTCCTGAAAAGTGGCTAGTGTGGCTGAAGAACTCAATTTTTAATTTTATTTAATTCTAATGAGTTTAACATTTAAAAGTCACAAGTGACCATGCCTACCAATTGGATGGTACAAGTTTAGAACTCGATTAAAAGTGATTTAACTTCTCAATCTCATTTTACTAATGTGCTAAATGCTTGAACTGAGCCACTGATTCTCAACACTGGCTATACAGTGAAATCCCCTGAGCAGTTTTGAAAAATACCAGTGTTTGGTCTCTCTTCCCAGTGCTATTTAGCGTGTGGCCTGGGCATTAAGGTTTTTTTAAGTCATTCAGATAATTTAAAGTATAGTCAAGATTGGGAACCCACACTGAAGTACGTTATCTTTAAGTTCTCTTCCAGTTGTAGACTTAGCTGCAAATTATACTGAATTTAGAATTCTTTAAGCATATAGAGCACTTGTTAATTTAGTGTTTCAGTAGAAAGTCAACTATGGGTATAAGCTTTTTGCAAAAGCTGTTCATCCTAAAACTTATCTAAAACTTAATTATTTGAAAACAGTTAAGCCAGACTGACCTGATATACTTTTCTTTGGAGTTTTCCTAATTGATACAGACCATGGGTTCAGGCTATAGACAGGAGTCTATGTGTATGTACTTGTTTGGGGATCTGACTGCAGCCTTGTGTCAGGGTTTGGCCATCTGCCTGTGAAACAGCAGGGGGTGACCTCACTGAGTTATCCAAGCTGCAAGTTCATGGAGATCTCAGTGGGAGGTCCTTGGACAAATCACTTGGAGCACCATACAGCAACTGCTGAGTTTGTATCTTCCCTGAGATTAGAAAAACAAAGTTTTTGGCCAAGCCATTTTCTCCAAAGCTACCACAGACATGGTTCCAGAAAGTGTCAGGACAGTTGTTCCCAGGACTTCTAGGGCCTCAAACAAATGTACAATTCTTCTAGCTAATAAATGCCTCAAATGATGAGTGAAATAGGTATGAGTATACAGTTTTTTAAAAACCTCACTTTTAAAAGACTTTGACTCGTAACTGGGGTTTTTTGTTTTTGCTTTTGCTTTTGAGGACCTTGATATTATATTTACATTGAAGAGTAAAGGACTATATGTAGTCAAAATGTTAGAGATCACTGAGAAGGGAGAGAGACAGGATGACCTTACCTGATTGCTTTGTTTGCCATCATTTTAAAATAAGAGGACAGACATGGACCAATGGAACAAAACAGAGCCTGACACCAGACTTCACGTATCACTACACATTTGGTATGATAGACACAGGGCTGCAGATCATGAGGACAAGACTGTTTAGTAAATCTCACTAGGGAAATGTTATGTATACATAAAAATAAAATAAAACTGGATCCTTACCTTACTCTGATAGGCTAGTCAATTCCAGGAAGAGTAAAGATCTAAATGTGGAAAGTATAACTTCTGGAAAAATTG
Organism: Martes martes; assembly: GCF_963455335.1. NCBI lineage: Eukaryota > Metazoa > Chordata > Mammalia > Carnivora > Mustelidae > Martes > Martes martes. The sequence goes on along the minus strand of NC_137892.1, from coordinate 126,532,610 downwards.
TAGGATGCAAATTATTCTCCATTCCTTAAATCATGAAGATAAGACAAAAATGTCAATGGGAAAGACTGAAATTAGCCTGCACAAAATTTAAAACTTCTACATATTAATATAACAAAAAACAAACTTAAAAGAAGAAAATGCAGACCAGGAAATTAAACTTGTAATACACAGTTGATAACATTGAAGGTTCTTACAAAGCAAGAAGACCAAAAGAAAATTGGGCAAACAATCCAAACAAGCTATTCACAGACAAAGGCATTATGTTTTCCTATAAAAGTGCTTGTCCACTAATTAGGTAAATCCAATTTTTTTCTTTTTTAATTTTAAGCAGTTTCCACACCCAATGTGGGGCTTGAACTCATGATCCTGAGTTCAAGAGTCACATGCTCTACCAACTGAGCCAGCTAGATGCCCCAAGGTAAATCTAATTTTAAAATAATATACCCATCAAACTGTCAAAATGTATAAAGAATGACAATGTCAAGAGTTGGTGAGGAAGAGGAACAACAAGAACCGTCAAACACTGCTATGAGAGTCAAATGGGCGCGCCCATTTTGCAGTCAAATGCTCTATCACTGAGCTATACCCCCGTGCGCGCCCATTTTGGAAAGCATCCTGACAATACCTAGGAAAGTTAGAAGGCGTGCATATCCTATAGCCCAGCAATATCACTTGGAGCATGTATCCTAGAGAAATTTTTGTACATGATATTGAAGAAATTAATTAATAAAAGAGATATTAAAGAAATAGATATTCAATATTCTTTATAAAAGCAAATAATTAAATAAAAGTAAATAATTAAACTGCTATCAATCAGAAAAGTGTTAAGTTGTGGTACAAGTCTACACTTGAGTGAGTTAGCACTGTGAGTGTCAGTATGGAAATGTCTCAAATAAGATTGAGAGAAAACTAGTTGCAGAGGGATATTCCATATGCTATTTAAAAGATTTTATTTATTTATTTGACAGAGAAAGACAGAGATCTCAAGTAGGCAGAGAGGCAGGTAGAGAGAGAGGGAAGCAGGCCCCCTGCTGAGCAGAGAGCCTGATGCGGGCTCGATCCCAGGACCCTGAGATCATGACCTGAGCCGAAGGCAGAAACTTAACCCACTGAGCCACCCAGGTGCCCCTCATATGCTATTTGTATAAAGCTTAAAACAAACAAAATAATTTATTGTTTTTACATAAAACTATCTACATATATGTGGTTAGTGGTCCTACATATGTAAATAGTTATTAAAAACATTCATGGTTTCATTTACTATGTGGAAGTAGGTTGAGATTTGGGAGAAAAACACAAAGAGTTTTAAATATATCTAAAATATTGTAATACAATATTTACAATAAATATTGTATTTATCAAGCAGAATGGTGGATTTGCAAATGTTCACTATATATAGTTTGGATCTCCAAATGCTTCAGCAAGAAATAAAAAGCAGTAGGTTGATGATCATCCAAAGAATATTTATTTATTTATTTATTTCTAAAATATTTATTTATTTCAGAGAAAGAGGTAGGGGTGTGTGTGTGTGTGTGTGTGTGTGTGCGGCAGGAGAGGCAGAGGGAGCGGAAGAAAGAGAATCTCAAGCAGACTTGCTGCTGAGCATGGAGCCCAATGTGGTTCTTGATCCCAGACCTGAGATCATGACCCTGAGCCAAAACCAAGAGTCAGATGCTTAGCCTACCAAGCCACCCAGGCGCCCCCAAAGTATATTTAATGATAAGATTTTGGTGATAAGGAACAACAACAACAACCAACTTACAACTTGAGAACTCTTGGACTCCAATTTAAGGAATTCTCAGATAGCCAACAATATAACTAATGATTATTAAGCTTCTATGGGTGGTGCATGTGTATTTGGGTCTAAAACGCAGGTGTACAGGCAATAACACTTAATTTTAATAAAGATCAACATCTTTTCTATTTCTGGCTACCATATGGGTCTTGTCATTAGTGACAAAGAGGAAGCTGTTTGGTTTGGGGTGTAATCTATCCTGGAGATCCTTGTCTGGCTTAACTGTCCTGACTGGCCTTTTGTCACTGACTGTTGCAAAATGTGCCCCTCCACTTGGTTAGCTCTCTATGCTCTTCCCCAGACATGCTTTGGGTGCAGAAATCCTTCTGGGAAAATGCCTGACCTGGCCTTGACTACATGGGCAGATGTGGAGTGGAAGCATTAATTGCTGTTTCAAGAATTTACCCTGTTATATACTTAGATTTTGTCAGTAAGCTTACAGACTAGAAAGTGAAGGGAATTAGAATGCTACCACAAAATATGCCACTTTGCCGTAAGGATTATTTTGAGCTGTAAGTAATTGAAAAACAGCAGACACAGGAAAAGCTCTCTACCTTCTCATTTCTGTCTGAAAGTAGGGTATAAATTTCCCTTTGTAAAGCTGTCCCCTTCCTTTATCTTGTACCCAGAAGAGAAGATGATTCTTGTCATTGAAGACAGCACCAACTTGAATCTCCATAAACAAGCCTATTAAAATGATCCTTATCTCTTCTGCTAATTTCTCTCATATATTTACCTTCCCTAAATTTATTGCTCCTAGAAGTCCAAACCCCTTTTCCTTTGTCTTGTTGTAGCTCCACAATTTATTGCTCTTTGTTATAATGGTATATAAACTCTCAGGTCTAATTGCTACTTGGGATTTTCACTTCTTTCCTATGTAGCCCACCATGACACATAAAAGTATTGACATAAAATACAATTTATACGCCTTTTTTCCTCAATTTTATTAGCAGGGCCTCAGGAATTGAATCTAAAAGTCTAGAGGTAAAAAAGGAAAATGGCATGTGGGAGATGGAAGGAAAGGTAACTGCTTAGGTAAACATGGCAAGAGTTGAAGACATATCTGATCACTAATGTTTTTTAAAATTTTATTTATTTATTTGAGACAGAGAGAGAGAACAAGTGGTGGGGAGGAGCAGAGGGAGAGACAGAGAAGCAGGCTCACTGCTGAGCAGGAAGCTCATCATGGGGCTCGATCCCAGGAGATTATGACCTGAGCTGAAGGCAATGTTTAACAACTGAGCCACCCAGATGCCCCTGGTCAGTAATTTTTAAGAGTTCACTTATTTAAGAAAAAGTACACACATTGCAAGATAGCTAAAAAACATTACATTTCAACTCCACATCTTGCCTGAAACATTTTCCTACTAGGCAATAGGTAATAAATGCTAACTATTAACTAAATAATATGTTTAAAAATTTTTTTAAAAAGATTTCATTCTTTTATTTGACAGAGAGAGAGCACAAGCACAAGCACAAGGAGGGGGAGCAGCAGGCAGAGGGAGAGGGAGAAGCAGGCTCTCTGCTGAGCAAGGAGCCCAATGTGGGGCTCAATCCCAGGACCTTGGAATCATGACCTGAGCTGAAGGCAGGTGCTTAACTGACTGAGCCACCCAGGCAGCGCAGTAACGCATGTGTTCAAAAATAGATTTCTATAGACTGAATGCTGTGTGCCTGCCCCACGAATTTCATGTACTAAATCCTAACACCCAGTGTGATGGTATTAGGAGGTGGCATCTTCAGAAGAGCTCAGCCCTCTTGAATGGGATTAGTGTCTTTATGAAAGAAGTTCCAGAGAGCATCCTTGTCCCTTCCGTCATATGAGGTTATAGAGAGAAGATGGCCATCTATGAATCAGGACACTGGCTCACCGGATCCCGAATCTGCCGGCACCTTGATCTTGGACTTCTCAGACTCCAGAACTGTGTGAAATAAATTTCTGTTGTTGATAAGCCACCCAGTCTATGGTACTTTGTTATAACAGCCCAAACAGATTAAGGCGCAGATGCATTGGAGTATCTTCAGATTCTGCTAAGGCTGTTAGAATTGTGAGCTCCTCATTCAATTGAAGCAGGGTTAAGAGGTGGGTGTGGTTGTGTGGGCAGACTTCCAGGGAGATGGTGGAGGCCTCAGGTCTAGAAAGTTTTACTGGATCATCATCCTCTGCCTTGCCAGGTCTCAGCTTGGCTGCTCCACGGGAAGTGGCCTTCTGATTCTCTTTTACCTCTTCTCAGGCTTACCCCAAAGGTCAGAACCAGGTTTATCTTAAGGAGTTTAGAATATTTTCAGGAGCCTGTACTCCATATTCTCTCTACCTACTTCCTGATGTCTATAACTCTTTTGCAACTATAGACACATTTAAAAATAATTCAAAATTGGAGACATCTTTAAGATCTGTTGCTGGGTAACAGTGGCTGGAACTTCTTGCTCAGCCAGTGATCCTCAAAAGATGGTCTTCAGATCTGCAGCACCAGTGAGACCTGTGGCCATGTTAGCAATGAAAATTACTGACCCCCATCTAGACCTCCTGAATGAGAAACTCTGAAGGCAGGCCCAACATGTTGAAATCTGAGAACCACAGTGCTAAACTGAACAAACAAATGACTAAGAACGGAGCTTTCCACACCTCTGAGTTACAACTTAATTGGAAGTGAAGTTGAGAGACCAAACAGAAGAGCCTTAGGGCCTTGGAGAAGCAGGTGTAGAAAGCACAGACGCTGCATCAGTTGGTGGTCAATGGGAACCAGACCTGAAGGTTCGTCTTGCTCTTGGCTGCCCGATGGACTGGTATAAGAGCCAACACTGACATTTGGCAGCTTGTTAAGTGCTTAATTACCTTGTTGAATGACTGGCTAAGCACTGATGACCTACTATGTGTGGGGCATGAGGGACAACAATGGATAGACTTTGATCCCTGCCCACACATAGCATGGAGTCTAGTGGGAAAAGCAATTAAGTAACCCAACAGTTGCCCTCATTGTGACACCTGTGACAATGTGGTAGATCCTAGGGAAGCTGATGAAGGATGCCTATGCGTGACTTGGGAGGTCCGGAAAGGTCTTGAAACTTAGAGCAGTTATAGGAGTGTGTCAGGTGGAGGGAGTGGGGACTGGGATAGAGCATTCACTGAGTTTTCTTTCGTAATAAAGGAGCTCTGTCTCCAGGTGATTTATCAATCTCTACCATCCCACACAGTACATAAAAAAATGCCCAAGATATTGCCTAACTTGTTGAGAAGTGAAATATAATATACATAATAAATAAGACAGCTTCTGATTTATTTGGACCCTGGAGGCCCTCATTTTGGCCTGATAACTCTTCACTAGGTTACTCACACTACAGATTTAGAGTAGAAGTTATATAGGAAATTATACCCATCAGAATTGGAAAATGCAATAAAAAGTATTACAGGATCTTTTTGCATGGACCTTACAAATCATTGTTGTTTGTTTGACCAGTGTTTCAAGAGATAAATGGTAGTATCCTTAATTTATCAAAGGAGATTTTTGTTGAGTGCCTCTTTTTGACATTTTCACTGAGCATCTACTAGATGACGATAGTGGGAGATGAAACAAGTTGGTAGTTAAAAATTAATAGTATTATCAGTAAGGAATAAGGCCTAGTGTTCCTTCTAGTTCACTCCACATAGCCTCTTTCAGGGTAAGTTACCCTGAGGGGGGGTTTCCTTCAGTGTACATCCTCCAAGGCTGCAATCCCAGCCGTCAGAACACTTCGCTCTAGATCTGTGGGTCTCAAATCTATCAGACCCAACACCCATTTCTATTGTAAATACTTTGGTTATCCCTAAATAAACATTTATAACATATAAATATATAATGACTTTCTTTGTATCGATCTTTTATATTTCCATTAGTATATTATATTATGTTGATTTTTATAATCACATGTAGGGAGATTATCTTGATAAATGTCAGTATGTGCAGTAGGGCTCAATTGCACTAGAAGACATAATGAAATCGTCCATAAGAATATTTCTGTAGAATCATCTTGTATGCTACAAGTACAAATGCAGATTAGTAGTTATGTTACTTTTTCATATTATGACCAACTTAGTAAAATCCAAACAAAACAATATGTAATAGTTCCTTAACTTATGTGGTAGTTGCATTCTTGGAAATTTTATGAATATTAAAACCACACACAAATTTTCTTTCCCTTCCTTCCTTCCTTCCTTTTCTCCTATTTCTGTCTGTCTGTCTTTCTTTCTTTCTTTCTTTCTTCTTGTAAAAGAAAACGTAAGTCCTTTGCCTGGATCATTTTAAAATAGTTTTTTTTAGCAACATGAATGTTCTTGGCACATTGAAGTTCTTGGGGTTTATTCTCTTTTGTGTGAGACCATCCTTTTCACTACAGGCAAGTTAGTATCTCTGGACCATAACCCATAACAAACGACTCCCCTCATTTTCCAAAATGCCTTCCAAGAGACAATATAAACTTTGTTCCCCACACACCTTGAGAACCACTATTCTAGAATCTATGGCCTTGTTGAATTTTGTCTACTCCTTTCTCAAACCAGGTTTTACAACTAGCTGCCAAAATAGAAAACATCTGAAACTCAACATAAATGTCTTCGCCAACTTTACCTCTATCTTTCTTCCAGGGATAATTTACCTTTGGTTGGAATTAATGACTCATCTAAGGGACAAAACTGGAGTTCTGAGGTGTAGCAACAATTTTGGTGACAGGAATTTTGCCAGCAGATCCTTCCAAGTTGCCTCTTGCCATTTGGTATACCTACAGAGCAGGACATATGAGGGCCAGAAGGAGGAGTTTTGCACCTTTAAACCAAAGTAGTGGGGTGAGCCTGACCATCTGGACAGCAGCAAGATTCCAAAAGGTTTCTGGCTTTTAGGAGGATGCCCCAAGCCCCAAACAATGTCACCTGGGCTAGCTCTGGAAAAGCAAACCTGTAAACTGTGCCTAAACAGGTGTGTACTCACGGTCCCAGCAGGAAGTGGTACACTCATGTTAGGATCATTTCAAGGAGGTGGTTCTAAGGGATTGTTTACAAATATGTGGACAGGGTGAAGCCAACCAAATGGATAGTGCAGGACTCTGAGAGCTATTCCTGCCCCTAGGTCCAGAAGGGACAAGTGAGGGGAGAACTCCTGAAAGCTGGAAGGAAAATTTCCTTAGGGCAGCTGCTTGGGAGGACCAGGGCTTTTTGTGAAAGAATGTAGTCAGTCTGGGTGATCCTACAGGAAGGGAGCTGGGAAAATTGCCTTCCTCCTCTGTTTGCTTCTGGGGAGGATGAACCCAATGGAAAGCCTGAGGGCCAGGGAGACTGTTGTAGCTCATGGAGATCTACTTCCTGGACAGTGAGAGGGTAAAGGGTGGGCCCAGAGGACAAACAGCCGGAATGTTGGTGAGCTGGACGTTTTCTAACTTCATTGATGGAACTTTTAGAATGTTAGTACATCATAAATTGATAGTCTTACTCTTTCTCCTTAAGTGTAAACATACTAGCCTGCCTCTAAAATGCATACACGTGCACATGAGACCAAATATATGGTATATATTTGGTACCTAGAATATATGGTACCTAGAATATAATTAATGTTGACAAGTGAAAATATATGGTACCTAGAATATAATTAATGTTGACAAGTGAAAATGGAGAAAATCGTGCTTGTGACCACAGGTCAAGAAGATGAGGGTGAAGTTAGTGGGAAGAAATTGCAGGAACTTACTATTTAGTTTCAGGCTACACCCTGGGTCTTACCGATATTCAGTCCTTAATAAGTGATGGCAATCTTGTGTAGAGAAAAGACCACAGGCTTTGGACTCAGATCTGGGTTTGAATGTTGGCTTTGGTTAACTAGGATGATGTAAACCTGGCCAAACAACTTCACTTCTGAGCCTTAGTCTCTGTCTAATGGAGGGAAAGGACTAATGAAATCTAGCTTACAGTGTTACGAAGACTAATAATGAACGTGATTGAATGTGAATGAAAAATGAGACACAGAGATCCCTGGCTGGCGCAATTGGAAGAGCATGTGATTCTTGATTTGGGAGTTGTGAGTCTGAGCCATGTTGGGGATAGAGTTTACTCAAAAAATATATATTTTTAATATTAAAAAATATTTTTTTAAATGAGATACACATGAAGCACCTATATCACAGGTACTGGGCCAGTGCTAGGTCAGTGGTTCTCAAAGTGTGTTCTCAGGTCAGCTGCTTTCTGTACGATCTAAGAACTTATCAAGAGAAAAGCAAATTCTCCATGGTTGGGGCCTAGCCATCTGCTTGCTCAAGTTTGAGAACGGTTGTGTTAGACCTTCTTGTGCAGATGAAGAAGAGGCAGCACAGATTTTGGTAGATGTGTTGCATAAGGGACACCTGGAACTGCTCTCTGAGCTCCCCAGAGAAATCCATGGTGGGTGCCCCTGTTTCTTATCCTCTTGTCTGTGAGGAGGAACTACAGTTCAAGGAAGTTTGCTGTCCCACTCTTCTCTTTCACTGATAGCACTTCTCCCTGTACTTTTGTTTTGCTCTTTATGTGGTAAGCTGATCGGGGAAGGCAAGCTATGGTCCTGTTCTTTCCATGATTGGGTGGGTTGGTCTAATTCTGAAGTCAAATATTAAATCTCCCTATGGCCATATAGTTAAGCCACCTCCTCTATTTAGCTTCTATCAATAATGAAGTTAATATTTTGATCTCTGCTTAATTCTTCATAGTATCTACTTTTCAGTTGGTTCAGGGAAGGGTATATAAAGGTATGTTTTTTCAAATTATATCCTGTAATAGTTAGCCTCCCAAATCCCCCCAGTGATCCAAAACTTCAAGTATTCACACCCTCCCACACAGTTTCAGAACTGGTGTGTCCAATACCATACATCAGATATGATGTTATGTCTTTTCCAAGATTAGGTTATAAGAGACTTTGTGGCTTCCATCTCTCTCTCTCTTCTCTCTCTCTCTCTCTCTCATCTTTCTTTCTCTCTCATAGATCATTTACTCTGGGTGTTACCCATTGTCATGTAATTAGCAGTTTGATTGAGAGGCCTACATGACAAACACCCATATGAGTGAGACTGTTGAGTGGGACCATCGGCCCCAGTCAAGCCTCCAGGAGATGGCCATCCTGTCTGACAGTTTGACCACAACCTCATGAGAAACTCGGAGCCAGAATAACTCAACTAAGCTGCTTCTGGATTCCTGGTCCTCAGAAATTATGAGATGGTGCATATTTGTTGCTTTAAGCTGCTAAATTTGGGGAGGGGTAATTTGTTACACAGCAATAGATAGCTAGTATAGATTGTAGTACCTGGAAGTGGTGTGCTACCAAACAAATGCCTAAAATTGAAAAGTGGCTTTGGAACTGGTAAGTGGCAGAGGATGGTAGCTGGTAGGATTTTAGAGTGCCTTAGTGAAAGCCTAAATATTCTTCAACAGACTGTTAGTTGAATTTTGGACTTTGAGCAGGTTGCTGGTTGGGGTTTAAAAGAAAGTGAAGAACTTCTTATGGAAAAAGGAAGACAGAGGTGCCTGGGTAGCATAGTTGATTGAGCATCCAACTCTTGGTTTCAGCTCAGATCCTGATCTCAGGGTCCTGGGATTGAGCCCTGCTCCAGACTCTGAGCCTAGCTTTAGGATTCTCTCTCCCTCTCCTTCTGCCCTTCCCTCTGCTTGTACTTGCTCTCTCTCTCTCAAATAAATGAATAAATCTTAAAAAAAGAAAAAAAAAAAGAAAAATCTAAAGGAGGTCAGAGAACCCTTCTTATGCAGGGGCAGAGAGTTTAGCAACATTGTTCCATTGTTATCTTCAGTAATGTGGAAGATAGAAAATGTACCTAAAGAAGTGGATGTGGATGATCTAGCTAAGGAGATTTCCAGCCAGAGTGCTGAAGGTGCCACTGGTTTCTTCCAGCTCTTTGTAACAACATGCAAGAAGAGAGCAATACACTTAAGGAAGAAATGTTAGCAAAAGGAGCCAGGACTTATTAGTTGTAAGAATGTCAGTCTCTACCTATGACAAACAATGCTAAAATGAAGAAAATGTCTTTAGAGCAAAGGCTGAACATGGTCTAAAGATGAAGCTGAGGGTGTGACTATAAAATCCTTTGTTATGATCCCAGGAAGATCAAAAGTGGTGCCTTGGAGTACCAGTTCAGTCACAAGAAGTTCCTCTAACGTTAAGGGTGTAGCTCTCGGATCCTCTCAAGCAAACAACCGGGCTTCTGGGAAGCAGAATAGCACTGCTCCTCAGCAGAATCCATAAGTGGAGAAGAAGTTATCTCAAGGAGATTTGTGGGTGTGGCTTTTGTCTAATAGAATGGATCTGATAAAATTTGTGAGAGATTCACAAAATTTCTAAAAGGAATAATACCAGCAGAAACATTGCCAATTAGAACTCAAAGGGACAGAAAGAGTATAAAATGAAAAGAGGCCTTTGTACCCACCTCCCCGACACAACCCTCACCGCACACATTTTACTGTAGGTTTGGAAAATTATTCACCCATTTACAGGTACTAATTTTCAGGGCGAAAAAAAAAAAAAAAGAAAGGAGGTGTAGCCAGGAACCCTGGAGAATAATTCCTGGGTAGGAATAGCACTGAGTCTCTAAGGAACTTCCAACATTTGCCTGGCTGGATTTCAGAGCGGCTATGACTCCTGTGTGCCTCCCCCTTCCTCCCTTTGGAATAGTACAAAATACCTGTGTTGTTTACCCTACATCTGTCCTACCCTTGTATGTTGGCTGTGCGGAGGCCAGCAAACTTTTCTCTTTAGTTTGCTGGTTTTTAGATTAAGCGGGACCATACTAAAGGAACCATACCAGAAGAGCCTTCTGTGAACCTGGACCTGACTTAGATGACAAGATTCTGGATTTTGAGCTGATGCTGTAATGGAATGAGGACTTTGGAAGTTTTGGGGTGGGGTGAGTATAGTTTATAAGTGGTGGGGGGAGAGAAATCACTGGGGCCTGGAGGGCAGATGGTGGTAGCCAGTGTCCAAAGCAGCCTCCTGCTGGTATCCTGCTACACCTCTGCAGAGTGTCCTTCCACACTGTGCCAGGATTCACCTGCAACCTCCCACTACCCCCGAGATTAGGTTATAAAAGACACTGCGGCTTCTCTCTCTCTCCCTCTCTCCTTTCATTACTTACTCTAGAGGAAGACAGCCACTGGGTAGTGAACATTACCCCATATAATTAACACCCCAAGGGACAAGAATGGAAGCCTGTCAACAACCACATGAATAAGCTTAGAAGCAGCTTCAGTCAAGCCTTCAGAAGGCTGTAGCCCCAGCTGACAGCTTGACTCTAGTCTCATGAGTCAGAACTATCCAATTTAGCCATTCCTGGATTCCTGATCCTAGAAACTATGTAAGATAATAAATGTTAAGTTCCTAACTTTGGGGGTAATTTAAAATGCAACAAAAGATAATTAATATGCACCTCCAATGCATTCATTATACTTATATCACATACCATAAGCTCTCACAGAAGATCAGTTTTTAAGTTTGGGTGGATAGTTTATATTTTCAGAACAAGTCCTTAACGCATGAGGGAGCAAAAAAGGTTTTTCTTTTCCCTCAGTATAATCATTTTGATAGGAGTGAAAACTTGAATCTGCCAGAAGTCCTAATAGTCACACTTTTCCTTTATCTCAGACAATTCTAAATGGATGAAATCAACCTGAGAATTTTCTTGGATTTAATTTAGGATCAATACCAGTTGAATTTTCATGGAACTTCTAAATTGGGCTGGCTTTAATCTTAGGAATCTGAATAAACTTGGAATTCATCCAAATCTCTAAGCGATAACCTTACTCAATTTCCTTTAGTTTATTGAAAGAAGAGTGTGGTAAGTTGGTGGAAATTCTATTCTTTTAAGGCTTAGCTTTTATGGGGGTATCTCTAAAACACACAAAGTGGCTCCAGAGACAGTCAGGATAGGACAGTGTCACTCATAACTTCTATTTGTCTATGTTTTACCTATTTTTCGAAGTTCTTATGTGAATTTTGATAATGTATTTTGATCCTTACTTTCGTAGAGAGTGGTGGTGAATGCAATGGTCCGGCTCTAACATTTGCATTCTCCTTCCACAAAGCCCATACGTAAAGATCAAAATCCACCTTCATCTCACAAGTGATGTTCACCTTCAAGTTCCTACACATTTCACATTCTTCTACCTACAGCTAGTTTATCCAATCAACTGGACATCTGCTTTTCTTCTCCCTTTTTGGAAAACAGGCTGCTCCTATGTTTTCAAGCCCTCCTTTCTAGAACATTTGAGAGCTTGTTCGTAGACTCCTTGCAGACAAGACACTCTCTCTGAGGATCCAAGTCTGGAAGTACTTTATGAGCAGCAATTGGAGATCTGTCTGTTCTGTTAGTGCATTCCATGGGAGTGTTACACTGTCTGGAAAGAAAAGCTCTGTGCAGGCCACTTTCACATGGACAACATATATGGAACTAAATGTCATTCATTTATAAACATTAAATGCCTGATGACCAACTGTATTTGGAAAATAAGGACAGGTGAGGAAAAACCTCACTTAGGTTTGATTAACAATGTAAATGACTTTAAAGATCCCTTAGCTGGTCAAAAACTTTTCTCCCTCACAGTTCATACATTTTCATGTGTGAACCCCCTAAGGGTCAGACTTCAACAACAAAACTGTGAATGCTTTCAGGATAGAATCCTGTAAATTCTCTCCTGTTGGCAACTTCCAAATATAGAATGCAGCACTGTTGACTATAGTCACCATGCTGGACTTCACATCTCCAGGACTTATAACAGGAAGTTTGTACCTTTGACCTCCTTGACTAGTACCCTCTTGCAATCTTTTCCTGAGTGTATTTAGATTTTTTGAAAAAAATAAAATATGGCAATATATGATGATAAAGTCAATATGTGACACTCCCAGGCATGAATAAGTCCTTTGCCATTTCTTAATATTTGAGACTCATTCCTGCCTTTATTTTCTTTTTTCTACTTTCTTCATCCTATACTCTTCTCTTTTTTTCCTATCTTTTCCAGACTAGACTGCCCTCCTGAAAAGGACCCTCGGTGAGATTGGGCACTGGGTGCAGTCTGTGGGATGCCTTGGGTCAGAGGGGGCTGAGCAGGAAGGGAGGTGTCATGAAACGGGCAATTCATTTCTTACACACCCAGTGGAGACAGAAACGGTGAGAAACTGAAAAGTCGCACAGCGGAAGCCCTGGGCCTCGTTCCCAGCAGCTTGCTCTTGAGTCTTAGGAGAGCTGCCATGAGGGGAGATCCAGGACTCTACTGTCAATTGAACCCTGTGTTTTTAAACTTCCCTCAAGTTTGACTACATATATTAAAAAAAGCCATATTGGGTAGAGACAAAAGGATTCTTAAAGTTTCTGACCAGGTCCCCTGCATACCTGTTTCCTCCGCCAGAAGAATTTGCTGTGCGAACCCCTTTGGGGTTGCCCTCGACCAAGCTTGTGCAACCAGAAGCCCTGAGGAGGGCACAGGGTTGACAGGTTGGATACTGAGGCCCTGGCCACTGGACTCTGAAGTTGGAGTTCCTCTGAGGAGGTATGTCAGGCCCTGCCTTATCACAGACTGGGGGTGGGATGCCTGGAAAAGCCACTGGTGGGCCCCCGGGACTGCTTCTCAACATACCAGATATTCCACTTTCCTGAACTTAGCTCAGTTCGACTGTAATCGTCAAGACAGTGGGTCAGGGTGTGGCTCCATCTGGGGTTTGAGCTGCAGACCGGAGGAAGGAACAATGAAAGACTGCTTGTGTTTCTGTGGTTTGGCTCAGTTGGAGAGGAGCCTGTGGGATAACGGCTGAGTGCTCCTGTCACAATCTCTGCCGTGGGCCTGGTTACTTCTGAAGCTGCCCGACTGAACGGTGGTGGGTAGACAATAGAAGCTGGTCCTTGGACAATAATAGCCACTATTTATTCAGTGCCTCTCGTGGGCCAGACGACATTAGGTGCACAGTCTCAACAATCTAGAGAGTCAGGTGGCATTCCCATTCATGAAATAAAACATCGAGCAGTCCAGAGAAACTCGGTGGCTTGTTCAACATCAGGTTTCTACTAAGAGGTCAACATTTCAACTCTAGTATACGGTTATTTTTCCTACCACGTAATATGCATCCTTAAAAAAACCCTTGCAGGTGGCAAAATAGAGAACCAAAAATAATAGGGTTTATGGGAGAAATGGGGTTGGTGCTAGAAAACTTTATTATCCGAAACTCTAACCCCAATAATGAGACAAACAGAAATACTAGCCCACCTGCACGCCCTTCAGTGTTTACAACTAGCATCACAGTGGTCCTTTTACAGCCTCACATCCTGGGGCTCAGGCTTCTTCCTGCCTACGGTGCTTGACCTCAGTGATTCTCACTGCCGGTAGAGAATGTCTATGTCGGCCCTGGAAATCCGATCCAGGGTTTGAATACAGAGGACTGCATCTCTGAGGTCTCTTCAGCTGCACCTGTGACTCTACCAGGGACTTCTCTATAAGCGAAAACTTAGATGGCTGGTCTAGTGGCTTCAAGAACCACTACTTCATTGAAGGGCCTCATATGTAGACACACAGGGTTTTTTCCTAAAAAGTCTTCATATATTTCTAAGACCTTCTCCCTAAATGTAAGAAAGCTTACCCTGACTGCAAAAATCATGTATTCAGCAAGGTAACTTCTGAATCACATTTTTCACTCTCCCAAATTCCTGGTCCCAAGGGACATTGCATCAAAGGAAACAAAATGTTGTTTTGGATCAGAAAATCCCATTTCAAAGCCCATGTCAATTTATCCCCTGTTTTAGAAAGACTGCCTTTGGACTTGAGGAAAGTTTATACCGGTTGGAGCATTTCTAACTGATAAGGTCTGTTTCTTTTCTCTTCATATAATCACAACATCATGATCAGACCTAACAAAATTAACAGTGATTTCTTCATTTCACCTAATATCCAGCCCATATTAAATGTTTTTGACAGTCTCAAATGCTATTTATAGTTGGTTTGTTCATAGTAGGATCCAAACAAGGCCCATTGATTGCATTTGTTTGTTACATCTACTACGTCTTTTGTTCCTTGCTCTCCTACCCCCTTCAGATACAATTCATTTGTTCAAGAAACCAGTCCTTTGTATTATGGAGAATTCCACATTTTGAATTTGGTGGATTGTTTTCTCATGGTGTTTGGGTAGTTACTGTAGTCTCCATTTTTATTACCCGTAAACTGGTTGTTAGATCTCGAAGCCTGATTTAGATTTGGGCTCCATTTAATTGGTAAAAATATTTTAAAAATGGGTCTTTATTGCTCCCGTTGCCTTGCATCTTGAAGTGCAATGCTGAGGCCTAAGTCAGTACTGCTGAACTAGACCAATGTATTAGGAGGTAGCACCTGGATCTCTCTGTTGTAAAGTCTCCAGCAACTTGGCATGTAATGATTGATCAGCCAGTGATCATTTCTTAGACCCAGTGTTTCTGGATGGGGATTTTCTAGGTCTATTATTCCTTCTGTATTAATTAGCTGGAGTTCTTTTCATGAAGAACTTGGCCTCCTCAACTCTCGGATAAGCTGAAACATAGGATGCTTTGGGAGAGGTGGAATCTTAGTTCTTTTTTTGTATCAGTTTTCGGTGTAGAGTCGGTACCCTAGCAGAGTCCAGATGGTGAACAGTCTTTCCCTGAGAGTCATCATAAATTACTGAATTTTTGTATATTGATGTTTTAAACACTGATGTCATTCCTTTTTTGCTCAAATTGCCCCAACTTTGCCAGCAGACCTCTTTTCATCTTAGTTACTGTGTACTGTTGACGTGACCTCTTTAGCATCTGATTTTTTCCTTGCTTTCTGGCACAAAAACATGTCTGACTCATTTTGTAAATGTCCTCATATGGACCTGAAATCGGCTATTTCTCAAAAGGAACAACCTTTAGTAGAAAATAGTACTTAAAGATCACAATTTGGTCATTAAAGAGAATTTTACTATTGAACAAGACCTGAATGCAATCAGACATAAGGTTTCTAATTATGCACTAACATTGATAAAACTTTGTATTGTAGTTTCTTTAAGAGAAAATAGGCTTATTGCAAATTTAAACTTGGTCATTTGACTCCATTTGCATTATGAAAAAAATTTTTCTGCTCTTTGATAACATGAGTCTTAGGAATACAATTCAGTTTGGCCAAATTGATAGAGAAGTGGATTCGTAGCAAATATTAGGAAACTACCCCAACCATTTCAAAATGTCCAATTACAAAGTTTTGGACTCAGAAGTTATGTTTCAAATTTTATTTTGTTTTTGAATTTAAAAGAATAAACCTTAACACACATTTGCTCAGTTTTTGGTTGGGACATTGATATATTTTCCATTTTATAGATTATTGTAGTTTAAGAATATTTTGTTTTTGTCCTTGGTTGAAAAATCTGTTCATTTTATTTGTGGCAGTCATTTGCAATTCTTCAAATTAGCACATGAAAAAAATCCAACTCCAACTTTATTAGAAACCAAATGATATGCAAATTAAAACAAGAGCATTTTTGTTATAACAAATTAACAAAGACTTAAAAAATTATGTTTTGTTCCAGGGAGATTTAAATGACAGTCTCACTTTTTAGGCTGCTCTGCTACCATGATTCCAAGATTTGGTTCTTTTCTACTAGGGGTGGTTTCTATCTCCTCTCCCAGGTATCAGAGCTGCCTGCTCCCTGACACCTCCCAAGCCCTCTCTTCTGATCTATGAGACTTGTAGAGACAACAAATATACTCTGCACAGAATTCAAGTTCCACTAATTCGGTCTGTAAAGGGCTAGACAGTAAATATTTTTGCCTTTGTATGCTAGGCAACAAAATAATCAAGATGTTATGAAGTTACTTATATAATCATTTGAAATGTAACCATTAAAACTATAAAAACCATTTTTAGTTTGTAGGACTCTACAAAAACAGGCAGCAGTTCAGATCTGGCCCATGGGCCACAGTTTGCCAACCCCTGGCTAGATCCTCCTGTAAGGAAGAATGTGCTGCCCAGCTGTGGGGAATATTCTCTAATGGCCTTGAGCAGTTAGCTTCATCCCAGTCCCCCTCAACTTGGAGCCCAGCTTGTACTATTCGTGGGCAGCCCCCAGTCAATGACTGAGCAAGGTTTAATCTCCCATTGGCAGCCAGCAAGGGAAAGGGACCTATCTGCGAAGAATGGAGGTCTGCCAACAACTGGATGAGTTAGGAAGGGGATCCTTCCGAGGGTCTGCAAATTAAGAGCCCAGCTGCCACCTTGAGGGGACCTTATGAGATCCGGAGCAGAGAACCAGCTGAACTCACCCAGACTTCTGAATTACAGAACTATGTGATAATAATTGGGTGCTATTTTAAGCCACAAGATTTGCGGTAATTTTGTTATCCAACAATAGAAAATGAATACACTGGGAATTTTTGTTTGCAGGGGACAACAACCTGTGTGACACAGAGCAGATGGGAAAGGGAGAAGGAATCTGAGAGCAAAAAAGCCAGTGACTGGACAAACCATACCACCTTTTTTTTTTTTTTTTTGAGTATCTCCTGTAGCTTAGAGGTTTTTGGCAAATATGTATCATTCTGTTTTCTCAATAACTGTAAAGATTTCATTAACATTGAATGAGGCTTTATTTGTGATGACAACAGGAATGCTAGATATCTCATTTGATTATTCTTAGTCTTATTGGGGAGGGACTTGATTAACTGATGATGGCCATGGAAGACTCTTTCCCCCCAAGCTGGTTTTCTCCATTTGCTCTCACGTCTGTAATTGAGAAACAGTTACTAAGAGGTGGGAGCTGCGCAGAAAAGTCCAGAGGCATGCAGATGAACAGCACTGAGCATTCCCTACAGGAAGCCTGGTGACCGGCTGCCATTACCCACTGCAAATACCTGTGACAGCACAGAGGGAGCGACGGAGACAACCAGAGATGCATTTAAGTATAACAAAAGGCCAGCCCCCAAATGATTGCTTATAAAAATCCAAACAGAACCTAGAAGTCTCACCACCTAGCTTTTAAAAATCCATTATTTCTTCCAGACAGAAGCACTTAGGGGAGCAAAATGGCTTATTTCAGTATACATGTAGAGAAAGCAATGTAACAATAGAGCAAAGCTTCAAGATCTTCTGATCAAAGACTTGTGAAACTAATAGCTAACACAGAAAAGTGATAATAGTTCTTTTGAATGCATTTTGAGTGCTCCTATGAGATGTGCAATCTAATTGGGTTGTAATTGCCAGCTACCGATAACGGTTTTTTCCCTCTGGTTCATGCTACCTGAAGTCTGCATCTCTTAGGGCTAGAACTGTATGGATGATCAGCAACAGTAACTGAAGGTAAGAAGGCAGGTTGTGTAGCATTCAGTGTCCCTGATACCCAGTTCTAGCTTAATTATACAGAATTCTGAGGTCTCATTAATGAAACACAATATGGAGAATTTATACTAGAAATGGTATTACATCGATCATTTGATTTCAGAGTAAGGAACTGAAGGGGGGGAAATGTAGAGTGTATTCTGCTTTTATTGTAGCAACTGCCGTCAGGAAAAAGAAATAGCCCTTGTCATCAAAGTAAAGCTTTTATTTATAGAAGAACTTTAGCAATGAATGTAAAAGTAATGATAGAAATAGAAAATAGTAAGTTTACAAGACATAATGAAATAATTAATCCAGACAAGGATCAATAATGAATGCTAAAACTGCTAGCAGAGCAGGTGACGGAGCCCTACACATTCCCTCGGTACCAAAATATCACCCTCCACAGATTACCTGCTAATAGCAAATGTGGGGGGAAAAACCCCTTTGAAATAGAGAAATATGACTATCATCACTTGGTAATTAAACTTAGTATCCAATTTTCCCATGATTAATAATGATAATGCCTTATAAATTATACAGTGTTTATGATGGAAGTTGGATCTGAAGTCTTGATTAGATTCAAGTTGAAGGAAATACAATGCAGAGAAGAACAAATTAAATAACACTGTAAGGAAACAATTGGACACATTCAAAATGTGGGACTTCTATGAGAACTGGTCTCCAAAAAAAGTCAATGGCAAGAAATAAAGGAGGACTTACTGGATTAAGAGAATAATGAGGAAGAACCAAGTCCAATGTGGGATCCTTGATTGGATTTTTTTTTTTTTTAAAGCTTTAAAAATACTTTGGACCAATGTTGAATATTTGAATATGGGTCATTCAATATAGGCAGGATCTTCACAGGAAACAGATGACAAACTCAAAAGAACTTAATCATGAGTATTTAATGGTGGTACTATTGAGAAGTGCGGTCAGGACCAAAACAACCAACAAAGGATGCTGATGTACCTGGGGTTAATAGGGAAGCCTGATGTGACCCAGCCAAGGCCAGACCAGCAACTTTGCAGGGAGGAGCAGAGTAAAAGCGTTCCAGCTGCCCTCACCCTTCATCCCTTTCTGGTGCTTCTTATTGGCCCCTAATACCTATGGGTGCTTGCTCTTGGCTGAACCCAACTGGGAGCCTGGCTATGACAGTCTCTCTCTGGCCTCAGAGCCCAAAAGAGAAGGTGGATAATACCTCTGCAGGTGGGGAGCAAAGGGGTAATAAAGTACAGTTGGCTGGTAGAATAGATTATAGAATTTGTGTTAATTGTTAGGTGATAATGGTGATAGGTGTTAGGTGATAATGGTGTTGTGGTTATATAAGTGAATGTCCTTAGGTTTTTTTCTTTTTTTTTTTTTTTGACATGCATGTTAAAGTATTAAGGGATGAGATGTCATGAGGTCTTATTTATTCTGAAATGGTTCAGCTAAACAGCTAGATAGGTAGATGGATGGATGAACATATGGATAGATAGATAGATAGATAGATAGATAGATAGATGATAGATAGATGGAAAGAAAGGAACAATAGATACTTGAAACAAATATGGAAATGAGCTTGTAGGATTTTCTTCTTTATTGCTACTTGCTTTGTGTACTCAGGTGTCAATTTTGTCACTCCTGAAGAAAAAGCCTGCCCCCTCCTTTTTAAAACCCAGGATCTGGCACACGAAGGATGACAGAAATCCAACTGTGACCCATACATCCCTTTCTCAGTGATAATTGTATTTGCCAGCTACCCTATACATGCTATTACAAATTAATTGATGATGTTGTTATAGTTGGTCTTTCTTGCAAGTTGTGAGTCCCCAGATAGTAAGGGCTTTGTCTTAGTCATTCTTGAGCACTACCATGTGTCTCATAATATCCTAAAAATATGTCACAATTCAGTTCTATTGCTCACAGAAGAAATGCTGCAAGAGATGACAAGACTGAGAGATGAGAAAAAGTAGGAACAAAAGTTATATCAGGTGGTAGAGCCTTGCTATGGACTTCGTTGTGTCTTCCCCAAAGTGACATGTTGAAACCCCAGGCCCCAGTGTGATGCTAATATGAAGTTTGGGCCTTCGGGAGGTGATTAAATCATGAGGGTAGCGCCTCATGGTGGGGCGAGCGCACTTATGGGAAGAAACACAAGAGGTGACCTCTCTCTCTTTGCTATATAACGATACAGCAAGAAGATAGCCATCTGAAAACCATGAGGAGGGTCTTCACCAGACACGTAATCAGTCAGCACCTTGATCTTGGACTTCCCAGTCTCCAGAACAGTGAGAAATATGTGTTCGTTGTTTAAAAGTCTATGTATTTTGTTATAGCAGCCTAAACTAAGACAAGCCTCACTGAAGTGTCACACATGATCTCAGGAGGGAGAAGGGAAAGTAAAGGACAGGCTTTAGAGGAGGAAGAAATGGCAGACTTCAGCCCAGGGTGAATGGTAACACAAACTGCAGTAAAGAGTCTAGGGAAGAACTAAGGTCTTTGGGAGGTCTGGCATGTCCACAAGTAAGAAGGAGCCAGGTGGTACTAAGCCACTCAGATCAGCCAGCTCACAGGCAGAAGTGAGGTTCAGATGTGGTCAGGCCTTGGGATCCAGGGATCAAAACGAGCAGATAGAAAGAGAGTATAAACTCCAGACAGGAAAGCTGACAACATGATGTGAGATTCTATACAAGCAGATTTGAGAGGAGGCAAACTATGCACTGATGTAGATTATAGTTTCTGGAAATTCTAGTTAGTGACTCACTCTAAACTTTTAAAGCATGGTTTCACTTGAAAGGCACATATGCTATAATTATATACGCTCATAATCAGGGCTAATAGTTATTGAGCTCTTAGCATGCACAAGTTACTCTTTTATGCACACTATATGTAAACCATTTGAACTCACACCAAGGCCATGAGGGTAGCTGCTAATGATGCCAATGTTACAGATGAGGAAAGTGAGAGATAAGAGTAATTTGTCTGAGACTGATCCTCGATAGGCTGACGTGGAAGAAAGGAGCTGGCTTACTGCAAAGCTCCTTGGAAACTGACCAGGACTTAACTGTCTTAAACTGTGGGCCGTCCCCAAACACAAGGCTTGCATTCTGTACCAATGCTTTCCCAACCATCAACGTTAGGGTGATGGGTCCTGCCACCGGCATGTACCCTAGTTCCGTGATCTTGCAGACAGAAGGGCTGGTTCTACCTTCAACTACCAGTGCTGAACTAGAAAAATAGGGCTAGAGGCAAAACGTACCCCACCATATTGCTACTGTTGTCCAGCCTCTGACGACAGCAGAGAGGAGCCTGAGCTTCCCTAATTATCTAGCTTAAAAGCTCCACAACCCAAGGGCAGAAGGCCCCTCTCCTGAAATCCAGTGTCCAAATCTGTCAGATTGTTGTGTGCTGTCCTAGAATATGTAACTGGAGACTCATACGCCTAGCTGTTTTCCTATCTACATTAGTCTAGTGATGTGGCTTCAGATGGCCATTTGCTCTCATTTGCATGATAACCTAAAGCATGAAGAGGAATTTCAAAAGTCACATAGTCAGTAAGTGGTACAACTGAGATTTTTAACTCAGGCAGTCCAGACTCAACCATCTCTTGTGCATGATTTCTAGTGAGTAGGTATTTCTCTGCATCTCCCCATGATGTGTAGCATAGAGACTTACAATACATTCTCACTAAATATTTGAATGACTGTAATGGTGATCTGAAATAACAAGGAAGGGACATAGCACTGATTTAGTCAGAAATCTTTTATAAAAGCAGTCCAGCAAATTCTCTTACACACAGTAGACAAATGTTTTGTATTTAATTGCTAAAGTGTTTTGAAGTTGAATTCAAATTAATAAATACTATTGCATCTGTCAATTAAATGAAAGAGCCAATACACAACCAATGTTATTTTCCAATCAAGAGGGAATGGTCCCGTAAGGAATACAGAGAGCTTAAAAGAATATATGATCACTGTTAAATAGTGTGATAGACTTTAAAAGTCTAAGAGCCAAGAGATAAAGGGAAGAGATAAAGGTGGAAATAGAGTAGTTGGCACAAGGCTTCTCACAAATGGGTCTCTAAGTGGATTTAGGAGGAGGGACAAGATTTGAAGAGAAAAAGAAGAGGAAAATTGCCTCCAGGCATAATAAGAAGCATAGATACAGAAATGCTCACATAAGTTATTGCTGGTCAGTGGAGAAGGGTTGTGCTCTAAATTAGGGAAGCATGTAATGTTTGGCAAAAATGAGAGAAGGCAGAAAAAATATGATGTGACATATTATATGTTTTCAAACATTATCAGTAGACACTTGAGCTAGAAAGTAATACACAGTTCACAGGGTGTAGCAAGGTGTAATGAAAGAAAGCTGTGCTGTGCACAAATTAATCTGATAGTAACGTTTAGATGGATTTGAAGACCCATTAGAAGGTTATTTGCAGACTCCCAGTAGCATAATAAACGGAGCTGATGCACACAGATGCTTCCTCCCACCACGCAGAAATGTGAGATCAAATATTAATGGGTGATGGACAACGAGGGTAAAAAAGAACGATATGATAGATGACGTGAAGAATGGGAATTGGGAAGATCAGGTTTAAGATTCTAAGGTCCTTAAATGTAATATGTACTCTGGTTTGAAAATACAGTCCTAAAAGAATGAGAAGAAACATATTTTCTAATCCAGCAGCAGGAATAAAGAAAACAATGCTAGGGAAAGGAAGGAATAGTGCCCACTGGAACACAGCAATAGATTATAATATGAATGGTGCTTCCTTATATGGGATAAAAGCATTGCCCATGTGGTGGAACAGCCCCTGTTGATGATAGAATAATTGTCTCTTCTGGAATTGTTAAACCCAGGGAGGGAAGCAAATGGAGCTGGGACAGGGTTCAAAAAGGCTTCCACTCTATCTGTACTGTTTTTGGTTTCTTGAAAATATCTGAAGCAAGTATCTTATCTCCCTACTAAACCTTGGGGTGAGTATAAAGATGTGTATGTTCTTTAATTTGATGTTGTATAATAAAATATTTAAAAAACTGTTGAAGTAAATAAAGCCTGAGGTGGAAGGTCACACGAGGCGGTAGGCAAGAGGAACCGCCTCACACTACTCTAGGCAGCTCTACACAGGAATCCCCGAAGTACTATCCATGAAGCTGGTATGGCAATGAGATATGAGGGTACAAATCCACCAAGTCTCGGATGCACCTTCTCACTCTTGTTACCAACAGTTTAAGATTCTGTGAGACAAATGCTGCAGTCAGCTCTGCGCGGGACCACAGACACTGGGGGGTTCTTCTGTAATCTGTTTATAGTGCCCTCTAGTGGTGGCTCAGCGCGATTCTCTAACGCATGTGTGGGTTAACTTTGTATTATTTTCCAACATGTTAATGAAAACCTTCAGAGTGGTTCTTTGTCTGATGTTGTAAGTCGACAGCATGATAGGGTTATCAGTCATAATTTCATTTTTTATTTAAAACTTGGCTACGACCTGACTTTTTAAAATCGGAATCTAGCATCTTCTTGGCCCGTGGTTTTTACTTGGAGATGTATGTTAGACTTACGTCTGAAGTTTTATTAAAGTATAGTGTTTAGGACTTGCTCCAGACTTACCGACTCACTTTACTTGGTATCCTTGGTATATTCTTGGTGTATAACACCACAAATTCTGATAAATATAGGAAATCTCATCAGAACGATTTCATATTATTTCTGTGCTTTCCCTGTGCTTCCTACATATTATTGAAAAATTAGCATACTGACATACCTTTTGGGACTGCCCACGAAGTACAAAACTTCTAAAGGATTGTACTGATAACATTTTACCCGTACGAATTTAACAGATTTAACCTACAGTTAAAAAGAAAAGCATGATTCTTGGGGCGCCTGGGTGGCTCAGTGGGTTAAAGCCTCTGCCTTCTGCTCAGGTCATGATCTCAGGGTCTTGGGATCGAGCCCCACATTGGGCTCTCTGCTCAGCGGGGAGCCTGCTTCCCTTCCTCTCTCTCTGCCTGCCTCTCTGCCTACTTGTGATCTCTGTCTGTCAAATAAATAAATAAAATCTTTAACAAAAAAAAAAAAAAAGAAAGAAAGAAAAGCATGATTCTTTCACTATAGGAGATGAATGAACAATAAAATTAAATAGCTGAATATTCTGGAATTTCTCATATTTGCTTAATAATAAAAACAAGGACTGCCTCAGAACCCCACAGAAGGACTATTCCAGGTGCTTTGGACTAATGACACTTTAAGGAATAGGGACTCTTGGGTACAGGCATTGCTTAGACAGATTTTAATGTGTCCCTGAAGATTGAGTCAGGATTTCCAGAATTCTGTAGTTGAGAAGCAGATGGCTTCATAAAGCTGCTAACCCGAGATATGACAGAGCAAGAACTGATCACAGGGAACTGAAAGAACTGTGAGGCATGATTGTAGTTGTGCATTTGGAATATTATTGATGCCGTTTTAATGCTATATTTTCCGGATATAAAAGGAAGTCTTTTCCTCTTTAGCTTATCTGTGCTCCAGAACAGTTTAGTTGCCTTTACTCTACAAACTGAAATAGAATATTTTTAAATGATATATTTTTCTCACTGACTTCCTCCCCACTTCCTGTCTCCTGAATTCAGAAACCATTATTGAGTATTTCTGCTTTTCACAACAATATAGTTATTTGCAGAAGTTCAATAAGAATCTGTTTTTTTTTTTTTTAAACCAGGTCATAACTGGGAAAATTGATTGAGCAAGCACAGCTTTGCCTAGAATGTCGTATTTGGGAAAGATGCTCATTTAATCAGATATGACCAGACATTTTTGAGGAGATAAGGGAACCTCCCAGAAAAACTGTCCTAGTACCTGGCTTACAGAGTCTAGCCCTACAATTGAGCAAGGAAAATCACTTCTGGGCAGGCCAGGAAGCCTGGGGTATTGGGGGAGTGGGTGTCGAGGTTAAATATGCTACTAATATGGTCTCTAGTTCTTTCTTTTTTTAGGTCATAAACTGATGCTTCATTAAATTGGATCTGGTTCTTTCTTTATAAATCAATTTCTTGATTCACTCTTTACTATGAATGAGATGGAAAGAAGAATGCAATCTTTCATTTTTCACCAATTCACCTCTCCCTTGTGGTAGGGGAAGGATGCAAAAGGCAGAAGGAAAGAGAGGGGATGGTGAAGGGGATGGAGTCCAAGAGACTGAAGAATGAAAACAGAAGTTCGAGTTAGGTTTCAGGAAAAGCACACAGGGCTCTTGACAGAAAGCCACTATCCCTTTTCTCTTCTGCCACAATTGAGAGAAAGAGACATTTCCAATTTTGCTCCTAATTTTGAGAAAACAGTATTGTTGCCCTGAAGGTATGTTTGACCCCTAATAATGATTTGAGGTACATTTAGATTTTTATTTACACAAAATATCTAGTATTAATTCTTACTCCTTTTGCTATTTTCTTTCAAATTTAAAAAAAGGAAAATTGGAGAAAACCTGGCTTAAACAGCTTTGATTTTGCTCACTACACCTCACAGCACACTTCTGGCCACAGCACAGATATAAGTATTTTCACACGCTTTTTTGTGTTTTCCCCCTTCTCTTAACTTCACTGATCACTGTTGATTTCTTTTTTTTTTAAAGATTTTATTTATGTATTATTTGAGAGAGAGAGAGAATGCAAGAGAGCACAAGTGGTGGAGAGGGAGAAGGCGACTCCCCACTGAGCAAGGAGCTCAATGTGGGGCTCCATCTCAGGACTCTATCCCAGTGTCCTGGAATCATGACCCGAGCCAAGGGCAGCCACTTAACCAACTGAGCCACCCAGGCGCCCTGATCACTGTTGATTTCAATGACTTGTTTACTAGTTCATACTGTGTGCTGCGCTAAATGGTGTAAATACAGTGTGTGCAAGAAAAAAATGAATGAAATGACATTTAGAACAGAAATGACAAGTTCTAGATGGCATCTGCTCTAGTGGGCTTTTCTTCCTCCCGAGTCACCGGTGCTACTCTGGAATTGCAAGTGCAGAGGTCATAATGAGGGTTCTTCTAGATTTCAAAATAGCCCTTATTAGATTAAATTAGTTTTGTGTATGCATCTTTTAATTATTTTTTTGTTAAAGATTTTACTTATTGAGAGAGACAGAGAGCACGAGTGGGGTGAAGGGCAGAGGGAGAAGCAGACTTCCCACTAAGCAGGGAGCCCAATGTGGGGCTTGATCCCAAGACTCCAGGATCATGACCTGAGCCAAAGGCAGCCACTTAAAAGACTGAGACATCAAGACACCCCTTGCCCCTTGTGTATCCATCCTAGGAATACATTCTCCCTTATTTTATTTCCAAAAGTTTTCATGAAATGTGTGTGCCAGTGCCAGGCATCTCCCTCCCCGCCCCCCATTATCAAAGCTCTTTCTGATCTCATATGAGATGCATGGGGTGTGGGAAGCAAACAGCCACCTCCAGGGTACAGCCCATTGGTTAAAAGCTTGGACTTCAGGGCTCTCCTCCTCATATCCCAGCTCCCTACCTAAAGCCATCTATTTATATTCCCTGTGCCTCAGTTTCCAAATCTGGAAAATGGGCATGGTCATAGTACTTAGGTCATAGGGTTGTTGGACAGATGAAAGAAGAGAGCCATAAACAAAGCGTATGGCTAACACAGTGTTAGTTGCAGCCACTCAGAAGACCTCATTCTCTCTCGGAGCTCCTGCCGAAGTGTCATCGCAATAGGAAACTACAAGACAAGACAACAAAATAATGGCAGGCAAACTTCTGATTTGGAGGTCAGTTATACTAGCTGTGAATTGATAGAAGTTTTCTGTAAAGTTTTAGAAAAATGAACTTCTGCTTATAGCGTTAACCAGAGAGCAGGTAACTGAGTCACTTACTTTCTACTCTTCGGTGTTAGTGGAGGCTGGGTGGTTGGCAGCTGGAGCCGGCTTCTCTGAAGCTCCTGAGGAGCTTTTCTTAATGAGAATCTGAGGAAGTCTGGTGGCTTCTCGGCAGCCCCCGAAAGGGGCTTTCCCCTAGGCCCCCACTCACGTCAGACACCGTTAGAAAAGACTGTGGTTATTACTGTGTATTTCTCTTCCATTATGCCTTTTCTCTAGTTCTTTTCTCTCCATGCCAGTGTATTGCAGGGGAGAACACCTTTCTCATATGGCACTTCCATGTAGCGTCATCCCATGGAACAGGTTTTGTTAGCATCTGAACCCGATATTTGTTGGCTCGTTATCCCTACCGCTCACTTAGGGAGACACTTTAATCCCCCTATAGAGGATCTTCGCTATCATACCTTTCTGGGGAATCCCAGGCAGTGTCTCATTTGTGCTCTAGTCAGCCTGTGCCTGCTGTGTCCCTTGTGTAGGTCACGTTTCTCCCGTTTGTCATGTGTCACCTCCTGGAGCCTCTGTCCTGCCTAGAGTGCCGAGTCTTGGCCTGTAAGGGCTTCCAGACGCCAAGTGGAAAACAGTGCCTGTCAGTCCTTTACACACCAAAAGTGGGCCCAACCGCAGCATTTCTAAGGAGTTCAGAGCTGTTCTGTGAGCCTGAGCTGGGTGCCAGCTACCAGACTGAGTCTACCACCATCCTACCTCTCCCCCATGGTTCCTCTCTCAGCACGTCCCTCCCTGCTGCCTCTCATGCAAAATATGCACCTGGGGAGATGTTCCACAGCCTCTCCTCCCTTCCCTCACCTGCTATGTTGTCTTGCCAGTCAGTCCTTATTTTCCCTATGATATTTCCTGCCCTCCACCTGGGTCTCTCGTCAGAGGACAAATAGGTGAATAGTCCATAACCAGGGCAAGGTGCTTCTCCTGGGCCAGACATGGTCAGCAGCTAGTAGGCTCTCAAAGACTCTAAGAACAAGAAAATGAGTTTGGCTTCTGAGGAGAGTTCAGATCTTCCCCAGTGAGAAGCTGACCCCCGTCTGTTGCCTCTTTCATTCCTGCACGGAATTCCATTCCATCCCATTCCATTCCATCCCATTCCATCCCATTCCATTCCATTCCATTCCATTCCTTTCACCCTTCATGGGTGCTCCTGATCCTGGGGAAGCCTCTGGGGTGGATGTGTGTGTGTGTGTGTGTGTGTGTCTATGTGTGTGCAAGAGGTAGGTCTGGCAAGAAAGGGATGAGTTTGCTGTCTCAAATGAACAGCATATTTGGAGCCGACACTGGCCACATGGCTGGGTTCATTCTTCCATTCTCATCTTCAAACCCACCCTGTTTATCCTCAGGCTTGCATGTTACTCTTGGCTCTCCTCAACATAGCTGTGTAGACATGTGTAGACATTCTGCTTTGGACCTTGTTCCAGGTTCTTGCTTTGGGGCTGACATGGAGTTGTCTATCTGCTCTTTCTAAGGTCTGTGAAGAGCCTTGGTGTTGACAAGGTGACACTTCTCTCTACCCTGCTCTGACTACTGTTCATCCCCTCCCTACCATTATTAGAGCTAGGGCTCTAACGGGAAGCAGATGGTATATTTAAACTGGGATGATTTAAACATGGTTTATTTACAAAAGGACTAAATATAAAGGAGTGGGTGGGATATAGAGGAATCACAGGGAGAGGCAATAGAGTTGTTACCTTAAAAGACAAGTAAGGGAGAGGTGAGTCAAACTTGGAAGGAGGGAGTCCTGTAGAGCAGGTGCCCTTGAGAGAAGTAGTGATCTCCCAGGTACAGAGCCAGCCTGGGGGGACCTTGTGGAAAGGGAGCCAGGGAAATAAGCACCCTAGCCTTCCTCCCTGCTCTCTCTCTATATCTTGCCAGAGATTCCCACTGGCCAAACCCAAGTGGGAGCCAGAGATCCTGGAAGCCCGTTGATGTAATCCCTATTGTTCAGCCCCCTCGCCAGGAGCAGAATGGAAGGACTAGACGGATATTTGGCTCAGGGCCCTCACAGCTCATGAGAAAGAAAAAACAACAGAAACTTCTTCAACATTGAGCAGGTGGCTGTGTATTGGCCTCACCTGGTATTCTTCACTCCCGAGAAGATCCTGGGGCCAGGGTCACTCATTTCCCCACTTAATAGTCTCTCTTCCTCTCCATGAATGATAGTTAAAATATAACTATGGCCAGGGGGACTACATCAGATCTTGGAGCTTTCCCCTTCTTCTGGACTTTCTGCCCCCTTCTAGACTTTTAGGCCCCCACACCAGAACAAGCCTCTACTGTGGCTTCTGACTCCCTTGCAATTGTGGTTCCAACACTGCCCACTGGAGCTCTGGAGTTCTTTCCAGAAGCGCCGCGTCTCAGCTGTGGTGCCTTTAAAACCTGAAAGCCACTCACCTAGCAGCTAGAGTTGATGTTCTTAGGCCCATCATCCCAGTTCTGGTGGCAAAATACTGACGCCTAGCTCCCTTTCCAGGGACCTCTGCTTCCAAAGATGCCTTTCCGTGTTCCACTGCATAGTGAGAAGTCGCAGTCTGCTCTCTCAGGCAGAGTGAGATCCAGGGGTGCCTGTAAGGGGCACCTCCAAGTTTCCTCCCTCATGATTGGTTTGTCAGACCCCTTTCTAATGCTCCCTCCTGCATTGCCTTCTGCAACAGGCTTGCAAAAGCTTGCTCCCCTCTCCTTTTAATGCACACTTCATGTTTTTCTATATCTTTCAGTGATGTGAAACAATTGTCCATGACTCTCAGATATTACCCCAGTTGGAGCCAATCATAAGGACTAGCAGAAGACCCAGGCTCCTGTCCCAGCAAGCCCCCTCCAGGGTTCTAACGTGCCTAACCAAAGTGCACTCAACCTCCTCCCTCTCTTGAAGGTGCTTTCTAAGCCTTTCTATCTTGCTCCCTGCTACCAACGGCAGGCCATTTGTAGCTAGCTAATCCACCTCTTTCCTCCTGGTCTGTGAAGACTCGGTGCAGACACAGGAATTTTTCCAGCTATCCTTAAAATAAAACGCCGATTCTATTAACACGTTCCAGAAACCAACACCACAGGAGGTCTGTGGGACCGCACGTAAGATTTTTGAAATCCTAGATTTTTATATGTGGTTTCCGTCTTTGAACTCCCACAAAAGCAGACCCTAAAACAAGGATTTGGATAGAGGTTATATGAGCGGAAATATGATGAGGGAGTGGGCAAGTGGCACAGAAAAGGACAAAACTAAAGTTTGCATTAAAGAGGTTACTACCGTGGCCACTGGAGTAAATGTTTCTGAGCAACTTCGGAGAACACCACTCAGAATTGCCCCACAGGGAGGTGAGGAGGTTGGGGTATTTACAGGCTCTGGCCCCTCTTTGGTTGAAGGTGCATCCCTGGGTGGGGTTCATTCCTTTCCCCCTCCTGCCAGCCTTACATATGGAAGCTCCCTTGCCCAGCGATCACCCTTGCCGGAGACCAGCAAGAGCCTTCAGCACTTGAGGGAGCAGTTGGCTGAGTTCTGGGCTGGGCACCGTCAACATTAGTTCTACGCTTCTTTTTTTTTTTTTTTTTTAAGATTTTATTTGTTTATTTGACAGACAGAGATCACAAGTAGGCAGAGAGACAGGCAGAGAGAGAGGTAGGAAGCAGGTTCCCCTCTGAGCAGAGAGCCCGATGCGGGGCTCGATCCCAGAACCCTGGGATCATGACCCGAGCTGAAGGCAGAGGCTTTAACCCACTCAGCCACCCAGGCGTCCCTCTATGCTTCTTTTTAAGAAGCATAAACACATACCCTTTCCTAATGTGTAATTTAAAAAATGTAACATGTTAATCTTTGGAAACTTTGGAAATTAAACCTGTTTCCCCCCACCAGCTGTTTCTCATGGTTCACATAATGGGAAGGAAGATATAAGCAGGAAATCCTGAATGACCGTCACATGTACGAGTTTGTAACCTCTTCTGCAGTAAACTTTCGGCCCATCATTCCCTAAGTGTCCAATGTTCTTCATTGACAGATGCAGAAGAACGGCATCTGCAGAGTGGACAAGCCCACAGAAGATCCCCCTTTCTCCCACTGATAATGGAAATGACTCCCTCGAGTCTTTGGAAAGAAAAAAAATTTAATTTTCCTTCCCACTGAGAAGAAAGTCTGCTTTCTCAAAAAACAAAATTGTATATATTTAAGGTGTACAGATGATGATTTAACATATGCATATGCAGTGAAATGATTACACAGTCAAGCTGATTAACATATCCTCTCAGTTACATGTGTGTGGTGAGAGGACTGAAATCTACTCTCATAGCACATTTCCAGTATGCAATACCATGTTAATAGCTGCAGTGATCATGCTGTACATCAGATTTCTAGTCTTATCATCTTACATCATTGCAACTTCATGCCCTTTGACCGACACTGTTCTATTGCCCCCACTCCCCAGCCACTGGTAACCTCCATTCTACTCTCTGCTTCTACATATTTGAACTTTTTAGATTTTATATATAAGTGAGGTCATGAAGTTTCTGGTTTTTTGTGTCTGGCTTAATTTACTCAGCATATATTCTCCAGGTTCATCCATGTTGCAAATGGCATGATCTCCTGCTTTTCTAAAGCTGAAAAATACTTATATACAAGTATATACCACAATTTCTTTATCTATCCCTCTGTGGAGACTTAGATATGTTTCCAGATCTTGGGTAATGTGAATAATGCTGCAATGAACATGAGAATGCAGATGAGATACTGACTACATTTCCTTTGGGTACAGGCCCAAAGAGGGGATGCTGGATCCTATGGTGGGAAAAACTCTTTTTGAACCATTTGAGCAGGGTACAATCTCCCCACTATGTTTGTTGGGGCTACTGCTGGTCCCGTAGCCTCAAATTTATGAGTGACTTGCGTGGAGAAAGAAAAAAGGGAAGATTTTCTCTGTGGGAAAAGGGCAATGGGGAGAGATTCCTACTTTCTTTTTTCCCAGCCCACCATCAGGGACTAGGTATGGTTCCTATTTGGGGTATTAACTGACAGTAGAAGGAGATTCTGATGCAAGGATTTTGAAACTTGGGGTTCACAGCAGCAGCATCTCCAGATCTAAAGGGCCAAGTGTGACTCAGACGGAGAAATAATTTTTCTGTTTTTGTGCTGTGCTTTCTACAGTGTTTGGGAAAAATAAGGACCAGGACCAGAATCCCCTTCAGCATGTGGAGTGATTTGCAGCTTTGGGAACCCAGGAATGATTTGGCAGTGGGGGCAGCCTCCCTGAAGTAGCCAGAAGCAATGTATACCGACAAGAAGGGTGGAGGATAGCACTAGCAGGAGACCTGCCCACCTCCGTGCCGTATCTCCAAGACTGTATTTGGGAAAGTCCAAGGGCTGTTGGGTTTGCCCAAGACTCAAATCCTGTAGGAGAAGATGGGGGCAAAGAACCAGCAAAGTGGGAAGAAGGGGAAGCTCAGCAGTGTAGGGATGAGGCTTGAATGTAGGAGGCCCGGAACATTTGGGTGACAATCAGAAAATTAACATGTCTTTAGCAACTTCACTAAATGAAAGTCACAAAATCTGTTTCCCTTTCTGTTGACTTCTGTTCTTTGCTGCTTTTAGTTACTCTCCAAATATAGATCAGAGGCACAAAAGAAATCAACTTCCAGCGTGCTGAATAAACGGTCTCTAGGGATTAGCTTCCCTCTAATCCTTAAGCTAAAATCGGTGGGTATCATGAGTGCATGTGAATATCCTGTGTGAAACTGGCTCATTTGTGTGGGTTTAGGCGGCTCAGTGGAGAAGCTCTACTGAGCATCTGACTTATTTTCACGGGGCCTTTCTTTATGAGCTCCAGGTTTTAGGCAGTAGCTGTAATTATGATGATTAGTTATAGAAAGTGGTTGTTAACCAACTTGTTTTATTTTACTACCACTTTACTTAAAAACAATTGAGGAAGGACAAAATACAAGCCATACTTATCTTTAGAGGTTGAGAGAATATATAAACAAAGCTTCGATGTTCTTCCCCACCAGAGACATATTCCCATTATCAAGAGGAATCAAATCTTCTATCTAAAACAGCTGAGGGGTGCCTGGGTGGCTCAGTGGGTTAAGCCTCTGCCTTCGGCTGGGGTCATGATCTCAGGGTCCTGGGACGGAGTCCTGCATCAGACTCTCTGCTCAGCAGGGAGCCTGCTTCCTCCTCTCTCTCTCTGCCTGCCTCTCTGCCTGCTTGTGATCTCTCTCTGTCAAATAAATAAATAAATTGTTAAAAAAAATAAAACAGCTGAGATACATGGTACTTGACAGCATTTTTTCTTTTGGGGTTTCAAGAAATGTCATTAGTTTCCCCAAAAGTATTCTATGGCTAAACAAGTGAATCCATGAGTCAATGCCAAACAGGTTTGATTACTGCAAGATTACCTCTCAGGGACTTTGATGTGCTCATGAATGTAGTCTGGCTTCCTCAATAGGGGAGTATGAATGGGTACACCATGGACAAATAACTTTGGGATACTGCCAGGACACCTTGCAGAAGGCTGGTGCTCCAGAACGTAATTTCTAAGATGTCATATACGATGGACATGGAACAGCATCACCCAGATCTCCTTTCAAGATAGGACTTGCTGCCAAGGAACGGGGAATATTGCAACTGACCGTCTTCATCTGTTTGCTTCTTCAGGATCTACCTCAGCTGAAAAAAGCCTCCTTGCCCTTCCGTGAGCAAATCATCTGGTGGCTGGCAAAGTGTGTATAAGGGACCATTGTCTTATCTAACTCTGACAACACATGCTTGTCGGAGAGCTGCTGAGCAGACTGGCCCAGACTTTGTCAGCTCCGCCTTGCTGTTCGACTTCTCCCTCCGTCCAATCTTGCTTCATCACTTTTCATAGGCGCTGATCCCCAGCAAACATCTTGCACCCCAGAATTTGTCTCATCATCTGCTTCTATAAAGCCCAATGAGGAATATTACTTAGATTAAACTATGTGAGATTACTGTAGTTTTCAAATGAGGATCTTAGTGCAATGGACTGAATGTTTACACCCCCTCATATGTTGAAAACTAATCTCCAATTTCATCCCCCCAGTTGGGATAATAGTAATATATCTTCATAGGATTTGAGTGAGGATTAAATGAGATGTTATAAATTCCTAAGAACTGTGCCAGAGACATTTTGAGGGCTACAAGCCATTAGATGTTATTGTTGCTGCGGCAAAGTATATGAATCTGGTACATTTTATTTTTTATTTTATTTTATTTTTTTTAAAGATTTTATTTATTTATTTGAGAGAGAGAGAGAGGTCACAAGTAGGCAGAGAGGCAGGCGGGGATTGGGGGAAGCAGGCTCCCCACTGAGCAGAGAGCCCGATGAGGGACTCAATCCCAGGATCCTGAGATCAGGACCCGAGCTGAAGGCAGAGGCTTTAACCCACTGAGCTACCCAGGCGCCCAAATCTGGTACATTTTAAATAGATGGTCTTGGAGAGGTAGTCAGGGGCAGAAGATGCAGGCTTTGTCCGGCCCTCTCAGAACAAAGAATTCCCTCTCACGACATACAGGATGTGAGAGGAGAGGTGGTGGATTTATTTTAACAATAATAATGTGATCCCATTCACTCTGCAACCACCACCATGCCACCTTGGGAGGAACTGAACCACTTAGCTAAGCCACTACTGAATTTCTGACCCACAGAAACTAGGACAATAAGTGTTTATGGTTTTAGACCTGTAGGTGTTAGAACAATTTGTTTCATAGCAATTGAAAACTACAAGAGTCTGGGTTGTTTAGCTTTGAATGATCCTTACTCCTTCTTTCTTTCTATCCACCAAGTATATTGTAACACAGATATTTTTAGAAGTCATTCTTCATACAATACTGGAAAAGGTCTATTCTTTTAGTTGTGAGATCACACAAAGCATTTTTCTATTCACCTTTGCCTCAAGAAGATTAGAAAGCCACAGTAGGTAAATGGCAAATCCACAGAGGGACTCTTTTTCTCCCCCTGTACATTTACTTTAAAAATTTTTTTAATTTAAATTCAATTTAATTAACATAGACTGCCTTATTGTTTTCAGAGACAGAATTCAGTGATTCATCAGTTGCCTATATCACCCAGTTCTCATTACTTCTAGTGTCCTTCTTAATTCCCAGCATGCAGTTACCCCATACCCCCACCCACCTCCCCTCCAGCAACTCTCAATTTGTTTCCTACAGGTAAGAGTCTCTTAGGGTTTGCCTCCCTCTCTGTTTTCCTCTTATTTTATTTTTCCTGCCCTTCCCCTATGTCCATCTGTTTTGTTTCTTAAATTCCACACATGAGTGAAATCATATGGTATTTGTCTTTCCCTGACTTATTTTGCTTAACATAATAATCTCTAGTTCTATCAATGTCATTGCAAATGGTGAGAATTCATTCTTTTTGATGGCTGAGTAATATTCCATCGTATATACATACACCACCTCTTCTTTATCCATTTATCTGCTGATGGACATCTGGGCTATTTCCATAGTTTGGCTATTGCAGACATTGCTGCTATAAACATTGGGGTGCAGGTGCCTCTTTGGACTACCATGTTTGTATCCTTTGGATAAATACATAGTAGAGCAATTGTTGGGTTGTAGGGTAACTTGCTTTTTAGTTTTTTGAGGAACCTCCATACTGTTTTCCAGAGTGGCTTCATCAGCTTGCATTCCCATCGACAGTGTAAGAGGGTCACAGAAGGACTCTTAAATGACCAAAGAGAAAGGACAGCCAGAGCCGAGTGGAGTTCATCCCAGCCACCTGTAGGAAGAGAACTTAATTACCTTAGTCAAGGCCAATCTGCAGCAAAGTGAGATTCAGTGCTTTAAGAGAATCCTGTTTCCAGGTTTCCAGGTTTCTCTACACCACCCAGAAGGAAGGGGACTGTAGTGGCTCAGGTGGGTGGCTCTGTCTCAGGTTCTCCCATGAGGTTGCAGTTCAAATGCTGCCAGGGCTCAGTCATCTAAAGACTTCAATGGGGCTGCAGGATCCTTTTGCAAAATGGTCCCTTCACGTGGTGCTGGTTGTTGGAAGGAGTCCTCAGTTCCTCCCAGTGTGGGATGATGGTGACTTGATTCTCTCACAGGGAATAATTAGAGAGAGACAGTATGGCAAAAGTCTCAATGTCTCTTGTAACCTAGCCTCAGAAATCACACATTGTCATTTCTGCAATATCCTATTAGTTGCACAGGTCAGCTCTATTTAATGTGGCAGAATACAACCAAGGGTGTGGAACCAAGGATCTTTGGGAGCCATCTTGGTAAATGACTACTACCGTCCAAAGAAATTGAGATGGAATTTAAATAGAGTTGAGGAAGGTAGACCATAGTGGCTAGACTGTGGTCTCCATCTGTAAGATTGGAGAAAACTGATATGAAATTGTCCATGGAGGGCTTAGTTTCTAAGGAACTTCTCACAAGTGGTGCAGCCCATGTAAACCTCTCAGGAGGAATTTAGGCAGGCAGGCATGGAACTGGTACTCATAGGCTCAAGGTAATTTCCTGTTGACATTGGTGTGGGATCTTTCATTCTTCTCTTGGTACATCTTTGTAGTTACATTTGGTATGTTATTCCTCTTACTCATTTCAAAATGTGCCTGATTTTCAAAGAATTCCCATTTAAAAAAATGATATATTTTATTATTGCTCCAATGCTTCAGTAACTCTTTGGAAAACTTCTCTTGTCCCTGCCTTTCTCACTAATAAGAATACAACCGGGGGCACCTGGGTGGCTCAGTGGGTTAAAGCCTCTGCCTTGGGCTCAGGTCATGGTCCCAGGGTCCTATGATCGAGCCCCGCATTGGGCTCCCTGCTCAGTGGGGAGTCTGCCTCCTCCTCTCTCTCTCTCTGCCTGCCTCTCTGCCTACTTGTAATCTGTCTGTCAAAAAAAAAAAAAAAAAAAAGAATACAACCGAAGTAAAGGAAATTTCATTCTGAGGGTTTATCTCCAGACTTCTTTTTCATTATTTGCTCCTGCATGCTTCTGGGCTTTTAAGGGATCAGTCTTTCATCTTTGTGTAACCAATGCTTTTTCCAGACCTGGTACATAGTAGGTACTGAATTAATGTATGCTGCTAAAATATATTTGAATATTAAAGGTCATTGAACATAGAAATACATTCTATATCTTATCCCCTCTGCTGCCTGCAGAACCAGCGAATTCATTTCTTAAAATAGCTTATTTTTAATTGCTTCACAGTTATACGTTTATATATTTTTTCTTTTTTGATTAAGTTAGCTGAAAATGCCTCTTTATTCCATAGTATAAGATGATTATCACAATTAGTGTTAATGATCTCCTTCCCCATGTCCCTTCTTCCACTCTGTCTTGGAGGAATTTTCTTGGTGATTTTCCATCTATTTCAGACTGATGATATGGATGGTAGGTGGGCTGGGGGTGAATACTAACAGAGCTATGTAAGGGGTATAATTAGGGTGGTGGTTTTGTGACCCTAACTCTCCTCACCTTTAAAAAAAAATGTTTTATTTATTTATATGTCAGAAAGAGAGGGAGCACAAGTAGGGGGAGCTGGCAGGCAGAGGGAGAAGCAGACTCCCCCCTAAGCAGGGAGTGGGATGTGGGACTCGACTCAAGGACCCTGGGATCATGACCTGAGCCGAAGGCAGACACCCAACCGACTGAGCCACCCAGGTATCCCTCTCCTTTCTTTTTTGAAAAGGATGTCAAAAATATATCAGTTACTTATCCTTATGACAAAAGAGTAAAAACCTAACTCAATTTATTAATAGTGTCCCATGGAAATCATGGATGAAAAAGGCAGTCAGATCTCTGGAAGGAAGTGGAAACAGGTATTGGGAGAGAGAGCGCCGAATCCTAACCACCAGACCACCAGGGCAGACCTGGAAACAGGTATTGGGAAGCTAACAGTACTCAGCTTCTTCCTTTCCTCTCCTTTTATCTACATACAGATTGGTTTCCTCTTCTCTTCAATCCTATGACTGACTATGGCCACTGAGTTAGCTGGGTCCTCTGTGATGGGGACCTTGAGATGGAGTCAGGAGCATTAGAGGTTTGTTGATATGTAAGTCCTGTGAAAGAGAAAAGGAAGAGGAAGGTAGGCTGGGCCGGGGAAGTTTTCACACCAGGAGACCTGACAGGAGAGTGGGGAGGAAACAGGATCGGGCAGGAAGAGCCTCAGACCACGATGTAGACCTGAGGGGAGCTCCAGAGGGAAGATTATCTGTTAGAGGTATTCCGTGTTGGCAGAAATGTCCAGGTGTCAGTGCCCTCTAGTGCTCAGTCATTAGGTAGGGGTGACCTGGAACCAGGCTGGCCTGGGCTCAAAAGTTTGATTCTGCAGGT
The DNA here is from genome assembly GCF_963455335.1 of Martes martes. Lineage (NCBI taxonomy): Eukaryota > Metazoa > Chordata > Mammalia > Carnivora > Mustelidae > Martes > Martes martes. Next base: position 126,494,321 of record NC_137892.1, on the reverse strand, counting down.
GTTAGCCACTGGAGGCTGTGAGCGGACTATTGCACTTCCTGACTCCAGGCCTTTCTTGAGAAGTGAACAGTGTACTTCCATGGCTGCCATGGTCACCAAGAAATCAAAGTTCCCTTGTTGTGAGCATTTATATAGAGAGTTTACCTGTGGGAAGGCCTGTAGGTATCTGCCCCCCAAATTACCAAGGGAGGGTTTGGACCTAGGAGGGTGGGTTCATCTTTTACAAAATGGTCTCTGGGGCTTCTGCTGTGGTTAAGAAGATGAGGGGCTGGGAATTTTCTCCACAAGGTATTGTCCTTGTAAAGCTGGTTAAAATTTGAAGGTTGGAGGTCACCAAATAGAGGAACATATTCACTACTTTATCCAGTTGGTGCCAAAAGGCATGATGAAGCATATTTTTGAAAAATAACCTATTTTTTCCTTTTTGTAACCTCATTAGAAGAAAGCATACTTCTCTTCAAATATGTTACTTTGAGATAATAATCTTATGGAAAATTATCTTTGACTTTTTTGCTTAATTGCTTCAATCATAAACATAGGAACTATAAATAGTACATAGGTAGATAATCCATGGTTCTGTTTCTCTGGAGAACCCTAAGTAAGGAACTAGAAGGATATTAGGACTCTCTGGTTGAAATAAAATTAACCATTGTTAATTAATTCAAGTAGAAAGTCATGATTTATCAAAATGCCAAACTACGTTTTGTTTTTTTTTTTAAACCCAATAATATACTAGTGGTGTATTAGTTATCTATTGCTGTGTAACTAACTGCCACAACCTTGATGGCCGGAACAACACAAGTTAATACTCTCACAGTTTCTGTGGGTCAAGAATCTGGTTTCAGATGAGCTGGAGCTCACGGGCTACAATCAATAAGTCAGTTGGGGCTGTCACTCAAAGCTCAGGGCCTTCCTCCATCCCCACGGGGCTGTTTATGGGCAGAATTCAGTTCTTTATAGTTGTGGGACTGAGGTCTCAGCTCCTAGAAGCAACCTCTCTCTATGGGAAGTTCACAGTGTGATGTTTGCTGTCTTCTGTGAGCCAGCAGGAGCATTTCCCTGCTGTTTTTAAGGCTTTTTCACCCAATTAAGCGAGGCCCACCAGAAATAATGTCCATTTTAACTCAAAATAAACTGATTAAGGGCCTTAATTACAACTGTACAATGCCTTTTGCTATATAACAAAAAAAATATCACAGGAGAGACATTTCATATTCATGAGTCCTTCTCAAGGAGGAAGGGGTTATACAGGTAGACACCAGGGACAGCAATTTTAGGAACCATTTTAGAATTCTGTCCACCACAAATGGATCCAGTCTGAGTGCTAGAAAACTGACAAGAATCCCCTTCCCTTCTATCTTATCTCTTCTCTGTAAAAATCTACTCCACTCAGATTCTCCAAATTATCAAGGAAGGGCTCTGGCCTAGCTGGGTTGGATGTCCAATTCTGGTTCTACCAGCTGTGGCCAGGGGCACGGTTTCATGTGTTAAATGGCTTCTGAGGGCCCACTGGTGTGGCGGGGAACCCAGGGGTGGTGGGTTTACCTCCTGCTTGTCTTTTATTCCAAAAGAGAACTTTCTTCTGGAAGGTAGGGTAGAGCAGAGAGTGAAAATGACCCTGGGTAGGAATGGTAGTGTTGTGATCTCTTTTATGGCACTCCAGAATTTGCCCAGAAACGCCTCCTAAAACTAGGCTGTTCTTGCATGCCACATTCAACAGATCTAAACAGTGCAAAACTGAAATAAAAATGTACCTAGAGTAATAGTGGGGGAATGGGGAGTGACTGTTGATGGGTACAAGGTTTTCTTTTAGGATGATGAAAATGTTCTAAAACTAGTTTATGTATATTCCAGCACAGACTATAGAAATGGCCTGGAAATGGTGAGCACCCTTACCCCAGACCCAGATCTCTTAATACTGTTACTCCACTAAAGATGGGTGCCTGGGTGGCTCAGTGGGTTAAAGCCTCTGCCTTTGGCTCAGGTCATGATCCCAGCGTGCTGGGATCAAGCCCCTCATCAGGTTCTCTGCTCAGCTGGGAGCCTGCTTCCTTTCCTCTCTCTCTGCCAGCCTCTCTGCCTACTTGTGATCTCTGTCTGTCAAATAAATAAATAAATAAAATCTTAAAAAAAACCCCAAAAGATGAGCTCTTTGAGTGATGGCTTATTTCAAGTTTGGGTCATGGAAAGTATCAGATGTCTGTGTCACAGTGCAAGAGTTCATGAATTAATGGAATCATGTGATAGGTTTGGCCAGTTTTAGCCCCTTCACATTGGCCACAGAGTTGTGGGTTCTGGCTTGGTCATATATGATCTTATTCAAGAGAGTAAAACAGAGGAAAGCTTTATTACTTAGGTCCCTAGAAGTCCAGCAGATGATGCTGAAGGCTGGGGTTGGAAATGTTGCTTATGTCTGCTGGGTCACTGTGGAGGGCTTTGCAGTTACACTGGTTTTTCCAGTGGTGGTGTGTGCCTTTTATGATATATTTCCCCCTAATTCTGTTCTTCGCATTCCCCACTTCATGGAGTTTTACTATGTCAGATACACTGTACATCTGTTTGTGTGATATGGCCCTTTGAAGGGCCATAGACCATAGTAATATCTAAGACTTTTTCACCCTCCCCCACCCCAAAAGAATCATTTTTTGCCTTCCAGGGATTGATATCATACATGCTATTCATACGCTAGTCCACTTGTGCTGGAAAGTATGGAGAATGTGGACATTCATAAACTGATAAGAAAGGGCCAAGGCAAACATACTCCTCCATTGGGAATCAAAGCTGAAGCTCCTCTGCTTGAGACTTTGGGCCACTGTGACAAAGGAACAACAAGACAGATTTCAGGCCTTTCTCTCCCATGGGTGCTGATGCTCAGAGGTCTTGAACCACAGGTGCTGACCCTGAATGTATCTCCTGCATGCTAATGCCCTGTCAGGGTCGGCTTCCTGGGAACACATGGGTCCCAACTTGAGTGTGTTGTTGACTTATTATTGCTGGGCATTGTGGTAGACGGCGAAACCTCATCACCATGAACACCTGCTGGCTCTCCTGCATTGCCCTCCAGAGCCACCCTCCCCTGCTCTGCGCTCAGGGACACTGACCACATGGATTACATCAATGGGCCCCTCGCCTCTGGCTTCCTGAGAGGCATGGTCAGTGTGAGGCAATGTAGTGGGTTTGGGGGGTGAGGTTAGGTATTTCTTTTCCCAGTTCCTCCCCTCTCAGGTCACAGTAGTCTGCCTATGTGTCTGTAGTAAGGGCCTCCCTCCTGTCTGCTGGACCTGTCAAAAGCTCTCACTCTCGGTTCCAGCAGCTACCTCCTCTCCTTGGCTTCTCCAGACCTAATGCTTATAATAACTTCCTGCTCTTGCCAGCCCTAGGGGCATCTCATTATCTCTGTGCTTCTCCCCAGTTCTGCCCACCTCTGTAGTAGTCCATTTTTTGAACTCTCCTAAAATTACTCAGCTTGCAGATGACCTATTTCCTGTTGGAAACCTGGCTGACACACCTAACACAGTGACCTGAATTAGGAACAGTGTTTTGAAATCTGGGGAAACGGTTCAGTGGGTAAAGGTCAAGTGGGATGTGTGTGTTTGCGGGAAGAGTAGGAAGGAGAAGGAGATTCAGGTGATGGATGTGTAAAAACAGGTTTTGGGGGTACAGTCTTGAAGGCAGTAAAATATAAAAGTCTACATCTTTCAGGAGTTGGAGAAGTATTGTACAGTGCTGTGAGAAATGAATGTAATGCAGTTCATAAAAGCACATGCTGCAAGACCAAGATGTTATCACAAGGAGGTGCTTAAGAGATGGCTAGATTGTTGCAATGCTTCACGGTGGTGTGGTAGTTAATGTTTTGTAGAAGAAATGAACACTTGAGTGTTTACTCTGTGCTAGAGTGCTGACATGACACTGCGCTTAAGGAGAGAGGTCTGTTGATTTTGTATCCTTCAATCTTCGAAGCCGACGAATTTGCCATGAGATGGTGCATTTTGCTTTGGGACTTAAGAAAAAAACATCATCAGAATAGTCCACCATGAGGACTCCTGTCTGAATATATCTTTGGCATGCTAATACAAACCATTGGGGTTTGTCCTGCCCTTTGATTATTACTGACAAGTTCCTATAGGTGGTAAATTTCTCATACAAATTTTTATCAGTCCCCACTGGTTATTACCATTAAAGGACTAAGCAGGGGTTCCGCACATGTGGACACAACCCACATACCCAATTTCTTAGTGGTCTCTCTAGTTCTTTCTGTGATCAATAAGCTAATGCATATCACCTTGAGTTTTAATTATTTTTTTTCCATCTACGAGATCTAAGATCTTGGTTATGCTCTGCTTTGCAAATGACATAGACAGCTTACCCAAGCATGTTTCTCTAGAATTCCCACCAAGGCCAGGAAGATGGCCCAGGAAGTTGCTTACGAATTTCAGGGACCCCAAGAAGGTCCTTCTGCCCCCAAATACGTCTCTAATAGCTTATATTTTGTCTGAAGTACTCTCTTTTAGAGTTAGTTCTTCAAGTCATGGACTCATAGGGGTCTTGAGCCCCAGAATAAATTCCTCAAAGCTCTTTTGCCAGTAAGTATTTGCTTTTTAAAAGCTAACAGAAACCTACTCATACTAGCTCTAGAACTAAAGACAATTTTATCCAAATGATACAAATGTTTCACAGAGCACAAGTGTACAAAGCAGCTTGGGAAGTTGGTTCTTAGCAATTTTTTGGTTTCTACAGAATTCCTAACTCCAAAGCAACTATTCTCTGAGGCTGTGTACATTCTCGTTTCTGCTATTTCCTACTGAGAAAAAAGAGTGAGGCAGACATACAGATGGACGTTCTCTGCCTTGGCCCTCTCATGGAAGGAAATGGCCACTTCAACTCTGTGCACACTTCAGTCCCAGGGTCAAGAAGGTCCTAATGTTTCAGAATCTCAATTCCATATCCCCAAGAGAACACAGTTGGCTCAGCTTTGGTCAATGGTCCACCCTGGGTCCAGTCACCTGGACTGGGGATAAGACCACATGGTAGCTGCCTAGCCATGGGTGCCATTGGATCAGGCATCCAGAGAAGGGGACACGCAAGGCAGGTCTCTCAAGAGTGTAGGGGAATAGTATAGAAACATGGGAATCTCTTTCACAATATTATGAGGACAGACACCTATTTATCAACTCCTCCTATCTGATGGCTGGGGCCTCAGATACAACATGTGCTTTTGAGGCGCCTGCCCCTTTGACAGCCTTCAGTGCTGGAGATAAAGCAACCCTAGATGGTACCGTGAAATGGACAGGAAAGGAGTTGCTGGGGTTGAGAAATGGGTGTGCACAAGGAGGAAAATTATCACGTTTTGGAAAGTACTCTGGCAGGCTGTATATAATCAGCATAATACCTAAGTCTTTTCTTTTTTTCTTTTTCCTTTCTTCTCCCCCCCTTTTTCTTAAACTTAAAAGAGACCTTATAAATTCAGTCCAGTCCCTTGTTTTTTGTTTTTTGTTTTTTTTCCCAGCTGAAAATGAGGTTCATGGAGGTTATAATGATCTGCCTGGGGTTACAAAGCTAGTTAGGATTTTGGCTTTTATCTCTGCCCATGACTGCTGGTCCTTCATGCTACTTTCCGCCCTCATATCTCCAATCCTGCATTTTATTTAACTTGACATCCTTATCTGGCCTTTCAGTTAAATTATGTTGTGGAAGAAAACACTCACAAACCCCCAAGAACCATTTGTGAGCAAGCTACAGTAAGTATTTCTTGGGAATTACCCTCAGGTTAAAAAAGCAGCCTCGAGTTTCTCAAGCTTAGTAGCTCAGCAACTAAAAAGTAATGTTAATACCACCAAAGGGCTTAAAAGCAAATTGTGGAAAAGGGGAAAAATCATTTGATCATAGTTGATAAAGACAGTCCTGGTATGATAGGGAAGCTTTAGTACATTCCTCCTGGGGTCTGGCTTGGTCTGAATCTAGTCTGTACAGAATTAGTGACTTGTAGAGTTACCCAGTAACATATTTGCCAAGACCTTGATTAATGTTTAAAGAAATGCTACAAGCTATTCTTTGCAAAATAGCTGCTACTGAGTGAAGTGGGTCAGCTTTCCCCTCAAAGAGCTTCACTCCTCCTGCGTGTTACCAATAATAACATCTAACATTTAGCGAACACTTCTTATGTATTGGGTTCTATTCTAAATGATATCTCTTCTAATCCTCAAAATAACCTTAAAAGGTATAGGTATTTTTCCCATTTTCCTGGCTAAGAAAAAATTAAGCTTTAGAAATTGTCATGACTTAGCAGAGAAGGTCAATTATCATATGGTTTCACTTACTTGTGGAACATAAGGAATAACATGGAGGACATTAGGAGAAGGAAAGGCAAAGTGAAGGGGGTGGATCAGAGGGAGAGATGAACCATGGAAGACTGTGGACTCTGAGGAACAAACTGAGGATTTTAGAGGGGTGGGGGGGTGGGAAGATGGGTGAGGTTGGTGATGGGTATTAAGGAGGGCACGTAGTGCATGGAGCACAGAGTGTTATATGTACACAATGAATCTTGGAACAATACATCAAAAACTAATGATGTATAATATGGTGACTAACATAACACAATTAAAAAAAAAAGAAAAAAAAAAGGAAGGTCGTGACTTGCTCTGGAACAAGCAGAAAATAAAGAGCAGAGTGAGGATTCAATACAGGTCTTTATGTCCCTAAAAACTGTTCCTTCCTTTACTCATGTTACTATGATGCCTCTTTAGGTATATTTATGTAGAACCAGCATAGCTTACACTTGGTAGTTTTCTTTCTTTTTTCATTTTTTAAAATTTATTTTACTTATTTATTTGACAGACAGAGATCACAAGCAGGCAGAGAGGCAAACAGAGAGAGAGGGGGAAGCAGGCTCCCTGCTGAGCAGAGAGCCTGATTCAGGGCTTGATCGCAGGACCCTGAGACCATGACCTGAGCCAAAGGCAGAGGCTTAACCAATTGAACCACCTAGGCGCCCCAACACTTGGTAGTTTTCAACCGGAAAGCAAGGGTTAACATTTATTCTTCAAAAATTTCCCAATCTTCATCCTGCACCGCCCTCCCAATAAGAATGGCCTAAAAGCTGCAAAGTTTTGACTAAATTGTGAAATGGGCTTAGTGTATGAGGACTTTTATTTGGAATATGAAGTCAAAAGACAAGAGGAATAAAAATTGCTCATTTAGAATTTCAGATACTAGTCTCTTATCAGTGTAATTCTAGTCACTCCCACCAGAGGGCAGTTATCACATAAAAATAAGAAACCCCTCCTGGCTTCACTTTCAGACCACCAAGTCACATCACATCTGGATTTAGTTTTACAGCTCAGTACAGATCCTGAGAAGATCTCTGCTGATTTCAAGTCTGAAACTTGATATGAAACTTAATATGTCATGTGTATTCCCCCCCTTTTTTTTGCCTTGCAACTGAAAGGAACTTCTGATATCTTAGAAACCATCTTTTTAAACGGAGATGTTAATATGGGCCATTTTGAAGGTATATGTCCCATTTTGGAGGTAAAATCTTGCACCAAACACTCAAAAGCATTCTTCTGTATCCAAGAGTTTATATTTTATTTTATTTTATTTAAATACCATCTGGATTTCAGTAAGCTATATCATTCTAGAAAACTGGATTTGTATGTTATTTCATGAGGATTCTAAAGATTAGTGGAGAAAAAAGATTGAAGTTTTTGATAGACAACAAATAAATTTTCAAGTGTCCAGGCTTATGGATCTAGAGGGGCAGCTAGAAACACTTCTATTCATTGATCACTTAGCACAATGCCTTATAGGGGAAATGCTTTATGGCCAGAATCAAATCCAATCTTCCCAACATCTCTGGGATGAATGTTTTGTTATTATACCCATAGTAAAGACGAAGAAATTGCAATATACTCAGGTGAGGTAACGTGCCAAAGGATACACCCTTGTTCCATGTTCTTAATCACCATGAATAGTAGATCTGTAAGAGATGAGATGGGTCCAAGTACAGATACTTGTTTCAAGATCAAGGTCCACTGGTGCTCAAAAAATCAATGTCAGGAAAAGAAGCATAAGGTGGGGTGGGTAGACTATCTGTCTGCTCTCACTGGCTACACTGAAGGTTCCACTAAGTCCAAGGGTGTAGCTGCTTAAGCAATGGTTACAGACTGTCATTCCATGTCAGGTCACCATCCCAGGTGTTGTTTTAACTCAGAAGGCAGACAGTCTGGCAGATCCTGGCTAGCAGGTGGAGGACATAGAAAGTAGGATCTGGGCCCACAGAAAGAACAGATGGGCTCTAGAGGGGTACCTTGGCCCCAGCCATGGGTTAAGATTCGGGACAGGATCCAGGCCTTAAGAAGGACTGTGGAAGCTGTCAGGAAGATAGCAACGAGAGGAGAAAATCTTGGCCAATGTTCAGCTTTACAAATTGGGCTAACTCCAAGAGTAGGAGGGGCTATGATTTGGAATCTGGCTGGAGACTCAAGAGGGCAGACAGATACCCAGTTGTGTGGCTATGCCACAGGGTCTAGGGAAGTTGGCTTCACTGTAACAGTGGGGTGAGGTTGTTGACGTGTCATCTGCCTTGGTTACAGTGGATTCAGGAGCAGGAGCAGGGATGAACCTGAGAGTGGGTGCCTTGGTGAACCCAGCAAGAAGGACTTGGGGAAGGCAGAGTAAACATAGTGGGAGTTTGTTCTAGATCTGAACCCCTGCCCTTAACATGTCCATTCCTGAGCAGAGCCATATGAACCTGATTCTAGGACGACAACACCCTCATCAGAAGACATAAGTGGTCTCTTCAGGCTTGGGGACCTGAAGGGTCTAGAGCACAACTGAATGAGCAGAAACTTTCAAAGCTTTTCTCCTTCACTAGTTCTTGAACACCTGTTCTATGTCCCATGATTCCTAGCATAGTACCTAGCTTAATAATGTGTAAAATTAGACTCAGGAATTTAGAACTAAGGTTCCAGGTAAACCTCATCCCCAGCAAGTACAGGACAATCATTTTCAGCTGAAGACATATGGGCACTCTATAGGGAGAAGGAGTATTGACCCTTAAAGGAAGGACATCAGAGCATCAGCGGTAAGATGGAGTTGAGGGCATCTGTACAGTTTCCGGTGACTGCTGTAGCAAATTACCACAAACTGCCTAGATTACCAATAGGTGTTTATCTTCCCCCAGTCCTGGAGGCCAGTAGTCCAATGGTGGGGCTACCTCCCTCCGGAGGCTCCAGGGGAGAATCCATTCCTTACCTCTTCCAGTGTCTAGTGGCTGCTGGGATTCCTTGACTTGTGACCCCATCACTCTAATCTCCAAGACCAGTATCTGCAATGTCTCTCTGCTCCATCATCTCTGTGCTCTGCCTTCCCGCGTGTGTGTGTGTGCACGCACGTGCGTGTGTGCGTGTGTGTGTGTGTGTGAAACCTCTCTCTGCCTCTCTCTTATAAAGGCACCTGTGGTGGCATTTGGGCCCCAGGGTAATCTCCTCATATCAACACCCTTAATTTAATCACATCTATAACATCTTTACCAAGTAAGGGAACATTTACAGATTCCAGGGAATAGGACATGGACATATTTTGGAGGGCCATTATTCAGCATTCCATTATTATATTATTATAGCGTCTTAAGTTGAAAGAAATAGCATGGGGTGGGGTGGGGGTCGGAGGCGAAGCAGAAGGAGTGTTTGGAGGACAGTTAGTCGGAAGATAGGGACCATGCAGAGCAACATTCTCTCTCTCTCTCTCTCTCTCTCTCTTTTTTTTTTTTTTTTGTCCTATTGGTGGAGGCCTTGAACCCCAGACTGAAGAGTTTGAAATATTTGATGGAGGAAATTCTATAAATGTAGGTTTAGACAGAATTGTCCAGATCATATTATGTAACGGCAATAGTTTTCATATGAGAGGGCCTAAAACCACCCGGGTATTTGATCAGAGGAAGGACCCTGTGATCCAATCAGTGTCTTAGGAAGACTGTGTTCTCCAGCCTCTCAAACCCTGTTCAAATGTATTTGTGCTTATTACAGCTCCTATCTAGTATAATTCTTAATAGTCATAAGGCCAACATTGCAGAGCTGACTCCAACCTACGGATTGCAGTAAGGTTTAATCAAATCTCCCTTTAAATATCTTGGGGTCCCTGTGGGCAAGGGTGCATATTGCAACTTGGCTGTCACTGTACCTCCTTCCAGATGCTGCTACGGTCTGTTGTCATTTCATGACTGCCTCTCTGGGTAGCAGAGGCCCTTGACTCTGGTTTACCCAAAGCATGTGTACAGTCCCTTTCTTAATTCCCCCAAAGCCTAGTTGACTCTAGGCTGTAATGTGGAACAAAACGTTATTCATGTCTTCAGGATGACAGAAGGAAAATTCTTTAAAAGAAATGTTTAGGGATGCCTGGGTGGCTCATTCGGTTGAGTCATTGTCCCAGGGTCCTGGGACCAAGCCCCACATCGGGTGACCCGCTCAATGGGGACTCTGCTTCTGTGCTCTCTCACTCATATTCTCTCTTAAATAAATAAATAAAATTTAAAAATGTTTTATTTATTTATTTTTTAATATTTTTATTTTTATTAACATATAATGTATTATTAGCCCCAGGGGTACAGGTCTGTGAATCGTCAGGCTTACACACTTCACAGCACTCACCATAGCACATACTCTCCCCAATATCCATAACCCAGCTACCCTCTCCCCACCCCCGGCCCCTGCAACCTTCAGTTTGTTTTGTGAGATTAAAAGTCCCTTATGGTTTGTCTCCCTCCCAATCCCATCTTGTTTCATTTTTTCTTCCCTACCCTCCAAACCCCCCATGTTGCCTCTCAAATTCCTTATATCAGGGAGATCATATGATAATTGTCTTTCTCTGACTGACTTATTTCGCTCAGCATGATACCCTCTAGTTCCATCCACATTATTGCAAACGGCCAGATTTCATTTCTTTTGATGGCTGCATAGTATTCCATTATACATACCACATCTTTTCTATCCATTCATCTGTTGATGGACATCTGGGCTCTTTCCATAGTTTGGTTATTGTGGACATTGCTGCTATAAACATTCGGGTGCACGTGCCCCTTCGGATCACTATATTTGTATCTTTAGGGTAAATACCCAGTAATGCGATTGCTATGTCGTAGGGTAGGTCTATTTTCAACTTTCTGAGGAACCTCCATGCTGTTTTCCAGAGTGGCTACACCAGCTTGCATTCCCATCAACAGTGTAGTAGGGTTCCCCTTTCTCTGCATCCTCGCCAACATCTGTTGTTTCCTGACTTGTTAATTTTAGCCATTCTGACTGGTGTGAGGTGGTATCTCATTGTGGTTTTGATCTGTATTTCTCTGATGCTGAGTGATGTGGAGCACTTTTTCATGTGTCTGTTGGCCATCTGGATGTCTTCTTTGCAGAAATGTCTGTTCATGCCCTCTGCCCATTTCTTGATTGGAAAAAAAAAAATGTTTAAAACAGGATATGGGCCATCCAGTTCTCAGCTCTATCAGCTGTGCCCCCCCCCCCCCGAAACACTTGCTAACCAGTTCTCTCCTTTCCATCAGACTAACAGTCAATTTTCTTAAAAGCATCTAATTAAAACCAAACAAACCTTTCAGACCTTATGTCAGGCTCTAGGGAATTCTTTCCATCCCCACCCACCTGGCTCCTTGAAATTGTGTGTATGTGATATTCACTCCCCAACCAGCTGCAGTTTAACTTCTACCCCTGCCTTGCCTCTGATTCCCCCCTTAGTTAAATCAAAGACACCCTTGTGCTAAATCTATGCTCCATTCTTGTCTACCTTAACCTCATCATGTTTGACCGAAGCCGTGCTGTTTGGTCTTGCTGCACTCCTCAGTTCCCTGCATTACTCAATGTCTTACCACGGGCACAGAAGGAAAACCAGTTTGGACCATCCACAATCTCTCTGCAGAAAAGTAATCCACCCAACAAAGATGGTACACTACCTTGCTTAATAACATAAAACGTTAATTGTTTTCCAGACTATGGGTTGGGACCTATTTGGGGGTTGTGAAATAAACTTAGCGAGTTGCAAGGCTCACTGTTAAGCTCAGTGGAATTGACTAGAGACCATCAGAGCGGATCACATGTAGTAAAGCTAAGTGCTTCGTGCCTAGAGTGTGCATAGGTTTTCTCACTGGGTGGGGAGGCTAACCAAATTTCTTTTTGTGGGTCTAGTCAGAAAAGTAAAAAGTAAAAAAGGCACTGATTTGGGTCTTCATGAAGGTAACTCCAATTTTCCAGAATAGAACCTACACTTTAATTTGGAAACATAGAACAAAAATCTTCAGCAAAAATCTTTCACAAAAATCTTGATTTTGAAGAGATTAAAAAAAAATAATGTTAACTTTAAAATAGGATTCTGGGGGCACCTGGGTGGCTCAGTGGGTTGAGCCTCTGCCTTCAGCTCGGGTCATGATCTCGGGGTCCTGGGATTGAGCCCCGCATTGGGCTCTCTGCTCGGTGGGAGCCTGCTTCCCCCTCTCTCTCTCTGCCTGCCTCTCTGCCTGCTTGTGATCTCTCTCTGTCAAATAAATAAATAAAATCTTAAAAAAAAAATAAAATAAAATAGGATTCGGGTTCACTCCTAGAGCAACCGGTACAAATTTAGATAGCTTTGACAATGTTCCGTTGTCCCAACAAAAATGACACATGAGGCTCTCCACAATCCGGCTCCTGCTCACCTCTCAGCCTCATGTCCCCACTTCGTACTTTGTAATATACACAGCAGCCACATCAAGTCCTCTGCATCCTGCAATCACACAATTTTGGCTCCAGGCCCTGCAACATGCCATTCCAGGACAGGGAACACTCCAAGTCCCCCGCCCCCTTACCTTCCCTGCCCAAAGCTTCATCCGTCCGACTCTGTGGTCCATCTCATCCTCGAGAGATCACTCCTCCTAGGGAAGCTTCTCAGACTCCAAGCCTAATTGTTTCTGAAATCCCCAAATAAGCCCCTGTCCATGAGGGTCCAGGAGAGCAAGTCATGAGGCCAACTAGAGCAGTCTTTCCCACCTGTTTTATTATTGCACTGTGCCGCTCACCCCAAGAAGTCTTTTGAGACCTTCTTCGCCTAATGCTCCTCCCTCTCCCCGGTGAAATTTTAATACCACAGATACACGACATGTCTGTTTGTGTACTGTGGCCCTTTGGAGGGCTTATCTAATAGTTAAGATTTTACATAATCTTAAATTACATGCATTTTTTTCTCTATAAGGACCAATTTTTGTCCCCTTGTGGGTGATCGTCCCCACTGAGAATTCATGGAATAAAATAAAACTCTGCTAGCCCTCTCAAGGGAGCTAGGAATAAAACAGTTCACGTTCTTTCCTGATGAGAAGCTTATGTCAAATGCTGAAGGTGCAGGAAGATAAAGTATAGACTTAACAATGAGGCTGACTTTGACCTAATCAAGGTGGAGTTGGCAGTAGGGCAAAAGTTATTCTGCAGCAGGGTGGAGAGTGACCACTGAATCCAGGCTACAAATCCAAGGAGTGGGGCTGGGAGGGGATGAGAATCACTAGCTTGAAGGTGACAGAAGATCTAGGAAGTCTTGTTCTAAAAAGATGGGACATACTTGACCTCAGGCTGATGGAGTGTGGATACTGAGAGACTGGAGAATACTCAGGAAGGGGTAAGTGGCTGGATGAAAGTCCAGAGGAGGAGGGAGGGGACAAGGGAATCACAGGCCAGGGATAAAAGGGTAGAGGAAGTTTCTCTTCCTCTGAGATGTCTGGGTGTGAATGTACAAGGCCTCGGGGAAGTCAGTTCATCGGGAGAGTGAGATCAGGCCACAAGGGAAGGCCAGAGGAGTGGAAGACATCTATAACATCCCCTTTGGAGAAACAGCAGAAGCTGATCGAAGTACACGGAAGGATGGCCAAATGGCATCAAGGACCAAGTGAAATAAGAAGTACAAAATCTATAGCAGTGTGACGTCTTTTTTTCCTATCACTTTCCAGGTGCTGTCTTGGGTGCAGGGACACAATAGTGAACCCTAAGTTTCTGACCTCAGACTGCCATTGTCTGCCTTGCCCAACTGGAATGTAAAGTCATGAGTAAGATGGCTTTCCATACTGGTCATGGTGATGAAGAGAAAACAGAGTACTGTAATGGAGGGCAACTTTGCTGGATGGTCAGGAAGGGCCTGCCTGAAGAGATGACATTTGATCTGAAGCCTGAATGGTACAAAAAGGCAACCTTGAGACATTCTGAGAGTGGAACTTTCAAAACAAGAGGGTCTCTAGTACAACAGGAACAAGGAAGAAGTAAGCTTGTCTTCAAGGACAGACAGTGTGGCTGGATCAGAGGACCAAGAGAAGAGGTGGGGAAGAGGTCAGTAGGGACTGAGTACTGTTGACCTTTGAACAGTGGGAGGTTAGGGGTACCAACACCCTACACAGTCAAAAATCCAAGTATAACTTTTGACTCCCCTAAAACTTAACTACTAATAGCCCTCTATTGACTGGAAGCCTTACCCATAACATGAACAGTTGATGAACACATATTTTGCATGTTATATGTATTGTATTGTATTCTTATAATAAGGTAAACTAGAGAGAAAAGAAAAGAAAATGTTTTTAGGAAAATCACAAGGAAGAGAAAATGCATTTGTAGTATTATACTGGGTTTATAGGGAAAACAAAAACAAAAACCACCCAGGGAGGAAGGAGAGTAGGGCAAGAAGCGGGGCAGAAACACCAGTTTGGAAGCCTGGTGGATTCTCCAAAGGGAGAAAGGGTCGAGGTAGTTGATGAGGTGGAGGAGGGAAGTTCAGGGGTGGGAAGGACCAAAGGGTAGTTTTGGGAAAACGAGAGAAGTCTTGGGTGTTGCATCAGAAATGTGGATGCTCATTTCTAACCGCAGCAAGTCATACACACAATCCCACGTGGAAACACCTCTCACACCTGGTCCTCCTTGCCTATTTTCAAGGTTCCTGGAGGCGATAAACTGTAAGATTACTAGATACATTTTTCTCTGCTCACCCGAACAATATCTTTGCAGTTGTTTTTTTAAGTTTATTTTTTAGAGCAGTTTTAGTTTTTAGGTTTTCAGTTTAAGTTCTTTAAATAGGCTTTATTTCTTTTTTTTTTTAATTTTTAAAAATTTTAAAAAAGATTTTATTTATTTATTTGACAGAGAGAGATCACAAGTAGGCAGAGAGACAGGCAGAGAGAGGGAGAGAGAGAGGAGGAAGCAGGCTGCCTGATGAGCAGAAAGCCTGATGTGGGACTCGATCCCAGACCCTGAGATCAAGCAGAGGCTTAATCCACTGAGCCACCCATGCGTCCTAGGCTTTATTTCTTCTTCTTCTTCTTTTTTTTTTTTTTTTTTAAGATTTTATTTATTTATTTGACAGACAGAGATCACAAGTAAGTAGAGAAGCAGGCAGAGAGAGAGGAGGAAGCAGGCTCCCTGCCGAGCAGAGAGCCAGATGCCGGGCTCGATCTGAGGACCCTGGGATCATGACCTGAGCCAAAGGCAGAGGCTTAACCCACTGAGCCACCCAGGCGCCCCTAGGCTTTATTTCTTACAGCAGTTTTTAGAGCATGGTCAGAGGAGGGAGGGATGAACAGGTAGAGCACAGAAGATTATTATGGTGGTGAAGTTATTCTATATGATACTATAATAGTGAGCACATGCCCTTACACACTTTTCCAAATCCACACAATGCACACCACCAAACCCTAATAGACACTGTGGGTCATCATGTCAATGCAGAGTCATTAGTTGCAACAAATGTAACACTCTGGTGGGGGTACTGGCAATGGGGAATGCTATACCTATATGGGGGTAGGGGTTATATGAAAAACCTCTGTACCTTCTCAGTTTTGCCTTGGCTGTTTCAAGTATTTTAAAGCCAAATCCTTAATATCTTATCTATTTCCTGCCACAGGCAGTGTGCTCTATTCTTGACTTACCCCTCAGAATAGCACTGATGAAAACAGCTCTCAATATTTTATGAGTCAGAGGACATTAAAATATCTAAAAGAGTACATGTTCCGGTGCCTGGGTGGCTCAGTTGGTTGAGTGTCTGTCTTCAGCTCAGGTCATGATCCAGGGGTCCTGGGAGGAGCACCACAGGTTCCCTAGTTCAGCAGGAAGTCTCCTCCCTCTGCCCCTGCTTGTTCGTTCTCTCTCTCTCTCTTTCTCTCCCCACCCCAAATAAATAAAAAAAATTTTAAGATAAAAAAAAAAAAGAGTACATGTTCCTCTTTAGGGCCACCAACTTGTAAAGTGCAGGTCAAAAAAGCTGAGTGTAAACAGTATTATTAAGGCATGTTCTTTAAGTACATACCAAAATGTCTGTAGAGGTTTTTGGAGTAATAAAAAGGACCTAAGGGAGGTCGTTCCCTTCTGTTTTCTGACACTTTAAAAAAAAATTTTTTTTTTTTTTTTTAAGATTTTATTTGACAGGCAGAGATCACAAGTAGGCAGAGAGGCAGGTGGAGAGAGAGGAGGAAGCAGGCTCCCTGCCTAGCAGAGAGCCCAATCCGGGGCTTGATCCCAGGACCCTGCGATCATGACCCAAGCTGAAGGCAGAGGCTTTAACCCACTGAGCCACCCAGGCGCTCCCTGACACTTATTTTTTTAGGCAATTTTTCTTTCATTCTAAGAAAATGAATATATGATTTTTAAGGAAAGGTATTCCTGACTCCACCCATTCTAGAAAACACAAATCTCCGTGGAGTGGAAGTTTTTTACATTTTAAAACTTCTTGTGCATTTGTACCTTATACACGCTGTAGGAATAAAAAGCACAAACATGTTTTATGGTGAAAAGTCAGTGTCCCTCCAGCCCCTGCCTCCCAACCACTGACATCATCACAGGAGGCAGCTGGTGTTCCGTGGTGTTCAGCCACATATCTTCCAGAGAGGTTCTATTTATATAAGCAAATACCTACTTACTAAAAAAGCATAAATAGTAGCATATTATATGCTGTTCTGGATTTTTCTTTTTATTAAGCATGTTTTGGAAATCCTTCTCCAGCAATGGATAGAGTTGCCTCATTTGTTTTTTTAATATAAGTTGAATATAAAGGGTGTGATAATTAAGAAACTGCATGTCATTTACTTAGCTACAACTAGATTAATCCTTAGTTTTCCGGGCTTTACTATCAAATAGTTCAATGCTTTAACATTTTACTCTCCCCTGTGGCTTTATTTCCATTGCTAAGTTCCCCACTCTATGCCCCCCTCCACTCCCATCTGAGGTTTGACATCATTATCTAACTTAGTCATGTGATCTCATTTTTGATAAATCAGATGTAATAAGCCCAGAAGACTTGGCTCAGACGTCCCTTAAGGACAAATGATGAAAAGATGAAAGAAAAGAAAATGCATAGAACAGAGGGGTGAGAGTTGGTCACATGTCTGAGATTTGAGTATCTGTGTGTGTGTCTTAACCCCTAGTCAATTATAGCTACATTCATCCCTCCCAGCTTTACACTTGGGGACAAGGACGAATGCAGTCTTAGCTCATATTATAAGATGAGTGCACATCTTTGGACTGTTCTAAGAAGACACAGTCCCTTAGATCACTGTAGTTCAAGGACAGACACACACTCAGAGATTTTTTTTTTAATGCTGTTTCTGATTCTGAGTCTCTTTTTCTCTTGAGGCAAGCAAAGCAGACACACTTGCCAAGGATAACTGAGAATGTAAGGACTATCCTTGCCTGGGTAGCTTGAGCGGGCTGTGTGCTAAATGCAACTTCGAACCATGCTCTATAAATAGCTGTTCATTGTCAGCGTGTGTGAAAAGACAAGAGTGGGTGTGTGGTGGTATGATTCAGGCCTAATGAAGTAGTCGCGTCTGCGCAGGGTTACAACTGGTAATCTAGTCAGTAGGCAACCGGAAGGGCTCGCCTCTGACCGAACACAGACTGAAGGGAAGCTGTTTGATACTGGTTTCGCCTCCAACCATGGCAAAAATCATCCTGAGGCACCTCATTGAGACTCCGGTGCGCTACCAGGAGGAGTTTGAAGCTCGAGGCTTGGAAGACTGCAGGCTGGACCACGCTTTG
This sequence comes from Martes martes, assembly GCF_963455335.1. Classification (NCBI taxonomy): domain Eukaryota; kingdom Metazoa; phylum Chordata; class Mammalia; order Carnivora; family Mustelidae; genus Martes; species Martes martes. The sequence continues at coordinate 126,476,286 of NC_137892.1, read as the reverse complement.
TATGCACTGCCGGGGCCAACTACTGTGGACCTGAGAAAAGCCAGGGAGGCCCAGCTTCCTCCGGTGGACTCAGAGGCCAAGATGCCGGCCCAAGAAGGCAAATCCCGCTTCCAGATCCTGCTGGACGTGGTCCAGTTCCTCCCCGAAGATATCATCATTCAGACCTTCGAAGGCTGGCTGCTGATCAAGGCTCAGCATGGAACCAGAATGGATGAGCATGGTTTCATCTCAAGAAGTTTCACCCGACAGTATAAACTGCCAGATGGCATCGAAACCAAAGATTTGTCGGCCGTCCTCTGTCACGATGGAATTCTGGTGGTGGAAGTAAAGGATCCAACTGGGACTCAGTGAAATCTCATCAATTCTTGTTCATACGGCAGGAGGAACATTACAGTTCAGCCAATGGTACCAAGGGGATGTTTGTATTAACCACATTTGAAATGATTTTTGTAAGATTGAAAATAGAAACGTAGTTCCTGATATGTTGAGGTTGTGTTTGTTATTCTTACTCAGAGAGGAAAATTGTTAAATGTTTCTATAGCTCAAAGGGATGCTATTCTAACACCTGAAACACTGACAGTTTAGGAGACAATGTGGATTCTAGTGAAGATTCAGACTTATTTCTTCATTACTCCAAGAAATGTCCCAGAAACTGCATTTGTAATACTTGATGACAAACGAGCCATATGAATTTATCCATTTTATGAAAACTTTTTATATTGCTAAAAAAAAGTTGTGATTCCCTTCACTTGACAAGCTTTTCTTTCTTTTTCTTTTTTTTTGACAAGCTTTTCAATGAATTTTAATTGAAGTGGAATCTGCAAATAGAGAGTCTGAAAGTTAAAATACAGCACTTAAGAATTGGGTCTGAAATGTATTTATGATTCATTACAGCTGTTACTGCCTTAAATGTAATACTGGAATTTTCAGATGTAAATTTTATTTTAAAAAAAAGTTCTAAATATGTACCTCATTTTTAAAAAGTCAAACTGAGTGCTGGATTGATGTATTTTTAACAACAGCATATGTTCTGTGGATATTTATGCAATGTTACAAACTTATGTGTTGACTCATATTCTTATAAGTTTGTATTAAGTTTAGGAAACCACTTTAGAAAGTGTAATTACTGAATTCAAAGAGTTTTACTCTACATTCTTTGATGCTACTTAGAATTTTAGATTTTAGAAGACGGCAAAATATACCGCATCTGCTGTCTCTGCATAATCCTTAGCTTTAAATAGCCTGGCAGGTAGTAGAGTTTCCCAGGCCAGAGCTTGCACAGGGGCTGAGAAGTGCCGAGACACTGATGGAGGTTAAGGATTTGCTTTAGGAATATTGCCATCAACAGCTGGTCTGTGACATTCCAAAGATTTGCTATCTCATTCTGTACATGCTAAATATTTCTCGGGAGGAAGTGGCCACTTTTACCCTGCACCCCACGTGTGCGGCCAGCAAGCCTATGCACAGTGCTGGGAATAGAAGGGCTGGGTGTGCAAAGAGCCAGCATGGACGCAGGCCACTGACGACACCCCTGTGCTCCTCCACAGTGCTTTGTTGTTCGAGTGACAATGCAAGAGACATGAAGGAAGAGAAAAAGACACCAAACAGTTCTAAAAAAAGTTTTGAAAGCAAACATAATTGGAGAGATGTGTTTACAATATAATTAAATTGGAAAGATTTTGAAGCTGAATGTTAATGCTTATTCACTGAGGTTGGGAATCATAAGAAATTTTGTTTGACAAAGTGAATATCACAGACCAGCTCTGCTACATTACAAAGATGATCATAATTAATGGGACTCCATCGAATACGATTAGAGCTGGGAGACCATTTGTCTCACTTTAGATTATTCTTTCTCAATGACTGGCAGAATGGTAGGGAAACAAAGTAGTGCTTTGAGAGTAAACCAATCAATAAAAACATCCCTCCCATTTGGCCTTAACCCTACTCTAGAGAAGATCCTACTTCTGGGAAAATTCAGGAAGTAAAATTCTTTTTTTTTTTTTTTTAAAGATTTTATTTATTTGACAGAGATCACAAGTAGGCAGAGAGGCAGGCAGAGAGAGAGAGGAAGGGAAGCAGGCTCCCCGCTGAGCAGAGAGCCCGACGCGGGGCTCGATCCCAGGACCCTGAGATCATGACCTGAGCCGAAGGCAGAGGCTTTAACCCACTGAGCCACCCAGGCACCCCAGTATAATTCTTTTTTAAAAAATTTTATTTATTTATTTGAGAGAGGGAGAACGAGAAAGAGAGTGCAGCACGCATGAAGTGGGCGGGGAGGCAGACTCCCCATTGAGCCGGGAGCCTGACATGGGGCTGATCCCAGGACCCTGAGATCATGACCAGAGCAGAAGGCAGATGCTCAACTTCAGAGGCTCAACCGACTAAGCCAACCAGGTGCCCCAAGAAGTAAAATTCTTACTATGAGGAGCAACCAATAGAAACTTTTCCTTTAAAAATGAACACTAAAATAACCACCTCATCCAATTAGCATTATTTTTTCCTAAGGTATATTTAAAAGCATTACATAACCATTCTTTGATTTGGAAAATATACAAAACCCTATAACAAATTTTAAAAAATTCTCTTATTACTATGAGGTTGCTACTTCAAATTTCTAGTTCCGTCTTCCCTTATGCATAAATACATATATCACTTTTCACAAAGTTAGGATTATATTTGCATGGAGTTTGATGCCCCAATAATTCTGGTTACTGTCTGTTGCCAGCCTCATGTCGTGCCAACCCAAACCCATCCCTCGCCCTTGCCAGCTCCATTCTGAGCCCAAGCAGACTGACCCCCACAAGCTGCCATCACTCTAGTTTCCAGCTGGCTTCAGACAATGGAAGTGCTGACTGGAGGCCAGAGACTGGAGAGAGGATTGGTGGGCAAGAGGGGACAAAGTTCAGGGCATTTCCTTCTATCAACCTGCTGGGACGAGGTGCTGGCAGGCCTGTGTCCCTCCTTGACTACACCTCTGGAGAAGTTACCATTTCTCCAGGCCTCCCGCTTGGACTGGGCTTGGGTGTCCTAATACCATTTCTTCCTTTTGCCCCATCAGCAGTTGGCATGATCCTGTTTTCTGCCCTTTCTTATCCCCGGTCTTCACCATCCTCTATCGATTCCTCTTACTTTGTCTGCTTTCCCCTCAATGGTCCCTTCCTTAGAGTCCCTTTCAGATGATGGAATTCTGTTTTCCTCCAGAACTCTGACTGCTTATCTTCTTAAGTGTGTGTGTGTGTGTGTGTGTGTGTGTGTTTAAACTGCATCTCTTGCTTTTATACCAAACATAAGTTGATTTGTAATGGCTATGCACTATTCCAACTCATATAAAACATAAAATTTAATCATTCCTTTTCAGCACTGGTCCCAAAAGGAAACAGATAATAATGTCAAAATTAGAATAATTCAAATTTGAATAATTTATTTGTAAAGAGAGAGATTTCACAGGAGTGAGCAGGGGGAAGAGCTGCGGGGGATAGTGTATAGCCTGAGCGTAGCAGTGGGGAGCTGTTCTGTTCCTTGGGTCCAAAGAGATGAGCGGGGAAGGCGGGTCTCAGGAATCAAGACTGTCAGACGGAGACCACCAGCTGTGACTTTCTTTTGATGATACAAACAGCCCCAAGGAGACCTCTCCCGGGTGTCAGGAAAATAAATACTTTATCCTTCTAATCTCCTACCAGGACATCCCACTGGTGGGACGTAAGTGGTAGCTGGAAGGCGTGGGCACCCTGTTGATTTGGTTCCACAGCCTCCCAGAGAAGGGGGCGGGGTGGAAAAAAAGTGGAGAATGACTCCTGTGCACTAAGGGGAAAATATCCAGCACTCCTGTGAAGCGAGTACTGTTGTTACAGCTCTTTTGGACAAACTTAAAATACAGCCTGAAACACGGATTGAAGTGCTGACACTTTATTTGGGAAGTGCAAGCCCAGAACGGTAAAAGTGAGGAAATAGGGGGACAGAGGCAAGAAAAAAACGGGAAGCAAAGTGAGGTGATGCGTTACTATGCTGACCACCACGGGACGATGAGCTATGAAGAGACTCAGCAGGCTCTTGGCAAGGATGTTGGCTTAGCACCTGGAACTTCTCCAGAAGATCTTTGGGAAGAAATAAAATCTTAAAGCAATCCACAGGGAAGAAAAAAAAGAGGGAATTTGCTTGCATGGTCCCTACTATTTCCTGTTTCCCCTTAGTCAAGGTTTAGCTCACAGGGAACAGACTCTCCTGCACTTCTGGGGTGTATCACCCAAACCCTTTATGGCTGCTCAGAAAACCAGACGTCGTACCCCACGGTGTGACGTTTCATCCATGCTGAGAGCAAAAGGAGACTCAGCATGGTTTGGGGTCACTCAGAGTGAGAAACACAGGCTCAGGGTTTCAACGTGGCTTCCAGCCACCTTAGGAGACTTGGCAGCAGCTCTGGTGGCAGCAGCCTGGGCTGCAAGGCAGGGGAGACCCTCAGGAGGAAGGCGGCAGATGGAAAGGCACACAGGGTTGGTAGCCACCACAACCCCAAATTCAGAGCTGTGGGAAGGGGGAGCCAGGCAAATCACATAGTCCTACAGCATCTACTGCATATGTATTCCAGACTGCCTTCAAATTTTATGGATTCCAATATCACCTTATATTTTTATCTAATTTTTTATTGCCTTAAGTGCAAAGTCAGTTCTCTTAAAATTCTCCAGGATTTTTCTTTTCCTGTAGATTGTGGATCAAAGATTTCTTTTTGTTTTTTGTTTAAGTATTTTATTTACTCATTTGTCAGAGAGAGAGAGAGTGCACAAGCAAAGAGAGCAGCAGGCAGAGGGAGAAGCAGACTCTCAGCTGAGCAGGGAGTCTGATGTGGGACTTGATCCCTGGACCCTGGGATCATGACCTGAGCTGAAGACTGACATTTAACCAGCTGAGCCACCCAGGCATCCCTGTTTTTGTTTTAAGTTGCCTAATTTTTATCCTGGAAGCCCAGAAGTCATTATGATGTGGGAAACAAAGGCAGAAGAAAAATTATTAAATTTCCTTACTACTTACAGCCCATTGACAAGTCCTTGAAACAGGCAGAGTGACATTCCTCTAGGAACTCAGCTGCCTCAATGTTAATACTTTGCTAAGGGCAAAAGGCAATCTTAGCCTGACCCTCCAGAATCCTAAAGTCTACTTTGACATATAAAAATTCCTTTGGGGGCGCCTGGGTGGCTCAGCGGGTTAAAGCCTCCGCCTTCGGCTCAGGTCATGATCCCAGGGTCCTGGGATCGAGCCCCACATCAGGCTCTCTGCTTGGCAAGGAGCCTGCTTCCTCCTCTCTCGCTCTGCCTGCCTCTCTGCCTACTTGTGATCTCTGTCTGTCAAATAAATAAATAAAATCTTTAAAAAAAAAAAAATTCCTTTGGATACTTCCTTTATCTCTACTCCCCAAGATACACATTGGCAATCATTCCCCAAGCATATGACCCACCGATATATATCTGAAGGGCTTCATGACTAAGGTTTTATTAGACAGTAATAAATGACCTTTTCCCAACAACAGCTAGCCCCCTCAAGGTCCTGGAAACCTTGCTTCCAAAATTCCCTTGAGATTTATATTATCCCTAACCCGCTCCCAGCTTGAAAGTATATAACGGGCCACTCCTCAAGACTCCAGTGTAGCTCTTTCTGCCTACGGGTACTGTCCCCGCACTTTAATAAAACCACCTTTCTGCAACAAAGGTGTCTCAAGTATTATTACTTGGCCATCGGTTTCAAACCTGAATGTCTTTCCAGTTGAAGACTTTAGTTCCCATTGACCTCCCTCAGTCCAAACCGCATTGGGATCCTGAATGTGGCCTTGCCTTACTTCTCACCTACTTGTGATTGTCTGAAAACTGCTGTCAGTGGTCCTTAGCACATATAAAAAAGAGATTTTAAAAAACACAAATGGCATACAACCTCAGGGGGAAAAAAAACACCTCATATCATTTCCTCAAGCTTAACAAATCTCTTTTTCACTAGCCACCACTGCTCTCTTCAGAGATTCTCAAATAATTAGTTGGAAAGAATAAAAATGTTGGTTTGGTATGCTAATTAAAGCTTACATATTATATTTTGAAAATAACTCTCTGTCTTAACAATTGAGTTGATTAGATGTCCTCCCCAAGATGTGAGACAGTATTTTTAATCTGAAAAATAAATGATTCTAAGTAAATGTTTTCTTCTACATTTCCTCAGCTTTGTTTAACACACAAGAGCATGCATGTATATATGTAATATAAAATCCTGTTTCTTAATGTCTTCTAACTTCAAGGACAAATAAAATGAAAATCTATCGTAGTATAATAAAATGGGCTACATGATCCCATTCTTTGTAATTTGTTGAGATTTTCTTCATGACCTGGTATATAGTTATTTTAAAAAAATGTACCATGTATATGTGGAAATAATTTACATATACACTTTCTATTTGCAGTATATGTACATATATATGCATATATGTAATTAATTTTGCTATTTTGTTGGTTCAAATATTCTTCCTTTTTTTGTTTATGGCAACTAAAAACATTCAAATTGGCATTTAAAAATCTTTCAGCATTGGGGCGCCTGGGTGGCTCAGTGGGTTAAAGCCTCTGCCTTCGGCTCAGGTCATGATCTCAGGGTCCTGGGATCAAGCCCTGCATCGGGCTTCCTGCTCAGCAGGGAGCCTGCTTCCCCCTCTCTCCCTGCCTGTCTCTCTGCCTACTTGTGATCTCTCTGTCAAATAAATAAATTAAATCTTTAAAAAAAAAACAACTTTCAGTATGAAAGGACAATTGCAAATTAAAAAAAAATTCTCTTCCATATTTTTCCTTTTAGATTTCCAGGTTATATTGTTATGTGATTATACATTTATAATTTATTTCAGTTGAATTATGTCTTATATTATATTATTATGTAGGTCCACTCTATCTCCATGTAATGCTTCTTGCATTGTTATTTTGTCTGATAATATCGTTTTTTTGTTTTATGCTTTGACACATTTTTTTTCTTATATATTCAATGCAGCTTTGTCTTAAGTTTGTTTCTTAGAAGCAGTTGCATGTAGCTTAATTTAAAAAATACAGTCTGATAATCTCAGACACATGAGAAAATGTTCATCATCACTAGCCATCAGGGAGATTCAAATTAAAACCACATTGAGATATCACCTTACACCAGTCAGAATGGCCAAAATTAGCAAGACAGGAAACAACATATGTTGGAGAGGATGTGGAGAAAGGGGAACCCTCTTACACTGTTGGTGGGAATGCAAGTTGGTGCAGCCACTTTGGAGAACAGTGTGGAGATTCCTCAAGAAATTAAAATAGAGCTTCCCTATGACCCTGCAATTGCACTACTGGGTATTTACCCCAAAGATACAGATGTAGTGAAAAGAAGGGCCATCTGTACCCCCATGTTTATAGCAGCAATGGCCACGGTCGCCAAACTGTGGAAAGAACCAAGATGCCCTTCAACGGACGAATGGATAAGGAAGATGTGGTCCATATACACTATGGAGTATTATGTCTCCATCAGAAAGGATGAATACCCAACTTTTGTAGCAACATGGATGGGACTTGAAGAGATTATGCTAAGTGAAATAGGTCGAGCAGAGAGAGTCGATTAACATATGGTTTCACTTATTTGTGGAGCATAACAAATACATGGAGGACATAGGGAGATGGGGAGGAGAAGGGAGTTGAGGGAAATTGGAAGGGGAGGTGAACCATGAGAGACTATGGACTCTGAAAATCTGAGGGTTTTGAAGGGGTCGGGGGTGGGAGGTTGGGGGAGCCAGGTGGTGGGTATTAAGGAGGGCACGTATTGCATGGAGCACTGGGTGTGGTGCAAAAACAGTGAATACTGATACACTGAAAAGAAATAAAAAAATACAGTCTGATAATCTGACTTTTAATAGATAAATTTAACTCCATTACTTATTGCATGAAAGATTTGGATGTGTTTCTTACTGTGTGTCTTTATTTATCATGGTTTCCCTTTGCTTTTTTCCCTTTTCTGCCTTTGGACTATCAAGTTTTCTAAGCTTACCTCCTTGTTTTTTTCTCTTCATCCTTAATGTGTTAAAATTTAAACATTGTTAGAAAATGTATAGGTTAATATACATGTTTGAAGGAAACTAATAAAAGAATAAAAATGTGGACACTTAAAATTCTTTAACATTTGTATTCTCCTGAGCATTTGGAGAGGGTTTGTGTCATTACTACCCATTGAATCCTCCTCCCCATCTTGCTGCCATTGTTAATTTTAGTTTTACCTTTAACTATTGATTGCTAAAATCTCACAACTAAAATTTTTTTTTTATGCATTTGTGTGCTCCTCTTTGTTTCTTACTTTCCACAGTTTTCCTTCTGGGTTTCTGTCTCTTCCTAAGGCACCTTATTATTTTTGTAAGAGTCTGTAAGTGGAAAATTCTCAGTCTTTACACTGCTTCATTCTTGGATAATATTTAGGAGGGTATAAAATTGGGGATGAACAATTATTTCACCTCAGCCCTGTTCTGTGCCCCAGAGGACTGCTCTCTGGTTTCCAGTTGGATTTATCCAATGGTAGGCACCGGCAAGAGAACAGCTTATAGAACGAAAAAGATATTGGGGTAGTTTTCTCTGACTTGTGCTGCTTTGGCTCCAGGTGCTGGCAGGGGCTGCTCTGGCATACAGCGGTGGTGAGGCATAACCACCCCCCCCCCCCCACACACACACACAACCCGCCCCCTGCACTGGGAAACTAGTTCTATTTTCCCTTTCCTTATCCATTCAGGCTCAGCGAGGTAATGGCTTCCCACCGTTCCTGGTCTCTGGGTGCCTACAATTGTGCATCAATTTTAATGTGTAGGGTTTTTTTTCCAGTACCACCAAGCAACTCTGACACCAACTGAGTGTCCTACAATTCAACTCAATTCTAACACCCTCTACCCAGAGAGAACATCAGATCCCAAAGGTCAAGGGTTCAGTCCTACAAGACTGCCCTCCTCCTCCCACTTCAGAAACCCAAGTTGTCACCTGTACTTCTGACCAATGGGCTACAGGTTGGAGGTTCCAAAGATCCCCTCTGTGGGTTCAGTTCATTGGCTAGAGGGGCTCATAGAACTTGGAGAAACATTCTATTCAGTTGATGACCAGTTTATTATGAAAGGATATAACTCAGAAGAGCCAGAAGGAAGAGATGCATAGGGCAAGATATGGGGAAAGGGTGTGGGGTTTCCATGACCTCTCCAGGTGCTCCACTCTCTCCAAGACTCCAGGTATTCACCAACCCAGACACTCTCTGAAACACATCCTTTTCGGTTTTTACGAGGCTTCATTACATAGGCATGCTTCATTAAATCACTGGGCATGGGTGACTGAACTCAATCTCCAGCCACTCTCCCCTCTTTAAAGGTTCCTGGGTGGGACTGAAAGTTCCAACCCTCTAATCAGACGGTTGGCTCTCCTGGCAACAAGCCCCCATCCTTAGGTTACTTAGGGGCTTTCCAAAAGTCACATTAACATAACAAAGGCACCTCTGAAGCAGTCGACATTTTGAAAACTCCAAGGGTCTTTGGAGATCTGTGCCAGAAACTGGGATGAAGATCAAATATGTACTTCTTATCAGAAATCATAATAATCATAATACCATAATTCCTCAGCACTTTCGTTGTTTCCTCAGCTCTGCCCACATCTCTGTAAATCATTTTATTTATTTTATTTATACTTTATTATACATTTTTAAAAATCTTTAAAAAATCCAAGCTAAGCATGCCTTTTGTTTCCCTCTGGGACTCTGAATGATGTATCCACAAATGTATTCTTCTTTTGGCATGAGAAAGACCCCTTTTAAACAAACAAACAAGAAGACAACAACAACAACAACAAAAAACCCCAGGAAAACAAAAGGAAATTTTCATGAATTAAAAAAATATTTGCAATTTTTTGGATTTTGTCTAGTTTGTGTTTGAGACCAAAAAGCATGATTTTCTGTGTTGTTGAGTATGGTAAAAACAAAACAAAACAAAACTAAACTAATGGGTGCTGATCTGTAGCATAAATTTAGCACAATCTTTCTGTTGGTAGTTTTAAGCCTCTTGAAGTAATTTTTGAAGTGGAAGAGCAAGAATTAAAGAATCTAGTCTAATGAGACAATAAAAACTTTGCACAAAAATTTGTGAGACATTCTTTAATTTGAAGTATTGAAAATATAAAACATTTGTTAAGCAAACTAAAGTCTATCCATATTATAAAATCCTATACTACCAGTAAATACCATCTTCTAGAAAAATATTAAATGGAGTGGAAAAATGCTTAGTAAAATTAAGGAGGGAAGGCAAGTTACAAAAGTTGTACAGATTTCCCACCTTTAATTTCAGTGGGCATATTTCCGTGTAAACATGTTTTGTTTACATGATTTTAATGGCAGTGTTGCACTCCACAATATGGATATGCCATAATTTATTATATGCAGAGAAGGAAGAATGAGAGGGTAATCAAAAATATCAAAAGTGACTACATAATTGGGATTTTAGAGTCTTTATATTTCACTGTAGAAATACAGAAGACAAATTATTTCATAATTAGGAAAGAAATAGAATAAAAATTCTATAAATGTAACATTTAGTAAATGATCACCATAGTGTCTGGAAATAAAGTCCTAGCTGCACCTACATAGGATCTTATAATATTGGCAGAAAGCAAGTGTTTTACTCATTTGATGAACATATCCCATCTCTAGTTATTCCAAAGAAATCAGAAACTTCAGGACCAACAATCTCAAGACGTTATGATTCTATACAATGCAATAAGCACAAATGACTTTCCAAAAATCTAAATTTCAGTGCACTGCAAATTATTTTTCAATTTGAACTGTAGCTGCAGCCCAGAACTTCACTTAAGCTCAGAGTTTATTAGTGAGGAAAACCAAATGAGCCGTCTTGGCTGAATGGCAGGCCTGAAAGCATATCACCTTTCTTCCCCTCCCCGGTGGACTTGACTAGATGACACAGCCACCATCACTTTCCTCTGTGAAATGCTACCCTGGGGTTGCTGTGCTCCTCAAAGCAGCTGTCAGGCACATACCATTCTCCTGAAACACTGCCCTTCCAGAGGGTGGAATTTCCCCGTGCTCTTGTTTTATCTCCCCAAACCCTCTTTTCCAAGCAACATTCATAGTCTTAGAGAACTCGATGTGGCTTTAATTCTCTGCTGCTGTTGAATGGGATAAAATTAATTTCTTGTGAAACCGATTTTTAATTTGCCAGGAAATTCTAAATAGGCTATTTTGGTGCTAAGTCCATAAATAAACTTTATCCCCTGGACAAGGAAGAAATAACTGAACCTCTAAGGGTTGTAGTTTCTTGGCAAAAAACGGAGTAATTAGCAAAGTAGACTTTGAGAGACTTTGCTACAAATGTAGCAAAACAGGGGTTTGAGTACCAACTCTGCAACTTTCTAGTCTGGTGATTTGGGTCACTTTGCATAACACCCTTATACCTCAGTTTCCCCATTTGTAAAATGGGGATAATTATAGTCTCTATCACATAGGGTTGTTTTGAAGAGCAAGTGAGATGAAAATGTAGGTGACCAACACCTGGTTTGCCCAGGCCAGGGGAGTCCTTCAGATACAGAACTTTGAATGCTAAGATTGGGACGTTCTGAGCAGACGGGGATGGTTGGTCACCCTATAAAATGTCAGGTACTTACACAATGCCTTGTATCAGTATATAAGAGCCATTATTTTATGTATTACAAGTGTCTTTGAGAACATTCCCATGGACACGTTTTCTACATACATTAATTAAACACATCCTGACATTACCTTTTATAAAGAAACTAAAACGTACAATTAAAAAAATAAAAAGCTTCATCAGTGAATCAATATCACTCTCCAATTCTAAGGTCTACTTGGTTATTTCTAAAATTCTACAAGTTTTTTTTTTTTTTCTCACTGAAGCCAAGTCTTAGAAAACTTCACATTGCTCTGTGAATTAGTATGCAAGAGCCTATGTTGTTCAAAAAGGGCACCTATAGCAAGATAAAAAGCTTTGTCATGATAAGAAAGGAATTGTAGAATAATCTTTTTAGTGCAATGAATAAAAAGTCATTTAAGGCACACAAGCTTTTGGACACAATATTCCCATCTGGACCATTTCTAGTAAGATGGTAGACTGAGCATATTTCTTTATCTCTCTTACTTGTCAATCTCATTTATTGACATAAATTTCTTTTGTCCTTATTCACTGGCATTGCAGAGACCCAGGTCAGGGCTCCTCAGTGACCTCTGACTGTGTCCAAATTCTGGTTGACTAAAAGCAATTGGGGTCACATCGACAATGAAGGAAAAGGGATCCAGAGCCTAGTCCCTTGTTTTCTAAATTTTTCTGTTTTTAAGAATCGCTTGGGACTTTTATTTAAATATTTAGATTTCCACGTTCCTCTGATACAGATTCTGAATCAGGTGGAGGGTGGGGAAAACTTGAATCTGTAATTGGTTCCTGTCCCCTGAAATGTTTATGATGGGGCAAATTTGGAAATGGTTTTCAACCTATGCCTGGTGCCTCTCAGCCTTTAGTGGAACCAAGGACGCTGACCACCCCACAGTGCTTGAGCCAAAACAGCACACGAAAATAAGACACTGAAAACAGGACAGCACTGTGTAGAATTTTAAATGGAACTCTATCATTTAGACACTTCATTAATGTTTGTTAACTTAACAAAATTATAGATATCCCAAGAAGCTAGACTAAATATAGGCTGACCTGGTAATTTTCCAGCGGATGATAACACCCTCTTTGAGGGACAAGGGAGAACTACTTTCATGCAAATAATTATTTTTAACTGCTCTATTCCTGCTATTATTTTCTTCAAACATTATTCCAGTGTTATGTTTTAAATATAACACCAGGGAAAGAGGTACATTGCTCCTTCCAGGACAGACATTCTAAAAGAAAAGAAATAACTATGTATAGAAAGATAAGTTTTTAAGAAGTTGTATTCTTCATTCCTTCCTCACTGCTCATCAGCGTGGCATACACCATGCTTGTCCTATTTCTCTCTCTATTCTCTCTGTGGTGGTTCCCAGATATTTTAAAGTAGGTGCTCAGTAAGCAGTTTTTAAATGAGCAATGGGTGGTGTTGCCATAGATCACGGTGGATGAAACTAAGGAGTTTGAGTTTTACCAGAAGGCAGCGCAGACCCACTCCCCACAGGGGAGTTTTAACCAGGGCCATGACATGATCCGCTTTGTATTTTAGCAAGATAACTCTGGCTGCAGTGTCAAGGATGGATGAGAGGAGGACAACTGTGGAGCTGAGAAGATCACTGAGGTTCATAGTAGTAGTTCAGGTGGGATAATGCACAGGATAATCACTTTGTAATCTTCCAGGGCCAAACCCAGACCATTTAAATAATCTCTGGAGATGGAATCCAGGTATCAGAAGCTTCTAAATTGTCTTGGTGCTTCCAATGAGATACCAAGGTTCAGAATGACTAGCAGAAGTTTAGATAGTTGCTGAATGAGAAAAGGGGGCACAGATGCAAGGGCTGTTAGATGTAGAACAACATAATTAGCGAACAGAACAGAAGAAATGAAGAGAGGGAAGGAACTGAATTACTTACAGGTTCTGCTTGTAATCATGGAAATTGGGAGGTAGGGTGACCAAACTTTCTGTTTTGCCAAGGAGTATCATAGTTTTATACTGAATTGGGTCCCTCATCCCAGGAAAGTTGATCACACTCCAAAGAGGCATCACCATCCAAGATGGGCAGTGAAGGATCAGAGTGCGGTTGGGGAAAGATGGTTAATGTTAAACATGGGTGACAGCTGCTGAGTATTGGTGACTAACACTGACCTAAAGCTCAATTAGTCCAAATTCCTAGGGTCTAAAAACCCCACATTCCAAATTCCTAGGATCGTGGCTGTTGGGGCCGTCCATCCTCAACAGGGCCTGCTAAGAGAAACCAGGAAGCAGAACCAGCACCATCACTTCACCACTTCACTAACAGAAGATGAGGTTGAGAGGGAGAAGGCTGTTGCCTTTTGTAGAAGTACACTACTCATGTAGAACTATTTATCCTCCCAAGAAGGGCAGGGGTGGGGCTGGGTTGCCTCTCCTCCTCAACGTCAATGAAGGGAGCTATTAAGAGGACTGCCCACAGGTTTGTGGGTACCCGCAGGTTTGTGGGTCTGCTAGTCCCTATCGGGACACTTATGAGGTGCTAAGCTCACTATCCAGCCCCTGTGCCAGTGTAGAAGAAAAGTACGTTGGAAGAGATGGCATAGAGGGAGACTACCAGGTACAGCAAGGGCAAGACTATGCCTTCGCAAAGTCTGAGAGATTTGGAAGATGGAGCCTACATAAACTTGAAGACCTAGGAGTTGGCTGTGGTGAGTGGATCACATTTAGAACTCTGGTTTTATCTGGGAAAGCACAGCACTGGGTGAAGAGCGGGTACATATCAGAGTAATAGGACACCAGGCTGGCAGTGCAGGAGCACGGCCTGAAATTGAGAATAAACCTGTCTCATAAGGGCCCCCTAGCACCTTGAATTGCTGCTTGGGAACAAATCACTTGTCAGATGACATTGTAGGTCTCCATCTGTCCATACCGAGCACAAGGACAATGCACTGGGTCCCACTAGGGTAGTTCTCCCTGCTTTATCCCTCCTCCCAGCCATCACCAGCAACATATGTGATGGAAAGACTGATAGGTGTGGGTGAACCAGGCCACACCCACACATCCCCATGCTGTTGCAGGGGTTGGGATGGGAGGTGGGAGAGAAGAGAGCCATTAACTGGATACAAAAATGGAGGTTTGAGATGGAATCATTGAATCTTAATGATAGGAAGTCACTGTTTTAGTGACTGTTAATAACTATTCTAATAACTGTGACTGAAAGGTTATAACATTGGGCTAAAATATTAAGGGAGTCCGCTTTCTACGGAAAAGGGTATTCTTTTTTTTTTTTTTTTTAAAGATTTTATTTAGTTATTTGACAAAGATCACAAGTAGGCAGAGAGGCAGGCTGAGATAGAGAGGAGGAAGCAGGCTCCCTGCTGAGCAGAGAGCCCGATGCGGGGCTCGATCCCAGGACCCTGAGACCATGAACTGAACCGAAGGCAGAGGCTTAACCCACTGAGTCACCCAGGCACCCCAAAAGGGTATTCTTTTTTAAGATTTTATTTATTTATTTGATAGAGAGAGAGATCACAAGTAGACAGAGAGGCAGGCAGAGAGAGAGGGGGAAGCAGGCTCCTGCCGAGCAGAGAGCCTGATGTGGGGCTTGATCCCAGGACCCTGGGATCATGACCTGAGCCAAAGGTAGAGGCTTAACCCACTGAACCACCCAGATGCCCTGGAAAAGGATATTTTGACCCAGAACTTATTGCCATGTCATGAGCAACTTTATGGAGCAGCCCGGTAGTGAGACACTGAAGCCTTGTGCCAACAACAAAGTAGATCCTCCAGGGCCTCAGATGACCATGGCTCCAGTGGACAGCTTGCCTGCATCATGGGAAATCCTGACACACATACTGACACTTTGAATCACCTGATCTGCTGTGACTTGGATCTCGTTTCTGTCAAGCACAACTGCTGTTGCTTTGAATAAGGAAGAATACATTACAGCCCCAGAGAGAGGCCCGAGGCCTTGGAAAGCCAGGAAACAAAATAGACTATATTTGGGTCTGTCTCTTGCACATGCCTGGGTCAACTTCCTCCACCCATACTGTGATAGATCTGCTCTACACACAGGCTGTGCTCCTGGAGACATGTAAATATCCTCAGATACTGTCACTATCTTTCAGAAGCTTTCAGTTAATGGAATTTACTAGCTTATTTATCATTGGAATAAGGAGTAATTTAAAAAACAAATCTACCGGGCGCTTGGGTGGCTCAGTTGGTTAAGTGTCCGACTCTTGATTTCTGCCCAGGTCATGATCTCAGGTTTCCTTTTTTTTTTTTTTTTTAAGATTTTATTTATTTATTTGACAGACAGATCACAAGTAGGCAGAGAGGCAGGCAGAGAGAGAGGGGGAAGCAGGCTCCCCGCTAAGCAGAGAGCCTGATATGGGGCCCAGTCCCAAGACCCTGACATCATGACCCGAACCGAAGACAGAGGCCTAACCCACTGAGCCACCCAGGCACCGCTGATCTCAGGGTTTTGAGATAAGCCCCACATATGGTTCCAACACTGAACGAGGAGTTTGCTGGAGATTCTCTCCCTCTGCCCCTCCTGCTTGTACTGGCTCTCTCTTTCAAATAAATAAATAAATGTTAAAAAAAAAAACAAACCCACAAAAACAAAAAATAAATCTACATTAGTAGGCTCATTTGGGGAAGACAGCTGCTCCAAGATTCCAGAGGAGAAGGGGAATTAAAAATCTGATACTGGTCTAAGACATTTCTAGATTGAAAGTTCCCTGATGTCTAACTCATGAGTTACAAATGAGTGTTTGGAATATGTGTGAAATATATAAAGTTTCCAAGTTTCCTTGTATTATTTTTTTCCAGATTTTTTTTTTTTTTTTTTTAGCTCTATGACTTTACATTTCACAGACGAATATAGAAATGGCTTGGTAGGCTAAGGTTATAGAATAAACAGATATCTTGGTCCTGAATCTCACTGTTGGATATTATGTGCTCTTTATTCCTATCCTTGGAGATGAAGATCTAAATGGTTTCATCTTGGGGATGTGTTTCATACAGATGAATCTAGATGCCCTTTTTATATATATAATTGGTACAACTGGGACCAAAATTTCATTTTCCACTTCCTCATATGAAAATAATATAAGCAGCTTATTAAGCAGCACCGAGACCAGGAAGTGTATGGGCATTATAATGAATAATCCTAAATCCATTATGATTTTAGTGAACATGTTTAGATTCAGGCCAGTACCGGGACTGATATTTACTAACCCTGATGGCATAAAGTGCATGCCCGATCAATTTCAACAGTCATTATATAGTATATGGGATAAATTTAATGCACGTCACTGCCAAATACAGTTATGTATGTGGAAAAAATGAATTACAGCACAATTTCATGCCAGCAATAACACTATCAAGGTCCATCAATGTTCCATGTAAAAATGGCCTCTTTCCCAGGCATACACACTTATATCATGATCCCCCAAAAAAGAGTAGTTGCTGACAGTCACTCACAGACCAAGGCAGAAACACAGTTCCTTTATGAAATAAACTGCCTTGTTATACCTGGCCCCTTAAATTATCACACTACATTTAAGCCAACAGGGTGGGGACAAATTAGAGTAAGTGGAATTTAAAGCAAAGCTATGTAGCTGGCTGTTTTGTTGGACTCTATTTAGCTATAAATGACATCTGGAGTTGTTGCTGGTATTTATCTTACATTCCTTGTAACCTCCCATCATCAAACTCAACTGCCAGATGCTCTATGAGGAAGAATAAACTCCCCTGGGCTTCTTCTCGGGTCAGGATATCAGTGAGTGGCATTATGTAAATTTCCTTTTTTATTCAATCCCGGTGTGGATTCACAGCTTGAATTAAGTCCTGTTGTACAATTGTGTGATCACAGGGGGGCAGGGGTAGTATATGACTTTCCTGAGCTTCAATTTCCTCACCTGTGAAATGAAGGTAATGCTGTGGCCAGTAGTTGGCATTGAATCAACACTGGTCACCATCAGATGAAGTGTTTCAGCAGGTTTGCTTTGAAATTCATTTCTACTTTCCATGACTTCAGGATAATAAACCTGCAACAGATTGTTCATTCTATTCCTTTCATGCCTCCTCTCTCCCTGATAAACATGGGAAACAAAGCAGAACTCTAAGGCATACAAGACTAGATAGTGTCCTCTAGTGGTAGACAGGCAAAACACAGGAAGACCATTTATTTATTTTTGACTTTTTAGGATTCAGACTGAAATCGATCACAGAAATAAAATGTAAAGCTATAAGATGAAATATAATTAATAGTTGGACAGGGCCTTAACTTTCACATCTTTCTGTACAACAATAAAGAAAAACTTCCTTGTCTATTATAATACGAATTGTATTCTAATTATTTGAGCAACACAATTATAGCCAGAAACAATTATCTTTTTCAATCGAGTGTGAGAACTTTTGATTCATTTTTGTGCTCATGATTAGATATTACACAAAGAAATTATTCCACTAGTTCAGTGGGATGTATTAACAGAGTTCTTTCCAAGTTCATATAGTAGTACATAATTTGATTATTTCACAGGATTTCTGATAATTTAGAAAAAAGTGAATGTGCTATAGAGGCTTCTCCAGTGATTCTAAGTATTAGATGTTAGTCAATGAACTTCTCTTAACTTGACATGTTCAGCGCTGTTCCCATCCAGGTCTGGTCTCTCACAATCTCCATTTCTACCTACATTGTTGCTCTTGAAATTCAATCAGGGCAGTACCCGATGGTGACTAAAAGCACGAATTCTGGGGCACCTGGGTGGCTCAGTCAGTTAAGCCCCACTTTGGGCTCCCTGCTCAGCGGGGAGTCAGTTTCTCCCTCTCCCTCTGCCTTTCCCCCTCTGCTGGGGTTCTGTCTCTCAATTTCTCCCTCTCTCTCTCAAATAAATAAATAAACTCTTTAAAAAAACAAATAAAAGCATGAATTCTGAAGCCCAGTTGATCTAAATCCAGCTTTAGTATTTATTGATCATGTGGACTCTATGCCTCAGTTTGCTCATCTATGAAACATCAGAGTTTGATACCAGCTGCTTCATAAGGTTGTTGTAAAGATTGGTTAAGCTCATACATGGAAGATGATTAGAACACAGCCTGGACTTACTATTAGTGAATAACTTTTACGTGCCATCCTTTTCAGTTTCATAGAGAATGCATGAAGGTCTTAAGATACAGGTCTTGCCCTCGAAGAGTTTATAGTTTGCATGAGAAGATCTTGTGGAATAAGTAAGTGGTAGGGGGTGTTTCATCCCAGTTCTTGGTTTGTAGGAGGAGGACTTTTCCTTAAACATAGCCCTGGCACTCACATTCTTGTTCTCCCTGGGAGAAGTGGAATGATTTCCCCGGAATGGAGTGACTTGGGGGCAACCACCTGAGGAAGAGACACATTTTCCCACACAGTTAGAAGCCCATTTGGCTCTTGCTTAGTAGTATATCCTACAATTCAGCTCAGTCAACAGTAGAGGGGATAATTAGGGCTCTACTTGCCAACCATTCTGTGTGTAGTTCTTCATTTCTTAAGAACCCACTTTGAGAGTGGAGAGCTCTTCATCAACAGACGGGACCCCCTGGAGACACCAACGGAACATACAGACTCACAGAAACAATTCAATGCTTATTTGTATGGTGTGAACCTACCATACAAATATTTCCAGAAATGAAATTTTGGAGTAGGCTGAAGCGATAGGAAAGAGTTTCACAGAAGTGGGACTTAGGCTGGCTCTTAAAGAAAGGGATTGAATTTGGATGAGGGGGAGGGAGGAAAAGCAATCCTTAGCAGAGAAATTTTTTTCTAAGACTTACAGCAGTTTACACTTCTGTGCAATTGGCATAAAACATAAAATACTGGTTAAAATTAGAAAGTCATATCTCTGCTTGATGACTACATGGTGACACAGCCAAGCTATGGTTAAGAAATAGTGACACAGTTCCTCGCCGCCTGGTTTTCCAATCACATGTGACCTAACTGCCAGGAATGTTTCAACTACTTTATACATATTAAGACACTTACACCTTACAACAACCCTATGATAGAGATGTCACTATTTCCCCCAGCTGAGGATACCAAAGCATAGACAGGGGCAATCTTTCCAAGGTCTGTAAGAGATAGAACTGGGGTTTGAACCCTGGACTTTATTCTCTCACATCACTCTGCTTTGTGATTTCTCAGTCTAAGAGAGGGGGTTGCAGTGGTCCTTCCTTGTGAGCGAGCTCAGTGAGGAGACTAGCCTGACTACAGTGAAGGTTTGGACTATGGAGGCTGTAACTTAAAGGTAAGTGGGCCTGGTTTAATGGGGCGGGGTGGGGGGAGGGAGGAGGAGGTGGAGGGAGGGCTGGAAAGCCAAGCACAGGAGTTTGGAGATGGAAATAAAAAATAAAATGCAAGATTAATCCTATCAAGATCCTGCTCAAGGACAGTTTTGTATTGCTCAGGGTATTAAGTCTAAAGATTTCAAGGGTTTCAATTTGGGGGAATGGACACTGTGTAAACACGAGGAGATGGGAGAACAAAAAGAGAGCTTGATCCTCTATGCCTTGGGAGGGCCACAGATGGGCAGGGCAAGGTGACACATGTTCTCATCCTTTCCAAAGGCCCTGCCTAGAGGACAAGCATGGCTGGAGGTATGAATCTGAGATTTTATACATACCTAGGAGCTAAAACTGTGAGACGTGAAGCTATCCCACAATAAGATACCAAAGGAGATAGAAGAGACATATCGATGGAAGAAGGAATATGGGCAACCCAGAGCTGTGGATGGTAACTGATCCCCTGCATGATTGAAGAATTTCTGGTCAGATAGTTCAAAGAGGTTGTTGAAAATGAGAATTGGTACAAAGCCAGGAAATTTAACAATGAGCTTGGAAACAAGGAAATGAAAGTCGGCCTTTTCCATTACAGCACTGTCATATCAGGTAAAGAGAGGAATGTCTGGTTAATGTCAGCCCACGCTATCATATGTGTATGCTCTTTCCTGTGTCAAGGGCATAGTTAGGTTATTGAGCAGATATTTGTATCAGGCCAGTCTCCCCTGCCCCAGGAAAGCAAAAACATAATGATTCCTTGAGATAGGGGATTTGTAACGCAGGTAATGGAAAAGAGAAGGACAAACATGGGACAGTGAGGCAACCCAGAGGTTAGGAAGCCATTTCTACTCCAAGTCTAGAGAGTCAAAAGGAAGAGGCAGTGTTGCCAGAAGTCAGAGGCCGATTTTACCTGTAGAACTTGGTAATGATGGGCCTGTTGGGGGAAAGCTGCAAGGTGAAGGGCAGCAGCTGAATAGGGATAGGGGGACACTCTGGTTTTTCTCTTCTTCCCACTCACCAGTCTCCCTCCAGGCCCTTCAGTGACCAAGCCTAGCTGGATATTAGTTGACAGACGAGCCAGGGAAATAAAGCCAGCGGAGGCCAGGCCCAGGACACAGAGCAAAACAGGCAAACTGGCAAGAGGGCACCTGAGGACAAACACGTCCCAGACGTGCATGGTGCGCTCTTGTAACATTTGGTCTGATGTGGGGATGGTCTTCTCCTTGTCCAGAGGAGCTAAGGACCCCCTAGGTGAATTCACTGTTCATCTGGACAGTCTCCATAGTCCAGTCACCTGCCTTGTCCTACCAGAATCCAATTAGACTCATTCTTCAGCCTCAGTTACAGAAGAATCAAGGTGTCCAATGGGGGCTCTCATGGTAGATCACGCAGTTTCTCCTGCATGCTGAGAGGCTCCTGGAGCTGAGTGAAGGGTGAGGGACAAAAGCCCTTGAGAACCTCCCATCCCCTGCCTTTAGAAGCTGCTCTGTCCTGAGACAGGTGGCAGAATGGCACCCAGGCTGGGTGCTGGAGGCTTATGAGTTGTGGTAGGAACAGAGACCTGTACCGTATAAGCTAAAGGGTTTACGTTTACGTTACCTGTACTGTATAAGCTAAAGGGTTACGTTTATGTTTCAGATACTTCCTCTTTTGTTCTCTTTCAGTATTTTGGTAAATTAAAAAAGGCATTCGGAGCCCCTATGTGTGGTGCTGGTGTTAAGGAGGTGAGTGATGAATGGGATCGGGTGGTGGATTTTTGTCCAAGCTTGTGTCATAGCTCTGGAGTGGTAGTAGGTCCCTGGGGCCCGTGTTGGCAGGGAGATTGTCATGACAGTGGCCCAAGAATAAAGTGAAACTCAGATCAGAAGCTCTAGGCAGAGGGAAGCAGCTGGCTATGTGCCCTGACTATAACCCTAGCACTAAAGCTTAATGGTTTGGGGGTTTCGTAGCTAGCAGGTACTGAGCACTGTCTAATGCCATGCCCCATTATAAACATTTTGCCTGTATTAATTAATTTCACCCTAATAACAACCCTCTAAGGTAGGTACATATGACAGATGTGGAAATGGAGGCTTAGAGGTTAAGCAACTTGCCCTGGGGAAATTGCAGAGTCAGGATTTGAATTCAGGCAGGGTGTCTGCAGAGTCAGCATATTTAACTATCAGAGATATCTGAGCACCTTGGAAAACAGAAGAGAAGATGTCTGAGGGAAAAGAGACAGAGAAGGTTCTGGAAAGAGTAAAATGAAAGAGGGGAATTTTAGGAGAAGATGAGAATGACCGGAGAGGAGGACAAGTGACTGATTAGGTGAGAGTGTATGCGCCATTCAAGATTATATCAGCCACGCATGGAAAAGTCTGTGAGGAAATGGAAACCATGGTCGTACAGTCTGTGTCTAACGATTCCCATATCTAGATTCCTTGTAGATTTGTTGTTTATCCTTTCTGTTGAATCTTATTCATGGTCTTCTCTCCTCATAGTTCTGGCTATCATTGAACATTGGTGTTGTACTTGAACACAGTTTATAGAAGTATTTTGAAGCAGAGAGTTCTGAAATCATCCTCAAAAATGTTTGCTTCTGAGGGGTTGCTGGCAATCTGGGATCAGCTTAACTCAAGTTCAAGCTTTAAGGTTTTGTGAACCACCAGATGATGAGATAAGCCAAGCCTTGCATGAGCTGGTTTATTTCTGATTTACCCTTTGTCCTGTGGCTGTGGGAGGCCTTTTGGGTCTCAGGCCAAAGCAAAGGATTATTTACCATGGGGAAAGTGTCATATAAATAATGAGAAAGCAATTAATGGATTACTTTACATTCCTAAGTTGGTTCTGCATTTCCTCTCTCAGATCTCTTCTCTCTCTGATCCTATCAGCAATGGTGATTCTGGCATATTGATTGATGCTGGTGGCACAGCAAAAGTTCAGGGTGGGGAGCACAATCAGTAAACTGGAGACAGAAGTACAGAAGTGGTTGAGTGGATTTTCAGTGCTGAGCTTTTAGAAAGACCCTGAACAATTCTGCCGCACTCACTCTGTTTATGAGAAACAAAATTCATAATGAGCGCCATAAGCTACGACATCCTCTCATATCATGAAGAAACAATGAGGATGAAGGGAGGAGATTTAACCGGGGGCCTGCTCAAGCACAAAGGGGCCTGGGCCAAGTGGGTGCCCTCACCTTGTTTTTTCTTACATATCTACCTCTTGGTGGCTAAGGGGGCTCCCAGGAGCTGATAAGGGCAAACTGAGTACCATGACTCAAAACTGTCAGGGGCAAGGATGGTCAGGATCTAGGAATATGACTTTATCTTATTTCTAAGCTAATACATTAGCCCGTTTCTGTTTTGTAAATGCTGGCAGAAGCTATCTACCCATACTTCAGAGAGAAAGGACCTTAATATGCATAGCACAGCAAGCAGCATCACCACCAGAACATTTGCTTGGTTCCTCTTGCCCCTACCCCTCCTGAGTCTCACAAGAACAACCCAGAGGGGCCCAGATGGCCACCTGTACATGCAGTGAGTAGCACTATAGCAGAGGACTCTGAGTTTGGGGAACACACTGTTTTATAGCCTGCAGTGAACAGCCTTCACTTTGTCCCAGAGGGAGACATTCTCTCATTCCTCAAGGTTGATTTTTGCAAACACACTCCGAGACTAGGTAAAGTGTGGCCAGGGCCTTGGTTTCTTGATAGACCAAGCAAGCATGTGTTGGGTTGTTCAGAGCTCATGGGAGATAACCTTCCCAACAGAGATGATGTAGGGGGATTACTTACAATATGCATAATCTAAAAAAATTATTATTTTCTGTTGTAGTCTCTAAATTTGGGTAACTTAGACTGGGTCAAAGTCCCAGCTGTTGGGATTCTGCTGTGTGGTCCCAGTCTGTCTACGTAGCACACTACATCTACTCTTCTCTCTTGAAGTTTTTCTTCTCATTTTAATCATCTGTGCTTGCTTTCAATTATGTTTTCACATGCTCTACTTATTTCTAAAACAGCATGCACAGTGGAATGATTGCTGATTTTTGGCATTAAGAAAGCTGAATTTACGTAAAAGCTCTATGACTTGTCAAATGAGAGATCAACACACCCATCTGGCCAGTCAGGTAGTAAAGTTGGGGTACCACAGGACACTTTGTTTAGTGAAGTGTATCTTAAGATTATCATTTTGAAAGTCAAATTTCTCCTCTTCCTTCTAAAACTTATTCCTCCACCTGCACACTTTATCTTGCTTACTGACATCATCTGTCCTTCCAGAGTCTCCATCTTCATGCCTGTGCATGAAGGTCCCCCAGTTTTATCCGCTAAGTGTTGTTATTATCCTTTTCTCTCCCCGCCGACATTGTTTACCTTGAACACGTTTCACCTGAAATCATTCAAGAGTTCCTAAGGCTTGCCACCTTCAATGCATCTGTCTTAGTATTGCTTGATCCTGTCATGTCACTCACTGCAAACGCCTCCCATCCTCATACAGCCCCATTTCCTTACAGCATATGTTCCCCTTCTCTCCCTTTACAGCTCACCTTGTATTATTTTAACATCTTAATATTCCTGATTTTCTGTATTTCTCAGTAAATGCTGTGGTGTTTCACATATTTGTGTTTTTGATGTTTTTCCTTCCTCAAATACCAGTCTTCTTTTTGACTAAGCCCTTTTCCTTTAAAAACTCAGGTCTTATAATAGCGAATGACATGATACAAGAAAAGGAAAGTAGAAGTATAATATGTGGAAAAGATATTGTGATCCAGGACCCCCCCCCAAAAACAATAGAAAAACTACTACCAGCAGTAAGAGAATTCTTTAAGGTAGCATGGTCAAGATAGTACCCAGAAATGTCCATCAAATGGGAAATGGAACATTTAAATAAATTATGTTACATCCATATAATACAATATTGTGTTGCTGTAAGAAAGAAAGAGGACGTTATATTCTGACATGGAAGAATTTCCAAGATACACCATTAAATTTAGAAAGCAAGTTGCAGAACAGTGTGTATTGTGCACCTCTCTGTGTAGTGGAGGGGGAGGAATAAACATGTTTGTGTAAGGGAACTCTTGAGTAACAACAAGGAACTACATAAGTTTTTGCTTTTGGACAAAGATGGCGAAGATTGGAAGTAGAGAGTGGGCAGTATGGGAGCCAAACCTCCCACTGCATGCTTTAGTGTTGTTGAGTTTTTAGTCATGTGCATTTAATATCTGCACAAAAGACAGATACCTAAAACGAAATAAAACACAAGACCTCAGGCATTACCTCTATTCTTCTATGTGTCTTTCCCATGAGAGGGAGTCCAGTGAGGTGCCTGAGGACAGAGGCTTGGCACCAGGCCCACCTGGATTTAATCCCATAACTGCACTTATCAGCTTTTTGACCTTAGGAAAGTTTTATATTCTGAGTATCCATTCTCCTCCTTTATAATCTGGGAATGACAATCCTCAAAACAACCCTTTTGAGTGAATATTAAGTGTGATAAGGTTTGTAATATAATTAACACAGTAATTTACATATAATTAGTACCTGATATTTTATACATACATATGAGATATATATCTATATGCATATACACACACACATATATATATACTCACCTATAACACATACATATATATTTGTCTACACAACATATTTGATTAACACACTGTATTGAAACGATCAAGTTATGCATTTGTATCTATTTCTCTTTGCCTTAATTCTTCCTGTTCCCATCCCCACAGACTTCTATGATTTATTAATATTTTTATCTCCAGTACTGGCACATTTAGGTGCTCAAGAAATATTTGTTAAATTGTTGATGAACTAAGCATGGCCAGTTCTTATGACTCTCTGAACAGAGGGAAAAAAGCCAACAGAAATATCCTGAAAAATTTCAGTCAGGTCATCCAGCTTGTAAGGTGGGTATTATTGCAAGTTCCTTCTCTCCCTATACCTTACCCCTCTGTGAAGACCAGAAAAGTACTTATGGACCAATCGGAGCCAAAGTTGGAGATTCTTTTCCTTTCTTATCGTAGGTTCTCATTAGATACAATTGAAGGTTGAATGGAGGACAAATGCTTTCCCCACATGACCCTTCTCATGGCTCTCCCCAGCAAGCAGTTCCTCCAAGTACTTGCACTTACAAAACTGCAGATCCAGACTACGCTTCAATATGCTGATCAAGTTGGCTTAAAATTTATGGAAGCCCTGATTCCAATCAGCAGCACAAATAGGCAATGCTAACAGCTTTCTTTGGATTCCTCTGGAAGGAAAAATCCCACTTCAGTTAGATAGGAAGATGCATTCCGTTTGACTTACCGTGGAAGCTGTGTCCCCCGGGAGTCTGCTGGGGTCGAGAAGAGCCCGATTATCTCATTGGGGCAAAATCTCTTCCTCCTGAGAGCTCAGCTTTGGCAGTCCACCCGGTGGTGCAAACACTCTTCCCTTATAGACACAGAAAAGACACAGTGTGAGGTCCTCTGCCAGCTCCCAATCCACCCTGCCTCTTTGCATCAAGGCATAAAGCTTAAGCCTCTTACGTACTTCCCAGGAAAACAATGCTGTTCAAAAAAATATGTCAGGTTTATAATTTTTCTACATGCCTGATTTAGCCATCAGACTCATCTCCAGATATTTAATATAGAAACATAAATTTATAGAATTTGTATGAATTTATATAGGAATGTAAATTTATAAGGAACATCTACATGTCTGTTTCATATGTTAAAAGGATTCTTTCCTAAGGAATTCATTCATAAGATTTGCTAAAAAGAAAATTGTCCATGTTCATTTAACATGTTTTATTTACCTGAACCTTAATTTTTAAAAATTTATCCGATATAAAAGCAGTGTCTCTGATATATGCATATGTATGTGTGTAATATCCTAGATTAAATGAATCCAATATATACTTTTTCCTTTCCAAATTTTTCTCTAGGTGTATTTCTTTTTTTCTTTTAAAGACTTATTTATTTGACACAGAGAGAGAGTGAGAGAGAAAGAGAGTGTGCACAAGCAGGGGGAGGGGCACAGGGAGAGGGAGAAGCAGGATTCTGACTGAGCAGGGAGCCCAATGTGGGGCTCAATCCCAGGACCCCGGGAACACGACTTGAGCTGAAGGCAGAAGCACAACCAACGGAACCACCCAAGCATCCCTCATCACAGTTTTCTAAACTGACTCAGAAATATACCTAGACAGGCCATGAGGGTTGCTCAGTCAGTTAAGCATCTACCTTCGGCTCGGGTCATGATCCCAGCGTCCTGGGATGGAGCTCCACATTGGGCTCCCTGCTCAGTGGGAAGCCTGATTCTACCACTCCCTTTGCCTGCTGCTCTGCTACTTGTGCTCTCTCTCTCTCAAACCTCGTCAAATAAATAAATAAATAAATAAATAAATAAATAAAAGAAAACTGTGATGATGGCATTTAGTGGCTCTGTAGATCTTGAAGCAAATTTGTTGATGTCAGTGCTGTCTCTGCCATTGAAAATCATCTGATCTGTTCCACTACTCCTCACTCCTCCTCTGATTTTTATAAACAAGTTCTATCAGTTGGGCCAATATGCATAGATGGGACAGGGAAAATGTTTAATCCCAAGCAGCCTGCCTTTTCCTGTTGTGACAAGAGACATTTGAATGACATTTGTCATCTTAAAGGGAGCAGAGATTTTCTCTAAAGGAGCTGGTCCACAGCTGCTCTGGAGAAAATCAATTCTACTACCCTGATTGGAAATGGGCAATTCTCCTCCAGATGACTGTTTTGCTTGTGGCCTGAGCTCCTTGAAGCTCTTACAGCATTTCCAGGAGAAATACAGTTCATGCTATGCAGCATCACCTCACAGGGCTCAGATGTTTTTTCCAGCAAGGATTAAGGTAGGTAAGAAGTAACTTGGACTTTCAAAATGAGTGTTGCAAACTGGAAGCCAATAGAGCAAATGTTGCCTTCAGAAACATGTCATTTGACTCACACAATGTCTTAAAAATCAGGACATTTTGATACACAAATGAAGACTACTGGCTTCTTAGCAAAATCAAGCCATACGGCAATGTAGAGCCCATATCTGGCCTGTCACCAAGGGGCAGGGGATAAATCTCTGTTTTCTTTAGATGAGATACTCTCTCCTCAGTTTACTGCAAGCCCCCAACTCCCTAATCCTCTGGACCCCTCCAACAGGCCTGTTCATGTGACTTGCCTGTACCATGCAGGTGTTTGAATTGATGACTTCTTACTTAAAATGTTATTTGTATCTCATATTGAAGCATCCACCTCTCATGTTTAATCATGTTTAATAAACTTTTTTTTAAAAAAGATTTTTATTTATTTGTTTGACAGAGAGAGATCACAGTAGACAGAGAGGCCGGCAGAGAGAGAGAGAGGGAAGCAGGCTCCTTGCTGAGCAGAGAGCCCGATGCGGGACTCGATCCCAAGACCCTGAGATCATGACCTGAGCTGAAGGCAGTGGCTCAACCCACTGAGCCACCCAGGCGCCCTCTCATGTTTAAATAATAGTTCTGCTCTGTACCTAGCCCATGTAGGTTAGATTGCTAGATTAGCTCATAGTATTACCCTTACAAAATCTAATTTGTAGATAGCAATACTCTTCTACAAAGCTATGTTAAGTTCTTAGTGTGACAAATGTTCTATTATATACATATTATTTCTCTTCCAATCATTTCCTTGTCTTAGACATTAGTATGTTTTGATCAGCATCTTAGAGGAGTTCTCAATATATTGTGAAAATCAATCTTCAGTAAAATTTCACTAAGGTTTTGTTTGATTGTTTATACTATAGGTTTGCTTGTTGATTTACTTCTTTGAATTTTAGATTCTCCTGTAATTTCTGACCTCCAGGTAAAATGAATGAATGGACTCCTGATATGTTAATGGGATAACAGTCCCATTAGAATTAATCAGAGAATTATGGACACAGCTGCTCGAGAGAAGGCCAACATTATCAGCAATAAGGGAAGTAAGGGATCTCTGAGAATACTAGGGTTTTTTTTTCTTGGAGTAATAGGATGCTCCTCCACCCCCAATCTTCTACATTTTAACTTTAAAAATGACATTTTTCTTTTTTGAGCTAAAGGATGAAAACAGAAGATTCTTTCCACTTATGCATCTAGGAACTAAAACCCACTGTGTTTATCCCACAACATCTCCTTCAATTCTCCTCCCAAAGTTGGTTAATGTCCACATTTATAATACGTTTACATTTCCTATAGCTACTACACATCCGATTAGTTTCAATGTGAAATAGTTGACTATCTTCTGTATTCATTCCTGCCATTAGGACAGCCACAGAGAATACAGGTATAAACCCAGGATAACAGCAGTGTGTGAAAACCATCAGCTCAAACTCTTGGAGTGTTCATCCAGAAATCCATGTAAAGGGGGCAGATGGGCAGGTTGGTAATGCGTCTATAACATACCGGTATAGAATCCATGAAACAGGTATGAACAGAATGCTTTGAGAACTTAAGGGAAGGAATCAGTTATTCTACCAAAAGCTTCTTGGGAGAAGAGGAACAGGATTTTGAAGGATGACTAATGGTTTTGCCAAGCATGTGAAGAAAGGTGGGTACTCCAGGTAGAAGAAAGAGCCTATGTGAAAGTCCCAAATCTCAACACCCATATAGCCTGCTGAGGAAATGGAGCAAAAGCTAGTGTGGCTGAAGAGAGAAGTAATACCAGAATTTCAGAGGGCATTTGCAACAATCCATTACAGTAAGAAATACAGCCTAAATGAGTAGGGTAGTGGACTGGGTAAGAGGCGCTACCTTGAGGGTACAGCAGGAAATGAAGGAGCAGCAGTAGGAGTCAGTGGCAATTGACGTTTCCTCTGTAGGAGCACCTCTGCATGCTAACAGCATCATCAGGGGAAAAAAACCCAAAAGGCAGCAGATCTGTGGTCAGCCAAAGGGGTTGGGACACTGTGAATCTGTTGAATGACCTCTTTGGCTAAATCCAAATGGATGGTCTTCATTGTTTTCTGATATGATCTTTCCCCTTCGTCCCTGAAATTGTTTTCCCTTATTTTCTAAGACATCACCCTCTTATTTTTCTTCTTACCTATGCAATCCCTCCTTCTCAGGTTTGCAGAGGAAAAGGAGTGCCTGAAGGGGGCTCTAGTCATCAGTCTGCTGTTCCTATCTCTTGTGTATGCTCTTTCATTCTGGTAATTTCCTGCTTTACAGCTCCTCGATTACCACCTATGGACTAACTTCTAATTTCATGTCTGCCCCCAGCTCTCTCTAGATTCCAGACTTCTGTGCAACTGCCTACTGGGCATTTCCACCAGGGTGCAGGTCCCTCGAGCTCAATATCCAAAACTACACTCACAGACCTGGACTCTCATGGATGCCTCATCTCAGGGAATGACCCTCCATCTACTTGGTTTCCCAGGCTCCTCTCTATTCTAAGTTCCATGGGACTATTTCAGTCTTGGTTACCACTAGTTCTATGAATGGCCTGTACAGAGTAGACACTCAAATATTGGTACAATAAATGAAGGAGGCAGAATGGACCTTTAATGTTTCTGGCTTCTATCAATGCTCTTGGAAAAAATGTCATCCTCTACCCTTCTCCCATCCCATTTATGCCTGAGTTAATCAAATTAGCTTCGATTTGCCTCTGAAAGCCTTCCCTGGCTACTCCCCTACTTCCCTTCCTGGTCTGCTAAGTTCCATAATTTCCTGCATACACCTTAACCACAGCACATACCATATGGTTTCCATGCATGCCAATTACACCCACCAGCTCCATAAGGGATAAAGTAGGTATCTTCTTTACACTCTGGTGCCTATTTTCTTAATGGAAGGAAGCAAGCAAAGAGGGAAGGACAGACTGACAGATATTCTGTGGAGAATGTCCAGAATATATATGGAAATGAGTGTGGAGCTCAGAAGAGAGCTGTGGCAGAGAGAGATTTGAATTATCCGTGCTGATGCCATAGGGTGATGGGGTGATTGTTCTCTTCCTGAAAGCTGTGTGAGGGACAAACTCTCTAGGTTTACAGGGCCTGAGATGGAGGGTAGTCTTGGTTATAAGACACGAAAGAGTAGTGGGGACAGTGATAAATTAATAATAACAGCCCTCTGTAAAGGGGACAAGCTAATAATTGCTATGCAGAGGTGTTGGCCCAGTGTAGCCAGATCTTCCGATTTTTTTTTTCCCCAAAAGAAGTAAAAAGTCCCTATTTTTTAAACGAATGAGAAGTCTCCTACATTTTAAATGCTAGTCAAACTAAACAATTCGGCCAGATTCAGGCCATGGCTTGGCAATTTGTGACTTCTGGCATAAAACATTAAGGAATGTTGATTTATAAACTATGACATTGTGTATAGATTGATGATGGGAAGAAAAACGGGTCACTATTCAAAAGAAGGACAGAAAAGTATCCATAAGAACACACTCATCAGCTACTAGCTGAGTTAATTAAGGAAACACATATTTGAGGAAAGAGAAAAATTTATAAAAGGGGCTATCAGGTAATGAATATTGGATCAGGTCCTTGGTTTGATTTTGGAGTAGGAATGAGCTATGTGTGAAAGTGGTCCAGTTTTGAAAAATGAGGGATTCCTTTAACAGTACTGGATAATTGGATAGTTTTTTAAAGACCTGTGGTACATTCTCAGCTATACATAACATTGCAGAAATGCACATCATAAAATCCAAATATGAAAATACATTCAAGTCAATGAGCTCTCTACTCATCTCCTGAACAAATTATACAATTTGAGAAATTAATTTTAATTAATAATCCAACTATATTTTAAATTACTCTAAAATTAATTTTACATTCTGAGTGTTGTGTGAACTTATGAACACTATACAAACTTATTATGTCATTAAGTCCTGTTATGACCCCATGAAGTGAGTTTTTTATTCCCATTTTTCAGATGGAGAAACAGGTTCAAAAAGCTTCATTTGTTCGTTCATTTATTCATTCATTTGAAAAATAATTCATTTGACCTAGTATGTAGGGCATACAGCAGTGAACAAAGCAGATAAAATCCCTGTCCTCATGTAGCTTATACTCCTGGTGAAACCAAGTAGACAGAGAGGTACAGTAAGTAGCTTTCCTTCCAGACCCAGCGCTTTCTTTGAATCCAGGCCTTCTATTAATTCTAAGGTACAAAGGGTCCAGCAAGTGGTCATTACTCTTCAATAACAGCAGTTTTATGGAGCGAGGATGAGGCAGATCTATGATTCAGACAAAGAAAGTTCTCAGGACAGCTAAGTAGCCCCTGGCCTACTCCTCAGCCATGTGACCTCATGAAAGACCCCCCTGAGGTTGGGTTTCCTACTCTGTGACAGTTGAGATAATATCTGCTCTGGCCATGGAAGAGCTGTGGTGAAAGCACAGCAGGAAAGAAGATTTTAAGAAGTGAAAGTTCTTATGAAATCCTATGTATATATTTGTGTAATGCTTGGTATATTTTACAAAGAGCTTTCAAGTAAATATAAATATAGTGTAATTTATAATACAATACAAACAGCCAAATACAAATATAAATCAACCAATGGTGAATTTCCAGCAGTCTCAGGAAATCTGGAGTACTGTTCTAGGTTGTTGAGTTAGCTTTAAAGTTGTTGATTTGAAGAGAAGTGTCATTTAATTGCCCTTAGAAGCATTTTGTTATAGCTGGAAACAGAGGGGCGGGCAGAGGCAAAAAGATGCAGACACATGAAGAGCTGCTGAGAAGAGCTGACTCCAGGGAGGAAATTCATTGAACAAATATTTGTTAGTTGCCTACCATGTCTGTTTTGTTCATTGCTGTATCCTCAGTGTCTGGGACAAACTTCCTGCTCTGAAAAGGAGACAAATTAATATATACAAAGGAGATAATTAATATATACATGTGTTTGTGGTAAGTAATTATTATTATAACCTAATTATTATTATTATTATTGGTTATTTGTCTCCTTTTCCTGCTCTGAAAAGGAGACAAATTAATATATACAAAGGAGACAATTAATATATACATGTATTTATGGTAGGTAATCAGTGCTACAAAAAGAAGCGCTGGATGATGGTGAGGGGTGGTGCAAAGGAGGGAGAGAGTATTACTTAAGATAATTAAAGCTAACTGCATCAATAAACAAATCATGCAATCTCAGTGGCTTAACCAACAAAGGTTTCTCTTTTCATAAAGTCTGATTAGGGCTGGTGACTCTAGGACGTGGGCCCTCTCCATCTTACTTCGGGGTTCTCAAAGGCAGAAGAAGAAAAGAGGGATAGAGGAGCCACGGTGATTGTGAATGAAGTGGAGATGCAGCATGGTGGATCTCAGGGGGAAGAGGATTCCAGACAGAAACAAAACAAAACAAAACAAACAAGCAAAAAATCAGCAAAGACAAAACCTGAGACAAGTTGTGGTTTCTGGTCTGACACATAAGGAGCTTGTAAGTTGCTACTCCATTCTAAGGAGAAGTAAAAAGATAAATAAACTGAAAAAATAAAATCTTCTTAGATCCATAAGAGATGTGAGGTCACAGGGCAAACCACTATATCCATAGTGGAGAGAATGACAGATGAATACAGAGAATCACAATTTACCAGAGCACAAATCTCTGTAGGAAATAGCGCAATGGTAGGAAAACCTGAACTGCAATTGGTGAGCTGCTGGAGGATCAGTGCGGACAACTCAGAGTTAAAAACTCTCGGGAGACCCAGTAATTAGAGCATCCCTACACTTTTGTGAGTTTCACCCCTGGATCTCTACCAGGTCTTCACAGTGAATAGTGGAGAAAAATCCTCTAGTGCTTCTGGCAGGGGAAGGGGAAAAGAAACCATTTTTAAATATGCTAGAACATTCTGTTCTTTTAACAAGGTCTGACCTCAGGAGAAACTATTTAACCCGAGCCTACCATGCTGGAGTTTTACTGGGGCCCAACTGACATGGAGGAAAGGGAATACCCAATTCTAGCCCACTCTAGCCATTCTGTCCTACTTATGGGAAGGGAAATCACTGAGAAGCACATGTGAAGTTCATAGTCCTGAGGCAGAGGCTCACTAAAAGACTGCAGCCTAATCATCATCATAAAATACTTCCCTTCCCCACTGTGCCTTACCACACATAACAAAAGGCCTAATTTACAAAAGTTCCTTTTACCTAGCACAACATGCCTGGCTGTGAAGAAAATATTACAAGGCATACTAAAAGGCAAAACAAACAAACAAAAAACCCCAAAACAAAATAAAACAAAAAAAACCCACAGTTGGAATAGAGAGAGAGAGAGCGCAAGTATCACAACCAGGTTCATATATGCCAGGGATGTTGGAATTCCAAAGCCTGAGAAATTAAGACTTCTCAGACAAACAAAAATGGGAAGAATTTATTGGCAGTAGACTTGCTTTGCAAGAAATGTTAGAAGTTCTTCAGGGAGAAGGAATATGGTATAGATTAGAAACCCCAATCTACATAAAGAAAGAATATTGGAGAAGGAAGAAGGAAAGGTAGAATAAAATCTCTTATTTTTCTTAATTGATCTAATAGATAACTGTTCAAAAAATTAATAGCAATGCTTTATTTGACTACACACACATTTATGTGTGCTTATAGATACGTGAAATGGATGATATCAGTAAAACAAGGAACAGGAGGGAATTAGTATTATTTTGTTGTTATATTGCTATTCACACTACCCATGAAATAGTATAGTGTTATTTGAAAGCAGGTTTGGATTAGTTGTAAATGCATACTGCAAACTCTAGGGGAGCTACTAAAAAAGAAGTATAATTGATATTTAAGGAAAGAGGAAAAAATGGAATCATTAAATGTTCACTCAAAACAAATGGCAGAAAAAGAGTAGAAGACAAAAATGGAAACAAAGAACAAGGGCAACAATTGAAAGCAGTAACAAATATGGTAGCTATTAACCCAATTCAATCAATAATCACTTTGAATGTCAATGGTCCAAATGTACCAGTTTTAAGACAGATTGTTGGAATGGATTGAACATCAAGACCCAATTATATGTTGTCTATAAAAAAATCCACTTGAAATATAAAGACATATAGATTAAAAGTAAATGGATGAAGAAAGATATACCATGTTAACACTAATCAGAAGAAAGCAGGAGTAGCTATCATAATTTTGGACAGAGCAGATTTCAAAATAAGGAAAGTTATCAGGGATAGAGAAGGACATTACACAATGATAAAGAGGTCAATCCCCCAAGAAGACATAATTTGTAACATGTATGCACAGACAACACAGTGGCAAAATACATGAGGCAAAACACATGAGGCAAAACAGACAAGACTTCAAAGAGAAATAGATGAATCTACTACTATAGTTGGAAATTTCAATACCTCTCTATAAGAAATGGACAATCCAGGGGCGCCTGGATGGCTCAGTTGGTTGAATGTCTGCCTTCTGTTTACGTCATGATCCTGGAGTCCCAGGATTGAGCCTCGCATGGGGCTCCCTGCTCAGTGAGGAGTTGGCTTCTCCCTCTGCCCCTCCCCATGCTTGTGCTCACTCACTCTCTCTCTCTCAAATAAATAAAATCTCAAAAAAAAAAAAAAAAAAAGAAAAGAAAAGAAATGGACAGATCCAGCGAGCAGAAAATCAGTAAGAACATAGCTGAACTCAACAACACCCTCAATTAGCTTTATATAATGGAAAGGTATAGACTACTTCATCCAACAACAGCAGAATAAAGATTTTTCTCAAACTCATATAGAACATTCACCAAAACTGACCATACTCTGGGCCATAAAACATCCCTTAACAAATTTAAAAGAATAGATATCATATAATGTCTCCTTTCAAACTACAGTGGAACTAAACTAAAAATCAGTAACAGAAAAGTAGCTAGAAAACACCCAAATACATGGAGATTAAACAACATACTTCTAAAGAACACATGGAACAAAGAAGAAATCTCAAGAGAAATTAAATATTTTTGACTACATGAAAATGGAAAGACAACGTAACAAATTGTGAGAGGTAGGATGCAGTGAGAACAGTCAAAGGGAAATGTATAGCTGTGAGTGCATATATTAGAAAAGCAGAAAAATCTAAACTCAATTATCAAAGCTTCCACCTTCAGAAACTAAAACAGAAGAGCAAGTTAAATAAAAAGTAAACAGAAGAAAAGAAATAATAAAAAAAGAGAGCACAAATCAATGAAATTGAAAACAGAAAATCAACAGAACCAATGAAATCAAAAGCTGTTTCTTTGAAAAGATCAATAAGCCTCTAGCCAGGCTAAGAAACAGCACTCAAATTACTACTAACAGAAATTAAAGAGGAAATATAACTACAGATCTCATGGACATTAAAAGAGTAATGAATACTACGAACAACTCTGTGCCTACAAATGTGATAACCTACTTGCAATAGACGAATTCTTTAAAAGACACAATATGCCAAAATTCACGTAAGAAGAAATAGACAACTGCATAGGCCCAATATAATGAAAAACCTTCCAAAACAAACAGTACTGGGCCCAGGTGGGTTCACTGGTGAATTCCACCAAACATTTAAGGAAGAAATTATACAAATTCCCTACAATCTCTTTCAGAAGATAGATGCAGAGGAAATACTTCCTAACTCATTCTATGAGGCCAGCATCACTTTAATACCCAAACCAAATGATGTCACAAGAAAACTACAGATCAATATCTCTCATGAGCATAAATACAACAAAATATTATCAAATCAAATCCAACAGCACATAAAACAAATTATATACTGTGACCAAATGGGATCATGTAGGTATGCCAGGCTGGGTCAACATTTGAAAATCAATTAATATAACCTGTCATATCAATAAGTCAAAGAAGAAAAATCATATGATCATTTCAATGGAAGCAGAAAAATCATTTGATAAAACCCAAGACCCATTCATGATAAAAACTTTCAGTAAACTAAGAATAGACGGGAACTTCCTCAATTTGATAAAGAATATCTACAAAAAGACCTTATGCCTAACATTGCACTTAATGGTAAAAAGCCTGAAGCGTTCTCACTAAGATCAGGAACAAGGCAAAGAAGTCTCCCTCACCGATGTTTTTCAACATCATAATGGAAGTCCTAGCTAATGCAATGAAGAAGACCACAAAATAAAAGGTATACAGATTAGGAAGAAATAAAACCGTCTTTGTTTGCAGATGACATGATTGTCTATGTAGAAAACCCAAGAGAATCAATTAAACCCTTCTCCCTACCCCTAGAGTTCAAAAGTGATTATAGCAAGTTGCAGGATGCACAGTTAATAAGCAAAAACCAATTGTTTTCCTACACATACTAACAATGAACAAGTGCAATTGAAATTGAAAACATGATTCCATGTACCTTAGTACCCTCTGGAAATGAAATACTTAGGTATAAATCTGGCAACATATGTACAAGATCTCTATGAGGAGAAATAAAACTCTGTTGAAAGAAATTAAGTAACTAAGTAAAAGGAGGATATTCCATGTTCTTGGGTAGGAATACTCAAGATGTCAGCTCTTTCCAACTTGATCTGTAGATTCCATGTAATCCTAATCAAAATCTCAGCATTGAGATGCCTGGATGGCTCAGCTGGTTAAGTGTTTGCCTTTGGCTCAGGTCCTGACCCCAGGGTCCTGGGACTGAGTCCTGCAATGGGCTCCTTGCTCAGTAGGGAGCCTGCTTCTCCCTCTGCCTGCCAATCTCACTGTTTGTGTGCGCGCTCTCTCTCTCTGACAAATAAATAAAATATTTTTTAAAACCTTTAAAAATCCCAGCTTTATCTTCTAGATCAACACTCTTTATAAAGTTTACATGGAGAGGTAGAAGACCCTAAATAGCCAAGACAATACTGAAGTAGGAGAACAAAGAGGACTGACACTACTTTAAGTCTTCCTCTAGGGC
Source organism: Martes martes (assembly GCF_963455335.1). Lineage (NCBI taxonomy): Eukaryota > Metazoa > Chordata > Mammalia > Carnivora > Mustelidae > Martes > Martes martes. Next base: position 126,438,500 of record NC_137892.1, on the reverse strand, counting down.
TGCAGTAAGCAGACAGTGTGGTATTGGTGAAAGCATAGACAGATCAATGGGACAGAATAGAGAGCCCAGAAACAGTTTTATATAAATATAGTCAACTGATCTTTGGCAAAGGAGCAAAGACAACACAAAGAGGCACAGATAGTCTTTTTGACAACTGGTGCCAGAGCAGCTGAACATCTGCTTGGAAAAAGAAATAAACCTAGACATAGACCTTACACCTCCCACAAAAATAAATTCAAAATGGATCAGAGACCTCAATATGGAATGCAAATTATAAAACTCATAGAAGATAACATAAGAGAAAATCTGGATGACCTTGGGCATGGCAATGACTTTTTAGACATAACTCCAAAGGCAGGATCCATGAAAAAAATAATTGATAAGCTGGACTTCATTAAAATTAGAACTTCTGCTTTGTGAAAGACAATGCCAAGACGATGAGTAGACAAGTCACAGACTGAGAGCAATATTTGCAAAAGATACATGTGATAAAAGATTTATTTCCAATATACAGAAAAATTCTTAAACACTCAACAATAAGGTAACAACCTAATTTAAAAATGGGCCAAAGATCGTAACAGACTACCTCACTGCAGAAGATATATGGAAAGCAAATAAGCACATGAAAAAATGCTCTACATAATATGTCATCAGGGAAATGCAGATTAAAACAATAAGATACCACTACACACTTACCAGAATGGCCAAAACCCAGAACACTGACAATACCAAATGCTAACAAGGATGTGGAGTAACAGGAATTCTCATTCATGCTGGTGGTAAAGTGGTAGAGTCGTTTTGGAAGTTGGCAGTTTCTTACAAAACTAAATATACCCTCACCATACAATCCAGTAATCCTACTCCTTGGCAGTTATCCAAAGGAGTTTAAAACTTATATCCAGACAAAAACCTACAGAGGGATGTTTATAGCAGCTTTATTCATAGTTGCCAAAATCTAGAAGCAACTGAGATATCATTCAGTTAGGTAAGTCGTAAATAAATTGTGACCCATACAGACAACGGAATATTATTATGGCTAAGAAGAAATGAGCTATCAAGCTATGAAGAGACATGGAGGAAGCTTAAAGGCTACATACTGTATGATTTCAACTGTATGACACTCTGGAAGAGGCAAAACTATGGAGACAGTAGAAAAGATCAGTGTTTGCCAGAGGTTAGGAGGGAAGAAGAGATGAATAGGCAGAGCACAGATGATTTTTAGGGTAGTGAAACTAATCTGTATGACGTTGCAATGATAGATGCAGATACATGTCATTATTCATTTGTCCAAATCTATAGAAGGTACAACACTAAGAATCCTCATGTCAATTACAGACTTTGAGCAGTAACTATGTGCCAGTGCCGGTTAATCAACAGTAACCAATGCATCACTCTGACTGGAAATGCTGATAGTGGGGAGGAGATTATGTACATGGATGAAACGGATATATGGAAAATCTCTTGTACCTTCTGCTCAATTTTGCCATGATCCTAAAATTTCTCTAAAAAAATAAAGTCTATTAAAAAAAATCCGAGGCACAAATGTGCTTGGCTTGTTCCAGAAATAGCAAAGAAACCACTGTGGTTTCACTTTAGTGGAAGAAAGGAACGGAAAGAGAGGCAGGGGCCAGGCCACATAAGGCTGCTCAGGCCAAAGGAAGAAGTGTGAAAATATGGGTGTATAGAGCCATTTAGTGTCCCCTAATGACGTGTTTTTATGAAGATGTAATGAAATAGAAATAGTTGATGGTTATAACGATTATGTAACTTATGAGTAATATGCTCCGTTTTCTAGAGAAATCTTTTTTTTTTTTGTTGAGATTTTATTTATTTAACAGAGAGAGACACAGTGAGAGAGGGAACACAAGTAGGAGGAGTGGGGTAGGGAGAGGGAGAAGCAGGCTTCCTGCTGAGCAGGGAGCCAGATGCCGGGCTCCATCCCATGACTCTGGTATCATGACTGAGTTGAAGGTCGCCGCTTTACCACTGAGCCACCCAGGCGCCCCACTAGAGAAATCTTTTTAAAAACGTGTTACTCTATGTCCCTGAGTGAACAGTTACAAATTTCTAATACTTGAGCTCATTTTAAAAAATATCCAAGACCCTAAGGGGCATTTCCAGCCACTCAAGTTCCACACAGCCAGGCACCATAGACAGCCTGTCCCTGTCCTTCACCAAACCTGATGCCTGGCCTCCCACCAGACTCCTACAAACTGAACACTTGCATCGGCATTAGTACTGCAAACAACCTCTGACATCCAGTAGCTCCTCAACCACTGTTTCTAAGGAGCAGCCCCACCTGTCTGTAAAAGACATCACCTCAAATTCCTGGAATTTCCATACCTGAAATAGATTTTCAGTCTTTCTGTTTCAAAACCTGAAGCATTGCAAGTTTCATGTTAATTAACTCTTTAATCTAAAAAAGTAACTACCAGATGAATAGTAAGGGTGAAATTCAACATATTTATCCTAAATAATCTAGATTAGCTTCTCATAATTAATAAGTAAAATCAATTATATTCTAGGTGTTTCATAAATGTTGACTTCATGTTTCCGACCACATAAGTTGTTGACATTGAAATTCAGTGACCTCTGTTGCTTACTGTTAAGAAGGATCGTAACCCAGAATTTTCAGCTAAAAATGCTGTAATTCAGAATTTGCTTACAGAATTGAATTAAGGTTTTTGTATTAGGGATAAACACTGTGGGAGTAATTCTGGTATACTAGGTTGGTGGTTTTGTGCAAGATGCTTAGAATACCACAGCCCTTCCTTAGAATAATTGTAAACTCTTCTGGCCTGTTTCCCAGATTTGCTTGAAAAGGGTCAGAGGACAGGCTGAAATTAATGGCATATGAATTGTGAATCCCAATTAGAGGTGTCTTCAAAGGAATAATTAGGCTAGACTTAATAATTATGAGAAGAAAAAGCTTGGGGGCAAATTACACAGAGAAAGAAAAGAAGATGTGAAACAAGGCGACTTTGGAGATTGGAGTTGATTAATAATTCAGGAAGTGATTTTTAAAAATCTACTTATCTTAAAGATAATATAAATTGAGTGAGACAAAGATGAATGGAGAGAGATGGTCACTGATCTCAGATTAGGAATCAGGTGTGAACACGGGGGTCCCTTCAGGTGCTTATGTTCTGGGACTGTGATTTTAGGATCCCTATTCTGTTTACGAAGGAGGACAGGGTTTTTGCTTTCCCAAATAACAGTAACATCAGCAAGAGCGGCAGCAAACACCTGAACTGTACTCCCCATTGTAGAGTATCTGCCATGTATTAATCTCTCCGTTTCATTTTCCTCATCTGTAAAGTAGGGACTACACGATTATCGAATCCCACAACCACCCCAGGAGGGAGGTACAAGTGACTTGCTCAAGGTCATAACCTAGGTAGTGTCAAAGGCAGACTGGAACCCAGCAGCCTGACTCCGAAGTGAAAGTCCTCTCGCGTCCCCTGCGCTACCTGTGTCTCGGGGAGGAGAAGGGACACACTCAAAATGCCTGCTCCCCGTGCCCACTTATATTACTGTAAACTCTCCTACCCCGACACCTCCTCCCACCCTCTCTACCACCCTTAGCCTCTTAATTTGTCAAGCACAACACCTTCCTTACTTTGCTCGAGTCATCCTCCTCCCCTTCTTGCCAGAAGGTTCCAGCGGGTGGAAGATGAAAAGGAGCGGACAGCGCCGGGCACAGGCATCTTGTTTTTCTTCTTGGTGCTGTCGCTAATATTCACTGAAAATCCTTCATTAGATGTGTGGCTAAATTATTCTAGAAGCACTCACTGAGCGCTCAGAGTAGGAACGTCTGTCAGGAATGCGACTATTAATTTACTTTCTAGGATACGTTTTTTTAATCTAAGAGCCCAAACAATTCCCACACAAGGTTTCTGAGTGGAAACCTTCACCGGGCGCCTGACGGCGCGGCGCCGGCCTGGAGGGGGCAGTGGCGGCCGCAGAGTGGGCCCTGCCGGCGGGTGCGGCGGCTCGGCCATCGCTTACTCTCGCCTGGCGCGCGGCTCTCGGCCGTGGATTAGCGCAGCTGGGTACGTGGGAGGCCGCGGGCCCCGCCCCCAGCCGGCGGCGGCGGCGGCGGCCCAGCAAGGCAGTCGGCGCTGCGAGCTGAGCGGCGCGGAGGGCGCGACCGGCGGGCGGGGGCGCGGGGCTGCGCGCTGTCTTTTGGGCTCCGTTCCGCGCGCCGGGGCGCGGGCGACACCGCGGACCCCTCGGGCGGGCCCCGGGCTCGCGGCATAGGGAGTCGGGGGCCGCCCGCCGGGGCCCCGGGACCATGGCGCTGCGCGCCCGGGCGCTGTACGACTTTAGGTCGGAGAACCCGGGTGAGATCTCGCTGCGGGAACACGAGGTGCTGAGCCTGTGCAGCGAACAGGACATCGAGGGCTGGCTCGAGGGGGTCAATAGCCGCGGCGACCGTGGCCTCTTCCCGGCCTCGTACGTGCAGGTGATCCGCGCCCCGGAGCCCGGCCCGGCGGGCGACGGCGGCCCGGGAGCCCCGGCTCGCTACGCCAACGTCCCGCCTGGCGGCTTCGAGCCTCTGCCCGCCGCGCCGCCCGCCTCCTTCAAGCCGCCGCCCGACGCCTTCCAGCCGCTGCTGCAACCGCAGCAGGCGCCGCCGCCGAGCACCTTCCAGCCGCCGGCCGCGGGCTTCCCGTACAGCGGGGGCGCCCTGCAGCCGTCGCCTCAGCAGCTCTACGGCGGCGGCTACCAGGCCAGCCAGGGCAGCGACGATGACTGGGACGACGAGTGGGACGACAGCTCCACGGTAGCCGACGAGCCGGGCGCGCTGGGCAGCGGCGCGTACCCGGACCTCGACGGCTCATCGTCCGCGGGCGGCGCGGCCAGCCGCTACCGTCTGTCCACGCGCTCCGACCTGTCGCTGGGCTCCCGCGGCGGCTCGGCGCCCCCGCAGCACCATCCGTCGGGGGCCAAGAGCTCGGCCACTGTAAGCCGCAACCTCAACCGCTTCTCCACCTTCGTCAAGTCAGGCGGCGAGGCCTTCGTGCTGGGCGAAGCGTCTGGCTTCGTGAAGGATGGGGACAAGCTGTGCGTGGTGCTGGGGCCCTATGGTCCCGAATGGCAGGAGAACCCTTACCCCTTCCAGTGCACCATCGACGATCCCACCAAACAGACCAAGTTTAAGGGCATGAAGAGCTACATTTCCTACAAACTGGTCCCCACGCACACGCAGGTGCCGGTACACCGGCGCTACAAACACTTCGACTGGCTGTACGCGCGCCTGGCCGAGAAGTTCCCCGTCATCTCGGTGCCGCACCTGCCCGAGAAGCAGGCCACCGGCCGCTTCGAGGAGGACTTCATCTCCAAGCGCAGGAAGGGCCTGATCTGGTGGATGAACCACATGGCCAGCCACCCGGTGCTGGCGCAGTGCGATGTTTTCCAGCACTTTCTGACCTGTCCCAGCAGCACGGACGAGAAGGCCTGGAAACAGGGCAAGCGGAAGGCTGAGAAAGACGAGATGGTGGGCGCCAACTTCTTCCTGACTCTGAGCACGCCCCCCGCCGCTGCCCTCGACCTGCAGGAGGTGGAGAGCAAGATTGACGGCTTCAAGTGCTTCACCAAGAAGATGGACGACAGCGCGCTGCAGCTCAACCACACGGCCAACGAGTTCGCGCGCAAGCAGGTGACAGGCTTCAAGAAGGAGTATCAGAAGGTGGGCCAGTCCTTCCGCGGCCTCAGTCAGGCCTTCGAGCTGGACCAGCAGGCCTTCTCCGCCGGCCTGAACCAGGCCATCGCCTTCACCGGAGATGCCTACGACGCCATCGGCGAGCTCTTTGCCGAGCAGCCCAGGCAGGACCTGGACCCGGTCATGGACCTGTTAGCGCTGTATCAGGGGCACCTGGCCAACTTCCCCGACATCATTCACGTTCAGAAAGGTAAAGCCTGGCCGTTAGTGCAGATGGTCTGGAATATATTGTTGAGGCTGAAAGGGATGATTTGGACAGAGATACCCTAATCTGTTTCAGACTGTTGTCCTACAGGTTGGGAATCAAACAGGGATGTGGACAGCTGGCCTCTTTTTCTGAGTGTATGATGGATTGTGGGCAGATAGCTGCCTCCTTAAAGTATTTCCAGACAGGGAGTGGGTACTCTTCAGAGAAAGTTCTGAGAGTACTTCTTATGACGGTGCTATCATTTTAGAGTTTGAATAGTTGGGTAATGAGCTTCTGGGATCTGTAATCTTGTGCCTAGGGTAGAATTAGAAGAGGACCCAAACCCTGTTAGGCATCCATTTGAACACTGTGGGGTGACTTAGTGATGGGTTTCAGGAAGCACGGAAATAATGGGGAAGGATGGATATCTGCAAATAAAGGTCGGGTATCTGCAAGGTAAGGTAAGTCCTATTTCTGCCTTCCACACCTCTCAGGCCCTGGCTTGGTGGAGAAATTAGAATCACTTCTCTGAGGTTCTAGCCAGGGCAGTTTAAGAATGTCCCGGGTAGGCTTCTTGCTTGCAGCCTTTGTCGAATGAGGTGAGTGGCTCACTCTCACTGCAGAAAGTTTGAAGAAAATTAATCCCTTTAAGTTCAATCATTTTGAGTTTGGAGTCCGTTAACTAAATTCAAAGAGTATTATTTAGGAAAATGATGTGGGAAACTACAAAGAATGCACAGAATGTGAATATCATGTCTGAGGGCGGTGCTTCTGTATTCCAGTGAATGAGCTGCCCAACTGTCAGAGCTTGTTTCAGTAGTAGTTGTTAGTGTCTCTAACTTTTGTTAAAGCGCTAATTTGGAGGTTTTTTTTTTCTCTTAGAAAATGAATTAGAGCAGTAAAGCCTGGAGTGAGAGAACCGGGAGGTGTTGGAGTTAGGGAGGTGGTCTTGCCTTGTGAATGTCCTGTTCAGTGTGGGTGTGGGAGGTGGGAGTTATCTAGTCTAACTTCCTGTGATGGTGGAAACCTTTTTGGATCACAAAGAGGTTTGTGATCCAAAGTTTGGCCTTCAATAAGGAGGTGCTCACTGCCTTTCTAGGTGGGCCAGTCCAATTATGAACAACCCTGATCTTTGATATATTCTTCCTTGCACTGAACTAAAATTTGCCTCTCTTGTTTGTCTTTCTCTTCGCTGGAACCACACAAAGTAAGTCTATTCCTCATCCACATGTTAGTCCTTTCCACTTTTGGAGACAGCAGTTTTGCTTCCTTCCTTTCTCTCTGCTGTTCTCCTCCCACTTCCAGGTGCTGGACTAGTATTACCAAGGGGGGGATCCTTCCAAAGCCTTGAGTGTGTTGTTGGCCCTGCTACAATGCAGCATCCTGAAGCATCTGCGGTACTAATTTTGGTAGAAAGTAGTAACTTTCTTGGCAATTTACATTTTGTAAATGCAGTCTGAGATGGAATTCTGATGTTTGAGCAAGGGTACTGAACCTGCAGCTGCATTCCTCATGCCTTATTGTGTGTAAATTGCTGTGCCTCTTTGACTTTTTTGGCTGGTGCCGGTGGGTGAGACTGACTCTTTGAGCCTTTAATACAAGACCTTATATTTAAATACCATTGTGTTATATCAGCCTGGGCCCTGCTGCCTTTTTACATATTTTGTGAGTTTATGCAAATAGTTGGTAAATAGTTGAAAGGGTGGAGACAGGTACAGACATCTGCAAGCAGACGCATGTGACTGGCTGCTACTGGGCTGCTTCTGTTCATTCACTGACTTCACTGTCACTTAGACCACACACAGCCTTGTCAAGTGTCCTGCTTTTGGAACTATTGATTAGAAAAGGTATGGTGTTTGTTCTAAGGTCGATTTTGAGTTAAAGCAGTAGATTTTGTGGTTTATTAAACTGTGTAGTTTGCTTATTATTATTATTTTTTAAATCCTAGAACTAAAATTGTTTTCTATTTCTTGGGATTTGAAAAACTTCATTAAAGCCTGTATCATTTTATGTTGTTTAAACAGATTCAGGGGCACTAAACAAAATCTTTAGGAAGTTCAAAAAGAAAATCAGTTAATGTTAAGTATAGTTTTTTCTGCTGTAGCCTTAGTGTATAATGTACAGGGAATGTGTGTCCCTAGATGACATGTCTTTAGAATGAACTTGCCATTTTAAAGCTATAGTGTGCAATGCATAAGGCTGAAAGGATTTGCCTGCAACCAGTTATTATCAAGGATGCTAGTGTTGGAGATTTTTAGGACTACAGATGGAACAGATCTTGTAAGTTAAGCTAAAGCTTTTTGAACATGTTCTGAGTATTCAGAACTTGTGGTTGTAAAGAGCAGCTCCCCCCTCCCACCCCGACTTAACTACACAGTTGCTATTGGAATGAATCTTTTTTTGTCTGAGCACTTGGGGATTTTGTTGACAGGTTGTTTTTTTCCTCTAAGGTCTCAAAGTATAATCATATGAAAGATTTTACCATGACTTTTGAGAGGAAAGCAAAATGAAAAAAATGATAAAAAATCTATAAGCAGCTTAAGCTATCTTTTGTGTAAGTATTTGGTTCAAAGTTTACATTTCAATTTAGGGAGAAATGTAAAAATTCAAAATAATTATTTCAGCTCTTAACTTCTCATTATTTACAGGAAGAGAAAAAGCAGTTTCAGTACTTCTGCATTTTATGTGTTCTAATCATATGTTAGGTCCACATTCAGATGAGACAGAAATGATTAGATAGTGCTTTTTAATGACTAACACAGTTAAGGAGGGGAGCTAATTAAGTTTTTTTCCCCTTAATTCCTGGGGGAAAGAATAGGAACATTAGTCTCCTCTGAGCTTTTTTCTTATCTGGGAGATTGCTGTGGTCAGCTTTTCCAGTGTTCTAAACCTGTGCTGTTCAATGCTGGGTCTGTGAGCCGCATCTGACCACATGAATGTAAGTTAATTAAAATAAAATAATGTAATTCAGTTCCTTAATCACATTAGCTGTATTTCATGTGCTTTGTAGCTAGTGGCTACCAGGTTGGACAACAGATGCAGAAGAGTCCATTTCATCACTGCTGAAGGTTCTGCTGTAGTTCAACTGTCAGTCCTGTCAGATTTCTCCAACAGTTGACAATCTTTGCACATACTCTCCAGATAGTTTTCTTTTCACTTGGTCATCTCATGGCATCGCCTCCTTTCTACATGGGCTTAAGTAATAAAAACTGGGAGGGGAAGCAGGCCCTGCCAGACCCCTCTCTACAGAATGTCCCAGGCACTCACCCAGTGAGTAATATTTCTGCGGCGTGAGGGTGTTCATCTGCTTTGCATCCTGCCTTCATCATTTATTCAGAAAATACAGCTGGTTTCAGAAAGGTCGTCTGAGACTGGTGAGGAACCAGCTCCAGAACGAGGGTGGAAAACTCATGTGCCCTTAAATGTGGTCGACTGGCTTTTTTCTGACTATACTCAGTACTAAAACCATTGCTTAAGCTTAATAACGGTTTTAGTATAAGTACGTTCTGCAGAGGCAAAGAAAGCCATATGGTTTCTTTAGCTGAAAGAGAATGCTAGAATTTTTATTTTTTCATCATCTCATGGAGCCTTAGATAAACAGACCTATTTTGGTTAATGGAGTTGAGTGTAGGAAGAAGGCAGTTTGCTATAGTCTGAAGTATAGTAGATGGGAATTCAGAAGCTGTTTGAATTTTATTCATACTTTCCTCTGTCTTAACAGGAGTCCCTTAAATTCTTTGTTCATAGACAGTTCATTGATTCCTGACTAGTCACATGTCTGTCACTGCCAAGCTTTGTAACCCTGTGGTCTGATTTTCTTTTTTTGACATGGTAGCATTTTATCTCCTCCTGTTTATCATCCCTGCTTGTAGTATGCCTTTAGAATGCTGATGTTGGCCATTTTGGAGTAGTACATAGAATTGATTTCACTATCAGTTTCTTAGGTTATTCAGTTCTGGTCCAAAGATATGATTTATCTCTAATATTTAATAAAGCTTAATCTGGATGGCAGTGAGTTGTTGTGGTTTAGAAGCTTTATTAGGCTTTTCTCCTGGGGAATATCGTGAAAGGGAAAGACTTTAAATGTGGGGTGATGAGAAATGTTAGTTTTATCTTTATTTAGGAATGTGGACTAGTTAGCAGAAGGGAGTCCCTTAAAAGGAAACTTCTTTATTCCTGAGAAAATGTATAGGTCATGTGAAAGTGATTTGCTGATAAAATGTAGTGTGAGTCTGTGAAGCAGGGTGGCAAAACTAGGTAAACAAACAGGCAGTCCTGTTTTCTGTACTCCTAAATTAAATATGCAGGGTTTCCACATTGCCCTTTCTAAATGTTCCAGATGGAGCCTTTTCAACAAAACACAGCCTGGGGACGTCAGGCATGGTACACCAGTTGTGGGCCTGTCAGTTCTCTGGGGTAGAGTTTCACCATTGTGCTTCTTTCACCACGTGTAGGGGCCCTCTTATGTCCCTCGGACATTAATTAAAGATAGCTAGAGTCCTGTCAGGGCACCCAAGGTAAGGCTGGGCCACAGTTAGCCCTTCCCTGTCTGCTCCCCATTCTTCTATGACTAAAAATAGACCTGAGAGGGTTGTGCCAGGAATACAGAGAAAAGGTCTAATAAGCGGGCTGTTTACAAACTCGTCCTTATTTTGAAACTTCTGGACTAGCAATTGAGGTCATTCATTTTTTTGTTTTGTTTTGTTTTGTTTTAGCTCTGTCTTAATTGAACCCGTTTCTCCTCTCCCATACTTCTGTCTCCATCTGTTTTTTTTTTTAAAGATTTTATTTATCCATTTGTCAGAGAGAGAGTGTGCGCACTCGCCCGAGGGAGAGCACAAGTGGGGGAGGGGTAGAGGGAGAAGCAGACTCCCCGCCGAGCAAGCAGCCCGATGTGGGACTGGATCCCAACACTGTGGGATCATGATCTGAGCCGAAGGCAGCAGCTTAACCGATTGAGCCACCCAGGCATCCCAACCTCCAGCTATTTTTAAAGGAGACTTCAGTTCTAGCTGTAACCTTTGTCCCTATCTGTATTTTCTTAATGAAAATGAGGTTACCTTTGGGGCTTTTGAAAGAGATGACTGAGTCCTTTGGTTAAAACGTCAATGTGACCAGCCACAGACAGTCTTGGTCATGAAGCTAGGTGGGGATACTGCTCATAATCACCGTCATTGGTTTCTCACACTTCTTTTTTGAGCCATGAATCCTTCTTGAAATCACACTGAGGAATCTTAGCCTGTTAGGCTGATCACAGCAGAATCAAAAGGAGGCAGGTACCTGTGCTCCCACTCATGTTCTTCAGGTAACTCTTGGGCTCAGCTAAAACTCCCCTTTGTTGGGAAATGTCATCCCACACGTTCCTGTCTGGTCATCTTAAGATTTTCTTTTTTTTAAAGATTTTATTTATTTATTTGACAGACAGAGACCACAAGTAGGCAGAGAGGCAGGCGGAGAGGGGTGGGAGGGAAGCAGGTTCCCTGCTGAGCAGAGAGCCCTGCATCGGGCTCGATCCTGGGACCCTGGGATCATGACCTGAGCTGAAGGCAGAGGCTTTAACCCACGGAGCCACCCAGGCGCCCCCATCTTAAGATTTTCAAACAGGAAGGCAGAACCCAAAGAATGAAGAAGTTCTGTGAAAAGGTGTCAGTTCCCTGATAAACATGACAATTCCTTTAATTATATTCTTTTTCTTCAGGTTGACTAAAAATTTATTGCTTTATTGTCTCAGAGTATTTTAAAATCAGAGTTTAATATGAAGTTTGATTTAATTTGCCATCTATTTATGAAACTGTGATGCCACAAACTAAATGATTATCTCGAATAACATGGCACAGTAGTGCTTAGATCTTGTTTGGAGAGACTGTACTCAAGAGGACCTGTCCCATCTGTCACCTTTCACTTACAGAGCACAGGCTAGATTCACATGTGGAGGGGGGATAGGCAGGACTCTGATCCTCACTAAGTCTTTGGTGGCAGAGAAGCCATGTGCCAGGTTGCTGAGAGCCCTCCCAAGGCTACGCAGAAGAGATGGCGCTGGCCTGACTCTGACAGGGGAGCTTAGCTCCCCAAACAAAGGTGATTCATGTTTAACCAAGAGCCTCATGTTCAGGGTCTCCTTCCTGTGGACCGCTGTAGAATCTGGGGACCACTGTGTGGTTGTGAGAGGAGCTTTGGACAAGTTACTTTAACCTCGGTAAGTCTCCATTTTCTTGTTGGTAAAGTAGGCGTGCTTCCTCATAAGGTCACACTGAGAATTAAATGTCCTGGTTCTCAGTAGTTACTCACTAAATGCTTGATTTTGAAAAGTAGAAAGATATTTTTAAAATCGGAAGAACTCTTCTTTAAAAGACAATTCCAGTAATCTTATCTTCCATCCTGGTAGCCTGTTACCACCAGAACTGCAGGCAAAAGTATCAAAACCCAAGAAGTCATTGGTGTAGTGGTTAAATATTGTATTCTAACATGGCTGGCATGTACTGCACACCAGAAGAATGATAAAGATAGAAATGCCAGGGTTATTTAGAGTCACTGTGTGTTCTCCACGTTAAGGGATTGTGTAAATTGTCTCCTGTCCGCTAGCTGTTCCCTTCCTCTAAATTACCTGTATCATTGCACAAATCACTTTGACATTTCTGAGCTTCAGTTCCCTCGTCTGTAAATATGAGATTCATGATCTCCTAAATATCATTTGTTGATTGACTTTAAAAAAAAAATAGCAACATCCACACATTGAAAATAAAATACTTAGGAAAGTATATGGTGAACATTTAGACGTTGTTTCAGGCTCATTTCAATAGCATTCTATCTGTTTATGTGATTTTTTGTAGTATGGGAACATGAACATCCTTTATCAGTTGATACGGCAACTGGCAAGTTGATGTGAAAGAACATTGATGAACTTTTGTTTCAGATTAACAAACATGCATTGAGGGCTTACCCCACCAGGAGCTATGAGTGTAAAAGTGATGACTACCTGGCCACCTTCCTGCTGGTGAGAGCCCAGGTGTTCGGAAGTTGAGGTGTGGTGGGTAGCTGGAGATATCTCTCTGACCCAAAAGAGGGCTATCACTAGTGGCACCACCAGAGAGAGAAATTGCGATGGGCTTTCCCTCCTACAGGATGTACTTCACTTCGAATTCTAAATACTATCTGCTCTCCGAAAATAGAAACAGTTTTGTATTGTTAATCTTATATTTGTAGCTTGATTAAACATTACTATGAACAAGTGTTACTTCACTTGTCCTTTTCTTAGAATTTTTTTTTAATCTCTCACTGTAATTGGACTTTGCTGATGAAGAAATTCTTTGTATTATTTGGCAGATAGGGAGACAGCAGTTAGGGGGGAGAACCAAGATCATTAGATTTTTTCAGAGGATCCTCTGAGAGATAAATCTGATTTTATTCAAATCGGGCACTATTAAAGATGCTCAAGTTGCTTCATTGGACAAAACAAAGATCACCGCCCTTGTGGAGCTTACGTTTGAGCAGGGCGGAGACACAAGGAAAAACAAACACAGTGAGTACATTATCACATATGTGGTCGGGGAAAGCGTAAATGTGGAGCAGGGCAAGAGGGCATGGGGAGGCAGAATGAAGTATGAAAAAGGATGATCAACGTAGGTCTCATTAAGAAGGTAAGATTTAAGTGGAAGCATGGAAGGGGTGAGGGAGTTAGCCAAACAGATGTCTGGGAGGAGAGTCTTTCAGGCAGAGAATACAGCTAGAGCAGAGGCGCTAAGGTGGGTGTGTTCTGCTAGGTAGTAGAACCCCAGGTGGTTGGAGCCAAGAAGATCCGGGTAGGAGATAAGGTCTTGGAAGGTCCAATTAGTAGGGCTTTGTAGGTCATTGTCAGGACCGAGAGTAAAAGCCCTAGAGAGATGGGAGCCATGACAGGCTTTTGAGCCAAGGAATGACATCCACCTGGACCTTTTAACAGACTTGATACAGTTGCTGTGTTGACAATAGAATGGAGAGGAGGTAGGGTGTCAAATGTAGCAGCAGAGAGCCAGTAGGAAACCACCCTAATAATCCAGGTGAGAGACAGTAGAAGCAGACTAGAGTGGGGACAATGGAGATGGCGAGAAGGGATCCCAGTCTGCATATATTTTAAAGGTGGAATCATCAGGTTTTCCTAAGGGATTGGATGGGGCATGTGAGAGGAGGACAAGTCATCAAGGGGAACTTTGCAGTTTTTTTGTTTTTGTTTTTTTAAACTCTGCAGTTTTTGGCTTGACCAACAGTATGAATGGAGTTTCCATCCGCTGAAATGAGGAAGGCTGTGAGTGGAAGAGAGGTAGGGATGGGAATCAGGACTTGAGTTTCATCCTTTTAGATTGATGGGCTCCTACCTTCTGTTGACAGCCACTCCCCCCACGCCACGCCCAAAACACACAAACAGTTAAGCCTTAGATCAAATTCCCTTCTCAGAGTTTTCTACTTGGAGCCCAGTCCTTTCCAAGTAGTCATGGCTGGTAGAATGCTCACTGGTGCGCCAAACAGTATACGTTGTTCTGTTGGTGGGTAGTGTGTGGGGTCATGTTTTTATGTTCCTCTAGTATGTAGCTCCACTATTTTGTGTGTGCATAGTAAATGCTTAAGGCATGCTTGTTAAATGAGAAAAGCAGACACTCCATAAGTACTTTTTGATTTTGAAATGATGTCTTCTATTAGAGAATGTGTTTTTCTATTCATGTGATGATGGATACTGAGTTTATAAAAGAATGTAGGAAACAAAGATAGGATCTGGATATATTTTATAGGTGAAGTCATTAATTAATGTGAAAGTGATTTAAAAGTCTTAAACTTACATATCTTTGAAGTAAATTTCCAAAACTTCTTGGGGAGAAGGGAGGAAGTTTAAAAATGCTTTATTTTATGTGCCAGAAAAATTAATTTTACATACCTTCATGATTTCTCTTTATATTGATTCTTGATGCTTAAACTTGCATATATAAACTTTTTTCCTCTTTGGTAAGCTTTCATTATTGGAGTCCCTTTTGCTTAATTCCAAGCACAAGATGTAGAGAGTATACATTTCACCTTCTTGAATGACTTGGATACACAAAGCCCTGAGCTTAGGTGTTGAACAGTGGGTGCCTGCCCTCACGGAAGGGTCAGTTCTATAACGGAAGTACGATGTCTGTACAGAGAATTGGGAGATAAAAGAGGTCGAGTTAACCTAGTGCCTGTGGTAAGAGTGCATGGGCATCCAGAGGATGAAGAGTCATTGTCAACTGTGTTAGGGGCTTGGGTGGGTAGCATTTGTTTTTTTGCCTTTGAAAGATGGTCATAGTTTGACTTCTCAGAGGAAAATGGAAAGTGCATTCTTGATCTTGGAAATGCTTTAGGATGAGCATGTAATAGCTGATACATTCCTACAGTGCTCAGGTCACTGAGCCGGGCTGACAAGTGAGTAGCTGTCACCATACAGTGTGACACATTCAGTCATGGGCGTGTGCCATGGTGGGGGTCATCAACTATGGGGAGAGGAGAGAGTTCAGGGGTGGCTTCTCCCAGTCTTACTCTGAGAGCATTTTTGAAAAACAAAAACAAAAACACAAAAACTGGAAGTTTGCCTAGCAGGCAAAATGGATCATGTATAAAAATCAGGGATGAAATCCTGGCCGCCTCTCAGATTCAGCTCTCGAGTGGTTACAGCTGTAAATTGGGCCCCACCCTCTATCTGATCAGAATGTTGGGGGCATGTGGCCTGTACATTGGTGATCTTGGAAGAGCTCCCGGGGGATTTTGTTGTGGCCCTGGGATTGCAGCAGCTGCTGGAGGGGATGGAGGGGAGCAGCATGGAAGATCTAACAGGGTACTGACACACTCAGGCCTGCAGTGTAGATGGACAGGTCCTGGTGACAGGTGTAAAGGGAGGCTCAGGGTGAGGTGAGATCGGAGGCTCTTGCAGTGATTCAGGCAAGACATGAAATCCTAAACTGAGGCCGTGTCTGTGGGGTTGGGGAGGGGAGGCGGAAGGGGTATTTGCCTACAGGAGTGAGGTAAGGGACGGGGAGAAGAATAAGATGACCAGCAGATGAAAGACTGGAGCTCCCAACAGAGATACTGGGAGATAGAGCAGGGGTCTGCAGGCCAAACCCACCCGTGTGCCTGTTGACAGCACTTGAGCTAAGACTGGCTTTTACCTTTCTGAATTATTCCATTTTCACTGGGTATAAAAGCCTCAATTTTGCCTTGACGTGCAAAACTTCAAATATTTACTATCTTACCCCTAAGGAAGATGTTTGTTTACCCCTGACTTGGAGGTCAGGCAGTTTTGGGAGCCAGAGTATGAGTAGCAGTAGCCACTGCTACCACTTTGGAGTCCTAACTGTGAGTAGCAGTGTTGTGGGCAGCTACATACACTGTGTCTGATTCCATTTAGGAGCGGGCATGAAGACATACCCCCTACACCCAAGGGGCATGCAGTTCCCACGAGTTTCACTGTGTAACCAGTTTCCTCATGTGTAATACGGAGTCATCATTTTGCATGCTGAATACTTGGAAGCATTAAGTATTAGCTATTGTATTGGGTTCCTGGGGCTGCTATAACAAATTGCCACAAGCTGGGTGGCTTAAAAAACAAATTTATTCTCTTATTGTTCTGGAAACTAGAAGTTCGAAATGAAGGTGTTAGCACAGCCACACTCCATATAAAGCTTCTAGGGAGATCCTCCCATGCCTCTTCCAGCCCCTGGGGGTTGCCCACCATCCTCGCTGTTCTTGGCCTGTGTATGACCTCACCTAAACCAGTTATATGTGCAAAGACTATTTCCAGTTAAGGTCACAGTCACAGGCTATAGATGGATGTGAATGGGGGGGGATACTATTCAGCCCAGTACAGCTATTAACTTCCCCGAAGGGGTATTCTCCCCATGTGATACCTTTGAAAACTGAGGCTCCCGGAAGTTAAGTGCATTTCAGGATTGCATGGCTAATAAGAGCCAGAATTTAAGTTCATTTCTTGCCTTGATTTAAACCTGGTATTTTTAATGTTACAATCAGCATGCCTGCTAGAAAATTTTTTATTCTATGGACAGCAACAGCCATTAAAGGTGTGCAACTGAAGAGTGACATCTGAATCATGATAAAAATAATGTATTTTGAGGGCTTAGCATGTGCCAGGCATGATGCTCCCTGTTTATATTCATCATCTCCATTTAAGCCTCATAGGAGAGTTTGAGGTAAATATTCTCATTATCCCCATTTTGCAGATGGGAGGTGAGCCACAGAAACTTAACTGCGGGCTCTTGGAGGTGTCCCTCACCCATGTGCAGCCTGGCCCCAGGGCTAGGGCTTCTGGAAGCTTCTTCCTGTTGGCTGAGTGCGGAGATGAGAGGGCCGCTGGAGTAGACCAGGTCTTCCAGGCAGAAGGGTTGCTTTGGAAAGTAAGCAGGTAAACTTGAGATACCTGCCAAGTAGAGTCGCCAGACTTGGTGAGGAGTGGCTCTCCTGAGGAGTCTAGAGTTCCCTTCCAGGTATTAAATTTGGTGACAGAAAGTAGTGATGCCAGGAAGAGAAATAGGCAGGTTAAGAAGAGGAGCAGAATTACAAGGAAAGATAAGGAACAGGGCCGAAGAGAGTCTTAGAAATCCTATTTTCTGGGTCTTTATTGTATCTAGTTGTATTGACATTTGTGAAAATCACAAAAGCTACTTACTGTCCGCAGTGAGACAACTTTAAATAAAACTGGGTGTCAGCATGGGTCCTCTGTAAGTTTTTTTGTTTTATGACATGTGTTTCAGGTCTTTTTAAAAAATATATTTCTGAGTGCTTTGTTTTGTCATTAGATGGTTATTTATGGTCTAGTTCAAGGAAGCCCAGATGCAGCTGGAGTGAAGACTCATCACCCCTGGAAACCTGGTCCCTACCTGCGTGAAGAAGCAGGAAAACCCCAGGGTCAGAGGTGTTCTTAAATTTGAAGCAGCTGATTTCGGAATTGTCCCCAGAGCTTAGTGATAGTAAAGTGCTGTGAAGTACTAGTTGTCAACCGAAGAAAGAGGCTGAGCTGAAATCAAAAGCATTTATTTGGGGTCTCAGGAGTACAGTTCCATGAACACAGATTTGGGCAGAAGCCCAAATAGTGCATCCGAGGGAACAAAATAAAGGGTTTTTAAATCAAAAGGGAATGCTTATATACGTTGCATACAAAGAATTTCGATTGGTGTTGGTGGCAGAAAACTGAAGGCTGGGCTGAATATAATTGGTTTCTAAGACTGTCACCCAGCAAAGTCTCACTGTGGCAAGCTGCAGGTGTTTGGGCTGAATCTTTGGGACACAGGTCTCTTGGCCCAGTTCACAAGTTCTTGGCCCCACACAGTGAGGACATGAGGACATGTTACAGATAGCCCAGCTCCTTCGTGGCTTAAAACCCCTTGACAGAAGTGATCCTGACTCGTTTTACCTTTCACACAGTCATAGTGGCCACAGCTGGTGGCACAAGGATGATAACAAATGCTTTGGGGCTCCCCCCACAGCTTAAGTGGTAGTTTATAATACCCAGCTTTACAATTACAATTCTAAAGTTAAAAACTAGACCTTGTTTGGGAAAAATAATTGAAAGCAAGAGATCTAGTTTTTGAAAATACTCTAAGAACAGTGTTGACTGTGGCGCTCTCAAAAGCACTCGTACCATCTAGGACCTGGCCTCGGGGAGGGGAGGTGGCTTATGTTCCCTGCTTTCCCAGTGGAGCTGGGGCCACCTCCCTCTCCTGCCCTGGGTAGAGCAGCCTGTCTGTTCAGCTGCTTCCGTTAGATGTTTTAGCACGGTCTTCCTTTATCTTCCTAGAAAAAAAAGAAACTTAAAGGCATTTTCCAAAGTTCACTCTTCTCTTTGGTTCAGATAGGTTTTGTTGTATGTCAGAGGTCATCTGAACCCAAAGTGCCAGCAGCTGGCCAGCATCCCTAACTCTGCTCAACTGGGACCAGTATCCACTCATGTCTGTCATCTAACAGAAGAATGGAGAAATTAAGAAGAATTAGGAAATTAGGGATCATGAGCCACATCAAGTGTGTTCTTTGAATCCAAACCATTATGTGGACTTTATTTTACAAATTTGGTTGTTTTAAAAAGTTTTAAAAGTTTAAAAAGTTTTTCGTATATGATTTTCAAGGATATCCTTTCTACGTCATTTTACTAGGATTCTATGGGTACAAAATCTTGAGGAAAGGAAATGATACATCCTTTTCTTTTCCTGTTCTCAAATTTTAAAGTCTTTATATTTGCATGGCCATAGGCAAATAAACATTTTCACCTTTGTATCCAGGCTCTTCTGAAGTAAAAACATACTGTGTTTACAGAGTCCTCTTGACTGTATCGCCCTAGTAACTTTAATACATATTTTATATTCAGTATAAGCCAAAACGCAAGAAACTTTATATAAAATTTCCTTGCAAAGAATAGCCTATTCTACCAAATAAGCCACAAGAGATAGAATCATGCAGTTTCCCTCTTCATTTTTAGAACAAGGTGAGGTGTGGGCATGCATGTGCATGGTGAGTAAAAGTAATTGAACGGTATACCATGTGATACACTCAAGTGAGTGGCTTTTGTTTACACTGTCATTCTTGCCTTTAGACATCTGGCGATTGCTGACTGGAGCTGAAAGGGCAGCTTCCTGAGGACAGAAGGAGGCTTTTACCAGGAGCATACTACCACTTAGTCTGTCTTCAGGACCCAACCAAGCTTAAAGGCCTGAGTTCTTTTTTTTTTTTTTTTTTTTTAAAGATTTTTAAAATTTATTTGACAGAGAGAGAGAGAGATTGATCACAAGTAGGCAGAGAGGCAGGCAGAGAGAGGAGGGAGGCAGTCTCCCTACTGAGCAGAGAGCCCAATGCGGGGCTCCATTCTAGGACCCTGAGATTATGACCTGAGCTGAAGTCAGAGGCTTAACCCACTGAGCCACCCAGGCGCCCCAAGGCCTGAGTTCTTTAAATGATTAACTTTTACATCATCCAGCAACCAATATCTTTTTTTTTTCCAGTTTATTATCCTTGTATCTGACCCTCTTCCCTCCTTTTTAAAATTACTCAAAAGTTCTCTTTCCTGTTTATTTATGAATTTGAAAGTAAATTTTACATTAATTTTACCTTTGAATTTTGATAGTTCTTGACTTTAATGACCTGTAGTCCCTTCAAAAAATTGCTTTCACTGACTTGAATTCAGTATTTCTGTTGGCACCCCCAGAGTTTATTAATGTGGTCCAAACCAGAGCCCCCGGGGTATGATGCAGGAACAGAGATTTGAGAGCCTGGAGGGAGGTGGATCTTGGGTTGCTTATACCCGAGATGAGGCTTCTGAGGAGCCTGTCGTGGGTGTGCTGCCTTGGGGCTCCTCTGAGGGATGTGGACGTGATGGATGGGGCAGCTTCAGTTGGGCCAAGGACAAGGGAGCCAACTACCTGAGTTGGAAGCTAGGTAGACCTGGTTCCCATGCCACAGGACATCTTCAGTAAAGTGATTTACCGTCCCTCAACTTTACTTTCTGCCTCTGAAAATGGGAGTGGTAATTGCTTTCCTTTTGAGGTTAAAGAGAAGGAAATGAGACACGTAAAGTGAAGAGCACTGGCTTACATAGTACATGTGATTCATGTATGACTGTTTTGCCTGGATGGACAGCCATTCTGTCTGTCTCTGTGAAATGGATGTTGGCCTTTGTTTTTTTGAGATGTTTTACTCAAAAAATATAGAAAAGTAAATATTGGAGCAGAGAGGGGAAAGAGTAATCAACCAGTGGGTGGGTAGAGACCGAAAGGAGGAAGGAAAGGGGAGGGGCAGAGGTTAATGGGGAGTTAGCAGGGCCAGAGGGTGTGGGGACCAGTGATGAGGGGATAGGAGCAAATTGGTCACATTGACCAAATTAGCATTTTCTTTCAACATTTTCTGTGTAGGAGGGAATGAAGAAAAACAGGCCTAGTCCATTCTTGGGCAACTTCTACTCAGCTCTGTTGCCTTTCAGCCCACCTCCTGTTCTGTCCCTTACACCATGGCTTTGGGTTTTCTAGGACAAGGCCCTGGGAAGACAGAAAGTCTAGTTAATGTTTTTGCCACATTCATGATTTCAAAATTAAATAAAGTGCTGGGGTTTTTTTTCCTTCTTCTTTTTTTTTTTTTAAAGGGAGAAAATGTAGCCTTTGGATCCCTGTTGCTTAGTGACTAGGCCTTTTGTATAATTGGTCTAGGAGGGACAAAACCTACTGAGCATAAGATATTTGGTTGAAGGAAGGAAGGCAAAGTTCAGGTGCTGACACTGGCCATGGCTGGAGGTGGGAGCAGTTGGAGCAGCCAGCAAGCCCCAGAGGGGGGGCGGGGAGGGGAGGTGGCAGGGTAAAAGAGAGGGACATAAAGAAGGAAGCTGAAAGGAGGCCACACAACTTCAACTGAGTTGAAGGCTCTCCCTGGTTAAAATGCCTGAAGCAGCACAGCGTTTGAGAGGTTTTATTACCCTGTCCCATTTTGCTGGGTCAGAAGTGTCCAGGAAAGTGATTCTGTCGGTAAATCAGAAGGAGATAATATGGTTTAGTGTGACTGACTGCGTTTGCTGGTGCGCCTAGTTCAGTGGGCCGTGGGCTCTTGATACGTGCTCACTGACTACGTGATACCAGACCTTTACACCTCTCCTTTCACAAAAACCAAAATGATGCTGAAATGCTTCTTAAACAGTTTTTACTGATGGAGGTAATTTAATGCTATGTAAAAATTAGGATGCTTTTGAAAATGGTGCTGGCTTCCTGGATCATAATTATTCTATAAAATGAATTTGAGTCCTTTAAAGTTGTAATAGGAATGAACCCTGTCATATGATTAAATTCCTTAGTTGTAATTACTTTGTATTCTTTGGAAGCATGCATAATTAATCCCTTAGACTGAGCATATGTGGATTATGAACCAGTACGTAGTTATTTCGTGCTTGGCTCTTTGCACCCTGAGCCTGCTTTAAAACTGTGAGATGGCTGTCATTGGAAAGATCCAAAGAAAATGGGCAGGGAGTGGGTTTGGATTTAAGGCGTGAGTTCTGTGGAGCTTGGGGTAGTGATGAGGCAGTTGGGCAGAGTACCTTTCTTTGCACCTGGACAGTGTCAGTAAGTATAAAAATGAACCTGGTAGGAAGGAATTTTGCATGTGCAGAGTCAACTTGAACAAGGCCGAAGACGTCCAGGAGATTGTTAATAACAGGTCCTAAAGCAAAGTGAAAATACTGGTTTAGTTTTCATGTTATGGCTTCCACTGTGGAAAGGAAGGGACCTTCTTCAACAGAGTGGAGCAGAGGCCCTTCAGGGAGTATTAAATGGGAAGTGGCAGGACTGGTTGGCAGGTGGGATGGGGGGCTCTTTGTCTCGAAGTTGCTGTGGTACTTCGAATGGCACCCGTGCTCACCACTGCACAACACCGCCAGTGCTGCACAAGCTGTGGTACTCTGGACGAGGCACTTAGCCTCTTATTTGTAAGATGGAGAGAAACTCTTGTAAGGCCCTTTCAGCTCTTAAGACAATAGCAACACACATGGAAACTCTGGGAACCAGCTCTCCCCTTGTCACCTCAGAAGCAGCCCCACTGATTTCTCCAGTGGGTGTCTTGTCAGGGCTGGAGCGAGGAGAAGAAAGTCCTAAGGTTCCTGCTCCTCCTTTTGGAATAAAGTCTTAGGGTTATTAGTTCCTCAGTGAACTTTCTGTTTTGTGCAGTGACTCTAATAATTCACCCAGCTTATTTAATAAATTGAGTGCCCAACCGAAAGTTCATTTCTAACCCATAAACCTTTTTGTTCCTTTCTGCCTCCTTCTGCAGATCCCTGAGGTAGAAAAGCAACTGACGTGTGCTGGACTCAGCCTGGGGCCCTGGGGTCCTGGGCTGGGCTCCTGTTGCTCCTTGGGGAGCACAGTCATGGGGAATGGTTGAAATATATTGCCTCCCTGTCAATCCTACTTTTTCCTGTACTTCAAATAGAAGAATGTATTTTCAGTTGCATAACTTGGGGAGGCTGCACTGTTTCATGTATTACCTTCTTACAGGTTTCTCTTCCTCTAAACCAGAAATGTTACCATTCTCTTGGCTATTTATTTTATGAAGAAGAATGTATTCATGCTGCACTGTTGTCAGCTCCTTCTTATTTAATCTCAGAGTTAAATCCTTGCCAACGTTTTCTTTTCATAATAAAATCTTAGCTCATGTATTATTCCAGATGCGCACTACCCAATGTCTGCCCATTAGCCCAAGAAACACTTTCATAGTTGTGTGCTTATAGTCCCATTCTAAAATGTTTTTCTCTCTCATCACACCTATTTTAAATTTTCTTTTGTTTTAAAACTTGTCCTACCCATGAGTATTGTGGGGGCTCTTGTTTAATCCAGCAGTGACCACTTTGGACCTTCGACTTTCGGGAGTCATTTCTCTGCTGTGTTCTTTCATTTCCTTTTTCTGTTTTGAACGCCATGTGGCAGGACGGTGTTTATGAGGGGAGGGGGCCGGCAGGAGGCAGAGTCCTCCTAAATCAGCCACTTAAAAAGTAGAGATTTAGAAAACTTTTGCCTGTTTTTGTATTTATTCCATGATAAAAATGTGTGTTCCCTTTGTTCTTTAGATTCTGGGCAATGTTTTTGACTTTTATTTACACTCCTCCTGGGTTTGGTAAGAAACAGTGCAGCTGAGAGAATGCTTAGATGATGCGGTAATGCCTTGTTCCAGCTCTGCGGCTGGTTCCAGATCTCTGCTCTTGTTTCTCAGGCAGCTACACGTTGATTTTTAAAGCCATCCTAAAAGTAGCCAGTGTGTACTGATCGAACTCTGTCCCAATATTTTTTTCTCTCCAGCCTCTCACTCCTTAGAGGCTAAACCTGATTGAAAATCTGTCTATCTCTGCCTTTCTTAAATACGAAAATGTGTGACATGTAGAAACACATGCAGATAATTCCCGCTTTGAGAATTGTCACATGAACTGTGGGAACACAGCCGCCTATGACAAAACCCAAATTCTAGTTCTAATAATACTGTGTCAATTTACATCCCACCAGTGTTGATAATACCATTTCTATGGGAGAAATCTGTGTCCATGCTCATCTTGACAGGACGCAGGGTTTAGAAGCACAGTGGGTGGAGGGAGGGTAGAGAGAAGCTTCTGGGGAACCCCAGAAAGTAGTTCGGTTTGTCACACCCCAGGAGCTGAAGCACCCTTGCGATTTGTTCAGATGGACAGCTTGAGCTTTTCAAAGCTGTCACTTCTTTTCCATTTCCTCCCAGGCAGTGAACCAGTCAGTTAGTTACCTTCTATAAGTAGCCTACTGAATAATTGGACTTTATCTTTCTCAAAAGAAAGAAATCACACTAAACTCTTCCCAGGTGTTAAAAGGGATACGGAAAAACTAGCCGAAGGGTGGTGAGATGAACATTTAAAACCAAAATGGCCTTTTTCTTAAAGGAAATAATATATTTTTAAAAAAACTTTGCAAAATATTTTACAAAAGATAACATGTATTTTTTAATCGGCTTAGGATGTTGCTGTCATCCTGAACTTTAACAACCAGCAACTGTATGCTCCTAGAGGGACCTGGGCCACTGTCACTTCAATTCAGGATATATTCAGGAACTCTTAATGATTTTTTTTTTAAAGATTTTATTTATTTGACAGAGAGAGAGTGATCACAGGCAGGCAGAGAGGCAGGCAGAGGGAGAGGGGGAAGCAGGCTCCCTGCTGAGCAGAGAACCCGATGCAGGGCTCTAACCCAGGACCCTGGGATCATGACCTGAGCCAAAGACAGAGGCTTAACCCACTGAGCTACCCAGGTGCCCCCTCCTAATGATTTTTTTTGAAAAGTATTTCGCCATCAGCTTGTTTTGTTGTTAGTCATCTTTTTTTCTGAAAGCAGATCTGGAGTAAATCAGTTCAGCTACATTTCAGTTAAAAAGGAATTTGTTTCAAAATTTGCTCTTAATTCATGGTACAATCTCACAACTCCTTATACATGGCACTCACTATTCTACCAGAGTTTGTACCTTTGGAGTGTGCTGTTCAGTACACTCGTATGCTGTTTTGTATGGGTCCTTAATTGTTTCCGGCAGGGAAGTCACCCTAAAAAATAATTGGAGCCCCCAAACAGGAACTATGTCTCTTTAAAAAAAAAATCTCTTACATCTCCTCTGCTGCTGTAATCCTGATATATTATGCTAATGGATTTGAATTGCAATAAGTGGGTTAAACCAAAATTCCAAGTGGAATTGGCCTTTGGGTCCTTACTCTCCTTAATGGTTTGTTCTGTCCTTCCTTGTTTGCAAATAAAGTAATTTTTTTGCTGGGATGTCCAACTCTATCAGCCTCTGTATCCCTAAAGTGATTGTGTGTTACTATTTTTGGTTGTAGTTCTTAACTTATATAATCTTTCAATAGGATCTAAGCAGAGAGGACAAGTCAGAGAAAGACACCCCTTCCCTTCCATGTACGTTTGGGCTCATATTTTTCAAAATCGTGAAGTACGTGCTGCTTTTTCAGTGTTTTGTTTTGTGGCACCTACGTGTTGTTACAAAGACAAGAAAATCAGACATCTTATAAATATTAAATTGCTTTACAGAAGGCACGGTTAGTGAATTCAGTGAGATTAATAAGATTCTAGAGGGAAATTTTCAAAACCTATATAGTTCTTTTATATGCCCCCAAGGTCTTCTGAGTTGCGTATCAAAATAGAAGCCAGGGACTTGATGAGGAAGGTGAGAAGGCTGCTACCGGAGCCACAGCCACAAGTATGGGGCATGTGGGGAGGCCCGTGGGGAAGACATAGCTGATTCTCAGCTGCCCAGCTTTTATCCCTCAGCACCCTGCTCACCTAGGCCCGCCTGGCTTTTTTGCCCATTCAGGCTTCAGTTTCTTTTCTAAATATTTCCAAATAGTGTTTGCTTTGAAGTCAGTAATGCATTCACATGCCATCTCCACATCTGATCTGGTTACCTGGCCAATTTGATACTCAAAGAGATTGAGTAGCTTTCCCAGTTTTCTTGCAAAATTAATGTCTGTTGTAAAATTGCAATAGGGTTAGTGACAGTGATAGCATGTGAAAAGTGCCTACACACACACACACACACACACACACACAAGTATAATTAACATACAGTGTTACATTAGTGTCAGCTGTATGGTATAATGATTCAACAATACTGTACATTATTTACTGCTCTGTGTTACCTATACCCCATCCACCTCCCCTCTGGCAACCACCAGTTTGTTCTCTGTATTTAAGAGTCTGGTTTGTTTGTTTCTTTTTTCCCTTTGTTTCTTAAATTCCACATATGAGTGAGAGCATATGGTATTTGTGCCTCTCTGACTCACTTATTTTACTTAGCATTATACCTTCTTTTTTGTTGCAAATGGCAAGATTTAATTTTTATGGCTAAGTGTGTGTGTGTGTACACACATCTTTTTAATCCATTCTGTCAAGGACTTTCAGGTTGCTTCCACATCTTGGCCATTGTAAGTAATGCTGCAATAAACATAAGGGTGCATATGTCTTTTCAAATTAGTGTTTTCATTTTCTTTGGGCAAATACTCAACAGTGGAATTACTGGATCGTGTGGTAATTCTATTTTTAATTTTTTTAGGAATCTCCATATTGTTTTGTACAGTAACTATACCAGTTTGCATTCCTAACAAAGAGTGTGTGAGTTCCCTTTTCTCCACATCCTCGCCAATACTTGTTATTTCTTGTGTTTTTTTTTTATTTTAGTCATTCTGACAGATATAAAATGATATTTCATTTCATTTCAGTTTTAATTTACATTTCCTCTTATGATGTGTGATGTTGAGCATCTTTTCATGTATCTGTTGGCCTTCTATATGTTGTCTTTGGGAAAATGTCCAGGTCCTCTGCTCATTTTTTAATTGGATTATTTTGTTTTTTTGGTGTTGTAGAAGTCCTTTATATATTTTAGATATTTTTTTTTAAGATTTTTATTTATTTAACAGACAGAGATCACAAGTAGGCAGAGAGGCAGGCAGAGAGAGGAGGAAGCAGGCTCCCCGCTGAGCAGAGAGCCCAATGCGGGGCTCGATCCCAGGACCCTGGGATCATGACCTGAGCTGAAGGCAGAGGCTTTAACCCACTGAGCCACCCAGGCGCCCCTATATATTTTAGATATTAAAACCCCTTATCAGAAGTATCATTTGCAAATATCCGATTCGGTAGGTGGGCTTTTTCTTGATAGTTTCCTTTGCTGTGCAAAAACTTCTTATTATGCTATAGTGCCAATAGTTTAATTTTGCTTTTGTTTCCCTTGCCAGAGGAGACATATCTAGAAAAAGTGTCTACCACTGATGTCAAAGAAATTACTGCCTGTGTTCTCTTCTAGGAATTTTATGGTTTCACTTCTCACATTTAGGTGTTTAATCCATTTTGGGTTTATTTTTGTTTGTTCATGGTATATGAAAATGGTCCAGTTTCATTGTTTTGCATATAGCTGTCCCGTTTTCCCAGCACTTCTTCCCATTATAAATTCTTGGCTCCTTTGTAATAATTGACCATAAAAACTTGAGTTTATATCTAGACTCTATTCTGTTCTGCTGACCTATGTGTCTATTTTTGTGCCAGTACCATACTGTTTTGATTACCACAGCTTTGTAGTAGTATATCTTGAAATCTGGAATTGTGATACTTCTAGCTTTGTTCTTCTTTTTCAAGATTGCTTTGGCTATTCAGGGTCTTTTGTGGTTCCATACACATTTTAGCATAGTGTCTAGCATATATTATTACTATTTTTGGAAGCTACTATTTTCTTTTTATATATGCCTGTTCCCTGCTCACTTCCCACTCCCAACATTGTCCTTAGCCCAGTGTCTGGCATGTAATAGGTCCTCTGAGCATTTTCTCTTGTGATACAGTTTTACTTATTATCTTGGAGAAAGATCTATTTAACTTCCATGCAGGATTATGTACTTTCTGGTTCTGTTTCACTTCGTGTCCTGATTGTGTGCCTGTCCTCTGTGTGCTTTGCCAAGTGGCTTCCTTAAGAAGAACGGGGGTGGGGTGGGGAGTGATGTCTTGAATGCTGAAATATTGGAATCTCCTTGTTGTAGCAATATGCTCTATACACATCAGGTCTTCCTTAAATATTTGTTGAACGAATTCAGATCCTTGCCCCAGAGCCGAGCCTTTTGGGGACTTTGAAGGTAGCAACATTTGTGTTACTTGCTAAATTCATACTTGGGGGAAAAATGAGTCTTAAATTCCATTGACTCCTTTGGGATGTACACTTAAAAAACTTAACAGGTGTTAAATGCCAAAGGTCCTTAGGCCTCAGAGAGATTTAATGCTTGCCGTTGTGTCCAAGAGTTTTAAAAATGTATGCCTTGTGATAAATTGTGAGACTTAATCACTGTTAGGTTGGTTTTTAGAGCAGCACATCTGTAATTCCATATACTAGTGGGTCGTTTCTAAGAATTTGGTGATCTCATTTAGAGTTGGACGAGCTGCAACTTTGTTGACATTCACCAAGCTCCTGGTCAGGCTTCAGAAGCGGTGTCTGCAGGACTCTGTTCTCTAGGCTGTAGAAGCTGGAATGAATAATCCATGCAGCATGCCACAGAGACACATCATGGACGTGCAGGGTGGGATGCTGTGTATCCTCACTGTTGGCCCAGTGCGCTCGGGCACCTGGGAGTGGAATCATGATAAAATAGTCAAATCACCTGAGCCTCTTAGCTTCCCATTTCCTCTCATTCTGTCTGTCTTTTTGCCAATTTAAACATGTATTTCATAATTGCATATTCTCAGTCATCTTTTTGAAAAAATTTTCCTTTATTTCTGTCTCATATGCTTTCCTGGTCTTTTTTACTTTAATTTTTGTATATAAATTGTGAGACTTAAACAAGTATAAGAAAGATAAATTTGCTATAAAAATTTATTTCTTTCTGCTTTTGGGAGGAGAGTTCTTTCTCTTCAGTATAAATGACAAGCAGGCAGATTTTGTGACTTCACTAGTCCTGCCGGCTGTGGCAGACAGGTGTCAAGTGTCCACTTCCAGAGGGATGGCGTCCTGACAGGATTGCTCAGGGTTCTTCTTGAAGCCATGTTAATGCAAATTATTTCTCTCTACAGAGGAGACTCCACATCTCTGCTGTGGGGTGAGGTGGAAGTCTCTACTGCTTCTCACTTAAAGACCTCATTTAGGACAAAGAAATGAAAATGTACATACATATCTGTAAATGTATGTATAACACCTTTAATTTCTCAGGTTTTTGAGCTATGCCAAAAAATGCCTCCCAAAAACAAGCATGCTGTTTACCCCCTAAGGGTTTTATGTAATGCTAGGTCTAACTCTGTATTATTTAGGAGATGTGAAGAAATTTAGAATAGGGTTTTTCCCCTTGTGTATTTCACCATTGGCTAAAACTGAGCGTTTCTGAACCAGAATTTCTCCGCTTTCACACCTCCTCCTAAACAGCTTCCCTTCTTTTGTCCCCCTTGGTATCACCATGTTGAAGACTGCCCAGCCAGGTGTCTGAGACATTTCTCTCTCCCCTTTGGTCATGGGTTATTAGAGTAAGTGCTGGATGGAGTTGGAAAATCAGAATTCTTGAGCTGGCCATGTTCAAGTGATTTGAGCTTCATCATTGTTCATTTCCAAGAACCTGTGAAGATCCTTTGTTTCCCACACCTAAACATCTTTAGCTCTCTGTGTCTTCATGTAATGATGCTTTTGGAGGCAATCTGCCCTCGTGTGGCACCTGCCAGAGTGACCGTGCTTGCACACACCCTCTGGTGACATTACTTGACAAGAGGCTATGGCCCCGCTGGCTTCATTCCCAGGTTATCACTAAAGCAGACTCAGAGCTCCTTGATCCTTAAGCCCCTCAAGGAAAGGTGGTAAATTCTTCCTTCACGAGGGCCTCAGTGCTCCGGTGTGGGTCTCCTGGTGGAACATGGAATTGCCCTTCATTGGCCAACTCCACTGAGGGCGGCCTCCCATTGCAGACTGCCGTCATTTCTAAGGCCCCTCCCCGACATGGCCTGATGACTAAAACACAAAGCTGGCACTAACATGTTATCAGAGTCTGATTCTAGAATCTTCTGTAGGAATTCCACTGGGAGACTTTCTCAGGCAGTAGATTTTTACCTTCTCTGGGGTAATGTGTTTATAGATAACTTTCTTGTTACAAGTGTGTGTCACGGTGTCACACCCTTTCTCTTAAGTAAAAATCCAGTTTCTTGGTTTGTATGTTTAGAGACAGCTTCCTGCTGCAGTTTATGATCTGTTCCTTCTAGTCTCTCTACTTGGAGGAGATGAAATACACTGTAGATACACCAGATTCCTTAGTTTTTTAATAACGGCCATCCCTTTAAGTTCCAGAGGGCCTTAAATAGCTTGGGCGAGTTTTTATAATGCTCAAGAGTCTGTTTGCTGTGTAGCTATGCCATTGGGATACATACGTATATATACTTAATTCATTTTTTTTTGACTACAGGAGCTCTTACCAAAGTAAAGGAGAGTAGGCGACACGTGGAAGAAGGGAAGATGGAGCTGCAAAAGGCCGATGGCATTCAAGATCGCTGTAACACTATTTCCTTTGCCACTTTGGCTGAAATTCACCACTTCCATCAAATCCGAGTAAGAGACTTTAAATCACAGATGCAGCATTTCTTACAACAGCAAATAATATTTTTCCAAAAAGTGACACAGAAGTTGGAAGAAGCTCTTCACAAATATGATAGTGTTTAATGACTGGACATTGGGTTGTGGACTTTTTTCAGTTCAAGGACATTTCTACAGCAGAATAAAAACTGCTATCAAAGAGCTATTGCCAACTATCAGTGGTGGTACAAGGATGGTTTTGTGTTCAACTGAAGCTCGGCTGAATATATAATTATGTAGGAAAGAAACAGTTAATATGGTTATATAATAGAAACAGTACCACACATTGTAACTAAATTATACTATGTATGCCTACACTACCATTGTAACTTTTGGAATAATGATTATACTATTTGCCTTATTGCTTTTTGAAGTATGGGTATTTTAGTGCATACTTTGTAGACCTCAAAACCCATGAAGGGTCTCAAAGCAGCTGGCTGGATGGAAGCCTGCTGTGGATGCCTTTTTACTCTCATAGATTGGGATTACCTAAATTCAACCTATTCTCTGTTTACAAACTCCAACTAGAGCAGCTATGCGACTTTGTGCCTTTAAACTCTTGGTTTTTCATTTCTCCCCCCCCCCCTTTTTTTAAAGTAATCACAACTTTTCTGATCGAAAGAGTGAAAGGCCAGTGCACATAACGACAGACCTGTTGGTAACCTCATATTGGCGCTGGGGGCGGGATGGGCGGATCAGCTGTCCACCTGCACAACCAGTTTTGTCTCCTGGTACACGCTGGTGAGCGCCGTGGAGGGAGGCCCGACGCTCATCTTTGGACACGAAGTCTGTTAGGGAAGAAATGGTGCCACCCTGTTCCCTTAGATGCTGTGGTAGCATAGCCTCTTCACGCAAGTGTCCTGGAAACTTGGCGTGGAGAATGACACGAACATGTCTTAGAACACAGAGGAGGAGGAGTCTAATCAGTTGGGGACACAAGCACAGAATCAGTGATGACACATACTCGGTTTTAATTCTTCGGAGGGTTTTCTTCTCTCTCTCTTTCTTTCTTTCCTTCTAGCTTGAAGATTTTAATATTCAGTTGTTTTTTTTTTTTAATGGATCTACACTGTTAACTGATTGAGACTCCACTGTGATTCACTCGTTTACTTAATCAAAAACTTTTCAGGGATGTCTGTAAAATTCAGTGTTATACGTGATTGAAAGTAGTGTTGGTTGATCTAAAGAGGGACCAGAAATAATTTCTACTATTCCAAATGCTGAAGGAAAAAAAAATAATAATTTTTTTAAACTATTGATAAGCCCCCAGGACATTTAACCTTAAAAATTGTTTTAAATATATTATTTTATTATTATAAGGGAAATATGAATGGCTGATAAATACCAAAAAGATTCAAAAGCAGCTTAATTTAAAAAGCACAAAGAGATTCTGGCTTCAGATGCCAAAAATCTCTCAATGTTTTTATAGTTGCTGAGCTATAAATAATGTGATTTTTGAGTTTACAGATTTATAAATTGTCACTGAAAGGTTAAAGTATCTACTGTTTTTATGAAGTCAGACTTATGCTGCCTCAGAAGTCCCTGGGTATTGAAATGGTAACACGGAAGTAAAGAGGTCAGTTTGAAATTTTGGTGAGTCACATTGATTAAAAGAGAAAGGGTCAATTTGCAGACAGTCAAAAAAGAAAAGATTATTGAAATAATTACTCAATAGCATATTTACTCTAAAAAAATCATCTCATATGGGTTGAATTTTTAAGATCAGAGTGTCATAATTTTGATCAAAATTTTATACCTTAGGTAACTTAGAGCCAGATTTAACATCATGTGGCTTCGTCTTTACTCCAGATACGTGGAATTGTAACCAAATATATCGTTCTCTCAAAAGTAACTTCCTCTTGTTGATTGCAAAATACACTTCTATAAACAAAACCCATATATATATGTTAACTTTACTGCAGAAGTTTGGAGATTATAATTGTAGCATTTGATTTAAGTTTGAGTCTGTATTGGACAAATAAGCACTATGCTTTTCAAATGATTTGAAAATCAGTTTTATTTGCCTCTTTATTTTGATGGTGGTTTGATTTTTTTTTTTTTTAAGTAAAATCACTAAAGTTGTGCAGTGGTAGCATGGAAATTATCTGAGGTGTCTATGATTGTGCTTTAGCCAGGGTGGACATGCTTAAATTATAAAAACTAAAGTACAAGGAGGTATAAGTTCATGCTGCCTATTTAGAAGAGAACTTTTATTCTTCATAACTACATAACATTATAATGCCACTGATTCGTAAGGGGTTTAAATGAATTCTGTGGGGGTAGGCCACCAGAATTATTAGTGTTCATTTTCATCTAAGATCTTTATTTCTCTAACGTTCTTGGTCCTATTGAAACATTTCAGTATACAAAAATACTGCAATGTTAATACCCAAGAGAAAAGCCATCATAATGTGTATGCTGGTCATTATGATCAGTGTGGTACAGTTTTTTAAAATAAACTATCATGCCCTTCATGCCATTATTTGTCTTTATTTCTGTAATTTGTAATCTTGATACGTGATGTATTTATAACATGAGGGCGCCCACTTGAGCCTGGTTTTGCTATTTTCATTACAAACGGGCTTATTGATGTGCTGTAATTGTCACGCAGTGAGACTGGGTCTGCAGCCATGCATTGCAACCCTGTGATTCTCAGGCTGTTGTATCTAAAGGTACAGTTTAAACCCAGAACAAGGGAACACATTTGGAAGTGCAACAAAGTCCGCGCACGTTGGCATGCATAGAGTAGTAGTGGGAAATAGAGTAGTTTCCTGGGCTTCACTGATAATCGTTGTCATATATGTGTTCGTAACAACACAGCAGATCCTTAAATGCCAGGTTTTAATTGTCTTACGTTTTGCTGCTGTTCTCATAATTAAGGACTTGAAAAATGTTCCAGTCTGTCAAGTCAAGCATGTAAAATTTATGTACTGACCTTTAAATGTCATTCTTTACCAATTTCGTTGCTATAGGCCTTTTTTTTTCCCGTTTATGTCTTCATTTCCTCAGAATCAAATACCATGTCTGATACCTTTAAATCAATAAGCATTATCCAGTTTTCTCATTTGCAGTCTTATCTTTGGCTAACAGAATAAGCAAAATAGGGTATTAGTTATTTATAGACTAAGAATGTTGAACATTGTTTTATTCAAATGTTATAATTAGTGCAGATCAGTCATGTTTATCTTTTAAAAAAATAAACAGAGGTTGCTTTATTTCTCAGCTTCAGTGGAATATGATAATTATTTTTTTCTCTAGTAGTCAAGGAGGCATTTATTTAATGTGAGAGACTTATATAAAAAAATAGAAGCGTGTGTTCACTGTCCTAAGCTTCCTTCTGCAGTTGCCATAGACATCGTTCATGAAACGATCTAGTCTGACTAAGCATTCAGGTAGTCCCACTGAGTATCTGCTTATGTTAGTATCTTCCATAACTATTAGGTGTATAGCAGTAAATTGTGAGTGAGATGTTTTGAAATAATAGCTACTGTGAGTCTAGTACCTGACGCATAATAGGTACTTGAGTAAAGTACTGCATACCATCTCTCTTAGGGTCTGTCGCTGTTGGTTGCCAGAAATCGGACAGCTCAAACCATCCTCATTTGTGATATAAAGGATCATGGATGGGTACAGGGACCTGGTGAATCCCATGTGAGGCCAAAGTCCCATCTGGAACCAAGCTTGCCTTCTATGTGGGGCTTTCTAATCTAGGTCAGCTTCTTTTCTTTATGAATCTGTTTTATTCTTTTTTCCTTTTTTTTTTTTTTTTTAACATCCAGTGGCTCGGTTTTCTCAGCACCTTCCAGTATGTCTAAAATGGCCCAGACATCTTTTAGTTCACAGGGTTCCTTAGGCCAGTGGGGGACCCCTGACCCAAGCTGGACAGATCAGCTGTGGGTTGGGGATGGGGTAGGCATGAGATGGAGAGGTTCTCTTAAAGGGTATGTGAGGGAGGAAAGAAAATGGTTGAAATGTCTTAAAATGGACTTCATGTGCTTGTCCTCACAATAAATCTGGAGAATCTGTCTCCTTTTTATAGGTGAATTAAAAGGATCAGAGATATCTAGTATCTTTTGCCGAAGATATACAAACTGAGTGATAGAGCTGAGAGTCCAATGGGGATTTGGCTCAGATCTGTGCTAATTTAAAGCAGACTACATTGGATGCCATTTCCCTGCTTCTCAAAAACCCCACCTCTTTTCCCAGGTGCCCACTGCTAGAACGATAGGTATTCCATTCTGCTCTGTGCACTGGGCCTGAAGCTGGTGCAAAGGGAATCTCTGAAAGTCCCCTCTCTGCATTCATTTCTGTTGGGAAAGGTGAGACCCTCCTGTCCTGTCACCATGTGCCTGGCTATTTATGGGCTGCGCTGCTGTCTCAATGGGGGAAGCAGGAAAAGTGTAACATTTCCATAGTGATACGAGGGAGGGAGGAAAAGAGCCAAAACCCAGTGGTTTCCCCTTCTCTCTAACTCCCACCTCCATGCAAATATACACGGGTTTCAGTTGCTGTCAGAATGGCCCTGGCAGAACTACAGGGACCAATGTCAAGTCAAATGTTAAATTCCAGGTGGTCAGGGTTAGCCTGTGACATGGAAAATTCCACTTGGTCATACGTAGAAGCAACAAAATTCCTCCTGTAGTAAGCTCTGGGAAGTGAAGTCGACTTGGGGGCAGAATACAGAAGGATGCTGTGCTAGGCAGCTAGGAGCAGGAACCTGGAGAAACCTGCTGAGCATCTGCGTTCATCCGAGGCCAAGTTAATCGGATTGGGTCATGGCTAAAGCCTTTCTAGGGATCATTGGTTCCTCCCACTTGGCCCTGTTCCCAGGATGTCCCAATCCCATCATTCCTGTGGCAGAGGTGGAGCTCCAGTACTGCTCGAGTGTCCTGTCTGATTTGAAGAACAGTTTTACTTCCTTGAGTGAACTTGTACCAGAAGTCTGCCTAGGACAAGGCCAATTGTCCCCACGAAGCTACCTTCAAAGGGGCTTAGAAACATGGGGTGTTCTGTTGCTGTGAGTCCCATCAGCCTCTCTGGAAGTGCTTTCTAATTTGAAAGGGGCCAGATGCACCAGACCTTATTTTGGTAGTGATTTAAATATTCAGGCGCTCCAGGAAATGGCTCTCGGGGCTTAATAACTGCTGAGTTGTTGGACTTGTCTGCAAGCACAGTGGGGAAGCTGACCCAGCATTACAGTGAGAAAGGCAGTGTGCTGGAGCGAGGGGTCACAGCTTGGCTTCTCTCCTGAGTGACCTCGGACAATTCACCAACCTGCCTCTGAGCCTCCCTTTCCTCAATGGCAGGGCAGGCCTACTTAGGTTTTATTGAATTTTTGAGAGTGTTAGATTAACCAGGAAGTAAAATCATCAATCATTTTGTAGTACTCCCTTTATAAATAACATGGGAAGCGATAAAAAAAAAATAACAGAAGTAGGTATTTAATAAATGATAGCCACTTTCCCAAACACCGTGTGACCTTGAGCTAGTCATTTAATCTCTCTGAGACAGTTTTCTGTCTGCAGTGGAATCTAGTTATCCCCCTTCACAGAAATCCTATGAGAATTGAATGACAAAAACCCTAAGCCCAAAGCATGGCAGGAGCAAGAACAATAAATATCCTCTGTGATTATGTGACAAGCAGTAAGATGAAGGATTTAAGCCATTAGAACTTCTTATCATCTGTGCTGTGGAAAATTAAAGAATCCACACTTAGGGCCCAGTCAGGCAGGACATCCTGCTTTTGGCATGGCTCTTTCACCTTCTACCTACTGTGGCTAGCGCTCCCCCAATCCAGTCTGGCCCCCAGGTCCAGACCCCTCTCCAGGTTTTTGCTCCCAGAACCCTGCACAGTGTGCTCAGTCCCCTGGAAGCCTTGTTCATCACTTCCCAGACTGATCGAATTCCTCCTGGTGGGCTTGGGAGGAGCTCAGCTTTTCAGAGAGAACCCCTTTCCAATAAGACTCCCCATTTGGTCTTAAAGACCTAACTACCAGTGTATTTAGAAAGTGGTCCTGCAGCTCGTACCAGAAATATCTGCAGAAGACAGCTCAGAATTCCGTTTCTGTTCACCAGATTAATGACGATTGTATTGACATCTCTGCTTTCACACCTTAAACACAGGTACCTGAAGCTTAGGACTAAGAGGGGCAGTATGCTCAGTATTTAGTATCTTAGCCCTGACCTCATACCAATTGTGGATACTTAATCTAAATCATGTCAGCGCATTCACTCTGGGAAGTTAAATGTAAGGCCTCTGAGTGGCTTTTAGAGTAACCGTGCCCTGAAGTCAAATATTGGCATTTGGTTAGACAACTTGATTCTGCTTTTGTTCGACCTAGCAGTTTTAGAAAATACGGTTTTCAGTTTTGATTCAAAATGGTTCCCCTGAGGAGAAAAATCTTGAAAAAAAGATGGAGAACAGGTAAGGATTTAGCAAATTAGGTTCAGCTTTAAACCGATGGTGTTTCAGTGTATCTGTTGGTATTCCACATCTAGTTTTGGTCATTTTTTTTTATCACCTGGCCCAGTTGTGAACTCCCGTGCGAGCCAATTGGAGTAGCAGGTGCCAGCCACAGAGTTGGTACAAGACTGCAGCTGGGGGAGATACCATCAAGTCCCTGAGCTGTGTTCTTTATCTGAACCAAAGTACTGACAGGGGAGGTGAGACCTGTAATCCCAGAAAAAGGGCTTTCTTGAAAAATGTTGCTTTTTAATGGCTCTTATTCTGGAACCCCTGGAAAGAAAATTTGGCCTTTTAGGTACTCATGCTGACAGGTGATGTCTGATAAATTGCACAGTTATCTGAAGGGTTCAAAACTATAGGTGTCAGTCGATTAAAAAAAAAAAAGACAAGAAGACTCTTTATATAGCAATATGGAATTTTACCAAGGTGGGGGGGAAGGGCAGAACTATTTTATATGCTATACTTTAAAAGAAAATAAATACATTTCCTTATATATTCATAGGTTATTTCTGTAAGTAGGTGGAAATAGCTGGTTGCAAGGTAACATTGTTTGCTTTGGGGCCTGGGAACTGGGTGGCTGGGGGACAGGGGTGGGAGGAAGGTTTTTATTGTATACCTTTTGTATCTTTCGAACTTGAATGTATTTTCCATTTAAAAAATAAAAAGTAAAGATAACTAAAGATAAATTTTAAAACCAATAGAGGAAGTACCGGAAAAAAAAAAAAGGTTGTAAGAAGGAAGGTGGACTCTAGCTCTGTGCCAGCCCCCCTAAGACCTGGAAGCAAACTGGACACACGTAGAAGGAACGATCTTGTACGGACCATGGACTCACAAGAATGACCAAGTCAGTCTCCATTGTGTTACTCCTTATTGAAATGCCTCAGCATGAGGACGTGTGCTGTTCAGGTGAACATGTGAAGTGGGCTGTGAAGGGAGAGATGACTGAATCGTAGTCTGTTGTTCTCTGTGGTAACCCCTCATCCTCTTCCCTATCCTGTGAAGCCTTCCCCAGTGCTCCAGTCCCAGGGCCTCAGCCTTTGCCTACACCCCTCTGACTTTGGGGACGGCATTTAGCAGCCAAACACCCACAGATCCTGGGCTGACATCTACTTCTCACTCATCGACATCAAGTGATCCTCATGCTCTAGATCGGATACTGACACCTGTCATCACCCCCATGATTTGATCTACAGAACTCTTCTGCAAAACCATTTTACAAACAAACATTTCTTTAAGGGTCCCTCAGCCAGAAAGAGGCAGTGCTGGGATTTGAACCCAGGTCACCTGACTCCATAGCATGTTATCCCACAACCCACTTGAGAATGCAGGGCGAAGTGCTGGAGTCCTTGAGGAGGTGTGGTAGTCTCCTTGAGGACCAGCCCTGTCCCTGACATCCTCCTCCTCGGGGGATGCTAGGCACCAGCGGTGATGACAGGAAAACTGTGGTTTGGAAAGCAGAAGATCTTTGTGACTCACCAGGTTTTTGAATAACCCTGAACTTCGTCTTCTGAAAGAAACCCAGAATGGCTAGCCCTCCATGCCCGTGCTGTCAGCACCAGAGGTCAGGGCGCTGGGGTGGGCAGTTTTCCACAGATGGACCTCTGTTGTGCTTGCAGGGGATGGAGGAGGCGGCGGCCCCGGGAGGAGACAGCAGCCCTGCCCAGCCACAGTGCCGCTTTGTTCTGCTGCGGGCCTGCCGGATTCAAATCTGTGCCTCAGTGATGCGACCTACAATGACAGTGCCTCACGCCCTACCCAGCCACTGGGGAACAGCTTCTGCTTGGACTGTCGGATCCCTGTATGTCGGGTGACTGCTGTCTGCTCTCCCTAAACACAACCTGCGGGGTTTGAAAGAGAAGCCAGGCTAAGCTCCAAGCTCCGGGAGTCAGGAGGAAGGCGGGCCTCCGAGCAGGTGGCCAGGCCTCCCACAGTCAAGACCAGGAACTCACTGCCATCAGAGCTGTTTGCCGTCTGAAGCCCGAAGTGAGACGAGCAAGTGATAAATTGCCATGCTGCTTCTGTTACTCCTCATTACAGAAACTTTGGTCAGACCAGGCTACATGTCTTCTGACCAGCGGATTTTCTCCTGCTTTACCTCGTGGGAGACCAAGTCATCGTGGAAACATTGCTATGGAAATGGTAGTTACCCCAAATCAACTCACATTTGAGTCATTTAGCTTCAAAAGCCAGATGAAGCCACCAGCACAGCAGAGACGCCCTAGACACTTGGGTTGATTGATTTGTTCATTTGTCAACAAATATTCATTGAATTCCTAATTTCCAGGCATTGGTCTAGGCACTAGGAATATAGCATTGAGCAAAACCAGCCCATATCCCTGCCCTTATGAACTTATATTCCAATGGGAGGAGATACAATATTCAAATTAGTGAAATATATAGGTGGTGATAAGGGATAAAGGAAAAAATAAAGTGGGGAAGAGGGCTTTTCAGTTGTGAGGGGTGGGAGAATTTGTTATTTTAAGTAAAGTGTCGAGGACAGGCCTCCAACCTGAAGTAAAGACCTGAAGGACTCAAGCATGGAGCCATGTGAATACCCAGGAGAAGAACATTCTAGAACACTAATAGCAAGTGCAAAGGCCCTGAGGCAGGAGGACTTACCTGGTTAAGAGACCATCAGGGAGGTGGGATGGGATGGGAGTGGGAATAGGGTGTAGGGAATAGGGGGTAGAAGGTAGAGGTGGTGGTGGTACAGGGCTGAGCAGGAAGAGATGATTCCCAGAGGTGGGGGGATCCAGGTCACAGAAGGCCAAATATAGGCTGTTGTGAGGACTTTGGCCTTTTCTCTGAGAAGGGGACCCCTGAAGGGTTTGGGCAGGGAAAAAAAAGCATGATTTACCTCCTGTTGTGATAGGGTCACATTGGCTAATCTATAGGGGTAGCAAAGGCAGAAACAGGGAGCCCAGTTAGGAGAACTTCTGATAATCCAGGTATGATGGGGG
Source organism: Martes martes (assembly GCF_963455335.1). Taxonomy (NCBI): domain Eukaryota; kingdom Metazoa; phylum Chordata; class Mammalia; order Carnivora; family Mustelidae; genus Martes; species Martes martes. Next base: position 126,398,553 of record NC_137892.1, on the reverse strand, counting down.
CCCACAGTAAGGTGGAAGCAGTGGAGGCTGAGGATAGTCGGGTTGAGTTCCTTGACCAGGGCACCGTGTCCCCAGTGTGGAGCTTAGCAAGCCCAAGAACAGTGCCTTTCTTTGTTTTCTATGCCTCCGTGGCTGAGGATTGCCCTTTTGATGGATAATTTCTTACTTTTTAGTTAAATGATCTATCTTGCTCTGATTAAAGAGCTATTTGTTCTCTTCAGAGTGACTCTTCTGATCTATTAAATATTGATTTCATAACTCAGCTCTCAGAGAATACTTTTAAGTTCTTAGGGGCCACCTCATCACTGCCCCCCCCCCCGATATAGTAGCCTGACTAGAGAGATCTGACACAAAATCGACTCCCAAGTTTCTGGGGACACATATCCATATTTCAGCAGGAAATTGGCCATCCTGGTTAGGGCCTGAGAATCTTTTCTTTCTCTCAGTGCAGTTCTGTCTGCCTGGTTGCCATGGTGGCCCCCTCTGACCAATGTTGGGGGTCTCCAACATAGGGGTTGAGGGCCCAGCAGGTGTCTCTCCATCCACCCAGGGGACCTCCTAACTGCCTGCTCAGGCTGCGGCCCCATGACATTTCAGACTGAGTGGGCAAACTTTAACAGACCATTTACAATTCTTTTGGATTCCTTCCCCGTCCCTTAATGTGCAAACATCTCTCTGGTCTGTTGCTGTTGGTGGTTGGGCCTTCATTGTGCCCTGTGTTCTGCCTGCTGGCCCGGGTGAGGGTGCCTGTCCCATACCCCACAGTCTGTCCCCAGTGAGACTTTTTACTGAATCTTCCTTTTGCTCCTATTTGTTGGTCTTTTTTTTTTTTTTTTTTTAACCACCATTGTTCGTCTTTACCATCGTTCGTCTTTTAACAAATATCTGCAAATGAGTTAATAGAATGTTCAGGATTCCAGTTTCTCCTACTTGCCGGTATGGTATGTCTCAGCCCTGGCTTTACATCAGCATCAGCTAAGGAGCTTTCAAAACTATGAAGATGCCTGTACCACACTCTAAACCAGCCATTTCTGAATGTAGAGAGCGGGGCACAGGCTTCAGTAGGTTCCAAAAGCCCCCCCCCCCCCCGATTCTGAAGCACAACTTTGCTCTCTTTCTTAAAGGCAGTATAAACAGGGCCTAGCACCGGCAGGCTGTTCATTCTCCAAGGCGCTCAAAGGTTCTCTCTCAAAGCTTCTTTCTTGTCTAAGTGAGGTTTTATGGAGAGTCAGAGAGAATCAGTGAAGGGATTGAAAGAAGAAAACATTCATTATATAAATTCAAATGTCTGTTCCTTTACCAGAACACAGGGCCTGCAATGAACGATGAATTAATATGATTTTAGTCCGGAATCCATTGGAAAAGCACAATTTTGTTTCATTGTATTTTGTATGTGTTAAGAGCAGTGATCTGTTAAATATAAATGGTTAAAATATACCACAAAATGTTTTTCATTCTTTAATGCATCACGGTTGGAGAGAACCGGAAGTGGTTCCACTCGCCTGGGGCTGAGGGGCTCCCTTGGGGAGCAGACAGGGACTGCGGGAATGAGCATGGGACAGTGACTCCGAGGAACCAGGTCTTCCTTTTCTGGCCAAGGACTCGAGGCAGATCCCTTCATCCTCTCCAGCAAGGAAGGCTTCATGATTCTACTATGAATGTGTAGAAATAGGTTCGGAGAGCATAAAACAGCTAATTCTGCAAACGTCTTTGTGTAGCAGTTTTAAGTTGACTGGTGTTCTCCTATGCCACCCCACCCACACTCCACACTGGACATCATGCCAGCTAGCCTTTTGTAAGCGTTTTCCTCTGCCAGTAAGGCCTTCCAAGTCTTCTTTGTCTGGCTGAATCCCACTCCTCCTTTGGGACTGGGTTCAGGCATTTCCTCCTCCTGGCAGCAATCCCTGTCTTGCCCTCCTACCCTGACTTAGTGAGGTACCCCTCCCTGTGCTCCCGATGTGCCCATGCTTTCCTCTGCCTTGGCCTTTCCTGCATTTGATAGAATTCTCGTGCCTGCTTCTCCTTCCCTACTCTGTCAGCTTCTTTTCTCTCTACCTTCCCCTGGTTAGCACAGGGCTTGGCATATTTATAGATTTATTTTAAGAAAGAAATAAGACTGGGTGACCCAAAGGTACTACTGTCTCTGTGTTGTGTTATATTTGCGATGCATTTACAAGCAGGACAATTTAGAAACTGGAATTTCTTTGCTATATTTTCCCTCTCTTTCACTTTAAATTGATTGGCAAGGTTACCTCCAGCAGCTCTCTCTTTGGTGAAAGTCTAAAATCGTCCGCATCCATGGTGATGACACAATGTTTTATCGGGCTTTTATTGATGGGGTTTAGATTGCTTTCAGATTTTGTCACGAATGGTGCTGCTCTGAATCTCTGTGGTCATTGTATTAATTTCCTATCGTTGCTGTAACAAAAGATCGTGAACCTGGTGGTTTAAAACAACACAAATTTATAACCTTCCAGTTCTGGAGGTCAGAAATCCAAAACAGATCTCATTGAGCTAAATTCAAGGTGTTGGCAGCATTGTATGTGGCTCTGGAGGCTCTTGGCGAGAATCCTTTCTCTTGCCTTTTTTAGTTCTAAAGGCTGCCCCATCCCTTGGCTTCTGGCTCCCTTCCACCTTAAAAACCCACAAATGTTGGTTGCGTCTTTTCACACCAACATTGGATCACTCGTCTGCTGCCTCTTCTGCCTTCCTCACCCACATTTAAATGGCCCTCAGGGTTACGTTGGGTCCACCTGGTATAATCCAGTGGCATCTTATATTAAGTCCGCTGATGAGCAGCCTTAATTCTATCTGCAATCTTTATTACTCCCTGTCACGAACATGACACGTTCTCGGGTTCTGGGGATTTGGATGCGGACATCTCTAGGGGACCATTATTCAGTTTGCCACGGTCCTTACCTTTGAACATTTGTATGATCATCTCTGTGGAATAAATGAACGAGAAATAAACTTGCAGAGTTGTGGGGAGGAGGAGAATGCACAAAAAATTTTAACTGCCTTCTTAAAGGTTTCAATTTCTACTAGCGCTTGTACTCAAGCCCCTATTTCTTCTCACCCTGACCAATTCTGAATATTTTAGTCTTTAAAATCTTTGCCAACCCTGCCGTTAGAAATCAATTAGTACTACAGAATTTGAAAACTAAACAAATCTGACATGTGCTGACATTAAAAAGCTGAGGGGACACAGAAGTGTCCATGATTCAAAAGGTGATCTTCTTTGCCTTCTCTAAGTGCCATTAGTCGATGAGTAAAGAAGTGGCACAGAATCAATACTAAGGGAAATACCCTATGATGAATATTTTCTTGCTAGCAGTTCATAGATTTACTAATTTATTAATTAGTCCATTAGTATCTATCATATTCTTAATGCATGCCAGTGACCACCTGACCTCTAGGAATTTACAAGCAGTAAAAGAGATAAGTCACAAGTGAAGGCAGGTGATTTGAGAATTGACTCTACTTGTGTAAAATCCATCCATACAACTCACACGCTCTAATTCATAATGGATCCCCTTTATTTTTGACAACTTCACACTTTTTCCTAAATAGTTGGGAATCATGCAATATTGCCATATACAATTGCCAAAACTTGTCTGAGTAAAAATCTGTCAAGTCACAGGAAGTGATCTAAAAAACTGATTTTCTGAAGTAAGCCAGTTACAAAAAGGCAAATGTCACTCCTATGAGGGGTCTGGTGTGGTCAAATTCACAAAGAGAAAATAGAATGGTGGCTGCTAGGGGCTGTGGAGACGGCGAGACAGGAGCCGTTTGATGGGGAGAGCATTTCAGTCTTGCAAGAGGAGAAGAGGTCTGGAGTTTGGTTGCACAACAGTGGGAATGGACTTAATACTACTAAACTGTACTTAAAAAGGAATGAGATGGCAAATTTTATGTCATTTATGTTTTACCACAATTTAAAGAAAAATCTAAAAACAAACAAAACAAAAAAACAAAAACCAATCAGTTATCTACGAAGCAGTCATGGAGAAGAAGTTACTGCAAACTTCCGTTGGGTGCCAACTGTGCTGGGCATTTCCAAACATCATCTCATTTAATCCCCACAACCACCCTGGGTGGTAGCCTTAATTGATACTATGTGGCAGGTGAAGAAACTAAGTAACTTGCCCAGAGTCACACTGGGATTTGAGCCCAATTTGTCTTTCTTCTGCATCCTCAGGCCTGACAATGTGTGAGATGAATGTGATTTCCACTGAGCACCATCCTAAGTATTCTTTAAAGTAGAAAGGCTCTTATTAAAAATGACACAAGGACGCAATTCCTCAACAAGGATATAAAATTCCTAGAAACATGCGCTGGCTTCTCCAGCTAAGGTTTATCTTACTAAATAGTTAGAGCTTTAACTTCCTCCCCCTCTGCTCCCACTTCCCTCTTTTCTCATTCTTTGTTTCTTTCATTATTAATGTCTGCATCATGGTCACACAGTCCATGTTGAGGTAACAGAATTAAAATTTCTCCTGCCTGTACCATTCTTTCATTCAGAGAAGGCTGGGAAATATCTGTAAGGGACAAAGGACATGCCCCGCCCATCCCCACTCTGACACAGGCCCTCGATGATGTCACATGAAAAGTCATTTCCTGCTTGATCCTTATCTGTAATGCTGACCAAATTAATAGCTTTACTTCCTTTACTTGTGTGTAATGGAATTTGGAAATAAAAGTAAAATCACTTCCTATGAGGGTTGATGTACTTAAGTCCTTTAAAGTTCATGTACTTGGATGCTTTTTGGTCTCTGGAGACCGTGAGGTTGTTTCGTGTAGAAAAGGAGCAAGCCATAGAATGGGCCATGCTGAAATTCAGTGATGGTCATGGTTTACTTACTATCTATGCTCTGGTGAATGTCTTTTCAACTCCCAAACCTTCCGAAGAATTTGCAAGGAGTAAAACCTGACTCATCCTAGCAGGGAGGTTTCAAAAGTGATTAAAAAGGGTGGATGTTGTTATAAAGTCAATCACCCAAGTGGCCCTTAGAAGATGTCCTCTGCTGCACAGGTCAATGATGAGAGCCCCAGACTTAAGAGTCTCCTTTTGGCAAGAGAATCTGGAGATGATTAACCCAAAGGGAGGCCATGGCATCGAGTGACAAAGCATGCGTGTGAAAATGTCAACCGTCAGGCTCATTACCTCAGGGTCCCTGTTCCCCAAGGAGAGATAGTGGTGCCTGAATCTGGGGACCAGGCTGGAAACTGAGTAGCCACGACCGAAGGGGAGATGTCTGAGTTTACATTTAATCAGTTATAAATGTCCACATTCAGATGCTGTATAATTAACAGTCAAACTAGCAAATCAGCCTTCACTGAAAACCAGCTGTCTCCTTTACCCCTTTTTATTCTCACAACTTCTTCCCTTTGTCCCCCCAGATGTATCTATTCATCGTCAGATGCCAAAACAGGGTGCTTTTGATGCAAAAGATGGAGAGTGACATTTGCTGTGCAGAATTAATGGCCTTGAGAATGAAAATACTCAGTCTCCTGACTCTTGACTTTTAAATAGAACTTGTGTCTTTATTCTTCCCCTTATCAACAGGAAGCAGATATACAACGGACAGAACCTGAAGCAAGGCAAGAAGTTTTAAAAGTTATAGATTTTTCTTCAGACCGGGGTTATTTTTGGAAGCTTAACATCCAGCTTGGATTTTTCTAAAATGAGGTTTTTGTTTCTCTGATGATAAAATCCATACATGATAAATAATACCTGAGAAGTATAGGAGATATTAGAAAAACAATGGCTACCATATTTTGAGCAGGTTTACTTTACTAAGTGTGTCGGCCCTCCGGCAGCCCTGTGGGGAAGGCACTGGTACTACTCCCTTTACCCACAAAGGTGCTCAGGCACCAAGAGGGAGGGTCGTGTAGGAAAAGATGGAAATAGTGGAGCTGGATTTAAATCTGGGTCTTCAAACTCCAGAGCCTACATTCTTCACAGCAATAGCTTCTTTGGTGTTTGTTTCTTGTTTATAACTATGGAGGTAGGAAAATGTGGTGTTAGATTTAAACATTCTTTATACCAGTACACACCAGGGTACACACCGGAACATTCTAGAATGTACACACCAGTACATTCTACAAGGAGTAGAATGTAGCGGTTATGGGGAAAGGAGGGGAAGAAAAAGGATCATCTCTCCATTGCCTTGGGAGCAAGGCCTCTGGCAACGTTTCATCTGACATTCCCCCTTGTGATCTGGGTGGAGGTGGCTATGATCTTGGCAGGCTGGCTGACCTCTCAAGAGGCCTCTTGAGTCCCTCTTCCACAGTTTCCCTGTGATTTTGTATAGGTCTGATTTTTTATATGTCTCTATTTGAAGTAACTTGAGTAATTTCTCTTTTCTGTGGCTGAATCCGGACTGACGTGATGTATAGAGGAGCATATGATTTCTACAAGTGGAATCTGATACAGATTTACTAATTGCTTTTTTTCAATTTAATATTTTCTCATAAACATTTTAGAACTTTTGAAATCAAATGCTTGCCAATAGGGTAATATTCCTTCATATAAATGTAACATCATTGACTTTCTATTCCTTTGTTAGTGGACATTTAGATTCTTTCCAGATTTTTTTTTACTCTTATAAATGAATATTTCTTTGACACAATGTAGTAGTTTTATACTGCTTTCTTAACAGACTAGTACAGACTTGGTGGCTGAAACCACAAGCAACACAAACTTATCTTCCTGTTTTGGAGGCCAGAAGTCCAAAATGAGCTCACTGGGCTAAAAATCAAGGTGTTGCCAGGACTGGAGTCTCCAGGGAAAGATTCGTTGCTTTCCTTGCCTTTTTCAACTTCCTGAAGCTGCCCACATTCCCTGACTCATGGACCCTCCCATCTTGAAAGCCAGCAATGGCTGACTGACTCCTTCTTACAGGGCGTTATGCTAACACGGACTCTTCTGTCCCCCCTCCTTCACTTAATAAGGATCCTAGTGATTACACTGGGACTACCTGGATAATCCTGGATAACCTCTCCCTCTCAAAATCATCTGATTCGCAACTTCAATTCGCCCTGCAACCTGATTCCCTCCTGCCCCGTGTGTAGCATAACATATTCACAGGTCCCAGGAATTAGAACATGTGGGACCATTTGTGGAAGCCATTATTCTGCCTACCACATGCAGTAATTCTGATTCTAGGAATCTATCCTGCAAGAAGAATCAGAAACGCAGATAAAGGAACTTTTTAAGGCTTCGGTCATGTCAAATGCAATTATATCAACTTATATCCCATTTGCTAATTTAAAAAAATTCCCATCTCATTCTCACCACGTCATGCTAGCCTAAATATTAGCTTCTCAGTATCTTCTTGGTGTAGAAGCTTATATTAATGAGTGCAATACCCATGTGTGATAGAAAATTCAAAGAGTACAAGAGAGTCCATGGTGGAAAGCAAGTCTCCTGCTTGCCTGTATCCTCCTATCTCCCCCAGAAGCTACCACTGATGCCAGATTTTTATATATCATTGTAGAGATATTCTATACATATATAAACGTATGTAAGGATGTGTCACTTCTTTTTACACAAATGGTGATACATTGTGTCCATTCTTCTGATCTCCTCATAGGTTTTTGAAATAGGATTCATATGGGTAAATAACATTATTATCTCTGATCTAGAAATTCTGTATGTTCTTTAATAGCCACAATTAATTACAACTTATTTTATTTTAGTGAGCGATGAGCCACATAGAGACCTTCTCATCTTTTACTTAGAAGTGTGAGTGCAGGAGTATCTCAGTTGGTTAAGCATTTGACTGTTGATTTTGGCTCAGGTCATGATCTCAGGGTGGTGAGATTGAACCCTGCTTTGGGCTCTACACTGGCCGTGGAGCCTGCTTAGGATTCTCTCTCCCTCTGCCCTTCCCCCAGCCTCTGCATGCACACACTTACATTCTCTCTCCCTTACCAAAAAAAAAAAAAAAAAAAAAAAAAAAAAAAGCATGAGTGCATTAGGGTTCTACTTTTTGTAGATGCAAAGTTTCAATGGGCAAAGGCATGTTGAAACAAGTTCAGTCTTGGGACAGGCCTGCATAACTCCACCACTAGAGCTGAATATTGTGTTTATAGTATGAAAATGGATGGTATGTCCTGTAATAAGGAAACAGGAGCTCTTTCTAGCTGACAGAAACTTACAGTGTAATGTATCAAAATTCAGAACAAAGCAGATTTCACTACTATGAATCCATATTTTCATAAAGAATTATCCTGTCACCCCATATGATAACCGCTTTCTGACACTCTATGGTGGCATTCCCCAACCGCGTTCTGGAAGGTAATAATTTTAGTGGAGAAAAAAAATCTATTATCAATGAAATTCAACCAAGCTGCCTTATATTCAAATAATAATCCATTAAAAAACAGAAAAAGCAACAACAATCAATCGAGCTAGTAGCAAGAAACGAGCACATAGGAATAAACATTCAATACATATAAAATAAGCTCTGAAATTTCACAAGAATATTAGAGAGGGTGAATACACTCGTATATACACTAAGATGGGGTGGGATGGGGTAAGCTGTGGTTTTCAGGAACTGTGAGAACAAAGGTCACTGGGAACGAGTTAGAGGGAGATTCTTCTGGCCCAGAAAATGTTAGTGAGGGCGGAGTGTGATGCTGTCAGAGATGTATAAACACTGAAGACCAGCCACAGGGGTCTTAGAACAGGCAGAGAATATCGTATAAATTGTCTGGCGTTTCCCCAGACCCAAACTGCCTTGCCTCGGAACTGAAGATGTTTCATTTTGTCTGGGCAAGCAATGGGAAGAAGAGAAGGAAGAAGCTGGAAGTATTTGCCTTGCTTTCCACGGCAGGTCTTCCCCTCTAGAAACTAGAGCCACATAAGTAGCTAACTCTACCTGAGTACCTGCTGATGGGTAAACGGGCACACAGAGGGTCACAAATCTAGTAGAAAAGGCTATTGGCTGTTAGTAGAGTGATGGCACCTTGGAGGATACACAGAAGGTATCTCACGTTGGTCCAGCAGAACTTAAAGCATCTTAGCACCGATTTCTTGTCTGGTCTCTTGAGACTCCTTCCACCTGTGTGGAGGCCACGGGGTGCCCTTGTACCAGGGGTCCTTGACACGGTGTGTTCCGTGGAAGCTAGAAGGGAAGGCTGGTCCCGGGATTGGGAACTTCTCTGTGTAATGAGTGCCTTCCTCCCTGATGCACTATTTGCTTTTAAAGTTTCCTTAGAAACCATGCATATAATACTTAACTCACCCTTGGCTCCATTCTGACATTTTTTTGTGGAAGTCACAAGGACTGTTTTTTTCAATTGTGGCCTTTTGCATCTCCCAGCTTTCCCTTGGTTTCTAAAGTGTGGCCATTCAAGAGGGCCAAGATCTCATTTGTCATGCCAAGATTTGTGTTTGTGCTCTTGGCAGGATGTGCTGTTAACCTCTGAATACTACGTCTCTGAAGGAAAATGCAGTGCTCCAGTGACACACTTTACGGTAGAAACGTTATTAGCAGGGGCAGACATGACATCAGCAGCACGCAGGCCCTGTTCCGTGGTTGTGTGGGGCACCCCTAGGCCAAGCCAGTGCAGATGGGTAAACTGTCCCCTTCCCTTGCCAGGGGAGGGAAGCCCCAAAAGTCTCCATCTTTTAGGCCCTCAGGGTTCACTCCCACGTCTCTTGTCTTTGCACCTGCTCTCCTCCCCCGCTGCTGCACAACCACTGCCCTCCCCCATTCCCACAGAATGGGGTGGTCGTCTGAGCTCTAGTCCTGGCCACCTGAAGGACAGTGATGGAGAAGGGCTTGAGACTTCTTTTCAGTCCTGAAGAGACTAGACTCAGCCTTGGGATTTGTAGTCACATGCTAAAACGAGCTTTGATTGCAAAATAATTGGTGTGTTGGGGTGCCTGAGTGGCTCAGTGGGTTAAGCCTCTGCCTTCGACTCAGGTCATGGTCTCAGGGTCCGGGGATCGAGCCCTGCATTGGGCTCTCTGCTCAACAGGGAGCCTGCTTCCCGCTCTCTCTCTGCCTACTTGTGATTTCTCTCTCTCTGTCAAATAAATAAATAAAATCTTAAAAAAAAAATTGGTGTGTTGATTATGGTTACCACACAGAGACACCTCAACCTTTGCTAAGAGTCTTTTCATTACTTATGCCTGAAAACACAACCACCATATTTCAGTGGTATCTTTTTTCATGAATGAAAATCATTTCTTTTTCCTGATTAAGAAATATGAACTCATTTTAAAGAATTTTTAAAAATATGGAAAAGGATAAAGGAGAGTGTAACCACCAGCACCCCCCACCCCGCCCCGCTGACCCAAAAATAATCTCTGTTAACAGTTTGGGGTCAAGCTCCTAGGTTTTTCCTGTGAATGTACATATACATTCAGACTTTCTAAAAAAATGTGACTGTACTATTCATGATGTTTGTTCATGATCTATTGCCACACAAGACAACCTAAAACTCAGAGCTATAAAATAGGGTGAGGAGTTTGGACAGGAGATGGCAGGGGTGGCCTGTTTCTAATCCATGAACTCTGGGACCTCAGCTGGGAAAATTCAAATGGCTGGGGATACCTGGAATATCTGGGGTCTGGAAACATCTGGAAACTTCTTTCTTCTTTCCTAGAGCCAGCACCTGGAATTGGAATTCTGAGCCCAGCTGGGGTTGTTGACTGTATGTAGCTTTTCCACATGGCTTGTGCTTCCTTACAACATGGTGGCCTCAGGGTAGCCAGATTTCTTATATGGTGCCTTGAGGTTCTAAGAGTGAACAGGGTAGAAGTTGTGTGGCCTTTTGTGGTCTAGCCTTGGAAGTTATTTAATGTAACTTCTGCCATACTGTACGGTCAAAGAAGTCACAAGTCCATGGAGATTCCAGGGGAGGGGACAAAGACTCCACTCTATGGGAGGAGTGTCAAAGAACTTGCAGCTCTGTTTTAACATTCTGACAATCTTTTGTTATTTTTACGTAACATGGTATACTGGCTTGAATTGTGTTCCCCCAAAAGGTATGTTTCAGTCCTAACTCTCACTACCCGTGAATGTGACCTTATTTGAAAATAGGGTTTTTGTAGATACAATCTAGTTATGATAAGATCATACTAGATTAGGGTAGGCCCAAATCAAATGAATGCTATCCTTATAAAAGGGGAGAGGTTTGGACACAGGCACATGGACACATAGGGAGAAGTCCATATGAAGAGAGAGGCAAAGATTGGAGTGATATTTCTATAAGCCAAGGAATATCAAGGATTACCAACAACCACTAGAAGCTGGGAAGAGTCAGGGACATCCCCTAGAACCTCCAGAAAGAACATGACCCTGCTGCCACCTTGAATTTGTATTTGTGTATTTATTTTAATTGAAGTATAGTTGACATGCCATGTTACTTGTTTCAGGTGTACAACACAATGATTTGACAATTCTATATGTTCTGCTGTGCTTACCACAAGTGTAGCTCCCATCTGTCACCAGATAATGCTATTACAACGTCATTGATTATACTCCCTATGCTGTGGCTTTCATCCCCATGGCTTATATAGTCCATAACTGGAAACTTGTACCTCCCACTCTCCTTCCCCCATTTTGCCCATGTCCCTTATCCTCCTTCCCTCTGGCAACCATCAGGTTGTTCTCTGTATATATGAGTCTGTTTCTGCTTTCTTTTGCTATTTTTGCTTTTTACATTCCACACATAGGTTTAGTCATATGGTATTTACTTTTCTCTGTCTGACTTATTTCCCTTAGCATAATACCATCTATAGCCATCTATGTTGTCACAAATGGCAAGACCTCACTCCTTTTTATGGCTGAGTAATATTCCATTATGCATACATATACCACATCTTCTTTATCTATTCATCTATAGTGGGACATTTGGATTGCTTCCATATTTTGGCTATTGTAAATAATACTACCATAAACATACAGATGCATATTTCTTTTTGAATTTCATTTTTCTCTCTGACACCTCGATTTTGGACTTCTATCCTCCATAACTGTGTGAAAACAAATGTCTGTTTTGAGCCACCACAGTGCTTTGTCCTTTGTCCTTTGTCACAGCAGTCCCAGGAAATGAACACAGTTACCCATATCCGTAGAGATCGCATTGTCATTTCATAGTTGTACAAAGTAACCATTCAATGCTTAATCATCATTTATTTGATCAATCTTAAATAGATCTAAGGAATTTAGCTCAATAATTAGCATGAAATTATATTCTATGCAATTAAGTGGGTGACTCATAGCCTTCCTTTCTTTTCCCACTAGGGCCAGCACAGTTAGCACAGAGTTAGCATTCAAAAAATATCAATGAACTTGTTACCACCACTAAGAGAGTATCAGAAAACAGGAAGTCTGATCACCTACAAGCATTATATTAAAGGATTCCAAATATTAAGGATTTTGGGAAAGTCCTGTCACTTCTGGAAACCTGCTTTGTCAGGGGACCTGAGGAAGAGGGAAAGTACTTCAACCTAAGAGAACATTCCCAGAAAGCATCAAATATTTTAAACTGAAAGGGGTTATGGTACAAAAACGTTAAAACCCACTGTTGTGTACAGATGTGATACTTCCAGGTCCCTGGCCAAAAAAGGAGTTTTAAGCATCAAAACCTCTTGGCCAAGTGTTAAGGAATGATTCAGAAATGTCAGCCTGGCAGACGGCTACGGAAACCTACCCCGTGCCTTACAGACCTTTCCTGCTGTTCCTTTATGACTTCTGGATTGGATGAGGCCTCCTGTGTTTTCCTTCTCAAGTTCAACTATCCGTTTCTTGGCCCCATTTGTGACTTCCTGGACGCAGAGGGAAGGCATGGGGTAAACCTGGAAAGAAACCACGAGCCTCCTCCCTTTCCCTCATGGGGCCAAGTCAGAGCAACAAGGCCGAGTGGCCAGCTCTGGAAGTGATGAGACAGCAAGCCCTTCCAGTCTCGTGGTTTCTTTCTTCTACAGACCAGGAGTTGTCTCAGAAAGGGCCTATAGAAATAAAATAAAATAAAATAAAGCCTGTCTTCATTCTAAGACGGCTGGCAGTGCGTTTGCCATTTCCAAGGGATCTTCAGCTGCTCTGGGCACAACAGACTGGACGACGGCAGTGCAGCCAGAGTCCTGAGTTCTTACTTCAGCCCAGAAACCCAAAGACAGTTGTGCTGCACGAGTAAGGGGTTCATTGAGGACTAAAGGATTGGGTTGTCTTGAAATCTTAACTTTTTCTGAGTATTTAGGAGGGGGTGTCCTCAGAGACCACACTGATGGACACTTCCTCTTCTCTTGGGGATGAGTGGAAATGTACCTGCTATCTTGACCCGTTCTGCATCTGGATGGGCCGGGCTTCTCCTTTGGCTCAGGATCGTGCTGGGCTCCACCAGGCTAGGCAGACTCAGTGTGTGTTTGGGAGAAGGGAGACTGTGTGTGCTGCATGCTTGCCATTGCTGTTCCCCCCAAATGGTGGTGGGCTGTTCCTTTGGTCCCTATGATGTATCAGGCTCTAGGATCAACCAGAAAACTAATTTGGCTAGAGAGAAGGGTATGGTTGTGGTCACTAAGTGCTGCCCCCAGATCTTGTCCCCTTTCCTTATTATTATTATTATTATTATTTTTGAGAGAGAGAGCTCATGAGAGAGCTCACTCACATGTGGGAGTGGGAGTTGGGGCTGGGAAGGGACACAGAGAGAGGGAGAGAGAGAATCTTAAGCAGGTTCTACACCCAGTGCAGAGCCCAATGAGGGACTCTGTCTCACGACACTGAGATTACAACCTGAACCAAAATCAAGAGTCGGATGCTTAACCAACCAAGCTACCCAGGCACCCTGAGTCCCCTTTCCTCTTTGCTGCTAGAACACTAATTTTGGGGAGGAGGATAATTGATGGGAGTGATTCCAGCTACCCAGCCCTAGGTTGTTGATTGGTTCATGTTGCCACCCTCCTTTTCACCTTAAAGTGACCATGTAATTATTCTAGCCAATGAGAATTAAGTAGAGGACTCATAGGGGTTTGCAGAAGGCTTTTCTTTGGCCTAATAAAAAAGGAATATGAGCCTAGCAACACGCTATCCTGTTCTGTCTTTTAACTGCCTTGAACATGGATTTGATGTCTGGAACTACAGCAACCATTTTGTGACAGTGGGGAGGAAAGGCCTAGGAAATAATCTATAGACAAGTATGAAGAAAAGGGTGAAGGAGTCCCATAGTCTCTGGCTCCAATGTGGTTGAGCCCCTGAATCAACGGCAGTTAACTACCAACTCCTCAGTTGCTGCTGCCTAAGCTAGTCTTAAGTCTTAATCACCACATGGTTGAATGAATTTCTGAGTGATGAAAGCATGCTTCTCAAATTTAACACCAAAGTACCTTTATTAGTAGAGGTATACTGATGTGGAGCATAGAGGATAGCTCAAACTGGTTTTCCATCAGCAAGAAAGACTTCAGATTTTATCTGAAACACACACACACACACACACACACACAGTATATGGAATTTATATTAATGGATAGTTATATTAAGTTATAAAATTATGGATAGTTATATTAAGTTACAAATGGATAGTTACATTAATTTATATGGATAATATGGATTGTTATATTAATAGTATGTGGATAGTTGTATTAATTTATAAAAATATTGAAATTGTTATCAAGAAAAGAGTGAGAAAGACCTTTTTCTTCCACATTGTAAAATTTACGCTGGGAAGAAGCAGTTTTCTTAACCAGGGGCTTTTTTTAAAAAAAAAACTTGAGGTGTAATTATATAACATTCTATTAGTTTCAACTGTACATACTGATTCAATATTTGCCTATATTTTGAAATGATCACCACGGCAAGTCTAGTTAGATCTGTCACCATACACAGTTACAAAATTATTTTTTGTTGTGACGCAAACTTTTTTGATCTATTCTCTTAGCAACTTTCAAATACGCAGGACAGTGTCATTAACCACAGGCAGTACGCTGTACATTACCCTGGGGCTTTGAGTAGCCCCTGGCACACTGCCCATATCCCCAGAGGTACAAATACCATGACCTGAAAAATATGAATAAAAGAAGCAGCAGGAGAGAAAGATAAAGAGGTCAGTGGATCTAAAAGAACAATGGCCTTGGTGTGCCAGGCTAAGGAGTGTGGACTAAATTCCTTTAGAAATGGGCCACACCACAGAGCACTAGGGAAGTTATGCAAAGCCAGATGTTAGAGTAGTGCGGTGGCAGGATTGGAACTGAGTGCATACACGGTAGCAGGTAGGAGACTCCGTCGCATGTCAGGTAGGACCAATTTCCACTATGAAAGGCAGATACAATAGCAGCTTTATTTAATTAGGTTTTTGTTCCTTCCCCAAGAGCCAAGAAGCAGCTTAGGGGCCAGGAGTCCAGTGCAGGAAGAGTGGCCCATAGCTACATAATGCTGTTCCAGTGATCAAGGCCTACATAGCAAACCACCCCAACACAGTGGCCGAAAACAAGAGTGATCCTTCCCTTTCCTCATGAATCTGCAACGGAGGCAGGATGCTGTGGGACAGCTTGTCTCTGCTCCTGATAGCAACCTCTTGGGCAGCCCGAAGGTGGCAGAGCGCTCAGTAAGTACGACCTGGAACCATCCCCAGGCTTGATTACCTGCACACCTGACGGCAAATGCTGGCTGTTGCCCGGATCCTCATGAGGCTGTGGTTGGAAACATCGACGTGTGGCCATCCAGTGAGATTGCTTGGCTTCCTCCCAGCACGGCGGCTGGCTTCAGACAGCAGTATCCCAAGAGCAGAAGTAGAAGCTGCTCATTTCTTAAGACTTAGATGCAACGATGGGCGCATAATCGCATTTGGCCAAGTAATCACAGAGTCTTTATGTGGGGGATGGGACATAGACCCCACCCCCTAAAGGGAGGACCACCAAAGAATTCTGGGATCATAATTTAAAGCCACAATAGATGTCATTAGCTAGAGTCTAGTCCCAGAACCCCTGCTGCTGGCAAGGGAGGCTCGGAAATGTAATCTTTATTTGGGGTCCAATGTCCAGCTAAAAGTGAGAGATTTGTCAAAAAGGAGAGAAGAAAAAGGGGATAGTAGGGATAATTAGCAGTCTTTGCCACTGGAAACACATCACAAGTGACTTAAAGACTGGGATTAGGGTGGCAGGAATGGAAATGGACAGGAAAGCTATGTGAGAGATGTCAGGGAAAAAGAATCAGTAGGATTTGAAATGATTTGGCCTAAGGTGTCTGAGTGTCTGTGCATGCACAAAGGGCTAGAATCACTGAGACTGCCTAGAGACATCCAGCCTAGGATGTCTTTGACCCTAGATGCAGGGTCAAAATCTGTCGCATTCACTTCACTTCCAAGACCCATCTGGTATCAGATGAATCTTCTAGACTTTGGTCAAGACCCATATGACCAGGGGTTACTCTTCCAGAGAGTGGGGCCAGGCTAGCAGATAACAGTTTAATTAAATGGTTGCAGTCCTTTCGGCAACTCTGTTCCCCCGCCACACCCCTTCAACCTTGTGACTGGTTGATGAATAGAATGTGGTAGAAGGGATGCTGTGTGACTTCTGGAGCTGGTTCATTGATGGTGCTAGAGCTGCCACCTGGCCTGGCTCTGCTGGGAACTGACGTGCTCTGTGGGCAGTCCAGCCACACTAAAGCCACCATCCTGGAGGGAAAGAGAGAGATGCTCAAAGAACTCAGCTGTTGGAGTCTTCCTAGTCCTGGTGCTGGGCATCTCAGTGGGTGAGCCTTCAGATGATTCCAGCCACCAGCCTTTGAGTCTGCCAGTTGAGGCTCTAGACAAGATGCATCAGAGATAAGCTGCGCCCCCATCCTCTTGTATATCCCTGGCCCATGGAATCCATGAGCATAATGAGTGGTTGTTCTATGGCACTAAGTTTTGGGTGATGGGTTATGTGACTGTAGTGACGAGGCCCTCAAGGACTGTGAGGGAGCTGCAGGCGGCAGGGCTCCATGAGGCTCGGTTCCCTTCAGATGTAGTGTTTTGGACCCATGTCAGCAAGGTCGTCAGTGGGAATGAAGCCCTTGGGGTGTTTTTCAGCCTCTGAATCCTGATCTGAACTGGATGGTTGAGTTTGGGCACAGCAGACCTCAGCCATCTGGGGAGATCAATAGCCTTTGCCCAAAAGGCAATAGTTTGGTTCTGAATCTTCATATTGATGATGCTTGTCTCCTTCCATCCCCATCCACTTCATTAGAGTGGCTGAATGATGCGTGGATCATTCTCCATCCTCCCAACAGGGCCACGGCAGCTTTATTTGGTGTGGAGCACCTAGCTGTGTGGTTCTATGTGAGGGCTGGATTCTGAGCTTGGTCCAAACCCCAGCCCTCTAATGCCGTCAGTTCCTACCCATGACATCTTGGCCAGTCATTTAACCTCTCAGAAAGCATTTCCCATGTCACAGGATTAGGATGAGGAAGACAGATGTTTCATGAATGCATATCAAAATATCACCCCCCCCCCCACACACACACACCTGCCCCTCTGCCCACCTGCTCCAGCAACTGGCAGGAGAAAGTATCAGAGGTGATGTATTCTGGAAAGTGCACATTGAAGCCAACTCATGGGAACAGGGCAGAGTCCTAGGACTAGGACTTTTGCTTTTGGTAGGACTCATTTTTGTTGAGGACAAAGCTGGAGCCCAGAGAGATCAAGCAACTTGTCCACGGTCACACAGCTGGTTTCTGGCGGAGTGCACATCACCAAAGCCTCTCCTGTTCTTTCCGGGACATCAAATCAAACGAAGTAACTCAGGAGGAAGGGAGGCAAGCGACTAACGCAGATGTAGGGATGGAGGGGGCTCCAGTCAGAGCTGAGGGCTGGGTTGTCCTTAAGGCATGTGAAAATTTGACAAAAGTGGCTGAAGCTCTGGAAAGGCCCGGGGAGGAGCTGGCAGTTGTTCCCTTCTGTCCCGTTCTGAGCTGTAACAAGAGCAGGACCTGAGCAAGTGGCTACAACACCATGTGTGGTTGTTGGAACTCACAGATTTCTAGAGCCCACAGTGGGAAGAAGTAAACTAGGTCAGATCCCAGGCTGACACAAAGCAAGAAGAACGCCACAGATTTGCAAGTTAGGTTGCTCATCATTACACAAAAATGCCGTTTTCTCCCAGGCTGGCTGGGCCGCACCTCCCTCCCATCTATAATCACAGCTCTTCAGGAAGGGGATCGCTCTTTAGCTGTGGAAAATTCTGGGCAAATCAATGTGCTATTTCTAGATGTCAGGTAGCTCGAGGACTCGCAAGTCTTCACCCTAGGCCCATTAATCAAATCTGATGACTTAATTTACTGTTGAAACAAACATGTCAATTGTAATGTGATACATTTATAAACATCTCTGCTTCCCAAATGGCAGGGGAGTTACTGGCTGAGAAGAAAGGAGAATTAAGCCCTTTTCCAAAAAAGACGTTCTCCCTTTATATAACCAGAGACGAGATAGGATCTGAGTGTTCACCGGCTTCTGTGCTGGAGATGTCAATCATTTCTTCTCTGCCCCACTGGAACTTGCAGCAGAGGCCCAAGGAACTGATCCCTGCCTCCAAATGTAGCAGCTGGTCAGCCCTTGCGGAGTCCTTCCGATTTTCCAGCTGGTACTGGGGGATAGGAAGCCATGGTCAGTTAGCTAAAGGCTATGTCCACCGAGGAGCTGAAGCTGCCATGTGAGTCGCCATTTTTAGCTTGATCCCTGGAGAACCCGGAATGATTCAGATGTACAGCAGCAGTGAGAAGCCCCAGTGCTCCAGGGACAGAGACAGTGAGGGAGACAATAGGTGACCTGGTTCCAGATACTTTCCTGTTGTCTGCATACAGCCTCCTACGTCCCCTGTTGACTGGAAAGGAAAATTCATCAAAGATGGGGAAAAATCTTACTATGGTTCCAGGAGGACTTCCAAGGCAAGGTCCTGGGGAAGGTGCGGCTGGCCTTAGGAATATTGCAACATGCATTTTCCTCCCTTTCAAGGAATTTTTTTTTCCTTGAAAAATGGATAGTCGTTTCTAAATATAGGAGTTGAATAAAAGAAATATATTTTCCTTAGGAACAAGATGTTTTTTGCATTTGCCAGCTGGACCCAATAGTCATCTGTCAGTAATGCTTTACTCATGTAGACATTTAATCATTTAATGAGTTCATACAGCCTGGCTCAGGTAACACTAGCCAGAACACACACACACACACACACACACACACACACACACACACGTTGTTCCAAGGGAGACATTTGCCTGATGGGGATTATAAGGCTGGTCAATAAAATAAAAAGCATTTACAGACCAGCTTTGCAAAGTGCAGCCTTAACAAATACTATGCCTCTGTCATTTCCCCTCATAAGACCTAGATTTACATCTGTGTTTTACATACACTTTTGAAGAGTTGCCGCATTCAGCAGGTCTTGAAAGGTTTGTTTTGATGGTACTTAAAGAAAAAAAAGTCTGGAATTTATGGATTAAGAAAGAGATGGGCTAATTGGCTTCCCAGGGGGGATTGCACTGTCTTTCTCTCTCTCTCTCATTTTTTTGTTAGGTGCTTATTCTTATAATTTACGACTCCTCTTCATGATTTTAAAGCTCTTAAGAAGCAAGCACTTCTAGCCCTTACTTATTTAATTCATTCACTAGCTAGGTCAAACACATCCTTTCTATTTGGCTAAAGACTGGGAATAGATATTTGAAAGTGTACTAAGATTGCAAGCTAATTTAAGTTTTATCTCTAAGGCCCCTTGCAAGTGTTAATTTGTCTACAAACTGCAGGTGCAGAAAGAAAAAAATGGCCACTTTTAAATTTTTTTCCCCGAAGTATCGATCGAGCTCATCCTAAGTACCAATCTGTCTCAACAACGTTGAGAAGAATGAGGCGCGGTCTCTGAACACAAGTAAGTCACAGAAGAGGCATTCTGCCTGGTAAAAACAGGATGTGTTTCTTGGGGAAATTCTCACAGTAGGACATAGTTCAGGACTTTTCCCCTTTGCTTTGGAAAAAACCTTGCTCAAAAGTAAGCACTGTTGGTCTAAGTGGTGTGAGGTGGGGACCAAGGGTTCCCCAGGAAGGGGCCATTCTGGGGGCTTAATGCAGGAGGTGGGACCCAAAAGATGTCAAGCAAACATTGGGGAGCTAAAGAAGTGGCAGGAAGGGAGAAAGGCCCATCGGAAGAGCTGATCCTGAGCCCCAAGGGACAGAGGCCACTTAAAGAGGGTTGCAGGAGTTGAGATCAGCTTGTTCCAGCAGGTTGTGGAGGACCTTTGAGTCCCACAGCCAAGGGTCCACCTCCGTTCTCTTTTCTGTCTTCTCTGTGTTGAGGCGTAATGTGAGCAAACTCTGAATAAACAGCGTTGCAGACCAAGATATATTGGGGAAGACTAATCTGGTTCCACTGTGTGGGAAAGATCAGAATGAGGGAGACACTAGAGGTAGGAGACAAGGACCAGTTAGGAGCAATTCTCTAGGAAAGTAACCAGTGCTATGGGAATTTAGCTGGGATTGCTTGTTACAGTCTGGGGTTATAAATTCCAGAACAACGCAACACTGAAAGGGAGAGTTACAGAATAGGGCCATGCCCAGCTTCACTTGGGAGGGAATGAGGACAATGTCTCATCCAGCTTCTGCCTGGGCTTTCTCCTCTGTCCTGTGGGTTTACCCCCTACCCCTGTTCCCAGGGCTCCCTCTTCCTTGCCTTGTTCTGGGGATTGGGGTGCAGGGGGGAGCTTCTTGCTTACCATCAATCAACAATCAGCAAGGTTCATTGGCAGCTGACCATTTTGGGGATCTCTGGTCCAGGTGGAGCCTCCCCCAAACCATCTTCCCTGTCAAAGTTCTCCATGTGGGGTGGTAGTGGTTTTATTTAACTCAGTCTCTCTTCCGTTACTGTTGTAATGTAGCAAAACATTTAATTGTCTATGCCCGTTCAGATCTAAAGATGCAAAGCATGCTGTGTGAGAGGACAAACCCAGAGACATGGCCACAATCATTGCACCTGCCGCAGCTGAGACCAGGGCCTCTGCCAAGGAGATGGCATTTTTAGCCCTTTGCAGAGCATCGTTAAGGATCTGAGAGTCAAGAAAGCCTACGTGTTCAGGCTGCATTTGAGAGTTTGTCTCTACCCTGCATGGGGAAATCGAAAGTGGGGAGCTCTGGAGTAAATCTCAGCTCACGGGTAAAACTCTGCTTTCCTTTAAAGGATCTGGTTATCCTGTTAACAATTAGGAAAGAGAATAGGCCCTTGGAAGTACTTTCTCATCCTATATCTTTGATTATAGCTCTAAAAATCTCTCAGATGGCAGCAGATGCCTTTGTCCTACATCGAAATTATTTGTGACCAGGTCAGAAGAGTCAGTCCTAGGAAATCACAAGACATCCCAGGAGCATTGACCAGAAGCTAGATACTTTTAATAGCAACATGTTTTTTAAATTTTGTGTTTATATCATTTTGTTCTAAATGTAGAATCTACTTGGAATTTGGAAAAAAAAAAAAGAAAAGCAAAATATATAACTCACTATCACCGGCTTTTTTTTTTAATTTTTTAATTTTAATAAACATATAATGTATTTTTATCCCCAGGGGTACAGGTCTGTGAATCGTCAGGTTTACACATTTCACAGCACTCATCATAGCCCATACCCTCCCCAATGTCCTTTTCCCCACCACCCTCTCCCGTCCCCCCTCCCCCCCGCAACCCTCAGTCTGTTTCTTGAGATTGAGTCTTTTATGGTTTGTCTCCCTCCCAATCCCATCTTTTCATTTTTTCTTTTCCTACCTCTCCCTAACCCCCCCCCCCCCCGCCTTGCATCTCCACTTCCTCATATCAAAGAGATCATATGATAGTTGTCTTACTATCACCGGCTTTAAAAGAAATAAACCAAATTTGGTATTTGGTTGTGGGGGAAGACGACTGGTAAGGGTGTCCGAGTCTCTTCCCCTAAACAAATCCCACCCATTCTGGCATGTTTGGTTCAAGTTTCTTCTTTCTAAAGCCTTTCCTGAGTCAGAACAGCCCAAATTCACCTTTTTCTTTTCTGAGCTGCTATAAAAATTAGTCGGTACCATACAATTTATTTCACTGTTAACTGCATTGTAGTATATGTGCTATTATATGTGTTGTTCTCGTTTCCCCAACCAGATGGCAAGGTATTTTAGAAAGTATGGCTCCCGTTACGCTTCTTGTTATCTCCTAATAATGCAGCATATTCCCGAGAACATTGTAGGTATCTAATCAGGAATGGAACATTGGGCATCTAAGTAGGGCTCATTTCAGGAGCCAGATCTGTTCCGGGTCTGCCCTTTACTGCAGGAGGAGTTCAGGCTCAGCATGGTCCAGGGCTGGACATATGGACAAGGTGGCTTATGATGATGTCAGTCTCTCATTGTTGACAGCCACAAGTAGCAGTGAGACCTACTGGTTAGAGACAGTGTGCGAATCTGGGCTTGGCTCTAAATTTTCCCACCTGTTGGCTAGGTGGTGGTGGACAAGTTACTTTATGAAACTGTAGTTTCCTTATATATAAAATGGTAACAAAAATAGTACCACCTACTAGAAGTTTTTTGAGGAATAAAGTAAGTTATGTAGAACCATATGTCCTGCTTCAGCCACTGGACATATAAGTAGGGTAATTCCACCCACGCCCTCAGAATATGCCATTTGAGGGCCTACGTGTCCAGATTAGGAAAGTTCATCATCCTATTCCTTCCCTGTGGACCATTTCCAGCATCAGCCTGGACACCCAGAAATGCCTACTCAGTGTCAAGTGTCAGTCTGGATCTTCTCACCTTGTATTGGGGTGGGGAGGGTGTGATATGGAGAAAAGTAAAAGAGAAAGAAAGGCTTCATATGGAATCTTTTATGCTATGTCACCACTCTCTCTACTAAAAAGACTTTAGGAGTAAAGAGAACATTCCCGATGGAGGAAGAAGGCTCTCAGAGAGGCTGAAAGGCCTCCACTATTGGGACTTTGTTTGGGGCTGGGCTATTTGGCTAATTTGGCTGTTGTTTGTCCACTTTGGGACAATAAGCAGGAGAGACCTCTTCTCCAACTTATCAGGGAGAAACAGTGGCACCTGGATGACTGATAAATGAAGAAGTGAAGTTCATATTTGTTCACTGCTAGCCCTGGTCCCATGGCAGTGAAGGTTGGCTGTGGCAGAATGTTCCGGTGTAGGGGTCAGGCAACCTGGGTGCTAAGACCTTCCAGAGCCCCCAGCTGCCTATTCTGTGGCCTTAGCAAGTCCCAATCTACTTTCGATGTCTCAGTTTTCATATCAGTCAATGGGATTGATAACGTCTTCTTTATTCTCTGTACAGATTTTTGTGGGACTGCAACCATCACGGGTTGGAGCTTGTGGCAGGAATGGAATGGCTGTGCTCCTTTCCCCTCCTTCTCCTAGAAGGAGTGGCTCCCAGGGGCTCCCAGGGCAGCGTGTACTTGGGTATGAGTGAGTAGCTTGGACAGAAAGGGCCCTAGATTAGAAGATTAGATTTAGATGAGTACTGTCAAATAGGATGAACTATGGAAACTTCCTGCTATCTATCTATCTATCTATCTATCTATCCATCCATTTATTGAATGCATAAGAATTGAGTATCCAGGGTGTGCCAGACACCCTGAGGCCCTTTGCATTTCTCCTCTGGGCCTGAATGTTTGCTAGGCTCCAGCAGTGAGAAAGCATGAGGACAATCTTTGTTTTACCCCTTTCTTTGGGATAACCTGGAAGGCCTTTCTGTCCTAACTGTTATGCCCGAGTTTTCATGTCTGAGAGACCACCAAGGAGCCAACACTGATGCATCACACGATGCATCACACGAGGGTTTATTTGACAAGCTTAAGCTTGGGCCCAAGTAGACCCGACACAGCGGAGTAGGGACTTGGACCCCGAACCAGATTACAGTCAGAGTTTTTAAAGGCAGAGTAGGGGTGGACTCGGCGGTGGGTGAGGACAAAGGGGATATTCAGAAGGGCTATCAGAGTAAAGAAGACTGTCAGGCTATTGGAGGCCTGGTTACTATCAAGCCAAGGCCATTTTTCCCTCTAATGAGGCACTAACATGAAGACAATTGGGAGTTTCCTGGTGGAATGTCACATTTCTCCTATCAAGCGTCCTTCTTAGTGAGATTTAGCACTGGGACATTTGTAAACTGAGGGGGACTCCTGTCTTGCAGGATTGTGATTTCTGCAAGTTAACTATTTGTTCACACATACTACCGAGGGGAGGGGAATGGGTGGAGAGGGGGTGCAAGGTGCCAGCTTTTGCTTTGTCAAGATGGCTATACTTACGTCAGGGCTAGACTCAAGGTGGGTACAGCCTTGTTTTTCTTGGCCTCCACACTAACCATCAGCCCCAAATAAGTCTACATGGGGCCTGGGGGCAGGGGGCAGCCTGATCTGATGAGAGCTCTGAACCCCAGTTCTGTCCCGGTTTGCATCAGCTAGCCTTGTTCTTGGATACTTGGTAACCGGCAGCAGCACCCGGAGGGGCAGGGGGCATTTAGGATTGACAGGGGATAAGAGACGGCAGATGAAGTTTCACCTGGGGTCACCCTCCAGCCGGAGTTTCCCATTTGCCTTCTGCAGACCTCTTGACCTCTCCCTCACTCTGCTCACTTCCTTCTGACTGATCTGTCAGTTGAAACACGGTCAACTTTTCTCTTTCCCCTAATGTGTTCCAGTCCATGACGTAACAAGAATGACACATGATTGGGGAAAAGAAAATTACAAACTATTTTTTAAAGAAAAAAGAGCACCTTGGAAAGTAGAGAATTGGAGACAGCTTCAGGGTGTGGCATGAAGGCCCATCCAGGGTTTGACACAGGTCCCTCTTCTCTCTCTTGCCCTGTTTGCCAACTTCCTGAAACCAGGGTTTCGGTTCGATAGACAGTAATCTCACATATCCTCCTCACCCCTGAGGGTCAGATGGTGCCCTTCAAGTGAGCACAGTTCCTCCAAGAATGATGGCCCTACCAGAATGGTGACGCCCAGGGCAGAGTCCCAGCAGTGGTAAAGCCTTATGGGATTTTCAGGGGTGGGAGAGGCAGGATCGGAGGGATGATGGAAACTCCATAATCCCAGGTGGAAGACCTGAGGTTTCCTGTCTGGGAACCATGTAGTCAGCGGACACTCTGGACTCAGGGCCTGTGTAAAGATCGGTAGCCCCAGTACAAAGGTCAGGAGATAGCTGAGAGGGTTGGAGGGGACCCTGGGAAAATGGTCAGGGTCTTGTGGGCCTTGGCAGCCTGCTAATGTTGCAATTCGAGGAGATTTCTTTTTCATTCTACTTTGCCTTAAACACTGCTGGCTGAAATGAAGAGCGGTCTTCACAGCAAAGTTAACGGCCAGGCCTGGGGGAGAAAATTCACGGCAATGATTCCAGGTATCAGTTGGGTGTTTCTTACTTGGGTTTTGTTATCTCTATTTTTAGCAACCCATTATTACATGCAATGTACATAAATTGCAATATGTCATGTTGTCATTTATTATATAAACTACAGAGTAGTAAATTATATTATTTACCTGTATATGACAGGTAGAATCAGAATTACCAGGCTCAGCGCTATTTGAAAATCATTTAAATTTCTAATCCAAAGACAATTACTTAAAATTTTTAAGAAGTCTTGGGATATCTTGTGTTTTATCTGAACTTGTGTTTTATCTGAATCTAAGACTCAAACTTGTGTTTTATCTGAATCTAAGACTCAAATTTTAGGGTTTGATTTTTTTGTTTGTTTTTTCTGGTTGCATGCCTTTTTGTTTTGTTTTGTTTTGTTTTTTGGTTTTGTTTTGTTTTGTGTTGGTCA
The DNA here is from genome assembly GCF_963455335.1 of Martes martes. Classification (NCBI taxonomy): domain Eukaryota; kingdom Metazoa; phylum Chordata; class Mammalia; order Carnivora; family Mustelidae; genus Martes; species Martes martes. Next base: position 126,372,793 of record NC_137892.1, on the reverse strand, counting down.
AACCTGCCAGCATGCCTCAATTCCCAGAGACAGATGATATAATGTAAATGATTTTTCAGCTGTTTGTGATTCCCTCAGTCCTGCCTCTGGCAGATACTAGAATCCAGAAATGAAAGGGAATACGATAAGAGAAAAAGAATCAGAGATGCCTAGGAGGCACATGTCATGTGAGCCTCATTGGGCATTTTTCTTTGCTTACTAAAAACCAGAGAAAAAAATTTCCATTTTTACTCTCCAAAGTCATCAGGTGTAATCTACAGAGCCCAACCGAGAAAACCAAGCTAAACACAAAGAAAGAGGATTTATTTCAACTCAACAAGGGTTTATTGAGTGCCTTCAGTGTGCTAAGTGCTGGGATTACACAGATGTATGAGACCTAGTCCTGGCCTCCAGGAGTCTGTGATCTGTGCAAGGACAACAGAATATAAAGGAAGAAGAGTACTAACAATTACTGATGATCTACTTCATTCATTCACCTGACAAACACTTTTGAGTGTTCATTACGTGCCAGAAATTATTCTAGGTGCAGGGGATGCAGGGATGGGAAAGACGGCTGCAGACCCTACTCTTGTGAAGGTTTCATTCCAGTGAAAAAACCAGTAAACAAACACTTTTTAAATATGCCATACTGATTGGTTGTTGGTTTGTCAAAAAGTTAAACATCTAATTACCATACGACCCACCCAATGCCACTTCTAGGTGTATACCCCTAAGAATTGAAAGCAGAAGTTCGAACAGATATCTGTGCCCCCATGTGCATAGCAGCATTATTCACAAGAGCCAATAGTGGAAACAACACAGGTGTCTTTCGATGCATGAATAGATAAACAAAACGTGGTGTCTACATACAATATTCAGTCTTAAAAAGTAATGAAGTCCTGACACCTGCTGCAACATGAATGAACCTTGAAACCATTATGTTAAATGAAAAAAGCCAGTCACAAAAGGACCAATGATCTTATAATTCCACTTCTGTGAGGTACCTGAACAAGCACATTTCTAGAACCAGAGTGTATAATAGAGGTTATCAGGGACTAGAGGTGGGTGCTTGGGTGGGTAATTGGGAGTTGCTGTTTAATGGGAACAGAGTTTCAGTTTGGGAAGATGAAAAAGCCCTACTTGTGGGTAGCAGTGACAATTGTGCAACACTGCACACCATGGCTCAATTCTGCTGAATTGGATACTTAAAAATGGTGCAAATAATCAATTTTATGTTATGTGTATTTTACCACAATGAACAAACAAACAAGGAAACAAAAAAATGCCATGCTGATAACTGAAAGAGGCCAAGAGCATGACTAGGTGTTGACTTTGGATTGCATGGCCTGAGATAGACTTCGAGGAGGGGACATCTCAGCTGAGATCAGAACACCGGGACTAAGAAGCAAGCAATGGGCAATCAGAAGGGAAAGCATACCTAGAAAAAGGAACTGTTAGAGCAAAGACCAGAAGGTAGAAATAAGCTTAGAGTATTTGAAGAACAGAAAGAAGGCTAGCAGGATGGGAAAAGTATAAGGGGATGTGGTCAAGATGGGGACTTTTTGAAGTCAGGGTAAAGAGTCTGGACTTTATTCTACTGTAATAGGTATTTGTTGGAGGGTTTTAAGCAGGGAGTAACATGATTTGATTCACAAGATCAAATTATTTGATTCAGGGCAATGTATGGATATTGCACATATAAGAGGTGAAACAGAAGCTGGAAACTAGTTTGGAAGCTATTTCCATAGTGTTCATGTGCAGTAATGGTGGCTGAGTCCAGAGTGAGTTTGGGAGGGGTTAGGAGGCAGAATTGACAGGACTTACTGATGAATCGAATATGGGGATATCATGAGGGGAAAGAGAATCTAGGGTGGCTTCTTAGCGTTTCTGATTGAGGAAACTGGGTGAATCATGGCCCCAGGATTGCAGGGTTCTTGTCTCATGAAGTCGAAGAATGAATCTTGCAGACACAAAAGAGTGAAGTGAAGTGAAAATTTGTTAAGTGAAGATGAGAACAGAAAGGAAAGAAAAAAGCTCTCTAGAGTGAGAGGGGTCCCAAATGGGTTGCCACTATGGGCTTTTACTGGCAGTCTTTTATTGAGAACTGACTAGGAAGCTTGTGGCCTTGAAATTCGGGTACCATCTTGGTTTGAGCAGGGACTATTGATAACATCCTTAATGGCCTACTTCTTTGAGATCTGGTCATTTTCTGTGATTGCAACATAGCTGCCAAACAAACAAACAAACAAACAAACCCCCCAAAACAAAAAACTCCCTAACATTCAAGGCCAAGTGGTCTGGTTTATTTCTTTATCTCTTGTTTAGCCTGTCTCCACCTGCAGGAATAGACTCAGAGCCCAGTCAGGGCCTCCTGTCTCTCCCTGCCTGTACCTTAATCCTTTCCTTACTCCCTTTGAGTGAGATGGGAAGTCTTGAGGAAGAGCAAGTTTGAGGTAGGGTGAGGAATAAAGTTTGAGATGTCTTGTAGGCAAGTAAGTGGGTGTGTTGAGTGAGCAATTGGATATGCAAGTCTAGAGTTCCAGGAAGGGGAGGGATGGAGCTATAACTTAGAAAGTCCTCAGCATTTGGACTATATTTAAAATGGTGAGCATGACTGAGATCACCTATGGGAAGAAGTATAGACAGACCTAACCAGGGGACCTACCACATGTTTCTAAGTTATTAGGTACAGATACACACTCC